>NC_092464.1:19230736-21670056 GCF_047495875.1 Pithys albifrons albifrons
TGGATGGTGCTTTGGCCTTTGAGCCAGACGCTCATCGGCATTGTGCTCCTACCTATGGTCTCCTACCAGCAGCAGCAGAGGATGGTAAATGATACTGGTATGATTTCAAGGAATTGCAGAGTGGGGTTTTTTAAGAATTGTAATAACATCTAATAACACTTTGAAGGTACTACAGACCAATGACATTTTCAACAGTTCACTTTGCTGGGTGCTACCTAGGAAAGCTTTTTGAAAGTTTGTTTAAGACACTGAGATAATTCTAATGCATAAATGGGCTTCGCTAGTATCTGTTGTAGTAATAAAACACTGTTTGCTTTCAAGATTAGGCAGATAATTAACCTGGGCTTCATGATGGTTTTTAATTCTACTGGACATCAATTCACACCTCCCAGGTTGATACAGCAGGAATTTAGGCTTTCATTTTAGGTAAATCAGGCATTATTTTCTGCAAAGGACAGCCTCTAGCTCCTGTAGCACTTGTTGCCTGTCTCTGGAACATACCAGCATGTTGTGCACTTGGTTACCTCAGGTTCTGTAGGACAAATTGCTTTGTCCAGGGCTAGGGTTAAGTACAGGTACCCACGGCTGCCAAGGATGTCTGTGATCCAAGCTGCTCTTCAAAGCACAGTGGTGTTCTTGTGACCTTATTCAGTGAATGTGGATCATTCCATTCTCAACAAAATTGTAGCACTCCTCAGAAATGAAGGCAAGACTGTCTTTTTGGTATTGATATTTACAATTCACTGTAGCTGATTTTGAAGAGATAATTTTTTTTCAAATGGTTTTAAAATTCTGTCTTCTATTCATTGAGTAAAGAAAGGAGGAAAATTAATAATTGTTCTCCAGTGAGCATGAGCTTAATTTTAACTGAGATTTCCTTATTTGTGTGGCCAGGGAGATAGTTGTAAGACATGCTTCTTTGGAGCTAGAGAAATGGATATTACTGGGAAGACTGTTCTCCAAGTAGGAGGAGCCTGCCTTGAACTCAAGCCAGACATTTTTTCTTATGACAATTTATTTCTCTCTCTTGGTAGAATTATTGATTTTAAAACAAAGGCATAAATAATGATTTCTTGTCCTGTTGAGAAAAAATAAAGGATTTTGTGTCATCCAATTTTCCTGCATTTGTTCTGAGCAGAGGAGAGAGAAGAGCTTCAAACTTTGTGGTATATCTATTGGATTTGGGGACTGCAACCATATGTGAGAGAAAGGCCACTATAAAGGTTTCACCTAGTTTGTGAGGTTTACTGATGGGGTATTTGGACCTTTTCCTAGAACTCTTGCTATGGAAATTTTTGAGGAATTGATGCCATACTATTTACTAGCTGTATGATTTGGCATGGGATTCTTTGCTGGCAGCACTATGGGACTTCTCCCACCTTGAAATGTTGCTACCCATATTAGGCCTGGGTGTTTGAAAACTGTCTGGTCTGTCTTTACAGTCAGATGATGGAGGCAGATCAGAGCTGCATTTAACCTATTTACAGCTAAAGCTTGCACATGACTTAGAAAAACCCCTAAACTTTAAAGCAAAAAAGATTTAAAAGTTATAGAACAAATGACTGAATAGAGCAGATCTGGGTTTAATTAACTATAAAATTGGTTGCAAATGTTTTCAAAAGCTTCTAACGTTATGGGTTGGGAAGTTGCTATTTTGGAAGCTTTTGGCAAGTGGCACAGCTCCCCAGGGAGTATGTGGGTGGTGGAAATGCTGTGCTGGTGTGGGTGATGGAGCCAGGTCCCCCCAAGGAATGATGATTCCTTTCCCTGGAGGTGGCTGAGCCTGGGGCTGTGAGCAGTGCTTGCTTGCACAGAGGAGTCCAGCTTGATGGATGGGAGGATGGTTTAGGTACTATTGCTGCTTCTGCAGCTGAGAAAATTCAAATAATTTGGAATTTCCTTTCCTTGTGCAGTTTGCCCTGAGGCCCTAAAACCATTACTGACCTCAGTGTGGACCATCATTGAACAAAGTGCTGTTGACCACTAACATAGTGGGATTGTCCCAAATGGTGAATCATCTGCTTTCCTCGGAGTGTCCAGTGTGTGTAGGGACCATGAGAAGGTGGGAAAGGTTGAGGGGTTTGAGGAAAGCTTGTGCAGTCAAATGTTGCAACAGCAGATGTTTGTCAAAACCTTTTCCAAGGGGCTGGAACAAGGGGCTAATTTTAAGAACTGATCTCTATTATTGTGACTGAAAGGCATGACATAGCAGAGGAAAAGGTTTTGGTATTTCCAGAGCAATGAGTATTTTAGATTGTATTTGTTTATTATAGAGAAGCATTCAAAACTCTCAGCCAAACCTTAGTGCTTGAGATTGGAATAGAATGAGTCAAAAATCAGTGTATATTTGCCAATTTAGGTTGCAAATCTAACTTCTGATCTTTTCCAACATATCAATGATCATTATTAAAACTGGGTTTGTGGCAGAAGCCTTTGCAAAGTGAGGTGTTTATTGGGGAGTTATAGGATTTGAATGTTAAAATAATTTGTGTTCACTACCTTAGGAACATTAATAAGAACTATTTAATTTATCTAAAAAAATCAGCCCTTGCCTTGAAGAGAGCAAACCCTGGGAAAAAAACCAACAACCCCCCCAAAACTCAAATTCAAGCTTTGAAAAATGTTTTAATAATGAAGCTGAGAAAATAATTTAAAAATAATTTATTCATTTTATGTAAATAATATAATAACTCAGGTCACAAAAGTAATAAAATTTTCAATTTCATTAGCTAATATCTCTATATTTTAATTATAACCTGATGGATTAAAACATTTGATACTTGTCTGGAGCAGCTCTTGGTCAGAGTTGCAGTAGCAATAATAAAATCTGTTCCAGTTCTGTGGTCAGATGAGCATACACCCCTATTATGGGAGATTTTTACATGTGTATATTTAGAATCTTTCTCGAATATGAATGTTTGTACACTGTGTGGTTATGAATGCAACTGTCACATTTTGTTTGCTGTTTAAGTCAGCAAGCTTTTCTTACTAGCTGATTAATGCTTCTCCTTTGTTTTCACTGATACAGGTTAACATCTCATTTTATCTCTGTGATCTTGACCTGGACAGTGCTGATCTTGACCCTGTCGTTAGCACATGTCAGGACCTCACTTTTTGCAGCCGTGATGGTCTTCAAGCAGATCCCATTTTTGATTATGGAGATGACCATGTATTCTCTTAAAATTGCCAGTTTATGCTGAACACTTCAGCTAGGGGCAAACACTGGAGGGATGGTGCTGCTCTGCAGGCACTGCTGCTGCTCACAGCTCTGCCCCTGTCCTGTGGGACAGAGATGAAACCCCAAGAGACACAGCATGTGAGTACCTCACAGATGTCATCATTTTCCATGGCCTTCTTGTGAGGTAGCAAAGTTATTTCGGTTTTACAAGTGACAACAGAGGTACAGAGTCTCTGCAGTCCAAATCCTCAAAGAGATTAAATAACTAGCTTCTGTAGAAGTGTTGGCCCTGAGCATACATCACCTGACTAATGCAGGTCTGCAAATCCTTCCCACCAGACTGAGTTTCATTTTTTTGTATTTGTAAAAAGAGAAAAATATTTGTTTCAAGGTGTAAGACTGTCCTAGTTCAGCAGGTGGGACCAGTTTATCACTGTGTGGGTATGACCAAAGCTATGTATTCTACACCCTCTATTCATTTCCCATGAACTGTTAACAATGGACCATTTGCAGCAGCTGCCCAGGGCACACCTGACCTCTCAGGATGTGAGCTGGGTGTGAAAGACACCTGTGAGATCAGAGCTGTGATAATTCCCTTCCAGCAAGTCATTAGCACCTCCACATCCAGCCTGAGGTGCCATGTCTGCTAATGCACCATCAGTGATACCAAATACTCCATGACTCACAGAGTGACATTACTCATTGTGTAACTCCCCGCCCTGAGGGAGGTACTGGACAGTCCCAGCTGGACCTGAGGGGATATAATCTTGGGGGTTTGAGGATTTAAGAAACCACTCATTGGATCCAGAAGAGGACCAGAACCTTGACAGGAGGAGACCACCACTTTCAACCAGCCTGTGACCACCACTCTTCACCAGACTGCAACTGTCAGCTGCACCAACAGGTTTTTCACTTCTTTTTACTTTGGACTCGGGGGAGTCACGTGGGGCTCAGCACAGGGGCTAATAAACCCCTTTGTGTTTGTGCCCCAGGGGACTGGCTCATACTTCTGGGTTTTGTGGGTTAAAACCAATTTCTTTTTGTGCCGTTGCATTTATTGTAATATTGTTATTAAATTGTAACTCTGACTTATAACCTCTTTTGTGTTGGGTTCATTTCTCCTGCTGGTTTACCTTTAAACCAGCACAAAGACTTCAATCTCAGATGCTACATGGGTCTTGTTGGGACTGGGTAATTTTACTGTTACAGAATGAGCTGCTGACTGGGAAATTTTCCTTGTAAGGCTAGGAGTTGTGGTTCAGAAAACTTTCACTGGCCTAACAAAGTAGAAACATTTACAGGCCTCATCAGGAGTAAGTAATAACTTTAATGGAGCAGTTAATTAGTTCTGCTCTTTTCAGGCTGGATCATTAGAATTTAATGAGAATTAATAATTTCATAAAGCATGGAAATACATTGCTCCAAGCAAAATACAGTAAGACACATTTCACAGATAGCTATTTTAAGTGAATACGGTGACATTTTCTCATATTGTTGGATGATCTATAATATTTTTATATGGAAACTCAAGATAAAGTATTTGGTTAACATTTTAAAGTGTGTTACTGTTTGAAGACACCAAGTCCCCAATGTTTGTGAAGAGGAATATAAACCTAAATCCATGTAAATGTAATTCTTTATCACTGTTATAATTTTCTTTGAACATTTTAAAGACAAGTATTGCTCACCTAGAAACATCATCGAAGAGCAGCAGAATTCCTTTGCCATGTGCTGTAATATTCTCTTGTGTCAGTTTTACCATGCTACCTACTTGGATTAAAACAAACACATTAACTGTTTGAGAATAAGATGTCACAAAAGCAGGACAGAAAATATTTATAAAACACCTATATTTGGAGGTGTTTTAGTTCAACATCATCTGGCAACGTAATAAGCAATGTAACAAGGAACACAAAAGTATTTCATTTGAGAGGTTTTTTTGACTCTAGCATTTTATGCAAATGCTTATCTATAGTTTTTGTGCCTCAACTATTATTCATGGTATAAAAAGAAGCCATTTCTCATTTCCTGATTCTGGGCTGGTTGAAATTGGCTTAAATTCCACTCACACTCATGAGGTTGTACCAATGTCTGTGTGTGGAGAATGGGGCCCAAATGCTTTAATGAAGACTGTGGAAGTCCTAGAAGTGAGGGAAGGAAATTCCTTCTGGCTCAAATGTCCAAAGCTATTGTACATGCTATAACTGCTGATGACTCTTCACAGAGTTTTTTCTTCACTGAACATACAGGTGACATTCTTTATTTTATTCATTGCAAATTAAAATACTTGATCAAGAAAACCAAAGTTTGATAGATATTATGAACTGTTCCTCTGAATGTGGCCTGGACTTGCAGGTTAAACAAATATAGCAAAAAAAGGTGTTGATCCTGACCACCTCCACCCCTGTAGTGTGATGCAACATATGTAAGTCTAATACAGTTAAATCAGTATAAAGCTGGTGCAATGGGACAGACATGCAGACTTGCACAGTTCTAATCTTATTCCTGAAAGAATTATAACTTGGACTAAACATGTCAGAGTAAGTAAGGGCCAAAGTAGAGCTCCCCTGCCACTGGGGCTAGGCTGTGGTACCCTATCATTAGAATCCTGTTTGTGGGGAAATGAATTCCTCCTTCTGTAGCGAAACGTAGCCAAAGCACAGACAGATCAAACTATTCAGCTTTTCACGATGCTCCAATGCATTTCATACTTTAAAGCTACAGAGAAGTGAAATGAACCATTCTTTCTTGCTGGCTCTTCTGAGAAAAAAAAAAAGGAAAGAAAAACTAAAAAGCAAGAAAATGCTGGCTCAAACTTCAAATGCATAATGCATCTCCCATCAGGGATGTGAAAGAAAATTACCTACCAGATCTGTTTTCAGTGGGAGTTTGTATTTAAAATGAAACGTGATCATTACAGACGTTCAACAGTTAGATGAAAAACTGCTGCTATATATATATATCTATATGTGTATACATGCACACACACACATATATATAGGCTAAAAACTCTGCAGGAGCTGATAATTGGAGTGAGCATTCCACGTATTGGCCATCCAAATATGGAACAAATTGTATCATGCTTCTCTCAATTTTCTAATTGACTTATATGGTTTTAAGACTAAAATATGTTTTTTCTCAGTCTCTTTTTCATCTTCCAAGCTTGATGTTTTCTATTACTATAATGATTGTTATGTACTGCAGTGGCACTGAAGCACTAGTGGTTGAAAATCAAGAGCTACTCTTTCCATATAACAAAAACCCAATCTCTTCCATAAAGCTGGCATATACAAGAACACAGATACATGATGGCTGTGCACAACAGAGCAGGGAAGACATTGCACTGGCACTGTATGTGCAACTGTGAAGGGTGAGATTTGACCACTGCTTGGTAATTTCTTGGTGGGAAGTTGAACAGACACAAGACGTGAAAGCATTTTAAAATTCCTGGGGCCTGATGCCAGCTGTGGTACCTCTGGTACCTGCAAGCAGCACTGGGAGTGAGAGATCTGCCCAATCCTCCCACTGCTTCCTCTCCTGTGCTGGATCAAGTGCTGGAGGTAGCCCAGGTTTGGCAGTGATGGTCATTTTCCATTCCTGTTCTGCAAGAATTTTTCCTGGCTCTCTCTAAGCAAGTGGGAAGGTGAGGGAAGGAGGAGAGATCATGTCTAGTACCTCAGTTACTTTGGAGTTATATTTCTTCCTGCTCTGGAGGTGCTGGTGCCATGAAATGACCATGCATTCCCTGCGGGAGGACATGTGGTTGAAAACGCTCTGTGCTCACTTGCAGGTAGCCAGCAGCCTTACACTGCTCCTCCTGAGTGGCCCTGCTAGACAGATTGCCAGAGTTTTCCTTTTGAAGGCTTCCTTACACCTGTCTCCATCTTCACAGGGGTCAGGGCCATGAGGAACAATTGCTTTTCCCTGACATAATGGGTCTTTCCTCAAAATAATGTATAAAGAAATGGCTTTTCTAACCCAGACTTTTATGTTGTTTTAATGTTGGTTTAGGCATTAATTAGAGAGCAGTCAGCATCATCAGTTTTGTGCTTGATAACATATCATATGATACCGTCAGATGATAAGTATTTTATTGCTATATTTCATTAAATATTGATGCCAAAGTTTTCTTTTCAGCATTTGCAAATACTCTTAGTCAATTAACAATATTATAAAAAGGGTTCAATTTGGTGAGAGCTTCTGTAATTATATTTACTTTGCAGTTTATTACCATACATTGAAAGTGTTTGCATTTTTGTATTACACCTATAAACTCCATTAAAAGAACATTAAAACTGCAAAGTGTAGTATTCCAAAACTAGGAAATGATGAAAGTCTGTTTTCCTGTGCAACTTTAGGGAAACCAGACCTGTGTGTTAGCTGTCTAGATGCTGTCCACAGCGGGTGAGGAGAGGCAGGTGCCTCCAAATGGGATTTAAACAAGCATGTAGGGCACTACAGTCACTACAGTTCGAGAGGCAGGGCTCTGTCTGAAATCTGAGTTCTCTCCAGAAGATAAGCACCGGACTGTGATCAGGAAGGAGCTTCCTTGGTGCGTGCAGGACCTACAGCCTGCAATAAGCAGCTGTGCTGGTCTGTGCTCCTTTCTCAGGGTAGAGGCATCAGGACAGTCTCTGGAAGAAAGGCATATTGCTGGGGAAAACTCCACAGTTCTGTACTGCAGTGAAATTTCCATCTACTTCAGGGAGAGTGTAGCATCCTGGCTGCTACAGAGCTGCTTATGTGTTGTATGTGTGATTGTAGCTGGATAAATGTAGGGAATGCTGCAGGAGTAGCCACTGGACTTGAGGGCTCCCTTGCGTCAGGTACCACCTCCACTGCTAGGTATGGAGATGTGCTCTTGGGCACTTTCTGTGGCTCAGCAGATCTTCACTTCTTTTCTGAACTTCAGCACAACTTCAAAATGAAGGGGTTAAGTGCCCCCCCACAGATTTGCCCTGTAGATGGGAGCTAAGAGCTTTTGAACTCCCTTCAGTCTGTGGAGAAGTAGCCTAAGTCTGCTGTTCCTGTGCGAGTCCTCAATCAGGAAACAATTTTATAGAAGGGATTACTGCTGCTAACTGCAGGGGCTTCATAAAACCAGTGATCCCTGCTCCACCTCTGGAAGGAGAGGCTGGATGTAGAAAGAGAGCTTCAGGCAGTGCATCCCAAAAGGACACAGGTACTGCAGCCCCCAGGGAAGCGAGAAGCTGGCACAAGCATTGAGACAGAAGAACTGCCCATGTCCTCAGTGCACTTCTTTAGCAGAGGGCTAAGGACTATTTGCTCTTTAATGAGAGTTGAAATTGTTTGATACATTTCAAGAGACACTCAGAAGGCAGGCAGAAAGCACACAAACCCTCCTCTGGTTTGACCTTGTCTGCTGTCCCATTCTTTTTGTTCAGGAGGATCTTAAAGTGTGTATGTCCTGAAGATTTTACACAGTCTCATTCTGGATCCGAGTTTGAACTCTGGGGTTACCATTCATGTGAGCAAAGAAAAACTTCACAGTGAGCAAAATTCCTGCTGCCTCAACCACAGAGCTACAGTGATAGCTTTTCTCCTTGCAATGGGTTGATTGGAAGACCTTTGCCTGTTTTATTGGCTAGAAACTATTGAACCTGAATAAAGTTTGTGGGACTGGGAGCTATATAAATAGTAGAGGATTCAGACACCACTTTAAAATGCTGTTTTCTTGAGTACATGAATCCCATTTAGCAGGATTTTTTTGAAACTGCTCCTTTATGTGATGTTCCCTATGTGATGGAATAGGAGCCAAGCCTAAAATTTATTTTTCTATGTGTTTCAATCTCAGCTTCTGGTTGAGTTGTTAAACTGGTGTGAATTCATGTAGCTCCTTTGGCTTTAGAGGAGACGTGATGATTTACACCAGCTTAAGAGAGGTTCCCTTTCTAATGTCATTTCCTTGGGTCTTTTCTATGTGGTAATTTCCTGTCATTTCATTCTTCATTCTTTTACCAAGAATCTTGAATGTTACTGTAAACATTCAAAATCCCCTTGTGTCTTTGACATCAAATATAAAAATAGAATTTGTTTTTACATCTCTCCGTGGTATAATATAGAGGCATTGCCAAAAGCTATTCACTATCATTACAAACATGGAAATGGAAGACAGATATAAACATAGAAGTGTAACCCCTTTCTTGAATAAGAGTTTATAATAGCAACAGTGAACTTGACCCAATGTGTTTCCTGGAGGGATAAGGTGACCCGCAGGGGTTAATGGCCCGTGGCTTTGCCTTGGGCTATCATCTCACCCAGCCAGTGATTAATCCTGGAGAAATGCCCTTTGCTCCTGTCATTATCCCTTAAATGGAACCTTTAGAATTCAAAATGATTTTGGAATGGAATTTACCAGTGCCCTACACTCCATTCATTGCAAGGAACCTTACTGTAGCTGCATGTCACACTTGCATAAATAACCTTCAGAGAAAAAAAAAAAGATGAAAGGACTGGCCCAGAAAAAGGATAAAACTCCAGTGCAGGCTACCAATGCTGGTAATATTCCAACAGCAGGGTGATGCTGTAACAGGAAGCTACAACTGCTGCAGCAAGTGGAGGTAATCAGAAAGTCCTAAAGTATTTGCTGTATGTAAGAATTTTCCACTGACTAGCATATTTTCAGGCAGCACTGTATCATGGCTTTGTATATTTACTTAGCTGCTTCTCAGGTATATTCTTGAGAAACTAGGTTCTAAGAAATTTAGGATGTGAAGGTCCCTGCACTGGCAACACATGGTCTGAAGAACTGTTGAAGGAACTAGTTATTCCCTTTGACAAGTGACGTACAGAAGACTGTGAATGTTAAAGTAGTGTTCAGCAACAAAACCAGAGAGCTTCAGTTCCTCTGCTGATCTCTCCTGCATGTCTATTGCTTGCAATCTGTACCTGCTGGCATAGCAGCTGAGGTACTTGTAGAGCCTATTGCTTAAATTTTATTCCTGAGAAGGCAGTAAAATCTGTGTTAGTATGGCAGTCTGTACTCTCAGGCAGTTCTGTACTCCCCTCTTAATCCATCTGATGTAGGTTTCATGCCTGGCTATATTAAGATAAGCATGCCTAGTACACAGGTTGTAGAAGCAATTAAATCTACTTACCAGTTTTTTATCTTTTAATAGACACAAATTTCCTCATACACTGTTTAATCATGGAATATTCCAGACAGGAAGATATTAAAGATCAGTACTGGACAACTAGTGTAACATAACTCTGCTATTAATACACTGGTGGTGAAAGTCTGCCATGCCATTCTTGCAGAATCCCACATCATCCATACAGATCACACACACCAACAGGAAACTTATTCCTAGTGTATTTGGAATAATTTTGCATGTGGAGCCATGTCACCTGATGTTGAAGTGAGTCTGGTGGTAGCAGTCACCGTGTGTATGGCTGTATTTTGATCCTAGCTAGGGCAACTTTTTTATTCAGTAGCATCTTGCATACTCTTATTTTTTTTATTTTATTGTGCATCAACCTCAGGCAAGGCAACCTATAGTGACTGCAAAGAGAAAATGTTCTCCAGAGGGTTCAGGGTTATCAGAGTTTGGGATGTTCTCCAGTAAGCTGCTCACTATTCCTCTGGTGCGTGCCCAGCATGCAGCAGAGTGAAGCTGGGCTGTCCTGCTCGGGAGGTCAGGCCTGGCTCCCAAACACTGTCCCTGTGTGGTGCTTGTCTGCCAGAAGCTACTGACAGCAACACAGAGCAACTCATAAGCAGAGATGGCCATGTTTTTGTTTTGCTCTTTCAATGAGTGAACCCAAATCAATGCTTCAGTAGGAACTGGCCTTTTGCAGTGTGCCTGCATTCCCTGCAGGGGGTACCAGGAGTGGTTTCAGATAAGCACAGCTGATGGCGGCCAGAGCCTCACTCAGACTTTGCCGGGTCTGTCTCTGGGTTGTGCCGAGCTCTGCGCTCAAACCCATGAACAAGATCTTGGTGGATCTGAGACTACAGGTACAGTCATAGGTACAAAGTCAGCACAGCAGGAACTGAACAGCTCTAGCATTTGAAACCTAGATTTTTATATGCTTAAAGAGTTTAGTTTTTAACGTATATTCTGGCTCCTCTCCTTCTATAGTAGCCAGAAAAAGCTGCGCTGCTGTGCTGTGGCTTTCTGTGGCTGCTGGGCCACCTGGCAGCAATGCCCAGAGAGCAGTGCAGTTCCCAGGCCAGGGACCAGGACTTTGGTGTCCTTTCCTGTCTTAAGTTCCTGCTCTGCACTGTGCCTGTCAGACCTAACATAAGGGCAGACAATACAAATGTGATTCTTTGGCTTGCTGGCCTTCTTTCTTGATTACAATCTCAGCAACCTCTCTTGTATCTTACCTCCTGTTCATGATGTCTCAATTAAATTCTGAAGGTTGTGTCACACTATGGAAATATGCAAGACCTCTCAGGATACTGTTGGACAGCTGCACAACCAGAGTGTGCAAGTGCAGACATTGGAGCTTCCTCTATCTGACCCACTCCTTTGAATTTTGAAATATTTTTGCATGCTTTCCTAAAATTTTCTTCATATTTTTGTAACCTGTCTATTAAGTGAGTAGTGATTGTACATGAAGATTTAGCATTAATCATTTAAAATAACACAGAAAAGAAAGTGAGAAGTAGTTCTTTTATTTTATTTGTTTGTTTTTTCATGATGACTGAAAAAGGCTTTAACTGTTTTGGGGATATTTTATTTTTAAAACTAAGATTGATTTTCCTTCTTAGTTTTCATCAAGATTGTAAACATTATAAAATCATGTAGTTTAATTATCGGGACTTACATAACTTCAATGTCTATAAGATTTTTGGGAGACGTCTTTGCGTCTTTGTTAGGAGAAATCTGTTATTCAGAATCAGAGTCTCCTAGTACATTCTTTAGCAAAACCAGGTATCAGAATAGATGCTTACAAATAACCAGATGCATAAGTGTATGGAAAAAGAGTGGTGCATGTCTTTACTTTTGGGAATAATTTTAGTTCTGGAAATCAGAAGAAAAAAACCTACAGTTAAATTTTTAAATGTTGCAGCTGTTAGGAAAAAAGGAAATTTGCCTGAAAATGAATGTTCTGATTCTGGTTAACTGGGAAGGAGAAACAGTAATAAATTGTATCACATTTACAAGCACCTGCACAAAGTGTTGCCATGTGTGTAAAACCTCAGAGCATGCAGGACCAGTACCATAGTTGGGACTCCCATCCTTTCTTCTGCTCTGTTGGAGGAAGGAAGTGTCTTGTCCCAATCTTGGGACTGGGAGAGGCAGTGTGGGATTGGACCAGCATTACTGCCATTACTGTAATCCAAGATTGTCAAAATCAGATTTATGTTGTGTTTTTTACTTAAAGACAATGAAATTCCCTTTCCTTCCCCCTGCTATACCGCTAGCTATGAGAAAACATTTAAAACAAGCATATGCCTTAAAATAATTCATCATGAATTCCATTAAATTCTCCCAACTGTTTTCATTTTACCGTCAGCTTTAGTGCGATGTTTCATTGTGTGCTTGGAGGGAATCAGGCACCATGGAACCTGAAACCTGAATGAGACCTCCACATTTTATTAGGGTATAAATAATGGTAATAATTTGATGGGGCTCCTTGAATAACACAACAACAGAAGGGTTTGGTTTACAGCATCATACCTTGTCTTCACTGTGGGTCTTGTGCTTTCCCACAGATTGGCTCCTGACAGTGAGAAGGCCATAAATGCCCACCTTAATCACTGGCTGGGTCTAAAACCATTGATTTAATCCTATATAGGGCACCATGTACTTTTTAGGATGCAACTTGAAGAACTTAAGAGTGGAAAATACATTCTTATTAAAGTGTAGTTGAGTTGCCATTTGATGATACAGGGGCTGGAACAGAGAGCTAGTCCCAAGTCTGTAAATCTGCAAAGGGATCAAACAACTGTGTAGAGGGTTCCACAACACCACACTGTTGAGATGCTGGAGGGACCAGGATTTGTCTAAAATTTATTTGTTTTATAAAATAATTTTCTTCTATTTAAAGCAAGGGCAGGGGATGAAGCAAAAAGACAAAATTTCTTAAAACTTGAAAATGGAAACTTTTGTAAATTTTACAATTATTTTTTAAACAAAGCATTGTTTCTAGCCACCTCCATTGTTGCATGGTAGGGCACATGGATGGCTGTGGACTTCAAGCACGTACACTGTCTCCTCTTGCCTCTGCTCACAAAGAATTCAAAGACAAAATATCACTCAGGGGGTGGTGGTGGTGTGAGGGGAATAAAATGGAAAACTTCATTAGCTGAGTAATATTTTGCCTTTTCATTTCCAATGCTGTAGCTGATCAACATGACTTTTTCTTTAGGGGAGGTATTGGTAGAGGCATTGCCTTTACTGGCACAACCAAATAGGCTGCTTTCTAAGTCACCTGGTAGACACACCTTCCACTAGCAATGTAATGTCTCTGTGTGCATTTCCTGGCACAGAGGTCCTTAAGCCCAACAGAAGGAGACAGGGACATACAGTGCACCAGAGGTCCCTTCAGTGTATCCTCATAGCCAGTGACCATGTGTATTCCTCAGAGAACTTTTTCAGCAGCAGCAGAAATGGCCTTCTGGAGTACTTTTTGTTTGCAGAGATTTGAGTGCAGCTGTCAAGTAAGGGTAGTGGAGCCAGTATTGTTCCACAGAGACTTGTGGCATCGTGTCTGTGATGCAGCCATTTATCATCAGATTCTGTCATTCCCAAACTGGGGCCTCTCACATGATAACACTGTGTGCCACTGCTCCTTTACTGACTTGGTCCCTGGTTAATCAGTTTGTTCAGGTTTTGAATGCTGTATTCAAGCATATTTTTAACAATGAAAGCTCTCTATGTTTAAAAGAAAGGTCCTACGTATTTGAGTCACATTCTTTTCTTTCCAGTCATTTCAGGTTTTGTGTCACTTGATTTGTACTAGCTGTGGCTCATTATGAGAAGTATTTGTCAGTGTGGGCACTAAGACACGCACAGCCCTATATGTGAAATTTAATTGTGGTCATGAGAATTTCCTGTCCATTCTCTTGAAATATTGTTGCTTAAAACTTGATAGAGTGAAGGTTTTGCAAATTGAAAAAGAGAACCATGAAAGAAGACAGACAGAGGAATAAACAGAGGGGTCCAGAGATGCCTGATGTCTGGGGATTGAAGAAAAAAGCCATGTTCCCTTAGGAGCAGTGAATGACCTTGGAGCTATTGGAACAGAGAAAAAAGAAGACACCCTGAAGGCACAGAGGGATACAGGATGATGACAAACACTGAGAGATGGGTCCTTGAATCTAATCAAGAAAGAAAAAAGGGCTCTGAGGGGAGAAAGAAAGAAGGTTAGACCTGGAGGGAGTCTTCCGGTCAAGGGACCTTTAAATCAGAGATTGTGAGCACAGGATGCATGTGTTGATATTACAGCGCAAGATATTTGGAAAAGTTATGGGATAAAATGGGCATAATTTTTATTTTCCAGATTTGTTCTGCCCCTCCTATCTCACTAGAAAGATTTGAGCAAGTGCCAAGCCCTGTCACCAGTGCACAGCTGGGCAGAACAGAGGGACTTTGCCTCCTGCAAATGAAGCTGTTTGCTAGGAACCCTCCTGCTCATGCAGTGATGCCGTTTTGTGTCTTTGCTTGAGAGGAGTTTTATACAAGGGGGAGAAATCTTTCTCTACAGGTGGGCAAGTGACATCTTCACTGTCACTCAGGACTTTTGTTAGGCAGGGACTGTATTATGCATTTCCTAAGTATTCAAGGACTCTGCCTGCAGAATCCAATCATGCTACAGAACTTTGCTTTGTCTCTGAAATCTCATTTAAGAAAAAATCCTATAGTTTATAGGCCCCCTTTGTTCAGTTTGGGTTGTTACACCATGACCACTTTGCACTCTCTAACCTCCCTAGCACGAGGCACAAGTCTCTCCCTCTCCTCCTAAGGGAGAACAGCTTTGACCCTCAGCTCCATGCTGTCTGCTGTGGGGTTTCTCCAGTGGAGAGCATCAGCTCTATCATGAGCATCATCACATACAGGGACATGGGGTAGAAATTGGGGGTTGTTGAGAGAAAGATATGATAGCAGGTGGCTCATTCCTGCTACAGCATCACAAGCAGCTCTAGCACTATAACAGAACTGAGGTTCATGAAGGCATTGAGGTTTCCTTAATTATTACTCTCTTTTGCCCTGCTCTAGATTCATTCCTGGTAGAACTTCAAGACAGAGTTGAGGAGCACTGCTAGCTACAGCCTGACAGATAACAGTGGCATGTTAATCAGCAGAGGTGTGGTATGATTCCCAATTTCTCAGGTGTTTTTCTCTGCCTACCAGTGTAATTCCTGCCACAGTTGTTCACTGGATGCTTTTCACTGATGAGCATTCAACAGACTTTGACCAAGCATCATGACAATGCTGTTGTCACTTGTGGTGCAGCTACGGAGAGCTGCATGTTATCTCCATGCTCTTGGGAGTGAAACCGTCAAAACACCAGCAGCCAGTAGAGCTTCTGCATAGTCTTCCCGAGTCTGCAGATGGTATGAAAATAAGAACCTTTCATTTCAGCAGAATAGTAAAATCTGAAACTTAATTATGGCAGCTGCATTTACATTAACTATTTCAGTGCCTGAGCATTTTAGCAATGTGTTAAAACCATGAGTTTTTATTAGATATCGTTGCCTGTCAATTCTCTCTGTCATGATTATGACCTCCAGTCCAGAAGTTAACTTCAGCTTCCACCCTGCTAACTTCTGATGATGTTTTCAGTTGCCAGTATACATTGGCATGTTGGAAACTGAAAATGTAGATATGTGCATTTAATTTAATATTGAGAAAATACATACCTTTCCTGTCTTGATTATATTGCTTATTTTCCTGGTTAGGATGAAAGAAGTTCTTGCTTCCTTGACTTAGGCAATGGAGAAGTTATGCTAGGTCAGGGGCAGTTCTTCCCGAGGGCATCCCCTTGAGCACATCTATTCTGTACATGATTCCATGACCAGAGCTATGGCTGAGGAGCTTTTCAGTGCCCCTTTCCTAGTCATGGTAATTGAGTTACTGTATGAACCATGAATTACTCTATAAAGAATACAAATAACTGATGTTCATTTGGCTATAGGAACAGTTTTGCACCTTGAGAACTTGAGATGCAGCTGAGGTCCAGCTAAAACACAGAAACTAAGGACATTTTACTTAGAATCAGAGGTAACTCACTTCAAAGTTCCATTTGAACAATTATCATGATTTAAAACTTTATCTACAAACACATTTTAGATCTTTCCATAAGTCTAAGCATTATTTCTGGAGAAAGAAGAATGTGAAGTGTTTGCAAAAGGTGTTAGTATATCAAGATGGAGGATGAAAACAAATTTCTACATTTGTATGGAACATTCTCTGGGTTCTTTTCAGTGCTATCAGCTATTGGACAATAGGACAAATGTATAAAACCAGACATTTACTTGAAAGCTAACAGTTTTATTTACAACTTATTTTAACTTAACACTATCAGCATAGTCTCCATTATTTGGTGCTGGAGTAATATAACCTACAGATGGGCAGATAATGACACAGTCTCAGATTAATAGCTTTCTGTTTATAGAGTATTGAAAGAACAACTGTTAGGAAATGAGAACTTCAGAGAAGTCTGAGTCCTGAGATAAAATAATGCAGGTACCTTATTAACTCATTAGAACCCAAAAGTAAAGGTATATTACATATTGATAGCAAGTTATGAAAACATCACTGTCAACTTAGTTGCAGTGTAACAACTCTTGCATTTTTAAGGAGAGTGAGAAGGGCAACCCAAAAGAGAGAAACTGAGAAAGAAGACTCAGTAGAGCAGGATGCCAGTAGGGAAAAGGAGGAAAAAGCAAGTGGAGTGGAGATGGGGTCAGAGGAAAGGAAAGAGACTGAGAAGAATAAAATGTTTAACCATTATTAGCCCAAGGAAAATGATGGGGTAAAATATATAATTGTTAGTGCGATTTTGACAGATTTACAAGCATCAGACCAAACTGACTCACTTGCTGTCATCTGTAACTATATAAAACATGCTGCTCCAACTAAATTGGCAAAAGGAAATAAAAAAAGAACGGTTTGCACATAAAGAGCTAAATTTTATGTTGATTCACCATATGTCCTTTGCCACCTCAGAGAAATAAAGATCTGAAGAGCATAAATATGCAAAAACTGTTGGCCAGGTTTTGCATTTTTAATATTTTCTAGTTCTTCCACAAGTACAACATTCTTGCATCAGGTCTGACTGCTGTCAGCTGTGTTGATTGTAGAATTCCACCACTGACAGACAGCAAAATACAGATCATTTATGGGACCCTTTTCTCCTCATTGGAGCATGGGATTTGCAGAGAAAGGCAAGTCAGTTTGTTGTTACTCATTCAGTTAGAAGACCATTTCCAGGGAACATGCTTAAAACATAAACTTTTGGAGTCAGAACTGTCTTTTGCTGTGTATTTGTTCCAGGTGGTCTTGGTCCCTAAACAGGGGTTCTGGTTTCACTAATAATAAATAAGCTTTAAAGATCATAGTAATTTTTGATTTGGAGGTGACAAAGAGGTGTAGAAAGTAAGCCAGTAATTTATAAAATCCAGCCTAGGCTGAGTTAGCCTTTTCAGTGCTGTGAGCCAAATGTCAGCTTTGGGGCACCTCTGTAAGCTGATCTCTGGAGCTCCATCAGAGCAGGGTTCTTCTCCAACACAGGTGGGCTGACAGTTTACAGAGTGAGTGTTTGGGCTTGTAGAAGTGCTTGGGGAGGTAATATGCCAGCTGACACAGTCTTGGCAGCCAGCTCTGACTTACGGGCTGCTGCTTTGATCTGGCCTTTTCACTGCACTCATGAGAACTGCTTCACTTTTTTCAAACATTGATAAATGTATAATTTTCCTCTGTATTTGCATAACTCATGTAATTGCTATAAAGTGACCTGGGAGTTCTCTGTAAGTATTCCATAATCCGTGCTTGGGAGTTGTGTCATCTTGATTAGGTGTGATTGTGTAGGGTCTGGCAATGAAGGTTTTGTTTCTGGTGCTTGGCTGAATGAAAACTGAGGGCAGAAGTGTGAATGCCACCAGCACTGCATTTCTGCCCACTCTTATCACAGCAAACGGCTCATTTTTGGGTGGAATCTTCTAAAATTAATCATCATCAGACAAGTGTTCAGTATAAACAGGCAGTGGGATATAATTACAAGTCAGTATAAATGAAATCAGTGCCAGTAATATACTGTGGGCAATCACTTATTAGAGAAACACACAGATACGTAGCACTCAACTGTCCTCTTGCTCTTGTGTAAGAATAAGACCACAACTGAGCTACAGTGTGCACATTAGCACACAAAAGACATGCAATAGGGTCAAGTAATACATGTATGCATACAAATTATGTTTCAAAAATTGTGTTTCTGTTTCTCTGAATTATTTTTAAAAAATTAATAGGCCAGGTATTTGCAAGGACATTCAATTATATAGTGTGCAAGTTGTGTACAGTTTGGATATAGTAGCAAACTGTAATACAGACCCTATTATAATTACAAAGTGGTGAAGGGCTGAAATCAGAGTGAGAATAAGAGACCCTTATAAAGGGGGGCACAAAATTCATAATACATTCTATGTTGTGTGTGGAAAACTGAGGATTAGCCTGACTGACCAGAAGAAGCTGGACCACACACAAGGTTCAATGACAGAAAGACTGAGCTACCTCAACTCAGAATCTGTGGAAAAAAACATAGTAGCACTACCTTTATCTACTTGTGGAAACATCTATGCTGATTTGTCTGGCTCCACCTGTTAAAACACAAGTTTTGGTCAAAAGTTGCTGCATTCACTCTCAAAAACCTGTATGGTGCTGGTTGTCCTTTTCTTTGGAGTTCCAACCACCACAAGACTTCAGGGAAGCGCCTGGAAGAGGTCACTGTATCCACGTCTCAAGAAGGATGTGAAGCCATGAACTTCGCAGATAAAACCATGGTCTACCTCCCTAGGCAACCACTTCCAGTCTTACTCCCATCTCCTGAGAATGTAAAGGAATGTAAGCCCTCCTGTTTGTCACCAAAGGAAGTAAACAAAGGAGCCCTTACTTGTGGTCAAAGGGAGCAACTAAGTAACACATTTTGGCATCTAATAAGACAAGACCTAAAAAAAAGTTACTTGTGTACTTGACCTGAGTGGTGAACCAAAAATCAGTCTCAAAAGACTATTTTGCTGTAATAAGAAATTGCTGATGGAATCATGTGCTTCTTTGATGCTGTTATGACTCTCTTCAAAGATGGTGCACACAGTCCCAATCCCTGAACACAGCAGAAATGTGATAGCAAGAAATGGTACTTTTTCCTGTACTTCCTAGTCTTTCACCAGCCTTTCTGTTCCCTGTAAATGGGAATTCCTTTAACATAAAAGTCACTTTTATGCAGTCACTAAGCCTGCCATACAATTCATTTTCCTGCTGCATATGTTTGACATCTGTAAGAAATATTGTTGTACATGGTTTGAATATACAGCCCACCACTCAAGCCATGCAGAAAATCTGGAGGAGATGGCAGAAGCTCAAGACATCTGAACAGAACTTTTACTGTTAGAATGGTATGTGAGTTTTCAACCAGAATGATCTTGATGCACTAAAAAGGAAAAAAAGAAAAAAGATAAAGTATTTCTGTCTTAAACATTTAATGGTGGGCTCATTCACTGTGTTTCAGAGTGGAAGTAGTGGGGCTGAACAGCAAATGTTTCAGCAATGCATTTGCAGTCCCTCACATGTTGAAGTCTGGAAAAATTCTGATTTCTTCCTGTGTTCGGATATCACAGGAACAGGAGGAAATCATCAATTCTAATTTTTAATTTGTCAGTAACTTTCCCGTCTTCTACTTTAAAGCAAATGAATCATGTTTTTTATTTTTCTAATATATATCAGAAATTTAATCTAATAATTTGTGCTGATGCCTTATTTAGGCAAATTATCTATACACAAATTCTTTATTTGAAAAAATACCTTTTTTTTTGATGCTAAGAGACAGACTATATAAAACATGTTTTAAAAAAATTACAGAGACAGTATAAAATCAGACAGGACTACTACACAGCTCCGTGGACATCAAATCCCTGAGCAGGATTCTCTCCTGGCCTCAGAGAAGATTATAGCTGTGGTATTACAGGCCAGTTTCCAAGGGCCTTTTCTCCCACGTGAGTTAACTGGAAAGCAGTGGCAGGGCATGAGGCCAGAGGTGGGCATTGGCACTGTGCAGTGGGCTGGACTATCTGGCACCAGTTTACCTGTGTCTGTTACACCTTTTGCTTAATTTTGGAAGTAGTTTCTAATAATTTGATAGAGCAGAAAGTAGCAATGGTGCTCAAAAAACTATGGAAATAGTAACCAACTTAAAAAGACACAGCTGTTCCAGGCTTTTGCAGCCTCCCAAGAAGACAGCTCGGACTGCAGCACGACACACACCAGGTTTCACTGGCGTTGGTCCACTGTTTGTGTCACAGCCAGACAGATTGCATTAGAGTTTGGCCCGAATGTGAAGAAGTCCTGTTATTTCAATTTAATTGAGAAATACAGAGTCACATTCAGGTTTTAAAGCTTTCTAATTAATAAAAGGTTAGGATAGAAAATCCAGTATAGCTGTTACTGCTGAATTTAGACAGGACTTGGCAGGTGGACACTCAGCAGGTGGGTGCTTGCAGTAACCTTCATCCTTGCAGGGTGAAGAGCCCTCTCCAGCCCCCCCCCGATTTCCCTGAGAGCAAGTGTGCAGTCTCTCCTAACACTAATGCCATGTGACAGGTTAAACTTCCAAATCACGAGGGTAGGTGCCTGACTGTGACCCAGTACTCTGTTGCAGATGTTGACAGAACATTATTCAGACAAGTGTGATGCCAAGTGAAACCCAGAGCAGCTATATTTCCCATCAGTAGAGTTACAACAGTGTAAAGCCACCACAGGAAAAATCAGAATCCAGCCCAATGTGGAGAAACTTCCTAGAAAGTGTAAAGAGGTCATAAAGCTTACTCAAGCTGCACTTGATATATGGAAGTTTTAGTTTTATTCTGAACCTGGGGCATTGCTGCTTTGGGTGCTGAAGCTGTCTTAAAAATTACCAAAGGGGTCCTCTCAAGTGAGTACCCCTCACCATCCTTCTACATTCAGTGAAATGCAAATCAACACTTGAAACAGAGTGCTCAGCTTTCTGCTGCAGCCTAATATAGAGCAGTTCAGGAGGTGGGACCTTGTCATTATACTACAGTTATACTACCAGCTGATTTGGCCTTTACCTAGACCAGGGCTGAAGGGGAGGGTGGGGGAATAAATATGTGTTTAGAACTAAAACGGTGATTCAGAATTTTCAATGATTTATTCAGACACCAAAAGAAATTTGAGGACAACCAAAGTTATTTGCAAACATGAGCTGAAACTGGCAAACAGCTTTGGATTAAAAAAAAAAAAAGGAATAACAGCAACAAAAAAATTGAATTAGATCTTTTTGGCATTTTCTGAACGATTTGCTAAAACCTTTTCAAACTAGTTTCATAGGCACACCTGAGTACAGCCCACAGAACTGACGTCTGTTGCAGGGTGACAAACTACTTGCATGCTGAAGACCATGTCTAGGATAGTCCTCTGAAATGGGAGATCAAGTCAAATTCCTCATCTGGTCAAGTGAGAAGAAGGATTGGAGGGCAGCTTTCCTCCTTCTTGGAGATATAAAAGAGGCCACAGGAAAAAATTACATTTTGTTGAACTTATTTCTAGTTGATTACAAAATACCTTCATGTTCACCCAGGACATGTTTTTTCCCAAAGTCAGACAAAAATAATTTCCATATCTCGGCTTAGAGCAGCACTTCTGCACAGCTCCCCTTGGCTGAGCTGAGCACAAGCACAGCCTGTGAAAGCAACAGTGTGTCCTTGGGTATGATGGACCATGAGCGTGGATGAAGGAATTACTGTATAGTCTTGTTCTTGATTTGGAATTATGGTAAACATTTATCTACTAATGCAAATCAGATTCAGTCTATGAAGATTGATTTTCCTATAATTTGACCTTGTCTAATAAGTCTTCTTGACCAGACGAATTGCAGGGACTTTGCACTGATTTACTTTTGCTTATGCATAAAGTATTACGTGCTTGGTCATTTATTATGCTTAGCACGTCAGGCTCAGGAAGATTATATTGTTTGAAAATTAAATTTCATACATTCACATTTTAACACAGACTCTTCAGCTGTTTGACTTCATATAGCTTTGTCCACCAACATTAAGAAAATGCAGAGAAAAAAAAATTACTTGTTTTTCTGAAGTCTGCATGTAAGTAATAATCCCAGAACAGTCCCTGTGTGTACTCCATGCTATGGTGGAAGGAAAAGACTCAGCTATACAATGTTACTTTAAGTATTTTACCCTAACCTGTGTCCACAGATCCTGACATGAATTCATTATAATTATAGTGTAATCGTGCCACTACAGGGAGATTATGTCATTATTTGATCACTTTACCTTCATCTGTATTCCTTAACATATTTTGGTTTCTATTACTCTTTACATTAACTCCATCCCAAATCAAGAGGTTTTTGTAAGGCTGGATCCAAAGTTACTGACATTAAGGGAAAGGCTCCCTTTCATTTTAGCAGCCTGTGTATCAGGCTCCTGAAGCCAGCAGTGTCTTCAGTTCTTAATTCTAGTTTAAACAATAGCTGTATATGAAGACAATTTAGTGAGGGAAGGATAATTAAGATTGTAATTAATCTTTCTCATATTATTATCTTACATTTCAGCTGAAGTAACCTCATGCTGCTGCTTTTTTGACTACTGTGGTTCTTTCTTCCCATTTTTGCTTATATTGAAATTTTAAAAAATATCATATACTCATTTAATCAACTGCCCCTTTTAGAACATTTATGCTTACAGTAAATTTGTTTCAATGCTGACTTCTTCAGCATCTCCCTAGGTACCTCTTTGCATCTATTTCAACAAATTGCAGCCTATTTATCATTATTAATTGTTTACACTCTTTCAAGCAGTCCATGATTTATCTCAAATTATTTAATATAGACCCCTCATTTTTTTTAAATATGAAGCTGAATTATGTTATTTATCCAATTACCCAAGTAAATAGGAAGTGTGGTTATTCTGCTTAATGAAAAATAGTTGTGTTTTGGCAACTGTATGGTTGGACAATAGATAGAGCCTGTATAAAATTCAGCTAGTCATGTGTGTGTTTGCATATCCCTTCAAGCAAGTAACAACAAAACCTCATTTGTCATATGACTTTCATATATAGCTATAAACATGCACACATATATCTAGAATCACATTAACTTCTTCCTTAAAATAAAATTTTAGCTATATTAGAGTTAAGATGTTTTGGGATTCCTCCCATATAGGGCTGTGTTTGTAGGGCCAGGATTCTGCAAAGCATGTAAACATGTTACAGTGTGGAATTACATTGGTGTCAAAGAGCAAATGTGCATAAAGAAATGCATTTGAGACTTGTGAGTGAATTTAAGTAGCAAAAGTTGAAGGCAAATCAGTTCTAAAATAACTTTATATGGTTCTTCTATTAATGAAAGTGTGAACATTTAAATGGTGGGTGGCTGTTACTGTCTTGCCAGTGTCAGAAGCAAGAACTGAGTCCTATAAGAAAACTATATCTATTTATTTTTATGGTGATAGAGATCTAACTTTTAGTCCTTCAGCTGCTCATGTTTTGAGATTGACCCCAGAAGTATGAAATCTTACCAGAATGATATCTACATTTAAGAGGAAAGAAATATTTCCCTAGAAGACTGATGAAAATTAAATATCAGGTGGATGAAAATTAAATATCTGGTGGATGAAAATTAAATATCAGGTGTTTGAAACTGCTCAGGTGTTTAGAAAGTTAGAATTTGCTGAAGGGTGAGGAATTTGTATCCAGAGATCAGGCAATGCATTAAAAATGCATGGGAAAAAATGCAAAAAACCCCCATAGGGTGCATTGTGGAACCATGTGATAAAATCAATTTCACAGTGAATCATGCAGCTCTGCAGTTGGGTGTTGATAACTCATGATTCCACTGAGAGTCAAAAAATATTTAGGGGTTTTTTTAGCTACCCCAACTCTTAAATTCATATGATTACAGCAGGAATTCCATCTTTAATTAAATTTGAAGTAAGTCCCTGCCTGCAGAGCAGTGCTACAAGCCACATTCATGTATGCTCTGATGACTTAGAAATCAAAAAACAAATAAAAGCAACGTGTAAATTTTTGTTTGTCTAGACTTTTATTGCTATTAGATTGTAAATAAGCTTTATTTGTTTCATCTGGAGACTGCTTTATTCAAAATGAGTAACCATCTACACTGAGCTAAATAGAGGAATACAGTGAAATGAGACAACCTACAAAGCATTCTATTCAATTTAACACAGGATTGCAGAGTGACAAAGTCTATCTCAGTAAACTTAAGCTCTAGCAATAAAGGTTAATGAGGTAAGAGCAGAAATGTAATCTACCTTAATGCCAGTGAAAAGATCCACCCAAGTGCTTGTGTTTCCAACTAATAAAATACGATCGACATGTGTTACCAGCTGTGCGTAAAGGATCCAATAAATGATGGATCAACAGACAAATCATCTTTTTTGCCCTGCTATTTTTGCATAATACACTCAGTGACTTGATCAAAGAACATGAAGGGTCTTTTCCAAGAACTACCTCAAATTTACTGCTTTGAAATGTCAGGGTATCTTTCAAGTGTTTGCTCTGATCAGTTCTGGGGATCTTACTGGTATCACAGGTATATAATACAAACATATAAATAATGAGAACATGTATATATAAATAATGATAACATTACTGAGGTTGAAAAATCAAGCTCCCCAAAATTAGGAAGTGCCACAAATGGGTCTTTGTGTAACTCCAGTCTTTTACGAGCTTGTATCTAAGTTTTGACTAGCATGGCTAGTAAATCTTAGCACTTGCATCTCATGTTGAAGATTGCTCTATTTGAGACGTAAAGAGGTGTCTGTCTGTTCAAACCCTTTTTTTCTCCAACCAACACAATTTGATTTTATGAAATACAGTACTTGTGACTGCAAATCTCACTTCACAAGTATTTTTCACAGTCTTTAATTAGTGATATCACTGAACAACCATATAGTTGCTTGGTGGTGTCACCACATAGCACTTAGTTCACTGTCTACACAGAAAAGACACGCTGTTTTTTCTTGCTACCTGTTCAAAGCAATTAATATTGTGAAAGTACAACTTCCCCTGCATATTTCAATGTTCCAACAACAGCAGATGCCCACTACAGTCACAGGATTCCGGAGGCAAAGGAGAATACTTTGTGGTGGGGGGGAAAGGCACATCTGTGCTGTAGTCACACTGGAGCTACAAGCAGATGGAGCACAGTCTGTTCACAAAGTGAGTGTTTGGGTTCAGTCGATCTGTTCAATTCATGAAAAGAAAAAGGATACACAAAAACCTAGGCAAAGTTGCCTAAAGATGGTCCTCCTGCCCTGACTGTTCCCCCTGCTCCTAGTTGCCCAGACATCCATTCCTACCCAGATGTGAATTCCCCACTGGCCACACTGGGCTGATAGAAATGCTTACAGGGCCATCCTGTTAGCTGGCTCACAGCAGTGATGTGGTTCAGGATCACCACTGGATGTATTCATAACCTTTTACAATGTAGGTAACTCAGATTTCAACTCTGAAACTGCTTCTCCTGGGTTATGCTAATTCAAGTGACAGTGGCTGCAGTGTAAAATTTCATCTGGGGTCCCATGTCTACTCCAGTCCTAAGAGAACTATTTGTGGCAAAAATATTTCTCAGGATATAGCCCACGATCACCAACCCTGTAGCACACTAATTTACTCTAAAAATTTTCCCAAGGAATTGTCATTTTTGGACGGACAAGGATGGTGGTGGAGAGAAGAATGTGCAGAACAGTGGCTTTGCCATGACTCCATAAATTGCAGGATGGTTATGTTAGCAGTTGATGAGTTTTAGTGTTTTCAAGTTAATACCTCTTGTTGATCTTGGGTCAGCCAATATGAACAACAAATAACTATATTTGATTTGTTTGTTTTGTGTCTTTTTGTGCTTAGGATTCAGGTCAGTGTTACAATATGCCTGTTTCTGATTATCATGACTTTTGAACATCACCCATCCTTTTGCTTTAGTCTTCTTGGCCCTTTTCAACTGGTCTTCATGAGTGCTTGATTCAGTGTCAGAGAGGTGGTGAGAGCAGGCACAGAACACGCAAGGGGAAGCAGAGGAACAAGTGCCAATCTCTTCTCTCTGGTGACTGGTGTCAGGACCTGAGGGAACAGCATGAAGTTATATCAGGGAAGGTTGAGTTTGAGTATAGGAATGGGTTCTTCACACAGAGGGTGGTTGGGCAGTGGAACAGGCTCCCCAGGGAAGTGGTCACAGCACCAAGCCTGACAGAGTTCCAGAAGTGTTTGGACAACACTCTCAGGCACATGGTGTGATACTTGTGGTCCTGTGCAGGGCCAGAAGAAGGACTTCAATGATTCTTTTGCGTCCCTTTCAACTGAGGATATTCTATGATTCTATAGTGGAAGAGGACATGGGTATCTTTTGATACTTTCTGATGTTTTCCAGAATCAGGTCCTGGCTCAAACTGTCCTTGTTCTAGTAACTGAGGGATACTCACAAGTTATCGCTGTATGATTACCTATACGACAAAGACAAAACTCACTGAAAATTATATCTAAACTTGTTTGTGGGAAGAAGAAACAAAACATCATGGGGTTTAGTGGAGCTGTTTCTACAGACACAATGAATCACTCTGGAAAAAAAGTGGAGTTCAGTTTTGAAGTTCTGTGCTTCTGTTAGTATTTAGAATTCATCAGCACCACAGGACCTGTCTCTGGATTTCAAGTGCAGCTCATGAGACTGTATCCCTGCAATTCCATTGGGCTTGCGTCAATAGGATTGTTGTGCTTTTCCCAACAAGATTATAAGCACTCATTTGCTTTCAGCAGAAGTTTTACCAAGCATCTATTCATATCTTAATGGATTATTGACATAACACAGCAGACTGTTATGAAGTATTCCACTATGTGTAATTAGAGAGTATTTAATCTGCATAATAAAAATCCATATGAACAGTTGTTGTCATTCATGCCCAAAAGCTGCTCATCTAAATGAAGTATCTAGTTTGCCCTATAGATTTAGGGATGGGAAACAGCATTTTGAATAAATCTCATATAAATTCAAGAATGCTAAAAAGGTGTTTTTACTCGGCAATCCAGATGTGGGCAATCGGATTTCTCCCCTGCCCTGCCCTCCTCCAGAAAAAAAAGTAAAATTGAATGCGACATTCCAACCTTCATCTTGTATCATGTTTTTAAAGCCATTTGTTAAGTATTTACTGTCCTATTCCTTGTGCCTTTGGTAGGATGCCAAGACAGTATCCAAGGAGCTCGCTCAGGGTCCTCCTGCCAGGGCTGGAGAGGAAGATTCTCTGCACTGTAGGGCCTGGTGATTACTTTAACAATCCATCCACCCAGTGCTCCCACACCTACAGAATGGGCAAAAGGTCAGGCTGTCATTTAAGACGTGCTAAGGTACGTAAAGTAGAGCTTAACTGGGAATATGAGTGGTTCATAGAGCATCACTGGGTGCTCTGCAATGGGAAAATTTGGGGGTTAAAAAATAGTGAGGAAAGACCAGCTGTGACTGATAATGCTACCTCAGAGTGCTGAAAAGGTTACCAGTACATAGGAGAAATATTTTGTCCCTGTAGCCTGCTGGGGCTTCCTTCATGGAAGTTTTACTAGATCAAAATTTGCAAAGAAAGCAGTGCTAGCAGGAAAAAGGTGCTCAAAACATTTAATAAGATGTTTATGCATAACTTCTTTTACTTGTTTAACAAAACATTTTTGTGATTTTTATTTTGCCAAGAAACCTCCCTGATCAAAATTAGACAAACATGAAGGATATTAACTTCCATTGTAAAGAAACATTCTGTCCAACTGCTGCCACTGCTTGTTATGTTGCGGTGAAAATCCATCTCAGAGTAGCCTGAAAACAGACAAATGAAAAGAAAAAACCCCTAACCAAGGTAAAACCTCAGCTGTAATTTTCACATCAGCTTTTTACAGTCAGAACACAATGCAGCATTTTGTGGTATTCTAAAGAGTTGTTAGTTGTTCTTCTGGTGATTTAAAGCCCTAAAATTGTCCACATAGTCTAGAATATTGTTGTGCACAAAAGAAAACTCCATTGTTTAAGTTCCATAGTATCTTTTCATTTTGGCATCAAAATAATAAACTCAATTACTTGAGAAAAGGTATGTGTAGGGACTACAGTGGGCTTGTCATGGCATTCATGAGGAGGGGTGTGTGAGTGTGTGTGTTGAATTAACCAGAAGTGCTCACAAAGAATAGAAAAATCTGTCCTGATACATGAAGGTACTACAGTATTCAGGTGAGCAAGCCCTATAAAGCAACATCTAAGTGTCTAGTGCAGAACTCCTACTTTTGTATCTAGAAATTAATGTCAAATTAACAGGTGGTAAATTATTCTGGAATTGGTTCCAATTCTGGTATTTAACATCAGAATATTTGCCTCACAACCTTAACAATGTTTCTTTTTCTTAAATATAGTTTCTAGCATAATGTGAATTTAGGCAGCCAGACGCATAAATTGCAGCATCCTCCAGATTATCTTCACAAATTCATGCATTTGTCCTTCTCAGCTGAGGAGGTGGGGTTTGGGGTTATATTGTAATTTAAACCAAAGAATGTTAAGGGTAGTGTATGTGTAAAACAGTTGGTGCTATCTTAAAAGAGTCTCAAGATGCTTTATCAACCCAGATATTATACAGAGCTTTTAAGAAACAGGATTCTAAATGTCTGAGTTTAAGAAAAAAAAGGCAAGTGTGATAAGAAATATACTGAAAGACATTCTAAATCCCTTCATCAGAGGGAGAAAGATAAAAATAATAACACCCAACAGCAAAAAAATACAATCTGTGAAAATCTTAATGAAGCCTAATGAATCATGTGAGCTGTGTTGTTAAATTTATTATCCCTTTTTTACAGCTAAGAAAAAAGAAATATGAAAGTGAACACTGACATTTTCTTTTTTTTTTTTTTGGATGTATTAAATTTTGCAACTTAACCCATATTCTTATATGCTAGTGAAAGAGAAAAGAATTTAATTCTTACTAAAAATAAAAATTAAACTATCACATAGAAGGGGCTGAAACTTGCAAGGGTTGCATCAAGACATAAATTACCTGGCTAACTGTGCTTGGATGTAGTTATGCTGACAGTATGAGTGACATTCAACCACATATCTCAAAGAAAAGGGTACAGATAACCTACCTTTCCTATGTTGCTTTCCTATTCACTTATCCATTTAATTATGTTCTGGTTTTGCTTTTTATTTTTGCTTTCTTGTGTTTTTCTTTAGAATTAGCTTTATCATCTAGTATCTGACATTTTCAGTTCTAAAAAAAAGATAGTGTTTCATTTTTGAAACAGCTGCAAGAGTTAGCTTTTCTGAATTTTGTCTTGCCTTGGTTTGCAGTGCACATTTCCAGCAGCACAACTCTAATGAGACGAGCTTTGCTGGTTTGCACTCAATACAGTTAGAATTTAATTTCAAAAGGTTTGTCTTTCTGTAACTTCAAATGTAGTATTACTTGTGTATTGTGTCCAACTGTAAATCATACGTAGTCTTTTCATATTCAAAGTGATAATCCAGTCTTTGCATGTAGCAGCCTCTTGCAAAATTCCTTCCATGATTTATTCTTTCTAGCTCTTCTTTTCTTCTCTTCAGCTCTCATACACAGAGTTTTGCAGAATTGTTTTAGTTCTTACAAACATAACGGATTTGCCCAAAGGCTCCTCTGGTCTATATTTTATTTCAAGTCTTTGTGCAATCTTTTATGTGACTTCTTGCAAATCTGCTCTGATTGTATTTTGTGGACTTCTCTACAGAGCCTTCAGTTTTGTTTTGCAATTGCATCTCTTTCTGGATTTACAGTTTAATACATAGAAAGCATCACACATCTTTTTGATTTCTTATAGGAAACTGATCCCTCTGCAGCTTTACCTTTCTGTAACTGAAGAATACTCTTAAATTCTTTAGTGCTGTGTAACAGCTGTCTTGTTCTTTCTCACCTGCACATGGGCTATTTGTCTAATCTGGCACACCTGACCAGCAGCAATTTTAGGTCACTTTTTCATCCTCTCAAGAACAGAAAAAAATCTGGTCCTGCTTTGCTTCAGCTCTCTAGTGTATTTCTGAAAAGCTAAATGCATAGTACAGTTGTTACTGATTTCTCTAAGATATCCTTTACTCCCTATCTTTCCTTATACTTGTTCTTTTTTGTTTCTATTTTGTTGCTGGTGCTACATCAGCCTCTGAGGTGGCAATGAAATAATAAAATAATACAATAAATCATTATCATAACTAAAGTGAAACTAATGTTGGGGAAAGATCCATGTGCTTCACTCCATCAGGTAGATAGCACTGACTGAGTGTAGCCAATTCAGACCAAAATTCTTCTTAAAGTGCCTTTTACCATGAGTGTTGTTTAATGTTTACAGGTGTTACATGCTTAAGACTGTATCTGAAGTTAAATGAGGAAGGAATGACATGGTATAATTATGCACCAAATTTAAAAGACCAAGGTTAAAAATTAGCTTGTAATACCTTACTATTTAGTTCTTACGTCCAGTTAAGTTATTCAATGCTGTTTTTATGGAGATATTCCAGAAAACTGCTTTCAGTTCTGGAGTGACTGATCTTCTATCTGAGTGAAACTTGGCAAGCCTCAGATCTACAAGAAACACAAAGAATTTTTGCAATACTTTGCTATAAAAGCTATTTAATTAAATACTATATTTCTAAAATCGTCATAGCTGAGAAACCACCATTTTGTTTCTCTTACTGTGAAAATGCAAAATGTAACCAGAAAACAATAAGATCCAATTTGCTCATCCCTCGGCTACAAAATCTTTTTTCCAAAATAAATCTTTATGCTGCTTCTTTCTCCTTCTAACGAACATTTTGGTCACTGGGTGGCAAAAATGAAAACAGAAAGACAATGGTTTGTGAAGAGTCTTTTCACTTGGGAAATATGACTTTATAGTAACTGTAGTATAATCTGTCATAACTCCAAATATAACTGGAAGTACAAAGAGAAAGCAACAATGGTAAGTGCCTCCCTGGGTGTTTCATGGTAATTACAGCTCTCTGGCTGAGAGAGCTGATGGCTAAAGGCAATTTAGATATTTAAACTGACCAGTTTGATTCCTTTCCTTTTAGGTTAAGATCACTCTGTTGGCATGTAGACTAACGGCATATCCAAGATTTTCTGGAGTGGGGTGCAGTTTCAGGAGACAGCCTTCAAACATAAGGGTAAAAGAGTGACAGAAACAACCACATGATAACTGAGGCATATTTAAATGATATCCAGGAGAGTATCATGACCACCATTTACAGTTCACCTTGGCTGCTATTGCAATTTTGTACAGTTCTTAATATGGAGGTGATGGTGTGTGTAGTTGTCATAGAATCATAGAATACACTGGGCTGGAAAGGACTCATCAGGATCATGATGAGTCCAACGCCTGATTTTTATGCATCTATACGCTAACTGAATCTGGATCAGACCATTCTTCCTATAAGTACTGTTGCTAAATGTTTGCTGAATATTCATTTCTATTAGGCAAATAAGTTTTTCAATGTAAATGAACAGAGTATTATCTTCAGCAGTAAGCCATGGAGTGGAATTTTAGAACACTGACTACAGGAGTATTTAACATTTTCTGTAAAGACACACAGAAATTCCAGCTCAGGAAGGACCCGTTGCTGCACCTGTGCCTCTTTCCAGATTGGCTTTGTTTTCAATAATCTGGTACTCCAAAAGGACTGCAAAGATGATGGGATTTTGGCACAGATGGGAAGTATTGCAGCTATGGAAGTGCTGCCATTTTGGTGAATTTTAGCCCTGTGCCCAGTGGGAACAGAAGTAGTGCAGAGTGTGGTCAGAGTCTGCTACTGGGCCTGTACATGGGGCACAGCTGTGGCAAGTTAGCTTGCTTATAATTGCAGGAAAGCCTAGGCTACATTTTTAATACTCCTGGGAAACCAGACAACACTAACATATGCACCCAAGGGGTAAGTAAAAATTATTCAAAATCACAACAGAGATGAAAAAACGCACAGTTAATCTTTTTAAGCAGAAGACCTAATTATTTTTTACCTCTTGTGTTTCAATGTATTGCATTCTTCAATGTCAAATTTCAGAAATATACTTGGACAGGATTATTCCTTTACCTGCCATGAGCTACAGCTTCCTGAGAGGTCTTCCTCATCTCTGTCAGCCACGCAGAGGACAGGTGATCACAGACACATCTCCTGCCACACTGACCTGCTTTGGCTTGTTTTTCATGGCTAGAGTACGATCCATTCTCAGCTGGACCTACTGACAAAACAGGGTGGTCTTGCCCCAAGGTCCAGTTCTTTAAAGGAAAAGCTACCTTGTTAAAGGTGAGTCAGGTGGTAATGTAGGACTTTTGGCTAGAACTTGTCCATTATGATTAGCCTTTGGAAGGTTACCAAACACTTGTTCCCTGCATGGTCTGCATGGTCTAAATCAGCTTTTTTCTCCCAGAAAAGTCAGCAGGAGTGGCTGTTGGCATGTAACAGGAGGGAGCAAGAAGGGCCCCAGTGCTGGGTGCCGCTCTGCACATGTATGTGCTGACAAAGCACAAATATGCCCAGGTCGCTCCTCCACAGGCTGAGGATGAGGCTGGTGTGGGTGCTGGGCTGAGGCTGGAGAGGATGCTGGGCTGAGGCTGGAGAGGATGCTGGGCTGGGCAGCAGCTGCGGAATGCTGAGAGGATGGGGTGGATGGGGAGCGGGAGGGAGAGGAGGCCGTACAACGGGGGACTGTGCCAAGAGGGGGCTGCATGGCTGCGGGGAGCTGCTGGTGGTCTCTAAGACTGAAGGGCAGGCAGAATGGCCGTTCTTGTGCTATTAGGAGCTCCCTGCTGGTAAGCCTCATACCACACAGTGTAGGGAAGCGCAGGTGTCAAGCCTTTCCTCAGCCAGGTTTCGCAAACATCCCTTGAACACAGAACATCCAGCATGAAAGTTCTGCATCTTGTGTGCTGGTCCTGTATGACACAAGCTCTCCTGTGTACTGGCAGCAATCAGCTCCACCACTGCAGCTCAGTTTGCCCCCTTCACCTGCCACGTGTATGATTTGCTGTGCCTGCACAGGAGTGTGCACATGCACTGCAGTCAGCTGGGACCCTCCTGGCTTTACCTTGACCATATTTAGCCCTGGGTTTGATAGGACCACAATCACCGATGGCTGGTGGCACATAAATTATCTGTCACTGACACAGAAATTGTAGGAGGGGATCCTGCACCCAGCAGGAGGTACTGCGGAGAGAATTCCTTCTGCCCTTTCCTCTAACATGCTCAAGAATAAATCACCTACTCAGCTTAAATGGTGCTTAAGTGATATAATGGAGTCCTTTGCTGGCCTCTAGACAGAGATAACAGCACTTTGATCTAGCACTGATTAAAATTCTGCTAGTCTGGTGTTTGTTTACTGTTTTAAAAATATTTTGCAACAAAAATGAAACTGAAAAATAGAATTTGACTATAAAAACAAATCTGGTATAAATGGAATAAGGACAACAGGGCTCTTGTTTGACATTAATAATTGTATTTAAAGATATCCTAAAGTCATGCAAAGGACTTCAACACCAAATTCCTTAGTATTTGCAGTATAGAAGATAGTTTTGGAGCTTGTATTATTGGTCAAAAAAACGAAGAGAGTGTTTGGTCTCTGCAACACAGGTGAAACAAATCAGTGGATCTGTAATTTAACTAATCACATCAATTAGCACAGTTATTAAAAGTCGTTTCTTTTCCCAGTTTGATAGGTTTGACTTTGGGAGGATTGCCATGCCATTGACAAACTACCAAATAGTCTGTTTCATCTTTTAGTTTTTTGCTACTCTGTGCTGAAAGTATGACTCATTAGTGCCACTGGCATGGAAGTGGATCCAGATAACACCATTATACAAGTTCCTACTCTGTGCTTTGCAAACCACCTTCTCGGCCTGCCAGTGACCAAGAATATGTACCAGGAGCATCCACTAAGGGATTTCTTCCTCTACATGCCACATAGAGGAGAAATCAATATTTATACCTCTCACTTGATAGAATTCATTAAATATATTTTGCTGAATAATACTCTATATTACATGTTCCTTGTCTAATATTTGCCCACAGAAGTATTTGTTATGTGAATTGAATGCCTAGTTAAAAAGAACTAAATGAGTACAACATATTTAATATTTATTTGGCAGCACAGTACAGTAGACACAAGGGAGGTGAGAGAGAATGCAAATATAGCAGAAAGAAAAAGTGATTAAAGGGCATAGACAGAAAATGAAATATTTCTACAATGACTACAGTGATTCTGAGAAAAAGCAAGGAGCAAGATGAGTTCAGTTATTTGGATTTTAGAATTTGAAAGTAAAATATTTCAATAACAATATTTAAGGAGGACTGTAAATGACTATTCACAGCAGTCATGCTTTGTCAAAAAATGCACTGCTTCAAGAAAACTCCAGAGGTGATCAACTTTCTATAAGATCTGGACCATTTGGGTTCTTCATTTTGAGGGCATCTTTTATCTTCAATGACAAGTTCTTAGTGTGAGAAATCTTTATTTTTACTTTTCTGGTTTTTTTTTAGTCTGTGATGTGACTGAAATTCATACCACTGCAAAATCTAGCAACAACAACAAAAACCCCATGTTGTTGAGAGCTGTTAAAGGTCTGTTAAAGAATACTTACTGAAGAGTTAGTTATGGAGAGATTGTACTGCCTAATGGAATTTTGTGAGAAATTATATGGCAGAATTTTGGCAAAGAAAGCGCTTTGGACAGTAATTTGTTTTTTCTGAACATAACGTTTTGCACTTGTAATAAAAGTAACATGCAGTGCTCTGTTTTCTGAAATATAGTTCTTGAGAGCAAATGGAAGTCACAACTGTGCAGGTAGAGGAAGGACTTGGCCATTTATGTTATGATTTGCAGAAAACTCAAATATAATCTACCAGCAGCAAGAAGCTGTGACAAGTTTAACACAGAACTTTTAATTTAATAAAAGCAAATGACTGCAAGGAGGAAATATATCTCTGCTTGATATCATAAAAATGTCAAAAAACTGTATCAGACATTATAATGCTTAGTTTAGCAGACATGTGTTTGTATTTGTAGCTGTCAGTAGGATTTCATAAGCGCCCATTCGGTAACTATAATCATGGAATAATCAAACCTCATTTCTATATATTGGTTTCTAGCGATGTACTTTTTTGCTATGTAGTTGTGATTATCCAATCCAGACTGGTCTTCCTAGAAATTTCTTTTTGGTACCTGTATAGACTGAAATTTTGTGGATGAGAAGTCATTGGATTTTTTTTTCCAATCACAAATAAGTGCACTGTTAAATTTAAAATGGAATTTGAATATTTCTTACAGGAACTTTCTTAGAAAGACACATGTACACACATATCATGTTGATGGTCTTCATATATTTAGTTAGTTCTGCTGGGTTTGCACTGTATAATCACAATCTGACTACTTCATTAATACAAGCCTGACACATGAAAACTATTTAACTTGAAATTTACTTAATAAAGAAAATATTTTTAACATCCTGAAAAAATTTTGAAGTATTATCTTCAATTTTGAACAAAACTGCAATTTACCATAAAAAAATCTATGGTACAGAAACAGCAGTTTTGAGTAAATAGGGTATTCTAGGCTCATCCATCATAGCTTTCAGTTTTCTCTCTGAATGGATTCAGTCATTTTATTGAAAAGATATCCCACAAACCAAATGCTGACCATGATTAATTCCTACATATGTTTGCTGTAACAGGTTCTTCTGTTGTCCTGTTGGCATGTTGTGCTGCTGGTTGCAGTTTCTCTGCACATGGTAGTAGTTATATATTAGTTCATTTTATGTATTTTTAGTTTTGGATTTGCCTGATCCTCCTTCTCTTCTCCAATATTTTATGGTGTTTAGTATGTTCCTTTCTTGGGAGTGTTCCCTAGCAAATGTCACAAACATACATACCTACCATATTAATATATGGGACATGAGTGTTATGTACTGGCAAATGGAAATGCATGATCTTCAAAACAATAGCAAAGTCGCTGGTGATATTAACTTGTTCTTTTAATTTGCAAAATCAAATTCTATTTTTAATTATTCCTGACATCAGGTCCTCTGTGGCAAAGCAACAAAAACAGAAGGAGGGACAAAAGGAACAAAACAGCACTGATATCATTGAGTAGGGAATTAAAATCAGTTGAAGTAGAATGCTTCTGTGATTCTATAATAAGTGTTAGGGTATTGGTTGCAATCCTGTGTTACTATCATTACCTGGTTGAGTGCATAGATGGTTCTAATTTTTTCTGTACCAGACACATCACAGTGTGGGACCGACAGAGGTGAGGTACAACTATGCACACCGAGGACCAAAGCACAGCTCACACCACAACCTCTCCATGGTCCTCCAGCTTACTCTCTCTCCCAACTATTGTCTTAACGTTAGAGCAGTCAGTTGGAAAACAGTGGTAAAGATATCCCTCTGGTGTATTTTTAGGTCTCCACACTTTTTGTTTTTAATCACCTCTGCAATTACTGTGAAGTAGGAAAGGACCTTGGGAGGGTCATGCATCTACGAAACTGATATAAAATGTTCCCTTTGGAGAAACAGTTCTTTGCCCCCTGGTGGTGAATTAATTTTGAAAAATATTACAAAACATTTTTAGGAAAACTTACTTGAAATGAAAAGGAAATACTAATTGCTTCACTGAATACAAGTAATAATAAACTGCTAAGCAGCACTTAATGTGTCAAACATAATTAGGAAAAATCCTATTGTGAGCAAGCTCCATAAATCTTTGATGGTCACTGCAGAATAGAACAAAAATAGTTTGATAACTGCATGAGATCTTCAAGATTTCAAAATCATGTTTCTTACTTTTCTTTTTTGGGAGGGTTAACACAAATGTCTTGAGAATGTAGTGTAGTCTTGAGAATCCCTGATTTTCAGTGTTCTTACTGGAAATGGACTGTGGGAATTATATTCATTTGAACAGTGTCTATAGATATGCCTCTCTCTGGAGATTAGTTATATTATCCATACATTGAGAGCTCTCATTCTGGGAGATTAGAATAACATTCCCTGGATGAAAATTTAAAAAGAGGTGTACATACTTCTAAAAGTTGTCTAGAGCTTTTCACCTTGTGTGTGCTGAGCATCTCCATATGTAACTAGACTACCAGGGTGTCATGCTTGGATTTGTAAGAACAAAATTGACATTGGAAGTCATCCACGTGCAATTTAAACTACAGATCGTTTTGAAAGGTATCAAGAATACATTGTTTAAAAAGATGGCATAAGCCTTCTAATCACTGATTTTGTTTTGCCTTTTAATACTTATGCCCCCAAGATTTCTGGCTAAGACAGTGCTCCCCCATGTTAAAGTTCTTCTCAGGAAAATACATATTAAAATTTAATGACAGTTTATTTTACTGTCGTGTATTGCAGCAAAATGTTATACATTTATGCTGGGAAAAGACCATTTATAATGATTAGGGCTTTAATCATATGCTGCCTTTCTATTAGGCTGATATTCTTGAATGAACCCTCTTTTCCTATGAAACAGTCATCATGTGAGCCATCTTGTACAATAGCAATGCGGATTTGGGTAGTTTATCAGTTTGGAAAACAGCATCAAGGGTATGGCAGGTTCAGCAGGCAGGGATTGTTTGGGTTTTGGCATTAATGATGTAACATGAAAAAAAAAGAGTAATGTAGCTAAAAGAGATGACTGAGCTGCCCAGACCAGGCATGAATGAGCTATTTCCTAAATAATATTCTTTCATGTCTGATGGACTGTAATAGCTTTCTGTTTTTAGGTCTGTTGCTTTTGCTCCTCTTTCCATTTCCACATTTCTTTCACATTACCTTGACTTATGTCTGGCCTAAGGTAAGAGCTGGTCTACACAAATGGCATATTCCTTACAGATCTTTCTGTGGGCACGGCTGCTGTAAAGCGGTCCTGTGCCCCCTTCTTCCCGCACTGCCACGCTGGATGTTCCCTTTCCCCGGTCTCCGCTCCACACGTCTGTTTGCATCGCTAAACGCGAAACTGCATTTGCAAGATGGTCTGACTTCGGAAAAAAATCCCCTAAAAAGGCAATAACCAGAGCGCTTGCCGATCGAGAGGGAGCACTGCAGGACTCCTCGGAGCGAGGTTCCTGCTTCCTCGCCGCTTTGGCAGGAACCTTCTCTTCCGGTGCGAGTCCTCGACTGTCCTTGCCAGCTGTGAAAGCATCGCTGCCTGCGCTGTGCTCAGTCCCGCGCTGCTCGGGGAACAGCTCGCCTTCGGCTCTCCTCGTGTAGTTATACAAAGGGTTTCTTTTCCAAGGGGAAAGCCAGTTTAAATCGGGCAGTCTCCTGCCTGCTCTGCCCTCTTGTTCCTGCTGCCTCATCGGGGTTTGCCGTCCCTTGCTTGTGGGAGTGCAGCTGTTTGTGGGTTGTGCTGTAACTTGGAGCAGTGAAATGTCTGAGTTTTTCTGTGCGTGTGTCCGTATGTGTGCGCAAGTGGGGTGGTTGTTGTTGTTTTTTTTTTAAACCGGGGTAATGTCAGTTATTTGATTTATCATATGGCCCACACCGAGTGGCCTGAGCGCAGCTGAGGCAGCAGCGGCCCCGAGGTGGGACCCAGCGCCCGGGCCGGGGGAGGGCACAGGGCACTCAGGCCAGCTTTGTTAGCACAGAGAACCAGTGTCACTGTGCAAACTCGTGCGGAGCACCTAAACCACACTGCCCGAATAGAGAACTGGAACAGACTGCTCTTGAATTGCTGGAGATAAGGTTTTATCTTTCGGAAGAAAAAGGGTAGTCCCTTAATAAGGTCTTTCCCCTGGACGTCTGTGATTCATTTGAGATGCCGAAATCGCAGGCTGTTTAGCTATTCAGAATGTGATCGTGTGAATCCTGCTGGGCTTATGAAGCATGTTGGTCTTTCAGTGCTGTTAAAAACGCTAATAATAACTGGCTCATGCCTCGGGCCTTGGGTGCTACTGTCAATTAGCGTCAGAAGAGAGATTTATTTAAACAAATTATTTCTGGATATGCTTCTTTCCCTTACAAACCGGTTTGTGAAGTTGAGCTTTGTGGCCGAGTGCACCTGACTCAGTGACACCTCCCTGTGTGTGCAGGCAAACTTGGAGCACAGAAAGAAAATGCCATCCTTGCCTTCACAGTTCTCCATATTCTTAAATTAAAGGAGCTGTCCCAGCTGCAGAGACTACACACAGGATTAAAGACCTTTCTCTGATCCTCTAGCCATTTAAATGTCATGTCTGAGCCACAGAAAAAAATACTAATACCTCCCAACAGGAGTAGTTTTAGACAGTGATGAAAAAGCCATGTGTAATCCTCTACCTTCCCTTCTATCTTTGTGCCAGAATTTACAGTAGTGAGATTTAAATCGTCCTCACTGGCCACTCAACTCACCAGCCATCACACCTGTGTGTCTCTGGGAGTTTCTCACATGTGCTGTCGCAGGCTCATAGTGAAGCCAAGCATTGCTGAATTTGATTATGTTTATTTTGTATTTTAAGTCTTTCTCTGAAGCCAGGACAGAGAACTGACTTAAAATTTAACTGATTTATTTTATATTGAGGGAAGACTAGTGTGACTTGGATTAACTGAAGTGTTGGACTATGGGGAAGGACACTAATGACTCAACTTCATAAAGAAGAAAACAAGAATGAGAAGATACAATGTATCATTATTATGGTGGTGCTTACAGCTTTTTAATAGCATTTTAGCATTTTCTTCCCCAAATTTCAGTATTTATGCTTGGAGTACAGAACAATTTTAATGGAAACATTTAAACTAATCTCATAGTCTAGAAATTTTTTAAAAATCCTTTTTTAGAAACGTTCCATGCAGTATTAGGCCTTTGGTTCTAGGGGTTAAGGACTGAAATAAAAACGAGTATTTAAACTTCTCACTTTGTTAAAAGCAGTTGGGATAATTTAACTATGTTGACTTAAATATAAGAAATCTCTTAAATGTACATTTTAAATAATCATAATTCCATTACCATTACTGCATTTTCTTTCATCCTATTATTCTTTCTAAATTCACATTCCTCTTGACTGAAAGAAACCACAATTTATCTGAAGAATTCTGAGGAATTTCTTTCAAAATAGCTATAATCTGCTGTGTTCTCAGAAGGGTTGATGCCACGAGCCACCTGCAATTTGTGGTCAGTGTTAGGGCAATTTTTCCTAGTCTCAGCGAAATGGAATAGGTGACCTGATTTTATCAGGTTTTTTGAAGGCTAATTTAACAGTTTCATCAAGAGCAGCCAGAGGTGAATTTTGAAAGGGGTCGTTTTCCGTAACAAATTCCAAACGGTGAAAAATAAGATTGGGGTAAAAAATGCTTCTCCTCAAGGTTGATCATTGCATTAGGTCAACTTAACTGAGGAGGCTTAGAAGCTAATGAGGCAAAAGGAAGTAGATACAGAAAATATGGAATGAGTGAGTAGGAAAGGAGAATTTAGAAAATTTTTTTAATAGGAATGAAATTAGGGTTAATCTCACGTATTAAAAATTCTTTCACATGGTTTAAAAATAATACTACCTTATCAAACACTTCATTTGCCCCTGGTTTCTGGGGGCATTTTGCATCTTTATATTTTGTACTACAACCTTGTTAGTAGGTAACTGTCTGATTCCAAAGCTGGTATTTTTGTGCAATAAAGCTTGAGACTTGAAAGCAAGGAGAATGTAAACATACTGGGCAACAAATTTATGCTATGGATACTGCTGTGCAAAACAGAATAAGAAAATAAGGATGTGGAAAGTAACTGATCTATACCAGATTCAGTTACTAGATCCAAACAAAGCAGATGAGAAATTAACTAGCCCATGAATTTTTCTGTATTTTGTCGTTCTCTAGAAAAGGATTGTGTTTTTGGCTCTGTAATCAAGTGGAAGGAACATTTTGAAGATGATTAGAATGAACTGTTAAGTGTCCCTTTATAAGAAAGATGAATTAAAAGGGGTCTACATAGGACACTGTTGGCTAAATTATAATTTCCTGGCAAATGGATTTAGGTGTCTATTTAGAAAGCACAGCCAGAGGCAGAATTGTGATCCTAAAAGCCCAGTGGGCATGCATATTGGATATGGAAACATGAGTTTAAATATCCATCTAATTAATATTTAAATAGTTTATACAAAAGGGAACAGTTTCAATAGAAGAGAATACCTATGACTACTCTATGAGTTGGAAAATCGATAATGGTTATGTTGGTTGAAGTCCTTACTCTGGATTAATCAGAGTGTATTTTAAAGCCACATTTTGCTATTCCCATGGAGTGTTCAAGGCAGTGCTCTGCTATACAGTGATGCTGTAAATTGTGCCAGCTCCTCTTCGGTGAATTCAGGTGCAGATCTGATTGGCATTTGGGTGGGGTTTTTTTAATTGCAAAAACTACTTTCTGAACTCGATTTAGTTCATGGAGATTTTGGAGATGAGCGAGTCTGTCTTTTCTAAAGATTCCCATGGTGAGTCCCTAACCACGCCCAGCTGTGAGACAGACGGAACAGATGGGGTGTGCCAAGGAGTCGGAACGTGCCAGAGAAAAGTGATTTAGTGCTCGGAATTTGTATTGTTCATCCATTAGGTTTCCATCTAATTTCTCACTCGCCGTTCAACGTGAAACATTTCACATTTATTGAAGCGAGGAACGGAAGGTCCGGGGGAAACAGCTGAGAAATCTGGTTGATGCTGATCATACCCTGCAGTGATTTCGGGGTGAAACAGGTTACAGTGGTCAAACACGCCCTTAAGGAGTTCGTATTAAGCAGAAAGTCGAGAGAGGATTTAGAGCGGCGGAGGTTTGGGGGTGGGGGGGCTCAATCCCACGGGGGCGGTGCCGGCCCCCCCCGCTCGGTTCCCGGTGCGCGCCCCCGGCCCGTCCCCCCGCGCGCGCCCCCGGCCCGATCCCCGCGCGCGCGCCCCCGGCCCGGTCCCCGCGCGCGCGCCCCCGGCGGGCAGGGCGCTGGGGGGGAAGGGCCGGCACGCGACGCCGCGCGCGCGGGGGGCGGAGCAGGCGCGCGCATAGGGCTCGTGCCCGCGGCCCCGCCACTGCGCGAGCGCCGGCGGGTGTCTGGCCTCGTGACGTCACGGCCGGCAGAGGCGGCGATTGGCCGGGCGGGGAGCGCCCCCCCTCCCGCGGGAGCCGCCGCTGCCGGGGCCGGGCCGGGCCTGCCGCGTCTCTCAGTGCGGAGCGGCCACTGCGGCGAGCGCGGCCTGCGGGAGCTCCGGGCACGGCCCCGCTGCGCCACCGCTCCGGCGCCGCCACCGCACGCGGCGTCATGGCCCGCACGCGGCTCGCCCCGCGCCCTCGGCTGCTGCCGCTCCTGGCATTGCTCGCGCTGCTGGCGCCCCGCGCCCGTGCCTGGGACAGCGGCGACCTGGAGCTCTTCGACCTGGTGGAAGAGGTGCCGCGGAACTTCTACGACTTCCTGGGGGTGCAGCAGGTGAGCGAGGAGACCGAGCCCGTCCCCCGCCGTTCCCTGCCCCTTCCCGTTCCCGCTGATCCCGCCGGGCACGGCCGTCCGGGCTACCCCCGAGCCCCGGCACGGCAGCCCCGGCTCCCCCTGAGCCCCGGCCCGCCCCGGGGACGCCGCCGGCCCCTCGCCCGCTCGCCCGGCGCTGTCGCCCGCACCCTGCCCAGGCCCACGGGCCCGGCTCCCGAGGCTCAGGCCAGCGCTCTTGTCCCTTCCCAGCCTCTCCCCTCCCACCGCGGGGGTTCTGCTGTCCTTCAGGTGCTGGTCTATTTCATATCCTTCCGGCCCCATCATAAATCAGCGCTCCCTCTCCAGCTGTACCTGTGTGTGCTCCTGCTGCCTGTTGCTCTTCTGAATATATTTCTTTTTCTCCAAATACATCTGCAAACAGGCAGAAGTAGTTTCTGAGCTTCTTCCACTTCCCATACATATTGTCAGTATGGCTGTTTCTCACTTTTCCCTCGTTCTGTATAGCTGCTGGTTCCTTATCTCCTTAAGGTTTTGCATCTCCATGTGTTGCAGCTCGTGTTTTCTCTCACGGGTGCCATGCGGTAGACTGTGACCTTTGGCTATGGCAGTGGCTTATAGATTATTGTATTTGTTTACTTGCCGTGTATCTTCGTTATTGTGCATGGTTTTCACCTCTTTTTGATAAGTAACCTTCGGTTAATTTTCATGTCAGTGTAGTCAAGACAAGAACTCCTGTTAGACACGCTTTTATCTCATGGTTGTTGTGTATATTTTAGATGCACTTGCTAGTTTTGCTGCTGCTTGGCATGTTCAACTTGTATCACTTGTCCTGGCTCCCGCATGATGCCTTTCCTTCTCTTTAGAAGGTCTCATTGTGTGACCTTGCTCTTCATGCATCTTAACCATTTCTTTGACTCTTTTTTCCAGTCAGTGTTCCTCTCCTCAGTAATGAAATATACAGTTCTTTGTAATCCATTGCTTCACCCAGAGTCCCCAAAAGACATTTTGTTCTTTGTCTCTTAGTACATTGGGTAGCCCTAGTACATTCTCTCCAGTACTACATTACGGTGAGGGAATCTTCTATTCAAATTGTGTCCCTGACAACCTTGAAGTTTATTCTGATGTGGTTTTTGAGAATAATATATTTTCAGGTGTGTTTCATTAGGGCTATGTCTCCAAAGAGAGGGAAGGTGTTTGCAGTATCTAACGGTCCAGTTTTGGAAACTACTGTCTGTGGTTGTTAATAATAGTAGAGGGATTCTGAGTAAGTTTCATCTCTTTCTTTCCTTTTCTCCTTCTTAAGCACTGGTGTTAAGTACTATGGAATATCATTATTTATATAACAAAGCAAACACTGTTACCCACGTTTCACTTTCATGAGCCTTAAAATCTAGGTGTTAATTTCTCAAAGACAATTTCAATGTTTAATAATGTAGGGATACAAAACTTTCTTTGTTTCAGTTAGTGATGTACAGATCTGGCATGCAGCTCTTTGTTGTCATCTTCTACAATCCTTTTTCGCTAGGGCTGAATCTGTACCTAGTGCTGTATGTTTAGCAGAATATGTTAATTTTGGCAAGCAAATATTCTGCTAGTTCACACTTCTAATCATAAAGGAGAGCTTACCTAGCTTGTAATGTGTTAGCAAGGGAAAAGATGGTGGAAGTCCAACACAAGTGAAGTTTTGTTCATTAAGGTGTACAGCAGTTACTCATCCTGTTATTGTAGCCAAGACTGGAGTGCACATTGTGTTGGGTGCTTTGCACGTGCAGTGGAATAGACCAGTGAGCACAGTAATACAGTGCACAGTGCTGAAGTTGGGCTTCAGTAGGAATTTGTAAGTACTGGAAGATGTTGCATAGGCTTAGAGGCTCTTTCACACTGTATCCTTTGTTCCTGCCACTTGCTTCTCCAGCTCTGACCTATACCTGAAACTTCCAACAAGATCCTGGAGTGGGATTTTGGTTGCAGTGACTCGCTCAGCAGCTGCAGCTGTTTGAGTTACGGTATGAGAAGGGTAACCAGTCTTGTGATGAGGTCAGAGGAACTGCACAGATCTCAGGTGTGCTGTATCCTATCTTGGATGTCTTAACACAGCTTCCTTTTACTGTAATGTCTCAATGTGCTGTTTGCATGTTTCTTTGGATCTTCTGCTCTTCTTTAATACCAGGGCTCAGTAGAGCTTGCTGGTTTTTGTGTGTCATTATTGTTTTAGTTGGGATGCTTTTGACTAGAATGCACTTTTTGTAGTTCTGGTGCTGGTGGTTTCATTCTCTGTACTCAGATGGTTTTCTTGGCATTTTAGTACAAGAGAGACACTGTGTGTGACAGTAGCCTTTGTGGCCACACCTTTGGACTGTTTAATTATCTCTCATTCATCAAAGCTTGCTTCCCCCACCCCGGGCCCATTCCTGTTTCATTGCCTTGTATCATGTTCTCATAATTCTTCCTTCATGTACTTTCGGGAGAAGGGAGTCCTTCTCCTTTATGTGGGATGGAACTTCTACATCTGAGATACGGATGCTTAGCTGTGTTTGTTAACAGTAGTATTAATCAGGGCTGCCGTTGTTTTTCTAAACATGTCATCTTGTGTTCTGAAAAAGCATAGGGAATGAGTCCAATACTTCCTGAAGGCATTAAAGCAGCTTAGGGTTTGATGGGAGTGGCACTGACTACTTGTTGAACTCACACACAGTGTCAGAAGCTGATGTTGACCTTAACTGACAAGGTGCAGAAGGCATTGTGGGAAGTCCTGTAGCTCTCAGGCATGCTTTAATGAAGCCTCTGGCTGATGGATTTTTCACTCAGATTGGAGAGAAATGATTGTTTTGTTTTGTTTTGTTTCTGGTCTACACTTGCAGCAGTATGGGGTTTGTGTTTTGTCATTTCAAGGGCCTTGTGAAAGCCTCTTGGCATGGCCAAGTAACTCATCCAGCTCTGGAGGGTGTTAGCCTGGAGCTGCTGTGGTGTTTTCTATGATCAATGGCAGATACAGAGGATGATGTAATGGAAGTGATTTTTGTTGTGATTGTGGAATGACAAAGGAAGAGAGTGAGATTGTGACCGTCTTGGCTGTTTAATAATTGACCTCTTCAAGGGGGGGGTTGACTGAGGAATTTACAAATGCTCCCAGAATGGTCGAGCTTGGAAGGGCCCATTTTCTCCACCCCCCAAGTGTTAGGGCTGAGTATCTGGATTGATTAGGAAATATCTGAATTTTGTACAAGGATACAATCTATCCATTTGTTTTTTCATCAGACCTAATAGTAATACAGTGTAAGGAAAAGTATTGTTATGTTGTTACTGTAGCTGTTCTGAACAATGTGGGAATTGCTCTCCCTTCCCTTTGTTTGGTTGTTCTTAAGTTGATAATGTGATTAAATGAAAAACTCACTTAAATGATTGCTGTTCTCAAGAAGTTTGACCTGGCAGAATGGAGGGATAATCTATTGCTTGAGAAAAGGTTATGTTTCCCTGTTCCCCAAGTGGTTACTGAAGGAAATGGAATCATAAGCTCTTGACAGATCAGATGTAATAATCATTCCAGTAATCACTTCAATATAGCCAGTTTCAAACCAACAAGAGGAACAGAACCAAATAGTATTCTTCTAAAAACTCAGATGAAGCAGCAGCAATGACCTAGAGTTTATTCAGACTCAGTAATATGATGACCTGTTTTCTGAAAATGAGAACATACAAATGCGATGTCACCTTCTTGGAAAAATTCTAGGAAGATCTGAGGAGCTACCAGCTTGCATGGTGAAAAAACAAACTGGTGAAGTTAATTTCATCATCTTTTATAGCTTTCAGTAGCTGATACCTGCATGAATATGATAGTCTCTGGATGAATCAACTTGGCATGAGTTGAACTGTTAGATCTCTTTCCTAAAATATGTTTTTGATTATAATTTGTAAATATGGCTTCAAGGGTATGACATGTACCTCCACTCTTCTTGGCTTGCAACAACGAAGGAAGGCACTACAGGCCCCTGAATGTCTTTTCAAACTTTGTGATATGGATCTTGGATACAAGGGATTTGGTCAAGAAATTTTTAGGAAATACTGTTTTGAAGATGTGTTAAAGTGCCTGAGCTGTGTTGCTGCAATTGGCCTGCGTGGAGCAGCGAGTCCTGTGTCAGTGAGGCCAAGGAATGTCTGAATAAGGCTTTGGCTTTAAGGGAACGGGCTGGTATTGAAAGTTGTGCTAGGCCTGTGCAGTGTATGAAAGCAAACACAGAAACTTTCTCTGAGCTCCCTTTGAGGCAGTAAAAGAGGGCCCGACAGCTCAGATTGCTGAGGGAGAATTAGCATAAGTGGGACTTACTGGCCAACACTCTGGATAAATATATAATCCCTAAAAATGGTGAGAGAGAGGTATTTTCTTCAGTATTGTCTTATGCCTTCCTTGTGGCAGGATATTTGTTTTGAAGCAGGCTCTAATCTGTGTGGCTTTGCTTTGGAGAACTAAGAGTGATTTGTCCCTGTCATTGCAAGGTGATGCATTTGGTAGATGAAGCTGCAGCACAATGTCAGAGCTGCCTGTACAGAACCCGGTTTTGGTCTGACAGCCTGCAAGAAGATGTTGGTGTGTGTTAGCAGCTCCAGGAAACTGCAAGGCAGGAAGGCCAAGGAGTTGGATTTCTTTGGCTGTGGGAAGCCACAATCTCTCTGGATGAGCTGGATGTGTTGGGCTAATGGGCTTCTTTCAGGAGCACTGGAACAGAGGAGCTGTTGTAGCAGGACCTGACAGGGTTGTGCCTGTAGAGTGCAATGTTTGGTGTTGAGGCATTGGTGTCCATACTGTTTGCATTTCAAGGATTTTTTTGTTGTTGTTGAACAAATTCCGGGCTGGATGCATGAACTCAATGCCTGTTTGTGTTGAAGTGTGTTGTTTGTGCTTGTGGTTTCACATCTTACAGTTGAGTTCTATCCCAAAGGAATCCTCTTCATCCACTGTGGGACTGTTTCATGCTATACAAACAGGGGGTACAATAATGGAGTTTGCTTTACATGTGCAGTCCTGGCTGCACAAAAAAAATGAGACGGATGCACCTCTAAGAGTATAGTTCATAGTAAATGGCTGATACTGGATTTTACCTCTTTACCTTGTCCTGTAGGAACCTTGCCAGGAATGAACACCACAAAAAATGGTGTGGCTTATATTTATGGTATTATGAAGTGTAACTGGAGACTGAAGAAAATTCTCAGTAGTAGGGTTTGCACAGTCTGTTTTATGCAAGTGCAGTGGCTGATAACATGTATTACTGCACTTCTAAAGTTGTGAATTCATCTCTTATGTAAGTAAAGTTCTTGGATGTAGATTTGGTAACCTGTTTTTCAAAAAGAATGTCAGTCTTTGAAGCTGTCACTGTTGTATCATCTGGCACTTCTGTGGTTCTGGCTTTGAATGAGTGACTGTCCGGAAAAAACTGTAGATAGAACTATTTTGCCTGTAGAACTTCTGGGAAACTTTGAGCACATAGAGTAGTCCCCTCAAATGGGAAGAAGCATGTGAGGGAGAGTTGTATCTATTCAAGGAATAGTCTCAACTCCTTTTCAAGCACAGCCTTTCTGTCTTGATACAATTCTGTCTTCCCTGGCAGTCAAGGTGCATGTAAGTAGGGCAGGGAAGCAGAAATAAGGAGGGGATAGCCCAGAAACTCTGCAGTTTGTTCTTTCCAATGACAAGCTGGATCCCACTCCGTAGACATATTTTGGTTGCTCTTCTAACACTTCAGACTGTTCTCCTCCCTGCTGCTTTTTAAGGTTATTGTATGTGGGTGCAGTGTTACTAAAATCCTGGAGTGTGCATAATCTGCAAGTGTTTTAGTGAAAATCTAGGATGGTATCAGTGCTTCAGTCTCTAAGCTTTGGAAGTGTTTGATATAGTGAGGCAGAGCTTCACACACCTGGAATTATAACATCACTTTTTCAGGTGATTGTGTTAAAACTACGAGCTGTAGGCTATTCTTTCTTTGTTTTGTAAGATTATTTTGTCTTGCATGACAAATGGGATATTCACTGTGACCTTCAAAAGTCTCGGGCCATGAAATGACATGGAACCATGAGCAGCTTTGTGTCTGTTACTGACTTTTGAGGAAGCAAAGTTGTGATTTAACTAGTGATTGAACATCATCTCTGATGGTCTCAGCCTGTTTCACAGCTGTTTTCTACTTGTTGTTCAAAATGCATGTTAAGGAGATCTAACTCAGAAGTCATTACATTTTAATGCACTGTCAGTTGAAACATCAGAGTTCTCAGTTGGAAAGATGAAATATGTTTCAATTTTCTTGCTCCAAACTTTCAATACTAATTAACAGACCTAATACACAACTAGATGATAAATAGTAGCAGACCTTTATTTGGACAGTGGGATATTTTAGTAATTTTCCTGAAACTGCATTTGTTGTAAGCCCACAAATATACTGTCAATATCGAGGCAGTAACAGTCCATTGCACCAGTTCAAACAGAAATAACATTAGAAACTCCAAGTTTGATTCTAGTGGCTTTAACTGTGATCTCAACTCATTCCATGTAAATAATTGTCTGGGTTTTTCCGGGTATGTTATTCTGACAAAACTTTGCATCCATTTTGGTTTAAAACTTCCTGTTTGAGTCTGTTACTTTTAAGTTATATGTGAAACTGAGATTTCCAGCAGTTCTGGAAACTCTGCTTTTCCTAAAAGATGTAAATTATTAAAATTGTGTGAAGTCATCATTGCAATTATTCACTTGGATCCTATAGAACAAAGTTGATCTGAACTGTGGAGTAGTTTAATTGCTCACAATTTAATTGTATACCATAGAGAAACACAAATGAAAACTGCTCCCTCTGTAAGTGAGAATGGTGCAGGATTTGTGTTTTAACAGTGCTGAACTTCCAGGTAAACTGCTGACAGATAATGTATTCTGTTCTGTGAGCCCTGCCCTGATGTTTTTGTTCACTATTGTTGCATATAAAAATGATTGAAACATCTAGAGATGTAAAACTGACATTTCCCATAAAAATGGGTTTTCTGTATTGTTGTCTCTTAAATATCTGCTTGGAAGTTGTCCAAGAAAATCCAGAGGGTTTTTCGCTGTCATTGTTGTCTCCATTCTTAAAGACACAAAAGTGTTTCAGAATCTACCAATTTAAGCAGTTTTAAAGACATTTAACGTTCTTGGACACTTCATTCATAAAACACTTTTTTGATTTCTTTCAAGTTACCTTCTTTCTTGCTGTGTGGAAGGATATACAGCAATAGGGAACTACTCTATTTGGGAACCCAAGGGATATGCCAAGTGCAATGAAAAGGATTAAACGAGCAGTCTTGAATGTTTGGGGCTTCTTTTTTCTGTCTGTGGCAGGAATAATGTTTCAGCTCTTTTTCTTTATCCTTCTTGCTTCACTAATCCTTTGATGATGTATCCATAATAGCTTGATTTTTCAAATTGCAGAAATTAAAAATGGGCTATTTTTCCCCCTAAAAATTCTGCGTTTGACTCGTAATTCATTGAAGGGAGTGGCCTGTTTCTTGGTGAGGCCTGACAGGTGCCCTGTGCTGGTGGCCTCTGGTGCCTGCAAGAAGCCTGGATGTTTTGTGCCTGTTCCTTTGCTGAAGGTTCCCTGTGTGTGCCTGTGTTGGTATCTAAAACAGCTACATCATTGATCTAAGAGTTTTATAAACAACATCCTGGTGGCCTTTTGCTGCTTGCTGTGGATTGTGGTCAGATGTTTGTCTCTAAAGTTGTCTAAAGAAAAATCTTAGAGGCAGCCTTAATTTCTTTCTGTTGAGTGATAAACCTTCTATGCTCCACCTAGAGTCATTTTGCAGTTAAGATTAACATGGTTTCCTAATCAGATCTAGAGAAAACTGGCTTTAAGGGAGATGTTTGGAGGTATCTGTGGTGCCATTTTAACTTTAGCATGTGATAAAATTTAAAAAATAAAATGAAAATTCAGCATATAAAATGTTCCTTAGTTGGCTTTGTACTTCTTGTGTTCTCAGCAGAGGTGGAAACAAGAGCCTGTGGTTCTGTTGAGCAGCTGAGCCAGTAAGAATGAGAGTATAAGTGGTAGCAAAGGTTTTTTTCATCTCTAAGGAGGAGTCTGATATGCATTAATTTCCTCCTTTTATTCCTTTTAAAATCTGTAATGTTTTGGTTTTCCACAGCATCCTAGTGGGCTAACAAATTTCACACAACATTAGAAGTTTGTTTCTCTCATTTTTAATTTTTTTCCCCTGCAGTCTAAAATGGTTGGCTTTCCCAAAATTAGAAGGAGATTTGCGGTTTCTGGGTTTCTTTTGCATATTGTTTGTTTGTCTGTCAGCCTTGTTTGGATGTTACTAGCTCTGTATAGAAGTGATTTGTAACCAGTTTATGTATGTGGGCATGTGTTGTACAGGATGTATGTTACAGCTGTGCAAATGACAACACAGTTAAAAGCAGGATTGTGTTCCTGGGCTCTCTGATGAGGGATTGCTCAACTCCAGATTTCTTAAATGACCTGGTTTGCAAGCCTTGCAAACTGTTCTTGGTGTCAAATGAGCAGTAGGATGAGAAGTGAAGGAAATTCATCAGCAGTCTCTGATAGATCTGAAATTCTTCCTTCTCAGTGTTCATCTGGAAAATGCGTGGAGAAAACCAGAAGATGCACAGAAGCTGTTGAAAGGAAGTCACTCTGCAATCTTTTTTTAGTGACTGAAGAGGGAAGGAAGAACTAGAGAAGTCTCGCCACTTGGGCTGTGGACTGTAATTCTGAAACCTGCTGACTCCAAGGCTAAAGTAACTTCGTTTGTTGAAGGGAACATTCAGTGCTGATAAGGGCACAAGAGAGCTGTGAAATAGCCTTATGGCACAGATTTGGGGGGAATAACTTCTCCTTTAAAGGGCAACAGTTGTTTTACCTATCCCTGAAAATATTGCAAATGATTTTTTTAATCTGATTGATCAATGTTTTATTAAATTTCAAGCTGATTTAGACTAGCATTTATGTTAATAATTGCCATTTCATAGTCAGTGATTCCTCTGGTGTTCTTCGATGGGCTATAAATACTGTGATAGGAGAACAGAAGAGCTCTGTGCCATTTATCTTTGTGGCAGCTGTAGCATTAATTGCTGTTCTGGATGTTGTGTCTCACAGTGGCTGCTACAATGTTACAGTAGAAAGAAGTCTGTAAAATTTCATCCTATATGGAAGCCTCTTCACATTTCCTATTAAGAATTATTAATAATCTTATACAATTCAAGCATTTTTGTTGATTAAAAATTTGAAATAAAGTTGTTTCCAACCTGAGTCTACCTACCCATTGAATAAAAAGTATTTTTGTCAATTTGTAACTTATGTGGTTTGTAGTTTGTTCTACTGGATATTTTTCTGTTTCTGCGTCAGTAGCTTTTCCACACTACAGACCAACCCAGCAACATTCAAAACAAAATAATGAATCTGAATGTTGGGTTGTGTCTGTTGAGAACAGGATATCAACAATAGTTGAAATACAGATTGAGGGCATCAGCCAATCACTTCTTTCTTGCAGCTTGCAAGGATGAAAGAATAAACCTCTTCTGTACATAAGTTATATACTATATTTAAAAATTAGGTATAGCTGACTTACAGTCATTCTCAGTTACACAGTACAGAGTCCCCATGCTGGAGTGCACCAGTACTCCATTTAGTAAATATTTTTGATCTTTGTGTTTTCTGGTTGAGTAATACTAGGAGCTTAACTAGAAAGCAGTATGTTTTAAATTTTTTTAAAAATAAATAAATCTAATTGTCTGCTGGACCCATAGAGACTAACCTGCCTATCAATGAGTTACTTACTAATTTCATCAATCAGGATAATTTAGGCCTTTTACACACTTACACTTACCTTTCTTACCTACAAATGGATATGATCTACAGATACCTTAATTTTCTAGTGGAGGTACACTCTGCTCATTAGTGCACTTAGGTTGAAGGACAGTAGCTGAAGTAGATCAGTAGCTTACTGGTTTTCAGGGCCCTGTTATTCATTGGTTGAAAGTCACTGTGTATAGTGAGATATTCTCTTGTACACTGACTGTGCTGCAAGATACTCCTTTGGTCACTGGAGATACCTACTGCTTTTGTCTTTCTAAATTTTTGTCTTTTCCTCAGTGGTGACATGCCCTATGGCTTCTAAAGAGGATCCATGTTTTGGATAAACTTAAATCACTTAAGAAATAATGTGATTTTTAATGTTATTTGCAAATGAGAATACTAAACACCCTTGACTTGCCTTTGTTGCAATGTTTAACAGTCTCCTATTATGTCTCAAGTGATGCATCCTGATGCTTGAGGGCCTGTTTTCATTCCCTGTATCTTCTTGTCTCCAGTTAGGACACCCCTCCATGTCATCCATAAGCTCCGTGGATGCCTTCAGGAAGTGCTGGATGCTGTCCACGTGCTGTGCCTGGCTTCCTTTCTTGTTTCTTATTAATTATGTACTTCCGTAAAACCTTGCACTTCTTTCTTAAATAAAAACAACAAAGCTGGTGGCAATAGATGGTGCCACTTGGGAGCACGTGTGAACCCAACCATGTCCATTTCCCCCCTGTGCTTCTCTCAGCCGCCACAGGTTTTGAGCAGCAATGTTCAGAGGTGCCTTCCTGATGGTTCCTTTCAGGCTGATGCTGTACAGAGGGTTTGCTGAACTGCCAGCAGCGTGTCTTGGATCCCGTAATGGTTATAGTTGCCACTGCAAGCCCTGCCCTGTGTAGGCAGGGTGTAGTTAAAGGCAACAGTCTCATCTATGCTGAATCTTTTCTCTCTCACTTTTTTGCCAGACCACTTGGTTTGCAATTCTCTTGCCAGTGTCGTATCTACCCAAAACACGCAGTGTCACCCATGGGCTGTGAGATTTCTCTGCATGTTCGGCTCTTCAGGTTGTCATTGAATATCCTGACTGAAGCCAGTCCCAGCACCAGTCCCAGCACCAGTTCTCCCGCAGAATACCTTTTAGCTGCTTATTCTCTGCCCCAACAACTAGTCATTAAACTTTGCTTTTTGTATCCTGTTCATTAATTTTCTATCTGTAAGACTCTTTTCTCCCATCTTGTGGCAAGTTAGTCTCTTTGATAGCCTTTGGTGTAGAACCTTGTCAGAACCTTTTCCAAAATGGGGCTATACTGTGTCTGCTGGATCTCCTCTCTCTGTCCTTGCTGCTGCACTCCAGTGCCTCAGCTGGGTTGATGAGGGAGGCTTTCCCTCTTCAGAGGCCATGCAACACTTTTTCCACGAGACCTTGTTTGTCCCTGTCTGCAGTGACTTTATTTGTACAGCATCTGCTGCCTTTAGTAAAGGTGGAGGACAAACTTTCTGGTCTGTAATTCCCAGGATCATTTCTGGTTTGGGTTGGGTTTTTTTTCCTAATATGTGTGGCAGGCTGTGAGGTCCCTGGTGGCAGTTTTTTTCAGTTCTGGGTTACCTTCCTCACCTGCAAGTGTGCAGCTCTGTATTTAAATTTCGTTGAGCAGTCTCAGGTAAAGCCAAGGTCCTGTTGACTTCCTAGCATCTGATTTGTCTCTTTGGAGTAATATGTCAGTATGTTTATTTCAAATTGAATTGGATTCTCTGACCTGTCTACTGCAAAGAATGCGTTGGTGTGGGAATGTCCTGAACATCTCCAACAAGGAAGGTTCATTCAATAAATTATTAAATTGCACGGTTGTACCTTTGTTCCTGAATGAAGCTTTTCATAGTTGCATCATCAAACACTCTGTAGCATCCTGGTTTTTTATTACATTTAAAGAAATAAAGGTTTTGAAAATCAAATAAATGCCACTCTAGTTTGCTTGGACAAATATAAAAGTCCTTGGTAACATGTTGGAAGGAAGGAATCAACATGGTTTTTAATCTGTGCGTTCCATGAATTCTAGTGGAACTGGCACAAACCCCCACGATGTTGCTTGCGTAGTTACTGACCATGAGAGAGAACAGTAACTGCTCTTACAGTTTTCCTGTTTGATTACCTGCTACACATGAATGATGAAGCACATTTTCATGGGAACTTCTGCTTTAACTGAGATATCTGGAGGGAGTTCAGGAATCAGTTCTATGCTGCTGGTCATTTTTTTTGAGTAACTGTCCTTAACACCACAGTCTTGGACAGTAGTTCTCTTTTCAGAAGGTAAGATGGAAGGCTTTGGTTTGCTTTACTACTTGAGTTAAGACTCAAGTGGAGTTGTTCCTTTATAGCATAGTAATTCTCTAGATTTATTAATTTTGCAGCAAGGTTCTTACTCTGATGTACTTAAGTGTCTTGCTTTTGAAAACAATGAGATTATCAACGTTGTTTGACTCCAGTTATTGTAGTTTTGATGGTACCACATAGAAGCGATGCCCTTGCTAATCGCTACTGGTTTAAGGAAGATTTTGGTATTGCATTATTTCAGTTATATAAATCACAGCGAAAACTTCAGTTTTCGAGTTTGTATCAAATGCTAACACTGAGGAGGAACATGTCAGGGTTTTATGAAATACCCTCACTTCCAGAAGTTTTTTTAAAGGGAGAAACTTGGTGAGATATATTTTGCAACAGAAAACTTGTTTGAAATACAGGAACTTTAATTGAATATGTTAAAGGTAAAAGTTGCATTGAATAAAATTTATTGAATTTTAAGGTTTTAGTACAGTTCTTTATTGTAAAATCAGGGTATATTTCCTTCTAAATAAAGTTGAGCCATTGATCTGTTTATCGTTCAAGGACATGATAAACTCATACTTCTATGTGCTATCTGAAGGAATTGAACCCTGTCCCTAATCCTGTGCTTTGCTCCATCCTGTGCATTGCCCTGGCTGTCACCAAGAGATGTGACTTCAGGGTAGACTGCACTCTTTGCCAACAGCTGCATATCTGAGTGATACACTGAGAGGTCAAGTCTGAGAATGCCAAGAGTGTCTAGAAAAAAGTGTGGGGTAATAAAAGACTAAATCAGACTGTTTTCTGGGAAGTCTTAACTTTGTAGGTACAATGTGTTGGGTGCAAAGTTCAGATAGTTTCATAGGAGAGGTGATGGGGATTTATGTTTCCTATTTTGAGCTCCTTTAACTGTTGGACCTGGGATCATCCCCTCAAGGCTCCAATTTGTCATAGCAAATTGCAATATGTAGTTGCAATTGAACATTATTTAGTTTGCAGCTGATTTTTATCACACGTGCCTTAGCTTCATCTTGATTTTTGAGTAAAACCATAATATTTATCACTCTCTGAAGATGTGTGTTTGAGTAGACTGTATTTTAATCCAAAATGTTTGGGTAATACTACACTGGCCAGCATAAAGGGATTGAGTTGGAGAGAAACATGCTCGAACTAAAAGTGATACCCCAACAATACAGAACTTAAATCTTGATACTACACTTCCCATTTCAATCATGATGTTTAAGAGTTTTCAGCATAAAACATTTGTTTGCATTCATTTTGTAGTATCTGAAAGCCAAAAAGTAAAAAAAGAGCTCTTGTATAGATTGCCATTTTGCATTCTTCTCTTCTAACACTTGTCTTGAATACTTCTCTTCTAAATGTATTTGTGAATATAAACACTATTTAACACTGAATATGGATATCTGTATTTTATCTGTATTTTCTTTCTAAGATGTAATTTCATTTGTCTTCCTTGTGTTCAACTTCCTCAAAGTTCAGATTTTTCAAAAAATATTTTCTTTAAGAGAAAATCCAACTGGTATTATTTGGACAACTGTTAATAGGGGCACAGTATCTTCTTAAATTTCTGACCTAAAGGAAGTAGAAAGTTGTAAAATGTGAGTTTCTTCACTTCTGGAATGTGTGAGATGCATTCCTGTAGCTTCTCTGCTCTCTTCTAACAGATTAACTCAAAGACACTGTCATTGAATTAATGATATCCCGTTATTATCAGGGTATTGGTTGTCCTGTCTGCTGTCATGAGATATGAGAGCCTGACATGACAGCTGGTTAGACACGATGGGATTGATACTGTGCCCAGGAAAGACAGCAATGGACTGGGCTGCTTTCAGGAATTGATTTCTCAGTCAAGGTACAATTCTATCTTGATCAGATATTCAATATGTTACAATTCAGCTAAGACAAATATACAAACTATTTCCCATTCCAGCTGCAACTGTAGAACTGCCTGTTGCAAAGCCCAACACCCGCCCCCACAGCTCACACGGGAGGGCACTTGTGGAGTCTGATGGGACTGCGAGCCCCAAAGGAGAACATTTATTATAGTCATTGCATTCTTCACCTGAGTGTCAGAGTCACATGGCAGGTTGGTGAGATGATTATTTTGATTGTTCTTAAAGCGCAGCTTGCTCAAATAGAGGTGTCTTTTGGACTCTCCACTGGCAAGGTGTGGGTGGATAAAAAAAGTCACACACAAAAAAATACCAGTCCACCCCTCCAAAAAATATCTATTGATGCATTTAGGAATGAAGGTAAGAATGCCTGAAAGGATGGTACCTGGTGCAAGTTGGCAAAGCTGGGAAATAGCAACTATACTGCCATGGGAAAAATCTGGTCTTCTGTTTGGTTATATGGTGAAATCAGTATGCCACTTAAAATGAGATGTTACAAATCTCGAAGTGATGGTCAAAAGAAAAATTAAGTAATCCCTGGAGGATGTTAATCTTAGAGTGTTGGAGCAATCTGAGCAAAACATATGAAACAATCCAATGTGTTGTGAAATGTGGGAATTAACAGATCCCTTCCCTGCCCTCATTTACTATTGTGTGTGGGGGGGGGTTGTTGTTGGTTGTTTATGTGGGGTTTGTTTTGGTTTTTTGTTTGGAGTTTTTTTGTGTGTGTGTTTTTGGTTTTTTGCTGTGTTTGTGGGTGGGTGGTGTTGTTGGTTTTGGTGGGTTTGGGAGTTTTTGTTATTGTTTTGGTTTTTTGGTGATTTAGATTTTTTTTGGTGTGACTAAATTAATATACCAGTTACTAATTTCCTAGCTATGCTATACTAGGAGCAGTTGAGATAATTTTTCAGCCTAGAAAATGCTGTTCTGACTCTTAACCCAGTGCTTGTGCTTTGGATTCTACTGTGGGTCAGTAGTAACAGATTCATACCCTACAGAAGTAGCATCTTGAAAACAGGACTTGTTTTCTTAAGGGTCTGTCTTGTAATGACTTGGTTGCAGAAAAACCTCATTGCAAGAGGTGAGAAAATACTTTAGGTCAGTTATACTGGTGTAATATCTATCCCTTAGCAGATGGTGCAGTGTGGGGTAGCACTTTGTTGAGTCCTACTGGCATGAGGAAGGAGAGCAGAAGAATCCTGGGAACCAGCATGGAATAGCAGGTTACTCAGGGCAAGTTTCTTATTGTCACTCTTGCTGATTGTGTAGCAGGCTTGAGGTCTTCTTAAATTTTTAAGGTAAATATTGAGTTGGTGATTTTAGCAAGGATTTACTGCATGTGCCCTGATGTAAATTTTCTGAAACTGTTCCATTTCAAGCATCAGTAATCTGGAAAACACACTGCAATTTGTGATGTAGCCCAAGGAAAGGAGCCAATCTTCAAAGGACTCATTGCTGATCTTTTGGTGATATTTTAAGTTGCATCTTGCTGATGATGCTGTTATTTGGTTTCTGTGTAGGTTGAACCATTTACCCCATTTTGTCACAAAGCCTAAGTCCAGACAATGTTTTGGACGAGTTCAATTTCTGGGCCACAGTCTTCCTTCTGGAGTCCCAGGGTTAGTCTCATCTTGACAAAGGAGAGCACAGCAGGTTTCCTTCCAGCTACTAGTAGGATAAACACCTGTGGCTCCCAAAAGGAAGCTGATGCTTCCTGTAGACTTCTTACATATTTTATTTTAACTGTCCTTCGTTATTTTCCTTACCCAGGAAACATGCAAATGAATACTCAGAATAAATAATGCTCTATACTGATTTTTTTTTTATTTCAGTCTCTTAATTTCTCTCTAGACTTCATAGCAGATCTGTTCAGACCTGCCTGCAAGGGCTTCATTTTCTAGTTTAATATCTGGCAACAGGTTTACTATTTCCACTGCCATTGGTTTCTGAGCATCATGTTTTTGGGGTTTTTTGCCCCCCCAATTAAGTTTCTGTCTTCAAACTGTCAGTCCTAGAATAATGATGGAGAATGAGACAGTTGTGTAAATGGTTTCTTGTTCTTTGCCTAAAGGTTTGCTTTTCACCCAGACAGCACCGAGTGTGTCTTTAATGAGGGCGGTGGCCAAGGTGGCCACAGCTGAGAATGTCTGTGCTGGCTGCGCTGCTCGAGCAGTGGCACAGCTTTGTAAGTACATCTTAGGAACCTTCTGCAATGCAGTTCTGGAGCTAAGAATTATTCTCTCTTCTTTGATGACATTTTCCATGGCTTTTGTGCTAGTTCTTTTTGGGGTTTTCTGCTCTAATTTTCAAAGACTAAAAGAATGAACAGTCTGACAGTCTTCTCTGTTCTGCTTGAGTGTATACTGTACTTTGTCTTCTGATTCCTCTTCCCTTTTTTTGTCCTGTCATTAACTAGAATTGTCAGTAAGGGATTTGATACAAGTTTATCTGTAACTTTTAAAGCACCCTTTCTCTGGTTACTTATCAGTATATTTGATACATCCTTCTGAGAGATCTGCAATCAGAACTACATGTTATGTTTAGAAGGAAAAACTAAAGGTGTTTTTTTTAATCTCCAATGTCTTCTGTTTGTCACTCTTAATCTTGGAGGTCATCTTTTCTCTTTATTGTGTGGTTGGTTTGTTTGTTTTTAAATGTATTCCTGCTGCCATCAGATTTTACTCTGGCTTTCACTGCTCATCATAAATTCAGTCCCTCCTTTCAGCTCAGGAGCTAAAGTGGTTGCATGGACTCTGGTTAACTTATATTTCAGTTACTTCAGGAGCACCCTCTTTGTCTAATCCCTGTGCTTTCTGTAACTAAAATGACTTTCTAAAATTGGTTTGGGCTTTTCAGTTGGACCTGGAGATGAATTACCAAGCAACAGCCACTTACTGTTGCCTTGATAACTAAAGCTGCATATGGCTTTAGATTCCATGTTACAGTTCCCCTCTATATTCCCTTTTTTATCCTGCCTTTTTTTTTTAAATCCTCACATACTTGAGTTGGTGGTGTTGCTTTTTTGTTTGTTTTTGTCTTTGCTGGTTCACTTAGTTCTGTTTAGTTTTTGGTCTCTCCTTACTCATGTGCTTTCTGAAGATCCATTTTTACTTTTGTCAGTACCATTCCTGCCCTTCCTTTCCCAACATTGCAGAAGAAATAATTGTCCTAAGTTTCATAGTACATATTTTTATTATTTTTGGCTTTCTTAAGACGTTCTCAAATAAATACTTGATGTGGCCTGTTTCAATATGTGGGTGTTGCATCAGCTATTATTTTGAAGGAGGTTTTTTCATAACTGTGTTTGAAAATTGCTGGTCTAGAAATGAAGTGTCTTTGGAAGAGCAGGCTGGATTCCAGGGAAAGGAAACACAGCAGTTAGATCTTTCACTGGCCTCTTCAGATGGAGAGTTTGGCTGTTTTGCTTTTCCAATGGCAAGGTTTTAGCAGACCCAGCTTTTCAGCAGAGAGCTGGCTCTGCTCAGAAGCAGGTGAGTGGCCACCCAGTACGTACACGGAACAGATTCAATCTGTGGACTGGTAGGCACAGGATTTGTTAGGGAACATCATGACAGGATTTGATAGAAACAGTTCAATAGTTCTTTACCAGTGAAGTAATGATAAGGCATGGAATATCTCTGCTATAAAAACTGGGGGTTTTTTCTGATAATCTGATAATTATTCCTTTTTCTGTTTTTAAACTTCTGTAACAGAAGTGAATTCTTATGTTCCATTGCCTGTGCTGGTCCCTGTTGTGTATAATGGAACTACACCAAGAACGTGTACAAAATACCACATTGGAGTAACTGCTGAAAAGGAAAGTATAGTGGAATAAGGCTGTGCATGGAAGAGCAGACAGAAGCAGTTAATGCAGTTTCACTCTGTGTGTGCTCTGGGAGGTTAATTTTGGTGGTATTCCTGGTCATGGGGGAGACCTTGTGAGATTTCTGTAACTCAGAGCACTGAATGTGGGAGTGATGGGCAATGGTGGGAATAGGAGGACCGTAAGTCACTGGGGTTGAAATTAAGGGAATCAAGGTCTTGCAGCCTGGCTTCATTCTGCTGTTACTTTGTCAGTTCTATTTCCTATTTATTTGATCTAGACAAACCCTCCCAGTTTTTTGGTGTGTTGTCTGCTCGTTTCCCAGTAGGTCACTTGTGACTGTAGAGCATTAAGGCTTCTCCTGCCATAACAAATGTCCCCAGTCGATTACAGCTGTGGAGCACAAAGGGAGAGGCTGACAGAGCTGCATTCTTGCTGCATTACACACTGCCAAGAGATGGGCTGCTGTTTCGCCCTTTCTTTTGAGATGCTGCCAACAGGCAACGCTGAGTCTGAGAAGATGTTTGTGCTGTTCTTGTAATTATCTTATGGAATTCCTCCTAATTGCCAAATTAAATATTTTTAAAGTACTAAGTGTTGTGTATACTATTGCTTAAACATTCTTTTATTGTGATGCCTCTTTTTTTTTCTAAATATGGTATTGGGGAATAGTATGGATGTAGATTTTTATTCTGTGCAATTTGAAGTAAAAATGAACTGTACAAAAAAAAATTTGAATCCATTGCTGAATTTATTGTGTGAAGTGTTTTAGTGCTCTGGAGTAGCTACCCCAGAGCTTCAATGGAAAGAACCATAAAGATTTTCAGTATTCAGTAATTATAGTTATCTCTCTACAATACTGATCATTTAATCTGATTATTAAGATTTTACATTTTTAAGTTCAGTTTTGGTTTCTTACCACTTGATGGCAGTGAAGGAGCTGGTGTTGCCAGGCAAAGGTTCAGGGCAAGAACCCATTATGAATGACAAAAGAGGAGGTACAAAGGAAGCCTCTGACATTTAATATTGTTCACATTTCTAGGTGATATTACGTATACCACAAATGACAGGAGAGGAAGAAAAGCCTCTAGATGGAGCTTCAGTATTTCCAGTGGGGGAGAGATTTTTATACTCAAATGGTTTGCTCCTATTTATAATAATTATTTCAAACAACAACTTTCCCATCTAGGCCTGGAGTGATACCAGACATAATCAATAAGTAATATCAGTGCTTCTGCTGTTATAAACATACTACCTGAAGAGCGTGCAATTCTGACGTTTTCCTCACACCCTCAGTTCAAGTCCTACAACCTCTCAATATTCTTAAGAAATCTCAGATGTAGTTAGAAATGTGCAATGTAGATTAAAGATCAGCATAATTATTCAAGTTTTTTTTTTAAAAAAAGGTAGTTGGATTTTACTTGTGACTGAAAAGAGAAATGTGAAAAAATTGAAACCTGCCCTACAATATTTACTGTTTTGCAAGGTCTGGTCGCAGTGAAGAAGTTTTTGTTGAAGAATATTTTGTTAAATATTACAGTGCACGGATGTGTGTTTGAGGCACGTTATTAGCAGAGGTTCTTTGCACTCCCTACACTCTATACACCTCTTGCCAGGCTGGTACAGGGAAATGAACCATATAATGGCCCTGCTACAGTAATTGGCTCCACATGGGTGGACTCCGGTGCACAGACAAAACCTTATTTGAAGTAATTGGTGCTTTGTGTAGGTACAAGGGTCTGTACATGCAGATTTATTTTGGATCCTGGGTCAAACCTTGGCATTAGCAAAGGTTTCAATTTCATGCAGTGTCTTTGACATGTAAGTGATTTTGAATGAGTGTCAAAAACATCCATGCACATGATAGGAGGCAACTTGATTGAACTTGTTTGATGAAATACACACAGCTAATTTTTTGCAGGTATATTTTTTATAGGATACTAAATAAAGAACTTGGTTTGTTAAATTTTCTGAATGTACAGTGGTACTAATTTAAGAAAATATCAAAAGGCAAATTATGAGTTTGCATAATTCTTGAATATTTTAATCAGGCACCATTATTCTAGTTCTATAATAGGCAGTACTGTATGAACTCACAGTTGAAAATGAGTGGAAATTTGCCTGAGTTGTCAAATATTTACTTTAGTTTCAGATGTCATTCTTATTTTTAAAAAGCATTCTTATTTTTGAAAAGCATTTAAGAACATTATTTCTAGTATTAGCTGGCATCTCTTAACCTGATTGGTGGATTGCTGTGCTGGTTTAATACAATGGCAGCCAGAGCGTACTTATTGGGCAAAATCCAAGCTTGTCTTACCAAGTAACTATTTACTACAGATTCTGGCTATTGGTAGAAGGAAAAGGTTATAGAAGATGAAGATAGTGCAGTATTTGGGATGATCGTTTCAGCCAGTGGAGACTCGTGCTGGAAATGCCCTTGTGTGGTTGTAGCATTTCATCTGGGGCATAAAATGGTATTAATGAGTTTCTTGTCAATGCTGTTTTCAGTAAGATTTGTTAGAAAACAATGAAATTTTACGTCATGATGTGTTATGGGTTGGCTGCATTTATTTATTGTCAGAGGAAAATTCTTGGCTCCTGTGGGGCAGTACAATTTTAAGATAAGGGGATGCAGCTTTTCCAGCTGCTTCTGTTCTGTTTAGGGGAATTTGGAATTTGAAAGATACAAAGAAAATTATCATAGCATTTGGAATATTAAATCAATTTGTTTTAGGGAGTTGGTGTTAATCTTGCTGTGTTTTGCTTGCCAGGGTGAATGGCATGGTTACAAAAAATCAGATATGGGAAGGACACATATATTTGTGCAAAATAAATTTTATTCTTATAGGTGATTGTCAGAATTTTAGCAAATGCAACTTTAAAAAAAATCTGGTTTGTTTGGGTTTTTTTTATCGTAGAAATGAATTTATTTAGCTGATGGGCAGTGTATTCATTCAGGGGTGTCTGTTGTATGACTGAGAACAATTGTTAAATCTTGTGTGCAAGAAATCACGTTTTATAAGGGGGAAAACCAGGCTGTGAGTGCAATGCAACTCTCGTGCTTCCTGGGGGGTAACTGGTTTGTACTAAACAGTTTCTATATTAACCAGTGCAGCAGTGGCAATGCCCCAGCAGCAGCGTGTTACTTTATTTCTCCTTATCTGGTAAGGAGTTGCAGATTAAAGTAAAGGTTTCAGTTTCCAGAGTTTGTCTCTGTAAAAGTCAGCAGATTCATATTCATCTTTTAAAAATCCTTTGGCTTTTTTCTTTTACTGTGCTAACACTTGGCGTAATTTTTGCCCTGAAACTGTCCCTTAGTTACGTTTTTATGTTATCATTAGAACTCTTGAGGTTTTTTGAAGGCATTTAAAGAAAAAAAAATTGGTGGAATTATCATTTATCCTTGACTGCTGAGGATTTAAATCTCCAGTGGTTACTTCCTGTTTGGTAGAAGGAACAAGTCAGTTCTTGGAAAAGGCATAAAGCAACCAATATATGGAGTTCATTTCCTTGCATATTCCTGTATTCACCACTGAGGTGTATTTTGAACAAAGAATTAATTCCCAATCTGTTTGCTGTACTTTGTCATGTATGAATAAAAATGCCTTGCCAGAACTGAAGACTATTGGGGAGTTCATTTTGACATTCACTTGGTTCTTAATAGTGATAGAGGAGATTCACTTATTTAAACTACTAAATTACTGAAAATAATCAGAAGTTTCCCTTCTGCAGAGGGATCTTTTATGATTATGGAATAATAGGGAAAAAAGCTACTAAAACTGATCACAGAAAACTGTGTAATGATTAGCATTTCTTGTTGTGTTTAGTGAGAGGAGAATAAATATGAAGGACTTAAAATTGCTCAGAATTAACTCTCTGTGGGTTTGTTTTACTTTGGCATGAGAGCCTTTCAGACTTAGAATTTCATGGTGTTGCAATTTATTAATGTAGTGAGCAGCAAGTCTTCTTGTTTTTGTGTCCTTTATTGATGTTCACCTTAATTTCAGACCCAATTAAAGATTTCTGGAGACTCATTTAGTAAAGAAAGCAAAACTTTTGCCTGTAATTTTTCAGTTTATAGGTATTTGAGTCTGACTGGAGATCTATAAATATTATTGAATAAAAGTTTAGCCTGTCAGTTTGAGAGGATAATTCCACCAGTATTCAGGCAGGAGTCGTATTTGACTGCCATGTAAATACATGAATGAGCCGTAGGATTCCTGGAAACTTGTGGAGTTACGATTTTAGTGTTTAAAACAATGTTGGTTCAATTCCATGCAAATTTTGATTGCCCCATGTGAGAATAGTATGGTGCTATATTTTATGTTATTCTTTTGTGTAGTGCAGGAAAACTACATCAAATATAAAATATGTGAAATATTGTTTCAAAAAATACAACTACAAATAGATTCTTGAAGGGTTTTTTGTTTGGTGGTTTGTTTATTCTTAAAGAAAGATTTGAATTAGTCATGTTTATTCAGCTTGATGGAATTTGTCTTGCATGGTATATAAAGATTTTCTGTTCTTAGTCAAATGTTTTACATAAAATGTGATAATAAAATGAGATAGAAATGGTACTGAAGTATTGCAAGTATGTATTATATTGATAAATGCTAACAATGCCATTCACATAAGCAAAACACTTCTGGATTATTTATAACTTCCGAAAATATGCCTCACAAATTATATTGCAACAAGATTCCAAGTAATTTATTTTAAAAATGGTTGCAGTAATTTGTGTTCTGAAAGTGGACATCTCCATTTCTGTTTCTGGAGAACCTTCTCATGTAGGGAAGTTCTACCGAATTATTAAGGAAGAATTTTGTTGTACTGTAACAGAATTAGTAATTAAAGCACTTAACCCGTTTCTCATGTGGCTACCATTACTTTTAGAATCTCATTACTTTCATTGTACTTGAGAGATTTTGCAAGGTGCAGAGTCTTGGGCTGCTTTGTCTTAGGAGATAAAAATACATAAGCCTTGCAAGAAAGTGCTTGGTAAATGTTTCTGGGCCTTGGAGACGCAGAGTGCATTTGCTGTAGGAGAATCATGAGTTGCCCGGACCCTGCGTGTCCCGGCCCTGCCCGACTGCCTCGGGCTGCTCTGATGGAAGCAAAACGCCCGCGGGCTCCTCACCCTCCTGATCGATGCCTTCGGCTCGTCCTTTCTCGCAGCCCTTCCCAGTGACACAGCACGTGTTGGTTTGCAGTTCTGTGCAGGCACCAGTACTGCGTGTCTCACGGAAATGTTACACTTCTGGTGTTTTAATCCATATTATATTGCGTTTGTGTTAAGATTTGCCGTTTGAAACAGGCAAGTTGATAACCAGCCAGAGCGTTCTGCAGTTTAGTGAAGCATGTTAGACTCACAATAATGCTTCAGAGAGCTGGGGTTTATTGAAGGGAGGGGAAAAAAATTACTGCTTGTGAGTTAGTGTTATAAAGTAGGTCTGCATTGCTTATGCAAATTTCTTTTTCCTTTCCGAATTTACTTGTTTTTCTGTCTTATTTTACAACAGCCATGTACCATAATGTGACTTTTAAAAGACTAGTAATACATTCCAGAGCTGCACACTCTGAAATTAGGGAATGTCAGTTTTCAGAATGTCTCAAATCTTAATTTGGTTTCTTTGTGCTTGTTCATTGTGATGATTTTTAATTCACTACATTATATTCTACAGGGTCTTTACTTATTCAGGCTCAGGGAGAGATCTGGCCCCAGTGCAGCTTCAGGCTTATGTATTGAAAGAGACTGTTGTCTGTAAAAACTGTTTAACCTGTGGATGTTGAGGGTATGTAGGGAGTGGGGGAGAAGATCGCGGGGGGTGGGAGAAATGGTTTCATGGGTAAGCCAGTCAGACGGAAAGTGCCCTTGAGGATTGAATTCTGTTCCTCTCTCTGCCACAGAATTCCTGTGTGATGCAAGGCAAGTCGTTTAAACGAAACTTTTCCCAAGTGGTGACTAATTGATTTGAGTGCTCTGCAATTCTGGTTGCATAATTTGAGATACCAGGGGCTTATGTGCAGAAATGCTGAGGGTTTGCAGCTGCAGCTGAAGTCGATTAAAGTCTGTGCCCTGAATGTATGAAATGTTGTTTGATACTGAGCACTTGTAAAAATCATATCTGAGATAAAATTAGCACCTCAGATTACTGAAGATTTTACCTTAATCTGTGCCTCGTTTTACAATATGTGAAAAAAGGCAAGTAATGCACACTTGTCTCAAGATACTGCAGTGGTGAATAATATTGATGAACTCTGATGCCATCATGATGGGCTTCAAAACAAATAACCACGGCTTGCAAACGTGTTGGAACAGCATGCAGTTAGAGCAGATGAGGCCACACATGAACAAGTGCATGGAGGAAAATCCTCAGTAGCTGCTCCCTGAGTAACCCATCATCATCTGTGTGTTGGTACAGACAGGGTGGCAGCACTAATGACAATAGACTGTAGTGCCTTTTCTGGGAACTACTGAGTTCTGCCCAAATCCCCTTTACCTGTTCAGAATACGCATTATTGTCTGTAGCATGTATTATCTTTTTCATATTTCTGTTATCCCCTAATTTTAAAAGGGTAAGTTTATACTTTATATTGAATTAAACTCAAATTAAACTTTTACCTTGTGGCAATCTCATTATTTTGTAACAACACCTCCTCTTGTTACTTAAAAAGAAAAAAAGTTGCACCCTTTCTCTTGATTCAAAGAACAAAAATCGAACGTGACCAAAACTTTTTATCCTTTTGGTCTGTTTGCCAGCAGTGTGCTGCTCTCTGTTGATATTGCTACAGGACATGCAGCTTCCACTGCTGGCATCTGCCTGGGGCTGGCTCAGGGTCTGTGTGGGACTAATTGGAAGAGGGGAGCTAGATGAGGAAACTGATTAATTCTAGTCCCCTTCTTCCTTTCTTCCTCCTTCCCAGTTTCTTCACCCAGCCGTAAATATTTGTGTTATTTTGTCCAGTGCTACTGTGACTGAATTTTTTCAGAAATAGTTTTGCAGTATTTCTGCCACCACTGTTTTGTGTTTGGGTTTTCTTCCTTCAAAAGGAGACAAGTTCTGAGAAGAACAAATTGCATCTGATGGGAAAAAAAACCTCCATGGAATAGATTCCATGTCTGGAGTTATGAGAGAGAGAGAAAGGGAGCTTTGGCAGCTTTCAGGACTATCAGTAAAAAAATGCCTATTTCCATGTAGTAGATTGTGGACTTGGAGCCTCAGTATTTCCACCTGTGTCAAAAGCTATTTATTAATTATGTTATTTTTGTATATTGATCTTTCTTTTCATCTTGACTTTATAACTTGAAAACTTGGGAGAGAACCCATTAGGATTTATCCTTGCACCTCTTAAGTCCTGTGATCACAAAACTTTTCCTTTACATTTTGCATTTGAAATATTCTACATTTGCCAGTGTTTGTACTTGAGGCAGTAGGACCACAGTTTTATCTTTCAGCTTTCACTGTTGTCTCTGACGCTGATAATCCTGTAATCCCATGTTGAGAGGCCAGTAAATGAATGGGTAATAGCCAATATCTCTTGCAGTCACTTCGCTGAAACAAGATTTCTGATAGCAAAGTTAATGGGAGGTAACCTGTGCCAAGTTTTTATTGCTGCTCACTCAGCTGCTGATTCTTCTTTTCCACAGGCACAGAAAAAGGCATAGGTGTCCTCGTTATTTTGGGCTTGTCACCTTTTGCAGTGTTTGCTGTGCTACCAGCTCTGCTCCCTTGACTCACATAGTTCCTGCAGTTGGCTGTTGCTCTCTGTCCTGCTCTGTTATCACTTCCAGAGTGAGGAGCTATCCTTAAAATACAGATGTCAGAAGAAAATTCCTTGTCTGTTACTTCTGCTTATGATGGTGGGGAAATGATGGAGGGATGGAGGAAGCAAGAGACTTCTTCAGTTCTCCAGTTTTGATTCTGCTGCTGTGACTTGAGAATAGGCCTCTATGGGTCTTCCAATATCAGTGCCTCAAAACGTGACCTTACATTTGCCCCTTACTTACTGTTTCTCTCAGAAGCTTGGGAGTGTTTCCCAATCTGTTTCACTGTGACTTCAGGGGAAATATTGGGTAAGAGCTATTACTGTGTGTTTCTCAGACCTCTGATGGTGGTGATGGGCTATTTAGCTTCCCAGCAAAACAGGTTTGTTTTTGCTGAATTAATTTTAGGTACAAGGAGGGAAGCAGACACATACATGTGGTTGATTCCGCGTTTTGTAGTGAGGAGGTTGTTGAGTGTTGCACTCAGTTAACTGAAGAACTCCTGTAGGAGTTTGGAAGAAGTGTTGCTTCACCTCATCTCAGCACTTCTTCCTTGTGCAGATCTCTCCTCTCTCTCTTAGAATCATAGAATCGATTGGGTTGGAAAAGACCTCTGAGATCATCAAGTCCAACCCTTGGTCCAACTCCAGTCCCTTTACCAGATCATGGCACTCAGTGCCACGTCTAGTCTTAGTTTAAAAACCTCCAGGGATGGTGAATCCACCACCTCTCTGGGCAGCCCATTCCAGTGCCTGATTACTCTCTCTGGAAAGTGTTTTTTTCTGATCTCCAACTTAAATTTCCCCTTGAGAAATTGAGCTTGAGAAGAATTGTCTGTTTCAGAGCATCTGGTTCAGCTCTAGCCTTGCTGTGGGTATTGCTGTGAGAGCAGAAGCTCAGCACATCCTGTGCCCACCAGCTGCTGCCTGGGCTGCCTCTGCAGGGAAATGCCCTGTTGTGAGGGTCTCCCAGTATGGGTAGTCTGTCTTTGCTCTTTTTTCAGCCCTTGCAGGCCAAGAGTGGAGGTAATTTATGGATCAGCATGAATTACTCCCCTTCTTCCTGGATGCAAAAGATGCCTCCAAGTACTGGAAGAGAAGAGCAGTAAGTCCTTGCAGGGAGGGGCCTCATGGAAAGCAGGAAAGTGATCTTTGTGCCCCTCCCTTGGGCCTGTGTGGTTCAGTTAAAACATTTTAATTTGAAAAACATAGAGGGCAATTCAGGGAACAGCATGCCACTGTGTGTAACAGTATCTGCCCACAGCTGCCATAAATCTTGAGAGGCAATTATCTTCCTTAAGGATTGTTTGGCTCATTCTCACTAGAAATAATGTCAGGTAAGCATTTTTAGAGACTGTAATACCAGTTTTCCATACAGGATTTCTAGTGAATGGGAAGGGCTGTTTTTGGGTCAGTTCCATCACAAGTCATTGCATATATATGTGGCTTTTTAAATATGGACACAACTTTAATATTTTAATATTATTTAACTTTAAGTTGCTTATAAATTAATTGTCATTGTGAATTTAATTAATAATCCATAATGCTAAACTTGATTTCTTTATCCGAGTACATATGGACATCATCTGCTTAATTTATGACTCATACAAACTCTGGCAGATTTTGCCAATCATTTTTTGGGATGAAAGTGTCCTCAAGCCTTGTGCCCTTGATCAGATTTGCAGTGTGAGCTGAGGTGGTCTGAGCGCTCCTGCTTTCAGTTCATTTTGTTAGGAGGAGCTTAGCAAAGTGGTGGCCCATAGTAATAGTGGTCTCTTCAGCTTCTTGGAGTTTAACTGAGCTGCTTTTTAAGTTTTAGGTTGGGATGTGTCTTACATGCAGGAGTTTTGCTGATGCATCTGAACTGCACAGGGTGATAGAGGGCATTCCTGTATTCCTTCAAGGAGGCTGCTATGGACTAACTCAGCAGTGAATTACTACATAGGCAGTGGCATGTTACAACCTCCCTGAGGTGTTCTGAGTCCCGAGGTAGTAATAGCTCATTAAAATGGTAGTTAATGAGTATAAAGCAATCATTATATGACTTTCCTACATGATGGTAGGGCTAAATCCTAACTAGTTCAGTAGAACGTATTCTAAATAGCAAAGGAAATGCTGCTGGTAGTTCTTTATAAACTTATCTATTTAAGGCAATGCTTTTGAAAAATACTCATAGAAATACATTTTGAATAAATTAATACAGCTTCAGAAACGTGTTTTAGAGCTTTCAGAGGTATTAATATCCTGTATAATCTTGAAGTTACCATAACATGTCCTGCAACGAAGCATCATTGGTTAAAACTATGCAGCATTTTGCCACTTTTGAACACTTGGGTTTGGAGTTAAAAAAAAAGTTGTTTTCCCTCATAAATGGTTACATTTGGTGGGTTTTTTAAGACTTTAAGATTTGTAGAGCTTTTCTGTTCTGTATGCCAAAAATAAAAGATGGAACAATTTTCCCTTGCAGAAGGAGGAGCGACATTCCCCTGATACAGTTTTGTTCATGGAAAACATAACCACCTCATACACGAGATGATATTTTTTATGCCTTTCATTTAACTCGTTATTTTCTGGAGAAAGGTATTAAGAATCTATCCAAGCTGAACAATGTGGGTTTTGTAGCAGTGAGATGAAAAACTTCCTTATCTCAGTAAATGCTTCATGTCTTCTTTCAGGCTCTAGAAGGACAATGAAATGAAAGACTGCAGGCTCAGGTGCACCTGGATGTCACAGCTCAAATTCAGTGGACAGGGCTATTTCTAAGTGTCCTTTACCTAAGAAATGTATCATTGCTTCTGCAAAACGAGCCCTTTAGAAATGTTATAGCATGGTACAGAAGCTGGGTAAACAATAGGAAAAGGAGGGTGGAAGCAGATAGGAAAAATATATAAATATATTCTAAACATGTATAATAAATATACGATTTTTAGAGAGATGCTCCTGCTTTCTGTCCTAAATGCTGTGCATGGGTATGGTTTGCTATAGTGGCTCTACCATATTCTCATTTAGGTGGTTTTATTGCAGGAGTTCAGTATTTATTTATAATAAACACATTTTTAAAGGAGTAGTTTTAGTTGTAGAAGTCTGTGTGCTTTTCTTGTTCAGCCTTGTTTCCATCTGACATTGTGAAGGAACCTTGCTGATCATACCTGTTTTATATTACTGTCTTTCAAGGTTAGACCTGGTCATGGATAGAGAAGGTATTCTGAGCTGGAATTATGTGGGTGCCCTATTAGTGATCACTTGCTGCAGGAGGACTTCCTTAGTTCAAAGCAACTACTGTGTAATAGGGAAAATAACCCTAATGCGTCGTGGTCCCAGTCGTGGGGCGAGGTCCTGTGGACTTCATAGCAGAGAGGTGTTTCCTGCTGCCCCTTTGTACTTGACACTCCTTTCAAAGCCCTTTTAGGTTTTGTGAAAATCTCATTGACTCTTTCCTCTGGCACGAGCATCTGTCATCTTCAGTGTGACAAGAATACTGTCTTTCAGCCAGGACCTTTTAAACTACATAAACAGATGCAGTAAATCCACTTGGAGTATTTTCAGAGTAATTATTAAATTGATCATCAAAAGGATATTTAAATTCTGAAATATAGGACTGTTAGTGACCTACTGTACCCTGCTGTGACAGAGCTGGTTAAATCTAAGTCATGCCTGATAAATGTATGAAACACCTGCTTGTAAAGGAGCTTCATCAGTGATTTGCTGGCGATACTTGTAGGAGGTTTTCCTGTTATCTAACTTGGATCTTCCTGTGCCGCTGCGTGTCTCATAGTGCTTAGCCCTGGTAGATCAAACAGGGCAATTATTCACGTTTTAGTTTAAAGCTATCTTTTACATATTTGAAGGTGTTATGTCCTTGTGTCAGCTGCCTTTACTTTAGGCTTGAGTCACTCTTGTTTTGATTTCTCTGAACAAGTCACTGTTTTTTTTCTCCTAGACCCCCAGTTAGTAAGATATTTTTGTTTCTCATCTGAGCAGGAGTATGGCTCTCTTTAATGACATTGTTTGTGCTGGACTCAGCAATCTGCTGAGCTCTTAAAATTGCTGTGTAACGTGGCAGGGCTGCTTGTTGCCATCCTGCTCATGTCACGGCGGTGCTGCACAGAAAAGCAGCATCATGCCACTGACTCATGCTCAGCTTGTGATTTACTGATTGTTTCTGCCTAAATGCTTTTTTCTATCCCGTGTTTGTGTAGTTGATGAATTCTGTCCAGATGTAGACCATTATTCTTTCATTTCGGAAATAATGTTGTATTTTTTTAGAGCAATTCTCCATTTTGTTGAGATCTATTAAAATTCCAGTTCTCTTTGACTGCGTCTTGTGGATTTTCCAGATCAATCATGATTCTGTAATTCAGCTTGCTAGTTAAAATACTGTGTGGACTTGGGACGGACCTCATAAAATTCTGCTTGATACACCTTTTAATTTTTGACAGTTAGAGCCTTTAAATAATCAGAGTATGATTTATTTTTTTTCCATTTTGTTTTGCATCTGTAAGAGAAGCTTCAGGATATCCATTTTTTTGTTATTTATTTAAAAAATATTGTACAATAGAAACATTACATAAATCAACATACAAATGTGATCACACACTGTTCTTTCCAATTCTTTAACTGTGTTTTTAAAATACTATATGAAGTTAAGCAACAATTAAAAATATAGACTAGAGCATTGTATAAGTATTAAGGATGCTGGGAAGGTAAGCTTGTTTACACCCCTTTTTAAATTAGTGTGTATGTATAAAAATGTATAAGATGGATGTGTGTGGGTGTATGGGCATATAAATTGCTGTCTTTCGCTGCTGGTAGGGCTGAGGAAGTTGCTAATAAATAGTTAATGTTTATTCTGGAAGTTGATGCCTGTGAGGGTCATTATTGCTGTGTTGATGTGTAACATAACAGGTAGATTTTTGAAAACTGCTGTGTTGGAGGAAATTGTACTCTGTTGGCTTTTTGTATGACTTTAAAATATTTTGAGTCGTATGTCCTGTATCCTGTCTCTCAAATGCTCTTTCCTTATTTTTTGGACATTAAAGGAGGGGTAGAGTTTTAGGAATTAAAGATGCAGTCACAGAAGTGAGAGTAACCATTCAGGTGACACAGGAATTCAGTAATTAGTACTTCAAGCAATTCTGGCAGCCTTAATTAGTTTGTTTATTTATTTAGGTATTTGGATTTTGTTAAGACCTAAATCTCTGGTCGTTAGAAATCTCACTCCAAAAATTAAACTGAGATCTAGAAAGCAGTTAGTTGAAAAGATGGCGTGATGTGTCAGAGTGTGTAGGTCAGCAATGTCAGTTCTGGTGAAAGGGTGTAAAGAGAACAGGAGTTAGCATGAGGAGGGAGGGCTGCAGGTCTGGTGTGGATGTGGCGTTGCTAATTTTCTAATTTCCTTCAATTCTGTGTTCTTTGAAAAGAAGTTGGAAACATTCTAAAGCTGAAATGTACCAAGAAAACTGTATAAACAATCGAATAGCAGCCTATTTTTAGTATTACCTTGTGGGAAGGGTCAGAACTTGTCCGATCCAGCACCCCAGAATCTTTGCTGCCTTACCCTGACGCTCCACAGTGTTGAGTGTGGGCTGTGCAGCCGTCCTGGGGTGTGGTGTCACCCCTTGCAAATCCATGGACTGTGTTACCTGGGAGCAAAGGCACTGGGTAACAGGCATTGCAGGAGGCACCACATTTTGCTTTCCTTGCCAGCCTGAACTATAAAAGTGGTGCGTTTACTTTGTAGCAATATAAGTCCTGTGAATATGTTGCAGGATCAGGAGTTTTGCAGGTAATGTTTTTAACAGAACTGCAGACTGGAAATCTCTGATGCAATAGGCAGATTTTTAAGGTAACTCCCTAGAAACAGCTTTCTTGAGCCTATAAGGTAATACACACAGGTATATATAAATATATACCATTATCTGTGCTATAAAAATATATACAACACATATAAGTATATGAACAATGAATGGTATATATGAAATAGAATAAAATTAAATATGTAATAGTGTTCCTGGAAAACATGTGAAATAATTAAGGAATACTTACTCATTCCTTTCTTTTTAACTATCAGAATAGAAAACTAAATGGAAATAAAATATCAGTTGGCAGGATTTGAATAAATTAGTATTGGCTTGAGTAATGTTTTCAGTTGTTTCACAGCTTCTATACCTTGTGAATTTGAAAAGTAAATCTAAAAATGTTGAGTTGATGAGCGTTCTCTGCATCTCAGAGAGAAAGCTTATATTAAAACATTACTTATGGTTGTACATAACAGTATTCTCTTGGACAGTTTAATTTTTCCTAAGTAATCAGTTTCTGAAAAAAAATGTGAAAGGCTAAAATAGTTTCAATAGAGGAAAAAAATTATGTATAAATACAGTTGTTCAAATTGGTCAAGAAAACCTAAGCCCATGTAATTGTGCACATGTGCTGAGGAGAACACTTTTTTAGGTTTTTCAAGCATGAGGCAGCAGAATTTTCATTCATTTGGCATGCTAGGCTGAAAACAGAGTCTTCTTTCATTTGACACACTCCCCTGGAAACAAACATGCCAGGGAAGGGATTCTGCCAGTTATCAGAAGCTCACAGGAATACACTGTACTGGTTTGTATTCATTTTCATTTCATGAATTGCTTTAAAACTTAGCAACATAAAAAAGCATTGAAACACCTTTTTAGCATTATTTTTAGTTCCTTTGTATTTCCCTGCTGTGCTGTTACTCAGTTTAAATTAATGGAATGTTGTGAGACACATGGCTGGGTTTGCAGCAGAGCAAATCTCTCCTCCTGACTGTGCAGGCTCAGAGTATTCATCTGTAGACAAGCAGCAAATTTGAGTTTAACTCATTTTACATCCTTGGAAAAGATGAGTGTCTTGGAAAGAAGTTCGATAAAAATGAAGGGTAATTGAACAAAGGTTATGCAGTGAGAAGTTTAAGCCAAAACTCAGCTGGTACCTGTTAACTCTCAAAGTTCACAGATAATGCTTGGTCTTCTGGGAGACACTTGTTTTCCTTTCCTAGAGGTGTGGGGGTTTTAGATAGATAGATAGATAGATAGATAGATAGATAGATAGATAGATAGATAGATAGATAGATAGATAGATATGTGTATATATGTGTGTATATATATATATATATATATGTATATATTTGTAACCTATATGTGTTCTTCAGGATTGCCAGCATGTCCTTCCCACCTCTGGAATTTTCTACAAGATTCTATTTCCCTCATAAATGTTTTTCCAAGTGCAGACTTGGCAAAGTCAGGTGTACTTCTTGGAATTAATCTGATTATGCTTAAATTAGGATCAGGTTGAAGTGAGTATGTGTGAAGCAGTTCTGGGAGTGGTATTAAAGAGATGTGTGTCAGCCTGTGCTGAACCAACGTGAGGGTAAGACCAGGCTGGAAGGAGGGTCACTGCTGTGTAGTTTCCATCCCTAAGAATTCCTCCAGAAGAGTTGTGGAGCAACAGCGGTCACTGTTCTGTCCCCATATGAGAATGAGACACTAAGGAGGGGAACACACTGAGTTCCTTGATGCTGCTTAAGGAATGAGGACAGTGAATATTTAATTGTTGACCTGAAGTGGTGTTTGTTTGTTCTCTGACACTCAGGGATATGAGTTTTATGTGGAATTCGCTTGAAGACAAACAGGTAGAAAGCAGCAGTGTCGACTCAATGTTTAATAGATGGTGGTGGCTTCTGCCTGGTTACCTGCCCCTGCTTGTTGGTGAATTTTGTAGGACAGCCTGTGCATCCTGCAGTTTCAGATCACAGAAGACAAATATGGGATGATAAATTTACAAAGCTTACTTTCTGTTACTTTCTCTGTACTATTCTTCAGCTGGTGTGCCTAATGGTTACCAGAGGGAAAGTAGTGACTTTATACTCCTTCTACGCAAAAGTACTGCATGAAATATTTTTATTGAAGAAACCATATACATTTGAATTGCTCTTAAATTAAAAAAAATTAAATTCCAAACACAAGAATTATATAACTTTGATTTATCATTTAGGAAGGCTAAAAAAGACCTCATGAAGGCCTGTCAGCACTGAAGTTACAGATTCACACTTGAAATACCGTCAGCTGGTGCTCTGTGCAGTTGTCACTTTTTGCCACATGGCTGTGGAAAATTCTACACAGCCATTCAGCAGCACTGCAATGGAATAGTGTGCCGTGTCTTGCTCCTTTCGCCTGTTAACTGCAATTGGACAAACTGCAAGTGAACAGAAATGTGATTTCTATCTGCATACTTATTTCCTGGACCATGTGCATTGCCATTGCTAATAAAGATACTGCCACCTATTTGGAAACATTGGCAGGCATATTTAAAACCCAAGATGAATTGAGCACATTTACTGCGTTAGAAGCAGTTGCTAAATTGTAAGTAACTAAGTCTTGTTGTGTAACTGCATTGCACTCAAGGGAACAATTTAGGTTTTGAATTGTGTATGTTGGTAAGTGAAAACTATGTAGACATTGATTATTTTTTCCCCTTGACCTAATCACTGTTTGCCTATGGCAATATCTGGTATGTTATGTTTTCACCAAGAATTGTCTTGGGACCACAATGAGGCTTTTTTTTTAGCTTCATTAGTAATCATAGTTACATTAGGAGTAGAAGACAGTGGAGTAATACACTTGTACTCTGTGCGACATCAGTTATTGTATTTATTGTAAAGATGGAAGTGAACTCTGTAGTGGGAGTCTGAAATTGTATAGACAGAATAGGAGACCAGATTTGAATCTTTGTGCATTTTCAGCAAGAATTTAATTTTAAAAGAATGGAGGACAAATGCCCATGTAAATTTTTTATTTATCTTTTTTGTTGTGAAAATATCCTTTTGTGTTTCTACTTATATATTTGTAGTCTAATGATAGAACTTTTCTAGGTAGTACTAGAGAATATGAAAATGATGCTGAGTAAAATAAAAATTAATATGTCTTTCATTGTCTGAATTAAACAAGCTGCCAAAAGTAGATGTCATAAATAGTGAGAAGAATGTTTCCTCTTCTTCCCCACCCTCTGAATCTGACACATAGCATCCTTTAGACAAAAAAATAAAAGTACAGCAGGGAACCTTAAGAAATGTGTTCAACTTCTGACAATCTGTTGATTTCTTCAAAGGGTAATTTTGTTTGTGTGCTAAAATGCTTGTTTGTAGTGTAAGGGATCCATGTGAAAAAATGTAGAAGATTGAACTTTTAACTTGTACCTGGAGGTCCTGTAACTAGACATATGGGTACTCTGTTCAATGAAGTGTTAGGAATTTAAAAATTCCCACATGAATACTTGAATACTGGCATGCATAAGAGGCCAGACTGTGGGCTACCTAATTATAGACTTGCAGTTTGGTATTTTTGAGAACTAGTTCTAGCACAAAACAGAGAGATGCCCAACCTTGAAAGTATAGTGGAACTATTGCTTTGGAAGGATAGTTGTCAAGAAATAGGGTGATGCTTGAGATGTTTGTAGCCACATGAGGGAGACAGTGTGACAGGCTCATTTGCCTTAACTGGTGGCAAAACCTGCCAACCTGAAGCACTGTTGGAGAAATCAGGGAATGCACTTGCTGTCATTACAACAACATTACAACATTACATTGCTGCTGTTAACTGAGGTGCCTTATACAGGTTTTATTTTTCCCTCCCTAGATGTAACTGAGTTCAAGATTCCTAAAGCCATCCAACATGTTTCCTGAGCTTTTTCTTTAAAACAAACAAAACCTTAGTGTGGTCATGGCTTTCTTTAGTCTTTGGACTTCTGCTGTGATACATAAAACAGTGTCTTAGTCTGCAGAAAGCATTGGCTCTTAGCTCTGTGTTTGGTTGCTGAGCTTTTATGGAAGTGTTACTGAAGGTGGCCAAGAGAGTCAAGTGGCTGTAAATGATCGTCTCTTGGGTGATTTCACCATGGGAGGTGTTTCTTTATTACTTTGGAAATAATTGTTCTTTATAGCTTATTTAGAGTCATACACTGCTAGGAAGTTCTTTGTGACGAGAGGCTTTTCTCAAAAACCAACCACTTTGTTCAGGGCTGGTCCTGGAGGATCTGGAATGTTGCCTGAAGACGCCCAGCTTAGGTACCAGTCCTTAGGTACCATTAATTATCAGAAGGCTTGGAACGTGCAACATTCCTCTGTCCTGTGTTTGCCGGTGTTGTGAAGAACCGGTTAGCAGGCAGAGTTACTGCTTTAGAAATCCATATGTGCCAGTTTTAATGAAATAATTTACAGTAACATTCCATATTTAATTATCGATACCATTGTACTCTCTTCAACCTTTTAGAGGCTTAATTACAATAAGCTGATGTGTTGATAAAGATCACTTTAATGGTTTAGCTAAAACCATGGGCAGGAAACTATTTCCTCTGTTTTATTTGCTGTAGGAGTGTTTAAATAACTGTGTTTTGTTTGAAGACAAGGCCATGTTGTGTATGAAGTGGCTGATGGGGTTGGTAGATGAGGGGAAACAAAACAATCTCTACATTATTTCTGGTAACTAAGATGAACAGTTTGGTTTTGTGAATTTATACATTTTTGTTTCAACTTCTCAAGGTGAAGTAACATAAATATTTAAGCTGCTTGATTATTTCAGAGTTGTCTTGGGATCTCTTGCTTTGCTTAAGCATTAAACATATAAACTATCTTTTGTCCTGATCCTTTACACAAATAATCTGCTGCTCCCAAATAAAACCAGAGTTTAAATTCTTCAGATACAACTGAAAACGCTGTAACTTTTTTTGCTTGTTTGTTGTTTGAAGTGATTGGAAGAGCACTGCAGAGCTTGTGTGTGGCAGAGAAGGAATAAACTGTGGTTTATCCCAAATACACAGTCTGGAGGTACTCATTTCTTGAGACTATCATGGTCTCAATCCCTAACTTGTAAAAGATATTTCTACATGGCATTTTCATGTTTATTTCATATAATTCACTTAAGTCACATCTCAAGAATTTAATGTTTCTTTAAGCTTAGAATAGATGTTTAGTCACTGTCTCTTCCTTCCCCTTAACCAAAAAAACCCCAAAACCTATAAAACAATGGCAATATGAAACAAGTCATTGTCAGTAATCAGGCTGGCAGCAAGCTGTTAGTTTAGCAGAGGAATTCTGCTTTGGTGCACACATGCTTTAGGAGTAGCTGTGGAAACTGGAAAAATTAAAAAGTGCATATGTGGTCTTTTCAGGAGAAATCTTCCACTGAGTAATAAAAGGTCCTTTCTTTGACTGACAGGAGATTATGGACACTTCGGTCTTGTATTAGGGAATAATACCAACTTCCTTAAAATAAAATTTTAATTTTCCAAATTCTGGATTTTCCCCTGCTTTTCTCCTTCCCCTCATTGTCTTTCTCTGTTATTCACTCTGGGCCCAAACTTGTATACAGCACTGTAATAGTCTCATGTTATAAAACTGAAAATTTTAAAATAAAAATAATGATTTGTTATAAAAAGCTTGACAGACTAATTACAGTATTGCATTAATTATTGTCTTGTTTCAGCTCTGTTCCACAGCTAATTCAGATCTGGATTTCAGTGGTTTTTTAATCCCCATTGACACTGTAATTTTGAGAGAGAGACCATACTTAGGAACAATATATATAAAATCAAGAAATAAAAATTGTCAGATAAACAGCTGATTTCTAAAATGTTGCCTTGAACATGGTAGTAATAGAATGTTTAAATGTGACGGTTTGTGGATCTCCCAGTCAGGGTAACACCCATATAATATAGAATACAACTCTTGATATCTTTGTTTCTGGATATCTTTGGAGCATATAATAAACAGCAGTCACAAATTCAGAAATTTGCATTTGTGCAGCTAAATTGGTGCATCATTTTATGGTTTGAGTTTTATTTTTTCTCCTCAAATGTGTGCAGTTCTTACACTGGTTAAGGTACAGATTGATGTCAGTACTGCAGCAAAGCTCCAACTCTGCAATTTGAAGCTACTTTAGAAAAATGCAGTTCTTTAGACATGGTGAAGCTGAGGTTGAATGGAAGTCCTATTAGGAGTGAATTGCATGTAAATATTAATAAGGGAAGAGTTCTTAGCAAGTCCTGAGTTTGGGAAATTGAGCATGATAATTTGCTGAAATTATGTCTGTCTTGAAGATATGCAGATGCAATAATTTCCAGTTTTCATTTGAACTTTTAAATGGTGCAGAAGGTGCCCGGGTTGGGTATTAAGGCAAGGAAGTGTTTGGAAGTATTGGCAAGTGTCATTGTAATGGATGTCTGGTAATGAAGGGAGTTAAGAGGAAAGATGAGTTGGACTGAATGCCTGTTAGGTCATTTAGGCTGGGGTGGTTGCAGGTTTGGTTGTGAGATGTCTCAAATTACGTTTTCTTGGTTCCTGCACTTGGTTTGCTGCCTTCAGATCTTAGCAAAGTTCTGGGATCAGTTTCTGACAATTTGCCTTGTTTTCATGTTTTCCAGGATGCTTCCTCTGCAGACATTCGGAAAGCGTACCGAAAGCTCTCGCTCATTTTACACCCAGATAAGAATAAAGATGAAAATGCAGAGACACAGTTTAGGCAAGTAAGTGCAACGTGTGGCAGTAAAAGATTTATGGAAAATAGAATCAGAATTTTTATAATGATGTCATTTTAGTAAGAACAATAGTGCACCTTTGAAATTGATAAGTTAAACATTGCATTACACTTTCCTTGATGTAGCTAGACTAAAAATAAACCCACTTTTTTGGCATTACCTTGTTGAATAACTTATATTTAGCATTTACTTGTTTATTAAATATAATTTGAACTTAATCCTTACACTCTTAGGAGGAAAATGTTTTGCACTTTCAAAAGCAGCGTGGAAAATTTCTGATCAGTCCTAGGTAGGCATAATTGCATGAAAATACTTTGGTTTAGATATTTAATCTTCATCTTTTCATGCTTTATAGGGTGAAATAACTTGACTTAGTAATTAGCTCTACCTTTAAAATTAATGTACCTCTGATGATTAAATAAAGCTACTTAATTTCAGTAAGATCTTGAGGTTGAAATAAAGATACCTATTTTTAAGGTGCAATTGAAACAAGACTCAGTTTGACGGATGTGAGAAGGGGAAAAAAGTCTTGTGTAGGAGTTGCTTGTTTGTGTCTGTGACACTTTGTATGTGTCACTGTTTCTTTTGCATACTGGATGTGCTTCTTGCTCTTGTAGGCAAGATTGAAAACTGGAAAAGGTAATTCATTGGCGAGTGGAAATATACTACTAATCAAACTTTATAATCTCAATCATAATGTAAAATCTTTTTGTTTGTGTGTTTTCTTTTTCGTCTTTTTTTGTTGTAGTTGGTTGCCATCTATGAGGTTTTAAAGGATGAAGAAAGGAGGCAGAGGTGAGTTAAATTGCACAGGTTCTTAAATAATGCATTATAGCAGTGCTATATTCAAGTCCTATTTGATTTAATTATAACATTTCAGATGATTTTGGAAATTGTATTTTTTTTGTTTCATCCCTCTAAAGAGAATTTTGTTGTGAAGTTACACTTAAGGAAAGTTTTTTAAAGATGTTAGTTATGTGATTTCAGACCACGTAGTGAGTTATCCTCCAAATCCTCGCAAGTTTTTGTTGCTAATATTGTTTACATACACTTAAGGTTATTGCCCTTCTGGTACTTAATTCCATTATGGAATTTGGAGGAATTCTGTTGTTGCTGATTCTATAGTTGAATAAATATGGTGGATTAAACAGCATTTACCATCAGAGAATTTTCTGGAAATAATATGCTGAGTTTAGAAGTGACATGTTGAGCTGAGCTACATGGTCATACTGCTCTGAGAAAACTTTTATTGATCAGGTTGATTACACAGTCTAATGATGAACTCTGAGCTGAGCTCGCAAAGGGAGGGTGTCTGGGTCTGTGTCCTGTAAGGTGGTGTTGTAGCACGTCACTGATACAAATCCTTAGTGGGTGTGATAAGAGCTGCTCCCCCTGTAGTTTTGTTTCTGCTCTATGGTAACTTAAGAATTCCTTGCAACTGTACAGCAAAGGAAAGGGGAGAGAAATCGTTCTGTTTCAGATGTTGAGCTTGGCTTTGCATTGTGTGAGGTGATGGACTTAGTGGAAGAGGCTCAGAGTTTGTTGTCGTGCCCATGTCCTGGGGAGAATCTGTGCTACATCCTTTGTTTCTCAGGGCTTATGAAGTCAGTTTTATTCTCATTCCAGAGACACTGTAACAGGGATTTCTGTCAGATTTCTTTTTCTTTTGTTTTTTTTTCTTTTCCTGTTTTTTCTCCTCTCCTTCTTTTTTTTAACCTGTCCAGAAGACAGGGTGGGAATGAGATGGAAAGAGTCCCCCATTTCTTACAGATTAGTTGGTGAGGAATTCTGGCAGTTGAGCTGGGAATCCCTTCACAGGCAGGTACCTGAATGTTTTGGGACATGGGTTTACACCACCAAGAGAAGAGTGAGCTGCAGTTTCTGCTTCTGTACAGTGAAGTCAGCTGTACCTGCTTCTTCCTGTTTATCTCCAAAGTGATGAAATGCAGCGTCACTCCTGGTGTGTCTCCACAGAGACAGGAACCAGCAAGGGTGGGAATAAGGTCCTACACTGTATGAGAGAGTGCTGAACTCCTTTTGAAACAATAAAACCCTTTCTCCATGTCTTGGTGAGTGTCAGAGGTGGTAATTGTTTGTGTGGATACAGAAACAGTGTTCTAAAAAGGCAGATCTGTTGGCCAGCTGTATGAAATTATTTTCCTAAAACCATCAGTGAATTTTTACTTTATCTCATGGCAGATGCTTTTCTTAAAATGTTACAGTTCCTCGAGTTATAATTATAGTAGAGAGCTTTAAACTGTGGTTTTCATTTTTGAGAGTTTGGTAGTTGCTCGTGAAGTGCACTAATACTTCAGAATACAGTTACATGTTACTCTTTTGTCATACACACTGTGAGTGATACATAATCAAAACATTCAAATACTTAAGCAATGTTGCACAGATGTTTATTGTTAGATGTAGCTCTGTTTAACATTAAATTAAGCATCCATGCAGCAGAGCACAAATTTTTGTTTTGCATATGTACCGTGTATTTCACTAGAGTGTAAAATTCTACAGAAAAGTTTTTTAGGGTGTGTAGAAATAGGTGCATTTATTGTTCAATCAATTTATTAGCCTTTGATTAATTTATGAAAACTGGATAGTATTATGCACTTCTGTTAATTGTAATTAGGCAAAAATCTTAGATTTTAATCTCATTGTTTCTTACCATTTTAAGGAGTGTTTTTTACCTACCAGGCCTATCCTCTATAACGATGTGGGCTTGATTACAGGAAGCATTTGCAAAGGAATCAAGATATACTTGTTTAGAGTAAGAAAGGTGTTTATCTTTGTTCTCGTTATAATTAAATGTCTTTATTCATAGGTATAAATTGTTCTGACTGATGCTGCACTGGATTTCTTTAACTGCTTGAGGAAAAAAAGCCCCCTCACAATAAAAAGTGCCAGTGCAATCTTCCTGTAGAACAGAATAGATCTCATGAATTCAAGGTTAGAGGATATAAACCATATCAGATCTCTGAAATTATTTGAAATACAAAATGCAGTGGCTCTCTTAAAGGGAAAAGTGAGTTGTAGTGATACTGAAATAGATGATACTGTAATTAGTTTCTGCAGTTAATGGATTTTTTTCCTTGCAATGTAATTGATTCACAAAGCTCTAAAAACTATTTCATGAAACTTTACAGAAAAAAAGAAATCTTAATAATCTTGCAATTTGTTACTTGTTCATGCAAGACTAATAAGTCCTGAGTTTTAAAATAAATATTTAACACACATCTAAATGGGAATTTAGTTTTGTGGTTTTGTTTCTGTTTGGGTGCTTTGGGTTTTTTGCAGCTTGTTTTGGAGACAACTGGTAGGGATACACACGTCAGAAATGTGCTGTATTCTGTGTACTTGTGTTTTAGGAAAATATACTGCAGATATGTATTTTCAGCTTGTTTTTTTTCTTATATTGATTTACAATTAATACAGGTTGCCAAAAGAATGCTTTGCAATTAAATTTTCAATGTAGTTCTTGATGCACACAGATTAACTGTCTTTCATAGTTAATATAAGTTTCTATAAAGAAATCCTTTAATGAGAAACTTGCTTTTAATTAATCCACATCCTGAATTTGAAACTCAAGATTTAAAAATTATGGGAAGCTTCTGAGTTTGAGTAGGATCATTTTCCAGTTGAAAACCTAAAAATCATTGATATCTTTATTTTTCAAATACAGAGCTTAATGACCATTGAAAACAGTGATTTATCTTTTAACAGTATATATTCTAAAAAGTGGGTTATAATAGAAGCTATCTTCCCTTAAAATGGCCAGTCGTGTGAGCCATAATGCTCATTGATAGTAAAATCAATAGGGCATTGATTCCGAGGCTTAATCCTTGGAGACTGTTGTTCGGAGCAGCGGCCGCGGCCCAGTAAATACCCAGTGCTGGTTAAAGCGCTTAATGCAAGAGACTCTGCTGTCTTCGTTTATTTTTTTTTTCTCAACAGATAATTTATAATGAAATGTGGTTGCTGAACATCAGTTTGAAATCTCAGTTTATGTATTACTGTGTTATTACCATCAGCATGTACGGACCTTATTTAAGCATTAGCCGCTTTTCAGTACATCACTTAACAACCATTAGTGGACAAGAAGGGCAACTGCTTAGTAAATTTATAGTAGTATTAAAAAAACCCCAACTTGCTTCTACACATATTTTTCTGAAGCTTTCAAAGAACATCTTACGTGAAACCTTGTTATCAACTTGATTTATTTGAAAAATGGTTTTGTTTCTAAAATATTCTATTATCGCTAAAATATTTTGTAAATGCATTATTATTTTTTAAGTGCTAAAACTTCTACTTATTTCTTAAACAAAAGTAAAGTAGAAGTTTTAGTTTTGCAATAACATCCTAAGCAATTTTTCTGCGCAGAGTTTTTGTTCAGGCATCGGTAGCTGATTCATTCTGACTTACTGGGAAAGGAAGAAAGTTGCTGGTTAAAATTTTACAATAGTGGATATTTATCTTAGTATTTTATAGTTGTCATGGAAGATAGAATTTTGTAATATGAATTTTACTTCTCATAACTTTCAGAACACAGAAGAATCCCAGGTGTTAAATCTTTTGCATAGAAATAACGATGACAACTTGAACAAATGTTTTATCAGAAGTCAGCTTTTCTAGATATGCACTAAATTAAAGTGTATTTTTAATTGAAAACCTCTGCCTCTTTTTCTGCTTAAAAAATGAGTTTGCTTGTGGATTTTTTTTTTAGTACATCTCCGAGGTATCAATTTTTATAACTATCAAAGTAGCTAGTGCAGTTGTTGCATTTAAATTGATTTACATGTCAAGACTGGCAGTTTAGCAGCTGCGCTATTATTCCTGGATTGGTCAATTTACTTGAGAAAAACCTACTACTGAGTTCTACTGACCTGCATGACAATATAGGCCCTATTTCTATTCCTGTAATTAGGCCTGCGACTAACTCAGAATATTTTTAATTAAAATATTTTGGTCAATGTGTTGCACCAAATTAGGCCTTTCAGTGCAGATTTAATTCTGGAAACGGTGTGATTAGAATATGTAACGAGTTATGTTCAATTTAAGATTAACAGGTTGTGTATCTTGAACATACAGGTCTTTGGGTTTACTGTAGAGATTTTTGTTTGAAATTTTACTCCAAAAAGTTAATAAAAAATTTGGTTTGCATGTCTGTGGTTTGTTTATTTTTAAATTTATGATATACTGTAAATAAAAGGCCTCAGACATACGATGATAGTTGAAGACATTTGTGTGAAGGAAAACAGATGATTTATCAGAATACATTTTCTGTAGTTAGTAAAATTGAACAGTTTCAAAATAGAGTTATTTTAGAGACAGCTTTTCAAATAGAAAATAAAAAAGTAGTGAACTTTGTTTTCAAACATCCATACCAAGCCTCTAACTTAAACTCTTAACTTACACAGAATGGATGTTAAGTCTGTTGGGTTTTTACCTAATGGGTATCGTGCTACTAAAGGACAAAAAAAAAGCAAAAATACCTCTCCTCTCCCCCAGCACTTGTGGTTTTAATTTGTAAAAGGAAAAAAAGGGTTTCCAGTGTTTGAGATGTTTGTTCTTTGCTACATATTTAGTAGTTAGTGAGTTGTTACTTCTATCATGGAGACCTGGCCACTGATCACCGGGCAGGTACAACACACGTACATGTCTGGAAGCCTCTTGTTTCAGAAGGGAATGAACCTGGATGGGTTTGAGGACCGTGAGGGCTGGGGGGGATGTTGCAGGATCAGTTGAATTACTTCTACCCTCAAAAGACTCGGTACATTTCCCCAGTGTTTGGTTCTGGCTGCTGTTTGTTTCCAGATGCAAGCCTGGCTGCTGACAAGACAAGGCATTGCTCTCTAAAAAAAGTGTAAAAAATTACAAAATGATCTTTTGTGTGTGAACTACTCAAGCGCTCTGTGGATTATCTTTTGTTTGATGATTGGATGGCTTGGCTTGTTTCATTTTAGCTCTGCATGAAAGCATGTTATGTTTGCTACTGTAGGTATGATGATATTCTGATCAATGGACTACCAGATTGGCGACAGCCTGTGTTCTACTACAGGCGGGTGAGAAAAATGAGCAATGCTGAGCTGGCATTACTCTTGTTCATTATACTCACAGTGGGTCATTATGCTGTGGTTTGGTCGATCTACCTGGAAAAACAGCTGGTAAGTATTGGTAATAAATCAAACTTGCTTCAATTATTAGTATTGAATTTCCTGCAGAAGTTTGCATATTACAGAGATCTCTAGCACTTTCCCTGGTCTGAATTTGCATTTTTCATATTTTAAAAGGATTATATTTAAAATGGTGATAATCACAGAATGAGATATTCAACCTCTCAGAAATAGTAATAATCTGAAAACTACTTAATTTTTCTAGAATTGTTAATAAATTGCAAGACATAGTCCTTTGGTTTTTAACTGACAGGGAGAAGAGAAATAAAATGTCTTTTATCATTTGTTGATACAGAATAATATGCTGCTTTAGTCATGCCTGAGCTTCTCCTAAATGGTGTTTAAAAATATTCAGGTTTTATTAATTTAAAAGTCATACTTGCTTTGCCTTTCTTCTTAGCTAAATGTTTTTTTGTTTTGAGTTTTCGTTAATGGAGTTGGTAAGCAGCATAAACCACATTATTTTTTGATAATTTTGTTGTCATATGAAAGTCTATTGCACTTAGTAGACTAGGAGAAAAAACTTAGCATAACTTGAAAAATATTCATACATTAGCATCTATTTACTTTTTTTATATTCCACTGCATTATTGAAGTTGATGCATGAGAAAGGAGGCAAGTTGAATGCTTTCTCCTCTTAGAAAACTTTGATTGCTATGGAGATACACATGAGTGACAGAACTGGACTTCATGTGTGTTTAAAGACTGGATACCATGGCAACAGTTATTGTTAAGATAGATCATTTTACTTAATCATGTAGGACCCCAGATACATTTGCATAAATGCTACTCTACTGTTTACCCTTCACAGAAGAGTCCCAGTAACATTTGTGGTTTACATGCTAATGATAACCTGTAACCGTAGTTCTTTCTACATCAAGGATGAACTGCTTAGCAGAAAAAAGAGGGAGAAGAAGAAAAAAACAGGCATCAGGAGTACAGATGAAGCCAAACTCGCTGCTCTAGACAAAAATGAGAGGTGGGAAGGAGCTCTCGTTTTCTGCATTTTAAAACATTTTATCGGTGACTGATTTAGTTCTATAATTTTCTCTTTGCATCTTTGAAATATTTGATGAGAATAGTAACTGTATTTGTAGTAACAGCCATTGCTGATATAAAGTGTGCAAGTGTAGATGTGTTTTCATGCTTTGATTTGTAAATAAATGTGGTGTTTATCCAGCAGATCAACAATAATTGAAAGAGTAAAGCTGAATTAATGGTATCTGGCTTGTCAAAGGGTGTTATATCCACAAGTTGATTTTAGAAGATTTTACTTTTTCCATCTGTATTTTTGCCTTTGATTACAGTTAATGAATTTCAATGTATTTGAGCTTTAGTTTGTTTATAGCAAGCAAGGAGTTTTTTGGGGTTTTAATGCTTGTCTAATTAAATGCTTTTTATCTGATTAACTTAAAAACAAGCATGGTGGCAAAGACTTCTTCTAACACATTGTTTGTCAAGTAGCACATGGGGAAATAGTGACTTTCAGGACACTCCAAAAGATACCACCGTTTCTTCTATTGATTCATAGAAAGAAATAAAGGGTTTAAATAGTTCACACAGCAGGGGCATGAACTGGATCAATGAGGGATGGAGATCAGAGCCTATTTTGCCTGTCGTCTTTCCTGATGACATCAGTGAGTAATGCTCCAGTGAACTGCAAATGACATTAATTTTTATGTATTGTTTTGTTTATGCTACAGTCTTCATATCTGGTTGTCAGCACTTGTGAACACTTGGTTGAGGCTTGAGGGTTCTTTTTGGTCTGTTCTTTTTTATTAAACTGATTATGTGGGTTATGAATTTATTTTCCTAAAGAAATGCCCTGATGCAGTGATTAGAAGTTAACTGTTATATATTTTGAATTTAATATTCACAATGTATTTTGAATATTATATAGTTAGACATTTTTATGTAAGTTGGCAAATAGTTATCTTCGTAAAGTATAATGGGAAATTTCTGGCTTTGGGATTATTTGGCAATAGTGGAAAACCTCCAATTTTACTTGTCTGCAGAATACTGGACAAACCACAATGGCATGACTTACTCCCATGCAAGCTGGGAATATGGTTCTGTCTCACAGTGAAAGCTTTACCTCAGCTATTCCAGGTAATAGTAATGATTTTAAATTGTATTAGTTTATTTTTCTTGATGGTGTTATTATGTATAATCAGATGTGTAACACTTGTTCTTAATCAATTTTTTGGCTCAAGCACATACCATATATGTATGTGTGTTTGTATATATATATAAATTACTCTTTGAAGACGAATTTAATACCATAAATTCATGGGAATATGAATATATTCTAAATGGATATTAATCTTAAGCTGCTAGGGAAGCAGTTTCTGTTAGACAAAACTACAAGAATAAATGATTGGAGAGGAGTGATATATATCCATCTCATTAGGAATAGCAATGTCTTTTAAGTGATGTTAATAGAAGTACTTCTATCTCAAATCAGCAATGCTATACTTTTACAGAAAATTTTAATATGTCATTTAAATTTGGAGTAACAGTGAAATCGCTTTTTCTGATTGAGTTTCCTTTCTTTAATTCACTGAATAATGATACAAATTGATACCTGGAATTACTAGGATAAAGTAACAAAGGTATGGTTGTTATTAATGAACATCAATGTGTCAGACTTGCTTACAATTGTGGTTTTTAATCTAATAATGTAAACTGTAAAATCTAGCTGGTAGTCAGCCAATGTCAGATCAGTTATAACTGATAGCAGAATAACTTTTTTAATATCAACTGCTCTTTCTTTTAATTTTCCTTGAATACACAGTTTTGGTTTTAATACCCTTGTCACTTCTAGTATGGATCAGGGAATGCAAGGTGAATTTTACTTTCATTTACAGAAATATTGAGTGTTAATTTAGAAGTTATAAGTAGTGTAATTGGCATCATTGTTCAGTTTTTGTCTGTGCTCAAGACAGAAAAAGCCTATAGTTCAGAATTCCTACTCTGTTAGCAAAAACCTTGTAAAAGTTATAAATGCATTAAAGTCTGGTCTTTCAGTCCATTTTTACAGCCTTTAACTTTGCCTACAAAGAGATGGAAAAGTTAATATTTCTCCCTCTTTTAAAAATTTCATCAGAACTGTGTGGCTATTTTATTAAAGAAGCCTTTCTTTTTGCATATTTTAAGGCAAATTGATTATGCTTAATCAATTGTTGTGTCCCAATTAAGCTTTGATGTTCAACCCTCACTGAGGTGAGTCAGATAGAATATAATTAAGGTCAGCAAACTCTGTTGCTGTGTGTTTGAAACTTTGTCGTTCTAGTACTTTTTCTTTTGCCTTGATTGCAAAATATTTAAAAAATAGAGACTGTAGTAAGATTCATTAATAATTTGAAATTAGGACTTTATATGGGCATCTTAAAATTTTTATGATACTAAGATAGAGTGTTAAATCAGTATAACAGATTTCAGATTTGCTGTTCAAAAAGCAGCTCCTATGTCTGTCAGAATAGTTTAATGTGTTCAATGTGACCTGCTAATTATGTGAGTTAATATGCAATGGACCATAAGGAATCTTCAGTATCAAGAATATTCAAGACTTCAGGTGACTGAAATAAATTACTGTAGCTTATTAGTTAACAAGACTTAAATAGGTATTGCCTCTTCTGAAGAGTGTAAGAGCGGCAATGACCCCATGTTGGAGCTGTTTCTGAAATGACAGCTGAAAAGATGCCTGATGGGCTGTAGCTCCCCAGACTGAGAGACGTCTCTGGGCTCTTTTTGAGTTGTATTTAGCGTTTTGGCAAGTTCTGCCTTAATTGCAATTACCAACATAGAGCAAAAATTTACCTATACTTTTAATACTATACCCTGGTACAGCAATCCTGATTTGAATATAAGTGCTTTTCTCTTGAATAGTACACTAACATAGGCTTGAGATTGCAGAGTATTTTGTGCTTTTAGTGTGAGCAGAATCACTACAATAGTTTTTCTAGCAGATGAAGGATCCTGCAGATACTGAGTAGTGTTGTATGTCCAGGTTACACAGGCAAATTATCTAACAAGGTGTTGCAGTGGTTGACATCAGGATGGACACGTCAAATTTTAGTTGTTTATTGCCTTAATCTAAATGATTTTTTCAGTCATTTAAGAGCCAGCAAATTGTTTTCAAAACTGACTGTCATTCACCTGCACCTAATGCAATTGTAGATGAACTTCTAAAAATGCATCCATATTTAAATGAACCCTGTTTGGGACAGAATAGGGTAAGAGTTAGCATTGCTTTTAATTGAACGTTTTGTCTGCCATTGAGTTTTTCAAAGCCGTGGCAGTGAAACAGCTGAACTGTTTCCTCAAATTAAGGAAATGAAACCACCTGCTTGTGTACCTAAGTTCTTCCTCAGAGGAAACTTTATCAAAAAAAACCCCAAACCAAACACAAAACCAGACCAAGAAGAACAAGAACAACAAATAAAACACCAACAAAACAAAAAATACAAGGAGAGGTCTATTTAAACTTTTTCTCAGTTCTCATATTGAATTCCTTTTACTTTGCATCCATCTCTCCCCCCATTAGTTAATGTGAATATTCTACTCACAACAGCTCTGTCTTGAGGATTCAGGTTGCTGGGCTTCTGCCCATGCCTGGCTCTCATTTATCCAATTGAGTGTCTTTCTCCTACTTCCCTGCCTCCTTCAAAATGTCAGATTTCAGAAGGAGGCACTTAAAATAATTAAGGTGGGCCTTCACTGAAGAAAAATGCTTTGTTTGCATGGCCTTGTGATGGCCTGTGCCATTTTATTGTAGCCTGCGTTTTATGTCAAGAAACTGGAAGAATAATGGGTCAGAGGAGGATGAGAGAAACTAAAAAAATGAGTGGGTTTTTTAAACTATTGACAGTTGTATTTTGAGGGAGACTACATAGGTTTTTATATCCACACATTTAGTTTAGTTAAATTTAGGGGTGAAAACATCTTTAAGCTTGTTTGAAGAAGCAAAGGGAGAAGAATGCATAAAATTTATCATAAACCAAATACCTGTGCTGTGAAAGAAGCATTAGATGGAGTGTAAATTGCATTGATTATTACGAAGTTTAATTCTTATAATTTAGGTTAGTAAAAAGACAGAAAAAGAATGAAAGTTGTTTGTAAGGCCATTTGTGGTTAACTCATGAGAATGACCTAGGAAGGCATTGTAGTTAAAAAAATACGTAAATGACAAAAATAGGGGGAAACCCCCACAGAAACACAGTTAAAATGATTAATGGAACTGACATTTCTCCTTAGAAAGAAATAAACTAGCTACATGTAGCGTGCAAGAATTTCAGTTCAAATGGCGTGTGCAATACGGACCAGACAGTTGTGTTAAGGGTACTTTTCTTTTGTGGGAGAACTGTCCAAGTGAATTGCAGTTTATTTCAAAATCAACTGACTAGAGCTTTTTTTTTTTTGATGTGCAGACATGCAACTTAAGAAAAGTGGTCTTTTTAACCAATGTTGTTAATTATTCTTCACAAAACATTTCCTTCAGAAAGCAGAAGATAGGAGTGTTTCTTAGTATTGCTATCAACTCCACATTTGCGTGGTGAAGTTTAGCACTGAATGTCTTTATTTTTACACCAACTAAATTATGAGCCCTTGTCCTGAGGGTAATGAAGCAGAAAGCATTTTTATTTGTTTCAGACAGAAATGGTTTCTTGTTAAGAAAATACAGTGTCCTCCTTCTGTCCCTGATGCTGTTGGTGAGTGCAGGTGCCCTTGCAGCGAGCTGTGGGGAGAACTCCTGGTGGCTCGCAGTGATGAGGAGGCAGTTCCAGCTCAGTGTGTAGTTGCACTGTGTATAACCCAGTGAGATTATCAACAAAGCTTTCAATTACAATTGAAACTTGTGTTTATAAAGACCTTTGTGTAGCACAAAGTGAATTAAAACAAAAAGGCCAGTAATTTATTTTCATGTAGACTACCAGATGGTAATTACTGTAGCTGATTTAGTAGCCTGGAATAGATTCAAACTAGTGACCCAGAGGTGTTTAATTTCTTGGCATTTTTTCCTCAGGTTCTTTTTTAATCCGTGATCACAATTCAACACCTGTTTAGTGATGGTTCAGCTTTGGCCTTAAACGGATTGGCATTGTGTCATTAAACTCAAGAGCGTTTGCCAGCAGGGCATCTCCTTTGGCAAGTTAGCTTTTAAGCAAGATTTGATTAGATCAGCAGATGTATTTGTGAGTTGGTTTGTCTTCATATATAACGTTACATAAAATTGTGTGAGATTAAAACAAAATTTATTGCACTCAATAATGTATACCTTAAAAAGATTTTTTTTCAGAAAAGGGATTTATTCAATTCAGTAAGGTTAAATGTCTCTTCATTCCCCAGCTTTACAAGGTTTTGACGTGTTTCAATTTACTGTACAGCACCAGTGTTGATATAATTTGTGGGGAGCGAGCAATTGCAGTATGTGTGGCACGAGTGATTGCCCATTTGCTCTGTTTCTTGCTATTTCACAGCTGTTGGGAGAACCAAAGTTAGGATGAAGCTCTTGACCCTGAGGTCAATTAGAAGCTTAGAAGCAGGTCAGAGGAGAGGGGACGGTAAAACATATTCTGGGTGTATGCAAGTGGAAAAAAAATTTGTGACTAACAGGGTATTGTTTGAGGCTCTGGAGACAAAATGTGCTACATAGTAAAAGTTTTAAATAAATGCAAGACAGTAAACAAATTTGCTTTTAATTACCTGCTGTGCTGTGGCAGCTTCTTTAAATCACTTCTGTATGTCCTCCCACACGTGGCAGAGGAGCGTAGTGTCGAGAGTGGCTCGTGTGTGCGAGGCGATACTGGCACTCCATTAATGGAACTGTCTGTTGTGGTGTGAGGCTTCTTGGGGTGTGAAAGGGGTCCCAGGGAGGCCTGGCAGCACTGGCCTCTGTTCCCCCTTGTGGCTGCTTTGTCCCACCTCGGGGCACATGGGAGCCCTAGCAGACACTGCAGGGGCACAGCCGGTCACCTGCTGCACCCGGGGCGTGGGAGCCACGCTGCAACTGCACCCGGGCTCTGCACAGCTGCACAGCCTCGCCACACCTGGTAATATTTCAAGGTTGAGCCATGATTTTCTGATTGTAAAGAGAAAATAATGTAGTTCTTATTTATTTGCTAGGTTGCCTTTGGGCAAAGATGTAAAAATGCCAAAGAGAAATATAAATCATAGTGTTCAACTCTTTTTTTATAACATTATTTCTCACCATAACATATTGAAATCACTAGAAACCCATAGAAGGAGTATTTTTGTTGTGCTATAATGGCTGGCGTTTTTATTGCATAGAAATAGCAAATTGAAGGTCAGCTGTTGGAGTAAATTTAATTGAACTCCCTTTTATCTCTTTTTAATATAAATTGTACAATAACACTGCACTCAAAAAAACCCCCAAATTGGTTCATGGTCTCCATATTTATCTTTAAGACTATAGATTGTTTTAATAATAGTTAGTACAAAGAAAATTATTTCAGTATCCTTATTTTAAGTGTGGTTGTGAGAAAGTTTTCAGTTAACTGTAAATTCTGAGGTGACACATTTTGTTTTTATCAGTCCCTTACCCAGAGAACTAAAATGTAAAGCTGATTCTATCACAAAATCTGAAATAAAGATTCACATATGACAAATACAGCAAGTTGTTTCCAATGTTTGCTTTCTTTCTCCTAATTGCCAGTGTTTCTAAGGTAGACCAGAAAACCAGCAAGATTAAGTGGAGGAAGAAAACCCAAAAAACCAAAACCCGCAAACCAAACAAACCAACAAAACCTCATCACCCTCCCCAAAAGTCAAGGAGAGGCCAAAATGACTGAGTCGTATCCAGAACTGAAGTTTTTAGTTCTAGAATTAGTACAGTTTGAATAAATGCTGTAAAGAAACAAAAACCCACCCAAACCCCTAAACCCCCAAACAGACAAACAAAGGAAAAAAACCCCTTGTAAGTCCAGTATCTGGAATTTCTGTATTTCTACATAATTGAAGCTCAGTTTTGTCTTGGCAATCTCAAATTTACTAACACAAGATGGTACTTATATAAAGAGAGAAACTATATTTTCAAGATTTTTTTTGTATTCTTTGTTCTTTTTTTGTGATTAAAATATTGAAACTATAATAAGTGTTTTTACTTTTATTCCACAACACTTTTGGAAAACTTTTATTGAATCTGAGGGTAAACACAGGAACTTTATATATATGGCAGTTTAAATATAATTTAGAAATACTAAGAACAGAACTTTGCATTTCCAATACATTCTTTTTTCATTCTATTCCTTTTTGGAAAGTCTTTATTTGAAATTATAGTATAATAAAGCAGATGTATCAGCCCTCTCCTTTATTCTTTTTGCTTAACTAATTACATGTTACTGCTTTGATAGTGAGAAGAAGTAATTTATTTGTATTGATGTTCTTTTTGAAAACTTCTTGAACTTCTGCAAATGAGAACAAAATATTTTTGGTTAGGTAAGGTGGAGCTTTCATTTAGGGCAGTTCCAAGATTTGTATTTGTGTATCTCTTTCCTCTGTATCTTTCCATGCCCAGAAGTACAAAAATGTTGTTTGTTTTATGTGTATTACCTCTTGAAGGTGAAGTGTACATCAGGTATAAAATTCTGATATTGCACATATTTTGAGCTGTAAAATCATTACAGAATCCTGGGGAAGGAGCATTAGATTGGAAGAGGCTGTGTCCATGTTGCCAGTGTCTTTAGGGCCCTAGAATGTTTGTATTGAGACAAAATGACTGCTTAAATTTATCACTTTGGAAAAGTAAAAGATCTGAACATAAATCTATTTTTAAATACTTACACTACCAAAACTGAAACATATGCTTGAAAATGAATATTCATGTTTAGACCAATTGAAAGCTAATGAGGAATAAATTGAAGTGGGTTTATTTATGTTAAGGCAGAAGTTTTCTTCAAAGAACTTCCTATTTTAAATGGTTTTCCAGTATTTTTTTCATTTTGACCTCTAAGGTCTAATACTCATGAAATCTGTGTCTGTGTCCAAAATCATTACTCAGGTATGCCTTTTAATTTCTCTTTACAACCTGTTAGAGCCATTTCTTATGCTTTTGTGAGATTTGATTTACAAACTTTCAAATCAATTTTGAATAAAGCTTTTTGTTGGTTCTTTTTCTTGATTTTCTTTATATGTATGCATTTGCCTGTGCTTCAAAATGTGCAGTCTCCCCTTTTTTTGCTATTATGGTACCAGCCATAATAAACTTATCAGTAAGAAAAAAGACTGATGTTGCCTTTGTTACCTGTGTATTACTCCATTTGTAGTGATAATCCATTTTATATCTATAATGCAACAATAGTACCAAATTTCATTTATGTGCTTCTGACTAGTTTTCTTTGTTGTTCAGCTATTGTGTCTCATTTTCATCTGAGCCACATTTCCAATTGTTCTGTGATTGATGTGCTGGAGAGATTGACAGTTACCCCCTAGTGCCTGCTGTCTGGAGATCCCACAAGCAATAATGGATTTTACACCAGAATTTGCATCAAATATTGGCTTTCAGTGTCAAATGGGTTAAATTTAAATGCCAGTTAATTGTAGTCATTTTGAAATCATAGCCTTAAACACAAGTGTTTTTTGGATATCTGAGTCCCGTGTACGCCACACAACCCGAATGTCTCAGAGTTACGGCAGAACTGAACCATTGCATTTATGGCTGTTCCTGTTTCTTAGTGGTACAGATAGTCCAGATCTGCAAGGTATAAGGAAAGCCCCATATGTAGTAGAGAACTCATATTTCAGGTAAACCAAAAAGAGAACCAGTGTTGATCCTAATTTTGTAATTCTGTGTTCAAACATAGAAACTGAGTATGTTTCCTCAAAACCTTTTATCTGCTGTTAATGCCAGTCCTCCTGTACCTACACATTTGTTTTAGCCACAATTCTTGTAAAAACACCAAAAAAACCCTCTTCCCCATCCCCAGCCCAAAACTGCAAACTGTGAGGTGCTCTTTTCTGTTATGTTCCAGCAGCAAGAAGTTATGTAAACTCTAAAATTACTTCTGTGTGCAGTGATTTCCTACACACACCTGGTGAAGGAATGTATCTTCCCATTTCCTACACCCAGTGTAAAGACAAATAGATAGCTGAGGCATTTTGGAAGGAAGTGGGACCTTACTGAGTTGTTCTTCAAGCATGTTGGCATGTATTGGTGAGATACCTCCAGAACATCACAAAATTCTGCTTAGAGCTTGGTCATGGTTCCTGTCCTGTGTACCCCCACCTTCCTCAGGCTTCTTTGCAGGGGTAGATGCCAGCAGAACGTGAAGAACAACTGTTGTGTCACAGCATCTTTGCAGGAAGAAATGGTTTCAGATGATTTGTACCATTAGAGGCAGTGAGAATGACTGCTTATCTTGGTTTTTTCTTTTCAAGATATTTTTAAGATGTCTTATGTTAATGATATGAGGTTGTGTTCAAATTTATGGGATTATAGTTGAAATTATAAAAAATATTTGGAACTGTTTTACAAAATCACCCTTTTAATGTAAAAAGTGGTCCTGTTAGTGTAATAACAAGAAGAAATTATTTTTGGCTATAAAGAACTAAAATTAGGTTTATTTAATACTTTAATTAATTTTTATGTGATACAATAGATATTCTGCAAATAACAACTTACCTAATTCAGCATTTCTATTATAAATTCCTTGGTTTTGTTTGAGTATCAAAATCTCTTAAACTGGTCAGTCAGAGTAAGAAAACTCCGTATTTATTACTGCAGCAATCTGGTTGTTCATATTGGAAAGGTTTAAATGCAAATCTGTAATTATTAATTCATCAGATTTTGGGAATGTGTACCTTATTGTGGTATTTGTGACAGGACTTCTAGTTTTATGTATACATTTGCTGTATAGATTTCAAATTCGAATCTAATCCTTGGAGAAAAAAACAATATATAATATTTTCAACGCTTTAATAACAATGTAGAAATTGGTTTAAAAAAGAGAGGGGAACAAGGTGGAACGTTGCCTTAATGAGTTCACACTGAGGTGATTGCTGCCTAGCAATTGCCTTTGTTTGTCCCTGCACACACTACTCCAATTAAAAACTTTCCCTTCTCCTTTGAACTTCCAGATTGCTGATGGGAGCAAAGTGGGGAGCGTGGCCTGTTCCAAAGCTGTAGGTCGTTTCTCTAACCATTTTGCTTTTCAGATTGTCAGTCAGCATTGTAGTCCATAATATCAGTGCTATTACATTTGAACCTTTATTGCACAAATTCTACATTCTAAGCAAATACTTTCTAGACTAAAAATTGCTGTAACTCAAGGAAACGAATGTGTCTTAAAAATTTTTTGTGAGGTTGATTGAGAACTTTAAACAGAGCCATTGCAATAAGTTGTTTGTATAAGGATGCTAATGCCATTGCAACGTTTTCTTAAAGGATGCCAGACAATTATATGTAGAATATAAAGAAACAAAAATGAAGGCGAAAGAAGATGCCCTGGCTAAGGCTGAACTTGAAACACTGCAGAGTGAGTTTTTACCACTGTCTTAATAAACAAAGATGTAACATGATTTGCATTCTACACTGGATGTATATGAACAAACATTTTTATAATCTCCTAAAATACATGCTTTATGTATTTCTGCACTGCTGTTAAATTTTAATGAGCTTTTAATTTTGTTGCTAATTTTGCAGTAGGCTGCTGTTTTGTTCCTATAGGTGCATAAAACTCGAGTGATAATTGTATCATAGCAAAAAGAGCATTCCTTGCTAGAAATGTTGCTTTACGGGAGGGGGAGATCTCAAATGTCTAGAGCTTGAAGCGTACCTTTTCATAAGTTACATACTGGGTTTTGAGCATTCTTATATGCTCTTTGTGTGCAACTATTATTTTTAAAAATGTGTTTAATAATACTTTTGTGTGGAATGAGTTGATGTTTGTGATAGGAAGTGAACATAATTTGAATTTCCAAAAGCATGGATGCAGACTTCAGAGATGGATTCATGCTATTGTTGAAATAAATGCTTTAAAGTCTTTACACTCTTATAAAAGACCAGAGAAGGCAATTAACATTTCCCTTAATAAAGTATTCAGAATAATTATAGGTGACTTTTTCCCTTTTCTTCTTTCAGTTATTTGCTTTTGACAATGATTAAACCTACCCTCTTCTGAAGGCAATTTAAAAAGTTTTTTTCTGTGTTTGTATGTGCATGCTTGCTTTATTTACTGTACTTAAGTGCATGCTTTTAAGTTCCTTTATTCTGACAAGTGCATTGAGTGCCCTGTGATAATTTACTAGCTAAGAAGTATGCATAAGCCTTTAGACACTTAAAATACAGCTGCATTATTTATATTTACAAAATAGCTTAATATTGTAAAATCAGCAAAGAGATCCAGTTTCAGCAATAATTCCTAACTTCTCTGTAGCTGAATCCATTTTGGGAAAATGGGTAACTGAGCATTGTGGACCCAGGCCAAATCTAGCAAAACAGTGCATTTAATGCTTGTTGGAGAGGCCTGCCATTATGTTTGAGATACCTACCACAAAATGGGCCCTTGAAAAGGGTCTTGACTTGGGTTATTAAAAACTTGTTAAATTGTCAGATAGCAATGTATTCCCATTGTTCAAAATAGCTGGCATGCATTCCTTATTGAAATCGGTGAACTACTGTTTCAAAAGGACCAGTTTTTGAAAGCAGAAGTGCAAATGAAAGTATAATGTCATTAAAATTGTAGTGTGCACCCTCCTGTGTCACTGAAAGGTCACTTTTTTCAACGTTGCCTCAGCAGCAGTGCCCACATGTGAGAGGTGTGACCCTGGCACTCTTACCCCTCCTGGTCACCCCTGACCTCTGACAGGAGCACACCCTGTCCCTTGTCACACTGCCGAGTGTCACATGGCATAGCCCCATGTCTGCCAGGTGCCCTGGTGTCACTGGTGTGAGAAGGGGCAGGCCTCACCGGGCACGGGCTGGCATCCTGCCCTCCCTGCTTGCTGGCAGGGAACAGGGGGAAGCACTGAGAGTCACCACCTGTAATTAGCAGAGTTTGAAATTTGGCATGGAATTACTTAGCGTAGCAGTGCTGTAGCTGGGCAGCTGAATGAGCTGTCAGTTACCTTTTTTTAAAATAAGTAAGATTCCCAAGAGAGGAACAGGAGATGCATCCATGTTACCGTAGGCCAGAAAAATTGTATCATTTTTTCCAGAAGCTTGTGCACAAAGCATCTGCTAAATTTGTTTATTTCATTACGTTGCTCTGCATTCACTTCCCAATTAGCTTAGAAAGGTTGTAAATCACCAAATGTGCATTTTGTTTGCTCCATTCTTCTTAATTTCAGAGACCATCCCTGGGATGCAGTTCATAATAACAATTCCATCTATCTAATTGAGTAAACATATCTCATGCTGATTAGCAGTAGCTGGTTTACAGTGCTTGCTTTTTCATGGCCTGATTGCTGGTTTGCCCCACGTCTGTCTGCTTTGCTGCTGAAACTGTGCAGTGTTCTGTAGGTGGCTTGAACTAAACCCTGAGAAGGGTACTTGAGGAGGAAAATATAATTTGCAAAATAGGAATAAGAAGATGTCATTTAAAGTGCTCTATTTGTTAAGCAGTGTGAAAAACTAGGTTTTGGTAAGTCAATATTACATTATGCACAGTTTTGATTTATGTTTGTGGCATTTTTGCAGTGTTTCTTATCACTTCTCCATCCATTCAAAATGGTCATTACTACCTTCATCAAATAAATTAACTTAACCTTACAAAAATATAGCAACTTACAATACAACCTTGTTTCCTGGAAATTCAATTTTGTGTGGAATTACAGGTAACTGTGTGTTTTAGGGACAAAAATAGAAGTGGTTTACCTTACGTTTCCTGATGCAGTTTTCACATTTAGATAGAAGACAAAATTTATTTTCAAATCAAAGTGCTTTAAGGAATAAACTTTCATTTTCTTCCTCTCCTGTAATGTCACATGTGTGAGATCCCTGCATGAGGAAATAGTTCTTTAACAATGGGTAGCCCTGTTCTTCGTAGTCCCAGGATGTAAAATAGAATATGTATTAGCTGAACCAAATAGGCATTAAACTAAGATGACTTTGGGATATATTGTCAGGACAGATGACTCTGACAGTTTTTAGCTTTAAATGGCAAGGTTTGAGTAGTTATCAGGGCAAATTCTAGCAGCTCTCAAGCTCTTTTTGCATGGAGTACTTAATTCAACCACATCCATTTGGGGGGAAGCATCTGTATTTCTTTATACTTAACCTTTGCAGTTCTCTGACTTTCCATTCTTGTTAGTTTCTTTTCCCTGACCTTCAATATGAAGACCTATATTTATTTTTAAAATATGCCTTTTTAAATAAATGGTGCCTGCTAGATATTGCCAGTAAACTCTTCACTGGCATCCCAGTTACCGAATACATTTTCATTGCAAATCCAGAGTTCTTGCTGTGATGTAGAAGGCATCTGTAACAATCTATGGCAAGTAACTATTTTGTTTCTAGTTACAAACCACGTTGAGTAGATTTTTTGGGGCTTTTCCTTACGACTCCTGTCATTCAAGCTTTAACTGAAGTGCAAAGTTAGGAGTCCTATGGCTGCATGTATAGGTCTGCCTCTCTGTGTTGGGCCTGTATGATGTGGTGTGATGTTGCATGATGTGGTTATGATGTGTCTGTCCATAGGGCCTTATATCAAAGCATTCTTACAGCAGTCTTCCTGAAGTATCTGCCACCAAACATCCAGGGCTGTAGTGAAACCTTTTGTATGTTTGATCATGTTGGGTTAGGCTTGGTTGTTCTCCCTTCCCAGGCAGCTCAGAATACAGCTTGGTTGTTCTCCCTTCTCAGGCAGCTCAGAATACAGCATGCTGCTTGGGTAGGTTGTATATTGTTATGAAACATAGGATAGGAGACATCATTAGATCATTTAGTATAATGTTTTCATTTCAGACCCTTATAGGCAAAAATTAGTAAAAAATACTGATTCTCCAGACTTACTTGTTTGACTTTTACCAGTGATGCACCTTAGCTTTGTGCTTCTTGTTATACAAGGTATGATATTGATCAGAAAACCTCAAAATGCCTTCTGTTCTTCATGGTTTGCTTAGTCAATTAGTTTTACTATTATATAGTTATATCTTAATTTCAGTATGGATTTCTCTAGCTATAGCTTTCGTTTGTTCATTATTAGCATTTGTCTGTGCCTAAAAAAGGTGTTATTTACCTGCAGCTTTTCTTAATATAAAGCATTTCTTTAGCCCTTAATTTTTGTGAATCTTCTGTACTTGGCTTTACAATGTAGCTGTGAGTATTGGGCCCTCTGTTTGTATACCTGTTCTAAAGTTTGTCATCTTCTGATTATGAAATCACGTTTCTTCTGTGTTTATTGTTCTGTTGAGAGAATCACAGGCTACCTTAGTTCCCATTGCTCTGATAGCTTGTTTCAGGTTGCTTGTTCACCATAGCTGTGAGCCCTTACATCAAAGATTCCTTGCACACAGTTCCTCGTAAGTGCTGATGAGGCATAAGGTCCTTAACTGTGTGTTTTTCAAAAAGGCCCCAGCCAGTCCAGCTTCCTACTTCTTCCTGTGCTTTCCTCTTCACTGTAAAGCATTTTGACCACACTGATGGAATCTTAGACTATACTGAAGGTGACTTTACTTCCAAATAATTGACAAATATCTTGGATAATAGTGTTTTAGTATGAATCCCTGCCAAAATGCAGTGTTGACATATCTGTTCAGTAATGATCTGCTGACAGGCAGGTTCAGAGACAAGTAATTCATGCAATGCATGATTTTTTGATCGGTGTGGGTGTGAATGTTCTGATCACTTAATTGTTACCTCTGAAGCCTAATTATTGCAAACTATGTATCACCCATTTCACTGATTGTTTTGGCAGGCCTGCTGAAAGAATTTTGAACTTGCAAACTCATGTGCATTTCCCAATTGTTTCAACTAGACTTGTATGATACCTCTCCCTGCCAAACTTGCTTCAGAGTTTATGGAAAATACTCCACTAACATGCAGTGTATGAGTCTCATCTGAAAGAGGAGTGCCTGTTTCATTATATATTTGTTGGAAGGCAAATTAGCTCTCAAATATTGGAACCTTGTTTCTAACCCTTTTGTATTCTGAGGGAATTGGAAGTTTTGGGAAGGGCAGACACTGAGGAAAAGAGGAAAGGCATCAAAATCTAGAGCTTGTGAGAAGTTTTTTGGAGCTGAGGATGCATTCAACCCTGAGCATGTCTTTAGTCAGCTCAAAACTAAACTAGGTTGTAGGTCCAAGTACAGCAGAGGTATATATCTGTCTCTAACTCATGATGCCTTCATAGAATGCCATTGACTTTATTATGAGTACAGAAGGGTGTCCTTTTTTGAACATATGTGTCTTTGCCCCATATTTGCATTGATATTGAATATAGTTTGCTCCATTTTTTCAATAGGCTGTCAAAACCTTCCTAAATTTTTTCCAGACTTTTGGGTTCTTTGTGTTCTGTCTGACTGTGTTGCTGTACATGCAAGTGAATTTTTCTGTCACATTTAAAACAAATTTTCATGCTGTAAAAGCTTTAGTTGTCTTTCATAGTTACATAGATAAGCAAAGTGTCGGAAAAAAATCTCAGTGCAGTATCTTACTGATTTGCCAAAAAGATACTTGCTGTCTACCTCTGTGTGTTGTTTGTATTTCTTGCTTATCGATGCATGAGATATTGGGCAGTCTGTGCATTTGATTTTGAATTCTTGTTCATACTTAAAGCTTAGAAGACCTGCAGAGAGAGGGAGCTACACTTGATGTGTCATACTTTCCTTGCAGAGGTTCAGTGCTTGTTTTTGGTTTATTTCTTTCTATATGAAGCAGTTGTTTCTTTCTGTGAAAAATTCTCCGAATTCTTTGCATTTACATCAACTAACCTGTAAAATCTGTATATATTTTTCTGCAAACTTTAGAATACAGGACCTCTGACACTTGTTACAGAAGAACCACTGCTCTGTTACCTGACACTTGATCCAAAAAGGCTGGCTGGTTCTTTATCTGCTGGCACACATTAAAGGGAGAACCATTAGCCAGATACTATTAATTCTGCCACTGATAAAATTAATGCAGTAACAAGATGGAAGAACTAAAGAGGAAGGTCGAAGTATCTGCTCATGTGCAAGTAATTCATCAGACTTAAAAACCCAGATCATGGCACTAAAACCCAGTAAAATGTGTAGCCAGTGCAGGAATAGTATTGGGGGTCTTTAGAAACATAAAGTTAAGTACTTTTGGAGAGTTAGCTTGATAGTTCTAAAGGTGGAAAATACTCATTGAAAATTAGTATCCTTGCTGTATGAATTCAGCAAATAAGAAAACCAAATTTCTTCTGCTACAGAGGACAAAGTAAAGCAATGAATCGTGTAAAACACTGATTATTTTACATTGGAGTGGTAGATATCAAACAATTTCCATTGTGTTTACACTTGGATTCACTTTACTTTCTCCTGTTGCCTGTTTTTTAATCCTGTTTAATAAATTAGAAAAGTTATGACACTGTAATTTGACAATTAAAGTACGTGATGTTCCCAGAAAATAGTAATGAGAGTCAGCTATTAATTTACCCTACTGAGCTTGAAATCAGGCTCTTTTTTACCAAGATTGTTTTCTCTCCTCTGCATTTAATTGTAGGACCACCTCTAACTCTGGTCATAGTCAAAGTTTGCTGGATATTGGTGCCCCCATAGGACAGGGGTCTGATTGGGTCTCCAGCAGGCAGTGAGCAGGCTGTCAAAAAACAGAGAGGAACCTGTGAAATCTTCTTCTGCATGTTTTTCCTGCATTTCACTTAGGTTTATGTGTAACAGTATTAGAACAGTATTTGAGACTGGAGGAGAAAAGTGCATCTGAAAAGCCTGTTCTGTTACAGGATGGGCTAAGCCAAGCACCATTAGATGACATTGGGTATTAAGGGAACACTCGTGTTTCAACACTCTGAATCACAGCTGCACTTGCCAGTGCTGTCAGCCCATCCTTGCTGTAGGTTGTGGTGGTGGCAGCTGCACCAACTCCTGTCTGTTTGTCAGGCCTTAGCAGATACAGGATTCAGCTGTGTAGACATCACAACCCCCTGATCCATATTCTCTTCAGGGGAAAGCACTAGGTGAGATTGGAAATGTCTTTTGGGCTGCCAATTGAATTGCTGCTGATGAAAAGATAATGTAAAAGAGAGAGGTTTTCTACCTAGTTGTTTCCTGTGGACTTCTGTTGTTTGGGTGAAATAGTTCCAATGATGTTTTGCTTTCTCCATCTTCACCTGAAAGGGCAACAGTATTTGGTTGCCTTAAGTTGAGGCTTCAAACCTCTGAATGTAACTTCTGAATTTCCTCTATCTAAAATCCTATATGATGTTACCATTAAACCACTTTCTTATGCTTTCCTGTTCTAAAAAATAGCTTTGAAAATCCTGAAGTGAAACTGTTCTCAGTGGGTTTTTGGGAGCCCTATGTCAAAGGTGCCATGATTTCAATTCTATTTTTTTTAAATCTGACAGCTATCGTAGTATTTAAGGGATATGTTCAACTACTTCATCTTTTTGTATATGCATGGGAGACAGTAGAGATAAGTTCTTGTTAGCTGTGGTTGAGTGCTTGTTTGAGGTTGTACAGCCATCTTCTCTAAGTGGGATTTCTCATTCCTTTGATAGTCAGCAAACAGCAGGATGTGTTATCTATGTTAGGTCTTCCTCTGTCACTTAACTGCCTGAAGAAAGCCCAGATACTGTCTTTAATGCCTAATTTTAAAGTGGGGTGCAGTGTGTTCTGTTACAGAATTACTTTCAAAACTGCACAAAGAGCCTAGAGACCTATTTGCAGGCTACGCTCTTAATTTTTAAATGTTGCTTAGAAGCATTCAGTCTTTTAACTATTTGCACATTTTGAGAGGAAAAATTAAGCAGTAGCTGATGGGGTGCAAGATACAGGGAAAGCCAACTGTTCATTGTGTGTCTCCACTGTTCAGTAATTCCCAGTGAAGAGTGTGCTTGATTATTTTGAGGGATTGAAATACAGTGGTGAAAATTACCATTTAAGTTAACTTCCTAGAATATTTTGCCATTATATATGTTTGGGATAAATAGCTGTTCAAGCCATTGTTACTTATCCATGCAAATCCTAACTCTGACTCCAGAAGCTGTTACATGTGGCAGTTTTGGAGTAAAATGAGGCAATACTAAATATATGTGATTTGATTATCAAAATTACCTTCTGAAATGGGCAAAAAGAACTTTGTACCACTGTTGTCTTTAATAACATCTGCACAATGAGAAAAATGCTAGTTTTGGGTTTTCATTTAGTTTTATATTTTAGGGAGCATCTGTCATTTTGTTATATTTATTATGAGTGTCTATAGAGGGATACTAAAAAAATTCCAAATACAAGTTTTTATTTAATATTTCATTTATTGAGAGTTATTTGACAAGCAAAGTTAGAGATTTTTCACAAAAACAGGTCTCTAACAAAGTACAATCAAACTATGAACAAAGAAAATTTGAAACATCATTCTGTTAACTTTCGAGATGTGTAGGGATTTTCTGTTCCTTTTGGACTTTTGAAAGGCACCATGAAGCAGTTCTCTCTCTCTTGTTTGCTTGAAAATTCAGTTCCTTGGAGTTTGACAGATCTGGGGACTGTTTTTCACTGTGCCGTTTCTGCACATAGACAGGAAAAGAAATTCTGCATCGGAGCCTGGAAAGAACAGTCCTCTGTCCTCTTCAGGATTTTTTTAAAGAACAGCAGACAGTTCTCCTCTGAAGCATTAAGGGAGATAAGCTCATCTTATGGCCCTCTGTTGCTGACAAGTGTGGTTCTTTTCCTTGCCCACCACCTTTAAATGACTTGCGTTTTTTAATTTTTGTTTGAGTGGAAAGAGGAATTTTCTACTAACTTAGTGAATTGAATTAGTTTGATACGTGATTGGATGACTGTTGAAGCTCAGTAAAAGACTGAGGAACACAAAAACTTGCACTGGAGAGTGGGAAGGTGGAGTCAGAGTAGAACTTCCCTCTTGGTTGCAGTGAGGTATTGGATCAGCTCTTTCAGTTTAGTAGCATCTGGTTATTGTGAATACAGCACATACTTAAAACATGAGTTAAAAACAGAAGAGTCTCACTGGGCATACCTGAGTGTTCAAGCTTCTCTTTCTGCTCCTCATCTTCTTGTCTTTCCAAAAGTTCTGTCAATTTTCCATCTTCATTCTTTCTTTTGAGATAATTTTATATGGCAGATGTGGTTTTACTTGCTTGGGTTTAGGTTGTGTTGTCCCTCCTTCCTATCTCCAAAGTTTGCTGCTCCCATTTAATACCATTTGAAGGACAGAGAGAGCACAGAACCATGATCAGTTTGAGAAATGGTGTCCAACATTTAAATCTCCCTAAATGTCTACGTGCTAGAACACAGCTGTTTGTAGGTGCAGAAATCTGAGAGTAGAGAAGGTATCCATTTTTTCAGAAGTTTTTACTCAGCATAGCTGACCATAAAGGAATACAGAACAAACTAAACCTCACCTTTCTACCTCTGCCAGTTTCTCTGAAGCTCTAACTGGACTTCTGAGATGTCTTAACAGCTCCTTTGCTTTCGCCTGTACTAATCTTCATTGCCAGGTAGTGTAGGAGTAACAAGAGCCAGCTGTTTCTGAGGGCCTTATCTGGCCCTTTCAGGCACAGTTCGGATGGAACAGGGGATAAGTGGGTGCATTGCTATTTAGTTCCAATAAAGCTACAATTATTACGCAGAACTCTGATTCTCTTTTTAACAAAGAAATTGAAGCCCTTTCCTCAGTGGAAGTTTTAATATAGGGTTAAGAGTTGAGGAGCTAAACCTGCTTCTGAATTACATGTCTCTGCAATACCGGTAGCGTTACTTTTTCTTCTTTTTTACTTTTGTATAGAGGAGAAGAAGCCTAAAGTCAAGAAACCAAAATTAGAATTCCCTGTGTACATGGCTCTGGAATCAAGTGCATATACACCATCATATGATCATGGAGCTTCAATTGAAGAGATTGAGGAACAGATGGATGATTGGCTGGGAGGCAGGAACAGAACTCAAAAAAAAAAGGTAAGTTCAAAGTCTTTCACCTTGTTTTATATTTTAAATGTTGATTCATTTGCTTGCCTCTTAGGAAAATGGAATACTGTGTGTATACTACTGCAGTATTCATATACCACAGAAGTCTAGAGAAGTAGTAATTGTCTGACAGAGACATAACAGAAAAAATTATATCCATGTTCAGTGTAATTTGCGTAATGATACTGGAAATGTTTTTATAATAGGACGTCATTGATTAAACTGTATGAATGCTCTCTATGACTATTCTTGTTCACTAGAAATTAGTAGAACATAATGCTGTCAAGTTATATGAGGCTTAGTTATTTCTCTTAATTGAAGTTAATAATATATTGCTTGCAAGAATAGATTCTTCTATATTAAAAAGAGCAGAGATAAAAGAAGAAACCTTCGCTTCTTCCTATGCAGGTGTCATATCTTTTGATTATGGAACTTCTTATATATTTTGTCCCTTTCATCTGACGTATGGAAAAGTCCTAACAAGTTGATTTAGGCCTTTTGTTAAGGCTCTTTCTCCTCAGAGATAACGGTTCTTAGTGGTGGTTAGTATAATTGTATTCCTGGTAAATTTTATTCAATTATACTGCCTTGAAAATGTATAGTTTTCATCTTAGAACTGAGATGCACAGATCACAAAAGAAGTGTTGTAAATTGGTCTCCTGACTTGAAAATCTGCCTTTCTTGGAAGACAGAAGAGAGAAGAGTGTGTTTGGAGTGGAGTGAGGGCAATACATTGACTTCAGTGTCATAGTAGTGAGAGAAGTTCCTGCTGTCATTGGTTTGACTCCTCTCTGCTGCAGTTGCTTACACATTTGTTTTCAAGCTTGTGAAAAATCCTCTCTTCCATTTTTAGCCAGACCTTAATTTTTTACTAAAACTATTTGAGTTTTGCCTAACCTGTTTAATCATCTGCTATGACTGGATTCTTACGTTTCCTGACTTCCCAGTTGTCAGTTTTCTCTTGCTCTTACTTTTGTCATTCTGTATTATTTAGTACATCTGCATTATGTTTATTTTTTTTTATTTCTGTAACAAATCAATTTGACAAATGTGCTTAACATTTCTCTTCAGGGGATTGACATACAGAATCCTTAGCCCTGGGTCATATTTTCACATGCTTAGAGAAAGTAAGAGCTCAGATGCTTAATTCTACAGAATACCTGTCTGAGAGCTAAAAGCCTGTGTACAGTCATTGCTTTGCTTACCTTAATTCAAGAAGTGCCCGTGGATTGGATGCCTGTTAGTTGCACCCCTGTGAACAGCTTTGCTTACCAAGCCATGTGGGGAGGAGAGGTGTTTGTTTGTTTACAGTGGCTTGGGTTGGTTGCATGTTTGTCTATCTGGATCCCCAAATTCACCTTTCCTGGGTGGAAATTGAATCTGTATTTGGATTTCCATGCAAATGAAAAAATGTTATAAGACTGTGCTTATTCCATCTGTAAATTTGCACCTCCCACAGAGAGTACATACCAGTTGTGTCTTCACAGACATGGCTAAGAGAAGTTGTAGGTACATCCTTTCAGATGTCCTCAATGAAGCCAATTTGGTTTTCTACATTTCGAGCTGCAGTTTAGTATTGCATCTCATTGCTTTGATCAGTGAATGTATTTTTTTAATTATATGCTGTTACAAAAGGAATCAGTGTTTAGGGACAAGCAGGCAATTCTTAGGTATGGTCTGGGTAAGGTGCTTGATCTGAACAAACTGATGAGGTTTACTTCCTTTGCTTGGCAGCTAATATGTCATCATGATGCAACATTTGCAGTCGTGGAGGAAAACAGATTCATAAACTCCAAAGAAATGGAGAATATATGTTAATGGCTGCAGTAGCCTGTAGGAACCATTGGTGTGTAACAGGAGAATGTCTGCGTCATGTGATTTGTAAAAAGCTTACTGGGAAAATGGTTGTACCACAAGTGAATTGTTCTTGTCGTTCAACACATTTTTCATCTTAGAAATGTTTATTTTCCTTCACTTCACATCATAGATGTGAACTCAGTTGGCATCCCTCTCCTGCCTCTTGCATGGATGTGAAATCAGATGGTATGTAACATTTACCTCTCAGTCCTTCTTGTCTTAGAAAAAAGTTGCTCTTTCATAAATCAGTTTGCCATCAGAATTTTTCTCAGGATTGTAATTCTTCACTTACAAGGAAGCATGTTAGCTTTTTTTCCTTTTTTTGCCTTCCTCTTGTCTTTTGTGGCAGCTCAGGACTGTGAACTATGTCCAGCCGTCAGCCTTGAGAACAGTTATCCATGTGGTGGCTTGATAAAGTGGTATGTTACTTAGTCATCCTTCCAGGAATAGGAAATGGAGTTGCTGTCCCTGCTGTTAGTATCCCAAGAGTAGATGATTACAGTTAATTTAATATTGTTCATACACTGCTTTGCACTGCTGACATTTGTACTTTAGAGATGCCCCCAGTCCACGAACTAGTGTTTTAGAAGTGCTGTGCCATGCAGAGCGCCCAGCTTGGTGAAAAGTTTAGATTATGGTCAGTTGTTAGTTGGAAGTCAGTCTCTGTTATTTAGTATTTTGATTATTGTTAGGATTTAAGTATTGAAGTAAATAAAGAACAGGCTATGGAGAAGAAAACAGCTTCCTTCTTAGGAATTGTAAAATGATCTACCAAGGAAAGGAGAAAGAGGAGTGCATTTCATATTTTTCATAAGGTTACATAGCTGGCTGAAAATGTGCTTATAGCACAGTCAAATTACTCTTCTCTCCAAGTTCGAGAACACGCTGAGTTTATGTCCATAAGGAGCTTGTCTTGCCATATTGTTACTCTCTACCTAGAAAGGAACATTAAAAGAAAGTGAGGTACTGGAAGATACTCAGAGACATCAGTATTGCAGAACTGAGAGGTAATTTTTCTGCATTTCTGTAGCAGTGATCCATCCACCTTTAGGACTTTTTGTACAGTTTTGATCCTTGTGCTTTTCACAAAAAAACCCCAAAACACAGTTAACAGAAAGACTCAGTGAGCAATAAAAACAAATTTAGAAAATCATATTTATGAGGGAAGGTTAAATAGATGGAGTTTTAGACCAGAAAAGGGAAGCTGTTGGGGAATAACAATGCATTGTTTTTCCAGTCAATTCTGGTTTTATTTTAGGTAAAATTATAATAATTATTACAACTTACTACCTTTCATAAATTCAGAGAGAAAGAAACACTGAATTTGATTTGCAGCCAGGATACTTAAATCAATTCATATTTAGGAACATATGCAGGGGAGGTGCATAACTAGATCATTGTTGTTACCCAAGCCATTCATGAAACCTTTGTATCTATCCTGTCCTTAACCTCAGTCTGTTGGAAATGGTGCAAGCTGAGCAAATTGTATTTGAGAGCAGAGAAATGGAGTAGTGGGGGCTTTTTATATATATGGGAAATCATATACTTACCTAAAACTAAACTTCATATTCATATAGAGCTGTTTATACCATTCATGCAAACTGCATATGACTGTGAGCCTGAGAGGAATTACTAAAAGGTCCTTCTCATGCTGATACAACAAAACTCTTCAAAGCAAGTAATGCAAAAAGTTTATTTCTAAAATTATTTTTGTTTTGTCACTGTTTGTTTGCTGTTTCTGAGAGGGAGATCTGCAAGATCTTCTTTCAGGTAGTTGAGGTAAATGGCCTGATTGACTTAGCTTGAGTTTTTGATTTTTTAAAAATTGGTTTTTAATCTGTCATTAAAAAGTGAATGGAAAACATGTTCTGTGTACACTTGTTAGGAATTAAGGGAAATTTAGATGGAGTGGACTTTCTTTGAGGTATATTATTTTGTGGCCTCAATATTTGTTAAGCTACTATTGCATTACTTAGTAGCCATTTAACCCTTTACTTTCCTGTTGAGCGACCTATTATGTGGAGCTTGAAGAAAGAAAAACAACTTATTAGAGGACATATTTTGTTACATCTGATCTTGTTCTCTCATTTCTGCAAATATTCATGCAAGAATATAGGTATTCACTGGTTTTGGAATTGTTCTATTGATGAATCATTTCTCAGTGGGATTTCTCTCATATTCCTTGTTCTGATGTAGTTTTATGTGATTTGTAAAACATGTTGTTTTCATGACAGTTCATTGTTTATGTGAATAATACTGTTGTTTCATGAAAATCTTGGCCCTAGAGAAATCGGAGGGAGATTTATTGTTGTCTTCAGTGGGACCAGGATTATAATTCCTTTTGGTTTACGGATTCCTCATCTTCTCCACTGGAATCATCTCTTCATTCCTTGTCATTATTTGGCTCATTTGTTTCTGAAGATACAGTTCCAAGTTCTGTCTCAATGAGGAGTTGATACTTTTGACCTTTTGATATTTGCTTGGTCTGTAAAGGAGAGGTAAAGGTGGAGAAAGACAGTGCCTGATCCCTTCCAGCTGGATCAGATGTATGGATAGAAAATTATGTTTCTCATTATTTTTGTTTTTCATGTTCTCCTGCAGCACTTCTTGGCATTTGTGTGTTTTTGATATTGCAGGAGCACCTGGCTTGATTTACTAAAGCAAGAGTAGTAAAAACTATTTTTATGCACAAAGCTTGAGAAGCTTAGATAACATAAATCTTCAGCATCTGCTATACTTTTTACCTTTAAATTAGGATTATTAAAAATACTGTGAAATAAAAGTATACATAAGCATTATTTTTACACAGTTTATTGGTAGATGCTGGAAACATGGTAGTCACCCTTTTTTCTTAATTGCTGAACTCTGGTCATCTGATACTGAGCTCTTTTCTGGTTAAAATGCAGTTTGTGTTATTATTTTTCTCAGCCTGGGCCATCAAAGCACTGTGTTTCAGAGATAGGATATTGGTAACTGAGTGAGCTTTTTCATCATGAAGGTTTTATTTGAAAGCAGGCTGTGGAACAATGGTATAAAAAAACTTTAAATGTACAAAAGAGATCTCTCTGCTTTATAAAATTAAAAGCTAAAAAGCCATACAAATGCTAGATTATTATTTTGTTAGTTTAAAACGTGTAGATTTGACAATTAAATCTTAGTAATTTTATAAACCTGCATGTTTCGTAATTGCCAGCCAGCCTGCCACCTGCTCTCTGCTGCCTCAAATCTTCACACATCTGTGCTGCTCTGAAATCTGAGTATGCTTGCTCTTTGGTAGCAAACACTGTGGTGCTTGTTCTAATCAGATGTCATAGGATGGATTACCTGAATACAGTTTCCAGGCTTTTAAAAAATGTTAATTTCTTAAGCAAGCAGTTTGTATCTTAGCAGGATTAATGTGCTGTGTAAACCAGATGTTTTAATAAATTGGTCTTTGAGGGGAAGGTTTACTCTGTTCTAGTGTGCTGCCTGAGGTCATCTAGTTTTGATATAACTTATTTTCTTTTTCTAAGCAATGACACAAATCTGGTATTTGAAAAGTCTGTCTGTATTCTAATGGTCTTTGATTCTTGCGACACGTACAAGTAAGCAACTAGCAGTGTGAGATTCCTCATGGTGTCCTGCTGGTGCCCCTCAGCCCTGACTCGGAGGGATGGCTGTAGGGCCAGAAAGGAATCACTCTGTGCGCCCATAGAGTTTAAGACTCTATATTGAGACTGCCAGCAGCCATACCTGTTAGTGTCACTTATGAAGCTCTTCACTAGGAGCTAGTCTGAGCTCATAATACATTTTAACCTGAGTTCCATATTCTCATCAAGTGATGATGACTTTGAGTCACTATTGGTCTGGGCCATATTGAATTTAGTAACCCTGAGGTGAAAATCTCAGTATTCTATTACCAAACTCTTAAAAATGTAGTGTCACTTAAAAGATGCTTCATTTAAAAAGAAGGAAAAAAAGAAAATCTGCATTAGATGTTACTGCAAGTGCTAAGTAAGAAGAGCCCAGGCTTTCTTGTGGCTTATTATACTTTGTGTCACTGCAAATGTTGTGGACTCAGCCTGAGTAGAATGTTGGGGTTTACGTATTAAATGAAAACTACAGTTTATGTCCCATAGACAAATCCTAAAGTTGGCATATTTAATTAGAGTTATTACTGTTAATGAAAACCATACACTCAATTTTAAAATAACTGTTGAAGTCTACCTATATAATAGACTTGGGCTCCTACCTGAGGTCAGTGAACAGGTATAGAACAGAATGCTATTGATAAAATATTGATAACAATTAGAATGATAGAATCATTTAGGCTGAAAAAAGACCTCTAAGATCATGGATTCCATCCATTAACACAGCACCACTGTGTTCACCACTAAACCATGCCTTTAAGTACAACACCTACATGCCTTTTGAATGCTTTCAAGGACAGTGGCCATTTCCCTGGGCAGCCTGTTCCAATGCTTGAAGCCATTTGACGAAGAAACTTTTCCTCATACCCTATCTAAACCTCCCCTGATGCAACTTGAGGCCATTTCCTCCTGTCCTATTGCTTGTTACCTGGGAGAAGAGGCCGACCCCACCTCACCACAACCTCCTCCCTCAGGTAGTTGTAGAGAACAATAAGGTCTCCCCTCAGCCTTCTTTTCTCCAGGCTGAACACCCCCAGCTCCTTCAGCCACTCCTCATCAGACTTGTGCTCCAGACCCTTCACCAGCTCCGTTTCCCTTCTCAGGACATGCTCCAGCACCTCAGTGTCCTCCCTGTACTGAGGGGCCCAAAACTCAGCACAGGAACTGAGGTGCAGCCTCAGGAGTGCTGAGTACATGGGGACAGTCACTGCCCTGGTCCTGTTGGCCACACTGTTGGTGACACAGGCCAGGATGCCTCTTACCACTGACCTCTTCCCACTGATCCAGGCTGTCCAGATCCCTTTATAGAGCCTGCCTGGCCTCCAGCAGATCAACACACACACACAGCTCAGTGTGTCTGCAAACTGACTGAGGGTCTCCTCAATCCCCTTATCCATATAATGGGTAAAGGTACTAAACAGGACTGGCCCCAGCCCTGATCCCTGGGGAACACCACTGGTGACCAGCTGCCAGCTGGATGTAACTCCATTCACCAACACTCTCTGGGCTCAGCCATCCATCCAGTTTTTTACCCAGCAAAGAGCACCCCTGGTCATGCCTTGAGTAGCCAGTTTCTCCAGGAGATGCTGTGGAAAATGCTGTCAAAGACTTTACTAAAGTCCAGGTAGACACATCCACAGCCTTTCTGTCATCCACCAAGCAGGTCACCGTGTCACAGAAGGAGATGTGGTTGGTCAGGTGGGACCTGCCTCTCTCAAACCCAGGCTGGCTGGGCCTGATCCCTGGTCTGTCCTGCATGTGCTGTCTGATGGCACTGGGGTTGATCTGCTCCATGACCTTCCCTGGCACCAAGGGAGAGTGTGGAGAAGACATCCTTTTGTTATATACTGTTTGTGAGATAAGGAACAGGACTTCATATAACAAAACAGTAGCCAGACACCTTCATTATTCTAAAATGTTTGTATAATTGCATATCAGTGATTTTGTTCCTCTTTCTTTTCTTCTTTGCTAGCTACTAAGTCAGTCAGCCTAATGAACAAAAGAAAACTAGAAAGTTTTTTTTTTAAATTTTCTTGCATCATAACTAGCAGCCAATGTTTTGTACCTTTTATGGCTAATCTATTTTGTTTTCGGTGTAACTGCTGAACTAGAGCACTCTATTTTGAGCAAATTAGTGTATTTAGCATATTTCTATCCAATTGGTGTACTTTTTATTTTGTTTAGAAACAATAGATTTGAATCATCTTTCTTTAAATGCAGACTATAACCTTCTTTTCAGTTTTAAATATTTAAGCCTCTGTGGACTTCACTTTGGATTTGAATAGCTTTAAGTTGAGGGTAAATGCGATTCTAAAAAAACATTATTTTTAATTACTGAGTTTTCCTTGGAGATGATGACCCACATACTTAAATCTAAAATAAGGTTTGTCTGAATTTGCACTGTGAATATCAAATCATTAGGGTCAGGAATCTGATTTCAGCTGCAATTTTAAACATGCAAAGCTTTTAATCCTCAGCTTTTCTTAAGGAAGAGTAAAGTTATAGGATGATGATGGTATATTCTTCAAGTGGCATATCAAGTGAGTGTTCTGGCAGATATGCATCAAAGAACAAATCATATTTGTAAATAAAAATGAAGAAATTAATTTCTAGCAATGGATTTAGAGAAAATAGTTTCTGTGACTGGGAGAAATGATACAAGTAGTAAGCATGGAATCAAGAGTTACAGAGTTTTGCCTAAAATAGGTCAGGAATATATAAAGACTGTGAATAAACACTAACTGAACAACTGCTATGTACATATCTGTAATTTATGTATTTCCTTTTCTGTCTTTCTCTCTTTGACCTATTAGTTGGCTTGATTAGGTTAAAGAAGCAGAGAAAACTTTATTTCTTTACCTATTCTTGTATTTAGAGAAAGTAATGGTGTATTTTTAGAATAGATAATTCAATATTATCCTGCTTTCACATGTGCCATTCTCAGGCTGACTGGCACAGTTTTGAGTGGAGAGGGTATAATCTCTGAAAGCAGGAAAGTCATGCTATGAACCTTTAAGGTTAATATTAAAAAGTATCTTAATGATGCAGAGAAATTATTTGATATGACAGTCAGAAAAAAAAGGTCTAGATTGCAAAGGAATCAAAAAGCCAAAGTATGTATTTCCCTAAGGACTAAAGATAGTAACAATATGTTATATAAACACTTATGCATTAGTTAAAAACATAAATCAGCCATGCATATGTATTGAATCAAGACAATACTGTTGACATTTGCTTGATATTTCCTGGTTGTGATTGAGGTTTTAAACTTTCCTTCTAATTAAATATAGTAGCATAGGTTCTTGTCTTGTACAGACAAGAAGAGTAATACACTGATTTTAACACCATGCTGTAGATGTTGTGGTGTCAAATTCTAGCTCTCAGTAAGTTTTCCAAGTGAATCTGTGTTCCAGAACAAGTGATTGATGTGACTTGCTGCCATAATTCAGTCTGACTGGTTTCACACGTGCACTTTCATTATGTAGTCCTCAGTTTTTTGAGTCTGTCAGTTGAAAACTGCCAAAGAGCTCAAGTTAATTGTACGAAGTGTTAATCTGTGGGCACAGACACACAGGGCTTTTCAAAGCTCTGTTTCTGCACTGGGCAACACTGTAAGCTACGTGTAGGCACCTGCCTGAGTCCAAACTGGGTCTATAGAGCTTCTGTGACAGTAACTTTTATGGCTCAGGTTGGACTTGTGAATTTACCTCAGGGCTCAAGTCCTGTTGCTTTTCTGAGATTGAAGTGGTAGTTGTTTCTCATAGAACAAGATGGTAGTTGATATAAGAGAAACCTCGTCATTCCTGTGAGGAAAACAGGAAGTCAGTCTTTCCCAGTCAATCCTTGTAGACCTGACTCTTGTCATTGACAGTGTCTCTTCAGTCCTGAAGGTCATATCCATTTTACATAAATTTGAAGAAACTGTGCAGTGCCTTTTAATAGTCACTGGTTTTGTTTTCTTCTCAGCCTGGGAGAGATGTAGAAAAACTGCTCTGATTTAGCCCAACTGGGGGGTCAGAGGATGGTGAAAATCCTAGTGTTCCTAGGTAGAAGTCCCTCCCTGTCACTTCCCAAAACAAAGTCACTCCTGTACCAGCTGTGAAAGGGAGAGTAGAGAAGCAGAAGGGAGCAGTTGCACATACCAAGTAGGAGCTGGAGGAACATGTGAAAGCTGATTAATCACGCTGGCCTTGCCCCACTTGCCTACCCATCCAAGAGAAGAGAGAGAGAGAGCGAGCAGTTCAACAGTCGTGTATCCTCAGAGTTCTGCCAAAAAATGAGAGGCAAGGATGTGAAATATCCCTGAAATGAGATTTTCACAGGATCCACAACTTAGGGATCAGAAAGAATTTGCAGTTTATAGCGCTGACTTCTGTAGTGCAATTCACTGCTGCTCTTTTTGGCTTTTTAATATGAATTTGAAAAGTGCAAACTATTGCAAAATAGTTACTTACTTTTCTTGGTATGATTTTAGCTATCTTTAAGCGGGAGAATGAAATCAGCTTCAAATAAATCTAGTTTTAATTTATAACTGTAAGTCAGTATTGATGTTTCTGTATCGTACTTTCCAGACAAACCAATGAAAATCTGGTTAGATTCAGCATCTTACCTTCTTTCACAGTGCTTAATGCTGCTACTTTCCTTTTCTTCCTCAGGCCATGACTATAGTGAGGTTTGGTCAAATTTATTTATAGAAATTGCCCAGAAACTGTAATCTAGGGTAAACTCCAGCAACTAAAAATAAACTGAAAAGTGTGAGAGGTGTTTGGCTTTTTTCCCCCCAGGAAAGATAAATATGTAATCCTGCCTTGCCAAGGAGTGATTTTAATACTACTGACATAAGCATTTTGTCTCTTCAGAATTTTCAGAGAATCTCAATCTAGTTATTTGCCATTTTCTGTATAGGTTTTGGCAGGCAGGATGCAGTCTTGAAACGATCACTTTTAAGTCTTCAAACTCTCAGTTCAGCACACTTGAGCGTGCAGTTGAGTTCCATTTAAATGACTAGAAGTCGTGTCCATAATGATTCCTATAAAATGCTACTGGATAATACATTACTTTCCCAAACCTGCAAAAGAGGAGACAATGGTACATTGCAGTGAGGGTCATGTATCATTGTGGTGGTGAAGCTTTCTATAATGTCCAAAAGGCAGAATTTCTTTAATACATTCCCTATTCTTGAGATGCAAATTGTGAAGGAATGGAGGTTCTTGCATCATTTGCAGTTGAGTACTTTGGAAAACTGTTTTGCTGCAGGCCCCAGACTTTCACAAAGTAAGCACAGATTTATAGCATGCACTTGCTTGATGTGTTGTGTAGCATCAGATTTTTTACACAGACCTTTAGGAAACATCAGTATTCTGATCATCCAAAGTTCTCCTAGTTGTGTTCTCTTTTTAATTATGAGACAAATTCTTTGCCTGCATTTGTTATTTTTTTAAAACGTACAAACATGAACATAGAAAACCTAATACTTCAGTTTTTGCATTTGCTAGCTAATATTTGTAATTCATATTGAAAGTCTGATTTGGAACAGAATGGAACAGAATTGGTCTAGAAAGAAAGTATGTCAACAGAGAATACCGGTAGGAAGTTGGTGACTTTTAGTGTATGTGTATGTTTGGGGGTTTTTTAACTATACTGGTCTCGACTGAATATCTGCCAGTATCAGTGATATTTCACTGCCTTGGGCTCTTTTTTTAATGTCCTTGTTTGGAAAACTTGCCTGTTAATGAGAAGGTGAGTGCAAGAAGAATGAGACTGACATTAATGGTATGTTTTCAAATGGCCACAAGTTACGAGAAGGAAAATCTGTGCATATGAGAAAAGGCTAACTTTAATTTTTAATTAGCCCACACTTTGTGGTTATGTTTGGGAATTTGACAGACAGGTTCAATGTTTATGAGTTTAACTAGTGTTGCCCTTATTTTCAATTACATGTATACTATTTCATGATAATTAACAATTTTGAAATTTGGGATTCTTTTGGCAGTGCTCTGCTTGAGGTTGTCATCACAGATCTGTGTTTTATGAATGCATGAAAACTTCTCAGATTTCTGTCCCCGCTCTCTGCCTTCATTATTACTTGACAACTTAGACTGTTGGAAAACAGAATTGAAAATTGAGTTTAGTTTGGGCCATGTTCATGACATTTTCCAGGTAGCCCATTTAGAGTTCTAAATGCATATATTGTTTCTGATTCTTGCAGGCATATTCTGCTGGGACACTGGATTGGTTTTTTTCTTTCCTTTTCTGTTTTTCCTCCTTCATAGCCAAAATCCACAGTTGCCTTGAGCCATGCCAAAACATCTGTTAAGTGTTCAGCTGGATACCATTCTGTATTTGTTCACTACCAAAGTGACCTTCCATATTGAAACCGAACCTCCACATTTCGGTATTCTACGTAGTTGAATTTTGATCATCTTTGGAAATCTTGTCCATTGGAGAAGGGTGCTGAATTTTTCCTTTGGGTTTAGTGTTCTGATAGCCCGACTTGGTGAGTCAGTGTAGTAGAGTGTTCCACAGTTTGTCCCTGCATTTTGAGGATGCAGAGCACCTCCTCTGTTTGACTTAAAAACCAAGAGATCAGAGTATTTGTGCTGGCTTAGGGCATTAGAGCAAGACAGCATTACTAGTGAAACAATTTAGTTCATTTGCTGTGGAAGGAAGAACGTTATTTAGACATTATCTGTGGGGATGAAATGTTTCTGAGGGAGACAGTTGAAACCAAATCATGAGTGAAGGCAGGGGCATCTAAACCCTCTTATTTTGGATAAGCTATTAAGGGCAATGAAGTTAAGAGAAATAGTTTGCCAACAACAGACCACTGTCAAAAACCTCCACAAAAAACCAAACCAAAACAAAAGTTATTTAGATAGGATCTCTATCATATGATAAAATGTGCCAAGGAGCACAACAGAAAAGCTGGACAAAGGACAAAGAGAGAGAGAGGAGGACAGCACTGCAGAGCAGTCAGCAGGTTTAGCTGGGTAATAGTATCTGGTTTGTTGTGACACCATCAAGGGATGGTTTCATGTAGTGAATGGGTTTTAATACCATATGTTAGTGTTTTCAAAATATCCATAGTACTCCATGTCATACTGAAGTGGATAAGAGTGTACAGCCTGATGCTGTTAAATATTTCACACTTGCTTAGTCTACTTAGTATTTCATGAGACAAATAATAACCTTGCAAGGAAAAACACTCCATATACTAATAAAGACTAATCATATGCTTTAATGTATCTGCATGCCTTTGGGCTCATCTTCTCCAGTGAATTTGGCATGGCTAAAGATTTTTTTTTTTATGAAAACAGTTGCCACCTGCAATCTGTTGAGGACTTACTACTCTGTATACTTCCTTAATGAAGTTTATGGAAGTTATAAAATCTTCTCCTGAAAAAGTAATTCACCTAGGTACTGTAAATCTGTCAAATGGAAATACTCTTCAAACTGCATTTAAGAATCCAAATAGAATGGTATTTTGAGACAGAATTAAATGAAAACACATTTACTCTCTTTCTTTGGGAATTGGTCTCCACATTAATGTATCACAGGCCAAACCTAATTACCTATTCAACCTATAGTTCATTTGATCTGCATGCCTGAGTGTCCTACAATCAAATTTACTGAAGAGCTTCTCTCTTTTTTCTGCATTAAAACAATTGCCTTGAAGCAGCTAACAATTAAAAAATAAATGAGTTAACACTTTCTGCTAAGTACTACCATTTAAGTTGTAATATGCAATTAAAAACTACATTTTAATTTCTGTTCAATTACATTGACTTAAATAGTAATTTTAGTGTTATATTTATGAACCATTTAATTGACATTTTTCCTCTGGCATGTGTGATGCAAAAATAGATTTCATTTTGAGAATGTGGCAAGAAATAACCTTTTCCCCCCCCATGGTTTGCTGTAATGACAAACAGAAAAAGACAAAATTACCTGGGTTTTGTGTAAATATGACAGAACAATTTAATTTCAAAAGCCATAAAAATCTGTTGCAATTCAAATTATTTTCCATGTTTTTGAAAACTGTGTACTTGATAGGAGGAGTATTGAGATTGCTTTACGATAATGTAGGTGGTGTTGGAAACCCCTCCGCATGTATTTGGCCGTGTTAACAGCTGTAGGTTAAAGAAAGCTTTGTGTTAAATCTGGAATCAAAGCCTGGTAGAACCTGAAGTGTGAAAACAAATTGTAGAGCACTGCACTTTTTCAGGTGTGTATTGTTTGAGACAGATGCTTTACTGCTTTATGGCTTTAGTTCCTTCTAAAAAGAAAACAGTGTATGAGTTTATGCATTGCAGACAGCAAGTTAACACATTTTTATGTTAATACTCAAGGGAACTTGCTATAGAACAAGGTCCTTAATAGAATGGATTATCTTCCCCAATCGGAACCCAAGTCCCTCCAGGTCCTGTTAGCATGCTGAAAATTACTTTGAAGCATTGTCCAGACTAAACTTGACGTTAAATGTGTACCTGAGTGCTCATGTCCCACTTGTGCCTTGTGTTACTCTGTTCTGTTCATGTAACTGACTGTAGGGGTGTGAACAGGAACTGAAAACCATTTATTATTAAGCAAAACAAAACCTGGCTAAAAAGTTCTTTTATTTTGTTAAGCAAGATTGTGTGTCTGTGGGAGGACCTTATTTCATCCATTTGGTGATGTCTTTTCTGTTTTTCATCTCTGAATAACACTGAAAATTTGGAGTCACCCTTCTACCAGTAAATTGGGCGGTTTTTGTATCACTTGCAATTGATGAGCTTCGAGCTCATGTATAAATTGCAAGTATCATGCACTTTATTTAATGTCATCCCAATTGTATTACCAGATTCATAAAGTTCCTAAGATCTGCTAATCTTTGCAAAGAACCAGAATTTTAAAATACCTTTTTTGTCACTGGTGTTCAATCCTGCATCTTAGGGCTGGAATGACCATTAAGACATCTTGTTGTGTTTCCTTCTGTTAAACAAGTTCAGGTGTTGCAGTGATCTGTGCCTCAATTGGATGCTGAATATTTCTCATTTTGGTGAGGACAGCTTTGCTACCTAGAAGGGTTCTTAGTATCATTTAACTGTACAGTTGATGGAGACATCATCATAGAACAGTGTCATGGTTTAGGAGTGGTATTGCCCAATTTATTGTTCCCACTGAAACACTCCAAACCACGTGCCACTTGATCACCCCTGAAATGTCATCCCTTGAACCACAGTAAGGATGACCTCTGAAAACAAAACTTATTTACTAGAAGTGCGACAGCAGATTATAGTTGGAATTTTGCATTTCTACACCAAATCTGATAGATACCTTTTTTCCCCTCAAACTATGTAGCCTTTTAAGAAGTGTAACTTTGAAAAGCACTTTGATCTTTTTAAAGATTTTGATGCTTTAAGAGACTGCAGAAAACAGGACTCTAGCCAGCTTAGTGTATAATAAGATAAAAAGGGTAGATCCTTTAACATCCAGGCCTAGGGCCTTCAGAAATACATGTTGATGCAGGTATCCCCAACCCTGATTCCAGGGTTTTTATAATAATGTCCATCCAATCCTTGTTCACCCATCCCCCAGTCCTGCCCCAGCCTGGCCCTGGCACACCCCGTCAGGAATTGAGTCTGGGGGGACTCTTCATCATGCTTCATCTTCCTCGCAACACGCAGGGCACTTGGAGGCCTTCCAGTGTTCTGGGCTTGGAGGTCACTCTGCCAATGTTTATGTCTCGTGGTGCAGGCCTTGAGGTGATTTTCAGCCTTTTGCCTTGAAATGAAGTCTAAACAGCTATGGAATCCTGAGGGGTTGATACGGGATAAGGGTTGGCAGGCATAAACATTGGACTTAAGCTACTAGAACTACTAATACACCAAAATCTACTGCTCACTGTTATTCAACTATTATTTGCTTCTAAAATCTATGAAAATTAAAAAATCAAAAATCAAAAAAGCCCTGAGGCATCAGTTCCTAATCAATAAATTACTTACACCTTCACCAAAAATTAACTGGGTTTGTGAATTTATGGCACAAGATACCAGAACGGGTACAAATGTGAGTGTTCTTCTGTACATCAGGAAATGCTGGTTTGCTGTGAGTGACAGACCACTGGCACAGGTTGCCCAGGGAGATTTGGAGGCTCCCTTCTTGGTAGCAGATATTCAAAAATTGTCTGGTCATGGTCCTTGGCAACTTGGCTAAGGTGCTTAGCTCTGGATGGCCCTGCTTGAGCCGAGTGTTGGACCAGGTGAGCTCCAGAGGTCCCTCCCAACTGCAGCCACTCTGCGGTTCTGCTCTGTATTGTGCATTTACTCACAGACTTGAGTCCTATTCTCAGACAGTGCAAGGGTGATGTCAGTTTTAATTGACTAAAAGAAAGTATTCTGAGTGAAACGTTCATCAGATACAAGTTATGTCCTATACCTTCCTGATCAAGGTAAACTGAAATAGAAATGATTGTTCTAAACACCTCTCATTAAAGAAAACCATGTGTAGAAACTTCATTAGTTAATTAGTTAATTAGACTTCTAATGGTATTTGAGGACTGTGTAGGAAGTAATTGTTCTCTAACTTTAAATGAGGACATTTACAATCTAATAACTTTTTTATTGGTTTTGTGTCCTTTTCATGTATGCTCACTTTATCTGTGTTATGGAATTGTCATTTTTATCTCTAATCTCTCTGAACCTTTGTGATCATGAAAGGGCTTCAGCATTTAAGTGAAGGCAACCAATATGTTCTGCCATTCAAAAGAGGTGACAATCTCTTTAGAAGGCAGACATCCATGGACGATTTTCCTTTTTTTATAAGCTAGTCAAAAAAAGAAAAAATGTGAATAATTTTTTTCAGAAGTACTTAAATCACACAGGAAGTAACTTTTTTTTTAAGATTATCATTAGTTGGTGTAGAAAATTCAACCAATTTGTTAATTATACCAATAAATAACAAATTTTTAATATTTATTTTTTGTGGAGGTGGATCTGCAGACTCTTGTATTACTAGCAGAGTTTTAGTTTAAATTTGGTATTTGTGCTGTTGTAACCAACAGCAGCAATTGTAGATGCTGATAATCTATTCCTGTAAGTTTTGAGGGGAGATCAGCAAAGCCTTCTTCCCCAAAACTTCTCCTAGATACAAGCCATTTATTTTGGTACTTCATAATTCTTTAGTGGGTTTACTAAGGCTGGCTGCCGGGTCCTGATCCAGCCTCTCTTTGACTCCCTTTTTTCACCATAACTGGAGGAGAAAATAAGATGAAAAAGCTCGTAGGTCAAGGTGAAGGCATGGAGATCAAGGAATTGTTTGCTGTCAGACAAAACAGACCTGACTTGGGAAAAATGACTTTATTGCCAGGTAAAGTAGAGTTGGATCATGAGAAATAAAGACAAAAGCTAGAACACCTTCCCCCCAGTCCCCTTCAGGTTGAAAGTTCAACTTCACTGGTTTCCCAATGCCTCTACCTCCTCCCTACTCCCAGTGGCACAGAGGGAATGGGGTATATTTGGTCAGCCTGTAATAGTTCCTCACTGCCACTCCTTCCTTTTCCCACTTTTCCCTGCTCCAGTGTGGGTGCTCCACAGGCTGCAGTGTGGGTATCTGCTCCAGCATGGGCTGCTCCACAGACTGCCAGGAGTCTCTGCTCTGGTGCCTGGGGCACTTCCTCCCCTTCCTTCTCCAACCCTGGCGTCTGCAGGGCTGTTTCTCACACCTCTGTGCAGCACCTGGCCCTTCCCTAAGCGCATTCCCAGAGATGTCTGGGAGCTTGGCTGATGGCTCTGCTGTCTCCTGCAGTGGGGCTGCTGGAGCTGCCTGTGTCCAACACCAGGCAGCCCCTCAGCTCCTCCTGCAGAAAGCTGCCTGCATTCAGCTGATAAAAAAATGCTCACTTTTTGATATATTTCTAAAGATTTTTACAATTAAATACTCAAGTGTTTTCATGCTTTTTACCTTCCCCGCTTTTCCAAGGTGTAGCTTTAACCAGATTATTATTTCACATCCACTACTCAGCGTTGCCTTCTACAGATTACGAATAAAGAACTGGAAACTTTTGAAGACAGTATTAAAAACTCCTCTTTGCTCTGTGTTGTTGATGTAATAATAAATGCTGAGTAGGAAAGGGTAGGAAAAAGCAGCTCTGAATGGCTTTTCGTAAAAAAAAGATGTAAAATAGACATAAATATCTGTAGAAATTACTGAAGGGTTGGAAATGGTATGTACTGATACTGGGAGAGGGATCTTCATGGGAAAAAATACTCATTATTAAAGTTTTGCTTGGTCTGGGAGAAAGACATAGAAAGGCCAATGGCTAACAGTGACAGCCAGAGACATTAGTGTGCATCTTGTCAGTATATAGCACATCTTGCACTTCAATTTTAAGTCATTGCATGCCACCTTTTCTGTCAGATGACTGATTAATGCTGTTTTTTTAGTATCTGTGACTTTCTGAATGTAGTCATAACTTTAAAAAATTGTCTTACTACTTCATATAGCTGGTTCTTAACTTGATTTATATGTAATTCTCCTCCTCCTCCCATGATTTTTGTCTGTCTGTTTGAACACAAGTTTTTCAGACTTAAGGTATGGCTTATTTAATGTCTGGGAATAGCCTGGCAGCACCATGTAATGTTGCTGAAGGTGGTGGTGGGAGAATCTGTAATTCAGGCAGGCTTCATGTTGAGGTTAAGAGATACATGTGCGCGCATATATATAGATGTATATTTTTAATATATATATTTATATTTATTTTTATATCTTTTTATTTATATTTATATAGAGGCACAGCTTAGGAATGAGAAAGCTGAATACTAATTCCTCTTGGACCTGTATTAGCTCTGAGTGCCGTTGTCTATGTATATTGTTTAATATTTTAATGCTTTCAGTGCCGAAGGCATTTCTGTCTGAAGAATAGTATAAACAAAAAACTATGATGGTTAGGTTATTATTTTGACAACTTTATAAGAGGAGACAATTACTTTTATCTTCATATTTACATGTACTTGCTTTGAAGAATTCTACAATTAATGTTCTTTTAAACCTGTGTAATATATTGTTTAAGATTAAATCATTCAAGTTACTGGGACCAGAGGATATGGAAGGAAGACTTCAAAGAAAATGTAAGGATTAAATAATTCAATTAACTGTTTATTTTATTGAGTACCTGAGGACTGGAATGCCAGATGTTGCATTCTATATATTTATTAAGTTTCGGTGGAATTCAGGGACCTTCACAGGCTTGTACATCTAACATCTCTGTGGAGAAAACTAACCAAAAAGTCATAAAGAATAGAATTGTGAGCCCCAGGTAAATATGAACTGCATGGAGTTTGGAACGTTGCTTCTATGATTGGAAGTCCTGCCTTAAAGCCTCTGGGCTTCATAGAAAGATTAACAAATATGGCAGGAGAAGGTGATCTAATTGATAAAAGTCTGCTTGATTTTCCAGAAGGATTTAACAAAGCTTTGTACATTTTTAGGAAAGGAAACAGTTATGGGATAAGAAGAAGGCTATTTCCCAGATAAATAGTTAATGAAAGATGAGAAATTAAGGGTAGCAGTGGAGTTTGTCTGAGTTTCTGCCAGGAATTGTGTGTTTGATGTGTTCATATAAAGTAGTGATGATAATGTGGTAAAAAGATGAATCTTGAGGTGAGAGAGTTTATCAATGATGGTATTACTTGGAACAGTGAAGGTGAGAACAGACACTGAAGAACTATGGAGTGATCTTAAGATTTTGACTGCTTGGGCAATAAAATGGCAGAAAAATTTCCCAGTATATAAATACAAAGTGATGCAAATGTTGATATAGGGGATGACTGTCCTAATTGCATGCACAAGGTGATGAGCTCTGAACTGACCTTGATCCTTGAGGAGTGAGACCTTAGGAGTTACCAGTCCTGGCTTCATTGAAAACATCAGCTCAGGATTATTACAAAAACCAATAAAATGTTGGAAATTGTTAAGAAAAAAATTGAGAGCAAACTAGAAGAATTGTTATTCCACTGTATAACTCATGATTAATCCTACTTTCTGCAGTCTTGCAGCTCATTTCAAAGAAGTTGGTTGCAGGTGGTTTAGAAAAAGGCATCATGGGCAGTATGATGCATAATGTGGATTTTACCTGAGAAAGCAGCTGAGTAGATCAGGACTCTTTGGCCAGGAAGAGACAACTGACAGCAAAATACTCTTGAGGGAGGTTTTGAACAAAGTTGTAAGTGCCATGGAAGTCAGTACACATAGACTGTTGGGAGGAGATTATCTCAAAGCCAAGAGCCAGGTATCAGGAGCCAGGTTCAAAACACAAAATAAGAGGGTTCCTTGTTTAATGAGTACCAGATGGGTGCAACTCCTCAGGAACACAAATTGCAAATCCAGAAAGTTTACATAGTTTCACAGAAGACTGGGAAAAACTTTGAAAGACAGATTCATTGAGATGGATAAATCTGAGCATATACAAATCAGCCTGTAGAAATTGCATGAGCTGAAAATAATTGGAGTCTGGGAAAATACTGGGGGAAGCATAGGTAGCCTGTATCCTTCCCTTCATCCTACTCTTGTATATGCAGATAGTCCCTGTTTTTTCAGAGCAGGGTGGGACTGGAAAGAGTGAACGATAAACATAATGTTTTTTGCTATGACAAAGTTTGCTGCTGCTGCACTCTGAGCACAATTGATGAGCTCACTGGACTGCTTTGACCATTGGTCTGAAACAGCATAGCTGTCTGTTTTTGTTGGCTTACTTAATAAAAACAGTGCTAGTGGAAGTTGGATTTGAGTTCGAGCTTTGAAGGACCGAAGGGTTATAGGAACATGTGGCTCTGAATATGAGTTCAGACCATTAATACCCTTTAGCAGGTCTTGAGAGCTTCACAAGAGATCTTTGGCAGTGCAGCAGACCCTTTGTGTTCGGCAACAGCTGGAACACAATGCCAAATCTGTATTACACTTGATAAAACAAGACTGGCTGCAGACCTCTTATAGGTAAGCAAAAAATTGTAAGAATATAGAAGAAAGAAGAATATTGTAATATAAATAAGACCTTACAAACAAAAAATGACATCAGGAAAACTTTCACATTCTGTTCCTTAGTAAATGTTTCCTAATTTGGAAAATTGTCCAGAGTTTTACTAGGACCCTTGGTCTAAAAATATTTACACAGGTATTTTTAAAGAGATGCTGCTTCATGTTTTAGTTGCAAGAGCATGGACTAGATGTGCTCAAATCAGTGAATCACCGAAATTAGATGAAGTTGTATCACAACGTCCTAGCTACATTGAAACATTAGCCCAACTTCTATACAACAGTGATTGCAATTGAATGTACAGTATATTGATGAGAGAAAGAAGTGGTCTAAAGCTAATATTTAGTCTAAAAAAATCTAACTATCTCATATTGTCAGGGCACTGTAATGATTCTAAAAGTTTCCTTAAAACTCAAACACCAGCCACTTTCCAATTTCATTAATAAAAGCATATATAGTTTTATACTTATTAATGATAACGGATCTAAATAATGAGTCAGACTTCTCTTGACAAGAAATGCTTTGTTGTCTAAAATTTTGCTTTTCATGTAATTTAAAATAGTGTTTCTCATATTTAAAAAATTCCTAATAGTGTAAAACTGTCATGCTGAAAGAGATGGGATGGAATTGCCAAGTGCAGATGCATATGTAAGAGGGATGATGAGTAATAAGCCACATTCATATTTCTTTCCCATAGAATGGTGCAGAGTGGTTTGTGTAAAAAATACCTCAGTATTGCCAGCTATGTACAATCCCATGTTAACCATGTTAAAGGATTACTGTTTATGGGAATGCTATGAAAGTTTTATATATATACTTGTAGCTTATTTTAATTTTGAAGACTGTAGACCATAACTCTGTACTTTTAATTTTGTATTCAGTATGGAGAGTTAATCCCAGAATGAGGCTTTTTTGATGCAAAGTCTGAATGCTTGTGTAGTAACAACAGCTGTCCCCTCACCATGTGGTGTCTTCCATTGCTTTACTGTAGAGATGAATTTTGGCCCAGTGTTTCAGTAATATTGGACACACATGGTTTTAGGTGACAAAGCAGTACGTTTATGCATTCATTTGACTCTCACAGTTACAGTTGGCTCCAGATGAGAACAGGGAGAATACATTCTCACCATGACCACCCTCGTAGCTGCATGTACTAGTTGGATCACAGTAGGTGCTGTTGCATCTAAAGAGACAATTAACTGTTGCTGAGGAATTGCAAATTCACAAAAGCTCTTTTACAGCTTTTGCTGTTGAGACCGAATTTTCTAAAAGCTTTTTCAAAGATTTTCCGAATTTATAAATGTTTTAGATCTTCACATGCTAAAATTATTGTCAGCTTGAAATAAGGTTAAGAAGTTGATATTTTAATGTAGATAATGAGTTCCTGTGCTGTGAATTAGCTGTGTAATTAACTACAGATCTGCAGAATGATTGTGGTTTTGTCCATTAAATAGGAAGATAACCTTAAGAGTTCTGTAATAGTTACAAATGGGTAGTAAAATTGTGAGCACAAATCAAAGCTTACCAAAAAAGTCTGAAAGTAAAACTTACCAGAAAGCTTCCAACATATGTATATCAGTGAAAAGATCATCCTAATTTCCGTGTGTAATTGCTTAGATATGCTTTGGATATGGTGAGAGAGAATAGGTGTGAATGTACTTAAAGGGAAAAAAAGGAAAAAATACCCCAGTAACACACACCCCTCCCCACCCCAGTTTTAGTACAAATTAAAGAGAAAATTACAGTAAACTGCATATTAAGGCTAATTCTGAGGTATGAAATTGGACTCATTTTTAAACAAAAGGCTTTAAACCAAAACTCTTAGAAGAATTCATTATTTAAATTTCAGTGATAAAATTTTGGTAAGTAGTACATTAGGTACGGCAAATATTTATTTAAAAAATAATTAAAATATCTGTATGCACTACAAAATAATAAATGTATGAAGTATATTAACTTGTTCAAAATAGTAAAAGGAATAAGGTTTTGTGCATTGTGGAGATTTTCTGTGTATTTATCATGTCTTCCTTAGGCCGAGTGTAGTTGTATAATGCATGAAATGGATGTGCAAGATCTCTCACATACACACACATTGTTTAATCATCTTGTGTTTGAAACATCATAGATAATTCATTTTATTCTTGTATTAAAAACTATGAATGTTTGAGGCTTTCAGCGTTGAATAAAGGACTACATGGATCCAAACCGGGACGATTGATAAAATCCTTGCTACTATTGGCTATTATTTACTGTCTTTTAAGTGGCAGGTTGTATTTATGCCAATTTATCTGCTTCAGGGAACACTCTTGATAGCAGAACAAAGTGAATAAAAGTAGTTTGCTTTGCAAATGAATGCAAATGGTGAAGCCTTTCGGGAAGCCCTTTAACAGGAGCAATGCACTTTGATTATGAGTGAAGCTGCCATTTGGACATGGTGAAAAGAGCACGCTTGAACCATTGATTGGGGGAGACAGTAAAAAGTCAGGAAGGGCCCCGTTAAGCTTGCAGTGCGGCAGGCGGATGTCAGTGTGGTAAGAGCACAGTGGGAGAATGACAGGCAGGATTAGTGTCAGGGAGAAGCTTTGCTGTAGTTGTGGGGATGGTCCCTGGGGTCACTCACCTCTGACTGTTGTTCTGTGCTGATGGCTCTGTAATGCAAACCGCTTGATATGTGCCTGGTCATTATCGGAAATAGTGATTAGAAGAGGTATGGCATAAAGAATTCCTTAAAAATAAATAAAATGGCAGACTGCTGATGGTAACGAAGATTTGGCTCTGTGGTCATTGCCAAAGATGCTGCAAATGTCACAGGCAGTTACTGCATCTTGCCTTCTGAGGCAAGTGCGATTTCATGCCTTAAAACTGCTCTAATTGTGTGTTCCTTGCTTTGTTCACTTTTATCTGGCCGTTATGAAGACAGTTATTGTTAACAGATTGACATGTGGTTAGAGCAAAACATTTTTATATCTTTTGGGTGGTAGGAGCATCCGGTTTGGTTTTGTGGCATAACTGCATTTTAGGGAGGAGGGAGGGGTGTTTCTTAGTAGTCTTAATGGAATATTAGAATCAACAGATTTTATTCCTGGATCATGCCAGAGTGCTGAACCACTGGATGGTAACAGTGACAAAAAGCTAGAGATGACAGTTCTGTTTTATTTAGAGGCTTTTTTAATATGTAAAAATGGAGACATTTTCTTGGTGTTTGCTGAAAATATATTACACATGCAATTAACTAAAGGTATAAAACTTTGCATATTAAAGTGTGATTTAATCATAGAATCATGGAATCACTTCTGTTGGAAAAGACCTTTAGGATCACTGAATCTCACTGTTAACCCAGCACTGCCAAGTCCACCACTGAACCATGTTCCTAAGTGCCACATCCAGATGTCTTTTAAATACCTCTGGGGGTGGTGATCCCACCATTTCCCTGGACAGCCTGTTCCAATGCTTGAAGCCATTTGACGAAGAAACTTTTCCTCATACCCAATCTAAACCTCCCCTGGTGCAACTTAAGGCCATTTCCTCTTGTCCTATTGCTTGTTACCTGGGAGAAGAGGCCGACCCCACCTCACCACAACCTCCTCCCTCAGGTAGTTGTAGAGAACAATAAGGTCTCCCCTCAGCCTTCTTTTCTCCAGGCTGAACACCCCCAGCTCCTTCAGCCACTCCTCATCAGACTTGTGCTCCAGACCCTTCACCAGCACCATTCCCCTTCTCAGGACATGCTCCAGCACCTCAGTTCCTTCTTGTACTGAGGGGCCCAAAACTCAGCACAGGAACTGAGGTGCAGCCTCAGGAGTGCTGAGTACATGGGGACAGTCACTGCCCTGGTCCTGTTGGCCACACTGTTGGTGACACAGGCCAGGATGCCTCTTACCACTGACCTCTTCCCACTGATCCAGGCTGTCCAGATCCCTTTGTAGAGCCTTCCTGGCCTCCAGCAGATCAACACACACACACAGCTCAGTGTGTCTGCAAACTGACTGAGGGTCTCCTCAATCCCCTTATCCATATAATGGATAAAGGTACTAAACAGGACTGGCCCCAGCCCTGATTCCTGGGGAACACCACTGGTGACCAGCTGCCAGCTGGATGTAACTCCATTCACCAACACTCTCTGGGCTCAGCCATCCATCCAGTTTTTTACCCAGCAAAGAGCACCCCTGGTCATGCCTTGAGCAGCCAGTTTCTCCAGGAGATGCTGTGGAAAATGCTGTCAAAGACTTTACTAAAGTCCAGGTAGACACATCCACAGCCTTTCCCTTATTCACTAAGCTGGTCACTCTGTCACAGAAGGAGATGTGGTTGCTCAGGCAGGACCTGCCTTTTTCAAACCCAGGCTGGCTGGGCCTGATCCCTGGTCTGTCCTGCATGTGCTGTCTGATGGCACTGGGGTTGATCTGCTCTGGGACCTTCCCTGGCACTGAGGTCAGACTGACGGGCCTGTAGTTCCCTGGATCTTCCTTCCAGCCCTTCCTGTAGATGAGCATCACATTTTGTAGCCTCCTGTCCACTGGGACCCCTGCAAAGAGCCAGGGCTGCTGGTAAAATGATTGAAAAGTGCTCACTGAGTGCTTCTCCACCTCCCTCAGGTGGATCCCATCCAGTCCCATGGGCTTGTGTGTATCTCAGTGGTGCAGCAGGTCCCTGACCATTTTCCTTTGAATTATGGCGGCTTCATTGCTCTCTGTGTTTCTGTCTTCCAGCTCAGGGGCTGGTACATGGAGACCAACTGGTCTTACCATTAAAGACTGAGGCAAAGGAGGCAATAAGTACCTCAGCCTTTTCCTCATCCTATGTCACTATGTTTCTGCCTCCGTCCAGTAAAGGATGGAGATCCTCCTTAGGCCTCCTTTTGTTGCTACTATATTTGTAGAAACCTCTTTTTGCAGTCTTTTATGACAGTAGTCAGATTAAGTTCGTGTTGGGCTTTGGCCCTTCTAAATTTTTTCCTTCCATAACCCTATAGGGGTTAATAAAAGTATTGCTGCTTGTTTTCTTTACTGCATTTTATAGTGTTATGTACAATGTATTAACATTTATAGAAATTAAATGTGTTAGTCTACATAATACACAAAATGCATTTTTGAGTGTTCAGGATTTTTAATATCTTACTCTTGGTTTTTGTTTTTAAGCATTTTCAGCAACAGCACGGGGAGAAGGTACCCAGATTTTTATTATTTTTAAATATTAATTTTTTTAAAGGTATTTTTTGCAGTGTATTACCTTGCAAGTATTTGTCCAGTATCCCACTGTAATGAATGTTTTACAAATGTTTTACAGGCACCTGAATGGACAGAGGAGGACCTGAGCCAGCTGACAAGAAGTATGGTTAAGTTCCCAGGGGGGACCCCTGGTCGATGGGAAAAAATTGCTCACGAATTGGGTCGATCAGTGGCAGATGTGAGTGCACTCGGCTTTGCATTGTGCAGGGGATGACAAACCAGAACAAGACAGGCAGTGTAGAGGCAGACATATATGGGGGCCGACACTGTCCTTTGAGAGAGGCTACTGTCCTTTTAGGACCTGGAAGTGAACCATTAACTAACTGTGCAAGCAGCAGATGTCGGCCAGTCCTTCCCTCCACAATTAACAGCTGTAACTGGTCCGCTGGGTGGGGGATTCTGGTGCTTACAAACTTCAGCTACTGCAGCCCGAGAACAGAAAAGCAATGGGCTGCAGGTTTTGTAGCAACCCCCTTTCCCTGCAAGTGAATGTTTGTGTGACTTGGTTAAAGATTATGTTTCTATTTCAAGCTAGTCCTTAAAAAATGCCCGTGAGCTCATGGTGTTTTGACAGGTGGTTTCCATTAATTAAACTGAAATACCTTTACAAATTTTAAAACGAGTAATACATGTGATACTATTTCATTGCATTTTTCAGGATTATAGCATGCTTAATAATTATATCATGTAAAATGATTAATGTCCTTGTTAATTCATATTTTATAGTATTGTACCAGATATCAAAGCGCGCTTGTACTTATGGATTTTAAGTGTTATGATCTTACAACCCTTAGGGGCTGGGCTGTGAAAAGACTTTTCCTTTGCAAGCCGTTGATCACTAGAACATGATGTAGTGTCTGCTGAGGACCATTTGAGAGCCCTTTTAGCTGTCCCTATTTTATAGGCTTTTTAGGGGTTAATGAGAATAAAGTTTAAATCTGTTGATGTACATTTTGAGATTAGATGTTCTTTATTTATTATATTTCAGAAACTGTCTTAAGTAATGGAAAACAAAGCCACTGGCTAGAGTGACATGTAACCTCTTACAGCCTTTGGGGAAATTTGTGTACTTAATGGTTTTTTTCCTCATTGATGTAATTACAAAAAAGTATTTTTAGAAGTTACTTTTTAAGTTTGTAAGCAAGAAGTTACTAACCTGCTAATCAAATGAAATGAAGGTTTTTAAGGTTTATTCTTTTTAGTATTGTTTATTATATTTCTTGAAGTATTCATACGACTGGAGTGATTTTATTAAAATGATGCAACATTTTACTGAGTGAATATTAATAGCAAAAATATTTTACATGAGTTGGTAGTACACAGTGTGCATGGGAAAGATCTTTTGGGATTTCTTTGGAAAATCTGATTATCTTGATGCAGATAATGCAGACCTGTAGAATGGTTCCATATATACCCATCACAAAGCTAATGCCATCTTAGGATTGCCTTTTGCACCCATTGTCTGCTTTACTCCTTGACTTGGGTGTAAAAACATTCTTTAAAGTGTAAAACACATCCTTTGCATAACGTGTTTGGCCATACTGGCAAAATCCAGTACTGGAAAATAAAAACAAAGCTCACCTGCTTCTTCCATTAGGTGAGAGGTCTTCAACAACCTGTTCTCTTGGTTTAGTGAGCTGGAAAGAGAAACATGATTGTTCTAAGAACTGTCAATTTTCTTGTATGAAAAAAGGAATTTTCAAGGATTTTTGTGTGGAGAAAGGTCTGAGTGTAATCCTTTTTACTTCCAGTGACTTCCAACTATATGAGTAATGTGTTCTCCACACAAGTTTTTACTTCTCTAAAAATGCCCAACTGCTGATAATGCAAGGTCAGCTTTCCCACACAAACTCTTTAGAGTTCCTGCTGCTTCTGTCATGGGGTTGCACCGAGTTGCAGCCATTGGGTATTAAGAGGAAACACTTAAAAGCTTAACAGAAACATCTTTGGATCTCAGACTGTTATTGCATCAATACTAGAAGTGTTGAGACTGCAGACCAGTTCAGATATATCCATTCAGCTGTTGAACAAGATATACAACTTATCCTTTTATTTGTTGATGATGACATAGAATAGTATCTACATTTACAGCATGGATTCTTACTTTGTTTGGGCATCACCATAGCTGAATAATAAATGTTATGCTAAAGCTGCAGGAAAAACTTCTGGATTTGTTAAACTGTGCACAGTAAAAGAGGTGTTTGCATGTTCAGGCAGCATTTGCTGCCCCAACAACTGTTGGCAGTTTTCTTTGGGAGCAGTGCAAGGAGATAAGTTTTGTGTAGCAGAGCTTGGGAATCCCGTGCCTACAGCTGATGTAACAGGAGTCAAACCAGACAGAGTTTGAAGTATGTATTATCTGGCAAAACATTCAAGGGCAAATTTGAGTTTGTTTTTCCAACATTTTATAATACAGGAAATACTTCTTAAAAACTTGGTGTCACTATGTGCTTGTTTTTTCTCTGGTAAAGCACAAAGAGCAGTAAGGCTTGGTTTTCCTTTCACAGATAGAGAACTGCAATAGGAAGGGCTGAGAATGTCGTGTGCTTGTTTCCATGTGACTTTAAGCATTCAGACCCTTTTTAATAGTACATTAGCTAAATAGGTGTTAATAAAAACAACTCAGAGTAATCCTGTCCAAAATGACATCTCCATTATTGCTTCTATCTCAGAGCTTTCTTCTTCAGCAAAAGAAAGGTTAGAAAAATACCTCAACACTTTTTACAGAAAAAGCTGAAACCATTCATATATACTCCCTCTAACCATTCCACAGAAATTCTTATTTTATGTTGTCTTAAACCCTTTCTTTTTCTAAAGAAATAAATTCCTACATCCAACTACTTTCATTTCCACTGGCAGTTTTTAAGCAGTGTGAACCAATTTGAGGAGAGTGTTCTTGGCTTTTTTGAACTTTTCAACTTTGTGGTGTTGTTTTAACTTACTACGTCCTTAGTTTGTGCCTAGTTTTCAGTATTGCACTTAAACATGTGGTTTGAAGGAAAGACTCCAGATGAGAAAAAAGAGAATAATAGGTTCCTAAAATGCTACCTACAAGGAAAGATTGTGAAGGAATTCATGTTGTTGAACTGAAAAAATAGGAACTGAGGATGTAAGTATTCAACTACATAAAAAGAAAACTAACAAAGAAGGGGCTTGTGCACTGTATTAGTTTTAGAGAGCAAGAAGTAATTACCTCAAACTTTATCACAGGCTGCAGAGTTAGACACTGAGGGACAAAGAATTACAGTGGAGATGATAAATCAGTGGAATAAACTGCTGTGGAGTCTTCATATTTGCAGGTCTTTAAGAACAGGTTACACAAACGTCTGCAAGAAACATCAGTGTAGTGGTTCTGCCTGAGGTAAGGTCCTTCTCCTCATATTGGTCTCTGATTACACTAGCCAAGTGCAAGCTATCTGGGAGGAAAGGGGGAAGGAAACAAAACTTTCCCCACAATTGGAAGCATCTGTGAACTCATTTTTAAAAATGTAAAATTAAAGCCAGATAGTTACCATAGTTGGTTAGTAGCAACTGCATATTAACTTAGCTTGACTTCTTAAATCCAGTAATTCCTAATTATGTGTTCCTTCAGGTTTGGGGTTTTTTCTGCTACTATTCAAATTGGCATTTTGTAGACATTTAAGTTTGTTAATTGATATTTCCCAAAATACAGCCCAAATAAGGATCACTCTAAGGCCCTGCCAGACTCCCTATCCAAAACAAGCACATCCACACAATATGACAGAAGCTGCTGGGAAAGTGCCAGCCAAAACCCAGCAATAAACAAATGTCCATGCTACAGTGCCCTGAGCTCATTCAGCTCTGCTGTTCCTATTTGTGCTGCCCAGTGTGATACCAGCATAAATATCTTTGCAGCAAATTCCTGTGCTTCTCAGCTCAGAGAGGTCAAGCTTTGCCCACGGTACAGACACACTGTAAGAAGGGTTATTACTTTAACTTCTGTCACGTTAAATATAGGATGTGTTTATCTTGTCTTTCTTCAGGAAGACATATTTTAACAGGCAATGAATAATCAACTCAAAATAGATGAAGTTAAGTTGGGCTCATTTTATTGATATGTTTAGTTATTTAAATTATTTAAATCGCTAATTGTCATTTTAATATGTGCATATTGGGAATTTAGCAACCTTTTCCCATAAAGATGATTTTCAGCTGGCTTAGTGCTATAAAATCTTACTGCTTTCACAACTGAAAGCTTCTACAGCTTTTTAAGTCATTTTTATTGCAATTGGCTGGTGCTATAAATTAGGTTTTCAAGTATTTTGATTATGAAAGGGAAATGGAGTTCAGTTAACTCTAATCAGGATTCCTGCCTGCTGACCTGGTTACCTGTCCCAGTGCTCTCTGTCATCCTCCAAACATCTGTTCTTTGACCCATTTTCCTTGCTGAATTTGTTGCTCCAGGGTTAGTTCTCATTTCTGTTGGCCAATACTTAAGGAAATAATTGACCCTTTAAAGCAAAATAAAAAAGTTATGTTTGCATTTCCTAAGCACTGTGAACACTCTACAACACAGTACAAATAATGAATGGAGTGGAGTTGCAATGCTACTATTTCTGGAAAAATTATATTGTTTGATTTGACAAATGCCAAGCCTTATGAAGATTTATAATAATGATTGTCAGCTTTACTGAATTCTAAATTGAGAAAAAGCACTTAGATGTGAAATTACAAAAGTATATTGTGTTTGACAATACCAACCTTTATAGATAAAAAGTTTAAAAAAAATATTTGCTGAAAGGCATAAATTAATTTCAGTAACTACAAAGGACATTCAAATTGTAAAAATAACAGAGGAAGTAAAAGCTGTCTGGCATGCCAAACAGACTTTAATGTGATTATTAGGTACAGGTTTTTTAAATTAAAGGCAAAGAGATCTCAGATTTCATACTTGTGAAGTAATATCATTCATTTGTCTTACAGGGCTTAAACTGATTCTGTTTGCTCCTGCAGCCACTAATCTCATGCATTTGTGTTGCAAAAACAGACTGATTGGGATTTGCTGTTTGTGTAGAAGAACACTAAGGTAGACAGCAAAACAATGGCCAGGTGGCAACATTCTGAATTATCCTGGAACCTGAAAGCAAAAGGCTTGGGGGAGAGGGCGCTTATTTTGTGTATCTCTTGTATGCCCAAGCAACAGTTTCAGCCTTTAACTGTGACCGTGTGAGTTCATACTCATTATACTTGATATGCCATTATAAAATAGTTTTCTTATTTTTGACAAATGGAAACTCATTACTTTGCCAACAAAAAAACATCTATATGATAAATAGTCCATATGTAAAAGCTCATGAATTTATTAGGTCTTTTGCTTCTGGAGATTAACTGTTTTCCTAGGACAGTCTTACATTTCATTTTGTATACTATGTCTGTGTTAACTCAGTTACGGTGCAGTCCAGTTGTGGATATTCTAAAACATTCACTCCTGCAGTTTGCATATATTTATGTAATCAATAGTTCTTCCAGTTGTTCACTGAAGTATAAAGACAGCTCTTGATTGAGGTCCAAGAGAGGTTATGAATATCTCAGATGGGATTTAGATCATATGTAGGTCATGTAGATCCCTCAGTCTGAGAGTGAAGTCTTTGAAACACGTGTCTAATTTCACAAACACACCAGAATGTCTTTGTTGATACTTGAGGGAGGAAAATGTTGTTGCTGTTCACGCTGCTCTCATGGTACAGTTTTGTTCTGTGCACTCCTATAGTTGCCCCTGCTGTTTTTGCAGGATGGGGCAGCAAATAGATGGGTTGTGGGGCATCAGGCCAGTGATGCTGCAGCTTTTTAGAGGGGCTGGAATTAATGTAATGTCCCACATAGCTCCTGGTGAGCTGGGTTTGAATTCCATTGTAGAATTCAAATCTTCTGACTCTCAAGAAAGGCAATGCATTTTGCACCATCAACAACAAAGTAAGATGTCCAGGTAGTTGTTGCAGTGGGCATTTGAGCCAAACTCCTCTCTTACATGAAAGCCTACAGTATTGAGCTAAAGACTCTCAGGGATTTCAACTGGCAGAAACCAAGCACAGTATGAAGTCTCCAGCATCATCACAGTTCTAATTACCAAGTTCTTCCTCTCGTGTCCTGAAAAAAGGAGCAATTCTTCTGCTGCTTTAAATTAACTATTTGGGCACTTAAACTGGAGAGAGTTCTACATCTGGTGATTTAGGCCAACTTTGCCTTTTTGCAGGCCACATCTTAAACTGCCTCATAATTAAACTCACAGCTGTTTGGGGGATTTTTGTTGAGGTAGCTACTCTGGCAAAGTTCAGAATCACACATGGCTTCAAAGTCCATAACCATAATAAAACTATTGTTTCTGGCTGCAAATGGTGCTTCTAAGCAAAGTCAGTTAAATTCATAACTTGTTTCTTAGTTCTTTCAAGAGCACATTGTCTTTAAAATACTCATTTGCTGTGTTAGCATCAAATTCAACCTATAATTTACACAGTGGATAAAGACTAGTTATGTTACCTACTTCTGGAAAAGTTGGTCGCAATCTACTAAACAAACTGTTACAAACAGTGCCAAAGTAAAGGCACATCTTCTGATTTTAAAGACTTCATTTCAAGGGGTCTGGCAAGTTGCAAATGAGGGCCCTTGCAAAAACGGAGAATGATTCTTCAGTATGTGAAGCTTCACCAATCTGTTAAAACTGGAAGATTATTTTAGCAGCTCTTTTAGTGTCTATAGGGGAAGTTTATAAAGCAATAAATTTTGAGTCATGTGGAAATAAAGGAATGGGTCATTATTATTGTCTGACTTGTGTCAAAAATTGGTTGATACAGTTGTGGCTGCTGTGAAAAAAGCTGTTTAGGTGTAGATTGGAAGAACAATTCAGTGCAGCAAGGAGTATTCTGATTATAAGGGGAGAACTTTAACTTTGCCAGTTTACTCTGTGAAATTCTGGAAGGGTAGATCTGTACCTACTCCTTTGACAGCAGGAAGGTGTTAACATTCTGCTGTATGTGCCTTTCCTTTATGAGAAAAATGTGGTTAAAACTTAAATTAGGCTAAAAGGTTCAAGAAATTCCTTATTGCTTTATAGTAGCCTCAACTACTCACAGGCTGTTGTCTCCACGTTATTTTTTTCCATAATTCCACAGATCCTGGCATTTTTACATGACACAAGTAGATGGAGAGATGCAGGAAGATAGCAACTGGATGAACAGGAAACTCCTACTGGCACAGCAAATTTCTGATAGTTCATGCTGAGAAACCATGGCTGCTTTAGTAAATACTTACAGACCTTCAGCTCAGGAAGATGCTAAGGACAGTGAAAAAATGTTTTCAGAACCTCCAGTTTTCAATAGCACAATAACCTGTTGTCCTCCTTTGCAAGAAGTTTATATACATTGGGAAACCCAAGTGACATGGATTATTTCTTCCTCAACAAATCCCACATTATTTTATCAAAATACTGTCAGAACCCAAGAGGTTTGTACTTTCATGATTATCTGCCTCAATTCTAATCAAAATACTATCCTAGAGAAGGAAGGTAGGTTGTTACCCACAAAAAATTCCCAGGAAACCACAAAATGGTGAAGGCTTCAATGCCACATTGGCGGGTGCCCTGCGAATCTGGGCTGGTCGTGGTGCTGGAGGGGTGGGTGGGCTGGTGGTGCTGCTGTGAGATGGGCAATTGCTCTTCATCTGCTGCCAAAGGGCTCTCTCTCTCTCTCTGTGGCAACAGTAGGATCACTGTACCTCACTTTACAGGGTTTTCCCTCTAGGTCTGTCACATTTCTGTGCTTTTTTATGCCTGCCTTCCCTGCAGGGTGAAAAGTACCCTCTCATTCCTGTGATAGCAAAATTTGCTTTTCCTTGTGCATCTGAGAGTCTTTTAAGCTGATTCTGAATGTTTTTTTTCTCCTGTGTATCTCTAAAGCATCAATTGTTCCATCTGAAAGAGATGGCAGGTGTCCAGGGTAACAAGAGATTTAACATCTGGATGGTCATGATGAGGAGTGTTTTTACTGCAAGGTGTCTTGTTGAGTAGCAACTCATCTTTGTGATCTGCACTAATTGTCAGCAGTACAGGAGGAAACCAGCTCTGTCTGGCTTTCATCACATAGAATCATCCCACTAATCCCTCTTACTTTTGATAGAATCTTTTTATAGCAAAACTATTGAAACAGTTCAGAAGGGAGTTCTCAGAAGCAAACTGTTCCTGTGGCTTCTTTCTGTAGGTCCCATAGTAAGATGGTTTCATTTCTACTTCAGCAATTGGATTGCTTGCATCCAGGGGTGGGTTTTTTGTCATCTTTATCTGTCTAAGGAAATTTGTTTCACTGTGCATGCGATTACCTGACTTTATTTGTGATTTCTGTTGTCCCTGGTGGACTGCAATATTTAAAGTTGATTCCTATAAAATAATGCAGTGTATCTGTTCAGCAGTACAAATACTTGCAGGAATATGGGATCTGCTCTCTCTGTTTTGAATCAATTTCACAGTCCTGATCCTTATTATTTAAGGTGTTCCCAGACCCAGGATTTCTTACGGGGGGTTGGCGAACACTCTGGTAAAAGCTGTTGTCAATAACAGCAGGCTGTTAGCACAACTTTTCACAGTCAGGATAAAATTCATCATTTAATATACATGAAAACCGCAATTGTAAAGCATTATGCAGGAACAAACAGCCATAATAACTAGAAAAGTAATTCTGTAACTGCTTTATACTTTGAATAACAGTATTTGCAAGTACGTTATCTGTTAACTAATGAAAAAGTAATAATACCATATAAGCAAGTTATAGTAAGTAATTGAGTAGAGACAGCAGTGGAACAACTTCTGGTGCATAACTTAGTGAATTTTTTATGGATCAGTTAAGAATAACACTACTTATCCCTGGAGAGGAAATTTAAATTGATATTAAGGATGTCAGAAAGCATGGAGGAACTGGCAACAGAAGAGTGCAGAGCTGAGTGGCAAGAACAATGATTAAACTCAAACAGACTAAGTTGAAATACAATTTTATATGTTCCATAGGTTGGATTCCTAATACTCCTCAGTAGTTTAATACTGACATGTTAACAGTTCTTGCCCTTTGTCAGCGTCTTTAACGACAGTGACAGTTGAAGCTGATGGACAAATAAATCTGAAGCCGAAATAAGTGATACCTGAACTCTCAGTGAAAAGACCTGGAGTAAACATGACTGTACACAGCACCTGGAAAGGGACTTGCAATCATCCATAGGAAGAAGAAAGCTGACAAAAAAAATAATAATAGACAAATAATCTTCCCCTGTAACCTGTGAATGATGATAGTAAAGCTGTAAGAAGCCTGATGAGTTGTCAAACTTATGTCAACTGAAGGTGCTCATTCAGTGTTTGAAATTGTAGATTTTCACTATCTAAACCATACACACAGTTGTTATTTGCAGCTTACCTGGTGAATGTTCATATTGAAAGTCCATCAAAATGTGAACAGATATCATAAAGCCTTCAACAGATAAAGTCTTGGAAATACTAGATGTGATAAATGGGGTAACTTACTACAAATGTTGCATCTGGGTTCACCAAGTTACGGGTACTGAAGCTGGCCAACACAAGATAACCTGTGGCAAGACTGTTACTCCTGGACTTTTTGGACGTAGGGGAAAACATGAAATGCAGTTAGGATCTAGGAATAAGCCAGAATGCTTCACTGTTCAGGTGAAGAGGGCTAGTTTAGATTCCAGTCCAGTTAGATGTAATATGCAGCAAAATTTGTATCTATTGTGGCATACCTACACTAACCTAATTGGGAAACCTGTCTTGTAAGGGAAACTGAAATCCAGCATTATTGATTTGCATGACTTCCAGTGCAAAGTTTGTGTTGCATGTGTAGTCTTTGTTTGAAAGATAAAATTACAGTTCCTGACCTCTGAAAACCTCAGAGGTTCAACACAGAGAAAACTGAACATGAGCACTGTACCTGTTTTTGTCTTTGCTGGCAGTTTATTCTGCTCTGTTTTATTCAGGGCATCTTTTTTGCTGTCTTTTTCCTGCCTTCATGCCCTTATGAGCAGGCTATAAATCTTTGAAAGACATACTTAAAAAATAGCAAAATGGTTTAGAAATGGTTTTCTGGAATACATGAACATAGGGCCTTGTCATGCTTGCAGTGAATCCACTGCATCATTGCAGGAAGCTCTGAAGGATCAGCTACTTGTTTGCATGGCAAATTCATCTCACTCTTCTCTAATCTATTATACTCCAGTTTATGTAACATAATTTCCATTTAAGAGATACAGAGGAGGACACCACTAAGGATCCATTCTGTTCAGCAGTCAAGAATGGTTTCCACTCCCTTCAGTCTTTTAAATCATTGGCCCTATAGAAACACTCTGCTAGTAATGAAGAACATTTCAATTTGGATTATTTTAGACTATCAATTATTCAAGGAAGGCAATTTCTATTAGTGAATCACTTGTTTCAAGTAGGATCCATCCTGTTGTTTCAAAATTGAGATCAGGCAGATCCCAGAACTGTTGTGCCACTTAAAATTATCTGGTTATATTACAGTATTCTGAGATTTTTCTTCAACAATTTAAACTTCATCATACTGCAACAGTAGAAACCAGAGTTTTCTGTGCCAGATGTCTACCTCTGGATAAAGGCTGTGGTTAATTAGAGTTGGGATTTCGTTGTTCAGAGTTTTCATTTGAACTTAATCATCACAGAAAATGAGGCATAATTTTTAGGGAAAATAGACCACTTTGCCTTGTTAAGTCTTGCTGTCATTTCCTTAAGGAGATCCAGCACAAGCCTATTTTTACAGCAAACTGCTGCAATTTCATGGGCAGAAAGATGGGTGGGAGGAACCAAACAGACAAGATGAGAAGCAGACAGTACCAAAGTATTTTAACTCCTGAAGTGCTCACTTTGGATCTTGTCATAGAACAAAAATCCTGAATCTTTAATTCTTCTCACAGCAAATGACTGTACAACCCCCTGGCAGGTTTGCTCTGCAGAGGGGAGTGTTGGTATTGTTAACATGAAGCATCTAAAACAGCAGAGCTCTGTGCTGGGGCTCTGAGGCCTAAATGATTCATATTGTGGGTCAGTCCCATGTGGAGGAATTCCTGACCTTGCAAATGATGCATTTTTTGGTTTTGCTCTGGGCAGCACTTGCCACACACCTCACCCTACATGGGTATTAATCAGCATCTGAAGTCCCAGGGTCAGACAGCAGGAAGCACAGGGAACCCGTCTCATGTAGTATCAGTCCTGGTTGTCTGTTGCCTGTTCATGTTTTAAGATAGATTTGAGTGGCTCAGACTACTTGATTTCAATTTCTGGCTTTTTCACAAAGACCTCACGTTCAAAAAAACACAAAAAGAAATTGAAATCTGGTATTCATAAAATATTTTCAGTATGTAAAAAGAGCATTTAATTCTTTGAATCCTACCTTTTAAGCTGCTTTTTTGGGTACTTTAACTTGGGTCTCTAAATCAGTACCTAAAGGGAGCTACAATAGAGCTGGAGAGAGACTTTTTACCAGGCCCTGTAGTGACGGGACAGGGGAAATGTCTTTAAACTGAAAGAAGGCAGGTTTAGTTGGGTGTTAGGAGTAAATTCTTTACTGTGAGGGTGGTGAGGCACAGGAGCAGGTTTGCCCAGAGAATTTATGGATGTCCCATCCCTGGAAGCGTTCCAAGGCCAGTTTGGATGGGGCTCTGAGCAACCTGGTCTGGTGGAAGGTGTCCCTGCCATGACATGGGGGTTGGAAGAGGATGATCCTTAAGGTCCCTTTCAACCCAAACCACTCTATAATTCCTTGATATAAAAAAGATGCTAAGTAATTAAAAGGACCTTAATTTTAAATGAAGCTTGTCTTGTTTATCTGTAGTGTGGTCCAGAAATTTGGGATGGAGAAGCTCCTCATTCTGTGTAGGGAGAAAGCTTGTTTGTTTCCTTAGAGCAATCTTAACAATCTTTTTTTTACTTAAAAAACCCCAAAATCCTCAATCTGAGGTTACTTCTCTCCCAGGACAGAGGATTCAGTATACATGGAGAGTATGAAGCAGGAAGCTCTCCATCCTTTGGATTATCAGTGATAAACTTTTTTTTCCCTGAAATACCAGGACTTTGGAGGTGCCTTTGCTGACTTTTGGCAGTCAAACTGTTAACATTTTATTTTGGGACTAAATGTCTGTCCATTTGTTGCTTCATCATTTGGACCTATGTGGGTTATTTTGTTCTTCTGTTCAGTATTGAGAAACTAATATATAGAAGATAACTAATTTGTTTAATTTTTCCTCCTCCTTCTGGCATTTTTATGTTGGAAAATCAGGTTTTAACAAGGAAAGACAGTAAAGTCTGAGTATCAAGGGCGGTATATGATGGTGATAGTAATAGAAATGTGTAGAATTGCCTGCAGTATTTTAATCATCAAGGAATGCTTTAGAAAGTACAAAGTCTAGAAAGTTACTTTTAGCCAGTTTGGCCTCCACATATGAGCAAAGGCAGCCAAAGAACATCATCCTCCCTGTATTTAGTGTATCTTCAGTGTAGGTATTTTGGAGTAAGCTGATAATGAATTCTTCAATAGCCCAAATAATGTGATTTTTTTTAATAGTCCTTTATTTTTGTTGTTTGCATACAGGTTACCATGAAGGCCAAACAAGTGAAGGACTCTGTTACATACACACCAGGTGTGTGCTGATCCAGATCTTCACCTATGCTTACGAAAATCACTGTATTTGGGCACTGTGTTTCTCAGGGGCGGCTTTGGAACTGATCCTGAAAAAGTCTCTCTCAGAGAGACTTTTGCAACCTTGCTTTCCTTTCTGCAAAAGAAGTGATGGGTATTCTGAGGCAACTTTAGTTACATCCTCCCAGGCTTTCTTACTCAGGTTATTGTGGGTTTTGTTTGCTTGTTCAGGCTGTTCTGTTTCTTTCTATCAGTATGGGAATTTAGTAGCACTTCCCCTATATCAGAGAAGCTCCTAATTGGCAAGGGTCATTGCTTTATCATCCTGAATACCTTGATTTCTCAGTAAGCATTTTCTTTAAGCTCTCAGTCAGTCCAGAAGAGCTTGTTCTGCACTATTCCGTGTTACCTTTACTTTATGGGCAGTTCCCTGCCTGCCTGGAGGTGTTTTACCTTTCCAGAAGTGTCACAGCAATACTTCTAACAGGTGTCATCAGGCTCTCCGAGCTCAAAACACTGGCCCAGCCCAAAAATGTCAAAGTCAACATGAATTTGCCAGATCACATAATCACCCAGCGAGAAAGGGAGGAGGACGAGGAGGAGGAGGGGAACTACGATGCTGTGCGAGAGCAGATGGATGTGCAGACAGACCCAAAGGAGACGATTGCAAGTGAAACCAGACACCGCAAACGGAGAATTGTCAAGGCCCTGGAAATGGCTGTGCTGGCACCAGAGGAGAAGGGCAGAGGAAGACGCCAGAGAGATTTTGATAACACTGAGCAAGAGGAAGAGAGTGACGATGAGAGCAGAAGAAGAGAGAAAAGTCGAGCCCCAGAAGAACTGTGGACTCAAAACCAACAGAAACTTCTTGAAATGGCCTTGCAGCAGTATCCAAAGGGAACCTCAGATCGCTGGGATAAAATAGCAAAATGTGTTCCTGGAAAGAGCAAGGTATGACTAGTTTTGTTTGAACTACAGTATAAATTTATTAGTTTATGATTACCGTAAGAATGAGGGTACATACAGAAAGGTGAGGTCTTTACTCAGCCTATCAGTCCAGGTATAGGGAACCTACGGATCATTTACTGTCATGTTTGTTGCTTTATTTATATTTTTTCATTTATTTCAGTTCATTTGATCTATTATGGAAAATGTTGAAGTAACTCCTGTTTCATTTAAAGTACCTACCTCTCCTCTGCCTTTCAGATCTTCAGTTGCAGGACAAATTAGATTTTAAACCAAATTTTGATTCAAAATTAGTAACCAAACATTGGTGAGCTGCTTTGCTTACACCTTCACAATACCTTTATCAACCCATCTCAGTGAACAAACAAAATAAGTAATCCATCTGTAAGTGTTAAATGCTCAATAATCTATCTAATGTTCTTTTTGTAAGTATCATCTTTTTAAAATAGTGTTTGATATGGTTGGTCTGTGCTAGATTTCCTAGCAGTTGTGATAGCTTAGTTTGCTTGCTTCAGTCATTGTAGCTGCAGAAAATCCTCATTTTATTTGTGCCAAACTGTGAGAGAGCAGGAGACATGAGGGGAGGGGTTTGTGTAGTTCTCTGGCTCTGAAGTTGTTGCGCAGTATTTGGTGTCAGTCGGTGCTCCTTGGTGACCCTGAGGGCTTGTCCCAACCGATCTGCAGTGTGGCTCAGACCACAGAACTGTTCTAAAGAGATACCACAATACAGCTGTTTAGTAATTGTTCCTGCACACACTGTTGAGAAGTACCAGGCAACTGTTTCTTGGGTTTGTGTGCTCTTCAAACAGACAAATTATCCATTCAGAAAGGTAAATTGCAAGTTCATTTTTTCTAATCCGCTCTTCACTAGATGTGGATGCTCCTTCTGCAATTCAGTGTGCAACTTCAAAACACCACCACAGTCTGGGCAAGGGAAAAAACCCCAACCAAGCAAAAAATGCACCAAACAAACAACCCTCCCCCCCCAAACATAATAAAACCCAAACTACCCACCCCCTACACCAGCCCTCAGAATCCAGCTCTTCTTCTAGAAAAAGGTAGCGTGTATAGAGTTAATACTAAAGCCATCATGGCTCAGCTTCGCCAACAAAGATTTAGGAAATACTAAAGTATCAACCCTTAAATAACACTTTTGTGTTTCCTTTCAGGAGGAGTGTATAGCAAGATACAAGCTGCTTGTTGAACTGGTACAAAAGAAAAAAATGGCTAAAAGCTGAATGTTGTAAGCAGGAGAGATGTAGCTCATCTTTGTCAAAATTGGGTTTTAAATCTCATATGCAGGAAACTGCATTTTTGTACCTCAGTACTTCTATACGTCATGTGCCTTAGTAAAAGAAAACATGAATAAATCTTATACCATCTTACCTGTTTGGTGTGTTGAAGAATGAAGGTGTGTTTGCATTGAAGAGCTGCTCATGCAGATGTGTGATAACAATGTCTTAAAAATGAGTGGACCTTCAGGAAAACCCCCTCTGATAATCACATACTGAACCTGGTGGGTTTAAAACTGATGGATATACAGCATATAAATAATGTGTAGTTGAAAGAGAGGATTGACCTGAAACTGTTAAGGAAGCAAGACAGTAAGGAAACTCTGCACGCAAAATGTGTTTTTCTTTCTTGCATCTCTAAAGCCATGACCATATGCTTATAAATACCTTATTCTTGTAAATGCCTGGTCATATTTTGCAGTAAGTAGTATTTCTAATCTTACCTTCCGTGTACATTTATATGCACCTGCAACGTAGTACTTTTTGTGCCAGCCCTGCAGTGCTATACAGTGATACTTGACAGCATTGTTAATTTGGTAAAGTTGAAATGGGCAAAAACACTAAAGGCCTTAATTTTTTAATTAGAAATTAAGCTAAATAACGCACTTCAGGACCACTTTTTAAGTACAGAATTGGCAAACGTTTTTGGGCTAAGAGTTCTCATAATTGGGGATGGTTGTATACCCTGAATTCAATGTAGGTTGGTTTTATATTTAAAGAGTAGGTAGTAAGGGTTACTATTCTGTGCTTGTTAATTTTGCTTTGTGTAACTTTTCCAAAATTATGGTAAGTTTAAAATGCTGGAATAAAGGGTACTTAATGGCCTGTAAAGGACAGCAATAAATCAGAGCAGTGATCACGGTCTTTTGCAAGAAACATTAAGGACTTCCATTTTTTAAAGCATTATTTACCACTCAAATTCTGATGTAATACCAGGATTCTAAAAGGTTTTGAGCTTTAATTCAAAATCAGAACAAAAACTCAGAGGGTCATGTATCTGAACTTAAAATCAAAACTCAGTGGCTGAAAGTCTCTTTCTGCCATTTCCACCGCTGATTTCCCCAGTAACTGTTTGCCAATTGCTTCTGACAGATCAGCATTTCACAACATTTCATCCCATTCCTCTAAAACTTTAAGGGCAAAGTATTTAGGGAAAATAACAGTGTTTCATATGCACTCCTTTTTATGAAAAATTAGCTAGACACAAAGTAATGCATATAAATCTTGGCAGAGGACAGGTACCAGATGTCAGGCACTCTCTCTCCAATAAAGGAAACACGTAAGGAAAGGCAGAACTTACCTGTTGTACTGGTCCCTGTGGTACTGCTCCAGTAGGAACAGGGCGATTACTGATACTTGTCTGACATACAGAGTTTTTGGCTTTGGCTTATAAAAAGCAGCAGTCTGTGTCTCCAGCAGAAGGGTCACTCCAGGATTCCCTGAAGTTCTTGTGCTGAGGCAGAGGCACATTGGGCTTTTCTTCCCCTTCCTCTCCATGTTTGGCAGCACAAACTGTAACTCCAAGGTCCAGCCTGTAAGTTCTCTAGAGTCTCCCTTCTAAGCACTAACCAACAGTCAATACTCAGCAGAGCCACAGTACTGACAGCACACAGGTCTAGAGCTCAGCTAGAGGTTTAACCAGTAGAAAAGGTTGTCTTCTTTCAGGACTCCAGTTTTCCCCATTGGAAAATAAAACAAAAATATTCAGTACTCAGAACTTCAGCAGATGGAACAACATACAAATGGCACAGGCCTGTGGCAACACCATCATCCTGCTGCTTGTCCCAGAAGCTGCTCTCAGCCTGAGGCTCCCCTTCAACAGCAAGGGGCTAAAAATTGTGAGGAAGCCATAATGCATCTCTTGTCTGCCAAAAACCTGGACTGCCACCAGCCTCACATTTTATCTTCAAGTGACGGCATGGTAAGGGTCAAGTTCTCTTTGCTGCCCGGGAAATAAAAAACCAAGGTTCAGCTGTGTGTTTACCAGCCTTCCATGGACAATAAGCAAAATCCATAGAAAAAATCCACTGAGCTGGTTTTACAGAGAGTACAGAGCAAAGGTTACAGCACCAGCCTTGGCCTCAATCACCTCAGCCCAGGCACAGGGCAGATAAAGAAACCGTCCATCCCGAGTCACTTCAAAACAACCTGGGCCTGTTGGCCAAAAGCGCAGTTGCAGCCCTGGGTCTGATGTCAGAGATGGCCCTGGGCAGCTTTGCAGCTGCATCAGTCTCTCTTGCAAACACAAATTTACATGAGCAACATGTAAAACTTGTAATACAATTTAGTGTCCGCTTGCAACTGAAATCCTTTCTTGTGTTGTTGATAGAAATACTGTTCTTCCACAAGACTCACATTCACACAAACCACATACAATGATAAACATTAAAGTTTATTAACAAAAGCTTTGTACATATCTTTTCATACAGTTGGAATTTTACATCTAGTCAAAATAACAGCACATTTCCATCTTACCTTTTGTACAAATTGTTACAGAATATCCACCAGTGGGGCAAGTAAGTAAAATAAACCACTGGTTTACTTTTGTAAAGTATCTACAAAAGTGATTTGTGACATTTTTTAAAAATTCCCAAGAACATATAAAAATAAATTATTTTTACTTTTTCAATTAAATCTACTAATTAGAAATATTACAAATCAAAATATCAATGTTTTCTTATGAATTCTTCACAATACAAAACAGATTCACAAAACCTTATTTACAGAAATGAGGTAAGAACTGTGCAATGTTTAACTAAGAAACGTATTGCAGAATTAACATGTTCTTCCAAATAAGTACACAGTGGAGGTCTAATTACAGCTGGGTCTTTTCCTCTAATAAGTCCCACCTTAGCATTGATTAGTGGTCATTACCCCCATTTAAACTGTCCTTCACTGCATAGACTCAAGCCACAAAACCAGCAACTGCCAGAAGTGCTGCAACACAAGTTCACCCGTTTCAACCACTGGTAAATTTTAGTGGGAAATATTAACTCACTTTTTTTGGTAATTCATTAGTGAAAGTGACCCAGGTAACAATCTGCCTGAGCTCTCTACAGTGGCATAAACACTTCTAAGAAAGGCAGAACAAGGCTGCTGGTGCAAGACAGAATATTCCTGCTGCTAACAAGGACACATCTAGTGCATGATCAGCTGTTTGCAGCCATTTCAACAAAGTGGAGGTAGCAACAGGCACTTGGTTTAGGCCAAACACTACACGAACTTCTTCTCGTGTGGCCTTATCTGGTAAGAAAACTTTGTCACTGGAACCAAATGGGTTCCTTTAAAAACCTCAGAAATCTAAAACCTACACCAAAATTAATAAACTTTGGATTCCATACTGTAATTCATACTCAAGAAAAACTCCCACTATATAACAACAGGAATTTAAAGGAGTAAAAAGTTCTTATGTCAATTACCTTATGAGTCAGGTTTCAAAATAGGTGTGTAAAAAAAGAAAGGACGAACAGCAAGTCCTGGCTGCCATTACAAGCTCAGTTTAAAATGATCTATTGTAGCTGCAGCAGCAGATCAGGTGGTGGGCTGGGTTGGGGCTGTTAAAAACTACTGCTCTGAAATCAAAGCAATGCGTGACTGCAGACAGTTCACAGCCTTTAAATTGGTAAGATTAGGACTGAAGAGTCAAGTATATGTTCTCCTGTGGTTGAGTTTGTACTTAGTACCATCATATTGATAAAATAATTACAATTTGCAGTTTTATCTACTTCACAGTCTGAAACATTAAAAAACACATCCATTTTAGTGCAAGAAGAAAGCAAATTAAAGCCCACCAAAAATATCCCTATGAAAATTATTAACCTCTTGCTGTGCAGTAAGAGTTCCTTGTTGCATTTTTTCAAACTGCAGAAAGGAAAACCGTGGTTTGCAGCCAGATGAAGTGCTATAACAGCAGGACGTGCACGTCTCAAGTGTGATTCAAATGTCAACTCTTCTCTGATGCAACTGGTCCAGTTTTATCATTGAGCCTCTGTGCACGAGAAAATACTTCTAAAAATCAGATTATAACATAACAGAGCTAAGTACAATTAAGTTCATACAAATGACAAAACAGATGAGGTACATTCACTGAAGCCATCTAACTAATAGGAACTTTTGCATTGTAAAGAATAACTTGTACTGTAGAATAAAAATGTGGGAAAGAAAAAAATAATTAAAGTAGTCCTGCATTGAAGCAACTAATACTAAAGTCACACCAATTTTGCTTCAACTTTTATTTTCACAAGACTGGCTGTTCCTGGCCATGGGTCTCTCTAGAACCACAAGATGGTCCAGACAAATACCAAGTGACCTCTATCACATCTTGCCCACTGGAGAGGGCTGAAATCTACACTTCCCCATTAGATCCAAAATACAATTTCTACTTTGCTTCATCATAATTTTCTTTCTTTCATATATTGCTGCAGAGACAAGCCCTGCAAGTATTGAACAGGACTGATCAAAAACCTCATCTCATTCACTAAGCATTCCGAAATACCTAAAAACCTTTTCCAACTCCAGATGAGATTAAAACATTCGAACTTTGGCAATAGAGAAGTTATTAAAAACAGTTCAAAAATCCAATGCAACCTGTCTCAATTCTAACCTTAAAAAAATGCAAACCATTTCACACAGCTTTGCTTCTAAGGTTTTTGTTTGAAAGATGGAATTATTTACAGCTCACTGTTACAGCAACATGAACCGTAATGGTGTATTTGTAAGAATATGCTACACTGTACAGACCTAGGAATGGCCATGTCAAAAATTAAGGTCACAGAATAGTTTGTTTGAGTGCAAACCAAATACAGGGTCTCAATTGCGTTCACTAGTAAATTCTGGAAGATGAGGTGGGATAAATTTTAAACATTCCAGAGCAAACTGTGGACACTTCTAAAGGAAGGCAGGGCATGGAGCCAACCCCTGTGACAGACCACTGGTGCTCTGGCAGGGACTGGGACTGGACTCCACCACAGCCCTGCCACAAGCAGCACAGCCAACCAAGCCACACGTGACAGTGACCCTGCACAAAGCCCAGTGAACGGTCACATGCCTGAATGGGGGAGAGGTGTCTCTAGGAAACACTGTCTTGAAAATTCAGCATTTATATTTTGTGTTTCACCTACTATTTGGGAAGCAACACAGAAGCCCAGCCTGAGTCCTCCACTACAGCGCTCCTGAAGTAGCTGGAAGCTTTGGGAGTGGGGAGCAGAGAAGTGACTGATATGTACCGAACTTTCCCCACCTGCTTTTGGGAATGAGTCTCCCTTTTTTCTTTACCACTGCCACTTGATGTCTTCTCCAAGGAATACTGGAACTTTATGTCTTCCTGCTCTTTTCATCTATTCATCCTTCATTTTTCCAAGTTCCCTTCATCCTCTTATCTTAATTGTATGACCCTCAGAGAATGAATTCTATTCTCTGACTTCTTGAAGAAAGAATTCCCATCTTGGGGATGGAGACTATGGGCAAATACTCAAGATAATGGAATATCTTTGCCAGAATAAGATGTATCTTGTTTCTTTATCTGTCTAGGAAAGGTTTTATTACTCTATCAAGCAAAAGAGCTGCTCAGCTTCTCAGCACACAGCCTCGTTTTCCCAGGCCAGAGCCAAGCTGCATGTGGCCCGTTCTCCTGACACACGTTCCACCTTACTGGCTGTGACCTCTCGAGTCATCAGCTCATCTCTGCAGATCCACAGTGCCTAAGGCATGGCCAGGGCAAACTTGCCAAGTAAGGTGATAGAAGGAATGATCCACAAAACTGCGGGCACAGCACTGGGGAGGAACTGGGGTGAGGAGGACGAGGGCTGCAGTTGTAACTACAAGGGGAAGGCAAGTCACTGGATTGGTGTCCTGATCCAGGGCAAGAGTGTGCAGCAGACAGGTTCGATGTGACTACAACATCAGAGAGTTCTGAGCCTCATTAAGTGCAGCCCAAGGCTGAGAAAAAGTAAAGAAAGAAAAAAAATCCACCATCCTTCATTTGTGAATACAGGCACATAACCTGCTTCTTTTGGTTATCTCCTGGAGGTACTGCATTCAAAGTGCGGTGAGAAGTATACTTACTGTCACCTTCTGAGCTGTGTTATCTCCATGAATTGTAAGGAATGGGTTGGCAGCAGCTGCATTAAGTGGCGAGGCCTGTGTGCCTGAAAGTAAGTTGTTTATGGGTATCTGTGCTCCTCCAGTAATCTGCAATTGCTGTACTTCAGACTGATGGTGTTGGTGATGGTGATGTTGTTGCTGTACTAATTGATACAAAAGGGCCTGATGTTGTTCCTTCAGTAATATGAGGAAGAGAAAAAAAAAACAAAAAAACCCCAGTAATTAGTTACTAAAAATTAGCTCCACCCTGGGTTCCTGCTTATCCAGATCAGTCAGTGCAATCCTTAACCTAATCCCAGTTAATTTAGATTACACTAATGAAGATCCATGGAACTGTAGGAAAGGGAAGAAAGTTCCTCTAAGGTTTCCTGAAATCAGTAGCTCAGCAGAAGTTCAGCTAAGCCTGCTGGCTTCATCAGGCCTGTCAGAACAAACATACCATGTACTAAAACTACACAATTAACATTACAAATAGTTAAACCAGTTGCCTGATGGTCTATATGAATACTGCAGGAAGAGCAAAGACAGCTCACGAGATGATATCCAAAAATCTTTTGCTGACATTCTAGTGGAATCAGAGATTCATTCTTAGGATAGGATATTATTTTAATCCATACATGTCCCAAACTCTGCTGTCCAGAGCTGATGCTGAGAGATAAAAGCCTCCATGTCCACATGGGACAAAATGAAACTGAAGGCAGTAGGGAATGATTCTTCTAGGCATACACACAGCCCAGTAACATTCTCTCAATTCAACATGACTAATCCAAAAAGGCTGAAAAAAAAAACTGAAAAACTAAAATATTATCAAAGCTTTCAGTATCAAGTTAAAGACATTTTTAGTATTTGTATTGGGCTGAGGACTTCATCCATGCCTTAGAAAGTCTTAGAATACAACAGAGGAATAAATCATAATTAACTGGAAAACTTACTGATGTGAGTTGCTGGGTACTTAGTAATTGCTGAAATTGCTGGTGCTGTTGATGGAGTAAAAGTTGTCTCTGTTGGTCAGAAAGCAATCCTAGTCCCGAGGCACTGTAGGGTTTGACAGAGTAATACTGTAGTTCATATGGAAGTATGGGAACTTTTTACTTCAGCTTTCCATTAAAGCAAAGATGTGCACAGACAGTCCCTATTTAGCATTTTGATTGCATACTGCAAATATTGTCTGTCTATCCAGTTGCATTTTTGACACATGCCTACACATCACCACCTCCAAGTCTCGTTTATGCTGAGCAACAGAAACCTCTTGCCTGTAACACACATCTATGCCAGGCATGTCACTTAAAATTCAGCTAATGATTACCACTTCCACATTTTTTCCAAGTACTTATACAGAAAGGCCATCACAAGACAGCCCTTGCCAACCTTTAACACTTAGTTACCGAGCATTTACTTTGCCATGGTTTCCTTCTAATTCCCATCTTTTGTGACATCCAAATCTCTCACTATTGCCCACACCTTGGCTGTAATTTAGCAAACACCTTCAGCCTTGCAGGGGGCCAGTGGATGCTGCCCTGGAATGAAGCTGCCTCTGCACTTGACAACTTCTTCACTCCCAGTCCCTATTTCCATGCCTACATGTGATTCTCTGCAGTTATTCAGGAAACTGGGCAGGATCCAGCTGACAACTAGTCTGGAAATAAAGGGTTTCTTCAGCCAAGCCAGTTTACTGCAAGACCAACAGATGAACAAGGATGTGTCAGGGGTAGAAGACCAGGAAGACAGCTGGATTCAGTACCAGTGTTAGCCTTTACTTGTTTAAAACATCCATTAAAATATTATGGTACAGTTTCACAATAGGTTTATTTTGCTATTGAAACATTAAGTATTTCCCTTTCAGTTGTACATTTCTGTCCCCTTCCCTTATAGTGGCTTTTGCACAATGAGCTGCACCTCAAGGGAACTGAGGTGAAACTTAAGCCAATATGAAACACAGTGAAAGATTATCTATTAACGTAGATGAGGTCATGGTGCTTGTAGCAGCAACAAGGTGTGCACAGGATGATCAAGAGGGTAACAAGATTGCTTGTTGTGATTGGTAGTAAGGAATTATTAACTTAAATCAGCCACAAATCCACATCATTAGGCTACAATCATTTAGCTCCTCAGCACATAGTATTTATCTTGCCTTTTTGCAGTACCCAGCAGACTGTAGCCCATCTCCACCATAATCTGAATATGAAAATACCCAAAGCATCACCACTCTCTCCTGCTGGGACAGGGCAAAGCACGTAAGAACTTTGTTTCCTATTTCCTTGGATGACCTCAGCACTATGGAAAACACCTGGTGGGCTACACCTGTTTCCTTTGGGGAATGGAAAACATCTATCAGTGAGGTCTATGAAGTGGGATGGGATCCACCCAAAGGTACTGAGGGGAGCTGGAGAAGTGCTCACAGAGACACTTTCAACCATTTACCATCAGCCATGGCTGACTGGGGAGGCCTCAGTTGACTGGAGGCTGGGAAATGTGATGCATGTCTAGAAGAAGGGCTGGAAGGAGGATGTGGAGATCAGGCCCGTCAGCCTGACCTTGGTGCCAGGGAAGGTCACGGAGCAGATCACTTTGAGTGCCATCACACAGCACATGCAGGACAACCAAGGGATCAGACCCAGCCAGCCTGGGCTTGAGAAAGGCAGGTCCTGCCTGAGCAACCTGATCTTCTGTAACAGGGTGACCTGCTTGGTGGATGAGGGAAAAGCTGTGGATGTGTCTATCTGGGCTTAGGCAAAGCCTTTGGTACTATTTCCCATAGTATTCTGACTAACATTACCACTATCTCTTTCTCTTTTTACCTTACTTCTATATTCTTCTTTACTGGTATGAATCTTTTTATCTGGTTTGGTTTTTTTGTTCTTTTAACCCATTCTTTTTTTCTCAGATCATGTTCTACCTTTGCCCTTCTTTTTTCTGCTCTTGTTCTCCCTTCTCTTTAATCACTCTGCCTGCCTCTCTTGCTCTGCACTGGTACTTGAAAGAAAATACCCTCAGTCAGCAGCTGAGATCTCAGTGTCTAGAAACTAAACCAAACTGCAGAAGACAGAATGGAGCAGCTCCCAAGCTTCCCAGAAGAGACAGTTCACTGGATTTCACCACAAGAGCTTTCTCTAAACCAGCTTGGAATGTAAATTTAATCCTTTTTAGCTTCTCATTAAAAGGTACGTGATCAGTCCGAAACTCTCCATCCTACAGCCTTCTCTGGTTGCAAGAATGTAAAGAAACAATCCTATCTCTTTCCTCAAATCACTTAATCTCCCAGTTGCTAGCCATCTGCATTAAGCCATCTCTTTCCCAGAAAAGGATCAAGTATTTTTCTCTGCTGAATGAATGTGGGCTCTTTTACCTACAACTGGAAACTCTCTCCAACAGCAGTGTGCAAATCAGTGTTTTCTCACCTCTCAGTGTCCCACAGTTAAAAGAGTTCACATGGATAAGGACAATATGCATAAAGAAGTCTGCTTGTATTGGTGAACACTCTGGCTATTTTCTACATGAAACTATTGGAACAGATTCTGAATCTTGGGAAGTTACTGTAAGAAGGAACTTAGAGGAACATCTGGCAAGTCTTTTAATTACAGAACAATACCGCAAAAATTAGAAAGGCTGAGTTCTCATGTGGCTTTCCAACATTTTGCCATACCAATTCAAGACACCTCCAGACCTGACCACCCCCACACAATCTAACCAGGCTCAGAGAGCTCCCACCACCACCATGGCAACAAACCCTTGTGCCTGCCTATGCCTGTTTAACCTTCCCACCAGTGCAGTTCGGAGAGCAGTGATACCGTGGGGAATTTACATTAGAAAAACACCAACTAGTTGCCACTGAAGTAGCATCAAACCCAAGACTGGCTGGCATCCCACAGAGTCCCAGAACAAGTAATTTCAACCAGTGGAAAATATTTTTTATATTTTTTTCATTCCTTCAAAGTCATCCCAAAGCCTCTTTGCAACTTAGTCCCTTAGTAACAGAAATTTTTTTTCATGTTTCACTGAAGCATTTGTAATGGAAGAAATGGGAATGTACATGTCATTACCAAAATCATATTAGCACGAGTTATCAGTAGTGCTTGCTTGGCCTGAATTTTTTCTCTTAAATATACAACTAGAAATACTGAAAACTCACAAAAAATGGGGGCAATTGTGAAAAACCTCAAAACGAAGAGGGCCCAGGAATAATCTGGATGAGCTCAAATAAAGCAAAGAATGGTGTGAAAAGTGCACTTTTAAATTTAATATAAGCATTAATTTTAAATTAATATTATTGAGGGAGCAGAGCAGAAAGAACATGCAAGAACAGAAACAGAGAAATGGAAATGCTGGCAGAGTTGTACATCATTAGCTTCTTGTAGTATAAAAAGGGAATCACTGGGAGTATTCCAGACTCTACTAAAAGTTAGAATGAGAGCTTACAAACAGGATACTAGTTGCAGTTTTTGGACAAATTGGAGCATTCTACTACTAGGCTACACACTGAAGAGTTACAGTGGCTAAGATGGGTATTAAAAAGGAAACAAAAGAACTTCCGCAACTTAAAGAATTGGAAGTAAATCATCTGTCTCTAAAATTATTTGAGAAAACAATGGCATGACTGGTATTTAGCATAACCAATATATTCTGGCAGTACCTGAAAATGGAAAGTATTATGCAGCTGGCTCACATTATTGATTTTGTATAGTATTTCTCACTCCTCACACTTTTGGGGAGAGCATTGCAAAAATTCTTCTGTTTTTCACAAATCTCTCATACTCAAGAAGGAAGACAGCTTTTCATTAACAAAAACTTTGTTTAACCTCAAGTTCATATATGATATAAAATATGAAAAATATAGGCTCCTCAGTAAAAATGACACATCCAGACAATGGATACACTTTAAACTATTAGATTTTAGGAGCCTACTGAAGCAATAGCACACAACTACATGATACATGAATATTAAGGAGCTGCCAAACCAACAGCAAGGAAAGAAACTGAAAAAAACTAGGGGTCCCTTGCATCATTTCAATTACATATGCCTTTTTTGGTTATCCACCTTGATCTCCAAAAATAAACTCTACTTAATGACAAGTAATCCACCCCCTATTTGCAGGCATTTCTCTCTATGTGGAACAGGACGTAGTTCTAAGCGAAGCACAGTACAAGGGGTGGGGGGAAGGGAGATGGGCAGAATGAGTTGGCCCAGGCTCTATCCCAAAATACTTCCAGACCAAGAACTCCATTCCCCCTCCTGGAAAGCAGCTGTCCCCTTTTGTTGCCCATTTGCCTTGCAGCTCGAGCAGCAGCAGTTTATGCTACTGAAGGTACCTGGGTTTGAGGAGGAGCTGTTACAAATACTCACATATGAACCTTTTTATGCATTTAGATATCCTTCACACCATTTGAAAAAACTAATTTTGTTGGTTTTGGAGTCAGTGCAGGCAACTGAAAACACCATGGAACTGAATTACAACTCTGGTTAGTTATGCCTATTACATCTTGAACTACATGACCATATACCCTTCTCCTTTTCCCCCTCCCCCCTTCTTACTGCAACAAATGGCAGCTTTTCTAGTGCTCCTTTAATCCTGGAAGAACAATTGGCAGGATAAAGAATATTGTTTTCTGAACTAAAAAAATGAGCTGAAGCACATTTGCATAATTACGTTGGTTTGGGAATGTGACTTGATTAAAAAAGGGGGGGAATAAACGGGCACTAGGATTCCCAAAAGCTAAACAGAAAACATCTTTTCTTTAACTTGACTACTTGTGCTTCCATTGAATTTTTACCTTCATTCACAGATCAGGAGAAGAACTAAGTTTGACAATTACAGGCTAAGGAAGAAACAGTACCTATGGAATAAGACAAAAAATACAGCTAACCAGAGGAACAGCAAGCACTATCAGGAAAAACATAAGATCATCAAATTCTTACCTGTTGTTTAATGTGGTTGGCAGAGGATGTGTTGCGTTGGGTGGCACAGTTGCATGAGTGAGAGAAGGGTTCTGTGATATTGTTGCTGGGGTCTGAATTACCCCATTTAAAGCCCCTACAATTCCATTGATTGCCAGCTGGCTGGCTGGTAGTGCTCCAATTATTCCACCCACACCAGGCACTGCAGGAATGGTGGAGGTTACAGTCTGCATACCACTAGCCAGTGCCCCCACTGTCACACCATTGACCTGCTGAACTCCGGTGACTCCTGAGCCTTGCTGGGCTGGACTCTGCCCAGCAGGTGGTGGAGTGGAAAGCGCTGATGAACTGCTGGTGCTTTGTCCGCTGGAGGTTATCTCCTGGTGTCAAAACAAACAAAAAACCCCCTCAGCTGCTTAAAATTTTACCTAACAGCACAATGCAAGGAGTATGATGAGTTAACTGGCAACAAGTTTAGGCTTAAAAGGAAGAAATAAAACTTACCTGATTTAATACTGGAAGAGAATTGTCTGGTAAAAAACTGTTTCCTAGATGAGGGCTTTTACTGCTGTTCAAGGAATCAGTGCTAGGTGCTAAAGTAATTATTTCAAAAAACACAGTGGTTACATTTCTGTAACATGCAAAAAGATTCAGAATAATTATTTCAAAATAATGTCAAAGGTAAACACAGAAAATGTAAAGTCAACCTTAAAATCATTGCTAAATAGTAAAATATTAACTAAGTAATTGGTGAATCAATAAATTCAAACAGATGTGCTCCATACTGAAGTAAAAGAGCTGCACTGAGACAAGTAGTAACGATTCAGATAAATAAACCAAGTGAATTTTTAAACATTTAAACACCTCAGCAAATACTTGGTCTATATCCACCCTGTATGTATATGCATCTCCCATCAATGGCATGTGTGGATGAAATGGGTATTTCATATAAATACATGATCTAACTCTGACACTTCAATAATCTCCTCTACTTACGTGCTTGTACTGGAAAGGCATGTGCTTGATGAGACGGGCTGGGATTTGAAGTTATTGTTGGAAAGGGCACGGAAAGCTGCGCATTGAGAAGCTGCAGCCGCTCCTTCTTAGCGGTCAGATTCTTTATCTGTTCTTCCAACCGCCTATTTTCAACCTGAAGTTGGTGTAATGATTTAAGCATTCCTAAAACTAAGACAAAAGTGCATATATTTCACAACAGCATTCAATGAATGAACAACATTTTCATTTGGTTTTAGTTTCAGTATTACAGTTAAGACTAGCATTAAGTCATATGTGAGAATATAAATAAAATTATTACAGAAGTTTGACTTTTACTGGCAAGATTTAAGATCAATTTTGTGTAATTTAAAGTAATTTATAGAAAAAAGCACATACTGTGTGACAGTAATCTTGGAATACATCTAAATCCTGGCTTAAATACTGGTAAAGTAGCATCATTAGAGCTAGCATTCATTTCAAGCAAACTGCAGTTTGATAACTCATCCCCAAATTAAAATAAAGAAATTATAGTATTTTAGTAGCACAGGTTAACTGCATAGTTGACAAAAATCCAGTTCAGCTGCAGTATTTGGTATTTTAGGCATTATAAACCAGGAAAGTTTGACAAGTATGCATTCAGCTAATAAATATGGGCAACAAACAACATTTATATAAAAATAATCAAGTTTGTGAAAAGGGAATTTTTCTGCTTTAATGGCTTGTACAGTGAATTGTAAACATACAGAAACAATGAAAAAACCCAGTAATGTGCCGTGAAGTTCTCTGTGCCCACCTCGCGGGGAGCTGCGAGCGGCGATCTCGGAATCCCCCAGCAGGGAGCACTCTGTGAGCACCGCACTTACCCCCCGGCTCTGCATAACAAGGGCATCACCTCCTGCACTAACCTGAGTTTTACCAAGCACAGTTTTTTCAAACTCCGATTTGGTTTCAGAGCTTGGATTTCCCAGCTAGTACTGGAGTATGACTGTAAAGCCACAGGGATAGCTTTTTTTTTTTCAAATTCTAAACTGTATTTGTTTAACATGACCTCTGGGCCTACTACAGACATAAGTCTACTGGTATAGGCACATCTGGTCATTTCCCAAGGATTTAGCTTTTATCCCTCCTCTTCAAGAACATACAAAGGAACCCTCAGTGAGCCCAAATGAGATGCAATAAGACTTAGCTAAACCTGTCCTCCAGCTATCATGTTTAAAGGATTATCCCCGCATGAATTTCCTCACAATTAGCATTTTTGTCAGGATACCATTCATAAAAATACTAACTAGATACCACTTTACATTACCAATGAGAAGACTAATACGTTCACTAAAATATAACACAAATCCCAACCTGGAATCAAATAATTTTTTAACATATTCAATGATTGATATTTTGTTGAATATGGAGATCCATGTGGTCTACTGATCACTTATGCTTTTAACGTATTTATTCTTGGATATTCCACTCTATTAAACTAACTTGAGAAAAATCATATTTGCTTGCTTTAAGAAGTTCACAAGAAAGGCAGAACATAATAAAGACATGAAAGCTCAGTAGGATACCTGCCTAACATGTAAAGATTTTCTTTTCAAGCAGTTTACAGCAAAAATGAAAAATAGAACAATAAAAATTTATGCTAATTTATTATCACACAATATAAAGAAAAGTGGGGAACTGTAATACAATATTTACAGTAGTGGATCTAAGAGTTCAGAATTCTTTTCCAAACTCTGCAACTGACCAGCTGGATCTGCAAGTTACTTGCTCTTGCTTGACCAGATTTCTCCATCTATAAAAATGTAGACAGTCACAGAGAAGTCTTTTGTAATCTTTTGATGCCATGTGACACATTAAGAACTACATTAGAATGATCCACTACAGTTGTATTTTGATTCACAGAAGAAAATAAATTTTGTTAAACTTCCTGGACAAGCATAGAATAGCAGCTCTGAGTAACAGTTACCAAAAGCTTAATAAACAGACTGTGAGTACTTACTGTCACTGGGGGTGCCTTGCTCTAATAAAAACTGCTGTCCTTCACTCCACTGTCTCTCCAGAAGCTGTTCTATGCTGGCTGCTACTGGGGGCAAATTTTCCCCACAACTGTTCCCTGATTGATCATAGCGAATCTGCAAACTGCTCACAGGGGATCTGTTGAGAATATTGCAATTGTTTAAAGAAAAGGATGAAAGGAAATGTATTGAAAAAAGGCTGTTGAAATTTCTTATATCAGCCTACATAATCTTACACTTTCAAGACTAAGTTAATGCATCAACATCACTAAGCACAACTGGTTCTCACTGCCAGGGCTTTAATAAAAGAAAGACATATTATTACAGTGTGAGAATTTATACTGAGAAAGCACATAAACCTTTTCTTGCATACAGACTCACAACATCCTCACTGACAGATAGCACTGAATTAAATTATACAACACGTAACTTCTACAGCAGAAAACCATTATATATGGATACACAAGGCACCTGTCTTTGTTGGTGGGGGAAACCAACTAACATCAAACTTCAAAACTTTCCTAGAGAAAGCTGGGAAAAATGAAAGCAATTTATTAAAAACAGTACATAGAAAGGCCATATACAATTCCACTAACATGTTCTCAAAACAATTCGGTAAACTCAGATTTTTCAGAGACTACATGTAAATATTATTTCATAAGGGATGCAACAAAAGTTAAAAGTTATCCTCTGCCTGTCCTGTGCACACTTAATATACCTCCTTTTTTTACCCCTAATCATACCTTGTTCAAAAAATAATCAATCCCCTTGCCATGTGTCTTTTCTCATTCAGGAGAAATCCAAATATTCAGCACACAACCAGAGAAAGAGGGTACCTTTCTCAGGTCCTGTGACAGGGGTACCTTTCTCAGGTCCTGTGACAGGGCTTCTTCAGCATTGGATGGGGCAAAATTTAACTTGTGAGCAAAACTAGATGTTAAGTGTATTTCTGACCAGGGCTTCTGGTCTGATGTATGCATGGTCCCATTCCTCATAGAGGACCAACACCAAAACCCACTAAAAGTTGGTTGTTGGGGTTTTTTTCATCAACTGCAGTGAGCTCAGATTCTCATATATTAGTTATTACTGTGAGCAACTGATGCCATAACGGGATCACAGCTGTACTTTTCTACCTGTAGTGCAAACTTACCAACAAGACCACCACAGACCCGGTACAGGACAACAGAGAGAGCTCAGGAAATCACTGTGTTAATTACGATTACCGTAATAAGCAGTGGTCACAGCACATTAGCTACCTAATGACTGTCAAGCATTTTGCAGGCACCAGAGCAAAGTGATTTTTATGAGAAAAGGTTTTAAATAGGTGACTTAAGAGCTCTGTAAGTATTTATAAATAATTCCTCTTTTCCATACAGGATGAAAGAAAAGCACTTGTTAAAACAAAAAGCCCTGATGAATGAGTAACCAAGGCAGTGTTTTTTGACAAGAGATGACAACTCAACAGCATTTAACAGCTCGGCACAGACATGGCCAAAAACAGCCTTAAAACTGTCTGCTTACAGGATGTGCTGAAGCCATAAGAAGGAAGGCTTATGCAGAAGTATTTTAAACAGAGGTAATACACTTACACTCCACACAAGCAACCCATTTTAAAAAACCCAAAACAACTAAACCAAAACCAAATACAGAACACCCCCAACCAACTCCCTCAGCAACCTCTCTCTCTTCCTGCTTTTGAAGGGTGCATAATGCTACTCTAACAGATTGTGCCATTTGAATTATAGATCACCAATAAAATACTTGTTGGGCTTTGGACTGTTTCCTATCAATTTCAAAAAGGTAGAAACAAAGCAATACATTGACCTCTGCAATCCTTCACTGGAAGTCTGTACAGGAGAAGAATTAAAAAAATAAATTATTTTAGATTTCCATGTATTGCAACATTAGTCAATCCATTGTCTTCCAAGAGAACCCCTACCTCATCCTTTAGACATGATGTGGTTCCTGCACACTAGGGTTGAATCCTTATTCCAAATAGTATTTGATCATAGTTTTCAACATGATTATAAACATTCTGCCTGCACTGGTCTGATGGTGTCACGGAGATGGCAATCCCGTGTTTTATACCTGCTTGCTGTCATAACTGTGTTTTGTTTAAATTTGGGATACAGTTACTCATACTATTAGAGCATTAATTAGAAGCAATGCAGGTATTACACAGCACATTTTTACATCTAAGGTTAACACAAGGTAAATAAAAGAAAACGTTTAAGTGTTACCTTGGGAAAAGCAGCAATTCCTTTGCAAAATGCTAACAGCTCACATATACCAGGTATATTTATATTTCTCATATATACATATATATATTTATAAAGTTAAAATATGACAGCTTAAACATCAAACACTGTGGTTATATTCGAGTACAAAGATGTAACAACATGAATTGGAAATGACCATGCAAGCTCATGAGTCACATATGTCTTCACAGAAGAGCTGCAATCAACTGTATCATCAACAGCAAACAAATGTTTCTGCAAGTGTTTTTGTTTTAAGCAACTTGCTGCAGATCACATGGCTCCTTCAGAGGAGTGCGTTATTTATGTATCTCATAAGCTTCAAAGGGAACTGTCAAACTTGCAGCAAAGTAACTCCAACAGATAAAGCAGGTAACATTCAGAGCTGCAAAGTTTCCAGACAGCAGACTGAAGTGGGGAAGGTGTGGAGTTACCCACACATTTTAGAAACGCTGCCATTAGTGTGATCTTTTTTATCACACAAACTGGGGTGAAATTTGCTGACTACTGAACTAAAGTGAATGAGTAGGTTTTCTAACTTTTTTCCATCCTAGGTATTTCAGACTAAGATTTTCCATCTTTGAATTCTGTAACAGCAACAATTTCTCCCCCTTTCTCTCTCACACAGCAGTCCCCATCCCCCTTCCCCTTTTTGGCTTGATTTTGAACAACCCTGCTGCCAAGTAACATCTATCTGCTCTTTGCAAAGTGCTCCAGCTTCCACACACTGCAGGGAGCTTTCCAGTTATGGACTGAGGTGGTCTTTGTATCATCCAGTTCTCCTTCACCATCCCCAACTAAACCAGCTGGAATTTTACCTTGTTGCAAGTACTGGACTGTATATATACCATGAACACACGCTCTGTAGAAGCATCATATTTAACAAGTTTACCTTCCCAAATATTCAACCAAAAGACAGACTGAACACAGCCATGACCTAAGCAAACCGTGCAAAGACCAGGTCTTTGCATACTAACCAAGAAGGCATTAAAACTCCCAATTACCAAAACATGTATGCATAAGAGGACTTCTTAATATATAATCCAAAGTTCTTGAATTTCCTAATTGTTGAACATTTCAGAGCATCTCTGAACTTCCTTGTCTGCCAATTTATATGCTCAGTTAAGTAATATTATTTATAATGAGAAAACACCCTAAACTCATTTGTAAATTCCCTATTTATTATTTTAGAAGCAACACATATTAGAAAGCTTAAAAGAAAGTTCATGACTAGGTAGAAATACCTAAGTGTGATAATGGAAAAATCTCATCCCATCCAGCAAGGCATCTTTGATGAATTAAGAAATATAATAGAAGATCAACAACACCAGGCACATACATTAAATTATCTAATTTGGAGATATTTGTTATAAATTACGGTAATAAACAGATGCTGTACCAATAAAATTCATTATTGCACTGCTATTTCTGTGTAACTACCATTTTTTAGCTATCCTAAAATCCTTTTCAGGATAAATTCCCATGGTCAGTCCCTAAGTAAAAAAATACAGTAATACCTCTATAAAGTCTAATTCATATGGGATCTAGTATGGAAAGCACAGCCCTTTAAAAACAAAGATTCGTTTAAAATATACAGAAAATATTACTGAAGTATATTTGAAACACAATATTGAAATTTTAACAGCAAGTATTTCAAAACAAAATAATGCGATCCAGTTCCAGCAGGTATCTCAAACTTTTCCAGTAGATGTGAATTGCAGCAGAACAAAAAAAGTTCTATTTTCAACAGAGAATTGTTACATATTTTGAAGTTGCGAGGGAGAAGGAAGAAAACATTTACTTGAATATTTTTCTGATATTTAATGTTTCACACCATCTTACTCATGTGATCATTGCTAAGTCTATGGGAGGAAAATATGATTGTGGTAATGAATCTGAGGAGATAAAGTAGCATATGTGGATTAAATGGTAGATAAATCCCTCTAAAGCAAGTCTCCATTTCTTAAGTAAGGGAGTAAACTAACTTACTTACAAATCTTCATTTGTAAACCTAACTTCAGTTGATATAAAGGTAAATTTCAGCACAATTTTAGTTCTCTGAAAGTATTAGGGATGTTTTTAGAAGGACGCATCTATATAAAAATACAAGTATTTATACATGTGTTTATATACATTTATGTATACAGGCTTTTAAAACACTTCAGTATTACTAGCAAAAAGACAGTGAAGTTTCCAAATCTTAAAACATTTCTTCTGCCTGCACTCTCCAATGTAAATAACGCTTACCGTGGTGAGAGACTTCCTCTGGGTGATCCTCCTCTGCCAACAAGGCTTCGGCTATTATCTCCAAGATCTTGATCTGCAGTGTAAATATTTCACAGCTGATAAATCGCCTTTTCTTAGATAAGAGTTTTAATATCTGATGCAGGTATTTTAAAAATACCTTAAATCTCAACTTCTATCTGTAGTTACTGCTGAAGAGTGCATAAGTAACTAGTCTAAGACTGCTGAACTGTAGCATGTAAGGTGTTGTCCTTACACATTTCTGAGGCTGCACCAGGCCATGGATTATGTTCACTTCTTTCATTCCTTTCAGTTTTACAGCACAGAAGCGTGGTTTGCATTTGCAGTACCCTCCCCTCAGCCACTTTTAATTTGTACGGTGAAAGTAATGAATCACAGCTGTGGACAGCTAATCTGTATGCTTATCACAGCAAATCCTGATGCTCTGTATTTTTTTAACACTTTGCATTCCAAAACAACTCATAAAATATATAATGTATTAAACTTACTGCTGCCATCTAACAAGCACACATTATTCTGCAAATTTACTGAAAACTTTATGAAAGCGTATAATTCCCTAATTCCTATTTATAAGCAGAAGCATAGGAAAGCCCCTTGCTAAAAAGGTAGTAAAACAAACAAAAAAGGCCTCATTAAATATACGAAAACGTTTTGCTTGGAAGGACTCAAAAGGGTTATTTTCCCTATGGCCTCTCAATAAAATAACCCTATCTGCCCCCTTCAAGGTTGCCCTCCCCCTATTCTGAGTCAAGCGACCTCCGACCCCTTGGAGGGCAAAGACATGACTGATCCATTCTTGGTAAACTGCTAAACTCATTCCCTTCCCCCAAACAGGCATGACTACTACGACATGTCAACAAATCCTTACGGAGGGAATGAAACAAAGCAAAGCCAGCGGCTCATTAAAACCGCAGCGGAGAGCCCGCGGTACCAAATGCCAAGCGGTAAATATTCACAAGATTATTAAATGCTGCACAAGTTCTCTAACGGGATCTCTTTCACACAAACTTGTAGGTAATGCAATTTCATGAATTATGCAAATAAAGGTTTCAACTATTCACGACAAAACCCAGAGCTGTGTTACTCCAGTTGCAAAGAGCTGGGAACTGAGCGCATCAATCACCGAAGTCACAGGAGACACTGGTGCATTCCTGCCTGCTGATGGCTCTGCTTAAACATTTACATTTCACACACCGAAGGGAAAAAGGGGGGAAGAAAACACACGCTGTTCCACAGAACAACTGAGAATTTACTTCTAACACAGAACTTCGTACAGACATTTAACAGCCAAATGCTGAGCAGAGCTCACAAATAAAATGTATCAATCTTTTTACAAACAGCGAGGTCTGTGGAGCTGCACATTTGCCCGGCAGCGGACGCTTACCTGCTTGGCTGTTTTCAGACTGAGCTATAAGTGCTGCCATGGCTGAATTGGGATTCAGCCTATTGCCGTACATGTGGGATGGAGGCAGACTGAGAGAAGATCCAGGTAGGGTGTTTGCCTGCAAGAAACCGATTAAAACTTGAATCCTCTTTTTAAAGGGGGGTAAAATGCTCAATGTATTTTCAAGAAGCCTTCCTACTGCACAATTACTATTTTTGTAAGTTGAATGTATTTTAAAAACAATGTATTTAAAAGAAAAAATATTTTTCTTTTGTGACTACTGAAATAGAGTTGCAGTACTTTGAAAATATGTTTTAAAGTGTGTTGTACTTGTTGTTGGCAAGATCTCTTAGTAAAAAAAAAATAATTCTAATGAAAAAGCACGGTAGCAAATACTAAAAATACCTAAACTGCATTTTACAACAACCACAGTGTAGCAGGACGGGCAGATTTCTTCCTTGTGATCCTGAAGTATGCGCTCAGTGTTAGTACTTAGGAGCATGGCGACCATGTGGTTATCCTACTAATTATTTAATCTTATTAAACCATTTACAAAATAAGGGCAGGTAGACAACAGATGTCTCACAAATGCTTGGGTTCCTTACATCACAAGCCGGCTGTGGAGGTCAAAAGGTCCAACTTTCAGCTCTATAGTTTAACTACACAGAGCCATATTTCCTTTGCTCGACTCCGTCATTAGTAAAACGTGCACACTATTTTGTTACTTCCTATTTTGATAGACTTGGAAGCCTGGTGTTTTTTGTTTTGTTTTGTTTTTATTTTAAAGAACGCAAACAGCCATTACAAGTATGTTTTCTATACAATAGGGGGCTTGGGGAATCACAGCTTTGCCCTGACCCCATATAAGGAACTGTATTTTTGGCAGTTGGCCAGCTCTACTTATTGAAGAGCTCCCAAAGTTTGTGTTCATTCATGTTGCTAACCACAATTCTGAAGGTCTCTGCTGGGACTTGTGCCAAACAAGCGAAAATGAACCCTTAAACAGATGAAGCTAAGGAGGCCGGCCAAAATCTTGCATAATCCAACACAATAAAAATACCTTCTTCCTTGGCTGCTTATGCTTTTTCCCTTTCGAAGAAAAGATTTGTGTCAAATGCTGAGTTGCAGAGACAGGCAATCAAGGAAATAAAGACATGGCTGCTTATTTAAAAGGCATTTTCCTATCTGATAAAAAATTATTTCAGAACAACAAAAAGACTGCAAGAGGGGTGGGGTGGGGGATGGAATCGAAGATACACAAACCTGTGTGATTACCGGTTTTAAAATTAATCTTCTAAGAAAATGTAAACAGCCTTTACAAATGAAACTTCTTTTGAAACAAAAAAAGAAGGTGAACAGTAAGGAACTCAATTTGTGGGGCATTTTGACATGCACAACTGGACACAAGAGACAGGGGAAACATACTGGTTATTACAGCAAAATATTACAGAGTATAAACTATGTCTCTGGAAAGAATCACACACTACCATTAAGTTTTGGCTTTCAGCCAACATATTAAACTTGATGAATGGACTTTTATGAATTCACACAACTGTTTTCAATGATGCTTTATTTACTATATACTGGTGAGAAATTGTGCCTGATACTCACATTCTTCTACTGTCACAAAGTTAGAAAAAGCCACAAGTAATTGCTTACAATGATTGGGGTTTTTTTCACTTTTCAGTTTATAGGTATGTGCAAGATTTGCTAAACATGGAACAACAGAGTCACTTCAAATCTGGCTGTTAATTCTGGTTGTTCGGTTTGGGGTTTTTTTAAGAATTGTGTATCTTTAGTAGAATTAATCAGAATTATTTCTAAGTCTTAAAAACAATGCAGGCATTTCCACCTATACATAACAGCTTCCAGAAATACCGTATGTATTAGTCCTGAGACACTGACTGACAAAGGCACCAGCTCAGAACAGCTCCTCCTGTTATCCTTAACAAATGCCTACAGCGCAATTCCAACTTCACTATTACTGCTCACTAGCAACCTTTAGCTGTTTTCCCCTCAAAACCAAACAAACTTCAAAAACAATATAGGTTTTTTTGAATCCTTTCACTGAAGAAACCTTACAGAATGAAATATTAAGAGATTCAACCATTCAACCATATCTAAAAGGTCAGACTAGCAAAATAAAGTCTGTATATACACTTGATTTAAATAATTGCTTGAGGCTATGAATTCTACTGATACAATTTGTGCTTTTTTTAACTCCAAACACCAGGTCTTATTTCTGTTTACTTTTAGAATGTTTCTCTAAAAGATTTCTTTTAATTCTAGTAAGTACTGCTCACATTTTACACAGAAGCTGCTATTCTTAGTCTGTGTAATTCACTGCAAGGCTGCTTAAATGTGCAATAGCGACTACCCATTGGTTTATGATGGCAGGGTAGCTGTAATCAGCAAGGAGAATACATGTTAATTTGACTAAAATATGCAGAAATAGCTTTAAGAACTTTCTAAAAATATCTAAGTATCTCAAAGGGGGTTGCTAAAGTTCGTTAAGTAACCATCACATCACAAAACAAGAGACATCAAAGGAATTGAACAATGTTTGCTAAGTGAGTTGATAGATCAAAAGACTTAGCAGGATTTAAACAGTATCTAAGAACTAGAGTTTTTTCACAAGTGGTGGTTTCACCCTAAACTTAACCCCTGTTTATACTTCAAAATAAAAGTAAACGTGTCCTACAAGTTGGAACTACCAAAGTTCTAATGCCATCCTGCATCCTGTGAAACTCTCAAAGAAAAAAGCCAATAAAATTGTTCAGTAAGTTGGAGGCAAATAAAAAACTTTGAAAATACTTTTTTAAAATAGCAATGTAAAATGACAAGAATAATGATTTGCAAAGCTTTCTTATGAATGTGACGACTTCATCTGACAGGGAAGTAGAGAAGGTGGAGGAGTGCTACATAATTTAAAGGTGAAATAAGGAGCTTCATGTTTCACTCACAGTCGAAACAAGCTGTAGCAAGCATTTATTAAAAATGCGCAATCATCCTGTCAATACATATTAAGGTCACAGGACTGAAATGTTCTAAAATGCAGAACTTTTAAAGCTGTATTATTCTTTATTTCAACTGATTCCTTTTAAACACTCAACACAATACATGATAAAAATGTATGAACTAATAAAAAAATGAGACTGCTAAGTATTTATTTTGAAAACGCAGCAGATTTCCCCGAAAATATTTTAGCAGAAGGATTTAAGCCCATCTAGAGGTATGTAACACACTGCTTTCCTTTATGGCATGTTCAATAAATCAGTAAAGCCATAAGCAGCAGAGCAACACTGAAGGATGTTGCATTGTAATTCACAGAATGTGCACGTGCAATAAGAATAAATGATTGATATTTGATTGATGTTTAAAAACACTTCCTCTGCAGCAACAAAGTGGTAGTATATTCTTCTAATTAAAGAACAAGACTTGCAAATTAACTAAATTTAACTCTGAAATATTTTAAATAGTTTCATATTTGTTTGCATGACTCCAAAATCCTATTTTACTCTAACACTATGACTACAAAGTTTCCCAAGTAACTGAATATTTACTTAAATTTCCGGGGAAAGCAGTCTCCTCATTTCAAAAGTTACATGTTCTTTAAGCAGAAAAAAACAAAGAGGAGAGAATTAGGCAATACTTAGCTGTATGCAATTAGATTGGGTCTCGAAACTTTGAGACCCTTTGAACATGCCTTTTCCCCTTTTTCTTTCAAGTTTTATGCTATAAAATATTTTCTGATAACAGGCCTCATTTCTGTCTCAGCTTCACACCAGTAAGGTTTTAATACTCAGCGTGTGATGAGAGATGAAACCAAGTGTGAACAACTTTTGGGTCCCATGAGTAGGCTGACTGTTGAAGCTGTCAGGTTCCATTGCATCATTCCACATTATTCTATGCCCCAAACTGCTCCCTAATTGTTAGGGGCTTAACATATTCAAAACCATTGTTTAGACTAATGCTGAAATGCCTACAGTTGAGTTTCCATAAAGAAAGGGGAGGGATTTAATTGTAGTTAAACCACTACTGAACTCTCCTTCGTTCATGACAGGACAACATGGATGGCTGGAACAACCAATTCCAAGATGGCTCCCTAATCAGGTTATATCCAATCAACATCCCTTTCCCCCTCTGCTTTAAAAACAGTCATTGCTATATTGTAGCTTTGTGTTATATCTTCATGATGCTTTACAATTAGCAACAGATCACCTAATTACCTATTTCCACCAATATCTATTTGTCAAAAATAATTTCAAAGGTTACTTTTATTTCTTGTTTAAAATAAAAACATATCATTGTTCCTGTGACTGTGGTCACACCATTAACCAATCATACCAGGTTCTTCATCACAGCACAATGCTGTGATACAAAGCACAAAACTCTCCCTTGTTCTTATTAACACAAAGTAAAGAAATAAAGATCATTAGATACCACAAGCAATTAACTACTCACGGCCAACTACTACTGAAAGCAGTATAAAATACTTTGATACAGATGAAGTTTAAAGCTACATTTTCTGCAAGCTTTTCTGCTACACTTCTGAGAAGATGTTACTAACGCTTTCCATGCAGTTGTCGAGCTTCATGAAACATGAAAGGAAATTCAGGCACCAGACCAAGTACTAACATCAGCTTACTTCATCTAGAAGTCATCTTAAGCTCATGTATTTTGGTCTATGACAAGCAGCATTTATCTGAACAATGTATTAATTGATTAAAACCTGCACTGCAATTAAACGAGCTTAGATATGAACACATATTAATGCTAGGCACATCATTATAATAACAAATTGATAATATGCATATATATAAATTAATTGCTTTTCTGGAGAAGTGAAAAGAGCTGCCTATCAAGTGACAGCAGCAAAAGCAGCCTTGTCTTTTGCTTCCCAGCTTAACTTGGACAGGTGAGGAAGTATTATTTTTATCCCTAGAATTTTAAGGCCTTTCCTTGGGTAATGAAGGCAATGTGAAGAAGATGCTATGCTTCCTTTTATTATTTGAGTGCTTATGGTGCCACCTTTAACTTCATTTAGGAGATGTGAGGGAACCACCAACACACACTGATTGTCACTTGCCTTCTCTGAGCTGTGGCTGCTCCTCTGGGATGGCCACGCACACCCACAGAGGGGTCACACCACCCATAACTGCAACACAGCCAAGCAGCGGGGAAGCCCAAGAGCAAGTTCTGCCACAACAACTTCTCATGCATTACTTGCTGCAACACATCCCTTGAAAATTTTTACCACAAATATGAATTTGCTTAGAAATCTGGATCTTGTTTCTAATGAAAAAAAAAATCCACATTCCTGTTTATTTTACTATATGCCAAGAAATACAGATGGAATGGAGGACAACACAGAAGATCCTTAATAAAATACTGTTTCCACAATTCTTCTGAAAATTATCCTCTAACTTTTTAAAACAACTAGTACAACAGAAAATAGTACTAATCTGCAGCATGGTAAATACTATTTGTATAATTTTAACTAAACTGATAGTTTCATTTACATCTTATTAATACACATTTTGGCTGTCCTAAGTTGAACATTATTAATTTTCAATCAAACTATATCAAGCACTTGACTAAAACAGCCTACATGATCTACTCATGATTGAAAGCAGAGAGCAAATTTTTACACTAACCTCATCTCACCTGCTATCACACATCATCAGTGTGAATCAACCACTGCAGTGTTTTATTCATTCATTCTACAAAAGCAATACTGAGGCTAAAAACACAACCCTCCCATACTGTCACTGTTACCATCCAAGCACTCTGAAGCCCTTAAAGTTTGGGGGTTTTTTAAAACAGATAATCAAGGTCCAATTACACAAGAAATGTTTTCACTATGTGGCTGAAATAGAAGAATTAGCAGTTTAAACATTTAATTAGGAGGTTGGAAAAGTCAAAATGAAGTCAAGAAAAAGATTTTACAATGTCTTACAACAGCAACTTTTCATTCAAAAAGAAAAGGCATTAATTACAAATGTACAAATTATTATAATTTAAATCTGTCAGGAAAACTGTGTGCGTGACATGTAGAATCATTGTATGGATACAATATTCACATCATTAGTACTTTCTCTGTTACTTGCAAAAATAAATACTTTGAACTGCTAGAGCTGTAATGAAGACTCTCGCTTATGAACAAACAAATAATCAAATACTGTCTTTGAGAATCAATTGTTTTGCTTAAACGTGCAAATAAATCCTTCAATTAAATGAAGCAATCTAACCTTCAAACAGCAGCACTCAAATTTTTTCCCAGAAAGGCATGAATGAATGCAACTGGGAAACACAGTGGGATTTGAAAGGCAAAATGAAAAATTAATGGCACACCTACAGAAACTAATTTATACCTCTGCCCAGTGTACAACAAGGGCACATCAAGTCATTAAAAACCACATGGATAGAAGGTCTATCTTCCAGTAATGTGAAAACACTACCATCTCAACTGTACTACCTGTTTACTCATCTCCTCCGTGTTAACTAAGCTGGATATTATATAAAATTTTAACGAGTTAAAATCTATTTATTTATATACCAGATATAAAAAAAGAGACTTGTACCAAAAACTTACTAGAATGCTACCTCATTAAGAGGTCTTTTTTGGTTGGTTGGTTTTGTTGTTCAGGCTCATTTGTTTGTTTGTTTGTTTTGTTGTGGGTTTGGGCTTTTTTTCAAAGGACACTTTAGAGAGGTGAGACCGTGGGATTCCTCCAACTCCCCCACAGACATAACTGAAAACAGAGCTTGTATTTCAACACAAATTCCTTTTACCTCAAGGTTGTTCCTCCATCCTTTCCATCCACCTCTATCTTCATAGCACTTAACCTGTGTGTGCTCTACATAGACAACTGGAAGCACTACCTTGCCTAACAATCTGAATTTCATAAGAACTTTAACCTACATTTCACTCTCACACTGACTAGCAGAAAAAATTACTTTAATAGGAAACAAACTTAGTATGCCGATATTAGTCTGCCCTATTTTCTTCATTTATATCTCAAAGAAAGCCAGACGCCCATAATAAGCCAAATAATGGATCTGAGAGAAAAGTAACTATTTTCAAGATCATCTATAATTTCAGAAGGAGTAATAATATAGAATCAGCTACTTGTTCACAGACATTAACACTTAAAGCAGCTAAATAGACCTTAGTAGTCTTTGCTATTTAAGGGATGAAACAAACACCCACAGTAGCAGAATTGCTGCTGTGTAAAAATGCTTGCAAGCTCCTCAACATTTATACAAGGCCTGTAAGGACACTGACTCAGCAACAAAACACACACCAGGTAAACTTGAAATCTTTTTCCAAGTCAGACCTAAGCATTCAGTTCCATCTAAACAGTTTTTATTATTTCCATTGCATACAAACTAGAAAACTTCACATATTTCACACTGAACACCATTACAATTGTCTCAAGCAGCTAAATTGAAGTAGTGCTACACTCAGTTCAACGAGGAGGTCAATGTGCCTCAGTTGCCTGGAGACTGATTGTTGCTACAGCAGCACCAGATAAGCCCAGCTAAATAAGCTTCAGCTTGAAGGCAGAAAACATTTATTGCTACCCCGAAACAGGGATGCAGTTGTCTCAGCATGCAGCCTGCACAAATTCATGCAGCTGCCTTTCAGGCTACCTCTACATTGCATAAGTCTACATGAACACAATCTTACTGAAGCAAGAGAAAAAACACAAGAAGTAAAGATTTTCATTGGGGTAAATACTAGATTACTTGGAACTATGATTCCTTTGTTCTTCCAGTTGAGTCACATGTTAGAAGGAATTTTCCCTCTGGCTGTAAATTCTTGCTCCTTGCTACTCTCGTCCACCCCCACCCCAAAAATCCTCAAGTTAGATTGCATGAGAAGAAAATTAGATTTTTGCCCATTTTGCCTAGAAGTAACAAGGAATTAAAACCCCTTTTAAGTGAGAAACAATTTTGATGGAAAAACCTTTACTAGCACAGTTCTTCTACATTTTTAATTTTGCAAGATTCAAGTGGCAGTGACACAAATGTTTTGGAGGGAAAGTCACTGTTTAGCACTGACATCCTACCCCACTGTATCAAACCTCTTTGTCTACAACATACTGCAGGATGCATTTAGCACACTTTCTAAATCCACCAGCACTGACAGTTTCCCCTGGCAGTGCATCCCAAAGATGAGCAACAATATTCTACTGAAAATTATTTCTTTTTATTCTGGATGTGCTGACTTTTATATTTTTTTGTTAAGTTATGAGATCAGGAGAACTGAGTAATTTCAGCATCCAGTCTGTGATCCATGTCAATATTTACCTTTGGTGCCCAGTGAGTAGGAACCTCTTTCAAGAGACCTGATCATCAAAAGGTGTTTTGATAGTAACATAAAATATGTTAATTGGTTTTTATGTATCCACCATTTCCATTGATTAGAGAATTTAGTACCACAGCAAGGACATAATTTCCTTTTTCTGGAAGCGTGCTGCTTAAACCATACTTATGCTTATGTCCAGATGTTTTAGTATTCTCTTTTTAATTATCACTCATACTAAAGGTCATACACATTATCTTTACAAAGAAAAATGCCGAAATATACCCAAACTGACCACAAATTGGTAAAACTGGGTACTGTTTTGCATTTTTAAAAAACAACAAGCAAAAATGCCAAACAAACAAAAAATCCTCACAAACACCACCACCACCACACACTGAACTTAAAAATGAACTGATAGAACTCACTTATTTTGGAGAAATTTAGCAATATATTAACCTATTAAACCTTTGCTGTAATAGTTGCCTATGCTTTACCTTAATGACTAATTACTAAGGGCCAAGTGTTTCACCACGAGGCACCCACCTGTTCCCACCTCTGCTGACACGCAGTAGAAATCTGTACTATTTGCACTCTGGACTTCCTAAGGGCTCCTACGGCACTCAGTATCTTAATGGTTTCTGTATTAAGAAACAGACTTCACAAAGTGGCTTGAAAAAAATATAAAAAAAAGAGTAAAGCTCTTCCTAAGTTCTGAAAATCATCTCTTGATTACATGTCTAATGCTATTTAATATAATTAGGATAAGTTCCTTTGCATTACAAACTTTTAACTCACATATGGTTGTGATGTGGCACCTTCAGGATGCTTTTAACACAGATTACTCACTACAGTCTGGGACTGTCACATCTATCTCATCCCAAAGTCCTAGAACTGAGGGCAACTTGTCTTTTTTTGTGTATTCATTCTACTCTTGAGAGAAAAGTTCATTAAACACTGACAGCTGTTAGACCTGTCATTTTCTAGAGCTCCCACAGTGAGGATAGCCCAGAAACTTCCCTTAAAATACCCCACCCTTCCCAGCCCCAGCAAAATCGTAAGCTTAACCTGAAACTTTCATTTCTTCCTCATGTTTACTTTAAGCTGAATATTTTAAAAAATAAATTAAAAAAGGGGGGGGGGAAGATAAAAAAATTAGTATTTTTCTCAGAGGAAGACTGGGAAACAGAAATGAAAGAAGAGTATCTTCCTTGGCCATACTGAATTTGAGAATATGACACCCATAATTTGAGAATACAACTGTAAACTTGGAAACAATATCAGTCAGGTAGGTGCATTTTACTGTCCTATGAACATGCCCAAACCCCCCTCCCGAAGACTTGCAAAAACCCCTCTCAACTTGAATTTTCAGCAAAGAAATATCTACTTGCTTAAGATGTACTCTTAAGTTCCCTCGCAATTTCATCCCTGTTGTGTGGAAGGCACAAATAAGATTACTCCCAAAACTGCTCCTAACTTCTCTATTGATAGGGACAAGAACTAAAAATAGAGTTCTTATTTCCTGTATTTTCATTTATTTTCCCATGAGTGCCAGAATATAAAATAAAAAGGACAAGAAAGTTCCCTTGATAGCATGCGAAATAATGAGCAGACTTAAACTATGACAAGGAGAAAACCTGCTAGAACAAGAAGCCAAAAATAGTGTAGACTAGTGATGTGGAGAAAGAGCAGGGGACTGGAGATCCAAAATTAGGGACTAGACTAATTCAGAAAGTGAGAAAATATAAACCACAGGACAGATGCCTCTGAAACATCATGTGCCCTACATTCAGAATCTGAAAAAAATCTTAGGATTCCATAGCTTTCACATTCCTCTTGTTAACCAACACCACCAAACCTACTAGAAAAAAGTCAGCCTTATCTCCCTCTAAAAGCTGATCAGACAAAGGATACCACCACTACATGAATGCTAAAGAAAACCCTGCTGGTTTTCTCCTGCTCCCAAGGAGAGTAAAGCCAAATGAACTTCAGAAGGGACAATGGAAGTGATAAAAAGAAACTTATTTCACTCAGAATTGCAACTGAGCAGGCAGCACCTCCGTTCCCAATTCTCCCACCTCCACGGTGGTGCATCACGCTGTGTGCAAGTGGACCTACCAGACCACCACAAATAAATACTGGATGTAAAAGAATAACAAACACCCTTTAGTTTCCCTGTCTCTGTGCAAGCCTTAAGGACTGCTGTTACAGACACTTCTTGTGCTTTTCCTTCTTCGTGATCTGCCTCTGTGGCAAAGGAAGCACAGTGAATAAAATAAGTGTTGGGAATTCAGAAAGAAAATACCACAGAAGCAGCACAGAAAAAAAAAGAAGAAGAATCCAGCAGCAGCATAAAAAAAATCTGCCATAAGAAAATCTTTTGGATTGCATCTGTAGAAGAGGTTAGTGGCAAGTATCTGCAGGATTGCTTGAAATTGCCTCACAGATGTGCTCATTACAATCACTAAGAGCAGAGATGCCGTCACGCCACAGAAGGAAAAAAATCATCTACCAAGTCAAAATTTTATGCTGAATTTTCAAAATAAGAATCCTGAAAATTACTGAATAAACTGAGAGTACTATAATGTAAAGATCATACATTACTGAATCATACAATACCAATCCTAAAGACTTGATGAGCTACAAATTTTTAAAGCAAAAGGCTGCACATTTAAGCAAATTACTACATACTGTTTCCACTCCCACTGAAAATACTATTGAAATGAGATGACAAAATACTTAGGTGCATTTTTTCTTAAAAGCAATACAGTTGGAGACACTAAATGGCTGTAACAATCAATGACTGAAGAAAACCCAGTCAAAACCCTTCCCCCCTTCCAATCCTGCAGTTTGATCCTGCATTCAGAACATGGAGATCCCAGAAACAACCACAGAGCACTAGAACAGTTATTTCACTCATTTAAATAATGAAAAAGAACAGACAACTCATTTCAATCTCAACCCCAACCAAAGTAGCAAACATTCAACTATACAAAACTAAATCTACTAAATAAAAATTTGGGGGAAAAATTTCAATCTAACAATCATTTCCCGATGAATAAAAACAAATCTTGCTGTGCAATACCAGAAGACACTGAGGCACCCAAGCCACAGCTTTTTTTATGAACATGTTAACACTAAGAATAACTTACCAGAAAGCAATACAGAGAACTGTTACAGAACAGTGTAACAAGCTGACAAACATTTTTGCTGTAATTATGAAACACAAGGAAATCTTTGAGAGAAAAACTGAGCATAGGACGTCAGAGTGGTGTACATTTTCCTTTGAGGGAAAAATTAAGATAATATTCAAAATCCAAATGCTAGAAAGTGGTTTTTCTCAAGGACAGAGGACACATATAAATTTGACATAATCATGTAAAAGTTAAAGATACACTTCTGAGAGAAAAGACAGACATTTGGGATACAGGACTTTGCTGTTACATATAAACCAGGCACTACCCACAAACATGTCAAGAGGACCAATTCGCTGGAAAATCAGATACAAATATTTGTGTGGACTATTCTTCTCGCCTGTATTCCTTTTTTCCTACATTGTTGCAATTACTGCATGCATTGTTATGCTAATAAAGCCTCACTGAATTAAGCAGTGTAACCTATGTGAGGCAATGCCCATGACATATAAAAAAGAACAGGATGACAAAAAATTTGCACTTCCAGCAATTGGCATTTTTACTAGTCCAATGATTCCCACCTGGTGAGAAACACCAGCACTTAAATTCAGTTATGGCACAGCATGGAACACAAGTTAGTAATGTCTTTTGGATTTATTGGAATCAGAATTACGAGTAGCAGGAGAGAAAAGAAAATAAGACAAAAAAGGGGATTGCAACAAGACCCATATTGTATTTTTGCTTGAAAAACAAACAAACAAAACCTACTGTACTGGAAGCATCATACTGGTCAACAGAATGAAAAAAATCAAAGGATTTTCAAGTTGGATTTTCGAGGAGTTTTAAAGCTGTTTTTTTCAGCTTTAAAATCAGGGTTGTTTACTTGTTGCAGGAAAAAGCAGCAGTTCAAGGTTTTAATCACTGAAGTTTTATATGTGCATATAAGTTATTAAAAATAACAAGTTATTTTGCTATTTTGAGTAGTATTAATTTAATAGTATTATTATTTAATAATACTATTACCTAATCTAGGACAGTTGCTTTCAATTGCTAGCAAGTTTTTTAATACTATGAACAAAATTTTCTGTATTAGATACCTATCATACCATCCTAATCAAAATATATCAGAGAATTCTGAGACTAATTCTGTGGAAACACTTTTTTCCCCCAAGACCTTCTCTTTATTATGTTTTAAACATCTTCCTTTAAAAATAAAATCCATCAGAAATTGACAAATTTATGATGTTCCCAAAATCATTATGACTAACACCCAACAGAGATGCAAGAAAACAGCTGAAATCTTACAGGATCCCCCTCAGCGGTACATCTTTGAGGCTACTCCAATTTTTAGTACTATTCCAATTGTACATCTGCCACCCTGACCACAGAACTGAGCAGCCAAGGTTTGGTCATACTTGCCCTCTTAACTAATAGTAGTTTGAGTAAAACCTAATTTTTAACTACTACTTTTTACCTGCTATAAAGGTACAACCTCACCTTGGCTTATAACCTGGGATGATTGTTTTTCTTTTAATCAGAACACTACACAAGAAATACATTTGCACACTCTTACTTGAAGACTTCCATGGTCAAGAGGTGGATAAACACTGGGAATAGCTCCACAAGAGCCCAGAAAGCAGACATTGCACTCTGGTGAAACTTTGCAGAACTGAGCAGGTAAACCCCAACCCTTGACTCATTTACCCTAAAACTGCAGGGGATGGGGGGGCAGGAGGACCAAAAAAAAAGGTTCGCTTCAGTTGGAGAACAACTGCCTGGCAAACAGGGCTCTCTTGACTGAATCTCTTCAAACTAGTAAGGACCTTACGCACTGAAAGAAGACTCACTGAAGCAGTGGAGGACTTTGTTAATTCTCTGTTCAAAGCCAAGAGCTCACCTTTATGGCTGTCAACCAGAAATTCTCACACAGTTCAGAACCAAAAGACTCTTTAAATGATAGTACCTGGGAGTAAGATCCTGACAAGTAAATCTGTGACCACTTGAAAACAAGTTTGACAGTGAGGTAAGATACACAACTTCTTTGGGAAAGGAAAAAAAAAAGTCCCCAGGGTAACTGCCAAACAACAAAGCCAAAGGAAGGACAGGAATTTTAAGCACTTAACCTATGGAGGGCTCTCTAGTTCAGCTAAACAGTATGAGAAAGTCTATCTCTCCTAGGGTATATAATTCTCTTTTTTTTTTTTTTGACAACATTAGGGAAAAAAATAATACAGTATTTCTGCTCCTGACTGCTAAATATGGGTTTTGTCCTATTGCTTTTTGAATCTGTTTGTCGTTTGTCAGAGGTTAACAAATAGAAGTGATGGTACACTACTCTTGCTTATTTAACTTTTCCATGTCAATTGATTTTACAGACCTTTGTCTTATCCCATCTCAGTGTCTCTTTTTCAGGCCAAGAGCCCTTCACTATTTACTCACCCCTTATAAAGATATTCTTCGCATTGTTCACTGCCACAGCTCATCTTGTACCTCTTTTGGCATGCACCATATCTATTTTGAATAGAAACTGTCCTTTCTCTTTAACATTGATTTTATTTGCCCTCTTACCACCTTGTCAACACAGGCTGGTGAGGTCTTTCAGCAGTTTGTGACAGCTGATCTTCCTAATGGCTTGTTTTGTAACCCAGCATAATCAGCAGACTCAGCATCTGTTCCTCCTCCTTTTCCTAGATCATTTATGAATAAGTTGAGCTGTACAAGAGGCCAAGTCTTTCCAACACTCTGATGGCACACCTTCCACTGTGAAAACTGAGAATCCACTTAGGGCCTGAGTTTTTTTAAATCTTTTCATCTGCTACTAAACTATGACACAACCTCTCCCCTTATCAGTCTCCAGGAATGTTCAATTTGAGAGTCTTCAGCGAGTTACAGTGTGTAACAACTTTGGAAATTGAAAACAAAATAAAACTTGCCAAAGCACCATATTTTTCATTCATTTCTTTAAAGTTGTTTCTATCAATTTGTGCAACAGAGATGTCACTCAGTTTTGGATGAAACCACTTTATTTCCTTATCAAACCAGTCCAGAAGAATGATGTAAAGATATGAACTGCCACCTAAAAGCTGTTATTCAACATTGAAATGTATTCTGTGTTGGTCTCCACACAGCATTGTTGCTATACATGTACCATAGACATCCTTATGTGCACATACACACCATTAAGCTTGATTTTAATTCTTTATGTTTGTATCCACTATTTTAAATCACTGTAGACTCTATAAAGTTGATTGCTTATAGAAACATAAAGATACATATTCCATACATTCATTGTAAGACATTCCCATCAGAAAATGAGAAATACAGGTATAAAATCATCATGTCCAGTGCAGTATTCCTTCATACTTGCACACTAATCATGGTGGGTTTCTACTACTATCACTTTGTACTCTCTGGTCTTGATAAATGTAATCTTGTCCAACGTAAATTCAAACAAAATACTATCACAAACATATTTTCTCTGGTTCACTACTTCAACTCTGCCATCGTTCTGCACTGCTCCTGTGTCTCCCTTACTTCTTCACCATCAAACATGAACTACATATCTTCATTTGCATGACTTTTCAAATACAGAACTATAACATATGTGTCAACATTCATTTGTTAGCAAGATGTCACCCTTGGCCATCCCTTTGCCAGGGCTAGCCTTAGTTGTCCATTTGTCACATCTCCCAAACAAACCCTCTGTTCTTTAACTGATATCAGTATTTTGCATAAAACATGAAAAGCTTTACATATCTTTCTCTTTTAAACCCTTTCTTAAAACATTGTTCTGATAAAAGACATTGGTTAGAGCACTGATGAACTGCAACCAGAATTTATGCTACTAGTCATAATACAGTCATTATTACTGAACACTTTCTCAGACTGTTTTTTAAAAAACCTGTGTTCTACAAAGATGAAATTATGTAATATTATGGGGAACTGCTAACCACTCTAACATTTTCACAACAAATACAATGTTTATTAATCTATTTTTCCAAACAAATTACTGTTTCTTTTAACATTGAAAACAAGCAGGTCAATAACATGGTTTGCTATCTTAAACTCTTGTGATGGTTTACCTGAGTTGCAGCAACAACAGTAGTTACAGAAGGCGCAGTTGAAGGTGATAGAGCTCCCACTTGCTGCAAGTGCCCTGAAGCCTGCTGAGGTAAATGAGAACTGGAAACGGGAGTGCTAGATCCTGAGCCAGATACTGCATTTGGAAATGATACTGCTACATCATTGCTGCTAAAAATACCTGAAAAAAATTACAAAAACGATTACATGCATCTCTCTCTCTCCCCCTCCCTCTGTCTTCTAGTAACCATGTAAATATGCAGTAGAAAAATTAATCAAGACAAACAAGATCACTTAATATATAATGCAGAAAGCTCCTGTGTTGAAATTCTAACCATGCTGATTGATAAAAGTGCTTTCGTCATTTGACATTCTACAGTTCAGGGAACACAGATTGATTCAGTTTAAAGTTTTTGTAAAACATGTGTGATAAATCAAATATTTATGTGCGTTACAAACTGCTCAAATATTAACAGTAACAGAATTTTTGGCTAAAATGCTTGCCTTCAACTGAGTCTGTTATCAGAGTTTGTTCTTTAAACGAATTACTGTTAAGTAAAGAATGAAGTATTGGGCTATATAACTGAACATACACCATACAAATGGAAAACATATTTTAACTTTAAAGTAGATATTTCTAAACAACATACATTTGTCCAAAACTGTAATTTTGGCAGTTAAGGATTGCTTGTGCTTTTTCAGAAAAATACTGACAGCAAGTCTGAGGACGAAGTACTCAGATTCGCCAATAGAACTGGTGGTATTTCATTTATTCACAAACTAAAATTCCATCCATGATCTATATGAATGCTTGACTAACATTTCTGCTAGGACAGCCAACAAACAAATGACTAAACACGTTAACATTACTCAGACTTGTACATTGGCAATTTAAATAGGAAGAGTTCGTACCACTCTGTGAAGCCATTACTTCTGTTCATCTACATGCAGGGTAAAGTTCATTACAGAGGTTGGGAAAAAAAACCCTACTGACCAGAAGCCCAGGACAAGAAGTAGTACCTGTCTATGAAACCGTTAGGCTCCACGTGCATTAGATAAGTGAGCTGTCAGCTGGCCAAGGAATATCAAGCATGGTAGCACTGAACTGCAGTTAGAGGAAGAGTGCCACAGGGAGTAAACAGAAGTAGAATGAACATGGTTAGATCAAAAAAAGCAACAGAACTGAAATGCCAGTTAGAAGGCAAAGAGTGGAGCTAGTTTGTCACTCATACAAATAATGGTTTGAAGAAGGCAGTGACAATAAGAAGATACGCAATGTTAAAACACCACTCGCCACCCAGATATCCCTCTGAGCACAGGCATCAAGGGAGACTAACATCATCCAAACCCACACACAATATGCAAACACTGATGCATCTTAAATTCCCTGCCTCTATTAACTGTCAAGGAAAAAGGAAGAGAAAATCAGCCAGTCCCAGTAAAGAAGGAAGATGTGAAAAAACAGCTGAAGACACATCTCGACAACAATTTTTTCCTGCCTAACCAAAGTTAGTGACTTGTCATCTTCTCCCCAACCTCTTCATCACAGAGCAATTCCATACCTGCTTGGCTTTTCCTCTGACTTCCATATCTTTTTCCATTTAGTACACCTCCCCCTCAGTTTTTTTTCTTCACCATTCCCAAAACCTACAGTTATGGCACCATTAGCAGTTAAGATCCTTAAAGCTTTCACTTTGCAATGACCTTCTCCCAGTTTTATCTGTCTCATCTCACCAAACAGCACATTTTATGGATCCTGCTCTTATTTGTCCCTACACACCACCAAAATGAACGTGAATAAAACCCAGCTCTGCTACTGAGTCTACTCTTAAATGTGATATAACTACAGTAACAAAAACTGAAATATACCCCAAGTCCTTAAAATATTTTTTAATCTGCTTTCAATCAGCAATTTCAAATCGATAAAAAGGATGAGATTCGCCCCTTTGTTTTTTTAATGCATTTAAACAATTAAACATACAAACCTTTCAAAAAATATTAGATGGCCATGCAATTATCAGGCTTCAGTAACCATAAATTTTAAGAGCATAAATAATGAAATATCACACCACCTATGATTAAATCATAAGAGCTCATCACCACAAACACTATCACTCTCATAAAATACCAAGAGTAGTGAGAGGAGAAAACAAAATTTTTGGTGAGAGTCAAGCACTGACAAAGAAGGACATTTTCCCAGAAAGGGAAAACAACTCCAAAATTTTATAGCTATTGTAGAATTTTTTTCCTAATTTTTAAAAATCTTACACATTTAGTAACTGCAGACCTTCTGCTGCTTCTATTTTAATGATAAGGTTTATTCTTCCTCTTAAAAATAAAGTTCTGGAATACAAGCAGAGAGTTACGAAATCACAGGCATAAAAATACTTAAAAAAAAAGACAAGCAGTAAACTAGTTTGCCAGTGGAATGAGACAGGCTAGCATTTTATGCTAATTGTTGCAGTAGAATTAAAAACACTATTTGTTGCTATTGCAAAATACAGGACAAATATGTCCCATCCACACACTCTGTTTGGGGTATTTTCATTTAGCAATGCCTCACTTAACACATAAAGTACATGCACCTTCTGAATTAGTCATGCAACCAAGATATCAGTCCATGCGAGCATTCAAATATGAACTGTATGCTAAAAATACAAATAAATCCTTGATTTTCGCACCGTTACAAAAAACCCTGTGTAAAAATTATGTGCACACTGTATTAGAAAGTCAACACATTTGAAATGTCTCAAACATACTAAGTTGTCCTTTGGGGAGAGATAAATGACTTTCTGGATCAAGAAGGAATAATAACGAAAGCCTGAACAAATCGCTGTAAACCACATCAATGTTTAAAACAAACAAACCACCTGGAAGTCCTTCCCATATTCCTGAAAAGCCAAGTAGCTCTAACTTGTGATGAATGGCATTGTGCAATTTGCCAGAGGCATAAATAGCATGGTCAAATACAATGTTCAGCATTTTAAAGAGAACAGAGTTCTTCAGCTCCAGGTGGAAATTGTCATGTAGGACTCTTCAAGTCTGACTGTGTGTAACACCCCGGCACAGCTGCAGAACGCTGACTTCAGGTTGTAACAGAGACACTGCACACACAGCCTGCACTGCTGCCTTCACACAAAGGCAAAAAGCAAAAACACAACAAAACACAAACAAAACCCCAAAACAAATCAAAATTAAACAAAAACTAACAAATCAAACAAACAAAACCTAAACCCAAACCATAGCAAACCACACAAAACCCCAGCATCTCTGCCTGCTTAGTACAGAAGGGTACTACTATAGAGTAGGGAACACATCAGATAGTGCAGAAATGCAGACTGGGGAAAAAACTGCATTCCTTTTGCTGACAACCCATGACAAAATAGCTAGCAGAGGAAATAAAAGAACTTCAAGCCTCAAGTTAGAACTAGCTGTGCAGCGACATACATCAGGTGGCACACAGAACAGTTCCAGGGATTTTATTAAAAAATCTCACAAATAAGCAATTCCATGAGCCCAAGAATTAACAAGAGAATAAATGCTGGCTTTTGACAGTGTTGCATCTCACAGATGACATAAATACACTAACGTTTTCCACCACAATTTCTGTATCTAGCAATGAAATCCTTAGTTCTTGTTTTCTAGTACTACTACAGCTCCCTCCATTATCCAGCTCCCTTCTGTCCCTTCCTACGCTGGTGACTGCCTAGTTCAGCAGGAGATAAAATAGGCAGTGGTTACTTTTATAGCCATACATGTCCATTCCTATTACAGGAATTTGCATGTTTTAGACTCCTGGGTTTTTTTCTGAAAATTGGAGAACAAATTCAAAGCTCAAAGCTTATTGTGGCCCAAAATCAAGAGGGACAACATACAGAGTGCTTCCCTAGGAAGCTTGGAAAGGGTTCTCCCTAAAGCTGTATCTTCTTTTGTAGGTCAGTAACCTCAAACCCTTGCAACAATTGTGAAAAGAGGAAGTTATCTGTATCTGTCATAGGTTGCCCATCTTAGCATTTTGCCAAAACTTTAGGAATAAGCCATATATTGTCAAGGAGGTTATTTTTAAAATGTAAATTTGCAAGCCCACAAAAGTTGCACAAAACTACAGAACCTTCCTACCTCAGGGAGGACACATGGACATGGGGCAGGCACAACCACCTCAAGGGGACTTCTAGTAGAACTCACAGAAATAGAAGGGAATTCTGAGTTATAAGAACTTCTTTACAAAAGCTAAAGCTATATACACATTTTCAGTACCTTCACTTCCTGTGCTAATATCAAAATGTCTCCCCTAAATCCCCTGACAACTTCCTGTACAGTACAAAATGAAAAAGTGGCTTTGCATGAAGTACTCTATTAATTAGTAACTGAACATGTAGAAAAAATTATTTAAGTTCCATTACACAAGAAAGCACATGCTCTATTCCAGTACAATGTTTATAGTGGAAGAAGTACCCCACTATATTATTTTGTAATATGGACATAAACTAAAGTCAATTTAATGCAAAACACAAGCAAATAAAACCAGGTTATTTTGACAGTTGTCTAAAATGAGAAGAAAGTTCCACTTGAAATTGCTGAGCTAGCAACAATGTTTCATTTCAATTTATGAGATAATGAGTTTGGATGCTAAGGGTCATCAGTTTTCCTTCATGAAGGAATCTGAAATCTAAGAATCAAATGATCAAGTAATTTTCCTGCTGCTGCTAAACAAAGCAGTAAAAGTTCACTTTCAGACAGGTTCCTACAAGATTCCGAGTAACAGTTCTAGAAGTGCAAGGCAATGAAAGTTACTGATCTGCAGCTGGATAACAAGCTACCATTTCCCTGGGCATCCTTTTTTGATAGAGGCACAGCATCCTGTCACAGACCAACAGTCAGTGCCCTCCATTCACAAAGGGCATTCCAAGTACTCTCCATGACGAGGTAGAGGAATAAAAGCTCCCAGACTCAAAGCACCCAAAGAGTACACATTGCTGGGTATAGACGGGGGAGGAGGGAAGATACAAGTGTACACGTTTTCAAACTGGAACAACTGCTCTGGTTTCATACCTATTTACAGAATGCAGACTGCCACGATTTTCCACTTTGAGAATACTGTATAAATCAGATTTATAGTTGTGCCGGTTTAAAGGTAAACCAGCAAGAGAAACGAACTCAATTCAAAAAGAGATTACAAGTCAGAGTTACAATTTAATAAAAAGATTACAATAAATATAAAGATACAGAGAAAGAATTGGGTTTTAACCCACACAACCCAAATGTATAACCCAGCACCATGGGGCACAAACAGAATGGTGTTTGTTAGCCCCTGCACTGAGAGCCACGTAGTCCCCCTGAGCCCAAAGGAAAAGGAAAACCTGTTGGTGAGGATGATGGTCACAGTCTGGTCCAGAGGGGCAGTCTCAGTCCTGCTGAGGTCCTGGTCCTCCTCTGGATCTGATGAGTGGTACCCTCACGTCCCAAAACCCAAGGATTATATGTGCTCAGGTTCAGGTGGGAATGCACCTCCCACCCAGGGTAGGGAGTTTCATAATGGCTGATTTACCTCTGTGAGCCATGCGATATTGCTGGCCTCATTGATGTCCCATTAGTAGTCATGACCTCAGGCTGGGTGTGAAAGTGCTAGTGACTGCCCTGTAGGGAGTTATCACACCTGAGTCACTGGTGTGAAGGCCCTATCTGACAGGGTTTTGTAACACCCAGCTTGTAGCCAGAGGTGTCAGGTGTGCCCTGGGCAGCTGCTGCAAATGATCCATTATTAACAGTACATCAGGTGTTACACTAAGGGTGTAGAATACAGAGCTTTGGTTACTCTCACACAGTGATAAGATGGTCCTGGATGCCCTAACTAAGGCAAATAGCCAAAGTCCAAAATTTTTTACAAGAACCTTGACACAACTGAGGAAGGAACACAGTTCAGGATAGCCATGTCACAGATATAATGAATCTGTGATTGCATCATCTGCATATACAGCAAATATCTGAAGTCTGCTACCAAACTCCATGAAAATTATCCCCAAAGCCTTGACAGCTCAGCCAGCAAATGATGTTTGGTCAATCTCTTCTGCCTGGCTTAGAGGTGACCTCATCACTGTCCAGAACTACCTGAAGGGAAGTTCTAGCCAGGTGGGGGCTGGTCTCTTCTCCCAGGCACTCAGCAATAGGACAAGGGGGCAGGGGCTCAAGTTCTGCCAGGAGAAATTTAAGTTGGAGATCAGAAAAAAATTCTTTACAAAGAGAGTAATCAGGCATTGGAATGGGCTGCCCAGAGAGGGGGTGGATTCACCATCCCTGGAGGTTTTGAAACTGAGATTGGACTGAGTGCCATGATCTAGTAAATGGACTGGAGTTGGACCAAGGGTTGGACTTGATGATCTCAGAGGTCTTTTCCAACCCAATCAATTCTATGATTCTACTCCATCCCTATGTTCAAGTCCCTGACTGTACAGCTATCTATTGTCAGTCAGAAATGTATTCAATAACGGGGTGGGGGCAAAGGAGAACTCATCCATGTAGCTACAAAAATGGTTTACTCCTGTGTTCATCTAGTCCCACCTGCTATAGTGAACAATAATATTTTATATTTGATTCCATGTTCATTGATGATCACACATCAGCAGTGATACACAACTCACTCTTCAATAAATAGGAACAGTAAGGAATACATACACCTTCTTCACAAACATGGAAGTAACACTCATGAACTGCTTAGACCAAGATCAGTCAGTGTACAGCCCTAAATTAGTATTTTATTTCAACATGTAGACTTATAAGTACAAGATTTCAAAACTGCCTAAACCCCAGTCAGAAAGGTTACAGCTTCCTGGTGCAGTGTGCCTTTTCCCACTTCAAATTAATCCAAGCTGATACATGTCTTACAATACAGCCCTCCACTGCAGAAGGGCTGAAACCCACATTTTCCCCTAATCCAACCCTAACCCTAACCCATAGCCCACCCAAGATGAATTTTCTCTCAGAAAGAAACGCTCCAAATGTGACTCAAGGAGACAGATGAATGACAGACTGGTCTAGGAGCATGGGGAGAACTGTATCATTCTTCTAGCCCACTCTATCCATCTCTTTTCATCCCATATATACATACAGCAGGATCTTTCCTTGCTGTTCCTATTTCCACAATTTCTACCTACCCCCTGCCCTCATTGATTTCAGCCTCTGCCAAAACAAGAGTCCTGCAATACTGGGCAGGGGAGCAGGGGGGGAAGAGCAAAAAAACCCCTCTGCTATACTGAGGGGGAAAAAGTAACCAATTTATATGTGGGAAAGTACCATGAAACATTACCACCACCCCCAAAAAAGGTAGATTAAATTATAAACCCTGTCCAAAACACCATTCTAAAACAAATATGTGGCTAACATTATGCTGCTCCACAACAGTTAGTTATATAAAGGTTTATTATTGCTTATATGTCCTTTTAACATCTATGCTACTTAAAAAACAAAAAGTGCAATGTGGAAAGAAGTCACAAACGGTGTTTCATCAATTTCTACTCTGTACACTGTTGTGAGCCTACACCTCTTCAACATTAAACAGCAAAAAGGCTCTGCTTATAAAACAGCAGAAACTCACCAAGTCCAAATTCAGCACACTTTGTCAGATACCCTTCAGATGTTTTATTTTTGTTCAGAAAAATGGTGAGCTTGCTTTCCTTCATCTCAAAGCTGGTTCAGAGCACTGTATACCTGGGAGAGTGAGAGGGAAACCCTATATCAAAAGGAAAAAAGCTAAACCTATTTTACTAAAGCAAAGCAAATACAGAGAAATTTCAATATTTCTCAGCACATGTAGACTATGAAATGTAAATTTAATGTAGTATTAATTTATTAAGAGACCCACCACTGTAGACATCTGCCTAACAAATGTAATTCACAGATCTGACAGTGTGAAAAGCAAAACCTTAATGATTGCTAGCTTAAAGTGCAAAGAACTTCACCATGCAAAGTTTCAAGCAGGTCAATTCTTTTCCATGTGCTGAACTCTAAGTTAATACAATACAGTGTATATAGGACTACTCTTCCAACATACTTGCACAATAAGAAAATTTCTATCTGGCTGACACCAAAGGATAAAAAAATTCAAATTTTTATTAACAGATACCTGACACCAATTAAATATCACATTGGGAAATAAACTTGATCATCTTCAAACTATCCTCATGAGAGGGTTTTTAATCTTTCAGTAACTTTTAAGTGTAGCTATGGTTGTTTCCTACAAATGAACAAAGCCTTGAAAGAGTAAACAAGCTCTAATTTAATAAGATCTATTTCATTTCCACTGCCTATGAGTGAATACAGAAATAGGGGTACAAAGCCAATATTGAATACTAAAGGGAAATTGCAATGAGACACATTTAAGATTCAGTATTTCTCCCTCTGAAACCACTCTGTTATCAGTGACACAAAACAAAGTCAGAACAAAGAATGGCCAAACAAGGCTACCTTCACATGCATTACTTGTAGTAATTTAAGTAGTCAGGAAGGCAAGTGGGGGAATGTCTGAGGTAGACACCACTATAACACACCTATGAATGGAGCACAGAAGACGAAGCAGAAACACTATTCACAAAATTAAAGAAAAGAATCTCAGAACTGGAATAAAACTGTTATCGTTTTACTTCACACATACAAAAAGATCATAAAAAGAGAACTGAGGAACTATTGACCTATCAGGCTCCTGCAGACAATCTACAAAGTTTTCACTCAAGTACTGAACAATTGACTCACTGCAGACCTGTATTTCACCCAATCCATAGAATATGCAGACCTTCAATCAGGCTTTTCCACAAAAGGCTACCCTTTGTGATAAATGAACCTCTGAAAAAGATTCTAATATAACTTACCATTATGTATGGCATTCATCAACTCTGAGAAAGCTTTTGAGTTAGGAGAAAAAGGGCTTCACGTTAAGATCATGTTTAACAGACACACAAAAGAATATATGTATAGACAGGAATTTCAGTGAACAATAATATACCTGAATACATCTTTCTTGTATTAGAGCTCTGATCATTTACAGTAGCTCAAACTGTAAAATGGATTTATTTCTATCCACTATAATTTTTTACTTATACTTCTTTTATCGGTGTTGGTTAGATTTTAATGTCAAGTATAAGAACATTCCAGTACACATCAATTAGCTGCATTCTAAAGCTGCTATTACAAACAAAAATTCAAATAGTTTTCAGAGGCAATCAATGCTCCAACAAAAGACTGATTTTAATTTCATCGTCTGCAACAAATTTAGACACTCAAATGGAAGTTGCCTTGATAATTTTAATCACAAGGCATCTGTTTTTCTTCACTGATAGACTGAGACAAAATCAATCAAGAAGTTTAACAGAAAATGGCTGTGTCTGCTGGACCTGAGAGAGCTCAGTTCAAGAACAACTCAGACATGTGGAGAGAAAGAATGTCCAACTAGTGGTACACCAAAGGAGATGCTCACATAAACTTTCTTTCCTTCAAGGGTTGGGGTTTTTAGAGAGTATTGATCTCTGATCCTGAATTGCTGGAACACACTTGTATCCCCTACTGAGCAAACGGGAAGTCTCTCATGCAGCCTCCACAGCACCCCAACACTTCAATGCCCAGCTGTGGAGTGATGGCAGCAACACAGATACCAACCCTCTTCCACTTACACCACCGGTTTGTTCCTGCTCAGGATAATGACCTCACGACTACAGAATTATTTTAGTTTCAGTTTACCAGGTCACTCTTTCACACTACAGAGCCCTCAGCTTACACATCTGGTTTGACAAGATAAAGGATTTTACAGGTGAGCGTGGCAAGGAGCTCTGTCGTACTTCCATGGGTGGATTTTATACCTGCATCAGCCTCTGGGGTCTGCCTGTAATAGCTGTTCATGCTCCAAAAGGGTGACTGCCTTGAATGCTTTAATACTTACTCTCACCAAAATTGGAAGCTACCAAAAATTGCTGTCATAACTAATTCTTTAACTGCCAAGCTACTCTGTATATCAGGATTTAAAAGAAATAAAAAAAGGCACCTCAAACTTCTGTCATTGATACTCAATTAGAAAAGTAGTTCAGAGGTAATTTAAAAAAAGCCTTGACTTTTACCTACTGACTTAAATAACTAGCCAAAGGTACTCCAATGGAAAAACTTTTAAAATTTGGAAAATTTTAATTAAAGCATTAGCTACAAAGTCTGTACTGTAAAAAATACAAACATTAATGTTGGGCATTTTTTTTCATTTTGTGGTAAAGAAAAAGAACTCACAACATAGAACATCCTGGATGAATCTTGACGAAAGTGCATTAATCTGATAAAAGTGAAACTGGTAATTCTAATTAACGTTCTCAACAGTTTTCAGAGAACTAACAAAATGTACAAAATTACACTTACAAGCAAAACTATTACTTTAGAAGGAAAAAGTATTACTAAAATGCACAGTTACTATGGCTGGAATCACATCCATTATACTGTTTGGACAAGTTCTGTCTTAGGTGCAGAGAACACAATACAACTGTGGTCTGGCACCCTTAAAGGCAGAATCGTTGCACCCACACCTACTCCCCACAGTCTTTCTTTGATTGTATCAGTTTGTTCCAGTTATGCTCAATTTTTGCGCACAAGAAAAGCAGCCATTTTGATCCACCATCACTTCCAATATTAAGGAAAGTCCCTTTCAAATTTAAGGAGTCATCAGGCAGGTTTGAAGGGAGGCTGAGGGGGGAGGAGTGGTAACTCAGCCCGAGATTCCTGAAGCTACTACCTTTTGCTTTTGTTTCTTTAGAACTACCACACAGGAGCTACCATTAGCCCAAGCAATCCCAACACAGTGACCATCACTCCAGCTGTATGAGAAAGTTTTGAAGCACAATAAACTAGACATGCCACAATGCAAAATGTACTACGACAATACACACACTTCGTAGGCAAATCAGGAGGAGATCTTGCTAAAGAGCTTACAAACCTGGCCAGCAGACCGAGACAGCAACATGGGGTTAAAACAGCACCTGTCTGGCAACTCAGCAACACAAATAAAAACAAAGCAGGGGAAACAAACTGCTGCAGCACCACTTCCAACTGGGAAAATGTCTTTTTAACACTGATGGTATACACAGTCCTTAAGACAAAAGTGACAATTCTAGGACACATGAATTACACTTTGATCGTCTGCTACTGTGCAAAAGAACTTTTTGCAATGCCCATACAATGGAAGAAATATGTGAGCAAAGGATTCACAACTTCGATTCTTACTTTCACAGTCACTTTCTGGAATCCTAAGTTTTCCAATAGGGAGTAAAAAGCTATCATGCAATGATGAAAAAAAGGACAAATATAGTATTTTAAACTATCAGAACAAAGAACAAAACTATAAGCATAACTATAACACTTTAAAAATTCATGTTGCACCATGTTTTATCATGTTTCACATACTATCTGCATCTCTTAAAAGAGGATATAGTAGCACTAAAAGAGATCTGGAAGAGTTAGGAAGGATATAGTATGAATGAAAAAAAGATACACTAAGCTATCTAGGTCTAAAAAGAATAATGGGGGAAATTACAGACTTTAATCCGTTAGAAATACTCTGAAAATGCTGAACACTTAATCAATATTCACTGTATTTAGAGTATCAAAACATGATCAGCAACAGTTGCAGAACACGTACGTCCTTTTACAATGCATAAAGATATGAAACTTACTTCTCATGTTTCAGGTATTGACAGCATAAATTATTACACAAATTCATGGAAAAGACCAATTAATGGAAAAGACTGATTGCTGCAGATCTCCAGCCTTGAGAGATGTGCAAAGAATCCTAGTAAGAAAACATCCCGTTTTAACTTAATGCCTTTAAAACAAACTCTTCGAACACAGACCTCATCCAGTTACACGAGGAAGGGCCAACACTAGATCAGTCCTCCTTGTGACTGATGGAGCTAATTCTAGACTCTCCCTCCAGCCTCAGCACAGAACAGAAGGAGGACTGTTCCCCTACCACTATTCCCTTCCACACTCCATAAATTAGTAGAAGGTCGATGAAAAAGGTGTTTTATTCTGAAAGAAAAAAAGAGCTGCTGTCTTGGTTCCTGGTGTAACTGCCTCTATTGGCAGCTGCCTCCTTCCTGACTTTCCTAAGCTCAAGTACCCACCCAGCCACCTAGTTTTCTCCTACAATGCACAGCCAAGCTATTGAACTCCAACATTCTGAAGTGTCAAGAAAGGTTAGGGGCAGTGAAGGGTAACCATATATATGCCAAAAAACTACATGCTGTAATAGCTGGACTTCACATTCATTGTTTTCCTTTATTTTCCATCTCTCCTGCTGTACGCACTTTCCTCTCTGTCTTGGCTGAAACCTTCCTTTCTTTATCCAATTCTTGTAGTAGCTGCTACTGCTTTACTTGTATTGATGCTTACAGCTCATTCATTTCAATTAGTTTCCAAATATCTCAGAACTGACTGTGCAGTAATGCCTACATCCAAGTCGCCATCCTTGGCTGTTCATTACTTGTTTTTAAGGGAATTGGTTATGCATACAAGAACTGAAGATCAATTCTAAGCTTACCGTTACTTCCACAACAAAGAAAGGCCTATGACTTTGCACCTTCGAAGTGTTTCATTTGCTGTAAACCAACCACTAAATCCCTCAGATCAGATGTTTGTCCATGACAGCTACCACTCTTTAAGGTAGCGAGGCAAGTATACAAACAACAAAACCAAAAAAAGCAAAATAAAACAGACAAAAAAACCTCTTCAGCAACCTGAATTTGAGATTCTTATGTGAAAGCTACCTGTATTGACAGCTTTGGAGCTGCTTTTTCATTTGTTTAGGAGAATGGAGCTTTGGGCGCAGGAGGAGGGTCTGTTTCTTTGGTGTTTGGGGGGCTGTTTGTTTGGGTTTTTTGTTTTGGTCAGAGGGTTGTTTATTTGTTTCTTTAATTTACTTGGGACTTCCAGTCATTCTTACTAGGAAATCCTTCTCATAAATGTTCAAAACAAATGAACAGTCGAAAACATAAATGAAACCAAGCCAAGTACAACGGATCTTGCAGGATTACTCACACACAAGCCCCAGTTGCATATTCATGTTCTTCAGTTGTTACCAGCTTCCATCAGTCTCTTCTTCCAGTCTTTTTCAGTTACTTAGTTTAATGAGAACCCTCTTCAGAAACTTTTTTACCACTTCATGTAATTCTCCCTCACAAGAACATATGCAGCAAACCAGATCACTGTCGAAATTAAGTTTTCGTGCTGCTCTCCTTATGGCCTTCTCACAGACACCTCACCTATCTACCAGATCCAACACTGAAAGATGAAGACTTCTGTTTCCAAGTCGAATAAAAATTATAGAAAGAACAATATGAAGTAAGGAGTTTGCACTAAACTAGGTGTTAAATCCCAGTTTAGTTCAAATGGACAAAAAAATTGCTTTAAATTCAGATCAGATAAACAACTTTTCAACAATATAAAATAGTTTATTTCACTTACTGTTTTCCTGTATTACCACCACAAAAGTCCTGATAAGAACTGTCCTGCTAAGTATTTTGACAGCACAATTAGTATACAGCACACTTGTATATTGAGCTCTTACAACACTTTTTCAGGTATGCCTAATGCTCCTGAAAGAGAGGTTTATTTGAGTAACCTTCTGGAAATACAGTCTTAGCTTCTCTGTGCTAATGTTCTGTGTTTTATTTCTGCTGGGGAGATTTACTAAAAATGAGCTCACATTCAGGTGTATTAACATGAAGATCTTGCAGGTACAGGTTAATGTTTGTACAGTGTCAGGTAGTGTCATACAGTGAAAAAGCACTTAGGTACATTTAGTCTACATCCAAACACACATTGGATTCCACAGTTTCCCTTTTCTAAAGTGTTTTCAATACAAATGCTATTGAAATCTTCAGTTGTACTTGTAGAGCTCTCCCAGTTGGTTCCTGTCATGTAAAGTGCAGCTGGATGTTCAGACTGTCATATGGAGCCCCCAGGGACCATCTGACACAAATACTTCACTGCTCAGCAAGAACTGCCAACGGGCACGTGGCACAGCCCTGCACCAAGTGGCACCACAGTACCTGCCCAGAGCCTCAGGGAGCTGCTGTTCTTAGTACCATCACAGCCATATAACCTATTTGAGGACATAAAACAAATTACTAAGAAGGAATCACAAAGAAATGTGGACTTGAGAATCAGACACTTGGCCCTACTGTATGTTTTTAAAAGTCGCCTAGCTCCTATACATCAACAAATATCTGTCCAATATACGTCTTAATGGATTTCTCCTCAAGTGAAAAGTTCAATTATTTTAAGGTAACTAGTCTTTTTTATACAGCTACATTATTATGCTAGCATTTCTATTTCAATTTTTTGTTTTCTTTTTAAAACTTTACAAAGGAATATCAGGAATTATTACAATAATCAACAACAGCTTTAGACATCACAGCCTCTCCCCAAGTGTAATCCTCAAACAACCTTCAGTCAGTTTAACTTTTGGTACTGCAGTTCTTCACATCAAATAAATGGAAAATTTAAATGCAAAGTACACCTCCTTCTGATTTTAAAAACCTGACTGTAGTGCTGTCACCTTTGAGTGACAACAACAACAAAAAAAGAATTTCACCATATGAATTGGACAGCCTTCAGAGGGACAAAAATGCTTCAAGAACTATCAACACATACATATCACTTATTTTTCAGCTATATTTGAATTCTGAAAGACTTGAAAGTCTGTAAGATCTGAAAGTACAATTTCCAAGGAGGGGTAAAATCCCTACTGCTTCTTTTATAGTCACGCCTCTTCTCTACCCTCCCCCACACACACTTTTTAATGTTCCCATGTCACCTTTAACAGATTTTATGGAGTTAAAAGACTGATTGCTATCTCACATTTGACTTACAAAGAATGCCATACTCCAGTAATTGACTCCAGATGCTGAAAAATGTTCACACGCAAAAAGAAGAGTATTTTAATTTTAAAATATATATATAAAACCCTCTTCATTTGATACCATTTCAAGTCCTTTTTTTAAGTTAATTTAAAAGGAGATCCTAGGAACGAAACAGTTGCAAGTTAGCCAACTACATCTGTATCTCACTTTATTTTCCATGCAGCAATAGAATTCCACCTAAGGAATATTTCCTTGATGCTCAGAAAAGGGGTACACCTCTACAGCAAATACCAAGTTCTGCAACAAAGACATCTGATAGGACAGAAATCTTAATTGCTCCAAGTGCCTCCTTGTTCCCCTGCTCTATTTTAAATTCTAAGTGTTAGCTTTATAATAAGAGTTAAAGAACTAACATAATGTAAGCACAAAACTGGAAGTTCCAGTATCTCTTCTCTTTCTGCCTTTTTTTATTTTTAATATAATACCACATACTTTTACTCCATGTGTCTGCAAAGACTGTTTTAATAAGTCTCTGATCAAAATTAATCTATTAACTATAGTTAATGCAAGGGTTTGCTGACTTCCTGTCATTACAGGTGTTGATTTAAAATGTCATGCTGTATCAATTGAAATGCAGACATTTACTATGCCACTTTTATTTATAAATAATTAATAGCATTTTTTAAATTGGAAATAAAATAAAATCAGTTCAATAAGTTATTTTCCATAACTCACAACAACCAACATTAATCATTACATTTTTGTATCTCTTAACATCTTTCTTCTGTCAGACACATCCTAATTCAGTAACATTAACTACTCGTCAGTTTCTTAAAATTTCAGAAGTTTTAAAGACTTACTGAAATTTAACCCTGACAGTCCAAAAACATGGAAATACAGTGTGTTCATCATCAGGAAATGTCAATACTTCCAGCTGTAACTGCTGATACCAACTGGTTTATAATACAAGTAGCCAGTCCTTGCAGTGAAGCAAGGTGCAGGTAACATGGTCCACTTGGCCTCATTGGCCTATCAATAGGTAAAATAAATAAGTTTTTGTTATCAACATGGTACGTTGAGAACATTTTGTGTGTACGCATTGCAAATGTGCAGCAAATCCCTGCAAATCCCAACATCCCTGGAGGTTTTTAAATAGAGATTGGACGTGGCACTGAGTGCCATGATCTAGTAAATGGCCTGGAGTTGGACCAAGGGTTGGACTTGATGATCTCGGAGGTCTTTTCCAACTCAATCGATTCTATGGTTCTATTCTATGGTTTAGTTAAGAACACTGATGGAGGAGGATCCATCTCATGATAATGCTCATTTTTATAAGCTACTACCTCATGTGATTTTTCCCCTGTTACCTGATTAATGTCTCCTTGTTTCCTACACCAACAATCATCAATTTTAACATTTTAATCTTATACACCATTTACCAATCTCAACGCCACTTCTGCTGAGCCTCAAATATGAAGAATGAAATTCTCTGGACATTCTTTTTGTCTTGTGTGTTTTCTACATCATTTGCTTAGTTCTAAAAGGCCATTAATATCTATTAATAACAATTTATTCTTTGTATTCTATCTCCCCTGAAATATGAACTGGCTTTTAACACAGCAAGACTTCTCCTGCTTTGGTGAATTTAGCAGATGAATGTAATAGCACAAACTGCTTCAGAATAATTTCTTCTAAACTCTTTCAGTAGATGTAGCTACTAAGCCAAACTTTAACTATCGCATCACAAAGATTTAACTTAAGTACTGAGGGACTATCAGTATTCAGTGAGAATGATTTCAAGTTCCTCTCCCAATTTCAAAGTGTTCTCTTACATCACGGGCGTGATAACGAGCTTAACAGTACAATGATCTTGCACAGTAACACTTGTAACACTTGACAAAGGTTTCATCACTGCTTGAATCAGGTAAGAAAGAATCACAAAATACATGGAACTAAGCTGAAGCACTTGGCAAACTTGTATCTAAAGCTGAGATGTGGCTGCACAAGACATGAGACCAACTTAGGAGGGGCCTGTGCCCGAAAAACATTAATGGTTTCTCAGAGGTTGAACTATTGCTATATTAAAGTACAACACTGAGTTCAGATGTGTCCTTTATTGCAAAAACTATCTAGTACTACCAACGAGAGCACACGGAAGACTGGTTAAAGGCAGACTATTTATGATGCAGACAGAAAAATGCAGGAAGACAAATGGTAAGTTTGCCTCAACTGGGACAAAGGAATTCCAGAAGATGTGCACAGCAGCAATGGGCTAACCATTGTGAGGCCCAGTTTGTAATTTAAACTTCTCTAGTCTTTGTAAAGAAAAAAATACTTTATAAGATTTTTTAGGGTTTACAGTAAGTGCATAAAATACATTATACAAAAATTAAAATATTGAAGCAAATGATGCCTTGAAGTACTCGGCTACTGACGCTGATACCATACAATTTGTTGGGCACTTGAAATCAGGAGCAGAACTGGGAAAGGCAGAGAAGTGCTTGAAGCACCCTAACACTTCCAGCAGCAAGTACCCATGGCTGAACTCGAAGCTACTGCGTAAGAACTTTATCTACCATGAAACAGAAATTTCAGTTGACATCTGATACTGGATTGCTTTCCATTTTACCTTGCTACATTATTCCACAGAAGTCACAAAGTACTGTAAGCGACACAGAATGTTCTTTTCCCTATTGCTGTGAGAGAAGAGTTCTCAGGAAGTTCTTCATGCACTGGAGCACACTCCAAATAAAGCGGGGCAAGAGCCTACACAAACTGCTTGACAGAAAAATACAGAACATATGAAAGTCGTTTATCATAACTGGGTTTTTTCCCTTCCCACCACTTTATTACCTTCTGCACTCCTGGTGAAATAAAGTACAAGTGTGGTAAAAGAACATGTGATCCTGGAATCTGCTACTGGGACAAGCTACTACTCATCTCTTCTAAGCCCTGAGCTAAGGTTTTGTTCTTTAACCAATGCTGTAGTGAAAAGAAAAAAAATTAGAAGCTTTCAGAAGAAGGAATCAATGCTTTACAATACTACACACCAGAAATCTTTAAGTACTATTCCCTAGAAGGATGCTGAGAACACAACCACTGCAACTCAGAAAGTTAAATAGCTCTTTAAAATTGCAGAGTTCAGATGAACTCACCCTTCCTCCCTCCACCCCTCCTGGCCCCATGAAAATACTCAGATCCTGAAATCACTCCAAAGACCAGCCCCATCTGGGCTGAACTGGTATCAGCTTTATATGAACTCCCACTAACAACAGACTTGCGTCTTCTTAGACAATAACCTTACAGTGCTTGTGAATTCCCAACAGAAAGATAAGTATGGTTTGTAAATTAGCTGTTATGAGCTAAAGAAGCTTTTTTATTTTAAACAGGAAGATATGTACCAGCAAAATGTCGATTTACTACAAAAATTCGTTATCCCCCCTACCAACTAAATCTTACCAAATCTTATTTCAGTGTTTTCTACCAGGTTATAAATACATTTCAGAAAAAACTTTAAGGAGCACAAAGACCGAACATTTAGGTGATCAAAATCTGAACACAGACCAGTTTCATGGCAGCTGTAATACAAACTGTGTGTGTGTTGCAGTAGCTTTGAATTACACGTCTTTATACTGTTCATGGCACATCCCTGTTCTTATTACACAGGAAAGCAGAAGTCCTGTGGACTGGACAAAAGTTTGGAGAGGACAAATATTTTCACTAAATGAGCTGAATATACTTATTCTGAATACTGAATACTTATGGAAGACATTTAATTATGTATAAATAGCACATGATGAACCTGCATTACCTTGTAAAATAAGCTGTCCTTCATATTTCCTCCAATTTGAACATTAACTATGAACACAATTATCATACATCTGTGAGGTCCTGTTTTTCGTAATTTAAATGGATCTCAACAAGTACTCTAAAGAAAACTGAAAAGGAATGGTAGCTTCAGATAGTTGCAGTTAGGAAGATTATTGAAATAAAAAAGAGGAGAAGATTCTTGACAAAGTGCCACAAAAGCTTTGTTTAGTACAGTCTAGCTCATTCCTGATTCTGCTTTGAAGTAACAAGACAATTTCAAGTAAGAGGCAGTAAAAACTTTTTGACTTAAGGACCCTGCATTTTCTCTTACTACATTTACATGCACAAAAGCTTATCTGGGAGTTTGGGTCATATAATTTAGACTTACTTGTCAGATTTTGTTACTGAACAATGTAGACACATTTCAAAGAGAAACATCCACATATCACACCTGAGAAATGTATGGGTTTGATAATGCTGATAACACTAACATGCCCTACCCCACTGTAAGGCAGTTGCAAATGCACTGCTAAACAAGAAGCTTATGGATGAAGTGAGGAAAGCAGCACTACAACCACAGGAAAAGGGGGAAATAAGTGAGAAGAGCACATTAAAACAGTATGTTCTGATTCAAGCAGAAATTTCTGGATGAATTTAGAGCTCATGCTCAAAGACACCCCATCTGGTTTTGTATCTTTGGGTTTTCTTGTTTTTATTGAGGTGATACTGTTTGTTTGTTTTTCATTCCTATTCTTTGGCAGCTTCAGAAAACACCAGAGTTTCAGAGGACAGGTTTAACACTGGCTACCAAGAATCTAAGTATGCTTAACAGAAGCGAAATTATAGGGTGAATATCATGATAAAAGTAATAAAACCTACCCAGTATTTCCAACCATGTATTTCAAAACATTTTACAAAGGGAGTTTAACATTATCACTGTCATTTTATAGATGGAAGAGTGAGATCTAATAAAGCAGACAGACAGGCAAGAACGGATCTGGCCAGGGAAAGGCCTGTTCAAGGAGCTGACAAGAGCAAAATATTCAGACAAAGGGCCAAACACGGGTCATTCACTTCAAACCAAGACCTTGTACCTCTACTGTTACCCCAACTACAACTATACACAATCCACCTCAAAGAGATTACAAAGGATTAAGAAATATTACTATAATATATATTACTATAATAATCAGAACACTGATCTAAGCCTGCTAGATAGTCTCTGTTCATAACAGATATGAGGTGAACTTGTTCTTAAAATTGTATTTTAAACAAAAAGATAAACAGTGTGCTCTCAGTTCTGTCACATACCACTTCTCTCTGCTGATTTCAATACAGGAAAAATATTTTTAATATAGTTGCCATTGTTATTGCGTAATAAAATAATAATTTTACCCATAATAAAAATCATCATTTGCCTATATTTAAGAGATTTAAAACCATGTGGGTGTGAGATCAAGTTATTAAGTACCTGCCCTGTTCTAAAAGAAATACAAAGGTTTTAGTTTCTTGATGAACATATATTTTAAAAGTATCTCTTGCTTATACAGTGGAAATATACAATATAAAAAGCAGAAAACTCTGCCCACAAGCAAATATTCAAGTTCCACTTGTCTTTTCTACCATAATAGAAAAACTAAGCAAAAATCCTGCTACAACAAGAAAAAGGATTAAGTTTCAAAGGTCAGGTAGTTTGTTACTTTTATCTGAACACAAAATCTTTGAGAGAAACTTCAGAGCAACAAAGAGTTTGGTAGATACAGTGTCCTACTAGGCCATTCCACACACATTTACTGGGAACAGAAAACCTCTCACAGCCCCAGATGCACAGAACACTTAGAACAGAGGAAGAACAAACCAGCCAACTTGAATTGCTAAAAAGCACACAAGAATATGAGAATGTCATCCAGCTGCACAGGGGTCCAGATTCAGAATACACTTTTGCATGTTTAAACTGGTAATTCTCCATATAGACATTTTGATTTTTAGTGAAGCTAAATTGGGAAAAAACAATTGAGGGGCATTCTCAGCACAGCTGATATGCCTGAGGACCAATTTTGTTTTCTCTGTGTAACAACAACATACAGACAACACAGTCTGTATTAACTGTCACTTACTTTTAGCCAAACTTGCCACATGTAATTTCCAAAGAACTTATTTTCATGCAACTTACTCTCCCTCTACAGCCTCAAAACCTGCACTTCTATACCCTACAGGCCAATACATGGTCAATCTACCACAGCCAACCACAGCACAGTGGCACCTACACATGGAACAAAACTTACTCTTCCAACAGTCTCATTCTAATTTTTACCTTTTCCCCCAATGTGACTTACATGATAATTTAAATGATACTCAGAATTACAAATAAAACAACAAAAACGTAGTTCGAGGTAAGAAAACAAATCTAACAAATGCTTACCTGAACCCACTGGGGATGAACCAACACTAAGACTTTGTAAACTTCCATTCCTGAGCAAAGTTGGAGATTTTTGAAGACCAGAGCTTGTCACACTTCCTGCAGCGGATGCCACAGATGAAGTAGGGGAAGCAGAAGAAACTGAAAGATGGGAAAGACTTTCTTGACTTTTATTTCCTTTGGGTCTCCCAGGCCCATGTTTACTTTGCTTATTTCCTTTCCGTTTCTTCTCAGTTACAGTTTCTTCTTCTATTCCAGAAGTCTGTGCTCGTTTGTATGCTGTAGAAGTAAGGCTTGAATTACCTATGTCTCCAGGTGAGCTTTCAAAGTTTTTAGATTGGGAAACAGCTGATGATGAAGGGAGACCAATCAAGGAAGTGAAACAATTGACACCCCCCTCTTGACTCCCAGGCTCTCCTTTATGTACATCTTTGGTTGAGGAAGCCTGCTGAGAATGTGTGAAACTGTCACTTCGTAGATCTGTGTCTGTGAAACTCAAAAAATCTTGGGGAGACTGAACTGAACTTCCAGAAGATGACTTGATGCTCCCAGGAGTGCCCAAAAAGCTTCCTAAAAAAAAAAAGTTGATGAAAACTAATGGAAAATATTACTATCTTAGAATACAAAACTTTAAAGTGTAAGGACTTCATGAAAAGCATTACCAAGAGCGAAAGAGTTTATTTTTTAAATAATGCATTGGTCCTCCTGCTGATCTTCACTCTGCTGGAGCTGATTCTCAGATCACTCTCTGAGATTCAGATTTTAATTTGGAACATAAATAAGGTGAAAACAAATAAAAGGAGAGTAAAAACTTTGCTACTTAGGCAACTTTGATATCCATGGTGTTTTGAAGCCACAACAACAAACAAATACTTGATGCAGGTCAGAGCAGGTTTTTTAAAACATGTACATACATATGTAAAAAGAAGGCTGATAGAAACGTGCTGTGATCACATCTACACTATGTCTGAGATTTTCCTTACCCTTCTGCCCAAAATCCAGGGCCTGGCACACACCAAGGAACAACAATTGCACTTAATTTACCCTGGCTGAGGAGGTGTCCACAGAAGAGGTATTTTTCAAAAGCAGGAGAAAACTTGTGTATAAAATTGATGTTTTAACACTTCTTTAGCACTGTCACAGAACTGCAAACATCTTTTGTGTAACAGAATTACACTGCTTCTGTAGTATTTGGAATGCAGTCATTTCATCACTGTGTTAGTGCATGCAAGGCAGAAAATGGAGCACTGTTGTGAAATACAAACATCTACTTGCACTGAAATTCAGTAATTCTATATGAGTGGGTGTATGTGCACACTGCTTTGCAGAACTCAGACTGATGACAACTATCCCATCAAGACAGTATTTCAAAATACAACATTAGGTATAAAAACCCATGTCCTTTAAAAATCAGTGGTTTGTCATTAGTATTCCATTATATATTGTTAAGAATTTCATTTAAAATACAATTTATATTAAAACAGCAATTTAAGAAAAAATCATTAAAATATCATGGCTTTGTATTTTAAATATGTTACACCAATTTCACTTAATGCAGCCTTAAAGACAATACTTGCACATAGTAAAGATGTATTTTGCCATTTGCAGTGAACAAGGTTTTTCTTTATATGATGAATTACAGAAGACAATTTTCAAGGTTTTGAGAATTTAAATGAAAAAACACTTCCATTTCTTTCCAGTAAAAAGGCCTGAAATACTGAGGGAGTTCTAGACAAATTTACAAGTGTTCACTGAATAAATAAACTCAAAAGAAAAGCAACATCACAAACCATAAAGGACAGTCACCTACTACACACCACAGTGAAAACTATTGAAAAACAACCACTTTATAGAAGGTCAGATTTGTTGTGTTTGAAAATAATATTTTTTATTAGTTAAGGAATAAAAAATTTTTATATTTTTTAATGTTTCTTCACCTCTGACAAAGATGCTATAATAAAATTTGCTTTTTAGAAGTGTCAATAGTGTATGTGCTGTTCTAGCAGGTTCATGAAGTAAAAAATTTTGTACTACCTAAGGCAAATAATCCATATATGCTTGTCACATCGTCATCTATTGCTTATATATGTCAATAACAACAAAAAAATTAAGTAAAAAAGTCTTTCACTTTGAAGAAAATGGTGTATTTTAAATATCTGCAGCTTGAAAAATTATTTAGAAGCCACCACATCCTATATGTTAGGTAATTCAGTTTCATTTTAGTGTGCACGGACGACAAAACATTACTCTCCCAAAAGGCTAAGAAAGACCTCTAGGCCCAATTTGACGTTAAAGTTTACCCCAGACTAACTTTCTGGCATATAAAGACACTTCTGTTTTTAGCAGATAAGGCGAATACCTCAACAGTCTGAACAAAAGCAGCAGTTTTGCCCTTTGAGATGCACGACCTTCCTTTTCATGTTATGACAACAAACTTTCTGGCCTGAAAAAAGCTGATTTTTTACCAAAGTGAAATAATATTCTCCTTACTAAGGATAAAATATGAACTACTTTTCAAGTTTTAAACAGGCAACATTTCTAATTCATGCCATTACAGCACACAGTCAGTACCTTGCTGAAAAGGGCTGGCTGCAGTCACAGTTGCTCCTGGATTCCTTCCAGCAGCAGGCTTTCTTCCCCTCTGACCTGAGCTGTGACCTGCAGATTTCTTCCCTTTGCTCTCTGACCCTCTAGCCTCTGAAGAATCTTTTCCACTTGAAATGTGTGTAGGAACTTCCTGGAAATTTGCATTTGTAAATCGAGCTGTGGTATCTTCCAGCCGCTTCAAGGAGCCTGACATGGAGTTGTTGCTAGTGCTTGTGTACGTCTGGCATTTTGATAAGAGAGAAGAAATAAAAGAAACAGGTCACATAAAAACTCTGCAACAAAAGCATTGTTTAAAAGACTCCATTCTTTCAAACAAGCTTAGAAGAGTTCAAACACTAACGTAACTGAAAACAGCAGGAATTACAGAAATTGAACTGCGAAGATTCTCAGCAAACAACTGAAGTGCATAAAACTTCATTTTGTGGGGAAAAAAAAGCATGGAAGTAATGGCTTTGGTTGAAATTTTTACTTCACTGCATTAATCTCATATCTATGGTTACAGTCTTTATAGTCTATCTAAATAGGATATTGTTATTTTATGCTTAGAATTAAAAATTAAAAACTAAATTTCAGTGCTCTTCCGAACATAAAATTTTTATACAGCTTTATCAAACTTGAAATGTTCCATCAGTAGTGGAACTGTTAAAGGCTTCAGAACCTTGCACTTCTGTGACTTGATAGTCTCAACACCAAACCAAAATCAACTCCAACAAGCCCAACTGCCCCTTATGTCTTCCCTTCCCATCCCCACACCAGGATTCCCCGCCATCTGATCTGTCCCATTCATTCAGTTCCTTAAGTATCATCAAGTAAAGAAGACACATGAGATCCACTCAGCCAAGACACACCTACTTCAATCCTGCTGACAGGAAGGAAAAGGAAAATACACTCTTGAGCTCTCACTGCAAACTTCTTCCTCAACCCCCGCCCACCCCCAAGAATTCTGGCTCTTCTCCTCTCACATGCTCTTCACAGGGCTTTCAAAAATTTTATCTTTAGGTCCATTATTATTCTGTTAAATTTTGTCACAGTTGTACAGATTGGTGCACAACAGTCAAAAGAGATTCATAGAGTAATTAAGTGGGCAGGGAAGCTGCTTGCACAACATTAGGAAACCATACAAAGGAACAGAATTGTTCTCATGACTAAAAAAATGTAGAGTTGTGATAGCAGAATTTTAATAACACAAGAGAGAAAATTAAAGCAAAATCAGGAAAAAGGAAAAAATGTTCAACTGTTATTTACACTTAAATCACCTTATTAAATAGCTGTTTAAAGCTTCTTAAAAAATATGGCTCAAACCTAGAAGCTACTCATCTGTTCAAAATGAGCTTGCTTGGTTTTTAGTTCTTTACAGAACAGAATTTAAAACAGTATCTAAATTTATCTTCATTAAAGCCCACACAAACATGTGCCTCAATATTGAGCACATACACCTGTTTTCCCTTTCACAAGTGGGATGCTTGCTGAATTTAGGCCTACACCAAAACACTTCTTCATCTTTACAAACAGCTTTGTATACCAGCTATACAAAGTTTTCTACATTTTACTGAAACAGTTAAGACATTTACATAAACCTTCCTTTTCAGCTGCAAATGACAGAAGACAACTAAATATGTAAGCTCTGAGGAAGGCAAAAATTTCAATCTATTTGCATACCACTCTGTATGAATTACTATGAACTGCTGTAAAAATATATTACAGATTTTCTGAACATCAGTGAAGAAAAATCACTTTAAGTCTGTTACAGTACAATGTCAAAAATAACTCAAATTCATATAATTACACTGGTGTTTCTAATGAAGACAGAGTCAACTCCAAGGTAAGTTTAGCAGTCAACTTTTTGAACTATTACAAAGACCACAAGTAGGCTCAATTTTCCAGAATCTGGTATGCCACTGAGTTAAGAATGATTCAAACTTGGGCCATTTGAAACAAAAAGTTTCCAGACTTGCAAAAACCCAAACCAAAAGTCAAGCTTTTTCTATGATCCAATATTCCTTCTCTTATGAAAAACCTTCCTAGACTAATTCATATCTCCTATCAACTCATTTAGATATTAATTGCAAGGATAATGCCCTACAGGTATCAACATAGTTTACTGCTATCTAGTACCTCTTCCCCCTTTCTGCAGGGTTTTTAAAATATTTATTTATTTTAAAGCGAAATAAAGAGTTTAACAGCTGTACAGACTGGCCAGGGTTAGGCAGTGAAAAGCAGGCATTACATTGCAAATAGTGTGTGGAGATTTGGTTTGACTGCAAGTCTGAATTCTGCTCTTGGCAGATTTTGAAGAACATGCAGGCACATCACAGTTCTGGCTTTTTTTGCTCCAACAGTTATTTGTGTTTCTGGAGGTGTTGTAAAGTGTACTGCAATCTGCACACTTACTCAGAGTATCTCGAACACTAATATGATGCAATACACCCTAAGCTAAGCAAAATTCCTATCATTTGGTTGGTTGAGTTGTGGGGTTTTCCCCACAAACTATATTCCTTACTTTAAGGAATTAATTGCAACAAAGTGCCCTAAACCAGATACACTTACATCAACTGCTTTGAGAATCCACAAGGCATGCAGTACAATCTAAGGTAAAACTTCAGCACAAACTTTAGATTATTAAACTACTTCATACAATAACCTTCCCACCACTAAATAATTTGCTTTCCAAAATGGTAAGTTCTAATGGCAAAGACCTAATAAAAGTGTTTCAGAAAAACACTATTATACCATGGCCAAGTTACACTGTTCAGTTGGTTTGGGTTTTGTTGAAGTCAGGAGAGCAAGAATCTGAGGATAGAAGCAGAACACCTTTGGCTATTTACTGAATGGTCTCAGCCTCTGGTGCCCCCTCTGAGTTTACAATGCTGCACCCTCCCAGCACATGCTTTTAAAATGGAATACACTCCTGAGGGCTGCCCCATTCACTGCTCACACTGCAGTCAGTCACTTTCATGCATTTCAATACAGACATCCCCCAGAAAGGAGATTCCAGAGATGCTGTCACCCAGTGCCATTCCTTGGTTTGTTTGGGAGGACTTGACTATTTCATGAATGTTAAACATATTTTAAAAAAACCCTCAGTATTTGCTACAGCAATTACCAACCTAACTCTGTGTGTATCAGGGTTCCTTTACGCTTCCCATAAACTGCTCTGCAGGGTTTTTTCCCAGAAAGCACTTTTACATTGCCCAGTTGGTGCACAGAGAGCTTCTGTCATTTTTACACTCTCCATACATCACCCTCTATGCCTGAAGAGTTATGCCATCCCCATCTGCAGCAGGTCTTAAAACTTGTGGGGAAAGCCTTAGATTTATGGTAAAGGCATAATAATCATTCTTGCTATACACAGTATGTTCCAAGGCTTGGGCAGCCTTAGCCCTAATACAGATGTAAAAGGCAGTACCCTTGCACAGAGATGGGAAGGACCATGGCAGGTAATCCTCCACAAAAATGCCAGATGGCAAGAGCAGAGTCCAAAACCAACACTGGGTTTTGCATGGCCAGGTTCTGGGAGCCCAGGGGAGGGGGGAAGGGGATGGTGCTACAGGGGTGGCTTCTGTGAGAAGGTGCCAGGAGCTTCCCCCACGTCCAACAGAGACAATGCCAGTCAGCTCCAAGACTGATGTGCCACTGGCCAAGGCTGAGCCACTCACAAATGGTGGTAATGCCTCTATGATAACACACTGAAAAAGAAAAAAAAGTTATTGGGCAGAAGCCGTTGCAGTCAGAGAAGAGCAGAATGAGAACATATGAGAGGAACAACTCTGCAGACACCCAAGTCTGTGGAGAAGGAAGGACAGGATGTGCTCCAGGCCATGAGGCAGCTGTGCCCCTACAGCCCATGTCAATGGGGCTACAGAGATCCACCTGTAGCCTGTGGAAGAGACCATTGCTGGAGCAGAGAGATGCCCAAAAAGGGCTGTGACCCTGTGGGAGGCCCATGCTGGAAGAGGGTCCTGGCAGGGACATGCTGACCTGTGGAGAGAGGAGCCCACGATGGAGCAGGTTTCCTGATGGGACTTGGGGACCCACATTGGAGCAGCCTGTGCCTGAAGGACTGCACCCTGTGAAAGAGTGACCCACAGTGCAGCAGTTCATGGAGAACTGTTGCCCATGGGATGGACTCAGGCTGGAGAAGTTTGAGGAGAACTGTCTCCTGTGGGAGGGACTCCATTCTGAAGCAGGAGAAGGATCCTTCTCCCTGAGCAGTGGCTGGAACAACCTGTGTTGAGCTGACCTTAACCCCCATTTGCATCTCACTGCACCACTGAGGAGGAGATAGAGCCTGAGAAAAAGGGAGGAGTGGGGGGAAGGTGTTTTTCATATTTATTCTCATTATCCTGCTCTGGTTTTGTTAGTAATAAATTCCATTAATATCCCCAAGATGAGTCTGCTTTGCCCATGATGGTAATCCCTGAATTATCCCTCCTGGTCCTTATCTCAGCCCATGAACCCTTTGTTGTTACATTTTCTCTCCCCTGTCCAGCTGCAGAGGGGAGTGACAGAGCGGCTTTGGTGGGTACTTTGTGTCCAGACAGGGTCAACCCACTGCAACCCACCTATCCCACAGCCCACAAACACCAACCTGCTGTAGGACAACAATGTTCAACTACATCAAACAGAGATTTCCCTACTCTTTTCATTCTCTTCTGTACCCCAGTGTGGTAGGATCTGAGCTCCTCCCTTGAGAACCAGGTTCAGCTGACAGTCAGGGTGAACTGAGGACAGTTATCATCATCATCTCTACTGTTACAGCTGAAATTTCATCAGCTGTACTTTCTGTTTGCAGTGTCTTTTGCTAGTTATTGACTGCAACTTGAATGCAGATACACGGGTATCTTTGCATACATCAATGTTTTGGAGGTTTTGTTTCAATTAGTAACATACACTACGCCAAAAAAAAAAAAGAGTGGGGCGGGGGGGAACTGTGTTTTTCTGGAGCTGTTAAACCACACACATTTTTTAACTCCTGATACAAGTCAAAGCTCAAAACATGAGACAGAAGTTCTTATCAGGAGTAAATACAGGGTTGATTGGCTCTTCTCAACCAAGAAGAAGGCTCGAAGAAAAGGCAGTAAGAGAATTAAAATTCCTAAGTTACACTAGTCCTTCTTAAAACATTCTATATTTATGTCCCAAAAGTGAAAAAAACTGCAAATACATTATCTGAAGAGTAGTCAGGAATTTCTTAATTCAAACTTTCTCAAACTTACCTGATTCAGCCCTAACAACATTTCCTGAGACATGACAGGGATGCACAAAAATGCCTTTCAAAATGGCATGGATTGGAACCTTGGTAAAATTTCTTGAAATTAAGTTCAGCAGAACAAACAGGCAATCCATATACAGCAATTCACACAACATAAATCCACAGGTACTCTGCAGCCTTACATGACTCTGTCTTCAGGAGCCACTCATCCAGGTACAAACATGCTTTAAGGCATCACCCACATAAATGACCATTACCATTATGTCACACAGGGTTTGACAACTTTAAAACGAAAAAATGAATTTCATTTCAAATTTCTGTTCCCCCCACAGGAGCACTATGGCAGCAGAAGTAATTATATACCATGATAAAGTAATGCATTCAATGCAAAGAGAGACTGCTGTGAAACAGACATCAAGTCCAAAACAATTCCAACAACCCTATGGAAAAGAACAAATAGAAGTAACACACTAGTACAATATTCTGAACCAAATATTCAGCTCAGAAGAAAACAAAGCCTGTTCCATTATTACAATTTCAAAAATTTGAGGAACACATTATGAGTTTGTAACCTAGAAAAGCAAACACATGCAAATGGTGTTGAAAGGACTTAGAAAAAAAATCAACTGAAGGAACTATCCAAAAAAAATCACTTCCCAATATCCCCTAGATACTTTTAAAAAAAAACATAATCACACTTATAACCTCAGTTAAAACACTGAACACCAATTTTCCTGATGATATGCAGCATTGTAAAAAGAAGGCAGTAAAAGAAGCAGGCAGTTTGGATGAAGAAAACCCACAGGATGCAAAAGGTTAAATAAGAAAACTAAAATGGTACATGTTGACATTTAAATTCCACAATTAATATTCTGTTTTAGTTTAATTCAGTTATAATTTACCTTATATAATTAGAGAGTTTTTGTTCACTTTAGCAACTTGCTTTAGCTTACCCATGTGACTAACCTTGTAATTAGGAAAAGGAGGACAAAGCAACCAGAAATAAGATGAGCAGAAAAACAGAATCCAACTGTGTCTTTGGCATTAAAAGCCCATTCTAATAGGCAGGATGCAAAAAATAATCAGTATTTCAATATATTTTCTTTAGCTTTTACAAAAATATACAGTAATATCACCTTTTGTAAAAACTTATTATGATGATTAGATAACCAAAGTACAAGAGGGATGTAATTCAAGAAAGATCAGATCATATATAGCATAAAACCTAAAACAAAGTTGTAAAGTTTATATAAGTTCTCACCCAAGAAGCCTCTTTTGCAGGCTATGAATTTTACAAGTTGTCTCAGACTTGAGAGGAATACATTTAGGGCAAATTAATAAAATGAAGTAACAAATCACATGGACTAATCAATACTACTCTAAGTGTTCCACGACTTAATTGTAATAAAAACTGTCACACTGATTGCAATCCCTAATTGCTCTTAAATCAAAACAACAAGCAACAAATTGACTCTACCTTTTCTTCTTTTTTTTAATAGTTATTGAGGGTTTCAGAAAACCATTGAATAGTTTCACTTGACACAACAGTGTCAAAGAGAATACAGTAGAACCAGAAATAAGATACTTAACAGCAGCGTGAGTCACAACAGGTTAACAGGTTCTTGACTTAATAATCTTACTACTGAGAATAAAGAATTATGCAAAGCACACTAAATATCTAACTTTCTTGGAGATTATTCTTGAAATTGATACCACTGGTTGAGGGAATACTTCCAGAGACTTAGAGAGAAAGTTGGTATTTCTTCACCCTGACAAGGTCTTAGTGTACCATAAGCAGACACCCATTTGTCGAATGCAATGGCTCAGCAACTAAACCATGTAGAGATAACACAACCTCAATACATCTGGTAAAACACAATCATCTGTGTGCTGATCCCTAATGAATTCAAACCATGACTCTCTGACACTGATGTCAAACATTTCCACAGCAATGGGATGTTTTCCAACTCTGAAATCTAAAAACCCATTTCTCCATAGTGTTGCCCACTCTGTAATGCCAACATTCATACCGTTTTCTCGGGGGATAGCAAAAGGGATTCTTGTCAAGTACAATGAGAATTGTCATTCTTTAACCCTGTATGTTCCCCTGCACTTAGGTATTTGCTAGTACATTACCAGGAAGAAAAGGTGACAGAACCTAATGGAGCAGACTGCTGAGCAGGCAATGGAATTACAAGTCCATGAAGCATGAGCTGTAATTGCATAATTACCAGTTTCATATGCTTACAGGTCAGTGTCAGCTTAGCACACAGAAGTAAATTTCAAAGGAAAGACTTTCTAAAACTTCTCAAATTATTAAATATAACTCAATTAAATAAAGTTTTCTGGAGTATTCGTAGCACCTGACTGGGGTCATTAAACTGCACATCATTTAAATACAAAACTCTCAGCCTTTCTCCATGTGGTAAGTCTCAAAGTATTTTAGGATTTTACATTATAAAATACCAACTGTGCTTGGTAATTACAGAACATATGCCATTATAAAGCTCCCATATATACAGTGGAATGATCACATCATGAAATTTCAACCTAAATAACTGAAATGGAAGAGGAGAAAAAATACATTGACTTACTTTTTCTGTAGTTACAGTAAGAGATGGAACCAAGGATGGTGAGGACTCCGACTGCTTCTTGTATTTTTGTTTGTGTTTATCTTTCTCTTTATATTTCTGGAAGTTATACAAGAGAATAAAAACTAAGTTCAGCTTCATCTTTAACGTAACTCATTTTACATAGCAACAAGAAAGCATTTAAGAGAGATTGTAATAATGCTATTTGGAAAACACATTTTGAAATTTTTATAATATAATTTTATAAAAGCAAATCAAGTATTTATATTTGCTTTCAAAGTACACAAACGGAAATTCTTCAATTACAGCCAGCATTTATGACTCCACTGGTGTTAATATCATCGATCTTTTCAATGATCAATTAAAGAAACCAGATTAAAAACTGAAACACGGCCTCTGCTTCAGAAACCTTCCTCCATTCTTCACCAAAGATTGCTGTCTTTCTGCATTTCTGCACCTGTACAGTACTTTTTGTTTGGATACTCATGTAAATTAATGCAAGGTTGTAGCTTTGGCTCCCCTACTGACATCTCCATGAGTAAGAATGCGAAATCTGATTCAGATTTCATTCCCAAAAAGGTGCATATATTTTACAGATTAAGTGAATATCTTCCATGGTAAACTGATCAAAGGGTCAAAACCTACATAAATTAAATGTGCTTTCTAAAAGAGCTGAGAATTTAACAGGGATTTTCTTAATTTTTATTTTTTAAACACAACATGAAGCATTGGCAGTGTGAATGAAATTGTGCAAACAGAGAGAAAATAACTCCTTAACCCAGAGCCTTTAGAGTATAAGAGAAGTCTTTCATACTGGTAGAAATCAATTCTTAGAGGATTACAGAATCAGACCCAAATTGCATTTGTTTAAACAGTTCAAATACTTTAAAAGAAAACCCCAGACTGACAAAACCAACATTTAAACTCAGAATAAAGGAGTTTTTACCAATTTAATCATAAACAAGTAATTTTTTTCCTTAGCATTATAATACAGTTTATTTAGACAGCCAGTATCAGAAGGTGCAGAGAAACCACAGGTGTGAGAGAAAGTTACTTACAAGCCACTGCCACTCAATATTTTGTTTCATTAACTATGTATTTGTGGAATTTTTGTGTACTAACACAGAACTCTGGAGAGCAGCACAATGTGTGGCTATTTCTTCAGAATGAGTGTTTCAACAGTTTGTTTTAAAAGTGCATATATATGCATTGACACACAGGGTTTAAAAATCTCCTTGAGCAGCTTGAAAACATAAGGAACACAAAATGTGTGAGCCTGAATAGCTATATGAAAATTCAGTAACTGTTTGGAATCTTAAAAATTAGCCATGCTGATCTTTCTCTATCAAAATTATATCCAGACTCTCAAAAGAAAACATAATTTGTTCAACAGTGACCACACAACCACTCTCACCAAGCACCAGGATAAGAGGAATTACAGTCACATCATATCCAGGTATGACCAAGTGTAAGTTTTCTATTCAGTCACAATGGAAGAAATATCAGAGAGTTATTTCATGGAATCAGCCTGAGAGCATAAGAGAATGGGTGCTCGAATTCTCTAATAAAGTAGAATCAGTTAATTGACAATCTAGACACAAAGCTGAAAGCAAATCACATTTATCTCTACTTTTATGAACTATAAATACCAGCTGACTGACTGAAGAGACCACCTAATCAGCCCAAATCCATTTCACTAAGCTTGTAACTGAATTTTTCCAGAAAGGAAATACAGTTTAACCAGGAAAGTTCATAAATAAAGTAACAAAGCTTTTGTCCCCGAAGTACCATGGAAAAATACACTTGCCGGAATACAATGTATAAAGTTCTTTTAGTTCTTGTACATTTCTTAAAACTCGAAGGTACAAGAGAACACTTTAAAAAGCTGACGGGGATTTTTTCCCCACTGTGTCAATACGGAGAGAAATACAGAGTTTCCCTTTCATAATCAAGTCTGCAGGTGTCATAATTGCAACAACATACAACATAAGGTAGGATTTAAATTTTTGAAGCCTCATATAGGCTTGTTGAAGGAGTTTTAGATCAGGGAGAGTGCTTTTGTTTTGTGTTTTTCTGCAGGGAAGAGTGTGGTTATTTCTTTTTAAACCTGGAAAATACCCATTTGAAAGAAAAAAAAAATAGAGAGTCCTTTCAATAATGTCTTACATGCAACAGTCCCAAAAGTGCTACCTAGACTACCAGAAAAAAAGAAAAAACAGAGTATCTACACTCAGACTGCCACGCTGTTCACCAAATCCAAGACTTTCACCAGTGCTTGTTACATGCTTAGATAAACCCAAGTAACAATTTCACTGAACACCAGACAAGCCTCAAGAACAGCCATGAAATGGCTGTGCTACTGCCTGAGTTTCTTTAGCTTTCTACTATGAAATTCAATCCCCATGAAGACCTGGTTTTATTTATAATCTTGGAGCCAAGGGGCCATGACTTTAATACACTTTAATATGAATCTTCACAACTATATCAATGAACAATAGGAAAACTTTTAAATGAGCAGGTTTTACAATCTTATCTGTTGACTTTACTTTCAGCTTTAATTTTGTCTAAAGGGCAAAGAAACATGAAATTCTGATCAAAGAAACAGTTAAGAGAACTTATTCTGCAATGTACAGAAACCATTTTGCCAGTAATATCAACACAAAAGGAGGTGTCAAGAAGCAGGAAAAGGGGACACAAGAACAGCAGGAAGGGAAGGAGCATTAATAAGAGCCTAGAAAGAATATGCTTAATTTCTGTAAAATGAAGCAGCAGCAACCACATCAAATTCTTCTCCCAGACCCAAAGCATCAACATAAAGTTTGCCAGGACAGCTTCCCAAAATGAGTTTACCACTCAAGGCCACTGGAGGGGTAACCCAACCAAAGGCCTTTTACATACAAATATCTCATCCACAGGACATCTGCTGTCCTCAACTCTACATTCCCTCCTCCTTTCAAGTTATACCTCCTCCAACAATTTTTCCTCTAATTTTTTTCTTTTCCCTTTTTTTTCTTCCTAAAGAAAGTTCAGAAGTCTTACTTCTTAATGTGAATTGACTCCAGCTGCATATAACATCAAAGAAGTGGAGAACACTTCACTGCAGGAAAACCTTGGTAAGAAATGCTCAGATTTGACACTGGCAAGAACAAAACTTTGCACAACAACCTGCTGAGATGAACAGACATAGCTCCCATATGACTCCGTGCAGTTTCACCCCCTTCTCCTCATAAAGATGCATACAAAGTATAGTAAGACTTCTATAATACCCACTTTGGAATCCAGAAAAGGAGTAACAGAGGCACATGAATTTCCACAATATTTAACAAATATGACAGCTTTCAATCAAGTCTGTCTCGAAGGCCACAAACACTGGCCACCCTCCCTACTGCCAGAAAAAGAACAAACCATTGGCCCCTCATGGACAACTCTGTGTGCTTCCCTTTTCTAAGATCTCTGTTCTGCCACAGCTCTAAAAAATCCCCAAAACACACGGCAGCAGCTCGCCAAGACACACATCCATCCAGAAAGTCACATGGGAATACCCCATTCTAAGGAAGGTAATCATATCAAATGTCTGACCTTCTACAAGATTTACAGTAACAAAAATAAAAGGCAGAAATTACTGTTAACAAGGACTAAAAATAATATTGCCAGTAAGTGAAAGCTAAGGGAGCATTAAAGGCAGGCAAAACTCATTGATGTATTTAAGTATGACTTCAGATGTTCCAAATACCTGTGCAGAGCTGACAAATGCAATACTACATTCTGTAACACCAAAATTTAGCAGAAGACACATTCCAAGGAAGAATATAATAAAAAAAATACAGGGCCAGCTACAAAACTGACAAAGGACACTTTAATCCTGGTTCACAAATAAGATAGTTCAGCAGACCAGATTTGGGCAGCTTCTGAAGTCTATTTTACTGTAAGAAAAATAAAGTGTGATGGCCATGCAGCCATTAGGTGAGCAGCTGTAACATTATTCAAGCCAGAACCTGAAGAGCTCTGATTTATGATGCAGCTAAATACCAACATAAAATACCCAGAGGTCACATGTCATGATTAATCAGAAAGCTTTATTTATCACCGGAGATCTCACTTTTGGATTTTGTTTCTTATCTAAAAAATTATGTAATACCATCTTAACTCTAAGAGCTACATACAGCGAGATAAGAAAACAAATAAGGTGAAAGATTTCTGGAATTCTATAGCACCTTTTGTACACTGCCCTCTTGTGGGGCAGGGGGTAGGGGGGCAGAGAAGAGGAAAAAAACAACATTCTGATTACTTCTATTTCTTCCACAAAGATTCAGTTTACTATATTATTATATAATACAACTTCATAAATACCGTTTGGTTCCAATTCTTCAATTTTTTAGCTCATTTACATTCTGGATCACTCTAAAGATCAGCATCTGCTCATTCATTTTCTTTAACATACTTTCAGAGGAACATTTATCAGACTGCGGAATGAAAATACCACCTCATCAAAACACCAAATTAAGAATACGTGTATAGCTTCATTGTAACTCGGATATGTTACCAACATGGCCTAGTTTTGGCAAGGATGGAGCCTGGAGCCGTGTTGGTGTGTCTGTGTTGTTATTCCATACCACCCACATCATCACGGGAGTGTGGCAGGAAGGGACTCTCACTCCTGAGAAGAGACCTGGCTTGTGGTCAGGGAGAAAAGATGGTGCCCAGAGGGTCCATTGGCAATTCTGTCCATTGTCTTAGGAGTTGCACTATGTGGGTGAGCATTTTGCCTGGAAAACACCCTCTCTCTTTTATACACTACTGTTATTAGGATTGTTGTTGTTACTGTTCCTTTTCTCATCTTGTTGCTGGTTCCAGTAAACTGTATCTCAAACCACAATCCTGGCCTTCTGTATCTCCCACTGGAGGGGGAAGGCGAGCTATCATGGGAGGGGGGCAACAAATTAGGGAGTACCATTCCTAAACCACGACACAACCAGAACAGACGTTATCCCATCTATCTTTTCACACTTTGGACTTCACTGTTTGGGAAAACTGAATAATGCAGGTAAACAGTAACTTTTTTAGTACAGATAGAGTGGATGAGTTCAGCTTTTCTCTTAAATGACATTATTAATTCATAAAATTTCCACATGGAAGTATCATTTAACGTGCTGAAGGTATTTATACTTAATTGCAATTCATTTTCATCTCAGAAATACACAGGCTTAGCCAATGAGGTTTACATAATGCTTCATTTCATTAAAATACATTCTGAAGTGCAGCATTTAATAGTTTACTGTTATAAGAGGAGGGAAAAAAGTTTTCTAACCCTGCTCTCACCTTTCCCAGACTGTTCAGCTTCTCAGACCTTCTGTGTACCCACTTGGACTGCTAAAACACCAGCAACAAAAAACAAAGTGGAGAGTTTTCTGCTGTTTTACTGAGCTATGTGAGCTCTGTGACGGAACATGAGAGATGGACAGTAACAGGCACAAGAACAGGTAAACAAGACAGAACAGAGAAGTCCTTCAAAACAAACCTGCTTGGGTGGACCTTGAATTATTCCATTTTTATCCCTTCTCTTTTACAACAATCATAAACCTCTACCATCTTTGGTTGCCCCAAGTTTTCAAACCTTAACAACATTTTGGGATCTCTTTCCTTATTATTATTGTAAGCAAAATCATCTATGTCTAAATCACTAATTTTTCAGCTGCTGTTTTGACTCTGGTAATTCCAACATCAGAATGTTCTGTTAGTACAGGGTATTTAGATTGGTGCTTTTGTCATTTATAGATCCTCTGCACTATCTTTGTGTCTCTGAAGACTGTAAATCCAGAGCTGCCACCATCAAAACTAACACCCTGAATGGAAAGCTGCACGTAGCTCTTGTCAATCCCCAACACCAGATCTGCCTGACCTCTAACTTGGGACTAGGAGCTACGAGCAATATAACAACTCCAGAATGAAAGATGCCCACAGTGCAGAAGTTTCATATTCATATTCTAGTTTATCTTATTTTTACAAGAACAGCCCTTGCTCAGGCATTCATCTAGCTATCATTTTGAATTGTATAACCCAAAAATTCAGTACAGCACCACCATTGCTGCAGTCACAGTAATAGAGAGAGAGAGAGAGAGGCACAGGATAGCTCATAGAGAGAGGTTAACCCCACTGCCAGCATTATTCAAATACGCACATATGCAGCGCTAAGGACACATTTGGTTTTAAGTACCAGTCCCTGATATAATTAACTTATATACTCACAAACCTCACTTAAAAACAGGAATAATTGTCCAAATTTTAACTGTCAATGGTAAAAAGACTCAAGAATCAATAAAAATGCCAGCCAAAGTTTCTACAAGGTTCAAGACTACCAGCTTTTATCCAGAATAAGTGACTATTCTTTTGATATTTAATATTAAAATACTTTCCTTATTTGTACACTCTAATATTAATGGTTAGTAATGGGTACTCAGTGCAAAACATTTGAGTCACACTTTATAACTTCAAAAATGGTGCAAGACTAAATCAATGGAACTACTTATTGTCAATGCTTACCTTCATTTATTCCTATAAAACTGCAAGTACTAAAATTTTAAAATACTTATTTACATACTGTGAAATGCTCCACTGCCTGCAAGGTAACATAAAGATCCTTGTCAAACATAGGTTAAAAAATTGGAAAATAAAATGGAATACATCCAATTTTCCTGCTTCAGTCAGCTTAACATTGCAGATGATCTTTAACTGCATATGGTCTACTAGCACACAAAACACTGCACCCAGTGAACACTGTATATATAGATATAATATATGTAAGCATCTTCATTACAAAGTATCCAAATTACCATCTAGAAATTCATACAAAGTACTAATAATCTTGTATTAATCTAAAGTGCAGAAAAATAATATATTAAAGCACCTTTTGCTTCTACATCTCTCACAGTTTTACCTATAGGACTGAAGTTGTGCTGGTTTTGAATGGCATAGAGTTAATTTACTTTACAGTAGTTAGTACGGGGCTGTGTTTTGGACTTGTGGTGGAAACAGTGTTGATAACATGGGGATGTTTTCCCTTTTGCTGCTGAGCAGAGCTTACACAGAGCCCAGGCACCCACCCCACCAGTGAGTGGGTTGCAGGGGCACAAGAACCTGGGAGAAGACGCAACCAGGACAGCTGACCCTAACTGGCCAAAGATATCCCATGCCATACGGTGTCATGCCCAGTATGCCAAACTGGGGGGAAGAAGAAGGAAAGGGGGATGTTTGGAGTGATGGCATTTGTCTTCACAAGTAATGGAGCCCTTCATCCCTGGGCATGCCTGAACACCTGCCTGGCCATGGGAAGCAGTCAATGAATTCCTTATTTTGCTTTGCTTGCATGCACAACGTCTGCTTTACCCATTAAAAAACCATCTTTATCTCAACACCCTGGGGTTTTTCACTTTTACGCTTCTGATTCTCCCCATCCTACTGTAGGAGAATGAGCAAGAACCTGTGTGGAGCTGAGCTACCAGCTGGGGTTAAACCACAACTGAAGTGTGGGAAGATACACTGCTCAAATATGAATAAAAATGAGGCAGTGACCTTAATGACCTATTTTTAATGTTCAGGTGTCACCTAGTTTTCAAATTAAGACAAACAACCTTGTATCATTTTCCCAAGCAAAAAGTGTTCACTTTTCTTCAAAGTACAGCTTACCCTCCACCTCAGTTACTCAAAAGTTACTCTCTTCTGCCTTATGATGTGTTAGAGCACAAACACTGAGGAGGTAAATGATGCTACAACACAATCAACTTGTACAAAGCTCAAAATCATGAGACAAAAAGACTTTTCCTAAAGTTTTGTGAAGATACTGATGAAACTGAAGTAATACATAATAATAAGATAAAAAAATAAGTTGAAGTAGCACCTCAAGTATATAATAGCAAATTTTCAGTGAAACAAGTATTTCAGTTGGTCCTTCCAGGGAATCTCTAAGGAAGACATCCTGCTGACCAACAATGTGATTTTTCTTTTTTAGAAAATGCAACTCTTGTTTCATGAGCACAGTTAAGAACTTATTCATGGTACAGACCCACTCAAAATTCTGAATCTCCTGATACTACTCTAGATATGTCTAATTTCTTCCAATAAATGTTTGAGGATTTTGCCACCCATGGATTTTCAGTTTTATGATCTACAGAAACAATTATCACTTACTGTTAGTTCCTGCAGAGTTTTGAGTTTATTTTCTTCACAGTGAAAAGTAAAAGACTAAACTGTGTACTTTGAGGGGTAAAGGACAGTTAACACTTATGCAGCCTTTAAAAAAAAATCTACATCTTACAGAGCAGCTTTTAGGTATACCTGAGGTGGTGTATTTGCCATTTTGATCTTACAATAATTAACCAATCCCAGGTGACCAGCTTAACACTATCGAGGTGTTTGCTGTGCTAATGTACACTAAAAGCATTACTCTTTTTTTGACAATATATATAATGTGTTACTGTATATTTAAGAAAATGAGGTAATCAAATCGGTAATTTCACAATAAATGTAAAAATGGAGATGAAAAGTTCCTACTTTTTCTCTTACTAAAGAAAATGTAAAGAAAAATGAGCTTATCTGCTTATATAGCTCTTCCTGACCTCCACAAGAGATCATTTTGCTGTGCCATCTATTTATACACCAGCTGGTGCCAGCTCCAGTAAATTACACGCAGCTGATTATCAGGATGACAACTGAATACACAGAATACACAGAAAACAGCACAAATTAACAGAGAACTTTAACAGGCAACGAGATGTCACCTTTCCTCTTAATCCTGCAGATAATGTTATATATTACTGAATATACTGAGATAGAGTAGCTTTCTAAATAAATTTTGTTTACACAGTCACACTCTGTCAGTCTTCCCAAAGAGTTAGACTTTCAACAGAATTTGACATAAAGAGATCTATTAAAAAAGAAAAAAACACACTTCTACAAAAGTCAGTACAGAACAGATGCCCAGAAATACTATTCGCTGACAACAGTGAAGACTGAAGTGTGAAGTCATGCCCCTTTTTGAACCCACAGAACCCACACAAAAATTCAGTTTTAAGGAAACAGGAACTGGGGTATACACCTTAGATATCTATTAAAGACCATTTATACAGTGAGATACGCATGGTACATATTTACCAAGCAGCTTTTAGAGGTGTTTAAAGGCATTCCTCTTTCCCTCCGAATGAACAGAATTTGGAGTCAGTTAACATGGGTAAGCATCACAATCAGCATCCATATCACATGGTTCTCATCTGAATAATATTTATCTAATATTACTTCAATTATTAAAATTTAAGTAACTTCAAAGTGGTTGCAAACCACTTTTCTTCTAGTTATCTTTAGCATTCTTACAGTTTTGCTTCATATATTGAGAGTAGTTGAAAGGATTAAAGAATCAAATCTATTAAACTGATTGACAAAAAATTAGTTAAAAGGCAATGGGATACTGCATTACTAAGATGAGTTGGGAGTTTTTCTCCCTAGAAGTTACACAAAACCCCAGTGCTCAAGTAACATAATTTAGTTTAACTGGGATAATTAATAGAGGAATGACAGAATCACATTTGAAATACTCTGTACACCGCTGTAACTTGACCCTTCAGGACTAAAGCAGGTGTTTATTTTATTTAAGAAAAAAAAAGAAACCATTGTTTATGCATCTGAATGGTAACTCAAAAAACTGAAATCTGTTCCTATTTTTGCCACAATATTCTGTGATGCATGGCAGGTCAATTTTACTTTTTCACAGCTGGTTATTCACACAGTGAGGAACACCTCAAGAACATCTGATCTGAGTGTTTACAACTTGACTTGTAGCATCTCACACAGAGCATTAAAACACATTAAAAAGCATCAAACGCCTTTCTCCCAAATGAAGTTCATTGCACTGACACATGAACACAGGATCCTTCACAGCACACTGGGAAAGTCTGGGCAGTTCAGAATGCAGTGACAAACCTCAGCTCTCCTATGGAAGCTTCCAATGCATAGAGACGACTTTTAAAGTTCTTTTCCCATGGGTCCAACAACCCAGTTCATGGATCAGTGGGACACACCGAGTGTGAGGCACTGCCTTGAGCTCTTCCTAGGTGTGCAGGTTTCTATCCACAAAATCACAGAACCAGTAACATTTCTTCAAGGAAAGGACAAGCAGCAAAGAACTAATCAGAAGCTCAGTGTTAAGAACAAGTATCCTGGCTCCTGTATTTCAGATTCTCCTCGGACACTCTCCAATTTCTGTAACAGTTGCCTGGGGCTCCTTGTCACGATTTTGTTCTTTTTGCCTCTTCAACCACAACTTCTTGTACATCTGCAGTCTTCAGTCACAAGCCCATTTTTGTTTAATTTAAATCATATAAGGCCTCATAGCAGAGTTTTAAACTTCCCCTTCCTGCTCAGCCCAGACCAAAGCACTTCTAGTAAAAAAGAAATTTGTATAATTTCGCTGCTAGAAAGTAGTTACTTAAGTATATCCACATTTTTCAGGAGGCACAAACATATAATCCTAGTAATCCTGCCTAATTTTCATGCAAGTGGCTAAAAAGACTTCTTATATACAACAGTCAGTTCTAGGTATGTTTAGCTCTTTCTTTAGTCCTTCCAAATACGACTGCCAGGAACATTAAAGCAGCTGTTCTTCCACAGCGTCATGGTGGCCAAATTTTAACTAAGAAAGCCTGAGGTAAACACCTGGGCCCTGAAAAAAGGGGTATTATAATGGAATGTCAAGAACATATTACCAACCCTATTTATGAGAGATGCAGTCTCATCATTAATCACTTCTGCTGAATAGTTTCTCTGCCACAGAAACTACCAATACACAGGCACCAGTAAGCAAAAAGTAATGAAGTTATTTATTCTGTAGCTTCAAATTCATGATTAAAATGAAATCATACCAAAGGTTGGGTTGGATTTGTTTGGGTTTGGGTTTTTTTTACTAATATACCCTTATACATTTGTTATCAATTTTGTTACCAGGGTGCCCAGAAGAAACTTAACACATCCTATGATGGAAAACAAAGGCTTTCAGCTGTGTCTTGTTTGTAAAAATGACAGCTTTCTATATCAATGTTTTCAGACCAACCTCTTCTTACTCCAATATAGTATTTCATATGCACAAATGGATAGATTTTGAGGTCTGAGAAATAAAAATGGTTCCAATCCACAACTCATATACTACTGCTTGATAAAAGGGAAAGTTTTAACAATGCCTGCAGATCAGATTATCCAGATTTCCAAAGAACAAAAAGGAAAGATAAAGAAGAAACTACAGCAGCCATGGTGGGGAGAGGGAAGGGGTGTCCCCCACACACAGACACTTCACTTTTCGGTGAAGAAAGATACACATATTTACTGTGCTATGACAACAATCCAGATTCCAAAAAGATTTACAGAACAGAAAATAAGGAAAGTCACCCTAAAAAATGACCCGACTCCTCCGAGAGACTTGATATAGTGTATCAAATACACAGTGTAAGACATCACAGGCAGGAGGTAATTAAATTTACCAAGAGCATTAGGCTCCACAGCACATACAGTTCACTGACTGAAAATAAGGATTTTGAAAAGAACAGGTTGTTCTTCAATTACAGAACGCGTAAGTTTAGGAATGACAAGCGAAAAATCTGTAGCCACAAAAAGTTAGATGATTAACAGCTTTAGAAAACTACGTTTTTCACCACTGGGTGGTTTTAACTAGAATGCCGTTTTGTTATTATACATGCCACAAGAACCACTGAAAGCCAAGTAACAGGTTAGTGCTTCAAACTGCATTGCTTCACTTGGTACTGCAGATCCTGAGATCTCCTGGATTACCACATTTCAGTGCATGAAAGGTGGAAGAAACTTCAACATCCTACTTCTTGCAAATTTCAAGTCACAGAAGAAGGCCAAGATTGGCAAAGGCAAACCACAACATTAACTATTTCTAGAAAGTCTCCATCAAAATACTTCCAGAGCAGGACTGCACACCCTCTTAGAAAGTCCCTCCAAGTACATCCTGAAGACTTCACAGGTATTAAGACCTGAAGAGGTACAGTATCTTCAGTCAAAGTCATTTAAAAAAAACCCAAGCAAACAAAACAACAACAAAGCAAAAACCACCCAAAAAACATAAACTCACCATCCAAAAAACAAACTCACCAGCTTACGAGTTTTGTCAATATGAGTAAAAACCCATGCATGTATTTTGACAAAACATGACATAAATTATCACTGTGGTGAAAAACTAAGAAAAAATATGGCTAACATTAGTAAGAGTTTACCTTTCAGCTAATTCTGTAGTCTATAATTCAAGAATGGTTTTTGCTATCAATGTGCTATTAAGAAAAGGTCTGCCAAAACCCCAAACTTTTATTATTCTAGCCATAAATGTAGCCTTTATGGTACAACTGCAACACAATTCACGCTGTCTTCTGCACTACCAGATGAACATGGAATTATTCACCTACATCATTCATCAAATCTAAAGATACTTTCAGAAGATTATCCAAGAAAACTGGAGATCAACATCCATCCAAAATGGGCATGATCTAAAAATCCAAGTCAAATATTAAGGAGACAGAGTCTGAGAACTAATATTTGTTACTCAATTACTTATTACTATAAATACAGTGCCTTTGTATAACACACATTTGGTCAAAAGATTCTGATTTCAATTTTTATGTAATGATTTTTTAAAATGCAAAACTAAGTTTACCCACATCCACACAAAATTCTATTAGGCTATTTGCACAGGATGTGTGCAAGGGAGCAGTTTTGCATGTATCCTTAGAGGGCTAAAAAAGAGCCAAAGCTCATTTGCATTATTGTGCCACAGTTTCTAATCCCACCCTTTTAAATTCAGATGACAAATTTCCCATAGACAACTGTTAATCCAGCAGTAATAAACAAAGTAACCAACATAAATTTAAAATTCTTTCTTTAAAAAATACAGTCAGTCGAATTGTTAAATGAATACAGTAACATTCGGAATCAGCAGCCAGTTATGCTCTTTGCATCCTCCCAGGAAGATTCCCAGGTGAATAACAGTCTTTTGCCATCACAGTGGGCTTGACCATCAGTACCAGTAAAATGCATCAAGAAGAGATGTCAGTTCTTTGATGAGGAAAAAGATACAGCAGATTGAAACATAAAAAATCAGATGGCCCTGTTTAGCTGCACAGTTGCTAAAATCTCTACTGCTGATTATCTTTCCTACATTGTCACAAAGATTATACAAGCAAAACTCTAATGGAAACCTAAAGCAAAGGAAGTTGCATGGAAACAGCTTCCCAATGGATATGTTTCAGTGCGTATCCCAGAACTGATGATAAACAAGATTATGAAGGTGCATGTACAAGTGCACCTGAAAATCTTTCCTCATGGAATGCTGGTACCTCTATGACTATTCCGTGCTTCAGGAACAAGACTTCCTTTATGCTTTTCAGCAGAAATTAAATTTATCAGAAAGTGCTACTATTAAGCAGATGTGCCACAGAATTAGCAACGACAAATCCACTTACTTTTTTCTCCTTCTCATGATGTTTATCCTGAGAGTGAGAGGAAGAATCACTTAAACTTTGATCATATGACCTATTAGATCCCCGTTTGCTCTTTTTCTAAAAAGAGAAAATATATTTATGGACAGAGAAAAGGAACCATTTCAATAAATAAAAAGTATAAAGCATTTTAATTGATAAGATGCCGTACTGCTTGAGGAAAAATAATTCAGTACTTCAGTTACTGAAAAACTGACACTAATAAAACTCCCAAGGCTATTCAGTGCACACCAGAAAAAAGCCCATTCCTGTACTGACTTTTATACCTCCCACAAATTTGCAAGATTCACAAAGAAACAAAATATGCCACATTTTAAAAGTTAAAAATGTCAGACACGTTTTAAGTTTTTGTAACATAGAACAAAAAAATGCTGCTCAAGTGAGTATCATATGAAGCCCCAGGGCAGCCCTGACACAGGCCAGAAATGCACTGTGAGGTGGTTGTTTAGTGGCTTCAGGAATTATTTATTTTTCAAGTGATCTGTCTGTAATATTTTCATTTAAATGGATTAAAAACCAGGACACAGAGCGCTGCAGTCATCTCTGGGGTCACAAGCAGCAGATGTAACTCCCTGTATTTCTGCAAAGTCTGAGAGCCCAGCCCAGGACTGCAAATACTTTATGCCAGACCAGTGTTCTAATGTTTGTTACTTTATCGTGACTGAGGCAACATTATGAAGACACTTCAGATCAGTGTTTTGTCAACCAGCTTTCAGTGGAGTAAAAGATACACACCATCCACCACCTTCAGCAGTAAATACTAAACACCTGTATTTACCAGGCATTCAAAGTCACAATAAGCCCAAATAAACACTGGAACACTTTAAATGATGTTGCCTTTCTTTACTGTTCTTACCACTATAATTTCATAACAGAAAGCCAACTAGTTATATGTCAAATATAGAGTTATGTCTTTATCATTAAACCTGCTTTTTAAATTAACATAAATATTCTCAATCATAGCAGCACTGCACCACTCAGACACCTAACAGTGTAAGGGCTTGTCTTCACTGCTAAGTAATAGACCATTTTTGCTCTTTTTGTATAGACTTAGCTCAAGATTGCAAAAAAACCCAGTCTTAGTTTAGTAAGGGCCTAGAAAGCCATGACTTTTCTTAATTATGAAGCAAATTCGTCAGTATTCAGTACAGCACAGAGCTACCCTCCCCAAGTTTATCTTCTAGACAGCTAAAATGGGTGACTGACCCTGTGTTACCCCTTTGGAACCTATTCAAAAGTCACAGCAAGTATTCACCTTTTTCAGCAGTGAAAACAAGTAATCCGCAAGTTTAACTATACTTAAAGCAGTATCTGAACATAAGTCTATATATTTTAATATTCATAAATAACATTTTTAAACATCAGTAATGTCCTTGAAGTCCACACACTCGCACATGTACACAGAAACAGGGATCTGGAACCATCAAGTTAGTAAGAGGTTATAGGAAGGACTCCAGAGGTCTGATCCACAACCTACTGAAATAACTGAGAAATTTCAATGGTTTTTGTTTGTTTATTTTGTAAAAATCAAACTTCAAGTCACTTCCTTAAGGCTGGGTTTAAGAGGACTTATAGGCAGAGAATATCCACTGGCTACACAATGAGAGAGAGAACAGAAGAGGTGGGCAGAAGAGTAACAGAAGCAGAAAGAAATGGAGGCCTTCTTTATTCTCTACAAGTATTATTTTCTAGTTTATTCCAAAATGGACTAAATTCCTAGAAGGCACCAACATAAATAACAAAAGAAAACATTACAGGAACCCAATGAAAAATAATCACAAAATATGTATGCTATTTCTGGCAGAGGGGGAAAACCCCACACATCCAGAAACTCATCACTTATGAAAACATTTTCAGCTAGTACTTCTGTAACTGTGATTAAAACATTGTTCTAATGAAATAAAATCCACTTTTTGAGCTGCATGAAAATATTATTTCTAGTGTTAATGGCAATTCAAAGTGAAAAAATAAGTCAGTGACATTTATTTATAGAATTGAACAAATACATACCAGTTTATTAAAATGGTATTTACAGTAGCCACAGTACTGGACGTTATCTGCACCATTGCCCTCCTCTTCACAAAGAAGTCCTGCAAACTGTGCACTAAAAATAAACCAAACAATATTCAAGGAAAGCAAATTTACACCAGCTTGTACCACGATATCAGAGCTGATAATGTAGAGATGTTTATACCTGCAATTAATAAGAGACTTCCCCACAGGTGATTTCCAATGGCACATCAACACATAACCCACCCTTGCAGCCCAGGGAAAAAATGTGTGGTTCACACTTCGGCCTGATGCCTTTTTCAGGGTCTTTCAGACACTCACACAAGCTTATGGCTTCTGAATCTAAATTTACTATACAGCTACTCTCAATAATAAACCAACCAAAAATCTACAATGATTCTCAGCCCAAATTCAAACCAAAAATTATCTATGGAAATAACAGTTTCTAACAAAACCGTACTGTAGATACAAAGACTTTTTTTCCGGAAGCTGCAAACATCCTTCTCTGATTTGCCAGGAAAATCACTTCTTTTTTTTTTCCCTAAATAGAACTTGAATTACATAATAAATCAAACCATATTTACTAGTTTAAAATACTATGGCAGGTTAATCTCTTTTAAAAAGAACAAGACTCACAAGTTGCCCAGCCCTGGCTAATTATTACCTTATTCTACTACATGTTTTTCAAATCAATTTTGCTTTTCACCATTCGTAGTGTTGATTTATTTTCTCTATCAAAACCAACTTAGATACTGAAAACCCAAATATTTAGTTTCATTTTTCAGCTTCATTTTCATTACCATAAAAATGCAATGTTACAGTCAAAATGGTGCACGGGAGTATTTAAATCAAAGAACAATATATAAGGTGGCTGATTTTCAATGCTTTCTCAAAATATGATCTTGGGAAATTCAGAAATACCACCTTCTAAATACATGCACACCTACAGCAGATACCAACTGCAGAAAACATTTAAGTGGATGTCTTTAAGCAAAGATTTATTGTTCTAAGCTTGTCGTACAAAAACCAAACAGACTCAAGCTCATTCTTCATTAGACACTCGTTTGTGAACCCTTAATTGATACACCTTGCCCTGGATTTCTGCCTTCTGCAGTTTTCACATTTGTCTTCCATGTTTTTAAATATTACAGAGGCCTCTCAATATCCCCAGTCATAGTACTCTCCCACTAGCTATCATTTTATAGTAAAGACCAAGCTTCTGAATCAAAACATTCTAAAAATTGGCAAGATAAACATTTTAATTTTAAATGTAAGCCTCATGTTCTTTATGGCATTCACTGAAAACAGGGTTTGGAAGAAAGTAAAAAGATGAAAAGGACTCTTGTATGTATCCAAGTGTTTGAAAGGAAAGAAACCTTTTCATACAAGCACTTTTTGTATACATTTTTTCACATATGTAAGCAATCCCTTTACATGGTATGCACGCTTTGAGGAACACAATCCAATTTCACCATAAAAAGAAATTTGACATTGATCACATCCAATGAAAAAATAGATGCTTTTGAAAGAATAAAACCTGCAAAATACTCAAGTAATTAAAAGTGGGGAAAAAAATTGAAGAGTTGCCAAGAACTCAGCACCAAAACAACAGAATAAATCCTTTAAGATCTGCACAAGACATATGAATTATCACTTAGTTGAACTGAAGGAAGTATCTTCAAGCAATTTAAGTAGATATGCAAATACCATTCCCCTGACTGAACTGGTTATGAGGCAGCACACTGGGGCAGCTCATGAAACAGACAGGTAAACCCATAGATGATGTAGCTGAACAGCCTCTATAAACCTGCTGGCTATCTACTGCAAAATATCTTCAGCCAAATCTGAAAACACAAACAATGCCTGTGAATTTTGGGGTGGAACTCTTTGACCTCCTTTTACCTGCCAACATGTCATTTAATCTAATTATCCAGACTCGTTTAGAAGTGCATAAAGTGGGACAAGCATCTCTTGAAAGCAAGCAAACCTAAATATCTTACAGTGGAATGAATCAGATGGTGTTTGTCTCCAACAGTAATACATGAAACCTGAATAGTTCAGCATAGATCTGCATCATTTAGATAAAACCAGTGAGGTGAATTACCCCAAAATGTTTGGATACCTGTACTGCAATGGGGGAGTCTAGTGCATTTTTACATATAGCTCAGTCATTTTCCCACTGATTTACCAAAAGTAAACACGGAAATCAGGTAGCACGTAAATAATGTCTTCGTGCTCCCATATCCTAATAAATATCATCTGAGAAAAATAACCTAAAACCATGGAAAAAGATCTGAAATTCCCTAAACTACACTCAGAGGAGCGCACACCGTTTCATACAACCCAAGGGAGTGTTACCAGACAGCCTCTGCAGCTGACAGCAGTATCGATGCTGCTGCTGCCATATTGCTACCAAACCCTATATAATAAAAACAAAACACTTTACTATACTTCTTTAATCAAAAACTAACTAAATGAAGAGTTTATTCATTGCACTGTGTGCACTGACTCTGGAACATCAGAGATATTAAATAATAAAATATACTTACCATGTTACGTGAAAAGCTTGTCGACATCCATGTTTATTACACGTCATACAAGCACCAGTGGCTGCTTTACTTTCTCTGCCTTGTTCATCACAAATATAGCATGTCTATCAAAGAGAAAATACTTAACATGATAAGAAGCATACAAACAAAATTCTGTGTTACAGGAGATTCCAGTCTGAGAACTACTGGATTGTGCAGCTATGCCTATGTAAGAACTTCTTTGTGCAAGTCCAATGACGCTTGTTTGCAAAAGGAGATCACCTGGCAGACTCCTGGGATCTGTGTAACACTTCACCAATGTTAAGGCAGTACAAATACCAACTTACTTACATTCCATACCACTATTCAACTACCCAAATGGTTAACAGACAAGGGTTAACAGCATTAGGCTTCAACACTGTCCTTGCTTTCAAGTTTGTTTTTGCTTTCGGGTTACCATCACTTTCATGTCCATTTAACAGAACCTGCACTGGTGGCATTCGGAAACATCAGATTAGACTGAATGTCTAACGGTACAATATAACATATGGTACACATGAGTATGCAGTTCTTCTGTCTGTAATTGTACAAACTTCTTGTTTGTACATTTGGTGCAAAGAATTTTCAGAAGTGTCATAGCATGCTTCAATATACATATGATGCTCAGTTACTTTTAATTAAATTGGTGTTCAAAAGAATTCTGCTGTAATTTCAGCATGACTTGGACAGCCTCATAAACACCTTAGAAACTAATCAGCAAGAACCTTCTGCAAACAAAGCTTAAACCAGTACATCAAACCCATTTCAGCATCCAAAACAAGCTAAAATGAAATCAACCTATCTGGCACTTGAAAATCTTTTCATAGAATTTTGGACAATTTATTTGTTTTACTGGGCTGCTATGGCAATTTTTAGTATTTCAAAACCATTCTCAGTAAAAAGAAAGAAAAAAATTAAGATAAAAAGAATCCAAATTCTTTCACATTATTCAATACTTATTCTTTCTTTTTTTTTAACATTTGCCAGTAAACATGGATAAATGCTGTATGGAAGCTCCCCACTACCAACAGGCATCACTACAATCTCACCAGAGCTCCAGGGAGAAACGTGAGGCAAAACTAAATCTGTTTTCATTTTTTCCTGCCCTAACTACCAAAATACCATTTAGAGATATTCCATATCATATCACATTCATGTGCAAAATGTAACAATTGAAGAATAGATTCTCAATGAAAGCATCATACAGCACTAGGGCAATTAAATGTTTGTTTTTAAATGAGAGGTAACTGGGTAATAAACATAAATGGTACACTGCTACCTCTGTAGCTGTCCCATTATAAGATCTTGGAAAAGATAAACTTTTTTATACCCTCCAAAATATTCTCTATATTTTAACTTAGTGCAATTTTATCACAACCTCCCTTCAATGAGAGAGAGAATGAGTAGAATAAAAAATAATAAATAAAAATAACATCAACCATGGGTAGTAGAAAACACAATTGAAGAAAAATGGACCAACATACCACTGAAAAGAATATATGTAATAGAAAACCAGTATTAGTCAGACATGAAAATGAGTGAAATTCTGATTTCAGAGCAGCTTTCTACAGAGATTTTTAGGACACTTAACATGAGATGTCAGCTAACTAAAGCCTTTTTGTTAATATGCAAGGCTTGCAGGTAGGCAAATCACTCTTGTACAGTTCCCACAAGACTTTATAAAGCATTCAACCCAACAGCCAATATATCCTAAAATCATACCCTATATCCTCTAACATTTGAAAGATCAGAAAGGGGATAATCCTACTTAATTCTTTGCCTTGCTTCTTTTATACATCAAGGTGGTGTATACTGATAATGCCGTTGTTTGACAGAGTCTGAGGCTGGCTGCTTTTCAGCTTTCCATACCATGACCTGACACATTAAGGTTGTAGGAACAAACAAGGTCATGGTCTATCAACCTCATCTGAGTTACTCTATTAATTGTAAGTAACTTCAAAGTAAGATACTTCTATAAACAGAGTTCAACAGACCTCATAAAACTCAATCTCCAGTTACTTTCTTTTTTTTCAGAACTCTGCCTTAAGTTGTTCATTTTTTCCACACTGAAGTTCAGAAAGAAAAACAATACAAACATTCCACTTAGTAGGGATGTAGACACCATTTTTTTCAACATTTACTCTACATGTAGGGTCTGTGTTTCAGGACATCTTAAAATGCATAAAATGACTGAAAAATAACAACCAACCAGAGCTACATTACAAACAAGTTTAAACACAACACTGGAGACGGCTTATCCATTTCAACATGCTCAAAGAACTTCTGTCTTTGCTGAACTGTCATGAGAAGTATAAAACCTGCTCCCTAGTCTTTCATATGAAACAGGACCAAAAAAGGTTCAGCCTCCTTTCCAACATGAACAGTAAGTTCTCTGTAGATGAGCTGCTCATACCTTGTACCTTCTCTCAGACATACAAACAACTCCAGAAGCCAGAGGACCTTTGCCTTTCTTTCACAAAGGAAGATTTCCATGCATTTGCAAATCAATGCAAATGCTACAACTCTGAAACGGAAGTTTAAAACTCTGTGTCCCACCACGTACAGAGACACAGCTCTTTGAAGCTCTTAAAGGAAGAGAGTACTCTGACTTTTCCCAAATTCATTGGAAAAGAGGCAAAACATCACACAAAGCTTTTGACTCAGCAAGAAAATTTTACTCAAAAACTACAGCAAATATCTTAATTTCTTTAAAGGTAAAATATACATTTTGCAAAGCTGCCTTTATGTTTCATCCAATATTTTCCCTTCACAGATTCAAAATGTAGTCTTTTCGCAAAAGCAAAGACAGAAGGGAAGATAAGGCAAAAAACCTTATAAAGCAAGAAGTAATCTGAGAAACCATTTACTCCTAACAGGTACCCAATGGCATTCCCTGATCACAGAATCAAACCTAGGAATTGTATGGAAATTCCTCACTGTTGCAGAAAATGCTGAAAGAGAAGTCTACCCACTGCCCTCACTACCAGGCAAATCAAGGAACTCCAAATGCACTTAATTTTTAATCAGTTCTCAAAAGAGATTCTGAAAAGCAGTAATTATATTCAATTATCCCACGGGTTCAAATGAACCTGAAAAAGACAAATAAAGCTGACATAAAATAAAGATACTATCCATGCATAACCATTCAGTAACAAACATCTACTAAACAGAAGAGCAACTAACAGTCCATTTCATTTTGGAAGTGACTGTGTAAGAAGAGTTTTCCTGACAGATAACCCACCAATCAAGTCATTCAGTGGATTCATTCTGTAATGTGATGGCTTTTTAGCCCAGAAGCAGGAAAACTTCAGAGAAACAGCAGCCAAACATCTCCATCCTGACAAGCCTCATGCTTTGGTGGCTGCTGCATTCCTGCCTGTCCTTGGTAATACTGCACATTTTGCAGTGCTTAATAAAAGTGCATAGAAAAAAACCCAGTAAATTAAGCACTATTTCCTGGCAAAACTCCAATATAAATATAAAGGCAACAATATAAATTCTTCCTCATGGTAACATTCGTTGGCCTCTATTTTCCCTCAATTTCATATGCTATGCTAGTGCTCTGTATGTATCCAGCCATGCACGGGGAATTATTTAGAACTTCACAGGAAATAAAGTCTTACTTAAAATCATCTTTTTCCAACCTGACCTGACAGACAGAATGAAGTCATTACTGAGTCTCTCTAAAAAGAGAAACAGCTCAAATCATTTTTTCCTAATTACATGTTAATATTTGTTCTCAAAGTTTTAAGAACTCTCTGCCATATCTGCTTCTCAAAAAACAGTTTTTCTTTCACTTTTGTTTCCTAAATTGATAAAGTCAGAGTGAAATGCCTTACAAAACTTCAGATCTAAAAAAAAAATCATTTAAATAAACACAATTTATACTGGATAGCAAGGGGGATGGAAGGTGAAATTATTGCAGGCTACCTGAAAAGGGAACTAACACTTTGACTGATTTGGGGGGGTTGCTCCAAAGTAACCTGCTTGGGAACCAGTGGCAGTTCAGCCACAGCAGCACCAAACTCAGCACTGGCTACAGATATACCAAACAAGTTGAGAGTCCCATGCCAGCTATTACCTCTGAAATTCTGTGCTGCTACAACCAGACTGCTGTTGGCAGTGAAGTTAAAGATTGGCTCAGGTTTGCTGCAGCAACTGCACTACAGGTATTTCTTGGATTCTCTGAATTCCACAGCCACTATCTCCCTGAACCAAACAGTCTAAATAATGACAGCATAATCTGAGCTCTGTAACAAAAGAGAACAAAAATAATAATAATTTGCAGGCTAGGGCTGTGGCCCCAAATTTTGACATTTCTAACAGAGGTCTCATTGTATTTTACAATATACTGTAGTGCATTGTAGGAAGGTAGTTTTAGGCTGACTGTTAACATGGAAAATGGGTCCCAATCAGAACTCCTGCCAAAAGTGCAGAAAACTAAGAGCTGGGCAACATCAGGAACTCCATCTACATGAATGTATGGTACTAGTAACTATCTAGTAAGAAAAAATCATAGTAACTACAGACCAACAAAATACAAATTGGAATTTTATCAGTAAAACACAACTGTGTGTGATGTATTTGGAACAAGAACACTTCACGAAAGAAGTAACTTTAGTTATGACAAAAAGGAATTAGACTAAAGAGACCAACAACAGATTGTGTGAACAAGTAATAATAAAAGATGTAGGGTACATTTTTTTGAAGTTACAAGTATATTCTCATCCAATATCCATTACTATCAATGGAAATAGTGTAAGATAAAACAAAATCCAAAGTGTTCCATGAAACTGTTTAAGTACATTTTAAGTACATTAGAGAAGAACCACTACAAATTAAAAAATAAATGATGACTACTACTCAAGGAAAAATATGAAAACAGATGTTCTATTTACTCAGAGTAAAGGAGAAAAAATAAATTCATCTGCTAGAGCAAATCTGTATTGCTTTGTGTCCAAGCACAAAAATTTTATTAGTTCTGTATTTAATGAGTTTCATGTCCTTGCCAGTGCAGAAGGAAGTCAGTAGTGAGGTGCCAATAGAGATGCTCAGATGGTACTTACTGAGAAAGCCTGAGAAACACCCAGACTTTAACTCATGTTTTCAGCTACATTGGTAAGTAAGATGAGCAAATCATACTGATAGCAACTGGAAAATCTGAAGCAGACAAGGAAAAGACCAAAGAGAGAAAAACAAAAAAGGGTGGGAAAATGGAGGGGGAGGCCATAAATCAGAGATGGAAACTTGGAAGGGGGGTCTGCAGGGTGTGCTGAGGTCACAGAGACAACATGAACAGGACTCCTCTCCCTGCTGCAGGAACACAAGAGGGGATGCATGCCCTTCTCTTCTTTCTTTTAAAACACAGCTTATTCCTCCTTTACTCCAGTGTCCACAGACCACCATAAAATAAAGTAAAAGAAAGGAATTGGAGGTAAAAGGAACAACACAAGAAAAATATGTAACATAACTAATCAGAAACTCAGACAGTTTGCTGTCTACAGAAGGGAACACACAAAGAAAGATTTAGTTAAGTCCAGTGAGGAAAAGGCAACACAAGTGAAAGAAGTAGAAAAATGTAACTATCAATAAGGAATACTACTAAGATACTGTTTCATTGCTTTGCCTTTTGGTTTTTTTTATTTAAAGTCTCATCACATTTTATAAAACATTCCATCTCACTGACCCTTATTTAGGAGCAGTTCTTCTACAAGCAAATAATCCCACGAAAGTGAATATTCTTTACAAAGGCAAAAGTCTGCAAACTTTTATCTTAATATATTAGCATACCTTTCTTCCTAAAAAGCATGTTTATAAACATGTTTATGTTCATATCAATACTTCAAACAGTAGGACTTCATGGTAATTAATAAAAACAATTCAAATAAGGTGTTAAAGTATTTTAACCTATAGGAAATATTTCACATTCCTTTCAAAATAAACTGTTGTTCAAAGATCATGATATTTTTAATTAACAAAATAGTCCCTAATCTGTAAAAGACATGGCAGAGAGAGTTACACCTTAATTTGATATGCAGCTTTCCTAATTCTTCAATTTACCATAACGACATAGCAGAAAACACAGAGCAGTACTGCACACATTTATTAATTTTACATACATTGCATTCTAAGAACTGTATTTTTATATAAGTTTTAAAATAAATACATTAGATATAAAAAGACATATAATTATACCTTATTATAACGATCATGAGGAACAGACTGCAACACGATAGGTTCCATTGTAGAAACATTTGCAAACTGCACCTCGGGAATGTACAGAGCACAAACCACATGAGCCCAACCTATAAAAAGTTATAATTGTATTTAATTTTAATGTTTTCTAGAAGCTCAAAGGACATTTCAATTATAGTACAAAGAATCTTTTACAACACTTTTTTCTACAGACTATTTTAACTGCTTAGAATATTAGACATTATGTTTACATTTCTTTTTTGTTATCTAAAGTTTAGATGAGCTGTAATACATTTTTTAATTTAGTCAGGGGAGAATTTATACAAGTAATACTCCATGAAATTCAAACACTAATGATTTAGACAAACAGTGACACACAAACGGAAAAACAAATTAGTCTTCAAGTTTCTTGGATTAACAAAGTCATTGCATTAAAACTGCACATTCCTGCAAAAGGGAAATATCATTTGACCAAACTAGTATTCATGCAAGTAATACCATCACAGAAGACTTCTGTTTATAATTTTTATTTAAACAATGTCATTCTGATTTGAATAGACTCCTGTTTTCTTTCTATAGAAGGAAATCCCAACATACACACACCCCCACATTCCCCTCTATGAAATCTCTTCTTTTCCTGCTATAAAGATGTGGCCAGCTCACTTTTCATAGGAATACAAATTGCTATATCCAGTCCTATCCGAACTCATTAATTTGGGGTCACCAACAAATGGTTACTTACCATACTGTGCTTTAACAACATTTTGAGAAGCCAATATTCCTAATTGTCTGACATTTGGTTGGGGGGATGGAAACACCCATTAGAAAGAAACATAGTAATTAAAAGTCTTTTTCAAAACTAAGATCCTGAGAGTTGTTAGTTTGTTTTAGTGGAAGACTGTTTGCAGTAGCTGTAACTTTAGCAGAAGCTGCTACACAGTTAATCCAACACTGACATTAGTAACAGAATTAATAAGAGCAGTAACAGCTTATCTAAAAGTGAGTTTGGTGTGGCCATTCATTTGGTTTGAATTCTGCCCTTTCCCGAGAGGAAAAGCAAAGTCTCTCATCACAACATCTTCAGTGTAGTATAAAAATAATTGTGCTTTCCTGCTACCCAGGCTTACTTGTATGGACATAAAATGACAGACTTACATAATTAGATAATCTAGCAGATTATCATATTAGGCCAGCGAAGTAAATTATCACTGTGCAAATCCATGCTATAAAGAAAAAAAACCCACACATCAATAATTAAAAAAAAAAACCACACAAAATCCACCATACTGCCTCACTGCAGCCTTTTTGAGTTTTGTTTTCATCTTGGATTTTCTCAGCTCCTCTATTGAAAATAAAGGTTTTTCATTTCTTTACCTGACTGTACCTTGACTCACACTGAGCTAAACAAAACTGTACTTGCTTACAATAGTATTGTTGAGACCCTGGAATGGTCCTTAAAATAAAAAGCACATATGCAATCCCAGATGCTTTTCTTAAAGCACAAATCTTCTCTAGTTACTTCCAATGGATCTGGTGGATCTCCATTCACTAAATTGGTCATTAGAGTTTCTACAGAAAATGGAAAGTGCAAACACACAACATGTGCAGTCAACATTCACAGTCAACATCACACATATCATTCCAGTACTGCAACTGCAGCCAAACACACTGACTGTGCTGCTTCATCATTTTATTCCCAAATAGTCTGTAGAATTATTCTATATGGAAAAAGCCTAAGACTAATAAAAGTATAGGGGAAAAAAGGATAAACTGCCAACTTGGGCTGCTTTTAAAAACTGTTACAACAGATCATTTTACAGTTATAATTAATAGAGAGAACAAAAAAACTATAAAAACCACAACTTTTTTTTTCTGTTCTCCCCTCCATTTGAAATATCTTTAGGGAATAAGTGTTTAAAAGGGCTTTTCTAAGACTTGCAAACTACCCTAAGCAAGAGTCATTTTACTGAAGACAAATAAACGTCAACATGGTGTTAATGGTGAATATTTATCGTTAAATCTCCTCTCAAAAAATTAACTCAAATAGAAACACCATTCATCTAATAAAGACATCAAACCAATGAAAAAGTGACACTGAGACTTGGGGAAAAAAACCTTCTTCACACTTAGCTACACATAATCAGATGGCAAAAGCTTTTACTTCAGATATAATTAAACTTGTCCTCCAGTTATACTTACATCTAATGAAAAATTCTTATGATAATATACAGAATATACAAGAGACATTCAAAAAAATATGACTTACTAAACCAACTGGAATTTAGGTAAAGAATTTTCACTAAAAGAAACCAGTTTTAGATGCAACTTTAACTGAATAACTGCTCCATCGCTATCCAAAAAACAAAAAGGAAAAACCAAACCCTAGAAGCTGAATGTATTCCTGTTTCCAAAATCCCAAGTGCACATCCAGGACAGTGGGCAGCAGCCTGCTTTCATCTTCCATGAAAACAAACCAGGATCTATTTACCCCCAAAAAATTAAGTGCCGCAGCAGTAACACACTTTTCGAAAAGGGGTCAATCAGTGCCCAGGGAATTGAGAACAAGGGACATTTTCCATTCATTTCCATCTGCCACCTCCAGATCCCAAACAACCAGACCTTACTGCAGAATTACAATCTGTCCAACAAACATTTAACCGTAAGGGTGGTTGCAGCACCCTCATATTGGCAGCTTCAAATGCCTCCATCAGGCAAGAAGCCCAACTCCAGCACCAGCTCCCACTAGGACTCAGACACACTGCACACAATTTCTTAAATTTCCTTTTGTCCGACGTTTAACTGGTGAAGAAATACAGAATTCTCAGAGAGCAACACCCAGCTCACCTGGAAAAGTCAAAAGAGCCAGAGGGTCAGCAGCTGCCTCTGAAGAAGGAGTAAGGAAGAGAATTTTCCATAAGAAATGTGGCTACAGACTGGTTCTCTAAACGTGCTGTGGAATCTCCATCTTTGGAGAACTCAAGGTCTGCAGACTCCTCCACAAAACTTTTGAACTTAAGGGAGGTCAAGAAGATTCAGTTTTGGCGTACAAAGACCAAGTAGTGAGTGAAGGAAAACAGAAAAGAAAGCAACGAACCCCCTTTTTCCTAAGCATCGCTAGACTAGTCACTATTGTTACAAACCATAAGCACCATAAGTCAGGACACCTCCAGCCAAACAAAGTGAGCTTGAGAGCTCCTCCTCTCCCACTGAGGAAAGAATGAGCCACCAGCAGATAAACAGACGTCACTTAACGTTTTCTGCTACTGAGAGTGCTCTTGACTAACTAACACAGCACAGAAACATCTTCCCAGTCCTCTGCTGAAACTTCCTTCCAACTACTCTCCAGCTGAGCACAGAGCTCAGAACCCCAACAGAATAAAGGATCTATTGCCACGTCTGTCCACTGTTTCCTTCTGGGTTACAATTTCCTACTTTATCTGCAGGGGTAATGAAACATTCTAAAGAGAAACTCACCCAAACTGTACATAAAAGCCCATAAAAGAAGAAAGTATTTAAAAGGATTTATGATATTCAAGACTACATTAAAATACATACATTTCAATTTACTCCATTCAAGCCATAAAGACTGCACTATAAACTTCCTATTCAAATCAATTGCTACATTATTCTTGAGCAACTATAATTTCATCAGCAACTACACATCCTTCCCTTCCTTCTCACCCAGAAATAAAAAATCATCATTAAATCCAGTCCTTTTGAGCTTTACCAACAGTTAAGTGTGAAAAATACTGTTGTACATCTATGCTTTAGATTCTAAAATAAACCCCTCCAACAGCACCATTCTACACATTCAGTAACGTTTAAAACATTCTCACAGTTTCTGTTGCAACTGGGATCGTTTCATCCTCTGCTCCTCTCCAGCCAAACACCACACACAAGTAACAGCAGGATACTCTTATTTTTTCCTATTTGTTCTCCAAATTTAGCCAGGAACTGATGCCATTTTTGTGATCACTTTCATTCCAAATGAGTTTATCAAACCCATCTCTATCAACCATATCATTTACTGTTTAAATCAATAACAAGTTTCCATTCACTTCAGTTGTGCATGGTTTGAATTCAAACAAATGGACACAGATTTATTACTCACTTTTATTTCACTTCTGAAACTTACAGTAATTGCTGACAAACTCTTACTATTCCCACTAAATACTTCAGCTCACTTTTGTGACTGCAATTTACTTTTGCACTTTTGGCTTTATCTTCCTTTCAGGACAAATTTAACAGGAAGGGAGGGCAGGACACATATTTTTGCAAATGCAACTTGCAAAATTATCTTAAAATTTTCCCTATACTCAAGATATTTTTGTTTGTTTGTTTGTTATTTGGCTATTTTTCAATCTTTGAGAAGGTGGCCATCTGACATATGTGTCTTCTCAGTAACAGTATTTTTACCAGATGATAAAATGCCTGGCTTGCTAACCTTAAAATAAGCTTTATTACTTTTTTTTTAAACTAATGCCTAAGAAATGTACTGTAAGGATTCAATAAGCCACCAACTTTGCTTGTTTCTGCACATTCTTACCAGAATTGCTTTCTCTGAAACTGCTGAAAAAAACCCTCAGGCAACCATGGACTGACAAATTCTCTGCCTCTTTTGTTTTAAACAATTCATTACTCTATAATAATCAATGTCTCTATCCAAAGACTGTAAAGCACCATCAGTTTTTAGTTTTTACTTACTGGTGACAGACAAATTAAAGTTAGAAACATTTACTTCAACTGTGCTTTTAAAGTTCAGTAACTTTGGGAAATGCTGCTTACATTTAAAAAAAAACAAAACTCTGTTTTCTAAGAAAACATCACACAAATACAACTAAGTCATTTTCCTTTGAAGAGATTTTAGAAAACAACTTCTGCCAACATTAAAACAATACCAAAAAATACATATAAACCAATTCCAACATCTACTTTGAGAACAATAATAATGAAGACCATTTTTTCCAATATCAGAAATTGGGAATTCTTGTTGAAAAGTCTTCATAGTTTAAATACATGTTATGAAATTTCCAGCATTTCCCTTGAGTTCTTATTTTCATTTGTTCTTCAGAAAGACATACATATTTACATATTGTTCTAGCTTGCAAAATGTTGAATTACCGGCACAGAATTATCCAAATTTTACCAATCTTTCACTGAGATTTTTATTTCCAGTGCCTAACTGATTTCTAACTCAGTGAAAGCCGAGCAGTACATACTTAGCAGGTATAATTTTACTGTACATTGTTCATTGAGAGTAACAAAGCTCAGACTCCAAGCCCCAGCTGATCTAACAGTGTGCCAAAGAACAAGGAACTCCTAGCAATTTCACCATCAGCAAACACAAGACCATTGACAACAAACAACCCAGTAACTAGAAGCAAACTCTACTAAAGTAAGCTAAAATTAACAAAGAAAACACAGGAAGATAAACAATAGACAGTATGTTATGCAGATAACTGAACTTTTGCCTCTACAATTACTGCTTAATTGCCCAAAACTTGACTCACAGGCACTATCAAGATAAATAAACTCACAGAACTTTTAAATCATCTTCCAGTGCAAACTTTGAAGTCTTGCTTTTACAGTCTTTTAGTTCATATTCACAAAATAACAGCAACTGACTCATAATCCATCTGCCCACCCAGACCTTGGGAAGCACATCCAGCCTGTGAACTGACAGAGCAGGGACAACACCACGACCCGCAGTCAGTGCTGAGCCAGGGCTGCAAAGCACCAACGCACTGTAGACGTCAGAATCAAGGAGTCACCCTGAGCTCCAGCCACAGTGTCAGTCTGGTACCACAAGAGAGCTCTGGGATATGATCTCCATCTCCTAACCATGTATCAATTCTAGAGCAAAATTTGTTTATGCATTCTCACTAAGTTCCTGAAGAGTCATTTAGATCTCATTAAGGACGTTTTAGTTTATTTCTAAATACAGCTCACTCCCAAACCAAGTGAATGTATTTATTATTCCAGCATGGAAAAAAATGGTGAAATGTTAGTTTCTTTTTATGGTTGCTCCAGGTTGGCATTTGAGAATATGCCTCAATCCATTTCAGCCATGGACTGCCGCTAAAAGGTTGGGTCTCACCTTACTCTTCACTTCCAACTGTACAGTCTTGCCCTCTTCCTGCAAGTATGAGTTTGTCATGTAGCAGGGCAAATAATTTCTTTTTCATCTGATTACTTAACTTGTGGAAAACTGGCAAGTTTACCTTCCAAGAAGATCAGTAAATAGGGTGATGCAACCCACACTGAGGTTGTAACATTACCACACACAAAACCAGCAGTGAAGAAGCACCTGGTCATGGCAAAACCACAGCCCACTCCTCTCGGCAGAGGTCAACAGCTGTCCTGGATTACAGGAAAATTGCACCCTCCATTTCCACAACCACCAGATCTGTTGACTGACCCCCAGACTGAGCTCTGTCCAGCTCCGCTGGATTCACCTTTCAAAGATGTGCTTAAGACCGTTACCATTTGCCAAAGGGAAAGATTAAGTAGTATTTAAAACCTTAAGTGTCTCTTTCTTAAGGCATTCCATATACTTTTGTTTTGACCCTGATCTTTCTTTTCTGTAAAAACAAGAAAATTTGCAGAAAAGAAATGTCAGCTTAAGTTACTGTCTTTTCCTTACTTTATTAAATACAGGTTTAGAGTTTGCTGTTGTTATTCACTATACTGTTAGATCCACTAAGATGAGTAAAAAGAAGGTGCCCACAGTAACTGCCAGTGGTTGGTGGTCAACCTCATCATTGGTACAGAATGGACAATTTCTGTTAAAAAAGAAAAATAAGTACTATTCATCTATAAAGAAAAGGCTTCATCCCACTATCGAATTTCACTAAACTCTCCATTTAAAAAAATCTGGTCCTCAACTAAAGAATTGGTTCACTTTGAATCATCACTCAGCAGCACAACAAACAGTTTGTTTTTAAAACAGCTACAGATGAAATTCCATTGGTTGGTCCACAGAGTAAGCTAATAGTTATAATAATGTTGTCTGGCATGCTATGGAATTAATGATTTTCACTACCCTCAAGAAATTCTTTCCTACAACAAAAGGAAAAAATGTCATAAATAAACAACTAAAACTCTAAAAAAATTTCTAAATACACATCATGATAATTAGCAATAAAAATAATATACATTAAATTGTAATACATGTATTTATATTACTAATATATTTTAAGACTGTTATAAATTTTTACTCTTTCCCAGAAAAAAATACACACATAAATTCCTGCAAATCTGCTCAAAAGGACCAGGGAACATTTGTAACTAAGCACTTATAAATGCAAACACTTGGTGTGTACATCCGACATAACACCATTCACATTCTTAGACATTAACACCAAGAAAACTCATCAGAACAGTAAACCTGACAGTGAGAGCTGTTGACTCTAATAAAAACAACAGCAACAGGAAAACCTGGAATATACCGTTTTATAGGCTTGGGAGATCCCAGTGCTAACTCGGGGGTGAGAAGAGGGCCTGGACCATGACATAAAACCACCACATTGTTCGCTGGCCCTTCCCCAAGCAGCTGCATGAAAGAAGTCTTGGTGAAAAGTCAGACAAAGAATGCTGTTACACAGCATTCCTGATCATCATTCGTTGGAATCAGATTTCAAAGTAACAACTTTTACAGCAAAATCAAGCCTTTTAGGCTTACAGAAAATTGCGGACAAAGGTTACTGCAAGAAAACCATTTAATCAGGAGATGCACAATGTTAGATGCAAGTGACCAATTTGATTAAAAACAGACTGCATACTCAGTATTATAAAAAAAAATTAAGTATTTGGGATTCAAAAATCTATCATCAGTTCAAATGGTCATGATTTTATCTCCTCTGTGAGTGTCAAAAAAATCCATTAAGGAAACAAGGCACGAAACTGCCAAACGCCAACACTTCTCAAGTATCTTACAAGAAGTGCTCACTTGTTACTCTTTCGGTTTTCAAAATAATATGTTTATAATTTATGCAACTACCAATCCACATACAAGAGTACAAAACTAAACAAAAACTCATCTTTCAATAGCCTTCTTACACTGTCCTAGTTACAGGGACCAGTTTATCACTATGTGAGTGTAACCAAAACTGTTTATTCAATACCCTCTCTGTCATTTCTCATGAACTGTTAATAATGGATCATTTGCAGCAGCTGCCCAGGGCACACCTGACTCCCCAGGCTACACTCTGGGTGTTACAGAACCCTGTGAGACAGAGGAGCCTTTCTCTGCCTTCACACCATGACTCAGGTGTGATAACTCCCCTCTAGGGAGGCTTTAGCACCTTCACACCCAGCCTGGGGGGTCATGTCTGCTAATGGGCAATAATGGGCTTGCCAAATAGGCAGCTGCAATGACCTAGACCATCAAAGATTCCAAAAATATCCCATGACTCACAGAGTTAAAACACCCATTGTGAAACTCTTCACTATGGGATAGGTATTGTATTGCACATTCCCACCTGAGCATACGCAACCTGGCAGCACTCACTGGATCCAGACGAGGACCAGAACCTCGACAGGACCGTGACTGCCACTCTCGACAAGACTGTAATCAATTACTCTGACTGAACTGCGACCATCATCCTCACCAACAGATTTCCTTTCCTTTTACTCTGTACTCACAAGGACTACGTGGTGCTCAGCACAGGGTCCAATGAACACCATTCTGTTCCTGTCCCACAGTGCTGAGTTATACATCTGCTTTTGTGGGTTAAAACCAGCTTTTTTCTGTATCATTACATTTATTGTATTCTTTTTAGTAAATTGTAACTCTTACTTGTAATCTCCCTTGAGTTGGGTTCATTTCTCCTGCCAGTTTACCTTTAAACCAGCACATACACATAAGACAGCAAAACAATAAGCAATTCGTAAACTTTCAGGTTTTCTCATTTTAAAAAACTTTTATATTCAGTTGTGTTTAAAACCCTAACAGTGCTCCCAAATGAACATGAATACCAAATTTATCAAGGAATTCTGTCCCTAAATAAAAGCAAAGAGGAAAGTTCCTGCTTCAATTCAATCTTATTTTCCTACTTTTATGATCCGTAAAAAAATTCATAAATAAAAATATTTTTAAAACAGTAAATAGCTTAATAGAATTTATAGAACTCCTATCTCTGAACAGTGAAAAGTCCTAATGTTTATGTAAAACAAAGACCACAAAGTCTGTATATAGGGAAGACTATTTTTGTTCACGAAATCATAGCTGTAAGACTGTAAGTCACAGACATTAGGCAAAGTAATAAAGCTTATTCAAAACTTATTCCTAAAATTTCTGACAAACACCCCACTTATAACTGTGCAATGTCCCACTATTATTAACAGATTAATTAAATCAAATGTGCAGCTAAATTTAGTTAACTCCTAACAATCCTTAGGATAGATAAACATATTGGCAGATAAACCACACCATGGAGAGTAGTCCAGGCTACACTCTGCTAAATCCAAGTGTACTGTTTCCAAGATCTGTGCAAGTGCAGGAGCAGAATTACCATTTTCACACAGTGTGCAGAGACTGAACAAACATGCAAACAGACCTTTGCTGCTTCTGTTCAGGGTCAGCTCAGGTCTCTGACAATGGAAAACACAGGAGGGACACTGAAGCAGAGCAGGACATACCCTGCTCAAATCCAGACAGAAATACTCTTTGGGCTTGCTACAGGTTCTGTTTGCAGTGCCAGCAGCCACCACCACCAAGGCAAGAACAGGCAGATATCTCTGTGTTCTCCAGTGTCTCCAAAAAGGTTACAGGAAGAGGTATTGAAAAGGTGAGCACAGAACAACTGATCTTTGTCACTTCCTATCACTTCACAAGTGCCAAGTGGATCAAATAAAACCATGAGGTCACAAAACAAACCAGTGTACACCCTGACACATGGTACAGCTCAACTGCAAAATGCCTTTCCACACAACATTAGGGATACTAAACCTTTATACCCAAGTGGATGCCCCAGTAGTGTGATGGACTCTTCTTCCATTAAACACAAAAATACCATCTCTGGTTCAAGAAGTCCCAAAGCACAAATACTTGTAGGCTGGGAAAGTATTCTAAGAAGGCACATGAGAACTTTGCCAAGAACCTGGTTCAAAGGGATAAACAGAGTAGGCCTTCATGATACGTTCCTCTCCTCTTACCATCTCAGGCTGTCACTTTTAAGTCCTCTCTAAGACCATGACAGTTCTGCTCCAAAAATGCTGTATTTAAGGTATCACTGAAAACTGTACTTCTGTGTTTGCCATCAATGATACCAGACAGCCCAACATTAACCCTCAACAACTGTACTGATAAGCACAACCAAGGCAGGGTAGACACCTTCAACTAGAAATACAGAACCTAAAAAGCAAATCTAAAAAAAATCATCTCCAGAAGGTCAGATAAGCAGCAACAGCCCAGTAAAAGGAGAAGAATGCACACAAAGGAACCTCACACCATTTGGGGGGCAGAGACAAAAGAATTCACAAAATACCAACCCAGCCACACCATACACCACCATAACGCACAGTCATTTAATAATACTTATAGTCAAGTTTAAAATACTTATAAACAATACATGTTTGATTCCCAAACTACTTTGTCATACATTACAGTGCCCCAGAGTTCTTGAAGGTGACATAACACCATTACAGAAGGGCTATGAGATCAGGCTGCTTTCAGTTACAGTGTGAGACTGACTGAAGGCAGCTGATGCAGAGGCTGCTGCTGCTGAAAGAACAGTCCTGGCCATTCCCTTACACCAGCAACAGCACAGGCAGCCAGATCAGGGAAATTATTTCATTTAGCTGAAAAGGAACCCAGGCAGGGAAAAAAGGACAAAAGCTTTAAATGCTTGTACCACCACAAAGGAGGAAGCAACATATAGCAAGGACCCTCCCAGCAGGAACAGCATCTTACTGCAGGTTGACAAAATCATGGAACCCTACACTAAAGGCTCAGTAGACCATTAAGATTCCTAACATAAAAGCAAATACAGTACCTTCAATGCCAAAACCACATTTCTTCACCTTATTAAAAAGCAAATATCCAGAAGACTGTTTAAAAAAAAATCTACAAGAGCAGCAGAGTATGAGCTCAGCTATGTGAATATTCAAAACAAAAACTGCATTGGTTTTCTGGCTACAAAATGAAGTTACTTGCTGCCAGAAGGCAGAAGGAAGCATAGCTTTATATCACTGACATAAAATCAGCAATTTCTTCACTTATTCTGAAAAGCTAAGACCATTTATTTATATACTTACAGAAAGACTCCATAATTACAAGTTTATAAAGCTAGATCCTTACAAGGTTTTATCAGAAATGTTTGTTTCAAACTTTCTTCAGGAATACCTGCATCTTTTATCATTTCACTTGGCAACAAATGGTGTAACAGCATCTTCTGGCACAATCTCTGGTTAGGCACCTCTTTGAAAGGTAAGCTTGAGGTAAATAATGCAAATTTCTGAAATGCAACACCAGTCAAGAGTTGGTTTTTTCAAAGGTTCACATCCTGCTGTAAAACTGTTATTTAAAGGATATTTAGTCCATAAGGTAGAATTTGCTATATTCAACACCATGGACAAGATCTGTTACTGAGCTGGATGCTATCAGAAGGAATCACAGAATCATAGAATCAATTGGGTTGGAAAAGACCTCCAAGATCATCGAGTCCAACCCTTGGTCCAACTCCAGTCCATTTACTAGATCATGGCACTCAGCGCCACGTCCAATCTGTGTTTAAAAATCTCTAGGGATGGTGAATCCACCACCTCTCTGGGCAGCCCATTCCAATGCCTGATTACTCTCTCTGGAAAGAATTTTTTTCTGATATCCAACTTAAATTTCCCCTGGCAGAGCTTGAGCCTGTGCCCCCTTGTCCTATTGCTGAGTGCCTGGGAGAAGAGACCAGCCCCCATCTGGCTAGAACTTCCCTTCAGGTAGTTGTAGACAGTGACAAGGTCTCCCCTGAGCCTCCTCTTCTCCAGGCTAAACAACCCCAGCTCCCTCAGCCTCTCCCCACAGGACTTGTGCTCCAGTCCCTTCACCAGCCTCGTTGCTCTTCTCTGGACCCGCTCCAGCCCCTCAATATCTTTCCTGAACGGAGGGGCCCAGAACTGAACACAACACTCAAGGTGTGGCCTCACCAACACAGAGTACTCTTGTGAACTCTTAAGCCTCACCTATGAAATCTTCACTATCAAACTTTCACTGATGAAAATACTTGGACATTAAAATTATAGTACAGTGTAACATCTTTGCTATTTAAACTTAAATCATTTCAATCTTATACAGTAATTCACTTTCAGACAAGAATTTATAATTACAACAGAGCCATAAGAGAGATAACTAATAGGATGCTCAGATCTTTGATGCACATTGTCAAAATAAGTTCTCAAGAAGTTATGCAAAGGAAGTTTCAAAAATACCACAGACAACAGCAAAGCATTCTCAAATGCTACTTTAAGTATAAAACCTTAGAACACTTCAGTTACTTTATGCTGCACAAATTTTACTGTATATTTCAATTGGTTTGAGGTTTTCTTATTAGTTATTTCCTAATAAACAAAATGTCCAGCTGCCATTTCTGAAGAAATGAATTCAACACTGACGTATCAACCTCTCTGTGAGGAACACCAAGGAAGAGGACTAAGACTAAAGCACTAGGCTGGTACTTAGGATGACAGTTCCACTGACACATAATGACACAACCACAGTGCAATCTCCCAACACTCACACCCAGCACCAAAAGTTCACTAACATGTCTGAGGGAGCAGACACGAGAACAGTAAACCTGGAGCATACACTGAACAGAGCAGCCCAAGGGCAGGCAAGGGAAAGGGTAGATCAGCCTAAACATGAGCAGGCTCTGTGTTCCTGCAACTCAACTGCAACAGAAATAGCAAAGCTGCACCCACACTAAGCTAAGATAGAAATTAGAATATTATGTACACAGCATAAAATTTGCAGAATACGATTTATACAGACTGTCCAAATGAAATCCGTAACTCAGATCAACACTTTGTCCTCTCACAAGAGAAAGGGCTCAGGATCAAAATGACCAGGGCTATTTACAATAAATGATGGATGGGAATTCAGAAGTATCTAGCAAAGAGAGAAGAATGAATTCCAGAAGTGATTGAAAAATTAATTGAACTTTCTCACTCATATCACCCAGCAATTGGTATAAACATAATCAAGATGGGATATTCATTGGATACCTTCTCTAGCAGTTCTACTCAGCAGGAGCAGAACTGATGATAACCTGAACAGTGAAATTAGAAAGATGCAAAGGAGGGGTAATCACTACTGCAACTTTCCAGCTCTAACTGCTTTGTTACAGAATCTATTAGTAAATCAGGCATGAAAGAGCCATCCTTTGAAAAGGCACTGGGGCATCCAGTCTAAGCTATAGACATAAAAATTCCACTTTCCCCCATGAATGGTGCACTTTTAACAGCTTTCAATAAACACTCAGACTCCAACTAGATACACATAAAATTTATCCATTTTACCCATCAAAATCTTATGTTAAAATGGAGTTGTCCCATTGTAACTTTTTTCCTAAAAATGAAATTAAGAATAATGATAGATGTTCTCAAACTAAATTCAACCTAAATTGGACAAATAAAGGTTACTATAAAATAGTTATCTCTTTCCAAACCAGCCAGTGTTTTCATTTACGTTTAGGATCCCTATAATTTTTTTTCCACAGATTTATTTTCCTCATACAAAATAAGAGAGTTCACGAAAAGTAAAACTTACCCCCATTATCTGTTCTCTTTAAAGCACCATCCTTATGAGGGCATAATTCACATCTCTAGGAAAAAAAGCAAAAATAAAATAAAAAAAATGGAATGATCACAGCAGCATTGAAAAAGAACCAAACACATCAAAACTGTTATCTGGCATTAAAGCAGCAACCATTCTTTAGAAGTGAATGGGTATGTTTTCCCTTAAACTTTAACTCGAGTATTAATGTTAATTTGTGACAAACAAAGCTTTCTCCTCCAGATCCTAAAACTACGACATATATTAAAACTACTCACAGTTCTATCCCCAAGATTTTATTTGTGGATTCCACACCCTGGAATTCTGAAGACAAGCCTCCAAAGCCTATAGCATGGGGCAGACCGACATGCTGAGAAACCTGGGCACAGTGCAAACACTCTCTACCCTATTTCCTTGCCCAAGGTGGTCAATCACAACATTGTGCCATGGATTAATCAGCATAGATGCACATACTGCTGACTACACAGTCTGCTGAATCTCTGATCCTGAGATAAAAAAAACCTCTCACTTTCTGACTCAGAAAAAGAAGGTCAGAAGTTGACTCATCCTTAAAATTCTTACAGACAGCATGCCTGGAAATAAGCAGTTCGATGTAATATTCTTCCGACATACACCAGGACCACAACAGAAGAGTCTTTCTGCTACTGCTGCCTCCTATCAAGTTCCTAATATCAAGGTTATCTCTTAAGTGTCCTAGACCAGTGTGAACCGATTCCAAACCAGAGATGACAGAAATGGATAGGTGTGACACACATTCCACTTTAACTGCTCTAAATGACATGCAAAGGAACATCATTATAGGAGATCCTACACCTGGGAATCACCTTATTGCAACCTTTATGTATTTCCAGATACTTCCAACTCAAAGCATACCAACTTAACAAACCTTTCAAGTAAAGGAAGAACAGTCTGATAATCAGACACGAACTTAACAGCACATCCTTCAAACAGAGAGGGACACCTGGCATCAGTACAGCCTTTCCCCATGTTCCCTGAACAGACCTATCCTTCGTTACCAGCTTACTGACAAGGCAGCAGATAGAGGAGTCTGTGATGCTACAAGTGCCTCTGAAACAAATTGTGCAAACTTATTTGAGGTACTAGAAATTCCATTCCTGAAATTCATATGGACTATCTATCTAAACCTTTAAGACTTTCTTAACCTGTAAGAAAATTTATATTAGCAACAAAGATGCTTTCACAAGGGGCAGAAAAATTCTCAAATTATTTTTGCTCAGTATATTGGTATAGAGAGGAGTACACAGAAAGAAGAATCTCTAGGATTGTAGCCTTTTGTCTTCTGCTTCACTCACCTCTCCATTACATTCACTCACTAAAATCATCAGCAATCTACTGAAAGGCAGCAAGAAGTCTATGGTGAAATTTAGATATAAAAGTGGCTGAAAACTTCTGAATCGTTCTGTAAGTTACCTGCAGACTGGGAGGATTACACCTTTTTTTAAGTCAGGACACTGAAATGAACTGATCATTTTAAACTAAATCCTACATACGCAGTATATACGTGAGCTGAGCTGTATCTTAACCCTTCAGCTCTCCAAACATTAAGTATTAAATGCTGTAAGACACACAGTAGTAGCAGTTTCATTTCAGTGAATTTATCACACACTGAACCAGATTCCCAAAGCAAGAAGTCTGGTATATATTGATGGTAACAGGGCAATAGTTTGTTCCCACACCTGAGCTGCAAGATGGCAGCTTAAAGCCATGAGAAGAGATGAAATATCTGAGAACAGGGAAGCTGCCAGCATAGTCTACCTTGCCCCACCTCTGCAATCCTGTGTAAGTCTGACATATATTTTCTCTACTGGCAAAACCAGTTCAGGAGGTTCTCTTCTTCCCTCCACCACTCCCTAAGGTGTTGACACAACTATCTGTAGGGCTGCCCTTTAAACTAGATAAGTGAAACGGAGTGAAATGAACTTTTTAACATTTTTAACTCAGGTCATACCACTGATGCAATTTAAGCATAATCCCACAATTGTTGCACCAGCAAAACTGAAGGCATGGAGCCATAGCACTGCAGCATTAGTAATTCAAGAATTAGCAAGCTTCTAGAGCAAACTTTACCATAAAATCAAGCAAAATGATCACAGGACATGAAGCTGCAAGGAACTGAACCAGTCCTTTATGCAGAAGGGTTAAGCACACTCCATTCAGTCTCATCAGAGCTCGGTTTCACTTGATTTATTTTTGTCTATCTCTAAAATGACTCGGGTCCATTAGGCCTTCCCTCATTAATTCTCTGCAGTCCTGGCTGCAACCAATGAAAGATGCAAAACAAGTGGAGGAGGGAACTTTGACAGCAGAGGAAAATTCGAGCGCAGAGAGTTGTGCAGGGTATCCTCTGCCTGGCAGGGAGCGGGATGGCCGCACTCGGCTCTCATGGTGCTGGAGACAGGCAATTCTGCAGAGACATCTGCACTCTGATGACACAGAGCACTGCTCGTTCCATGAATTCTGGCTACAATCTGCAACAAAGTAGCACTCTAAGAAATTGATACACCAGACAGGGACCCCTTCTACTCCCTTACCTGGTTATGGAGCTCCTTCCCAGATTTCACACTCTCAGATTCTAATCTGTCACCCATTTCTACTCTGCCCTGTTTCAAAATACACCCCCAGCAACACCAGTAACTTTGCCAGGTGGGCAAAGCTTAGAGAATTATTCTTTTTTTTTTTTACTTTCTTTAACATAACACTTTACTACTAGTTCTCAAATGGATAAAATAAAGTTTTAATCTTTTTGTCATGCATGTTTGATGATGCAACACAGTACATGGAATAATGTGATCATCCACACTAATATTTGAGCACACAGAGTATGGCAGGTCTCTTTTCTCCTGTTGTGTGGTAAGTCTTATCTTTGGCAAAGGATTTCTGACACAGATTTATTGTCTGAGCATTCAAAAATACTGTGGGGAACTACTAAACCAGCTATGGGGGGCAGGCAGGGTGGATGGCAGGGGCGGACACAACACCCACAAGATACCACGGCATAAATAGGACAAGCTGCTACAATTGATCAACAATTCAGATAAACACCATCAGGTTAAGCTGTGCAAATGTGAACACCAGAGAGGCAGAGAGGCAGCTGAAGTAAACAAGAGTGAAAAAGACCCAAATACTGGCTGAAGGAACAATGAATGAAATTGCAGAATGTGCCATTATCCCTTTTCTTCCTGTCCTTAGAGTGCAGCATGGACATCTAATTTTTGCAAGTCTTTGGTGGAAGAGCCTAGTTCATGGATCTAGCTTCTGTCCAAACAGAATTGGGGTGACCTCTCAGCTGGAATTGCTTTGGACTACAAGGTCTCCTGCAGAGGACTAAAGTGAAACCAATCTCAAAGCTGTGCAACTGGAACAGTCTGGCAGTGTGACTGTCACAACTCTCTTCTCAACTACATAAACACTGGTCCTGTAACCTCAGCTTTCAGGCAAACTGAGACTACCTGGGCCTGATGAAAAACTCACTGCTTCCTGAAAAGTCCAATCTTTAAAACATCACCCAGGAGAGAACTAAAGTGGACAGAAGCATGACAGACTCACATAAAAGGGGAAAGAAACTTCTTTTATTATTTTAATAATGTCAGGGTTAAAACCAAGAAGAAATAAATAGTTAAAAAAAAAGAATAGAGGTATCCACTCAAGATAGCCATCAGAAAAAAGGTCCAAGACTGGAAGGCCAAAACAAGAGAATAATAAGCTAAATAGTTCCAACTTCCCATACTGAATCAGTTACAGTTCAACCTGGTTCCACTGCACTGTGGTACAAAGCGTTCTCCCTCTATTTTAGACAAATACACCTTTCCATTATAACCAGGATTAAGAGCTACCTTAACCAGCAGTAGATAACATTAGACAAATCTAATTACTCAAGTCTTTTTGGTAAACCTAACTCTACCAATTTTTCAACTGGAAAGGCATAGAAAAGCTAATTTAAACCAAGAGACTACCTTATTCATGTTGAATGAAGAGCAAAGGGCACATGGTCGACAGGAAAAAGAGAGACAGGAACAAGACTATACAAGTAGTAGAGAAAAAAAAGAAAATAAAAATAGGAATATAATATTGTTCTTCCCTCAGGGTTCTGTAAATTTGAACACGTTCATAAAGCATCATCTGCAGACATCTGTTATATACTGTCTCTTGTTATAAGAAAACAAATGTCAAAGAATTCTTGTGCAAGTAATTTACTGAATTCTGGTCCAAGCCAGGCCAATGGAACCATTCACCTGAGTAATGACTGTCAACCAAGTAACATCCTGCAGGACTGAATTCCCAGCATTGCAAAGAGGCAATAAAACATGTCTCTCAATATGACCTGTTAACCTAAATAACACATGAATATCTACAGCAGGGTAAACAGACTGCAGTTCCTTAAAGTTAGCCCAGAAGTCAGGCTGCAGTTTCAGCTGACTTCCTTCAGGCTCACTGTAAGGCAGCAGAATTGCACAGCACTGCCAAGAGAAGATCACCAGCCATCCCTTGCTGTGCACTTTTCTCTGCCTTCCTTGCTCTGGGAAAAACATTCAACTGACTACATGGAAATCCGAATCAGCAATCTCAAAATAATTTTTTTTCCCAGCCAGATCACTTCTTTGAGCCACCTTTCCGTAAGGCCAAACAGACAACAATGTCAGATAACAAACATAAGAGGAACACAGATCCAGGAGTCAGGAAAGGATATAAAGGATATAACCTCCGGTTCAGGAGGTGGCATCAACTACCCTGGTTATAAATGGGAATGGAAGTCCAATCAAAGGCCTTATTTAAAATAATAAATAAATACATTTTAAAAACTATACACCATACCTGAAACAGATTCATTTAATGTTGGTAGTAATACAGACATATTTCTTGGGCCCAGATCCAGACATTTATTAGGTCAATTTTGTTTTGATATTTCCCTGATATTCATATATACCAAGATTTTTAACAGGCATCAGTCATACAAACAAACTGTTTAGTTTAGAAGTTCATTTTCCTTGCCAAGCATGACACCCAGCCATACCCAGCATGACACACTTCCAGAATGGCTTTTATTCTCCAAAGTACATTTTGATCATAGAATTAACGTTTCATATTGCAAGACAAAGAAAAAAAAACACTAACTCCCAAATCCCAACAGTATTTAACTGAAAGAAACAACTTTAACTGATTGCAATACATGATCCAAAAAGTTACAAATAATAAAATAGTAAGTAACATAAAACGGCATCACAGTTCTTCAAACCTTACACTTAACCTCTCCTAATTCTTTCATCAACAGCAGTTAAAACTTGTCAGACAAAGTATTTTATTCTGCTGCTCCTCTTTTCATTATTTAAACAGAAGAATGGTTAAATCCATTTGTTGTTGCAAATTGTAGTTTACATTTTAGTGAAAACATAAGCTGGAAGACAGAGGCAAGAAGCAGAATCAAGACCTCATAATCCAGGAGGAAATGGTCAGTGACCTGCTATGCCACTTAGACACCCAAGTCCACGGGGCTGGATGAGACCCACCTGAGGGTGCTGAGGGAGCTGCAGAAGAGCTTGCAACTTTCAACCATTTACCAGGAGATTAGCAACTGAGACACCTACCTACAAGAAAGGATGGAAGAAGACCCAGGAAACTGCAGCCCTATCGGCCTGACCTCAGTGCTGGGGAGGTCCTGAGGCAGATCATGCCCATCGGGGGTATGTGCAGAACAACCAGGGAATTGAGGCCCAGTCAGCACTGGCAGGTCCTGACTGACCAACCTGATCTCCTGCTGTGATAAGGTGACCCTTTCAGTGGATGAGGAAAAGGCTGCAGATGTGTCTACCTGGACTCTGGTAAAACCTTTGACTGTTTCCCACAGCATCTCCTGGAGAAACTGGCTGCTCATGGCTTGGCTGGGTGCAGAAGTCTCGCAGCATGATGGGCTGCTGCCCAGGCACTCATCCCCCAAGCTCTATGCCACAGCTTCACCTCCTTCACCAGTATTCCACACCGATTTGTTTGACCCCTGGGCATTACCAGGAAGAAACAAACCTCTAGAAGTCACCCCTAATCTTTCCCAATCCTATACACCTCAAATATGGCAAGTAGTCTTAATATCTTAACAGGGGTTTAAAAACTGGTTTAGAAGGGTACAGATCTTGACATGGGCAGGTATTTTTAGTTAATGTAAAACAATGTAATGCTTTCAGACAAATTCCTGTCAAAAACATGAGGGTCTTGAAAAAAAAGGGTATCTGGAAAACAGCTCTGGATATGAAGTTTAGTACAAATTGTGTCTAGCATTTCAGTTATGCCAATGCTGCATATCTGTCATCCTACCTATACATAACTGTTTGAAGCTCTTCATTCACTTTTTTTGATGGAAAACTATCTTCTCAGCTCAAAATGTTTTTGCTATTTATTTTCCTTCTCCTCTGAAAGATGTGAAATAGTATTGCATCTTCTCCAGAGGAAAGAGTCTTATATTTTCTCATTTCCTTTTATACTTCCCACATCCCTTTTACCCCAATGTATTTTCTTTGGTAAGAAAAAAAAATTAAAAAAATAACACATGTACATTATAATGTGAACACTGAAAATAGGAAAAAATTGGTTTTCCCCAATTTGGGATAATTTTAATGATTAATGTGTGTTAGATTCATGTAAATATGATACTGAACAACCAATGGAAATACAGTGCTGTCTATAAAGAGATACCATATTCTAAAGACACTTCTATGAAAGTGTGCTAATTGAAATTAAGAACCAGAGAGAACTGGATAATACTTATCAGAAAACCTAACTCAAATTCAGCTAATCAGAGGCTATCTACAGTAGAACAAACACCTCAAAGCCTACAAAGGAACAGTTTTTGCAAGACCTGACAACAAAAATAAGAAAAACCCACACATCATTTGCAAAGCAGCGCAAACCAGTGTACTGGTGCCAAGACATTTTTATCCTGAAATTCAGATGTTGGCATAAATTCTGTCAAGGGGAACTGAGGGCCCTATAGGTCGGCCAGACCCGTCCCACAGGGAAGTTTGCTGCCTTCCTGGGGCCAGGGTGAGGGATATTATCAAAAGACTTCCTAAGCTTATCCAACCCTCAGACTATTACCTGCTGTTGGTTGTCCAGGTTGGAAGTGATGACATTAATAAAAGGAGTACCAGAGTAATTAAAAAAGATTTCAAGGCACTGACCCAATCTCTTCATGGGACAGGAGCACAGGTAGTAATTGCCTCAGTTCCTGTGCTAGCCGGGATGAATGAGGAGAGGTTTAGGAAAGCCCAGCTTACCAACAGGTGGCTTAGGGGATGGTGCTATCGTCAAAATTTTGGGTTTTTTGATCATGGGGCAAACTCCGTGTTGCCCAGTCTCGTCAAAGCAGATGGGCTTCATTTATCTAGGAAGGGCAAAAGAACTGTAGCCCATAAGTTGGCAGGGTTGGTTAGGAGGGCTTTAAACTAGGTTTGAAGGGGGAAGGGATGGCAACTGGGCTCTCCAAAGATAGGCCTAAGAGCCCAAGTTGAGAATGAAATCAATGGCCCAGCTGAAGTGCATGTACACCAATGCACGCAGTATGGGAAACAAACAAGAGGAGCTGGAAGCCATAGTGCAGCAAGAAAACTATGACATAGTTGCTGTCACAGAAACGTGGTGGGATGACTCACATGACTGGAGTGCTGCTATGGGGGGCTACAAGCTCTTCAGAAAGGACAGGCAGGGAAGAAGAGGTGGAGGGGTGGCTTTATATGTTAGAGAGTCTCTTGACTCTGTTGAAGTCGAGGTCAGCAGTGACAAGGTTGAGTGTCTGTGGGCCAGAATCAGGGGCAAGACCAACAAGGCTGACACCCTTGTGGGAGTCTGCTACAGACCACCCAACCAGGATGATGAAGGGGATGAATTATTCTACAAGCAGCTGGCAGATGTCTCAAAATCTCCAGCCCTTGTTCTTGTGGGTGACTTTAACCTGCCAGATATCTGCTGGGAGCTTCATACTGCAGAGAAGAGGCAGTCAAGGAGGTTCCTGGAGTGTATAGAGGACAATTTCCTTCATCAACTGGTAAATGAGCCTACCAGGGGTAAGGCCCTGCTAGACCTACTGTTTACAAACAGAGAGGGGCTGGTAGATGATGTAGTGGTTGGAGGCCGCCTGGGGCATAGTGACCATGAAATAATAGAATTTTCAGTCCTCAGGGATGTAAGGAGAGCCACCATTAAAACCTCTACCTTGGACTTCCGGAGAGCAGATTTTGGCCTATTCAAAAAACTGATTCAGAGCATACCCTGGGAAACAACCCTTAAAGGCAAGGGGGTCCAGGAGGGATGGACATGTTTTAAGAGGGAGATTTTGAATGCACAGCAACAGGCTGTCCCAGTGTACCGAAAGGCCAGCCGGAGGGGAAGACGGCCAGCTTGGTTAAATAGGGAGATTCTGCAAGAAATCAGGGATAAAAAGAAAGTTTACAGACTATGGAAAAAAGGGCTGGCTACTTATGAAGAATTTACAGATTGAGCTAGGTCATGCAGGAAAAAAATTAGGGAAAGAAAAGTGGAATTTGAAGTAAATTTGGCTATTTCAGTTAGGGATAACAAAACGTCCTTTTATAAATACATTAATAACAAAAGGAGGGGCAAGGAAAACCTCCATTCTCTGTTGGACTTGAAGGGAAATATAGTTAAGGAAGATGAGGAGAAGGCTGAGGTACTTAACACCTACTTTGCCTCAGTTTTCACCAGTAGGACAGGTGGCCCTCAAGACAACTGGCCTCTGGAGCTGGTAGACAGGGAGAGGGAGCTGAATAGCCCTCCTGTATTCCAGGAGGAAATAGTGACTGACTTACTGAGCCAGCTGGATCCTAACAAGTCTATGGGACCAGATGGGATCCATCCCAGGGTGATGAGGGAGCTGGCAGAAGAGCTTGCCAAACTGCCCTCCATCATCTTCCAACAGTCCTGGCTCTCTGGGGAGGTCCCAGATGATTGGAGGTTGGCCAATGTCACCCCAATCCACAAAAAGGGCTATAAGCAGGACCCTGGCAACTACAGGCCTGTCAGCCTGACTTCCGTGCCTGGCAGGGTTATGGAGCAGTTCATTCTGAGTGCAATCACACAGCACCTTCAGGGTGGACAAGGGATTAGACCCAGCCAGCATGGGTTTAGGAGGGGCAGGTCCTGTCTGACCAACCTGATCTCTTTTTATGATCAGGTGACCCACCTGGTGGATGAGGGGAAGGCTGTGGATATGGTCTATCTGGACTTCAGCAAGGCCTTTGACACTGTCTCCCATAATATACTCCTGGAAAAGCTGGTAGCCCATGGCCTGGACAAGTGTACCCTCTCCTGGATTAAGAGATGGCTGGAGGGTCGGGCCCAGAGAGTGCTGGTGAATGGAGCTGCATCCAGCTGGCGGCCAGTCACTAGTGGTGTTCCCCAGGGGTCTGTGTTGGGTCCAGTCCTGTTTAACATCTTTATTGATGATTTAGATGAGGGGGTTGAGTTCATCATCAGCAAATTTGCTGATGACACCAAGCTGGAAGGGAGTGTCGATCTGCTGGAAGGCAGGAGGGCTCTGCAGAGGGATCTGGATAGACTTGAGAGATGGGCTGATTCCAATCGGATGAAGTTCAACAAGGCCAAGTGTCGGGTCCTGCACTTTGGCCACAACAACCCCCTGCAGCGCTACAGGCTGGGCACAGAGTGGCTGGAGAGCAGCCAGGCAGAAAGGGACCTTGAAGTACTAATTGACAGGAAGCTCAACATGAGCCAACAGTGTGCCCAGGTGGCCAAGAAGGCCAATGGGATCCTGTCCTGTATCAAAAATAGCGTGGCCAGCAGGACCAGGGAAGTGATCCTTTCCCTGTACTCTGCGTTGGTGAGGCCACACCTTGAGTACTGTGTTCAGTTCTGGGCCCCTCAGTTCAGAAAGGATATTGAGGTGCTGGAGCGAGTCCAGAGAAGAGCAACAAGGCTGGTGAAGGGACTGGAGCACAAGCCCTGTGGGGAGAGGCTGAGGGAGCTGGGGTTGTTTAGCCTGGAGAAGAGGAGGCTCAGAGGTGACCTCATCACTGTCTACAACTACCTGAAGGAAGTTCTAGCCAGATGGGGGCTGGTCTCTTCTCCCAGGCACTCAGCAATAGGACAAGGGGGCACAGGCTTAAGCTCTGCCAGGGGAAATTTAAGTTGAATATCAGAAAAAAATTCTTTCCAGAGAGAGTAATCAGGCATTGGAATGGGCTGCCCAGAGAGGTGGTGGATTCACCATCCCTAGAGATTTTTAAACACAGATTGGACGAGGTGCTGAGTGCCATGATCTAGTAAATGGACTAGAGTTGGACAAGGGTTGGACTCGATGATCTTGGAGGTCTTTTCCAACCCAATCGATTCTATGATTCTATGAATTTACAAGCAGTGAGCACAAGAACAGATCCAACAACAGGATGTGCACCAGACTGACCACGTCTACACCTGCTGGCAGTAACTTACCCGAGCTCTCAGAACACACTGACATCTCATCTTTCCATTCACTCCTTCAAGCCATCTATGAAGCAAAATCACCACTGCCAATGTACAGATTGACCAGAGAAGATGAACCTCTCAGCCGTTCAAGTCTCCAGAAAGTTTAATAAAACTCAGAAGTATTCCCAGCAGCAGCTGAAAATTATGGAACTTCTACTCACACCTAAGTTAGGTCATCCATTCATACCAAATCTTTTCACTCTGATATTGTACTGATTTGTTTTTTGGTGTTTTTTTCCTTAAGACTTGTTAGGTACTATGAAGATCTCCGTTAGAGTTTAATTCTATTTTAACACCCATACTTTGTAATACTTGCCAGAGTCAAAAGTTCATTTTTCACTTGGTCAGTACAGCACAAAGAATCAATGGCAAACCACTTTTCCAAAAGCATCTTTAAAGAATACACAAGACACTGTTATCTACAAAACCAAATCCACATTTTCTTATTTATCAGTTTCTAAACTACAGAGGGATAGTAATATACCTTACCAATAGTCTCAACCTGCAGTATCTTCAGACCTTACTTATAAACCCACAAAACACCCACCTTCACGATTTTGATCTAAATGATTCTATAAGTGGTAGTTTGCCACCCTGCAAGGATTTGAAGCAGAAATCAGCAAGTAGCTGACTACACAATTTTTCAACCAAAATGTCCAAAAAGAAGCAAACAAAAGCTCAAATGACTCCAACCTGTGATTCACACCAGACTCCAGCATTTATAAACCACAATGAGAAACCAACAGGAATCAAAAGATCTTCTGCCACATCCAAGAATCCCCAACTGGCTGACACCACTAATCGAGCAAACGAACGCATGCTGTCAGTTCTTCTCTGGAAAGTGCCATGTTCTGCAACTTGACAACTTAGGAAATTAAGTCATCTCCATCTTCAAATAACCATTTCTTGATGCTGACAAATTTGCCAAATCTCTGCCCCATCTCTATTCAGTCATCTGTCCCAGGAGAAGGAAAGAACTTTTTTTTTAAAGCAGACAGTTGACAAGTAAAAGAACAACAGACTGACTACCTGAAGCATTTTGGGCTTTATACCTGGTTAAATTAAAGAGATTCAACCTAGTCCTTTTTATCAAGGCATCAGATAAAAATATATGCAGATTCAGTTAGCTCTGTCAAAAACATCTACTATAGGTAATAAATTTGCAGACTATGACAAGAAGATTAGAGGCACTCAACATGCAAATCAGCATTCCTCCAAGGCCATCCAGTCAGCACATCCTACAGGTGCCATTTAGTCACACTTTTCCTCAATAAATGTAAGGCAACTAGAAGAGAGAACAGAGAGTACAACGTTACACAGTGATGCCGCACAGCACGCATCTTGATCTGGCTATTCCAGCTTCCAAAGACCAAAGCCATAAATCTCCCACTACATACTAAAGACTAGTAAGCCCTGCTAGATGTTGCAAGAATCCAAATTATAAACATACAAAAAGTTTTTAAGATTCACACATTGATCTTTAGTGGAAAGCATCAGGGGGTATGAGAAACGTCTGTCACATTCGGTTGCATTTCCAATTAAACATCCAAGTTTTTGTTACCAGTCCAAAGAGTTCTACTGACCCAATTCAATCTACAGGAAGAAAATACAGCATGTCATAGTTCCCTTCAGTGCTCTTCTGCAGCATACCACAGCTTATCCTAAAAATTCCTAGCTGTAAAACACCAGCATGCATTTCAAGTAAGGTTCCTCACAGCTGAGAACTCCTTGCTTACTTTGGAGATTACCTCTCCTCCGCCAGTGAACACAATGAAACAAACAGTCATAAAACATTTCCACGTAAGAATTAAGCAATTCCTGTACGGAAAAACATTTTTCTCCAGTCTGACTTTGGTTAGTAATTTTGACACACACGGTTTAGACCATTTACTGAAGTATTGACATCCATGTTAAAACTTTTTTGATCAAAGTAGTACTTGAGGGATGAACTCTGTTTTAAAGCCTGAATATTCTATGTATTCATAATTAACATAATGTAATTATAAATTACTGCACAAATTATGTGTACATTTAGGTAAACTGTAGCTAATCAAAACAAAACAAAGTAACACTTTTTGGTGTAATGAAGTGCTTTAAGAAAGTTTATGAACTCAGCTGTGCATTTAGAAACTAAGTAACAAGTAGCATGCAAGGGAAAATGCAGCACAAAAAAAAAAAAGCATGAAGGAAGTACAGTCAGAAATGGCATTAATACACCTAGTTTGACATGCAGGGGAAAGTACAAAGAACCTACACTGCACTTCTGCAGCATCTTCTGCACTTCTTGTACACTTAACCTTGGCTACCAGACACTGTGCAATTCTGTCATCTCTTGAGGTGCAGTGTAATAAGGTTACAGGTCTGAATTCACTACATACAACAACAAATACTGCACAGGAAAAAAATATTTTCTTGTACTCATGAAGTGCAAAGCAAACAACACTCACCCATATATGTAATGGACCAGAAACACAGATCACTCAATCAGTAGTATTTCAAAATGGGAATTTGCACCTTCACCACCACCAGAACAAACACAAATTCTCCATAATCATTCCAGTTTTCTCTCTCAAGCTCTGTTTTTCTCTCTCAAGCTCTGTTCAGTCCAAGTTTTGCTCACTACCTCTCCCAATTACTATCCTTCTCTTGACTTTCTCATGCTCCATCTGTGGCACCAAGTGAGTTCATCCTGGCTGGATGCCAAATGCTCCTCAAAGCTGCTGTCACTCTCCTCCTCAGCTGGACTCTGGAGAGAAATTGAACAAAAGGCTCCTGGGTCAACACAGGGACAGGAGAGATTACTCACCAATTACAACCATGGGTAAAGCAGACTCAGCTTGGAGAAAAAATAACTTTATTTGTTACCAACCAAATCAGAGTAGGGTAATGGGAAAATAAAAACTAAGTTTTAAAACACTTTCTCCATACCCTTCACTTCTTCCCAGGCTCAACTTTGCTCCCCATTTCACAATCTCCTTCCACCCAGCAGCACAGAGCGATGAGGGTGGGGACTGTGGTCAATTCATGACACGCTACTGCCCCTTCCTCCTCCTCAGAACTCCTCACACTCTTCCCCTGCGCCAGCATGGGCTCCATCCCTCCCATGGGAGACAGCCCTCCACCAACTTCTCCAACATGAGTCCTTCCCAAACTGCTCCAGCATGGCCCCCTTCCATGGGAAGCAGTCCCAAAGGAACAGACTGTTCCAGCATTGAATCCCCACAGGATCACAAGTCCTGCCAGTAGACCTGCTTCAGCATGGGCCTCTCTACATGGGTCCCAATTCCTGCCAGGAGCCTATTCCAGAGCAGACTTCCCATGGGGTCACAGCCTTCTTCCAGCACGTGTACCTCCTCAGGTTTGGGGTCCTCCATAGGCTGCAGATGGATCTCTGCTCTGCTGTGGGCCTCCATGGGCTGCAGGGAAATCCCAGCCCACCTTCCAGCGTCTTCACCACGGGCTGCAGGGGAATCTCAGTTCCGGCATCTGAAGCACCTCCTCCCCCTCCTTCTCCACTGACCTCGGGGTGCACAAAGTTGTTTCTCTCACATGTTCTCACTGCTCTCTCCAGCTGCAGTTTCTATGGCTCAGGGTTTTTTTAATCTGTTATCTCAGAGGCATTGCCACAGTTGCTGATTGGCTAGGTCTTAGCCAGCAGTGGGTCCACCCTGTAGCCCACTGGCTTGGGCTGTCAGACACAGGGGAAGCCTCTCAGAGAAATCACTGTTGTAGCCCCTTCACTAACAAAACTTCTTCATACAAACCCAATACATGTTCTGCCTGAACATCTTTATGCAGCCCTTTTATTCAAGATATCCAGCTACAAACTAATATTCACTGCCTTCTACACTGCACAGTCATTCATAAAAGACTGTGTTTCGGTAAAAGCCAGACAAAATAACAAAAGCACACAGATCAATTTCTCTGTCACACACTCAAAACTAAAGCAATTTTTCTACTAATACTTGTTACAGTATTCTTAAAAGTAGGTATGGTAATATTCTTATATAGAGAGTCCACAGAAAATTATGGCCACACATTAAAGAAACATCACATATCAAAATTTCTTGAAGAGTTATTTCAAGAGATATCTTCAAAGTGACTACACGGTATAGTAGTCCTTGTTGGGGGACAGTATTTCAAATTGAAGAAAAAACCAGCAAATTTTCTTCTTCTAAAAGAGTTTAGTTCACCTGTATTGTGACCATACTTATGAACATTCATTCTAGTTTACACACACAGGTGAATACCAACAGACATCCCACACCCCTGCAGACAGCCTGTTGAGCCTGAGCTGTCAGAGCTCTGATCACAAACCTGTCTGCACATTAAAAGGCCACATTTCGAGTTCCTCCTTCTTTGCCTCTTTCAGTTTAGGCACAAGGCAACTAATATAACACCTATGGTTGTTTTATACTATGTAATGCTGGGAGTGAGGTGTTGGAACTATGGATACATCAAACAATTCTTGTGAGCAACTCTACAAAAAACACTTGTAGATGCATGTGATGAAAGATTTTTTTTAAAAAGAGGATCTGGAGAGAGCTACAACCATTGTTATATTAATGATTTTTTTAAAAAAATTAAAAATCATTCAGAATGTGAGTCATCTGTGCAGCAGATGCAGGGACAGCTCAGGTCTGGCAGGATAACAAGCAGGAACTTACCACTATGAGCGCACAATGTACGTGAACTGAGTGTGGAGGTAAACAGTATAAGCTGCATTTCTACTGCTCAGAATCCTTAAGTATTAAGAAATGTATGTTCTAAACTTACTCTGTAATGACAGCGTTTCTCTGTCCACACCAAGTTTCAAGAAAGACACGTGCAAGCACAGAGACTCCAGTTATGCCAGACTCTGCTGAGATCCAGATGGACACTATCCCAAGTGTTATGTGGCAGCTCCACAGGGAGTCACAGCCCCCTCAACATATTTCCCAGGACTGAAATGCAGGTGGCTTATTAGACAAGCTGTAGAGTCACACAAATGTGCTGACTCAGGTCTGGGCCAGGACTGTGTTCAACTTCATAAGCCACCTCATCAAAAAAAACCCACAAAAATGCCAAGTGAAAAAAACATCACATTTATGTCATCAGAGTAGTTTGTACCAAGTCCAAACTGATTCTTCCAGATGTAATGACAGGCACATAATATACATACTCCAGGAAACAGCATAAAAAAATCCACCTGCAATAGAAGCAATGTGACCTCACATGTAGCATCTGAACTGCACTTTGAGACAGTAAAAGTTCGTGTAATTCATAACTCTGAAGTTCAGTACTGAGATCTCCTGGTCAGTCCGAATCAAGTTGGATTCACAAGGAACAGCACCTACACATAACTAAAAAGCCTGACCAAATGAATCTTGCAAACACTGAACGTCTCTGTGCTGCCTGGTATCTCTATCCCATGGATTCCTGCAGCTCCTCCATGAGTATGAACAGTAGTAACTTGTAGTAAACCATAAACATCGTCTATTTATATCCCACTGTATACTATATTTAAATCATTCTTCAAATAAGATCATCAAGGAAGATATTTGACACATAACAGGATTATGGGGAAATAAGTCTTCTTGAACAACCACTGTGCTACAATTCCTAAGCTTAATCTCTCCAGTCTCTCTTTGGATACCAGAACTATCAGCCCTTGGATAACATACACGCACCAACCCACTTCTCGAGCCAGGATCTAAAGTCCCTTACAGACTACTCCATATACATCCTCACACAGACTCCAATATTAACTTTTCCTACATCAACATGTATCTATCTGCTCTGCTTTTTGACTCAGAAGTTCGGGTACATCTGAAGACACTAAAAGGGTCCACTATGCAGGGTAGTAAGAGCTAGTGCAGGCACAGGCAAAGCTGGGAGCAGTTGCCACCCATCTTGCAGAGATTCACACTTCAAGCTCTCCATAGATCAGCTAAGATAAATGAGCACATTTACAGAAAACTAAGACTTTTTCAAGCAAGAGTTAAAAACTTACACAGTGATTGTAAAAAATGCATTCAGGGATTACAATCTGCTATTTATTATGTACTACATAGGCATGATTATAAAGTAAGTCAAATAATTACCAGTCACCTCAATGTGTCCATTATCAAACAGTTCAGGTTTATGAAAATTCAGTGTTTCTCTCAGACATACAAAAACATGACCCTGCTGAAGCCAAAACTCAGTGCGGCTTGTCCAGCACGAAACAGCCATTTCCAACTAGTGACTGACCATTCACAACCCAAGACACTGGCACCCACCTCACCAACCAAAACGCACAAGTCAACCATCCAGGAGCGTTAAGGGGCTGAAACAACCAGCCACCACTGTCACTGACACCCAGGATGTACCAGCTTGGCAGCAGCAGCACACGGAGAGAGGGAACAGAGTACGTATTAGTGTCCAACAGTTGGAAGCACATGGGGAAGCCAACTGCCCTCACCTGCTATTCAGTGAACTTCTCTGGAGACCCACCAACCTGGGTTATGTGCTCCTGACTTAGTCTAGTTCTTTCCATTGTTAAAACAAGACTAACTCCAGTGTGACCAATTAACTGCACCTTCTTATCAGAATGAATTTATTTGCCCAGGCACTCCAGCTCAACAAAATTAAAAAAAAAAATAAACAAGAAACAAAAACTACACAGCCTAAAAACACAGAACATACACAGCATCAGCATGGAAAAATATGTCTTGACTGCAAGACTGAGGTATTTTTAAGAGTAAAAGTAAGCGGAAGCATATTAAATGCAATACGGTTCATTTAATTCCAGCTCTGTTTAGAGACAAAAACACCAAGAGACAGCCTAAGCTTCAGCCTCGTACAGTGATGATGTGAGCTTTTGTAAGCAAATGCATTAAAACTTCTGCATCTGAAAAACTGGTTACAGCAAAGCTCCAGATTCCACACTGAAGTCAGGGCTTCAGTTTAGCTTCTGAATGTTAAAGAGCTTCTGCAAGACACCCCAGACACAGTCAGCATGTCTCTAACAAACAGTTGCTAAAACTTCAGCTTTTATTAATCTGTTATATCTCACATGCAATTAGTCCCACCTGAGAACCACTTAAATCTACACTACATTCAAAATGGAATTTTTTTTCCAGAACAACATCAGTAATCAACCTGTTGAACTAAACAGACCCTCTTCAGTAGAAACAAGAACAGAATACACCAGGCAGAGAATTGAGTTAAGTTCATTATTATTCCTTCTCCACTTCAAACAGCAAAGAAAAGCAGCATCTCTACCAAAGCAATTCTCAATGGTAAACTCAAGAAATTACGAGAATGCAGTAAGACATTGTTTATTGTAGAACTCTGGACAGTTCTCTCTCATTTCTTGTGTCACAAGAAGCCAAGAATAAATATATCCTTAACACTGATGAGAATTCCCTATCATGCACCTGAAAAATCCTCTTTAGAGCCACCAGCTTCTCTTCCCCCCTCCTCTGTATTTTTAACTTTGCCATCAACCTGTGTATATCAAACTCAGTCAAATTAAAAAATGCTGCTCTTAAAACTTTACACTGCTGATGGTCTTCCCAGGAAAAGCAACAGCCTTTTTTTAGAAAAAAATTCATAGAACATTAAGACTTCCCACCATTCTATAGTACTTTATATTAGAAAAAAAAGTATGTACAGTCACTGAAAATTTGGTCTCTGACTCTTTCATGTGTCTTTAGATATGAAAGTCAGAAACAGTTTACACACTGCCCTAAAATGCTGCACCACCTTCACTTCCTATGAGTATTTTTTCAGAGGCAAAGGCACAGCTTAGTCTTTCTAAATTCTCTCACTTCTCTCACTTTATCTTTTGCTGGAAGACAAACTAAAAAGTGACAATTAGGGAGAAATGTGACACTATTCTTTTAAAAATTCCTGATATCATGCAGTTTCACCTAACAATATACAAGTCTGACCAAAACAAAACCTCATATAGTCAAATATAATCAAGGTTAAAAAAGCATTATCTGAATCCCCAGTATTTACCATAAAAAAATTTAAAAACAGAGAAAGAAAACATTTCTTCAATTGTAAGTATCATATTCCAAGTAAGCATTAGATTTTGAAATTCACACTACTACTTATTGGTTCAGTGTTCCTAAACTGAAGTTTTCAACTGGCAATCTGAAGCTGCTGTAAAAGAAAATTGGACAGAGATTTTATCTCCTTCCTGTACCTCACTTTGTAAGTGCTAACCTCACAAAATTAGCCAAAACCTACACCATGGACAGAAAAAAAACAAAATCACTGAAATAGTTGGAAAACAAAAAAACACAAACAAACAAACAAACCCCCACCTAAAAATAAAAAACACCCCTCACACCCTGAAACTGTCAGAATATTTAAGAGACAGTAATGCTCTTATATATGCTTTTAGAAAATAAGAAGCAAAATGGTCTTTCTGAACAGCATCTAGATGGAATTACAACAGAAAGCTACGCTGTTTTCTACCATTACTATAACACTTGAATAAATATTATCCACACAAGTATTATAACCAGCATTACTTAATAAACAAAACACATACCACTCTGGCTGCTCTTTCCTGAGATTCACACTTCCTGCAAAACCACGGTCCAGTGGGTACTTGCACAATTCCATAGCAAGCTGTTTCAAACAAGACAAAAATATTTCAGCAAACATAAGCAGCACTACAATACTATTAATATGAATGTTATAAAAAAAAGTTTAGTAAAGTTCATCTCACATCATTTTAATTGTCAAGAAAGTCAAACTGACATCTACGCATTGCACATGAAATTATTTCTAGTGGTACTAGAAATGAAGTACGAGTTTAAAATACAATGAAGAGTTTGTTAAAAGAAGAAAGAACCCAAACCATGAGCTTGAAAAGTAACATAACCATTCAAAAGCAGCAATGTTTCAAATGTGATTTGTTTTGCTATTTATTTACCTTCAAAACAGGTGACACTTTACATTAAATAATGGATACTTGTTATTGTGAGGTCTTTTTTAAGAGAACTAAAAGCAAGTAAGATCTGAGTTTTGGTAAGATGTTCATTCATACACTTATTTACTATTCAGTTCTTTCACTCTTTAAAAGTAAAATAACTTAAGTAGGAAATCCATAATAAACTGAACAAAGATACAAAGTTTGTTGGTTTTCCCCTGAAAAAATCAAATAGAGCTGCAAATACAAACGTAACAAAGCATCAGGACTAGGATTTGTCACAACTACAGCCAGGATACAACATAAATCCTTAAGAAGAAGATTCTGAGACAATAAGATTTATCTGCAAGACTTTCATCTGTATTTTTATAGTATATAAAAGCAACCCCAGGAGTTCGCTAAGAAATTTCACAGAGAAGAACTCAGTAATTTGGCAATAGTGCTTCTGTTTGAAATGCACACATCAGGCACCTTTGCAAACTGCTGAGGGAACGAAAACACAAGAACACAAATGCTGTGCGTATATTCTAATACTTGTACAGGTGTAAAAAGTAACAAAAAAATCAAAAAGCCAAACATTTTCCTCAAAAAAATAATCATGAAATTTTAAAAATATGGTGTCAGATTCAATTCTCAACAATTATATGTTACTTAAATACAAAAATCTGCTTTAAATGTGTAAGTAGGAAAAAAGATATAATAAATTAATAGTTATGAAGAAAGCTGAGATTAAATTAGTAACTTCTAATATATATATATACACAAAAATATTGTTAGTTTTGTGCTAGCTTGAAGAGAAAAAACAGTAATGCAGTAGTAATATAAATACTTATAGTATAAATACTCCTTTCCTTCTGTGAAGGAAAGCCAATGAAATAATTTCCTATTATATACATACATGTAGTCATATTAAGACCAGTTGTCAGATTTTCAAATACTTTATCCAAGTACTGACAGGACAAACTATTCTGATAAGCCCTTTCCACTGTGCAAGTTCTTTAATATAAGAAAAAAACCATCTCGTTTTCCTTGCATCTATATTAGCCCTGATGGGGGGATGCTGAATTCCCCTTAAGGAATGAAGGGGGAAGGTTTTAAATCTGCAATCACACATTCAGGTTAGCAAATGACATTCAGAGTAAGAAACAATTATGGAATGCAACTCAGAGACAGGGCTGGCAAGTAGACACGAAGTCAACACAACCTGGACAAAGACTAAAGTTAAAGTGAAGTACTTTTATCTCTGCAAAGGTAACAGAGTAGACCTAGAGCCCAGAGGAGTCCATCACTGGTTTGTGCTCTGAGATACTGTCATATCGTTTATAGAGTTCCAGGGCTCTCTTTGGCACTACTGTGCAAACCTTCTTTAAACACATGAAGTGATTCTGTCCTCCACCACTTGCAAATGACTTACCACTTTAAGTTTCATCTGAACTTAAAATAATTATAATAACAAAAAAGAGCAGTTAATAGAGCCTCAGGGGTAATACTGCTCTCTGGACTTGAAATACGGCCTGTCACCTTTAACCAGGAGGACACTGCAGTTACTACAGAAAGGCCACAAAAACAGCAGACACGCTTCCCCTACCACCTTCATTGATGGGATGTATGGAATGGAAAGTATTCAAAAGGTAAAGCATTTTGATACAATAAATCAAAATATGGAGTTCTTCCTTTCTTAAGATTTCAACAACAACATCTGGATTTAGAGAAAGCAGCACTTTGCACACTTCCTGACAGATTCAAATTCAGGTTTGGATATGACTTTTTAAAAAAGTTCATAGTCTTGTACCAAATCTACTGAAGTGTGTCTCTCTGTTTTAGGAATACTTCCTATAACTGACTTTTGTTCCCACTATTTTAGCTCCAACTGCTGCTATCCTCCAGTTCTTTCACTTAAGATATTGGCAATGCTCTAGATACAAAGGAAGATACCCACAATAATACAAAAGTATGAGCTGGTTCAGGTATGGCTTCTAAAAGTATTCATGTTTTAGTGTATTATTTTTCATAATCCTAAGATTCCACAAGAGCAGAGTTAAGTTTACTCAGCTCTTAAGACAAGAGAAAACCAATTCAAAGCCAGATTAATTTCACAGATCCTGTCAGCTCACTTCTGCATTCAATCAAACATACAGGAGTAACTAAATTCTTTTGCAGAATTCTATAAATTATTACTATTTCTCACTATGTGTCAGCTTACAAAGGAGCATATACTTGAAACAACCAGTTACTATATCATCTTCAGCACAATTTAGGACCTGAAACAACCGGTTACTATATTAGATCATCTTCAGCACAATTTAAGACCAAGCATGAGACACTCATTAGTAGCATTTTCACATGCACTAGGCATTCAGACTAATGAATTGGATTTAGGATTTTCTGTCTCCTCTAATTTGTTCACCATCTATGAGTAGCCAAAGAGCCAGTCATGGAGTTCATATGACTGCTTACGAATTGGTATAGAAAAACTACCATCTTATTCCTTATTTCTGCTACCATAAAGCAAAAGCTATGATGACTTCCTTTCTCACAATGTAAGCAACACAACCCAGTCTCTTCCTCTGCTCTCACACGAAGGGTCAGCTCACTGACAGAAACAAAACAATCACACAGAGGGAACATGCCAGCTCCTGAGCAGAGCTGGAAACCAACCAACAGACTCCACTAAGCCAAACAAATCCAGCATCAGCCATTCCGACTAGCACCCTCCCCTTGCAGAACACAACAGGAAGTCTGTTCATCTACCAGGAAACATCAGCCAAATGACATTCAAGGAAAGGCAGGCAGAGGTAGAATCACATGATAGCTAAGTCTTTCCTACACACGCCTCTCTTTTCCAATCCTAAACCCTCGTCTGCTGGCTGCCCCACAAACAAATTTTTCAAACTTGGGAAAGGTAGAGACAACAGAGATCGAGTACAAAAGAAAGAAATACAGCAAAAATTGCCAGAATAGAGAACAGTAACGAGTTCTGCAAAAAGGGAAGGGAATTTTAGATAGTCTTTGGAACGGTGAAGCTGAGGTTAACAAGGCAGATTGGGAAGTACAGACACAGAAAAGGCACAAGTGGAAGAGAAAAAAAATTGGAAAGGTGGATCTTCCTTTCTCACAGCCATAATGTAGGAAGTCATAATACACTAAGACTCATATGACAGAAAAGACAGGCAGACTGGAAGAACAGAGGATGACAAGACAGGTCAGATCAGAAGGCACGTGGCCTTGGAAACAGGGAAGCAGGTAACGAGAAGGAGCCGGGAGGGGGATGGAAAATGGGGAGAAAACCGGCCGTGGGAGGTGGGGGCGAAGCAGGCCCAAGGGAGGAGGGCAGGGAGCACCCAGAAGGAAGTGGTGAGGCCGGAGGCCCGGGCAGGTGTGCTGCCCTCGCCTGCCCGCTCACCTTGATGCACTGCGACATTGCAGCCGTGCCCGTCGCAGTAGACGAGCGGGTTCTCGGCCCAGCCCCGCTCGTCGGAGCACACGCAGCAGCCGCCGATCATCTCCTTCATGCTACTGGAGAACTCGCCCTCCAGTGACACCGGCAGCAGCAGAGGCTCGCTGGAGACCATCTAAGGGTTAAAAACACCGTCGTCAACACCGCGCACGCCACACGCGCCTCGCCCTCCGCCTGCCCCCTCCCCCGGCGGGGTCTCCCCTCAGTCACTCAGCCGCCGCCGCCGCCACCGCCGCCGCGGCAGCGCTTCGGGGCCCATGACGGCCGGCTGAGCGCCTCGTGTCGTCCCCGCCCGACCAACCGGCCAGGCTGTGTCTGCCGGGCCGCGGCGGCGGCGGCTCCCGAGGCGGACGCGGTACCGCGGGCGGGCACGGCGGCGGCGCCGGCGCGCAGGCGCAGTGCGCGCGCGGCCGCGGGGCGGGCGGCCAGGCCTCGGCCCGGGGCCTCCTCGCGAGGGTTCGCGCGCCGCCCGCGGAGCGTGAGCGCCGCCGCACACCCACCCACCCACCCAGAGAGCGTGCGCGGGCGCGCGCCCGCCCCCGCCTCGCCCGCGCGCACCTGGCGGCCCCGCGCGCGCACCCACCTCGGCGCGCGGCCACGGCCCGTCCCCCGCGCGGGACATGGCGGGGCCCGCCCGGCCCCTCGCACGGCACAGCCACAGGCACGGCCCCGGCCCCCTCTCTCCCTCCCTCCCTCCCCTCGACGCGGGGGCGCGGGCAGGCGGCGGACATGCGCCCCGCTCCCACCCGCGATGTCACTGCTCATGCCCCCTTCAGGAAGGCTGGAGGACTCGCCCCATTCCCGCCCCTTTCCCACCCCTCCAGCTTCCCCCCCCCCCTCCTCCACCCCGCGAAATAATTTTACTATCTTGTTTATTTTCCCCCTGATGTGACTGCAGGACTAATGCATGCCCGCTCCCAACTTTTATTATCCTGTTTATATCCCCCTCGGCATGCCTGCAGGACTAATGCGTTCTCGCTATTACGCCACTTGCCTGCCCTCACGGCAACTTCTACTATTTTGTTTATTTTCCCTGGGCTGGGGCCGCACAGCTAATGCATTATTAATCCCGCGCTCTCCTCTCCCCCAAAACTTATGGCGTGGATGCAGCGCTGCCCGAGCCGCTCCTGCCGCAGCAGCGAAAGTGATGCTGAACTGGAGATGTTACGAACGGAGAAACGGGGGAGGCCACAGACACGCAACCAAACGTGTTCCTCAACACAGCTGCCCTCTGCTCTTACTCAGAGGGGGATACATCTTTCTACAAGTTGTGTGTTTGGGGTTTCTGTTTTAGTAAAACAGTTCTGTAATTCTGTTGTCTCTCTTAATTAAAGGAGAGAGGAAGGAGATAAAAAAACTGCAGGAGAGAGCTGAGGTGGTCAGCAGAGAGGAAAATCTCAGGGCATTCAATTCTCCATTGTAAGCAGGTATGCCTGTAGCAGAAGGAACTAATTGTTAGGAGCACAGCGAAATTAAATGCAGCCTTGCAAAATTCTGCTCACTCACTTGCCCCAGCCCTAGCATTTATTTGTTTGTTTGTTTGTTTAGTGCTGGGCAAGGAAGGTATTATTGATTCATCTTTATTATGCTAAAAGGCAGAGAAACAGAATTTGTGCTTGGACTGTAGTTTTCACCATGATCTTGCAAGGGCTGTTTAGCTGGTACCCCTACAAACCACCACCGATTTACGCAGATTCCCGGACACATCACTACTTAGACTGATACATATGCAGGTTATATGTTTTACATTGTTACCTAATAAAACATAAGCACTTTTGTGCGGGAGTATGAGGAACTGCTGCGTGGAAGGGAGAGGTGGGATGTGCACAACTCTCTAGTCCCTACAGACATCTGAGTGTGCAGTTTGTATGCAGGATATCTTAGGTCAAGCTCTTTTCTCTCCTTGGAAGTTTTAAGTGATACTATTTCGATAGAGGAAGAATGGTGGGCAGTCAGAAAGGAATCATGGTGGGAGCTTCCTATATGCAGGGCCCAACCAAACATGAGATTAATGCAGTCATTTGGGGCACATTCTAAGCATTTCTTTTTAAATATACGCTCCAAATACCCGTAAGAGTTTAAAAATTTTAAAGACCCATGTAAAAAATGGAGTGGAACACAGTATGTTTCAGTTTGGGTAAAACCAAAGATTGCTTGCAAAAAAAAAAAAAACACTCTGCACCAAATGTCCTATCAATACTAAAGTACACAAATTTGAACATAAAACTATTTATGTTACAAAACATACTTAAAACACTATTTTTATTACTTTAAAAGCTCATAAAAATACCCTGAAAATTGCAGGTGCAGGCAATTACTTTGTAAGAAAATAAAGCAATTAATGTATCCTGGTGTTTTAAAAAAAGGCAAATTATTTGAGGCTGATGGATACAGTGTCCCAGCCCTTCTACATTCTTGTCGAGAAAATGACATCTAATTTAAGAAGCATTCTCAATGATTCTGCCAACCCTTACCAAGGAAAAAATAAAAGAAAAATCACAGTAGAGCAGAAAAATCTATCCTTTATTTTCCCAACACGTAAATTAAAATAAATATCCTTTTAAAATGAAAATCTATTAAATATATTTTGTTTGATGAATTTATACATTTAGTAAAACTTGTATTGTAACAAACAATTGTAAATTTTTCTTCACGCATCTTTTTTTAATTCATTGAGGTCTTCCTGCAATTTCTTCTTTGAAAAGCAACTAGTACAGTTCACGAATCTTTCTTTTTTTCCCCTTTTTTTTTAAATGTTAGCTATTTTAAAGCTCAATCTTTAGTTTTATAAAGAAGCATCACCAAAGAAAAAACTAATTGCTTTGCACCAACTTGATTAAAGCTGCACCATGGCAACACAAGTATATTCATGAAAAACTTACTGTATAGTGTTCAAATAAAAATACTTTAATCTCACACCATGTAACACATCAGTTCAGTATTGAACAGCCTGAGATTTTGCTTTGGTCAAAATTCAGTCAAGCCTAATACATTCAATTATTTAATGAAACATTTGTTGTCTTTTTATGGATTTCTGTTTAATTCTTTCTATAGAAGAAATGTACGTGGACTGGAAGAAACTCCATGACTACCACTTTATGGTATTGTGTAATATTGGATGGAAAAATTTAGATAACCTCTTGATAGTTCTGTAAAACAATCATTTAAAGAAGACCTTTGAAATGCAAAATAGGAAAAGAAATGCATAACCACTAAATAAATACTGCAAACACTAAGCCTGTAACAACTATGCAATCAGAACATAAAATCTTGTAGCATATATGTCCTTATGATTGTAGTATTTAATAAGCACTGACATGACACAGAAGACCAATTTTCTTTTAGAAAAAAAGAAGCCTGTCCTTCTTATAGTGATATATAAGAGATTAAAATAATTACAGAGGAATATAATCCAGTGAGTAAGAATGAATAATTTCATTGTTAATCTAAATGCAAGGAGAAAATCCAATTCTATTCAAAGTAACATACAAAACCTAGGAGCTAAACAAGTTACACTATAAGCAACCTACAAAAAGATTCTATGTTTCAATTTTTTTTTAGATCCTTCCACAGAGTGAATGTATAAGTCAAAGAAAATTACACTCTCCAAATGGAAATTGGTTTTAGAAGTTTCAGGCATTCCCCAAGAAAACATTAACATATATGAGTGAATAGCACTTCAGCTTCATGAACACAAATAAAGAGATTTTCACAAATTTTGACTAGAAAATAATCAGTTCCAATAGTAATGCTAAGATTTTTGAATGTTTAATTTAAATGTCACTTTTTCCTAAAATGGGCAAAATCATACTGTGATTTTAGTGAATAAAACAAAGCATTGGACAAGAAAAAGTCTTTAATTTACAAAATCATATTACCAGTTGTATATAATAATCAGAAGAGTCTTCCAAAAATAGCAGAAAAAGCAGAGACTTGATATAAAATGCATACTATATTAGAAAACATGAATTGATATTGGGACTTGGAGCTGCAGAGCAGGGAAACTCCCTTCCTTCCAGAGAGCAAACTTCTCACACTAATTTTTACTCCATTTTCAGACTAAGTCTTTGTTGAGAAAGCTGTGATCTTTACCTATGTGCAAAAGAATACATGCTGCAGCTAACAAGGTGCAACTTAAAACAGAAAAATTGCAGTAACTTAGTGATATTCAATAGCTAGGATAATCTGTCTCCCAATTATCATTTAAAATACATTGAAGCTTGTCTGCCTTTTGTTTATGTAGGTTTAAATCATTAACAGTGTTCACTGAAATACCTTCTAATCATGTGTATTTATTTCATTTCTGGAGAGGCAGCAGCAAAATGGTCACTTTACACAAAATAAAATGCGACTCTGACATGTTGCCCCTTCCACGCAGTGCATTTTAAATGGCAGCCAACCTTAGATCCAACAATTTCTTTCTATCCATGTTCAATTATGAAGAATATGGTGTGTCTACAGAACCCACATATAAAATGTTAATGTATCTTTACATGCTTACTCTTAAATTATACTGAGAAATACAAGTTTTCTTTTTCCTCCTCCTATTCTTTAATATACTAAAAAATCTGTATTTACCACCTACCCAAACGCAATGTACTCAATAACTTAGAAGTTTCAACATTTAACACGTAGTCACTTCATGATCAGGAGTTTGCATGTTCTGTGTATTCACATGTTATTCAAGTACAGGTAGCAGCATTGGAGGTCATGTCAGTGCATCTCCTGGACACTATTCCTCTTCATATGTTGTGCTATTTTCTTTTATGCAAACATAATTACAAATTTTGTAGTTCTTTAGTCTGCAAAGAAAGGGGAAGGTAATTCCACCAACTATTGTATTCTTTTTTTATGCTTTTAATTGTATTATCACCTTTGGAGACTTTGGTAAATTCCACTTAACTAGCAGCAATGGATAAAATTGGTGGTTTTCAAGTACTGCTTCTGTTACTAGTGCTGGCATTTAAATGTTAATTTCAGACTGAGGTTTACAGTAAACATGAAACAAGGAATTTTATTTGAATGAACAATCTCAAACCAAAATTCTGCATACAGGAATCCTAGTACAGGATGTTTTCAAGTGTAGTGATTATTTCTTCTTAAAGATTTAACATTCCCTGAGTGATACAAGCTAAAGATTTAAATGTGACAGTTATTTTATAATACTCTACATTTAAAAAGCATTTAAATCTTAACCACGTTTTTATATGAGTCAAGTCAAAGTAATGATAATTACGGTATGATACAAAAGAACCTGAAATAAACTTCTAGCAAGCCATATTGAATATTAATGCCGTTTTAAGCCCTGAAAAGCTGGGTTAGTAAATGCTGGAATTTAGATTATATGCAACTTAAATGTAATGCAGGGCTTCTCTTCAAAGAACAAATGCTTCATTACAAAGTTTGGGGGTTTATGAGGTGCATATTAATTCACTGGATTTGTATTAAATACATTTATATAGCATCACTCCAAGACCAAGCCTCAGATTACTCTCCTTCTACAGGCAGATTTCTATGTAGGATTTGCTAAATTAACATTCCATAGAAATTAATAACTTTTTTTTTATGTTGGTTGTGTTACAATCAGCAGTGTGATACTGTGTTGTGTCACAGGTCACATTTATTTGATTTCAATGTAGGAATGGTATCTGTATTCCATATTAAATATGAGAAACAACATGCTGAATTTCCCATCAAATCTCTTAAATGCAGAGCTACTTTAGATGGGTTTGTATAAACAAAACACATATATTCTAATATAGGCGTGGGAAAGAAAAAGCTGGTTTGTTATATGCTAAAGCAAATTGGAGTAAATCAACCGCATCCGTGGGCTGGATAAGCAATACTACTCTGCTTTTCCCAGTACGATTTGGACAAGACAATGTTACTTTTTTATTTAAAGTGTTTTCTTCTCAACAAGGGGCCACCACTTCCCAATCGCAAAAACACGCCCCAGAATATGTTAATTAATTGTATTGTGTCTCTGAAAGAAAGAGGTTGCCAAATGCAATAAAAAAAAAGTCTTTCGATCAGTGAGCTGCATTCCCACTCCTAGTTACCATCTCATTTCAGTTCCACATATATACACATAGATACGTTTCCTCCAGGTACAACTTTGACCATTAAAAGCTACCTAAGTGCAAAAGTCTAACTTGACCACATAGGGTGTATCTGGGAAGCTTAACATTCCTGGTGAATTAAGCGCACAAGCCTCGGATCATTTTTGTCAATCTTACTATGGTACTTCAGAGTCGGGAATGTGGGTAAATTTTATAACATGGTACTTCCCAATTAAAAGTAACAACAATGCTCCTTTGTAAAAAATATATATATATATAAAATATGTCAACACATTCCACACAAATACAAATCAGAGAGTAATGAAGAATGGCAACAAAAGGACTCTCCCTATTTTTTTTAATCTTCCCTTTCAATAAGATAGTTTTCAAATAGCGATGTACTCTTTCAGTAAATAAAAGAGTATTAAATGTCCTTTTGAATGACGCTTTCTAAATTTGTAGTAACGTTCTGAAAATTCCCAAGCAGCAATCAAGAGCAAATGCATCTCCGGAATACCCAAGCAGGACAAGGAAATCAAAACCCTTTCTCTCCTCGATCTTGCAGCTAATGCCTTCAGATATTACCAGGGTGATGTTTTCCTAGTAAACGTTACTTGCATCTTCACCTTTCAAATAATATGGATGCTTTTTACCACCTAAACCGAGCTGGGCTTTTATTTGGAGGAGTCCCACAAAAGCCTGCAAGTTTTCCAAGAGTGAAGAAGTCCCAAACGGTATTATCTTAAACAATGACTGTGAGCATGCAACTTCCCAAGTGTGCATGGGGGTAGAAAAGTCACTTCAGAATTATTTTCAGCTAGGTAATATCAACAAACATCGTCCTTTAACTTCTTCTACTTACTGCTCATCATCTATGTAAAACGATAATTTTTGGCATATATCTGATTTTTTTTAAATTAAAAAATAAAAATCTAGACATCACTTTTAATGTTTTAGATAAATTCACCAGCATTCAGAGATAACTTTCTAAAAATAATCACAGTTCTCCTAGAATTTTCTTAAAATAACCAGTTCTCTAGAAATTCTTTCCTCATCACATACATGAATCCTTACCCGTTTTAATTTAATCTTCCAGAAACAATGTGCAAATACATATTTTATCCCTTACATGATTAAGAGCACTTGTTGGTAATTTTCTTGAACATCAAGTTAGTCAATTCTTCCTCTATGTGAATACATGAGGAAGTTCAGGTCTGAAATGGCATACTGAAAAAAAAAATTTCTAATTATTTTCAGGGGGAAGAAAATGCGACAAACACTTTTCCTATAAAACAAATCTTTTAAAATCTCAAACCAACAAAAAACAACCACTTGGGGAAAAAATCCATCATGGTGCTTATATGAAAAACAAGGTAAGATTAATCTTCGCTTTTACAGACAGTCTGTTAAGAATAGTTCCTTCCAAAATTCTCTTTGGCTACATTTATTAATCCAAATCAAACGGGTCGGAGCAGTTTTTCCCAATTTCTTTAACAAGTCCTGTTTTAAAATCCACCCAAGAACAGATGTTACTTTTACGTACAATTCCGCTGCGGTAGTGTGGGTTTTTTTTACCTTTCAAGTAACACGTGAGCCACAGCCTCACGGAGCTCCCTGCGCGGATGGCACTTCTAAAGCCTCCTCTCTACTCCTGCCCCCGGTTTCTCGCCGGGTGCCCCCTCCGCTGCCCGCGCCGCACGGTGCGGGGCCCGGCGCTCTCTTTCCCTCCTCCCCGCCGGCGGGAAGCGGCGCGAAAAGCGGCGGCCGGGGAACAATGGGGAGCGCCCGCCGGGAGCACAGGGAGCCCCGGCCGCGCTTCCTCCGGACCCGCCGCCGCTTCCTGCGGGCCCGCGCTGCTGCGTTCCCCGGGGCAGCCTGTCCGGAGCCCGTCCCGCGGCCGGGAGACCCCCGCTCACCCTCGGGATGCCCCGTGCCCGCTCCGCGCCGCGCCGCCGAGGGCACCCACGCGTTTACTCTGCGGCCGCTCGCTCGCCCCCGGGCTCTCCCGCCCCCGCAGGGCGAGCGGGGCTGCCCGGCTGGCGCGGCGCCAGCCCCGCTCCCGAGCCTATCCCGAGGTCGGGCAGGCGGCCTATAGGAGCCCCGGCCCCGCTGTCCCGGCTCCTGCCCCGCATGCCGCGAGCACTGCCCGCAGGAGAGCGGCAGCACTACAGAACGCCGCGGCCCCGCTGCATTGCCCGCTCCCTCCCTTCAGGGGACGGTGCTGCGCACAAAGGGCGGCTTAGCATTGTTCTCCCTGACCCCCAAATCCCCTCTTCCCCGCCGGGAGAGGCGAGCGGGCAGGGCCGGGACGGAGGGCGAAGATGGGGAGAGGCCGACTGCCCGCGGCGCCGGCCGCTTCCCGGGGTATCCTGCCATCCTCGCCTTTACCCGAACTCGCCCTCGTGCCGTGCCTGCCGTCGAAGCCCCCCTGCCCGCCATTCCTCGTTCCCTGCTCTCAGTTTAGTGGGTCTTTCACATACCACTTTGCCAAAAAGACCCGCTGAGGCTACAAAGGAACCTCTCTCCTCATCCCAGCCACCCAAGCCTCCTTCTGGAGCTTCCACACGGGATCACCCGTTTCACATACCAACATGAGGGAAAAAACCCAACTCTACCAATGCCAGGTATTATTTGAGGGTTCCGTCCTCAAAATCACGGAAGCATCATGCTTTTAAACCTTGATGGGCTTGGTTAGCTACTTAAGCTACATTGCTGCCTTCTCTGCCACCTGCGAGGGCGGCCCCAGCGCGTTCCCGGCCCCGCGCTCGGCACAGCACGGAGCAGACACCGGGATCCAGCGGAAAACTCCAGGCATGCGAGAAGGAAAGCGGGAGCTACAACACCGCTGTGGAAAAACCACGGCTCGATTTAAATAATTGCATAATATTAGGATTTAACTTAAAAATGTTTACATTTGTGTGATTTGATTAATGTCACGTTTGATTTCCGTAAAACCACTGACAAGGTACTTTAAAACACGAGATTAACGTCTACCAGCAATGAAATTCAACAGGCAAATCCTCTTCCCAGAGCACTGACTCCCACAGCAGCCGGGCAGGCAGGGCCCTCAGACCCCCTTCCTGCCGCAGTGCCGAGGGGACTCCCCCCGCATCCCGCGCTCGGGGCTCGCCGCGGCAGGTGACGGGATTGGTGACGGGATTCCCGGCGGTGCCTCCCGCCGCTCCGCCAGCGCTCCCGTTCAAACGCGGCCGGGCCCGCCTCTGCCCCGCCCCCGGCCGGCCGTTACCGCCGCCGCCACAGGGACACCCCTATCCCGCCCCGGCGCTTCCCGAGGGAGGCGCCGCCGCTCTCGGGTTTTCCCGGGATGCCGAGGGGGATGGAGTGGAGGACGCGGGGGGGGGACGGGCAGGAGGCTCGAGCGCGGCACGAGCGCGGCCGGCGCGGGGCATTGTGGGAGGGAGAGGGAGGGAAGGTGGTGGGGGCGGTGGAGGAAGCGGCGGGCGGGGATGGGGGGGTGAAAGGTCAGCGGCCGAAAGTCCCCGCGCCCATGGCGGGCGGCACGGCCCGGCTCCGCTCGGCGGCTGCGGGCGCCCAGTGTGTGTGCGCGCCCGTGTCTGTCCGTCCGTGCCTGTCCGTGTGTCCCGCGCCGCCGCCGCCCTTTGTAACGGTCCGCGCGAGGCTCGCTCGCCCTCAGCCCCTCCCCCCGCCGCGCTTCCAGGCGATTTATGGGATTTGCAAATAATTCCTGCGGTTCTCCCCATCCCCTCCCCCCACGCCCGGCTCCCACCTCTGCCCGCTGTCCCGCCACCGTGGCACTCACCGCGGAGAGCGGAGCGCGGCCCGGGCAAGGCCCGCACACAAAGGGCCCGGGCCCGGGCCCGGCTCGCGGGGGCTCCGGCGGGTCCAGAGCCACGGATCCCGCAGCTCCTGCTCCGCACGCTCCAGCGGCGAGCGGGGGGGTCGCTTGAACCGCCCCGCAACTTTCTCTCCCCCGCACCCCCGTCCCGCCGCCAAAGGTAAAGTTGGAGCCGGTCCCCCCCGCCAGCCCCTCGCAGCGAGGCTCTGACAGAGGAAAAAAATGTGAAATGTTCACACGGAGAAGTGGTTCCCTTTGTTCTTTCATTGTTTCTACCCGAACTGGCGGATACAAGAATAAACACTTACCTTCTCTCCTCTTTGCTCCAAAACATACGCGTTCCCATCAGCTTTAAAATGCACGGTCCACTTTGGAAGCGACTACAAATGTCGGGAGCGTTTGTATTCCATTCTTTTATGCTCTCTGCTCTTTTTAGCGTAAGATTAAGTTGCCGAGCACGTTGTTGCAAGCCCCCCGCCTTAGTGAATGGTCACGTTTAGGACCCTCCAAGTCCATCCTAATTCTGCCAGTAGAACTGAGGGTATTGGAGGTCTAAACTTTCAAAAAGGTAAAGGGCCTGCATCTATCAAGCAGACCTGAAAATTTACTCAGTTCTTCACTCACTCCACAACATGGGTATAAACATCTCGCCCAGACAACTCACTGAAATACACATTTTAAAGTTTGAATGTAGAAAAGCTGTTCCCTCGTCTGAGATAAGCTAAAAGCAAATTGGCGTGAAGAAATTCTACCTCAGTGTGTTCTGCAGCAGAAATACTTTCTGTCTGGAGCTTAAAACAAGCAAATAAGAGCATCATATAGAAATATTAAACGTAAAGTTTAAAGGGAAGCAATCTCTGAGAAGAACATAGTACCCAGAGTAAAATGGGGGGAAATGCAGCTTTTGTAAGTGTCCTTTTCTTGCAAAAATTACTGCTTTTCATTTTTCCCCTGTGCAACCAAGCCAGGAGGAGATGAAACAGTTTTCTGCTTTCCTTGTAGTCCAGTCGGTGTTTTGCACCCAGAAACGCAGGCAGTCCCCCCCGCCCAAACCTTGTTTTAATCTGATTATGATGAGGTTTGCTGATACAATGAATATTTGAAATGATCCTTGTGTCTTAGTGAGCAGGAAGCATTTCCAGGCTCCTGTTTCCAAGGCTCCTCACCACAGAAGGAAGAGGAGCGGTGAGGAGGCTCCGCTTCCCGAGGCCTGGCTGGATGGCAGCCGTGGGGGGTGGACACAGCCCCCTCCTCCAGTGCCCAGGGGCGCCGGATTAATTCAGACCAACTCCCTTGGTCAGTGGTTGGAGCGTGATCCTTAAGTGCCTTTTCCCCCTGCATCATCACGCTTTTGCCAATTGAAAAATAAACAAATAATAGTAAAATAAATTAAAAAAAAAAAGAAAAGAAAAAGAGGATGCAGGCGACCCAAGTAATTGTGGGACTGGGAGTGCGTGTTGTCTCACATCCCCTCTCCTCCTCCTCCCCCTCCTCCCGATCTTAATGGCAAACTGGAAGGCCGGTTTATTTCATAGGGCCATATTACAACCAACAAGGTAAATAGGGAGTCGTGGGGAAGGAGGGAGGGGAAAGGGAGGGAGAGGGGCTTTTCTTTGATAGCATTTAATTGGAATTGAAACATTCTGAGGCTGTAAACATTCTTTATTTATTCAGCACACATAAGCGGGCATTGTTTTATCACCATCATAATTACGGTGTCCTTTAAACTGACTGATAGCAAAGGAGATAAGGGAATGCGCCTGTAGCTCCAGATCAAATCGCTGGCTCTCCCCTCTCCCCGGGTCACCAGGATCCACACGGTCCTTGGAGATGAGGAGTGCCGGAAGATTGTGGCCTGGCCATCCCTTACGTCATGAAAGTGATTTGTACAACATTGCTAATTTGGTGCAATTCATAACCTCCTGATCATCTTCGTTTGCAACTGCTTTTCAGTTTGCAGGGTACGTTTTTTAAGATGTAGTTTCCCAGCATAGAAATTAAGAGTGATCACCTATATGCAGGAGAGGATCTTATTTCCCAGTGTTTGTTGCTTTACCTTTGTTAATTAAAAATGCAAACTTTTAGGATCTTTTCAGAACAAAGCCTCACCAAATCCCCTTTACGTCCAAGGATTTGCAAATTTATAAAGGCTGCATTGAATTCAGCATGGGTCAAGGGGCAAAAAAAGGGTAGAAGGTCACTGCATTTTGATTATGGGTCAGTAAACAACATGGCATGTAGTATGTGTCCAGAAACTCCTGCTAAAAAGTATTTTAAAACTACCATGAGTGTTAAACTCAAGAAATAGTCTTAGCCTGTGGTGATTATAAATTGCATAAAATTCTAATGTGCAAGAAACACTCCAGCCCCCGTGGAAAAAAAAAAAAGGAAGAACAAACAAAACCCCTGACTTAAAAGGCATTTAGTAGAACTCTGCACTGCGTCTTTATTTAAAAAAAAAAAAAAAAAAAAAAAAAAACAGGAAAAAACAACCCTGAAACTCCTAGGCATAAGAGTGTTAGCCAGATTATTATTTTTTTCCTAGACTGGTGGCTGGTATTTCTTTGTGCCACACATTTAGAAGATTTAGTTATACATTCTGATACATTGTCAGACTAGAATTTACAGCAAATTTTAGGTACTACAGTCACATTTGGCTGACTTTAAAATAGCAGAAGGATCCTATTATACTGTTCTTTGACCCTATTATATTTACGTTACTGGACTCTTTGTGATAGCCTCTAGCTGCTTTCTATCTGTGTCCTCCTTGAGCAAAATATGCCCAGCAGTATCTACAAGCAGGGTGTAGTGTTAGAAATCAAGTTCTCATGTGAAATATGTATTTCTGCCCAGTGTCATGAAAGCAAAAGGTTTATTTAATGCTTGTCAGTACCTGAAGACATGGGTCAGCATTAACAAATAATAATTAGTAATAATAAATAATATTAACACTGTAATAATGTGGCAATCCTAGTGTTAAAATGCACACAACCTCTTAGGTTTTCCTGAAGATTTTCAAAAGAATTCTTCCCATTAGTACAACCGGGGATGGACATCGCTGTTGCATTTCCCATTGAAACGTTTAAAAGCCTGTAAATGGTGTGTGCGTTACTACATCACAGAAGGAAGAGGTCAGACAGAATTGCACTGGTATTTAAACATAATCATACTATGAAAATAAATCAAAACATCACGTAAAAGGAGTATTTTAAATGTTACACACGTTTTCTTTCCGGAATGACATGGTTAAGCACTTTGCTGCAAGCATATATATTTTAACACAAGTTTACAAAAATAAAAAGTATATGATTTCCAACAAATGGGAATAGGTTTGCAGAAAAGTATTATGAATATTATTTTGGTCTTTCTTTTCTAATGAGGTTTATCCTTCGACCAGACAGTTTCAAGACTGAAATACTACTGGCTATAGAGTGTAGATTGCAGATTGCACGCTACTCAACGTGAAAAGGAGCACACTTGATTGATCGCCTCTGTGTGTGTGTGTGCCCATACACACAACTCTCTGTAGTTGCATGTGTATGTGTTTGTCAAAACCGGGCATCTCTGGGCATCCTTATCTTAAGAAATGTGAGACAAACATCCATCCCTTTAATCATGTTCATCTTTGATCACAAGCGAGGGTGACACAGTCCACAAAATTAACAAAGAAACTCCCTTGCTTTAGAGAGATAGCTACATGTACATCTGGATCTGCACACACATGCACATGGACACAAAAACACACAGGCATACATCCCAGTAAGTAAATTATGGCATAACTTTTCATGTAATTGACACCAGACACCTTTAATTTTTCATTTTCATTCTTTTGACCAGCTTTCACATTAACAATCTAAGTCATAAATGTTGGTGGCTATTGATTGCAATCCCCTGTGCGCGTGCAAATCCATTTTCAAGTCCCCTGCCTTTAATGTGCCTGTGCGTGTGCGTGTGCAAGAGGCCTCTGAGGGCTCTTTATCAGGATCTCCCCCAGCCTGCTTGAGACGACCCCGGATACACAATATGTGCTGATGGCTAAGGGAAGGCACACACACGCACACAAAAAGAACCAAAACAAAACAAACCATGGAGAAGTAAAGAAACAAAGCTCTCCATGTGAGATGCGGAGAAAGATATGCAACTGAAAGTGTGTGTAAGTATATGTTGGGGATGTGTAGGTTGGGCTCCTGACATTTCCCAAGGCTTCTGGTGGATTTCTTCCTGCCGACATCTGGCGCTAGCTCGACCCCGGTGCTCATGGCCGCACCTTTCAGGAGCCCGAGGTTTGCCGAAGAGCCGCCACTAGTTTTAAACCTTTGGTAGCGCCGGAATTAAAGGGGAAAAAAAAAGGAATTTTTTAAATAGTTACCGAATCCCACTGCCAGGCTGTCACCGGCAGCGCATGGGTGAGGGTCTGGGTGCCCATGGTTCCCTGCGTGCAAATGCACGTGTGGATTTACACGGGAATCTGACCTATCTGAACTACCTGACAAATGAATAAAAGACTTTTCATCCCATCGGGGTTTTTGGTAATGTCTTCTGAACAGCTTTATCGGAGTTTACAGTTCCTTTACTGTTGACTCCATAGCCTTAACCTTAAAGCAGGGGGAGGAGAGCAGTGGGGAGGGGGTGGGGGTGTTGGCAGCATATAAGTACATCAGGAGGAATTTTTAAACGACCTTATTGTCTCTAGCTCTAGAAAGACCACGATGATTTCTTTTTAGCCCCAGCAGCTGTTTTCTCTCGAAACTTTGCTTTCAGCCTCAGCATATACCAGAGTGCCTCTCACACGAGCGAGCAAGAGAAAGGCAAGGCTAGGGGATCCAGATGCGAAGAGAGGGAAGGCGAACTCCGCGGATGGTCTGAGCTGTGCCGAGGCATTGTTCACTGCTGCCTCTCTGTTACGTTTAAAGGCTGAAATATCACGAGATCCACTCAATGATCCTTTTCTAATTCGAAGGAGAAAATGTAATTTGCTGTAGCTCTGCTTTCTCGGATGGGAATACTATCCCTAGGTTTCAAAGGGAAGAACTAGGCATCGCGGTTCGCACACACATGGATTAAGTTGAACAGCGGCGATTACATCTGCGCTGAGAGCAACAGTAGTCCAGGGCTGACTTTTCAAATCTCAGCCCTCCGAGTTAGAGGCTCCCTTGAATAGACTTCCTCCATTCCCGGATGCACTTCTCCAAATTCCCACTTCTCTCTCGAATTCCTGTGAATTTGGGGATTCGCCTGCATTTTGCCTTGGCATGCAAAACTGCTTTTTCACAGAGTGATTATGTGCTTTCTTTTAGCTGTACCTGACGGAGTAACACGAACTCCACGCACCATATTGCCAACATGCGGAGTGGATATTGACGTTTGGGATTGAAGATTTTAATTTTTTTTCTCCGTCGATTTTTTTGCCAAGTCACAGCAATATGAGATATCTCATTAATCTCGCGGATGTGTCTAATTCTGGATGTGCAGTGATACATAAATGTGCTGGTGTTTGTATCCAGCGGAGCATTGGATGCACGGCAGAGACTGGTGATTTTTTTTTTCTCAGCGCCTAACGTGCAAACCGCAAGCATCACTTTAACGTGACAAGGGAGAGGCATGCAGCTATCGCAACATTTGCGAAATCTCCGTTCCTGACACTCGAATAATTTAACGTTCCTAAGAAGAAGTTAAACATTCATGCTGCTTCTTCCGATTGATTTTAAAGGGTTGCTATAAATGGAGCATCAAAAATCTTCGGCAGTGCTACTCCGAGCGGAATATACAAACTGCGAGCCAGAAGCATCCTAACCCGATGCAATATCGTACATTGTGTGTGCCAGCACTTTTTTGTTATTACGTAAAGGCTCTTGGAAGCACCTTGGATATTTTACGTTCTCCTTTCTCTGCTGGAAGCAATCAGCACGTAGGAATCCTGACTTGGGCTCTGGGACTATAGGACATTCCAGCTCGTGATCCAGTACGCTTAATCGTGAAACGTGTATACATTTCTGGCTTATCTATGCTTTGTTATGGGTCTGACGTGAGCTCACGTCCTCCTCCCCCCTCCAGCAATATTACAGGCAGAATTTCAGTTAAAAGTATTACAGTATCACGGTGCGGGAATCCGTGATATTCAGACAGCAAAAATAACCTTAGTCTCTGGTTGTAAAAAGCTAATTAAGCAGAAGAGGAAAATCAAGAGAAACTCGAAAATGTAAGTATTTCCTCTCGTTAGCAACCGAACATTTAACTTTGGAGCCTCAGAAGGGGAAATACCAGGCTGTTCTGCACGTTTTCGCTAAGCTTCATTTTCCACACAATGCAAAATAAAACGCTAGTTTAAAGCGGCTACGTTACCGAAGGATTTTCCATCGTTACGATCAGACTTATGTCCTTTAAATTCACGGCATGCACAAAAGAGCAACGTTTGTCCAAAACAGGCTGAAAATATACGGAACGATAGTGGGGAAAAGCGTACAAATCCTTCCTCGGAAGCTAGCGACGAGGAAGTCTGAAATGGCTGAGTATGTTTGAGCTCGGATTGTTTAATAGAAAGATTTATATACTAACTGTATTATTTACTTTGGGAGGGGAGGTGGCAGTATAAGGGTATGCTAATTAGTGGGAGATTTTTTGGGGGAAGGGGTGGAATATCAATTTTTATTGCATCACCTGTCAGGAGTGTCCAATCAGCGTTGGCTTTAGGGGAATTAATTGATGAAGGTGTCTCCGGACGAGCTCACTTCACTCTGTCATTTTATTTGTAGCTAAAGCAGCGGCGGGAATAGCAGCTGCATTTCTTTTCTCTTCCTCCCTTCACATTCCATTATCATAGTTTCCAATGGAAAAGCAGGGAATGAAAGGGAACAGGTACTGATCTTCAGCAGCAACTTAGAGAAACACTTTGGCAAACCTGATTTTTAAGATCATATATTGATTGTAGCCTCACGGTATTTTTTAATTTATTTTTAAAATTTTGTCTAAAGTTTGGCACTTCATTCACCAGGAATAACAGCCTTTGTTATATTTTATTAGCAGGATGCCTTGAGACAAATACAGCATCTGGCTGAGGATTGTGTGTGTGTGGCTTTTTTTTTTTTGCTTTTTTTTTACTTTTTTTCCCCCCCATCTCTGTCTCTCTCTGCAAATGCTGGGAATAATTTAATTCACGAAATGGGAGACCTGAAGTCGGGTTTTGAAGAGGTGGATGGCGTGAGGCTCGGCTACCTCATCATTAAAGGAAAGCAAATGTTTGCACTCTCCCAGGTTTTTACAGACCTGCTCAAAAACATCCCGCGAACTACCGTGCACAAGCGAATGGATCATTTAAAAGTAAAAAAGCATCACTGCGACCTGGAGGAGTTGAGGAAACTCAAAGCCATCAACTCCATCGCTTTCCACGCTGCCAAATGCACCCTGATCTCCAGAGAGGACGTGGAAGCCCTGTACACATCCTGCAAAACCGAACGGGTTCTTAAGACGAAAAGGAGGAAACTAAGCCGAGCGCTGTCTGCCACCGACCTCCGGCCGGAGCTGGCTCCCGCCGACCCCTTCTCCAGCTTCTGGAAGGAGAACAAACTTTGGCTGGGTTTGAGCGACTCTCCCCGGCCGCTGCTGCCCGTCCGGAGGAAAGCTCTGCGCTCGGGGGACACAGCCTTGCTACCGGCCGCTCATCTACCTCACATTTTTAGTAAATACACTGGCCACAGCTACCCAGAAATCGTTCGGGCGCCTTGCAAACCCCCCGTAAACTATGAAACGGCGCCGGCGGCGGGCGGCTGCGCGCCCCTGCGCTCCCGCCGCCCTCCCTCCGCTGCGGCGCGGCCCCGGCTCCCGGCCGCGGGCCCCCCGCCCCTGCCCGTCCGCTGCCGCCGCCGCCGCCACGGGGCGGCCGCCGCCACCGGCACACTGGGCCTCCCCAGCGGCGCCCGCCGGCCCCTGGCCCTGCCCCGGCCCTGCCGGCCCCGCGGCGCCCCGCGGCTGCCGCTGCCGCTGTCCCGCGGCTTCGGGCCGCCCGCCTTCCCCGAGAGCGGCAGCAGCGACTCGGAGTCCAGCTGCTGCTCGGGCCGCGCCGCCCAAGACTCGGATTGCGGCTCCAGCCTCTCCAGCTCCAGCGAGGGCAGTTCGGAAGAGGAGGACGAGGAGGAGGAGGACGAGGAGGGCAGCGGCGCCTCGGACTCCAGCGAGGGCAGCTCGGAGGAGGAGGAGGAGGAGGAAGAGGAGGAGGAAGAGGAGGAGGAGGACAGCACCTCGGACTCCGACTCCAGCTCGGTCTCCAGCCAGGTTTCGGTGCAGAGCATCCGCTTCAGGCGCACCAGCTTCTGCAGCCCGCCCGCCGTGGTCCACGCCAACTTCTTGTACCATCTGGCGGCCGCCACCGCCCCCCGGGCCCCGGCCCCGGCGGAGCCCGGTGGGCTGCCCGCCCTCCGCGGCGCTCCCGGCGGAGTCAAGCCGGAGCTGCCGGAGGAGTGGGGCCGCCCCGGCTGGGCTCCCGCCGCCCCGGCGCTGCGCTGCTCCGGCGGCCTGGGAAGCTGCTTCGCGGAGATAAGAGATGATAGGGTATCCGAGATCACATTCCCACACTCTGAATTTTCCAATAATGCCAAGAGTACTGACCTAACAATTAACTGTGTTGCAAAGGGGGCCTCTTCACCTAGCCCAAAGACAAACAATGCATTTCCACAACAAAGAATACTCAGAGAGGCAAGGAAATGCCTTCAAGCAACTACTACACACCGTGCAGATAACAATACAATAGCTGCTAGGTTCTTAAATAATGATTCTTCATCAGCGGCAGCAAATTCAGAGAAAGATTCCAAAATCCCTCATTGTATTGAATTTGCCACGGATTTGCCCTCTTTACAAACTGATCCTGCGGAGGATGCTGCTTCTCCAGGGGCAGCAGCAGCAGCTGAGCTCCAGTGCACTGATACAGGCAATAAGGCATTGCCATTCCTGCACAGCATTAAAATCAAAGTAGAGGACAGCAGTGCGAACGACGAGTATGAGCCTGATCTTACAACACATAAGCTAAAGTGTGAGTGCAATGATACTAAGGATGAGTTTTACGGTGTGACTGAGAGTAATAACCAGGACGCTTTATTAACAGCCAAGGAAGATTCTGCATGCACTGAGAAAGAAACCACTTCCTTAAACCCTCTGACTCAGAGTCAGGTCCTCTCATGCACTTTAGGTACTCCAAAACCTGAGGATGGGGAGTATAAATTTGGAGCAAGGGTGAGAAAAAATTACAGGACACTGGTTTTGGGAAAGCGACCTGTACTGCAGACTCCTCCAGTCAAACCAAATTTGAAATCAGCTCGAAGCCCACGTCCTACAGGTAAAATCGAGACACATGAAGGAACACTGGATGATTTTACAGTTAACAATAGACGCAAAAGGGTAGCCGGCAATGTAGCATCAGCAGTGAAAAGGCCATTTAATTTCATGGCAAATTTTCCCTGTCCACCATCACTAATTATTGGCAATGATGGGGATTTGTTGCCAGCTTATTCCTTAAACACCACTACGGATTCTCAACCACCTCACAAGGCCCATCCTGTATGGAAATGGCAGCTGGGCGGTTCTGCAATACCTCTTCCACCTAGCCACAAGTTCAGGAAATTTAATTAATAAAATAGTTTGGAAAATATTTTCTTGAACCACCTTTAACTTTCTTACTTTTTTTTTAAACTCTGCAGCATGGTTTGTACAAACCCATTAATGCTATACACACTTTTGGAATCCTGTTTTATCACCTTGTGAAGACAGAAACCGGATTACTATTTTGTTTACCATTACAGCAGTGGTTGGGATTTTGGTTACTTTGGATTTTTGGTTTTGGTGGTTTCTTTTTGTTTTGATTTTGCGTTGGTGTTTTTTTTTTTTATTTTGTTACATTCCACAGAATACTTCAGGCTAAAGACTCAAGTTAAACTCAGTTATTATGGTAAAGCTGGAACACTTTACTGTTTAAATGCTAATAATGCACCAGTACCTCAATTCAACTGCTGCAAATAAATGTCAAAAGGTTGAATAATAAATATTAGAATGAGCCATTAAATTTATGCACTAGATTTCGAAAATGGAAGTCTAACTGTTAATTCAGTTAAAGTTTGTTAAGTTACATGGTTGCACAGTAAGGGTTCACTATAATTCAATGTGGCAGCAGTCTACTTTTCGGGAGCTTTGTTTTTGGGTGCAGGGGTGTCTTTTTCGAAGAGCAGTTGCACTTACTCCTTTTTCTCTGGTTTGGAAAGCCTGGTGTCCGTCTGCGACCCCAGCACTGGGAAAAGCTGCCTCATTTGAAACCAGTAAATAAATGTGGAATTCTATTTTTGGTAAAAGGGTGTCTTTTTACTTGTACAGCCACTCTTTGCAATTGGGAAGCCTTTTTGTTTCACCCAGAGGTCTTAAATAAGGTTACTGTTACCCACTAATGTAATACTTAAGTTGTAGTCTGAACATGCCCCTTACAAACTTGCAAAGCAACTAAAATATTTACCCGGCCAGCAGTACAATTTATGGTCCAGCCCCTCACGCTGGCTGAAGGAAATAGCAAAGCAGTAAATACAACACAGAAAGTGAAATGAGAGGCCATAAGTGGAAAGATTACACAAAACGAGAAGACCATGTTATTCATAGCTTTTTGGCACCAAAACTCAAATGTTTAAACTGTGTTACACTTCCCGGTTCTATCCTCATCTCTTGAAATTTGCTGTCGTGGGGGTTTTTTTGCCATGCCATCCTCTCTATGTAGCAGAAACATTTCTACTGCACGTGACAATCAGAGGCAATTATCTATATTTGCACTTAATATCAAAATAGTCAAACAGGCAGACTTCTAGAGTCTGGCCCTCGGTAAGTCATGCTGGTATAATATATTGTGATGATGGAAGCAGTAAATCAAAATTATGGAAATTTGCACTGTTGAAAAGCATGCTTTAGCTTTATTTTCAATTAAAAACACTGTTTTAAAAAATCCTGATTCCAAACACTTTGAATTATTGCAGAGTTATCCATGGTTTCCTCTCCGTTTGTAAGTTCACTGTTTTTATTTGGAGGAAATACGCTTCAAGAGGTTAACTGTTTCCCTCCCTCGCCCCCCACCTCCCCAACCTCTCGAAAAGAAAGGGAAGGAAAAAAAAAAAGAGAAAGGCTGGAGGCCGCCGTGGAGGCAGAGCCGAGGACGGGGGAAGGTCTGTCTTGCGGGGGGAGGATGGGTACAGCAACTCTGAAAACAGCCTGAAAAGTTTGCAGCTTGAGAAAGGCAGTAATAATTGAGTTGCTGAATCAGCAGAGTTTAGGATGAATAATTGCTGGTTTCTTTCTTTGGATTAGCATTTTATTTATACTAGATCATTCACAAATTAAATTTTAAGGATTCCACTCATCGATCAATCCCGGGAGAATAATTTATCATAAATCAAAAAAGGAAAACAAAACAACAATGTAATGTTTACTGTGTGACTCAAAGTCAACATTTCTGCTGGCAATCCATTGCCTGGGATACAAATTTTCAATTCCTGCCTTTTGTGGTGCCCTCTCCCAAACCCTCGTGTCTCCAAATATTCCAAGTAGTCACTAACTGATTTCAGCTCTGTTTCCTATATCCACACCGGAGTTTTCCTCTCATTGTAAAAGGCCTAGTCTAAGAATACCTGCAGCCAAATATATTTGGAAAGAGTAAACAATTGCCTTTCAGTGGAGTTACCCTTCCCCCCTGCATGCACACGTACACACACACACGCACACACACATCACTTGAAGCTGCCAATTGCAAAAGGTGCATTGCATACTTAACTGCTCTGCTGAAATTACGATGGTCGTGAAAAATCTGCTTACTGAAGTTGTTCTGAGATGAATGTTTACATTCATGTGTTTAGAGCTACACAGATTACAGCCTTATTTCCAGAGAAATGTAAGTATGTATGAATTGTACTGCTCAGGAAAGACCCCCGCTCCATTAGAAACTGTGTCTGCCTGACAAAGATCTTCCCTTGGCCAAAAAAAAGAAAAAAAGAAAAAAGAAAAAGAAAAAGAGAAAAAAATAGAGCCAAAAGCTACAAAAGTGCAATATGCAAACTTGAAACCTAAAATTTCGCCTTGTCAATTAAATAACTATCACTTTCAAAGTAACTCGGTCCCCTGACCCTGTTTATTTCCAATTATAGATATGCTTATTTGGCCAGGAATTGTAAATTACAGAGGTGCTTTTTCAGGTTCCCGAAATAATCCTGGGGAGTGGTGAGAAGGGGGAGGAATAAGCATAAATTTATACCAAATAGGCTCTGCAGAGTTGAGGATGTGAAATATGGCGCCCAGCCCTGCCAGCGGCCCGTGAGCTCCAGCACCCCCGGACACTCCCGGCGGCTGCTCCGCGGGCTCCTCCGCCCAGGCAGCAGCAAACGGCAAGGAGTTAAATAGCCAAATAATTTTCACACGTGCACAACTCGGTTTAGTGCAAGCCACTAACAGGGACATTCGTGTTTTTACTGCCATTGGAGAAATTAGCCAGGTACAATAACTCACTAGGGGAAAAAAAAAAGTAGACTAAAAAAAGGTATTCTACAGGTATTCTGTCCAATTCTGGCAGTTTGGTGACTGTTTCTGATGACACTGTAATTATTATTGCTATCAGAGTTCATTGTCATTTCAGCTTTAATCATGTCAAGTCTTATCCAAGGTAAGTTCTAATAATGAGGAAAACCCAAGGTTTTCCATGGGAGCCAGGCTACCATTTTGTTGCAATGTTTACAGGAGATAAAACTTAAAATGTTTTAGTAATGAATCACCACCATTTTCCAATTCCTGGTGTACACAAAAATCAACAGAATTTTCTAGAGGAAAAAACAGTTGAGAGAAGTGGGTGTACTTTATGGACTATACTCCCATAGGTATTTGCCACAAGCAGAGTTCCCCAGTAAATTTATTGGGAAGATTTCTGCTGCCAGATGGAAGATAAAGAAAGTTTTGGACTCTGTTTAATTCTCTAGAGCATTAAAAGGGGAACACGTGTAATGCCTTCAACAATGAGGTATATTGCCTTAAAAGATGTAACCTGCCATTTACAGCAACTTACTTTAAAAAGTGATTGTTCTATAAGCTACACTTACTTGACTACAGTGGGATAATCTCTTTACTGGTTGTTTATTTAAAATGCCACTACTAGCAATAATGCAAAATAGTGGTAGCTGTTTTATGAAGTTTGTTGTTTAATCAATTCACATGGTGATTTTTACGTGGTCTCTGATCCCTTTGCCTCTAACAGATTTAGTTGCCAATAAATTAAAGTTTCTGCAGAAATGAGAGCAATGCTATCATATTTATGTTTGTCACTGTTCACACGTGCGAGTGGTTGAGAAAGGGGTCAAAAACTGGTATTTTTGACACCCAGTGGTAATCTTCAGGAAAATATTCTACATATGCAGTATGTTGGAGAACATAAAACACGGGTAACCTTGTTAACTGTGGTTTTTATGGCTAAGAGGATTGCTGGGAAGAATATGTAATGGTTCATCCCGGGATCTATTTGGTCAGTTCAGAGGTACAAAAGGAGGGCGAGTGCCTGCAAATGGAAAGTTCTGGCTAGCAAAATCAGGAGGAAAGCATTGGGCTCTGTGTTGCTCAGGTCACGTTTGCAGGCATTACCCATTCCCCTGGTGCCTGGCCCTACAATCCGCGGCCTCACAGCTCCGGCCTGCCCGAAAACCTTTCGGGAAGGGACAGCGAGCCGGGTTTAGGCCTTACACGTTGCATTTTTTCACTGCGCTGATATAATTATTTCCCGTGCCCTAGGCCCCTCTCTCTCCCCCTCTCTCTTTCTCTCCGAGGCGGCCTCACAAGCCCCCGCTTTAAAAGGCCCGAGATGTTTTGCATGAGGCGCTCACAATAGGGGTTGAGGGAATTGACAGTTTCAAAAACAAGGCGCCCTGTCCTTTCCAGATGCCGAGGACCCCTCTCCCGCACCATCTCTCGTTTGCTCCTCGCTGCTGGTGGCTTTACCCTTAGCATTGCAAATACACGGCAACAGCTGTGTTTGTAAACAGGGGGGGGAGGACGGCGGGAGCACCGCCGACCCCGCTCCCGGTCCGCGCGGCGCGCTGCCGCTGCCTGGAAATTACAATTAAAAAAATGGGTGAAAAAAATAAAAAGAGAGTGAGATAAAAAAAAAAAAAAAGCGGAAGGGCAGCCGGGGCCCCCGAGCGGCGGGGCACCCCCTGCGCGGCGGGGCCGGGGTACACCGCGCCTCGGGCCGCCATCTTGCCCGGCGCCGCGGAGCTTCCCCCGCTCCCGGCCCGGCTCCCGGCCCCGCTCCCAGCCCCGCTCCCTGCCAGGGGTCCACGGGTAGCGGGGGCGACTCGGCGGTTCCCGGGGACTCCCGCACTTCAAAGTGGGGCCGGGGCTCCCACCCCGCAGCCCCCTCCGGCTCCTCCGCTGGGGCGTCCATCTTCCCCGGCTCTCCCGTGGCGCGGCCCTGCCCGTCCGCGCCGAGGCCGAGCCAGCGGCGAAGTCCGCGGTGGTTCTGCGGAGCCCTCGGGGCAGATGCCAGGCGAGGGGCCAGGCAGCGGCCAGGGGAAGGCCCGGGGCTCCGGGCTCGGCCGTGCACCCACCGCCCCCGCGAGCCGGCCCGAGAGGGGACGGGGAGAGAGGTCAGCGCGGAAGGTCCAGTAGGGCTGTTTGGTCTTGTGTCTAAAATGCGGCCGAGGCTGTAAAGCGTGTGAAATTACGCACCGGTCTCTTAAAGAGTGGCTAATTTATAGTAAATAGCGAGGGCTTTGTAAATGGATTTATTATGTTGTTTCTTGTTAATTGTTGAGAAAATCCCCATTGTTGAGTGTGAATGGCTTTATGGGCTAACCCGGGCTGCGCTGCAATCCCGGGGCAGTAAATGGCCGCTCCGCTAATGTGGCCCGTAGCGAGAAGCCGGACCAGCCGCGGTGACCTTTGGGCGGCTGGGCCGGACATGGACGCCCCGCAGACAGGCCCTGCTGAAGCCTCGTCCATCGCTTGGGGAAGCGCCGGGACCCCGGTCCGGGGTGACCCCCTGTCCCGGCCCGGCAGCCCGGGAAGCAGTGGTGTGGCCGGACCCTCCCGGCGCACGGCCGAGCCCGCCGGCCCCGCCGCGGCAGCGCCCACGTGCAGAGGCAGCTCCCGCCTTTGTTCGCGGCCACGCTGCCCCGTGTGTCCCGCACGCACCCGGGTGCCCCTGCCCGCCTGCCCCGCACCGCCCCGCACGCACCCGGGTGTCCCGCCCCGCCCCGCCCGCAGCCCGGGTGCCCCTGCCCGCCGAACAGCACGTCCGCATGGCGAGGGGGGCTCCAGCGCGGCCCTGGGCCTCCCACACCGCCGTTTCCCTTAGACAAATAAACAGGAGCCAGCACCTCCAGGCCCTTCTCCCCGTTCCGGAGCGGTGCGGGGAGGGCATGGGAATAGGAGTGCCGCAGTGAACTTCTCCAAACTCCACACCGTGCCCCCTCTTCCTGGCCGTGGGGAAAGGCCCACTGGTGCTCCGGCGGTCAGAGGGACCGGAACGCGGGGACTCCCTTGCCACTGGCACCTACATCCCTCCCGCGTGCACACGCCTGCATATTTTAAAAAGAAATCAGGATGAAATGTAAATTCTACTCTAGAAACTTATATTGGGCTATTCTCTTTCCTGAAATCTCTCCCCCTCTGATTTCGCTATTAGGAGACATCCCCTGGGTTTAGAGCACTTGTTCCACGGATTTCTGTACAGCTCACATCTGTTGCCTTCCCCTCTCCGGCTCGGGGCTCTGCCCCTGCTGCAGGCAGAGGAGGGCGCGGATATCCCGGCGGGACGAGCCGCGGAGGGGCTGCCGCAGCCCGGCCCTGCCCCTCGGAGCCCAGCGATTTTCCAAGCTGCCTTTCAGGATCAGGATTGAATTGCAACGTTTCAAATGCACGGCTCTCTCTTTCCCGGGACTTGTGCTCTCAGCTCTTTTCCAGGCTGATTAGTAGTGTCGGAGCTGCTAGATAGGGCTGTGCAGTCCATTTCCCTCAAAACAGGATGTTTCCATCAACCTGCATTTGGTTTTCCCCAAAGAGCAGCGGAGAGTTTAGCTGGGAAACACGTCCCAGCTAAACCCTCGCCTTCAACTGCCACTTGGGTCACTTCACATCTCTGTATTATATTTCATCCTGTCATTCTCCTTTCTCTATCTTCCCGGGCAAAAATAAATAAACTAACAAACAAACAGAGCCTTGGAAAAGACTCTGATGATGGCAAAGCGCGGGGTCGCCGCACCAGCAGCACCCGGCGGAGCAGCGGGGACGGCCAGCATCCCATCGCCGGCCTAAGCACGGCTCGGTCCGGGCACACCCTCCTCGACCTCCCGGTTGTTTGTTGTAGGTTGGTGTTGCTCCCGGAGCAAAACCCCCCGCGCTCTCCTGGACCACCTCCCGCCTGGCTGCCCCGGGAACAGCGCGTTTGCTGGGATTTCTAGGGTCTTTGTGCGTTTGTGGAGATGCGTGTGATTGGGGCTGCGAGTGTTAAAGCTGCCACATAACCTGTGCGAACATATGTTTTATATTTACCCGCGATGCTTTCGTATTCCTGAGATTCAGGGGTAAATTGCCCGAGACAGTAACAAACCTAGAATTATTATCTAGTAAAGTGCATGGGGAAAATAAATAAGTAAATAAATAAATTTTTAAAAGGAAAGAAAGAAAAGGCTTTGTTCTTTTTGAGAAACCCTCATTGCTTTTTAATGGTCATGACATTTTGGTAAGGGTAAATAGCGATAACGCGCTATTCCGTGTACAGTTTTCCAGTTTTACTGTGTCTGCTGCGGATTTTTGAAGTAGCACATATAAGCAGAAGGATTTTCAGGTTGTTTCCCACTATGACATAATCGTCCCCGTCAAAATCTAGCTAAGTTCGCCGGAGGGAAAAAGATGTTCGTGCTAAATGATGTGGTAGAAGAAAAGAGGGAATGGCATTTAATACGCCATATAAAATAATGTCAGATCTCCCCGGCTGTGATCTCACAGTCTCTCTTACATTTTAGAGGAAGTTTATAAATGGTTACCTGGGGTTTACAAATTTTGCTAATAAAATCTCAATAATTCCATTATGATTTCAGTATCCTTCTCCCGTAAAGGGGCCTGTAAAATGTACCCATTCTACACAAGCCCTGCCATTCATCAAGTCCGTGAACATTCGTATTTCCCTATCTAGCTTTGTAGAGGACGATAAATAGAAAGACTCTCCAGATATTCGCTGATATCTCTTACCCTCCACCCAGAGCACTTGGCGGTGTTTGTTCCGTCCCGGAAAACCGAGCTTCTGAAACAAGCTTAAAAGTAGGTGAACTTTTTAAAACACACCTGAAAGTTGGAAATCTTTATAAACGTGTTTGCATTGCTCGTGGGACAAAGAGGAGTATACCCAGCAGCAATTCCTCATCAGCGGACTTAAAAGAGTCTCTTGCCTTTCCCGAGGCCTTTCTGACTCCCTCCCCTCCGTAAACATGAGTGCACAGATGCAGTGAGGCTTCCCGGGAATGCCCCAGCCTGGAGCCCGGCTCCTCTGGCGGCTCCTGCCGTGCTGCTGCATTTGTTCCTCCCGTTTTCCGCAGGAGAAGGGTGACACCGGGTTTAGGAAAAAGCTCCGGAGGGTAACTGATTGTTCAGCGCCTCCCAGCCCCAAAGCCGGCTTAAAAGTGCAGGATGATTTCGCTGAGAGTTGGTGCGAGCTGCTCCGGCTTCACAAAACCCTCGAGCCCGAGTCGTCCTCCATTCAGAATTTACTGCTTGTATTTGGTTTAGCAACGCCAACGTCGCCTGATCATTCAGAAAGACGAACTACATAAACATCTGATAGTTTGTATTAGAATCAAGCACAGTGACAATTGCACAGAACTGGTTTTAATTTTTTCCAAAGTGTTTACACATCGACATATGGTGAATTTGTCTTCGCTGAGAAAGTTAAGAATCAATAGCATTAATAGCTTTGCATAGGCATGATAGCGATTAACATTTCTGCATCTCTACCACCCCAGGGTTTCTGAAGAAGATCACTTGGGTGCTGAAAGAAGAAGGGGTTTCTAATGAGACTAACTGGCTCTGCCCGCAAAGGTGCTCATGGTGTCATCGCAAGCACCATCGAGTTCAGCAGTGCCCCTGCTCCACTTTTATCTGTTTTGCAATGTCTTCACTCGTCAGGACCTGTAAAGCTCACCCCGAAAGAACAACCCGCTAGGTCCCGGCGAAGAGAGCTGTTCTATGATAAAGGGCTGGAGCCTGGCTCCCCCAAACTCCGGCTGGGGTGACAGCGTTTTCCAGGAACCTCTCTCCCTCCCAGGCAAGTGGGAAAAGCAAAGCTCCCGAGCCCTCTCTCTATCTCACACTTTCTATAAAGGTGCTACAGATCCTTTGGTGTACTCCCTGGTTTTCCCAAGGGCTGTCCAGAGACATCCAGTCATAGCAAACTGAGGTGGGAAAAACTAGGTTATTCCGGAACATTTAATATAAACGAGGATGTGCTCCCAAAGAGATCATTAAGCTATATATTTGTGTGTATTGAAAAAAAGAAAATCAACCCATACGCAAGAGCCATCGACATTCGCAAACGGTGCTAATGTATCAATTTCCCTCAACGTCGAAGGACTATTACTTTTAATTTTCAGGTGGTGCTTTACGAAGATCATGAAATCACGTAGAAACTCTAAGCCTAACCCAATCCACAGATGTCTATGCACGTCTCCAAGTCAAACAGGTCAAATATTTTTTAAAGACGCATTTACCAAGAGGAAAAAAAAAAGCATCTTAGCTGGAAACCTGTGGGGGCATAACAAAAGGAAAGAGGCCACAAAGAAATATCCCACAGTGGATTACAAGGTTATGGGACAGGTCACTATAGGAAAGGGTACATTATATAAACCTCACATAATTAAAAAATAGTTAGTTCCAATGTTGTAGTCATATCTTCAGATATTTGTTGAATTTGTTATTCAAGTGCCTGTGAATTTATTGGGAGATTATTCTGTTAATATGTCTTTATTTACTCGGCATTTGCTTTTCCAGATAATTAGAAAACTTGACCGCAGCCTTTAATGACTGTGTATTTAATGAAGACTATGATTATTTTACACGCAGACAGATGCACAGAATGAGCTATTATAGGAGAGGACATAGTCAGACAAGAAATAAACCCAGCCTTACAGAGAGAGGACTCTAAGACAGTAATATATTAAATATTTCAGCGATCGATTTCAATACCCTGAGTGGAGACGGGAATAAAAATTCACCCCCAAGATGAAATGATTAGGAATTCTTTGTTGTGCAAAAAAAGCGATTTTTTTTTTACAGATCCATTTTGTTCAGGTTAGAGAAGGGCCGGGCAAGCATCATTCAAGCCATCGGGTCGCGGTTTGGGATATAGCTCTAGAGGTTAGCCGCATCTCACTGGCATTTCTCCGTGGTAAAAAGATGGGTCTTTGTCCAAAGAGAGCCGGATTAAATATCAAGTCCTGCTTCTGTGCGCGGGACAGGAACGGCCCCCGGCAGCGGCTGCCACGCCAGCAGGGCTGCGCACCGGGGCGCGGGGCGGGAGGTGGCAGGGGGGTCCTGCAGCCGGGACCCCGGGACGGGCAGGGATGGAGCGGAGTGCGGGTCGGGAGCCATACCAGGCCGCCCCCCGGCAGCCCTTCCGTGGCCAGGCCAATTAAAGCAGCACACAAAGCTGCACCCCACCCACCCTTCGCTCCCACCGCTGCCCCCACCCCTCTCTTCCCTTTCTTCCCGGCATACCTTCCCGCCTCCCCCCCCCCCAGCCACAGCCCTTCTCGGCTTTAATTAATAATTAAAAGGCAGAATGAAAATTGAAGAGAGGGCAGAGGAGAAGCGAGAGCCCGTAGGAGCCCTCCTGGGCCCTGGGGTTGCGAGAGAAGGTGGCCCAGGGTCATGCGGGGCTGCTGGGCGGGGGTCGTCCAGCACCCTCCGGGCCACCTCCCTCCCCCTATTCCCCAGTGATACCGGGGTGGCCGCCTGGCACAAGGCTGTTGAGGGTAGGCAGGGTCTGATGCTTGACAGGGCAGCGGCCGGGGTGCTCAGTTTTGCTCCGGTCCCGCTCGGCTGCAGGGAAGAGAATACAGCCCAGAAAATGAGAACCTGTTGACTGCCACGTCCCGAGTGAAAGGGCCGGTAGTCTTTTACATTCCCAAACCTATGAAGTTGGGATGCCATCGCTGGGCCCCTGGATTCACCTGTCACTGCAATCACTGCCCCCGAGCACTGACAAATATTCACAATAAAAGAGTGAAAGGGTCTCTTAAGGTTCACTGATTTGTGTGTAGAACTTTGGAAAACTGCAAACAAGCGAGAAAAATTGTCCATTCTTGTGAAGGGAAATACAAGTTTGCACTTAACCGTTCAGCGACAAAACCCAAGGACTGGCCAAAGAGCCTGTGACATACACTGTAATCTCCATAACAATTTCATTTCCTCTCTTCCCTCTCTCCCTCTTTACTGGTTAGCAAAGGGGAAAATCTAAGGGTTTAATCCCGATAAAGGCTTTCCATTTATTTCCACTGCAGGGAGAAGGGGATATTGAGAAAAGCCAACAGATCCCGAACAAAATGGAGAGGGAAGTCCTCAGGCTCTGCGCTGGGAGAGGCGGGTTGGGAGCATCCAGCCAGAGGACACATGCGAGTCAGAGTGAAATAGAAACTGGCGCTATTAAGTTTCCTTTTAAGTGTGCCTTTGGATTAGTTGTACACGGAATCTAGTAATTAAGACCCTTCTCTTCAGAGAAAACCTTTTCGGTTTCGTATTCCAGTGTCGGGCGTGATTGCTGCGTGCTCGAGAGAAAAAACATAAAGGACCAGTATTTCCTTTGAGCGCAAAAAGTTGCTGCCACATAAGTGGTTTTTACTAAAGACGACATTAAACTGTAGGGTATTAGCAGTAATCACCGAGGGATCTGTTTTGTACCGTCTCAGGCCTCAGAATCTCCTGTTTCCATCTTACTGGGACTGGGGAAAAGCGCTTCCCGATTAAATTCTGCATTAATAGAACTTGGCAACCGGCAACAAAAACCTTGCTTAAGTGAAATGAAGAGACAAAAGGCACTTTAAATGCTGAGGTTGGGGGTGGGGATCTTATGCCACTAATTTTAAATGAAGACGACGTTCACGCCTTGCAGCCAGCAGCGAGCCCGTGCTCGGACTGGGTGAGGGATAGCACTAATTCTCCTCCGTGGGCTCGCTGCGAGGCTCCGGGCAGGGCTCACCGCCCTCCGCGTCCCTCGCCTTCCGGGGACGCACCGTTGGATCGAGGACTGGGAGATCCGCAAAAGCAACGCCCTCGGCTCCCCTTTTGACAGGGAGCTCAGCTCTGCCGGCCACGGGCAGCGCCGGAGGCTGGCGGGAGGTGACGTGGAGGGTGTCCCCACGCACTGTCCGGAGCATCCGAAACGGGACATTTCCACGCCCTGCTCCGGGGAGGGTTGTTTCACCCTCATGGTGTTCCCCACGGGGGCACGCGACCTCAGAAGCCCCTTGCCGATGTCCATGAGCTCTGTGCTGCTGTGCGGTGGGTTGCGGGGCAGCTCCCACGCGTGTCCGGCTCGGCGGCACGCCCGGCTCCGCAGTGCGGGGAACGCAGCCCGCTCCGGAGGGGGCTGCGCGGAGCTCGGAGCGGGGCTTCAGCCCGTGCCGGGGCCGGCTCTGGGCGCGGAAATAGAAATGTAACATCTCCTCAGACAAATTAATTTTTGACGGATTTATGGCACGGTTTGCTTTCAGGATATTCATTGGCTCCTCCGAGCTGTAATAAAGTCCATGGTGCAGAAGTATAAACACGCACCGTCTGCTCGGCGGAAACCCTCCAGCAGTATCTGCCAACCAAAGATCAAGACACTTTGTGCATTTTCCACAGATAATGCCCATATTCCGAATGAGTGATCAGAGAACTCCAGTATTGTTAAGTAAAATGAGAGGAAGGCGAGTGACGTGGGAGTCGAACAATGGCATTTCTGAATCAGTTTGGTTGATTGACATTTGGGGGCTTCATGACCCGAGGGAATAGGACTCATTACCGTGAATACACCAAAACATCAACCGAGATTAGAACTCTGGATCTTTTAAAAATCCCATTTCATTCTAAATTATAGTGGGAAAATACCAATTCTAAGAAAAAAGAAAGAGAGAGGGAAGAAATTACTCCTTTATGCCCCTTTAATTGCTCAAAGCCCCCAAATAGAGTAAGAAATAGCGTTAAGATTTTAGGCAGCATTTAAGAGAAGAAAATTGACTTTACAAGCTAAAAATGTTGCCTCTGACAGAACACCGAATACGTGAAAACAGATATTTCTGGGACCTGCAGATCTTGTGCTGAGCCGAGGTGAGAATGGGCGCATGGTGCAGGAATAACTTAATAAGAAGAATATCTGACAGATTGATATGAATAACTAATTAGATATTATACCATGCCCCTTTGCGTTTTATATCTCAGATTCTCAGGAAAAGTACAAATAAACTTGAGGGAAAAAAAATTATGGGGCAAGTAAAAGGATGAGGGAAAATGTGTTCAAACCAGCCGAGAGAGTCAGGAGAGGCAACCATGAGGGCTGCTGTGTGAGTCTGTTTGGAAGACCGGCTGTTTCTGAACAAAGTCCACTTCTCACAAAATTGTGAGGGGGAAAAAATAGGTAGGGTATGTGGCAGAGTAGGGTAAAGTCCCTGAGAGCGGGTGACAGACCTTCCCCGGTGGAGCAGCCCCAGCCGGAGTCGGTGGCCTTCACGATTTGACCATCTTCGAACCCATCTCCGTATCCTGACACTGCAAACACAGTCCAACACAGGGCCAGGATACCTTGCGTAGAGCTGGCTCCTTCCTATCCTTCGGAAAATAAATGCTCACGGTGTTCCGATACAGGACGAGGCGCTTAACCAGCGCCGTTCTGAATGTGGCTGCAAGGGGAGGCTGCCCTGTTATCAAATTTTCGATCACTTATCAAAGCTGAGGATTGCCCAGGAGTCAATGCTTTGCACAATAGGAACAAGGACAGGTTTATTTATTCGGCCACCAGAAATACAAATAATTAGGACCCCGGCAATTGTGCCAAATGAATTTAGTGCTTTCAGGTTAAAACACAGACACACAAGCAAACCCGATGATTATCTAAATGTTCAATTATACATTTACTAATACGGCCAGTGACTCGCAGCACCCGCATATCCAGATATTATCTTTATACGGAGACATCTCGGCTTTAATTAATGACTGCTTTATTCTCATTATTCTCGGGAAAAAATAGGTGTCAGGTCACAGTAAAATTAAGATTATTTTAATATATTTGGGCTCTTAAGAAAAAATGAGTCTAATTATATTTCGAATTACGAGGGAGAGGTGACTGAACTGAAGTCCGAACAAAGGCAGGGCGCCGGTAACGTGCAGCTCCGAGCTGGAGCACGGGGAGCCTCCCCGTTTCTCCCGTGTCATCCTTCGGTTCCACCGGGAGGGAGGAGCGGGACGGAGCGCCCGGGAGGCCCCGCAGCCCGGGCCCGGCCGAGCCCCGCGAGTTGCCGCAGATCGGCCGGGAGCAGCGACACCCGCGGCGCTCCCGTCCGCCCGCGAACCCCGGGCACGGCGGGGACGCACCAGGGACTGCGGAGCCGCGGCGGTCACGCTGCGCTCCGCCGGGAGGCGGCGGCCGGCCCGGCCCCGCACCTGCGCGGGGGCTCTGCGGGAGCTCCCGGTGGAGCGCGGCGTTCCCGGCCGCCGGGGGAACAAAGGCGGAGGCGGGGGCGGCCGTGGGGCGGCAGGCGGGCCGGGCCGAGGGACCGCGGTGCCGTGAGCGGCCGTGAGGGGCCGCCCAGCCGCGCCCGGGCCGCGGCCCCGCCAAACGCGGGCCGGCAGCGCCCCCTGCAGGACGGCGGCGGCGCGGCGGCGCATAGGCGGCGGCACCTCCCCTTAAAGGGGACGGGACTCTTAAGGTGGAACGGACTGGGCGACGGCGGCGGCCCCTCCGCGCGGGCATCTCTGTCCGGACCGACGGGGCGGCCGCTGGCCGCGTTCTGAAACACCGTGGGAGCTGCCGCCGTCTCAGGCCTTGGTCCCTGCTCTCCCGTGAAGGCATCGCAGTGTTTGCAGCACATGCCAGTGAAGCGCGCCGTGCTTCCGCGGGCGTGGTTTTCCATGCGAGAGGCGCAGCCCGTACCGCGCTCGGTGGGTTATTGGGGGCAGCGGGGCCAGGGCAGAGACTGCGACGAGGGAATCCTCGAGAGAGAGGTCGGTGGAGCTGCTCGGGCCGAGCCGGCCCCTCCGACGGCCGCGGCGCTACTGACAGGCCACCCGTCGGCCTCCACGGCCCCCGTCGCTTTGTGCTTTGCTTCCCGACGGGGGCCGGCCTACTCCTCGCGGGGTACGGACAGGCCCTGCCGTCCCGCATCATCCCCCGGGACCGGCCGCAGCTCTGGATTCCTCGCCTGGCTTGGAACACTGGCCCAGAGGGGGGGGTGGGAGCAAAAAGAAGGGCAAAGAGGGAAAAGAGAAGAGCCATTCAAGTTGTCCTGCCGCAAGCACCAAGGTCCTGCCAGCACCGAACACTTGTAGTGGGGGGTAGGGGGGGTGGGGGTGGGGTGTCCCCTGGCTGCCAGGGCACATTCTCTGCCACGGCTCCGTGTTCCCCCCGTGCACACACAGGCACGCCTCCATTTCTTGCGAGGCGAAGCGGAACTGAGTGGGGCACCAGGGCTGATGCCGCGGAACATCCTCTCCCTGCCCTGAGACATTCGTCTCTAGGGCAAACCGAATAAAGTTAATTAAGGAAAAAAAAATTTCCTACACAGTGTTCTGCAGCTTCCCAGAAGTGCTGTGCCATCTCGTCGCGCCATCCCCGGGGCAGCGGAGGATGGAGGCGCCGGCGTGCGCACTTCTCCGCAGACCCCTGCCCACCCATCAGCCTCACTGAGCAAGGATTTTACTTTGGCTCTTGGGACTACCAAGAAGGCGCGGTGACAGAGCGGACGATCCTCCCAGGGAAGCGCCGGCGCTGAGCGCCCGAGGGTTCGCGGTGCCCGCGGCGGGGCCGGAGGGGCCGCGCAGCTCCTCTCCGTCTTCCTGGACGCGGCGGCGGGACGAGGGACACCGGCGAATCTCGCCGAGCACACCGCCACCAGCACCTCTTCTACTGTCCGAAATGGAGCAGAAAAGGCAGGCGCGGTGCCTGGGGATGGCTCTCGGCTGCGCGGGGGCGCGACCGTTGCGTTGAAAATTCAGGAGTGAATTATTCACGTTTCCAGATTGGGGTTTGTTTATTCCGGGGAGGCTGATGGTGGTGGAAACTAATGAAGACAATTCTGCATTAGAGATACTCCCCACAGGCCATTAAGCACGACGAGGTTTTCCTTTCGTGTTTTCAGGTAGTGATTTGTGCGCGTCGCGCACGGTGGTAGCGGCGGGGCAGCCCCGCACATCGTCCGCGTCCTCACGGTGGCCGGAGACCCTCAGCCTACACCGAGCCGGCCGGAACGGCGGCGAAATACTTTCAAAATCAAACGTATTTCCTGCCCCTCCCGCCCCGCTCCCCGCGCAGAGGAGCCAAGGGACCTGCCCCGGCGGCTGTTCTGGGAGCAACAGCCCAGCCGAGCTCTGAAACAAGACGAGGAACGGGGTCGGTGCCAGGTCCTCCGCGCTTCGCCGCTTTATTTTTTGTTTATTTCTGGGTTTTTTTGTGCGCTTGAAGTTTATGCAGATTAGCCGAGAAATTAGCGCTGGGGTTCGCCCGGACAGAAAAGATCCCCAAAATTTGGCATTTGTGTGTTTAGCTTTCTGGTAGGATTTCATGCAGGGTAAAGCTGGAAGTTTAGAAAAATAGACAAAAATCTGCACCCCGTGACACCCAAATGCCGCAGCGGGGTACTGATATTTCACCACAGCGTTCATACACAAGCAATCAAAAATAATACATGGTGATTTATTGATCAATCTAATGTTGAAGCGGGTAGCTGTAAAATCCTGAAGGGGCAAGCTGTGCCATGAGCAAGCAACAATCTCATAGACTTCAGCAGACCGTGTCACAATATGCCATAATAACCGCGATTAAAGCGGCAGCAGCAAATCAGGTACCTTATCTCCCCTTTTTATCTAACGCTTCAGAATATTCTGTCTTCCCTTGATAAAGAAGCCCTCATCCAGAGCATTTTCTTCCCCTTGACAGAATGAAACAGATTTTCCTCCCCAAGGTAAACATAATGCATGTGACTAACACACTGGCAGGGCCAACAGCAGGGATTTTAACTTTTAAAGAAACCGATCTCTACCCGTGATTGATGCTGTGTCGCTCTGACAACAGAGAGTGTGTAGCTAATTGCCTCTATAAACGAAAAAGATATTGCCCTCATTTTATCAAACACATTCTTTGTCCAGGGCTAAAACAAGTGTCACAGTAAATGGACGTGAATGTAGAGATTAATTGTTTCTCAACAGTGAAATCTGAATAAGAACCCCACGTTGGAAAACAGTGTCTGTTTTAAACTGTGAGGGAGGCTTACATTAATTTTTCAGGAGCAATTCCTCTTCCAAGGATCCACCTATTGCACTACAATCACTTGGGGGCTGCTGGACAGGTCAACCCACAGGTCCTGTCACCAGGACCTCGAGGAACTCCTGGAGGCCCTTGGGACCCCTCCAGTACTGGGAACTGCTCTGGGCAGAGCTTACGCCATGGCTACCCAAGCAGGCTGGTATACAAGCTCCAGCTTTCCCACCCGCCATCCACAAGGCATCATGGAGAAAGGTCTGCAATAGGTTTCTTTTGGGTCTTACTAAAGGACAAGGCACTCCTGACTTTCTTGCAAAGGAACTTCAGATGTTTTCTCTGCTCTTAAAGAACACTTTGTTTTCTTTACATCTTAAAGGCCAACAGCCAGTATTAGGAAGAAAAACAGAAAGCTTAACAGGAATATTTATACAAACAAGCAACAGCAAATTTTGTGAGAGCACTCAACAAAACAAACCTTCATCTTCAGCATACAGGCCTCTGTGAACTTTCTTTCACAACTGCCCAGTTTATATTTTTGGTTCTATCCTTTCTCTTACAAGCCATTCCCTCAATTTTATAGTGAGGCAAGATAATGGTGTTCTGTTGTACTCTCATTTTTTTCAGGAGTATTGAAATTTTAAAGAACATGGGAAAGAGATTCTCCCCTCCCACCGTTATGGTTTGAAACCCAAAAGTGTACGAGGTGCTCGTGGAGCAGATCCTTTCTTAAGGGACTGCATTACAAAGAGAAATATCCCCAAGATATGAAAATATGAGGTGTAGAAGCTCTCTTTAACCTAGTGGGGAAAGGAATAGCCTGAACAAATAGTTGGAAACTGGAGCAACACAAATTCATGTGTGAGGAAAGTACACATTTGTAGGACACCGCCCAGGGAAGTGGCTAATTCACTGTTACTGCTGGTTTTAAGCTGTCCTAAAATTATGCTTTTGTCAGGCACAAGTTATTGGACACAACACTGGTTGAAGCCAGTGAAATCTAATGGCCAATGGCCAATCTTAAATAAAAAATTTTTTTGTAGATTCATAGAATTTAACACTGAGGGTCACAGTTTCTTCTTCTGCTTAGTCCAAATTTAGTGATAGGTCAAGAGGCATATGAAGCAAGAAGTGCAGAAAACCTGAGGCTGCTGTTGAGTAGCTTTTTATTTTCCTTCAGCTTATCTGAAGTTGTTACTGACAAAGTACCTCCAGAATAAAACATTTTTGCCTAATTATTTATGCTTTAGATTTAAACTCTCAAATCCCTTTCCTTGGTGATTTTTTTTGGTTTTGTTTTGTTGTTGTTTTGTTGTTTTTTTTTTTCTCTGTGAGCTTACCCCTTACTCCATGGAATAGCAAGCACATTCTTGGTGCTGATATTTTCTCTGCTGAACCTGCCTTACAGATAGCATGAACAGTGCAGTTATGCCTATTAGTCACAGTGCTCGGCCCTAGTGTTAGACTAATTTGGAAAGACTTCCTGCATAGCAAGAAACAGCAGGATTTGATCACAGTCAGAGATCCATTACAACATGCAGCAAGGCTCTTTAAGGAGCCCTTATCACCTGGGACATTTAAAAACTGCACTCTTGAGACATCAGTAAAAAACCCATGAAGAAATATTGCATTCAAAGGAAGACTGATTGCTTGATCTGCTGGATCTTGTCTGTCACTGAATTCTAGGTGAGTGATTAAACAGGAATAATAAAGAAATCTGGTGAAAAAAGGACAGAGTGGACAGCAAATATTGACTCTTTAACTGGTCTATTTTGTGGAATATTAAATTAAAGTTCCCGCACCATGTCTGGGCATCAATCCTGATCTCCCTGGAGTCAATGGTGACATTTCTATTGTCTTTCCTGGAAGGGGACTATTTATCTGAGGGCATCTTGATCAAAATAAACACAATGAAATAGATTGTACTTGAAAATATTTTGAATTTCCTTTTGCTTGATTTGAACAATTGCTTTGGTCCTAGGTTATTAAATCTTGACTTCACCCCAAGAGAGGTTGCTGTTGTATTACTATTCTCTTCCCTTTGCTGCAGGGATAATCAAACATCTCAATAGCTTTCTGTTGACTGTGAGACTAAAGTTACTTTTAACCCTTTTTCAGCCTAGTCAAACAAAAATGTTAATGGAAATGTCTCTAGACAGTGCTTGGTTAATCTGAATATCAATTAGACTTTTAAAAAACCCATGGTGCTCTATAAACTGTTGAAAACTAGGTATTTTACAGATAGAGAAATATATTGATACTCTTTGTACTGAAAAGAAAGTCACCTTGTGAAATGTGAGTGCCAGTACCTAGCAAATACACAGATTTTGATGTCATCTTCTGTTTTAAAATGCTACCCCAGAGCTCAGCTCACATTTTGGTCTCACCGCAACTGTCATCTCCTGTTTTAACAAAACGAAACGTTGATTTTTCAATGAGCACTACAGGAAAAAAAAAGCACTTATCTTCTGGTTTACATTCATCAGCCTTTTTTTTTCTGTCTTCCTGTAACCCTGTTTTTTGCTCCATGAAAGCAGCCCCACAGTAAGATTCACAGCTGTTTACATGAATGTCTAACTCTATTAGCTGCAAAGGGGGTTTGCTATACACTTAACCAGTTATTCTTTGGTTTTAACTAATGGAGCTGCCACTGAATTTTTCCCTTGGTTCCCAGGACAAAGTAAGTAGTAGTGGGAAAATGTGATTGGTTTTCCAAACGTCTTTTTGTATGATCCTGTAAATAATAGTAGGCAGAAGCGTGCAAGCTGTGAGTCCTGTTATGAGACCTCTTAGGTATTAACAACGTTCATTTATATAGTTATATAATTTATATAGTCAAGTTACCAATAAATACAGACCAATACAATAAACTCAGGACAAGCTTTTGCCACCTGCATCTCAGTATAAAACCCTTTCCCAATGAGTGGATAATTTACTTCCTTTGTTCAGCAGTATAACTCAGGCAGGCAATTAGAGGCCGTGGTATTTTAATAAAGTTTCCAGGGACGGAGGAGGCAGGGAAGGGTTAAGCGGAGAGGGGTGAGAAGGGAAAGCGCACAGGCTGTGTCGACTGTTTGGTCAGAGGAAAAAAGCTTTATTTGGTGTTACTTTGTGTATTAATGAACCAAGCCTTAAGCGAAGGGCCTACAAGAGATTTGGGAGTGCCGCGAGCTGGCAAGGGTCTCCCCGGGCTGCGAGGGAGCCTGGCGCTCCGGAGGCTCCGGAGGGATGCTGAGCCTGCCGTGCCCCGGCTGCCGGGGGTACGCGGGCACAAAGCAGGCAGGGACACGGTCCTGTAGCCGTCCGTCGGGAGCACAAGTTATCCCATCAAGACACCCTTCACAAGTGTTCCCTCTCCAGCCCAGGCTCCTTACGAACTCGCCGACCGTGGCAGCTCCAACCCCGGCCCCTGCTAAGCCGCTGGCGGAAAGGCTGCACCACCTACCCCGGGGTAGTTCAGTCCCGACTTTTCCCCGTCTCTTACAGGAATATCGTGGTTTTACGGTCTCGGGTACCGTTTTCCGAGGACGGAGCCTCCCACGCGTGGGAGCTGACGAGCAGAGGCGGGCAGCGCGGGAGCGCCTGTCTTGTTTCCTGCGGAAAACCGGGATCGAACCGCAGCCGCCGGGTTCAAAGGCCAGAGAGGCTGCGGCGGTTCGGGAGAGTCTCCTGCCCCTGCGGGGACTGCACCGTCCAACCCAAGTGCTTAAAAACACACCGGAGGGAATTTTCCGCCCCATCCCCGCCTTTCCCTGAGCAGCCCGGGCTCCCGAAGCGGCTGCTTGGGCGCTGTTGTTTGGCACTCCCGCAGGAGCCAGTGCAGGTCGGCTGCCCCCCACTCGCTCTACCTCTCACTCTTTCCTGCGGACCCTCCCCAAACCCACCCTCTGCTCTTCCACACATCCAGTGTCGTGAATGCAGAGAATAAATCAGTAACACCCTGGTTCTGGTATTCCCCAGGAGTTCAGAAAACATCTTTTTGGAAACCAAGGATGACAGGAAACTGAGAGTTACTTATCCACAGCAAAATTTAATGCTGAATCTCGATGAGATAAATATTTTGCTAAAACAATGTAACACATTACACAAACATGATTAATGCTTTATGTCTGTAGCTGTTGTTGACTACGGATTCATGCCTTGTGGAAAGAGAAAATCCAACCCAACAATCCAACAAATCCTATACATGATTGTGCAGTTAAAGACTGTCTTATTGTGTGTGCACAAAAGAAGCTAAATGAAAACCACACAAGCCAGCCGTATGCTAACATCCTAACTCTTCGATACCTTTCATTGTAGGCTGAGCTTTCTAAAGATGAAAACAACCTCTTCACCCCCCTCAATGTGGAATTCCCAGGCACGGCAGCAGCATTCCTCGTTAGCAGGATCCGAAACCTGAACCTTTAGCCGGGCACCACAGCTTGAGTTACAGGACTAATGGCGCGGGTCCCACCCAGGACAACAGCGTTATCTTGGGTGTGGAGAAGGTTCCGGAGTAAGGCTGGGGCTGCTCACCCCCACTGCTTCCCCGTCACCCTCCTGCGTTGCCTTCTGCCCCCGTGCGGGGAGTGCTACAGCGGCTCACACAGGAGTGGCTTGGCCCGGCCTTTGGTTGAAATGTGCATGCTCAGTTATTTTTGGTGTGTCGCCACCATTTTTGATGAGAATGTCACTGACAGGAATGTCTGTAGCTTTGCATCTTGCCCAAATCATAACACAAAATCACGGGACTGAGAAAAGGCTCTTTTCTGGTTCAAAGTTTTTCTTTTGCTAAAATTAAAAAATATTTTGCAAGCAAGTTGAAGACATTATAAATTCTCTAATATTCCAAAAGTATTTTATAAAGCAAAGTGTTTTGCAGCAGAAGTATTAAGGTAACCACTTACTTAGTTTACCAGTGTTTTAATTGAATTGTATAAATTCCAGGGCGCAATGGACAAGGTGTTTGCTGCTTGTGGGCTCCATAGCCATTTAAAAATCATTACTGCTTCTCTCATGACAAAGGACTGATTTCATCATTGCTGTCTGTATCTAAATGTAAAAATGTACCACTAGACTGATTTCCTTCAGAGAAGCAAATAGGAAAGACCGTTTCTATGCTCTCGTTGCAAGAATTCTACTTTTCCCTGTCAGATTTCTGCAGGTCACTGCTGATTTTACTAAAACTGAAATGTTTACTTTGACTTTGCATTGTGTATTATTTTAACAGCAGAAGATGGCATATAAACACCTTTTATCAACTTTCCCTCCTACCGGGCTTGCAACATCAAAGATAGTCCCATTCATCTTTGTTTCAAGGTGGGCTGTAAGTTTTCATCTGGCAGGGTTGTTGAAAATCAAACGGACTGTACTTGATCACAGTAGGGTCTGCATGAAAATCCATCTACAAGTTGAGCTGTAATACTTACCTGTCTAGGTCAATTTGAGAACAGCAAGGATGATAAGCACATAAAGCTGAAATAGTGTTGTTTCACAGTAGGACTGTTCCACTGCTGGTATAGCAGATAAGGCTGATTTAAGTAACTGTGGAGCTGCGTGCAAAGCCACAAAATTTTATCCCAGAGGTTATTAGATGCAATTCCTTGGGGTAATCTGTCTCTTCACTTGTCCTGACTTCGTTTGCCATATTGTCTGGGAATTGTCCCAGGCACGGAAGGATTAAGGTATGTGAAGGAATGTGGTGGAACTGTCAATAGAGGTTTCCTCTTGAGTAGGGGAAGAGTAAAAAAAATCCATATACCTGGTGTCATGGGAAGAAAAAATGCTGGTTTCCAGTGGGGCTCAAGTTGTCTCTGAAAAGCTGATGGGTGCAGGATACAGCCACAGCAGGCACAAGCTGGAGTTTCGTCTTCAGACAGTTGTGGGGGTGGTCTGTGTGAGACCATGTCTTATTGCTGGTTGCACTTTTGTCATTGTTAACGACAACAGACCCAGTCGCCACTTATTTACACCTTGTTACTCTAACAATTACAGAATTTGTATATGCAGAACAGTGAAAAAATGAGAAAAACCCCCTCTCCTTACAAAATGAAATGACAATATGCTGTGATGTTCTGCCACTTTTGTGCAGTCTCATATATCAAATAACCTAACTCTATTAAATAGAAGACTAGGCATAATACTTCCTTTTCCTCTGAGAGTTAGCCTTGCTTTAAAATAAGGTTACTTTTAACTTAGATATACTGACTCTGCATGGACATGAGTAACACTAAAAAAGCTACTCCCATGAGTAAGTCTTGGACATCATCTGTTTATTTGGAAATTCAGTCATAGACTGTGTATCTTCCAGTAATTTGGGAAAGTTTGCCAGATATATGGGTGTTTATATGTGTTCTAGTGGCTAGTCTTACAGCCTGTAACTGAAGTTTTCAGACTCTTTCCATTAGGTGGCCATGCTTTCACCTCAGCCAAACTTTAACTACTGAGACTGAAACTTTCCAAGGAAATACTGAGTCTGAGGAGAACTTGCAATGGAAAACTTTAGCTAAAAGACTTCAGATTTCCCTGAAAAAAAGAGTGAGAAATTTCCTTGTTTGGCTCATGTTAACACACAAACAAACTAATTCAAAACCTTACAGGAAAGCTGTAGTGTGTTCTGTAGCAGTGCATGATTCAGTATTTGGGGTAACTACAGTTTGGAAAGACACTTCTAGCTATTCCTGGGATAATGTGTGGGAGTTTGATTGAGCCATGATCCTCAGGGCAGTTACAACTTGTGTGTGTTTGGGTTTTTGTACTCCAGTCTCCCAAGGATTTGACCTAATTGGAGTTCTTGTTCTTCCCAGCCTTAGAGGCTGCCATGGGGCTGAGGTCGCTGGAGGGGCTGCGCCAGCACCCCAGAGCATCCCATGTTTTTAGGCCAGGTGGGCTGGGGGGAGAGGAGTTGGGGGATGCTGCCTATCCTTGCCATGAAGGAAATTTCCATTAGGAAATTATGTACAAAAAGAAGTGGAGGTTGTAAAGTCAAGTACTCAGGAATTAGGAAATGCCAGAGTGAAGTTTCCTGTACTGTCTTCCCTCTTTGTTCTCATTCTGTGTTTTGTTATGATGCAATCTTTGGGCACTCAAACTGTTTTTGCAGATTTCTCATTAAAGTTCTGCTTAAATTAATTTTTGTGACGATTAATAATTTATTAATATTTTTTAGCAGCAATAGCCTAATGGCTGTGCATATTATAGAGTAAAAATGTATTTATTTTCTTGATCAAAGTATTGTTTGGGTTTTTTTTTAGATCAAGTTCTGATGCTGTTGAAACTGAGTGTCCTGTGACTCTAATGGAGATAGACATCAGTAAATGAACTGCATCTGTCAGAGCTGTTGTCTCTCTTCCTTGTCTTAGGTTTGTTGCTGTCTTGTCATTTTTGATTGGTTTTGGTCCTTATCTTTGCTCCGTATCTTAGGGTTGTATCAAGGAGGTCAGTACTCAGCAAAACAAAAAAATGCTCGCCAAAATGGAGCAGTTTATGTTGCCCTAAAGAGGAAGGAAGGATGCCTCTTCCTGCCTAACCGATGCTGTGCTCTGCAAGGCGTTACTTATTGCTCTGCTTTCCCCTGCCTGTTTCCTGGAGGAGGTAGAAAGCAAATGATAAACGTCCTTGGCTGAAGCTTGCACAAATTAGGTTACAGAGACAACTTATCCCCAGATTTTCTTATTAAACAACCTTGTCAGCTTTTGTCTAAAATTAAAAATAGGTATTCTGTGTATTCCTGCTCCATTATTGCCTGTAAATATATATATTAAACATCAAAGTAGAATAGACTTTAATTGTGTCAGATGAAAGTTGTGCTTTCTTACAAAAACAAAGAAGTCTGAGTGAGGAAGATACAAGAGTGGTGAAGTTCCTACTTTCATATCACAGGTGCATCACCACAGATGTGGCACAATGGGCTGAACCACAGCATCACAGACTTCATCAGCCTGTCTGTAACAGTCTCAAGCTCCTTTTCATGCTTCAGCAGCTCTGCTGTTACATATTTTCAGTCATGTCATACACAAGAAAGTGGTGATTTCCCGATTTTTAAGTCCTTGAAATGAATCTTTATGAACTCCAGGCGGTTACTCTCTTATACTGTATTTGAACTGGGGTCTCCTTTGAGAGGCACTGTACATAAGAAGTAAATGGGATCCTCAGGTCAGTCTTGTCTGGAGTAGGGAGGCCAGAGGGAGCCTGTCCACACTTGTGCCCTGCAAACAGCAGGCGCAGTTTCCTTTTGTTTTCTCTTGAGCTGAGAATGTTTATCTGGCTGGTTTGTGGATCCATCTCCATGGATGTCTTGCTAGGCTGTGCTTGATAAGGAGTTGCTACAGCCTGTTGTGAGCCTGTGTACACTGAACTCCTTATTGAGTAAATGTAAATGAGGGGATTTCAGGACTTCCACAACAATTGAACTCTTCATTTCTGTAGCATTTAATCTGTGTGAAAGTCATCAAAGAGCACCTACCAGCCTCACTGGTTTCAGATTTCACCAGGAGATTTTGGAACATTGTAAACTCCTGCAGATTGAGGGTTGGTTTTGAAAATCTGAACAAAACATGGCTCGGAAACTGGGAAACTGTTCATTTGTTTTACTCATCAGCTCTTCTTCCCTTGTCTAAAAGATTTGTTTGTTAAATAACGAGGTGATGCTGTTGGTTCTGATAATGGGCTCAAAAGTTTTGTGGATATGGTATCTTTGTGCAGATAGCCTGTGGTTTTGCAGGGATCTTTTTTGTTTTGTACACTCTCTGGTGGTGCTCTGAAACTTTTAGCCTGTCCTCACTGACATTATGCTCAGGTTGCAGCTCCTTACAGACTGGTATGTGTTTCTTGAGGTTTAGGCCTTTAAAAGCTTAAAAATCATTGCCAGTCTTAATGTGTGTAATGAAATCTGTGAAGCCTTCTTCAGTACTCAGAAATAATACTTTGAACTGAACTAAAATCTCTTTAGTTCTTTAAAAAAAATCTTTAGATCCTTCAGTATCTCTAAATTGTGCCTGACTGGTTCCAGGTTCAGAAGACACACTGAAGCACTGAAGTGATCCAAAGATACAGTTTATTTTCTTGGTCCTTTGATCCCATCGTTACCTGACTTTATCCATATTTAAACTGCTGAAATGTCTTGCTCCTAATACTTTATCCATATGTTTGACCTGCCTGTGCATTACATCTCATGTAAAAATGTGACATCATAAAAATCATAAAAACAATTCATGTTTTTATGTCTCTTTTTGGCTTTTGAAGGTGTGCAGGTAGGTATGTCCAGGGTTAGGTATGTTGTCCAATCAGGCTTACCTTCAGAATGTTGCTTAGCTTCACTTTTACCTTGTATTCAGAGAATTCAAACTCAAAACTGCTTGCCAGGAACAGTTTTAATGAAATCCAGTGTTGTACTTGGTCACATCTTTACAAGCTCCCCTTTATTCCTGAGGATGCACTGGTGCAGCATTACCACAGTTGTACTAATTGCTTCCTTTCACTACCTTCCACCAAGGCTTCTGTTAAGTCAATCCCTAGCTTGTGCTGGCGAGGCGGCTTCACCACCCTTCACCTCTGTTGCTGTCAGAGGCTTTGAGATGCTGTCTCCATCTGATTTTTCTCTAGCTGCACCTCCTGTGCAGCCTTAGTGATGGCTCCTATGCACAGCTTTGGTCTGTAACATTCTTCTGCTAAACAGCAATCTTGTTTTGCAGAAGAACCCACATATAACCATGTTCAGAAAAAGCTGGATTACCACTGTTGCCAGCAGCAGGTGCTCAGTAATAGCCATTATTTTAATTTGTGTAGTCCACTCTTGCTTTCCTTCCAGCCTGCCAGTTTGTCCAAGAACTAGAGTAATTTCAGATGTCCGAGCCATCACTGTGGTGTGCTGGCTGCTGCTGTCCTGAAGCCCAAAGCTGCTCACCCAGCTCTTTGAATGGATCACATTTACAGTTGATGGCAGTGGCTCTTTTCTACCAGCAGTGGCTCTTTTCCTTTGGAGAGCCTGTGCTTAGAGCTGTTGCCTACCTTGCATGGTCTGTGGGCATAACCTGGCCCAGGACCCAGTGGGAGGAAAATTTCTTTTATCCTGTAGGTCGGATCTTCAGGCCCCTTGCCCTCTCTAATGGGGTAATTGCTCCGCTAGCCACTGTTTCTTCAAGTGCATAAAGGTTTGACAAAGGAGCCCTCCTCTGACAGGAAATTAACATAAAATCTCTCTAAAGTAACTGCATTTCTGATTTTAATCTTCTAATTTCCCAGCAGTAACCTGGACCAAGATCTGTGGCTGTGGAAAGCAGGCAATTGCCAGGACACTAAACTGCTGAAAGACTTGCAAAATGGCCAGGGATTTGCAGCCTGTTTTGCTTATGCCAAGACACAGGAAGACCAGGTTGGTTTCTTTTCTGAGAGAAAGTACAAGATGCAGGGCGGCAGCCCCTGGCAGCAGCCTTGTTGCTCCCTGCTCCTCTCTGCTGCGCGTCAGTGGCAGCAGCAACCCCAGGTCTGGGCTCTTCATCTGGCTGGTCCAGCCAACTCTGTCCCTTTTCAGTAGCCTCTTGTTGAAGCAGAATCCTTGCTGGGCTGAGCTGGGTCCCCCGTTTCCAGAGTGCAGAGGTTGTCACCTCCCTCCTGCCAAGCACTAGGCTGGCTGTGACCTGCTCTGGACACTGCCCTGGCCCCCATTGCTCCTCTAGCAGGGGTTATGCAGACCCCTCAACACGCTGCGCTCCCCTCTGCGGGACCCTCCTGTCTCCCTGGGGGCGCGGGGCCAAGCCCCCTTCCCGACCCCTCTCTGCCCCGGTACAGCCCGGGGACGCTGCTCGCTGCTGCCGATCAGCCGCTCTTTGTCACCTGGCAGGGGCCGAGCCCCCGTTTATCTCTGGCTGTCTCAGAGGGAAGGACTCTGGTGTGTGCTAAATCGTCTGAAAGTGATAAAAAGCAGCTGGGTGAATATTTTAAACAGAACATTCGTTACATCTGTAAATCCGTGAAAACAAACGCCAAGACAAACCTTCAATGAATTTATAGCCCTGTTTTGTTTTTCCAGCCCTTCAGCTCCAGCTCTTCCAGCTCTGCAGAGGGGACGCTGGCAGCACAGGTATTTGGGCCCTCAGATACAGTCTTTGGTCAATGGTCCAAGTCCGTATGGCATATCTTTAACATTCCATTTCTCTTTCAGTTTGAGTGACTCCTCTTCCTTCTTATGACTAAGAGAATACATTTACTGTCTTTTCTTCATGAAAAAATACGCAACCTGTGCATTAGTGGATGACTTTGTGGTCCAGTCATTCCTCTGCTAACCTGCTGGATATAGTGGAATTTAGAGAACCTGCATTACTCCAGATCATGTCATGGTGTTGAAATGCATGTACCCAATCTGCTGATCAATAGCAGGGAAATGGGAGGTGTGTCCTCAGCCAGATCACAAAAGCTTTCCAATACATTTCTCACAGCTCTTGGGTCTGAAAATGCTCTCCCTCTTTACCTATTTTTCTTCAGCTTTCCAAAGCTCTTTGCCTTTGCTTCACTTCAAGTCTATCCAACAAGATTTATTTACTGTCAAATTCTGTTAATTTCTACAGAGGGATTGTGTCTTTGTTTCATGCCTAATAAACACGTTACTCTGTGGGTTTGCCCAGCGAAGAAATGAGAACTGTAGTCAGAGTCTTGATTAGGTGCCGGGCTGTGAACAGCTTGTGGAAGGCAGGACAGGGCAGAAAAAGGGTTTCTCCTCCTTATTCCATTGGCTTTTTCTCCTGCTGTCTGGGCAGGGAGGTGGTAGGATGTTGCTTTCCCTCTGTCATTGACACAGTTTACATCTGTGAGGGGGTTGAAGACAAATGCCAGAAAGGAGGAAGAGCTATTTAAGATAACAGATGGAGTTGGGTCAAGTGAGGTATAGACTGCCAATGAATATGTTCTGGCTGGAAATTAAAAGGTTTCCCCCTTTAGAGAAAGACGATTTTGGAGGCTAGATGGTGCTTCCTGAGGTTATGTGACATGGTGTGTGCTGCAATCAGGAACTCTGATTAATTTAAACTGTATCTTCATTCTTGACCTATAATTATAATCGATTCCATGTTTTCAGATTTAATAGGTTGCCTATCAGAATAACATATTTTCCTATTAGGATCAAACTGAGGAAGGATAGGTGTTTTTATGTCTTATTTAGGTATTTTTATGTCTTATTTGTCTGTTTTTCCACTTGTGTGTCATTATGGCAATACATCTGGCACAGGACATGGGTATAAATATTAAGCACATTTTATACCTTTGTAATATTTAGTATAATAATTACTTGGAAACTTGAAGTTGGTATATAGCATGGATAGGAGTTTGAAGTATGCTCTACCAGAAGTGAAGAGCTGGGATTTTGCTGGTAGACTACTTAAAAAGGAGACACAGAGCCTCTGCAAGTCGAGACTCCCCCTCCACACTCCTATCTTTCTCTTTAAGGTGAGAAGATGTCAGATATCTGAAACTGGTTTCTGCAGGTAGGCTGAGGACAGTCAAGCATGAATTATAATTTGTATGGTGGGAGTCCCTTAACTCCTACACTGGATCCACTTAAATGCTTGGATATGTTAAGCTAATGAAGTTACAGGCTGCCGCTGAAATCCATCCCAGGGTCTGTCTTCAATAGCCTTCTTGTAGTGATTAATGACAGCAAGCCCGTTGCTGTTTGCAATGAAGGACTTGCTTGTATCTGTCTGCGTTTGCAGATAGTGAAGTTTCAGATAATGGATTATAGTTCCTGTGGTTCTTTGTTGCCTAGAACATGGCACAGAAATTTTACACCCCTGTAAATTGTCAAATGCTGCTATTCTGATTTAGTTACCCATGTGTTCACTTTGCATAGCTGTAACCAAGGAGTTATGGTATAATGGTGGAAGGAGAATTGGGACCTTTGATTTCAGCAGTGTTGCTGTATCAGTAGTTCAGGCAGCTTTCCCCTTTCCATTTCTGGGTAGATGTATACTGGAATATTTTTATAGATGCTGGCAGCTCAGGGAAGAACAATTAACATGATGATAACTAGCAATTTGCCATCAATTACTTGTTTTATTTACAAAACATCTGTTCTCAATAAGTTCTCTTCTTTCCTTTTTTATCATGCTGATATCCATGACATTAAACTTTTAATTTTTTTTTGTAAGAAAAATAATGACATGAAAGTTTCTCAAGTTTGAGTAAAATAAACTCTAGGAATCATTAAGTTATCAAATGTTTTCTATGCGAGTACCAATAATCATTCTTTAATAGTATTTTACTAGCTGTTCTTGGTTTAAATACTCTTCAGTTCTTGGTAGGATGAAGAAAGAGAAAAGCAAAAAAGAAATTAAAAAATCAAGTGATCAAAAGATCTGACTCCTGAAGAGCATGTCTTGGCTATTGCCAAGGTTCCTGATGCCTTGAGGATGCCTTGTTTCTCATGGTCAAACCTCAAGGAAAGGGACTTGCTGGAGTTCCCTCCTTCCTGCTGAAACTCACACTGTTTTTGAGATTTCTCCAGTGCTTTGTGCAATAGTCTCAGACATTAGTTAGGTATTTCAATTAGAAGCATAGCATAATGCTAAAGGTTTTGACTGTCAGAAGCATCCCTGTCATTTACAATACGGCTGTGAGGTCCAACAGACATGTATATGTGCTTGCAAATTAAAATACCTTTCTGTTTGGTTTGGTGCCCATCACAGTGCATATAAGCATACAGATTTAGTGTGTTCAGCCATAGGTCTTTTTGTTTATTTTGTTAAAGAAAATACTTCCATTAGACTCAGGTGAGTGATTAAAAAATAACCCAGATCTCTGCAAACCGATTTCATTCACTTGACTTTGAGTGTTCAAAACTCACTTAAATTATCAAGATTTTCCTCAGTTTATTTCTGCTACATTTATAGATACTTTTGTACTGCATCCTTCCCTTTGGATGCTTCCAGCATCCTTTCCATGAAAATTAATGTGAATATTTCCTTACTGAGGGAAAGCAGGTAGAGGCAGGAGAGCAATGGTGAAATTCCCATTCATTGGTTCATCAGGGTTGAGGGCACTGAATGAAATCTTTCTGCTCATCCAGTTTCTATGGCTTAATATTCACCACCTTGTGACTCCTTGGCTTGTGCTCATGGCACACTGAATTCCCAGATGGTCCCTGCATGAAATGCTAGCCAGGCCTGGGACTGTTCAGCTTCCAAGACTAGGCAAAACTGGGTGCATTGAGTGTAGCATGGCAAAAGGCCAACCTGCACCTAACCATGTAATAATTTACAGATACATATGAATCCTTCATATTCTGGAAGATATTTTTCATTTGGGGTACATATATATGTCCCATTAAACTGAGTAGCAGTTACGTGTGTTCTTGGAGAGGAGAATAACTTCTGTGTTTTCCTTCTTACAAGGCATATGCTGTTATGATATATACTTTTAATTGATTAAGAGGTGGGAACAGTAACAGTGTACCTGATCCAAGTCTTTAGCAAAAGACTCTTTATTGGCCTCCATACTGTGAAACATTATTCTAGGCATGATCCCAAAGGCATTTTTAATCATCAGGCTAGATGAAAAGAATATACATTTCTAAGTATCCTGGAAGTAGTAGCAATTTAAATTACAAGTTTATCTTGTTAACATTTTGTTTGGTGGGCAATAAGCCACAATTCAGAAATGCTAAACAAAATCCTACCTTTTATTTAAAAAAAAAATAAAATTTCAGGGCTTTGGAAGCTTCTCCCTTCTCAATCCTTTGCCATTTGCATGGCAGAATCTCAAATACTTGTCAGAAATAATCTCCTTTCCACTGGCAGAAAAATGGACCTTGCACACTGAGATTGGGGTGGCCGCAGCACCCCAGGTTATTTATTGTCCAGCATGGACACATGCCTGTCCAAAGCTTGAGTATTCTGAGACCCATCAACCTCTTCTAGGCATTGTATGATCAAAAAATATTCTTCATATCAAAAGCACAGAGAAAATGACCTTTCTCATATTTTGAAGGCAAGTGAGTGGCTGTGCCTGGAACCACAGCTCTTGCTCATGCACACAAGTAGTTGTGGGGTTGCCTTGTTCATGTGAAATTTCTCAGCTGAGGACTAGAGCCCTCACTTCTCCTGTTTCCCACAGCCACAGCATGCCTTTGGCAGTACTTCCTTGAAAGGTGCTCTCTTGAAATCTCCATATAATTGTATCTTTTTGTTTTAAATAATGCTCAAATATTTTAATAGTATGGCCAATGTAAATATTTATATGTACTTATATAACCTGAGTATGCACATCTACAAACTATTTTCTTAACCACCCTCCTCAATAATCTTCCTTTCCTTTGTATGAGTTTCTATCACTATTTTCATAAGCTCATACCATATGAAAGTGTAGCATGGACTATCTCAGAGCTATTGAAATAGGCGATGAAAACCATAAAGTTAAGAAAGTACAAAATTTTATGATAACTATTCATATGTCCACTTTGAAATAAGAATATGCCATGTAGAAGTTAAGTTTTATGAGCAGACATGTTAGCATGACCTCTTATTGGGGTCTCCTGTTAGTTTCTACTGAAAGACTTGATTCTCAATTGTTTATAACTCTGCCATCTGTTATCTGCTTAGGCTGAAATTTTCCTTAGAGTGAAAGTGGGTTGTGCTGTATTAGTTTGGAAAACTTCAGCCAGAATCATTCATTCATCAGGGGGAAATGGCTTTAGCCATGTTGAAACTACTTTTTTAAGAGTATGTGAGCTTCTTGCTTTGAAACAGCAGAGGAGGGTGATGGTGAGCTGCAGCTTCAGAGGGTGTGTGCCTAGGGACAGCCTTGTGTGGTGGTGTCGCTCCTAAGCAGGACAGAGTTTGGTGGGAAAAGCACAGTCCTACCTGGGCAATTATTCTGTGAAGAAGAGTTGGCAGGCAATGCCAAGTATTTCAGATAGTTCATCTTACCACAGTAGCAGCATTACAACTCCAGAGGATGCCACTGTCCCTTAACTCACAAGGGTTTGCTATCATGTCCTTCATGATAGCAAGAGTCCCCTTAAGACTCACAAGAGTTTGCTATCATGTCCTTCAGTGATCTTCTGTTACCTTCCCAGAGCAGTAAAATCAAACAAGTGAAACCAGTGTTTTGGTAACAAAATCTCACAGCAAAACTGAATTTGCTTGGGCCAGGTGGGCACTGCAGGTTGAACCCGTTATCCTCCGCTTAGCTTTGGTTTTCTGTGTATCTGTTCTTGCTGGATACTTGAACTAGATGGTGACTCCTGCTTTTGAGGGAAATACCTTTATGAAGCAGTCTCCAATTTTCAGTGGAGATTTTCTACCCCCACGTAATGTTTTGTTCATGACTTCAAAACCAGTGTTATATTGAATTTTTTAATGTGAAGTGAAATTACTGAAATGAGTGACATATTGACTGAATTTAATATTTCCAGTCAGGGTTCATCTAAGTTAACCCAAACACTGCTTAATAAGGGAGAGTAACCAGAGAGACCCCCAAACAAAAGCCTAAAATATCACTGGGAATGGATGTGACATTGGCCAAAACCCTTTTCCTTGCTGAGGAACGCAGATACAAAGGACAAAATTCCTAATGTTTGGGTAGGGAAATAAACACAGGTTACCTGACATTGTCTAGTCAGGGATGGTGAGAGCCTGGCTTGGTGTGTTGGACTGAGCTGGCAAAATGCCCAGCACAGAGAGAAAGGGTCCCCCCCAGCCAAGGGAAATGGAGGGAGAGGAAAAAAAACCCAAACCCTGAAGTAGCAAGCTTCTTATATTATACAAAAGAAAAACAATTAAAACCAGAATATAATATATATGTGAGAAAAAACCCAAACTAACAATAGCTACCGACTCACCCAACCAAATAATACAGATTCCAACCACCCAAACCCCACAAAACCTCTCAAAAACTCTTCCAGAGAAAACTCCCAGCAAGAGAGGAGAGAAATTAACAAGAAAATGTTCACCTCCCTAGATAACACAGCGGGGATGGCGGCAAGGCCTAATCTTGGCAGGGCAGGGCAGTGTGTCCTCACGGGTCTGAGGCAAAAACCAGAAGAGGCAGAAGCTCCACCTCCCTCTTTTTATACTTCTTGACACTTCTTGATGATGTCAGATGATATGAAATACCTCTTTGGTTGGTTGAGTCAGGTGATGCTTGTCCCTTCTGATCTATGTCACATCCTTTGGGCCTGCTGAACTGAGGCCCAGCTAAGGCCTGGCGGAAACTAAAGCCAAAATTACCACACCTGGATATGATGTTTGCTAAGAGCAGAGACTCATCCTGAGAATTGGTATGAGGTACCAGAGTGAAGATCTGGTCCAAAGGCTCTTCCCTTTTTCCCAAAACCAGACATAGGTACTTGTGAAAGGAGGGACTCGGCTCAGCCCGTGACTCAATCTGTGCCGAAGATCAGAGAGCTGAAGAGAAGCTCATAATCATTTGTGGGATGTGAACTTTGAATTATGCAGATGGGTAGACATAAATCCAAGGAATGGTGCAGACTCAGAAAGACAGAAGATAGTCTCTAGCTGAAAACATCTGCAAGGTATTTACTGAAAGTACAGCTATAAAATAGAGCTTGTAGAGTCCTGTTATTCTGTAAGCCTGGTAAGGAAGGGTATTTCACAGAGTCCAGCAATGGGGCAGCAAGTCTTCAGACAGAAATGGTGAAGAAGGCTTTGGTTGATGTGATCAAAATAAAAAGCATCAACTTTCGTATGGATATATTCTTGAACATTAGTAAACAAAAAAAATTTCATATTTGAAGAGAATTACTGTAAATAGGGGAAATTGCTGAATTTAAAACATGATCTTACATGATAATTATTTTTTTATGAAGACTACTAAGATGCAGTTATTTAATTTATGCATCATGTTACCTTAGGTTAACTGGCATTTATTTAAAAAGAAGAATTCACTAAGATAATATGATAATCATGTAGTCAGTTAACTGATTATGCAGGAATGATTGTACTGAATATTGATATGAGTATTGTGATGAAAATGACTATCAAATTTAAAGAAAAATAGAGATATATAAGAAATGAATTACTGGCATAAAAATGTTGAACTATCTTTTTTCAAGCTCATTTGTAAAATTCAGAATTTCCAGCCCAGCACTGGACTTCATAAAGGAAAAATGTTATTTTCACTTAAATTATTTAAAATCTTATATAAAGCAACAGTTCTTAATGACATTAGGATTTTAAAAATTATTATCTGTTACTTTATTATTTTAGGAGACTTCTAAATTTCTAGTGTTTATTTTGTTTATATACGTGGTATGCATTGAAAAAAATTAACTCTCATGGTAAGATTTTCTTCAGGTATTAGTCTGCTAACTAATTTCAAATTCTGTTTTTTTTTTTTTTTTCTGCCAGTTTTGAAGTAGGGGGGTATTTAGATGTCAAGCATATCTAAGAACAAAGTTCCCCTTTAATCTGCCTTTTGCTTCTTATCCACCACATTTGATTCACATAATGGTGAAACGAATCTGCTCCCAGCCAAGAGGTACACAATCAGTTAGCAGAAATGAAGTGGGGTGATGGTCTGGAATGTCCCTTGAGTCTTGCCCTAAAAGATAATCCCACATGTTCTCATTGTGCTCCTAAGTAAGTTGGAACCTGGCACTTGTTTCCTTGTAACCTGGCTATTGGACTCTTTTTCCATTGGCACAAGACAGACAACTTGGTGTGTTCGTGCAGCTCAGGGTTCCATTTACACCGACAAATTTACTGTGCCAGAAGTTACATTAAAGCGTCATACTGCCCTAGTTGTTTTAGAATGGGATTCTGTAACATGGTAAAGTTTCCTACATAAACATTTACCTACGCAGAATTTATGCATGTACAGTTTTACTTTTTAAAAAAAATAAAAATCACGTTTTTCATCCTTGAAATGGTGAAGACAACTTTCACATATATACTACTACATTGCCTTTCCCTATTTCCAGAGAAAAAAAGTTGTCTACTCTGAAGGCTAAACCTTTCCTTTAGATTTACAGCGTTATCTGCACACCTAATCAACTGAAAAGGATGAAGAGGTAGGAGTCAAATAAATGGATACTGCTGGGTTTACCAGCCCAGAAAAAAAATAATGAAGGAAAGCAGCCTCAACATATTTTATTTCCCACTAAATGATGATAAACATAACATAAATTAGCTCTCATAATGACCCTATCTATACTGACTGTCATATGTGGGTTTCTGGTACTCCAGCATGATTGCAATGCAGTCTGTTAGCAATCCTTGTAACTGCGATGTTTTGGATACAGACAGAGAGCTGTGTACACATTAACTTGAAATATCGCAGTTAGTGAGAAGCAAGTCTTTAGGGCAGGGCTTTAGAAAGCCCTTCCTTGGAGTGATATGTCTACAACTAACTGAGTATATGTGATGAGAAAATAGAGCAATCTGAGGATTATTATGAGGTATAGCTATGAAAATTTGCTGAAACAAACAATGGAACCTCTAGAAGAACTGCATTCTGATTCATAGATGTTTTTGATTGTGCGACAGCTTGGAAGTTACTACTGTTGAAACCCTGTTGCTGAGATGTTTATCATGAAAATGGTATGTTGCATATGGATCAGAATGGGATTGATGCTGGACATGCTAAGTCATTGGGAACACTTTCTTCCTTTCACTTACTTTGGCCTGCAAGTCATCACCCAAGCCATGAAAACTGCAACCTTGCATTTATTTGGTATTAATACATGCTAACTTCCTTTAATTGACATAATTACATAATCATGGTACCATTTCTCCTTTACAGAGTTCTGACTATATTTGATGTTGGGAAAACACCTGGTTAATGTCTCTGGTGGCTGGGTGGGGTCATTGTGTTGGTCCTCAAGCCACCTCTGGTGCAGTGCTGTGATCCAGCGCAGTGCCATGTGGGTTTGGGCAGGAGTCATGGTCGCAACATGAGGTGATACAGTGATGAGGGCTGCCTCTTCCCAGGCAATGGCTGTCCTGAGTGGGACAGGAGAGCCAGATCTTCTGCTTCAGTTCCTGCAGATAGCTTGGTTGAGGCGAGCTTAAATCTCTCTGCACCAGGCTCCACTGTGAAGCACAGAGTGGCCTTGAGAAGCCTTGGGATAATTAAATTTCACTTCAAAAGTCTTGCCCCACTGAACTCCATGGCAAAACTGCAGTTGACTTCAGAGGGATAAAACCTGTCTCTTATTCTTGCTAGATTTGGACTAGAAATCCCAGCTTCCACTAAAGCTAATAGAAGTCACATGCACATTCCGGGAGGAGAGCAGATCTCTTTCATCTCTTGAGTACCATGCTCCTCTGTGGCACTTCCAAGGCTGCATCAGTTATCACAGGTCCGTTTATTTTAATGATGCAGCAGGAGTGTCCTAACTTCCTATGAAGGTACTTTGTTGTAATTATCTTGTATGTCTAGGGGCACCAGAAGGGGTTACATTTATTTTACTGCCAAAGAACTGTTGTTTCAGCTGCAGTTCTATGAAGAAACAATCACATCTCCAGCAGTTTGTTAGATTAATCACAGGTGTGTAATCCCAGTGCATACCCTAGAGGGTATATCCTTTGACCCGTTTCCTTTTTTAAAGGGGAAACTCTGAATTAATATCAGTTGCATTTCTTATCAGTATTCACATTGGGTTTCTGCAGGATGCTGCAAAAACCAAACTAAAAGATTCTATGACTTTTATTTTACTTGTGTGCAAGGGAGTATTGTAATTTAACAAACCTGAATTGCTCACCAGCAAAATTGGCTGGAAAATTGAAAGTTAATGATAAAAGCTTGGATGTAAAACTGGTTCAGGGACTAAGTAAAGCCTGTAGAAGTAAAGAATTTGTCTACCTTTAGCACCTAGCCGTGCTTCAGGATTTTATCCCAATGGCATTAGAACAATTAGTTCATCAACTCATTACTTGTTGCTTCACAGTAGGCAATATGTAAACAGCTCTGATCCTCAGCAATCTGTGATCACCTTTTTTGTTAACATAGTAATTATTACTTCAGGATAACAGTAGTATTAGGATGCACTATTTTTCATCTTCATTCAAAGCCTTCTACTAAAAACCAACATCAAGTGAAGGTTAAGAAACTTCAGAGACAAAGCAGAAGGCTTTCTGGACTTTTACATTTCAATTATGTATCCATGTAATGTGGAAACATGTAAATATCTAAGAACTAGAACTTTTTGTTATAGCGTATTTAAAAGCCTCATCTGGGGAAAATTAAATGAGTATGTGAGAAAGCATATGCATTTACCTTTATTATAAGTTGAATTCTTACAGTAAAACAGCCTTAGGAATAGAATCTCCATAGGGGAATGGATTTCTGTACATTAAAAAGAAATACAGCCAACGATTCATAGAAACACATGAACTACTTTACCCAGGAGTATATTTTAAAGTAATTTTGGCTGCTTGGTCCTCTGTTTTTTTTTTTGGAAACAAGGTTTTTGTTTTACCTGAAGTGGTGGGTTGGTATCAATGTCTACCACAGCACTCCAGAGACATGGGTGCAGTGTGAGAAAAGGGGATGAAATATTAGGGCTTCACAATAACTGTATCTGTATTTCTGAACTTCCGTGTTGAGTCCTATCCTGAAAAAAATCAGACCCAAGAAAAATTATTGTGGAAGGATTGTTCCAGGGCTCAGCTCCATACCAAAATGTAGCACTAGGTGAATCAGAGAACATGCATCCCAATAGATATTTAATTAAGGTGATGAATGCAAATGATGGATGACTGTTGGCATGGATTTTGCAAGGGCTTGTGCAGGAATGCAGCTCTTTGCAAGCACAGAACCCTGTGGACTGTAAGTCTGTGATAATGCAGATGTGCAGAATTTGTACAGCAGTGAGGAAATTTGTGGAAAAACACTACTCTGGAAGGGGTTAAATGCGAACTTTCATGGGGTCCTGAAAATCTAGAGTGACTCTTGAATACTTAGGAGTTGGCTTTAATGTAAGTCTTTTGTATGCCCTAAGGATCTGTTCAATATGCACAGTACATCCTTAGTTCCCAGATTTATTACTAGGCACAGAAAAGCAAGCTTGCTATTGTTTTAGCAGAAGTCTCTCTAGGAAAACAGTGGTCTGGTTGGTCTTGCAGAATAAGGCATAGCTGCAGTTCTTCAAGATATTTATATGAAATGCATTCAATGGGAATTCATATTCCTTCTGGGATTTCTTTCTGGGGTGGGGTATTTCAAGTAATAACTTTAACTGCTATTAATAACCTATTAACTCCTTTGATGGCTGTAGTGAACACAGATGTGTGACAGGAAATCTTGCTTTGGGAGAATGGATGTACAGAGTCCACCCTGAAAAAGATATTTGTGGGAAGAAGAAATGGGGTTAAAGAAGTAAAAGTGTCTTTTCTCAGTGGAGTGTTTGTTTCTTATATTATTGTGCTTTGTAATGGAATCAACTTCAAAGCCCAATTAACACTTTTATGAACACAGTATGACTGGTGATAGTTCACATGTTTTTTGCTAAAGGAAAGGTTGTTTTGTGCTAGAGCGAATTCGTATGAAGGCTTTCTCAAAACAGACTCAACTTGAAACTTAATTGAAAATGACATATTTAATTCTGTAGAAAATGCAAAAACGAACATTAATTTCATTTTGCTGTAAAGTTTTCTATAGTGTCACTGTGACTGAGCTAGTGACAAACCCCTGCTCTGCTTCCTGCATGAGGCTGCTCTGCTGCAGTAGTAGAAGATCAATCAGAGAAAATGACTAAAACTGGAAATATAATACTTCATTTTTCTGGCACTGTTAATTTGTTAAATTTGGCCTGCAATGATCCAAACTATTAACAACCACTCTGTTGCAAGAGGAGCAAAAACCCTGTTTGCTCCTAGTGAATTGTTTCATATGTTGGTATCTTTGCTTTTAGACTTGTCGAAAGAATATGAAGAGTAAGAAGGAAACATATTAACTTTATAAAATAAGAATAAGCATTCCACTTTGTTTTCTTCCCTTGAATGTTTAGTGATGTAATTTTATGAAAGGACTACATAAGAACAGAATAAAACCTCTAGAATTTCTCTGTGCAGCAATAACCTGGACTTGTACCAAATATTTCTTTAGCAAAATCCTGGGAGTATTTTCTGTCTGTGTAAGTCTTGGCAGGAGAAAACTGTGGCAATTGCCACCAGCAGGCTGTGGAATAAGTTTATTAGTATTTACAAACAGAAGAAATGGAATAATCGTATAACCTAGGTCAGTGGGGAATTTTATATTCTTGTTATTTGAATTTTAAATTGGGAAACAATAACATATGAAAATCTCATTTTACTGAAATGAAAGCAGAAACCAGCAGTGATATTAGTTAAGCAGAGTTTTATTCAAGTTCTTAATTATTTTGTTTTAATGAGAACAGTGTATATCAAATATTTTGTAAGGGTATTGTACAGAAAAACTTCTTCTCTACTTTCACATGTGTTTTAATTAAGACTCACAGCTCCTCTGAATGAGGTAGAGCCACTCCACTTAGAAGGAATTAGATTACTTAAAACAGGATAGAAGGATGGGAAATCCATGCAAAGAGTGGGCCATATATACTTGATTTATATATATACTTACGTTCACAAAACATAAAGCTGTATATTGGTACTGACATATCTCACTTGACCCCAAGAGATGACTTACTGCTGTAAGTCAGCTTACTGCGGGCCAGCACTGCCAGGACTGGGACACCACGGCCCTGTGCAGCAAAGTGAGCGTTAAAAGCTGGATCTCAGGGGTTAAACCCAGTGCACTACCCATAGGCAACACTTCAGATTTTGAAAGACAGCCCAATAGTAGAACATATTAATGCAATAAATATTTTTAAATTTTTTTCTTTCTGATTTAAAACTCACCAGGTGTAAGTAAGGAACACTTAAGATCTAAAGTTTTGGAATTCCATGAGTCCACTTTCTGGCACCCCACACCCCCAAGTTTTGCAGGTGACAACCCCTCGCACAGCACACAGTTTTCACACCACCAGAAACATCCAGGAGCAGGGACAGGAGAGGTGGCTTGGATGGGGCAGGGAGGCTGAGGAACTGCACTTGGCTGTCTCCCGTGGGCTGCCTGCCTGGCAGGTCTTGCTCCGTGTGCTGCTTGGAGCAAGGGGAATAGGGAGGACAGGGCTGGAGACCCCTTGGCTGATTGAGGCGGGAGGAAGGCTGGGCTGGCCAGGTGCCAATGCCTCTGTCACTTTGAAAGACTTCTTTGAACCACATCTGTTTTTTCCAGCAATTGAGGATGTGTCAGTGCTAATCCAAGAATTAGTTCTGCAAATGGTGAAGTCCAAATTTGTTGTTTGCTGACAGGATTCTGATTTTTTTTTAGTTTTGGGGGATTTCTGAATTGTACCTGTATGCTCCAGCATGTAATGCATATCTATTTGAGAATAAAGGCTGCAATGCTTGTGTATTTAACTGAGCGCTGCTGTATTTTGTAGGTGCTTCTCTAAGCAGTGAAACTTGAGAATGGAAATGATACATTTAAGTCTTGCAATTTAGTGTAGAGAACCAGTGGAAAGCAAAGGAAAAGGAAAGAAAGGAAAGGAAGGGGAAGGAATCGAAATGAAGGGAAAGGGTCTATGCATACCAGATAAATTTTATTTTAAAATGATCTATATTATCCTGGATATGTCTGATGTTGGTTTCTAGTATTCCACATGCATGTGTTTATTCAATGTAACCAATGGTAATCTCTCTAAAATTAACTATACTAATAACACCTCTTTGTCAGTTTTACGTGCAGTTGCTCTGGAATATAATGGTGCATAACCATTCCTGGAAGAATCAGAACTCTGCCTCCCTCTTCAGCAAAAATTTAAAGTTAGAATGAGAAGTAGCACAATTGCAGAGGCCATTGATTCCTGCTTGGACATTGTACCTCTGCTCTGGGACATCAGGTTTTTTAATCTTAAAAACCTATCTGTTCTCTAGCAGAAAGAAGAGCTTTCACTCAAATAAGGAAGAATTAAGCTGTACCTTAATTTCTCATCACTCATTGTTTGCCATATATAACTCAGTGCATTTAAAGCTATCTGAATAAGAAAAATAGTGTCCCTGTCTTTGCTGAGAGACTCTGTCTCAGGGTTAATGTTTTATAAAACTGATTTATCTTTCCATCACACAGATGTGTGATTTTATTATTATTATTTATACCTCAGTATTGGAGAGTTGCAGCTCAGGATCATTATTATAGAAACTAAGGGGACTTTTATGAGATTCCAGGACCTGGTATCTCAGAGAATTCAGAGAATTGAAAAAATTTTGTCTTCAGAGGCCAGTTTGGATTGACTTTGGCTGAGACTGGGAGAGTTCAGAACCCCTGTGAGTTCCCCAGACCCAGGGCACAGTATTGGCCAGAAAAGAGGAACTTACAGTTGGTGACAGGGTGAGAACTCTCTACTTTAGGCGAGCTCTCCAAGAAGTCTGCGGCACAAACAGGGCTGGAATTGAAAGGCAACGCTCAACTGTCTTAACCACAACCCCAATTCCCTCTTCTTGCAAGTCACCAGTGGCTTCAAAACCTGTAGATTTACCACCCAGAGCACTGCTGGTGGATGTAACGGAGTAACTGGTTGCTGCAGCAGGTTCTGATCTTGGCCTGGGGATATTGTGCTGTGGCAGGGGCTCTTGCTGTCCCTAACTATACCCTAACCTTAACCCTAACCCTAACCCTAACCTTAAGCCTAACCCTAACCCTAACCCGAACCCTAACCCTAACCCTAACCGTTTTTCTTGGACTTTGCTTTCTTAACCTGCCTCACACCTGTTTCACCACTCTGAACCTCTGTTTCAGTACAGTAGCAACAGAAAAATCACAAGTGAGCAATTCAGATCTATATAAGATCCTGTAAGACTGAAGCCAGCCTGCACAAACCCTGTGAGACTTAGCTATCAGCTAGAAGCAGCAAGGAGCTCAGCTGCTGCTGGCTGGTAGGGAGGAGGTTACTCCCCAAGAATTCACACAGTAGGTTCTCACAGAACTCTGCAGGTGCATGAAAACAGCCAGGATAAAATAATATAAACATGGGAGTTGTGAGATATGGGTTTTAACCAATTAAAGTTCTGGCGTGGTGGTGTGAAACTCTTTTTAGACAATAAGATGTAGTTCTAACCCTATATAATCCATGTGTTGTGTGTAATACAGGGGTCTTCACTTTAAAACCTCATAGGCTTGTCGGTGAAGTCCTTTCTCTCCGCAGGAAATTGTTTACTTTACAGTACCAGGCTCCCTGTCCCTTTCCCAGTGTCCTCTCTAGGGCTCTTTATCCCAGGTGTCTTGCTGAGCTGGTTGGAGCCACCACTGCCTGTGGGCCATACCCCAGCCCAGGACTGCTGCCCCTGCCCAGCTCCTCACTCACAGACCACCCTCTCACCCTGCTCCCCTTGTAAGTCAGTGCCTTCTGCCGCTTGGCTCCCCCCGCAAAGCAATGCTGTGTCCTGTGCCACTTGGGCACTCCATTCACAAAACCAGACAATCTTTATTGCAAAACCAGAATTTAGTTATTATGAACTTCAGAATTTAGTTGTTATTTATAACAAATTATGAACTTCAGGGTTTTATTTTGAGGAACATAATTATAGTGTTTCCCTTGCTCCTGCTCCTTCTCAGAATAACAAGAGACAAAGCCTGGACACTTAGATAACTGCTTTACAAGTTTCTAGTTCTCTACCCAGAACTACAAAAACTCTCCCGAAGTAGTTCGAGATTTTTGGATCAGTTGTCTTCTTCACTTTTGTCTTTGTGTACAACTGAACTGTTTTCCTTGAAGTTTTCAAGTAGGTCAAGTGGAGGCAGACCCTCTGAATGGAAATTTTAGCCTGGAAGTTCAAGTGAAAAGAGAATCTTGTAATAGAAAGTGCCAAGACCACCTTCACTCTGGCAGAATGATCAGCTTACCCTGTAATTCTCCATTATTTTTTCCATACCTTCCTACTGTTGTTCACCATTATGATCTGCTTATCAAAAAATTTGCAGAATGAGTTTCAGGAAAGAAAATGCAAAGTATACCAAATGACTGATTTTAAGAGAACTTTACTAGGAGCATTAACAATAGAGTAGAACAAATAAGACAAATTAATTTCAAATGAACATCACATGGAAGATAGACATAAATAGTATAATCTTACAGCAGAAAGAGAATAATCTTAATACGGAAGCTCTAAAAAGCTTGTAAGAACACTTGCAGAAGTTAAGTGGTCAGACACACTAACAGATAACAGGTAAACAGTCAGTGAGGGTTAAATTTGTCCCAGGCATGAGATGTCCAGCCAGGGACCCCTCACGGCACCTGAGGGCAGAGAGCAGGACTTCAGCAGAGCTCAGAGCGGGGAGAACCAGCTGCATAATTGCTAGTATAAAGCTGCATAATTGTAAGTAGGTAAATATTGCATCAGCAATACTGTGGCCAGCAGGACCAGGGCAGTGATTATCCCTCTGAATTGGACACTGCTGAGGCTGCATCTCAAATCCAGGGTTCAGTTTTGGGGCCCTCACTACAAGAAACACTGAATTGTTGGGGTGTGTCCTGAGAAGGGCAGTGAAGTTGGTGAAGGGTCTGGAGCACAAGTCTGATGAGGAGCAGCTGAGGGAGCTGGGGTTGTTCAGCCTGCAGAAAAGGAGGCTCAGGCTAGACGTTACCATTCTCTACAACTATACCAAAGGAGACTGTAGTAAGGTGGAGGTCAGCTTCTTCCTCCAAGTAACAAGGCAAGAGGAAATGGCCTCACATTTTTCCAGGGGAGGTTTAGATTGGGTATTTGAAAAAATTTCTTCACTGGAAGGCCTATCCAGTCCTGGAATGGGCTGCCCAGGGAAATGGTTGAGTCACCATTCCTGGAGGGATTTCAAAGAGGTAGTAAAAAATGTAGATATGGTACTTAGGGACATGGTTAAGTGGTGAATATGGCAGAGTCAGGTTAACAGTTGGACTTGATCTCAGAAGTCTTTCCCACCTGAATGAGTCTATGGAAAGTGGATGTATTCAGTGAACCTCTTTGGATTTGGAGAGGTTAGATCTTGTTCTAAGCTTGTTTATTTAATGGCCTGTGTTTACTCAGGCCAGTCTGATCTGGTTCTGGTCATTCCTGTGACTATTTTTCTTATTGCTGCTGCTTTTTTTGCCTTCTCTTTTGAGCATAGGTTAAAAGCTTAAGTGACAGAAAGATAGTAAAGCTGACACATTGCAGCAGACCTGTGTCCCTACAGCCGTTTTCATCAATATTTCCTGCTTATCCTTTACCTTGGAAATGGGCTCTGAATGCTGCTTGTACCATGATGCATCTGGCAGAGCTGTGGCTCCCAGGGACGATTCAGGGGCTGCACGTGATACTGGGGACATTGCAAGTGCATCTGTTTTGCCCCAGATATGCTGAAATGTTAGAGCATGCAGTAGTAACAGCCTGGGTAAGTGCAAGTATAAAAGTTTATCAGGTGTCTAAAAGATGCTGTATCATCCTCTGGACTGGGTTTTTATGAGTGGAGGTGCTGCCTGCTCTTTTGCGTTGCTGAAGATGTTTTACTAATCCTTTGCTGCTTTCTTATTTGCCAGAGAAACGGATCACGTAAAGGAAAGCAGTGGAGAGAACTACGGTTTTGGCAGTACTTCAGTTAGAGCCAGTGCTCAGTTAAGGATGCAAGGGTTCAGGAAAAATAATTGCTCTTTACTGCTAGCTGTAAACTGCTGCAGTCCTGTTAAAACAGAAGATTGAGCTGGGATCCAACTGCTACTATTAATTCCTAATTAAATTTTGCAAAAGTTTGGGCAGTGTTTTTCTGTGGCTGATGCAGTGTTTCTGCTTTAGGCAAGCTCTTCTTGAAAATGGTGTTAAATAATACCTATGTAAAAAATCATGTCTGGTGACACCATACAAAAAAGACAGATATATTCTGAGATAATAACTATTGATCACTGCTCAACTATGGTACCTAAGCCCCAGTGTGTTTGTAATATTTACAAATATTTACATTTTTTTCTCTATACTTCAGAAGTAGATCTAGTACTGATGTCTGTAGCCAGAATCTCTTCTGGGAAGTTGTGTCAGTCAGAGGGCAGCTTGATGAATCCTGAATTTGAGTTCCAAACTCTCAGGATTTCTCCCAACATTTAACTCTCATATACTAGTTAAATAAAATTTCATATTTGTTGTAGTAGTGCCTTCTAGCCATTTGCAGTAATATTGCTCCTTTCAGTTAATATTTGATGTCTTGTATGACATATTGTGATTGACTTGTGGCTGAAGAGTGAAGTGGAAATAGATGATTTCCTAGGGGTGATGGCTTGTCAGAAGAGAGAGAAAGAAACCTCAGCACCTTTTACGACACTAAGAAATTCTTTGGGAACAGAACAGTTAAAAATGCGATTAAATCTATTTTGATAGGTAAGTGTTGATTCATTGGTGGTTCAGCTTCAGTAAACATTTGGTTGCCCTCCTTGGTTTGCTGTCACTGAAAAGTTACTGATCTGAATAGTTTCATTAAGTACTTGCCTATCACTTCAAGTCACTCAGTCTGATTTTTAGCAATTAAATGTAGTCAAAACCTGTCAGCAGGTAGTTGCCTTATCCCTTTTAGTCATTGCCAAAGCAAATAACAACAGGTTAAAACTTATCCTTTTATGGGCTTTGATTTTCATAAGAAAATAAAATGAAGACACAAAATTCACTCAGAGTTATCTCTCCAGGGCCGGCTGCATTCCAAGGTTTGCTCAGATCACACCCCAGGCCCTCCCATAATAAACAGTCATGAACATAAGAGTTGTAACAAACATGGAGAGCCACCATTCCTCTTTAATGTGGCTGGAAAAGTGTGCCACCTGCCTTGTCCTTTTTGAAGACTTGTTTTCCCCCAAGCAAAGGCAGCAGTCCAGGCACGCTGAGACATGTGGGACTGTGCTTGTGGAAAGCCTCAATTGGAACTGGCCTCTGGTCCTGCATTTGGGGATGGATGGTGGCTGCCGTGCACCAGCAACTACTTCGGGCATCATAGGGTGAAAACGGGGCACTCTGTGCCCATCCCAGCAGGCAGGACTGGGGCTGTCGGGGTAAGGAGAAGGGTCTTCAGCCTCTTGCCTCTCTCTAAGTAAGGCTTTGGTAGTCAGGTCAGCTCATACCTCTTGGCGGGGTACACACAAATGTTTTTGAGTGAATCCAACTATAGAAAAAAGGTTTGTCATATAAATGAAAATCATTCATGTATATCATTAAAGCAAAATCTTTGCCTTTGATGCAGTGTTAAGATGCTCTTTATTTTGCTTCATTGTCGTGGTTCACCTTTGGTGATGTTCAGACAGAGGTTGATGCTCTTTATTTTGCATGCTCAGACATTTGACTTCACCTCAGGACTACTCAAAAACACAAAATCAAACACAGCCAAAAGTACCCGTAGGACTGAAGCAAATGAAACACATGTAAAAAGTTTGCAGGGTTTTGACCCAATACCACTTCAATATGTTAAACTCACAACACAAAAGAAATTTTTGTTGAAGTAGTCACATTACTTTGCAAATTCAGGTCAGGAATACCTTGTTAACAGAAGATTGTATCTACAACTTCTTGTCATAATAAGAAAGGAAGGGAGGAAGGGAGAGAGAGAGAGAAAGAAAGAGAGAGAGAGAGAGAGAAAGAGAGAGAGAGAAAGAGAGAGAAAAAGAGAGAGAGAAACAAAGAAAGAAAGGACATTTTTACCATACCATCTGCTAATTTTCCAATTGTCTTTGGTGCAGAAACCCACCTCTCAGTCAGAGCTTTGTATCAGGATATAATCACCCATCTTTGCTTTCAATTCTAACGCAAATTTAAGAAGATAAGAGGAGAAATTAGACAAGTGCTTTCCTTCCCCCTGGAGGCTGAAGGTGACACTTCTGAGCTGTAGCTGGTCTTCTCTAAATCCTGGTCCTTGCAGCTCAAGGCTTTCAAAGAGAGAGGGTGTGTCACTGCAGCTGCTGCATCAAACAAAATCAAAGAGATTTGATTAATATAAACTTCAAAATCAGTGCCATCTTTCTTTCACAAAATACTTCAAACACAGCAAGAAATGTCATCTCCCAGATGACGGAGGTTAATCTACTTAATCTCCTCTTTTCCCTGCATCTAAATGCAAACTACGGGAATATACCCAATTACCTCTCACCAGTCAGAATAAATTCCTCATTCCAGCAATGTCAATCAAATTTTAAGAGGAGATTTACAGTCCTTTTGTAATATCAACATGGCTTCTGAACCCATAAAGCAAAGCAAATCAGGACGGACAAAACAGAAAGCACAAACCCTGCTTGCCACGCTGTCGGAGTGGGTGATTAAAAGATCCTGGGTAAAATTTGTCTTTTGATTTGAAACCTCTGAGTTCAATGGATGTAGCAGGGGCTGCAGTCAGCAGGATTTGGCCAACTGTCCGTACTGACAGTGTGACTGTCTTATTTCAGAGAGTAAATCTTCATTACACCATCAGGTTTTTAATATAGAAACTCCTTAAATTTACATATGAAAGGCTTGTTTCTGGTGTTGTTACTCATCACTTACAGGAGCTTTCTCCAGTCAAACGAATTGTAAGACTGAAATAAATATGTATGTGCATACCAAGCTCAAATTTTTTCTTCATGCAATCCTATTATCTACTCTTTAAAATTGCTGATATGATAGAAAGCTAAATTGTAAGAAATTTCCAACACCACATTGCTCAGCGAGTAATATCTCTTTATAGACCAGCCAGTTTTTTTTTTTTTATGTTTTCTGATGTTATTTTACTCTTATCTTGTTTGTCTTCTATGCATTGTTTTGAATCAAACATTCAAAACGTCTGAGTATTTGGTGAACCTGTGTGCATTAGTCTCAGGAGTCTGAAAGTGCAGAAGTGTTAACTCTGTCCTTCATCCCTGTGAAACATTAAACAACCAAATAGGAGCAGGATTCTACATGTAGTCTGTATTGCAATGTAGTACAAGATTATAAATTATATGTTCAGTTTAAAGTTTATAAAAAAGTACAATTTCAAATCATTTCTGTGAGGTTATGTAGAAAGTTAAATGAAATTGAAATGAAACAAATTGTCTTCCTCCTTCCTCATACATGCACCATGCTCGGAGAACAGTGCAGTCTGTCTTCCGGGGTTCACAAAAAATTCAAGTGTCACAGGGTCACAAGTGTCACAGTGTAATATGTTCATATTTTCAAATTCAGTTTACACAATTTAAAAGCTCATTAGAAGTTGATAGTCATACTAAGGTAATGACTGAATGTCTTATCCCTTGCAGAATTAATGAACTAGTATTTTGTACGTATTGAAAGAGCAGAAACAAATGTAATAATTCAATGTTTCAGTTAACATGATTTTTAACTTGATTCATATGTTTTGAAACTGCATTATTTACCTCAACTTCTCTAACTATAGAAGATTTTTTATGAGACTGTTTTCAGTGATTATTTTAGAAAAGAAAAACCTAGGTACAATTTTCCTTAGTACTTTTTTGTTTTAAAATAACCCCTTGGAACCAGTCACGGATGAGATGGCTGCCAAATTTCCAACTGCTCGTGAATAAAACCTAAATAAAACAAATAGCTGCCAGACAGGGCAATAGTCTGATGCTTTTGGCAATAATAAATATGCACATGAAGTTTGGTATTGGATTAGTCAACTGTGGTGGTTGAATGGAAAAGGAATTGAAGAGCTCAATGGAATTGTTTCAATCTCAGCAGTAAGCTCCCTGCTGTCCCCGCAGGCACCTCCCGGTGAGCCACGCTGTGACACAATGAACAGCGGAACAAAGGGACAACTACGAAAAGAAACTGCTAAAAGAATCTTTTAACTCCTGTCCGTAATCCCGGGGTTTGTGATAAGTCACACAGAGTGGCACATAGCTGCATTTTGGCTGAAGGGTAAAGCAGGGCATGGCAGAAACAAATTTGGTCAGGTTATGCTGTCGTTTTTCGAGAAGGAAAGCAAGCGAGGGTGAAGGCTGGGCTGGGACCAACGCTGTAACCCTTTCCCCCATGGTCTGAGCAAGCTGCACTGAGGACCAAGGCAGAGACCACTGGTAGCAGTGCTGGGGTAGATGAGGAACCCACATCTACTGTTTCCCTTGCCCTGGGGGAGCAAAGAGAGAGCTGGATGCAGACAAAGCCAGCTCTGCTCCCTACCTAGTTTTCTGAGTCTTTTCTGTGGGATTGGATGGTACCAAGTGGGCTCATTAAGTCCAGTGGTGCCTGAAATGGAAATACAATCAGAATCCACACTCTGACGTGATTAGGTTACTTTGGTGAACTTTATTCCATCAGGATTTCCTGTATTTCATAATGTATCCAACAGTTATATTGGCCAGTTGACAACAACCAATGAGAGCAATGAAAAATCAACTCACAGCATGGTAAGATTAACAGCAGAATCTTAGATACCATGCAAACCCATCTGTTGTTTCATGTATTTGTAGTCTGAAAAGAGACAGAGGGGTAAAGAGGAATTTGAAGACAAAGTTACCTATGTAGATTGGCTACTATGAAAAAAAAAACTATAAGGGAAGTTGACTAAGTTTTAAACCAACTAGAGAAACAAGCAAAAAGATGGTGAAATAACTTCAGTGTTAGTAAATACAAAGAAGTATATCCTGGAGTGGAAAAATACAGACTGTTTCAATTCCTTTGAAAGACCCTTGACTGTAAGGACTTTATGGTGTTAGATTGCATATGCACAGAAGAGTGATCAATATTGTAATACTTTCACAGAAACAACAGTGAGTTCCCCCTGGGGGAGAACAAGTACCTTCTGCTCCAAAAGGATGTTCCAGAATCAGAGCACTCAGAGGTGAACAGGACTGAATTATCCACATCTAATCACATATATAACCCATAATGAGGACAAGATTCAGTTACTTAAACATAGGCACTGGTTTAATTTCGGATGCAGTAGGAAATTTTCCCAAGTGTACTGTTGCATCCCAGAAGCACACAAATCTCATACAAGCACTTTGACATATATTACAACTTCAGGTGGCAGCCCTGGAAATGCAAAGCAATACAAAAATCTCACTCATTCCCAGAAAAATTGTTACTCTCTTTGATGCACAGTTGAAGAAAATACTTATGGTGCTATTTACTGTTCTTAATGGGGAGCTGTGAAAACCAGCTTTCAGTTAATCACTGTTTAGTAACTCCTTATCCAGTGTTTGTATGGTCTGTTTGCCAGAAGACTCTTAAGAGAGTTCATGATCTTGTCCTTATGGCATGTTTGAACTGTCTGTTTCATTTGACATTGCCAGCAAATAGAACATCTTCTCAGTATAATGTTATGTGCCTGCCCAGCTGGTGACAGTGTGATGACACAGAGTGTGGAAATTTGTCTAGGAAAATTACAGAAACAAGAAAGAGGATCAGTTGTTCTTTTTTATTTGTCGTTTGGGTTTTTTTGTTTGGTTTTTTTTAGTTCTTTTTTTTTCCATTTTTTTTAATTGCTCTATGACAGTAGAATTAAGCAGATCTTTGATATAACTACAGTAGTTCAGGTTCAGGGAGCTTTTCTCACAACTGCAACAGCTGCATTTTCCCTTTTATTGTTAAAATAGAGCTTAAGTTCTGATTAAACTGCTTGGGGTCACCTGCGGTGCACATGATATCACATTAGTAAGCTTTAGTAAGTTAAATATAAGCACTGTTAGCTTTGTCTGAGCCTGCATTCAATCACTTGTTGAGGAACTGTACTGATCAACTTCTTTCTAATCTAATACACCTTACATCCTCTTCCTTTAATGAAGTTAGAGGTATTTTCTGTATTTACCTCTGGGATTTCATACTATTTATAGGACAGGAATATCCCAAATATATTGGACAGGTTCCTGACATATAGCTGACCATGCTCAAATAGCTGTAGAACAGACATTCAAACTGTAGGCATGACCTCACTGAGATAGTGCAAGGGGATGAATTGATGAGACAAAGAAGTCTAATGATTGTTAAGTTGTTAAATGGATCTCTCAACCTTTTCAAATTCCTTTCTGAAGTAAAGTGCGTCCTCAAGTTATGACCATCTTCACCTGAGCAGCCTCACATACACGTGCTGTCTGTCCTCTCATTCTGGTCGCTTCCACCAGCCACCCTTTGTGTGGTGCCCTGCCTCACTGTCATCCACCTTGCATTGGTGTGGCTGGACACAGTCATCTGCCAGCAGCCGCCCTCCTCTCCCAGTGACTCCCCTTCTCTTTTATGACTCTGCTGTTAGATGTTTCCAGGCCTGCTCGTCCCATTCCTGCTGGCTTTCCCAGCCCAAATTGCATGAACAGGCCTCACTCCAGGGAATGTTCCCATGCACTCTGACAGGGCTACTCACTCCCCATGCACCTGGTGGAAGACTGATGGCACTAAGGACTTTGTGGATTACTCAGTTGTGGGCTGGCTCTTGTTCCCAGTGTGACATACGCTATCTGAAGGTCATGAGTTGGGAAGAGCCAGCAGCTCTGGCTGAATTGATCTGGTCATTATCTGTGCAGCACAAACCCTACCACTACCCAATGCATTTTCTACCTTTGAGACCTTGAAAAACCAAAACTCTTCTCTTATCACCTAGTGTTTACGTTTTGTACTCTTGCAGGGTATGAAATTTTTCTTTGATGAAGCAGATGGCTCACTCTGCCCTCCCATTTGTTTATTATATCTTGACACCTGGTTCTTCCATTTGTAATTATGGTGAGATGCTTTTATTCACTTTGAGTGTTCTGAATCCAGATGCCTTTTTTAAAATCTCGATTTATCCACTTAAAAGGCTGGATGGGGAAGCTTTTCCTTTAGTTTTCCTGCGTATTGGTGAGATTTCCCCACAGAGAAAACTACTTTATTTTCTTACATTGTAGTGAATCACTACAAGACTGAAACAAGGGACTAGGTGGGACATGGCAAAAAGTGGCAGTAACTTTTTTTGTACATATACATTGTCTACAGGTGGCTTTGTGGGTGCTTGAATATGTCTTAGTATTTTCCAAAACTAACAATTCATCCTTTATTTCTGTGAAGCAGCAAATCACAATATAAAAATTTGAGCCTGCTACGTGCACCCTCATGTCTCTCATTTTAGCAGCCCAATGACATGCTGACCAGTGTAACACTGAGGTGAATATGTTGCCAGTTTTATTATTTGTTTTTCTTTCTGCTCTGTTATTTATTGCCATTCTTGTAATTCTGTCTGCTTTTGCTTTTTGTCCTCCACTCTGCTTCCATTTCCTTTTCCCAAGGTAAATATGTTCCTGATATTTAGTTCCTGCTTGTGGCACCTATATTAAAGGTTCACCAGACCCAGTTTAATGTCATACATTGAGGCCAGCTTCAGAGAAAGAACTAGAGGTTGCACAGCTGCCTTTCAGTTCCCTGTAGAACCTCAGTCTCATTCCCTGAAGAGCAAGGGTTTATAGTGTCATTCTTTTAAATAAAGTTTTTTCCTTCTAATTTGTGAATGATTCCTACTGAATACACTCAGTACTCCTAAGCATTTTTTTCAGTTCTCCTGAGCACTTTACCTGTTCTTGTGAATGAATTCCACAAACTAGTAATACATGATACTTTTCTGAGTAGAGAAGTGTTTTCTTTCATCAGATCCATGTTTGTTGCTGTCACTGGCTGTCTCCTTGCTCTTGTACTAAAAGAATTAAGCTTGTTTCCTTTGCGCATTTTTTATCTCTCTCCTGTTCCTGCTCTCAGGCAAACAGTCCCAATCTCCAAAGATTTTTCCTATGCTTATGTTACTTTGTCATCTATCTCTAAAGCCATTCTGTAGTTCCTGTGTCTGTTCTGATATAAGCTGACCATAAGACATCAATTCAAGTGCAAGTGTTGAATCATACACTATTTGCAGTTCTTTCTATCCACCTCCATCTGTGCTCAAACTGTGTTTTCTTGCTTGTCCCCCAGTCTAAGTTAAACACAGCCACAAGTACATGTTAGTGGTCCACAGGGCCAGTAAAAGGGGGCAGCCCTGCAGTTAGAGCACTTGTTAGGCAGTAAGTCCATTTTCTCATACAAGAAATCTTAACAGAAAGTGCTTAAGTGCTCCTGTCAGAATTTCATAAGCTCTTCCTTCATTAACCTCCTGTGGCAGTAAGTTACGCAGCTTAATTATACACATTGTTTAATAGGAATGTATTTTATTGCTTTGCAGTATCTCATCATCCCATCAAATGTTCCTTTATTGTTGTATTTGATGGAAAGACCAGAAATCCCATCTCTGTGCTACTCTTTAGAAGATACACCTTTTTATGTTCTCTCTTTTTTATTCTCTTTGTAGGATATTTCCAAAGAAAAATTCTTTGGAAATTTTTGCCATTTCCATGTAAGTTTCCTGTACCCTTGATCATTCCTGTTAGATATAACAAACTCTTGTGAGATCAAAAGCTGCATTGCTGAAAAGTGAGTACTCTTGCTGTATTCAATTGAATGAAAGGACAATTTCTGAAGTAAATATATGAGAGTTTATCCTCTTTCTGAATTGTAGTATGGAAGCTATAATCTGTTGCAAATTAGTATTACACAAAACACTGTGAAAATCAGTATTCTTTAGTAAAATACATAAGCTACAAAATGAATTAAGATCCAAGAGAGTTCCTGCCTGTTAATTTAGATTGATTTCATTCACCCTGCTGACAGCCTTGCTGTCCAAGAGGGAAGGAAGCCCTGCAGCACTTGATGGCAACTGTAATGATGGTGTGGGCTGTCAGGCAGGACATGTCTACACTGGTAGGTGGACACAAGCCCGACCCAGTGCCAGACTGGTGTAGCAGTTGAAAGGGGCCCACAAGAATCACCGAGTCCAACTCTTAAGCAAATAGCCCATACAGGGGTCGAACCTACATCCTTGGTATTATTAGCAACCATGCTCTAACCAACTGAGCTAATAGTTCCAGCAGGACTCAGCAATTAATTGTTATTAACATATCTCTGACCTATCTAGATGGCTTTTGCCTTGTGGCTCATGTTTGAGGAAGAAGCTCTGTGCAGTCTTTGGTCTGCCCATTGATACCTACCTTGTGTAGACTGGATATAAATAAAAGATATTCCTTGTGAAGGAAATATTTGAGCAGCTTCCCCAGACTCCAGTGGACAAACCTCTGAGCAACTTAGCCTGTTGGGGCCATTCCCTCTTTGAACAGGGAATTGAACTGGAGATATCTCAAGGTTTCTTCAGTCTAAATTATGTCACAGTCCCGTGACCTCAGTGCCTGGGACAGTGTCCGACAGTTGTTTGCCTACAGATTACTCCAGGAGCACTTATGAGACGGGAAGGCAGCAGGGTCATGGTTTTTCTATTTCCCTGTACTTCCCAAAGAGGCCTCCTCCTCTTTGCAAGATCCCATGTTACAAAAGTGACTACAGTCCACACAAAAACAATGAGAAAAAAGAAAAATATGACAATAAATCACATGCCTCAATATTTTTATGTTTGTCGTAACTTTTGAATTGCAAGCATTTCTTTTCTTTCATGGCATTCTTGAAGGACTGACAGAAGTAAACAGCTCTGCATGGTCAGCTGTGTCCAGGATATAAAATCAATGAGTGAGGCTTAGAAAACATCCAAATATATTGGTCATAGTAACATGGCTTAGGTATCAACTGAATATGCAGAGCTAATGACTGGAATGTGATTATACACTTACTGTCTGGATAAAGAAATTAAGCAATTGAGAAATGTATGCTGGGCATACAATAAAAGGCAATAATGAACATGTGACACAGCATAATGGACATAATCAAATACTTGTAAGGGGAAACCAGGGTCACTATTGAAGCCAGTTCATCATTTGGAGGAATTCAAACCATTGGATGGATGGGATCCTGCAAGGTACAGCTGGGGCACCACTCAGTGCTGTCTTCTCTGCTCCAGAAAGGAGGCTGAAGATCAAGTGTTTAGCCGAGTCTTGTGGCTGGCCAGAAGGTGGTTGAGCTGAGTGTTTGGAAATGATGGGTAGGAAATGAACTGCAGGGTAGCCTGGGCCCTGGAGACCCAACAGTCCCCACAGGGATGGATGACCACCGTGGGACAGATTGGCCAAGGGGAAGAGCAAGGCTGTAAGGAGGAGGCAGTCTACATACTTGATTTTAGATAAGAGCATGCAAGACTTGGAATGCCTGGAAATTGTGTGGCTCCAAAACTTTGGGAAGGCAGGTAGTGATTCCTACCTCTCTTTATTTCTGCAGGACAGTGAAGTGCTGGTTTCATTTGTTTATTCTACAGTGACATTTAGAAAATTTTGCTCCTTTATTTTGTCCTTAGGTCCTTTCATCCGTCTGATCTGGAGTTCAGTTTCAGTACTGAATTGTCCTTTACTGTAATGTGTAAAGTGCTGTCCTTACATTAACTTTAAGGCGTTGTTTGAGAATAATTATGGGTTTATTGAAAGATGCTATCTTACATGAGACAGAAATGTGTGCACAGGACAGGCTTAGCACACAGGCTAAAAGACTGCAACAACTTTCCTGAATTTGAGTCATAAAGGCTCTTCTAATATTGCCTCTAGCCGGTACAGTGTAAGTATCCTGCCTAAGCTGTCTTTTTAATAAATTTAATTAAATATGTCCCAAACACAAAACCATCAAGGAAGTTTATACTTTTCATTTAGTCATGGGATTGATTTTCATATCAGTATAAGAAAAGAGATAAGTGAAAGGCATGTGATTGCACAAGTGAAATGGCAACAGTGCTGATATCTTAGCTCATAAGGTTGTTCATCTAAAATATTCAAACAGTTGGCTCAAAGCCTAAAAAGAACACAAGTTTAGGTACATGTGGATTGTCTGGAAATCTTTGTTCCCTGTAGCACAGATTGTGCAGATAAGGAGAAAAAAACCCAAAAATTAAAAAAAAAAGGTCTACAGTAATATTGCTCAATGCTCTTTTTTCCTCTCCTTTACACTAAACTCATATAGTCAGATATTCTCCACAACTATACAGGCTTTTTCTCTTGATTTCAATATGGAACCTTCCATGTGATTAGAAGCATTACTATGAAATTGAAGGATAGATGGAGTCTTTCAGAAATGCAAAATTCTTATAATGAAATGACTTGTGAGAACACCAGCTTTCTATCTCAGAAGTTCTCTGAAATAATGATTAAGAAAAAAGGCTTGTGACTATAAGGAGAAGAAAGAGTCATAAATCCTGAACATTAACAAGAAAGAGCTTCAATTAGTAGAATTACGCTACTTCAGATTTTTTCCCCCTCTCCTTCTTAGCCTGTTTGGAGAACATGTATTATAATATCTCTAACAATAATTTGCCTTCAACTTGGTATTCTACAATTCTGCATCACTACAGAGAGTCAATGAGAGACCCATATAGAAACATCACCCTCTAATTAAATCCATTAACTGCATAAACTGTATTTTTGACAAACCGACCTATCTAACTCTGACTTGCAAACTGATGTAAACCAGAGGTGGGCCATCAAGCTCATCAGAATGATGAAACATCTCTCCTATGAGGAAAAATCAAGAAATTGGGATTGTTCAACCTGGAGAAGAGAAGGCATCAGAGAGACCATAGAGCACTTTCCAGTACATAGAAGGGGACAGTAAGAGAATAGGAGACAGACTTTTTACAACAGCAGGAAGTGATAGGATAAGGCATGATGTCTTTAAACTAAAAGAGGATAGGTTTAGGTTAGATATTAGGAAGAAATTCTTTACTGTGAGGGTGGTGAGGCACTGGAACAGGTTGCCCTGAGAATTTGCAGTTGCCCCATTCCTGGAAGTGTTGAAGGCCAGGTTGGATGAAGCTTCGAGCAACCTGTTCTAGTGAAAGTTGTCCCTGCCCATGGCAGAGGGATTGGAACTAGATGATCTTTATGGTCCCTTCCAACCCAAACTATTCTGATTCTATTACTCTATGACACATTGTAGCATCTGTATGATCCTGAGAAGAAAGCAGAAAGGTGCCAGAGGAATGCTCTAACAATATTTTTCGCTTACTCCCATAACAACATTGGCACAATTTCAGCAGCAGAGGGTCCTGCCCAGGGTGGCAGTGGGAGACTCCTGTCCAAGGCCATCCTGCGGGAGCTGGCGGCGGTTCCCGGGGGAGCCGCGTCCTGCCTGCAGCCTCCGGCAGATGGTGCTCCCGTGCAGCGGAACCGCCGCTTCGCCCACACAGGCGCCAAGTTTCACTGTCCCCATCACCAGAGTTCAGGCTCTCGCATGCACCTCGTAGTCTGTGACATCCCTAATTTGCGTGAAAATCTACAAGAGCTTGTTAGGGTTTACACCTTTCCCCCCCCCCCCCCCTCCGTCCCCCATTCTTTCTTTTCCTTCCTTCTTTCTTTCTTTCTTTTCTTTCTTTCTTTCTTTCTTTCTTTCTTTCTTTCTTTCTTTCTTTCTTTCTTCTTCTTTCTTTCTTTCTTTCTTTCTTTCTTTCTTTCTTTCTTTCTTTCTTTCTTTCTTTCTTTCTTTCTTTCTTTCTTTCTTTCTTTCTTTCTTTCTTTCTTTCTTTCTTTCTTTCTTCTTCTTTCTTTCTTTCTTTCTTTCTTTCTTCTTTCTTTCTTTCTTTCTTTCTTTCTTTCTTTCTTTCTTTCTTTCTTTCTTTCTTTCTTTCTTTCTTTCTTTCTTTCTTTCTTTCTTTCTTTCTTTCTTTCTTTCTTTCTTTCTTTCTTTCTTTCTTTCTTTCTTTCTTTCTTTCTTTCTTTCTTTCTTTCTTCTTTCTTTCTTTCTTTCTTTCTTTCGAGATTCTTTACTGTGAAGGTGGTGAGGCACTGCAACAGGTTGTCCAGAGAAGCTGTAGATGCTCCACCACTGGAAGTGTTCAGGGCCAGGTTGAATGGAGCAACCTGCTCTAGCGGAAGCTGTCCTTGCCCACAGCAGGGGAGTTAGAACTAGATGATCTTTATGGCCCCTTCCGAACCAGGCCATCCTGTGATTCTACGATTCTCTACTTGCAGAAGGATTAGAGTGTTTTCAAGGAAAGCTTACTTCCTGATCTCTACTTCTACAAGAAGTACAGAAGTATCTATTCCACTTAAAAGAGAATTAATATCATAGCTAAATATATGTGCAAACAAACACTGGATCTTTTAACTTCAGTGCTGTTGCAGTTTTTCTCCCCCAATAGCTGGAGGTCTGTATTAGTCATACTTGCTTCAAGCAGTCAGCAAGAGATTTGTTTTTGACAGTAAAGACAGTGGCATAAAAAAGCCTGCACAGGCTTTCTATGCTGTGCATCATATTTGCCAAGAGACTGGGAGAGCCACAGCTACAAAAGAATGATCAGAAGTTACCACTGACCAATGCCCCCTGAGCAGCCTTCTTTTATTTACAAAAACTGCCTGTGAATGAGTCTGTCTATTATCTTAATCACCTCTATGATTAAATCTCTTTTGAAAATTCACATATAATTCCCTCCACATCATTTTAGTGGAAACCAAACAGTTTATAAACCCTTCAAAGCTGCAGTTTGTGAATTTCCTGGAGCTGGCCCATCACTGACAGGAAAACATCACCAGTGATTATTTCTGCATGTTGTGCCCTGTCACAGTGATTCCAAGAGTCAAATATTCAGTCATACATCTCCTGTGGGTGACTTACAGCCAAACCCATCTTAAATAACTTGTAAATGTGGATGAGTTTTGGAACACATTTGTAGCACCATTTATTACTGAAAAGGCAAAACAGAGAACTAAGTATTGGTAGTGTTCAACAAAATTGCATTTTATCTCATTGTTTAGTCTTAATTAATGTTGACTTTGATCAGACTCAGACACTGACTATCCTTCTTCTCCCTTCCAAAATTTGCTGAATGTTCTGCTTAAAAGACCACTGCTGTGATCTGAGGAGTAGTAGGTCATAGCTGCCTGAAGGTGCTGCTTGATCAAAGTCAGGAGACTACATGTTTACCTTTCTGCTTTGCCCCTGAGCCTGGATAAGCACATTCCCTGCCTTCCATCCATACTCAGGGTTTGGTTTCTTTTCTTCAGAAGGCTTACTTTTTATAATGCAATGCAATATCAGAACAAAGTACAATATGACATGGGATATATTTGAACATAAAGACATATGCCCTGAGCTGATAAGAGCTATGAATGCTTCTATTTGCTTTTGAAAACTACAATTTTTCTTATATATTGTTTTAAAAATCACCAAACATGAGGTACGCATACAGAGTTAGCTGCAGAAAAGATAATGAACATATTTTCTTTGGAGAATTGGCTGAGACATTCTGCAAAAGAAAGTATTGTAACTTTTGTACTTATTTAAAATAAAACATATCTTTGGCTTCCAGTCTAAAAAGTTTAGCATATTCAAAACATTTAATTCTGATTTGAATTTGAGTTTTCCCCAGCTATTTATCCTGATCCTTATGAGCTGTCAGGGACAAATCTCTCTGCCAAGAAGCCATCCTCCTGGAGGATATAAGCAAGGTTTTCCTCTGAGCCAAGATCTCCAGGGTGCACAGGAATGAAGCAGGCTCTGTTTTCCCTTTGCAGATTCACAATGTTCCCGGATGCCACTGACCTAGCAAGAAAAAGGTCAAGAACTTGCTTTGGAGTCCTGAGACACCTGGCCCACTCCTTCAGCCTTTTCAGTGAGGCTCTTTAAGCTTAAGAATTTGTTTATAGTAATATTTATCCCTTGCAGACATTTTCCTGGGGCGGTTTCTCTCGTAGTTCTGCTCATTTGATTAGTTTCCATAGTGACACTTATTTGTAGAGTTTAGAGTTGCTCATAGCAGGTTTCTGCAAATGCCAGCCACATGCATGCCATGTTAATAAGACAGTCAGTCCTATTTCTTTCCCTTTGTGCTCTTCTTCTGCTTTACAGCTGGGAGAAAAATAATAATAAAAAACCAACCAAAAAAAGAGGTGGGGGCTCCTTTGGATGAAGGATCCAGGGGCTGTTAGTTTATTATTCTGGATGTTATTTTTTGACTGGACTCATTCTGTTTGAACTGCAGTTGCAGTCTCTGAAGGACTGTCTGTTTGCGTAAGCTATTATGTAATCTGGGGAAAGCTTCCATTACAGCGAGGCCTTTAGACTACTCCTTTATTTAAAATGCAGAATTACACGAAAAAGCAATTCACTCGAGTGGTGCCTTGTAGGTTGCCTTTTATTCCAGGCTGGAGTAAGAAGTCGCTTTTCTTGTATGGAAGTTCTCCTATTCTCAGAACAGGCAAAGGCTAAAATCACAAACAAACTCAGTTACTCACACAGACACAGACACACACAGACACACAGATACACAGACACAGACACACCTTACCAGCACACCCGTCTGTGGAAGGGATAAACAAACATCGGCAATAAATTAATGAAAGGAGATTTACACATTGACCAGCAATTTCAGGATCATGGTTACATAACAAAAAGCTGATTCTTTGTAGCAATCACAACAAATTCATAGCAGACTAGCAGAGAGTTAGGAAGCAAAGGAGTTACTATGTATGTGCCACCGACAGGAATGCCCACCAGACAGGCATCCTCTAGGGACAACTTCCAGGATTTAGATAATAAGTCACTGCACATAAATTTTTCCACTTCTGGGGAAGAATAAGAAGTAGAGGGAAGACTGGATTTGACAAGTGTCTTGTCACACTGAGTCTTAGTTCCCCACGGTTTCTTACAGAGATTATGAGACACCTCAGGTTAGTTCGACACATTTCTTTCTGCAAGACCCTAAAAGGTAATTAAACCACTGATACTTATGCATAAAATAAAGCAACAAATAATTGCAGGAGTTCCTAATAGCATCTAACTAGAGGAAAGTCAAGGAAGAGCACTCTCAGGAGACAGGAGATATGATTCTGCTCTTGTTATAGTGGAGAAAACAAAGAACAGACTATCTGAAGCCATAGAAATTAAATTGGGGTAAATGCGATGTGAGAGCCACTGGACTCAGACTTGGGAGTTCACAGCAATCTGGAATGCACTGCTGAGGTGGAGCCAGAGAAAACCAGGCATGTCGTGAAAGGACTCTCCTGCCGTACACAAGAAGTGCCAGCCTTACCACATGCCACAGCAACCTTTAACTATCAGTGGCGTAAAAGAGGATTTATTAATCTTATTAAGAGAAATCAATACAATAATAATACAAAATAAATGTTAGACCTGGGTGATTATTTAATGAAAAATGAAAATAAGACACCAAACTTGTTTTCCTTAGGACTATTTTAAGGTAAAAATTATAACTGCAGAATGAGAGTTAAAATGTTAAAGTATGTGTTTTCTCCTCCTCTAGTCTTTACAAAATTTAAATATTCAGTGGAGGAAAAGAAGAAATCAGATTTATAAGCAGTAAACCTCCTTGAAAGCAGTATATGATAATTGTTAATAGCTAGGCAACCACACACTGTAACAGATCCAGCATCTTAAAGGAGACATCAAGTTGTGAATTCTGCATGATGCAGTCAGTCTTCAGGAACACTGCAAAGAGAAGAAAGAGGTCCTCAAAATCATCTCATGCTACTTAATAGGATAAATGGGATTTACTGGGGAAACTCTTCAGCTCTGTCTCAGTGAGCCAGATGGTGGCTGTAGGTGAAATCTTTCCAAGAAATCAAATTAAATCTCCCCTGAACATGATTAGCGGTCTAAGAACAGCTATCCCTCTATTTAGATTATGTATTTTCTCCCTTTAAAGAATATTTATGAACTGTTTTTGTTTGTACAAGCCCTAAGATGTTTGAGAGGCACAAAGTCCTGTGATTAGGGAAGCGCATTACCTTTGCCTTGTGAATTTCCATTCTGATTTTATTGAGAGATTAAGTCTGACAGAAAAGAAAAAAAGATGATTTTTTTTTAGTTGCATAGTGAACAAAATAATGGCAATGCATCAAAAAATTAGGTAAAGACGAAAAATTTTGTCTAGGACTGAATCTGTGCAAACATGAAGCAAAGAGGCACTGAGAAGAACAGATGGTCTCTCTGGAAGCAGGGAAGGAGAGTGAGGCCAAGCTTCTTGGACACATCCACCCTCCAGATAAGGTGTGTGCATCCAGACTGGTGTCAGGGCTGAGCAGTGCTGGTTGTGCTGGGGCAGCAGTCACTGTATGGCAATTTTGGCAGACAGTCAATGTGCTGTAGAGCAAAACATTGGTTTGCAATTCAGTGGGTATTCTCTTGAATTTCCAGCTCTAAAATAGGTTCTATCTACAGACATTCAGCTCATTTTACATATTTGTGCTATCACACCAATAAGGTTCTTATCCTGTGATGGAGATTATACATTTGTGAGGCACAAAGAAATGTGAGTAGTGTAAGAAAGGCCCTGAGGAAATAAGTAACTCCGTTTTAATTGCTGGCATTGGGTGGATCACTGGAAGGAAATATGCTCTACTAATTAAAAGATAAAGGATAAAAATATCAAGTGACTTCCTCATACGAGCATCAGTCAGAGAGATGAGTGGAGGCAGGGAACAGTAATGATACACACATGTAGGCTGACAGTGCCTATAACTGTAGGTTATGAATCTGTTCCTGTTTACCTTGGTTTCCCAAGGAAGCGAGACTTATGTGAGTGTGCTGTCCGTCTGTCCATCCATCAATCTTTCTATAATTTCCTCCAGTAACTTTTGAACTTGGCTAAATTCAATCACTTTTGACAGGAAATCAAGAAGTCTCAAAGCTATGAAAATCCGTGTCTGGGCAAAATACAGAGTCTTTATGACTGGCCTGGCTTTGGCAAAGTGGGAGCTCAAGAGCTGCCTTTTCAGTATAGTTTGCCATTCCATCAGTGCAGGCACTGGCCAGCCAGTCAGCACAGACGTGTCTCAGATACCTCACATGCTGCCTTTTGGTGAGCAGGTATTTTACAGACATGAGAAAAGTATCAAAGTAATGGACATGGGGCTTTACTGAGTTTGAAGAACAACTAGAAGCACTGCAGAGAGGTCACAGTTATTTTTGTGGGATCTACTGAGGCAGGACACACATCTCCATGAGACCAGATATCACTAGGTCTGGCACTGTTCACTGTTCTCCAATCAGGAGGTGCACCTATATAAAGAATACACAATTAGGAGAAGATTTTATTATCACCCAAAATTGAAAAGATAACATTATCATTTTTCAAAGTATTTTGGCACTCATATCTGTTAACTGATTCATGGCTATTAGTGATTCAGTGGGCTAAGCCTGCATTTGCTGTACTGCAGTGAAGAAAATTATTCAAACTGCTCAAGCCTATCATTGTCAAAATCTGGGTCTTGTATTAAGCATTTAAAAGTTGAAAATCTGATTCTATATATGGATATTTGAAAATATTTCTTTATGAGTTTGATCTCATCCATAATGAAGATAAAATAAAGGTTTCTACTGAGTTCAGGGGTAGTATATATGTTGCTTTAGAGTAAAATGTACTAAATATAATAAAATATCTTGCAGTAAATGAAAAATATTTGTAAAGTCAAACATGATGTAGAATTCTCATGGCTGCAGAAGACATCACAGCTTTACTAATCTTGGCACTAAATCTCCAGGAATGGCAGACAGGTCACAGCTATTGGTTGTAGAGATAATGCTCTTGGTTAGGACTGCTGGTGAGAAAGGTGTTTTCCCAATTCTCTATTTTTTAAAAAAAGTGATAATGGATGAACAGGAACTCATACAATGACTTTGTTAGCATTCACATATTGTGTGCCACTGATCTTAGAAAAATCCCTTAAAACCAGTCTGCTGTCTGATTTTTTTAAAAAATATAAATTGAATTCTGTAATGGCACTTAGGAACAAGTCAAAACTCTTATATTCACAGGTCAGATTCTTTAAGAGATAGTCTAGAAACTCATCTAGAAACTCATCTCAGGAACAACTCTTTGTGGGGTATCCTGTAAATATTCCATATCTGAATGGTAGTTACTGGCTTAAAATTTTTTTGTAGTGTAATTGTTTCAGATAACACATTTATGTTTGAATTATCACACTGTTTTCCTTGTATGCAATTAACCGCCACAAAAATGGACAATTACTTATCTTTCATATTTAAGGCCACAGGCATGTTGCTTATCACAAGATTAATCAGTATCCACAAAACCCAGAGCTGATTTTCACAAAATTTAATTGCAACTTTTGTAAGTTTTGTCTTTGTGGTCTATCTTGCCTCTTCTGTGCTACTCAATATCAGTTGACTCACTTCTTGTAAGTCCTGGTTGCTTCTTATCTGCTTCTTGTATTGTAATAATTTATAATATGCTATAATGAATTCATCATCTTCCTTAATAATTAAATAGGAATTTACTTGATCACTGTGACCTGGATAAAAAAATGCATTCTAATGCATTTTGGCACTCAAAATCCCATTTTGAAAGAGGAGTGATCTGAACAGCATATTAAAACCAAACTCAGTGTTTGGCAGTGTGCTATTTATCCACACTGCTAGGGACAGATACTGAAGGTACATTACAGACCTGACAGAGGTCCCTAAAAAGTATTCATTGCATAGGTTCAGGCCTTCGAGACTCCTTCCTCCCTCATTACCCCCAGCTGGTTTATGACCCTCTAGAACAGAAAACAGATCACGCTCCCTCTTTTCTGAGCCTGAACTCATCAGCTGATGCCGTGCCTAATGATTTAAGTGTGGTGTACACGCCAATACCATGCAGAGATCTAAGAGCTGCCTTTGAACCAAGTATGCTGGGGTAGTAAAACTAACTATATAAAATCATCTCCCTCAGAGTTCTTTGCAGCTTTTCTTTTCCTCTCAGAATGAGCTCACCCAGGTAAAGCTGCTCTACTTTATGGTGGGTACACTGGATACTTCTGCACTATCTTCATCAATCTTGCATCCCCTGTTCAGTACAGTCTGAAGTTTCTTCCCTGAAATCTAAAAATCAAGTACCTATTCTAAGAATGACCTCTCCGTATCTTCAACATCTTTAGTTCTCATATTGGGATTGACAATGCTGGGCTTTTTTTTTTTAACTTTGCTAGGAGCATTAACAATATGTATGTTTGTATGGCTCGGCTTTGTGAACGAAGATTTGGGAAGGGCTCTCCCCATGTGGGTGTGTCCTTTGAGCCTGCACAGTGGATTTTTTAGGTGAGGCACAGCGTGAACAGAACTGGCCTCACCCTTTAACTCCTAAGGTTCATCTGCCATGGCTGAGCGAGCTTGGACAGTGACAGTGAAGTCCTCAGGACTAGAACCTACAGCCCCCAGTATTCCCAAGAGATCTCCCATCCAAGTACTTACAAGAGCTGACCCTGTTTAGCTTCCGAGATCTGATGGGATCGGGTGTTAGGGTGGCATTTAACTGCCTTTAACAGGCATTAATGTTTCAGTGTAACACTGTGTAACATTTTAGAATTTTGGTTCAGTTTAATAATTTTCTTTTGTGTAGCAATCACAGTATTTTTCCAGGCTGTTTTTACTCTCTAAAGAAAAACAAGCAACAACATTCAAAGTACTTATTTACTTGCTCAAAACAACTAAATTATAATTCTAGTAGTAGACGATGAGATTAGATCAGTTGTTTAGAGGATAGTGCTAATGACATCAAGGTTGTGGGGTCAATCCTTGAATGGGTCATTCACATAAGAGTTGGACTTGATGATCCTTGTGGGTCCCATCCAGATCAGAATATTCTGTTAAATTCTGTAGAATCTCTGAATCTAGATTAAGTTTTATCCTCAGGCATTTAGGTAGCACAACCATTTTATTCAAGGGTAAATAGCTGGTAACTACTTTTGGCTTATCTAGCAATTAACAAATCTGTAGTAAACCAGTCAGTGTTACAAAATCAAACTGGCAAAAGCACAAACAGCACAAAAAGGAAGAGCATTGAAAATGGATGCATCTGGAAAACCTTGTTATAAAGCATAGTCAGTTTAGAATAATTTTTTCCTGATTCTTCTTGAACAAAGTGATTTCTTCTCATAGTAAATTGTTTAAGAAAAAAGATTTACACTGGTGCACACACTGCACTTGTATAATGTTGATGGTAATATTCGCCTGGGCTTTGTTACACTTTGCAGTGTTTATGCCTGCAAACGCAGGCATAGATGATGAAACCAGATATCTGACAAAAAAGCGTATTGGGAATGACCGAAGTTGTTGATGACTCTAGATTTCATACAAATTAGAGAAAGGATTAAGGTATTAATGTGTGCTAATCTTGGTATCAATGAGGTCCTGAAGCTGAAAATTTTATATTGGAGCTAAACTGGGACAATGTGCGAGGTTTAACTCATGCTTTATAATAAATGTGGGGTAATGGTAGCATAACACTTACTTTGGCACCTTCATTTGGATGATTAATTACAAATCATTCAAAGAAAAAAAGTACACCATGCAGTGTGTAACCTGAGGCATGGGCTCCTTGCTCCCTGTGCTGTGCGGCCTCTGCAAGCACAGCCGTGTCAGAATCTGAAAACAAAAACTGTGGAAAAAAGCAGATTCTGTGGAAATACGAAAATTCAGAACTGAAGTTTATTTGAAATAAGTTCAGAACAAGAAAGATTTCTTTATACTTGATTCCAGCTTTGTCTATTATATGTATGCCATTCACACGGATGTTACCCTGTCTGGCAGAAATCTTAGTATTGCAAAGTTGTGAATCAGAGCACAAGATGAACAAATACACAGGAAATACAAAAAAATTGCTTATTTTTACTTTCTATTTTTGATATCTGTATAACACAAATTAATTACAAATTTAAAACTAAATCAAACTGAAATTATTGCAGACTTACAGTCTCTGGATTGCAGTGTCTGGAGTTTTAATAAAGAAGACACTAGCATGTTACTTCAAAAAATTTTCCTGTTAAGAATAAAAGTATTAGTTTTAATTTCAACTGTTTTATAGGTATTTCCCAGCTGTGGACTATCTGTAAGCCATTGTCTTGTTTTGCAGAGGTGCCATCCTTCTTATGGATTTGATGTCTATTATTCTGTGAGTGAAAAATAAACAGCTGCAACCCAATCAAATGCCCAGTGAACAGAGGTGGTACATGCTCTACTCCCAGTCCCCTTGTGACAGCCTCCTGCTGGCTTCCTGCATTGGACAGGAACAGGATTTTTACTGACACAAGGGCAGGGATAGGAGCTCTTTTGGAGCTCTGTGAAGAATACAGTCCTCTGGCAGAAATGGTGGCCAGCGCTGGCTTTCCCTTGTGTCCTGGTTTTGGGTAGGATGTGTGGGAGGAATATGGAAGCAGGGCTGCTGATTTGGAATTGGAGCACCACTTTCTGCTATATTGTGCTTCTCTGTATGGACACCTGCTTTAAATTCTAAGGGGACATTGAGTCCTTAGCATTTTTAAAGTGTGCCACACAGTGATTTGCTTGCTTCAGCGAGACTTCACCACTTACAGCTCTTTTGCACAGTCAGAGCAATTTAGAGTAACACTGATGAAAAAAGAAATCTCTTGGGTACGCTTTTTTCCCCCTCTCAGTGGATGCATTATTTATAATGGCAGAAACTATTCAATTTTGGAATAAGTCTTTAAAATTCTTAATCTTATTTTCAATTGATTCTGTTTAAAACTAGTTTCTTTTACACTTCAAAGAAATTTCTTCCTGTTTCTTTCTGGACTTTTTGGACTTTTATATCATCATGATTTTCTGCTTCTGCTGGTCATGGTAATGTTACCAACATTTGCAAGTGAAATACAAATGCTGTATCTCACATTGAAGCAAAAAGGTGCAATGCTTCTTTAAAGTGATTTTAAGTGCACTTATTTGTAAATGTTAAAACCCACTGACAAATATCACTAGGGTACTTAAGTGGTGAGTTATTTTACCAGATGAAGGAGGCTGATATTGTGAGAGCAGAAGGAAACTCTCCACAAAATTGTGAAGTATCTCTGTGGAAAGACTATTGAAGCAATTTCTGAAGGCTACCACACTCCTGGAAGGTTTCCATGGCTTTGTGAGAATTCCCTAGCCCTCAATCTCCTATGCCCTCTGCCTGCTGCTGGGACAGACCTGCACATCTGAGTAATGACCTGCACATTCCCAAGATTCAGAGGACTGGAGATTCCATCTGAAGCCTAACTAGGCTTGCAAAATCTTCTGCATTTGCCTTAAAATAAAAAAAAAATGGAATTTATGATTCTTTTTGGAAACTTCAGTTAAAAACATAATCTCACTTGGGGCCAGTTGTTAGAATTAGGTAATGGGCTCTGCTGGTGCAATGGGTCTGTCAGCAGATCAGACCTGAAACAACAAAGAAATGCTTTGGAAGAAACTCTAATGAATTTATTAGCATTTTCTACAGGTTGTACTAAAAACTTCTAGAGAGAGTCTCTCAGACATGTGCCAGGAAATCATTACTATAAGGAGAAACTCATACTTTAAAGAATGTGCTCCAGTTATGTAGTTTGCAGGATCATCTGATACAGCTTTTTGCTGCTGGAGTGCAGGGTCCACCTTGACAAAGCCTTGCGGTTGGGTAGTGACCTACATAATGAGCTACATCTCTTTGCTTTCCCAGTTCTTCACAATCTACTTCTACACTACACTATTTCCACCAGACTGCGTATTCACCTCTGAGCAACCTACTGCCCCTGTGGGCCACGTGCTAGGTTTTGGAACAAAGTTCTTTTGTTCTTTCTCTCTTGCTGGAATGAAGCTCACATAGGTATTCTTTAGGTCAACTTTTCTTTTAAAACCTTCCCTTTCTAGTGATGTCTAAGAACTACAGCCAATCTGGGTGTGTAAATGATCACTGTTACCAACACCCTCTCATGTTTGTTTTGTTTTTTTTTAATTTCTCTTATGCCTTTATCTACTTCTTGTTGTTTGCCTTAGACTGCCAAGTATCTCTGAAATCTAATGTGTTCTGACTTTGCATTTGTCTGGAAACTCATAAAACAGAATCTGGAACAGTAAACAGCATGAACCCATACAGTCACATGTGAGCATCGTCCCATTGTGATGTGATGCATTCTGTGATCATAGAATCAATTGTGCACTTTTTGAATGTTGTTGGACTGAAGATCAGCTCAGAGTTTAACCACAGTGATTTGCTAACTTCCCTTATCTTTATTTTAATCATAATTCCCAAGATTCTTTGCCCCTTAAAAAAACCCATGTAGGCTGTCAGCAGCAGACATTTAGATCTTAGCTCAAAGGCAGAGAAATCCTCTTGGACCTAACTTTTTTAAAATAAGGAACTAACAAGCATACACAACCCTTCTGGATTTAAGACGTGTGACTCTACCCATGCTGAGAAACAGGTTCCCTAACTACAGCTTTCCAGCCCAAATATCTAGAATCATAGAATATCCTGAGTTGGAAAGGACCGATAAGGATCATCAAGTCCAACCCCTGGCCCTGTGCAGGACCATTCCAAGAATTCCACCCTGTGTCTGAGAGCATTGTCCAAATGCTTCTTGAATTATATCAGGCTTAGTGCTGTGACCACTGCCCTGGGGATCGTGTTCCAGTGCCCAACCACCCTTTGGATGAAGAACCTTTTCCTGATATCCAGCCTAAGCCTCCCCAACACAGCTTCAGGCCATTCTCTCGGGTCACCATGCAGAAAAGATCAGCGCCTACTCCTCTGCTTCTCCTCATGAGGAAGATGTAGACTGCTACGAGGTCTCCCCTCAACCTCCTCTAGGCTGAACAAGTCAAGTGACCTCAGCTGCTCCTGGTATGGTTCCCCTGTGCCTGCAAAGGCTCTGCCCGTGTTCTCATGGTTTTCATATATGGTATTCATGCTTCTTTTAAGTCATCTGGTTTCCTGAATTCCTCAGTCCATGCAGAGCACCCTCTGTGTCCCTGCCATCTCTGGGGCAAAAGTGGCATCTCTTCAGGGTCTCCATTTGAAGCAGGTGACCCAACCTGCTCAAGCAGCTGGGTACAGCCATAAGCCCTTAATGTCTGTGATCAGCAAGGAGCAAACATTGGTGGCTACTGAGCTTGCAAACAGACTTTTGTGCTGTTTGTATTTATAATTGCTCTGCACAATATCTGACACCAGAGTAAGATATATTTCTAGCTTTCAGTTTAAGAATAGGATTTTTTTCCCCCTGCAACAAAGCCTTCTTTCAAAAACACTTTATAACTTGCTGTGGTAGTGTTTATGTCCAGTACAATATCTTATCAAGCCTTGATGAATAGCCCTGCCTCTCCACATGTTGGCTAATGAGAAAGCTTTACCCAACCCTTGAGAGCACATGTTGCTGATTTGCTAGGACTGGGCAGGATTTAGGCACTATACTGCTGGCGGGGTGTCTGTAGTTATATGGTTATTGAAGAAGCATTAGCAGTGACATTCTGAAAGTCTGCAGCTGTTATCAGAAATTATGCATTTGCATTAGTTTCAGTCCAGTACTCTGAAACTAGCACTAACCCTCAGTGACACTCTTTGCTCAGCACACAGGCAAGTCCTTTAGTGAAACCGTGTGTTCTTTTGTTCACGGGCAAATGCAGCCCAAAATGGGTGATCTCAGTCCCTACACTGAGGCACTGGATCAGTACTGGCTCACATGAAAGAGCTGCTAACAGTCAGGAGAGGAAAGAAAACAAAACCCTACACATTCACCTGGCTGCAGTACAACAGTGTACCTTCCCTTTGGACCTCTAAGTGTTAGGGAGAAGCTGCAGCATTGTGCAGCACCATAGGAGCCATCAGTGTTGCAGTGGAGTAGGTGAAATGGAGGTAAAGCCAGGGGCTAAGGTTTTTCCAGCCTCCCCTTGGAAATCTGTACTTGTATTTCACTCTTCAGAAAATGTACATTAGCATAAGTTATTTACATGGAGATTCAGCACTAGCACTATTATGTAAGCATGTGCTGTCTTCCCTCTAACCTAAATTTCACTTACAGAAAAATACAGAAGGATTGCAGTCACATATGACATAACATCCAAGTGTGTTCAGACATCTAAGCCCTACCAGGTTTTGTCAGCCTTCTTAGACCCTTGATTTCATCTTCCTTTTCATTTTTTTGGCTATCCTTTCTCTATTCTTCTCTGTCCTGAATGCTGAGACAGAGCAACTCAGAAAAGACCTTATTCTGCTACAACTTCCTAGTCCTTTCCCATCACCCTTAAACCTTCCCCTCAGGATTACTGAGATATAATGAATTTTTCAAATTTACCATCAACTCGACATTCAGACTCAAAAATGTGATTTTTGCTGCTTAGCCACCCCTTGTAGTCAACTTCAACTGACTGTGTAAGTAAGACAGTCCTATTCACAGTTACAAGACTTGATAATTCTGCAACACAGTTTCTCTGCAGTATGTGACAGTTCCTCTTAGCAAATGGCTGTTTCAGTCTATGTGGAAGCATTCAGTGATACAAAAGCTTGTATTAAATCAATCAGATTTTGCAGGCTTATAGATAGATTGATTTCCTAGTGTCAAAAATTACTAAGAAAAAGATAGTAATTTTTCTTGCAGATTTTTCAGGAGATAATGGTTTTTAACAATTATTAAATGACAGAGGCAGACATTTAAATGTCAATATTTTTTCAAATACTTCCAATAAGTATGAGAGACCATGGCAGTGGAAACCGATATATCACACTATGAGCCTGTCTTTGAGCAGTAAATCCAGCATTTTTTTTGGAGTATGTACCATGGCAATTTTGCATCCCTGGAGAAATGTGTTGGTCAGATTACAAATAATAGGCTGATCAATTCAAATTCTTGGAATAAAAGTTGGTTCTTCATCTACTATAATTTTTTTTCTGTGAAAAAGCCCCTTCCCAAATTTTGTATCATTACTTTCTTACAACGAACCTCATTCAATAAAAGAAGAGGGTCAGCTTTTTTTTTTCACCCTTCCCATAATTTTTCTTCACTGTTCTGTAGTGTTTACGGCATTTTTGACAGAGGCATTTCTATATTACATAAATTGCCCCAATCTCTGCACTAACTGATGAAGCTAATGCTTTTTCTAGGAGACAAAAGGAAAGAAAAATTTTTCCTTCTTTGCTTATACTTGATTTTCACCAATGCTTTAATTTATTAAGGAAACAAGCTTTGAATATCACAGTAAAATCAAACACTAAGTAAAATCTAATGGCCACACATTTCCTACTAAGCAAATGTTCAGCATACCTAAATTTATATGTCTTTCTCAGGTTATTCAGGACATCTTCTGCAGAGACCACTCATTGTTTTGGGCAGAGACAAATAAATTAATTCAAACTCCATTATGGACCTTCAATGCAGAGTAATACTATTACTACTATTCGGACTTATAGAGAGGATTCTCAATTAATGTTCTCTTCTAACAGCATTTCCTTGGGTAAATGCTTTCTGTTTTCTGTTAAAAAGCAATCAAAAATATTAACCATCCTTGAGAAGCTAAATAATAGTGTTCCAATCTGTCACTAAAGTGGCAATGATGGACAGAAGTAAACCTGCAACTTTCAAAGTTGGATGGGGCATAGAAAAAAATCACATAAAATTTTTAATTATAAGAAGTCATTAATTATCTTCAGTGAACCTGGGAAGCTGCTGGAGTACTGCAAACGTGAACCATTACAGGTAGGATGGAAAAACCCCCAACACTTACAGTACTTTTTCCCTTCTGAATAATTTTTTCATTTTTCCAGAAAGATATGCATTTAAAAAGTCTTTTTACACTTACTAAAGCTTTCAGAAAAGTAAATACACATTTAAAATTACCTAAGTCACTTTGCCCCTTCCTCCTTACAACTAAAAAAAAAACCCAAACAAAATATAGGATTAAAAAAAAGCCACCAGCCAGTTAGTCCTCTCTTCAAACAACAGGTATCTTCACTGCTTCAGTGACTTGGAAAATTGTGAAGTTATCTAGCTGAACCTCTGTCGGAGGAGACCCAGGGTTTGTACAGTGGCAAAAATACTACAAGAGATGGATAGAGGAGGACGCCGAAGTCCAGGAACCCGGCTCCCCGAATATGGAAGCTCTGCGAGAGATTTATGACTCTAATGTTCACACCCTATATTGATGTTTCCCCAGTTTGAATGTTATACACCCCAATATGTCTACCCTGGTTATTTTTCCCTTAGTCGTTCCTTATCCAGGTTCCCTCTTCCCACAGAACCCTCCAAGTCGCAGCCTCCTGTCCTGGCCCGACTTGGCCGGCAGGGCCGCCCACGTGGCGCCGCTGGAGCCTGGGCAGGGGCTGTCCCTGCCTCGAAGTGCCTGAAGCCCTACGGTAGACTTTCCCCGCCCATCTCATTCTCCCATTGGTCCTTTTGCCGCTCCTCCCCTCCCTCCTTCCCTTCGTTTGCATGTACCCAATGAACTGTGTTACTCCGCCCCGTCTCCGCCCCTCTTCCCCGCCTACATCCGGGGAATTCCCATGCTCTCCTCAAAAGCCAGCGCGCGGCAATAAACTTGGCTTTTCCTCGTGGGCTCCTGGCAAGTGCGGGCTTGTTCCGTTCGGGACGGTCGTCGGGCCGGGGGCGGGAGGAGCCGACCCTCGCTTCTAAGGGGCCTGATCCTAGGGAGCTCTGCTTGTCGCTTTCCTAGCCTGGCTCCTGGAAGCGGAAACCTCTCCACCGTATCGGTGGGCTATTTACAATCCGCTGATAAACCTCTACATGAGTTTTTTACAAACCAGCTGAATTTTAGGCTCTTCCAGTATTTAAATGAATTTAACCTGCCCTCTCTATATAGTAGAGCCAAATACTGGTGTAATCTGAAAGAATTAGATCAAGTCTTTTGAAAAGAAGACAGTATTTTGGCAAATTCATTAGATAAGAAACACTCACAATCTTCATTCCAATTCAGACTGCTTTTTCCTGAGAAATTCCTTTTCTCAATGTCAGAATTTCTCATTGTTAAAGATCACTGTAAATTTTGCAATGCAGGATCCACCCTCTGGGCATGTTTGATTTGGTGTGCCCTCAGATTTTTGTCCTGCTGGTGGGGCTCTTTGCTCTCCTCTGGTATGGTCTAGGCCCTTTGCTGGCTCACCTGCAGCTGAAAGGCACCTGAAATGCAAAGGAAAATCCCTCCATGGAATACTGGGTGGATGCTGACATGGTTAACACGGAGAAACCACCTAATCAAATTATTGGGCTGACACATAATTCAAAAGGTTGACCAGCCCCAAGTTCTTGTCTCAAGGCAGGATCAGTACTGTCTGTATTTTTCTTGGCACTAATTTAAAGCCGTAGAACAATTTAGGCTGGAAGGGACCTTAGGGAATCCCTCCATTCAGACTCTCACTTGAGGTGTGCTGACATCAGCACTTTCTAAACAATTTTAATGCCCAGCAAATATGGTAACTCTATCACCCACCTCTGTGACAGTTTATGCCAGTGTTTCACTGTCTCCACTCACATACATTATTCCTAACACCTAATGTGGATTTAATTAATGAATAATAATAATAAAAAATGTTTATGACCTTTTCTGCCTTGATCCAAGAAATCCCTCTTGACAGAGAGGAAAAAGAAAATCTGTTTTCAGTGTTATAAGAACAGCCAGTCCCACACAACATAGCCCAAAGCTTGCTAGGCTTAGCCATGTCTTAATCTGCTGGAGTCATGAGAACTGGAAAGCAGCTGAGTTTTCATTAGTTCTTACTATTTTGTAGTAAACATATTTTAGTTTTGTACATACTGTTATGCTGAAACTTTCTTTTATCCTTTATTAACAATATTGATGTATATTTTGGCTTTATAACTTATTATTATTGTTGTAGTTGTGATGATGATGATGATGATGATGATGATGATGATGATGATGAAATTGTCCAAAGGAAATTGTGGTTTGTCAGGCAGCTTGGTAGGCTAGAAGAAGGTTTTGACTTACATTTGAACAGTTTACAGGTTAGTTGGTAAGAATGGCAAAAAAAGAATAAAAAGAAATTTCACATGACAGGTATTACATGTAATTATGAGGATATACTTGACAAATTTTGGTATAATTTGAAAAATTGACAGCTTGTGGGTTTTCTGATCTATGCTTAGTTGAGTGGATTAACAGTTACAACTACAACTCACACATAACTGAGTTCTTTGCTTAATTATTTTGCATGTTATTTTCTTTTCCAGGACCTTGAAGACCTTTGCAGAGTACTGTGTTAGAAAAACTATAGCCAGTAAGAGGAGCATATTTGAAGTGAAAACAAATTATATATAACACAATTTTTGGTACAGATTTCCTGGTATTCTGTTTCTTTTCATTGTGCTTGCGGTTGAATTGTGTTTCCTTATTTTCTTCTAAAAATAGGTTTGTGACCTGTTACTGAGTAGGACTGCAGAATATTAAGTAATATGCTGGATGTGTCATATCAGTCACCCTCCCACTGCAGAGGCACTCAGAAATTATGAGGGGGAACACAAAGGTGTGAGTTAAAAATATCTCATGGACTAAGTGACTGATTGGTGTTAAGATGATTATGATGTTGGAGTTGGCCCTCCTGCCTCACCAGTTTAGATACACACAGGTACAACTTCAGTTTTACTTATGACAAAAGTTTGCTGAATAGATATAACATTTGATCTGCAGTGCAATCCTGCCTTATTTAACTAGATTTATGGAGAGTAGATGTACTGTAGCTAGAGCAGTTATCCATCATGATATTTATATATTGACCTCAATATTTACCCCAGTTGGAATACATGCTGAGCAAAGGAAATCAGTCAAGTGCCAATGCAGTAAAGTCTACAAAATGTGGCTTTTCCTTAACTCATGAAGAGCCAGACAGAGCAGGTGTTGCAGCCCTAAGTATGTGGACCAAGGCAATAACTCTCGATGATAATTGGTGGGGCATGTATTTATTAAGCCAAAGAAGTGTAAATGTCATTTTACCATTTTCTTCTTTAAGTATTTTGATAACACCAAATTGTGGAAGTTTACTCATATCTGGTTTTTTGAAACGTTTTCCATAGTACAATTTCCAGAGTGTTGCACTATTAAGCTTTCTGCAATCATGAAGAATTTCTTTTACTAAGAACCTCTTTGAAAGCTGACTTGGTGTGTTTAACATCTATTTATCAGGATCTTATAGATAAATAGTTTAAAAGTTTAATTCATTATAATAGCATCTGAAATGGCCTCCAGAAATCCCAGATTCCTAGAATGGTTTGAGTTGGAAGGAACCATAAAGACCACCTAGTTCCAAGACCTCTGCCACAGATGGAGACACCTTCCACTAGACCAGATTGCTCAAAGTCCATTCAACCTGGCTTTGAGCACTTCTGGGGATGGGGGATCCACAACTTGCCTGGGCAACCTGCTCCAGTGCCTCACCACACTCACAGTAAAGAATTTCTTCCAGCTTTTAGTCTAAACCTACTGTCTTTCAGTTTAAAGCCATTCTGCCTTGTTCTGTCACTACATGTCCTTGTAAAAAGTCCCTCTCCAGCTCTCTTGTGGGCCCCCTTTAGGTACTGGAAGGTGCTCTGTGGTCTCCCCGCAGCCTTCTCTTTTCCAGGCTGAACAGCCCCAACTCTCTCAGACTGTCATCACAGGAGAGGTGCTCCAGCCTTCTGATGTCTTCATGGCCTCCTCTGGACTTGCTCCAATGGGTCCATATTCTTCTTACATTGGGGGCCTCACAGTTGGATGCAGTACTCTGGGTGGAGTCTCACAAGCCCAGAGTGGAGGGGCTCCCTCAGTCTGCTGCTCACACTTCTTTTGATGTAGCCCCTGAATACTCTTGGCTTTCTGGGCTGCAAGAGCACATTGCTGGGTCATATCAAGCTTCTTGTCCACCAACACTCCCAAATCTTCTCCTCAGGGCTGCTCTCAATTCAGTCTCCACCCGGCCTGTATTTGTGCTTAGGGTTGCCCTAAAAATCCTATAGGATCCCATGCCTGGCCTTGTTGAAGGTTGGGCACAGGCTCACCTCTCAGGCTTATCAAGGTCACTCTGCATAGCATCACTGTCCTCTGGTGCATCAACCATACCACAAACTTGGAGTCACTGGCAAACCTGCTGAGGGTGCACTCAACACTCAATCCTCTGTCCATGTCACCAGCAAAAGTGTTAAAGAGTGCCAGTCCCAGTCCTGAACACTGATGAACACCACTTGTCACTGGTCTCCACTTGGACACTGAGGCACTGACCACAGCTCTTTGAGTGCAACAATCCAGGCAATTCCTTATCCACTGAGTGTCCATCTGTTGAATATATGTTTCTCCAGTTTAGAGACAAGGATATCATTTAGGACAGTGTCAAATGCTTTGCACAAGTCCAGGCACAAGTTCACCCTAACCCTAACCCTAACCTTAACCCTAACCCTAACCCTCTCCCCTCTCCACCATTGCTGTAACCCCATCATAGAAGACCACCAGATTGGACAGGTATGATTTGCCCTTAGTGAACCCATGCTAGCTGTCATAAATCATGTCTTTATTTTACAAGTGCTTTAACCTGGCTTCTAGAAGGATCTGTTCCATGATCTTGCCAAAAACTACAGTGAGACTGACTGGCCTGTAAATCCCTGAGTCTTCCTTTTATTCTCTTTTTAAAAATGGGGGGTATATTTCCACTCACCCCGCTAGTGGGAACTTCACCAGATTGAAATCACTTCTCAAACAGGATGGATAGTGTCTTTGATAATTCCTTCACCGGTTCCCTAAGGAGCTGTGGATGCATCCCATCAGGTCCCATGGACTTTTGCATATTCAGGTTCCTTAGACAGTCTCAAACTTGATTTGCTCCTATAATGGGTAGTTCTACATTCTCCCAAACCCTGCCTTTCCCTTCTGTGACTAAGGTGGTGTGGCTGGAGCACTTGCTGGTGCAGACTGAGACAAAAACGCTGTTGAGTACCTCAGCTTTCTCCATGTTCTGGGTTACCAGGACTCCCATTTCCTAGCAGAGAGGGCTCCCATTTTCCCTAGTTTTCCTTGTATTATCAGTATACCTATAGAAGCTTTTGTTGTTGCCCTTGATGTCTCTGGTCGGGTTTAATTATATCATGGCTTTAGTTTCCTAACCTGATCAGTGGCTGTTTGAACAATCTCTCTGTACCCCTTCCAGACTACCTGCCTCTGCTTCCAATCTCTGTAGGCTGTAGGATTCCTGGAGGTCCTTGCAATTTTGCCAAACTTCCTCTTTGTTGAGATGCATTGCTCCTGAGCTTGGAGAAGGTGATGTCTGAGTATCAACCAGTTTTTTTGGGCTCCTCTTTCTTCCAGGGCTTAATCCTAGCATACTTCACCAAGGATATCCCTGAAGAGGCCCAAATCTGCTGTCCTGAAGCCCAGGGTAGCAAGCTTGCTATGCGCCCTTCCTGATGCCCTAAGAATCTTGAAATCCATAATTTTATGGTCATTGCAGCCAACACTGCCCTTGAGCTTCATGTTCCTCACCAGCTCCTGCAGCCTCTTATTCAACAGAGTTAACTGTGATGAAGAGAAAGATAATACCTATGCAAAACATCATTTCAGTAGCTTCCCGTCCACTTGCATCAACCAGTGCCGTGAAAGTTCATGACATTTAAAGGTGATATGTGGTCCCAGCACATAACCAACTACATTGTTTTCTGTTTATGCTGAAACTCCTCCTAGTGGAAATTAAATAGTCTATTGTATTTCAACTTTAATCTAGCACACAGGGATGTTAGTGGGAGTGTTTCAGCTGGTTTCAACATGTGTTGGATGAAACTCCAGCAGTCTAGCAAGATACGTCAACATTTCTTTGGTCTGAAGACTTCCCTCTGGAAATGGACTTTCCTCTTGGGCTGGTGTCTCCAGACACATTCAGCTTTTATAGATACATTCCAAGGCCCAGCAGCTATCCCAACAGCCCTTGGAGAACAGAAGACAAGGCCCTTATAGTTCTTGCCTCACTTGTTTGCCTTTGATTTATAATTCTCTATAAAGAAATACTGAGAGAGTCCTACCTGATATTTGGCATTATTTACTGCTATTTCTTAGCAGAGTGACTGAAGGCAGAAAATCAAGTTCAGCCTGGCTTAGGTGGCTGTAACAATTGCCTCTTTCTCTAGCCTCATTTTAAGTTAGGATTACATGTGTACCTGTGGTAGAGATGTGGAGGCAGTTAAGCCAAAGGGAAGTGTGTTTAAACCAGGTTGTGGTAGGGGAAAGGAAAACTACAGGGATTCACTCCTGCTTGTCCCAGACAATACTATCCTGGAAAACCTGGTGGCCCTGAACCATTTCCCTTTAACATATCACAGACAGGAGCTTCTAAGGAAAAAATGGGATCAGGCGCATCAAGATGTGTGGTCAGAGGTAGCAAGGCCTGCAACTGCACTGTCTTCCCAGGCTGATGCAGCTGGTTGTGAGGCAGATGTGAGCTGATGGCCACTGGTGGGTTTGTACTTAATTTGTATAGTCAGATCAAGGCCCTATTTTGGGGGAGCTGGAATATGGGGAGATCAGGTGCTGTAGATATGCTGGTGAATTTGTGAAGCCCTCTTAGAAAGATTGCTCTGGTCATTTCAGGGCTGTGGTGCTAATCCTTCATAAGAGAGTTCTTTGCTCTGGGGCAGGAGATGTGATGTGCTGCCTCATACAATTGCTACTACTGGTATGAGGAGCTGCAACTGCTGACAGTCACATCAGCAGAGGCTCTGAAAACCAAGTCCTCTGGAGTTTTCCCCCCTTCCCTTGATGGACCAAATATGTCACTCTCATTACAATGTGAAACGTACATTTGGCAGTCAAGCCAACATGGACAGTCAGACTATTTGGTCTGCAGGTTGCAGAAGGGAAGGGAGGGATATAGCAGAATTACTAACACTTTTATAATGTGAAAGAAATGAAAGAAACATTCTATATAATGTAACTTTACAGTAATTCCCTCTGTGGCAAGTTCCAAAATGGTATCCTTCACCTGGGAACACCACCATCACTGCTTGCCCCTGTGTAACTTTAGAACCACTTAACTATGCTGTTTTCCTTAATTTATGGTTCAGTAGTCAAAGGAAAATTAACTGGTGTCTCTGCAGTGTACCAATATTTGTGCTCTGCTTAATACTTCATATAATAATTGCCATTTCTAAGATAACATTTAAGATAATTCATAGAAAGCTGGAAAATGAGTATCAGGGAAAATGAGTGTCAGGGAAAATGAGAACTTCACACTGAAAATCCTCAATTACATGTTAGAATATTTAATTGTTGTCAAATGTTGCTCTCCATTTGCTTCTTAAGTCTAAAGTTAATGTGCTAGCTGTAATTCTAAAGGTAGAAGGAAAAGAAGTTAAGTAGTCCTTTTCAAAGTTCCTCCTTTTTTGTGTATGCCTTTTTATCATACCTAAAAAAGCTCTCCAAAATGCATTGCTGAGAGTCTTACTCAAGGTCTAGACTACTCAGATGAATTTTGAGCTGAACAATTAGTTTTGTTTCTTGTCTTAAAATTTTTTATTCATGAAGAAGTGCAGAGATCTGATGCAAAGAATGGCACCAGCATCTTTTTCAAGACAGTGGTGTTGGTTCTGCAATTCCCCAAGTTGTCTAGTGCAGAGAGGAAAGAAATAAAAGAATAGATTCAGACTAAAAACATGAAACAGATTTTATAAAGTGCCTATATGTACAACACAATTTTTATTCTTAGCACAATCTTACCAGTCAAAACAGTCAAGATGTTTGAAAAACTTCAATGGATTATTAATTTTCTAACTCAGTTGTATTTAATTTAAAATAAACAAACAGAAATAAATTATACATTTCCCCACCCAAGGCTCATAAAGCCCCATATGATAGTTCTGTATTTAGGAAGATGGTTCAAATAAGACATTGTTCTGGGCCTAGTAAAGAAGCCTGTGAAAATACACCCCAAAAGATGATTGACTGATGATTCTTTGCTTCCAAGTTGTTATCCATGACTTTTCCAGGAAAGCAGCAGTGCACCAAGCCACAAATGGTGCCTTTCAGGTACGCTAGAGAGCCATGTGGTGGAGAGAGTGAGGGCCGAGTCTCTGCCATGGCCTGTTCCCAAACTTGCAATCATTTGAAGATCTCTTGCTCAAAATTCAGGCATAAGGCAGAACTCAGTCACATCCTTAAAAGTGTCTGAGTTGAGCTTAAATGAGATGGGCTTTGCAAAGTGTGCTGTTTGTTTTGATTTTAGAAGTTTATCTCCATATATGTTCAGGAAGGTGATTATTCCTCAGTCCTTTCTCTGACTCTGTTAGAGTATTCTTGCAAGCTTGGAACCAGGAATGGTACTGCAAAAGCCAGTGTTGCTGGGAGAAGACTAGTACCAGTAATCATCTTGCTGACCTAAGCCTGTAACACAACTAAACTTTTTTTCATTTGTTTATTTATATATTATAATATTAAAAATTTTTAATATTCTATTCAATAGCCTTGGAGCTCATAGTCTCTGCTCAAAGCAGAAAACTCAAAAAGTAACATAAACTGGAAAAATGCTAACATAGATCTATGAAGTAAGTTTACTTCTTACTTTCTAGAAAGGAATTTTCCTACTATTTCCAGGGATTCCCCTGGAATCCATTGTTCTTTTCAGAAATGCAGCCATGCTGTACTGTGCCTCCTTCTCTTCCTCTTTTGCTTCCTGATAGCCCATGGTAGCTGCAGCTGTTTTGCAGACTGCAGCCTGGGCCACCCAGCTGTGCCTGGCATGTGGGGTAAGAGAATGGGAGAGCAGCCATGGCACAGTGTTGCAAATTAGTGTGATATAGGTCAAGCTGCAGGGGAGAGAGTTTGGAAGCCAAACGTGTGAGACTCGCTCTTGATGTGTGAGATTTGTCAAGTCTGCATTTTGAAGGCATAATTTAAGATCTTTCTAGAAGGGTTGGAAACACAGATTCCTTTTAAGTCCAGAGTTAAGCTTGTTAATGATTTCGAATCTTTATTACAAGATGCTATTTCTTTTGGCAATGGAAGGAGCATATTCCCTGCGATACTTCCAGGCCATCCACAGAGTAAGTGTACTCAGTTACTCTGAACTGGTCACGTAACCTTTTAAAACATTAACTTCAAAAATCTGGTCCAATCATAGCCCAACCCTTCCTGTATTTCACTATATTGTTCAGCTCAAACAAAAAGGGAAACCTTATTTTAAAAAGCTTTATAGCCCAAGTTCTACCTACATGAACTGTTTATTTTGGCAGGAAGCTACTCAACTACTATTTTTGAAAATAATGGGAAAGTAGTTACATAGACAAGAGTATGAATAATAGCATTGTTCTTTTATTCAAAGCTACCAGAACCCTCTCATTAGGTTTTAACATTCAGTTTAGGACTCTATCTCTAAACTCCTATTTTATTCTCTGGCTAAACATAAGCCAATAAACAACATCCACAACTGATATAATATTTTCATTCCATTTAATCTTCATAAGAAAAATGTAGTAGCTTTATACTTTTACTCAACACAGCAAACAAAATGTATGTGCCTAGAACATCCAGAACATACTCTGAGCTGCAACTGAGTTGAAAAACACAGTGATTGTAACAGAGAGAACGGAATTAAAAAAAAAAATCAAAAAAGTACTAATAATGCATATTTATTCTAAACTCTGTCACTGAATGTGGAAATTTGATTAAAGGCTTCCAGATTTCAGACTCCTTTCTATGCAAACACTTTTTTGGGTTCTGTGAGTTCCTCACCTTGGTCTATAAATGAGATGATAGACTGCATGGCTGAACTGAGGCACTGGGACCAGTGTAGCCTTTGCTGTGATCTGCCTGCACCTGTTTACACTGTTCATTCCTCTCAAAGACTCTCTAAGTGCACAGCACCCCAATTCCTGATGTTAAATACATTAGTAAACTTTAAGTCAGGTTGACTGTTCCTGTGTTCCCAGCTCACTACAGACACAACTTACAGAATACCGGATGTATGGTTACAGTTGTGCTCAGTTGACTCCATCTCTGGATACGCCTGCTGAAGCAGCTAACCGTCTAACATGCACTGCCAAACTCTCAAAACTTCCTGTGTTTTGCTACCCACAGAATTCCACCCGCTTTGTGCACCTGAATTACAGAGTGCTTATTCTTTCTTAATGCCAGCTGCTTTTCTGAAGTACATACATGTGCACAAAGGTAACAAGATTTGCACCTGAATGAAGTCTTCAATCTACTTTTTGCTCATAAATCAGCTATTCTAAGGTTAAAAAAACGCAAATGAACCAAGTAACAACCTCTTGTTCAACACAATCCAAATAACTGGCCCATTTTTCCTAAGCTTTTTTTATAACTTGAAGTGAAATTATCATCCAGGTATCATGAAACACTCAATTAATAAGGCAAAATCCAGATACCATGCATAAAGTAATAGAAATTTCGATTGCAACATTAGTACTAAGAGAATAAAAGTCCCTTCTAGACAATCCCATAGTGCACTCAGAGGATGACTGGGCACTGGAACAGGCTCCCCAGGGCAGTGATCACAGCACCAAGCCTGACAGTGTTGAAGAAGCATTTGGATAATGCTCTCAGGCACAGGGTGTGATTGATGGGATGCCTTGCAGAGGGCCAGAATTTGGACTCAATAATCTTGATGGGTCCTTTCCAACTTGACATATTCTATGATTCTATGAGTCACATGGACTCTTCATTATTATTTTTTCCCACGTTTATTGAGCATATAGCTATTGTGGGATGCAGTATTCAGTTGCAGGCTTTTCACGTGATGAAAGGAGATCCTAGGAACAGAAAATACAGCTGCTGATCAACTATCCATTTTTGTTCTAGTATTTCCTTACTCTATTATAATGATCTGAGCAGGTAAAGATTGAGTAGTTCTGAAAATGGGTATTGAGATTCCACTGCAGAGTTAATTTTGGATGATATTGCAGAATATAATAGTCTAACCAATCCTGGTTTTGTTTTGGTAGGAAGTTTTTCTATAGCTGAAGTTGAAAACACTTCCACCAACCCTGGCATATGAAAGTACAAATTAGGCTTTCACAGCAGAGAATGTAAAAGCATGTGCCTCTAACAGCACCCTGAGTAGGTTTAAACAAGGTCACATTAAGGTTACATAGTTTCTATTTGAAATGTAACTATGAAGTTTCTTCTTTTATGTCAATAAATGTAAGCCCAAACAGTAAGGCTCAAAAATTGATTGCCTATTCCTGTGCCAACCAATATTTTGGTTTAATGTCTTTGCTTCCTACCCTTCCTACATAATTTAGGACAGTCACATAATTTCATAAAACCTCTCTCAGTATTTTATCTGTATTGCGGTACTGCTTTGTGGCTCATCTACCAATTCTCCATGCAGTGCCTTGACCATGAGATCATCCTTCCACTTAAGTGACTCAATGCTTAGTATCTGCTGGAGCTAGTACCCAAGTGTATCAGCTGGTTACAGCAGTCAGACAGTATTTTTAGTACATTATCTTAATTTATTAGTTATCCCACCTTTTGTACCTGTTTAAAGAACGGATCAGGTAAGAAAAACCAGTGAAATACATGAAACAGTATTTTTACAACATTCCATCAGGGTCTAAGTATATATTGTCATATTTAATCCAGAAAAATGACTGAATAATGACACTGCAAGTAGGGCATCAGCTATTGATTGAAGCATTCTACATACAGCACTTTCCCCCCACGAAATATAAATAATAACTAAATATGTACCTGAATGAAAATAAAACCACATTCTTTGCCATGAAGATACATCACCATGTTTATATGAACTTCTATTTTGTCCAATAGGGCCCTATACAACCAGAACTTCATGAGCAGATGCAATTTGCAGAAAATTGGGTGAAAAGACAATGTCTTCATGTGATCACCAAAGACAGTAAACACTTTCCCTGGGCTGTTATGTATGGCCTTTGAAATGCATGGTGATCCACAAGACAGAAGCCTTTGCTTTCCTGCTGTGAAGTGCACTTGATGGCTCCAAGAGTTCTAAACCCCATCCATTGGAGATAGGTTATAAGGATCCTATTTTGTGGGAAAGAAAGCTAAGGAAGTTCCAGGAAAGCTTTTAGAAAAACTAGATACAAACCTGAGATCCCTACGAGCCTTGTCTCTTCCAAGATGTTGTCAAGTCACCTCCAATAACACAGGGTAACTTTCTAATTTAACAGTTTTTTGAAACATTTCTGTCTTGGGTATAATGCAGTGAAAACACCTATCACCATAATGTTTTCATTAGTAACTTTAGTAATCACCATTTCACCTAGTTATAATATTTCTCATGCTGTAACATAGTTGCCCCAGAAAGTCTTTTTAACTTCGACCACTGTAGGTATGCTGAAAAAGCATCTATTTACAAGTGTTCCTAATCTGCATAGCTCAGCTAAACACCCACTTTTCAATCATCTAGGCTAGATAAACAGCCCTGAAATATACCAGATGAGAAGCATAATAGCCTGAAATCTTGGGATACCAGTTATAACTTGCTGATCCATACCAGTTGGGAATCAGTGCTGAAACCTTTCTAGAGGTTCACCACCTACCACAGGCTCCCTGCTTGTAGCAGCAGTTCTTCAGAGTACAAGGTCTGTGCACTTCTATGCTTCACAGTCTTTGGTTTCCACCCTTAGTCAGCGTCATAGTGGTGTTGTATTTTGCTTTGCTGGACTTTACCATTGCATTGTTACTACTCAGAAAAAGGAAAGGCTGCTGATGAGTAACATTTCACTGCTTTCTCACAATCATGGGTGAGATAGATTTTTCTCTCCCACTGCTTTGTATGGAGCAAAAGAATCTGCTTTTCACTACGGCAGCAGCAGAAAACAGTTGTGGCTGATGAGGAAAGAGATCTGTGCTATGGAAATGAAGATTGTGAATCAGACACTAATTTCTCCCCCTTGTGAGAAAAACTAATAAAAGTTTATAAAAGGAGAAATACTGGAATGCATTCATACTGTCAAACACTCAATTCAGATCCAACTGCAGTTATTCCTATTGATTTTACTATTCCATTTTTTGTGCTGATATTTTTGTTAATAGTTTTTCCTTTAAGAATAAGGTGAGAGATTTGATACCAAGAATAATATCCAAATGATTTTTGCCTGCTTGCAAAGGCTTTGATTGTGACTTTAGTAATCAGGAACTTCCAAGCCTCTGTCTCAGACTTCATACTTGCTGTTTGGGTGAGCTGTATGCCTCTAGTTATTTCTAATGCGATACAGAGACTTTTCACCTATAAGCCATCAGGTTGAATCTAAGGTAAGAAAGAATTAAGTCAGTTAAGATTTATATATATATATATATATATATACACACACACACACACACACATAAGTAACATTCACTGCCTTCTCTTTGAGATTATTTTCGGTCAGTTTCCTCTTTAGTCCCTACTACAGACTTGTTCCTCGTCTATATTGTGTAGCCTCTGTAGGACAGAGATCACTTCCCTGTGTGCTGGGTCTAATTCAATTCAGATGGGATCTTAGATGGGTCCCCAAATGACAGTTCCCGCAGAAAACATTGAGTTACCGTGTATTCAGGTTTCCTTTATCAGCATACTCAGATGGCTAGCATTCAGAGTTCCTTGAATGAAAGCCATTGTTCACTGCCAGCCAGATTGCCCAACAGAAAGTGTAAGGTAATCTGTGCAGCACAGAGGTAGTAGATGAGACTCACTGCATTGGCACTGCGCGGTGCCTGTGCACCTGTATCTCTCTGGGAAATCTTAGACGGAGGCCAAACTGGTCTTCAGGTATTTGTGAAAATTATCATGCTATTGTCAGTGACGAACAGTGAGAAATCTTGAATTTCATATGAAAGATAATTTTGTTACTAACAGTAAAAGAAAAAAGTCTGCTTCAGGATTTTTGAGAACTGCAGATTGCTAGCACTGGCTCTGAAATAGCCCAGCATGCAGATCGCAGGAACAGAAATGGAGCTGGTCAGCAGTTTGTCTATTTGCTACTGCACGAGACAGACATAGGAGACAATAAGCATTTCAGGACTGCCTGCAAATCTGCTTTCCTGTTGCTTGCAGCACAGCCAAGCCAAACCAAGCCAGCATCTCAACACTGAGTTTCACTGGGTGCCAGATATTTCAGTCTAGATGAGGCAGAGGCAACTTTACAACTTCCATCATGTAATATTTAAAGACTGATTAGGTGTTTCTCATTTAATCACATAGATTATTAATTTCAATGAAATTACTGTTTCTCTCTGTGCCTTTAAACAGCCAGTGCATAAAAGTTGGGTTGCTAATGCAGAATTATAGCCAAGTATTCCAGTTAACTGACTGTATTCTGATTACTTAGTAACACCCAAGTATGTGTACAATTTGTCCTTGCTGTGTGCCACATAGAATGCTGCGCTACTGAGAAAAGCCTCAGAAAAGGCTGTGCTGCATTGGCTTAAGCATGTCCCTCAGCATGGTTTATATTCCAGGTAGTTAAAGAAGTCCTCGGCGAATTAAAAACACATGAGTTCTTGCTGTACCGCTCCGCAGCGCTGCAGAGCAAGTCAGAAATGACTGTCCAAAGCCTGCTCCGAAAAGCGTCATTTGCCATTCCGGCTGCGACTCCGTTGCCCCGCGGGACCGCTGGTGAGACCCGGCGAGACTCAGCCCCGGGAAAGCGGCAACACCGCACCCGAAAACCCACGGGGACACCCTGCTGGGGGAGCACAGACGTGCCGCACCCGCCGGAGGGTCCGCGGGGCTGCGCCTGCAGGTGCCCGCGGGCGCAAGGCCTGGCCTGGGGCCGCACCTGGGGAAGCGCCCGAGCTCCCCGCAGCCCCGGCAGCGCCGCCGTCCCGCCGCTCTCTCCCTCTCCCTGCCGCCGGGACACGGGGCTGGCGCTGCTCCAGCGAGCCCCGGGCAGGTGTGCCCGGCGGCGACCGCAGCCAGCGAGTCCCGATCCCGCCAGCTCGCTTCGCCCGGGGTGGCTGCGGTGCAGGGATCGTCCTCCCCTCCTGCCCTCCCCCCTCGCTGCGGGCCGCGCCGGTGGGCTTGGCTTGGCTTGCGGCTGCAGCGCGGGGCTCAGCGTGAGTCACGCAGCCCGCGGCGCGGGGAGCCGAGCGCGCAGGCACACGGGGGAGGCGGCGGGGGCGGGCGGCGAGCGGGCGGGGGCGGCAGCACCGGCTCCCCGCCCGCCCACTCGCACATGCTGCTGAGCCGCAGTCAGCTGGAGCGCTGCTTCCTCCCCAGTCGCCGCCGATGACCTCCTCGCCCGCCCGCAGCCGCTGAGGACCCCCGGCGTCCCCGCCAGGGCAGGGGATGACAGATCGGTCGCCCGCAGCCCCATCCAGCCCAGCTCGCCGCACCGCAGCATCGGCCGCTGCCACCCGCCGGAGCCGCCGCCCGAGAGGAACCGCAAAATGAACCCCCAGTGCGCCCGCTGTGGCAAAGTGGTCTATCCCACCGAGAAAGTCAACTGCCTGGACAAGGTGCTGGGGCGCGGGCGGGCGGGGACGGCGCCTCCCGGGCGTGCCCGCCCCGCTCCTCGCGGCTCTGGCGGCGCGGGCAGGGCAGGGCAGGGGCCGGCGGGGCATCGGGGCGAGCCGGCAGGTGGCAAATGCAATGTCTCAAAGGCCGTCCGTGCTCCAGCATTCGCGCTGCCACCGCCGCGGGTGGCAGCTGCCGTGTCGTGGCGCGAGCGGGGCCCGCAGCGGCCGAGGCGCCCCTGCGGTGCCCGCCCGGGAGTGAGGGCGCCCGGCGCGGTGGCGGGTCCCCGAGAGGTGAAGTTGTAGTCGGCCCTCGCCCGGCTGTAGTTGTCGATGCCTCCCCGAGCTGGGGCGGCTGCCTCTCACACCATGGGGATGGTGTCTGGGACAGCGGGGTGGCCGCAGCCCCGTCCTGCGAGGGTGTCCCCGGTGATGCTGGGTACGCCGAGCGCGGTCGCTCCGTAAATAACAACAGCGAGGCTTTGACAGATGCGCCAAATTAGCGTCCCCGGAAAGGCAATGCCAGGCGGTAGAAGCCACCGGAGGAAAATGCCGTATTGTGTACTAAATTTAGTGTCTGTGCGGCGTACCAAAAAGCCAGCCGTCACATTAGTTAGTGATTTCATTCGCGTAGTATTGCATTCTGAGCAAGCGGTGTAGGCTATTTTTTTCTAACGAGGCAAAACGTCAAACTTCTGCTTCAGTTATCTTTAAAATAATCCTGGGAAAGTCAGCATGTGGAGGTCTTGGCATTTACCTTAGCAGAGAATTTACATTTTGGAGAGTGTTTTGGAAGCACCTTTGGCTGCATGTGAAAGTAATTATTTTGATTTAGTTAACAGAGACCTATGATGCACGGCCAAAATATTGACATGTAATTGTGTTTTTACCTTTACGATACCCTGTACACCTTTCAAAACATCAGTACCGTAAGTAATTCTACTTTACATTTATTTACAGTACTGGCATAAAGGATGTTTCCACTGTGAAGTTTGCAAAATGGCTCTCAACATGAATAACTACAAAGGATATGAAAAGAAACCTTATTGCAATGCGTAAGTGTTGTAAATGTCAAGTCTTGCAGAAATGCACATGAAAAGAAAACCTGGCTGTGGATATTGTCAAATAAGTATTGTCATGCTGTAAAAACTTAATCTAGAGAGAGCAGTGCAGTCTAGAGCAGTTTAGGATCTTTTCAGATAGAGTATTCTACTTGTGACAGAAGATGAAAATACTTGATTATCATGTGTTTAGGCAGTGCTTTAATGTCAGATCTCAGGATACAGGTCCTTTCCTCCCAGAAGTGTTGGATCTGGTGCTGACTCCTGTTACATTCATTATTGGCATGCTGGAATACAATTGTCCATTATGCTACTTGTATTCAGGGTTATGGACCTGATCAGCATTTTGTAATAAGAAAACAAAGTGCATCTTGATGGTGTAGTTTACCAGAGACAGTATCCTGTTAGAGATCGTGACAGCCTATTTTTAAAACTGTGATGCTGTTCACACATCTCAGGTTTCTAAGCTAGATATTTACAAAATCCTTGTATTTTGATCTGTTCTGGATTTTGATAAAGAAAATATATTAATTTTGGTTTGATTATACTATAGTATAGTCAGTTGCATTCAACTTTTAGATTTTGTTGTTTTGTGGATTTTGAAGACCGCTTTGATATTTGTCTTGAAAGTACTGCAGAAGAGCATTTTGGTACATGTAGGAAAAAGTTGGTTATTATTCTTTGTACCATGCTCCCATGATTTGCTAATTGCATTTCAGTATGTTTTAGTCTTTAGAAACTGCTATAATATGCTTCATTAGGAGGATATCTCTTAAGATTTTGAAATCAAGTTTGATCTTATATGTTATTTGTATATTGTTATCATTTTGACCGTGACCTAATAAAAACGTGTTTTAAGAGATGGAGTTTTGAAGCTGTAGGCATTTTTAACTTTTTTTTTTTCAGAAATACTCTCCTGTACTCATCTTAAAATATTTGTTTGATATTGAAGTAGACAGACTATACTGGCCATAACAGAAAAATTCAGGAGCATATGCTTATTTCTTCCAGGATAAAACTGAAGCCAGTCAGTGTCTAAAATACAAGTTTTGTTACAAATCTGCTATGCTGCCAAAACTTGAAACACCTCTTCACTGTGCACAGTTGTACTCAGATTGCTGCAGGAGCATATGGAGTTACATATGTACGTTTGTAGCTTTCCTTGAAGTGCTCCACACAGTGTATGAGGGTGACATTAGACCTCCTGTATCAAAGTGTGGTCCGTTGGGAGTGTTGCATGCTGTAGAGAAAGCTGTGTAGGAAAGGACAGTCCTGCTTCAACAGGTGGTATGCTCCAAGTTGAGACCAACCTTGAGTATTGGCCCTAGATGGGACTCTGCTTGTGGTGCTGTTTGAATTGAGGTACAGGCTTACATCCTTTACAGTGATGGTGCCTTTTACCAATATTTCTGTGGTTAAATTTCAGTGGTTGTTTGGTCTTTCCTATGTAATCAGATACTTACTTGTATTTAACAACACTGTTTGCAAAGTCTCCTCCATGCTAATACATTGGGGTTTCCACACTGTGTATGTTAAACTTGTGTTGCAGGAGAGTTTTTCATGTATGTTATGGCATGTGGTGTGTCCTCTGGATGGATAAGGGGGAGTAGGGATGACAAATATGTTATGTACTGTTCAGGTGCTATTCTTCTGGAAGTTGCTTTGATGAGCTTTGTAATAGTGATCCTTGAAAAAATAATCTCTAACCTTGAAAAGTCTCTCAAACTGATTTATGAAATGGGAAGAAACAAAGTAAAACCATTAAAGAATTGGGATTTCTTCTATTAAAGAAGAGACAAAATGTGATGTGTAATGTCAACCATGTGAGTTTTGTTCTTAAGTCTGGTTTTTTCCCCCCCTTCTTTTAAAGAGAAACTTTAATCATGTAATCTAAATACCTTTATGTGTTCTGTGGAACCATGAAGGGAAGACTAAGATGTACTTTGTGATTTCAATAAACTTTACTATTCTTCAAAGGAGGGATAAGATATTTTTGCAAAAAAGTGTTTTGAAAATGCAGTTGACTTAAATTTTGACAAAGATCTCTTGCCTCTCAAAGGTTACTAATTTGCAAGGCAGATACTGTTACAGTATTTCAAATTATGATGTATCTTATTCAGCTTTTATTAGAAAGATGCAAATCCAGTTTTATGTTAAATGCTGTTTGATCAGAAAACCTGTGAAGAAAAGAATGTAAATTTACTCATACAAACACCTACAAGCACTTGACAAAGAGCAATTACTGTTAGACTGTTTATTGAGGCCATCCATCAATGAGAGTGTAATTTGTAGATAAAAGAGTGGAGAAGTATGCACTAATTTGAATGGGAGAGGACTGCCATGAAGTTGTTTACTGAGATGAGAAGCCATAGTTATTTTTTATAAGGACAAGTTGAAAAGCATGTATCTTTAATAATTTTTGTATCTATTTGGTAGTTCACAGGTCAGATGAGTATATTGACTATATTTTGACCTTTGAACTTAAAGTATTCCACTCTTTCTTTTTTTCCAGGGGATGAAATTAATAAATTTTGCTTCATTACTGGCAAAGAAATTGTTTTACCTGTAAAACATAATTGTTTTTCTTTTAATAAAACAAAAAGATGTTCATCTGTAAATGTTCAAACTGTATTTTTGGTGGAAATAAAGAAAGAATATATTGTGAAATACTTTAGTTCAGTGACTATTAGAAAAGGACAGAAATATTTGTAAATACAAGATTCTGCTTTTTTTTATTAAGGTCAAGTTTTTTGTTGGACAGTTTGGCATATTTCTGGTTAAATTATTGTATACCCTCCCTGTAATAAGGATACACTGATACCAAAAGTAATGACTGAGCAACTGATGTAGCATTTGTAAGTTGTAGATCTGTGAAAGATTTTAGCACTGGGTTAGAGGGAAAACTTTGTCTACATATCCCTGTGTATAATCTGGCTTTGAAAAGAATCATTTTTGTATCACAGAGTTTCCATGATCTGTCTCCTTTAAACCTTCAAATTCTTTTACTTGTAGAGTAAAGCCTGTACAACTTTGTTCTCTCCTCTCTCTCTTTTATATATTTTTTTATTTATGTAACTTACGAGCTGTTTCAGTCAGGATAGTTATCTCTGCTTGTTTATGTAGTGCTTAGAATTTTGTGCTTTTCTCTCAGCTTGGACCTCTGAGTAGTACAGTGCTGTGATAGCTTTCAGTATTGTGTTTCTCACTTGCATTCACATTTCGTCTGTAGGGCCTCATATACAACATCTTGAGGCTTGTAGATGCATAGCATGTGAACACTCCTAGTTTTGCCTTGACCACTTTAGTCTCGCCTTTTATTTGCAGTCGGACTTTAGATATGCCAGGTTGCTGCCTGATTTGCGAAATAATGTTGATGATGAGATGAAGGACTCAGACTTGTAGTCCAGTTCTGCAGTTCAGCCAAGTGCTGTGCATCGCCTGAAGCAGGTGAATGAGCTGTTCTTTGCCTCTCTGAATGCGCATAAAAGTAGTAAAAGAAAGGTTAAGAAAATTAAAATATCTGGTAATCTGATGATTTACCAAATCACAGTGGCTTTAATGCAAATCTGAACCCCGCTTCTACTTTAGTATCTGCACACAGAGATTATTAAATACCTAATTAATATATATGAAAATAAAAATAAGAAAATTTGTTGTTATTATTATTATTATTTGCAAACTCAGATCTGCTTCTTTCCAGCTGCAGATAACCAAGATGATGAAAGGAAAGGAATGGCATTTTGGCAACTAACCATCTGTGTACTAGTTCTCAAGCTTGTTAAATAATTGATTGTAGGATGATTACGTGGTCACTTATTCTTATGGATATTAATTGAAATACTTTTCTGACAGATTCACTAGACCAAAACACAAGACCACTTTTTATGCAAAATGTAGAAGGTGAAATGCATATTTTTGGAATGTGCTCTCTGCATTAGCTATACCTACTGATGCAAACAGACTTCCTGTGTGTGAACACATCCAACAGAGATGTACTTTTTAATTTTTGCAAAACCTTGTCATTTAAGCTTCTGCAGACCTGATATGCCCTCTTACCAAAGACAAACAACCTCACTATTGCAATAAATTATTCTGAAATATTTAGTATCTAAAACTGTGCTAATCACCTGTATACAGGTTTTTATTTCTGAGTTCACCATATGGAATGATTATATAACTTAAAATTTAAATATACTCTCATCAGTCTTAGTGTGGATTTATTGAGATGAAGAAAAAGTCATCACTTTTTTTTTCCTAGCGTTAATTTCTTTTTACCTTGTGCCAGTAGGAAATAGATATGCAAATACATTTGAAATATTGTGATGTTTTTAGAAGAATTGTACCACAGTCTCAATGTGCAAGTTCAGTCAAACTTTACATTTAATGTTACTATAGGGGAAGGATAAAACTGTCAAAGTTATTTTATAACAGCTTGGAAATGGTAAGAACATGGTACAGCTTTCTGGATAGTCAGATGGGCTGGAAAGTGCAAGCAGTTGCTTTTAATCTAATGTGGTCAGTAAAGGGAATCCACTGTCCCGAAAGGTGAACTTAAGTATAGAAGTTTGGTGTTAGCTGTGAAACATGAGTGGGTTTTTTTCCTACCATTCAGAAAACTTCTAGATGGTGACTAGGAGTGTCATGATATTATTCTTAGTTAAAATAGCTAGCATTATCTTATTTTTCACTATTGATTTCGTCACGTGGTTATTTTTCAATTTAAATATGTCAGGAAGAAAGAAAATGAGTAGGTAAGAAAGAATGAGTAGGTAAGAAGCCGTGAGAACAATCCTGAAATCTTATGGAGCGACTTCAATGAGTTGCAGTAAAGAGAGTGCACAAAGTAAACAGGCTTTTGTTTTAAAATTTTTCGTCTTCAACTGTTACTGAACAACAACTTAGTGTAAAAGGATAAAAATGAGTTTGGGTTGAGGGGGAAGATTTTTTTATGGTGTGGTTAACCTTACAGTCAGTTACATGTTGGGGGTTTTTTTCTGCTTTTATTTTGTCGTCTTGGTCTTTTCAGCTTTTTCTGATCATAAGATTTGATCAAAATTAAGCTATTATATAGATCAACCCAAAATGTTTATTCTTATAAAAAGAAACAACCCAGAAATATCCTTGCAAACCTAGAAGGCAGAGATTTGCACTTTGTCACTTCATTAACTTTGTGTATTGAAGACTTTCCTCTTAGGACTTAATGTTAAGTGAGGAATGCAAATAACAGAATCACTAGAAAAACAGCTGGTAAGGATCTCAACACAGATGCAAATAGACCTATATCTTTTAAGTCCATTTTTTTTTTCAGCATCCCATGAGTATGGACTCCAGTATTTGAAAATATTTGTCTCTCCTCAGCAATCTTTTCTTCAAACAAAACAGTTCTAACTTTATCCTCATGAAATGTGTTTTTGTTAATTCTTGTTTCTCTACCTTCCATTATACCCAAATTGCATTTGATATATATATATATATATATCTATATATATAAAATTACATATATATATATATTACCAGAGCTGGTAGTACAAATGTACTTGTGTTTAATTTTTCTCCTATATCCCAGTACAGTCTTTGCCTTCTTTTTAATGTTGTAAAACCCAAACTACTGTTAAGTCATATTTAAATTGTTTTGGGCCATATTTTTATGCAGAATTGCAACCTCAACAGTTATCATCCATTATCTGAGCAGTTAATTGTTCTTGGCTAAGCACAGAATCTTCCACTTGGTTCTCATTGAGCTAAATCTCCATTTTTCCCCAGGCTGCTTCTCCAATTTGTCAAGTTCATTTTATATTCTAATTTTGTTCTCTAATGTGCTTACAGCCCCCTCCTATCAACCTGTCAACCCTCCCACCAGAAAGCCTGTAAGCACATTGCAAATTTAATAAGTGTAATCTTCATTTCATCCCCCAGGTTGCTAGCTGAAGGCCTGGAAGGGTGTTGGGAGCAGTGTGTGCTGCTGTGGTCTGATGCAGCCTTTCCTTCTGGAGTGAGCAGTAATGAATGGGAAAAGTACTTTATCTTCACTACTTATTCATGAAGTGCTAGATCAAGCATTGAGTTCTGTGTGAGAAAGGAAGTAAAATTGTGAAATTGTGGATATTTATGCAAACTTGGCTTAAATAGAAGGGACCGTTACATGTAGAGGAAACATACATTCCTGCTGCTCAGTGCTGTGTTATCTTACTTGGTTAATTGAGTATTCGGTCCAAATTAGTATTGGTAGTATCCAGTAATAAAAAGGAAAGTAGGACAAGAAGCTGAGCCTATTTGCTAGAACAATTGAAGGAGCCTCTCGGGCAAAATATGTTTGAGTTTCTGAAAGGTGTTTGATGCATATCTTTAAACTCTTTCTAGAAGGCACATAAGAACACTTTTTCAGAGTTGCTGAATACTGTTCATGAGGCAGATTGTAGTTAGTTGCAAAGGAGTTACTAAAGAATAATTATCACTGGCACAGGTCTTGGGAAGAGTTGGTCTGCTTTTTATTCCTGTGACTGCACCTAATAAATGGGATGCAAACCTATTGCTCATGTTCTATTTCAAACACGTTCAATTGGCCATGTACTGATTTTATGTTTGGTCAAGATCTGCATATACCACCTTACATGCATGGAGGATATGCAGGGAGAGGACTCTGTGAGCTCCAATAGGTGCCTTGGTTTGCATCACTGAAAGCTGTGGAGAGCTCCATGGAGTCCTATGGCTTAGGTGAAGCCAGCCTGCTTCCCTGCTGGGCCAAGTGGAGTTGAAAAACTGCCCTGAGGGAGATGATACCTTTTTCTCTCAGAGCAGGTGAATTCTTAGGTTGTATTAAGCCAGTTCTGTCATGTCCAGTCCCTGATCTGAGTGTAGGGTCTGTGTTTAGAATTCACATTTTAATATTTTAACTGTTGGTACAATATTGTTGTTGTCCCTGCTGTTGCTCTGAAGGGACAATTACAATTTAGTATTGCTTAGGACATAGCCAGGACAAGTAAATTAAAAATATGCAAATTAATATAATACATTTTATTTTATGTTATTCAAGACTGCACTAAACATAGAAATCTTTGCTGTGTGGAATCCTGGTCTGTTGCCAGTTTACATCTTTGCTCAAGTAAATGCGTGTTTTTAATATGTATGATCATTGGTCATTGTAGACAGTAGATGATTTTCCAAGGAAGAGAACATGCATATCCTCAGCACCTGTAATCATAGAATATACTGAACATATATTGTCAGGGGATTGTGATTACTGAGACACAATTTCAGTAAGCAAGTTTTTTTTGCTTGCTAGTCTTTTAGCCACTGTTGATGCTCAGGGTTATCTTGGTTTTTCTTACTGACTGTTTCTGTACTTAGTCCTAAAGACTGATTAAGGTTTTTTCATTGTATTTACTAAAATATTTAGGCAACAGAACAAGAACAATAGATGAAATTTTGTAATTTTGAATAATTTACTTCTTTGCATTGCGTAGCCTGAGCTTTGGAAGAGGTAATAACCAGTTGTAGCAAGCCTGTGAAATCTTGATGGTATGCTTTGATAATAGCTTTGTGATTTAACTGTTTGAGGTTTCAAATGTTCTAAACCATAGAAATTCCCATCATATTTGGCAAAGAACTTAAGAAAAGTATTTTCACCTGGCTGAATTTGAAGTTCATGCGGCTCTGCTAACATTGCTATTGGTAGCAAATAAATCTGCTGAGCTGATATACTCTATATACTTCATAAAGCTTGAAGAAAAATCAATGTATGTTGCAATCTTTCTCTATTGGCATCACTGACTATGTGGATTCAAAATTGTATGAATGACACATCATGTCTGTCAGTTCAGTCTCAAGAAACATGTTTTGCTGTTTACATAAAGTATCAGTGGAAGCTTACTGTAATTATCCAGACAATGCACAATCTTGGATGAGTGATCAATAAATCTTATTTTCTTCATTTTGAATATTGTGGAGTGCTTATAGAAATGTTTCTAAATTTAGAGAATGTAGAAGTTACACCGAGAGCAGCATTTGGCTGTGTGATGTTGAGGTTCTTTGAAAAGGAAAAGGTAGGCAGGACTCACAAAGGAAAAGTTTGCTATAGGAAAAAGTGGGTGAAGTACTTGTGGAATAACTGGTCTGCCTCAATATAAATGACACCACCGAGTTCATGATATCTCTAGTTATGTCATCTGACATTGTAGCTTTTTAAAAAACAAAAAATCTGCAGTTAATTCTCCTTGATTTGCCTATCAGTCCATTTCTTCTCTCTTTACTTCCCTCTGTTTTCTGATGTTGGAGCTGATGCTGCATTAGAATTGGCCAAAATATTTTCCTTTGCTTTTTCTTCGTGATGCTTGTGTAACTTTTATTTGTACTAGAGGGGAAAATCTGGATGATGAGTAGTGCAGAATTTTTACTGTCTCATACTTCCTCCTGCCCCTGTGTCTCCTGTTTCCCTTCTCCAAATACTGCTGTTCTTAGTTGTGCTGCAACTGTGTGATGATAGCTGATGCCATAATATCTTGATATGAGAAGGGCACAAACATGTGTGATCAGTGTCACATTTGAGAGAAGACTACAGCAGCTTAGTTTTAAAATAAAAAACTAACTGTAGTTTGGCCAGTAGTCATTTAAGCATATATTATAAAGGCCTTTCTGGGAAGTGCACAGTTACTCTTTAAAGATGATTTCTTAAAATCTATGTGGATACTGGGTAAGTTACCTCTGTGCTTCACAGTTTCAAAAATTCACACTAGTTTTTTTCCCACCTGAGGAGAGCACATGTTTAGAGGTAGTCCATCATGTTCTCCCTCTCTAAATGGCAGAATTTTTCACACAGGTGTATTGGTGTAATGCCAATTTCACAGATGTAAAAATAAAGTTGTGCTGCATTTTTATTTAGTTAATATTACCTCAGGTATTATTTTTTTAACTTAGCAAACTAAGTGGTAATAGCTGTTTTTGTTTTGTTCTGTTCCAGTTTTACTCTAGAAGAATTCAATACTCGTAATGCAATTCCTTTTGATATAAGTAAACTATAAATAGAAATACTTAGGGAAAGATTTAAAAGAAAAAAGATGCTGATTTCAGACTGAACTAAAATGCAAGTTGCTAAGTTTGTGGAGGGGAAAAGCGGTAAGAGGAAATAAATTGGCTAAATAAAAGAGCATGGGCTATTTCTGCTGAACAGTGTAGAGTGGCATACATTCAACACAGTAGGGTGTTCACATGTTTCATAGCATTGGTTGTGTGCATCTGCAAATGCAAGAGAGTAGAAGTTTCTGCCTCTATTTGCCTGGTCATGCAAAAAGGAAAGGGGCCAGTATGAGGATTTCCAGCAGCAGAAGTGCTCAATAAGTGGTTGACTGGAAGATGATGAGCACTGTTAGAACAGGCAGCACACTTGGTGTGTTGCTGTAAGGGAGGTGACAGTACATATTTTAAAGAACCTATCTGAAAATACATATGTCAAAAAGCAAAGGTACTTAGAAGACTTGCAGTTATTTGTCTGAAGCTGCTGTTTGTTTGATGCAGTGATACTACTGCCTTTGTTGTTTGTGTTTGATGGGTAGCAGAGAAGTGATACTGATGGAGGGTGAATAAAGAGAAATGCCCACTGGAACAAGCTTGGTTCTAAAAATATTATCTAGACATATTTGATAGAAATTTTGCTATAACATAGTAAGGTCTAAGAGTTATATTTTGCAGTAGTTGATAGGAATTTGTCAGGCTATCAGAAAGCAGATGAAGTTTGTTGCAAGAGTTAGCATAACTTGTTTAAACACTGTGGCATTAGCACAAAATTGTTAGGAGGAATGGAGAAATGGAAAATCAGTCTGGAGGAAAAAATGTATCAAAATATATATTTTTTATATATAGTATTTTACAAATATGTGAAAGGAATTGGTACCTCTGGTAAATGGGCTAAATTATGGGAAACTTCATACTGATGATATGTCTGCTTATACAAGGTGGGGAAAAAGAGTACAAAGAAAGGAAGGATGGATGGAAAAGAGAATGTATAAAAATGTTGGTTGAACTTTTCAGTTTAGCAACAGCAAACTATATTTCTGAAATGGTCGTACTTTTGAGTCTTTAATTGGGATTGGGCTGCTACCATGGTGAATCATGTCATGAGCTTTTGGCTTATTTTGATCTGAAGATCATAAGAGAGATTAAACAGACATTTTTAGATACCTCACTATTTATACTGCTGTGTGGCTTCCATTATAGTTGTGTCAGAAATGTTGGAAATCCCTGTTAACAAGAATGGAAGAAGCTGGTAGAAAAAGGAAGACCAAGTAGATGAGCTTGGATTGAGTTAATGGTCAGTGTGTTCCATGAAATACTCCTCCATGAAGCCAGGTCTCAGTTTGCAGGGGCTGACACAGAATATTTGATCAGTCTGTGTTCCATTAATTATGTCATTATTTTAATGATAAATGAATATTCAGAGTAGGAGATGCTGTTGCTATATGAAATGTGATTTGGTTTATTGCCACTGCAGGTCCTGAAGACTTCATCCTGCTTTGAGGAACTTGCAGTGAAGTGATTGTGATGAGGTTAGGAATGAATGAGTAATATCATGACAACTGGAAAAAAATAGTTTCTCAATTTTATGCCCCCTGAGAAATATTTCTTTACACTGAGCTAGGATACCAAATTAGTGTCCCTAGGAAGGTGAAAAGGTTGAGGGGAAACTAAGAAGTGCAGTGAAAGTCATGTGAAAATGAGAACAGCATGTGTGATTAGTTTTTCTGCTAGTCTCATTCAAGTAAATCTAGATTGTAAATTTTTTTTCCAATTAGATGAACATGGATATTCTTCTGAGAAGTCATTATTTAGATTGGCACTGTTAATGTTTTGCATTTATCAATTATGAGCAACTCAGCATAGCCAAAACTTTATCTTTGGAGTTTGTCTTGAAAAATAAGAGATCATATTGTTCTACAGGCTACTAAACTGCTTCAGTACCTAAGGATATTTTTGTAGAACTTGAAAAACTTAACAATAATTTATAAATAGGGCTTTCACTTATAGTTACTTCTGGAAGTTTAGAAAGACATTCTGAAGTCTGAATATAAGGTGGTCAAGCATTGTATTAATTTCACTTTGTGCTAAAGACCTTTCAGGATGACTTTTGTTTTTGTGGAGCTGAGACTTGAAAGAGTAGTATTCAATTTCTTATACTGATTAAATGCTTAACTTTCATGACCCTGCTACTACTGCTGTTTCAAGCCTCATTTGGGTCAGCAGCAGGAATTTCTCTTACTGCCCAAAAGGCAATGACAGATTATCTCCTATGCAGAATAATACTGTGTATGCAATATATTAATAAAGGAAAATTTTAAGCTTGTCAAGCTGGGTATGGGTGTGAAGGATATTGTAATGTGCTTTTGGAAGTCAAAGGAAACAGGGTAGAACTGGTTGTTTTTCTCTCATTACTTATTTCTCCCTGAGGAGAATGGCAACTCCTCTTTTTTCATAGCTTTCTCCATTCTGTCACTTCTGTTCTGCTTGGAGACAGAGGCTCTGATGGACTTAGCTTGCTGAGCAAACAAGCCCTTTTGTTTTATTCTGCCATTTTCCTTTGTGCATTGGCTGAGCCACCTGGTTGTTTGGTGTCAGATCTCTCCAGCAGATTTCTCTTCTCAGTTGCAGGCCTCACTCAGTTGAAGCAGTAATTCAGCATCTGGTGTGCTGTGACCACTGCCCATGGTGTGAAAGAAAGGTGTGTCTCCCTTGTTGCCCTGTGTGTACATCCTGGATATCATGTGTAAATGTTTAAGGTCTCTGATGTGGATCTTCACAAAGACTGCTACAGTAAGGCAGCACTTCACACCTGGGATAACAGATACTCATATATGCAGTTAATAGTAACTATAACAGCTGTTACCAAAGAAATCAGAACTGGGCATTCAGGAACAGACTTACAGCAGATATTTAAAGTTGATAGTCCAGTAGATTAACCTTTCATAGTTAAAATTAATACTAATTAATTTTATGCCTGTTATATTTTTTCAGTGGAACAGTTTCTTAGTAGGAGATGTTTTGCATGAATTTTCCAGTTTCAACCTTTTTTTTTTCTCCCCCCTGTAGGAATGTGGATTTTATCTGTGTTGGTTGTATAGCAGCAGAATGCTTTCAGGGACAAAGTATTTAGTTTTGTCAGCTAAGCTGATCTTGTTTATGTGTATTTAGCCAAAACAACTTTTATGAAAACATTAAAAGATTATCTGTATTTATTACATGTATTAATTTTATTATAGTTGTACATTCCATTCGTGTTATCAAAGCAATTTACAAATAAGAACCTATCAAAGTGGAAGGAGATAAAATATGTTATTTTCAAGAACATGGAGTTGTAATATAGTTGGGGTTCTTTACTATAGCTTGTGAAGAATAGTAATTTTAAGGGAAAATGTTCATTGTGAAGAAAATTTTGATCACAATTCTTCACTGAAAAGAATGTTTTATCCCAGTCACAGATGATATTAAGAATGGTTTGCATTTTTATGCAACTGGATGTGAGAAGCTCTGCTGCTTCCTGAGGTGTGGGAGGAAGTTTAGAAGAAGTTTGTAGTGGGGATGACCTTGTAGAGCACTTGGACACACAAACTTTATAACTGTTGCAGTCTCCATTTTTTATTTTCTTCTTACTAACCATATGTTCCTTTAATTTTATTAGGACTTCATTAACAACTGTGTTGTTTCATTTTATATAGACTTCAATTAACATTTTGGGTCCAGTGCCCATTACTTTAATATATCAAGGAGTGTGTTAGAAAGACTGTCCACAGCATGTTGAATATTGCTCTGGAAAGCAAAGTAATGAATTTGGGCATAGTTAACTCTAAACAATCCTAAGACTGTTAAAATGCTTACAAAGCATTTCAAGATAGCTCTACCTTATTTTAAGTTGAATTCTTTACCATCTATGGTCTTTGGTTCCTGTATGATTTTTCTAGAAGGTTTTGTGTCAAGGTCTCAAACTGATAGTGTATCTGCTAAAGTTTTTGGTCTTGCAAAGACCCAAGTTGCAGAATGAAACTCAGTCTTATGAACCAGGTGACATTTAGAACTTGGTGTTTTCTGTAATCACATGTATGATGAATATATTGCTAGAATGGAGATTTTACACATAAAGTAATTTAAAATTTGCTAAGAAACATGTTTGATTTCATGAATGATTGTTCTTTTGCTATATGTTTTTGAGAGAAACCTTTAAGAGAAGAGGCATTCTCTTATTTGCACAATTTCTTCTTTTTTTTTTTACCCAAGAAACAGACTAGTGCAAATTTATATGATGTTACCAGGAACATCTGTATCTCTATATCCCATATACACAACAAAAAAGAAAGATGCTGCTCTAATATCTTGATAGTTTTAGTTTAGAGTATTACAGTTAGGGAGAGTTTAAATTTGTCTCCTTGGTACTTTGTTGTTTTTTAAGGGTAACATGACCAGTAATGTCTTTGTACATCTTCCTTTGCAACATAACTGCATAGCTCCTGTGAAAGTTAAGGTTAAAATAATTTCTTTATTTTTCCTCATGACTGTCTACTTTCATGTGAGCCAATTCTTTTTTAATTCTAGGCTTGAAAAATACACCTATAAATGCTAAATAAACAAACAAAAAAATGGTATTGTTTTCCCATCCCTATTGCATGTTATTTAAAACATGTTTAGTCTGGTAAGAACTAGATTGGTCATTTTGGTACATATATTGCTTGCAACTTTTCTTTTGGGCAGTTAAGGTCAGTGAGACAATTTAACAGTAAATTGTCTAACATTTTTTCTGTTATAGTGTGACTTTTGAGAATGTTTATGTTAATTTTCAAAAGTTCTTTTTCTAAAGCAAAATTAGGTAAAAAAACTAACCTGGCATTTTCCTTAAAGAAATGAACAGGACTGGAAGCCTTCATGGCACCATTTTCTTATCTACTATAAAGCAACTACACTAAAGAATCATCTGTTTTGGTCATAGTAAATTAAGTAGTAGATGGGCAAAAGCTGGGAAAGCTTCAACACTTAGAACTCTACAAATAGTCAAGCAACTACCAATTTCCCCAAAGAAGTGATGGGATTATTTTTGAATAGGGGAAGCTTAATCACAGCTTTTAGTATGTGGAAGATGCTGGATATGAAACCAGTGGGTAATGATAGAAATATACACCTCAGCTGAAAAGATTTTTCCATATGCCATAATGTTCATGAAGGCTGTGCTAAGTAGATCTTGATAAACAATTCTGTTGATGCATAGGAAATCATCTTGTCTGTGTTAGTTTTGCAATAAAGTTGGGTGAAAAGCAAAAAATATTTGCTGTTCCCATAAAAAAATCAGATCTTAAAATAGGAATGCACTGAACACAGAAAAGGAGAAGATCCTGCAGAGTCAGACTGTCATTTATACTGTTGTTTTTGAAGTGAAACACTTGAAGCACACAATCATCAATTATATAATTTGTTTTTGGAGTTCCTGTTATCGTCATAGTTGAATACTTTTCACCCAGGGGATGTTAGTTATATAAAGCTGATGGGCCAGTGTATTATAAAAGTGTATACCTCTGATAGGGGGCTGGATTTCTTCATGTCCTGGAACATTGTTTTGAGGACTGACCAGTAAAAGTGAGGACAATGAACTGAAACAGCCTTATCTTAAGTGTAGAGTATTGAAGGAAGTTTGACAGAATTAAATACTCAAAAATACCTTTTGAACTGTACTATGGTGGTAGTTACTTTTCAGACATTGCACTGGAGGGGACCTTTTAAAAGTTGAAGGTGCTCTTTAGATGTGGTAGCAAATAGAACTGCTGCTTGTATCTCTTACGCTTCTCTTGTCACAAGAAAACAGTAGTGTAGATGGTATGTCTGAAAAGTAATTGAAAAAAGTAATTGAAGTAGGCCACTACCAATTCTACATTCTGTTTTCTCAATGGAAGGAATTAAAAAATACAACCTTTTGTACTTCCTTTGATGTTCAATTTGTCACCCTTTTCCCAGCAGGAGAGATGTGCTCAGTGGAATTATCCTGTGGTTTGATTTCCTTTGTTCTGTAAGCAGACCAGCTTTTATTGACCTTCCAAGAAGATGTACACATTAGGATAGTGGATTATGTCATTAAGTTATGTTTTGACTGGCATAAAATATTAAGAGTCGTAACCATTTCCTTAAGACAAGAAATATGTAAAGTGGTGAGGAGAGAAGTCCTCACTGTGCGGTACCACTGACACAAAGCAGGGGTACATTAAAGTGCACTCTGGGTGAAAGAGGAAGGGGGAGGTATAGAAATGTGACATTCCAGGAAGGCTGGGCTATGGACCAAGTTGTTGCTGCAGGAGAATTTAGAATGGAAAGGCCTCTACACATATTACACGTTCCTTGAATGTTTAAAACAGGCAGAAGAACTTAAAAGGCATGACGGAATAAAGCTGGCAAGTTTTGCCTTCTGCTCCATCCACACAGGTTGTTAAATGATTCTCCTTGCTGTGATAGTAGAGAGCCTGCCAGGAGTGCATTAAGCATCGTGATTAATGTCTGTCACATGTTTGTTCTCTCATCTTCTCCCCAGCAGGTGGTGTGTATATGCAGTGGTTCTTTTTAAGGTTTAAAGAAAACAAGGCTCTCTGCAAAGATGCATGTTATGTGTAAAAGGACGCAATATCAATAAGTGGAACATGTGCTTGGAGCAGAAAGGGCTTGTGATGTCCCTGAGTTCCTAAAAACTGGGCTGAACAAGGAACAAACTGTCTCCAGGAAGGTTCTGTCTCCATTACAGCGGTTTTCTGCTATTGTTCTAGAGACTTCTTGTAAGCCAGAAGTAGTAAAATAAGTCTTCCTTAAGATTGGGTTAAGATTGGAGGCAGCCTGGGCTGCAGCAACCATGCCCTGGTGAGTTTGTGATCTTAAGGAGCACGGGCCTGGTGAGGAGCAAAGTCATGGCTGAGCAAGGATCTGCTCCTCACACTGAGGAGTAGGAAGGAAATGCACAACCGGTGGAAGCAGAGTCAGGTGACTTGTGGAGAGTACAGGGATATTGTTTGAATGTGTAGAGATGGGGTCTAGAAAGCTAAGGCACAGAAGGAACAGGACTTAGCAAGGGATGCAAAGAATAACAAGTGGAGTTTCTCTAAGTCAGAAAAGAAAGGCCAAGGAGAGTGTATCCCCCCCTGAAAAAAGTAGGGAGAACTGACAACAATGTATACAGAAAAGGTTGAGGTACTCAATGAGTTCTTTGCTGGCAATCAGACTTCCCATATCTCTGAAGTCCCTGAACCTCCAGGGTGGGGTTTGGGGGAGCAAGGACCCTCCCACTGTAGGTGGGATGCAAGTCTGGAACCACATGAAATGAAAAGCCTGACAACATGCATCTCAGGGTCTTGAGGGAGCTGGCTGATGTTATTGTCAAGCTACTCTACCATATTTGAAAAATCATGGCAGTCAAAGTCCCTGGTGACTGGAATAAGGGAAATGTCACTCCTATTTTTGAACAGAAGGGAAGGGAAGACCTGGAGAACAATAGGCTGGTTAGGCTTAGCTCTGCCTTGGAAGATCATAGGGCAGAACTTTATGGTAGCAGTGTTAAGGCATGTACAAGACAAGGCTGTGATCTGAGACAGCCAGCATGGCTTTACCAACGGCAGATTGTGCCTGACCAATCCGGTGTCCCTCAGGGCTCTGGTTTGGGGTTGATGCTCTTCAATATCTTCATTAATGACATAGACAGTGAGATCAAGTGTGCCCTCAGCAAATTTGCAGACGACACAAGGGTGAGAGGTGCAGTTGACACACTCGGAGGATGGGATGCCAGCCAGAGGGACCTGGACAAAATTGAGAAGGGGGTCCATAAGAACTCATGAAGCTGAACAAGTCCAGTTGGAAGCTGTTGCACCTGGTATGGGGCAATCCTAGAAATGAGTACAAACTGGAACAAAAACTTACTGAGAGCAGGACTTGATGTTCTTAGTGGATGAGAAGGTCAACATGAACCAACAGTGTGTGCTTGCAGCCCAGAAAGCCAACCACATCCTGGGCTGCATCAAAATAGGAGTGGCCAACAGGTCAAGTGAGGTGATTCTCCTCCTCTACTCTGCCCTCATGAGACCACACCTTACATCCAGCTCTGGGGTGCCCAGCACAAGAAAGATGTGGACCTGTTTGATTTTGTCCAGAGGAGGCCATGAAAATGATCAGAGGGCTGGAGACAGGCTGAGAGAGTTGGGGCCATTGAGCCAGAAGAACAGAAGGCTGTGGGGAGATCTCATTGCAGCCTTCTAGTACTTAAAGGGGATTTATAAAACAGAATGAAAGTGACTTTTTACACAGGTCGATAGTGATAGGACAACAGGGAATGGTCTAAAACTGAAAGATGAGGGATTTTGATTAGATGTGAGAAAGAAATCCTTTACTCTGGGTGGTGAGGCACTGGAACAGGTTGTCCAGAGAAGTTGTGGATGTCCCCTCCCTGGAAGTGTTGAAGGCCAGGTTTGATGGGGACCTGAACAACCTGATCTAGTGGGTGGCATTCCTGTCCATGGCGGGTGGAGATTGCAACTAGATGATCTTTAAGGTTCCTTCAAACTCAAACCATTCTGTGATTCTATGTTTAAATTTGAGTTACATTTTAAAATATTTATTCACATTTGATATGAGGTCAGATAACTTGAACTTTGAAACTCTGTGGAATGGCAGGACTGACAGTGGCAGAAAAATTTCATGTGCTTATGACAATCTCTTTTGCTTAGAGGGCATTCTGGTCTAGTCTATATGAATTGGAAGTTTCCTCACATTACTTGATAAGCCCACAGAATGTCTGAGTGCTGGACTGATGGGGACATGCATTCTGAGTGCAGCCAGTTATTAGAAAGGTGCTTATACTTGTGTATTTATGACTGGAAAAAAAGTCTTTTTTATATTGGAAGTGCAACAAAAAAATTAACTATAGTATCACAACATTCCTATTCCCCATTGTATATATGAGTATGATATCTTCTCTGTATAGTTTTAATAATGACTATTAATAGATTATTTAAAGTAGTATTTATTTTTGTATAGTTCAGATGCCGTTAAGTGGCAGAATGAAATGCCTATGATGAATAATTAAACTAATTTGAAAAAATTTCTAGCTATTTAATCTGAAAAATACATCATGATTGTTAGATCTTTGCAGAGTTCATTGTATGGTGAAAATGCCTACAACTGATATAAACAGATTTACATTTTCTATGTATCTAAACTATTTCAACAACCATAAAACTAAACAAAACTCCTTCCTTTAATATGAACACATCCTCCTCTCTTTGGCTATTCAATCTGAGGTTGTATTTGAGTACCGTTACCTTGGAATTTTAATCTCATTTACACAAGGTCTTGGTTACAGTTGCTTAGTAACACACTATGGACAACAGATTTGTTGATTTATGATAATCTATCTGCAATATCCTTATAATTAAAGATGATGAAAGGAAATCCAGTACACCATGTGGGTGTGTATTGCAGCAGTATGTTTCTAACAATCTCTGTCTTCACCATGTATCTTGCAGGGAGTGTCATTGTAGGGGTTGATGTCTGATGTAACTCACCTGACACCTGGCTCACACCGTTGTGTGGACTTGGGTGGTAGTTGGATAATGCTGTTTAACACTTTGTAGGTGAATCTGAAATCCAGAGGTTTAGCAATTAACTTCCATGGGACTGCAATTCCAACATGACAGTTGTTTTCTCAGACTTGCATTGATATCAGGACCAATCTGTATGAGAAAGAGGCTCATGATTCATTTTTACATAGTGTTACACTTATGTTCCCAGGAGAGAGAAGTGTGTTAGAGGCTGAGCATCATAAGACTTGTAAAACATCTTTTTTGACAGCTAAAGGAAGTATCTAGAGAAGTGTTGGCTGTTGAGTGTTGCATGTCTTCAAGTACTTACTGTATTTTAAGGTTTCCTGAAATCTTTAAGGTCTTTTATTTCTTTGCAAATAGGGCTCAAGATTTCTGTTTACCTCCTCTGCAATATATTGCAGAAGAATTTAGAAACTGAGAAATTTCTAATGCTAGCATGCTTATTGTTTGAAATGCCTGTGAAAGCAAAAATTAAGCAAGCACCTCTGAGACAGATGGAGTGTTATTAAAATCCTGGAGCCTACTTTAATCACAGACCCAACCCCATGAAAAAATGCAAATGAATTTCACAAATTTATAAATAAACCAAACTAAATGCCCTATAGGATGAGGTCTGAATTTAGTTTCTTGTTCTATGTGTTTTAGAGGATAAAAAGTTTGTTCAACTCAATTATTTTAAAAGTGCTATTCACATGGCTCATTTCAGTTGAATGTTTTGCTTTCTGCTTTCAAATGCTTGTAACCTTTTATGGTTGTTTCACTACTGCTGTATCCCTTGACTTGAAAACTGTGGGTGGCATTCATCTTGCCTACCTTTGACATATCCCACATTGACATACATAAGCTGAAATCATTGTTCTAGTCCTGTTTTTGTAGCTGGTGGAAGAATAAATAAAACTTTAAGGTTTCAGTTCATCTGAGTCATTTTATGATAGATGAAACAGACTTTATTAATCATTAATTATGTTAACTTAATCTTCATGAATTGCCTCATACAGAGGCATACCTGTCATGAAGTGAATCTTCTGTGAGAGTCAGTTTGCAATGTCAGAACAAGTATCTTAATGTTCTGGAGCTTGTACCAACTCAGGTTTCCAGTCCTTTGGTGTTTCATTGGCACTTGAGCAAGCTTGTGGGAGAGGAAAGATTTCAGTTGTTCCATTCCATTTTTAAGCCTGTTTTTGAGCTCTGCCTGCCATCTCACTGCACGCATTGTCTCTGCACCATTGCCTTCAGATTCTTGTGTTACTCAAACCTGTATCATTAATGTAAAGACAAAAAAAAAAAGACTGAAAAAAAAAGTTGAGCATTTTGTATCTCAAAACATTTATTTCACAGTTTTAAGAAGAAAAAGACTTGTTCTTCTGTTTTTGGTGATCTCTCCTTCATCTCCAGGCTGCACCTGGAGAACTGTGTTCAGGGTTGATTCCCACAATCCAAGAAAGATACGGACAGACTGGAGAAGGTCCAAAAGAGGTTTGTTTTTGGTGATCTCTCCTTCTTCATCTCCAGGCTGCATGGGGAGAACCGTGTTCAGGGTTGAGCCCTGCAATTCAAGAAAAATGTGAACAGACTGGAGAAGGTTCAAAAGAGGGCCACAAAGATGATCAAAGGGCGTGAGAAACTGCCCTTTGAGGAAAGACTGAAGGTCTTAGGTCTTTTCTTCCTGGAGAAGAGAAGATTCAAGGGGGGCCTCATATGAGTATTCCAGTACTTAAAGGGCAGCTACAAAGAGGAAGGAGCCTCTTCACAAGGAGCCACATGGAGAAGACAAGGGTAGAAGGTTGCATTGGGAGAATGTTTATTTTGAGACAAGGAAAAATTTATTTACAGTAAGAACATCCTCTCCAGGGCTGTGCTAGTCTTTCTCACTGGAGGTTTTCTGAATGCAACTGGAGAGGGTGCTACCTCACCTAAGCTTGGGGTAAGCTCACCTAGGCTTGTTGTCCCATGAAAGGCTGCCCTGGATGGTCTCTTGAGGTCCCTTCCAACCTGGGCTGTTCAATGACCGTATGATGGATCTGCAGTTTGTCCGTATTGTCTTGGGCCTAATCACCAAGGGCAGCTGTGAATTCATCAAGCATAGTTATGAAGAAAATTAGGTGAATTCATACATAATTTATTTTGCATTAATGAATTTGTTATAAGCTCTGCTAAAACTGACAATGCAGGGGTTAACCAGCTCAGATTTTTGTATTTTGAGTTACACATTAGATTCACATTTTAAAAGATAAGTCATATAACCTGAGGGGGAAAAATTGTGTTTCACAGCCAATTAAAAATTCTACAAAATGTCTGAATTTAGTCATATGCCTTTTAAAAATCTTAATGGAAAATGTAGACTAACCCAGTAATAAGCATATATATATGTATATATTTTTAAATGCATCTTTTAAAAGACAATTACACAGAATTGGATTGGTCTCTGAGACTACTTCCAGAAGACAGTGAGGTACAAGCATTTATGACATCCAGAAATACATGATGACATTGTATGGTAGGCTCTCCAACGAGCACTGACGTTTTTCTTCCAAGACACAGGAGCTCAGTCACTTGGGCCGCACCTGCAGCCAGACAACAAAGAAAGGCTATACTGATGTGATGGACTGCTGATTTGGTTTTTCTTTTTTTTCCCCTTACTTTGTTTTTGTCCTTTCAGAATGATTTGATTAATTGGTATGCAGTGTATGGAAACCCTTTCTATAGCCTTTCATTAAACAAAAAAATTAATTTGCTAAATCCAAGTCAGCAATTTATCTACTCTGTCCAAGCTCTCTGTTTGTTTTATAGTCTCCTGTGTGTTTTGTCTGTCTTTTATTAAATCTTTATTTACATATAAAGGAATATGTGTACCAATTCTTGGACAGAAGATCTGTGTGCATGAAACTGTATGCCTAGTAATTCCTGAAGTTATATACTAAAGACCCATCCTTAACTTTTTCACATATACAAATACTATTAAATGACTACTATTAAAATGTAACTTTTAATTTCCAAGATCAAGGAAATATTTTGCTGATGTTGATGATAAATCTGTAGCCAATGAAGGCAGTACTTTCAGAGTACTGTGCTGGTTAGTCATGAGAGTTTTTTATTTACCAGGCTCTGTGGAGATGGTAGCTGGCATTAACCACACTCATTAGTCAGGACTGCAACACCAGCATATGCCGCTGACCTCACATCTCATAGTATAAAGTGGTGGCCGTAGCTTTACAGTGGTGGATTTACTGTAGATAGAAAAGCAAACCATATCGAGACACTCTGCTCTGCAAGGGCCAGGATTCTCCCTTTTTTATCTAGTTGAACTTCTGCCCCCAGCAAAGCGTCACGCTGCCTTTCTGAGCATACAATTGCTTGGTTGGTTAATGTTTCCACCAAGGGAGTATCCACTTTGTTCTGCCTTTGGAGTGTTTAATTCCCAGGTTTGTTGAAACAGGGAGTCTGCTTTCCGTGGCTGATTTGAGGCATTTGCCTGGGCCTGCTGGATGATGTGCCCTTACAACTTTTGAAAAAGCGAGAATGGAATAGGCATTATCTGTATGATTTTTTCACCTCCTGTTTGATTAACAAGGGTGAACAATGACTATTTTGAGGTAGGAAAAACCTTTATTAATTTAGAAGTGTGGGTCCTTCTGCATGCCGTTTAGATTTCCTCTACATCTGTACAACTCATCTGTGATATGAATTAAGTATCTTACTAAGACAGAAATACTTACAGAATGTTCCTTTTATTTCAGTTTGGTGGTTGGTGTTAATGATTTGTCTAAATAATAGTATGGATCAAGATTTAACAGAGAAGAGCTGGCCCATATATGGCTGTTGTCTGTGACTATTTTTGTTGTCTCTCACCAAGTGATTAACAAACCTCTGAAAAAACCTTGAGGCTGGAGAGCACAGTAATCTATAATCTGTCACAGTGAGAGAACCCACAGAATTGCTTTCTTTGTTTGAAAGAGGATCAAATTCTTCATTTAAAAACTTGTTTCTTAAGAATTTAGTACTTAAACTCTTACATAGATATTTTAACATATAAGAAAAAAATCCATTTGATTTATTGTTACTTGTGCTTTTTTGAGGGATTCTTTCCCTTCTCATTTAGTCGCAGAGCTAAATTTTCCATAGGATAGACATTAATATTAAATTTCTGGCGGAGTTATAAGTGTATTCATAATCTTATAAATATTATTCTAACATTATCTGTGAAGTGAAAGGGAAGCTATGAATGTTCTTCTTATTCTTTATAATACCTTATGTAAGATGTATACTTCAGACTATACACAAATTAGCATTTTCTTTTTCCATAGAACAATTTCTGTATAATAAAAATGTATAATTTTGGGACATTTAAGATTGTTTACTTTGAATATTGATTAGATTTTTGACCAACAAGGATGTCTGATGATAATGTATCAGCCCCATATTAATAATCTTTGTAAATAAAGTATGTGGAAGAAACAGTGAATCTGGTTAGATACTGAATGTCATATTGGTCTGACTATCACTGAGCATTGATTTTCATTGTGTCAATTAATATAGTAATATGCAAACTGAAAGACAGCACCTCCCTATACCCAGGTTTCCTTATTGATGTTGAGATCCCGTCTGTCTAAAAATGTGTGCTGCCCTTCATGTTTGGGTATTTCCTTAGGTAATGATGAGAGTGAGCAAGCCCCCATACCTGTGGTGTTGAGTCCTTTCCCAATGCACTGCTGGAGGGGCTCTAAGTGGTAGTGGGGAAAAAACCCCAGGGTGTGAGAGTTGGAAGGTTATGGATGAGCTGGGTAAGGGAAATTCTATGGAAATGGGGCTCACTGTTTTTCAAATGTCTTTATGTTACTTATGTTAGACAGGAAAAGAGGCCACAGACTTGTCCTTGCTTTATCTGGCTCATAGGAGTAGCCTAGGTAAGACACAAATTATTGTAATAATCAGCAGACAATGAATTGATGGTCCCCATCATCGTGTCAGAGGCTGTTTCAGCTCTCTGTCATGAGTGACCAAGAATGTACCCAGTGCAGGTCTGGGATAGGAAGCTATACTCAGCACACACTGATAAGGAAATATGGTAATAATATCTAGAGGCAGAGAAGTGCCATTTCATCCACCCTAAGTGGAAATAAATTAATATTCATGAAGACATTCATAGAAATTAAATTACAAATCAATGTAATTATTCTCATTGTTCTATGTGTCTTTTTATAAAAATTCAGCTAATGCATGCATTTGTCTTAGGGTAGTGCATGGAAGAGCTAAAGACTGGAAACCAACTTCATATCATGTTAGCCCATATTGCACTGCAGTAGGATACTATTTGTCTAAATTATGCTGAATATATGTTTTACTAATCAGTTCTTAAAACTTAGTTTTCTTAGAGTCTTTGTTGTATTATGTCCTTAGAGTTCATAGTTTTTCTGAAATTCATCTTATTTTCTGCAGCTTTGTCTTAATTATTTTTCTTCTTTCCTAGTGGATGTGGACAATTGCTGCCTCTGCTTTTTTTTTTTTTTTTTTTGCAATGTTTTTTGTATTGGAATGCTGTTCCCATAGCTTACTTCAGACTTTGTCTTTTTATAATGAAAAAACCCCTAAATTCCTCTAATCCTTTTCAGTACTTTCAGAAACACTTATAATTCCTGATGCTTTCCACAGATTCCTCTTAGTTTGTCATTTTCACAGTGACATTTACATTTCAACAACAGTATTATACTGCTGACTTGCATTTAGCCCATCTTTTATCACTTCCTGAGACTCTCTTCCCAGTTGCTGTATAGACAAAATGAGCTCAGGGAAAATGTGACTATGAAAACTTCTGAGAAAGTACCTAAGAGGTGCAATACACCTAAGGTGACCGAGACAGGACTCTCCAAAGAACAAGTTGTTTGCTGTCTGTAGACAACTGATTTTGTCCTGTCCAGTGCCTAGACAGCTGCCAGGATCTGAGAAGATGTAATTTCTGCGTGAAGGTCCTCTTGCTTCTGCTGGTTCATGGGACAATTACTTTGTTTCTTTACAAGTAAATGCTGTTTTATTCTGTTGAATGAGGAGTCTGATTTGCTGCGCTTATGGGAAGCTCTGTGTGAGAACTAATTTGTATTCTATTTTTTCTTACAAATGTGTTTTGAGATTATATGGTAGGATATTACTACATATAAACAGGTATACTCAAATGCATATAGTTTTATTTCAAGCTAGTGTGAACCATTGCTTCATATTAGGCACCCATACCTTCTGTTTAAAATGTACATTCATTGAAGAATGTGAGGAGAGTTTTATTGCGCAATTGCATAATTTGTAAAAGATGCAGTGGAAGCACCTGAAATTAAAGGATGTACTTGGCACTGTATCAGCTTCCTGTTTAGTATTGAAAACTGTCATCCCCCCCCAAACATCAGTGAGAAACAGCTTAAAATGCTGGGAGGATTAAATGTTTCAGCAGCAGCCTTCTCATGAGAATTACAGTTCATATCATATACTGATTAATTAGGGACCAGACTGACTGGGTAAAGTGAACTGTCAAGATGCTTTCAGCAGAATCTCTACTTCTGAGGAAGAGAGCTCTGCCTGTATTCCTGGATACCCATATTCAGTAAAGTATGCATGAAAATTTGGGAAATGAAGTGAGAAAATATTTTTTAATTCTTTAAACTTTCAAAACTGCAAATGTGACATCAGTTATCTTACCTTCAATGTGCAGTTAAGCCTCTCTTCCAGCCTTGTAACTTGCCCATTTTGCCTCTGTTGTGTGAGGGATTGTTTAGGTTCGTCAGCAAAGCATACAAGACTTAGATTTGTAAGAGTATGAAAAATTTTGAAGTCATTCAAGCAACTTGTGGATTCACTGTTGTCCTTGCTCAGCAGGTGGGACCAGTTTATCACTGTGTGGGTGTGACCAAAGCTGTGTTCTACACCCTCTATTCATTTCCCGTGAACTGTTAACAATGGACTATTTGCAGCTGCTGCCCAGGGCAGATCCAGTCCCTCAGGATGCAAGCTGGGTGTTAAAGAAGCCTGTGAGATGGGAGCTGTGATAACTCCCCTCCAGGAAGCCGTTAGCACCCCCACACCCAGCCTGAGGGGGCGTGTCTGCTAATGGGCCATCAATGATTCCAAAATACCCCTTGATTCACAGAGTGAGACCACCCAGTGTGTGACTCTCCGCCCTGGGGGAGGTACAGAAAGGTCCCGCCTGGACCTCAGGATATATAATCTTGGGGTTTAAAGACTTCTGGGACCACTTGTTGGACCCAGAGAAGGACCAGAACCTCAACAGGATGAGACCACCGCTCTTGAGCAGACTGTGACTGTCATCTGCACCAAGAGGTTTTTTTTCCTTCTTTTTATTTTGGACTCAAGGGAACCATGTGGAGGCTCAGCACAGGGGCTAATGAACACTATTCTGTTCGTGCCCCAGGGCACTGGGTCATACTACTGGGTTTTGTGGGTTAAAACCAATTTCTCTTTGTGTTATTATGTTATTGTATTTATTGTAATATTTTTATTAAATTGTAACTCTGATTTATAATCTCTCCTGTGGTCTGTCATCAGCTGACTGATTAGTTAGTCTTGGGGCAAAACAGAAACATGGATATCAGGCCTTCATTTCTGACTTCATCTCTGGTCTTTTACTGTAGATTGGTACTTGAATGAGGCATTAGGTACTTTGCCTTTCTCTTTTATATATATTTTAGAGAAGCAAGAGCAGTGATTCTCTGCAGTGTATGTTCTGGTGACTTGGTGTGCAGAGGGTGCCAGAATAAAGGTCCAAGCTCCACCCATAGTTTCATCTAGTCTGAGGGGCTGACCTGCTTGAAATCCTGAGATGTGCACCCTGATTGCCATGATCACTTTCCAGTCCAGGAGTTTCTGTTTGTCCACCTCAGGACTTGAACATTCCCATCTCACCCACCTGAATCCAAAAGGAAAAAATGACACTTGAATATGATCTGAACTAGGGAGATGAAGTGAGGGAGAAGACACTGCCATCTCTACATTCATCCTCCTATCTCTTTTCCAAAATGGAAATCTTTTTTTCTGTGATTGATACCAGGTTGGTACCTGGTATTTGTGGTTATTAGTAGAACAAGCCATCTGGAATCAGTTTCGAAAGTGGTACAGGATCTGGGGTATGGCTCTTATACTGTCTTAGTCTTAATACCCAGTTATCTAGTCACACTTGAGATTTGAAAAGAACTCAGAGAGGACCTAGAAACTGTGTCTGGATGAGATTGTTATGGTAACACCATGTGGTGCTACCACAGTGGAGATCCTGCGGCAGGACCATGCCCTGCTGTTCGCCTGTGCGTGTGTAGCAATTTTGAGGCTAGTTGTGAGTGTTGCTTTACCCAGCAGGCACAGCATCAGCAACTGTGCCCAGTTCCCAAAATACACAGGGCCTCCTCTGACATGTAAGAATGTTTGAGGGAGCAGGAAAGCAGCAGAGAGACTGCTTGATTTGGGGAGCTGGTTATGAATGGTTGCTGGTTTTGGTTATAGAGATCTTTCTCTCTGATGCTGTTCACAAAAATTCTCTGGAAGTTCTTTGGCTGCAAAATATAATTTTTCTTCTGGAGGTGGGAATGCTATAGCAGGGGCATTGTTAGGAAAGCTTATTTACATTTTTATTTTAAAAAATACAATATACTCTTGCCTCTGTCCTCCCATACACCTCCAGGAATGAGCAGAACTTTGATCTTCCTGCCACGGAGGTGTGCAGGCCCCTTGTTGCCTGCAAACCAGGGCACTGCACCAGCAGCGTGGAGCAGAGCTGAGTCCCAGTCCCTCCAATAGGGTGCTAAAGAGCTGCTTAGCAACGCGCGCTGCAGCGCCAGCGGCCGCCCCAGCCCGTGGAGGCTGCCAGGGGAGACGAGTTTTCAAAGTGAGATCTTCTATTTAAATATTTCTTACAGTGTACAGATAGCTGGAAAAGAGGGCAGCAGGCAGAATGAAAGCAAAGAAACTGCGGAGGAGGAATGAGAAATAAAGGAAGAGTGTCAAGGCTCTGACGGAGCAAGAATCCAAGGAAAAAATAAAAGGAGGGAGTAAATTTGCAGAAGGAAACTGCAGGATGGAAGAGGGGATGTGATTAGAGAGATCGGCAGATATTCAGAAACTGCTAGAAGAGGGAGGTCTTCATCTTCAGGGTGAAAGTTTGGCAATAAAATCTTATCAAAGTGAAATGATATTGAGGTAAGGTGGTACAACAGTGATGATGGAGTTTCTATGGTTTTTCTTTCATTCACTTCTTTTCAGAATGTATTCAGAAACAGTTGAATACAATTATGCAGTAACTGTACAAAATAATGTTCATGATAAAATGGCTTAGTAGCCCTTCTTAGGGGAGAATTAGAAAAAATGAGCAAGTTCTGTATGAGTTTTTATGCTTTTAATTTCAAAGGGAGTTATTTCTCTTTAAGACAGCAGTGAATTAGTCTGTATCACTACAAGTGCTTTCTGTCCTTTTCTGTGTAGACATGGACAAGTTAAGACTTTCATTTATCATCAGAATTTTGTTGGTTTGATGAAGGGAGGAGGGAGCTGGGGTTGTTTAGCCTGGAGAAGAGGAGGCTCAGAGGTGACCTCATCACTGTCTAGAACTACCTGAAGGGAAGTTCTAGCCAGGTGGGGGCTGGTCTCTTCTCCCAGGCACTCAGCAATAGGACAAGGGGGCACAGGCTTAAGCTCTGTCAGGGGAAATTTAAGTTGGATATCAGAAAAAAATTCTTTCCAGAGAGAGTAATCAGGCATTGGAATGGGCTGCCCAGAGAGGTGGTGGATTCACCATCCCTAGAGATTTTTAAACGCAGATTGGACGTGGCGCTGAGTGCCATGATCTAGTAAATGGACTAGAGTTGGACCAAGGGTTGGACTTGATGATCTCAGAGGTCTTTTCCAACCCAATCGATTCTATGATTCTAAGGACAGAGTTGGCAACATTGCCTGTTTCTTTCCAGTTTGCTTAGGAGCTGCAATTGCCCTTTGCTTCTCTCTTATGCTTCTGTGGTGCTTGAAAATGCCATCTACTCTCTTATCCTTGACATTATTATAAATTCTCTGTTTGACAATCTCTTCTCAGGTCTCCTTTACTCCCTGGAAATTGCACTTTACAGTTGATAACATCAGTTTTTACCTGGCCACATCATATGAAGAGACCTTTTACACTTGTTGTACCTGAGTATATTGATGACATCAGAATCATTAGTCACAGACATGGAAAATGCTTTTCTCCTTCAGACTTCACAATGTTTGGTTTTTTCCTCCCAGGATTTTTTAAAAAATGTTTTCCTTTCTTCTCCCCTGCCCCAGGTTTGAGCATGATTTTGCCAGCATTTATGGCATCTTCTAGTGCTTTACGTTGTGTTTAATTTATAATGAGGGAAAAGAGAATTTCATCAGGCTTCTCCTTGTCTAGCTTGGTAACTCATCCTTGGGTAACCTCATCTTGTTCTAGGACTTTATGCGCTAGGTGTACATAAGGGTTTAATAGATGAGCTTCCCACCTTACCTTAGACTTTTCCAATGGCATTCTGCCAATGCAATGTAAACACAGCAAAACCTGTCCACCTCTTTCTCCCAGGCTTTTCTGCACTTCCTTGAGGGCCACTGGCTTCACCTCCTGTCCTGCCTAAGCAAAACAGTAGTTTCATTTTCATATCTCTTATTTCTCCCCTCAGCTTGATACAAAGTCCTTCTGCTTTTCACTCACTGCATGTCCAATAATGTTGTCCTTGTCTCCATTTCTGTTTTGAAACTGTTGTCTTGCTTTTGATGGTTTGTTTGGTACCTTTTATTTACTTGATGTACATATTTCCATCTCTTGCCTCTCTCCAGCCTTTCTAAATGGGACCAGGAACTGCCCTATTTTGTCTCTGGTTTTGACTGTACCTACTGGATGGTACATAACTATTATTTTTTTTTTCAATCCCTTCAATTCCACCCTTGTCTTTCAGGTCTTGATTCCATTCTCATTCAAATTCCTCCTTTGCGAACAAGCATTCAAAGGGACCTTTAAATCCTGGCTTTTCTGTTGCATCTTCATTAAGGCTTACTTTAAGTAAAATGACTCAGAAAATATAGAAGGGAAGCAAAAACTAACTCCTCCTAACCTTGTATGAATACAACATCCCTCTTTAGTCTGTCTTCCAACTGCTTTGACCTTCATTACTTCTTCTTCTTGTATGGTCTATATAGATTATAAACAACTGTACCAAGGATTGAGATTTTCTTGCAAAGTACTGCACACTGTGGGTGTTCTATAAAGAGAAGATGGTGACAAGGATTTAGCAAATTTAGTACATATTCAGATTTTATTTTAGCATTTGACTAATTCTTTTTTTTTTAGTATTTAATTAGCATTTTCATCATCTAATAGAATGATTCCTGCATTATGCACCTTGCAGTGGAAGTCTGTTGATTTTAAGCTCTTTTGAATTTTTTAATATATAGAATTTTCCATTCAGCTTGCTGCTGATAGAAACAAGCAGTATGTCCTTATCCAATCCCCTCCCTCAAGCTTTGCAAGCTGAATTGTCCCAAATCACATAAAGTGTAATAACTATTATTGAACTCTGAGATGTCCTTGGGTGCTGTATGAAGTAGTATTGGACAACCAGACTGTAGCAAGAAAGGAAGAGCTTCACAGTAACTTCAGTTTGAATGGTTCTCACTAGATGTGGGCAAGCGATTATACGCAGTTGATTATATGGTTGAAACTTCTGTTTGTTTCAAACAGTAATTCCTACTGAAAAACAGAGTATCTGTTTAGAGTCTGGGGAGACTAGAGGAGAGATTCTGGGGAAATGCTACTTCTACATTGAAGACAGGAAGAAAGGCTAGAATAAAGCCTGAGGAGTACCACAAAAGTCAACTGGTTCATGAAGCATGTGGAGGCTACTGGAGCTGGTGAAAACGGGAAGGGTCCTCCACACATTCTTTGTAGGCATTAAAACATGTAGAAGCAAGATGTGTATATCAGAGGTATAGACAGAGAAAGCTAGAGATGACTTTAAAATAGTAACCTAAGGAAAAAACAGGTGAAAAATCAGGCAAAAGTGAAGTCAGGCTGCAACATGTGTGAGAATAGTTGTTTTGATCCACAATAAGCAGTGTTAATGTACACATTTTTGTTGAACACACATTAAACACACATATTTTTACTTAGCTAGTGTTCTGTGTGAGTTGTGATGGTAAGATGTGCAAATTGAATAGTTATGAAGGGTTTCACTAATTCCTAAGGAAAATCCAGGTGTTGATTTAACTTTAGTTTCTGTTGATAAAGGTACACTGACTGAATTTTGTTTCCAGTTTTGAATACTTTTAAAGTATAAGATCCAAATTTACCTTTAAAGTATGCAACAAATGGAAATTTCCACTGTCAGATTTTCCTTGCAGTGAAATCGTTTGCCTCCCACATGCTGTAGTAGTATTATATTCACAGTCCTACACAGAGAATGCCTGATCTGTTCCTTTATCGTGTCATACTCAAAACAGGGGCTGACATGTAGCTTTAGATGTCGCTGTACAAGTATATGTATATTTGCATCATTTCTATGGCTCATGGAGCTGTCCATCTTGGAAGAATGATTGAAATATTGTGTTGGTATTGCCACCAGAACGTAACTGTGGAATGGTGGAAAAAATATGTAGTAAGATAAAGTCCTGCAGAATTCATTCTGTGTGTAAGACTCTGTAAAATGTAAATCCTACTGACTTATCTTTATAATAAATGCAAAAGGTGCCCAGGCAGAGGGAAATTCCCACTGGTTAATCAGACTTTTCCAGCAGTGACTCAAATAAGCAAAGACACTCAAAGTCTTGTGTTTTGCAGTTTTGTATTGTACCCCAAGGTAACATCAGCTGTTTTAAAGATGGTACAAACCAGGTTTTTTCCGTATCAACTGTGGTCACAAGCACAGGTCTATCTTTAGGGTTGGGAAATTCTACATTTAACTTTTAGTGTTCTCATTCTGAAAGTGATTTTGAGTTGACTTTAAACCTGCAATAGTATGTTCTTTTTTCCCCCCTTGTGTCCTAGATTAAGGCTACCAACAGCCTGGGGAGAAGACAAAGCAAAGAAGTGCAAACTAGAGAACAGTTAACTCCATTTTTGAATGTGATGTTTGCATTGTAAAGTTAGATACTGTGTACATGCAGTGGAAGTTCGTGGAAAGCCTTTGCAATTGCTGAGCTGCCTTGAATGGTAAAAGTTTAGAAAGTATTTGTATGTCTATAGCTGACCTGCTATGAGAAAAGCTGAAAAACTGTTGCTCCTGCTGGGTGTTGCTTACTGCAGGGCGCTCAGCAGTTGGGACAATAGGATGTATTATATTAGCAGGGGCAGAGCATTTGTAAAAGTTTCTAAGCCACTCTTTTTGAAACAAAAACTGAGCTCCTTTTGTTTCATTTTTTTTCTTGTAAAAATAGATGACGTCTTTCTTTTTTTAGATTCACTTCGAATGCTTATGACTTTGAACTCTGAACAACTTTTTGTCTGCCACACTCAGAACTTATTTCTGTGAATCTTTAGAAATTATTCTGTGTGTAATTGCAATCAGCTGTATTGTTGGAAAACTTGTTTTAAACATTGCTTACTTCATGGTTGTGATTTATGGTGACTGCTACAATTCATGGCTTGATATTGGCTGGGGGAATCAATGAAAAATTGCAAGGGTGTTATTTCACTGAGCTGCCCTTGACCATTTTCCAGCTACTCTCATTTTCAGCTGATGTCGGAGAAGTACAAGGTTTCACAGGCATGATATAATGTTACAGCCTTGGCATAGGGACTGGCTGCATGGGCCAGAATGGCTGCTGCATTTTCTCTTGGAAAAAGATGCAAAATTCTATCATTACACTTTTAACAAAGATTATATACAAAACTTATGGAAACTGTGCATGTTCCTTTTAGGGGAAATTCTGGTCAGCGGGAGTATTCAGTGACAGCAGTGGTGAGAGAACATGATTGCCTGTTAGGAATGTGCCATCACGGTATCAAATGTAATGGCTGCAGTTTAAATGCTTGAGTTGTTTCTGTGTGTTTGGCACAGTTTTAGTATTACTGTTTCCAGCTGTTTAGCATTGAGCATTAATTTTTGAGATTGTTAGATGCTGTAAATTAGAATGCTGTCTTTCTTGTTTGAGTCAGATACAAAGGAAATTAAATATCTCTACTGAAATGCTTATTCATTAAGTTAATGTAATTTAACAACACATTATGCAAAAGAAGCCAAAAATGAAACTAGAGGATTGTTTAACAATTAGCAAATCTTACATGAATAGACATTGGGAGAGACTGGAGAAAGGTAAGTGTTGCTTTGCTCTCAGATTTCTAGTAGAATGGTTTTATGATGATTTAAAATACAAGATCAAATCACTTCTTAATTTGGATGAGTTTGAAAGAATGAAAAATTCAAGAAAGTTATAAAACAGTTGATAATATCCAGAAAAAGCCAAGCACAAAAGGTCAGAGAAATTTTGCATGATTCAGTGTATGAATAATACATTATTTTCCAGCGAATATTTTATGAAGTGATTGTCCTTTGTTATGTTTATGTGTGAGAATTGGGTTTTGTCACTGGCAAGAAGAATTAATTTTCCTGTAGCTTTTTCTTAAATGCTAATTTATTGCTATGAAAGATGCCAAAGTGACAGATCCGAAGAATGAAGCCCTCTATTTATCTTCTGAATTGATGGATCATGAGTAGCAGTGAAGCTTTTCTCATGCTCTTTTGCCAGTGTGCCACAATCTTTTTACCATATCCTGAGCATATTTTTAGCAGTGAGAGGTGCTTATTCATGCCATAGTTTCCTTAATGGACTACCAAGGGTATCAATTAGTGACAAGTGAACAGTAGCTTTACAGCTTGGATACCTGCCCAGTAGGAACAGAAACTACCAACTCTTTCACAGAGGCCATAGGACAACTGTCAGAGTAGTGAGTTACTGTCACTGCAGATAGGAGCTGTTTGCAGTTGAGCAAAGAGGACAGAAAGATCCTGCTTTTACTACCATAGATATTAACATTTTGAAAAGTATTCTAGTTTAGCTCATTTGACTTTACACTGTGCAAGAATTTTTTACCTCAGACACTCAAGTTACCAGTACTGCAGATGGTGCTGAAAAGGAATAAGTAAATAATAAATGAAATAGTTTTTGTGGGCGTGTTGTCTCAGTGCCCTTTTGTGTACTCTATATGAGCTTGGTATGATTAGTACCAGGGCTTTTAGAAACCTAGGACTAGAAACAGGATTCTTATGGCTTAGAACTAGCATTTAAATTCGAGTTTTATTCTTTGTTTGCTTATAGGCTCTGAATTTGATTCCTTGGTCCTGCACACATTCAAATAGAAATAAGAAAAAAATGTAGCAGAAAAGAGCATGATAAATTGGAATATTGTATAAGAAATAAGTAAACTAAAAGCAGTACTTGTTTAGATTAGTCTTCTTGAGCACTTAGGTAGTATTGCTTTCCATGTTCTTAACAATTGCTCCTGTGTGTAGAACTGTATCACACCAGCTATTCTACAGCAGATTTGTTCCTGTGAGTCTTGTCCAGGCTTGTCCAGACTGGCATATTGAGTTGGAAACTCTCCTAATTCCCTCCTACTTTTAGCTCCCCCGTTGTCTGGCATGTGCTCCCAATGCAGGCACAGTTCTGTCCCCTTGCACTGGTTCTGGCTTGCACAAATCCGAGAGCCTGTCCTGGCACAGCAGCTCACAGGGCCTGTGTTTTACAGCACTCTGCAGAGTCACTGTAAGAGCATGCTCAGAAAAGTGAAGGTTAATTAACAAAGGGGTGAATTTGTAACATATTAATTAAATCCGATGAAAGTAGGCCACTTTACTTATGAATGAAAATGTCCACATGGGGGTTTAATATGTTTTAACTAATGCATTTTGAACTCACATTTGAAGTCAATTTGGATCAGTGCAATTCTCCCTGTGCAGGTACACCCATAGAATTTTAAACAAGAAAAAGAATTGATGCAATTTCTAATAACGATCCACCTCTATTCACCCCTCGGAAATAGATCTGCAAGTTTTATCTGTCACCAAATGAACATAGTTGTGGAAGCTACATACAGAACTGAGTTGGTGCAGTGCTCTTTCTTATGCTCCCAGCAATTTCCGTTCCTGACAGGAAGGGATTTGGAAACCAGGTGTCTGTTTCAAAGCAAGCTGAGCTACCACATTTTAATTTTACTATTTGTGTGTTCCAGGTACCAGTAAGGGAGGGTGTGGGATGCCACGCTCTCATACTTAATCACTGTGTGTTGTTTTGGTTTTCGTTTTTTCCTACCTCCCAGGTAAAAGTCTAAACCATGATATTGTAGACTCATTCTGACTGTGTTGATCTCTGACTCAATGAATACTGAAATACTTCATGAAAAGTTAGATAACTCTGAGGAGAGAAAGATTAAGTGAGACCTCTCCAGAGTACTTAGTGATGCAGCAATTAAGGCAAGATGGTGTCTAATAATGCTTTGTGTCAAAGAAAATTACAGATCTGAGAAAGTAAGGTAGTGTTTCTTAAAATAAAAATACTTATATGCAGCTTGCTTAGAAATTCTATTTTAAAAAATGGTTCTTATTGAAATGAAAAAAAAAATTGTGCAGCCTTGAGTTTTGGTGAAGTAACTTAGACTGGGAATGAAAATGACATTACTCATAAGGCACAAGCTGTAATCCTAACAGAATTTTTTTCTGTTTTAAAAGCAGAGAAAGGGGACAATTACTGATTTTTTTATTTTGTTTTACTTGTAAGCATGTAATTATGGAATATTTGTTGCATTTTAATGCAAGATCTGAATGAGTTTCACATTGGGGATCCTGACTAACATTGTTGATTTCTTATTTCATAGAAGTAACTAATAAAACACTTATATGACTTGTTTGTAGTAACTATGGTTATAATTCTTCTAAAAGGATCACAGAAGATGGCTAAATTGTGTGAAGCTTTTAAATACAACTTAAAAATATTCTTTTTTAAGTGATCAAATTACACTTTTTTCATAGTCACAAGTAGCTATTTTTGTCTGTTTTACAATGCCAGAAACTTTGAAATTCCTATTTTGCTGTCTTCACTGGCTCTTCCTTTATTTCACTGTTCTCAGAAGGCAAACATTTTTTGGGGAATGATTCTCCCATTATGTTTATTTGGGTGAGAGAGGACAATTCCATTTCATCAAACTCTGCTCTAGCAGCCTTCTGCTTCACCTTATCTTCTGTTTAAAAGGGCAGTAACTAAATCCTTTACTGTTTAACTGTAGAGAATCTGTTTCTCCTCACATAATTGCAAGGAAATTGAGCTATAATAATGGGCTGTCCATACAACATCAGTATTTGTGGATGTCAAACAACACATACCACAAGCATCTGTCCAGGATAGTTCCCCAACAGTATATTTATCTTTAGAATATTTAGAGATAAGCTGTCATGTTTTCCTGAGTTTATAAAACTTGCTATGTATACATGTATTTTAAAAGTTTTTACTATATGAAATTGGAATTTTCAGTGGCACATTGTTTATTCTGGAATCACTGGGCAAATTGGTCACAGTCCTGGCATTAGTTTGGGTGTTGCCTTGTGATCAGTTTGAGTCAGACTGCAATTGCCATTGAAAGCCCCACTTCTGCCCTCCCTTCTGCTGCTTCTGTCACTCTTTCACCTTCATTTTGGGTTTAGTAGTGCTGTTTGTGGAGCCATGCAATTAGCAGTGCTGGAACTAGAGGAACATGGGGATTACACAGCAGGGTGATGGGGCTGAGGTGATGATGGATCCCATCTTTTGATGGAAATGTGGTGTTAGATTCTTGCCTTGACCAAAGATGATTAAGAAACTAAACTTTTGGCCTATTTAAATTATTTGCAATTTCAGCTGAGATGAGTATGTGACTTATAGTTCCTGGCTCCAATTCAGGTGAGGTAGTGGTCAAGAAAAATTTTGGTACATATGAAGATGCTTCAGTCAAAACAAAATAAAAGTTATGTGGTCTCACTGTGATCTTTTTGGCCCTCCTGCTATTAATTTAAATGTGCCTCTCAATTGTTTCCTGCTTGCAGAAAGCATGTGCTGTGTTAGCAGAGAGTAATTTTTTTTAATGCATGTGTTGGACACCCCACCACCTGGCAACCAGGTTTTGAATGACTGTATTGCTTCTGATTCTTGCTGAACTGTTTCCACATTAGGAGTGTGGAGGGAGCAGATGAACAAGATTTTCTGGTCAACCTCAAGAGGAGCTATGGTGAAGTACATACTCTGACAATAAATGACTAAGATTTAGCCACACAGTGGTCTCCGTCTACCATCTACCCTGTGTTCTCTTACTGTGGCTTGGCTTGACCAGATGTGCATACTGTAATAGCAGTAATTATAATGGAAAACACTGAGATGATGGCACTGCTTTGAGCTGCCAAGTTAGACAGAATCCTCCTTTTTCCTCCTCCAAATCCAATTAATTCCATCTGCAGTTTCTTCTAGTTCCCAGTGGTATTTATGAAATTAAATCTTAAGTTTCTAATCTAAGAACTAATTGTAAATTAATAGCATCAGTATGTAACAAAGAGAAGGATTAATGCAGGCCCACACATTCACTTTTCCTTTTTGATTACAATTCAGTATTGGTTGGATCTCTCAGGACTGCTACCAAGCTGTAACACAGTCAGAAAAGTGTTTATACGGTGATGAGAGAGCTGTGGGGTCTTTTTCTATACTCATAGCTTGACTAGGTTTCTGATTTTTAAAGAAATTCTGTTATTGTCCTGTGAGCAGTCTTCTTACAGTTTTGATGAATTGCAGCATTTATTATTGGGGGCATGGGAGTGATTTAAAGTAACTATAGATGGTTTTGTAAGAGAATCAATGAAGTTTGTGTTTTCTGTTGGTTTGCTCTTCTGTTTAAGTGCTGTCAAAATTACTTGTAAAATGGAAGGCTAAAATTTACCCTCCTATTGGAATGGCATTCCTGAACTGTATTTTCAGTGTCCTCAATTTGTTACCTACTATCATTTCATGTGTGCCTTCTATTTGTTTAGCTGAAGACATTTCTCTTATCGTCTTTCTAAACGTTTGTGTATTTGCTTGTGATGCATGAATTTGCATTTGTCTTGGAAAGGTAATGTTTAACTGATAGAGTACTGATAGTCTGATGATGATTAGTGTCTTTTCTTGTTAATCAGACTGTGCAGCTCTTCTCTTTGTGTATCTCTGCTTTTCATTAGTGTAAATGTTTAGTACTCTATGCAAGCTCTTTGTGATGCTAGAGGAAATATCTGCAGCTTGGCTCTCGTTTCCTCTTAAATCGTTTGCTCTGCTATTTCTTTGGCCTTGTAGGAATCGTCCTTCATAATTTCCTATATTGTCCATATGTGCTCAACTATTGTTGATATTGACAGCAGATTAGACCTTTGCTGTCTGCCATAAGTTCTTCCAAATACTTCCACTGGGCTTAATATCCTATCAAAGAAGAAAGAGAACTTCTTGGAGAGGAAGAGGGCTGTTAAGAGAACTGAAAGACAACAAACCAAGGTTACTACTTTTTGTCTGTCTCTGTGAGAGAAAGAGACACTAGTTCAATATCTTTCTTCACTCAACAGACTTTCCAAGACAGGACTGCTTTTATCTTTTCAGCATCAAGCATTTTGTTAGCATGTAGCATAAAAAAAATCATGTATGAATTTAGAATTTAGGCTTAAGAAAAGGAAATGCTTCCTTGAACCAGTGTTTAAGATTCAGTCCACTTTCTAACTCTGTCATTGTGCTAGTTTGAGAACTGTGCAAATATTGTTTTGACAGGAGACCTGTTAAGCCTAATGACAAAAGCTGTTAAATTTTCTGAGCATCTGTCTCATATGTTTTCTAAAACACATTCAGTTATCCAGTGACTTGATCCTGACTTAGTTTATTTTCTGACTCTCCTCTGGAGCAAAGAGGTCTCATCCTGCCTGAGCTGGTGTCTGGTGAGTTTTGCTGCCATGAAGTGAAGCTCCTGAGCATTGGAGCCTGGAGTTGTCTGCAGTGTCTCTTCTGGCTGTCAGTGGCCAAGGTATGCCCAGAGTGAGAAAAGACAGGACTTAGAATTTGTACCTTCCAATTAATTCCCAGCCACCAGGCTGGCCATGGGAGTCTATGCCCTGGACTTTTAAATAGTAACATCATGAAGGCCTGTTAGGAGAGCTAGGAGGAGTCAGACATCGTTCTGTTAAGCTTAAGCTGGAAGCGAACTGTCTGCCTTAAAGTTAACAGCCTTGTTCAGTCAGAGATACTGGCTGTTCTGACAGAGGCTTATGGAAACGGTTATGAAGTCTTCCCTGGGTGGAGGGAATGCAGCTTTTTCTGCAACTAGTGACAGCCAAACATCAAACCAGATTGGCTTCAAGCTGTTTAGCAAATCTTCCTTTTCTGAGCATTATGATGGACAAATCATTCAACAACTCTCTTCAGATCCATCAAATTGAAGCCAGTATCCTTGGCATTGGTATCATAGAACAGTGCTGCTAATGAATCAATTATCAATGGGTAACTCTCTTTCTCTGACTTGTTTAAAGAATTTGATAATTTATTTGGGATACTGATGACTCTACTTAATGACAGTAGCAAGAGCTTTATTTTTCTCACATTAGGACTGGAGAGACTGTTCATTAAGAGGGGTTGGTTAATTTTTACTGCTAAATAACTAGACCAAGAGCAACTGCAGCTGTTGGGCTTCAGAGCACCTCTCTGTCTGAAAGGAGTTTTTGTGTGATGTTGTGGGTGAGAGAGCAAGCAATTAAAATCAAAGTTTTGAGAAAGGAGAAAGCTATCCTGCTGTTGCTCATTTTAAAGTGTGTCAGAGACAAAATGCTGCCTAGAAAAAAAAGATGAGAAGCCCTGACATTGAATCAGTATTCACTCCATACAGCCCATTTCATTTACAGTAGATGGAATGAATGTTGCTGCTTATTTGTAACAAGCTTGGCACAGCAGCAGTATGCATTAGAAGTGAATACTTTTGCTGAAATACACTAAACTGTTTAGTAACTTGAGTTGATTTGTATTGTAACTAATATAATTTTCAAATGTATCTACTTGGTATTTTTTTTGTAATACAAAGTTAGCAATAAATGCCTTTGTTTATAAACATGAGACGTTACCACTGATAACAGTGTAATTGATAGTACTAAATGCATATACTAGGCAGTTATTAGAAATTTTCACTTTGCTGTGTGAAGCAAATATAAAAAAACATTCATCTAAATTAAGGTGCGGAGAACTTTCAATCTATTGTATCAAATTCTGTTTTACTACAGGTAATTTTCCACCTCTGTATCTTTGTACTTTGACTCCAGTTGTCAGTATCTTATCCTGGATTATTGTTATTACTGTTATTGACTTGCATAGGCAGGTGTAAATCTCTGGCATGTGCCCTAGCATGCTGTTGATTGGAGATTATGAAAACATTACACAAAACATCTTTGAACAGGAAGTATGGTTAAATTTCCAAAGAAGAAATTCTATTTCTTGAACAACTATGCCTTTAATATTGATGCTTGGACCCTGGTATGTCTTTCTTCTGTGATTAATGAATCCTTATGATCCTTGTACACATTCACAGCGACAACCAAAATTATTGTCTAAATGTGGAAATTATCCTCTCTATCACCTCTTCTCTGCTTGCTTGTTCCATTGTCAGGGCACAGGGCTTTTGGAATGGAATTAAATTTGTAGAGGTGGAAGTGTGTAGTTTTGTTTGTGGCTGTTCTAAGCTTCTCAGCCCTCTTCTCTACTGCAAGTGTTGTCCAGTTCAGGGTCTTTTTGATCTATTGCCTTTCCTTCCTACATCTTGCTGATAAGGAGGGTGGAATTCCACTTCATCATTTGGCTCTTCAGTGTACTTGGCATCTTCCAGGAGTGAGCCCTACCATAGCTGTTGAGAGGTGTTGTTTAATAATATTTTATTCCCAGACTTATTTCCTGTTTGTAGGAATTAGATATGCTCCCATTCTAAAAAGACATGCTAATTTTGGAGACTGTATTCTGTCTACTTTGAGCAGCCACACATCTCACTTCATCAGTTAATAAATGGAAAGAGTTGAATTTTGATAAAGAAGTTGAGCCACTGATTGAAATTGCCATTCCCTTAAAGAACTCCATTGACTTGCTTTAGGAGGGATAATTCTAATGGTAGGCTCTGTTTGTAGGGAGTAAGAAGGAAATTAAATCATTCAGGAGAGACGTAATTGTGCAAAAGGTGCAAATTATAGCTGGCTTTAGAGCTCCAAATAATTGCTTTGATTTGTTGTCTTGAAATTGTAGGGTGTGTGTGGGAAAAAGCACTGCTGATGTTTTCTTCATGCCGCCTCCACTGGAGACTCTTGGTGGCATGTCGTGTGTGTCTCAATTGACACTGTGCTACTGCTGTTATTGTAAACAACAGAACTCAAAACAGCTGAGATTCTGCCTCTATATGTATTATGTACAGTATTACTTTGTCTCATACTAAGAAAACAACTGTTTCCCTACTTGGCTTTGCACAACAGTGAAAGATTTATGTGTTGTTCTGTCTGAACGAAGATTACCTCTTGTGCTCTTTCCAGAAAGGAACCTGAACAGACTTCAAATTGCTGTGTGCCTAAGGATAAGTGGGCTACACTCAAGACTAAAAACATTTATGAGAAATAGTTTGTGAAAATATCTATTATACTTGCATGAATAATTTATAGAAACTGAAGAGTACATTGAAACAGCAACCTGTATCTAAGGTATTAAACCACACCAGTGCTCTTAGCTGTCTGTTAGTAAAAGAAAGGCTGTGTGTAGGTCTAAGCTGTTTTTTCTTCTGTTCATCTGTCACCTTACAAAGACTACTTGTACTATGTATCCTTTCCCCATGGATATATTTAAAAATGGCAAGAATGCTGCCAAGCCCCTATTTGTTGGCTCCTCTATTACATCAAGCTCTGCTTTAAGAGTTGAGGATTACCGTCTTGCAAAGGGGCTGTGTTGTCCTCTTTCCCTGATCGCCTGTACTAAAATGTTGAGTAAAGATCATGGAAACAGCCATATGGGGTCAAACAGAGCTCCATGCAGTGTGCATCCTATTTGTAACAGTGGCCAGTAACAGATACTTGAGGAAAGAATGTTGAATATATCAAAAACTCAGGAGATATTTGTCATATATTCCTAGTTTTCAGCACTCTGTAATATGGTACTTCCTCAGTTAAAATTCTCTCTTTAGGTTGACCTGCTGTGGATGAATCCAACATCTGACTTCCTTTATATTATGTTTCAGATTTACTGCTATGTTATACCATATGGAAGCTACGTAGGGATTCCCGTGACATGAAGAACACTCTACCTACACAAGTTTTAGTTGTTTCTTCTCTATCCTTTCCAGCACCAACTCTGTATTATTAATATGGAGTTAGAGGTCTATATGAATTTTTGAGAATTTGGTCCCAAGTTATCTTTATGCTTTCTTCTGGGATTCAGTGGTGGTATTAGGATTGCTTTTCCAGTGGTTTCCTCGTTTTGATTCCTTATCTGCTGTTTAAGGATTTTGCACCCTACTGAAACAAGAATCACTTTATCATTATTATTTTGTGTTAAACAAAGCTGAGAGTAGGTGTTTTTAAAAAGTGCCTAGAGGATGGATATAGGCATCCAGTTCTCATTTTGGGAGCTGGTGCATAACTTTAAGGTGCTTGTAAGAATGCAGCTCTCAGGATATGTCCCTGAGGCACAGTACAGAGAGGCACTCAAGAGGCCCTAAACAAGCGTGTTCAAGTACTAAAAGCAATACTGCTGTGTTAGCACAAAGATCTGCCCAGAGGGACTAGGTAAAATAAGTGTGGTAGACAGCTATAGTTACACTGCAGAGCAGAGTTAGTGCAAAAGAACAGGCTAATAGATAATTTTTTTGAATTACAAGTATGTATGCCATAGAGTTATGCAGTAATAATGTAAAAAGAAAATTATATTGCTAGGAATTTTATGAAATATAGTTACAGATAATGTCTGGTCAAACACCATAAGTCATTCATCTTTCGTTTAGACCCATCAAGCATGGTTTTGCTCATGAAGTGAGGTAAAGCAATTTTAGCCCTTTCCTGAGCCTTGCACCATGGTGTGTGTGTGATTCAAGTCTGGTGACATTATTCTTATCTGTACCTCTTCTGCGCCTTTCTTCTCATCTTCTTTTTCACCCTGTGGCTGTAATTAGACCTGCACATACTCTTAACTGCTCACTTCATAGTCTTTACTGCTTGTTTGTGTGCAAGCAGAGTGACTCATGGCTGATAACCAGTGACTTAACACCTACCATATCTCTTAACTCTTCTGGTCAGATAAGAGGTAAATAATAGCAGGAGAAGTTTTGGGTCTGTATATGCTAGCGGCCAAACCATGTTCACATAAAAATGGTGAGGTGTGATTGAAGTAATTGACAATTGTTGATTTTTTTGTCTGCTCCTTGCAGAGATGCAAATAGAATTGCACAGTCCAGGTGTTGAAATATGGGAAGCAGCAGCAGCAAAAAAATGACAGTGTTTGAAATCAGTGGCACTCTGCTTGCAATTAAGTGCTGCCTTGTAGCTGAGCCTCAGATTTGCATTTCACAGCAGGAATTCTTTCCTATCTTCTAAGGGCCAGAGATCTGCCAGCAGGAAGGGATGGAGCCAGAGGGTGGCTGGGCAGGAGTGCAGTGGCTACAGGACAGCCTACCATCAGCTGATGCACAGCTGTGCTGGGCAACCAGGGGACAGCTCTGTGGAGGTTATCAAAGCTGCAGGGAGAAGGCAGAAGGGAAAGGCTCTAATAGGAAAAAAGGAACAGAAGAATGAAAGAAAAAGTCTGGAGTCATTACTGAAGTATTTCAGGATCCCAAAATTGCAGAATTATTGATATTGCCATCAACTGTCAGCGTGTCACTGAAGTAGTAAGTCTAGATAGAAGGGTCAGAACCAGAACTAGAGATATGACAGAGTTGTGTAAGCTGCCTTTCAGTGAGTAGGAATCATGGAAAAGGATAACAGTCACAAAAAATTTTTTTTGTTGTTGTTAAAGTTCACAAGTAGAGTACAGTGCATTGGAGTTAGTAAGTCTTTAAAAATAAATTACTGCTGCATGGAGTTGATGCCATTATGGTGACAGATGACCTGGATTGTTTTGCTGGGAAGGAAGCACCCTTCCCTTGAGAAAAAGTCACAGCTGCTTATCTTGGCTATGCAAACCCAAAACCCCTTAAATACTTAATTATTTATGTGTTTTACAAGGAGAGTTCAGAAGGGAAACATAATTCCTTTCATTTACAACAATAATGAAATAATTCAGACTTTTTTATTTTTTTGGGGGGTTTGTTATGGGTACTAAAATACCTGTGATGAGTTTGCAGTGATCCTTGTCAGGTCTTCTCTTTTCATAGCAAGAGATATAGTGAGATGCAGATGATAACTCTTTGTAAATCACTAATAGTGAAGTAGAAATAGCAAAGTGTTTATAATTTTTGAGCTTTCCTTCAAAGGACATGGTCATTTCTCCAAACCTAGCTACTGAAAAACCAGTCATGTTTGGCTAATTTCTGTAGTGACTAGTTTTAAATTCTTTGTTCTTGTGCTTTAATCAATGGTATTCAAAGAGAGTAGTGTGAAAAACTGTCATTTGTTTTGAGGTCATAGAAAGTAGGCAGGGAGAGAACTTATGTCTCCCTGTTCTTGGTCGCCTCTGCATGTGCCCTGTGAAGACTGCCTTGCATGGATGCTGGAGGATGTTTTTAGCTTCTTAGAGAACAAAGAGTAATTGAGGAAGTCACTACAGAATCGAGATTTACAATTTCCCTCCCACCATCGATTTAAATTTAGATACATAAAATTGTGTATTTTGAGAAATGGTTTAAAGTTTTTTTTTGTTGGTAAAAAACTGTACCTTGTGCATCAGGTTGAGAAATTTTATTTTCAAGTGTGAAATTACCTAATCTTAAATACAGAACAGCATATCCCTAAATCAGTAATTCCTGTCACATTAATATAACTTCTTGATTACATGTAATCAAGCATGTATTAATCACAGCAGAACAGAATCATGTCAGCAACTTAAAAGCAAAATATTTTTGACTGTGCACATGCAGTGATGCCATGAGAAATACAACAGTTTGCTGAAAGCACGCAACTTGTTATGTTGGCACGGTTTTAAGCAAGCAAGGCTGAATGAGGCACAATATGACATTTTGGAGTTCATGTTGGGAGTAAACATGCCACAACAATCAACTATCTTGTCAAACAGTGACAAAAATAATTTATTTCCCCTCCAGAGCAACTCCTAGGGAAAGAATAGTTAGTATATTAGATGTTTGGGAAAAAATCATTGTGGAGCTATGAAAGGGGAAGTGTTTGGGTCATATGAAAAAGAAACATCAAAAACTGTAGTTTAACCTATTTTTTTTGAGTGCCAAAGTGAACAAAGAATATAAAAATAATCTGTAAACCTCATTCAGAAAAGTCTTTGGCAAAACTTTACATCATGACAGTAAAGACTGAATGTTGAACATTGACATGGAGACTGCAAATACATACCATGTTCATGACATTGTGAGAATGCTGTGTTTGGTAGGATGACCTTGACTCTTTTTTGACTTTTTAGCTGTACTGTTCCTCTCTGTTTAGACAAATATGATGGCAGTCTGCTGTCCTCGTTATGCTGAGCACATGCCATGTGTCTGTCTGGTCATTTCTCAGCAGCTGTTAAGCTTTTGCTCAGTTTCAACCAAATTTGATGGAAGGTCAAGTTAAACTGATGGTTTGTGTCCCAAAAAGGCACACAAAGAGAAGAGGTAGAGAATGGGTTAGAGCTTACCCGGACAGAAGCGTATGATAAAGCAAAGTCTTGAATTCACTGCCTCTGGAATATCAAGATATCTGTATGCATTATTATCTTCTAAAGTTGTATCTACAGAACCCCAAATGTCAGCTGTTCCATCCTTGTTTTTGCTCACATTTCAGTGTTGCTTTTCTATAAACTATTTTTATTGTCATCTTTTGCTTTGGTTTCTTTTACACTAAAAAAACTTATCTCAAAGCTGTCTTCTGAAATATCTGTATGTTGTTTTCCTTAATTGCAGACAAAGGCCTATGTGAAATTAAGACTATCATATGAGATGCTGTGACCTTTTTTCTGAGATTTCAAGGGAGGTTTTTGACTAATTTAATCTCTTCTTGGGGAGAGCGTTGGTGTGTCTTCTGTAAAAGATATTACCAAGGAGCAATGCAAAATATATATGTGGTACTGTTTGGGTTGGGGGAAGGGAGACACATATTAATGTGATTACTTGCAGGATGAAAGATAGTGAGGTATTTTAACTGGTTCTGGCTTTAGACCAAAGTGAAAAATTAATGGGCTGTAATGTTGTTGCCTTTGTTTGATGAAGTGCTTAGTGAATGTTATTCAAGTGAAGAATAAATATTCTTGATACAGTTGTTGAGAGAAAAGGAAAAACATTGCAGCATGCTGTAACTTCGTGGTGTTAAGCATTCATTTAGTCAGCATGTTAATCATTAGCTTTGGTTTTGGCTTTTAAGTTCTGGAGTGAGGAAAGGCTGTTTACAAAAGTACAGTTAAGAATCTGAGGTGGCCAAATAAGAGAGGCTTAATTCCTGACCAGGTTTTGTTTCAATCACAATGTGGTGTATTGTGAGCACCTGAGATGGTGAAGCTTTGCCTTACTTCTCTAAATTTAGGTCTAGGTACTGCATTTTATTGCAGTGTCCACAACTTTCTGCTGTTGCTACAGCAATAAGATTCCTCTGCACACTGAGGTCATTATGGGCAGCTGTTATGGCTGGCAAGTGCAAGAGAAGTTGATGTGTGACTAGAGAGGTAATCTAACAAGGATAGTTGCATTGAGATTATCAGTGAATTGATAGTTGAATAAACTTTTTGTGAAGAAGTTCGTAGTGAATGCAAAGAATATAGTACAAATACATAATTTTTTTAGTGATTGCTACACCACTGTCTGGGTATATTAGTGCTGATCATCCTAACAGAGCAGCACTTTGCAGTGAGGATATGGTGGAATGTGAGGTGTTTGTCCTTTGATGTATTGTTCTTATATGCTTGTAATTTTTTTGGTTATTTTTAATGAAAAATATAAGTAGTGATTGAAATATGTGAAAAAATATCTAGTGGATGCTTAGAGGAAAGCCATTTTAACTGCAGAATGAGGGGAAGAAATTTTGAAGAAGTGGCACATTTCTTACGTAAATGTGGGATATTGTCTTGTTGGATAAAATATCAAGTCATTTGACCTGTTGGCTTTTCTTGGTAGTTTGAAGCTTCAGCTATTGCACAACGTGTGTTTCATGTTTAGTAAGAATACTAAATTATTTTTCTGTTCTTATGTTTTGTAGCAGAGTTACTATTGATGGAGTTGGTAGATATCTCTGAACTACAGTATCCTCTATTATCTTTCCAATATTGAATTACTTTTATTAGGTTTTGTTATTATTCAGTTAAGGTAACACAAAATTCTAAATAAAAATTGATCATTCTGGTATGTGCTGCATTCACTTACCTAATTTGGTGAAACAAACTTAAGAAAAAGTGAAGTTAATTTGTACTAGAAATAGACTTGGTTATTGCTGCTATGATAGAATAAATCCGATAATGTGTAACTTAAAACAGTTCCAAAATAGAAGTACAAACTTTTCTTTTGATAAATGTCTCAGGTTTTCATAAGTAGTGAAAGTTAAATTTTGGTACTTTACAAAAAGAGTACACAACATGACAAATTTAAGAAAGGACCAGAACTGATTTCATAAAGGCTGGAAATGAGTGTTAAGTCTCCTACTCCCTGCACAAAGCTTTTGAAGTGTCTGCGAAAAGTTTTGATAAAGATGCAATATGAAGTTCTTCAGTTTTTTAAGGCTGAAGTTAGGCTAGTGTCGAAATATTTTTATGTAGAAACTATTTAAAGTATCTGAGAGACCGATATGTGTTTTAAAACACAGGGCCAATGAAACCTTCTTGGGTGGTAGATTTCATAATGATGAAATTTTTTTTTTGTGGAGTAAGGAGAGTTCCCATGTCCTGCACAACTGCCCTGTTGTGCTGCTGATTTTACATGAAATGACCATTCTTCCTGCAAGGGCAAGAGACTCCCAGAAATGTGATATGCAGTCACATGATTGATATGAGAAACACCACTAGTGCTTGGATCTTTTGGAACAGCAGTAATCTTTGAGATTATTTTGTTTAACATAAATTCCAAGTGTACAGCTGTTCTGGATACAGGAAATGTCAGTCCAAAAAACCTGAAAGTGTAAATTGGTTTTTGATGCCCCCCAAAACCTGAAGATAATGTATGTTCAGGTTCAAGTGGGAATGCCCAGTACCTCCCCAGGGTGGGGAGTTCCACAGTAGATGATTTAACTCTCTGAGTCATGGGATATTTTTGGAATCTTTGATGGTCTAGGTCCTTGCAGCTGCCTGTTATGCTAGTCCCTAATGGCCACTTAGCAAACATGACCCCTCAGGGTGAGTGTGAAGATGCTGCTTCCTAGATGGGAGTTATCACAGCTGTGTCATAGATGTGAATACAGAAACATTCCTGTGCCTCAAAGGGTTCTCTAACACCCAGCTTGTAGCACTGGGCAGCTGCTGCAAATGATCTATTATTAACAGTTCATCAGAAATGATGGAGAGGGTGTAGAATACACAGTTTTGGTTACACCCACATAGTGATAAACTGGTCCTGGCCACTGTAACTAGGACAGAAATATAACCCTAACCCTAACATGTACAGTAGGCCTTTGATGCTTTCTTGCTGATGGAGTTGTCACTTTCACATGTAGAGAAAGTGGAATAGATTTTTCCAGATCAGGCAATGTATGCTGTATTTTGTTCTTCAGGTTCTGTTTGCAACCAAATGTGCAGCAGCATATTTTGTTAAGAAGCAAGCATAGGTGATAAGATCCAACGATTATTGCTTAGGAAGCAGTGTCAGGACTCATTACTATCTCATTCAGGTTCAGTAACTGTTGGGTTTCCCGGGGCCACTCGTGCCAGGTTACCAACGACCTGAACTCCTTCCCCTGTTTTTGATGAAGGTCAGGAATAGTTTGTTGCAGAAAGTACCTTGCTTGTTTTTCCTCCTTGATGTAGAAATATGAGCTGACAATCTCTGTTTTACACTACCTTGCAAGTATTTGTATTATTTACACTTGAACTCTGAAGTATTTGTTCCACTAAAACCCATGAATCAAAATCCAGTGCCTTTCTCCAGTTACCTAACAATTGTTTCTAGGAAGATGTGCTCGATTTAGTGCCTTTTTGGGCCTTCTTGATTTTAGGTATGTTTGTTGTGAGAAGTTTATAGAACACATTAGCATTTTATGTAATCAAGTTTAGTCATTCTAAAATATCACTGCTCCTAATAACAGTAATATTTCTACTTACTTTTTGTGTAATAGTTCTGCAGCTAGACTGTCAACAGCTATAAAAAGAAAATTTTCACTTCCTAATGTATTTTTTTGGTATTTCCATTTAACGGCGATGCTCCAAAGTTCACTGTCACACTTGAACAAAAATTGCAGGGTAAACTGGAGACATAAATATTTTTTAGTATTTACTATACTTTTTTGCATGTGAAATATAAGTATCATTAATGCCTTCGAATAGAGGACTCTCGAGTAGGCTGAGATTGGGGGGAACTGCTCTATTTTGCTGTGCTTCAGTAACCCATATGCATGTGGAAATTAATAAAGAATGTTTGGTCTACTCTTTCTCCACTATAGTTTTCAATGTCTCCAACTAGGTAGTGAAATTCAGGGTGAGAGTAGTTTCAGGTTTCTTTTGACAGTACAGTTATTTACTCTACTCTCAGTGGATATGAAGATTATCTCATTAACTAAATGTTTGTTCTGGTCCACAAGTCATTTTCCAAGGTCTCATAGTATCTCTCAGCATCTTTAATGCTCTCAGTTCCAGGCTTCAAAGAGGGAAAATGTATGTGCAGAGAGATTGGGTAGGATAAATGATGGCCTGATGACAGTGGAAGAGGAAACTGGATAGTACTTTGCAGTTTCGTGGCATTAAATAGGATTCTCAGTAAGTACTGTTGTCCATGGGGAAGTTCTCAAAAAGCTGAGTGATATCCATTGGCTGGTGGGAGCCATCCCCTTCTAAAAGGTCCTGTGGAGGGAGCGGTGATGGGTTGTGGCTTTACTTAACCTTGTCTTGTGTAGGCTGTTTCCAAAGGTTGTTGCTGAATCTATTTTTTATGTAGAGTATCTTAGCTCTTAGAGAATGTGATGGGTCACCATTTAGAGGTCTCTGTCATTCTCCATTGATCTGTAGAGACAGCCTTGGTGGTTACTGAAATGAGATTGCTGATACAAATTCCATGCTGTCTGTGACAAACCAATTACAGTCTGTTCATTTTTGGAGGAAAGCCTGATTTGTGTCACCTTACAACTCACCTATCCATTCCTGTTTTAGTCCACAGACTCAGCTTACTGTACCATTAGTGATGTTCTGGTTACTGGTCAGGAGATGCACCTGGGCCTTGAAAACTTTTGAAAGACGGGTATGTAGGCCAAGTAAAAATGTTGTCAGAAAATTGTTCAGCTGAAACTTGACTCAGTGCCAGATTTGTTGTTAGAGATCACAAAGAAAGAAACAAAACTTAAAAAAAGGATTCTCACATACCTGTGCACTTTGGAGATGAGAAACATTTCTGGGTGAAGAGAATTCCATGTTAACTTTAGTTAACAGCACTTGTATGCTTTTATGCTTTTGTCAAATTTGCGTGAAATTGGTAAGGAGTTTATGAAATCCATGCAATGTTTTGGGGTGGAGCATAGTTATGTTCTTGAGGCTATATTGCAGATGGTGACTGTCTCTAAAACTGAAATATGCATTGGTGGCATTTTACTGACACAGACAGAGCTGTACATTTTTACTGAGGTGTTTGTGTAATTTGTTTAGATTTGCTTATTTTAGTTTATGCCCCATTGGTAGTTTTGCTGTGATTCACATAGCAGTAGGCAGCAGGCCAACCTCCAGGCCAGCCAAGACACTTTCTTCTTTACTGGAGGCTGTGGATAGTCCCTGGGGTGGATTGATTTATTACAGGTCCTATCAGCAAAGCCCATTAAGCTTTCAATGAAGAAAGTATAAGCAATGTATATGCTTTAAAGTGGTCCTTATTCAAACACACAGCTATTGGTGATTGGTTTAGATATCAGCATTGGGGATCTGTCAGCAAAACTTTTACCTAGCTGTTTGCTGTAAGCTACAGCAATATAAGTTGATTCCTTTAATTCACCTTAAAAAGTGTTAGTGATTTATTCCATATAGTGATGTCTGGGCAGTAAACTATACCTGTTACAGGCAGTAGACCCATTATGAGATGCCCTCTCTGGAGAGGGGAGAGCCCAAGCTGCATCTCAGCAACAAACTGACAGTTACTGTTCACTGTGGGGGAGGAATATCACTGTATTCGCAATTAGCCTCACACCTTTTAGAGAGGATAATCCATTATCATCAAAGTAATAGTCTAAAAGTAAAAAAAAAACTCAACAAACCAATTGCACACCCCCCCCCCCCCCCCCACTCTATATTAATTTACTCTCTTTCTGGGTAGCTGCTGTTCAGTGAATGACTAGTCCATACTAGTCCATAACCATATTTGATATTCTGACTCTCACCGTGTTATCATCTGAAGATCAGCTTGTGACAATTTTTCCTATTACAGTTTTCTCTCTTTTTTCTTTTTATGCCTACAGTCGTGCTGACAATGACACACTTTCTTCTAGTTACTGTTTCAGCGCTGCTGTTTGTTAAAGATGATGCTCGTGCCCTCCTCCATGTTTCCTTTCCTGCAAATCTTTCTGATGCAGTCGTGAGGGAGTAATTTAACCTGCTATGCAGTTGCTGTAGTTGTAATTTCTAACCTAATCAATATCTCAAGAGATTTTAAAAATTTTTCAGGCTCTGGATGGTAGGCCCACTGAATGCTGAGTCATTTTCCCCAAACTGCAATGAAGTGTCACCTTTTTATTTCATCTGTGTTCTTTTTCCACCTCACTAACTTACTCTTTTTTTTTTTTTTTTTTTTTTTTTTGTTTTTCACTTCATATTTATGAAACTCTTTCTGTGTGTCTGTATTTTATTTTCTTGGCCTGGCTGCCCTTGCTTTCTTAATTTTCTTACCCACTTTTTTGTTACATATTTCTACGGTGACACTCTGTGCTGCTGGTAAAGTTGCCTTTCCCTGCTTCTGGCTTTTGCGGTTTGCTGTTGTCCACCTGCAGACATCGGGCTCTTTACTCAAAGCTGTGAGTTGTGCTTAAAATAAAGACAATTAAAAATGGTAGTGAAGCCTTTACAGAGCAGTGAGCAGCCACCATGTTTAGGGTATATGTCACTAAAAAACTGCAGACAGGGCAGGTTTGCCATTCCACACATAATTTTTTTTTCATACTCTTTTAATACAAAGCCTCTTGTTTCTATGTTATCTTGCAAATGGGAAGTTCTTTAGATATGATTTAATGCACTTGAATTATAAAGGACACTCTACATTCCTGAGGCTCAGCTAAGAAGGAGTTAGTGGAGAGCTCTTCAGTTGCACAGAAACATCTTGGGTCTGGTTTTGTTTGTTTTAAATATGTTTTAGCTAAATCAAACACAAAATGTTAACACTTGGACACCATAAGGATTCATGATGTTTATGAGAAGAATTAGGAGGGATATGAGATTCATAAATCAGGGAGTGGCTCCCATTGATCTGTAAGTGTATTCTCTTTCTCAGCGACACAGATAGATAGTCATGTTCTGATTTCTTGACATTTCAGGGCGGATTGTCTGATAGAAAGCATGAGAGACTTGCGTGTACTTTGATTGCATTTCATGTTACATGTTTCTAAAAGACCATCCTGTCCTCTTTTCTTCTGCACAGAGATAGCAATGTGGAGTTTTTGTTCATCTAGCACTGTTGACCCATTTACCCTCTTTTTCTGCCACTGTCAGTTAATAGAATATTGGCAGAAAAGAAGATGGTTTATGCTCTATTCTCCATCTGCTCTCTTCTACCTCTCTCAGTTATGAACTATTTTTGAGACCCTCCTTTTCCTCAATCTTTCCTGCTTTTTTTCCCCCCAAGAAAACAGAGTGCTTTATCACAGTGCTAGCCTTTCTCCCATCAGTATTTCCTTACATGTTCTCAATTCAGATGGTTCTGCCTCTCAGTGAAAGGTTGGTTTTCTAATCCGAGTGAAATCTATCTTTTTAAAAACAGACAAAGCTCAAATTGAACTGATCTACTCAAATGAAAGGAAATGGAGAGCACAAACCTGCTTTAACTCAAAATCTGTACCTAAGACTAATAGGGATTAGGTCACATTTGGCAAGAGTGTGCATCTCTGAGTTGCCTCCATTAACTGGGTCCATGCTCTCAGACTCACTGGAAAAATAAATAGAAAAGTAATTGGTGGAACTTCAAGTTACAACATTGACCAAAGACAGGAGATAATTTTGCATTTGCTGTTCTGGCTGCATATGCAAGTTTTACATTTGAAAGTGGTGTTTTCTTTTAATTTCTGCTGCATCACTTTTTTTTCTGTCTCAGCAGAGATCAATAAATACAAAGTTACAAAATTTTCCTCTTAATTTTAGGAGACCTATGATCTACTTTCAAAGCAGAGTATAATTGAAGAAGTATTTCAATTGAATGACTAGTTGTTATAACTGGTCACCTTTTAGTCTTGGAATTATTGCTTACTTCTAATAGTTTGCCCTTTGCTGGCACCTTGGGTGTGTGTCACACAGAATAAATAAGGTGCTGTGCAAATATATGATGTTTTAGGCTGTTCAACTCTGGTACTATGACTTCTTTCCTTATGCCATAATTTAGAAGGGGAACTCCAGTGAAAAGTTGTAAGAGGCCTTCCCTTACTTAAGCCAAGTTCAACTATTAGCAGGATTGGAGGCTATACTACGTTTCTGCTGAAGTGTTTCTAGAGCTACTCGGAACTGTGCTGTGGTCACATACAGCACAGTCCACTTGGATCTGCCGAGCCAGCTGGTCACTGTGTTTCTGTTCCAGGGACAGCCTCATTTGCATGAGGATGAGCCGCTGCTGTGCCTGGGTCACCTTTGCTTCCTTCAAAAGCAATTGTGGCTGGAGTGCTTTTGGACTGATGGGGATCTCAGTGGAGTATTTTGTAGTAGATGTGTGGCCATGTATTTAACAAGTAGCAGTGTAGAAAGGGATGTGCTACAAACAAGGATGAGGTAGGTTACAGTGATATGTGGGAATATTTAGTTACTATAGCCTGGAAAATAGTAAAATTAGCCGATACTTGGTAAATGACCTTGTAAATTTTTCTTATATGCCCTGATTTGTGCTCAGTCCAGGTTTTTCACTGGCCCATTTCTGTGCACTGACAAGATTCTGGGTAAGGTCTACTAAACTGGCACACAATGCATGAGTACTCTGTAGCATATTTACTGAACTTGTTTTTCATTACACAAAATACATTTTGTTCAACTTCCCTTTACCCACGAGGTTTGAAGCACAAGCTTATACAAGTGCTTCGTGTATAAATACAAACCTGGATAAATTCTCACTGCTTTCCTCATGACAAGACTGCTGGGGTGTTGGCATTTCCTAACTTCTACACCCAGCTCCTTGTGCTCAGCCTGGATGTTGCGTGTCCATCTTTGACTTTAATGAAACTCAGGGAGAACCCTGCTGAGGGCTACTGCACCGGCGCAGTATAGTTCTTATTCTGACACTTGTTTCCTTTTCTGGTGTGCTGAGGTACAGTGCTAGCAGGTGCACTGTCTTCACTTAGTTCAAGAGGGAAGTAAGACTCAGATTTTAACAAGGATCTAAAGTTCTGCTGGGCATGGACCTCATTATTCTCAATGTCAGAGCCACCCCAGTTCAAAGATACCTGTACAGAGCCTCAGAAATACAAATGGGAACAGTCTTAGGATCATATGATAATTCAGACTGAAGGGGAGAGTAAGCTGTGACCAGTCCTGCTCAAAGGAGAGTCAGTTGTGACCAGTCAAGTCTTGAAAACATTCAGTGATGGAGCCTGCATAACTTCCTTAGCTAGTATTTTCTACTAGTTGTTTGTCCTCATGGTGAAAGAGTTTCTTCTTATATCCTGCCTGAACTTCTCTTTTTCAGTTTATGTCTATTTTCTATTGTGTTCCCACTGTGAAAAGCACAGCTTCCTATACTTGATACTACTTGCAGGATTTATCTTTCTCTTGTTTTCTTTTCCATCTCCTTGCAAGTGTTGGAAGGCTGCTGTTAGGCTGCCTCAAAACCATTTCTTCTCTAGGCTGAACCAGCCCTGCTCCCTTAGCCTGTTCTCACAGGGCAAGTGCTCCAGCCACCTGACCATCTTGTTAGTCCTCATCGATCTCAATCTGTTTTATTGATCTTTTTTGGTATTGCAAGCCCAGTGCTGGATGCAAGTTTGTAGATGTGGTCTTATGAATACTGGACAGCACTGGATAACTACTTTCCTCAATCTGCTGGCTATGCTCCTGTTAATACAGCCCCAGACATCCTCCTGTGTAAAGGGAAGCTGTGTTGCCCATGGAGGGCATGAGGACAGAGAGGATTAAGGCTATCTAACTTAACAGGGGTGTTTTAAACACTAGCTTGCATTGTCATGCAAGTAGGAGGAGGCAGATGGTCGAGCCTCTCTAGCAACTATCAGTATGTCACCATGGTATGTCTCTCAGCCTCCAACTGTTGTGAGGCTGGTGGTGGAGTAACCTACTGTGGGGCATATGCGAGGCTATCATTGTATGCAGCACCATGTAGGGAGAACTGCACACTGTTGGTCCTTTGTGCAAGAATTATTGCTGGAAACAGAACCATTTTCTGGCATGTCAGAGTCCTTGTTCATTTGTTGCTTCTTTCCCAACACTTTCAGCCAAGAAGCAATAGGAAGAATTTTAAGAGTAGAGATTTGTGCAGAGGTCTAAACAAAAGAAAGGAACAAAAAGTGAAATGCACTTAAACAGTGAGTTTTATTTCCCCTGGCCAGCTGCAGTGCTGGTCATTGGAAAGATTTTTGCCTTCATCCCACTACTGATTTGATTATGAGCATTTGCAGCTGTGCTTTCCTTGTTTACTTTACCTGGCAATTGGTTTTGGGGAGTAAAAAAGCCACATGATTTGTATATGAGAAGTCTCAGTAGCAGGAAATTCACCATTAAAGGTAATAATAGTAGTAACAAGAAACTAACAAGCCTAACAAAAATTAAATATTAAATGTGTGTGTCTTTTTCTTTCTCATTTAAACCAATAATAGAAAAGTAGGATTTTCAACCATGTTTTCAGTTTTTATCCTGGCATCAGAGAACAAAGGTGGCAACATTTCAGAAAGTCCAGGAGGGTAGGTATTTCAGAATAGGAGGGTAGGTACCTCCAACTGTGTCTGAAAAGTGAGTCATTATTATTGTAATCTCTGCCATTTTATGTTGTTAATATGAATAAATTGTATAGCCTGATAGCTTTTAAGTGCATTGTGTCATTATCATGTATGTGAAATTAAACCATGAACATTTGTATAAGCAGATGGAAACAGACAGTGAATCATACTTTCCTTCAAATGGAGTTCTGGGTTATTTGGGGTTTGTTGAAGGTTCTTCGTGGAGTGCAGAGGGGCTGGGAATCCTAGCTCAGACTCCTTTGTTTCATCTGTACTAGCAAATCAGACATCAATATGAAACTCAATGGAATACATGGTTAAATTGCTAAAATGTTGACAAGCACAACAGTTTTAGCTTGTTTTAGTTACTCTCTCCCAGGTAGTTGCTGGGTGAGGCTCTGTTCACAACCAAACTAACTTCTGCTCTGCCCAGGCATGGTAACCATGTTTTGGGCAGTTGGAGAAGTTGAACGTGGGCCGGCTAGCCTCACTAGCACAGAGTGTTGCTACATGGTTTGTAATTTACTAGCACAGCAGTACTGTTAAAGTCTAGGTACATGAATCCATATCTGGCAACCTGAAAATTTGCCTTTTTTGCCACAGCTCTAGCTCCTATGTTTTTAGGCTCGTGAATCAGCGGGATTGTCATGGCAGGACCTCACCAATCTTTTATAACTGATAGGGAAGCAGAAGACTACCTGAGCCAGAAACTCCCAGAGGTTGAGCTCCAAGTATCAACTTAATTTATTAAAAATTGAAGAACCTTAAAAGACACAAGAAGACATTAAGAGACATATTTAAAGAGTTGGGGAAGATAAAAAAAAAGGAGAGCTTTAAAGACATAGAAGTATTTTCATGGGAAAGTTATATATTTTAAAATCTGAATAGCAACAATAGCTATGCTCTGTTCTGTTTTATTTCTAATTACAGCAGAAATTCTGTTCTTTAAACAGCTCTGCTGACAGTATTTGCTATACCCATTCTTGTAATATATTCAACTTCCTATCAAATTAGAACATAGTCTTTCACTGGTGAGCAATGCACAACTTGTATGTTTTTAACAACTTTGACAAAACCAGATTAATGCAGTATATCTTCAACCTTTATTCCCCCCAGTATACTTTTTTATTCCACAGAAGATATGTCTTATGAAAATCATTTGTTTTGTTCGGGTGCTTATTTTGGACTCAGCCATAGCGTTTCACCATTTGGATTTCAGTGAAATTGTGAAGTCTTGATTGTGGGCAGCTGTCATTCAGATATTTTACTTTTTATCTGAATAATATTCTTAGCAAACTTGGATTATGGTGCGCAGAAATTTTTCCTGTGCTTTTGTTGGCTACTGCAGTGTTCCACAGCACAGATGTCTTACCGTTCTCCAATGAGGTCATGCTCATCTTCAGTTGAATAGAAGTGACAACATTAAACACCTGGATGTCTGTCGCTGGGTTTTGATGAACAAGCAAACAGAGCTCCATCAGTCTGAGGCTCACATGTGTTGGTGCAGGAGGACAGACAGATGAAGGAGCATGGGTCTCCCTGCAGACTTGAGCAATGTGTTTTAAAACTGCCCTGAGTTTTTGCAATTTTAAACAAATGCTTAAAAGGTGCTTTAAGCACTTGGAAATCCTCTAGTTTACATACTGAAACAGTTTTTATTTTGTGCATTTGTTCTTGTGTTAAAAGCTATTTGTAGAAGGAATTCTGTGCTCCTGTTTGGTAGTATACTTCCATCAGAGAGTAAACATCCATATGAAGCCCCCAGGAGGAATCTCAATACAAGTAAGGAAATATAATTACATTTCCAAAGACATTTGCAGTACAGTTCAGTTTTGACAAAAGGCATATGGCTTGTTAAACTTTATAATACTATTTTTGTTTCTGAAATATTCAGAATGTACAGTTTTTGGAATGTAAACTATTTTAGTGTAAAATTCAACAGGCCTATAGAGGAAGCCTTGTGCTTTACGAGTCATTTCATGTGACTTGGCTGGTACTCAGGGGATGTTAATCACTGAACTGCTTCAGAGGCTTCAGGCTTCTTCCTCACTGAGTTGCAAGAAATTGGTGGAAACATATTTTTCATTTCTCTGAACACAACAGGTTTGGCTGGCTCATTGTGTGCATATCAGTAAATCTGTAGGAAACAAAAATAATCTAATTCCCAGTGGAAAGATTAGTGATTCTTTGGAAATTGAGTTAAAGTTGCTTATAAATAATGAAATATGTATTGATTGCTTCTTCCTTCATTTCTATAAAATATGTATTTTATTTTTGCCTTTGTGGAAGGCTTTGTTAGTAATAATCCATGTGTAATTGTAACAAAATTTTGCAAGAAAGGCATTAGTACTGTAGTGAAATAGCATTATTTGACAAAAAATAGTTTTTGTAAAAAATTAATTTAGCAGCTGAAATGAAGTCCATCAGTTTAAAGGAATTTCTGAATTTTTGTGATTTTGTAGCCTTGACTTATTGACTTCTTAAGATACTAGTTTAATGGGTTTACTTTCTGTTTTCCTAGCAAACAGATGGTAATGCCAATCATGCACTTACAGTACAAATAATAGCTTTTCAACCGTAAGACTAATTTTAGGTGTTCATGTGCAAGCTTCAGTCATTAACATATTTCCTGCAAGTTATTGTGAACTTCAATATAGCAGCTACAAATCTTTTGCTTTGCATTTCCTATCATCCCTATCTGTTACTCAAAGATACGTATTCGGTTTTCTTCTGAATGGATTCAGTTGCCCTCTGAGGTTTCTGGCCATGGAAGATCAGCTGATGGGTTGCAGGAGTTTAGTAATATGTAAAGGGGCTCAGACAGTGACATCTGACAGATCCGCAGCCTGCATCATTTAGGAATAAGGAGGAGAGTTAGGACATGTTTCACTTTCTTTCTTTTTCATGGTTATGAACACCTTCCCAGGTCTTGCTGTGTTCCTGTGGTATAAATGCTATTTCATGACAAGACATGTGATCTGAAGCAAGAACTTTTCCTTTCATCTTACACATACCTTGTCTTTTCACAATTAGTTCAGTGACTTCCTTTCTTCTCCATCTATCCAATAATTCACCTTTCTGATTTGGCAGTATGATAATGTATCTGCTCTACAGGCTGAATTATTACATACCTCATGGAAACAGGTATTTCTCTGCATTTTGTTGTACTTAAAATACTTGGTTTATGCTTTGCGAAAAGCATTTTTGTAAATTGGCTTAGTAATAGCTTGCATTCCTCTTATGTGCTACTCAACTAACATGATTTTGTTTGTGCCTATTTTATATCCTAAAGGATTAATTTGTTAGGATATTGGCAACCATTTGTCAGCTGCTCTCTTCTGTCCAAGGGGGTAGATGGAAAACTTTTCTTTGCCTTTTGATCTGAAGTTGTTGAGAGGCAGATCAACAGCGAGGCCTTCAGGCTAAAGGAGTGAAAAGCTCAGGAGATATTACCAAGTTCTGCTTGTTTGCAGAGGAGTTGTGAATTCTCCCTTCCGGGAAGTGTTCAAGGACAAGTTGGATGTGGCCTTGAGCAACCTGGTGTGATGGATTGCATCCCTGCCCATGTTAGCAGATTTGGACTAGATGGTCTTTAAGGTCCCTGCCAACCCAAGCCTTTCTATGATTGTATGATTCTATGGTGTGAGTAACTATGTCTGTGGAAACTTGTGGAAATCATCTTGGATGACATCCAATGCAGTTGCTTCAGCCTCTGAAACACTGCTTGGGAGGAATTTAGGGTCTGTGTCCAAGAAAGTGTTGAGAAAGTCTGTGTGATATGAATTACATAAATCTGTTTCATTTGCCTAAGTCTTAAATTGAAAACAAAGAGCTGTGCACCCCTGTACTTTAATTGGAAGATACATGCAGGTATAGCTTCAAGCAGAGAGAAAGCAAAGAGGAGAGGAGATGAGACAGTCTTTGCTGTGATACCGGTGGAGCATTTGATTAACAATGGCAATTGCACCTGGGTCTAGTCAAAGTAACTAACAGTCCATGAGGAACAGAGAGCATAATGTTTGCAGAAATTCTGGAGGTGTTTGCAGGGTATTAGTGAAAATGGTACCTGGCTGTTGCTTTTTCATGATAAATACATGAAGAAGAATCTGTGCTTTGATCCGATTACATAGGCTTTAGAATTTGGTACTTTTACAGACTGGATCTTCGGTGAAATATGATGGTCTGTGTCACGTCATGAGGGGCCTGTGAAGTGTCACTGTATTCAATAATTTAATAATACATTGACTTTTGTGGAGGATTTACATTAAAAATTACAGTGTTTGCTTGTGCATCCTTGTACCCTTTCAGCAGAATAGGCCAAAGCAGGTTCTACTGACTATATTTTTCATTTATGAGCAAAAGCTGACTGTGAATTAATAATTTTGTATAGGTAAAAGTACTTTAATATGAAATCTTATACAAAATACTAGCATAAACTATCTTCTATAAAACACTTGAATAAGTTTTTTTCTACTAATACTAGTTTTATAGAAATGGATACATTGAACAAGAGAGTTTATAGAGCTGTACAGTTTAAATAACTGCTTAAAATTTACAATATGTGAATAAGCAATTCATAAAATTTCCACTTGGCAAAAAAGCAGGTTTTCTTTTTTTTCCTCTAGCACACATGTAAGCATTACTCTGTTTAATGTGTTTTTGCTCTTTGGAGTTGATGATGTTGGCACAGTTTTAGAGGACAAATGCTTAACACACTGTGGTTCCAGTTAAAGAGGTAGCAATATTAAGACATTGGAAGTGAATTGTTTCTATCTGCCTACTGGTCTCCTCTCCCATTTTTTAGCAGTGTCCAAATTACTTTAGTTGCAATATCTCAGGTCTGCTTCCATAGTTAATTGCAGAAACAGTCCCTCTGAAGGGAGTAGTATGTGGTTGGCTAAGCTGTCCAGGATGTCACTTGCAACTCTGGAGGAGGCTGCTTATGACTCAAGCTTAGTAGACTGATGACTTGACAGATGCTTTTTGGCTTTTAGGGATATTAGATTTCTCACCCTCTTGATAAAAGGAGTAGTTTTTGTGAGGTCAAGAAAACTATGATGTCCTTCTAGCACTTATTTCTCTTTGGTCTTATGGGTGGCTTTTCACTGTCCCCTTGGTCCTATTAGTCATGTCTTGAATGATAACATTGGAATTCAGAAGCACTAATGAATTGTCCAGTGAAGCTTGGCTTTACAGCTTTGCAAAAGAAATAAAGAAAAGCATAAAGATTAAAAACTAGTGAGCTTAGAGAAGAGTTAAGAAGTAGAAAACATGGAAGCTGGGAACTGGAAGGAAATCTAGTTCACAGTCAGTTTCCCAGGTTTTGGCCTATACCTTCAGTTTTATTAGAGTGCAACAGGTAGACTTCAGCTTCATTACAGCTGGGATCTAGTGCTAAATGGCTTAGCAGGTTTTAAATGAATGAATGAATGAATGAATGAGAATTTCAGTTTTTAGTAGCAAATATACTTTTAGCCAATACCTTCTTGGAAGTGGAAGGCTAAATACAAACAGTAAGCAGTAGATAATAATTTATTTCTGATGTTATTTTCATAGATTTTGAACAAAAAAACTTTTAGAATGAAACTCCTTGCTCCAGTTGTATTTCTTGCATTTGAAAAACTGTCAGAGAAGAAAGCATTATTGGAATAAATACAAGTTTTGCTTCTCTTTTGCTTGTGGCTTGTCCTGGTATCAGAAAGCCATACATTTAGATGTCCATTTAGATGCTGTATTTAAATTCCCATACTGAGTGCTTCCAATTGCCTAGGAGCTTTTGAAGCTGCCTGATTTTGTCTCTGTGTGTTTATAAGATGTGGTTACTGGCAAGATTTCCTCAGTTTGACTTGCTATACATGCACAGAAAGAATTTTTTGCTCTCAGTATGGCTGGCTGAGGTACAATGATCACTTTCTGTCAAAAGTACCTTACTGTCTGTGTATGAAGAATAGGAATAGATTAGATGTACTACAGGGACATTAGGGAAATAATGTTTCTTAAGATACATTACTTGTAAAGATGCAGTTTAATGTAAAGTGGCATTCTTTTTGGTAAGGAAATTATTAAATATATTATCTATATATTTTTGTATATATTGTCTACATTTCACTTAATACAAACATATTTTATTACCTGAGGTAGACTTAGAAAAATGATTTAATTACAATACCTATGGTCAGATATCAGGTGATGAAATTACAATATTAGAAAGGAAAGTACTGAAGTTCCACCTGTAAACTCACCTAGATCTGGTAGCGTTGGTATGTAAGATGGGAATCTTTGGGGTTATTCAGGTGCAGAAAGAGAAAGCACTTACATGAGTAATTTTTTAATTTAATTTTTTTTTGGTTTTGCATAAGAGCTATTTCTTGAAAATATTCCAGAACTGGGGGGAGGGGTGGGTGCAGGAAGAGCACATTTATCGCATTATAAGTAACAGCAGAATTTAGAAAGTACTTGCATAATTCAGTGTCATGCAGATTGAGATACTGATATATTGAAGGCATAATAATTAATAGGAAGATTTAGGAATTTTGTAAGAAAATTTGCCATAGCTATATGCATGAATTATACCCCAATGAAAGCTGGAACTTGAACAAACCTGCACCATAGAGGTTTGGTAAATATCTGTATGTATGTTTATATGTAGCATGTTAGGACTACATTGGAGCAGGCAGACCAAGCATTTAGACCTATGCAAAACATGCTGCTTTTATGATCTATCTCTGAGTGCTCTTGCTGACATTCTTAAAAGAGGACAGCAAGATGTTAAAGGGGTGAAGAACATAGACCATGGGAACTATGGCTCATACTGTGTGATTTTTCATTCTGCTAGATCTGCTGCTGTAAATTGACAAGTGAAGTTAGGGAGAAACTCAGCTTCAGTCTGTGGTTTTTTCATGCTTATATTCATGTTCTTTTGTCTCTTGGGTATTTTGAAAGAAATTATAATAATCACAGTATCTGGAAGAAAACAATTTGGAAATATTAAGTCATCAGCCTTGTGTTGTGCCACTGATGATGACCTATGAATATTTAAAAGCAAAGCTTCTGTGGGTTTTTTTGTGTCTATGTGATGTATAGACCTGAGTGAGCTCTGGGTGAACTCACTGGGTGGTATCCTGGGAGCAGTGTAGCACTGCCAATTGGTAAGAAGTATGTGTGTCTTTGACAGATTTTGTTGTTGCAGTGAGGTTTTTGTTTATTATTTTGTTTTGCACAGTTGCTTCTACCTGTCAAGTTTCCCTGCACTTTCTGTGCATCTTTTGTGTATCCTTCTCTAGCAGTGGCTCTTGCTTTGTGATCTGTTGTCAATACCAGTTAGTGTGCTGCCAATGGACTCCTGCTCTGGGCTACCCTGTAGTTCTTGGTCTGCTACTGATTAATTTTCTTTCCCCAAGCACTGGGATCCCATAGCTGAGGAATAGGTAAATTATTGAAGGGGTAAGTGCCTGGCTGCATTGAAAATTCAAGCAGTTCTAATTTTGACATCCATGGCGGTTGGATTTTACTCCTTTTAATCTTTTTGCTAAATTTGAATACTACTTTGCTGAGATCTGTATTATAACAATTCTTATATGAAAAGTTTCTTAAATGTGAACTGTGTCCCCCTTCTGCTGTATTTTTTCAAACCTTTAAAATGAAAGTGTTTTGACCCAAATTTCTCAAAAAGCAAGACTTGCCTGTCTCCTTAACAATGTGTCTTTTCCTTGTATAATAAATATGAAATTGCAAAAGAGAGTTGAAAGAGAAATTTAAGAAATGGGGTAAACACTGGTATCCCCTAAGACCTGGAGGATTTCTTCTTTCTGAAGCAGTTGTTGGGAGGAAGCAGGAAGGCAGCAATCCATGGCAGTCAGAGCTGCCTGTGTGACAGTGACAGTGTAGGCGTGGTGGCACTTGTCCTTCTGTCTTCACCAATGCTGCTCGGAGCAGTTTTCAGGGGAGCTGGTTGAAATCAAAATATCAGTATGGCAGCATTGCAAATGCAGACAACCCATTAACTGAAAATGTATTTGCAGTAGGTTTCTTGGTCATCTTGGTATTGTAAGTACAAAGTAATTTAGTGATACATCTATGTTTTTTCTCTAAAACTTGAACAATACTGGCTACTTGAGTAATGTTAATGTTTTTGGATATAGACTGTGAAAAAGTTGAAAATTTAGAAGATTTTAGTATTTTTAAAAAATAAAATAGCTTTTAAAATTATAAAATAAGCTACTATAGGTTCCTGCTCACCTATCTAGCATTTTTCATGGCTGCCCCTTCTGCCAGTGATTATAAGATTACTGTGTAGTCCACTGCTTTGTAATTTCAGGTATTCCTCAATGTATGACATACATTTGCAGAGCTAACTACTCCACCAGTTTGATACAGTAGAATTTATGAATGGAATTTCAAATGGTGAGAGTCATGAAATTTGATATTAGAGTTGGCTACTCAGTTTTTACACCTTTCTATTTAAATTGTAAACATTTTCTGCCTTGCTCCTTTTCAGTAAATGGATTGGTTTTTTTCAGCCTCAGGCAGAGAACTGGTAGAGTACTAACCTATGCCTTGGGAGTAGATACAGTTGGAATATTTAATGTGGTCCCTATCCTTAGCTTTTGAAGGGAGCCCCAGATATGGGTTTCTGTAGTTGTGTATCACGTGCAAGTCTGGTAGCACAATGATGTGCAACATGTGTCGGGTTTTATGTGATATGTGGCCTTTCACTCACTCCAGGAGCACGGATGTTATGGCTTACCCCAACAAGCAAGTGCAAGTCCTTACTTGTAATGTTTTTTTTTTTTCTCATGGATTCTGCTGCTTGCTGAATCTCTGAATCAATACAAACTCACCTCTCCAGGGGATTTTTCTCATCAATAGGAACTTGTATTTAGCTAGCATACGGGAAGAACTTTCTCTTTTTCTTCAAATAAGAAGTACAGCAACACTAATTAAATATCTGAAAAAGTCCCTTAAAAGTAGAAGACAAAGATGGAAAAATAGCTTCTGAAGCAAACTCACTGCAGCCAGAGTACCTGTTCTTCATACAGTGGAGTAGGTTCCAGTAGCCAAAGTGAATGCTATCTTCAGAGTAATTTCTGGAGAATTGTGATAATATCTCTTGTCCACTTCATTGCCCAAGTGCTGCCATCATCCCAAAGCTCTATTATCCTCTAGTTACATTATTCCTCCTACAAAAGCCTTTATAATTGCATGCAAATAAGTGATCTTGCTCAGAAAGCTCAAAACAAAAGAGAAAACCCAGAGGAATCCCCCCTGGAGCTTCAGAGCAGTAAGTGCAACTAGGCACGAATTTCAAATCAAATAGTCAGCTGTGGGCAAGATTTCCCTCCTGCTGCTTCTTTCTCTGCTGTTGTGCATCTTATGTGTCTTTCTGTGAATGGCACAGTTTCAAGGTAGGGAGATGAAAGCAGTCCTGTGCCTCTTCAGACTGCCAGTTTAAACACTCCCTCGCTGAGCACAACTTAATACCTTATCACCTTTATCCTGGATAAATTATTTTGTATCATATCTTTTATATGAGACTTAATTGGAGAACTCCTGTGTTCATTCTCTGTGTTTTTGTGCTGTTTGTTGATGTAGTCTCAGGTAACAATTAGCAGATTGGGCCCTTGCAGGTCCAAGATGGAGCTTCCCTACCTGTCCATCAGTTTTTGTGAGCTTGAGTTACATCCAGACTGCTACATCATTATTCAACATTTAAATTCAATTTGGAATTTTTGCATACACTGTACTGAAGTGCTAGTTTTAAAAGAATAACTAGCTTTTATAGTTTTTCTTTAATTCTTGTGAGATTGGTTTAAATTTATTATGATCTTTCTCAGGTTTATTTTGTTCCACTCTGTACTACTGCAACTGAAAATAAGTGGTTTTTCTTTTTTCTTTTTTCTTTCTTCTTTTTTCTTTTTTCTTCTTTTTTCTTTTTTCTTTTTCTTTTTCTTTTTCTTTTTCTTTTTTCTTTTTTCTTTTTCTTCACCTCCTTGTCTTTTAGAGTTTGCTTAAATTAGAACAGTTATTTCAGACACTATTTAGGAGAGATATAGCCTAATGTGACAGCCAGTGATGGTGATTGGTATTATGAAAAGATGTGATGGATCTCACCCTCTGCTTGGGAGAATAATTTCGATGTGTGTATTTTGTGCCTGTTCTCTGGGTAGAAGATATCACAAATTTAATGTTGGAGGCAAATACTGAATCAGTATTCTAGGGGAGAGATAACACAATAGAAATCTAGTAACTGTGGCAAAGGTTGTAATTCTGTAACTATGAGCAGTAACAGTTAATATTAAAGCCAGAATATACCCTCACAAATTCCTTAATTTTCTTGTTGGTCAAGTCAGTGCAAGGTATGAGCAAGTTAATTTCAGCAGATGCTTGAATTTATCTCAGTCTTTGACCTTTTTCAAAAGAAAGGAAGCTGAATCTTCATCCCAGTCTCAGAACATGATTGGTGGTTTTTTTTTTTTTGGTTTCTGCCTTTTTGTTGGTTATTGTTGGTTTAAGAGTGTAGAAATGCTGATGAAAACTTTACAGCTAATTAAGTATTTGGGAAATTTTCTATGTTTAGTCATTGAAAAAGCTAGGAAACTTTCAGGTACTTTCCTGAATTCTTGTAGGTTTTACTAATACTGTTTCCAAATATCAAAAGGGAAGGAGTTTTCTCATAAGGAGCTGGAGATTGAGTTGTGGTTTGATTTATTAATCAAGCTGTGCAGCTGAAGGAGGCAATATAGTAACCCACAGCAGAGACACCATACTGTGTATCCTGATTTGTTCTGGAACTTCTTGTATAGATCTTTATACAGGATTAATCCTAATAGCATTAGTGTGGTAAGACATATTGCTAAGTAGACTTAGACAACTAACAAAGACTTTAAATAAACAAAAAAATCCTTTGGACATTGCTATTAAATAGCTGACATGAGATCAACCTCTTTAACCAATTCTTGGCTCTTTCTCAGACATCATCTTGGACAAAAGAGAAACTGAGCAATGGATTACCAGGGACCACTGTCAGCCTTTTGAATTAAAGGCTGTTGCCATCCAGTTGCTCATCCTTATTCAGAACATTTTGATGAAATGTGGTATAGCCCTAAACTGATAGTTAAAAAAGCAGATTTGTGAATTTTAACACTTTTGTTTCAATGTTCTATTTTAGTCAAAAGTACCCATTGGTACAGTGTATCTTAGATAGTTTTTACATAATTTAGTATCTTAAATAGTGATAATTATCCTGAACACGTGCTCTCAGTAAGCTTAAAACAAATGTGGAAAGCTGAAGATAGGATTTAAATTTAACATTATTCTTTTTAATGCATTTGAGGCAAGAATTTCCATAAATTACAAGGGATGTATCTGAACCCATGTCTTTCTGGTCTGATATACTTTGTGAGTAGTTTCATAAATCAGCTGCATTTAAAATGACAACCCATAGTAGAATGCACTGCTAATTTAATTTTGCTAAATGATTCTTATTTTAATCACTGTAATACATTTTAGTAAATGGTTTATATGATCAGTTTAAAGGCTTGATTTAAATTTCAGCAGTTTTGTTCACTTGTCATGAGTATTGTTTACTTCCGTGGCCAAGTGTGAATATTTTTCATTGATAAAATCAGTTTACATAGTATTTTGAAGCATATGAAAGAATTGCTTGTTCAAGATTGGGCATACCTCTTTACTTGAAGTATGCAGCTATTGTTTCTAAAGTAAATAATGAACTTAAATACATTGGTTTTGAAGTGGTTTGCTTGGACTGTTGAAATGCCTGTGGAAGAAAGCATTCCTTTTGCAAATGGTCAGAAGTAAGAGCTGGCATATGATAAAAACAAGGTGTATGTTCCTGTGCTTCAGAATGGAGAGGTTTAATTTGAGAGCCTGGGTTTGTAGTTCTCTGCTGCTGTTGCTAACAGGGTTCCTGGGGGCTGTGGCTGAGCCACTTGCCTCAGCATTGTCCACTCATTTCACAAGGGGACCAGGCCAAAAAACTCATCTGAGCTGGCTCACACTCTGTGTTCTCCGTGTTAAAAAGGATGAATACAAGTGATTGCTGTGATTTTAGTACCAGGGTCATCATATGTAACCATGGTTTAAGCAGTGCTATGAATGTTTACAGGAATGCTTTCAGCATTCAACATGTGCATAATGTAGTTTTTTTAAATGCATGTGTGGCAGATGATACTTTTTTAGGGACAGGGATTCTGCCATCTATAGGAGTTATCCATGTATATCTCATGGCTACTATGTGGAAAACTGCAATGCTTTAAGGTGTGAATTATGCACCATTGCTACAATCTTCCTTGGTATCAGCAAGGCCTGACTGTGAGGTGGCTTGTTGCCTTCACCATCTGTCCATTGCTGCTTTCCAAAAGGGGCTTGTGAACCTCCTTGTGGCCTGTCTGGCATTTGTTTTTTGCCTCTATACAGAAGATGGAAGAGTGAGATAGAAGTGAAAAAAAGAGCAGCCCTTCTGGAGGTATCATTCTTGTCCCAAGGTACTACACAATGCTGACCCCATCTGCTTCATGCAAGAGCTGGTTCCCACTGGTGTTCTCGTGGCAAAACCTGGTTCTGCCTCCCTGTGTGTCTCTGGAGCTGTGGCTAAGCCATTCTGCTGGCTGGCATTGGCTGGTTCTAAGGGGGGTGGTGGTGGGGGAGCCCCTAGTTTTAAAAAAGGAAGGGAAAAGGCAGCAGTGTATGCGGCACATGGTGCTCTGTGGCGAAAGCTCCAGCTTGGGTGGGACTTGGGCAGGCATGGCTGTAACTCCAAAAGAATTGGCTGGAGGGTGCCATGCCTAGAAATTTTGTTTTCTGGTTTTAAGTGACAAGCTCTCCGAGACGAGTGGCTGACATAATGGGTGGGAAGGGATCTCACCATGAGCTCCCACAAGGCATATTTGTCCATCTGCTAGTATCCAGCCCGAGATGGTTCTTACCCTTCTGGAAGGAAAAGCTTTCTTCCATCAAAGTGTTTACTTTTTGCTCTTTCTATGCAGCTATTTTTGTTTGAGAGCTTGAAATCCCTGGGTTGTACTGTATTTCTCCTTTATTCTCCCTGTGTAATGACACCATAAATGAGGGGATGTTCCACAGCCTCTTAGTGCATGAGTCTACTCCATTGTACTATACTGTAGAAGTCTGGCAGCGTAAGATGTCGTTTGATGGGGGCAATCAGGCCTGAAGCAAAGTTGACTAAGTAAAGTCCAGGAAGTATTTCTCATCAAGTATTGCTTTTGCATTTCTGAGAAGGAAACATTCAGCTTTTGCTAAAACCTGAAATCCTCCTTAATTTTTCATGGTTGCTTCATTTTTTCAGATAAAATCCCCTGATATTTTATTGAAATCACGCACTTCATGGAAATAGAACTTCCAAACGGAAAGGAAAACTTTCTAACAAAATACGCTTTTGAATGAGAATGTATGTGATCTTTACATGGAACAGAAATTTTATGGTGAAGCTATAGCAACTGAACTAGTTGCTGAAAGAACATATTAGAGATAGCTTGGAGTTTGAACATGTAAATGTTTAATGTTTGATATCCTGAATCTTCAGATGCTTACTCCTTATTACTTCTGTAGAAATTATGCTGCAAATATTACTGTATTTGAAATGTTATCCTTGATGTCTTGTATCTGAAATGTTGGAGGCACAAATGGGATAGCTGCCAGACATGGGAGACTGAATGGTAACCGAAGTCAGGAGTGCCTCATGTGGTTATAAGATAAACGTTTTGGTTTCACACTGAAAGTAATTTCACACCATAGAAAGTAATTAGTTAGAGATCAGTTTCCTCATAGTGTTTTGGCTCATACAAATATATAGATTTTGGGATATGTTATTTCATTTTTTTCCTTCTTTTTTTCATCTTTCCTATAATCAAATTTTTTGTTTAACAGTAAAATTGTAGGGTAAGTCCATGAAAATTAATAGTGGTTCTGTAAGTGAGTAGGGTTTGAGTGCTACAGTTCACAAAATCACAGAATGATTAAGATTGTAAGAGATCACTGGAGGAACTCTAGTCCAACCTCCCTGCTCAAGCATGGTCCCCTAGAGCATGTTACCATAAAATGCCAAAGCAAATCATAGGAAACATAATGTAAGAGTGTAAAATTTCAAATGCAAAGAGAAGATGCCAGAAAGATTTAAGTTCTGAGACACCACAGCCTTTGGCACTAGATATTACAGTGCTGTATTGACCTATTTATCATTAAAGCATTTTACTTTTCTCTACCTGGAAAGTACCTGCCTTGATCCTTCTGGTTTCTCCAATAATAGTTTTAAGACACTATGGTACTTCAGCTGTGCTCTCTTATGTAGCTTTGGTTTCTGTAAAACAATTCCATTTTAAGGGCTTTTAGTTTAGTCTTTGTTCAGCACATGGGTATACCAAGACAATGCAGTTAAGCCTAGATTTGTTCACTCTATTGAAAACAAATTTTGGCTGTGTGCTCTTTGAAGTCAGCGGGCAGGATGAATGGGTGGGCTTTAGATTCATTACAGGAACTCCTTCATGTTGTTTCTGCAAAGCATGTCTGATGCAATGTTTTTAGAGTAAGTACTTCTAATTCATAGCAAACTATGGCAGAATTCTGTACACTGTAGGAAAGCATGCTGGGATGCATTTGACTTTCTAGCATGTGCAAATATTTACTGTTTGGCTTTGTGCTTCTTCTTCTTCTAGACATTACCCAAAGCAGTCCTTCACTACAGTGGCTGATACACCAGAAAATCTTCGCCTGAAGCAACAAAGTGAATTGCAAAGTCAGGTAAATGAAAGATTTCTTTTGCCTTGTTAATATGAGGCTGTCAGTCCACTTCTCTGTAGTTTTTCAAAGTAGCATTAGTATTTCTTTGTACATATATAGCAGCACTTCAGTGTATTTGCAGAACATATTTGTACGTTGGTGTAACACTGCAAAACTGAAGATTTTATTTCTGATCTCACTTAACCAGTTACCATACCACTGTAAGTCCATTGACATCACTGAAATCCTTCATTTTCAGCAGTATACAAAGTATCTAAATAGTATTTAATGTTTGAAGTGTTACAACTCAACCTAAAAAGGGTCCATTTACCTCAGCAAACTACTGTTAGCTTGCATTAAACTTAATCATGAAATAGCTGTCTGGCTAACAAACATTTGTCATTAGCAAATATTTAGAAGCCTTTAATATTTGTCAACTCAACTAACTGAATGATCAGTATGTGGGTCTGTTAATTCCTCTGTGAATATTCTGTGATTCTGTGTGATTCTGTGATATATGACACAGTCAATAATCCAGTTGTCATATATTATCAATTAAAACTTATGCAGGTTAATAAGAAATATATTTCAATTGAAATGTAGAAAGAAAAAGGGAAATAAAGAGAGGAAAGTGTCAATGAAGACTGAAGTGACCCAAATGCCATGTTTGCTAACTACATAATTTGAAGTTATGATTGATACTAACTCATTAATGTCTGAAAATCCCTCCTCTCACCCACTCTCCAGTATCACTTTTGTATATTTGATTTTATGCAGTGCTGGAAGTTGGCCTGGCTGTGTATGATGATCGTAGTATTCGATTGTATTTTATTTTATGAAAGTTCTGATGTTTTTTATCTGTTATGTTTTAGTTGCAATTTCTCATTATAAATTGATAGCTATCATTGCCAATGTCATAAAAACCTGTAGGAGAAAACAGACAATAAACAACAAGAGCTTTCTCATTTGGAAACCTTTCTGTAGTTAATGGGTAAAATTGGAGGAGTGCTAAAGAGAAATGGTAGCACAGATATTTAGCATGGTATACATTTTAAAAATTTCTTTACCTTTTGGCACTACAGTTATTGATTATAAAACTTAGAGAAATTGTTTCATGATGAAATTCTGCCATCTAGAAAGAGGACAGTTACTGGACTGTACATCTCTTGTTTTCAGTCGATTTTAAGTGGAATTTGCTTGATTGTCTTTTAGTTCTGTGGTTCCGTGTGTCGGAGTTACCACTATGTCATGAAGTTAAGAGGACTTTATAAAGACTACTTTTTTACAGGCCTACTTAAAAAAATATAAATGTTGAGCCCACTATTTTTAGAAGTTTGACAGAAAATGTTGGGATTCAGGAGAATAGTAAAATTTTACTTTTCTTTCTAGAGGATGTAGGAGAAATGGTTTTCCCTAACCTCTCTCAACAAGCTTACATGACACTTTGGAAGCATAAGGAAACTTGTTCCTATTTTGTTCTCTATTTGTAAACGGATCATTTAGTATTCTAGGACTGGATAAACAGTATCAACAAGAAATTTGGAGTTTCCTTATAAATAAATTTGCTGCAACTGTTCATAATGCACTGGCATAAAATGTTAGGTAAGGATCTGCTCAAAACTTGGAAATGGAGAGAAACCCTTAATTTGTTCAATGTGCCCTTTTCAAAATTATTAGTCAGCAAAAGATTTGCAGATCCAAATATAATTCTAAATTATAAGGGTACAAAGTTGCCTATTTGGAAGAAAGGCAATAATTTGTTTGATCATCATTTGCTGCCTTGTTGTTGATTCACATCTAGATGGTGTTAAGTAGCCCAGCCTGCAAATTGTTTCAATGCTGAAATAAAGATTCCAGGGACTTTTCCTAATCCAACTTAAATCTTGTAAAATAGAGCTGTCAATTCTGAATAGTTTCTGTAATACTCTGAAGAGTATAAGGACAGAGACATTGCCATCCTGAATCAGTCTTATTTGCCACCTAGGCCATTGTCCTATCTTTTTAGGGGAAGTTGAAAGAATCCCAGCTGAAACAAATACATGGGATTTAATTTGGCATTGTTCAGGTCTTATTCTATTTCAGTGCTGTGCAGAAGAAAAAAGGGTGTGCATGGTTCAAGAAAAGCCTTTCACATGAAACCAAACTTGACTGGATAGAGTCACATTATTACTACCTTCCAGTGTCAGAGTTGCTTGAGCCTCCTGCCAATGCGGTTGACAATTTGAGATAGAGCAAATTCTGTGTTACGTAATGTAAAAAATTATGTTAACTTCTGAAAAAGGATAAATGCTTTTCTACAGTAATAGCTACTTTCTAGTTTCTAAGTAAACATCTTTAATGTTTTTAGTTCTGAAGAGGCAGAACCCTGTGTTTAACTGCAGGACTCCAAGTATTTTTTCAAAATCTGTAGCTTTAGAACTGTTGTTTATTTTGCTCAGCAAAGCAGTAGGAATAGGCAAAGGAAACACCATTAAATATTGTATAAGCTAAAAGACACATGTTTTTGTAAATTTGTTGATTTGATTTTCATTTAAGCAGCAACTGACAGCATTTTAAGTTCCAGTGCTGGATCCTCTGTCAAGAATCCACTTGTTATTGGTTTAGCCAGGTGGGCCTAAACTTAGGTTTTAAAGTTCAGATTAGGCCTGACTCAGCTGACTTGAGCTTGGCTGAGCTAGCTAACAGCTGACTTCTTCTAGCCAATAATATTGTATTCCATACCATACTACATCATCTCAAAAGGGGTAAGAGCTGGTGTGTGGGTGTGGCTTAGGCAGTTGCTTCACAGCTGTGGTCCCAGCAAGACACTCTGCTGTCCCATGAGGGATGGGGAGGCCCAAGCCCGGAGTACCAGTTTACCATCATGTTATCTTAGGGAAGTAAGATGTTTGTTCTTAGCTTTTCTCTCTGCTTAAGTCTGTCTCTGAAGAATTGACTTCTCTAGAATGATTTGTAGTTAAAATGGTAGAATTGGTGTTTACTGGGGAGTGGGAAGTTATTCCTTGTTATATGTAACTTGTGTAAGTGTGTGTTATATTTTAGTTTCCTCTTAATTTTCTCTCTTCTGTATAAATACATATAGTTAGTTTCAGCATAAACCTGCTTTGAGGGTTTCTTTTTCTCTCCCTCTTCTTTTTCCCTTAGCTGGTTGGGGGGAGGAGGAACCCTTTTCGCTCTGTCCTGGACAGTTGGCATTTTGCCAGCTCAACCCAGGACACCATTAAAGTCAGCATCAGGTACCAGGGTGTCATGTTGACATAACATGACAAGAGCAAAATGAACAAAACAAAAATACTGTTTTCTGGATGAGTCAATAGAAAGTGGATAGCTTTATAGAACACTTGAAAAATTAGGATGTTAAGTAGTCAAAGGACAATATTTAAAAGCTTTCCAGAGAAGGGCTGCCCTCTATATTATATAATTTCAGAGCTTTTCCCCACTATAGCCTTTTGCTTTCATGTTCTTTCATTCCACTCTGTAGCTGGAAGGAGATGCAAATACATTTTAGGAGAGGATGGAAGTTTGTTTTCTAATGTAGAGAACTCTCCATACCAGTGTGCCTCCTGACAGAAGAGAATGAATTTTAAGGACTTTCATCATCTAAATAAATAAAGATCCAGTGTCTCAAGCAAAATTTTTCTTTATGCTTCTCTGATGAAAAAGCCCTGTCTTTTTGTGTGATTAGTGCAGTCTCTTACTCCATGGCACACAATGGATGCTTTCCGCATGCACTTACTTCTCTTGGATGAACTCAAATACAGAAGTTAATGATATGCTCATATCAGCTATGTTTACTTGAGAATTTCCTTCATTACCTTAGCTACTGATCTCTCTAACTTTATAACTGTAAATTGCTCTGTGGCCTCTAGTTCTTGTCTGTAGCAATGCTGTGTGCCTCAAAAGGAGCAGCTCCAAGTTGAACTTGCAGAAAGAAACAGACATTCTGAAGCCATTTTTGGCAGGAAGAATATTGAAGTGTCAGATCAAAAGGAGGGCTGATGTTTAAGGTGTGTTCTCATAGTTCAGCACTTTCTGAGGTAATGTACTTTCTTTTAAGTCTTGAGAACTTGATACAGAATCATGAGTATTGTCCTACTGCCTTCTTATCCTAGTCTCTGGTGACATACCCTGAGGCTCTTGTACTTGCAAACTAATGGCTTCTTTTCATATGGGAGAAAGTAATTTTCTTGTGCTTTCCTTTAAAGAACTTGGATAACTGAAATTGTATGGGATGTTTTTCTGTAGGAAGAAACATCCTTGCAGTTTTTCTTGTTAAATAGAATTCATAAAATGTTAATTTTCAAGAAGTAACATAGTTTCTTATGAGACATACCCAATTGAATCAGTGTATTAGCCTAATAATCTTATATTTTCTGAGGAAATGCTTGGGTTTGTATCTTTATCTACAACTCTCCCCAGGATAATCGTGGTATAATTGAGCATTTGGAAGAGAGTAAACCTCAGAAAAGGAAAAAAAATCGTTATTGTCAGATATTTGCATCTAGGATGGCCATACTCCTCTTTGTTCAGGTCGATGAAGAGACTGACTCTGCTTAGCAGTTCCCAGTGACAGTGCAAGAGCTGATGGTTGTCAACTGAAATACAGAATATTGTTTATACAGAGGGAAAACTTTTCCAGTGTGAGGGTGACTGAACACTGGCAGAGGTTACCCAGAGTGATTGTGGAGTGACCATCCTTGGAGATTTTCAGAAGAGGACTAGGCACAGTCCTGATCAATCTGCTGTTCTTTGAGTAGACTGATGTACTAGATGACCTCCAGAGTTTCCTTGCAGCTTCATCTGTTTTCAGATTTGGTGAATGATCTCTGTCTTGTCCTTCCTCAGGTTCCTCTTGACCATTTCTACTTCTCTGTTTGTAAAGTGTGCGTTGGCAAAGTTCCAGTCAGATTCATCTTATTAGCTGTTTTTTTTTTGTTTTTCTTTTCAGTTTATATGCACTTCTTTTAAGAAGTCTTTGGAATGAGCTGCCACAGTGAATGCTATAGGGAAACAAAATACTGGATGGGTTACTAAGGCAGACATTTGATGGATTTCTTGGGATACTCTGAGTGAGATTATTGGAGAAGTCATGGACAAAAAAGTCCTTGGAGCTAGAGACAGAGATAAAAATGTCTTTCAGCTGAGGAAAGAAGGAAGAAAGATGAGATAACATACACCTTGTTGCAACTTTTATGGGTGTTTTGTAAAACCCTGGAACACAATTTAAAGATGGGACTCTTCCAGATAGCCATCAGACACTGATTATTTATATTGATCTCTCTTCAGTTGTCTGAGTATCTGAACTGGATCTGTATTTGTGTTGTAGTTTGGGATTATTATGTAAATTCTCTCCCCTGCCACTTAACTGCCCAGGCCAGCGGTTAACAAAAGAAGGAGTTAACTGTGATCGCTGGGGTGGGGGCAGGTTTGTCTCTTTTGGTTTTTTTCTGGATATTCTCCTCAGTCTTGGCTCGGCGGAACGGGGGAGTGGGGGCTCCAAGGAGGCAGGCTGCCCTGCTGGTTACTGCTGGGGTTTTCCTGGCTGTCTTGCCGCTGCCTACTTCGGATTACTTTTTCCTGCCGTGCTGCTACCTGCCTTGGATTTGCTGCTGGTTGCTCGTACCTTTTCTGCTTCTTGGACGGGGAACACAGGGGGAAGAGACTGAGTCCATCTGAAAGCCCACTGCTCGTCTGTTTCGCTGGAGAGGGACTGAAACTCACTCTGCAGCCAGCGGGCTGTGACAAGGACACTTAAGTATAACCTTTTCTCCCGGAGGAAAACCTGCTGGGTTTTGTTGTTGTTGTTTTTTTTTCTCTCATGGTGTTGGGGAAGTGGGTTGCACTAGTCTGTTTACATATATATATATATATATATAGCAGTTATCCTTCTTGTATTAAAATTCCTTTTCTTAAATTTGATAAAGAGTGGTGTGATTATTGAGGAGGAGGCCCCTCCCCTGCTTGTGGGTAAAACATTTTGGTTTTTCCCCTCAAACCGAGACATTTCTTGGCGCCCAACGTGGGGCTTGTAAACAAAGAAGGATAACTGCTATTTTGTGGCACCATGTGGGTCTTGAGCTTAGGGTTCATCAGGACCATCCTGTATAATATATTGGCTTTTTGTTGGTACAAATTCATGCCAAAAGGAGCGGCAGGTTTAAGTCTTATCAACAAATCAATGAGCAAAACTCAAATAGCCGCAATTATTATTGAGTTCTTACTCTGGATTTATGGTGCCATGAATTCGATGCCTTTGGATGTCATGTGGGTGGTGCTCTCCAGGCTGTTTTCCTGCCGCAACCTAAGCTGCTACCTCTGGGGATTCAGTGATAATAGTACGGACCCTTGGGAAGGAACAAAGGGGAATCTCTTCTCCCAACCCTTTGTCCATTCCCCATTCAAGTCTGCTACAACAGCTTTTGAGATGTTTAAATTCTCCCTGGATGCCAGAGATATCTTGCTCTTTATGGTTTTTCTGCAAGGTTGTATCCCTGCGGCTTACAGAATGTTTGAAGGTAGGGCCAGGGTTTTTCCAGAATGCATTCAGAAACCTAGCCCAGTGAAGGGGGAAAAGCGAGAGAATAAAACCCCTGATGCCACAGTGAAGGGAGAAAAGGATGAGGCTAAACCAGGAGGACAGGCCAAGCCTATGGAAGTTGCCCCTATTCAGAAAAGGAAATATAAGACCAAATTAGACCATCCAGCAGACGATGAGGGGGCTGCTGCACCTCCACAGCAAGCAGACCCAGAGCCTGAGATCATCACTGAGTCATTGTCATTTGATAATCTCCGTAGTTTGCGGAAAGACATTGCTCGACACCCGGGTGAGCCCATCCTGACTTGGTTGATCCGAGTTTGGGACCTTATGGGTGAAACCTTACAACTGGATGGTGCTGAAGCCAGGTTTTTGGGGGCTCTGGCCCAGGACGTGGCTATTGAACAGGTGTTCGTGAGGGAATCAAAGCCCCTTTCACTCTGGGCACGACTTCTAACGAGTGTAAGAGAGAAGTTTGTTTATAGAGAAATCCTGCAGGAACATCATATTAGGAAGACTTGGAAGACGATGGAAGAAGGAATTTTACGTCTGAGGGAGATGGCAATGATGGACGTGCTTTTTGGAAGAGGTGGGCAAGCCAATAATGACCCTGACAAGGTCAGATGCACACCACATATGTGGTGGGACCTTTCACGCTCGGGGCCAGCTGAATACACCGATTTCCTGGCATCCATGTATAGGGAAGAGAACCATGAAACAGTGGGCGCAGTAGCAAATAAGCTCCGGATATATGAAAGCATGACCCACAGCCCAATGCAGGCCCGTATTTCTGCTGTAGAGACATTGGTTGAGAGTCTCAAGACGCTGCCTGCAGAGGTAAAAGCGATCAGAGAGGAAATTAGGGAAAGTCTCCAAGTGGCACCAGTGCGAATGAGAACCTCTGAAGTCAGAGCCAGACGCCCCCCAGCCAGAGGAAGTGGACAGACCTCACGAACTGAGATGTGGTACTTCCTGGCCAAACATGGAGAAGACATGGGACGGTGGGATGGGAAACCCACCCGTGCCCTTGCAGCCCGAGTACAAGAACTGAAGGAGAATGGAAGAAGGTCAGTGAGAGTAAGTGCAGTCCCAGTTTCCCACGGGCAAGAATCTGACCCACAGGAGGGCACCTCCCAGGTGTACTCATCGAGAAAAGGTTCTGACCGCTATGACCAGGATCAGTGTTAGAGGGGCCCTGCCTCTAGCCAGGTAGAGGCACGGGACAACCGTGTCTATTGGACTGTGTGGATTCGATGGCCTGGTACATCAGACCCACAAAAGTATAAGGCTTTGGTTGATACTGGCGCTCAATGCACATTAATGCCATCAGGACATGTGGGCTCAGAAACTATTTCTATTTCTGGGGTGACAGGGGGATCTCAAGAGTTGACTGTGCTAGAAGCTGAAGTGAGCTTGACAGGGAGAGATTGGCAGAAACACCCCATTGTGACTGGTCCAGCCGCCCCATGTATCCTGGGCATTGACTACCTCAGGAATGGATATTTTAAGGACCCAAAGGGGCATAGATGGGCTTTTGGAATAGCCACTGTACAGACAGAAGGGATTGAACAATTGAACTCATTGCCAGGTCTCTCAGAAAGTCCTTCTGCTGTTGGACTGTTGAAAGTTGAGGAACAGCAAGTGCCAATTGCCACCACGACAGTGCACCGTCGGCAATACCGAACGAACCGTGATGCTGTGATCCCCATCCATAAGATGATCCGTGAACTGGAGAGCCAAGGGGTGGTCAGCAAAACCCACTCACCCTTCAACAGCCCCATCTGGCCTGTGCATAAGTCTGATGGAGAATGGAGATTGACTGTGGACTATCGTGGCTTGAATGAAGTTACCCCACCGCTGAGTGCCGCTGTGCCGGACATGCTGGAGCTCCAGTATGAACTGGAGTCCAGGGCAGCAAAGTGGTATGCCACTATTGACATTGCTAATGCGTTCTTCTCCATTCCTCTGGCACCAGAGTGCAGGCCACAGTTTGCTTTTACCTGGAGGGGCGTGCAGTACACCTGGAACCGACTACCCCAGGGGTGGAAACACAGTCCCACCATCTGTCATGGACTGATCCAGACTGCACTGGAGAAGGGTGAGGCTCCAGAACACCTGCAATACATTGATGACATCATTGTGTGGGGGGACACAGCAGAAGAGGTTTTTCAGAAAGGAGAGAAAATCATCCAGATCCTTTTGGGAGCTGGCTTTGCCATCAAACGGAGTAAGGTTAAGGGACCAGCCCAAGAGATCCAGTTCCTGGGAGTGAAGTGGCAGGATGGACGCCGTCAGATTCCAACAGAAGTCATCAATAAGATCACAGCAATGTCTCCACCCACCAGCAAAAAGGAAACACAAGCCTTCCTGGGTGCCATAGGGTTCTGGAGGATGCATATCCCAGCATACAGTCAGATCGTAAGCCCTCTCTACTTGGTAACCCGTAAGAAGAATGATTTCCACTGGGGCCCTGAGCAGCAACAAGCCTTTGACCAGATTAAGCATGAGATTGCTCAGGCTGTAGCCCTTGGACCAGTCAGGACAGGACCAGACATACAGAACATGCTCTACTCCGCTGCCGGGAATAATGGCCTGTCTTGGAGCCTTTGGCAGAAGGTGCCTGGTGAGACTCGAGGCCGACCACTTGGATTCTGGAGCCGAGGCTACAGAGGATCTGAAGCCAACTATACCCCCACAGAGAAAGAGATCCTAGCCGCCTATGAAGGAGTCCAAGCCGCCTCAGAGGTGATTGGCACAGAAGCACAGCTGTTTCTGGCACCTCGACTACCAGTGCTGAAGTGGATGTTGTCAGGACAGGCTGCCTCTACACATCACGCCACTGATGCTACCTGGAGCAAGTGGATTGCCCTGATTACGCAGCGCGCCTGTATAGGAAAATCAAATCGCCCTGGGATCCTGGAAATCATCACAAACTGGCCTGAAGGTGAAAATTTTGGTCTAGCAGATGAAGAGGAAGAGCAGGTGACACGTGCGGAAGAAGCTCCACCATACAATCAATTGCCAAAAGAGGAAATACGCTACGCCCTCTTCACCGATGGCTCCTGTCGCATTGTAGGGACTAATCGCAAATGGAAAGCAGCTGTATGGAGTCCCACCCGACAAGTTGCAGAAGCTACTGAAGGAGAAGGTGGGTCGAGTCAGTTTGCAGAGCTTAAAGCCGTGCAGTTGGCCCTGGACATTGCTGAACGAGAGAAATGGCCAAAGCTTTACCTCTACACCGACTCATGGATGGTGGCCAATGCTCTCTGGGGATGGTTAGACCGATGGAAGAAAACCAATTGGAAACGCAGAGGGAAACCCATCTGGGCTGCCGATATATGGCAAGATATTGCCACCCGAGTAGAGAAGCTGATTGTGAGAGTCCGCCACGTAGACGCACACGTGCCCAAAAATCGGGCCAATGAGGAACATCTCAACAACCAACAGGCAGACCGAGCTGCGCAAGTGAAAGTATCACAGACAGATCTGGACTGGCAGCACAAGGGAGAGCTGTTCTTGGCTCGATGGGCCCATGATGCCTCGGGCCATCAGGGCAGAGATGCCACTTATAAATGGGCACGAGACCGAGGGGTGGATTTAACCATGGACATTATCTCTCAGGTTATCCATGACTGCGAGACATGTGCTGCCATTAAGCAGGCTAAGAGAGTGAAGCCCCTGTGGTATGGTGGGCGCTGGGATAAGTATAAGTACGGGGAGGCCTGGCAGGTTGACTACATCACACTGCCACAGACCCGCCAAGGCAAGCGCTATGTGCTCACCATGGTGGAAGCAACCACAGGGTGGCTGGAGACACACCCAGTGCCTCACGCCACTGCTCGGAACACCATCCTAGGCCTGGAAAAACAAGTGCTGTGGCGACATGGCACCCCAGAACGAATTGAGTCAGATAATGGAACTCATTTCAAAAACAGCTTAGTTGCTACCTGGGCGAGAGAACATGGCATTGAGTGGGTGTATCATATCCCCTACCATGCACCAGCTGCCGGGAAAGTTGAGCGGTGTAATGGACTGTTGAAAACCACTTTGAAGGCGTTGGGTGGAGGGACTTTCAAACACTGGGATCAACACTTAGCAAAGGCTACATGGCTAGTCAACACTAGAGGCTCTGTCAATCGAGCCGGCCCTGCCCAATCAGAACCCCTTCACACTGTAGATGGAGACAAAGTCCCTGTAATACACCTGAGAGGTATGCTAGGGAAAACAGTCTGGATCAACCCTGCCTCAGGCAAAGGCAAACCCATTCGTGGGGTTGTCTTTGCTCAAGGATCTGGTTCCACCTGGTGGGTGATGCAGGAAGATGGAGAGACACGATGTGTACCTCAAGGGGAACTTATCTCTGGGTAAACGACTCATATTACTGTATTTGTAAACACTTAATTATTTGAAAGAAAATTTAAGTTTAATGTAGAGTATCGGCATGGAAGAGAATTTAGGGGTGGATAATGTTGTAGTTTGGGATTATTATGTAAATTCTCTCCCCTGCCACTTAACTGCCCAGGCCAGCGGTTAACAAAAGAAGGAGTTAACTGTGATCGCTGGGGTGGGGGCAGGTTTGTCTCTTTTGGTTTTTTTCTGGATATTCTCCTCAGTCTTGGCTCGGCGGAACGGGGGAGTGGGGGCTCCAAGGAGGCAGGCTGCCCTGCTGGTTACTGCTGGGGTTTTCCTGGCTGTCTTGCCGCTGCCTACTTCGGATTACTTTTTCCTGCCGTGCTGCTACCTGCCTTGGATTTGCTGCTGGTTGCTCGTACCTTTTCTGCTTCTTGGACGGGGAACACAGGGGGAAGAGACTGAGTCCATCTGAAAGCCCACTGCTCGTCTGTTTCGCTGGAGAGGGACTGAAACTCACTCTGCAGCCAGCGGGCTGTGACAAGGACACTTAAGTATAACCTTTTCTCCCGGAGGAAAACCTGCTGGGTTTTGTTGTTGTTGTTTTTTTTTCTCTCATGGTGTTGGGGAAGTGGGTTGCACTAGTCTGTTTACATATATATATATATATATATAGCAGTTATCCTTCTTGTATTAAAATTCCTTTTCTTAAATTTGATAAAGAGTGGTGTGATTATTGAGGAGGAGGCCCCTCCCCTGCTTGTGGGTAAAACATTTTGGTTTTTCCCCTCAAACCGAGACAATTTGTATGAAGAGGAGAGAGAGAACAGGAATGCAGGCTTCTCAAGCATCTCCTTGCTACTACTTTTGAGTGACGAGTCCTGAAGTAGTTGGTCAGGTTTGTGCACTAAAATAAACTCAGACTGCCTGTCGAAAGCTCTGTCCTGCTCCCCTGCAAGCCCCCTCACAGTAGTATTTTGTAAATCACTCTCCCATATTAAATGTGATTTTTTCAACTCCTTGTTTGTTCCTTCTTCCCCTCTGAAGACTATTTAAATGACTTCTTTTATCTGCATGAGTCAAAGGCATAAAAATCATTCTTGATGAGAATAATACAAAGCTTGAGAGAAGTGCAGGAGGCAGAATGAATTTCAGTCTTCTGGGAAAATGGTTGTCACCTCTTCTGATTTTTATCTTGCCGAGTATGTGAGGGATCCTGTCTACATCCTGTCCACACAGGACTGGCTCCTCTTACTGTGGTACCATCTATTTGCACTGTTTCTGGTTGTGGTTTTTTTTTTCCCTCCCTCTGTGTTTACTTAGGCTGTAGCATTCAGGATGTGACAGTACTGCTTCCTTTCCTTTCCTATCTGCTATTCTTTGCTGTCATAGGTGCTGAAACAGCATGTGGAGATAAACATGTTGTAACCTTGTGGTCAGGAGACATGAGAACATGAAGCAAAGACGCCAAACAGCATATTGTACTGTAATAGTTGGTAAACAGATTGTGCAGCAGAGAGGGAGTTTCCTCTGTGGAATAAAATTTTGTGTTACTGACACATTTGTAGCACTCTGAAATTCTTTGATGTCACTGTTAGAAATACAAATATGCTACTGGCATATAAGACATGATTATGGGCTACTTTTTGAAATAGAAGAGCAGTTTGCTTTAGCTTTAAATTTTTATGACTGAGTCTTAAATCTGATTCCTGGCACTGGCTGCATATCCTGTTTTTCTTTTTTTAATCTAACATCATTGACCTGTTTAATTGTACAGAATTTTAAACTAATTTCTACTGGTAATGTACTGGTCAGTGTATGAAGTAGTACTTTTACAAAGGGGTTGGAATATTGGTTTTTTTGGTTTTACTTGTTTATAAAAAACCCTATTTTTCTTATGATGTTGACTGTTTTCTTTCTGGGTCACACCTCTCTTTGATAATCAGTCAGTTAAGTTGTGGAGATAAAATCAATACATTCTTTTTCTTTTTCCTGAACATATGCTATTACGTGTGTCTGCATTTATATCTGAGGACAAAATTACAGGTTTCAGTGCCTGAGCAAAACAATGGCTTCAGACTATTCTTTTTGTATTGTTTCTTCATTTCTGCAAAGATGATAATGGAAGGAGCACATTGCAAAGCAAAGATGAATAATTGCCCAACATTCAGAAGAAATTTAAGATATATTTGCACATGAAAATATGTGGAAAATAAGAACCTATATAACTTTTCAGCCTTTCATTCTTAGTTTGATGATACAAAAATAAAAGTGGCAGCAGTTTTTTTTCCTTTGGATTAGTGCTTGTCCTGTTGTTAGTATCCATAGCAATGTGAAAACGTGATGTAATTTGATAGGGAGAAACCAGAACAGAACTACATTTAAGGACACACAATAATGCAGTTTTAGAAGCACACAGCTCAAACGGTTCCTGAGCTAAAAAATTAAGAAGTCTGTAGAATGCACGGGCACAGTAGAAAAATCACCTCTTCCAGTGCCAAGGCTCAAAATTAAGATGCAAAATATATTAATATATTAATATAATAATAATATTAATAATAATAATAATTTTTCTAGTATCTACTGACAATAAAAAATAGTTTGTTTTCTTTCACATGCTTATTTCATACGCACATAATGTTTAACTGTTAAAAGTGAAGGGATAATACATTTACATGAAATACTGGTAATTTTTGTGGTAGGATGAGGGCAGAGTGGTCATGATTACTAAATAGAATACTTAGGGAGCAAAACCATTTTTATAGACTTATGACATTGAATCAATGTACAGCAAGTAGGATGTCCTTAACACCAAATCTTAGTCCGAATCCCTCTTGATTTTTTTGATCCTATCTTTACTTCTACAGTCATAAGTAACAGAAAGGGGACAAAAGAGACGCACAATTCATAGCTGTTATTTGTAAGTTGAACTGTGGAATTCTTAACTGCATAAGCACCAGTGTTGAAATATCTATAACTTTATAGAGAATCAATTAATAAAAATAATAACTTAAAAATGGAGATATTATCAGAATTTCTATGATATAAAATATTCACTAAATATTATAATCTTTTAAAAATTGTCTTTTTTTCTGGATGAGGAAGGAATGGAGTGTATGTTCTTTTTCATTTCAAGTTTCTCTTCACGTTTTCTTGAGCTTATTTCTGGTTTTTATTTTTTGGAACGAGATTTTTTTAATGTGGTTGCTCTGTGCAACTGTGTTGCAGGTAATTGGATGCTGTGATTCTTGTTAGTTGCATTTTGGTTGCATTACTGTACAGCATTTAAATCCACATGAAGGAAAAATGCATTCAGTTTTAGAGAATTTAAAATAAAGACTGAGAACAGAAGAATTGCCATAATAAGTGAGGCATTCTGGGACTGCAGTCAGATGCTGAGGATGTATCTATACTGTCTGAGTACAAGAGGGCCAAGAAAAATTCCCGATTCCAAAGACAAATAGTGCGTACTGGCTTATGTCCACAGAGTGTATGGCTTCTCCTCCTGTAATGGATATATATTTTTTTTCCCAGTTTGTAGTGTTTAAGATGGTGTGAGGGCTGCATACCAGCCTATCAGAGTGGCATTTGTGAAGCATGAAACTGAGTGTCCCGATACGTGATGTCCCTGAAACGTGGGGAGTTTGTGGGGTCAGTGTCCTCTTGGTTGTGTGCTGTGACAGGTCATGTCAAAAGGAGCAAAACTAGTGCAGGCATGTCCTTGCTGTCCTTTCAGGAGTGCTCCCTCCACTGAAGTAGACACTGAGCTGTGCTGGGTCTGGCTTTGGGGATGGCTGCACAGCACACACCCAGCTGGTTTTATCGAGGTTGTCAGTACTGAGTTCATTGCTTTGCCCTCTCCTGTTTAGGAGACTCTTTGTACCAAGAAAATCTGTCAAAGCCAGAAAATGAGATCTCATCACTCTTTTTTCCTTTCTGGGCTTCGAATCTGTGTCTTTCAGACTGCCATGTTCAATCAAAAGGGGTCCATGTAGCCCCACTTCCTGTTGCTGACACTGCTGTTTTTTCACAAGCCACTTTGTACTTACTGTGATCAGGAAGAGAAAACTTGACTCGATAGGTGACTGATCTGATCCAGCGTGGACTGTTGGCATGCCATCATTAAAATGAAGGACAGCTAAGGAGCATGCCTTTACTTATTCACCCTGGGTTATAAAAAATGAAATTTTCAGGAATATGCTTTTAGTAAACACACTGAGTTAGGAGAATTTATTTTCTTGATATTGGTAGTGTCTTCCTCCAGGAAGTTCTTAGTCTTTGCCTTAGATTTCCATTTGTGTAATGGTGGGCCTAAGTGATCTTTTTCTTCTTCCAGCAAATTGTAGGGACTGGCATGTTTGACAATTTGAAAGTGCCATATGAGTATTTTTTTAATGCCTTTTCACCCAACGTAACAGCTCAACAAATTTTTTCCAACATGTGATTGTAACAGTGAATTCTTTGCACATCAAAGCATTAGATTAATCCATTTAGCATTTCACATTGGGACAATTAATGGTTGTCATTTAGTTCCTCATTTTAAGTTCAAATCTTTTCAGAAGTACTGACCTGTTTCTTACCAAGGAATGGAGTTAGTCTTCCATCTTGTTATAATGAAACCAATTTTTGTTCATCTGTGGCAATCTCTTAACAAACTTCAGAGGTTCTGAACGGAGAATTTCGAGAAGCAATGTTGATTTTCCTCTTTATTTTTGTCTTGTCCTTATTCTCATGGACTTACATGTTGAAAGAATATGTTAAATGACTGTATTTTTCCTAATTGTATTGGTTCTCTGAAAATTTTTCTAATTTGGTCCTCATCTTTTTTTGGAAGTTTTATTCTATGAGGTTGAGCCACTTTTACTCTTTAGACATAAGGGTTTTTTTCCCTACTGATGCTACAAACTCAGTATGTCATGAAGAATTTCTTCACTGAAAGGACAGTTAAGCATTGGGACAGGCTGCCGAGGGAAATGGTGGAGTCAGTGTCCCTGGAAGTGTTCAAGAAAGAACAGGGCGTGGCACTTAGTGCTGTGATTTGGTTGACATGGTGGTGTTCGCTCAAAAGTTGTACTCGGTGATCTTGGAGGGCTTTTCTGACCTCACTGATTATATGATTCTATGTCAGCTTTTGTTGTTCAAGGGATTCTTGAGAGGGATGATTGCTCACAGTGGTGTATTGGTTGGCAGGTATCAGTAGTGTCCTTTTAAAGGAGAAAGCATCTTTAAAATTTTAACATATATTTAAGTTTACCAATAGATTGAGAGATCAAATCCTTCTCTAACATACTCTGGAAATTGCCTCAAATCCATTAGTAGTTTGTCCCATACTTGAATATTTTTTTTGATAAACTTGTTACATATTTTTATTGTGATAGGAGTGTAGAATTGCAAACAGAATTTCCATGAGCATGATTATATTTATTTTTATTTGATGCAGTTATTTTTTCATAGAATGGATGCAGTCTTTAGATCTATATTGAGAAAAAAGGAAAATACTGATTTACCCACAGGCTTCTCCTATGTGATTAACTGTGATGTTAAGTCTGCTTTCAAAGAGCTTTTATAAGTATGCATTTTGTTTAGCAGTTACTTGTATCTGCTAAAGGATTTTAAATTGTTAAAGATGTCTATATAACAGTTGAAAGTGGGTGGATTTCTCCTCTTTTGCTTTTTTTCCTGAGTGTAACAAAAAAGTCTATCCATATGCATGTTTCTACTTTGTGTAAAACAGCTGTTCCCATTGTGTGCATCGCAACAGAGAAGTACCCTTTAAATCCATTCTTAATTCTGTTTTCGGTCAGCATTTGTTCTGGAGGTGGCTTTTACAAAATGACCAGGAAAGCTGCTTAATAGGAGAAATCCAAGCCTGATGAGAGTGTCTCATTCTCTTAATTGAAAGTTTTACAAAGTTGAAGCTTTAAGCAAATAAAATGACAAAAAAAATCTTTAGCCTTAGCAGAAAAATTAGAAACTGAATAAACAAAATCTCTGTCATTTCCCTTTGTTTCCCAATGAAATGCAGTATGCTGGCTTCTGGGTTTTGAATAGCTGCAGAAGGGCTTTTTCTGCTCCAGCAAGAGGTACTTTTTGCACTTTGAAGCTTTGAGGATGTTTCTCTCTGCCTGTCTCTCTCTTTCAGTTTGCTTTTCAGTTCTTGATAATTTCTGACCTCTTTGTAGTCTGAGCTGTCTGCTCTTGGTGCAAAGAGCATTTGTAATATACTGAGTGTTACAGTGAAGAGAAAAAGCAAAACTGGCCTTGGCTTGCCTGGTGGTGCAAGGCCAAAACAACTCATGAATCCAAAATTGCATAGTATTAGGCCTTTCAGAGTGTTTGGATGAAGAAGAAAGGCATGAGGGATCCTAGGCAGTCCTACCCCTTGACCCCAATAAAAGGCCATGAACGTTTGTCAGCATTTTAGTTGGTCATTTTCCTGATACTTAGGTTACTTATTGATGGGGCTGTTTTAGATCCAAGAAATATATTGTCCTCCTGATTTATTTTCAGATGGTGCAGGGACCATTCAGAGTTCAATGATTTCTTGGAACTGCTGCCTTACTGGATGGATTGAGGTCTGTTCGGGGTGATAGTTTGTCAGGTAGTACTATGCTTGCAGGAGATTATGCTGATGGGCTTTCAAGTGAAAGGGTCAGGAAAAAAAGAAAAAGGAAAAAGAGTAGGATTAGTATAATGTTTAACCTTGCCGAAAATAAAGGGAGTGGAAGAAAATACTAAATGCTTTAATTGCACCAAATGTTAGAGCTTTGAAGGTATTTGGTGGAAACAGTTTGGGGGTGGGGTGGGGTGGGAGGGAAAGATTTGACTTTAGAATCTGCCTGGAGCACAGTTTTATTTTTTCCAGTAGCTTACTAGTAGACTGTAAATTTTCAAGGACAAAATACATTAAGCTGTTTCAATTAAAAAGAAAAAAGGCAAAAAAGAAGACTTGCTTGCTTTTAAATATTTTGTATTTATATAAACTTACAGTTCAGTTTTATTTTAACTGTAAACAGTTCTATATAAATATATCTACATTTAATATGTTATTTTTTAATAACTTGTGAATTTAAAATAGTTGAATTACACTTTAATGAAAATAATTTTACTGGGTAAAATGAAGCATAAATTTCTGTTTAAATTTTTTTCAGGGAGTGTAGATAAACTGCTTTGAAGCTGTAGGAGATGCAAACGTGAATGAAGCTACCACTTATATATTGAGCTGTGCTCATTTTTGCAACATAAGATAGCTTTTTATTAGAGTAATACAATGACCAGTAAATGACTTGTTGGTGAAAACTTAAATGTCAAAACATGGTCCGAAGAACAGTCCAAGTTGCTCAATCCTGTTGAGAAGGGAGTAAGAGAGAGAAGTGTGTTGAGGACGGGATGCTCCAGTGCACAGGTGATAAGGTTGGAATGCAAGCACCTATCACAGAGCCAGGCTGGGCACACAGTGCGGCACCATTTGAGATAAATGAGAAGTGGGATACATTGCTTGTTTTGACAGAAAGAAAAGGCTTTGATCTGTGTGTAAAAGAAGCATAAAAAAATCAAATAATGGTGTATTTGACTTAAGTCGTGGCTTTCTGGTGCATCATTGGCCTGTGTATCCTGACGTTAGAGCAATGTCTTGTGAACATGCTGGCCTTTGCCATCAGCCTGAGCCCACAGCCACTGCTTATGGACTAAAATGAACACTGGAGTCTTTTGATACTGCTGCTTCTGTCTCCACCAGCTCCTGCAACAGAAGCTATTCTTCCCTTTCCACCCTTTTAAATTTAACTGCTTCAGTTTAGTTCCATCCTTTTCCAATCCTTCATCCTGTTTTACATCCTCAAGCCCCAGATCCTGCTTTTGGTCTTCACTTTTACTTTGTGTTAGTTTTGCTTTGCAATCTAACCTGACAAATTCTTGTGATAAGATGTGTATTGGGCATGCAGGAATTGGAATAGTTGAAATGAGTGATAGCAGTGAAAAATGGAGCTGCTGCCCTGGAAAGCTGTCAGCTGTGCACACAGCACCAGGGATGGCAGAGCTCAGTGGGTCAGCAGCTACTGAGTGGGGATGTGGAGGGCAGGACTCCAGAGAGCTGTGACCCCTGTGCTTTGAATGAGTTACAGTTACAAATGCATGTTTTGATGGTAGATTGTTAGTAGGTGAAAACTTTTAAAATACCCCCTGTTTTTGTAGATGCCAAAGCCATAGGGTCATATTCTTCTGTCACCTGGGATATAATACGATCTAGAAGGATCTGAATAGTGAAAAGAGGTTGTATGAACAGTGCTCCTAAAAATGCCTGTTTCTGCCCACTCTATGAAGTGTCATGACCATCTCAGATAAAGACTTCTAAAGTAGGATAGAATCTGATGCCTTGTTACATAGCAGGCAGTGTTTGAGTACTGACTGACATGATAACCAGACCATATTTGGTTTTTCAGGTGACTGGAATCAAATGTGAGAAAAAAAAGACTAAAATGTGATAGGGCACATCTGAAGTCTAAGGAAAATCACATCTACTGTCCTGAACCAGAAACTCATGGAAAATTATGCTGATCACCTTATTTTATAGCACCATATAGAACTTTCTTGTTTTGAGAAACATGGTGATGGGGCTCACCAAAAACTCTTTTGGTTAATATTTTACCTCTGCTGCATCCTTCTGTTCAGAAAAGATGAAAAGAATCTTCCTGGTGACCACAGATATTAAAGGTATTTATTTCAAATAGAAACATAGAATGTGCAGAGATATGCAATCTGGACACTTCCTCTTTCTGAGAGGAAAGTCCCACCCTGCTGCTGGTGAATTGAGGAGTGGATATTTTCAAATGGTCATAACAGGTATTTCTATTTAATTTTTTTGTCTGTTTTGTTTTGTTGTTACGTTGTTTAGTGCTTTAACAAAAGCATCAATTTCTGGAGCATTTGAGTGTTTCTGATTCATTATTCCTATCTACTTAAAAGAAAATTGTGCTTTACTAGTTAAGAGTTTATGTACTTTGGGGACTTCTTCGCTGGTAAATAATCAAGCTTATTAAATGAAAGCTTTCTCAACTTTTAATAGTTACAGTATAAAATAAATTAGATCAGGTAGCTTGTTCTTAGGAATTTTTTTTGACTGTATAGATCACATAAACTTGAAAAGATGTTAGTCCACTGAGTTATTTTTAGTATCTATAGATATTGCATTTGATGCAGTTAAAACGGAGAAGTTTTTTGTCTAGAATAGAGTGTTTCAATAATAGTCAGATTTTTTTCCAACATATGCTGAAGGAAACTCATATTTTATTTTAAAGTAACATGGGTTTAATTTTTTCATTGATTTCTCTCTGCTTCAAAACTTCGGGTACATCACTGATGGTGGGAATTAGAACTTGGAATTTTACTGACATCAAAGGAAAATATCCTTTTGCTGAAACAAGTATAAAGCCACAGCAGGAACTTGCTCTGTGTGGTGTAGTCATCTGTAACTGCTTGGGATCTAGATGTAGTGTAGTGCTGCTATAGCATGGGTCCTTGACTGAGTGAATTTATTCAGCTGAGTACTTGGTATTGCAAAGACAGTTAAACAGCAGTACTTCGATGTCTTCGATCTCTTTCCATGAGGCTGTACAGAGCAACGCAGGCATTGTATCTGTCAATAAATTGACTGCAAAAGCCTTCACTTGGAATAATAGTTAAGTGGCTAAATAAAAATATCAGCTAGGAACTTCTTTGTCTTATTAGATATCTAGTTTACTAGAGATTTTCTTTTTCCAGTGTATGCTGATGATGTTACAAGTCTCTCAGAGCAGTACTAGAGAATTAAATAGTCTTTGTTTTGCCAGTTGAATGGTAAATACTGGAAATGTAAAGAAAAAAAGAAATATATGCAGCTTTATACTAGAATTTCCCCACTTTAAGGGGAAAAAAGCTAGCAAATATAATCCCAGAGTTAAGCAGGACATTGTCAATAATGTTGCTTTAGAAATAAACAGACAATTTCCTTTCTGTACTAGTTGAGATGACAGCAGTAAATTATTTATCTGCAAACTGTTTCTGTACTGAATTGATGGCTGAGGTTCATTGTGCTCACCAGGCTGATTCATGTTCTCTATGTAAATGGTGGAGTAGCTGTTACTACCTTGGTAATGAGCTACAACAGCAATGATGAGATGTTGTCTGTCTAAGGGAACAGACAGATATTTCATCTAGGAAGGGAAAGGTTGGGAATATCTATTTCCTGCTTGATATTTTATTTGAAAGAGCAGATCAGAAACAAACCTGTAACTTACAATTGCTTTATATCCTATCTACTTTTACTTTCTGTGTTTTTCTTCTTTGAGGCACGTGTTCTTGCATCAGAAATGAAAAAGTATTAGCTACTGTCCTGACCCTGATTTGGAAATAAATTACTGAAGCATATTATGCCTTAAGGGTGTTTGCTTTGTGTATATTTCAATTACAGTAAGAATGTATGCTATTGAAAGACAGAGGTTATTGCCCTAGTTCTTTCTTTCCTCGCTTTCAATTAAATCTGATTTCTGTTACCATAGCATTGTGTGCTTGTATGCATCTTAGTCCAGTGCTGGTCATTTTTGCATATTTTCTATTTGCCTGTGTGGCTGTTCTTACTTTTCCTGAACTAACAGCCCTTGTCGAGTCTTTTTGCTCTGGGAGGGGGTGGTCAGGCAGCTGTTTTTCACAACTGATGCAATTGCTAATGTTTCCTATGCATGAAGGCAGACTTCTACTTGGTACCCCTGGGGACCGTAAACATCATTTTTATCATGTTGGAACTACAGGCTCTGTCAGCCCAGTGAAGTTGTTCTCAATTAGTATGAGGCAGTCCAATTCAGAAGGGAATAGCTGCTCCTGTTTGAGCCCATTTTTCTTTGAGTGTTGCCTGCACTGATTTCCAGCTGTTACTGTGCAGCTTTAGGGAGCTAATGGGGTTCATTGGGAACATCTATCTCAAAAGGAAATGCCCAAGTCAGAGTCTAGTTGAATGATTGGAGATTTTCACACACAACAAACCCGGTTAATACCCACTTAGCTAATTATCTCTCAATGTACATGATCATCCTTTTCAGTCCAGTAATTAGAGAAAATTAAGTGGAACCTTAGTAATTTGCACTAATGCTGGGAACAACCTATTGCCAATTACTGAATTTTGTGAATTAGTGCAAATAAAAACAAGCACTTTTTGCAAACTATGGAGTAACACGTGCTGAACCTTATGCAATGGTGCCACATTAATGTTACACTGCCAAGAACTCCCCAGTACATGCAGGGGAAGTTAATTTGATACAAATTGAGGGCAGAATCTTTTTTATGCTGAAGTTTGCCCTTTGTTAACACTGTGTACTGCACTGAGGCCTAAAGTCATATAATGCATCTTGAATACCATTCCCCTACTTTCTAATAGAGTTCAAGGAGACCTTTAGAGATCTTACATTCTAACATAACTGAAGTTTCTCCTCTTTTGAAGGAGTTGCAATTGTCCTAATGGCTGCTGGAGCCAGCACAACATCTTGCTTTGATCCTTTGGAGCTGTTGCACGGGGCCAAAAAGCTGGGAAAACCCTGCCTGTTTGCAAATCCAGTACAAGTGAAAGATTCCTAACTGCTGTGTTTTCAAAATGTCCCTGTTTTTTTTTTTTTCTTTCATTAAAGTAGTTTTGCTGGTGTTTCCCTTGTGTGGCTGCATTGTAATCCTATTCTTTCTTTCAGAAGGCTCTCCTTCCAATCCCATTTATAGTGCCTAAGTTTACACCGTGTTTCCTGAACATCCAGTTTTCTCTTAGACTTGCTTGGGTAGCCTCTAAAAAGCAGGCTGCCTTCTTGGTCATGTCTGTTTTACTAACTCTACCCATTGCTTTTGGCATGATCACTGTCCAGATTCCAATAAAATCCTAAAATCCCTGGTAAACATATGCTAAATAACTCCTGGCTGTTGCCAAAAAGCTGTCACTTACAAACCTGATCATTAAGAAGCAAAGGGCTTTTTTGAGATGTCTATACCATCTCAGTCTCCTTCATCTGAACTCCAAATAATGTCCACCTTTTGATATGTAGCTGTAATTTATCCTCATGTTTATGCACCTGATCTGAGACTTGGTGAGAAACAACTGAGACCACCTTGAAACAAAGTTTAGTAGACTTCTATTCTCTAGTTTCAGCCCCATCTTTGCATTGTTTTATGTTACTTTTGAAGATAACAATAGCAAATCAGAAGCAGGAGCCCTTCTTCCTATCTGTATTCTTACCTGTCTTTGGGAAGCTTCCACCTCTGAAATTTGTTAAATTTCATTCCAAAGCTGAAATGATTCTTTTGAAACTTCAGCTTTGCAGTGAGCTGTGCATCTTTCCAGGGGCTATCTCTGTTTGGTCTGAGGTATTACCTAAATTTCATTTACTGGAATTTCTCCAGTCATGGTAACACAAACTGATGAAAACCTGTAACTTTCCAGAGCTTCAGCTTATGGATAGGAAGGTGAAATACTGTAGCCAAATGTGTAGTTTATGACCTTATGGTAAGATTATGACAATCTATCAAGATGACCTGCTTTTCAGCCTAGGCTACCTTTTACTTTTCTGTTCTGACACCTGCTTATAGGGAACTGCCCATAAGCTGCAGGAGCCAAATGCCTCAAGCTATTCATTTAATATGATGTAAATTTAGGAAAATATAAAGTGACAAACTAACAAACTAATAAAGATTGTGTTTCTTTCCTTGTATTCTATGAGCTGTCTTTTTTGGTGGTGAAAGCGCTTCTACAGGAATGAAAATTATGTTTGGCAACCTTAAAGTTACAAGAAATGAAACCTAAGATAAGTTAGTTCCCCTGAGTGCCTCAGCCCAATGTATTTTCGTTACAAATGGAACACCTGAATATTTAAATCGGTCCTAGGGATTCAAATGATTAAGTTGCTTTTTAAGACTTGGTCTTCTAGGTTGTGTAACAGCTTTTTGAAAAGCGTGTTCTGTCCTAAGGATGTAATTCAAAAATAAAAATAAAAAAAAATCCAAACCAGTTCCATTAAGAATGCTGTTTTAATGGTCTCATTCCATAGTTTTGATACAAGATGACCCTTGAATTTGCTTAATTAGAAATCAAAAAGCAGTACTAAGATAATGAGTACTTAAAAGTCAGTGTGATTTGCCCATAAAAATCAAGTGTTTTGTTTGGGATAAGTGATGTCTTAAGGTGAGTACTTTGCCATCACTCCTGGTTGTGTCTCTTCCCAACCTGTTGCACACTCTCAGTCTATTCACTGAGGGTGCAGACTGAGAAATATAGAAGACCTTGATGCTGTGAAAATGCTGTTCAACAACTAAGACATTAGTGTGTTATCAAAAACACAGCACCATAACTACATCTCAGCCAGTTGCAGTAGAGCCACAAAGATCTTAAAAGGGGAGGAGAACTTGATGTCTGAAGTAGGACTGATAGAACCGGATTTTCTCATCCTCAAGAAGAGACTAAGGGGGAAACTTAATCACAGTCTTTCCATGTCCAAAAAAGAGCTGCAGACTAAGTGGAGTTTCTCTCTTTGCAAGGTTGCATGGGGATGAAAGAGGCAGTAGGAATAGTTGCTTCAGGAGAAATTCTTGCCTGGGTATCAGAAAAAACATCTTCACCATGCAAACTTGCAAAGAGAGTGTGATAAGTGATGACATCTCCCTTGCTGGAAAAATTCAAGATTTGGCTTGACAGAGCCCTGATAATCTGGTCTAAAGCCATGCTTTCAATACAAGGTTGGACCAGATGATCTCCACCCTGCTTTGCAGTTATTTTTCCTGAAAACAAGGACTATTGATTTGGTGATTTTTTGAAAAAATATTTTTCTGAAGACAGCTAAAATGTAATAAATACATAAGATACTGAAGAGGAAATATAACTCAGTAAACAGTGATGTAAATCAAGTTCTTTTAAGGTCTGTTCCTCACTGCTCTGGTAACTAGAGTGCTTAGTTTCTCATCATGTATTAGTTCTGTGATCTCCAGAATGAGGACTATTGTCCTGTTTTTAATACACTAGAAGAATAATATCCAGTGAGCTCTAACAATGAAAATGCTGTTTGTGATGCTGTTTAGTTGTTTTAGTCAAGCGTTTCTTTTATTTCGCAGATATTCCTCAGAGACAAGGCCATTTTGGGTTGAGATATATTGGTGTTTAAACAACAGTGAAATTTCTAGGGTTTTTTTCTGCCTTGTGAAATAGACTAATTTTAAATCTGAAAGAGGATACAAGCTCCTCTAGGACTTAGGTTGTAGGTGTGTATTTTTCTGTTACTGTTTGTATAAAATTTTTGGACCTGTTTATTAATAGTTTGAAGGGAGTTTGCTCAAATGTTGCTTTAAAAAGATTTATTTTAGAATTTTTGAAAGAGTCAATAAAATCAGGCAATCAAATTATATTCCTGATATTGTTAGATATATATTGATTTTTGGATTGCGGTTTGGGATAGATATCACTGTTCAAAGGGCACAGATTGTGAATGCAACAAAAACCATCATACCAATACTGTCAGGAGGGAGAGGAGGACTTCACTGGAGTTCATGGAGGGCGTCATGTGGAAAAATTCCCTGATGTTGGTTTTTTCCTTCAAAATATGATGAGTATTTATTGTAGCATATATGTAAAAGCATGGCTTTACACGAGTTAATAGGAGAAACTAAAAGCAAAAGCTGTGGCAAAGTGATTCCGTGACAATCATAAACAATATGTGCCATAAACATTTGTCTTACTTTAAAATATGAACTGAGCAGGAAAATAGATCAGGTTCTGTCCTTCATCAAAAGAAGAGTGGATTAAAGCTTTTGAATTATGCAGATGCAGCACAATAATTGTACAGGAACCTTTGAAAACTGTAAGGCTCAAGATGCAGTGTTTCAGAAAGCAAGAGAAGAAAAAAATCACCCAGATTAAAGCAACTTATTTTAAAAACATGGATTTAGTCACAAAATAGAACTAAAGAGTGAGGAAGAGGGTTAACTGTTGCCTTCTTCCCTCCTGGGAAATATATTAGACCATATGTTTGAAAATAAGAAAACTTTTTTTTAATTCTGTGGCAGCTGATGTCAGAAACCCCTTATGATAGTGCAGTACTGACCTCCTGTGTTTCAGGATATAACAAAATAAGTGTGTGGGAAAATGCCTTGAAGTTATGAAAGAGCATATTGATGGCTTTTTGCTAACATATAGGGAAAAAAGAGAAACCTGTAACACTGTCTTCTTGTTCAGCATTATAAGTACACTCATTTGGGATTTTAGATTTAGCTTCCTGGTCTCAGGCAGTATATGGACAGTAATTTTTGCCAGGAAATCACATATTAGTACTTGGATTTTCATAAAAATGGGTGAATCCATCGGTTTTGGATCTTGCTTTCTTCTCTGAAACATTTGTTATCGGATTATTGCCCCTGTTATTATCCCATTTTCTTTATTCAACAGTCCTGGGGTGAGTTGACTCACTGAATAAAAGCCTGAGTTGTGAGTCAGATGAGGGAAAATGTACTCATAAATGAGAATGATGCTGTGAAGGTTCTGAACATAGTGTATCTGTTATTTATTCCCTATCAATTTTTTTTGTCTTGCCCTTTGTTCATTTTTATTTCAGTTAATTTCCTTTTGTTTCCACAGTCTTCTGTTACTGATCTGCCCTTTATTTTACATGTTTCCCCCTTATCACACTTTTCAGTCTTTTAACTTTTTCTCTGATCTCTTCTAAAAAGAACTTTGCATGTACTCAAATAACATAATTATCTATCAAACTTGTAGGAATTTCGTCCCTAAAATTTTGTTCAAAGGTTCATGTTTGCTTTTGTAAAACAAATAAGGAAAGCTTTATGTTGGACTCTTTTTTTTCTCTGAAAACCCTTGGTTGTGGAAAGTAATTGATTGTTATGTCAAAATGTAGTGGAATCCAGCTTGGAAGGATTGATTATGAGCGTAAAGAAAAAGGCTCCATCTCTGCTGATGGGTTATGGGGGGAAAGGAGATGAAAGAAGGAAAAACAAGAAAGCGCGTGAGAAAGAAGAGGTTAAGAAGAAAAACTTTAAACTTTTAGACATCTTGAAAATCAGGCTTGAAGGATTGCAGCAAACAGACCCTTTTAGATGATGTTCTGTTTTCTTGCTAATTTTTGTGTGATAATTGTATGCTAATGTGAAGAAATAGCTACAATGGAGCTAAATCCACCTTACGTTATTCACCCAGTTTCTCAAGTTTCAGTGGCTTAATGTGTATTAAAAATGGTTGTATTGTTTCTGGCTTATTAGGGAGGGTTTTGAACCCTTTGCAGTGTTAGGTTTTGGGTCATGGATGTAATTTATAGTTGTAATTAGTTGATGATATGAGCTGTGCTGTCTGCGACTTAGTAAGGGAAGACCAAGCATTGCATGTGCAATGTACAAACTTGTACACTTAGGACTTAGAAATGGATAAGTTAAGGACATGAATTTTTATCATTCTTAAGTGTGGCCTTTACACTGTGTCTGTATTGTTTTCAGCAAATTAAAAATAATAAATAGATGGTATTTCAGAACATATTGCTAAAAGGTATCCAGAAGCAAACTCTGCTCCTGCCTTCTGCTTTTTCCATGTTGAGGGTCAGCTAGTAATGTGACTAATGGCTCAGCAGGGGTCTGAGAAGCCTTCCTCAACCTCATCCAGAGTTCCTGTGCATGCTAGCATGGATGGAGGTAGCACATCTGGCAGTATTTGCTTTGAAGCAGGAAGCGTGAGTTTGGGATTGTGGCACCGTCTCCGTTGCACTGGCTGGCAGAGCAGCTTAAGCACGTGAAAAGCATACACTGCATCCATTCAAAATGTGACTGAGCATCTGTAGCCGTGTACACTCCCTTGAATTCCTGGCAGAAATTCCAGCTGAATCAGCTAGAATTGCACCTGGCACTTAGATTGCACTATGGTAAAAGGAACAGTTTGACCTAAACGCCACACTTACGTGGATTTAGTTATGGAATTCTCAATAAAATCAGTACTAACTTTAAGGGCCTTATATCCCTTTGGAGTAGATAATCTACACTGTGCATGGGTAATTTTTGCTTTTCTTTTGAGGGGAAAGAAGAGTGTCCTGTTTTGCTTACTGAGTCTTTCTTGGTTGAAAGATCTGTGTGTAATTACTGGAGTCACGGAATTTCTTTAGTGTGAGCTGAAGGAATCATAAAAAGGTTCATGGGAAAGATGGTGTTTCTCTGGTCTCTGCTGAAGCTTTTCTGACATTTAAAGAAGCAAGATGTGGTGTGGAGTTCACGGAGGATTTCAGGCTGTAGTTAAAAGTAAGTTGAAATTCGTTTGACCTTTTTCCCCATACATTCTTTTCAGAGCATTAGGTGGCTAAGGTCAAACTGAAATGTGTCACTGGTCAGTGTCTGAATTTAATTAGTAGGCATGGACCTGGAGAACTCTACAGTACAAGATGCTTGATCATCACCTTCCCATTCTAAATAAACATGATATCTTTGTGTTTTTCTTCCACCAGCTGGTACAGTTTTCTTGAATTTTTTTGTTTCTAAATTTAAGGTTTAAATGTTGGAAATGTTACAGAAAACTGTTGTGCTACCAGACTGGTTACTCAGCCTGGTTTATGACATCTGTGATGGTTTATGTGGACAGTGACTACTATATATTACACTTAATGACAGAAATTATGAACAGTTTACCATATTTGCTGAACTGATTTCATGACTTCCTAGTAAAAACTACCACCTTTATGTCGATTTATAGATAAATATGAGAAAAATTAAATGCACACATTTTACTCTTAAAGAGACACTGTTGTAGATGATTGTGATGAACTGTGGTATAAATACCCACTGATACTTAAAAAAGGAATACTTTCAGCTAATTGAGGGTGGCTTTCCTAAGCCAAAACACAGTAGTAACACTCTGCATCTTGGTAACAAATATGTTTGCAATAACTCAAACATTTTTGTTTCTGGAATTCAGTCTGTCTGATTTCTTTACATACTACTCTCAACATTTAAAATAATGGCAGTCTTGAATTGCTCAGAGAGAATGACATGCCCCCACTTTGAAAACACTTTGCAAAGAATTTCTTTTACACATAGTCTTTTAATAGTTATCACATCAAGGGGAACAGAGGCAAGATATGTGCAGTATGGGGAGTTTTGGTAAAATAATCCACCTTTGATATGTATCAATTATTTCCATGTCACCAAAATGACTCCTATAAATCCTTGCCAAAATACAGTTTAGATAAGTCTTCAAGTACTTGGTAACAGTTATGGCAACACAGATGGGTCTAATTTTTTCCCTTAAAACTGGAGGATCTTTTATATTGACTGTTAAAGAATAACAGAAATGGAAATGAAATTAAATAGATTAGTTTGAAGTGTAAAATTATACCAGGATCATTTTCTCAGGTAATTTTCAGTTCTTTTTATGAGCTGTCTACACCATTAGTTAGTCACATATTTTCTGTGCTGTAATTTTACGTTTTTTTACGCACTTAGCAAAGTGATGAGTGGCTGAGAAGAGGCAGGTGTTCTGTCAGTGTTTCCACAGTGTAGTCATGATTTCAATAGAGTAGGTAGGGTAGTGAGGTTATGGTGCTCTAATTAACACTTAGTGCATTTGGTAAAAGATTCGAGTGGAGAGTCCTCAGTACCAGGTTTGAACTGGATTTCCCATGGATGTTCTGGGGATGGAGCCCAGTGGCAGTGCTGCTCTATTTTCAAGGTTCCTGATGTTCATTGGAGGTTCTTTCTCACTCTGTGCTGGGTGTGTCCTTTGATCTCTGTTCAGCAGGACTCTTCTTATTAGGATGAACTAATAATAGCCTCCGTTGGCATTTACCAGTAATTATTGATATTAATGGTATTTATCAGAAATTTATCTGGCAGGTGGAAATGGGCAAAGCAAGTTTTCCCAATACAGTGCTGATGAAAAGAAGGAGAAGTTAAACAAAAGAAATAAAAAATCAAGCTACTGGTCAAGAGTTATCTTGTGGCAAAGTCATATTTAATCTTCCTAGTGCATGATATGATTGTGATGATAAATCTCTTGCACATATACCATTATAAATGGATGCTCTTTGATGGCAATGATTACATTATACATGTTGGCATTTATGGCACACTGTTGCATTTTTTTAGATATTCAATTGTCTCACCGTATTTTCATCCATTGTTTTCTCTGACAGCTGGAATAAGACCATGATGTCAAGTGGCAGAGGACAAAAGGGTCTCTAGTTGCTGGACTGCGTCTCTTCAATTTTCAAGTTGGATATGTTTGCCATAGTTGTTATTTTTCTGTTTCTACTTGATTGTTTATTTGAGTTCTAGAATAAAAAAAGCAAACATTTTTGTGCCAAAGTCTCAAACTCTTCCTGCAAAATTAGATTAGTAATGGGCAAAAGCAATGCCATGTAATTGTCTGCTGCACAAGAGCAAACAAGAGGTTTTTCATGGAGGCAAATGAATCTGCAGATAGTCTTTGCTCTACCCTGATCTGAAAAAATAGCCTTGCATATGCTTCATATTTTAAATAACTGATCTTCCTTTGAGATGATAGCCACCATCTTGAAACAATGACACTTCAGAGAAGTCTTAAATTCTTTGTTCAGCTACCACGATCTATGAAAAAAGTTCCACATGAAATTCAAGTATGGTTTCTTTTAATTTAATTTTAAATGACATATCAATAAGTGTAGGTCTTTGGATTGGTCGTTTGTAGTCATCTACAGCTCTGGCACCACTGCTGTTTCCCTCCTTCCTATAGTTTTTCTCTTTTGTGTTGAGTTGCCTTCTTTGTAATCTGAGCATTTCTGGCTGTTGCTGCTGCTTTTTCACTATATGGTGTGTGTGGGAGCTGGAGAGGAAGACAGTGAGAAACCATTAGCAAAAATATCATAATTCGTGTGCAATATTACAAGCATTAAAGTAACTGCTATTTAGTTATAATTCAAGATAGCCATGCCTTTATTTATTTTTTAAAAAATGATTTGCCATGCGCTTCACACTGCTGTCCATTTGCTGGCTTTCCTTTGCTTGATGATAGCTTTTATTTGTCTAATTGTGTATATTTTAATAGTTAACATTTCCTATTTCTGTCTCATTTGGTGCTGGTGCTACTAACAAAGAGAAAACTGAGACCAGATGGTTGCCAAACAGTGAAGCCACCTGGTATTCTAGCAATGCCAAATATATTTTCCCTTCCATTTTTCTTTTGAAAATTACTGAGACAGGTCCAGGATTTTTTGAGGGTCCTGAGAATGCTTGCATGCATCCAGAAAAATATCCCAAATCTTCTTAAATTTTTCCTTGCAATTCTCTTCCCTGCTGTCTGCTCTTTCTCTGGTAACTCTATGTCATACTCTCTTCCCATTGTAGCACTTGGGTCTCCCACGTTAGTTACACACTGCTGGTCCCAGGTATGTGGTTTGCAGACCTCGCTCCACTGAGGAGCCTCTGAGGCTGCAGGTGACCCTGCCCCACCACCTCTGCAGCCACCAGTGCTGCTGGGATGGAATGAGGAACTCCCATTGCAAGCAGAATCCAACAGGCTGAACCTGTCAGGAGTGCTCCAGGTACTTCTCCACAGGCCTTGGGCTATTATGAGTGTGTAGCAAACAAGTGAAAAAGCACCCTGAAGAGCAGAGCACTTTAGGTGTGGCAGCCTGTGGTTTGCCATCTGATGGCTTCTTGATTTGAGCACCAAACATGAACCAACACTTCTGTCAGGGGTGTGACAGTGTGAGCTGGGACTGACATGATCATAGACTGAGCATACAATAGTGCACAAACAGTGCACAGTTTGCTAAGAGTAGCAGAAGTTAGACTAAGCTAACCAAAAATATTTTTTCTCCAGCACGGAATACATCCACACTCTGCTCCCTGTGCCAGTGCCGTATGCCGATGTGAGCTGCACCATGTGTGTGGTGACAGACAAGCTGTTTGAATCTGTGCTTCTCACACATCTCAAAAATCTGGTATAGGCAGTGGCTGTGTCCGTATTGATACATGTCCTGGGTTGAGCTGGCAAAACGCCAACTGTCCAAGACAGAGTGAAAAGGGTTCCTCCTCCCCCCAACCAGCCAAGGGAAAAAGAAGAGAGAGAGAAAAGAAAAACCCTCAAAACCAGGTCTATGCTGAAACTAACTACATGTATTTATACAGAAAAGAGAAAATTAAGAGGATACTACAATATAACACACACTTACACAAGTTATGTATAACAAGAAATAACTTCCCACTTCCCAGTAAACACAAATTCTACCATTTTAACTACAAATCATTCTAGAGAAGTTGGTTCTTCAGAGACAGACTTAAGCAGAGAGAAAAGCTAAGAACAAACATTTTACTTCCCTCAGATAACATGATGGTAAACTGATACTCCGGGCTTGGGCCTCCCCATCCCTCCTGGGACAGCAGAGTGTCTTGCTGGGACCACAGCTGTGAAGCAACTGCCTAAGCCACACCCACACACCAGCGCTTACCCCTTTTGAGATGATGCAATATGGTATGGAATACAATATTATTGGCTAGAAGAAGTCAGCTGTTAGCTAGCTCAGCCCAGCTCAAGTCAGCTGACAATTTCAGGCCTAATCTGAACTTTAAAGCCTAATTTAGGCTCACCTGGCTAAACCCATAACAATATATCTTCAAGACAAGCAGCATTAACACACCATACTGACATGGGTCTGGGGCAGGGAATGTAGTTTAACTCCTCACTTAGCTGCTGCCCATCCTCTGTGTCTTTTTCGTTCCTCTGCTTTTGTAGATGATTTTCTGGATCCTGCTGGTTTGTAGACCCCAAATATCTTGAATGATACTGACATGTACCCCTGGGTGCTGTGGCTCAATGAGTATAGGTGTTCATCTGAACACCCTGGTTGAATTCTGGCTGAGAGAACAGCTGTGACTATGTCAGCTCTCAGTAAATATTCAGATTACTGCAGTATCTAATTATTCTAGTCCTGGAGTGCTTTGCTAGGAGCTGTACAAATTCAACACAAAAAAGCTGTGTCTGCCTGAAAAGAACTTCTACTCTCTCTGTAAAAATCAGGTCTAGGGTGTAAAGCGATGAGAAAATGAAAGCACTAAGAAGTTTGGCATTCAGCAGTGTAACAGATAGCTGTCTCTAATGCTGTGTGTACAATGCACCTGTATGTACTTGTTACGATTCCTTTCCGCTTGCTGTGATCTGACAGTGGTTGTGGCAGCACTGAACTTTCTTGTCAGAGCTGTGCCGAGCATATGATGTCTCTATTTCTTTCCCACTGTCCTCTTACATCATGTACCTGTTTCTACCATGTTGTAGGCGTCAGAAAAGGCAGACATCTTTCCTTGGACAGATTTTGAACTTCACTGTTGCTCTACCACTATTGCCTCACTGCTAGCATGGTCTTCCTAGATGGCTGCAAAAGTCACCATGCAGAACAGGCCCTTCCAACCACTGACTGCAGTTGAAGCTGGGTTTTGAGAGGTCCACATTCCTGCTGGTTACAGTAGGTTGGACACAGCCCTGTCATAACATACACGGACCAGTTCAGCAGCAGATTTTTCAGGGAAAATGTACCGGAGTGGCCTCCCTTCAAAACTTCCCCTGCTCTGGAAAAAGGGGAATACTCCTTCGTATCTTTCCATCAGGTAGAAATTATAATATGTATTTAAGGTTTGTGATAGGAAAAGCTTAAAAATAATATTGTGGTGGAAATAATGCCCTTAAAATGCCTGCCCAGAGTTAATCCAATTTGGTTTGTTTAAGCAAGAAGACATAATGATTCAAATGTGCTTTACAGAGGTAGATGCATGAAGTGACAAGGATGTTGCTTCTTTTGGTTTTTCTGTTGTGAAGAGACAGTGCTCATTTTTGAACTTCCCTTCTATATTATATTAGAACTAATTTAGCAATATTTACCATTTCTCAAAATCTGTAAATTGACTTTGACAGGAGACCTAAGGATCAAGTAACATTTTCTCACAGCAGAAAATATTAAACATTGTGAAGGAAAACAACAATCATTGTTTGAAATATGTGAAATTTTGTATCTAATCTCTGTAATTTGAGTAAGTATGTTGGAAAACACATTGTAAAATTGCCAGAAGTTGCCTTTTTTTATTATGCAAGCAAATGAGGGTCCTGTAGGCTTTGGATGAAATTCTCTGCAATTAATGAACATTACAGGGACTTTAAATGCATCTTTTATTCAGCTAGTTTGATTTGTGCAGGCTGGCTGTATTACTACTCACAGAAGCTGTATTTGCCTTCTATAGACTATACCTCCTTGCAGAGGTGAATTGAACAGGGCAGACCAGAGTCCCTGTTGCACCTTACCTGTAGGATATGATGTTTCTGGAGATATTAAAAGGGAATGTAGCATGCTGGTTGTAGACTTTTTCCTTCTAGATAAAAAAATATCCAAAAAATATGAAAACCATGTAATATCCAAGAAAATTAGCATCTTAGCAGTTTTTAAAAAAATTGTGTACCAGTCTATTTCCTTTCATACAAATGTCACATACAGATTGTATCACTGTTGTCAGACTATCCCTGTCACTACTTTCCCTCCCCTAAAATAAAAGGATTAGGTTGTACTGGGAGATGTAAGTTCATTCTTAGTGGAGGTGAGAAAGAAAAATAAACAGCATTGAAAGTTATGACAAAGTTTCAACCTTTGTTTCGCAGGTAGAAGGCTTTACAGTGGTGATAAACCTTGTCCATGCAGATGTTTTCAAAATTTTAAAAGCAATCAGAAGGTAGGATGTATCAGATAGAGGAATGCCATTTGTCTCTTTTATAAGAGACATTGACCTCTCTCTCCTAGTTTTCCGTGGTCAGTAAAGAAAAAAAAAACCCAATCCCAAGACTGTGGCCTTTAGTGCTTGGAACCGAAAAATAGTTGTTCTCACTATACATTTCTAGGGAAGTTTTGAAAAAGCAGTACGGAATAGCATTTAAATAACAAAGATCCTTCTTTAAATTCTCACCTTCTCTTCGCTAAGGACCGTTTAACAAAAGGAGCAGTTTTTACAGCTGGGGTGATTTGCAACTGTTCCCTTTCTCTTCCCTCCCTCCCCTCCTGCTCAATCATTATTGTTAGCTAACATCTCTGATAAGAAATGGAAAGTACATTTGCTGTCTGCTCCTTCGGGGTGCCTGGGCTTCCTTTTCTGAAACGGTTGTGTTTGTTTCCTCCTCCCCCTCGAGACAGTTTTCAGTTCATTTCTGGAGTAATTCTTCGAATTTGTGGACCCGTCCTTTCCTTTACAATTTTTATTTTGTGGTACTGGGCAAGCAGGCCCTGCTGCTACACCCCACTTTTTGCTCTGATCCTAGCCCAGCCAACTGTCACTTTTTAGCCTGCAGGGAACCTTCTGGTACTAACATTCCTGCCTTGTTTTTATTAGAAGGGCATCTCTCACAACATATCCCTCACTGTTTGAAGCAGAAGTCATGTGTATTCAGTAGGAATGAATAATGGATGCATTTAAAGGGTACCTTGCCCTTCTCGTTCCTTTGCACATCATAAATAACCTCACTTTTACTTGGGTTTTACATATTGCTCTACAGGCACCCTTTGAAAAAATCTGGTGATTCAGCTCTCAATTTAAAAACCACAGTTGTATGCAGCTGGAAACTGATCCCACACCAAACTCGTTACTGGCATCTGTGTGCAGCTCTAGAATTCTGAAGATTTAGGAAACTGATCCCAAATTTATTATGAAGGAGCTCACAAAAGTGCAGCATCACAGGAGGTGTATAGACGACATGATGGGGTGTGTTGAAGCTCAGGATAGAATTCATTTCACCTGGATTTAGGTATCTTTTTTGGGATATCTTTAGGTATCTTCTCAAGATGCATAAAGATATTGTAGGTAGTTTTAAGTTTTATTTTTACATTTTAAGGTATTTTTCAAGATGTCTTAAAAATATTTTTTTAAAATTTCTTCAGGACAAGCTGAGTTTTTGTCTCTAAAAATGTCTTTTTTTCTCCACTCACTGTAAAAACAAGTTGGTTAGTGAGGTGTCTGTATTAGTGACATCTCCTTTTTGTCTGATGATCCCACTGTTTCTGGCCATTTATCACCATCTGAGGAGTTCCCTGGAATAACAGTATTAAAGGATAAACTGAATTTGATTAGGAGTTTCCTATAACTGTAACAAGCTTTAGCTGAGGCTCCCAAAGAAGATCCTAAAATTGAAGGCCAAGCTTGGAGTATGATTTAATTGTCTGATCTCTGTTGAAGGATGTTCAAGTTAGAGTCTCAGCAGGAAATGTTTTTGGGGGTGGGATGAGGGAACTGGATATATTTTTGTTGCCCATTTTACTTAGATAACTGACAAATGAAGTGGCCTAATAGCCCTGTTACTGTCAATACTGCAAAACTAGCCCCAAGTTACCATGTTCTCACTATTGGACTTTCACCCTGAGTATGTGGCTAAGATTTTTTTGTATATATACCTTGGGCCTTGAAGTGTCAGGACCTTAGGACAACCTATGTCTTTCCTGTGAGTTGTGGCAGGACTGGGGTCCAATTACTGATGATCACAGGGCAGTGTCAAATGAAGCCAGGGACTCTGCAGTCATGAGTCTGTATTCTCCTTGCGAACGAGGTAGATTTACCTCCTTTTCTAACTACAGAGGCAGAAGATTTGGACATACTGAAAATTGTGTACTCAGATGATTCGAGCATTAGTGTTTGCTAAGAAAAGACAGAACCAGGTTCCAACACTTGATTTTACTGGGGGGTCTTTCGCATCTTCTGATCTGAGTTTTTGTGGCGGTAATTTTGGAATTTTATGAGTTTCCTATGTGTCTGTTTCACTCTTCTTGTTGCTACCATGATATTTGAGAGGCTGATGATGTAAATATTAAATTTGCATTTATAGGAGGTTGCCCACATACTGAATTGTATAAGAAATTATTCCCTCTAAGTGATTCACCCTATGGACTTCTCCAAAGATTAATATTTGTAGTGATTCAGTTTTCTTTACAAACTTGTCTTATGATAGTTTTTGGAATTTTAGTTGGGACAAAATATTTTCTGTATTTTTCCCTTCTGCACCTGAAATTTCTTAAGAGTGTCTGACATTCAGAGTTGAAAATGAATGAAAATTTAAACATACAAGGCTGAAGTGTCCATTATGTATTTTCCAGTATGAAACTACCTTTTTTATGTGTATCATTTTGCATTCACCTTCTTTTCCTTCTTGCTTTTAAATAAAGAACAAAATGAAGAATTTGTAGTCTCAAAAAAATGGGGTTTAATGTCACATTCTAGCTAGTCTTTAACTAAAACTAATCTCTGCATGCCAAACTGCAGATATTAACTGGAAACGGATATTATGGATTTTCAAATTTTTCCCCTTTTTACTTCCATCTTTTGAAAAGGAGATTTCTCCTGAAGCAGTGTACCTTTATAGAGCCTTCAATAGTTTGGGCTTTATATACTTTAATGAGTGGCAGAAAGATAGTTTGGAAGGCAGAAAAAATTTTAAGAATTTTAGAATTTGTTTACAGTTAAATGGAAAAGAGGGGTAGTCCCTCTCCCCTACCCTTGGTTGTACAGAGACAGAGGAACTGACTGCATGGGACATCTATAACTGACATGGCCAAGGGGATACAGGCTGTGTGAAATGGCCATGGATTTTGCAAATGAGGCTCCCATGTGATATATCAGTTTTCAAGAAGTAAGCACAATAAACTGTTGCAAGCAACTTCCATGAGAACACCTAAGGCCAAATGATCTGTTAACTCTGGAATAAGAGATGACATGTCCTTACCATGGAAATAGACAAGAAGCTGTTGGGTAATGAGACAACAGGATAGCTACTGGTGTGAATGATATATAAGGCACCAGCTGCATGGTGTCTGAGTTAAACAGAGCCTGAGTTTGCTAAACTGTTAGCAGAGGCCCAAGGGTATAATTGTACTGTGTCCCGTTATTTTCTGTGACTCTTGTGTGCTTGCATATCTGCATTGCTCAAATCTGGATTTTCCAGTTTCTTTTCTTCTGCACTCTGTTCTGGGCTGCATTCTGGTGGCTCTCAGTTGGACTAATTTCAACCTCCTTCTTCTGCTACAGCAGTGAACAATCTCTGACATTTTTGGCAGTTGTTCATTAAAGTATTACAGGGTATTTTTTCCCATCACACATCATGTTCAGGCTTCTCTTGCCCATTAGTGTTAGCTTTGGTTACTTTTTGCGGCATATGAATACAACTTGTGCCCTTAATCTGTATTACAGTTTTCTGAAATCAGTCTTCTTTTACATCCCTTCTGTGGTTAATCTTCTTTACCTGACATGCTGCATTTTTTAGTTCAGTATTTGGCTTCATTTTTATGTGAATATTCTGCACTCTTTGAACCAGTATGACTCGTGTTATTTGGAAGATTTATTAGGTAGGTTTTAGAAGGTTGTATTTGTTGTGGTTTTGCAGGGAAAGGAATATTTGTTGTTTCTTTTTTTACTTTCCCCTTTCTCCCTCTCCCCCCTGCTCCCTTTTCCCTGGATTGCAGTTGTAGCTGCCTGCTTTTTGTGTGGATGTGCATTTTTGTGTTATATCTGCACACTACTCAGTGTGCAGATGCCTCAGAGCTCCACTCGTACTGTGAGCCAACTACAGGCTGCATGACCGCGGTTTGCATGGCATTGAGCCTGTGCTAACACATCCTGCCTCTCAGCAGGAATTGCTAGCTCAGTGTTGATGACCTAACCAACCAGCAGTTACGTATTTTCTGTCCACCTTGGAGCGTAGGCATAGCAAGCTCACATGTGCTTGTGATTTACTGCAGACTTCCTTCAGAGTACACAGCTCATGAGTTTGTAATTTTCCTGGTGGTTGCCTGACTGTTCTCTTTTCTGATAATGAAAACAGCAAGATGGGGACTGTATGTTTGTTTCAGATCCTGGAGATAAAAACAGTATTCCATGATTTACAAAATTTATACATGAGACATTTAAATGTGTTTTTTTTTTAACTCTCTCTGATAATTATCTTTCTGTTTAGAGGAGTTTGCTGTCATTGGTTTAGTTTTTGAGGGTATTAGTAAAATTTGTGGTAATTTATCAGGCTGCGTTTGAATTTTCTATTCATCTGTCTGTCTGTCTGTCTGTCTATCTGTCTATCTGTCTACCTATCTCAATATCAATCTTTCCTTTTCTGCCTGAAGAGGAGACATGGTGAAGTCAGATCAATTTCTGTTGTGGTAGAGTCCCTTCACTTCCCCAGACTTCTGTTCCTTGGAGATAAAGTAGTTCAAGCACAGTGTATACCACGTGATAGGCAGTGGAGAGAAGATGTGACGGTGTGTCTCTATCATGAAGGTTGCCACCTCATATCTTCTCAGCTGCAGTTCTTCATGGAATTTGTCTGCTGCTTCTAAAATATGGATGTCAAGTTTGTTTCACAAATTGAATGGATGATAGTCACTGGCTGAAGTGGAGGAAATCAGCTTGTTCTGAGACTGGTTTGTCTTTTATGTTGTCTTCTCTGTGTGTGCAGACTTTGGAGAACATTAGTGTTATATTTTAATAGAAAAGGCTATCACTGACTTCCACTTTGCTGAATAGTAAAACAAGGTGCTGGGCACTTGAGAGCATACTTAGTTGCATAAAAATAATTTCTTGGGCAGAAGAACATAAGTAGTGTCAGTGGAAATACCTTCTGGTGGAGTGGAGCTGAAGGGACAAGCCTGTTGAAATAATATCAGATCACACTCCAGTTGTGATTGTACTTGGTTGCCAGCTACTGTTCACAAGATATTGTGTGGAGGACTCCATCTTTTTCTCATTCTGAAATTGTTGATCTCTCACTGCCTCCAATTTCCTGTCCCTGCACAGCCTGGGATGTGGAACGCTTTTGCCCATGCATTTTCTTTGAGCCACTTGCATCATCCTCTGTATAAAGAGACCACATTATCTACAGAGTTACTATTTATACATTTTAATTTTCACCCATCCAACATTTTAACTGCGATGATGTCTATTCCAAAGATTTTTGTTTGTTACAAGTAGTTCCCTGGTAAAACCACAAAGGTCTTCAGGAAATTACAGTGCAGAGATTTGCAGATGGTCAGAGACTTGCTGAGGCTGTACTGCAGAGGGTAGCACAGAGAGACTTTCACAATAGTTGAATGATGTGTATAGAAAGATAGAATATTTAATGTTAGTGATGGCACTTTAAGCTTTTTACTCCATATAGATGCAAAGTTTTTTTGTTATGTTGGAATATTGATGTTTTCAGCTTTAAAACTGGATTCTCTCAGAAGGCACTTTCTTCTCTCAGAAAGTTCCAAATATTGTGATGAATGCTTCAGAGCTATGAGTTATGAAAATGGCTTTTTATCTATATTAAAAGCAAAAAAATTCTAAAATTTGGCTTTATACATTCTGAAGACCATTTGAAAAAAATCTCAAAATGCAGTCTCGGGGGGGGGTTTATTTTGTTTTATGTGAGGACAGTGATGAAATCTGTAACTCTGAAGTCCCTTATTTCAGCAAGTTGTTCATCATTTAGGAGTCCATGGCTCCTGGATTTCCCTAAGGGAGGCCCAACCTATAGGTTCCAGTTAATGTAGAAATTTCGAGGACAGTTTGGTCTGCCCTATGGGTCATTCCCAGTTTCTTCATTCCAGATGGCTGTATAGATTTAATGCAGACAATAATTCTAATGGAGCGGCAGTGAGAAGGCCATGTTTACTGCCATGAGGAGAAGCAATGCTTGGGCAGATTGGGTATTGACTATTGTTGGGTCATGGGTGGCACTTAAATGTACCTTTAATATGTGCCAGACATTAATGGGATGTAGACCTGCTGGCAGTGTTGGAAGAAAATCTATATCATGAGGACTGAAACCTAACTTTGTCAGAGGAGAGTGTTTGGGATCCTTCATAACAGGGATTAGTCAACTAAACAGAAGTCCTAATGAGTTTAGTCTAGAATTGTTTTTTATATTTGATTTACCTGTAAACATTTGTTTTAGTCATGTTCATAAAAACCTAATTTACAGGGTAAATTTTTTTCTGTCTTGTCATTAATTCTCTAAGAAATACGATAAATCAAGGCAAAATCAGCAGACTATGTGCTGCATGAAATAAGCAGAATCAAATAAAGGCATTTTTGCCAAGATGTGTCTCTGGGACCTGTGCTGTGGGAGAGGATTTCTTGCCAGTCTGTGAAAACCAGTGTATTAGCAGATGGTGACCTTTGGGAAGTGGTTGTGTGTTCTGGGCACAGAAGGACCAGATGGCTCTGGGCAAGCCTCAAACATAACATACTGAAAAAAAATCATAAATATTCAGGGTGTAGTAAAGACTCTAGGTCTATGAACATTCCTCTCAGGGCAAATGTGAGTGTGAGACATCCCATCCTCTCATTCTACCCTGCTTACTCCTTCCTTGCTGGACATGAGGCATGATGATGCCAGTCTGTAGGGCCATGCAGTGTGTCAGAATAAGGAAGGAGATTTAATTACACAGCTACACAGTCTGTACAGGGGACTGTACAGGAAGCTAACTTTAACATTGCCTTAGTTTTTGGTAATTTAATATTTGCTTTGTAGTGGATGAGTAACCTTTTGATAGGGATGGGATGGAATGAGTAGTGTTTCTGAGGTTGGTGTTATTAACAGCTTTCCAGTGATGGTAAGAGCATGAGGATCCACCATGTTGAATTCTTGCTCTGCTTTTTTTGCTTGGTGTTTTTGGGCTCCTATGTTATTTGTTCATGTGCTTCTGGTATTGCAAATGAGTCTGGATTAAGGGTATGTGCCAAAACCCCCAAGAGTATAATCAATCTTTCAGGCTCCATTTATATTTTCAGAGTATTTTTCTCAGGAATAATTAATCTTGTTTTGCTGTTAGGTGGCTTTGCTGCCAAATGCCAAGTGTACGTGTGAAAAAAATGAGCAGCACTTTCTCAGCATAATATTTTATGTTCAGAGTAAGATGAACCCTCTGTCCATCAGTGTAAGAGGGACCCTCTAGCTCCTTCATGCTGACCTCATGACTGGATTCACACAGTCCTGTGTTTGGGTCTCTAAAATGTATCTGTGTCTCTGGTGTTCACAAACCTGAGAAGTTTGATTTGTTAAAGATCTGTTGGATCACTTAGTCCTTTCACCATGTGTCTTTGCAGAATTACTTCTCGTGAAGTATTTTCACTTAAAACTTTTTAATTTATGGTGATTTATTACAGTTTTATTTCTAATGTTTATGCAACACATTGTCTCTCAAAGGATCAATTTTTCAGTGCAGTCACCACTGAGGGTGCTCTGCATTTGTGAGACTGCACTTAATTTTGGAGCCAAGAGGGAAGCATTATGAACCACTGGCTGGGATTTCAGTGAGGAGTTGCTGAAAATCATCCTTGTAGGAGGTGACTGCATTTATGATTAAGTCATTAGGGATTATAGACATTTCCATTTCAAAACTAAATTTCAAGGGTTTCAGTTTGGGATGTGTTGACCTTGGCTGACTGCCAGGTGCCCACCAAGCCCCTCTCTCACTCCCTCAGCAGGACAGAAGGAAAAAAGATGATAAAAAAACCTCCTTGTGGGTCAAGTTTTTTTTGAAAAATGCAAGGGTTGCACACAGAAGGAAAGCAAAAGCAAGATTTATTTTCTACTTCCCACCAGCAGGCAATGTCCCACCATTTCCTGGGAAGTAGGGCCTTGGTATGTATAGTGGTTTCTTCAGAAGACAAATGTCTTAATCATTAAGGTCCCCTCTCCCCCTTTGCTTTTTTTATTGAGCATAATGTTTTATGATATGGAATATCCCTTTGGTCAGTTTGTGTCAGCTTACCTGGCTGTGTCACCTCCCAGCCCCTCACCCATCACAGCCTCCTGGTCTTTGGGTAATGCTGGGGATGATTCTGTGTGAGCACTGCTCAGCAATAGCCAAAACTCTGGTACTCAGCACTGTTCGAGGTACAAATGCAAAGCTCAGCACTGTATGGGCTGCTATGAGGAAATTTATCTCCATCCCAGACAGACACGGTACGTAGCTAAGTCAATTGTTATAGTGATATTTACAGCTCCTATACAGAATATTCTTTTCTACTGTAAATTGGTTTAAGAAAATCAAATTACATTTTAATCCTAGATTTTGTAGTTACTAAAAGTTTTCTAGTTAAGCAAAACTTGAACTTTTAAATTATCTGAAATTGGAAGTAAATCAGCAGTTGGTTTGTCTCCTTTTCATTCATATTCATTCTTGACACTAAATATGAGTTTTGTTTGGATCCAAATCCTAAATCACCAATGGCATCTTCATTATTTGACATTTTCTGGAAACTGAGATGTTTTGTCTTTTGAACTTATACTGATGTTAGTGGGCTACATTTCTCGGAGCCGTGCTCTTCATGAAACATCATGTTTTTTATGATTTTTATAACTCAAAACTACATTTTGAAGTTAGATAGCAAAATTCAATATGCATATATTAACTCTAATAGTTTAACTAAGTTTTTTTAATGATTTCAGAGTAGCTGCTCTGAGAACTATAGTTAACCTTAATCCTGCAAAGTGATTTATTAAGAGAGTAGAAGCCCTTTTTATCTGACTGAAGGATTACAATAATATTAAGGTAAAACTATCTTGTTCCCTTCCTTCTTCTTCTATTCCTTTCTAAGATGAATAAAGGTAATTTGAAGTTAATGGCTAGTACATTTGGAACTAATAGCAGGAAATGCTCTTTCTAAGAACAGGTAATCTTTCTTGTAGGCAGGACTAAACCTGTTTTTCATTGTAAGATACGTTCACTTGCTTATAATTCTGGTAAACTTTAAGCAGTAAAGCTGAACATTTGTATGTCAGCTGCCTGCTTCAGGCCAAATGTGGAATTTTTATGCGAAATACTTAGCAGTTTCCATGGCTGAGACTGGAATAAATGTTTTTCCCCTTGGAATTATTAGCAAGTGTTTTTTCTTTTTTCAGTTGTTGAACAGCTCAGTTTTTTTAGCATGTAGGCAAGAGGAGCTGAAGCTTGCTGAAATAGAAGTCTTTTGTGTTAAGTATGTATCCTTAGCCATGGAAGTCTGCCCAATTTTGATAAAGTTTTGTATGACTCCAAATAGAGAAAGTTCACAGATACTCTTAAGACATCTTTCTTAGCAGCAGACAGTGCTGGAATAGTATGTCCATTCAGTATGTTTAAGGAAGCCTCTGAGAGTCACTGTGAAGATGCAGAGCCATTTGGTAGAAGAGAGATAAGGGGCAACGAAAATTAGAGTGCCTTGGGTAAAGGGATTTAGCAAGAAGCCCTGGAGAGATGGACTAGACAAGTTTAGAAATTCAGAAGGAGACAAAGGGATACCTGAATACAGTGGTCAAATGGAAGGAAAGGTGCAAAGGTGTTGAACCTGGGGAATACGAACAGAAAGGCATGGGGCAATCAACCCCTGGTTTTCTGAAAGCCTCAGTGGAAGTGCTTTTCCTTTGTCTCCAGGTGGTGTGAAAAGATTATACTTGTGTGAAGTCCACAGCTAGCTCTAAGTGTGGAACACAGGAAAAATGGTTCATTGATGGCATCATTTGCTGCAGTGTCTTAAGGATTTGAGTGATGGGCTTACCTGTGAGCCGTATACAATGATATATGCTAAAACTGCAGTTAAAGAAAAACCCCAAAAGTTATTAACATTTTCATTGAGGTTTAGGATGAGGAAGGCAAACTCTGTTCTATAGCCTCTGAAACTTAATTTTCATGATCTAGAGGTATTTATTCCTGTGTATGATCATCATAACATGAGGTGATTGCTTGTGAAATAAACCTAAGCCAGCCTTGAACTTGCCACATGTGCTGGATGTTTTCTGGTTATCAGCTGTGTGAAGGAGAATCCTGCTATGTCTGTACTACTGCTCTCCCAGGTATTGCAAAATCTGGATGTGTGTAGTGAATAAAGCCAGGGACACAGGAAGTAAAAGGAAGTTTATATGGGTGAGATAGATGAATCCATCTGGGAACACATGAGTCCCAACTCCGTCTTTGCTGTAGAGTTTTATCTGTTGCTCAACAGTGACTTAATATTTTGCAGGTTTCATCTGTTTCTTTATGTTGAAACTGAGATCTCCAAGACTGATTTGCAGAAGTACTGGCTATTTGTAACCCAAAGTCCATAATTTGAATGTATTCAACCGTTAGGAATCTGAGAGTGAACACCCTGAGACCCTTGTATGTGTTTGGAAATTAAGCTTATTTCACCTCAGTTTGCAGGTTGCCCTGGAAGTGTGGATATTGCCATTCTCACTTTCCAAGGTACATTAGAAAGATTGATTAATAGCTGTGGTGAGAGATATATAAAAGGTCCTGATGAAACCAATATTCTTACCTTGATAATAGGATTTGAATAGTCTGGTCTGAAAGAAGGATACAACTGCATGTGGAACCATCTCTGCTGTGCACAGAATAAAGTAGGGGGCTTTCTGAAAGGTTAATATATGAGTACCTGATTAAAGACAGTATCCGAATGAATGTGTGCAAGAGGGACAAATTAAGCTTGTACAGGCAGCCATTCCCTAACTTACCAATGTTTGCCTTCATGATATTCTGAATACTCTTTTCATGCAGTATTTTTTTGATGTGTAATTTATGTTTCAACAGGGAAAAAGACTGGTAGAATAATCATGAAGAGGGTGAAATGTGAAGTTTTGGATTAGACCTCCAGATTTAGTTACAGTTGTTATTTTGTGTGAGAATAGTGCTTGCTTGGTGCTGTGCTGGCATCTGTAGTTCTGTGGTAACTGCTCTGAGAATGAAATGATCACAGAGTGATCTTCCACAGTTGCAGTATGTGTGGAGGTGAGCCCATGACACCTCAGAGGAGGCAGTTGCTTGGGCACTGGGGAATTTTGTCCATTTGCTGTCTGTCCCTGTTAGAGGATGAAGGCAGGCAGCTTCTTTAAAAGCTGAAAGCCTTTTACAAGTGCTTTATTGACAGTAAAAAAGAATTGCTAGATTGTTAGGGGCACCTTGTGGAAAACGAAAATAACCCTGTTCTGTATTTTCTATTCTGTAGGTAAAATACAAAAGAGACTTTGAAGAAAGCAAAGGAAGAGGATTCAGTATTGTGACCGATACACCCGAGTTACAAAGACTGAAAAGGACTCAGGAACAAATCAGTAATGTATGTGACTGCTACCAAAAGTGATTGTAGATGGAGAACTAGTGTGTCTAAGTGTGTTTGTTGGTGTTTCTGATGAAGTCTGTGTGAGTGAAGAGTGGGATTTTGGTGATGGATTTGTGTATGTCTGATTCTGGAGTGTGTGTGACTGTATACCATGGACTTGTACAGCACATTAGCAATGTGTGTTCACCTCTCCAGCTTTCATCTAGTATGCTCAGAGGATTTTTTTTATTAAAATGATTTGACACTTTTTACTTTTTTAATAGATTTTCCTGTGAGTAGGTATACTTTTGTAACTTTTTATTTACATATAAACTGTATAAATTATGTAAGTTACACAATTTTGTCTCTTTTTTAGCAGGGGCTGTAAAACAAAAAATAGCATAACTGGCAAGATGGGGTTTTCTAGAAGCAGACAAAAATTTTGATGCTGTGTTTTAAAAGAAAGTGTTTTGTCTTTTAAAGGACAATGCTCTGCAAGATGAGAAACAAATGGCAAATGGCAAAACTTAATGCGTTTCTTTAGCTTACAGGAGTGGGATTTAAAAAATGGGACTTTTTCTGACTTACTATCTTTTTAATTTGTTTTTTTTAATGACTCACTGACTAACTTTCACTAGGAAAGATATTTATTTGTATTGTATTCACTTGTAGCGTGTTTAACTCACTGCATGATGGAATATTGGGTGATATGTATGACATGTATGAAATAGGTAAGAACTAGCATGAGCTAGAAGTGATACAGCATCAATACTATCAGCTTTGTCTTGACTTTCCTCCTGATCATTCTTCTGCTGTAAGACCTTGTCTCCATGCAATATTTTGTGAAAATGTTTTTGAATCATTGTCTGTGGTAATAAAATAGCAGTATTGCATCAGAGACACCAAGTGTAAGTATGATCACAAGAAAATGGTGCAATTTATTTACTTGAAAGAAAAAAAAGCTTTTTTCAGGTTGAGATATTATTGAAAAAAAAGTCAATGAAAAATACTAGTTTTTCACAGGAATGGAGATGTACCAATCTTGCCAAAGCATTGGCTAGTTAAGATTTTGATGTCCAGATCTGTTATTTGAGGTGAAAAATTTAGGCTTATTTCCTGGAGCTTTGGACAATGGTTAATTTAAGAGATGTGCAAATGCTCCTGTGCATAGATAAGATGAGAACAAAAGCTCATCTCTTATGTTCATGCTGGGTTAACTGAAATTATGGTTTGTAAGAGAGGAAGATGTATTCTTCAGAGTGACAAAAAGCGTGGCCATTAAGACTTTTGTTTGGGATCTAGGAAACTTCAGCGAGTCCCTGGTTTTAATCAGCTGTATTTTTTATTCCAATCAGGAACTTAAATTAGGTCCTCTCATGACCTGCATAGCTTCCTCAAGCAAGAGTGATTCTTTTGTGTGGGATAACTCTGGAATGCATCAAGGAGATGAAATGATCAGTGCTCTGATGAACATTTAATTCCTCGCACGAGCGTGCTCTGTTAGGAGAGCTTGAGAGGAGTACCCTGCAGCAGGCCTGTTGTGCTCAGTTTGGATATTGGCATTCAAATAAATTTAATTATATCTATCAAGCCCTGCACCCTCAACTTCAGACTACAGAATAATATGGCACAGCTCACTTGCATGCCCTTTATCTCTCTCTTGTTCAAAGCATGTTGGGTTTTCTGCTGTGGGAAAAGAAGATAAGAAAATCAAACAAGTGTTTTTGTGACATGGAAAAGAGCTTTCTTCCCACCTCTACTTTTAAATGGATCAAGGGAATTTCTCTGGTAGCAGAAGACCTTGTTGCACAATCTGCGATACTTTCTGGTTCCTGAACCAAAGATATCTATCTGACTTTTCAGACTAGCTGAAAAGCACATTTAAAACAGAAATAGCTGTTTTAAATGTGAAAAATGGTTTTATTTCAGTTTTTTTCCTTGGTGACTGCATGTACCACTCCTGTCTCTTCATTTCTAACCACCCAGTCTTAACAATACAGGTTTGTTCTATCTAGGCTTAACAATACAGAGTTGTTTTTGTTTTTTAATGTATGTAGCTGACAGAGATTTGGAGTCAGGGACTGTATTTGAAAGAATTAATATTGAAGGCTAAAATGGCATTGTAAAATGTGGATGATAAAAGAAGTTGCTTTGCATTTCATTTCTGCTTACACTTAAAAAATAAATTCATTTATGGCATTATATCCTAGAAAAATACTTCTGCCAGAACGTAAATCTAATTGGAAAACTACTGTATTATAGAAGTGCATTCCACACAGAGTAGTTTCTGTATTTATCAGATAAGCAGTATACATCATGAACTAAGGATCAAATTAAGGTTTCAAGACTGAAAGGTAAGCACTTTAATAATTCTAAAATAATTTTATTTTTCATATAAAGAAAACTGGAAAAATACTAATACATCTATTTAATTTTCAGTTTTGTTTTGATTTCACCTTCAAGTACTAGATACTTCTCAAAGAGCCTATTTGAACCAAAATTGTAACAACTTCATTGAAGAGGTAAGTGGGCATAGTTGACTGTGTAGATGTTCTTGATGAAGGTAAATAAAAAATAAAATAATTATAATAGATATTAATTAGCATAAATGTTTTAACAATATTGTCTTTTTTGTCCTAATAGTAAGTTTGGCAGCATACATATATAATACCAGAATGCTCTGATTTTTTTAAAGAATCCCTTATGCTATGAATATAAACCTTGTGAGGAAAAAGAGATCAAACAAGGAATGGAATGAGAGTGGATTGACAGAGGGTGTTGGATTTTGATGTTTTGCCATCAGCAATCCTGCCTCTGAAGACTTAGACTGAACATGTGAATTTATTTTATGTCGTGATGGAGGTATTTGGACCAGAATGCAGTTTCTTAGAAAAGAATAAAATTTACGCTGGTATCTCATGCTTTTTCATCATTAAAAACCTAGTTCTGCAGATGTCCAACATACTTTTGGCGTTGAATATATATGTAGTCAATACACAAAAAATTTATACTCTTCACACAGAGAAATCTGTAAATTTTGTTTAAGAACCTTGCAGTGTTTTTTGTCCATCTTGAACTTTGTGAGGATTTTTAGTATGAACTCGAACATTCTCAAAATGAAAAACATACCATGAATTTTTATAGGTGATTTTGCAATTAAGCTAACTGCAAACTGGTTTTGCAAGGAAAAAGTTAAGGTGGCAAAAAGAACAGAATAATTAAAGATGATGGCAAAGGGTTATTGATTTGTCATGACACATAGCTAAATGAGGGAGTAGAAACTCAATATAATAATATTTTCTGTAGGGAAATGGAACACTTTCAGCAGTTTGCATCAATGAGCTGCAGCTTGCTGCAACTGCACTTTTTTGTCTAGCTATATTGAGTTGAAGGATGCTTTATCCTATGTGAAATAAGTTACTCTTTCTTAAATCTGGTCCTGGTAAATGTCTGCAAAGTATAAAAGAAAACAGGTGTCTCTACAAATTGATGGAGTGAGAAGCTTTCATTAAGATAAAGGCCATTGCTTGGATAGTAGAGGTTGCTGCCTTGGTTGTATGACTGGAAGGATGTAAGGAAGCTTTCACAGTGGTGCCTTCATTACTTTGAGAGCTCATGTAAAGGCATTTATCACTTCCACATTAATACTGTTATGAACTGAAGTAATGCAGGAGCAAGAAGCACTGCCCATCTGTGCCCTTCTTCCCTTTCAGAGCTAGCAAAATGAAGACATTCAGGTCTTTTATTTGTGTGGGACTCATTTTCCGATAGGTTTGGATTGTATAAAAAACAAAAATTATACTTTAATGTAAAGAAGGAAAATAAGAAAACAGATTAAATCTGCTTTGAAAAGCACATTTCCAAGGTATCCTATTTTTGTGAAGAAGTTAGCAAGGACAGTAGAGTTAACGAAAGAAAGGTCACCCACTATGAGGTAAGAGAGTGTCTCCCCCAGGTACTGGGAGTTGAACTCCTCTCTGAATTTAGTGAAGCCTGTGTTGGCTGCAGAGAAGAGAACATGAGAATCTTGAAGCATTCTTGGAAGTGTTTTATGTGGATTTTAATGAGAAAAGCTGTGTATTGTCTTTAAATGTCTTTAATGAAATATGGTGCATGGTGGTGTTTTTTTTTTCCCAGTATCAAGGGTCACTTTTTACCTCCAGTTAAATTTATACAGCTTCAGGGGTTGCAGCAGAGGACAGGATTTCTCTCATAATTTGAATCAACTAAACACCTGTTATCTGGAGAAAGACACAAGTGATAAGGAGTTGGGTACTACCTCAGATGTGATAAAAATATATCTTCAGTAGCAACTAAAGCAGGACACAAACCACATTGCTACTGTAGCTGCACACATCTGCATATCTGAAACTGTCCCTAGCAGACTGTGAGCCATGGCTCCCTATTTGGAAGCTATTGGCAGAGCTGTTCAACCTGTTTGCTTACTCAAACATAAAATGATGTCTTAAATTGCTAAAAAAGATTGTAGAGCAAATTGGCAGGAGAAGATGTTAACAACATGGCCCACAGGTCCATTTGTAGAATTCACAGTACAAAACCTGCAGACACGTGTCTCTATGGGCTTTTTTTTTCTTCCATTGAATTGAAGTGAAGGAGAGGAATAGGGGAACAAGAGAATATCACAGCAATATCAGTATGTACATTTCACAAAACCAACCATGGCACATCAACAAAGAGACTGGGTAAGCATGTTAAATTGCATACAAAAAGAACTTATGCTGTTTTAGGCAATGTTGGGATTTTTACTACTCCTAAAGTGATTAATACTTTGTTTGACTGTCCTCATATTCCTAAGCATGATTTGTATCTTGTTGTTCTTTCACTGGGAAAATAAGCATTTAGTCATATAGGGCAATTATGTCTACTAACATAGGTGAATAGCACTTGCTGACCAGTGCCTGAATTGCTGCATGTCCATGGCATGTATGGTAGGCTGGATGCACTGTAGTACCAATTGCCTTCTGCTCCCCTTGATTCCTCTGACAGTTTAACATGAACTGCAACTCCGAGAGCCATTCATTATTTGGTATGCAGTAGGCTTAATTCCACACAGCTGCACTTCAAATATGCTGCATATAACTCATGTGATTAAGCATCTATCAGTTGCCTTCAACAGCATTTTTTTCTGGCTGGAAATGAGTAGGTTCAGTATGTCATTCCTATTGCTAATATGAGCGTGTCTCTGCAAGAAGGTGGAGCTCCTGCTGTTCTCCTATGCAGTGTTCATTTTATGGTTGATCTTCTAAGCTTTCTTTGTATAGATACATACAAATGGAAATTCTGAGAAACCCCAGGTCCTTTGACTTTCTAATATTTCTATATTGAAGTTTCTTTGACCTCCCCTTTTGACTAAGGAGAAATCATTTTGTCTTTAAATGTAGAGTCCTAATAAATGCTTTAAAAGTATCAGAAGAATCACATTAATTTTCAAGTACCATAACTATTTTTACAAATTTTTGTATAGCTTTCATATTTTGTAAGCTTTCAGAAGTTGTGGGGAAGCCATATGAGCTGCGGCTGAGGTTACTTGGTCTGTTCAGCCTGGAGGAGACTGAGAGGAGACCTCATTGCAGTCTACAGCTTCCTTGGTGACCAGTGACAGCACCTGAGAGAATGGCTTGAAGTTGTGTCAGGGGAGATTTAAGTTGGCTATTCTTCTCAGAGGGGGTGGTTGGGCACTGAACAGGCTCCCTGGGAAGTGGTCACAGCACTAAGCCTGCCAGAGTTCAAGAAACATTTGGACGATACTCTCAGGCACATGGTGTGACTCTTGGGGATAATGCTGTGCAGGGCCTGGAACTGGACTCGATGATCCTTGTTGGTCCTTTCCAACTTGTCATATTCTGTGATTCTTTGAAAATGACTGAACTCATGCTTAAGAAATGATGAATTTGAGGAAGTATAATTAATATTTTAGAACTTGTGCTAAAAATTGAAACCTTTGAGAATGCATGTGAAACCTCAGTGTGTATTCTACTTAAAAAAAGAGAAATCCTTCTTTACTAATCATCAAAGTATTATGCAAAGTTAGAAAAAGACTGTTAAATTAATCCCTGCATATATGAATTCTTTACCTACGCTTTCAGTAAAAAGTTTAATGTCAAGGTGCTTTGTCACTTCTTCCTGCTGTGATCCCTGTGTAGAACAATAGTCACCAAACATTCAGTTTGGTAATATTTTCTTTCATTTAGTGTTTGGTATGACATTCCACACACCATAAAATATTTTAAAAAGAACCTGTAACTTGTTTGTGGAGTTTTTCTTAAAGCTTCGTTCTCACTTCTTTAATGGTTTTCAATTACATTGTTTATGGAGTTGTCTAAGAAATGAGGGGGTATTGGAATGCTCTTTTATGTGGACCTGATTTGTATGAAGAACTAAAGCGCAGAGATTAAAGTGTTTATGTTAATGCAGCAAATAGCACCTGAAGTAAATCATTATCTGCTGTGTCAGCCTTCCATTAGAGGTAGAGGGAGGCAGAACCTTTGCTAAGGCAATTTTACAGCTGTTTGTTGGGGAGGAAAAGATAGCTGGGAAACCAGAACAGTGTTTTCATGGTTCATCAGGGTTGGCACTGACTTCTTTTTCTGTCCCTATAACTTTTTCAGATTCTCTTTCTTGGTATCTTTTTCTTAATCCTTGTTGTATATGTGACAATAGCTCCCAAAATGTGGGAAGAAACAGTATTTTTAGCCCTCAAAATGCCAAGTTGAAGAATACTTTCTGGAATGTCAGGTAGTTATTACAATCACTATGTGTGAATCTGTCAGTACAGGTAGAATTGGATAATTTAGGTAACTTTATAGAAGAAGTTCTGCTGAGAAGGTGCAGTAATGTGTAACTCTGTTGTATTAGGCCATATTCCATGGGGGTAGTAAAACAGATATCCCTAATAAGGTGACATTCTTCATCCACTCAAGGTCAACTTCCTGGTCCAGAGCAGGAGAAGCCGTGATGTTGTTACAAGGCTGCTTCTTTTGAAAGGCAGGTGGAAAGGTGTGTAACTTCACTAGAAAGAACAGAAGCATTTTGTCATTGAGAAACTGGGAAACAAACCCCTGCCCAAGAGAGACAGGATAAAGCTATAAGGATTTATAATGGTCTTTATATCCCATACTCCCCAGAATAGCTTGATGTGAGTGAATTTAGGTAGGCCTTGGGGTAAGTCCATTGAAACACTAACCCCAAATATACACTGAAGTTCTGGTGCGCTACTAATTTGTGAAACACCACATTAGCCAATAGTACAAAATGGAAGTGCTTGTCTGTCAGACATGAGTCTGTTTGGCCTTGAATGACATGTGACCTTGGGACATTTCTGTGTGGGAAATGTTCCTTTTGAGCAGCCCCACTATGAGGATGGTGAGTGACCTTAAAGAAGCTTCTCAAACAGGAACTTGAAACTGTCCTCAGAGATGCAGGGGGAAATATTTTAGGTTAAGTGGATCTCTGGTAGTCAAAGCAAGCAGATATGCTGCCTACAATGGCTGCTTCTTAAATGATCTTATTCCATCTGGCTTTATTCTATAGGCTTGCTTAGAAAAATCTCTGTCTAATTTTTTTAAGCATGTATGATAAGGTATTTATTACTGTTGTTGATTATAATTTTCTAGGATGTCAGAAGTCTTTTCTAAGTTTACAGAAGAAATTGCTGTAACTATGGCTTATTTCTTCTGTTTCACTGTTTTCATCTGAGATGAGTTGATTACAAAAGTTATGTAGCCTCAAAGTTTCAGAAAGTTTTCAGTGACGTTCCACAGGGAGTAGTATAGTCTTTCTGATTCTAATTTAAATAAATAAATTTGACAGGATGACTGTAACTTTGCTCACTGTATTGACAAAATAAAATGAGTTGTGTGGTGGAAATAAAGCAAGCAGTCCAGAAAAAATCCCCAAAGGCATGGATTTACTGCATGCATAAGTGGGTCAACTCATGCATAAGAGATGAATGCTAAATGGAAATTGGTTGCAAAACTGTAGACTTTAAGTAGAATTGAATCAAGTGATGACCTAAATATTTTGATAGGGATGCCCTGTCATGCTTCTCTTTAGAAAACAGTAACAAAGCTGAGCATTACAGGGAAATAATTAAAACATGTATTTGTGGTAATTAGAACAGTGTCATTGAACTCCAGAATCAAAGGCATTGCATTCATTTATGTCATCAGCATTGTTTTAAGTTGAACCTGTATTTTTTTAAACCTATGTTTAGGCTGATGAATTGCTGTCCATTAGATACACTTCAGTTCAATAAAGACTGCTGTATTTCTTGATGAGCAAAATGTTCAGTCCAGTCTAGAAAAATACTTCTTGGGTTTTTCCTGGTTAAAGTAAACATAAAGTAAAATTATCTAGTTAGGAGATACAAAAGAAAAAGATGGAAATTTTTGTCTCACTGGTTTAATTTTCCATTTGTGATAACAACATTCATATTTCAAGGCAAGGCTTAAAAAAACCCTACTACATAATCTTCAAATATGTAGCATAACATTTCATGGACTTCATTTTTAATCCACAGTAATTGCCATCTTGTCAATGGATGCATTTGTTACAGACACAAATTGACATGAAGTTTACTTCTGCACTTATTTATAACTGAACGCCCTATTGGAGGCTAAACTGGCTATGTAAATATGAGGACTAAATTGACAGTTATGCTACTTCCACATTTTGCTATAGTACTGACTGTGTTGCACATGCCTCTTTGTGCTGTAGTTTATGGAATGAAAAATTCCAAGCTGTAATGAATACAACTATGAAAAGTGTTTTGTGGTGACTGTTGCAAGTACCTATCCATTATCTGGACTTGAGTCTCTCTTTAAACTGCATTTAAACTCACTTTAAACAGTGACTTAAAGACTGAATCTATTAGGAAGGAAGTTTTCTGGTATTTAAATATGTCTTTTTTGTTTGTTTGTTTGTTTCCCCTGTTGTGGTACTAAGCAATTAAATTATGACAAAACCCCAACAACTTATTTTTTCCTGTGTCACTTGAATATTTTAGTGGTATCAAAATCACTAATTATTTTTAATGAATGCATATTTTTGAAGGCAGTGTTTTTTACATATAGAAAAAGGAGAATGAAAATGAAACCTCTTCATAGCAGCTCAACTGGGGAGCTAATTAAAATGGAGCTTTTAGAATGGGAAAAAAATTAATTAGCTAAAAAGTTGAGAACTAGAAGTTAGCACCTCCAGAGATCTTTGAGTAGATAAATGATTGCAAGGAAAATATAATTTCTAATTTCTTTGGTTTACTATATTGTCCATTACCTGCCAATCATTTTACCTTTTAGTTCTGTATTGCCTGATGCTTTTGTGCTTTGCATCAGTTTCTAGGGCAGCATCTTAAGCATTAAACATCCTGCTGAAGAACAAGATGGTCTGCTGCTTCTTCTGCTAATATCATCTTTAATCTTGATCTCTGGAGATTTGAATGTCTCACAGGCATCATTGACCTTGACAACAGGGCTATCTGGTCCTCTGTGGCAATCAGTTGGGGGTTTTTTGCATGTTAACACATGTCTGTGATTTCCTTAGGCTGTCAGTAGATACATCACTTGTGACAAAGCCAGCACTGTAGCTAAAGTATAATTAATGATTAAAATTTTTAACCATCCTAATACAAGAAGGGAAGTAGCAGAAGTTTACATGTGCCATTTCTGCTTGTGTCTGCAAAGGTCTGAGATGTGTTTACTTCTCCAAAAAGGAGATCAGAGTGACACTAGTATTGCTTTCTAACCCTTTCTGGTCTTGGTATTCAAATAATTACTTAGCTACAGAAATATTTGTGTACTTTTTTTGAAAGGTTCTTTCTCTGGCTCACACCAACATTGTCTTGCTGTTAGCAACCACAATATTTTAATGAATAATTGAAAGGTCTTTTTTTCTTTCTTTTTTTTTTCCTCCCCAGTGTTTCAAGATCTGCCTTGAGTTTCTTTCTTTCTTTCGTGTCCTTTCTCAATTCATAATTAGTGACCCTATTCAGTCCCTCAGAAGGACAGAATATAAAGGGGCAGATATTGAATATTTCACTGAGCAAGCTACAGGCAGTAAATAGAAGAAGTTTGAGTGTCAGTCTTCACTGGACTTTGAGAAGTTCTAGTCTGAAGAAAATAGCATTTGAGAAGTGGGTTTATTGAACTTCAAGACTGGCTATTTTCAGCCTTTCTGAGCTTCAGTCCTGCTGTGCCCCTGATTTAATTGCCTTTCTCCTTTTTTCAATAGGGAATGATGGTGTAAAGTGAACTCAGTTTGGCCAGTCTAGTCCTTTACTAGCCTTATATATACAAACCATGTGACTTATGTTGCCAGGGTTAACTGATCTTTATAGGGTTTGGCATAAGAGGATAGCTGTTCTGGTTTCCAGAACAGTGAGTGGATAAGTAGCTGAGGAGGACAGTGTGGCTGGTGTGGGGTTTGGCACAGCTGAGCTGGTCTTTGAGGGAAAAGGAGAGGATTGTCTTATGGACAGGCTGTGGTAAGATCCAGAGTCTGCGTCAGGGCAAAGTCAGGGTGTCTCCAGGCTGTGCCTCAGTGGGCCAATACTGAGCAGGGATTCTGTTCCCTCCCCTTATCACTTAGTGGGACAAGGGCCTTTTGTCACCTTTTATATTGAATGAGCTTGGCTACCATTTTATTGAAGAGCCACCCAATAGTGCTGTTCCCTCAGGCACCACCCATCAGAAAATGAAGGATTCAGAGGATCTGGAAAGGTGCCTCAATCTCATCTCTCATGTTTTCTTGCCTGCTCATCAGGGAGACCTGCTCTGGTGTGGGCTGGGCTGCCCTTGTCTGTGGTGTTGTGAGCACAAAGGAAAGGGCCAAAAGTTTTATTTGCCATAGACTTGACCAGGACAAGGGAAGCAGACATGGAATGAGGTCACTTGTTTGGCATTGCCTTTTGTTTGGCTTTCCTTTCTATCATCATCATCATCCATCATCATCATCATGGCTAGGCTTCACGAACGAAGATTTGAGAAGGGCATTACCCACGCTTGCTGCAAGCGTGCTGGTGGCTAAAAAGGCTGATACGGGATAGGCAGGTCCGGTCACAAAAGGCACAGCGAACGTCTCCCTAGGTGACATTGGCAAGGAACGGTTCTTTCTGCGTTGTCTTTTCTCCTCAAGACTGACTCTCCGTGCATTCTCAAAGGAAGCAGCAGCGTCGTGAATGGTGTGTCTCCATGAATCCCGATTGGAGGCCAGAGTGGACCATTGGTGGCAGTCAATATGGTCAAGGCTGAGGTGTTGTTTCAGGGAGTCCTTGTATCTCTTCTTCGGGGCTCCTCTCTTGTGGCAGCCGGTGGCGAGTTCACCATAGAGCACAATCTTCAGAAGGCGGTGATCCTCCATCCTGGAGACGTGCCCTGCCCAGCGCAGCTGCGTTCTCATCAGCATGGCCTCGATACTGCTGACCCCTGCCTGTTCAAGAACAGACACATTGGTCACGTAATCAGACCAGTGGATGTTTAGGATTGAATGGAGGCAGTGCTGATGGAAGCGTTCGAGAAGCCGCAGGTGGTGGTGGTAGATGACCCATGATTCAGACCCATATAAAAGAGCAGACAGTACAATGGCTTTGTAGACACTGATCTTTGTACTTTTCTTCAGGTGTTTATTGGACCAGACTCTTTTATGGAGTTTTCCGAAGGCTTTGTATGCCTTTGCTAGCCTGTTGTCTATCTCTTTGTCAATCTTACCGTCTGAGGAAATGATACTTCCCAGATAAGTGAACTGCTGGACTGACTTAAGCTCTGAATTGCCTATGGTGATGTGATGGTGGTGTCCCTGGAGAAGATTCCTTTCTATACAGTGTGTGTTTCTGGCTCAAATAATAGCTGGCATACTCTCTTGAATTGAGTTAGCAGTCAGGTTCCTTTTCAACAGAAATGGACTGGATGAAAGGCTCAAAAAAAATTGGTGACAATTGAAAATTAGGCAGAATTATCAATGTAGGTGATGGCAAAAAGTTATGGAAAGCTCTGGCAGTATTGAGAGACCGGAGATTAAATGATCAGCCTATATTGAATACTGAGAACTCACAAACAAGGACTGAGTTTTCAGTAGGAAAAAAACCCATTACATGGAATAAGCCTATAAAGCTGTAGAAGTGAATGTGATTATGTACAGTTTCTTATAAGGCACGAATTAGCAGCAGGAAATGTAGCTGTCAGGAATCATACTTAAAAGAAAAACAAATATGTGGTATATAATAAAAATATGAAACTCATTAATGTAGGAACCAGAGAAGCCAAGAAGTATAAAATACATTAAAATAAGGAGTATAAAGTATAAAATACATTAAAATAGACAAGCTTGTGAAAGTTAAATTTATCAGGAAATATTAACTGTTGTTACCCAAATCCAGTGACAGAAGTTGGTATGCTCACAGCAGGAAACTGAAAGGATCTCAGCAAGGGGAAGACTAAGTTTCGCAGGTGTCTTGCCTTGGCCTGCATTACTGAGCAGTGACAGAACCATGATGGTGTCATCTGTGAGACCAGTGAGTCCATCAGTGAGCTTAGTACCTTGTGCTATTTTAGTCGCAGCTGTGGCTCAGCCCTACAAACAGTGACCAACCCATTGCGTCCTTGACTATAAATAGCTGTCTTGAATGTACAGGGTTAGAGTTAAAAATGAATATTAATTATGCACCTGACCCTAGACCTGTCTGATATCAACAGGCTTTATTCATGACATCTGCTTGTCTTCCTAGATCTTCTCTTACAAACCAGAAAGCCTTTCTGAGTCTTGGATGGTAAATTTTTGAATATGTGGCTGTGGTACAAGGGTAACTGAGATATGACAGATATTCCTTACGTATGTGCAAGTGTTCTTGCATGGCCATGGTGATTGACAGAGAAGGTATTAGTCAAGAGTAAGATGGCTTTGACACTACTAGTGTTTTACTGGTTTTCAAGTGAATCTCCTTATCATCTTACCACACCTTTCCTGGCATTGCAGGACTCTCTTGGAACATACAAAGTAGCTTCATTGCAGAAGAAACTGAACTGAATGATGCCCTCCTCCCACCAAAGTGTATACAGTCCATTGGACCATAGTAGAGCTAGAGCATAGCTACTTCCCCCTGCTGTAAAATACGGACTTTATGTCCTCAGTATTATGTCATTCTAGAGATCTGCTCCTGTTACTCTGCAGTACTTCCTAAAGGAAACATTGCTTAGGTTATCAGGTTTAGGAACGAGTGATCACTTTGAAGTTGTGTTCCTGTGAGACCTGAGAGTGATACTAACTGCAACTCCAGGCTTTAAAATTCAGAAAGGGGAAGGCTGGAAATAGTGGGTGCTGAAAACCAGATTGTTGTATGACCTCTGTTTGCCCTGTCAAGGGGTCACTGGGACTTGTCAGGTGTATGCACTGAACTTGTAATTTATGTTAGTGGAGGATGTCAGGAGGAAGATTCATATCTGGATGTGCAGGTGCTCCATTAGGAGTTAGAAAGACATGGATTGATTAGGTGGTTATTGCCATCTGCAAAATTAACCTGGCCAGAAACCCCTAACAGGGAAGCTTGGTGCATAACCGGTGAGCCAGTCTATCTGCAACTGATAGAACCTCAAAATGTTAGCGGTAGATAACTGTGATATCAGTGAGAGCTATTGCATCTGATATACGGGCTCTGAACTTTTGGGGATAACATACTGCATCTGTCACATGATAGAACTGAATTTTACCATGATATGATATTTTTATGTCTGGATCAGCAAAATATAGCACACAATCCTGTGTGTGTGAGATAGAGGAGGGAAGACAGGTAGCCAGAAATTTAGCTGTGCTGGTTGCTGTTGCTTTAGAAGCAGTGTATAAATATATGTCATATGTATACATGAGACTTGAGGATTGAGTATATCCAACAGGTATAAGAGTTATCTGGAAGGCTTGTGCCTGTAGGAAAAGATATTTCTATGACTCAGACAGCATGAATAACCTGAGCAATCCAAGGAAATCTGCTCCATGTGAGCAATTTGTTTATATTTTGCAACGTGACCTTTTCTGACACAAACTCCAAGTAAAATGACAAAGTTGAGAACTGAGGCACAGAGTCCTTCTCTGTTAAACTAATAAAGCTGACTGTTAAAATGTATTGCGTGGATCTGGCATTCATTTACTTACCTAACCTGCTCTGTGTTTGGTTTCTGTTCTCAGTCATATACTGCACAGAAACAGAGCCATTTGCTCGGTGCTGCTTCTTACTGACTTTCAAGGACTGGCTGGACAGAAGGAAAGGGTTTCAGGAAGTGTCTCATATTGAATGATCACTTTGACCCACTCTAGTTAAGCACATTGCATTGTAAGGGCCACTGACTTAGGTCCTCAGCTGTCACCAGTATTTTCTCATGAAAATCTTGTCATGCATGTTTTGAGCCTGATCTTGAAAGCCTTGAGATTTTTGACCCTAAGTGTCTATCCAGGTGTTACCTGAGGTGTTTCTTGTTTGTCAGACAGTTTCTCTTAAACATGATTAAATACATGGATCAACCATCACTGGTTTGTGCTAAGACAGGGCATTACAGTACACCTGGATTTGTGAGGTCTGTAATTCTGCTGAGGGCCTTTGGAAAACTCCTTAAAGTTATAACGAAAGTGATAGAACATCTGAATGTTATGGCTGCTGGTGTTGTTACTTTTGTATGTAAATTTTCTAAGTGGTAACTGGGGAACACGGGAAGCAGTACAAGAGGGAGTGTCTTGAGTCATCAGTTCTCTTTTTTTGCAGACAAGCATACCATATAAAATTCTCAAAAAACATGTCAAACTCCATATTAATCTAATCAGAGCTTTAACATGTTCTTTTTGAAGACAGTTTCATAACTTCACTGTCTGTAGATTAAAAGCCTCATTGAATTTACACAACAAAAATAAATTCTTTATGGCAGGGCTATATCTCTTTGCATGCAGGTGTTGTCTTCTTGTTTGCCTGGCACTTCTGCCTCTGTTACAGGTTTAGAGGGATGTCATTCTCAGACCCTTTTATATGATCCTGAAAAATTTCTTATGTGCCTATGCAAAAGTCTCACTGTTCCACAAAGTCCTGCCTTTGTCTGTTCCTATGGGAATTCCCTTTTTTTTTTGAGTGCAGAGGATGACAGTGTATTTAAGGCTATTGTAAGTAAGATTCTAAAAATACCTTTCCTGATGAATTTCAGGATTATATTTACTTTTCTTCAGGGCTGTTTTGGTGGCCTATGGTCATTGTGTGATTGATTTGGATGTGCAAGTACATCTCTTTCCACCTATCAAACTTAAAACTTGCAGCAGAAATTCTCTGAAGAGCATATTTTGCAATAAATAATGTTAAATTCAATCTTATTACTGAAGGCCTCAAACCTGATCAGTTTTACATAGGCAATCTTATTTACAGCCATGCCTTATTAAAAAATTATCACATCCTTAAGGTATTTCTTCTTGGTATCTTTCAGCGTCATTCTGCTGTTAGCACAACTCATTGAATTATTTGTGGAATGAGCTGATCTTTAGTCTGTCTCTGAATTTGCAGTTCTTGGATCAAGGTTTGTATTTTCTAACTTAATACATATCCTTATACTCTTGTACTAGTTCTCTGTGCTTGCCATACCTGATTTGATAGGTCATTAATAGTGCTTATTGTGAAATTTATGATTTCAGAGTGCCAGGGGTTTATTCCCTCCTCTTGGTTAGTTATTTTCCATTCTTTCAATTTGGACACATAAAAATCTGCATAATGATAGACATGTTGGAAACTTTTGAGGAAATAGAAAATACCATTGGAAAACTTTTATCACAAGGTTTTACAATCCTTTGCTTGATACAAGATTATAAAAAAAGATTATTGAGAAAAAAGAATCGTATGGTGATTACAGGCTTTAAGAAATCCCTTGCCTGTTGGTTTCATACAGCTTTCTGTAAAGTTTGGGTGATTGCCTGTCCTTTCTTGATGGGAATATGTGAAACAGTATAAAACTTAAAGACCTTGTTAGAAGTATTATTATTATTATTATTGATAACTGTACTAATGGCCATTAACTATGGATGTGAACATAGCTCTTGGGTTTGATGTGTTGCAGTAAGAGTTTCCTGGATACTTTAAACTTTGAAATATATTGAAATTTTTCAAATGCTTTTGCTGCAGCATGGAGCCTTTCAGAACTGGGTGCTCTCAGGCACATGAAGTGTCCTGTGCAGGACCAGGAGTTGGACTTGATGACCCTGATGGGTCCCTTCCAGTTCAGCATATTCTCTGTTTCTATGAAAATTATTCATAACAGAAACAAGAACAATCCTTTTTGTATGCTCAGTGTGTGATGTTCTATTGTATTGGGACTTGTTTCAGATGTAGGCTGCTGCTGTGTCTCTGTGCTGCCATGTATCTCTGCCACTGGAAAAGTTGCACTTTGCCGACCTATTTGTCAAAAAAAAGTAGGAGGTAGGAAAGAGTGAGAAATCAGAGTAGTTAATGCACAGTTTCAAAGAGCCAAAGCAGAATTCAGATCTCAGTCCCTATTTGAAAAAATTGAACATGGGTCTTGCACTTGTATATATGATGTGTTAAATCAATTTTATACAGAATTTTGTGGAAATGGCATGAAAGTTCTCAATTTTACAGGGAAGTAATGTGCTGATCACCTTCAGCCCTGCTGGATACACAGTGGTGTGGATTCATAAAGATGATGAATAGGTGGCAGACACTTGAATTTGACACTTGGCTGTACATGTTGCATCTGTACATGAAAACCAAAGAGGCTCCAGGTTTAACGTGTGAACGACCAAAACTCAAGAGCTCCTCATGTATCTCATCTCGTATATCTTTTACTGCCAAGATCTGGTATTTGGCTATTCTACAGACCAGTCTTCCCCCTCCTTCCCTTTGTCCCTCTGCAATTCTGCCAAGAAAACTGGAGCATCTGTGTGTCTCTCATTCTGCTAATGTCTAGCATAAGAAAAGAAATACAGATAGTCACAACCAGTTTTCCCTCATAGCAAAGTTTCTTTTTGTCCTCTCAACTCCATCCAACCATGAATGGGTTGTAGAGTGATTACTTCTCTGGAGGCAAGTGGTGTAACTTCCAGGTGAGATCTGAATTAGTCATCTTTGGCCAGTTTTGCCAGTGAGATGTTCTCATGTGCCTCTTACTGTCCTGCCTTCCTTTTTCACCTAGGACAGTCCTCTGTCAGCTCAGTGCCTGGTGGCATCCTCCTAAGTGTCTCTGGTAACATCTCAGTGGGGTGGAATGTATTTCTCAGGATGGGATTAATGTCACCCTAGTTTTAGTTTGTTTGTTTGTTTTGGTTTGTTTGTTTGTTTTTGTTTTTAATAAAAAAATGTCAGGAAATGTAGAGGCACAAGTGCATTCTCATATTGGTTTACTGACACAATAAATCTGAAACTTGTTCCGAAGACTTTTAGTTATCACGGTAAACGAGGCCAAACCCTTGGAAGATCTTTGTGGCCAGTTCCAAATGCCTTGTCAGTGGATTGTTACATCAAAGGAAATCCCTGAAACTGTGGGGACATTCTGCTACTCTTTTTGGTTTCATTTTGTCACAGTTACTTCACTGCTACGCTGTATCCTCTGTGTTCATTTTACAAACCATTTTTTAGGCCCGTATTAGGATTCTGCTTCAGTAAACAAGTAGTTTAAGCCTGGATGCATGTGCTTAGTAGTGCATTATGTGTGACCTAGAACAATTTTTTTTAATAGATATTTTAGGAGGTTTTCGCACTGATACATAAGAACTGTTGCATTTATATGATATTAAAGCAGTATCAAACTTGATGACAGAAAGCATGTCGCATTTGATTCAAATGCAGTCATGCAACCCTCACTTTCCTACAAGAAGACATACTTTAAATTGTAAGCAAAATTAATTTATATTAGAGTAATTTCTTCAAATGACCGTGACAATTTGCAGTCCCCTGCAGCTAATGCTTTCTGAATGCAAAGAGTGAAGCCTGAACTCCATAGGTGAATAAAGTAATGCTTTGGTGTGTGTTAAGATGCTTTTCGTATGGTTTGATAACACCACTGTGCTAAAAGTTATTTAATCTTTCTTACCAAGAGTTAACCTTGATGTCCCTGTAGACACTCAGCAGTTTTTTGTTCTAATTTGGTTAGTGTGATCCCTTCTTAAGTTAGTTGCTTGTTTTAAAAAATTGTGCTCCTTTCTCTTTTCTATAATGCTAGTTCTTTAAAAAGAGGTCTGCTAGCCAAGGCTAGCAATAATCAATCTTCTTATTTCCTTTTCCTTTTTTTGTTATGTATTTTCTGACATTTGGTTTATATCTAGAGTTGGAAAGAGTAATTTCTTATTGAAATGATGGCCTATAAAGACTCCTTAGTCCTTTAAACTAAATTTCTTTTTGGTATCCTGAAAGTCTTGCTCCTGTACAGAGTTTTGCCAACATCTCTACTTTGTCTGTCTTTTTCTACACATATGCTTTCCACACTTCCCTCTCATACATCTGTAGCTTTGGCAGGTTGGCTAGAAATACTCTTAAGTCAGCACAGAGGAAATCAAGATATTTTGAATGCCTTCCTCCTTTTTTTCCCCTTTCCTTTTCTCCTATACCTTTCTGGCTCAGTCTTAATTCAGTATATTTTTCTGGTATTCTGTTACAGCAATGGTGATAATAGTGATGATGAGAATTCCTTACTCCACTTCTTTGTGAAGTGACTCTGCTTGACAGAGTGTTAAGAGGTAGACCGAATAATAATAAATTCATTCTGTTGATAAAGTGGCTAATAGTCAATATGGTGGCAAGCTGTGCTGTCTTGAAATAACAATTTAAAACACCTAAATCATTATTTAATTCTAGCAAGGCTTTTTTATTCTGAAATCTATAAGAAGGTCTTTCTTACATATATGGAGAGCAGAAGAGCATGGATGGATTTCCCTTTGCAGAACTCAGAGATTTCTGCATGTATCCTTTGAAAATGTGCTTTAAGAATAGGAATGTTGATAGTGGAAAATCTCTCTGAGTAGTGAAGAAAAATCGGTGGCGTGTTCTTAAAAAGCAACGCGGTTGTTCTTTTTTGTCTGTTATAGACATGTGAACATTTGCACACATTGAACTGGATGTCTGTACTGTGCAGAAAGGATGCACGAACACAGTATCATTCATCATTATCTACAGCAACTATCTGCCAACTTCCTTCTGGCACTTTTAGTCTGTTTCCTTCTTAGAGGAAACAAGATCCTTCAAGGCAGGCTTGTCCTTGATGGAAGAGGTGTAAAATATTGTATATTTTTCAAAAGTATTATTGTCTAAGAACTTGTTAGTATATCTTTTTGCTTTTGTATTTTTTATGACCAATACTAAGAAAATAATATTAGAATTTTAATACAAAGAAATAGTCTTAAGAATTAAATAAATGTTCATTAAGAAACTTTTTGGATAATTGACCGCTATATAACCCTTTGAAAGCAGATTTTAGTTGCCAGTTTTAACGTCTCTGAGGACAATTCATAAATTTAACAGGTGATAGCTTTGTAAACCAGTCCCTTAGTCAATACAGGAGACTTGATACAGATTTTTATTCTGAGAGAGGAGAAGAATTAACTGGCATTTTAAAAATTGGCAGTTATTATGACTATGATCTGATTAAAGTACTTACGTGTGAGCAGACCATATAGGCAGTACTGTGCTTATTTGGACCTTTAAAAGACTCTACTTGCAAAACTTAGAGCAATTAAATTAAATGTATTATAACTGTAACCAAATTGTCATGAAATACAAAATTACACTGCACAGAATCAATCCTTGTTAAGAAGTGGTGGTCATAAAAGACCCTGTAAAGGGGGTAAGCAAAGAATGACACAAATTTGTGATAATTCAAAGTTGTTCAAGGTAGGGCAAGAGTAGAATATGAATTACAAAAATATTTTATAGAATAACAACCATAAAATGGAAAATGGGATTGAAAGTTCAGATAAATGCATATGTATAGCCTATACTTATAAAATAATGGCCTGTGGATTGACCATTACCACTCATGAGCTACATTGCTGAAGATACAATCTCAGTGCTTAATAATAGTCAGAAGAGCAATTCATAACTCATACATTAGAAATAAGTAGGAAGAAAACGGAAAACAAAAGCAAAAAGCTTGATTATACAACTGTGGAAGCTTTCCCTTTTTCACCTATACTTTGAATCATGTTTTTGGTTCTGGTGCCTTTGGGGAAGAAAAAAAGTTTTGAGAAATCACCAAATATGATTAAATTCAATTGGAGGAATGAATGAGTTCAGGTTGTGGAGTCTTCAGCCTAGACAAAAGGTGTTTAAGCATTCACAAAAGTGTTGTAGAAGGATTACACAATCATCATAGAGAGTATAATCAGGGAAGTGACTGCTGCCTGTCTTCTCATGCAAGAATTAGGAAGTAACAAGTGAAGCTCATTAGAAGTACAATCAAACCAAGCAGAAAGAGGTGCTTTGTGGAGGGAAGTATAAAATTATGTCTTTTTGTACTAGACGATTATGTGAGTGCGAAAGGTTTAGATTAGTTCAAGGACAAGGGAAGCACTGAGAAGAAAAATATACTGGAGAATGAGAAAAACCACACCAGGCTCAAGAAATACATTAGACTGAAAACAATTGGAGTCAAGGAATGTGTGTGTGTGTGAAGTATCATATATGTTTACCCTGCCTGTACTGCTTCCTGCTAATGCTTGCGGCCATTTTTGGACAAAGAACACTAGGCCAGATGGACCTTTGATCTAAGCCAGTGCTAGAGACTTTTAAATTCTTTTTTTATATAGAAGCAGTGATAAAACATTTATATAAAAAATTGTAATAAAAATCTAAAATTTAAAACATTTATATGGAAAGAAATTGATGCTGAATATAAGTTACTAGCTAAATTCAAAGGATATAGAAAGGTGAAAAAGTCCATTATAAATGGCCAACAGAGTTAAAAATAATAAAGCTTTTAAAATAAAGGATCGTTATAAAATACAGTTTTTAGCTATAATCAAGATAGCTTCTGCTGACATCATCTTATTTCAAGTCAATGGAATGAGGTTTCTAATCAAATCCTTTCCAATTTTTCTCAATGTTTTGCATGTTGAATTTTGAAATAAGTAAGCTCTTATTTACATTTGGGATTTAGACTTTTAAAAGATACAATCAGGACATATAAAAAGTTACAATAATTTTGGAATGAAGCAGAAAGATGTGTTCATCTCACTTTCTCAAGGCATCTGAATCTGGACCACAGTACTGTTTAAAGAGGGTTTTTTGTCTGTAATTAGTGAGGCATATGTCAGATGGCTAACTGGCAGATTTCAAGATGTAGTTGTTATCAAAACAGGAGCACAAATAGGGATGCTTTTGTAGCTTTCTCGGCAGCTACTCCTTGGTTAAAAACTGGAACAATTATTATTGCTACTCCAGTGAGATGAGATGTTTACTGATAAATTATGCAGATACAAAGTTAAATAATTCCAAAAGTAAAAGGAAACTTGGTGATTTTTCAACAAGTATCATTATGGAATGATTTCAGATTCTGGGTTAAATGGTCAAAGTTCGAAAAGACTTATTTTTAGTAGTCAGATGTAAAATAATCTGTTTATGAACCTGAAAGGCAAATGATACTTATCACAGGATGAGAGTTGGATTTGAAAACCAGAAAAGTGTAGAAGTCATCCTATTTACTTGCTTCTCTCGTTGCACTAGGGCAAACAAGGTGATACCCTTGGAGGCTCAGTCAAAACATCTCTAGGTAGAAGCAGCATGATCCACTCAGCAGAGGTTGTACAGGATCAGGACTGATAGTAGACTACGGTGTCCCCATGGTAAGGTGGATTTGAAATAACGCTTCAAGAGAGGACAGCAAAAATGATCTTAGGGATCGTAAAAATAATGTTAAGCTGTTGAAGTGACAGCTGTTCATTCATTTGTGAGAAAGAAATGGCTTTAGTACTGCATAGAGATATTTGCACAAAGAAAAGATATCAGTAAAGCTGGGACTTAGCAGTGGTCCTGACAGAGATATGGCAAAGTCTTGTGGCTTTGGATTTAAATAAACTGTAGCTTCCTGAAGATAGTTGAATACTGTTAGTATTTTTATTTAGAGGTGATCTGCCCTGGATCAATGCTGTTAGGTACTATAGAGAACACTTTTAAAAATGCAGTCCTGTTGTGTCTTGCTCATCTCCGCATCAGGCCGATTGGTTGTGGGGCCTGGAGGTGTTTTCTCAGACACGTATTTGAAAGGACTTGAGGCTTTCTTACTTTTTCTGCAGTGTGGCTGCTATATCTTCTCACTCTGTGCCAAACTGCTTACCATCCTGGGACTGAAATTTTTTAGTGTACTTGAGTTCAGTGTTTTAGAGTACAAAATACAGTCTTGTGCTATGCAATGAGGTGCAAGTAAGCTGCAAACAGAAGTGTACATCTGTATGAGAGATGCTCAGGATTGCTGGAGGTTGGACTTTGCATTGTCCTGGTATTTCAAACCATTTCTATAGTCTCTTTCTCTGTTACATTAATATTCCTCTATAGAAGCAGCAGTTTCAGTTCTGATGGATACATTTGAAAAGTTCAACAAACTAAAGAAAGTTTGGAGAAATACTAAAGGATTGATCTAAGGCAAGATTTTAGTCCTTAGAGAGGCTAATGTTTTTTTGGTTGTTGAATAAAATACTGAAGTCATTTAATAATTTTGAAGGATCTTGTAAAGAAAGAGAATTGTTTGGAGAAAGAAATTGTATGTGTTAAAGAAAGAAAACTAAGATCGGCTGTCTGAATGATGAATTTAAGTTAGAAACTAAAATGAATGTTTTCAAGAGTAAAGATAATTAACCACGAAGATTGCCAGAAAAATGAAATAAAAATAAAGCTAAGTTATGGTTATATTTTTCTGACCAAAAGCTCATCTTTTACAGCAATTTGGGGGTTCATGGTAAGAAAACTGGTCCACATGCTATGCAGCAGGTACATTTTAGAAGGGCTTACCTACACTTCCCAGAAATTAGGGGTGACAAAAGAATAAAATTTATGGAAGTGAAACATTTGCTGTTCTTCACAGTTCATTATGCATACAGGACTGATGGCTGACCAGAAGGATGCATTTCAGGCTGTGGTGTGATCTTGAGCTGTTTAAAGAGATGCCACCACTGTCTGCTGTGACAGTGCCAGATAAGTTCCCATCCATCTGTGCTGGAATTTAACACATATGAGCTGTATGGCAAGACTGGAAGAGGACATGATTGCTCTTTTGAGTGACAGTGCAATTCTGATTTTTTAAAAGAGACTTGTGGATCTTGACTCATATGTTTAATATTAGGTATGAGGAGATGGGAATTTTATGGGGCAAAAGTAGTGCTCATAGTGCTAAAAGTTATTTAAGAGCCCTCCTGCAAAAGATTTAGCTGATCTAATTAAATTAGGTTTTTATTCAGTTTAAACTAATACAATTTATGTGTATCTGGGGACAGTGTCACCAAATGCAAGGTCAAAGAAGATGATCTAGTCCCTTTCTGTAAGATGCTGCCCAAAAGGCATATCAGATAACTTAAAACTTACAGCCTTTAGTGCTCCTCCACCCTTAATGTTCATCTTTGATTCTTCTGATATAAGAAATTGTATTAAGTTAGTGCCTTGAGAATTTTGATTCAAGCTGTGCCAAAGGTGTGGTGCATCACTGTGCACAGAGTTAATCCTGAAAGAAAGCAATGTGTCCCCTCAGAAAGAGTATTCGGCAGAATCTCCTGAGGTATTTTTTCATTGGTCTATACACAGGCTAAACATTGCTTGTAAGGGCTGGGAATCCGTAAGAGTTTTCTAGTGATCTTTCTCCTGCCTTTCTCAAGTAGGCAAAATTCTGCCCCAGCATGGAACTGGAGTGTCCCAATGCGCTCACTGAGAACCCTTTGAAGTAAAGAAAAGTTTCAGTTTTGGACATTTCTGTAATGCCAAAGGGCTTTAAGGCTTCCAAGAAGCTGCTTTACAGGAGAGATGATCAGCACATCAGTGAAACTGCTTTTTGTGGCTACAGAGGGTATTGAGCTATAAAGGTGTTTGAGAATGGAAATCCTTGGGCAATGAAGACTGGGATATGAGAGCAGATAGGCCATTCAGGAGAAAATTGTCCTCTGTAGCAAAGTCATTAAGGTTTGTTATATTCAGAACAGAAATTGCAAACATTTGCAGATTGCTCAATGGCAAAGAAAAAGTTACTAGACGAGTTAGAAGGATGTTAAAATGTTACCTTGTGTCACAAACCTTTACTCTCTTGATTGGAATGGACATGGGTTGTTCATTCTCTTTGTGGAAAGCACTTCCATTTTTCTATGTCAGTTTTTAAAACTGCAGTTATATAAAAAAAAGATAAAATTTAGGCAAAAATGGCCTTCTTTTCCCCCCTTATCATGAATGGTGAAAATAAGGGAGATAAAAGACAACAGACATAAATGTCAAATGTTCTTCCATATCTTTAAATGGTAAAAATGAAAATGTAAAATAAGTTTGCCAAAGACTATATTTACTCATTCCCTTCTTGCATTTGGTTTTGGTGACAGTTATAATAGAAAAATAAAAATAGGAAGTATTTTAATGTTTAATTGGAAAATTCAAAGCCAACATATGAGATAACACTGAAACTGTATTAAACTTTGTAAATGGAAGTTATGCTGCAATTTCAGTGCCTTTTGCTACAGAGAAAAATTGTCCCATTATAGTCTGTTTTTATATAGATAATGGATGAAATTAATTTTGAAGAGGCTTCGTAATTTTGTTTTGGTATTTTAAATACCATTTTATATATGCCTTTTGGCATTTTTCATGCAAATTGCTTTTTCATCAAATGTAGTTTTTGTAGTACTAGCTCTGATTTTCAAAAGATTAGAATTCAAAATAAATTGATGCATAAGTATTGAATTTGTGCAATTAAAATGTGCTTCAAGAAGAGAGAGGAAGTGGTTTCAGAGTCTGCTGAGATGCTTATTGTGCTTATAACCATTGCAATGACAATAGATGCTTTTGTTGACCCTCTGTTACTGATTTAACTTCTCATAGGGATATAAATTTTCCCTTAGAAAGCAATAAAGACAATGTTTTTATAGAATCAGTGGCATCCATTGCGTTTTGTCCATAATGTAAAACATGCTCTCATAAAGATAAATAAAAATCAGTTAGATTCCACATGGTAGTGACTGAGGTTATTTGTTTCTTATGAGCTGGGATCAGAAGTGGACATCAGCCTTTTATTTTCTGCACAGTCAGAGCATACCTCTATGGACCCTGCTGGTTGGCACTGGGGGTGTTTCATGCATGGCTGTTTCAAAATGCAAGTCAATAGTTTGTGAATCATGTATAACCTGCTAGTAGTTTAAATAAGCAGAATATGAGTGTCTTCTGAGGCTTAAGCCAGATCTATTTCTATGCATGGGGCAATCTTGGGATTGTTACAAAATGATAGAGACAATTCCTAATAAATAACACTTAGAGACGTATTTTTTCCTTTAAATGAGATAGATAATTTGTATTTATCGTCTCCTATTCCATACCATTTTGATCACAGTGTATGGGTGCATGATTTTGCCTGTATTGGTAAGTGTTTAGTACTTTGCATAAAGGCAAAGCTGTACCTGTGTGGAGCTCATTGGAGGACTGTGGCTGTAAAGACTGCATTGAAAAACCTGGAAAGTATGAAAACACAAGTCTTCTAATTCCTGTGAGAAAATTATATTTTGTCACTTTCTAAAGACAGAGCTAATTAGTTACATGGTTTAAGTTACTCCAAAGAAGCTTGGGCTGTACTCTGTCTCCATACTTGTTGATGTGATTACAGTGAAGTAGAATTCCCTGTAATTAAAAGTAATTTGATCTCTGCTGTTGCATACACTTCTATATAAATATATGTATGTATACCGTGCTCTACTGACAGTAATGGAAATCCCTGGGGATGTGGAAACTTGTTACACAGAATTCCAAGCAGAATTAGAGCTGTAAGTTCAGTTTCCTCTTTATGAAATATTTTTTTTGCAAAGTAAATACAGGAAAATGAATGGAATAGATTGAGATTGCTGGAAAATACGAGGACCTTGCCACAAGAAGTCAATTTTTCTTCTTCCCCCAAGGAAAAATTCTGTAGTAATTGAAATGGACAGAACAAATTATAAATTCCTCAGCCCTAGTGTTCTGTCTAGCAATGCCATGGCCTGTGTCACTGCCAGGTCAAAATTTATTAAATGATAACAAAATAAAGATAGATTAAGTCTTTTTAATTCCAGATGGAAATACAGAAAAATGCATTTGTGTATTTATGCTATATACTGTGATGAAGGAATTACTATATGAAATTTTATGAGTTTTCACAGGCTAAAAGTTAAGAATATTTTTCACTGTGGTTTCTTGGCTGAAAATTTGTGATTTAAGGGCTGTTTTCTTATGATTTTCACTACAATTCTGAATATTGTATCTTTATACTTTATTTTGGCATAATTAGAACTATTATTGTTATTTGGGGTTTTTCCCCCCATAATCAACCTGAGAAATGTGAACCCAGCACAGCCCTGGCTGTAGTTGCTTACGTTGTGGTTGGGATATAGGAAATGCTGGGTATATCCAGAGGTGTGGGGATGGTGTGGTGGTCTACACAGAACTGGTGTCACAGCTGGCAGGGATGGTATGTCTGAAGAACAAAAGATTTGGGGAAATCAAACCTTGTCCTCTTTGGAACTGGTGAAAAAATTAGTTAACTCATAAGTAACTGATACAAACTTTGTCATAACTCCAGTTTAATACAGCTTCGCCTGGGACCCTGTGGCTTTTTGGTACTATGTTTACTTCACTTTTAAGGAGTTACAGTATTTTTCCCTCCATTGATAGGAGACCAAGAAAATAATTTCCCTTACCAGCTAAAGTTTCAGTACTTAATAGAACAGCCCCCACAGAAGTATTTCTTTAATTTTTTTAATGCATGTTTACAGTATCTCTCATACCTGTCACCTGAGCCACATTTAAAACAGTTCTTGTGGAGTTTTTCAGAACTTTGTTGTTTAACAGCACAGTGAAGGAAAAGCAATTAATTTAGGGTAGATCTAAACCAATTCAAACATAAAGCCTCGAAAGTATAATTTATATTTTCAAATTCAATAGTGTTTTGTTGACTATGTTTTTCTAATCTTTTGAATTATGAATGAAATGGAACACATCTTTTACAGTATTGATGTTTCAGTTGAGTTTGCCAGTCTGTAGCCACTTACACGGTGTAATTTTGGCATCAGTTGGCATTTCTATGGAAAATGTCATTACCAGTGGCTTTCTTCCCTTAGAGAGGGAAAGTAAGCCTGAACTGTAACTTAAAGAAATTACAGTGATCAATACCGTATCAGCATGCAGTGGTGAGTATTGTATATGGGACACATTTGTTTTTCTTGGAGAAAGCTTGAAAGAGGTTCCAGTACTAAGGGGAAGGACTAGAGTGCTTTTTGGGCAATGTGCATTACTTTTGTATAACTGCTTCTGTAGAATATTAATAAATGCACCTCCTGCTTGTAGGTGTTCCGAAACTGCTGATATGATTGTTTTTGAAATGAAGCAGCACTTTTGAGACCCACAGTTTACAGATCTCCATTTTGAATTTTAACTTTTGTGACATTTCTCTGTTTGAGTTGGGAGATGGATTTTTATATATACTTCATGGGGGAAAAAGTGTAGTGTAGGAATTATGAAGGAAGGAATTGGAATTGGTTTCATATGCCCCAGATTGTATGGAAAAATGTTTCAAAGAAATGATACCTAGTCAGCAGGGACATGACATTTAGTCTGATTTTGGTATGTTAGGCGCGTCTTCTTTTTACCTTCATTTTTTTCAAGGACACCATTGAAATGTGGAAAGGACTATCAGCTCACAGTCATTTTGTTCCTTTTTTTTTAAAAAAAAATTCCATAGACTCTACAAAAGTTTAGAAGTGCAAAAGGAGAGTAAGTGGGGAAAAATGTGTTTCAAATACAAAGCAGTCAGGACAGAAAAAAAAGATCCCAAACTGGTAGGTAATGGGAAGCACACAGATGGACTTTGTGCTCTAGGATGCTTTGAATACAGCTGTAAACTTTGAATTTCATATACTGTTGGTCTGAAAAAAGTACAATTGGGAAAGAGGATGTGCAGTCCCATGTTCAAGGACTTGGATATTTTTGCTGGTCTTCAACTGACTTTTCTGTGATCTTGGACAACTCATAATCTTCTAGATGAGCAAAAAACCCTGTATGAAACAAGCTGCCATTCACGTCTAAGAGCTGGCATCCTATGACAAGGAATACTATAGGAATATAAATGAATTATTACGCTTTCATGTTCATGTTTCATGTTCATGTTCTTGTCAGAACTCAAATTATGCAACAGAATTACAGAGCAGAGAATATAAAAATGATGGTGTTCAGGATTTGACAAAGATTGACATCAACTTATGTTTAAAATGTAAGCTCTTTGGGGAGGGAATTTTGGTACCTCTTAGACCTAGCACAGTGGAGACCTAATGGCAGATCAGAACTACTCAGCCATGGTTCAGTAAAATCTGAAAGCATAGTTTGCAAATCAACTAGATAGTATGATATCAATTAAGAAGAATATAAACATAATTATAGAAGCATAATTAAATTATAGAAGCATAATTAAAGAAGGAAGATTAACCATATCCAGAGATACTGTGGTGATCTGGTGACATAGAAGCATTCCTGATTCATAGCTTTCAGACTTGATTTTTTTTTTAATAGAGAGGAAGCAAAAGGAGAGTAGTTAATGAAAGATTCAGACAGGAATTGGGGAAAGAAAGCTGGAGGAAGACAAAAAAATCCCTCTTAGGTTGGAATTAGATTACTGTTGCTCTGGTCTATTTTTGTTCCAATGCTGCGTTTGTGCATTGTAATAGGATGTGCCCAGGAAGCACTAGACGTGACTAGAAGTACAATCTTCATTTTATTATTTAAATGGAGAACAAGCCTGTTGTTAACAAAAGAAGGTACCTTTTGGGGTTGTTTATGAGTACAGTACAATAAATGAAATACACCTAAATCACAGTGTCAGTCTTGCTTATTATATTTTGGTATACCCAGTGATAACAAGGTTTACTTTTATCTGCTCCAAGATTTCATGTGATTTACTAAAAGATCTTGAATGACATAACAGTACTTGCCAAGATTTTCTTTTTATTATTAATAATGGCCAGCCTGAACAACATATATTACTGTTGAATGTACTGGTTTGGATAGGAGTAGACTACAGTCATCATGTCTGTAACTCAGTGAGAACTGAAGACAAACACTAATTTTAATTATTTGTTCTAATGGTAAAGTCATAAAATTTGTTAAGGAAGTTTGTTCAGAACACTTGTAAGCAAGTTCCCTTCTAAAACCAGCAATACAGATGAAAGCAGTACTTGTGACTGTATACCTTTTCCACATCAAAAGTTGTTGGTAGTTTGTAATTTCTTAAGTCTAGTTTTGCCACACGTATCTGTTTCCATTGCAGGTAACTCTTCCTTCTTTCTTTGCGTAGAGTTTGTCCACCAAGTGCAGTAGCTTTTCAGCAGTGCTTGTCAGGGAGTTCTTAGGTAAACTGTGAGGCACAGGTTTTGCTTTAAAACCTGCTAGAGCTGTCTGTCGCATTGTTTACCCACTACTTTCTATTCTAAATGCTTGCTTTTGCCTAACCTTGCTACCTGGAACTGAAAATGTCCATGTCAGTTGTCATCCTGGAACAGCTCTTCCAAAGCCAAGGAAAATACCTATATTACTTCACTTATTTAAAAAAATACATAATTTTTTCCTTTGAATTACTTAAATGTTTTTTTCTGCTGCATATGATGTTAAAAAAGAAAAGAAATGAGGCAGGAGAGGAGGAAGATTTATACGAAAGATGAGTATTGGTCTATTGATCTGTGCCGAATTTGCTTTAGGAATGTAGCACAGCTAGAATTTACTATCCAACAGCTACTTAGGATTACCTCCATGTTTGCTGCTGGATGTTAGACTGCTGCATATTGGACAAAGCTGAAATATCTGAAACAGGAATAGGAAATTTCTCCCTTATGTACCATCAACGCCTCAATAGTCTACAGCCTGCAGGTCATTACTATGTAAAGGAGACAGAAAACAAACTCTGTGAAGCTCTAAATAGAGGATTGAAGAAAGCTGAAAAAGAAGAGCCTTGAAATTGTGACTAGCTGTTGTTTGGTGGAAATAGGGGAAAGTAGGGTGACCTGGACGAGGAAAGCGGGACTATCAGTTTGGAAAGATCCATTAGTGTTTGGGGAAAGATACCACATAAAAGGTAACTTTGACAGGGAGTTGTTTTGAGCCTGATAGGACTGGCAGACTGAGATGTGTGGCAAAGGACATGACAGCCTATTCTTAGTTTGTCAGCTCAGGTGCCAGAGATCTGTGTGATGGGTTTTAATGTTACAACCTGGGTAAAGTCTGTGTGAGCGTCAGTACTAGAATTCTTGCTTTCATAGCTTTTAGAAAGATGAACTTGTAAACTACATGCAAAATATTGAAGAGAAAGTTACTGTGAATGCATTGACAAACATTTGTAAGGTTAGGTATGAAATGCCAAATTTCATTTTGCTCTTGGAATCCTCAGTAAAAACTGTATGTGTGGTGATGTAGTTCTAAATGAGATTCAAATGTTTTTGTGTATAATATTTTCATATCTTTTATATCTTAAGTACTGTATTTGCTATATTTTCTTTGTCCAATCTTGTCTTTCCACCTCATGATCATTTATCTGGGACTGACCTTCAATTATAAATGTGAAACAGGATGTTCAATCCAGCTTCTAACAAATCCTGGGTCATCTTGGCACATCAAATGCATGTGCTATAAGCTTCCTGCTTGGCCCTGTAATTGTTTCTCTGACTCCTTACTTGGAAGACTGTTTTTCTTAATTCTTACTATTGATTTCATAGGAACTGATTTGAAATTTGAGCTAGACCTTTTTAAATTCTACACAATAAGTAAATTTTCTGGAGAAGTATGTTTTCACTCTTTTTTGTTTTTCTTTTTGGGTGTGGAAAGTAGTGTTCTCATCCAAGGAGTGACAATGTAAATTTGAGATCTCCAGATCAGATGCATGTGCCTTTCGTGTGCTTACAATCGCAAGTTGATTGAATTGGAAAATGAATGTTCACTGCTTCATACCTTTCTCAGTAGTGTTGACTCTGTTTTATGAGGTAGAAAAGTATGAATTCAGTTGAGGTGTATAGAGTATGTTTTCCATAAGAGAGCCTGTTCTGGTCATGGCCATACATTCATTGTAGGAGTAGTTGTCTTACTGTATGTCAGCATCTGTTTGTTATGGCCCATCTGAAAAAGATCACTGAACAGAAGACAGTGGAATTAAACTACCCTGGTTGACCTTGCAATGGAACATATTTAGTATATAAAATTTTGCAGCTTGAAGTATTTAAAACTGTCGCATGCACAGAGGGGAGTGTGCTGCAGCTCAGGTGTAAGGAGACTTGCACATGTGGCACCTGTGAAAGGAGAACAGCAGCAGGTGAGGGTTGGGAACGATACAGGAGCAGACATGAGGTTAGCCTGTGGAAGCATTGGAAAAGTATTATGCAGTTTTTCACTGTGGTTGTTGTAGTTTCGTGAGAGCTGACCTTTCTTCCCTTTCACCCTCCTCATCTCCTTGTCGTAGAAACCCTGCATTAGTGCAGATAGCATGCTGCTGATGTTACCATTGGGATGAGTTAGACTAGCTCTGATTTTCATAGTAGCATGGGATAGGCAGTGTGTCTTCTGTGTAGGTGGCTCCATCAAAATGATCTCTGAAGTGTTGTTTGGGGCTGCAGTAATGTAGTCTGAGGATGGGCTAGTGTGGCATAGCCCCTCAGCTGTGGTCAGAGTAAACAGATTTGGGGAAGTGTGAAGCTAGTGATTCTTGAGGTTCATTTGATCTGGCCAGGAGGAACACAGCATTGTTTAGGGTATCCAGGGATGGGAGGGCAGCAGCAGAGGAAGCGTAACACTCACTCTGACATCTTGAATTGCTTCCATACCACGTACTGTGCAAAGCACATACTGTGGCAGCAGTCTTCATTAAATGAGATCTAGCTGTAGGATTCAAGTAAAAACATTTTTAACTGCACCATCCAAATACGAGAGTATGTTATTGAAAGTATCCAACAGTGCCTTATTTTCAAAAATGTGTTCGGCTTTAGATTTTGGAAGAAGAACGAATTTTCTGTGCTGCCAGCTTTTTCTTCTGTTTCTTCCATAAATTGGAAATGATGGGGGGGACTTTGTGCAGCCAAGCACCACTGGTGAATGGTTGTCAGAAAAAAGAACAAGCCACAGTGGTATGGAGGAAATCATGTGGCTACAGCTATCTGTAGGAAAAATAAACATCCTTTTTGCCACTTCCCCACAAAAATGCTTTTGTATCTGGAAAGAATATGGAGCTAAGGTGGATAGAATACTGAAAGGAATTAACATGTATACACTAAATACATTGCCTCATGTAAATACAGTATTCATGTAAATAACAGCATTCAACAAACCATTTCACCTGAGAAGAAGAATTTCTCATTGCAGATGAATTTGGGAATGAAAAAAAAAACACTGAAAGGGAGTATAACAATATGGTTGAAAATTTAAGTTCAATTTCTTCCAGTGCTGTGTACATATAGAATTTATTGACAATAATGTGTGGAAGGAAAAAGGAAAATGAATACACAGACTTACTGAAATGAAATTGTAAATAGTGTGTGGCTGAGCTGAGTACTGCCTCTGATTATGAAGTGTTTTCTCAGTTTTTATATCTCTGCATTCTTTCTATTTATGCAATATTTTGTTTGCCATCCACAATAATTTTTATCTTAAAATGTTTTTATTTTGTGTATTTCCAGCTGTCTTTAAGAGTAGAGGTGCAAAGAGACATTTTCAAAATCACAAGCTGGCTCACGGAAGGCATGTCATTTAAGCTTACCTTATGGAAGACTCACCCAGAAGATAAAGATGTGCTTCAAAAATGTGTATTGTTGTGGTGGTTGCCAGCTTCTGATTCAGCAATGACATGAGTTTGTCTCTCCAGGTGAGCACTTTTTCCAATAGCATAGGATTCTGAATGAATTTTTGATGAAGGACTGAGCAGGAGTAATTAATATTCACACAGAACAAAAGAGCTTTACTAAAGTCAGCTCTCTCCATATTTCTTTTCATTCCAAACACTTTCCATCATTCTGAACACTTGTTCCATAGTACTGGCTAGGATAAATGCAGAACAAATTCTTCATGCTGATATGTTTTAAACCTACATTTCTTATTTATTTAAAAAGACAAAACATTTTGGTTTTATTTATTGAATGAAAACCCAGGTGTCCTGCAAGATTATGGGAAACTGAGAAACCATGTGTAAAAACACAGGGGTGTCCAATTAAAACCAATCTACATACTGTCTTTGGTTCTTCAAATGTGTGATGTAGGTGAAGAGATTTCTACATCTTTCATAGAATCATAGAATCGATTGGGTTGGAAAAGACCTCCAAGATCGAGTCCAACCCTTGGTCCAACTCTAGTCCATTTACTAGATCATGGCACTCAGCACCACGTCCAATCTGCGTTTAAAAATCTCTAGGGATGGTGAATCCACCACCTCTCTGGGCAGCCCATTCCAGTGCCTGATTACTCTCTCTGTAAAGAATTTTTTTCTGATATCCAACTTAAATTTCCCCTGGCAGAGCTTAAGCCTGTGCCCCCTTGTCCTATTGCTGAGTGCCTGGGAGAAGAGACCAGCCCCCACCTGGCTATAACTTCCCTTCAGGTAGTTATAGACAGTGATGAGGTCACCTCTGAGCCTCCTCTTCTCCAGGCTAAACAACCCCAGCTCCCTCAGCCTCTCCCCATAGTGAAGTGCTCCAGTCCCTTCACCAGCCTTATTGCTCTTCTTTGGACTCGCTCCAGCACCTCAATATCCTTTCTGAACTGAGGGGCCCAGAACTGAACACAGTACTCAAGGTGTGGCCTCACCAACGCAGAGTACAGGGGAAGGATCACTGCCCTGGTCCTGCTGGCCACGCTATTTTTGATACAGGACAGGATCCCATTGGCCTTCTTGGCCACCTTTATGAATCTTAAATACTGGCAGATAATATTTGGCCTAATATGGCTCAAACACTACATATTATCTTTCATAATGAGGAAAGACAAAAACCTTTCTCTGCTTAGATTTGAATTAAAACAAATAATGCATATTTTAATATGTAACAGGTTATAGAGGAATGGACAATATAGGAATAGATTTTTTCCATACCAGTGAGTACCTTTACTGCTTTTGGCAGAGTACCATCTGCAATTCAGAGTGCAATAAACTTAACTGTACTGTGGATAACACATCTTGTAAAAGAAGGAAACCTGGATTTTATTTCTAGACCAAAATTTACCTAACGATCTCAGCTTCCATTTATGCCTAATTGATTTTAAAGTTCAGTTAACTTTAGCCTTTTTCCCCCGAGCTTTCCCTAGCTCCAAACAAACCCATTTTAAAACTCTGGAATACCTATATTTATTACATAAGTAATCAACACATATCAGCTACTTTATCTCTCTTTTACAGCATGCCTGAAAAGGTCCCATCTTGAGGTGTTCTGGTAATAACAATTAGGGTGATAGTGATTTCAGCCATTTCTTCTACCAGTGCCTTAGATAAGTTCACTAACTCGTATTAAACAGATTTCTGGTCTTGTGTTCTCCAGGTTGTTGTGATCCGAGTTGTTTCAGGGCTTACATGAAATTAACATGTTAATAACGAAAATTGTGCTACATAGATAATATTTTATAATGAATTATTGAAAAAGTAAACTTGAATTCAGCATAGTCTGTAAAAGAGGTCAGGTGGTGTTAAACAGAGTAAAGAATTTGTACTGAACTAATTTTAATATTATCATGCATTATAGAAGGAAATATTCCTTCTTTGACTGAAATACAGATCTTGCAGAACAGAAAGCAACTAGGCTATTGTTTCTTCAAACACAATGATGCAGATGTCAATTATGCTATTTTCAATGCATGGGAATACTTATATGGTGAGTGCTGAGCCTCTGTAATATTTTCTACTGTTTGTGGATTCTACCATTTTCATACGTGAGAATTGCATATGGGAGAGAATTTTGCATATATTTGGTGTTAAACATAATTCTGGTTTGGTAGAACCAGAGCCTTACCTATTAGTTGTGTTGTCGTTGTTGATGGAAAGATAATGGCTATCTACATGAGAAGAAAACTGTTGTTGGATTTTTTAGAACATAGAGCATGTTTATTTTTAAACACTTCTAGAATAGAAGAGAATAGTAGTGAATTAAAGAAAATCATTAATTTTGGACTCCAGCAGAATGAATTGTAAGTTCTAATGGACAGAAAATCTATGAGGAGTCCATATTCTTGCATTGTCTGGAAGTCATTTTACACCAGAAGAAACAAATAACAAAAATTTGATGCTTTTCAAATAAAAGCAAAGCAGCAAAGACTGAAAGCCTTGAGCAGGAAGTAGAAGCAACCAAATTTTATGTAACAAAACTGATTAAATTTGACAATATGCAAATTCATCTAGTTTTATATATATGAACAAAATCCACTTATCTGCTTTCATGTGCCAGAGAAGGGTCTCATGAGGGAGCAGGGCTCTCTGTCTGAGTTCTGTGGTTATCACGCACTAAGGACTGGGTGTCTCGGTTCTGGCTGCTGCTCCAAAGGCTGTTTGTGTGTTTAATGATGGTGAAACAATAAGATTAAACTCATTATTAGCCTTGGAGCCAACATGAGATTAACATGACTTGTGCTCCGATACTCATTTTTTACCTCAATTTGATTTTTAGCTGTAGAAAGTTCCAACATCTTAAGAAACCCCTATGGATAGCATTAGTCAAATACTGTGCTGTACTGGATGTTAATATCCTAGGATTTAAATATAAGCTTGGGGAAGCTGAGTCTGACATATTTTGAATGTCTACGCAGAGCATATTATAGCTGCATCTTCATCTTGCAAAGAGATGGTTTAAAATTGTTAAAAGGAAGTGAAATGTGTAGTTCCATTTGGGACTGTAGAACAGCGTCCATGTATGTAAGATTAGGCACTTCCCGTCCCTGGGGTTTGCAGTTTTGTATTACAGATTATCATTATTGCATACACTTTTCTGATGAGATTGAGAAAGTTCTTTAGCTGTAAAGCTGCCAAAATACATTTACCACAGACCTTAAGGCAAATATAATTCTTCCAGAGGCAGCCTCAGGCTTTGGAGGTTTTTGTGCTGAAAGGCAGGCTTAGACTTCCCATGAGATCATCAAAGAGATAAAAAGACTAAAAGCTCTTCAAAGCTAGGCCTTAGGCCCTAACACAAAATAATTCTCTGGTGATGGTTTATGTATGAAAAAAAAGAATAAATATTTACAAAAATGCAATTTAAATAGAAATGTACCCAACTATACTTGAAATAAACTTTTTAATATCACCTATTCTTTTGAATTCAACATAAAACCATCTAAATATAACTTTAATTTAGACATCAGATGGCCAGGAAGGAAGATGGTATTTTCTCTCTCTTTCAATATTCAATATTTCAGAGACATTATCTTGCTTGTTTCATGCTGAATATTTACTCCTGGTTGAACAGACATTGAAATTAATTTGTGTAACAAGTAACTACACTGTTATTCTACCTCTATCCTGCACATTAGCCCAATTGATTACCAATTGTAGTTTAGTATAATATCCTAAATGAGAGAACTGCTCTGTGTTCTGATCTCCTTTCACTTGTTCCTTTCTTATTTCTTTAGGCTATATTAACACTAAAATTTCTTTAACAACAAGGTGTTCTAGGGAAAAAAAATCTTCAATGCTGTAAATAGAGTATTATAAGTTAAGAGTTAGTTTATGGTGGAAATGACTTAACAGAAATATCACTGAAAAAGAGCCAGGAAAAATCCTGTTGAGAAGCTCAGTGATACCAGCATTAAAACCGTAGGGCTGAGAGTCAAGAAATCTTGATGCATTGCAGGCTTCCTTTCTTACTGTGGAGATGCTGCTTTACTTTTCTCCACCTTGTAAAACAGACTGATAGGATTATCGTATATCTTCAGGCATATAGCAAGGACCAGTCCTGTAGAGGAGTTATTTATCTTTTTACAAAATTCCAGATGTTCAAAGGAGACTTAAGCCAACTTGCTCTCCAGATCAAGTCTGCTGCATCTCCCAAACCTCTGTCTGTACCGTGACTGTCAATTGGCTGTGAATCAGCAGGGCAATCATGAGCACTTTTTTTGGTCAGGCTTACTCACTGCCCATGGCTGCACTTACTTAAGCCTGACTCCATCTAGGCCTCAAGTGCCTGAGGACAGGGAGAGGACTTGGCTTGCTCTGTGTCTCTGTTCTCAATCAAAGGCTTTAACCCTGTATTTATAAAATCTTTAAATCTTACCCACAAAAAGCTGTATGACTAAAAAGTATTTACTATTCTTTAATGCTATTAACAGCAACAAGTGATCATACCTGAAGATGATATTTCTGGATAATTTGGTGTACAAAACATTGCTATATTATTTTCTTTGCCTTTCTCAATTCAAGAGGTGCCTACTGTGGTGTTTAATGTAGTGCAGGCATTAGCCTTCTTTGATTTGAAGAACTATAATTCAGTGTACTTTTTTCAGTGGTAATGTAGATATACTGTGTTAGACAAAGAGCACTGTAGGGCTAATTTTTTATTACTGATTTGTAGGAGCTACTTTTTCCTATAGTAAAATATAAGAACTGACATTTTAATATATATTATGGTAGTTCTTAATAGATGGAGAACTGTGCTCACCCAGAATTGATACCGAAAAGTGGCAGAAACAAACTTCTTAACACCAATTTGTAGGTGTTAAAAAGGGCATTCTTTATTCAGCATGCTGGACATTCAGAGGATAGCTCCACTAAACAAACATGCCAAATGACAGACAGACAGGGCTTTTTATTACACATATTGTTTACATATTCATTAGATAGTCTTGCTTGCTTAATACATATTCTTTATTTGCTTTACATAGTCACACCCTTATAGGAAGTCCATTTTTTGGTCCCTCCACGTCTTCATCATCATGACCTCAGTTCTTGAGCAGGCACAGCGTCATTGCATTTCATCACCAAAAACTGTAACGTTCATTCTTTATCTTGTTTGGGTACACGAAGCTTAGTTTACAGCCTGTTTGTTTGAGTTACATTCTCTAGGACTGCTCTAAGAGAAGTATTGAGATAACTGCACATTTCATTTCCACTGTTGTCATTCCTTGTTTTCAAGAGTAACCAGCTCCCAGGAATGACTAAAAAGTAAATGGAAGTAAGAAATGCCTGTTTTGTATCAACTAATATTTTGAAGAGACAATTCAGGCTTGGAGTAAGATGGTACGTTAATGTGAATGTAAATTAAGTAACTGATAAAGTATAACTGGTGAAGTATAAGTGCTTTATGTGCTTTTTCTTATTTTTTTCTGTGAATGATGGAGCAAAATTAAGCCAATTTAAAAATAATACATTAGTCTGCTAAAATCCTCACTGTTTATTTGGAAAGTGCTAGAACAGCTTTTGTTTGATCCATGCAAAAGAAATTTCCCTGAGGGTAAAAAATTTTTAAGTTGAAGTTTTGGAGGTAAACGATGGACCATGACTAAAGTAAAAGGTAAAGTTTGATGTAACTTGTTTTAAAAGACTAAAAAAATCTGCTAATGAATAATTTTCCTCTGCTTCAGGTATTCAATTAAATCCTTGAAAAAGATGATCTGCATTTCTTTGAATATAAAATATGCTACTAAATGCAAGTCGACATTTCTAAATCAGGTACTTGCCACTTAATCAATGATATGAGCAGAAAAGTATTTTTCACTGGATGGTGGAAGAAGATGTTTTTATCATCTTCTCACTGTTGTCAAGGAAACTTATGTATATCATTGTTAAACAGAGTGTGCAGAAGGATCTAACATTTCTGTGACTTATTGTTGTTAGCTGCTGTATTTTTAGTGTATTTTCTTCAACACCATAGTCAGTGCTTAAGAACTTGTAAGTTGCTCTCCTCAATTACAGCCATGAACACAATTACAGGATTAGACTGTCCAGAGAGCCCTTAGCATGGGGTTCTTTGTTGAAAGCTTCTTTTTAATACAGTGTTATTAACAGCTCTATTTCCAAATCTATTGTAGCATATTATAAAAACTTTTTAATATTTACTCTATTCAAGTAGACTGTTTGTACCTTTTTGGGGGAGAATGAACTATCCATCAGTCATTATAAACTCTCTGTCTTTAAAGTTATGGATCTTTCCTGAATATGCATTTTATACATTATGTGCTTCTTTTTTTCGAATACGTTCTAAGTTCATAGCACAGCTCTTGTGTATCCTTGCCTCAACCTATCATGCATGCAACAGTAGCAAAGAGAGAGGCTTGACTGTGACAGTTCAGATTTAAACACTTCTGGACACAAAGTATGTGTAACTTGTTTTCTTATTAAAATCTTACAATGGGCAAAATTCACAACATAGGAAAAAATTTAAACTGTTTTTTTTTCTCCAAATGAGATTTAACAACCAGAAATTTTAAGCATAATAAGAGTGTTGTGTGTTTTACATAAGTAAAGGTTTAATTTTGTCTTTTGGCTTCTGAAGGTACTGCAAGATATACCTTCCATTGATTATTTATGACTTGAAATTATTTGTCTTGATAAAAAAATTGAAGTTACTGCAATAAATTTTTCATCAATGTACAAGTGACTTTTGTGATTTCAAATGTGTTAATTCAACTTCTTTCCTTATCCTGGCCTGTTTAGTTTCGTCTTTTGTGTTTTGGGTAGCTTTCTGAAGACTATTCTGAAATTGAAAAGCTATTTTTTTAAATAACTGTCAATGAATAATGCAGTTTTTCATTTTACAGTTAGCTGTCTGTAGCAATTTGATGCAAATTTAACTTACCTGAGGATCAGAGTACACATGGAATGTTCTGGAACAGTACAGTTTTAAAGGTATTTTTAAAGGTGTGCGTTACTTAGCGATATTGGTATTGTTTGCTCCACTGACTTACAGTATAAGTACTATTAAAATACAAGGGCAGAAATATGAAGAAGAAAAAACTCAATTAAATACAAGTAAAATTAAACCACCATGGCTTTGGTTTCTAGAAAAAAGTGCATTCATTAGATGAGGGTCATAGGCTGAAAATTAAATTTGTAGGAAATGTCCAATTTTCTCTTCCTGCTCTAGGAGTTTACCTTAGTTCAGGCAGTTAAATTCAAAGTAATTCCACAAGAAAAATTCCTGGCAAGCAAACACATAAGACAAATACATCTTTCTATTATTTGAGTAAGCTGTATATGAATATATGGTCACTCAAAGGGAAAAGGAAATATCTTTAGCTTTTTAGGATTTATTGAGGCAAAATGAAACTTGTTTATTACTGACTTCATACCTTTTACTTGCAATCACTGATGATTTTAGCTGTGTTTTATAGAAAAGTAATATTTCAAAACTCTTATTATATTTTCCTGGCTCTTTCTTCCATAGGATCTAGTTTTGGATAAAATGAAAATGTTGTAAATGGAAAACTTTGAAGTATTATCCAAACTTTTCTGCATTTAAGGAGTCTAAGAGAAAAGCCATAATTTCCTCATAACTCCCCTTTTTGCTGAATGTGACTTTGCTTTTATGGATACCTCACACAGTAACCCAGGCAGATGATAATTTAATTTTCTAGCCACCTTCTGTAGAAGAGCCTTATGAAATCTGAGCCACAAGAGTCAGAGCAGAGGCATAGCTTAGATGTGTGTTGCTGTCCACTGGTTGCAGGGGACTAGCATGCACATCTCTTGGCCACTTGGCATACAGATGTAGCTCCAGGGCTCGTTTTGTAGGTAATAAATAAAAAAATCGTAACTATTTATTGTAGTGTACTAGCAAGAGATGGGAGTGCTGAAGAGCCTCAGCTGCTGTGCTCCAGTTGTTAACTCTGGGGGACTGCCAGCCTATCTGAACACTTGGGTAAGGGGAAAGGGGCTTTATGACACTGGACAAGAAAGGAAAATGCCTCAGCTGTGTCAGGTGGAGTGGATTAAACAGTTGCAATGAAGTCAAACATGGCATCTCAGCTCCTGATGCATCAGCTTGTGAAGACAGCTGTAGGAGGGATACATTTTTCAGGCTTCTGGCTAATCGGAAAATATTGAGGGGGTGGAAACATCAAATTCCTACACTGTTGAGGATTCAATTTCTTGACAAATGAAAAATTAGGAAAAAAATAGCTGGAACTGTGTATCCCATCTAGGAAGTACCATTTTTAAGGCTTAAAAACTATTGTGTAAACATTTAGGCAATTATAAATATTGGCAGAAAAATGAAGTGGAGGATTTGGTGGTGTTTTAGAATACATTAGTGTGTGAAAAGCTTTATGCTGATTTATTTCAGTGTATTGTTCCTGTTCACATCCACATGGCACAGTCTTCTGCCCTGATAAATACTCTCACTTCTAAATGGATTAATTTCACAGGATAATGAGCTCAGGCTACACTGCTTCTGGTATCTAGGTTAGACTGGGTATTATTCTGTGAAACTAGCTGCGTACCATACAGACATCTGAAATGCTCTGTCATCAAAATCCAGTTGGGCTAGACAATGTCTCTGAGAATGTATGTTTGCAAAAAATGTCTGTGTTTATGTATTTGTTAGGCATTGAAAATTCGTTAGATTTTCTGGGATTCAAAAGTCAGTTTTCTAATGTCTTATTTGTATTTATCTTTAAAAATATCATTGCCACTCTCTGCTTCACCAGAACCTTAAATAAAATAATTTTCATTGAATGAAAATCCTAGCTTAGAACCATGAGATATTTGCAGGTTTTGAAGTGTTGTTGATAAATGCAGTGTTAATGATCTGACAAATTCATGAAAAAGTTTTTTCTCTAAAGAGACTCATATCTTGAATTTCTTTAGTTAATGTGAATTGGTGTTTCTTGTTCAGGGAGGTTAAAGCTGGCACGCTGGGATTCCTTGCTTTTTCTGTTTGTGATTGTGGTGTTGAAAGCCTGACTATGAACTTTCTCATGCAGGGCTGCTAGGAACTTCCAGTCAGACAGATATTTCTAGAAATGAGAAGTAATTGAGTCTCATCACTTACAAATGCCTTGTGTGTTTTTTGAAAAGACACCACCGTCTGTGTTGTGTTAAATTAATTGTACTTACTTCAGTGATGTGTGTGTGAGTTCAATAAGAGCAGAAAATAACATTTTAATTTCAGGGATATCTGTGGGTTGATTTTTAACTCACTGGAAACAGGAAAAGCACTAAAACTCTACATTTGCTCTTACTAGGTTTTGAGTCCATAATTGAAAAGAGTATATTCATAACATGTGTATACCTCTCAGGACAGTGCTGTGCAGACTTTCAGCTGAAATACCCTAGTCTTTAATTTGCAACCTATGTTCAAGTACCCCATGAGGAACCCTACATTAAATAGATTTGAGATAGTGATGTTTCTGGTATCTTTACTAGGACAAGCAAAGGTTCTTCTGTTCTGTGAAGTTCTTTCAGCTCAGCAATACATGTGGACATTGCATATCTCAGAAGGCTTTTAGGGATTATGCCAAAAAAGTCCAGTGGTATTGTTTATTCAGGGACAGAGCTGAGAATCACTGCTATGTTATGTGTATCAGGGCCAAAATGAGATGAAGCCTTTTAACTTGCTGGGCTAACAACTCCCAAATGTATTTCTTGAAAGATTGATAAAGGGACAAGAACATGGTGGGGCTTTGGCCAGATGTGGACTCAGCTGTGTATGATCAAAGCAGGAAAGCTGCCCAGCTGTGTGCCTGAACCATTCACATGCTGGGTCAACTCATACTCATGGAGACTCAGGCTCATTTATGCCCCAGTTTGTTCCCCTTCCACCTCTTCAGCAGATATGTGTTTAAACAAAGTACTTGAGTAATGTTCTGTGTCAAAAAATAGTGCATCGACACAACCTAATGACGGCCCCAAGTGTTGGGAGTTGAAATGTCTCCTTTTGTAGGATCAGCCAAATAGTTTGCTTTGAGAACACTTGTCTTCCCTTATCAAAGGTTCATATGCAGTCAAGGTTGTGAATTGCAAGTACTGTGCTTCTGTTACAGTTATTTTGTATGTAGACTTATTGTGATATTGTTGCATCTTGCTCAACAAAATAACCTCATTATTAAGGCTAATTTTGAACTGAGATGTGAATGTCCATGCAGGGTGTGTGGAAGTACAATTGTGGAGCTGTGCAGCATTTCCTTACAAAGTATGAATGAGTTCAAGTTGGGTACTTCCCTGAGGAAGCCATTTTTCGTCTTTGTATGCATGTTAATCTGTCTGTAATGCAATAAGATACTCTAATGTTGCCATGCCTTGTGTGCATTTAAATGTTGTGTGTACACAGCTTAGCACTCCATTACAGTCTTGTCTTAAAATTCTGTACAATTGGATTTTGTTTAATCTGTGCTGTTTCATGACACAACAAAGGCTATGGATTATTCCATTATATATAGTGGAAAATGATTCAGAATTGTCAGTTTGGAGATTTTTAGTGTTTTGAGGAGAGCAAAAAAAGTGAGACAGATTTCTCTGTCCTGTAGTATCTTACTACATCTGTTACGTGAAAAGTGGAATTTTGAGTAATTTTTTTAAGGTTAGTTGATTCTGTGATAGTTTTCCCTTTGTGCATAGTTTTAAATCTTTCTTTCGTATGATTATATTTATATATATAATGAAATTATAGCAGCTGTCTTGAAATCCTTGTATTACGGAAACTACATGGGACTTAGAGTATTTGAATGCTCAGTTATGCCTGATCCAGATCATGCAAAAATTAGAAAAAATACATTGGACCAAAGTAGTTAAAGATAGTGGAATGGAATGGAATATTTCAGTTGAAAGGGACTTATAGTGATCATGTAGGCAAACTGCCTGATCACTTCAGGGCTAACCAAAAGTAATCTTGCAAATTTTTATTGTAAAGGAACCATTGCAGGAAAACCAGAATTAATATAAGAATTTTGGTATGTCCTGCTGCTGAAATCCCACCAGATAAAATGTAAGCATGTTAAAAAGCTGAACACCTCCTTTTCCCCCAAAACATGAGCAGTTTTGACATTGTCATTTTGGCCATGTTTGCTTTCTGGTGCAAAAAATAGCAAAAGATTTCTCCATATTCAGCAAGCTTTGCAGCTACTAATAGTTTTGTCTACTCTCTTAAATATTTTTCAGTGTCTTCACTTAAAAAAATTATTAAATGTAGGAAGCAAAGGGAGATGATCTGCACTAAAAGAATCTAGTATTTGCAATACCATACCAAAAATCCCAAAGTGAAGCTTTAGTGCTGCATTTCTGTCTGGGACTTTTGTAGGCACTCTGTCTCCTTAGCCTGTGGTTCTTGAAATCATGTGTGACTCAGTTGTTTAGGTTGCTGTGGCCATAATCTTCAAAAGCAGCCTATTACTGTCAACACGTATCTTGTAAGACTAAACCATTTGTTTTCACCAGGATGAAACACCCTGAACTCCAAAAGCATTAAGCATAAATCACAGGTAATTCTGAACTATACAAACCAGACTTCTAGATTTAAACCTAAACTTCAGCAATGCCCATCCAAACCTGAACTTCAAGAGCTTATATTTGAGAGTGAAATGGAAAGTCTCGAATCTTTCTACACCATTAATGTATAAAGAATACTGTCTCTTGGTTTAGGCTGAAAGCAGTTTGTGCCTTTGTTCTTAAAAATTTTTTTCATATTTTCAAACCTTAATTAGGTCAAATGTTGTGTTTTTTCTTATCTTTGAAATGTTTCTTTTTCTATGGAAATGTGTGTTTTTAAATAAGCTCTCAGGATATTGTGTTTGGGCACAAGCACTTAAAATTCTTTGAAGTTTTTTTTTTAAGAGCACACATTTCTTGTATGTTTGCCTGATTGCAAAGCTGTGTAGTGGTGAATGACTCTGCTAGATGAAGTTCAAAATCATGACCTCTACAAAATAAGGAATATACAAGCTACAGTTTGGAAAGAAAAATGATTGTAAAATGCTGTTTGCTTCAACTGGTCCTGTAATACCTCCTTGCTTATTTTACAGAATAACTGGCACTGCATCAACCAACTTAAGGATATCTTTCAGTTTCATTGCAGCTGGAGTCAGTAACTTTGTACTTAAAATAAGTTGGTTTCAAGAGTACGGACCATGACAGTTGGTAACAGTGATGGAACATACATGTCTGTGTGAATACATAGCCATGTATACTTGTAAGTAATACAGACTTGTCTGTATCTATGTATGCACAGGTAGCTGACATGATATGGAAAGTATTAAATAAATTTTATAAGCTTTGTGGAAAAGAAGTAGTTCTGAAAAATATACTAGCAGTTATATCTACTGGAAAATGAGAATAGAGTGCTTTTTTAACCGAGAAAACTACTATGGGGCCAACAGAGTTTTGGATAACTGGTTTTGGAGTCATTAATGCCTTGAATTTTAGAGCTGGGTAGTTTTCTTGTAAACTTAGACTCAAGGTTCCCCTTTTAATCCTGTTAATTTTACTGAATTGCTTATGTTACCAATTGACTGTTTCACAGAATTTTAATTGTGTTCATAGTAATTTTAAAAATAGTTGAGGGGGATAGGTCATTTAATTATATTTTATCAGTAAGAAAGCACTAACTCTGCTGTGACTGATAGCTAGCAAGGCCATCTGCAATGCTTTTGAGTTCACTCACACTGAGTTGTTCAGATAAAGACTGTCAAGTGCTGCCTAAATAAGGAAGGAGTTGTGGTAGGGTTAAGTGCAGTAGAGGACACAAATCCAGGCGTGCTGGAGGGTCTGAGCTGTTTCTTGCAGCACTGAACCTTTTTAGAGTTTTCATTGTTGTTTCCTTCCTGCAAAATATTAAAATGCAAGTGTCTGTTATTCAGGATCACAAGGAGGATGAAATTGAGAATGGGGAAGAAGAAGAAATGGTGAGTTAAACCACAATAGCTTTAAAAAGTGCTCATTTCCTTCTGTTGTTGCTCTTCAGGATGATAAACCTGAAATGATTACCTTTCTCTTACAGGTCTTCCCCAAGCCTGTTATTGAGGACAGAAATATGGAACTGGCCCGAAAATGCAGTGAATTAATAAGTGATGTAAGTGACAGTGACTGTTTGCATCCTTATATTTAAATTTCTGTTTTCAAGTGTGTTTATATTTGATACATGTTTTCTCAGATATGTACTGTGTAGCTTGTGCCCATCCAAGGCTCAGATATAAAAGCACACCAAGTAATAGAAAAGCACAGATTACTGTAAGTTATCAGCTGCAGAAGGATGAGCTTTCCAGAGTGCTCGGATGGTATGAAGCATAGGCCCTAGAAAGGAGGATGTTTCAAAATGTATGTCAGGTGTCTCCCATGAGAACACTTCGGCAGCTTTCATCAGGAAATTGCAGTACCTTTTCTGGCTATAGCCTAATCCTATGCAGTTTGATTGGTCTGAACAGAATTGGGTTCAGTATACACAGCTGTAAGGAGGGAGGTTAAAAATGGCAGATGAATTTTGAGTGTTGTCTTTTGGTCTGTGATCATAGAGGTTCAGAACTGCTCAGCATATTGTTATTGACTACACTCAGAGGATGAATACATTGAAGTGCTAGAATACCTTAAAAATTATTTAACTAACTTATTTTTGACTTAGTTACTATAGATTTTTATAACTGTTGATCAATTATAGACATATAAACATGATAGATCAGATTCAAGACATTACTGAGGTGAGGGTGACTTGCTTAAACAAATATTCTAAAGAAACTGAAAAGTGATGTCTGGCTTGCGTAGTAATCTATATTTAAATTAGTGATGTTGAGGTTATAGGAATAGAAAATAAAAAAAATCAACATTTTAGGTATAAATTTTTAGGGGTTATATATCAAAAAAGAATAGGTAACTTAGTATCTGGGATGTTACAGTGCTAGCTTGAAAGTGGGACTTGACAAGGTCAAAGTTTCCTCTTTGTCCATACATTGTCTACTTCAATTTTCACAGAAAGAGTACTGAAAATTAGATAGATCCTGAAAAGAATCCAACAATATGGCTCTCTTGTAATCTGAAGCTACTTTAAGAAGTAATGGAGATTAATAATATTTTTTACTGATTGTATCTACATGCTTTCTTTGGGAAAAAATGGCATATGGTGCATCAAGTGCCTGTCAACTCATGTAAAGGCCAAAATAAAAATGGACGTGGAGCACTTATCTGACCCAAAATACATTTATTGCTTTCATGCAGCTTCTTTCTAAAGGTGATTGCTGTTCTTAAAGGCAAAAACGTACTGAAAAATGCTGAAGAAATATCTTCTTTAATTGAAAAGGAATTATTACTGTATTGTGTACCCATTAGGAGTAATGTTGGCTGTGGCTGCTAATTAACTGATAAATGGGGTGGCTGTATTTTCTCGGATTTTCTGCAGGGGATTGAGAACTAAAGTGAATAAGTCAAGCCAGATTTCTGAAGCTTATAATGGTTCAGGGATGTGAGCTTTTGCTGTAAACTTGTGATATGTTTAGCCTGCAAATGGGTGAGATTTTCCTTGAGATATGTCAAGCATAATGGCAAAGTGTCATTAATGCTTTCTAAGCAAGAACAACATTTAATGATCCAGACCAATTTAATCTCTGTTTAAAAATAGCGTCCAGCTTTGGGGCCTTATTCAACATCTGATGAAATCAGTAGGGGTTTCTTCATTTACTTGAATGGAATATGCATATGTGTAGAGTAGTAATTTTATTTCCTAGAATTTTTGCTATAATGAAATTTCTTATGACCAGTGAAGTCCTTTGTGTTGGGGGTTAAATTCTTCACCCTGCTCACTTCATTGTAGAGACCAGTAAACTGTAAGGAGTTTGCATTCTTATCTTTGATTTTTGACTCACTGACATTCAGAACATTTTATATATTTCCTATCCTATTTACCATGAAACTTTTCTCAAGCTATCATTTGTGAAGGTTTATCTGTCCTGTACATCTGTACATTTTATATGTACAGTAGTTTTATGGCATTTGCAGTTTGGCCCTAAGATGACCTTGGAAGAGCAGCCTGTGTCCTTGCTGCCCACGAGACTGGGTGTTTGCCTTTTTCTGGTGGTGGAGCTGTCAGCAGAGCTCCTCCATCACGATGCATGCCAGAGTGCACATGCCTGAGATACTGGAGTTGCCTTATGCTTGCCCTGCATTCTTTACAGGCTGACTTTAATTTGGCAATATGGTTTTTAAAAAGTGTAAGGATGGCAGCCCTGAGTGCATGCATGGCTGTCAGCCTTGAGCTGTATGCAGGGGAAGTTGTGAAATGTATATGTGCTCCAGTTCTTGAGGAAGTCCCCAGTTTCATGTGAGTTTGGCAGATGTTTGTTCTGTGGCTCTGATACCCCCTGGATTGCTTCTCTTGACAGGCATTTCATTTAATCTTCCTCCATTATGCAATTTTATTCCACAGATGTTTTCAAAACTGTCATGTATGTTTGATTTATGCAAATTACCTTCCTTTCCAGGTCTTTTCTCTTCCATATTGAAACTGAGCTTGTCCATTTGCTTGCAGCTTATTTTCATATTCGTTTTGATTATGTGGTGTGATGTTGTCAATACTGTTATAAGCAGAGACAAGAATTATTATACATGATATTTGAAGAAACTGTCATAATCCTTTTCGATAGAATGGCAGACACTGCCTCTGAAGATTCTGCTCAATTTTGGTAATGTGTGGTATCAGTGCTTCTTTTCCTCTATAGCAAAAGTAGAACTCCTTGCCATTTAGCTGTCCTTGCACAGAGTCTGATTTTGCTGGAGCAGGTCTCTGTTACAGGGGAAAGGCTGAAAAGACCTACAGTCAAGTGCAGGAACAGTGTGCCTTTCCACTCATACCAACAGGGTTCTGATCACCTAATTCTGAGTGCAGCTGTTCCCCTGGACTCACTGTTACTACTCACAGCCTGTAACTCAGAAGGACTTGGAGATCGAAATTGCTGGAGAAAACTGAAATATTGTGGAGTATGGTACTGTGTGCTTGCCATTTTCTCATGCTTTTCTCTAGGTTTCTGTGACCACAGGGAGAGGATTTTGTATTAGATGGTTCTGTGGTCTGACACAGTTCTAAGTCTTATGAGAGATTATAAATTAATTAGTGTAGAGTTGGAAAGTGGTCCTTAGTGGAAAAAAAGTTTTCTTTTGTTCTAGATAAGCAGCTTTGTCATTTTTCTAAACTTACATGGGTATTTGAGACATGAGATTTCTACAATGGATCTTGTCATGATGACTGTTGACATGGTTATACTGTTGATGTTAAGATTATTAAGAACAATTTTTTGAGCATATTCATATTACAGTTGGATTAATACGTGTCCCTGAATACCAAAGGAATGGTGGCTGCTTGGATTAAGCTCTTGCAATTGGAGCCTTTTCTTTAGCCCACAGTCTCCCTCTGTGTCTCCTTCCCAAAAATGGCTGATGGAACAAGCCATGGACAAGATGAATTTTCTTGGCAAACTGGGAGGCTTCAGCTTAAAGTCTGGATGCCCTAGTTTTATAAAGTTGATCTTTCCATATAACATCCATTAAGGAAAAAAATGTAGCTTGAAGCTTACTGTTTTGGTGGTTGTCTAGGAATTTTAATCCACTTTTACTGTATAGCTGTGCTGCAGGTCAGAGCTAGTTTTATGATGAGTCAGGGAGACGAAAAGGATAAGGAGAGAGCTATTAAAAATTGGTCATCTGGTGAGCTATTGGACTTCAAAAGTATATTGTAAGAGCAGTGGTTCCAGGCCATCATTAGCAAATTTTGCCTATTCTTTTTTTTTTTTCCCCCACAAGACTTACCAGATCTGCTTGAACTAAACAGTGTATTTTGTGATGAAGGACAAGTCACTTGCAGGCAAAATGTAATATTCAGTATTTTTGACATTTGAATTTTTAACTCCAAACCTTGAAGAGGAATGTTAGCCTCTCTGCCTAGTCCTTCCAGCCATTGGTTGCTCAGTTGCAGCCAACCTTTTGAGCGTCTTGCTTGCATCATTTACAATAAATCAGCTTTCAATACCTGTCAGTAATCTATCTTAAGTTGTGAGCTGTAAGACTCTTTGACTGCTCTGCCAGAGTCACAGCTTTACAGGAGTTTCTGTTGAGAATGCCATCAAACCTAACCAGTAGAGAGTCAGCTCTGTAGATTTCCCATGCATGTGTGCAGGTTGAACAGCAAGTGTCTGGTCCTGTTTATCATAAAACTGCAGTTTTTTGTGTAGTGCTCTGTGATTATCTTGGAGAATGGTGTCACACACCATTGGCTTTGTGGTCCTTGGGTAAAATCATGACACAATAATGTTATACCCATTGTTCACCAAGCAGTTTTTATTTAGAATAGACTGTAGTCCCCTAAGGCAGACAGTATGTTTTGGTAATGAGATGTAGATTCTTTCCTAAGTCCAAATGTGAATAAGATCAATATTAACCAAAGTTGTTTCCTATGTATTAAGTAGTCATGAGTTTGAGATGAATTTGGCATTAACTAATCCATTTTGCAGCGTACAAAAAGTTTGTATCAGAAAGTACAGGAAGTGATTGTGTGTAAGCTGCCATCCTTGTGAATTTTCCAGGTCCCCGTAGAGAAGTGTAGACTAGAACTTGTGATATCCATTAAGGATTCAGAGAGAGAGGAAATGAAGACTGTGTTTTTCTGTAATGCTCGGATGCAGATCATATTGCTTTTGTCAGTGCTTGTCAGCAAGTCTAGAGTGCATAAATGCAAGCTGCTGTTATGCAGAATGTGAAAATGAAACTACAGAAATGGTAGTAGATAATAACCATGAAAGCTTATACTAAATAATTCAATTTGCATTGATCTAAACTATTCTATGTACAAAGAAGGAAATGGCACTAAAAATATTTAAGGCTGTCCACGTAAAGTGTCTCTTTCAAACTTATTTACTCAATCTCATCCTACTTAATCATCTTTCTTCATGCAGTTCACATATAATAAAGGTTCCTACGCATTAATCATGTCCATAGATTTCATCCTTCTTTCAGTCTCACTAATACAAATAGTAACTGTGACTTCATCAACAGTCATGTGATACCTGCCCATACTGTTTGCCTATGGTAAGTAAAAGGTTGGTTGTTAAAAAAAAAAAAAGAGACTCGTGTTTCTTTTTTTTTTTTTTCAAATATGTCATGGTGTTTTGTTTCAAAAATGGTTCAATTTAAAATTTGTTTAAATTCTGTTGTTACTTGAATGTCTGTAGAGTAATTTGTAGGCAATGGTTTGGCAGTGGTTTTCTGAATTTATTCATGTAACTCCTGGATTCAGAAAAGGTCATTTGATAATGTTATACAGATTCTGTGCTTGCTAGGTCTGTGTTAGAAGTTAGTTTAACAATTTTATCTTTGAGATCAAGCATCCAGGAGATCAATTACTTGATTCTTCTTTCTTTAGAGGTATTAAAACATCTACAACAGTGGTGAAAATGTGCTGTAGATGTAGAGAAAAAATCCCATCTTTTTCATCTTTATTATTAAAGCGTTCTGTGACTTTTACATAGCCCTGGTACTGTGTGTGAGAACTGGGTGTTTCCCTTTATGGTTTAATTTGATCCAGCCAGAGGTATTTGCAAGCCATCTAGCATAGTACCCATGGAAAAAAAATAGGAATAATAATTTAGAAAATATAAGTAAAAATAACCCTTGTTTATCTTTGTCTGTACGTGTGTGTTTTTAAGAAAAATTAGATTTCTTTTTCTCATCTTTTTAGATACACTATAAAGAAGAGTTTAAAAAATCTAAAGGCAAGTGCATATTTGTACCTGACACCCCACAGCTAAAACATGTGAAAAGTCTGGGTGCTTTTATTTCTGAGGTAAGATCTAAAAGACTGAAGAATTTCCTTGGCTTTTTATCCTTCCTAAAAATTCTTTCAATTGAATATGGTGACTTTTAGTGGGAGAAGGATGGTTTATTTCCAGTAATAATGCTGTTTATAGCTAAATTGACTTAAAAGGCTCTAATTAATGTATACTGTAAATGTGAGCAATAACAATTTGGAAATATGGGACACTTTTATTTTGGGATTCAAAGATACTTTTTAAATGGTTCTGAGCCAGTCCTAGCTATCCCATTTTGTGGGTGGATAAACTGAGGAATAGGAAATGAATTTTTTTGTTACTTTGCAGTGATGAGTTTGCAAATTACACCTGTGCAGTTTCCCTGCTTTGGAGAATTCACAGCCTGATGTCAAACAGGAGACAAGGAAACTATTTCCGTGTTATCCTTGTTCTCCTTAAGCAAGGGGCCTGGGGCAGACATCAGGTCAATGCCCTCTGTGGGTTCCCTGAGCACTTGCATGCATATCTGTGCGTACCCATGTCAGAGTTTTTAGCTCTCCTCATGTACACAGAGATGCACAGACAACCACAACCCCCCCTCCCTCCCCCCGCTGCCACTGTTCCCCTGAGCTGTAGCAGCAAAGAAAGAAGAACAGCTTCTGAAATGCCAGAGCAGCATTTACTGGCAGGTACAAGCTGTCATCGGATTGCAACTCTGGTTATTTTCCACAGGTGGGAACAGCAGCAGGAGTTTTACCTTACAGAGTTGCTTTGTTTAGGAATCATTGATTCTGGGTGATTTTTCTGTTATTGTGGCCCTCGGAAGACTTACATTTTTGTTACCCCAATTTTTGTTTCACCTTTATGAATATGGTAAAGAACATCCCAGTATCTCTGTCCGAAGTTACGTAATTTAGATACGTTCTGTATTTGTCTTTCTAATATACAACAGGATGCTGTGTGGCTACATTCAGTATAAGTGCATCTAATGAATATTTTTGTTGTATTTAACTTCCTGTTTTCTGAGAGTGTCATACTCCTAGGGAAGTAAATCTGATTTAATTGCACTTCATAAGAGATAGACCATTGTAGTCTACAAAAATACAGCATACAGAGAGTATCTATCTAATCCATCTGTCTGATTCAAAAGAAAAGTTGCTAATTATTAATTAAAGTTTTAGAGATATAAAGAGATTTTTAAATTTTTAAACCCCATATATTTTATGTTACCACTGTTGAGCACTCTATCTGCTTATTGCAGCATTACCTGAAGCCAGTGGTGTGATGGATAGTTTATCTTGTAAATTACTGACCTCTAGTGTCCCATAACCTGTTTTTGCAAATCTTGGACACTGAAATTATTAACAGCATGTCCACAGCAAGTGAGATAGAGCTCTCCAGTTTGGGAAAGAGCAGCAAACATTACAGCAAATTATTGATGTATGTATGTATGTATGTATGTATGTATGTATGTATGTATGTATGTATCTATCTATCTATCTATCTATCTATCTATCTATCTATCTATCTATCTATCTATCTAATGTATGTGTATATATATGTATATGGGGAATGAGTCTCTAATAAAGAACTGTGTATTGCACAACAAATTAATGACATTAGACAGTATAATTTAAAACATGTTGGTATTTATGATTACTTTCAGCAGTACTTAACATTAGTTTCATGAATTCAAAAAACTTAGATACCAACCAGAATTTTTGCAGATTTTGAACTATTATCTGATCTTTCTCATGAAACCCTTTTGTGAGGAATTGCTAGTGCTGAACACTCGAGGAAATACAAGATAAATAAAAAGTAATTTAAAAATGAGACTATAATATGAAAAGACAAAGCAGAAATGATGGTGGTCATGCTATTTTCAATGTGCCTGTCCTTTCCAGTTATATTTAATTCCTGTTTATTAATAACTCAAGTGTGTTGTTAGCTTCTCATTGCTCCCATTTCGCAACATTTGGGAAGAGACAAAAACAAAGGTAAGTTTTGGTTTTGAAAACCATTTGAAAAAGTGTAGAAAAGCTGCCTGGCTTACCTTATTTTATACTCCCCCCTTAAGTGATTGAATTTAATCAGGAGATATTTTCCATTGTTTCATGAACTAAACACACCCATCTAAAATATTGTTTAAATATGTTTTTGCTTGGAAGTTAATGACAGCATTAAATTTTTTCAGTTCTGTGGTCTATGCCGTTTTACTTATGAGAAAAAAAATTAGGTAGTATGTTTACTGTACCTTAATTTTTTCATTATATGTCACCTTTTCCTGCCCTCTAGGTGAAGTACAAAGGAGCTGCTAAGAAAGACCTTTCCAACTCTCTTTATCAGCAGATGCCAGCCACAATTGACAGTGTATTTGCAAAAGAATTAATGCACCTTCAGAGCAAGGTACAATTTTAGAATCTCAAGAATGATTTTTAGATTAACTCTGTGTGTCACAATATGTCCAATTTTAACAAAATATTTGAACGAACACTTGACTGCCAGCTTTGATTTATTTGGGCGAGTTTATCACCATAAACTTCTTAACTTCAAGAACTATTCACTTTGAAAATGTTGGCAATCTTTTGAAATGGTAATGTTTATTAAATGCACATTTAAAAGTTGCTAATGGATTCATTAATCCATTAGAAATCCATGAATGCAATCAGGAATTACTGTATTCGGTGACATTGCACTGTGCTTATAGAATAGATTAGTATTACATAACTATTTCCAGTTGGGTGTTGTATTAGCTCTATAATGCGTTTGATGCTGAAAGGTAAAAAAAACTTAAATGACTTCTAAAGGCACTTACTGGTAGGAGTAAATGTATTTCTGATGGTCTATATACTAATACAACAAATTCTGTAGAATTAAAAATATGAAATCAAGTATATTGAATATAGTGGAACATATGTAAATAACCAGTAAAATAGTAAATTCCAGTTCAGTTGCCTTCAGGGCAGTTTAAAAATATAGTACCCTAAATGTAGGCAGGTGACCCTTCACTTCCATTGATCTCAGTGGAATTGCGAATGTTAAGTATGTGTAATATGAATGAAGTTACAGATTTTCACTGTTACTGATGAGAATTACAGCTGATAGATGGTCATTGCTTTCTGTCCACCAAGCAATTCCACATTTTTCTTGTTTTTACTTTTTTCTCTCTTAAAGATATTAACTACATACAGTTTAATACAGCGAGTGTGTGAACATGCTCCTAAATCAATATTATTGATTGTATTTCAATATGCATTCTTCTAATGCAGTGATATTTTTTCAGACAAAGGAAAATAACAAAAGAAAGGACTGAAATCTCAGGACAGCTTGTAGAAAAATGTTTTGATATAAAACAGTGTGTTAATCAAAGCTATATTAAACAAATATAATGACATATAGTTTAGTTTTCATAGTTTGAAATGGGACATATATACACTCAAGTTAAAGCAGCACAGTAGCTGAAATTACCTTAATGCAACATCTCACTGAAAAGTGAGTGATTAGAGGAATTACAGTAGAAATAAATTGGGAATTAAACTTGTATAACATTTAAAAACCATTAGGTTGATTTATAAAACATTAGTTAACTATTTTGCCACAGATTTACTCCCGGATTCATTCCAAATTATTGTATTCTACATTAGTTTACACAAATGGAGTTAATTAACATTGGTGATGTGGCAGAAAAGATAACTGAGACTAAAATTGAAAACACTGATATTTCAAAAAAACCCTTCTAAGGTAAAGACTGATACTTTTACAGTTTTTGAAGGTTTTCTTTGATCATCCAACAGTCATAGAGAAACAAATATGCATATAGGATGAGTTACATTTAAGCAGAAATTTTCCCCATAAAATTCATACCATCCCTTAGGAATAGATGCATTATATATCATAATCTACCATAAAACTTAAAGATATGCTGACACATTTTTTGAACTTGTGGTTACCCTTGCAGTGGACCTGAATTTAATGCTACTTTGAGAGAGATCTCAGGGGATTTTCTAGTGAAAATGTTCTCCACAGTATTCAAATCTAATCCATATTGTGCCTATCACTGCAGTACCTAAGTAGCTAATACAAGGATTTCACATTCCAGCTGGGTCAGGATGTGGCAGAGGGAATTTCTGCTGCATCTGTTTAGCTGGGATTGTAAATTTACCAGTCGTCACTTCAGGAGGAGACTCCAGAGATGCCATAGGAAGGAGAGAACAGCACCATCTTGCCATTGTGCCAGCCCTCGTGCAAAAAGGCTGCTGCAAGCACAGAACTGCAGTCTGTTTCTCAATTATAGTAAGATGATTTTAAAATAGGTGCTGATTTCTTGAGAGGCAGAAAATACAAGTACATATCCTCCTCTCTAACCCCCATTAGAACAAATCTACACCTTTGACTCCCTTTTCATGCTTCTCTAATGAAATGCTGGGCTTGAATGCTTTTGTAGCCAGATCAGGTAGTTTTCTCACTCCGTGGTGCCATGTTCTTGGCAGGATGCGTAACTTCATCTGCCAAGCAGGTGCATCGGGACTAGGGGAGGATGGTGTGGAAAGAAAGAGAGCCACTGACTCTCCCTGCTGCTGGCACAGGCTGGCATGCCTCTTCTGGAAGATCTCCTTGCACAGGTGTGTCTTTGGCAAATGGTCTCCCATGATTTGGTGTTAGCTCCTGAAATGATGCTGCTGTACTGCTGCTGACCAGCAGCATTGTCTTCAGCCTGCCCAGAACTGGCCCAATTTAGTGATTTGATACACTGTTTCAAATAATACTCATCATTTAGGAACTTGGAGGCGGCTAGGGGAACTTTCATGTGTTTCATTATTCCTCACCTACAGCTGCCCCCCACTGTTCTCTCTAGAGCAGACTGCCACAGCATCATGGAGCACATTTGCATGCTTTAACTCATATAGCAATTGTCACTGACTTCAGCAGAGCCAGGACCTCATTCTGTAGGGTTCCAGCCATGCAATGTCAGCACTGACATATGGATCTTGCCATAACGGAGAGTTCAGCACCCTGTAAAATGTGATTCTCTTCCCTTGGAGATATTTCCCCATATTGACTGTATTGATACCTGCTCAATTCCCTCTTCAAGATACACAGGAAAGCCTAAAACAAGACCATCTCTGCTGGCTTTTGCATGAAACCCACATTTGCTCTTTTGTGTTTTATGTAAAGCTATCATGAAGATGGAAATAATTAGCCATAGAGAAGGACATCTATTAAAATTTGTGACCAAAAAATCATTACACTCGTTATGGGAAAAATGTTTCAGGAGAATGAAAAAGAAGTTTCATAGCCCCACATATTTGGGTGGCTTTTTTCAATTTTTTTTTTCCTCTACACAGAAAATTTGACTGTTGCCTTCTAAATAAATTTCTTGAGGATGAGCAACCAGATTTGCCTCCTTCTCTCACTTTTGTCATAGTTGTCCCCAGGGCAAGCTAGAGAGAGCAAAAGTCCCTGTCCCCACTGAATAACTTCACTCTCATTGCCAGGCTACAAAGCTGTCACCAATTTCCCTGTTCTCTGCAATGGGAAAATAAATTTGATGAGAACAGTCAGGCAGGGAACCTTCATTTTGATTTTCCTGAGAGGAAGTGGATGTTTTTTTGAAAGATTGTAATTTTCCTGTGGAAAATATTTCTGAAGGAAAACTTCTGGTCACTGCTAGCTCTGTACCAAGTCTTTTTCTTGTCTGAAGATCAGTATACCGAATACTTCCTTACGTAGAACAATATTTTAATAAGGTGTCACACACAATGATAAAGTTATTTAAAATTGCTTGAAGGGGGAAACAATGTTGGGAAAAAAGTAAGCATTTCATCATGGTTTTCATCACTTTATTTCTGCCATAAGAAGTGATTGCACTGTTTTCCCTCTTATCATAAAGGTATAATCTAAAGCAAACTGAAGGCAGTTTAATTTTCTCCTTTGCACAGGGCAATATTTCAAAGAGTAACTAAATGTCAATGCTTAACACTATTTTCTGTTTGGTTTTAAAGATGATGAGCCAAGTGAATCTTAAGCAATATTTTCAACTTCCAGAGAAAGTTTCAGGGGTTTTTGTACTCCAATGGCAATTTTATGATTTACTGCATCATATGCAATCATTTTACACATTATCAGACTGTTTTATGTAATTCTTTAATTTTATTTTTATGATATGAAATGTCATGTTTGAGATTGCCTCTGTGTTATGGTGGCAGTCTCCTGGACTTCTCTGTGTTTGTTTTACATGGATACACTGGATAATCTAATTCTCTCTGTAGAGATTAAAATGACGTTTTCTGTGTTCTTGAACATTCCCTCCTACAAAATCCTACTTTGTGGATTTTAAGTTCAGAGCTCAGCTCACTGACTTGAGATAGTTTTGATCCAGACCTTCCCTAGTAACCAGTTGTGTAATATAAGAATAAAAATGTAATAGTGTTTAAAGTATGGCAAAACAGAGGGTCAGAGCTAGGTTAAAAGAGCACAAAGCCTTCCTTAATGCAGCTTCCTATTGACAGAGTGGTGTACAAGAGAGATAAGAAAAATAAAAAATGACTACTTACAAATTAGTTCAGTGTGAAGTCATACCTACTTAAATAATTGCCTTGTATTTCTCAGCTTAATAAATGGTGCCACTGCAGGGTAGAGGTTATGTCAGTGACCTGTAATGCTTGATCTCTCTGTAGAGTAGTTTCATATGCAGATTTGAGAAAGAAAGTTCAGTTTAGCTAAAACTTGAAAATTAACATGAGAGAGAAATAAATATATGCATATTAACCTGTAAAATAATGGTTCTAAGAATATTGATGAAATAGTAATAATTATTCTTTCATGCTTCCTTGGAATTGATTTACAAATCTGGGAATAGTTCTGCACTAAACTGTCTGAAACTAAACTAGACAGCCATTGAACTCTCTTCAAGATTACTTCAGTGTGTTAACAAGAATAATGTGAGAAGATAGGAAGAATACAGATGCCAAATAGCAAGTGAGATATTGCTGCATTAAGCTAAAGAAATGGTCATCTTTGCCCAAGGTATTGGATACTTAATTGTAATTTCTGTGAATTTTCTCATGATGGGAGTTGATGTGCTGTTGTGTTTTGATGTCTTGGTTATGTAACCCATTTGTCATGAGAATAGTACAGATGCTGAACCAACAAAGTGGTAATGTAATGAAATATCTGTAAATTAGTAGGTTTTGGAAATAACTGTACAGGTCTGCTTTTCAGAATGGTGTTAGGTGAAGAACATCTTAAAAGTGACAGTGTAAGCAAGGAGAAATTGCAAACAAGGTTTTCTGGCATATGTTTGTATAGTAATTACACCTCTACAGGGAATTATTTCTAAGTGTTGCTTCAGTCTTCTCAAAGATTATGTACTTCTCTATTTGCAACATGTAACCAGTGTAGGCAAGTTATGGACTCTTTTTTGTTTCAATTTAAGTTGTGTTTGTTTCCCCAGAGGTCTGATGATGTTATACACAACACTGTATAAGGAGGTGGCACATTTTAAGTGTCCTGAGTTGATACTTTCATTCACATAGTAACAGTGCCAAAATACCACCTACCCCTCCTTTTTGTCTTAATCTCTCGGTCTTCATATCATTTTGTAATCTGAGATAGTCAGGGCAGATACTAACACTGCCTTGGGCACCCTACTCGGTGACTCGGATGAAATTGTGCTGCTTTAAGCAGAAACAGATACAACATTTTCTCACAGTTCTAGTGTCCTGTCCTAAAAGAGTCCGAATTACTGTAGTTGAGAATTCTCACAAAACTTTCATAATATTCTTTTATTGCTATCAAGGGTTTTGATTTCAATCCTTCTTCTGATCAGCTTTCAATCTTATTCAGTATTTACTGTTTTCTTGGGGATTATTTTAGTGCTTGCTCATGAGTGTTATTAGAAGATGAATTTTCTTGGTGCTTGCTGATTTTAGGCATTCAAACCTGGTGAAATTCCTTAATATAACAGTAAAAGCTTCTGACAAGGATAAATGCAATATCAGCTTTTCAGGCAGTTCTAGTATGTGACTGTGTGTATATGCAAGTATAACACATTACAGTGAAAGCTGGATGAATGCCCAACATTAAGCTCCATTTCTGTTATAAAAATAAATATGTTTATATACTGACAATTCAATTCCATTTTTCTTTACCATGGTGATAATTGAATGTAAATAGTATTTCCCTTTGTGAACCAGGGGGCTAGTTGAAATGCATATTGTGCTATTAGTTTCCTAGCAGTGGAAGAAATAGAAGTTTGGGCTATGAGAACTTACTGTAAAACTATTTGTTTATGACAAATGTATAATTCTTTTTAAAATAGTGTGTTTTGAGCAAAAAAAAAAAAAAAGCTCTTGCTTATCCTTTTCCCTGGTCTGTCTTTTCATCTTGTTAGGCTTAATTTTCTGTTTCTGTATATTACTTTTTCTTCGCCCTGTCTTCTCATACTCTGTTGTAATAACAGATGTGGAGAAATCTCTCTGCTGACTGGGCCTTATATGTCTCTGTTTTGGGTGGAACGTACTCTCATTTCAAGGTTCTGGTTCCATTAAGGAGCTTAATTATTTATTATGTATCTTCCCAAGTGCAAGCACATTATGGCACTGGGTTTAACCGAGCTCATGTTATTATACCTGCTCTGCTCAGGTTGCAAAAGTGTAATGTTGCTCCTTTCAGGTTCTCTATAAACAAAAACATGATGCTGAGAAAGGAACTTCAGATTATGCACGAATGAAGGAGCCTCCAGAGGTTAAGCATGCCATGGAAGTCAGTAAACACCAGAGTGATGTAAGTACTCTCCCATCTGAAAGGAGTCCGTGCTTTGGGTAGATACATCTGCTATAGCTAAGTGAAATTAATTTGGCATGAAATATTTTCTTATTTCATTAGTTGGTGGTTTTTTTTAGATTATTTGCTCTGAAGTAATTTGGGACATGATGTGTATATAAAATATGCTATGCATTAACAGTTTGTGACTTTTATTCTGAATTGCAGTGAAAAGTAGTTGTTCCTATTTATCAGTAGTAACTAAGTGCTATCACTTTGAAATAAAATTGCAAACAGGTTTACTGAATTCACTTGTAGCTACTTGTACTTTGAAAATATATAAATCTCTTCATTTACATCAATGGAAGTGTTGTTTCAGCGTCTTACATTGTCAATACTTGGATAGTTTTTCAGGGGTACTGTATAGAGGAGAGAAGTGGGCTGTTTCTGCTCTGCTCTTGCACACTTTTTTGCACATGAATAACTTTGTTCCTATCTCATGAATACTTATCAAGAGAGTTTCAAAGAATTTGATAGAATAATTTATGATAGAGTTCAGTTTGATGCCTGGCACTGGTTTATACCATTTGACCAAAGTATTTTTTTCTTGTAGTTTTATTTTGATAACTTACAAATAATTAGGAGTGCTTAGCAATATTTTGAAAGTTGGTTGATTTTTTTCCAGCTGCTTGTTATCCTCTTTAAGTTTTGTAGGTTTTGACAATATAAAAGCCTAATAATAGTATTTATATTTTATATTAGTGTCCTGGGTTGAGCTGGCAAAACGCCAACTGTCCAAGACAGAGTGAAAAGGGTTCCTCCTCCCCCCAACCAGCTAAGGGGAAAAGAAGAGGGAGAGGGGAAAAAAAACTTCCAAAGCCAGGTTTATGCTGAAACTAACTACGTGTATTTATACAGAAAAGAGAAAATTAAGAGGATACTACAATATAACACACACTTACACAAGTTATGTATAACAAGAAATAACTTCCCACTTCCTAGTAAACACAAATTCTACCATTTTAACTACAAATCATTCTAGAGAAGTTGGTTCTTCAGAGCAGACTTAAGCAGAGAGAAAAGCTAAGAACAAACATTTTACTTCCCTCAGATAACATGATGTTAAGCCGGTGCTCTGGGCTTGGGCCTCCCCATCCCTCCTGGGACAGCAGAGTGTCTTGCTGGCACCACAGCTGTGAAGCAACTGCCTAAGCCACACCCACACACCAGCTCTTACCCCTTTTGAGATGATGCAATATGGTATGGAATACAATATTATTGGCCAGAAGAAGTCAGGTGTTAGCTAGCTCAGCCCAGCTCAAGTCAGCTGACAATTCCCAGGCCTAATCTGAACTTTTAAAAACTAAATTTAGGCCCATCTGGCCAAACCCATAACAATTAGAATCAAGTCAGGTTTGCTTTCATGGTTAAGCTAGCTTATACTAGCTCAGTGCACCACTGCTTGGGGCAGAAATGCAACTCACATTAGTGTCTTGAATGATACAAAGACAACTTTGAAGAAAAACTTATGTTAGTTTTAGGTTTTGTAAAAGCTGACATGAGAAAAGTAAATTTTAGGAGAAGAATGGTTAAAATAGTGAGGTCATTTTGAAGGGTACATAAAGCTATTAAGAACAGCTGATGTATAAATACCTTTAAAGTTATGATCCATTTCCATTCTTGTTGGGTAACCATGTCAAGTCATGTAGACATGGCATTTTACAATTCTTTTTTTCCTAGATAAATGGGATATTTTTTTCCTGCTAACAATGCTGAAAATGAAGCTTGGGTGTTCATTTTGAATTATCTTAAATTTACCCTCTCTTGCCTACTGACAGTGTAACAAACACTCTTAGGTTTTGTAGGCTGAAAACTAAATGTCAATGTTAGATCTATGTCTGTGTGTGCAGAATCTTGACAGCTGGCTGCTGATTAAAAGGCTGCTGGAAAACTTCAGGGAAGCATTATGTTTGAAGAATAACTTTTCCTTCTGCTGGGAAATACCTGCATTGGAACTCCCAGCAGTAATTTGCAACCTGCCTTGATTACAGAATTCCCTCTTCCTGTCAAACTCCGTCCATCTCTGCTGGTGGAGGCATCAGGATGTCACACTGACAGAGCATAGGAGCTGGGAACATGAATGTCTCTCCCCATAAGAAAGAGGGTTATTTTACCTAACAGTAGGAATGATGGTGGACTATAAGGGAAGAAAATAAAGTTGGAAAGAGAGATGGGAATCCCTCTCAGAGAAAGTGCTGGGACCAGGAGGAATATGAGACGAGTTTCTGTATCGAATTCATCATGGTCTGAGGATTAGTGTGCTAGTGCAAAATCTATTCCCCTCCTACAGCTGTAGATCACCTGCTAACAGAATTGAGAAGAGCAGAGCACAGATGTGAGGATAAGTGAAATTCAGTTGTTTCATTTTCTTTCACTCTTAAAGCAAGGAAATAAAAAAAAATGAAGGCAAAGATAGGAGGGAATGATATTTTGATAAATGAGAACTTTTAATACCATATTCAAAATAATGAAAAAATATGAAGAAAATTATTTTGAACCTGAGCAAAATTAAAAAAAAAATCAAATAAACCATTCATATCCAACATAAAACTCTAACCAGATAGTTTTATCTGTTTAAGAGCAAATTCTTTCTGGTTGCTCATGAATAGCTGTGGGGCAATGGACATACATCTTTATCACACATAAAGAAGAAAGTTACATAAATCCAGTTACTGTTCGGCAAAGTTACACAGCTCCTGTGGGTAATATTTGGTCTTTGTGGTGAACAGCTGTGGATTTGTTGTTTTGTAAGTACAGGTTTAATTAAGAACTGTGTGAGTTTTCATCTTTGACTTAAAGCATGGAGTAAATAGGAAGCATTTGTCTTTCCAGACTGTTTGAAGCTATCTGTGTAACTGCAGCTTTGAAAGTACAGGGAAAAAAAGGGAAACTATTGAGGGACTAGAGGGACAAAACTCTTTTATCCACCACTCAGTACTGTTTACCTGTGGCAGCAGAACGCGTGTTTACCTACGATGCTCTTCCAATTCAATTCAACCTTTACATGGAGGGTTTGCATCTAAAAGGATTAGGATGTATTTAAGACTATTTACTCAGCCTTAAAATAAGGCTGACATTTATATTCAACTCTGTGAAACCTTTAATTTCCTTTAAAAATTAAAACTGTATTCAGCTTACAAAACATTTGTGCTGACATTTTGAAACTGTCATGAGCTATAGGTCTTCACACAACTTTGAATATCATTATATGCCCTATAGGTGTGGGCAGCAGCTGTGTAAAAGGGAAATACTGTAAAATACCCTGAATAATGTGATCATGTGTAAGAAAATAATTTTTCTCTTTTTCATACTTTGAGTGAATAAAATTGCTCTCAAATGAACAGAAGTGACTTTTTTAATGATAGGAAATGTACTTGAAAAAGAAGTTAAATACTACATAATACTTGGACGAAAGCATGTTTTTGCAAATGAGAGTACTTTTCTCTATAAATTGTGTGTGTGTGGTGAAGTGAATGTTAATGATGTGACTTTGGCACACAAAGTCATTTGCAGAACAGTGAAATAGGGTCCATCAGCCTACTTTATGTCTGTGCTTGACTGATGTAATTTAGCTAATCTGGAAGTTTCCAAACTTGGGAGCAAAACTAGGTGGTGGCCCTTAAAAAAACATCAGATCACAAAATAATGTTTTGCCTTATGTGTAGCTGAGGATCATGTGGATGGAAAAATATAACTGAACAGTGAAATGACATGACAACTAAGTTTCTAAAGCAAAGAAACTACTTGCCACCTTGTGCCTATGTGGAAGCTGCACATAGCATTTGATGAAAGTACACGAAGCTGTGGTTCACTTTTCTGTCCATTCCATGCTCTGGTCCATCACTGGGCATTATGAAATTTGAATATTTAATAAGTCTATTCTCTTTAGGGAATGAGGTTTTTTAACATGTTTAGGATATTGTGCAGCCACAATCTGCCCACAAAAAACATATATTCCTTCTGATACGACCAAATCAGCAGATCTTAAACTTGATGCACTTAAACGCCATCAGTAACACATCCAAATGTTGATGTTTATTTTAATGCAGACCATGTTAAAGTCAAGCTTCTCCTGGCTCTCTATTCAGCATCTGCATTAGAAAAATCACCTTTCACTAACTAACTTTCTGCTGACAGTGGTTGTCAGCAGTGGGTCCCCGTGGACCACTTCCAACTGGTGCTGAAGATGATGTTTGCTCTTGATGTAATTGGGACCAATCAATTTTCAAGCCCATTACTGAAAAGAATGAATGCATCAATCTGTGATGGGCCAGAAATATGTTTGTCTCTTTTGCATGAGCCGGAAAACAGTTTTCAACATCCTTTGAGTGGGAATCAGAAAAGCTGTTGCCAATGTAATTGTCCACCAGCTAGTCATTTTCTTAGTGTTGATCAAAGTGCAGATGAGAGAAAAGGGTGCAGAGATACAGCTGACAGGCCATTAGTTAGTGGACTTACAGCTCTTAGAAAATAGTAAGCAGAGGCAAACAGTAAGAGACAAATTCTCATGCAGATAGATGTGCCCAGCTTCTAGTTGACTTCTGTGTCTTCATCTTAAGAGGACAAAATGTGTTCGTAGCTGCTTGTGCATATTTTAATAATTTATTACCTATATCTTGGAATAGATTTGGTGTTAGAAAAGGTGAGAAGATAAAAGAGTGCAGGAAAGGTCTGAATCTCGTAAACTGAAGTTTGCCTGGCTCACCATGTAGAAGTTTGCGTTTATTAATTGACAGCCTGAGATATTTTGCAGCCCTGTTAGAAATCAGTTTACTTTATGGCATTGTAGTGGCATCATCATTCAAGACCCTCAGCTGGAATAAATAGATCATATATGTTTATCCTAAGTGAACCTTTTGCCTTTTTATAAGAGCTGGAGGTTTGGCCCAATTAAAATCAGACTACTAATTATGAGCAGGCCCTGAAAATTTTCCTTGGTTTGCAAAAAACTAGTTGCAAATCAGAGTATATAATAACTTTTGGGACTAAAGACGAGAAATGTATTTTATTCAGATTATAATTTCTTAAAAATATTCAACTATGTAACTACTTCTTATTGTAACTTCACATTGAGGCAGAAACCCACTTTAAGTTCAGTTGGTATTTGTAATTTACTGCTTTCAATTTTAAAACTCAAGATTGTAGGGTTTTTTTCTCTTTTAGTTCCTACTTCTTTCTCACTTGCATTTCCCACGGCTGTAAGTTTCCATTTCACTTCTCCTCTAAAGTTGTTGGTATCTTGGTTACTTTTTCCTGTGCAAAGGGGTCAGTTAGAGCAGACTTTTCATAAACCTGTATTTCTCATGAAGAGGGTCAATTCTTGAGCCTTTGGCTGTGTTTTTCGGTGCACCCTGAGCAACCCCTTGAAGTGATGATTGAAGAAGGGCATCACATAGTGCCTGGAAATTTCCAGTCAAGTTATGAACCTCTTGATAAGGGGCTAAACTAACTCAGGAGAAAAGATGGCCTCTTACCTCGGAGCTTCTGTTTCCTTTCTTTTGTTGCTTCTCCCCTCTTGAAGTCTTCATTTTCCATCTTCTTGATGCCCATGAGTGCACACACCAAGCTGGTTGCTTTGCCATGTCTACATCTGTTCTCCTGCTCTCTCAGAATAGCTCTGGTTTTACTGTTCTAACATAGCACTATTAATAAAAAAAAAATAAAAAAAAATCACTGGTTGGAACAGAATAGCAGCTGTGTAATAGAGGCCAGCACAGTGTCCCAATGGGAAGGGGTCAGCATCCAGGGATTGAGGTTATTCAGGAAATGGGAAACATATTTTTTCTTTCTTTGGCCTACCTCTGACAAACTACTGTTCTGCTGCATAACATTTTTATTCTCACCGGAGTATGACAAGCTGCAGAATGGAGCAAATATATATTGCAGACATTTGTAAAATGCTAGATGACTTTCCCTCCGACATAAGTAATAGGTATACTGGTTTAGGTGCAGGAAGAATAATAATTCACTCAGGGAAAAGTATAGCAATTGGCCTTGCATCTAATATAATTGGAAATGGTGAAATATAAAGGACTGTCACTGTCTTATTCCACCCCCTCCCCCTCTCAGCCCCCCCCCCCCAGCCTTTTTTCCTGAAATTAACCACAATCCATTATTTCATATACTATATGATCATGTCATTTGGGAGCAATAAGTGACCACATTTCCTCAACTTTATCACCACTGTTCTTGATTCTCTGATGTTAAATTCACTGTATTCCTGATTTCTATTTTGAGCACATATGCTGGCCTTTAATTTGCAATTTACATGGATGATAGGGTGCTATTCAGAAACCTGTTTCTGCTGCCTATGTGATTTTCACCTCACCTCATGTGGTCATTAGGGTGAACAGCATATAATTAACTAAATTCATGTAAAGTCCTGAGTTGCAAATGCTTCTCTCCACACCTAATTTCTAAAAAATATCTAAACATAACCAAAATAAAGCTTCCAGTGACTTAAACCAGCTGTGAGAATCAACTTCTGTTTTCTAGGTATGTGATACTTTGGGCTGTATTCATCCAGCTTATTTGTTTGTTTATTTTATCAGTGATTACACTTGTGTGTCACTCATGGCAGATTAAAAATTATAAGATCTATTTGTGGGCAGGCAGCCAACAGTGAAGCCTGTTTAGCTTGTCTACTTAGCTGAAGCCATATGGACACAAAATTACTTCCCTGTTGCATGTGAAATATTTGCCAAAAAGTAAGATTTTTTTATTTTATAGTTTAAGAGTTTGTTGCATTGTACCCAGAGTGAAACTTTAGATTGGAAATGGAATCAGAGGTTATGAAGACAAGCTTCAAGCTGAGAACTTTCTTGCTGGTGAAATACTATCTTGAGAGGGCAATTAACTTTGTGAAGCAACAGATCTGAAAAGATCTGAAAGATTTTCCAGTAAAGCAGGAATTATTTTGATATTTTCTGTTTCCTGGAAACTTTATGTTCTCTAACTTTCGCCTGAAACTTCAATTAGTCAGGCACTTTTGAATACGAGGGATGATTTTCTTAATCATTGGGAATAATTAAATTAAGACAGCCCTTTGGAAATTGGCATAGATTGGTACATGTGCTACAGCAAAGTTCACAAACCCTGAAGAGGGGAAAGAAGGATAATTTGTGGAGCTCTGTGATATCCCTGAGGTCTATGCCTTTCCTGTGATTGCTTTGCTAAATGGAGAATGTTTGGACTCTCCTACCTGTGGTTTAGCCTTCTGGCCAAAGTTTTCTCAGCCCATTCATTATAACAGTGGCTTTTGCACAAACAGAAAGATTCAGTCTTGTACTCAACATGCTGGAACACTCAGCCTTCTTGTTCCCATAATTGTGTAAAGGAGCAGATAAGTGGCATTGTGGGAATGCTGAGGTAAAGTTGTATCATTGAATTACATACCAGCTACATGATTTTCTAATACTGAAAAAGACGTTCATTGTGGAAGAATTACAGTTTCTGTTCAGAGTAGCTGCAGTCTGCTGGGCTGCAATCTGCAGTGCTCAGTGTCAGAGTGAGGTGGGGGTTAGTTTATATTTTAAAGGGTACAATGTAGGAAAAAAACCTGTACTCTTAAAAGTCCTCTGAAATTTAATGACAAAAGCTAGTATTTTGGTCCTTGCAGTGCTTTCATTTTGTACTATACTTGTAAGCAAAACAATTTTTCATTTTCATATTGTATTTAATGCTTCTGAATTTCTTCCTTACCCTGGTAACCTGTGTGTGGGTCTTACTATATAATCCCTGTCAAGCAGAACTGTCTTGGAATAAATTAGGCAAAGTTCTATTGAATTTATGGCTGAGTTGATAGGTCATTCAAAGCTTATTTATAAACTACAAATATTTTTGTTGATTTTAAACAAAACTCGGGTTTTTTTGACAGGTATCCTATAAGAAGGATGTGCAAGATACTCATAGGTACACTGAAGTGCTGAACAGGCCAGACATAAGGATGGCAACTGAGATAACAAAGATAATAAGTGACGTATGTTCCCCTTTTGCTCTATTTCTATGTTTTTAGATGTGTAATTTTTTAATTCCAATTTTTTTAGATTTTTTTAGGATGCTGCTGAAATTCTCAAATGTCATGAGCAGAAAACCTGCAACCCCAAATCTGATAGGGAGGTTTGATTAAAAAACCCAAAAACCAACAACAAAACCCCCAGTCTTGCCTGATATTTTAAAGTTACCGGTTTGATGTTGACAACATGATCTTTGCAATTATTGATAATTGATTTAAAGCAACATCAAAACTGCTAAAGTTGATTTTGTTTCAGCTTTATTTGTGATAACCATTCTCAAAATAAACAATATGCTTGCATGCTATACTGCACTTCAGAAGACATAGCAAGCCTTTTTTCAGCCTTGTACAGGAGAAGCTTGTGTTCCAGGACTCAGCTTCCTTTCCCCATCTCAGCCAGCAGCCACAGGAAAATGTAATTCCTTGCTGTCCTTCTGAGAGCTGTGCAAAGACGCGGCTTTTTGCATGGAGGCTCTCCTCCCTGAGCTCTTTGCCCTCCCACTGTGACCTTGGCTAATGGATGGGTGAAGGAGCAGTTTGAGAAGCAGCAGTGTATGATGCAGTTTAATATTTTATTGTAAACAAGTCAAACTATATATATATTAAATGCCCTGAGTCAGGATTTTAAATAACTGATAATAATTAAATGTGGGACTGACTAAGTACATATGGAGAGACAGTTTTAAAAGCTCTGCGATTCACATTTAACAGCCAGGATTTTTTTCTATTAAGTGTGCTCAACATGCAGATTTACCAATTCCTGTTCAAGCTCTCTTAGTGTTAGAGTGGCTTTGGGACTTTTATTTCTCCCAGTCTGTTGATATGCTGTGTCCTTGCTGATTCACAGTGCCTGAGTAATTCAAGAAGCCTATTTTAGGCAATGGGTAATTTAGTTTGTGGTATCGCAAAGCACCTATTGTTGATTCATCCGTGCTCTTTTCTAATGCATTGTGGGAACAAATTGCAGCAATTTGCATGGAAGGCAGTTCTGCTGGATGGATCACGTAACATCAACTTTGTGGGACTAATTCTGCTCTGCTACACCAGTGTGATCTCACTGACATCCAGCAAGATCACAGTGGTAAAACTGAGAGTGGAATTTGACCTTACATTTAAAAAAAAGCTGCCCCTCAGCCTAGTTTTATTTCAAGACTACTTTCAGCTGCTACAAATAATCTTGTGTTAACTTTAGACCTTGTCATAAAAAATGCTGAGCCACTGTAATTCATTCTGCCTTGATCAGGAGGACAATATTTCTCAGGCTTAAGCTGTGCATTTGGTTAAAGCTGAATCTTTTTGAATGCTGTGCGTTGTGTTTTACAATAGGCAAATTTTATGTTGTGAAGGAGCTGAATCCTGAGAAGGGTTTTATACAGAGCTGATCAGAACAGTAGTGTCAATGTAGATCATTAAGTGACACTCTTCCAAGTAGCTTTAATGCTTACATTGTTCTTGATAAAACAAAACCAAACAATTTATGAGTGATTAATATCTTTTTTTTTTTTTTAAGGCTGAGTACAAGAAAGGAAGGGGAGAGCTGAATAAGGAGCCTGCTGTACTTGGAAGACCAGATTTTGAACATGCCAAAGGAGTTTCAAAACTTTTAAGCCAAGTAAGATTCTCCATCATTTTACAATGACTTCATTCAGATATCTCATTCCTAGTAATGCAAAGAAATATTTAGATTTTTAGATGATTATCTCTAATTGTGTGAAGATTATGTTCTCAAATTTTTCATAGTATTGCAAAGACTGGTAAATTTAGGATTCTTAGGAAACCAAATACACATTTTTATGCAAAAATACAATGAAGTTTGACTGTTACAACTAATCTCTTGTGGAGATGGTATATATTTATATAGTTTATCTAGGATTTCTGAAGTACTAACTGTGTGTAATTTAGAGGCAAATTTTACTACTCATCCAGTTTGAGTGGAACCTTGCCCTGTGATTAATCCCGCTGCAGTAACTGAGGTCTTTTGTGTAACTGCTTGCTAATGTGAGTAATGGGATCTGAATTTGGTCTGACATGTAAACTACCCACCTTCCCTCCCCCTGAAACTGAACCTTTAATGTACTACTGTTATATATTAACCTCAAAAAAACCCCCAAAACAAACAAAAAAACCCCCACCAATCCCCCCCCCCCCCAAAAAAAAAAACCCAGAAAAAAAGGGCAAATTACTTTAGTCCTTAACTAAAAGGAAAGCTGAAACAGAACTATGCCTTCTTCCTCTTAGTAGTTTTGTACTCTATTTAAGATCTACACATAAGACTCTACTACAGATCAACCTGGCATTGTAAGAACAGAGTTTTGACTCCTGATTATTTTTGTATTTTCTTTTTTTCCATTTTTTTTCCTGAGGTAGTTCTTTAGCAGTACATCGCATAATCCTCTCTAGTAATCCTGTCCAGCTACCCTTGGAGCTTTTGCAAATCGAGAAACAAATTCTGCCCTCCTATATGGGGAGGGTAACACGCTTTGATTGGTGAAGGCTTTGTTAGCCTTCCCAGAGCTAGAAAAAAACCCCACATGTAAACAGTGGATATACTAGAACAGTCTCAGCATCAGTGATGTCTAACAAATACTTGTGATTTGGCTAGATGCTAAACGTCTAGAACTATCATAAAGTGTGAATAAAGTGTGGTAGAGAACAAGCTCTCTGCAAAACAGTGCCATGTCTGCAGGAGATTGCACTCCTTTTGCTGGTATCCTGGGATACCTGCTGCATGATTTCCTGTTTCATACTGGACCATCAAAAACTACACAAAGAGAAAAACAAGGAAATAATTATTTTTTATAATAATTTATTGTTTTGTTGATGATGTGTTCAGAATCAAAATGAGTTTGTCTTTTCCAAATAGTTTTCTGTCTTGCATTTTGTAATGGATCATGAGCTCATTCCTTTGCTGATGGGCAAGTCTACTAAGAGATTATTAGGTATTTAGCATTGTGCAGGCTAGGAGGTCAACTAGTGCTTTCTAGAAAGAGTCAGTGTGGTGCTACTTAGACCTGGGTATTACAGGAAATGGAGTTGTCTGTCATTTAGCAAACACCTTTAGTGGGTTTTAAAAGGGTTCATATTTAAATTTAGTGTGTAATGTCCTTTATTTCCACTCTACTGCCTAAACACTCCTTTCCTTGCAGCCTATTTCAGAACCTAGTGGGCTTGCAGCTGCCTGCTGTCACAACACAAATGGGACCAAACAGGATCCATTTCCAATAACCCTCTTCATCTTCCTAAGCCTGGTACCCATTAGATTCTGGCCAACAATCACAACAAGCAAAAAATACCATCTGGATCATGGGGTCTTGCAGGCTGATGCTGAGCCAGCTGCATGGAAGCTTCATCAACGCACTTCTATCTCATAATTATTAGATTTACTTTTTCTCTTGGACAATGTAAGCTGCATCTGCATACACTTTATAATAGAGTCTCTTAACTGCCAGGGACTGTGATGGCAGCAGTTGTAGCTGAGATTGTTCTGCAGGAGGCAGCATTTACTGTGCAATTTTAACTTCTTTAAAGAGTCCAAATGGTGCAGAAGGTGTGGTAGGAAGGGAGAAGCAGTTGACAAAATTCGTCTTGCTTCAGATTTATTGTAAAGAAGATTGTTACTTAATCACTTAATCTTGGTGGTCTGGACTCTGTAGCCACTAGCCCTGGATCCAGGTTTTGGGATCATTCCTTGTCTTGTCTTCTCCTCAGTCTATATTGTTGTGTCCGGCTGCAGTGTGTGTGACAGGGAATACACTTTTCGAAAGAAAGACAGTGCTTCAGCCTGACACTCCACTGCCAGCCATCTGCCTGTGGCCACAGGTAGGGTGTAAATATCGGGCAGCTCTCAGCAGCAGGGAGGTGCACCCAGCAACTTTCCATCTCCTCTGAAAGGGAAGGCAGTGGCCATGAGTTGTCTAATGTTTTTATGTATTATTTGAATCATTATAACACTTAGACACACTAATCATAAATCAAGAGCACAGAAAAATGAAGATGACCCCTGTGTCCAAAGAGCAGAGTGGTGGGGCAGGATGACGAATGCACCTGTGCTGGAGGAGAGGAAGAGATCTAAATATGGTTCAGTCATGTCAGTCCTCTTCATGCAAGGATCATGAAAAAGGCTTGTAACAATTATGTGAATTAAAAAATAGTAATGTTACTGATCCCTTTATTGTCTCCAGATTTTCTGGTTCAAGGTTTACATCCATTTTTCAACAAATGAGAGAATTATAAACTTTTTGTGCTAAAGTTGATAATCTCACTTAATAACTTGAATCTATAAGCTGCGACATGTAGAGAAATATTAGTTATTTGACCCTCACAGTAAATTTGCAAAGTTGACAATTCTGATGGATGTAATGGGAAGAGAAGATGATAACATGTTTTAATGTGGTGCATATGGGTAGGTAATTTAGGGAGTATAGAGTACAGGAGCAAGAAGAGGTCAGGCAGTGTGGGTGTAACTAAGGGAGAAAGCAATCAAGGCAAGCAGGAAAGCAAACAAAGCGAAGAAAATAGTGTTAATATTTGACTGGCACTCAAGGCTCTACAAAATCAGTGTTTTTTTCCTCTCTCTCTTATTTTTTCCCTTTTTTTATTTAACAAAGCTTTGACAACAACAGCAGCAAAAATAATAGCTCCCAGAACTTGTATATTTACCCACAGCACGTGGCAACCTTTTTCTGTTGATTTTAAAACAAATTTAAAACAGAAACTGTGTTAGCTCTTGTGAAAACATGAAGCCTGTCAATTTGCTGAGTGTACATTGTATAATTTGGACAGTTTTTTCTTTTTTTTTTTAATTAAAACAAGCTCTTGTTTATGTACTCTTTATGCCTTCTAAAGCATTTTATTAGCTTTTTCAAAGATCTGCTGATACAAAGTGTTCCCCTTATGGTGCTCAGTAACTGGTTTTAGGAGGAATAATTTTGGATATTTGTATTTGTTGCTGGATCTGGTTCTTATTGTTTCCGGGATAAATTTGTTAGAGGTAGGATCTTTTTCAAAATGCACCTTCTCTAAGATTTTCAGTAACAACACAAAGAGCCTAGGATATTAATATTCTTGCTTTGCTTTAAACTCTTCTAGTGCTTTAAGTAATGAATATTTCAAGTTTGCTCTTTTTTATGTTACATTTCCTTCAATATATATATATTCTGACAAACTTTTCCTTTTTTTAAGATGTTTTCATATGGTCATGAGGAAATACTTTAGCTGCAAATGTGTCTTCTTCATCCTGGGATCCCAGTGGTTGAATGATTCAATTTTTGTAGTTTCTTTGTAAATCTGAACAGTGGGTGATGTCATCCACTTCTGAAACTGAACACTCCCTGTGTGAACAGCTTTGAACTACAGATTTGATTTAGGAATGTTGTTGCTAAGCTTCAAAAGACACTGCTCTGTCCAGCTGCAATTCTGACTTTTATAGGTTTTGTGCAAGGCTGATGAGAACTTTGTTTATCCAGGCCTAATTTAATTCTAGTTGGATTTTTCAGGTATGTTGTTGTGTTAAAAGTCTGCAGTCTGCTCTTTCTTATGCAACCATTAGAGAGCAACCTCCACACATTTCGTTTAAATTACCACCCCACCTCCCTAGAAATCTCTAAAAAAAAATAAACAAACTTAAGACTTTAATGAAAGTGGTAAATAAGTAACCATCTTTTTAAGCCCTTATTAAAGTAAAGCTCTCAGTTAATGATGAAATTTGTAGTAAGTGTCCATTAACAATTATGAATTCTGCTCTCACTTGTTTGCTCTTCCACCATATTATAGCATTGCTAAGACCTTCCCCCTTCAGATGGTTGAGGAATCACATGAAGTATTTTTCTTCCTCATTTTATTCAGAATCTTTTCTCTTAGGTATATATTTCCCTCTTTAAACTGCATTCATATCTTCAGCCTGTTCAAAGAAGGATAAGTACTGTGTGTGTTCTCTCACTGTGACTCATCCATGGGCTTGGTCTATTTAATTCACCCTCTCCCACCCCATGCTTCCTTTCAAAACAGAGAAAGAAACAGGAAAATGTTGATAAAAGAGAAAGTGGATGTCTATGTAGCTTTCAGTGTGACAAATCCCCTATGACAAGTTGGTCAAATGACTGCTAGAAGTCCTCTGGAGATGCTGGTGGGGTCAGCAGATATTACTGCATGTCCTCCATTCTGCCCCAGAGCGACCCGTGCAATGGCATGGGGGAGGAGAGCAAAGGCAATAAGCTGAGCAGCCAGAGGAGGCAGCAGGGCCTGGAGTTACCACGACAGCCCTCACTGCAACAGGATTGTTTACAGTCACATTGGTTGGGGTATTCTTAAATGTGGGACCCTCCTGCACATCGGCATCAGGACCCAGCTCTGAAGGCAACGCAAACGCCCTGAAGATTGGGCTCACTGGCCCCTGCTCTTTCCTACACTAGCAGCAATGTGATCTGAAGTGATATTAAAGAGAATCTATTACCAGAACCTCTAGATTGAAATGTGTTGCAAAAAAAATATTTTAAAAGATGGCATGAAACAGCTGCAGCTGGAAGATGGCAAGCCAGATGTGAGGAGAGGTCCCTTTGGCACCAATGCCTTCCCACGGACCAGCATTCTCAAGGGCCACGTTGTGCATTCGATCTGTGTGTACGTTGGTGGCCATTTGTTGGTCGGGCAGTTGGCAGGAGCTGCATATTTAAAGTCGTGTGCATGGCATTGTTATGAAGCAAGTAAATGAGTGAAAGACAGTTTTGCTCACTATGCTGACTTGATCTCTGGTTTAGGAGGCTTTTTGAATGACATATTGCAGCATTGCCTGATTTTCATTAGAAGGCAAGTTTTGGATACACCTTTTAAAAGAGAAAATCTCTCTGATTTATTCCTTCACTGCTCATACAGAACATGGATTTGCCTTGGTCTTTGTATTCAGATATATGCTTTTGCTCTTGATCCAAAGCCAAGGCAAATATCAAACAATATGTACCAGATGAATTTACCAGAAGGCTATAGGTACTCTGTTCTCGAGTTAAAGATTATAAAATTCATCATGTGTTCAGATGAAGTTTCTCTTTACCAATATTTTAGAATTTCCTTTCTTAGAAAAGTTAACAAGTGCTGGAATAATAATGTAGCTCTTGAACATATGTGGCTGCTTTCTGTTTGGGTAGCTTAGTTTTGGTTTCTTGTTATCCTGATTAATGAAATATTGGGCATTGTGGCTAATGGTAATATGGTTATGTAAGCTAAACCATGTTAAGGGTCTTTTGAGGCAAGGAAGAACTAAAAAGGAAAAAAAGCCCCACCCTCTTCCCACAACAAAGCTGAGAAAAAATTAATTTTTGAAGAAGGTTGCTTGAGGTAGTTTAACCACTTTATCAGACATTCATGTGGGAATAAAAAAAAGGAGTAGGAAAAATTCTGCATATTTATTTAATGCAGAGTGTGATAAATTATAATGAATGTTGCAAAGGCTTATATATTAGGTGTCTGACTAATATTCATAAAAGCAGCATAATTCAGACTGAACTTTATTCTCCTCCATTATACCCAGCTGTTGGAAAGAAGCAAAGATATGTGCAGAGTCTCCAGATGTTTGATGATCCCACATAAAGGGGGCAAAGGAGGGAGATATACTTTTTTCAATTTCATGTTTTTGAATTCTAAATTCAGTTCTTCAGCATGTCTTACAGAATTTTTTAATACTGTTGTCTCAATATTTGTGTATTGCTCTTCTTAAGTATGTCATTCCCTCTGGTTTGTTTTTTTTTTTTTTTGAACGAGAAGAAAAGAGAGTGAAATTGGTGGCAGACAGTCATAGCATACTTTCTAGCACTGTAATGAGCTGGGGATAGTCCCTAAGAAAGGATTACTACAGAGAGATTCCTCAGTGTCTCAAGGGAAATTTCTGGCGGAATTTAAAATAGTCCTGGGGGCTCTGGTGACAGTCTAGCACAGTGCGAGTGACACGTGGACCTGGTGGTGGGAAGACAGCTGAGTGGGAAGTTTGATTCTGGCTTCCCATTTTCAAGTGGTTGAAAAATTTAAAGGTGATTTGTTTTAAAAATTTTGCAATTTATTCATCTTGGATTTTTTCTTTTGTTAAAATCACAGTTTTGATGTTAATCATGAATTGAACAATTATTATTGCTAGTCAAACAATTCTGATTTATTTGGTTACTCAAGTAAGTCATGTGGTTTTGTTTCTTTTTTATAAATCCTTCAGCACCAGTAGTTGCATATGACAATCTGAAAATTTTATTGAAATTCAGATACATAAAACTCAATTTGAAACCAACAGAAGACAGTCACAGGTGTGGCTAAACTGAGCTTTTTTAAACATTTCTCAAACATTTACGAATAAAGTAATTGCCTTCAATAAGTTTCTTTGTAGTCTGAATTCTCTGTGCCTTTTTTAAGTGCTATGTGTTAATATGAGACTTGTTTGTTCTGGTGAAAGGTGAAATACAAAGAGCAGTTCAGTAAGGAAATGAAGAGCCACCACTACAATCCCCTCGACAGTGCTTCCTTCAAGCAAGCAAAGATTGCATCCACCTTGGCAAGTGATGTAAGTTAACTGGCTGTGTATTTTACGTGCATTTACATCCTGCTTAACCTTTGTTCACAAGTAGGATTTCTTTTGTCACCTTACGAATTACACTGAGCTGCAGTCTCTGCTATATGGTGTGTAGCATCCAGAGCTTAATTTTGTGTGTCAAAAGGCATGACTGCTTACTCTGAGTTAATTGCCTTGTACTTGGTCACTTTGTATTTGGAAAGTAAATAACAGGTCTAGAGGGCAATTCTTCTCACCTGTTGTAGGTGCCTGTCTTTAGAGGAGTGAGGTGCTGGCATCTCTCCAGTGCTTTTAGAAGGAGGTTGCATGAGCAGTTCAGATTTGGATGTCTGTCTTTTCATTCTGCTGGTTGATCTTCTCAATGGTATTACAAAATACAGCAGTCTGTGGGTTTAGCAGTGGCTGTCTGCTGCTGGAGCCAGTCTGGAGAAAACATCTATATGGAGTGATAATGCTGTTGGGATGATATATTTAGAAGTGTGTTGAATGGTAGAAATGTGAGCTCTCCTTTGAGGCTGTGATCCCAACAGACAAGAGACAAGCCTTAATTCTGTAGTCTAGTGTTTCCAAAGTGTGGGGCACCATGTAATGGCAACAGGAGGGACTGGCTCTGGGAAGGGTACAGTAGAATATGTAATTGTTTCCGAAATCTACGTGTATAGTATCAAATCAATTGAAGTCATTATTATTGTAAGAAATGTGCAAATTGAATATCCTTGATTTAGAGTCTGCCTAAATCAGTGAAGAACACAATACATATGTGGAGATGACTAAAGGTATTTTTAAATGTTTTTTTCATCCAAGATAATGTGGCTAGTTTTCTTTCTGTAAAAGTGGATATACAGCTAGCAAAAGTATGGAAAATCCTGCTGTAGGCTGATAGGGGGTTATCTTCTGCTACTTCATTAGGTGATTAACTTTTGCTGTAGACCAACATATTGCTTACATTTGCTGGAAGCAATATAAATTAGATAAAATATCCAGGAGCACTTCCCTTTTACTGCTATATATACAACTTTTTAAATTAGTGAGTTAGTGTAATGCCTGAAGCAGGAGGAAAAGAAGAAGAATTAACAGTGTTTAAAATGAACAGACTCAAAGTATTAAGGAAGATAATCTTGATGTCAGTAGGGGGTGGGAGAGGAGGGGAGAGGAAAAAAGAAAAAAAATAATTCTAGTCTGAAAAGTTAAAATTCATACGAAGTCTGATTTTGTTGTAGGTGTCCTTTTTGGAGGAGAAGTTTGAGTAGTTCCCAAATACTTACTCAGCAGATTGAATCCTATATTGATTTTTCCTTTTCTTCCAAATAATAGTAGATGACCACCATCTAGTGGCTGGTAGAGATTGTTCAGGCAAGCACTTCGTGCCTTCTGTTTCTGGGCAGCCACACTAATACAAAGCTGTGAAATATTTTGTTAATCTTTAGTTTGCATAACCTGAATTCTCTTTCCAGGTGAATTACAAGAAAGATGTGGAAAGACTACATGATCCAGCATCTGATCTACCAAACCTGCTACATTTAAATCATGCTTTAAGAATCAGCAAAATGCATAGTGATGTAAGTTGTCTTTTTAAGAATGACCTGAAAGATAAATGTAGTATGAATGGTCACTGTGGGAAACAAAATTTTTAGTACTTGCTTCATGGTCTCACGTGTAATAGACTATAGTGTTGTAACCATAGTAGATGAGGGGTGTACAGAAGAAAAATGGGTTTTTAAGAAGACATATTTCAGTTATTAGAACAAATAATATACTGTGGAAGAATCACACAGACTTCTGATGTTAAGTGTTTATTCTTATATGTTCTGAAACCTGGTCTTGTTTTTCCTTTGTTCTGAGATACTTCTTTCCTTGCAAATCTTGTTTTGTCTAAGATCTTGCTTTCATCTGCAAGTGTCTGTACAGAAATGGCCATTATGCTAGTTTAATATTTGGACTTCTCTCATGAGCACCCTCCTGAGTGCTGCCTTCCCTTAGGGCTTCTCTGCCTAAACCTTTTTTCCCCTCCTAAATATCTGAGGTTTCCTACACTGGGTCAAAATAGGCACATGCTCCAGTGGGCCATGTAGTGAGATAAGCCCTTTGATGGGGCTGGTGGTGTGACACATGGTAGTGGTGGGGGTTGAAACAGAAAGGAAGAGCTAGGACATCCCTGGTTCCTGTGCCACGGTGAAGCTTCTCTCCCACTCCAGGAGCCCCTATGCTGCATGCACGGTGTCTGTAGGCTGGTTAACTGCATTTGCCATCTTTACTCCAGAAACCACAGAAGACCTGCAGAACTGCTGTGGAGAGGCATGACTGGATAGTATTGGGAAGGAACATTGCTCTGTGGTTGGCAGGAGTTGAGCTGAACAGATTTCAAGACAGATTTGAACTTCATCAATTGTCATCTTAAATGAGATAGAAACCTGGCCTTTCCCTTAGGCAGATCACATCTTGCAAAATTTCTTTCTTTTGCCCGTGAAGAGTTAATTTATAATGTCTATTCACTCGTTGGAGGACTCTGTAAATACTAAGTCTGATTTTTGCATTGTCCAGATGCTGATGGGTATTTTTTCTTGCTACAATCAGCAAAAATAATACTTTGCCAGTCCTTAATCTTTCCACTAACTACTTACCTTCTGCAGAAATCCCATTTTCACAGTCCTTCTCAGATATAAGCCACCAGTGACACACTTTGATTTTAAAGTGGTTGACTCTTCTGCCTTTCTCCCTGCTTTTCCAGTACCTTCCGTGTTTTTTCCTCTTTATCTTTTCAGAGCACCTACCACATCTGTCTTGAAATCTGCTTCCATTGTATGAAACAGTCTTCCTGACTATAGTGTTGACTGATTCCAAAGACTGATTATATAGTCTGGTTTTTTCCTTCTGAAACACTGAACTGTTGCTGTTTCCCTGCAGTATACCTTTCTCCATTGAACTTTGTGCTTCTCTTCATCTTTTGCATGACATAGCTACACCTGCACCAGTGTCACAGATTGAAACCTGTATGATTAATTAAACTCATAAATTCATATGGTTAATTGAATGAATGAGGTTGCTGATTGACCTAGAGCATAGAAGTGTGTGCAACTTTTTGAAGCACATATGCTGTAATACCAATGCAAGGCTGTTATACAAGTAACTTCAACAGGAATAAATTCCAACAGTTAAGAGGAAAGCTTGATGGGAATCTTTGGACACAAATAGACTGATTTTGACAGGTTGAACTCATTCTGGTTTTATTATTTTGATGAGGAAGAGATTTTTTACAAGGTGGCATTCTTCCCTCATATGGTATTGTCCTGGTTCCAGTTGGGATAGAGTTATTTTTTTTCCTAGTAGCTGGTACTGTGCTGTGTTTTGGATTTAGGATGAAAATAATGTTGGTAACAATTTGGTTGTTAACCAAACACTGATGGTTTGGATATTGCCGGGCAGTGCTTACCCTAAGTCCAGAACTTTTCAGCATCTCATGTAGCCCTGCCATTGAGGTGTCTGGGGCTGCATGAGAGGCTGAGAGAGGATACAGCCAGAACCGCTGACCCAAACTGGCCAGAGGGATATTCCACATCATATGGTGTCATGCTCAGCACATAAATTAGGGACAAGCTGGCTGAGGACTGCTCCTCAGGAACAGGCTGAGCATTTGTCAGTCGGTGATGAGCAGTTATTTTTCATTTGCATCACTTGCTTTTTTTCTTGAGATTTATTTATCTTTCTATTAGTTTTAATTATTGTTTATTATGATGACAAAAATTTATTTTATTTAAATTATTGAACTGTTCTTATATCAAACCATATGTTTTCTTGCTTTTACCTTTCTGATTCTCTTCCCCATCCTCCTGGGGTAAAGTGTGTTAGCAGCAGTGTGGGGCTTAGTTGCTGCCTGTGATTAAGCTGGGACAGGTATACATGCAGCATGAACTATGGAGACATAAAATTTAACATTTGATATATGTATCAGAGCTATTTTATTATTTTTCACGTTTTAAGTCTCTGCCTGTTGTAGAAACTTTGAGATGCTAACGAACTACAGGCTAAAAAAGGTGAACCTAGATGTATTTCATTTTATGGATTGGGGTAAATAAATAGAACTTAAGAGACTGAATCTGGTGCTTGTAGTTTAATGTAGAAAAAGTAAATGAGATTTGGACAATTTGTTTTTATGTAAGCATTATTTTTTATTTTGTTCCATTGGTTGAGGAATGGAGTAAAAGTATGAAATCAATATCTGTAGATGGAGGTAATTTTCATTTGTTTCCACTACAGAAGTGATCTTGTTGTGTGACATTTATAATTCTTTCCACTAGGAGGCAGAACTAGACTGTCATATGTGTTCCTTTGCACATCAAATGTAAACAATAACATTTATTTTCTATCAAACATAAACATTTGAGTTTTGGATTAGCAGGACAAACATTTTCTCTAAGAATGTACACAAATTATTTTTTTCATATCATTTTTTTATTTCATCACTGTATTTTAAATTAAAAATTGACGGAACTCCTGAATTAGCAGGCCTCAAATACATTTTCTTCTATGGTCTTTCTTCTATATTATTTTAAATTGTGTCTAAATTCCAAAACCTTCTGGATTTTGTCTGTGAAAACATTCTTGGACATTTTTTATTTCAGTATGAATATAAGAAAAGCTAGAGTTTCTATCGTTTCACCCTGAACAAATCCATCACGAAACAAATGTGGTGCTTCAAAATCAGGTATATGCAACCACAAACATCTCTTGTAAAGAGAAAAATGCAGCATTCTAACAGTGATTAAATCAGTCACTAAGCTGCATGACAGATTACAGTGAGATAGTACATAGTCAGTCAGAAGCACCCCATAAGAAGACAGTTTTTTGCAGGATCCAAACCTAATGCAGAAGCCTGACAGGGGAAGAAAAATTCAGACTTCACTGTTTTTGAAGAGACAAGTAAATTAAATTGACATTACTCATTATGAATACAATATTTTGATTTGTAGCAATTTGCTTGTGTAGAATCTTCCATCATACCCCACACTGATTGATTGAGAGAAGTAATATGTTTGCTACGCTTAAAAGAGTGTGAGGGAATGAGTTCAAAAGGCTTCTCCAGGTTTCCAAACAAAGTGTATTTGCTTTGTGAGTTAGCATAAAGTCATAAGTTGATGTCTTAACCCTGTGTCCTTCAATGTTATTTTGCCTCTAGCTTTAAGGTCATGGTCCCTAGTAGCTGTGAGGGGAATACTGGTGGAAGACCAGATCCTACTGAGGCATTAGTTTTCCTTCCCTTCTCCCTCCCACAGGTACAAACAGAAGTGCATTTACGAGTGGTGTTCCTGTGCCTGAAACAAAGACCTTTGGGGCCTGGCTGTGAAACAGATTTTGTTGTTACAGTAAATGTATTATTTTATGCAAACATGACAGGGAATCCTATCAAAAAAATGCCAGCTGTTCAGACATAGGTCATTTGGCCAAAATCATGCAGTTGAGTTTAAGGATTGTGATTGATGCTCCTCACTCCTGCTGTCCTCAACGTTCACAATTTTTGGCTTTGATATTTTGAAGAAAAGAAATAAATGACTCCCGAAAAAAAAAATTGCCTTATCTAGCTGGCCTGTTTCTCCAACAGGTTAATTTTGGGAGGAGTCTTCCAAGTCAAAACCTCTAAGGAGCATGGCTAAGACAGGATTTGTCTGTTGCCAAGACAAGCAATCAAATCTGGCATTCTGTCAGCTGTTAACAGACTTTATTTTAATTTTCCTAGGTCAAGTACAAGGAGAATTATGAGAAATCTAAAGGCAGATCGATGCTAGAGTTTGTGGATACACCAATGTATCAAGTTTCAAAGGAGGCTCAAAAGATGCAAAGTGAGGTAAGTAAAAATGTGTGCTTGAAGAAGTAAAACTTAGATCAACAGAGATGTTAACAGACATCATCAAGAAAATTTATGAAGAGGAGTGTAAATTGAGGATATGGTAGTATTATACTGAGTAGTTTTCTCTGCTATTCTGTAGCTCAGTTCTTCAATTTTTTTTTCTTGAAAGGCCATTAGTGCTAATACTACACAGAAATTGTATGTAGCATAATTTAATTGAGAAGCTCAAGAGGTCATCTAGATCAGAGATTACTAATTTTTTAACTTTTCCCTTTAATTCCATCATTAGTGAGGGAATGGTTCTCATGTGTGAGCAAGTGAAGCCACAAAACTCAGTTCAACCCCATGCCTTAAGTGAAACCTGCTCCCCAGCAAGGGGGAAGGACTGTTCCCAGGCTCCAGAACAGTCACAGGCTGCCCTGTGTCAGGCTAGGTATTTTTTGTTTTTAAAAAATGCTTCAAGTGATAGAGATTTTGTGACCTCCCATGCAATCTAGTTCAGTGCTTCACCATCCATCCTGAGCGAGAGTATTTCCCTGTGTCCCCATGCTGCAGTTTGATTCCATTATTTTTGCTGTGTCATGAAAAACAAGTGACCTCATGCTCTTGGTAGGAACTTTAATGAGTTTCAAACCATTACCTTGTGTGCAATTTGTCTTCTCTTTTTTCTGCCAACTGAACTATTTCTTTCATAGATCAGGTTCAACTTTCTCTTTGGAAATACCACACACATATTTTTGTCTAGATTGCCTCTCTCTTGTGGAGATAATCTAGATAATGAAATGAGTAATGAAGTTGCTTATTAGTGTGATGACTAATTTATGGCATGTTTATTTTCTGGTCCTGTATAAGTGTTCTTTTTGAAATATGGTTAGAATTGCATATGCATGTACAACTAATTGTAGGCTTTGCTTCAATAGAAAATGTATCGCAAAGATTTTGAAGAAGGGATCAGGGGAAGACCCTCACTGGATTTAGACAAGACTCCAGAGTTCTTGCATATAAAACAAGTCACTAACCTTCTGAAAGAGGTAAAGGATTTTTATATATATATACTGTTGTTAATGAGCAATAAGGAGCATTGCTGCCAGCTTCTGAGTGCTGAATAACTTAAAGTTAACGTGGTAGCTGAATACAAGTCACTTCATGAGTAGAAATTGCTTCACATCATTTTGTATTCTGATTAGTCCTGTAGTAAGGAAATTATGAAGCTCAGCACACCTGATTCAGAAAACCACCATTTTCTTTTCAGATAGATGAAGCAGTGGAAAGGAGGATTTCTGTTGCTGTTCAGATGGCAGTTTTTCCTTTTGAGTAAATATTTCACATTTTTGATAGTCTGTTACACTTATATGGTTTCCTTGAGCTGTGTCTGGTCACTTTGAACTGATTTAATTCAAATAATTATCTATCATACATGCTATGGATGAAAATAAAGAAGACCAAAATTCCATAATATAGCTGCGATATTACAAAATCTGCTTTGAGTAAATTTTGTTAGAAGGTACAGGTTTTCTGTGTGTCCACTGTTTCAAGATTTGTCAAATGTTTTTCAGTTGTATGTGTCATTACAAATGAAATAGTTTTTTTCTGTAACTGAGAATCCTTCCAGTCTTTTTATGTTGTTATTCAAAATTGGTTTCCTGTCAGGTTTTGAGTATTGGTTGGTTCTGTAGAAACCAGTTACTGTTTGATCAAATTTACAAGATCTAGAACTGCTAGAAGAGAAAAGCAGAGCTGCTAGGTATCTTCCCTTTGAATTTGGAAGCCAACAGTATCTTGGTTGTATTTATTATATTAAGAATTGATTTTTTTTGGTTTTGTTCAAAACAAATTGAAGATGATAGAATTAAAATCCTTTGAATCTTTTTCCTTTTCTGGTTCTTTCTACAACTTATCCCAGTCTATGCTAGATTTCATACATAAAAAGAAAAAATCTTTTCAGATTTTCCTTATTATTTTTGCTCTATTAAATAATTTATTCTGATAAGCCTGGCTGTCAGGTAAGCAAGTCTCAGGCTGGGTCTAGTTTGTGAAGTACTATTCTGTACATACATCTCATGTATACCTACATACTAGGGAAAAATGCAAATGCTGTAATTTTGTTTAGTTCATCTTGCTGCCTGCTGAATGCCCACAGAAGTGGTTACTGCACATGTAATATGCTGTAAATGGAGCTTCCTCCATAGTGCTATATGTATTAAAGTGTTCCCTAATTCTTACCTCCTCAAGTTTTATGGCTCATTACTTAGGGAATAAACCATGCTTATAAGCCAAAGGGGCATATGAGAAAATGGAAATGATATTTTAATACATAATTGCATGAATTTCTTATGGTTTTATATCCATAGACAAGGAACATATTCCAAATCCAAATATTGCAGAGGTCAAATTAATTATTGTCTTTCATAATTCAGCAAAATTATGTATTTCTTCATAGTCAAGGATGTAGCTCAGTAGTTTTGCTTGAAGGTTCATAATAAACTTTATATAGATACTGCACAAAACAGGAAGAACCTGGAGTAACTGAAAAATGAATGAGTTTTTCAGAAGATGAACTTTCTTCTCTGGAACCGCATTCACAACTCCTTTAGAAGAGACAGATGAACTAAATAGTTCTGAATTAATAGAAGTTGTTTTCTGCTTATTGTAGGACATGCTTGTGATGATAAAACAATCTTCTTTAAAAATACCTGTTTTCCTTTCATTTAAATTAAGAGCTTATAGAGAGATAAAAGTTCTTGCTGCTGCTTATGAAATTTAATACATAATTAGGAGTATTAATTCATGTCTCTATAAATCCTTCTTCTATATATTTTCTTCAATGTTCTAATTTCTTTGCTTATAAAAGCCCAATCCTCACCCAGAGACAAGAAGAGCCAATAAAAATCAAAGATTTCAGTAGGCTTACCTCAGCTCTCTAGGAGCTGGGAAGAGGAAAAAACCCCAGATGTCTGTTGGCAGGCTGTAGTGTGCTTTGAATTTTATACTGAACATTTGAGTACTCTGTAGGCTGCAGTTGCTGAATGCTGATAGGTCATATCAGTGCAGTGTTTAAGAGGCACAGGAGTGGGATGGTAGGAATATTGCTCCTACATTACAATCTATCAAGCAGTGGTTTTAATAGGTCCTACTATGGTGTTTGGGGAATCCATCCTAATTGGGATGCCATTAGTGGAACAGAGGTAAAAACTGCAGCACAGCAAGTATTGGTCTGCAGAAAGAAAATGTTACTGCAGCTAAAATGTCTGTCTAAAGACCGTGAAGGCCCCTAAACAATGTGCTAGTTGTGTATGGAAGAGGACTGGTTTTCAAGAACACAACCAAATCATTAAAATCTTCTCATTTTTCAACATTGTACCTTTTGATTTCACAATTTCCAATTCTATTTTAACTTTGAAATCTGTACTTCAGCTAATTCATATTTCATAGAAATTTCAAAGAGAGCCTTCAGACATTTAATAAGTGACATCTTTTTTCAAGATCTTGCACACAATATTAAGAGGAGAAATCTCTCTTGCTCACTTGCCTTTTTTTTTTTTTCAAATCCTTAGAAAGAGTATCGGAAAGATTTAGAAGAAGGGATGAAAGGAAAAGGAATGACAGTGTTTGAAGATACACCAGATTTGATTAGAGTGAAAAATGCAGCACAGATACTAAATGAGGTATGTTATGTTTTCAAGGTTATTAATATCACAGAGGGTGCACCTTTTATGTTAAACGCAATGGAGAAGGTTCCATATTTTTTTAACATAATCTACAATGAAATACTTAAGTATTGAAACTAAGGCTATTTCTGTTTTGCTTTAAAAACACAGTAAAATTTTGATAAAAATCAACTTAGGACAAATATTTCAGATTTTCAGGCAATTAAAAGGTTAAAGGTGATCGTTGATGGGGTCAATAAACACAGTATTTTGAACGTGCTCTGCTGAGCACACAGACTTTCTGAACACAGATTCCTCAGGGTGGTCTTCCAAAGGCTGTCTCTGGGTAGCAGCAGCAGTGCTGGGGGATGTGAGGAGGGAAGAGAAACCTCATGCTGCACACTATGCCTGTGAAGAATATATATTATATATATATATATATACTTATTTTAGATATGTATTTTATATTCATTTAATATGTGTGTATATATTATCTCTATATATATATGTATATGTGTTTATTTGCACACATATACCTACTTAGCCATAAAAGCCAGAGGGAATGCCATGCATCGGGACGATCTGACTGCTGTAAAGAAGTCAAGGAATATGTAGCTGCAACTCCTAGGATTATCTTTTCCTTGGTGTTTTACACAATATGAAGCCTGGAGAAAACATCTACCATCCTACTTCTAGCAGAGAGGAATTGAGAGATTATGTCTTTCTGCAGGTTAATTTACACTTTTTGCAAAAAATTGTGTTTTGCAAAGAAGAGAGTTGTTTTATCATATTTATTTCCACATTAGAATGAGACAGAGATGGAAGATTGAAGGCCTTTTTCCTCTTGTTCTTGTAGGTGATCAGACCAATGCAATGAGTAGAAACATATCCTTCTTTTTTCGAGCTAATGTGCAATCTAAAAATAATTTGCAAACAGGAAAAGGAGCATTTTTTAATTGTTTGTATGTATTTTGAAAAAAGTTTTCTACAAGCAGAGATGAACTAGAACAGAAAAAGAGTGATTACTACTATAGTAGCAGAAATAGCACTGGCTGAGAGTATTTTTTTTAAATAAAAAAGTACAACTATTGTATAAAATATTTCAGTATTACATTTTAATATAATTTGCTGATGAACTAGTAATATATCCTTGCTTGGGTAAGATGAAGATGAAATATTCATTTTGTTTTCAGTTTATTGCTTATTTATAATTTATGTTGTGAGCCAAAACCAGCAATCACAGATGAGTACTGCCACTTGCCTAATGGCTGTGATTCAGGAAAGGCCTATTAAATGAATAAATTACAACTTCCTGCTCTGGAAGTTCACTGGAAGCAATTCTGTATGGTATTGAATTTCTAACATGTAGTCTTTTCATAAATAAAATATTTTCTTAAAAGAAAATGTGTTTCAATTAGGCTGGCACAAAGTACTAGCTTATTACACTATGTTCTGCAGTGCTAAATTTCCCCTCTACTTTAGAGGATAATTGTAGCAAGCTGTACGGACTGATCTCCTTCCACCCTCTGCCACATTAAAAATACCTTCTAAAAGTTTTCCTCCTGTAGTTTGTTATGTGTTTTTTTCTGACAACAGCTTACCAACAGTCTTGAGAGTTGTGACCCTTAGCTTGAGAGTTTTGATTGATTCAAAATCCTAATTTTCGATCTGTTGTGTAAAAAAAACCCCAAACCCCAAAAACCCAACAAAAAATCTACCTCTAACTCTCTGGATACTGTGAATATAATGTGTAAGTTTTATCTTCACAGAGACAATACAAGAAGGACCTGGAAACTGAAATTAAAGGGAAGGGCATGGAAGTTGGTCCAGATACACCTGAGATAAGACGAGCCAAGAAAGCTTCTGAAATTGCAAGCATGGTCAGTACTGTACCTGGTGCAATCTTTCCATTTGACAGAATGCATCAAATTATCGTCATTGAGAGGTCCAGGATTTGGCCAAACTAAGCAGTAGTTATACCACAGATTTCACCAGGTAGCTAATCTGTTAAGATGCATAGAGTCTGGAAGTTGCATAATCAGCATATGGGAGAAAGTTACTTAAAACTACAGAACTTTGAATTTGCCATCCTCTTTTGCAGGTTGTACTTGTTCCTCATGAACTATGCCTGGCCTGGGATGTGTTTGATTGTTGTGGGCTCTACTGCTCTTTGGTCTAAATAGCTACTTATTTAGTTACTGCCAAATGATAGCAGAGTCAGAGAGATGCTAAAACCTTGTTACCCCAGTCTTGCAAAGCATGGCAGAGAGAGGAAGTTGCATCCACATGTGTCTGTGACTGTGGCTCCCAAAACTGCAAAGACAACTAGTGGAATCACACAGATTAAATTGGGAAAAATTTAAGAATTTTGCTGTCAAACATGAGTATTTCCAATGCTGTTCTTTTCAGAAAGAATACAAGAAAGACTTAGAGAATGAAATTAAAGGAAAGGGAATGGAAGTGAGCACAGACACCCTTGATATACAACGAGCCAAAAAAGCTTCTGAAATTGTCAGCCAGGTGAGTATACAATTAAACGCTTTAAGATTACTTTGAAATTAAACCACAATGAGATGTTAAAAACAAAATCTTCTTGAATATTCTTAAGAATTTCTTTCAAAGTCTGACCAGTATTATCAGAATAGCTTTGAAGACAACATGTAAAGATAATTTTAGAATTAGTTATGGAGGTTTTTTTCCCTTCTATTTTTTCTTCAGAAAGAATATGAAAAGGATCTGGAGACTGAAATTATAGGGAAAGGAATGAAAGTTGGTCTATATACTCCAGAAATACAAAAGGGGCAAAAGGGCTTCAGAAATAGCAAGCCAGGTAGACATAGTCAAAGGCTGAATGTTTTAATTCTGTGTAACATTGAGTACCTGATATACATTGCTCCAAATATTTCTTCTCTAGCTCTGTAGAGGTTTTCATACCCATACTAAGTTAATTTACATGTAATAAAACATCTGAACTACCCGATTCTTATTTGACTCTAAGCCTGTTATGTCATGTAAATTGCATTTACTTGTTTACATCTACCTGTAGTTTTTTTTGACATTACCTAATGGCATGTTACACATATCCTGACAGTGAAGAAAAAATATATATGAGGATATATCATATATGAGGATATATTATATATATGTATATTATATATTTTTAGTGTGGAGGACAGTGCTGGGTGTCCCACACAGACAATGGTAACAATATCATGGAGGAGAGAGGTTGAAATAAATACTAGACAGGGATGAGGAGACTCATCAGCAATAAGCATCTTTTGGTTTGGTTTTGGAGCCCAAAAAAGCAAGAAATAGACATTTAAAAACTATTTTTCAGAAAATGTACAAAGATGAAGCAGAGAAGATGCTCTGTAACTATTCTGCTGTCACAGACACTCCTGAGATGGAGAGGATAAGAAGTATTCAGAAAAACATCAGTTCAGTGAGTAATAGTGCTTCTCTCTTTGCTTGTAACTTTTCAGATATTTTTCATTTTAAATAGGCTCTCTTGTGCCACAGCATGAAATAGGGAACTTATAAGTAAAAGTCCTTTGAGCCATTTGCATAATTTTCCTGGCAAAACCTGTATCATTCATTTCTTTCAGTAAAAAAAAAAATACTCAGCTTTTCTAGGTGTGACCCTGTTATTTTGAATTTCTAAACCATTCATACCACTGTGCCAAGCCACAGTTATTTTTAAATGAAGATCGTTTTCTTTTTCCATCAAGCCCCAGGAAGTACCTTATTTAAGAGGGAAAAAAATCTAAGGCTTCTTACTGTGCATATAAGATTTTTCATCTGTTTCCTATCATATGTACTGAACATCAAGATTTGGGTATAAAATTAGAACAGATCAGGTTTTGAAAATATATATCTCTAATGATTTTATATTACACTGAGTATATTTTAAAATTTTATTCTAGATTAAGTTTCAGTTTATCCTTAAATATAAATTATGAGCTTAGATTTCTAAAATTGCCCAGTTTGGGATGTATTAAGTTCCACTTCCTTTTTGGGCCCATTAATTCTGTTGTTTGTAATTCTGCCTTTGCTTGTAATATAACAGAGAAGAGGAGTAAATTGTAGTCTTCAGAACAGAAGATGGGTTAGTGGCAGTTCTTCATGGCAGGCTAATACTAATAAAACCAATTATTTGACAGAAAGGAATATAAGTTACTTAAATATTTTAGTATTATCTAACAGAGATGTTGTCCTTCAACTTAGAGGTGTCTTCAGCTTTTCCAGTTCTCGGAAGTGTGAGAGCAGTTAGTGTTTCTCAGAGGTGTTTACCTGCAGCTTTCTGGTACAGCTGCAGCATCAGCCTGGAGTAAGAGCCTGCTGGGAGAGAAGAGCAGGTAACTCCTTGAGACTTCTCTAGATGATGGTCACTCCTGTAATGTCTTCCAGCCACTACCTGCTCTTTTTCTTCCTTGGATGAGGACAGCTGAAAGCTACATCTTTCACAGAATCACAGAATAAGCTGAGTTGGAAGGGACCCACAAGCATGATTGAGTCCAACTGCTGGCCCTTCACAGGACCATCCCCAAGAATCACATCATGTGTCTGAGTGTATCATCCAAACACTGCTTGAACTCTGGCAGGCTGTTCTGTGACCACTGCCCTGGGGAACTTGTTCAGTGCCCAATCACCCTATGGGTGAAGAACCTCTTTCTGATGTTCAACCTAAACCTCCCCTGACATAACTTCAGGCCATTCCCTCTGGTCTCATCACTGGTCACCTCAGAGAAGAGATCAGTGCCTGCCCCTCCTCTTCCCCTCCCGAGGAAGTTGTACCTGCAGTGAGGTCTCCCATCAGTTTCCTCTTTTTCATACTGAACAGACCAAGTGCCCTTAGCCACTTCTCATACAGCTTCCCCTCAAGGCCCTTCACCATCTTTACTGCCCTCCTTTGGACACTCTCTAAGAGCTTAATGTCTTTTTTTATATTGTGGTGCCAAAACTGCACACAATATTCGAGATGAGGCTGCCACAGTGCAGAGCAGAGTGGGGCTATCGCCTCCCTTGACTGACTGGTGATGCTGTGCCTGATGCCCCTCTGGACACAGTTGGCCCTCTTGGCTGCCAGGTCACTGCTGACTCATATTGAACTTTCTGCTGACCATGACCCCCAGGTCTCTTTCCATGGTAGTGCTTTCTAATAGGAGCTCATGACAGGCCCACTGGCCTCATTTTGTTTCTTGTCATCTGTTGCCTCCTGATTTTGAATGGTGCTCTGCTCATGGTGCAATGGTGGTTACCACCATTTCTCATGTCACTGGTATCCTAACATGCTACACTGAAACTCCCTGTAACAGTGGGGATCCAAGGTAGCCTCCATAGTGTGCTTTCCCAGCTGCTCCTGCCTTTGATAGCTTTTGATGAAGTCCTCAAAGAGAAGACCTCAGTGGGTCTGGCAGTGCAGACTCACTAACAGTTAGGTACCATGCGTGTAATAACCTTTCACTACTTAATTAAGCCTTGACAAGCCTCTGATGCATCTGAACCCCTTGCAGCCCTCTAAGGCCAGTTTAAGCCTTCAGTGCCCAAGCTGATAATTATCCTCTTTGTTAGTGTACTAGATAATATGAAATAAAATGCTTTGTCTTCAAGGTGATTTGTATTTGCTTTATTTTGTGACTGTCCATTTTCTATTTCTGAAATGGATCCTCCAAATGCAGGAAAGCGGTTTATAGCTGAGATTGATTTATATTTTTCCTTCCTTTTCTATGATTTAATCTTCCATCTTTCTTTACAATTTAGAGTATAAAGGTAGTTTACTTTTTACTGAGATAAGATATTGCTGGAAGCAACCCCAATATAAAAAAAATAATGACTTCTAATAGTCGTCTGATTTTTGGATTTTGTCTCAAGTATTTTCCTGCCTTAGGGGACAAAAAAAGTGACTAGCTCTGCAGATGGGATCATTGATGCTTTTTGCTCCCTAGCTTATTTGGCAGATGATTTACAATATTTACTGCACTGTCATCTCTTTCGTAGAAAAATTCCTGTCTCCAGCATATTTTACCAATCCCTACTTGGTAAGGGAGAAAAGTATATTTTAGTGCAGACCACGACATACATCTTTGTAACTGACCTGTTGCTGCAGAAGAATTTTCAAGTTCTTACTCATAAACTGTCTTGATTGCCACATGGTAAAACAGAGTTCTAAATTGTTGAAGTTTTTCTGTATATTAAAAAAATTAGCTGTAGTCATTCACTGTCCTCTAGAATATTTGACAGTTGTATTCACCCTATACATTTCAGAGGACTTCAGGAAAGAAGGAGAAATTAATCTAGGGTAATGTTTTTATTGTTGAAGGCTTATTGATAGGAAAAGTTAAGTAGACCTTGGTTTAAGAAAGGCAGAAATACTAAATGGTAGAGGTTTATTTTATGAACTCCAGGTTCAGACTTGCTTTTTAGTCCAGCAGCCTGGAAATACTTACTGGAATGGCAACAGCTGTGACACCAAATACTGAAATTAAAGTAAAACTTCTTTAGTTTTGCAGCGTGAACTGGTGCTCCATGGTTATTTAAACTATAGCCACACTTGGAATCTGTGGAGAAGTTATTTAATGTCTCTCTCAGTAACTTGATTCTACTGATGTGCTTTGTGTTTTATCCTTTACTGAAACAATTGAAATAAACAGCATGTGTATCTGAAATAGAAAGGAGAATTATATAAACAGCATGTGTATCTTTTCAGAAGTGAGCTTTGTTTTTAGATGCTGTCCTCAGCTATCTGGCTTGAACCCATAAGTCAAAAATTGCATGACTTGGATTGTAGCTCTAGTTGTTTTGGTTATTTTGTCATGAGTATGTCTAGTATTTCTAGTTTGTGAAATTAGAAATAATGGTAGTATCTGTTTGTTTCTCACAGTATTTTAAGATCTGAAGATTAAAAATCTCCAATCAAATCTTGCATGTACATGTATGTTTAATTGAAACAAATGAAATTACTCAAGCAAAAAGTTATATTTGTAAAAGTTTATAGATTATTGCATAAATTTTAATATTATTTCCAAAGGTAAAACTATAATTACAAATACTTAAAAATGCTGAGGTCAGTCTAAAGGATGAGAATATATCATCTGGATAACAGTTTAAAACAAACAATATTATCATAGTTATTGATAATTGGTATGATTTATGTAAAATTAAAGTATTTGCTTTCTTAGCAAGATTTATAGTCAGACCAATTTGAAACTTGGAAACTTGCCCAGCCCTTTTATGAGAACTTGCCTTTGCATTGCTAACAGTCTTATAATTACCTTTTCTTTTGGGGAAACAAAGGTATTTTATAAGAAGGAAGTAGGAGCTGGCACAGCCGTAAAAGAGACTCCAGAGATTGAAAGAGTAAAGAAGAATCAACAGAATATTAGTTCAGTAAGTGCTATTAACATTAATTATTCTTGTGTGAGTAAATGGTGGACGAAATTTGTTTTTGTTTTTCATCTTGTTTATTAAAAATTCTACATTTTCATATCACACATCTCATTGAAATAGTACTTCACTGGGTTTGGATATAGAGCTTCACACTAGTAGAGATAGAGCTCATCTCTAATGTAGTTCTTCAATGTCAAAAGTAGAGTTTCTAATAAAAAATAGTAAAAACTTTTAACTAAATATTTGAGAAAAGTGTTTTGTGTTCCGAGAGTGAGGAACATGTATCTCCAGAGATGACAAACTGAACAGCGAGTTGTATTTGTAATTTAGAAAAATACCATATGACAAAAAAGAAAATCTGTAACATTCTGGTAGAGTCTGCATGCATCATGTACGACTTGATACAGTTTGCATGTCAAGAAGAAGGAAATTATGTCCAGACTTGAGCTATATGAAAAGATGGAGAGTTTGTGCCTCTTTACATGCTGATGAGAAGTTGATCTGTGGGTCTGATGAGATTGGTTTTGAATTCATGTTGTTTATCTATGGATGCCCCATGTCTTTGGCACTTTAATGAGCTGCTAAAAATGATAAAATTTGTTTCTTTGAGTAGAACATTCTCTTCTGATAAATAGAAACTTGGAAGTAAGCAGAAAAATTACTGCCAAGCAAGGAAGCTTTTTTAACTGCATTGTTCACTTGTTTGTTATATTTGGTGCAGACTCCTCTGTGGCCATTTTTATATTTGTGACATGACTTTTCTGATGCTTTTTTTAAAAGTAAAGTTTGAAAGTAATATATAGAATGACATTATTTTGTGTTTAAATATTAGTTCTAGTCTAAATTAGAGCATCTGGACAAGTAGTCTAATAGAATTTCCTTAGCTACTGAGCAGTGTTAAACACTGCATATCCCACCAAAATGAAGTCAGGTAAGGTATTTCCATCAAATTTTGAAAAGCTCGTATTTTACTTGTAATTTTTCTCTGCTCCATCTGACACTTTTCCTCTTGTCATTTTGAGTCACAGAGCAAGGTATCATGTGTCCTAAATCCTGAAATGTTCTGGTTGGGAAGCTGTTAGTTTATTTCATTTGATAGTGGACTTTGTATTTTTTCTCTCTCCTTTGTTTGTTTGTTCTTTGAATTCCAGTTGCCACATGCATTTATTTCAAGAGTAATGTCTCACACCCACACCCACACCACACACACATTCTCACACACACTTGCTCTAATGTTTTTTTCACAGTACCTTTCAAAGTGAAATGGACAAGTAGTGTACAGTGTTCTTGCTGTTTTAGAAGTCCTAAACAGTGCTGAAAAGGGGAAAATGAAAGGTTGATTACTATGCTAGTAAACATATTAGAACAAAAACATACCAAGAGAAACACAAAATGCATTAGTGTTGTAGTGGTCTGATGGAAGTAGTATGGTCTTTACCTCGCTGGTCTTTGTGTAGAGTTAATGTTTTACAAAAGGTATTTTATTACATGTAGTGTACTTCAAATTACTTAAGTCTTGTATAATATTTATTAAAAGTGTAGAATGCCAAATGTAAAGAAAATTTGCAGGAATGTTTCAAATTATATGTAAGCAAGAGAGAAATTATATTGTGTAATTTACAGGAGTCCCAAAGGAAGGGTAAATTACACCAATTTTGAATCCATTAGATTTAAATGTTTCACACATATCTTTGAATTTAGCCAGAAGAACTTAGGGCAGCTTTATAAGTATTTTCTGACCTGAATGAAACTATGGAATGTGAAGCAAATTTGTAGTGAAAGAAACTCCAGAATACCAAACCAAAATAACACTCACTGTTACCACACAATTTAGTTGTTGAATCATGTTCTGAAAAAGATCAGATTTTTCCAGATTACATAAATAGGAGACGAAGATCAGAATAGTCTGTTTTCAAATTCTAAAAAACAAGGTGGTGACAGCCAAGGAGGCTGAGCTCATCTCACCTGTTGTGATGATTGATATGGAAGAAGCAGCCTTCTAAACAGTTGGACGCAAGGTCTCACAGAACTTGCAAAGCAGGCAACAGACTCATGGACTGTAGCTGAATCTGAACTGAGAAGCTACAAATACAAATAGCTAAGAAATTTTTAAAAACTCATTTATATTGTAGGGCAGGCAGGGCTGGACACAGCATTGGGAAGAAGGCTTTCAGGAGAAGATTCTATTTGTGTTTTTGTTTGTGTTAAATCCATGACAAAACTCCTGTGGCATGTCAGTGAACACCACCGTGTTGGTGTCTGATTAAAACTCAAGTAATGGACATTTTGAAGCATTTTAAGGACTGGTAGCACTGCCAATTCTTAAACTTATCTTTTAATAGAGACTTTTAAGTATTTTCTCACAATGCTTTAGTATTTTTGCCAGCCCTAGACTGTCTGGACTGAAATTTTCCATTCCTAGTCTGTGCTTTGGGCTAGTTTGTTTTATTTATTTATAAATTTCAGCCAAAGTAGCTTCCAAGCATGAGCTTAGAGAAAAACAAGCTGTTTTGTCTATGTTAAGAAATGGGACACTTCCAGAAGTACCATGTCTTGTAGAAGAAAGTTGAAACTTAGTAGCAAATATGTGACAGCATCTTTGAAGGCATCATCCATCCAAACATCTGCATTCTCACTTATGCATCTGCATGTGTTTTTAGAGAACTTGAATGAAAGTTTGAACTCATCCACCCTTTTGGGGACACATTTGTGAAATATTGGGTTTCTGAAATGGGCTGGTAGACTTTATAGCAAGATAATGGCAAGACCAAGTTGTTGTTAAAGTCTCTAAGTAGTATATACAGCATTTCAATCACTATGAATATAGCCTCAATACCATGGGATGTATATTGTCACTGTATGTGTTTTAGGACACTAGGGCTGTTACATGCACTTTCTGTGCATTGCATCAAGCAAGATGCTTTAGAGGCCATAGCAGCCTGTTTCACAAATTAAAAATAACTGTTCATTTTCAGGTCGGTGGTGTTTGTAGATGTGGTCTACCTGTGCAGTATGCCTAAGGGACAGATTATAAACTGTTGTGTTTTAGTGCCTATCTGTATCTTCTTTAAATTGCTAACATTTTGTAATATCTATTCTGCAGATTAAATACAAGGAAGAAATCCAGTGTGCAACAACTATTTCTGATCCTCCAGAACTAAAGAGGGTTAAGGAAAATCAGAAGAATATTAGCAATGTGTGCCCCATTTTCATTGCTTGCACACTACTCTCTGCTGTATTAAATGTGTTTGTGTCTTAGTGAATGTGTCTGTGGTGTTTGTGCTAGTTCCTCTTTGTCCACAAAGACTAATTTAATCAATTAATGGTAAAATGAAAACTCCTTGGATTTGCACTTTGATTAACAACCATGAGTGTGAAATATTCCCATTGAATTATCAATTGTGTGCATTTGAAATAGAACTGCAAGAGGGTGAGTACTAACTATTGTGTGGAAAGGTGTGAGTGATTATTAAGGAATGGTATTTTCTGTCCAAATGCAGTGTGCTCTTTTAATGATGTCTGTCACACTGTTGTATTTCTGTTATTCAGAAGTCTCTGTTGTAATGTCTTCTGACATGTTTGGTAGGTTCAATACAAAGAACAGCTCTGCAAAGCTACACCTGTGAGTGTCACCCCTGAGATGGAGAGAGTCAAGAGGAATCAAGAGAATGTCAGCATGGGAAGTTGCTCTTGTTTAATCCTTCATATAATTTTTGGGTGCACAGGATGAGTAAAAAGTTCTGCTTCCAGAAGCTGTGCCTTTTCTCTAGTTAAGGAGAGTCTATGTATTTAATTTGTTGGAATTCAAGTAATGGAATTACTTGAAAACCCTCTTTTAGAAAGCAATTGTGAAGAGGCATTGCTTGGTTTGGAAAATTGCATATGAAACATCACATATTTGATTAAAGAAATGGCCGTAATGCTTTGAGATGTTGTTCTCTGTCTTGGATATTTTCAGGAAATCTTGACCAATTTTTTTTTTTAACAGAATATCTGTTTCTGGATCTGTTTTACTTTGTTTTGTAAAAAATTAGCTAGAGTTGTACTCAAACTTCTGCTCTCTTACCTGTCTCTTTCTGGCTCCTCAGTAACCTTCCTATCAGAGTTTAGTATTTAATAGCTGACAGAACCATTAGGAAGTCATATGATGTGCAGGACAGAGAAAGGTGGCAAGGACTCCTGGAGTGTGCTACTGCCTGCCTGCATTGGTGAAGCTGTACCTTTTTAATGAGTCTTTGAGAGACCTGCTGTTCTCCTCACTGGGAGCTGCCAAAAGCAGCCATATTTCATGGGTCTACAAATAGCTACAGTGTTTCCTGGGGTGTTTTCTGCCACATTCATCAAAATTAATTTGCAGTCACAATTCTCAAGAATTCTTTCCCTCTAACTTAACTCCTGGATTTTTGTTGATAAAGCTAATTCTCCTAAAATACATTCTGTTCAAACCAACCTATTTTCTCAAGTGATTCAAGCCAGTCTTTGTAGTTTTTCTACTCATTGTTGTTTACTTTTCACCAATTTCTGTGTTGTGCAAATTTCACTGGAGTTTAAATTCTCTTCAGGTCACTGGCATAGCTTTTGGATGAAGATTCTTAACCTTCAACCATTTCTGAAAACATTCATTCTTGAGTAATCAGTTTACCTTTACAAATGTCAGTTTGTGAGTTTAATCCATTTGAAAGCTTACCATCATTTTTAGAAGACATTAATTTTTCAAGTGGAATATATTTATGTGAACAGCCCAGAGCTGTGCTGTGTTGGAAGACAATTGCTTGAGCGATACATGCATTACTTCCACAGAGCACTGCAGAATCATGAGCATGATCTATCTGCACAGTTATCACACAAACCCAAGAGCTTATTAAAAAAAATAATTGTATGGAATCATTAATTTTACATAAACTATATGGATTGGCATAAATCTCTTGCCAGATTCTCTTACTTAAAGCTTACTACTTCTGACTTCCCAGCATTTGGGGCCAGGGTTAACATTAGACTGATTGTTGGTCCATCAATGCCACATCATATCCTTTATGCACTTTAGATGCTGATCCAGCCTTGAGTGTACATTTAGTTAATGCATCATGATTACAACTGTGTTTTGTTAAAAAGTGATAAAGGGGATATTCCAATAGTACATTTAAGTAAATGGCATGGTGAAATTTAGGCTGAATTCAAGTGGCAGTTGTCTGATGTATTGCACCCTCTGTGTTTAATCACCTATGAATATGTAGAATATAAAATTTAGAACACAGATGAAAATCTTATGGAATTGCTCTGTCTGGACAAATATACATTTGCAGTGGATCTTGCTGAAGTTCAGTTTTTTGTGTGCTCTGCTTGACTTCACTGCATTATTTGTGGCTTAACTCCATTCCAAATATAAGATATTTCTCTGCACAGCCAAGGACCCGTCTGGTAAATTTCAGGATGCTGTGTGCATGTGCATGTGTGTGCATAGATATAGATATATAGATATGTATGCATAATATATATGTATGTATAATATATATGTATATATATATACACACACACAGAGAAATATAATAATATGCACCCTATATATAAAAAAATCAAGGTTGTATTTAAAAAATCAACAGCTTCTGATGCATTTTAGTTTTTCAGTTGTTTCCTGGATGACTTTTTAAATAATGCATTTTATTGTAAAACAATGGGATATTGTTTTAGCTGAAATACTATGTGCCATTTTATTCTGTTAAATAATAGGTTCACTACAGAGAGCATCCTGGCAAAGCTACTGCTGTGAGTGTCACTCCTGAGATAGAGAGAGTCAGGAAGAATCAAGATAACATCAGCTCGGCAAGTTGTTTGAGTCATCTTGTAGTTTAGATTTTCAGTCATTATAGAAATAAAATGTGGATATGCTTTTCCATTTACATTTGATATGTCAAGGGAATCAAACCACATCATTCAGTGAAAAGATATTGGTTTTGTTCTTTGAGTACCTACACATATGTGCAACAAATGTATTCAGACTTGCGTGATTATTTTTGAAAAAAGTAAGTGGTTGTGTTGGTACCAGTGTTTCTCTAGAGTCACTAGAGTCAGTCATTCTCTCAAGAATCTTTGTCTCTTGTAACCCAATTTTCATTGCTAGATTGTGAGAGTGAATTGCGGTAAAGAACAAAGGAAATGAGAATTTAACTTTAGTGCAATTTTTTTTTTTTTGGTGATTCAAAGCATGGAAGCATTCATGCCACTCTGTGAAATGCCACCTGTGTTACAGCTGAGTAGTCCTAAATATGTCCTATTGCTAACCACTAAAGTAAAATAATATATAGTCTTTTGTCTTTTATGATACTGGAATTAAATTGCTACTACAGTGGTGTAAGAAGCAGGAGACAATTCTATTAAGGAGCAAGGAAGAAGTCAAAACAGCATGGTGAAGTCAAGGATCAGACTAGTTATGTTACATCTGTGTCCTCAACACTGAAAAACCATCAGTGGCAAAGCTGTTGCAGATGGTAAATAGAAGTTTCATGCAGAACCACTGTGTCAAGGTGGCAGAACAGAATTAAAAGTATGGAACACTTTAGAACCGAGTGTAGGAACCATAAGTAATGTAGGTTGGATTTGTGAGAGGATTTGAATAAGAACAAAGGAACAGAAGCCTACATTGTAACTACATATATCTTAAATACTTTCTTAAAATGTTAATGAATATTTACCTAAGTCAATTAGTTTTGAGATGCATAATTAAAAATTAGAGGAAGACTTCACAACAATTTTAGACTCTAAATAACTTTTTAATTTGTGAAAATGAAATGCTTTTGGCTCCTTCACTGTTTCTCAAGATTTACGGGGATAAATACTGCTATGTTTATGAGCATGGTGAGAACCAAGCTATGTTGACTGTAATTATTTTGTCCAGAAAATGCCTTGTATTCAAAAGCACATGTAACTAAATATATTTTCTAAAAAATATTACTGTTTAATTCAAAAGGGTTTGGAGAATATGCAGTGCCAAATATTTTTGTGTCTTTGTACATTACTTCAAACTTATATATCTAACATAGACAAGATTCTTGTTTTCATAGGTATATTTTCTTTGCTAATATTTAATCTTAAGGAGGGTCAGACAGTTTCAGTACATGGTTGCTCTCATCGCAAATGCATGTTAAAATAGATTTGCACAACTCACTTGAGAAGTAGCACTTGAAGTGTGAATATACAGGTAAATCTAAAATATTTACTATCACTCAGTGGTTACGATGTGATGTAGGAGCAAAGAGAGGCCACTGGTAGAAGAAAGAATTCAACGAGCCAGAAGAAACTGTAAGCGTAGTCACTCCAGAACCAATAAGTAGGATCAAATATTTTATTATTTTAGAATTTTGAGTATCTTTACTAGTCTGTAATATGCTGCAAAATAAACTAATCAGGAGAAATGTGACATAGGAGGTTCTGTACTTATTGATGCACAAAACCAGAGCCCAAATGTTCTTTTTGAAACAGCACGTTCAGATTTTTCCCAGGCATCTTGCTTTTGTGCTGCTAGTAAAAACTAGGTATTGAACGGGAGTAAGAAGGCTTCCAAAGGATTAATCTGCTAGTAGGAGTTGAATTCCCTGGGATTCTCAGGTAATCCCATTCTGGAAGCAGGCTGAGGAAACACTCAGGATCTGTCTGGGTAATAAGAAGGTAGCTTATCATCAGTCATACAAATAATGTTTTAATGTCCAAGTCACTGTGGTGTTTTCTTATTATTTGTCTTATTTTTCAGTTGATAAATTAATTATTTCACTTACATAATTTAAACAGTCACGAATTTCAGCTTTTGGATAACTACTTTCTTTTGAGTCAGTGACTGATGGAACACATGTGTCTTTTGGCCTTACCAATATACTAGCTCATCTGTATCTTCCCTGTGAAATAATTTACTACTAAATGAGAGTAAAGAGAGAAACAGGAAAACGGTTAGACATTTGGATTTGAAAAGGGTACTGTTGCATGGTGGAATTCTCACCATCCTTTCTACTGTAAACAAAAAAGTCACATGTGCTGTTGTTCTGTTTTGCAGGTCAAGTACAGCAGTGATCAAAGGCAGATGAAAGGTAGACGTAGTGTGCTTCTAGACACACCTGAGCTAAGGCATGTCAAAGAAACACAAAACAACATCTCAATGGTAGGGTACTTTCTTCCTATAACTAGAGCATACTAAGGAGTGGCACTTGACTTCCACTGGATTTTGCCTTCCATTAATATAGGTAACTAATGAAACTCTCTCCTCAAGTATGGAAGGAATATTTTTTCTTATGCCTCCTCGAGTATGGAAGGAATATTTTCTTCTTATGCTGAGTGTTTTCTAACTGCATATGACTGTAATGAACATTTTAAAATACTAATAAACAGTTTTCTAACAGTTAAATGTCTGTTCTTTTGGTTTATTTTCCTTTAAAAATGTACACACCTTATTTGGGCAATACAATTTCACTGGATTAGGTGACACACTTCATCTTGTGCCTGTGCATGTTCCTGGTTTCTGTGTGACTTTGGTTCTTGGAATGAGTTGTTTTGTATGCATTGGCTTGTGTGAGAATGTTTGTCAATTTAATTTGTTGATGGTTCAGATTATTTAAAAAGTAAATATGCATAACCAGCAGTACTACTTTTATAACTCTTACTAATACTGGGATTTTGTTCCAACACTTGGTGCTGTAACACTTTCTACTCTTATGTCTTTGTTTTTAATTATTTTATTTTTTTGAAAAACAGGCTGTTTAGAATAACTTATTCTTTCTAAAAAGCTATGTTTAAAGCCAGCTGGCAAATGATGAAAGAGCAAAAAAAATACCTTTTTTATGGAACTGTGCATGAAATCAAAATTCCCAGTGAATAAAAATACTTGAGTTCTTTAGAAAAGGCAAGATTTTTTGTGTGACTGTAAGATGAGTCTTCTCTGCTTGAGCTAATGCTTAATTTGGTGTTAATGGAAAAGAAAAGCAAATTTGATTATAAAATATCAGGAAATCAGGTTAGGGTGGTAGAAAAGACTTGGCTGGCCATCCAGTCTATCTCATGTGTGTACCAATTCTATTATGGTGCAAAGTCAAAGAATAGAAGTGCTTCATAAACAAACATATATGCATTCCTGTATAGAATGTCTGCTGTCAGCTGCAGCTTAGGGAAAAATCTCCTTCTTCTTGTTCTCCTAGGTAAAATACCATGAAGATTTTGAGAAGACAAAAGGCAGAGGCTTCACTCCAGTGGTAGATGATCCTATAACAGAGCGTGTAAGGAAAAATACCCAAATTGTGAGTGATGCAGCATATAAAGGTGTGCATCCACATATTGTTGAAATGGATAGAAGACCTGGAATAATTGTTGGTAAGTTGTTAAATACGATTGGTATTGATGGTACCGTGGGGAAGATACAAGCCTCTGCTTGTGTTCTCCAGATTTTGTTTTCACTCTTTTATCAGCATGAAACTTATGATGAACTACTGGTTCCATGCCACCTTTTAGTGAAGTAATAATGGAAATTAATGGGGCATACATTATCATTTGCCTGTAGTTTTTTTAAAATATGGATAGTCATTGCTATTACTTTAAATTTGAATGTTGACTCTGTAAGGAAGGAAAAAATACCTGCAATAATTGTAATTTTGCACTGAAGAAAGATGATTAAAACTGTGATCCCCCAAGATTTCAATGTTTAAATGTTGCAGGCCAGTTTGAGATTTCCCTTTCAGTCAGTCAGTAGTTTCTCCTGAGCTGCACATACCCATTTACCTCTTGTTTTAGAATTTCACAAAGCTTTAGAAATATCTCAAGCTGTAATTCATCAGTAACTCATTAGACCTGTGATAAGCCAAGAACCAGTGCTCAGAAGAGATTTCTAAAAGGTGGTCCAAGTTCTAATCAGGTGTTCAAGGGTAGAATACAGACTAGATTTGTATGTAAAGACAGGATATTTCATTAAGATATTATTTGGGGCATTCATAATGAACTCTATTTAAAAATCAAAGTGAATATTTGAATTTGCTTGAAAGTTAGCAAGTCTACTATGGTAAAGGAAATGCAAGTCTCACTTTTTTTTTTCTCATTTCCTTTTCTTCTGGAGGGTCCTTTTCCTGTTTTTCTATGCTTTATAACTGTGTAGACCCTGGAGGGTCTATGTGCAGAAAAGCAATGCTGAGATAGTGCTCTAAAGTCCTTCATACATAGTAATAACAGCAAGGCTGACTTTAACTTTCAAAACCCAAAGAAATTGCAGATGAAATGGACTAATTGGTGAGTCATATAGTCCCTTCTCCTGCCTAAAGCAAAGTTCACTATATAATTCCTATCAGATGCTTTTTCATGCTTTTCCTTAAAGTCTCCAAATGAATCTCCCCCACACAAAGAAGTGTATTTCTTTCCTTTCTCTGTAACCACCTTTTATGTGTCTGTAGCTACAGCCTTGTAACAGAAGGGATTTCTCAAAAATGAGTGTTTAGAGATCTCTGCCTGGAGAAGGTACTGTTGATCTTCCATCTCTACTCAGTTCTATAGCTAGAAGTGGTGCAGCCAAAGAGAGAAAAGCTCCTGCAAAAGTGCAGTGTAATATGTAGTTTGCAATATGCTGTTTAGTGCATGCGTCAAACCTCCTACTCTATGCTGCATTGCTTGTGTGCAATGGTCCTGTGTGACAATCATGTGTTCAACAGCTGGAGGCTTGCTAGCACAAGCAGATTGGAATTAAGAACATCCCTGAGATGAATTCTTGAGTTGTAAGTAACTGAAATATTAGTACTATTTATCACCTTAGAAAACCACACAGAAATTCTTAATCCCTATGCCTGCCAAACAGCAAAAATAGTACAATTGTTTAAAGAAAAAAAGCTATGACAAACCTGTGATAATTCAGCTAATGCTTTTTCAGAGAACTGGTATTATAATATCTACTTGTTTAAAAAGCAGTAGTGAGATCCCTGCTCATGGAATGTCCTTGGAAGCTCAAAAAAACCCCTGCAAACTGAAAAACACAACTATGACTGTCATGAGTTTTCTTCCTAGCTGATAATTGTTCAGTATACCTATGATTGATTTTAATGTATTTTTGGTGAAGCTGTAACAACCTTTTCAAATGCCTCTGTTTCTGCAAATATCCACTAGTTTTAGCCATGCTAAAGCTGTAATAAACCCATCAAAATAAACTGATGTGAGTTTTGGATCTGGTAGTAAAAAGGATCCAGAATTCTCATGTGAATATAAGGATATTTAACTTGGTAAAATTAACCAGATTTCTGTTATAAATTCCCAAGATTCTGGTTCTCTGTATGTTATTTCAGGTTACAGAGATGAATAAAATGAACACAGATCAATGGCTGTTGCACTGGGTCTGCCATGAAGCCATACTTACTACATTTTTACTTACTAAGGCATGCAAATAGGAAAAGTTGGGCATTCACCAATTCTTCCCTCAGCCTTCTCATGCTTGTCAGTGCTTTATGTAGTTGCATAATTTATGACCATTAGGTCTAACAGTTTAGCAAAAGATTTTGTGTTGGCTTTAATTCATCTTGGCAAGAAGGAGTTAGCACTGCACCTCACTTTATGGGAGTTGCAGTAGATAACATATAATGTACATAGCTTGAATGTGTTCTAAAGTTACGAGATTTATTTTGTTAGCTCTGTCTGTTCTTTCTATTCCATCTAGGCTATTAATCATTTGCAACATGACATATTTGGGGTTCTCACAGTCCTACTTTACCTACCAGCCCATTATTTCTTGGTACCACTCAAACCAGCTAAGAAAAAAGTTGGAAAGACAATTTTTTTCCTACTTCCTATGCATTGAGTAAATGTTGCAGACAGATCTGTCCAAGGAGAAAATCCCCAGTAAAAGGTGTGATCTGATGGATATGTGCTTTACTGACTGACTGACTGTACTTTACATCAAGGTTTTATTTGAAACTGATGTGAAGACATTAAATGATTATTTTATTTTGTATTGGAAAAGAACTTTAGGATCATCAAGTCCAACCATTAACCCAGCACTGCCAAGCCCACCACTAAGCTGTGGCCCCAAGCATCATGTCAGCACATCTTTTAAGTATCTCGAGGGATGGTGACTCAACCACTTCCCTGGGCAGTCTGTTCCAGAGCCTGATAACCCTTTTAGTGAGGAATTTTTTCCTAATGTCCAATCTAAACCTCCCATGGCACAACTTGGGGCCATTTTCTCTCATGCTGTCACTTGTTACCTGGGAGAAGAGACCTACTCCCACCTTGCTACAATCTCCTTTCAGGTAGTTGTAGAGATTGGTAAGGACTTCCTCGAGCCACCTTTTCTCCAGGTTGAAGACCCCCAGCTTCCTCAGCTGCTCCTCATTAGAATTGTGCTCCAGACCCTTCACCAACTTTGTTGCCCTTCCCTGGACATGTTCTGCACTTCCATGTCTTTCTTGTGGTGAGGGGCCCCAAACTGAACACAGTACTCAAGATGTAGCCTCAGGAGTGCCCAGTACACAGAGACAATCACGTCCCTACCCCTGCTGGCCACACTGTTGCTGACACAGGCCAGGATGCCATTGGCCTTCTTGGCCACCTGGGCACACTCTGGTCCACATTCAGCCACTGTTGACCAGCACCCCCAAGTCCTTTTCCACTGGGTGGCTTTCCAGCCACTGTTCTCCCAGCCTGTAGTGCTGCCTGGGGCTATTGTGACCCAAGGGCAGGACCTGACACTTCCCCTTGTTGAACCTCATTTCATTGGCTTTGGCCCATCAATGCAGCCTGTCCAGATCCCTCTGTAGAGCCATCCTACCCTCAAGCATATCAACACATCTGCCCATATGAATCATACATATTTAATTGATATAAGTAGATCAAGAATTTACACTGTCTCTGCCTCTGCATTTATTGTAAGCCTCCTTTTAAGTGGTACAATGCTGCAATTAATTTTTAAGGTTTATTAAAAATGGTTGAATCTATATTTGCTTCTCTGCTATGATTTTAAAAGTCTGATATGAAATTAATTAATCTTATGGACTCTTTTTGCTTTCAATATCCTACTGAGATGTGATTTTGAAAGATCTTAAAAACTTGAATTTATGAATTAAAGCTGAAGATCTGATGATTACTCCTATTATTGAATCCATACATTGAATTTCAGAAATGCTTTTCAGTAGTGGGGTAGTGGTTCAACTGCAATTTTGAGTCCCAGAAAACTCAAATATTTGGAAGACAGAGGAAATTACTAGTTAAGATCAAGAGTGACTTCATTTTACCCAACTGCAGATGTCTGCAGAGTAGATTTCTACAGCTGAATTTGTCACCTTAGTCCATTTTTTGGTATTAATTAAGAAAGATGGATACTTTTGAGTTTATATGAATTGAACAACTGGTGGAAACTTATTTTGCATAAGATGAACTATGCACCTGATTCTGCTAATTAGTCTACCATGATCTCTTTGTATTCAAAGGAGAGGGTCTGTAGTTCCTTTGTCAGCTGTATACTACCAACTATCAGTGATAGGGATGTATACTGCAGCATCTCCGTGGAGTAAGGGTTCTCTTGGTGAACTGGGAAAATACTCTTGTAGCTCTGATGATTTTAGTTTTGCTACTGGAAAAAAGCTCTGGTATGTGATACTTAACTTGTTTCTATTTATTTAGACTTAAGAAAATACTATGGTCATGTTTAGATAAAAGAAAAAAGTTGAAGTAAAAATCTGCTTTATGTAAAGTATCCTTTACATAATGTCAAAGTTTAGTATGTATGCACAAAGTTCTTCTAAGTAGGAAAGTAATGCTTTCTGATCTTTTCAAGTGAATATCTAGATATTTTGGTTAATTTCTAGATGAAGGAAATTGATTACTGATTGCTAAAGCTCATTCCTTTCATGCTTTTACTTCCTTTTTTGTTTGTCTGTCTTATAATTTCTGTGCTTTGGAAAAAGATCTTAAAGTTTGGCGCACAGATCCTGGCTCCATCTTCGACATTGATCCTCTGGAGGACAATATTCAGTCTAGGAGTCTGCATATGCTTTCTGGTATTGCTTATATCCTGACTTTTCCACAATTCAGCTGTTTATGTTTTGAAACTAAGTTGATACAGTAAATTTTCAGGTCAATGTGCCAGCCATATGTTCTATAAGTATGCTTTCATATATATTTATAACTGTAGGAGTTTAAAAGCAGTGTTTTATAGGAACTTCAGCTATAATCACATGTGCAGATAAGAGTGAAATAAATCTTAGCCTAAACAAGTTACTCATGCCACTTACAAGTAGCCACTTAAAAAGCATTGACCTACTTTGTCCTCAGTATAAGCAGAATTTTCAAATACATGGACCTTCTGAAATGTAAGAGATATAGAAAGCGGCCTATTTATGAAATTGCTTTTTATGCACATTTTGCCTATATGGCATATAATATTATACTGTTATTTGCAACTCCAAGCTGTTCATAATTTAAGAATAGATTGAAAAGGAGAGAAGGTAATGCAATAACCAGTAGCAGTGTTTGGTTTACAAGTTTTTGAATTTTTTTATCACCCTATAAGTGTTTCTTTTAAATGTTTAATTTTGCACTTGTATTTTCTTTCCTATGGTTAGTGAAACTTAAATATTCTTTTGAAAAATATACAGAATTATTTCCACGCGCACTTGTATGCATGCTAGTATAAAGGAACTTTTGGATTTTCCACTGGAAATATTTATATGCTGCATCTTCATCCCTTTTCTTTCTGATCTCTCAATCCCACGTTTCATTTTTGCAATCACATTTTGAATCAAACTTTGGAACTAATGATGCTCAAAATGGATACAAAGTTGTGAAGAATTCACAGTGTATGAATAGCAATGTTACCAGTGGTTAGGTTTATGTTGTTGCTTGTCTTTGCCCTTCTGTCATCTGTTTACTGTGGTATTCTTTATTTTTTTTCTACCTTTGAAGAAAGAGCAAGCCGTTACAGTAAGCAGTATTTACGTTCCACCAGTTTGGGAGATTATAAGTCAGATGGCTCTGACACGAACCCTACCTTTTCTTACTGCAGTGAGATAACGAGGCCATCTGATGAAGGAGGTACCCCTTATTCCCACCTTTTTTGCTAATGACACTATTGCAGTGTGTTGAGAACTCACAGGCCTGTATTAACTCCATATCTTTGTGTAATCACAAATAGAAACTGTGAGCTTTTACCTGATTGATTTAAAAAGCGGAGCAAGGTCTCAAAAGTGCATAGTTTCTTGCATGCCATGTTGCTTTATTGTGAATTCTGTGCCACCATTTTTGGTAGGGCTGTTGGTCCAAATGCCCTATTAACTCCTATTTACATTGCTTAAAAGAAGGTGTGTTGTGTTTTTTGCAAAACATGCATGAGTCTGCTTTTTTTTTCCTCTTGAATGACACAATGTAACGATGAAATACATCTCAAATCTGAAAACAATAAAATTACCATGTGCGTTTCTGTGGGCAAATCAAGCATATCGTAGTATGTTAGTGACTAAATGACTTCTTCCCATGTTCAACTATGTGGGTGCTTGTCTCTCTCTGTTTTCATCCTAACCTCCCCCCCCCCCAACTCAACAGATTTTATCAACTGTGCTCTTTTCACATGTGAAAGTTTTCTCATCCTCTCAGTGGTTTGAGAATCATGGTTAACATTCAGATGAGAAGCTTATATAGTCTGTTATTGTTCAACATGGATTAGTATTACAATACTTTGACAAACTGAATTCTCAGGTGCAAAACCACTGTGTGCATCTGTTTTATGCCACAGATTAGAAGAAAATTTCTGAAATGATGAACAAGGGCCTAGTCATCCTAGTGGCATTACATATTGACTGATGAATTGTAAATATTCAGAAACATTGCACTCTAAATAGATACTTCTTCAAAATAGTGATTTCTACATCTCAGTTGTGAAAGAAGGTGCATTGAAAAGGTTATCCAAAGGGTTACTATTTATTTTTTTAAGAACGTGTTGGAGGAAAGATATTGCTACCATTTAGTTGCCTGGCATCTTTAATTACCTGCACTTTTAGAAGATTTTAAGGCTTCTTAATTTTGGACTGTGCCTGTTTATGTTCTCCCACTTACTGGAATAATATGTTACTGTAGTGGCTTGTGCTTATTGGAGTGTACATTGTATTAGGTGCCATGTAAATACATACAAGCAGCCCTTATTAAGAATGGGCGAGGAAGAAAATGTTCAGACTGAAGTACTGACTCTACAAAGAGAGAAACACTTCTTTGAAAGAAATGTATTGCTTTATATAATGTCTGACCATCTTCATTGGATATTTTGACTATGTTCCCAGCTCTTTTAACAGATGATAGTAATAATGCACATTATGCTGTTTTTCTCTCTTCCTGTGATGATGCAAAGTGGGCTTCACAGTCCAGTGAATAGTCTCTCTATAGTCGTTCTGATCTTTTCTGACATTATTCCAAGCCAGCTTGGTTTGATTTTTACCAGATATTTTTTATTACTTGCCATATTGAGGATGGAAAATGGGCTTTATTTTCCCACTTGTTTTGGCACAAGTAAGTTTGCTTTTTGTGGCTCTACTTAAATGTATTGTTGTGGTGTTGTGTTGAATAGATCCTTGCCAAGATCAACATATTTTAACAAGGGATTGTTTCTGTTTTGACCAAGCTGGCTAGCCAGGGTTGAACATTGTAGACAGTTCCCATTGCAGGGGAGAAATAAATGCGAGAGACAAGTAATTTGATATAATCCTAATGGTTTACAAGAAAATGCAATATTTTTTCTGTGTACATAATCAGAAATAAACAGCAGAAAATAGTATCTTTGGTCAAAAATCCCAACTTTTTCATGGAAGTATCCCATCCAAAATGTCATTTAGCACACAAGGTGAACTTGCCCACGGTGTTTGTACAGTGTCCCTTATGGCATACTACAGTGAATGAGAACCAATCAATTTTACTGAAATTTCCTGTTTCTCCTGGAGTTTGTGATTTTAGATCTGGCAGGGTTTCTCAATGACAATTGTTCAGTCTGATGGCCTGACAACATGAAAGACAGTGTGAGACCTGTGAGCCGTTTTACAGTCTCTCAGAGTCTTTGGCCTTGTCTCATCATCTTTCCAGTATTTCCACGTTGTTCAGTTGCTAGGTTAGTCTAGATACCTTTGCTGATATTTGACCCACAATTCAAGTCTTCCACTGCCAGTGCTGATGGAATTGTTCCTTAACTACTTCTTTTCAGGCCTTAGCTGGCCTGACTTTATACCAGATGTTAAAAGCTTATTCAGAGCTAAATAACTCTCTCTTGTCTTTGGGGAATCTCAGTAACAACGTCACAGGAAGGCTACTAACGTTGTTCACTGGAATTGCTTCTTCCACTTTGATGCCCTGACTGTTATTTTGGATGATGATGTTGAGCTGAGTCATGAGTACCTCCCAGGGAGCTTCGTCTACAAGATCAGTAGATTTTTGCATGATGTAAGTCCAGGAAATTCCCTGTTCTCCCTTTTAGAGTATTGCAGGTAAAATTGGTTAGGAAGCAGTTGTTAACATTTTCTGGCAAGCCTGATGCAGGTCATGAACTTTCATTTCACTATCCTTTTGAAATTACTTTTCAATGTTGCATGTCTTTTTTATGGCTCCTTCCTATGAATGTTTTTCAAGGTTGACTATTACTTCATGGTATCATTGAGATTTTTTGCCCTACCGGACTGAAGGTGTTGCAGTAGAGCTCAGTCTCTCTAAATCCTTTGTAATTAGTTACTGCATAACAAAGGTTGCCTTATTAGCTGCAAGCCATTCTGTAGGACTTTGCAGAAACAATAGGGTGCCGTTTTTTTTTTCCAAATTCTCAGCTGTAGTGAGTAGTTATTTTCAGCTTGGCTAGAGATGAACAGAAGATAAGAATTTCTCTCATTCAGTCCTGATTTTAACCCCGTTGTCACACTTCTTAGACGTGAAAGTATTTACTTTTGGGAAGGTTTTTAAGATTGTTTTCTTCAGGAAGGGAAGTTGAGATATATGGACGGCAGATTTATTTTTGTTTAACCGTTTTATCTCCACAGAACACTACAAAAAAGCAGAAAAGTTGTTTTGTTTTCATTTCAAGTCTTTCTAGACAGCATTATGTCTGACAAATACCTCAACTGTAGTGTTCTGGAGTGGCTTTTTTAGTTTCTTTATAAAATCTTTTCTCTCTATCCTAATTTTTTGTGGAGTCCTTTACTCTGGTTTCTCCCAATTCTTTCACACTCTCTTGCTCCTCTTCCTTCCCTGCCAGTAAAATCTCATCCTGCTGGTTTGCATTCAAGCCCCAAGAGAGAATGATTTGATTCATATGGCTCAACATCTCCTCTTCCAGTCTTGCACTGTTTTGGACAGTTGTATTTCAACCCTCAATTCAGGAAGAAGATGAATTGCTTTTACATGTAACTCTCATTTACATGTAGTTATGGAGTTTTTGATGTCTGATGACAGGGAGAAACATAGGTATCACCTGATTGGGCTTCTTGTATTCATGGTCTCTGCAGTGTTTCTTGGAAGCTGTGCTAAAGCGTGTTTTTTTTATAAAGATATCTTCTCCTATTTTAAGGTCTCCATATAAAATTAATCTACTCTCTTTTGCTAGTACTGACTTGAGTAAGTGAAAGTACCTTTTAGCTCACACCCTCATGGCTTAAGACTGGTTTGTTTAGTTTGATTCCTGCAAAGGCAAGAGTAAAAATGCTTGAAAGTAGCACAAGTTTGCAGTATTGGAGATTTTTTTTTAAAGTTTGTTATTTTAGAACACTTCCTAAATATATCTTCATGGTAGTTCCATTTGCATAGACTGAGCAGGGTAAAGGACTTTTTAAAACTAGAGTGTTATTATGTGGGATGATGGAAGATATGGAAATGAATTTGTGGTGTGTGATGCAATGGCAGTGGCAGAAAGCAAGCTCACTTGCTCAGTTGCCATCTGTGTGAACATGTAGACAAAGAGTGGCAAGATAAAGTGAAGGCTGGAAGCAAAACCTTCAGAATTAATTAATGTTTTTCTTCAGACCCATTGTTTGCAGTAAACAAAGAATTAAAATACTACAGCCAGAGGAAATTCTGGTTTTTTGTTAAACAGTTTAAGTCTTTGGGAGTGCAGAAACTTGGCCTTAGGGGAGGTGACCTAATGTCTATCGGGATCACTCAGCTACTAATGAAATTCTAGGCTTTGCTGTGGTGGCAGGGAAGTGTACACATTTGTCTGCTACTAGAACAGAGGGTTGTGATAACTGACCAGATGACAGCAGAGCTCTGGCACTGCTACTCGGGGTGCCATTTTTATCATTCTCTTTTGCATCAGTCTTTGACTCATTCTGAGGTGAAGAATTCCTCGTAGCATGTTTGGAATGAGAAGACTCATCTGCACTAAAGAGTATCACTGTTATTCTCATTTCACTGTTATTTTTTAATTCTATTTCTCTTTCTCTTTGTTATATTTCAGTGAGAGTGTTTTCCTTAGTGTTCCTCCTTGTGCTTTACTCATCGAAGTCCTTTTATGCTGCCTTCCTTCAATCCTGTTTCAACTGCAGAATATTTTCATCTAACTTTCTAATATTTTTCATTGTCTCAGTTTTTATTTTAATTATATTTTAATGTATTAAATCTCTGTGAGACTTTCTGTTTAGTTTTCCTTGTTTTTCTTTGATTTAATTCAGCAGAATTTTATTTAATATTTCCAAGTTCTCCTTTCAGTCTTAAAGTTGCTAATTTAAAATTTTCTTAATGAACATCCTGCAGTAGGTGAATTTAAGTTTTTTGTTCCTTATACACCTTTTTTTTCCTTTCTAATTGAAACCTCCACGCCTGGTTTTCTCCCCTTTTACATTTGACCTTTCTCTTTTTTGTCATTTATTTCCTCTTAATTTCAAGTTTTACTGGCATGTATCAACATATAGACATCATATAGATGTGAATTTTTTCTTTTCTGTACATTTAGAATTGTTTGGTGTAGTAAAATAACCCTTTATTTTTATTTTAAATTGTGTGTAATCTGTAGATGGAGAAAAATAAGAGGTATCAGTTCATTTTCATTTGGGAAAAAACACATAATTTCTTGGTTATTTTCTAAGTCATCATCATATTAACTTAAAAGGTAAATAGAAATTGGTCTGTAGTAGACAGAAAACAGGTTCAGTATACTTCCAAAAGCACACATTATGTAGGAAACCTTAGTGAATATTAGAATTTTCGTGTGCCTTTTATTGTGTTTTAAATACAAGAGCTGAAATTTCCTGTATTTGGTTGGAGCCAGTGTGTTCCTGTTTGGCTGCAGTTATGCTATTTATCCTTGTCTCCTTCAGCTTAAGTTCTTCAGATTCAGTTCACCTGCTGCCACCAGTCAAGTAGTGAGAATTAGCACAAAGAGGCCTTGATCTAAGGTTTAAGGTCTTCCTTCCTTTATTTAAGGAAAAAGGTCTGCTGCTAACACTCAGATCTCTCACTTTGCCTGGAAAGCTACCTTCTTTTACTCACACTGGCAAGCCAAATATACAAATGTCAAGAAACCATGAAATTCCATTTATATCTTTCTAGTCTCTTAATTTCTGTTACCAGCCTTAAAAGTAACCTGTAGATCGCTAGGAGAAAACTGAAAATTTGTGTTAGATACTTCACTGATACTGCATAATGAAAAAGAAATCTAGAAAAGAGTGGGGCAGATGATGCTGCATAATGAAAAAGAAATCTAGAACAGATTGGGGCAGATGGGTATTGCTGGTAATTTGATTCCAAAATCTATGAAGTCTGCAGAAAAAAAAATGTGACAGTATCTTCCTTTAAGTTTTGAAGGCTTTATATAGCTTGGAGTGGAAGTTTAATCATGAGAAACACTTAAGTCCTTTTATCTCTCTCCCTAGTGACATGTCCTCCTTGTGTGATAAGAGCCTTCTGAAGAAGAAAGGCTTCAGAGCAGCTGAGCCTGCTCGCCTCCCTTCCTGCAAACTCACAGAGTTATCTTTGTCCTTTCCTCACTGAGACAGGAACATGTTGTAGACCATTACAGGAACAGCTGTTTGAACTGCAGTGTGAGCACAGCCCTGAAAAGAGCAAAGGTAGACCATGTGTTACTGTGTATCACTGGCAGAAGCCTTGCGTGTGTACGAGCTTATGGAACAGGCTTTCACTCCTCAACCCAACACTGACATTTTAAACATTAATTTCAGGGATGTCTGCTTCTCTCCCCCCTAGCACACAGCAATATCCATGACTCTGTTTGTAACATGGTTATTTGTAGGATTTGCCTGAGGCTTGACACTCGCCCATACATATGACAGAAAATCCTAGAACAAGGGACTTTGCTGCTGCTTCTGCTCCTGGTTACTGGTCAGAAGAGAAACGAGTCAGATGAAATGGAGTAAAAACCTCTTCTTTTCACATGCTGGAATTGCAGGGATGCTCCCTAATAGGCCCAGGAGTCTCCTTGCACTGGGATACTGCTAATACTCTTCTGCACCAACAGGTGGAAGAAGAGGAAAGGAAACCAGATTTGGTTCCCTTCCTTGCTCTGTCCTTTCCCCATGAATTTTTATAAAAAACGCTCAGGTTTTGAGGTTGGGAAAAATCACTATTAGTAAAAGACAGGTCAAAGAGAAAAAAAGGGAATATCTGACTGCTCTTTATATTATAATAGAGAGATCCATTTTCCATCTCCAGGTGCAGCTGGCAGTAGTACTTAGAAATGTCATTCTAAGGAGGTCAAGCAGAATGACACAGCAGTTATATTTCCTTCTCTGGTAGCCAAGGAGGAATGTTCTCTTCTGCTAGGTAACTGAACTCTGTTTCTATAACATTTTTCCCTTGAGTCTGGTATTTAAACATATGGCATTTGGAGGGAGAGGAATTGTACAGTTCACAGGAAGAACTATTGGTTTTTGTGGGTTACTGGTCCCTTTCAAGTGTGTCAGCAGGATGCCCTGCCACAGAAAGCTGAACACATCAAAACAACACTCTGTCTACTCTTGATACCTCTTGATAAGGGTCACACCCACACTTCTCTTAGCCACCAGACTCTTACATCAGTTTCTGATTTTTTGTGTTTCAGGCTAGATGGTACTTTAGTTTTTCTTTCCAGTCCCCAGCAGGTTTGCCAACCACAATGCTAATGTGTCAGACAAAAGTCTTCTTCCACTCAACAGCATAATAGTAAAACTGTTTCTTTCATCTTGGTAATTAGGTGATTTTATATTCTTAAGTGTATAATGTACTACAAATGCTTGCAGTCAAATAATAAATAGCTCACCCACAAACTTCTGTGGTATTCTTGAACTTAGCTAAATGCTCCTGTGTGTATGTTATATAGACACAAGTGCATGCGTGTGTTTGTAACCTCTCTGATGCCACAAATTATTAGCATGAAGAGTTTCCTCTGTTAAAGAGCTTACATTCTAGAACTGGTGACTCCTAGTCTTCCATTCTCAAATAGATTTTTGTTGAAATGATACCATTTCCTTAGGAAAGGTTTGGTGTAACAACACTGTACCTCAAAAGGACATGCTTTTACAGGCAGTAGAGTTCTCTCTGTTCTGAACATCACATCTTTCATTTGAAAGAGGTATGTTTTGCTGGTTTAGCTTCTGCCTTCTCTTTTGCAGTGATTCCTAGTGTTCAAGGGGAATTTCTTTTCCTGATTAAAAATAATAACATTAGAGTTAGAGCAGTTTTTGAAAACAGTGGGAAGCTTCCTAGTTTTAAAGAGATGATACCTTTTCAGCTCTAAATTTGAGGTAAGAAGGAAAAATAAAAGCAATATTAGTCATGAGAGTTTTAATTTTAGTTAGAAACAGGTTGAGGGTGTTCCCAGCACATGTGCTAATTTCTATGTAAGTTTGTATAGTAAGAGGATTTTTGACTGCTTAATACATAATTGTGTCTCTGAGTAATCCCTTTCAGCCTATTAAGCCATGTAAGTATAGGAATTCAGAAAGGCAATGGGACTACATTTATGCACTGTCTTGAGCGTTACTGATTTTCTGTCCTGGTCTGGACTTTTAGTGTTCTCTGCTGAGTGCTTTGTTAATGCAGACCATGAGATAAATTAATCCAGAAGATTAGATTTCATTCTTTTCCACCACAGAGGAACAAAGTATCTGTAAAGCCTTATTTTTTTTTAACATAAAACTTGAAACTTCATATAGTACTCCAAGTAAGTGCTCACTTAAATTTTGATTAAGGCTTGATTTAGGGTTCTGGGAATAAAACTTAGTATTTGCACTGGTTGTCATACATTAAGAAATAAATTGTGATTCATCTGAAAGCACATTTTCGTTCAGTGTGTGTTCACTGAGGACAAGTTAATGTTCCAGGGAGAACTTTACATTTCACACTTTCAGAATAGTTTTGCTTAGATTCCTTATGCCTATCTTTGATTCCTGTGCTTCTCTCCCACACCCTAGACATCCAGCAGCATCAGAAGGCAATACTCACACATCCAGGTGGAGAAGAATCCAGAAGAGATCCCATTTTCAATTTCTGCAGTGTAGCAGCAGTTCAGGGCATCCTTCTGTTTGATCTGCTGGCTGTCTGAGTCTGATGTTCCCTTTCTATTAAACAGTTAGTGTGCAAAAAGTGGAAAAGGAATTTCCAAGTGACTCAGCACTTAATTAATGGCTCCCTTGGCAAGAAGTTGTTTCAGTTGTTCAGTGTGGTCCCCTAGATACACTTCAGAGGATTTTATATCCAGCAGACAATAAATATAATTAGCAAAATTATGTGCAGTGACGTACGTGATCCTGGTCTGTGCTACCCTTAAACCATTTTTAAAACTGGTTATACCCACTATGAAAATAAATATATTCACAGAAATCAAAGTACAGCTTTTGTGAGAAGAACCTACAGGCTTCTATCGCTAATGCACAAGGGCAACAGTAGATGTTCAGTAAGTGTAAGAGAATTCAAACTGTGATTGAAGGCATGTGGGTAATGTAACATGTAAACATAACCTCCATTTTACTAACTCATTCCTTTTGCGAGGGAGTCTAGCACTAAACCCTGCCTGTTCACAATTTAATTAGGAATTGCAGCTTTCTGTGGTACACCATGGCTGCACTAGGACTGAGGATGCCTTGGGCTGGCTTTAAGACATTTTGTGCCTTCATAAATGAAATAATGTGGTCTGGTGTGTGAGGAAAGAAAAGGCATATTGTACTGTTTTCTCAGCTGGGACATGCTGCAGTTGAGGTTGAACCTTGGGCAAAAAAGTCAGCTGTTGGTAGGGGTTGTTTGCCAGTGACACCAAATTCTGACTGCAGTTGATGTTCAGAGTAGGATGCTCTGTGATTGGTTTATGTCCCAAACCAGTGGGGGAAATGGGGATCCGTATGAGTATTATGGTATAGCAGCTGTTAGTAGAAGGCTAAATGCTTTGGACTGGACATCTACCATTGAAGATTAATTCCCAAGTAATGTTCATAGTGGCATCTGAATAAAATGAATAGGGGCAGTCTTTTTATATTTGAACTGCTAGAATAATTCCTAAGACACAATATAATCTGTATAATTCCTGTTAGTACTTCTTTGGTCCTCAGGTTGCAGTAGAATATTTAATGTATTATATGTCTGCTTTTGTGAGGAAAATGAGTGAACTAAACATCTAGAAAAGATTTTTGTAGTTGAATATTCAAACCAGAATATTTTGTCAGTTGCACTATATGTAACTGGTTTAGAATATTCTGTATTCATCATAATAATGCTAAAATGACACGTTAGGATTCAAAACTGGGAACAAATAGGACTCCAGTTTTCTTTTTACAGTGCTGTAGTAAGAATTTGTCAGTGGGATGTGGAAGGAGTGATAAATGCTTTGTATTTTAAGTGAAATAAATTCTAAGTAAAGTAGATTGTTGTAACTGCCCATAAAGTCCTAAATGTTAGATATAGAATGCATACAGTTTTAAAATCCCTGAAACAACTGTTCGTAGAAGCTGGATGAAGATAATAATTATTATCATTCATTCTAAATTGTAATTTTGTATTGTGTTCACTTTGATTTTACCCTGTTTTTTTAGTAAAACCCACAAAACCATGGGAGTATGAATGAACTCTATGAACGGCTTCTTCCTATACTTTTAAAGGCTGATAACATTTTGAAATATTTTACTAACTGAATTTCCAGGGACTGTTATGAGTGATATTGCCTGTTCATACAAATCAGGAACTTTGGACTGAAGTATGAGATAGCCCTTGCCTAAAAGGAAACCTCAAATAAAACACAGAATTCCATGTGTCATGAGCACATCAGAGATTCTTTTTGTTGTTCCTTTCAAAATTTCTTAGTATTCTTCGAGATATACAAAACAGCTATGTGAGATCTTCTGTTGTAATTTCATTTGAAATCACTTTTTAACTTCTTATGTTGAAATTGCTTTTTAGAGTTGTAATTGCACTATTCTGCATTTCCCATAATAACCTATTTCAGCTTATATGGTGGATGTGGATACTTATCGTTAGTCTCAATTATTGCTAGCTGATAAAATTGTGTTCTAAAATAATGATACTCAAAACCTAATAATGACACTAATGAAATTAAAAATATTTTATTTTATCATTGTGGTGTGTCTATGTAATCTTGAGAGTAGAGACATTTTGATTGTTTGCATCATGATTAGTTAATGTTAGTTATTTTAATTACAAGCTTAGTATTTATGTTGATCTCCTCTCCGTCATTTTTTAAGTATCTGGATATTTCATAGCTTATTTCTTATATCTGTGGAATATAGACTATGAAAACTTCCTAGGCTTGTAATGTTCTGAATTTGCCACTGACTCCAAGTAGTTCACAGCTTCAATTCTAATGAGGTCAGTGAGCATGGCAGAGATTTATTAGCACCCTGTGTGAATTAGGCCATACTTTCAGGTTGTTATTTCAACAACCTAATTATATCTGGGTTTGATATTCCAGTTTACTAACTGTTACTGACTCCTGTAATGGATAGCATGCAGACACACTGCTGCTTCTGACAGTACTACTGAGAGCAACCAACCTAGTAGCATAGACATCCGTGAAAGCAGGCTCACTGACGAACAAAGGGCAAGGAAAAGAGAGGGGAAAAAAAGAAAATAAAAGAAATGAAGAGAAAGTTACTTTTACAAGAAAAAATGCCAAGATGCCTTACCATGGTGTTTTCTACTGTTCTAAAAACGGCACTGTTCTGTATCAGGTCTCATCATCTTCAGTCTTCAGGTTAGTGTTTTTTATATGCTTACCCAGTTTGAACTATTCTCAATAAATGTGACTGTACTGAGCTATCCTTTTTTTCAGAAAATAACAAAACTCTGTAATAGATAAGAGTTATAAACCATTTAGAGTATGTTTTTAATTTTTCTAGCTTATTTGAAAAGTTAATGCTGAGGAATGTAACTTTAGAGATAACTGGAAATTTTTCAGTGTTGTTCATCTGAAGATAGCAGCTCAGTGCCAAACTTTTTAATAGGAACAGATTACTTGTGATTAATGTCTCAATACCATATGAGCCCCATTGTTTTCAGCTTGAGATTGTTAAGGTGATAGCTTGACATTTTTAAAAGAATCCAGCCTTATGTTGAAATATGTTTAATTTTAAAGAGCCATATAGATTATAATAAAGATTGAAAATTTTACATATTTTGATATGATGGAAAAATTGTTTCTTTATCCAATTTTTAAAAATTTCTTTTTTTTTTAACCTTTGCAGTTTTAAAAAACTTTCATCCCAATTTAGAACAGGAGCATTCTTTGCAATCATTTCTGCACTGTAAGATTATTAATGAGGTTTTCCTAGGGTTGTCTGCATCTAACATGCCTGTAATCTTCTGTTTGTTTTCTCTACTCCTCTGCTTTTTTATTGTGTCCTTTGGAGACCTTCTCCTTGCTCAGTACCTTGGCGATGCTGCAGAGTTCTGGACCACATATCAACCTCTCTGGGCAATCTGTGTACATGTATTAGTCTTTTAGTTCTCTGATACCTGTTTTTAGCTGGCAGCATCAGGCTTAATTTTCTCTAAACTTCCTCTGTGGCTTGTTTCAAATACTGTGGGGACCTAGGATGCGAGTAGTTGAGTAGTGCATGCAACATGGAAGCACATGGGAGCATTTGCATTGCACTGGGTGCTTTGTTTGGGGCTGGATGCTGGGACATCTGGAGGGAAGAATCTGTGAGAGGCTCAGCTCTTTTGTGGTTTGGACGCAGAGATAGCTTGCACAAAAGTGAGGTGCGTAGAGGCACATAATTCAGGACAACTGAGCTCATCCAGCCGTTTGCTGCCGCCTTCTGTCTGTGGCCTTGGGTACTTGGTTCTGCCTCCATCCTTGCACTGTGCACGTCACTGCTCTGATCCCTTGCTGAGCTGACATAGCTCGCTAAGGAAGCGGAAGAGCAACCTAGATGAGAGGAAGGAAAGGGTGGTTGGTGTGTTTGGTTGTCTCAGCCAGCTCATGAGACATCTGCCTCAGATATGCAGTGGGAGTCAGGGATAGATTGTCTATAGCCTCTTTGAGACATAGCACCTCGTGACTCCTGCTGAGTTCTCCCAGCAGACCTAACTTCAGCAGAGGATTGTGTGTAACACATCATCTTTAAAAGCTTGATAAAAGCTCATCTGTCATAGCAATCCTGTTACTTTTCTTCTCTTTTTGTGTCTTTAACTTCCTATCCTCATGTAGCCTTCTTTGCAGCCAAAGTCAGGATTCTTGGTTCTGCTTAGCCTGTAATACAGACCTTCTTTAAAATTCTTACTAAGTTCTTGCCTAACAACAATTATGTTCCAGTTATGCTGCTGTTTATGCTTGGGCAGGATGTGAAGTTCTGAAGAATTAATGTGTCAATCTCTTTCAAATCTCTCCTTAAAACTGTTTCTGAAGATGCTTATGTGATTAATGCAATGCTGGGCTAAGTTCATTTCAAGAGCTTGCACAGGAGTATGTGTGTGTGTCTCGGCTTCGCGAACGAAGATTTGGGAAGGGCTGTCCCCACATGGGTGTGCCCTTCCAGCCTGCGCAGTGGATTTTAGGTGAGGCTCAGCGTGTGCAGAACTGGCCCCACCGTTTAAGTCCTGAGGTTCATCTGCCACGGCCGAGCGAGCTTGGACAGTGCCAGTGAAGTCCTCAGGACTAGAACCTACAGCACAGCATGGGAAATAAACAGGAGAAATGAGATGTTTTGTGGTTGTCCAAAGAGGTGCAGTGAAATCTGCATCCCAAAGTAAAAATTGACAGGAGAAGGCATGAAGAAATCCAACCTAACTGCAAATTTGGCCCTGATTTTAAATGGGAGTTGGACTATATTATTTCTAGAGGTTCCTTCAAAAAGAAATCACTTTAAATATTTTAATGATGGGGTGCAGCAACCAACTTCTATCTGGTGAAAGTGATAGAAAACAAAAGAAATAAACTACTAAGCCAGAGTTTGTAACCAAAGTTACCTCTGTAACATTTTCTGGAGAAGGCTTTAAAAGGTATCAATGGTTATTTTCCACCAACTTCAACACAGCAGTAACTGTTTTATTTCCCATATTTCCTAAGGGTGAATTCTTGTAACTTGGCCTGGGAAGTGGTCAAGGGGGTTGTGCAGTTCAAGCACAGTGACCTGTCCACATGAACAGCACATGGGGTGTCCCTGAGTACCTCCGGAGTGTACTGTAGACCTACATAGAACTGCAGGTGATTGCATCACTATGACTGTGTCTTCTGTTGCCTGGGACATGGCCAAGTAATTTCTGAGGAAAGGACAGAAGACCAAGGAAGTGAAAACTCTGGAGCAGGCTTTCTAAAGAAAGACTGTGGGGCCTACCTAGATGTTGCAGCCTGTGGAAAATAAAGCAGCAGCAACAAGACAAAATGGGAAGGACTTCAAAATGTCTGAAGCATCATAATTCCCATAAGCAGCTTATTCTATTTTGGGTGAGCTTATCATAATGGCAGTAACACAGAGGTGTATGATTGTCGCAGGTTTGGCCTAGCTGTTGCCAACCCTGGACTGGCCCCCCTTCCCCCTCCCAGAACCTTCCCAGCAAAGGAAAGGAAAAAAAAACAGAAAAGAAACGCACTCTAAAGAAACTGAACTGAATAAAAGGAATAAATTATATTTACTAACATTTACAAACCACACTGTATACACAATACATAGGATCCCACCCCTCAGAGGAGAGGGGAAGGGAGAAAAGAGGATTGATTAGCCGGAAAATAGGGAAGACACCAACCCAACCCAAAGAAACCGAATGAATCAAAACAAACACAATTAAAAACCTCAAGGAAGGGGAATAAGAATGAAACAATCTCGCCCAGGACAGGAGAACCACCAGGGACCGGAGGGACCAGACTTCAACCACCTCCCTCCAGCTCCTCAGCCAAGGAAGGGAAGGCAGAAACAACAAAACCACACCCCCCCTGCTACGTGGAAGACACGTGTGGAATACTTGTAACTTCCTTAGATACAATGGTTACTGAGGAAGCCATGGGTCAAACCATTACAATGATGATGCTTTATTCTGGCTCTATTGCAACTTTTATGCTGCTTAGCAAATCTACAGCTTGGTATCTAGTGTCTTGCAGACACTAGACTGAAGCATAATCATAATGCTAATCATAATCTTTACTTTTTACTCACTCACATTATTACAAAATGTTGTGATATTCTTTGTGAGTTCTCTGAAGACTTAGGAGTGAAATCATGAATTGAGGTAATATCAAAATAGGAAGTGAAATAAATGCTTAAAACTGCGTGATGTGTGTGGGAGTAAATTAAGTGACTGTTATTTTACATTTGACATTGCAGTCAATGGCAAAAATCCAGTAGTCAATGGCAAAAATCCAGTCGTTAGGAGTGAGGCTATGTTGTTTTACCATGGATTGTCAAGGTTCTGCTGTACAAAAGAATGAAAGAGAATTTGAGTATGGTTTTGATAAAACGTATCTTGAAGCCTAACATTAAATGATTTTTCTTGTCAGCATGAACATTTTTTTTTAAGCTTGTAGTTATGCGATGCTCTCTAAGTTATTCCTTTCCAGTTTCCACAATATTATCTTTTTCTTTCCAGGTTCTTCTCAAAGCATATCCTGAGTAGCACACATTCTCCAGACTCCACTGTCTGGGTCAGCAAGCTGATACTCACTATCATTCTTTCAGCTGCTTCTTTCTCTTGGAGGCTTCTCTCTGTTTGCCTTGAATCATGTTCATTCATTTTTCTCTGGGGAAGCCTATAAAGATATAGCAAGAGATATATGATAAATTTCTTCAAGTAGATAATTTAAAATGAGTATCTGGCTTTCTTGGTAAGTGGGACAAGAAAAAAAAAGTTTTGATACGTCAGAATCCATCTGGTAAAGCCTTAATGCAACAAGAGAAAACATCCACCTATACTTCTGGGAGCAATGGTCAGCCCTCAGCTCCATCATCACTAAATCTGGCTTCAATTAAATGAATTTCATGTTCCACCACGGTATTTTATTGTTCCCTTAGGTTCACTAAAACCATTGCATTTGCTGCTGCAGTCACTGATGTTATAGAACTTTATACTTCAGTCAGAGCCAAAAGACTGCAGTTAACTATAGGTGATGATGATAAAGACAATTCCAACTCTTTCTCTGCATGATTTAATTTCCCCTTCAGTTATCTGTATGTCACCAGAAACACAGCTCAAAATATGTTGTTGCTTCACTATTCAGCTTAATTATGTGATTCCCAAATTGCTGTCCAAATACACAAACATCTGGATGGTTCCTAAGTATTTTTTGTAAAAATTTGTTAAAAAATATTAGTTTTTGCAGCCCTACTACAGTATTCTTTTAATGGATAAAAAAAGGAAAACAATCCACTTGGAATTATTCAATGAAGTGACTTCAACACTAATGTATGCTGACATATGTGCTGACATATATGATAGCTAAACAAATAACTAGAAAATAATCAGCAAAGCTAATCCTAGAAATTCCTTCTTTTTGTTTGTATAGAACATTTTTCTAATACTTCAGCTTCTAACACTTCCCAAAATTTCTAATGCTTTGGAAGAAATGCTTTGTTTTCATGGATTTATGATTTCCACCATTGCAGGTAAAGTAGCAAACAGATTTGCTGAGACAGTTTGACAGAATTCTCTCAGCTTGCAAGGGACTGATTGCTAAAGAGAAAAGCACATCTCAGACCTGCTGCTGTCACTTGTCACTGAGGCAGGAGGCATGGGTTATCCTCCCCAAAATAAGCCAGTCGATTTGGAGGCTGTAATGAAGCTGACCATCAGTGGGCTTGCTGCCTTACACTGACAAGGGATGCTTGATAGGAACTGAGAAAGATCTGTTTTGGGCAAAGGAATCAAGAGTACAAAGTTCCTACCAACATCTTTGCTACTCTAAAGAAGAAGAAAAGAAGAAGAAAGGGACTCTCAGGGTGTCTGCTTCTGCCAGGGACCAGGGAAGAGCTACCAGCCCATTGTTGCTGCAGAGCAGGGTGGATGCTGACTGATCAGCAGCCGGTGGTGGCTGAGGAAAGTCTTCCTGTTAAGTTAAGAAGTTCAATCTGTGCTCAATTTTCAACCCACAGAACCAATTTATGGGTGGTATGAGGAGATGAGAATTCGTTGGCTTCTATGAGCTGACCTACATTTATGCTAGTGGTGAATTAGGCAGAATATATTAATTCCAGCTTGATCGTAGAACCTTTGATTAAATTGTGTTTTTCTCTATTTTTTCAAGAAGGGTACATCTGTTCATGTAGAAATAGCTTGTAACAACATTGAAACATAAATTATTTGATGAACTACTTAGGACTATTCACTTAATGCCTGGTAATCCTGTGAACATGTTAATGAGCAGCAATTCTCTGATGATTGAACTACTTTAAAATGTCTTTCTTCTTATATGCTATTAGAATGAACTTGGCACTTCTAAAACATCCATAATTCATCATGTTCCAGTGTTGTGTCTGACTGTGTATCACTTTAATTTCACTCACTTAACAAAACAATCTATTCATTGCAATAGTTTGAAACAGGTTTTCTACATCAGAAATAGTAGTTAAATATACAATATTACTTATCTTTACAATTATCATAGCACAAAAAGTAGCATCCTAAATTGTAATTACACATTTAGAACATTTGAATATGCTAAGTAAAACTGAATGGAAGTTTTAAGAAAACCTTTGTTGAAATCAATGATTTCATTAGCTGGAGGAGCAGGATTGGTAAAACAACTTACCGAAAGCACAAGGTTGACGTTTCCTTCTAAAACAGTTCAACAAACATTTTCTCAGTATCCCTTTTGATCTACATTTATTGTCCTGATCACTTAAGAAGCGAAGACAAGAGAATTTTTAGTGCAAATATGAATACTTCTTATAAATACATATTTTTAATGGGGTTTCCTGCTTCTCCCATGTTTTTTTTTTTCATTTTACAAGTCCTGGATCTTTCCACATATTTTGAACCCCATTAAATCCTACATTAGCTTTGCTGCTTTCTGAGTGTGTGATGGCTGCTTCAGAAGTGGTTCTTCCCAGCAAGCCCGAGATCTGTCTCAGAAAGTGTTGGACTGCTGTGTGACTCCATGTTTGAAGATTTCTCACTCATGTCCTGCATGGGCTCTTCTCCTTTAAACAAAAGACAGCCTTTGGCAGAGGAGTTAGATAAAATATGAGCTAAATGGATCACTTGAAGTATTATCAACAAAAATTCATTTTCTTTTCAGTGTGGCTAAATGAATTTCCATTTGAATTAGCAAAATTCTGGTAAATAACTGAGGAGATGGGCTAATAACTTCCAGCAATCCAGAAGACTTTATTCTCAAAGTGCATGAGAGTCTTGCAAAGTGTACAAATATATGGTGCTGAAACTTTCAACCTTTAGATTTTGAAAACCACTTCAGTTTCTTAATTTTGCTTCAAAAATGCATCTCTGCCTGGTCATTTATTCTGGGCTTACTTCTCACTTTTTTTGCTCAACCATGTTTTTAAAATATTTTATTTTCTTCTGTTACTGAAATAAGATGTTTGGGCAGATTTGGGAGGTTTATGAATGCTTTCTTAGTAGATAGTAGAGTTAGGGAGTCCCTGCTGGTTGTATTAAAGCTTTCAGCAGCTTTTGGTAAAACAAAAGTCAATATATTAATAATTAACATACAAAATTGTTAAAATAATGTGCATAAAGTAAGCGTTAAAGAAATGGAACAATTGTTTGATAGAAGGAAGATACTGAAAAAGGTGGACTTTAAAGTATTTAAGTAAGTATTGTTCTCTGTGCTTGGCTAAGAATGTTGATGGAATCTGTCTGAACTAAGAAACTCAACCCTGGTTTCAATTTTAAGAGCTTACAATAAGTTAAGAATTAATTGCAGTGAATTTCTACTGAAGCATTTAAAAACTATTTATATAACTTTTTCTCATCAGTCTTTCCTTAAAAATGTCAGTTTATTGGACATTTGTGTAATGCTTCATCTATGATAGGATCAAAGTTAAGTTAGTGGTGTCTCATGCTTTCATACACCTCTTTATGGTTAGGCTTCTAATAGTAAGTTAAACTTTTCCTTCCAACTAACCTTGATAGTGTTTGTGGATATATTGCTATAGCTTTGGTTACATTTCTGTGTAATTCAACCTGTGAAAATTATGTTGTATATGGAAATAATTCTGAACAATTTTATTTACAATGTAAATAATCTCAAGTTTCTATAAAATGCTAGAATAAGGACTTGCTTTAGATCTTAATTGAGATGTCTGTATTTCTTTAACACAGCCCCTGTTCTCCCTGGGGCATATCAGCAAAGCCAGACTCAAGGATATGGATACATGCACCAGACCAGTATGTCATCCATGAGGTCCATGCATTCACAGCCTCATTCAACAAGTCTGGTGAGTATTGGATTTAAATGAGAATTTTATTTAGTGAAAAACATCATCAGCAATTGTGAAATCTCTTAAATAGGATGGAATTGATCCCCTTGAGTTCTATAGTTGAACTATTTGACTGTCCTAGTCATAAATATAAGTGACAGTACTCAGGTATAAAAAAGATTTAAGTGACCGTGGGCAGAGGTAAGAACTTTTACATGAGACTAGATTAAAAAATAATTTATGATAATCAGAAATCAGAGAAATAACTGAATCTTTTACCTGTTTAAAACCAATAGTAAATGCTTGGACCGTATTTCATAGGTTGAACTTTGATGTATGCTCTGTGATGAATTCATGCTTCTAGCACTGAATGAAAACCGCCGATCTCTTAAGATCATCCTGTTGGTTTGAATTAGTTTCAATTTTTTTTTGACTTGCTGATTTTGTAACAGCAGGCTTTGTGCCTATCTGCATTACTTATTTCTGCTTGTATAAAGCTGGCTCAGACTGTCTTAGAGTGCCCTTTCTGATTCAACAGAACAGTCATGCACTGACTTGTGTCTGATCCAAATTGAGTCATACTGGTGGGCAACTGAGAAGAAGCTTTATCAGGAAACTGTGGCCACATCATGAAGTTCTTAATTGTTGTGGATGGCAGGGTAAAGCTGGAGTGAATATTTCCTTTTAGAAGTAACTGGTCATGGTAGGAGAGCTGAATGGATATTCAGCTGGGATTTTTAGGAAATTGAGCTTATTTTTCCTTTTGAACTCTTTATATATAAATTTAAGCTTTAATGATTATCATATTTTTTAAATCATATTGCTGCCTAGAGATTTCACAGTTCAGATCTGGTCACCTTTTACCTTAAAAATATTGACTTGTTATTTTGAATTTTAAACTATTTTGATTGGATGTATTTTTAGGACATCTGTCACACTTTTAGAAATGAGTAAATATTTAATTGTGAACCAAACTTGGAGCTTGCTGAGCTGAAAAAACTTGTTTTCAAGATTACTGAAACTTGTATTTTTTTTAAGAGTGAAACTCCATGACATTTTATATTGTAAAGGTCATGAGGTGTAAGTGCTTTCAGGCTTGCCAGATTCTCAGCTGCCTGGGGCTGAGGGGGCTAACTTGCTGGAAAATCTTGGATCCAGATACCTGCATCTTTGAGTGAATCAATAACCTGAGAAACTCTTTGGACACCTGCATGACAGCTGTGAGACAGCTGATACTGAAATCAACCATTAATTTCTAAGGATATCACAAGGCACTTGGGAAGCTGGCTGCTTTCTAAAAGGGCCAGAGTACTGAAAGTAGGAGACCTGGAAGCCTGGACTTTGGCAGCAGGTTTCTAGTCACTGGGAAGTAAAGCAAACTGCTTTCAAATCCAGCAGAGAGTGAATGGAGGTGCCTGTAAATCTTGAAATGCTCTTCCCAGCCTTTGCAGCTATGTGAGTAGGTAGATGACTATTTCCCTAATATCTCTATGTCCCATTGACTTACCTGGCAGGCTGTTGAAACAGTGTGATTTCAGGCATCTTGAGAATCACTATTTGCCTCTCCTTCCAGAACTGGAAATGTGAAGGTAATAGGAAAAAAAAGAGAGTGACATTAAAGGATTTTAAAACTAAAGGATTGATTATTTCGACCAGATTTCTTATCCCTTTGGTGAATCTGTTGTCACTTGACATCCTTCTAAGTTATAATAGCTGTTTATCATGGGAAAACAGCAAACATCATGATTTGAACGGATCTTGCTGCTGTTAAAAACTGAGTGGTTTTCCTTGTAGACAATAAATCCCAAACATATCCAGAAGTCAAGCACTGCTGGTCTGGTGCTGACTGTTAACTTGTCAGTCTGATGAGGAAGATGTGAGCATGATCTTATCACCCCAGGGTGGTAAGACCTCCAAAAGAGGCATCTCAGATGCAGCTTAGAAACCTGCCGTGCTCCCTTGTCTTTCCACCTTCATGCTAGAAGACTGTATTTGTATTAGCCTGTGCAGCTTATCCAGGTGTGCCAGACACATTACACTCAGCTCTTGGAACGATACAGAGGGTTCTTTGCATGTGCTCAGGGATGTGTTTAAATGTAGTAATTTGCACAGACTGAATATAGATGACAGTCTTGAGTGCTTTTGAAATGTGGTATGGACATGCTGTAGGAGGTCTGACAGTCACAGACTTGTTTAGGTTCATTGCTTTCAGCTGCCTGTTCAGTTCTGGGCTTGGAGCAGTATTACTAGAGATGCAGTGTTGTCTTGCCAGTAAGAGAGGGAAGAAAAAAGTACGAGAAGAAAGTAACAGCAGGAAGAGACTGAAGGAAAGAAATCCTAGACTGAATAGTGATCTCAAAGCACGAGCAGTTTTTGAGACTTAACTAAAAGCAATGAAGGTGATAAAGTCACTCATCAGTGCCTGAGTTTGGCCAGGACATCTCTAGGGCAAAAGTGATAAAGATCCCATATGTTATACCAGGGTGGAGGTAATTAGAGAGTTGGCTGCTGTAGTAAACCTACTACTTTGTTTTATTGTTATCAAATCAGTGTCTTCTAAAAATGTAAGTTCATTTTATTATCATGTCCACCAGTCTCCTATATTGAGAAACAGAAACTTTCTAATTTCCAAATTTTCAAAATTTGGTTTATTTAATTTTGAGCTGTGTTTTGTATGAGGCATGATCCTAACACAATCTTTGGGTAGACTTATGTTATGGGTTTTAGTTTTTTTTTTTTTTTGCCAGATAAGTTGCATTATTTTCTGTTCTTAACTTTTGCCCACTTTCTATAAGCAGTTCTGCATAATGGACTGCATTAAATTGTTGCTCAGAATACAAAGTGTTTTATAATAGACACCTGCAGGCTCTTTGCCGCTTTGGAAAATAACAGGCAATGTTTGCACACCTTTAGATATCTAAGATTGGTAGGAAAACAAAACCCTTGTTGCAAGTTGGTTTTCCTTGATAGCTGCTGTATGTGAAGGATGCTGGAACAGGTACTGCTCCTTGTAAGGAGCCATCCATAGAATAAGTATAAACTAGTGGATGAAATGGAAATATGCATCTGTCAGGTCTGATCTAGCGGGGGAGTGGAAAATATAATAGCTGGGTTTCAGTTTTTCTTGTGTGAAGGACTTAGTGTTCTGTCTGAGCAGCAGTTGTGAGGTAGATCTTTGAGGAGGTGAGAGAAAGTGAGTATTTGACTTTACACTCTCTTTTACTCAGTACCTGCTAAACTCACTACTGACAGAGGAATAATTCACTAAAATGCATTTAGAAATCCCGGCTTTGAGTCCTTTAGGCATTGTAATTCTCAATTATATAGGCCAGACTACACTCTGCAGTGATAATTAGGCATTAAATGCTAACAGGATTATTATGGAGATTTCTCCTGACAGCGATTTAGCACCTAATTAGGTGTTAAGGCCATAAATTTAGGTTTCTCAGCAGCATTTAGGGCCCTAATAAATTCTTTTGAAGTTTGAAATTACTAGCTTGTCTTCACAACTGTGCCACCACAGTGATATAATCAAGCTCTTGCCTTTAGAGACAGCAGTGGCATGCCCTTTGCCATGGTGCTCTAAGGATGAGTGAGCATCCTTTTGCGTGAGCAAGAATTCTCTATTTTTCCAACTTTATGTTAGTTTAATAAAAAAATTTAATTTCTTCTCTCATTCTTTGCCCATTTAAGGGAGACATATAAGCATGGCTCAGAGCAAAATCCATTTGCTGTCATATGCCAGATAAAGACTTATTACCATTTTTCTTAAATGGATCCTCTTTTGAAATAAATTGTTTAAAGGGCTAACTCCTACTGAGCCTGTTGTAATAGCATGTTTTTCACTGGTTTTCAGAGTTATTTAGAGAGATTGGTTGAAACAGTTGGAACAAACGGGATTCTCAAAGTTGTTCTGGCTGCTAGCTCTCTAGTTTGTGAACCTTTAAGGAATTGTGGTGATGAGAGAACCCACCCAATCAGTTGCTGTGATGTGGTGCATAAACAATGCTTTTTTCATCAATTTCCACAAATACTTGGAAGTCATTAAGGAATCACAAAGAAAGCACATCCCTCTGGTTGAAAATTACCATTGTTTAAACAGGAGTTGATTTCTCCACGCTGTTTAGTCTGCACTACCAATTATAAAGGCAGAATCAAGACAAAAAGTGTGTTTCTAATGTGGAAATAGGAGTGATAAATTGCCTCATAGTGTTTGGATTGAATAATCCCACATTTCCAACATGTAACAAATGGCCTGCTCACTCTGTGTGGAGCAGTCTCCCCCTTTTCAGAAAATACTTTTATTAAACCCCCTCAAAAAACCATACATATATGGACTAAAATTAATCTAGAGCTGTTTTCCTGTTCTGGAAAACAGAACAAAGTTTTTACCTTTTTCTCCTCTTTAAATCATTCTACCAGAAATTCAGCTAGTTATGGTAACATAGCAAAAATTACTGGAAGGGAAATTGAATATTATCAGTGATGCTTGAACTGCTCTTGACTTCTGTCAAGAGCCAGGGTAAGGAAAAGAAAGTACTTTTGGAAATTTTAAAATGAGCTATTTTTTTTCTTCTCTTAAGATACAAGGGAAGACTGTTCCCCATGAGTTTGAAAATCCACTTTGAGATCCAGTAAATGATAACATTTTATTGGTTATAAGTGAAAAAAAAATACTCTATTTAGAAAAAACAGAGAAAATAAATTGATATCTTGGCTTACAGTGGGCAGGGTTGTAAAGAATATTGGTTTAGCTAATGATGGGACTTTATGTGCTAAACAGAAAATTTTGCCTGAATATGAAAAATATGGGTATTCCTAAAAATTATTTTTACAGACCTTTTGAAATATTGTCTTGTTTTTTCTTTAGATAATAATATATTCATAATTCTTAATTCAGGGTAAAATCCTAATGAAATGAAAGACATTCAGTGAGATGACAAAGATAATGACTTGAATGAAGACTATGTTTCTTTTTGTAGTGAAGACAAAGGAGAAGCTATTTGGGAATCATGCAAATAGGGAGCTGAAGCAAAGCTAGCCATGCTGGGTGTAATGGACTGATAATAGTGAATAAATGAAACAACAATTAGAATATTTCAAGATGCAGTGAATGGCTTGCAATCTGTTTGTGTGAAGTCTTTGGACAATGTAGGTTAACAAAAATAATTATTTTTCTACTCAATATTCACTATATTTTTGACAGGGTGGAGAGAGTATCGTTCCTTTTCAACAGGTAACTTGTGATTTTGCTCTCTGCCTTGCCCCCTCTATTCTTTTTTCCTTCTCTTTTCATCTTCTTTATGCAAAGAGAAGGAATCTACCTCTGTTTAAGCTTGAGACTGACAGCCTTGTTTTTTTTCCTTTAACAGAGAACATACAGAGCTATGTATGACTACAGCGCTCAAGATGAAGATGAAGTTTCCTTCAGGGATGGTGATTATATCATCAATGTGCAACCAATTGATGATGGCTGGATGTATGGTACTGTTCAGAGAACTGGAAAAACAGGAATGCTTCCAGCAAATTATATTGAGTTTGTTAACTAATTTTTGTCTCTAGTCCTTTGAGCTTTATTATGATTTACTCAAAATCTAACCTTTTAGAAAAATGTCAGAAGAATCTCTTAGGAGTACATGATCATTATGTTATCACTGCTATAACAGTTTGCATTCTCACTCAGAATCCAATTTAAATTTCTTTAAAGTAAAGATAAACCACAAGAAGCTCAGAGCTTTGAAAACAGCATTGCTTATAATTGTGCTCTCTCAAAATGAAAAACATACATGGAAGCCTGGTGCTGCCAATCCTGTAAAGATTTTGGTCAATTAGCTTTGGAGGAAATACCTTTTCCCTACTCCTCAAAGAGGTTATTTCTCTTCATAAAAACAACCATAAAATGGATGCACTTCTTCTGGCACTCTGAAGTTACAGGAGGTTAACACACTCAGTTTGAACACATCTTCAAATTATTAGGGAGGTGTTTAATGTTTGAGCAGTTAGCATCCTAATAAAAAATAAAATGTTGAGTAGATAATTCAGTCATTTGAAATAATGACGAGTAATTTGCCAGTAAAAAACCCAATAAAATCCCTACTGCCCAGCAGCCTTACAGTAAACAGTTTTATTTTAACAGCAAAAATTTCCTGAGTCTTGCATAGCCACATTTATTTCTGGATTACCCACTTTTTCGTATTTCCAAGTGACCTATCAGCTTTGCTTGCATCCCAGTCCATCAGTTAGATCCGTGTCTAGATTCATGATTCTTCAGTATCATTTCCACAGAAGATTCCTTGCAAAGACTATCTAAAGTATAAAACCTGTCAACTCTTCTGTTTCCTTCTAATAATAACTAGCATTTAAATAGAAGCTTTCATTAGGGCAATGTACAACCAATAATTCATGTTAGTTCCTTTACCTTCACTTGTACTGCTGTAAATAAATACCCCACGTGAGGCCCTGGTGCTGTGCAGTCACACAAAGCCTGCAGTCATATCCCTCCTTCTTACCTACCACAGGTAACTCGCTTAATGGCTGCTTTGCTGATGAGCTAATGTACCCATCCCTGCTTCAGAAATACTTATGCCTCCATCAATGAGCGGAGGAGAGCTCTGGTTATTGTAGTGCATTTCAGATCAGTGGCCTATTGGTTCAGTTTACTCCAAAAGTATTGCTCTTGCAACAGGGGGTTGTACGCTTGCCAAATGTTTACTGATGGAGAAATATTATGTTTTATTTTGGCTTGGTCTTTCTCATAACTGACACTGAAGGGAGAGCTAACTAAACAGAAGTCCAGTATACTCTATGCCATTATGCTTCAGTTTAGCCATCTGTAGAAAACAGTAAAAATATTATGCTGACAAACCTTCACATATGCTGTTTGGTATCTGTTAATTTATGGTCAGAACTAAGAGATCCAGGTCTCAGACTGTGAGGCTGAGGAGAGGATCAAACAAGGGTTGACATAGTGGACCTCTGAGAGCCTGTCAGCAGGCTTAGGTTTCAGGGAACTTGCTTTTGCTTTGACTGGGTGCTGCATTCCCTCCCAGGGAGAAATTCTGAGAGGAAGGACAAAATACTTAAAGATTCATTTAGGAACTTACTTATGTGGATGCAGATGAAGAAAAAGTTTTTTGCTGATAACATAATTTGTGGAGTTCAGCCATGTACTAGAGAAGTTAACTTTGTAGTAATCCTCAGAATGTTGATTCTGCACTGGCTTCCTTTCACTTCTACATTTTTTTTAAGTAGAATTAAATATAGAACTTAAAGACAATTTTGTATTTCTCATTTCACAAAGTAGGCAACCCTGCAACATTTACTTAAAGAAGAAAGGCAGAATGGATTTGTTGCATCAACTGAAGGTTGTCAATACAAATACCTGCAAGTTCTAATTTTGCATTCAATCAGGAACTGGAAAGCTTATGCAATTTTATTTTGGATTTTGCTAACACAGGGCTGATTCCAGCTGCCAAGCAGAATTGAATGACTTCATTAAAAAAAAAAGAATCAAAAATGTCCATGACTGAGGAATTGCTTGTGCTTTCTTGTCAGCAGCCTAATAATTTCAAGGCTAAAGTTGTCCATGAGCATCTAACTTCAAAAAATGTGGTTTAAAACCAGAGACTCACTACTGTAAATATGCAATCTCTATGAGTGACTGCTGCCCTTTAAAAGTCTTGGAATTTTTGCATGAGGAGCTGCTACTGCAGCAGCAGAACCTTATGGGTTACTGGTGACATCCATGTGTAATTTGCAAACTCTGGAAGTCAAATGGCTCTTTCAAAAGGCTGATGTGGTATGCTGAGCCAGAAGCTTTGAAACAAGCAGTAGTCTGCTTTTGTGTTGGTTTTCATCACCAGCCATCAACAAGGAGAGGAATTCCATCTTATACTGGCTAGCAAATTTTTCAGATGATGCCTGAGGCACAATTGGCTGTCACTTGCTGCTGTGCTGCTCTATTAGCTGTGTAATGCTGACAACAATAAAAACGAGTTGTCAGTTTGTTAACCAAATAAAATAAAGAGAATAGTTTTGTTGCATCAAGTTGCAGTTTTTTAGTGACTTATAAAAAAGAATCTCCACTTCTAAATACATGATCATTCTTCCTACGTGAGGAAACAACTTGCAGTGTTGAACACTTTATGTATAGAAGTAAATGAGAAAATGAGCATTTGATGACATTAGAGAAGTATATTACGCTAAACAATCAAAATAAAATTTCCTTTGTGAATTTTGAATATTCATTAGCCTGGCAGAGCAGCTAAAGAAATTTGCCAAAAATGAAAAGTCAAAAAACCAAAACAGTATGTGAATTGTATTTCTCTTGAGAATGGTATGTCAGCAAAATTACTAAGATCTGGTTTAAGTTACTCATTCATGTAATCAAGTTTTTTATGTCATATATGCTTAGAAATTCATGTTTATATGGAATGGTTTCTGCTTTTTGATATAAACCAAACATTAGCATTGTTATGCAGCTTTGTTCTAAGCAATGCAATCAAAGGCCCAAAATTATGAGAGTTCAATTATAAAAGTGTTTTTTTAAGATCTAAAATTTGTAAGGTAGGGAAAGAAAGTCATAAACTAAATTGTGCCAGCACAGGTTTTAAAAGGCATATATTGGAGCCTGTTACCTACAGTGTGATATGGGGATGCAAAGATGTTATTTGCTCTCTTGTCACCTTTACAGTGTATATTCCTTTTTAGCACAGCATGTTCCCATCACTGTTCTTTCTTCCTTTACTCAGCGTTTTTCTGGGTAAAGGAAAGGACTTCTAAGGAGCTGAATTTCCCAAGCTGTTCCACAGTTAAGGTCGGAAGTTCACATGTTCCTATTTCAGAAATAAAGAATTCTGTAGAGAATGCTTTAGTTCTTGCTAACATGAGTATAAATGTAGAAAACAACATTGAGCATATTCATACATGTATACAAGAAAAAATGGGTGCCTTGCTTTTCATTACTCTTCCTTACCTGGCTAATCTTCATTTTCTAAACAAAGCTACGTACAAATACTGCAGTTGTAATTTTTCATTAGCATTTAATCTTGATGAAACAGGGGTTTTTTGATTATGTTTGCCATACAATAAACTACTTCAGCAGATTGGGATTTGACAGAGAATAACCTCCCATGGATTATGTTTTAGACAAATGTGTCCCTCCCGACTGTTCCTCAGGGATATGAAAGGTCTCCAATACTTGGGAAGGTAATAATTATAGTTTTTATTGTACAGTGACTGCATGTCATCTTGTACAATGAGAAAGACATACGAAAAATACAGGGATCTTTGGCATAAGGTGGTACAGGGTATAAAATTTTAATTATGTTGATTAATACTCCATTTAAACTATAGGATATGCTTTAGTTAGTGAATGTTTGAATAATGTACTGAAACAGACAAAAGATGCTGTTGAAAGAAGTTTTCCAAATTGGTGTGCTGGCAAATGCAAAGTACTGGTGAGCTGTAGAAGAATAAACCATTTTGCAGTGCTTTAGTGATTTTCTCCAGCTTTATGCCATAGGAACCCCATCTCTCCTTTGGAAATAAAACCTGAGAGCTCTATTTCCTAAACTGCCTGCACTACAACAGTATATCAAAGGAATTTCATATGCTTCTTGTGTCTGATAAATAGAATTTGCATATTGTACTTAAGTTGTAAACCAGTTGTTGACATTTGTTTAATTATTATTATTTTAGGGGGGGAAATAAGCTATACTGTAGCATTTCAATTGTGTATTTAATATTACTATTAGAAATTGCTAGACCATTGGAAGACAGCAATGACTGTATTGACATTGATTAGCATGATGTGGAAACTCTCTCAGCTGTTGGTTTTTGCAGTGTTATATAAAAAGCAAAAATGAACCGCTGTGCAGTTTGGCTTATGTTTGCTTTAAAGTGTGTAAAGTTTTAGTTATTTTGCACAACTGTACTGTATTTGGGAGTCTACAGTTATGAAGGTAACAATTGTTTTTCAAAGGACGGATAAACTTACTCTTGGATCATATGATGTATCATCTTAATTTGGCTTTTGTTATGCAGAAAGTTAACACCAGCTATTAAAATATATTTTAGTAGAAATGCTTTAATTCCTGTTTCTTCCTCTACACTGTGAATATTTAAGCTTTGGTGGACTAGAGCAACATCATGCTGCCCAAAGTACTAACCTATGCAAACTAGTTCACATTTTAGTTGATGTCACAGTGGATGTAACATAGCAATTTATTTTGCATAACATTAAACGTCATTCAAATAAAATATTAAACCCAGCACTATGTATGTATTATATATTCATAAACAATAATCTGTAAAAGCTACCATACCCATTGATATAAGCTATTCAAAGTTGTCTATTGTTTGAACTAAGGAAGCTTTGAGTTTTCAAACTTAAGTAGAATATTTAGCACTATAATTTTTCAAACTTGATCTCAGAAAATGGTTTCCTAAAACACTGTTTTATTTCAGACATGCCTTCTCCTTAGAGGGTTAACTTGCTGTTTCAGTCTGTATTTGTAACCCTTCAACAGAACATCGTTACATTCCATGTCCCTTGGTTTGTTTAAATAAGCAAAGATAATAAGTGAAAGAGATCTGCAGATTTAATGGATCATGGTTTGCTGACCTTTGAATGGGCTTTTGGTTAGGTATGCTGTCAGTGCAACAGTAATGAAAAGAAAGTGATTTGCTGGCTTCTTTAAGACAATTTTATATACAAATGTTGTTCTTGAGTTGTCTTTATTAATTTACACAAGTAAATTATTTTTACAGCATTGTAAGCAAGTTTAAGTTAAAATAAAATCTGGAAGTGTTTTGGAATTGCTCTGCCTGTAGTTGAAGAAGATTATTATACTTAGGGACATGTTTTATTTATTTGAGTGTTAAGTGTACAGTACAATGTAGCATTAGAATATTTTTATAAAGTGTTAGTTTGAAGAAGGCTGTTAAAATTAATGAGGACAAATGGCAGCTGCAGATGGAGCTGGTTAGTGCCTTCTAGGTAAGTGACATACAGTAGCTACCATGCTAATTTCTCCTTAGGAAATGCCTGTTAGCATTTCCTATGAAGTTTCATCAGTTACCGAGCTTTGATTCCATATTCTGTGGTGCTTTTATATATTCAAATGCTGCCAGTATAGCAAAATCCAATCTTTACCTATACTGTAGCAAACAGCAGTTTTCTACAAGAAAAAGATTTAAGAGTTGCCAAAAAACCTTGAGCACTCATAACATGTTTTATTTGAAAATCTCTCCTTAATCTGCTAGAGTTACTGAAGTATTTGATTTTTGTTTCTATCCTAAATCTGTATTTCAGGTGAAGGTCCTTCTGACAGCCACTGATGAGAATTTGGTAGGTTGCATGTGTTGAGCACCTGAAGGATTATGTCCTTATTCAATAGCAATGTCAAATCTAACAAATGGCTAACATGAAGAAAGTTCTCCTGCTTTTACTGACCCCATAGAATATAGTTATCAAAAGGATGTATGTACTGGCACTTGAAAATCCTGTGGAAACAGTCCATACTGCGTTGAGATAGGTTGAGAGCTTCTAGCTATCACTGCTTTTAGGATACCCTTATTTCTGTTCTGCTCTGTCACAAAACTGGGGCTTTGATTTTCTCTGTTGTATTAATTGACAAGAATAGGCCAATATATTATGGAGTTCTCTGTACAGGGGGAATAGTTGCCCAGTGCATTGGCTGTCACAAGTACTGTCTCCCCTGCCTTCTCCCACTCCCTCCACCAAGCCCAACCATGTTTCCAATCCTGCCCTGCAGTGACCACCTCTCTCGTCTTTCTGTGAAGGGGAAACTAAAGTGGGACACACTAAAACGGTATCACCAAATGATCCAGATTTGGGGTTTGTTTCTTCAAAATGATTTCTTTTATAAACATTCTTTCTGTGATTCCATTTTTTGCACAACCTAAAAGTCAGTAATATCAGTATAAGAAAAGAGGTAGCATGATATGGGTGGAAAGGCATGGCTAAATAGAAAAGCCATAGATTTCTTACTCAGATTTTGCTGCAAAGGTTTATACAAGTCAAGCATATGTCTGAGGGTACTGTTTGAATAACTAACCTGGAAGCTGAGCAGTACTGTGTGGATGTGCTTAATTTGTCAGTCAGTATGTCTGTGCTGTAGTGACAGAAGTGGTTTGGGCAGTGTGCAGATACGTCCTCTAGCTTTAGAGCAATTAGTTGGAATCCCAAAACCAGGCCATCCACTGGCATATGGCATTCATAAAGGGAAATTTATGAAGAAAATGAGACCTCAGATAGTACAGAGGGAACCAAACATCAGTTGGTTTAAAGTGCATGCCTTGTGCCCTGTGGAAGGAATCCTTTGTATACAGTCAGAAGACTGAGCTCCATGGCACTGCAGCAAGCTCCTACCTCTGAACTGTGTTTAGTGCCAGAAGGAGACGATGTACCACAGCGCTCACCTATTCCACAAACTTGATACTTACTGCATGATATGCTGTGTGCTGGGCAAGTGTTTAACAATAACAGCAGAAACTGGAGATTCATATTTATGCACTATGTGCTAAACAGAGTCTAAACAGTCCTTGACTGTATACATTTTAGCTTTGATTTCTCTCCCACCTGCTATTAATAAAATCTACCTGTTGAGAGGCCTGTTCTCATGCAGAAGACTACTGGCCTGTGGCTTTGACCACTTGTGTCTACAAAGAGAGACCTCCAGGCAATAACATCTGGGTCTTAAAATATTGCTTGGCATTTAAATATCAATTTTCCATGATTTCACAAGCAGCTGTTAGCTTTTGTGATTGATCTTCAATTCAAGACATATTTTTTCTGTGTTTTTCTTCTTCCTACATCTTTTTTCTCTTGACATGCTTATTGTCTGTGTTGCTTGGACAACAGTTTTTCCACGACTCAAAGGAGATATTTTTAAGAGGCTTCTCAAGGCATTGAGAAGAATTTAAATTACATGAAAAAATGATAGTATTTTCTCCTCATTAAACTCTCACTCCCCCAGGAGCTGTCCCCTGGCTTCACCATACATCCTGGCCTTTTGCCTCCTCTTTATGCTCTCAAGTTCTGACATCTCTGCCTTTGAACCCTATGGGCTTGGGATCCCTCCTGCCAGGCCTTCAGACCATGCTCTCACCTCCATAGTTTCTGCATTTATGTTTGGAACTTCAGAGTGGCTCACCCATCTGTACTTCTGTCAAGACCTTTTAGCAGAACTCAAAGAATATTAGCATGTGTTCATTCACCCCAAGGAGTATTATATTTCTGTTGTATCAGCTCTGAACAGCTCTCTGTGAAGAATCCTCTTGACTATACTTTCCCTGGCCTTCCTTGCCTCTGGGTACTTCTGGCAGCTTCTGAACTCAGCTGCTGATTTCAGAAAAGAGAGAAATCACATTTTCTGGTCTCTCATCAATACCTAAATCAGTTCTTGTTCATTTTCTTCTTCTTCAGATTAGCATCTTCATTATTTTATCCCTGATTTTGGGCTGAACTCTTGATTCAGGAGTTATTCTCTCTCCATCGGTGTTAGAATGCCATGTAGATGTAGTCTGTTGCTCACTGTGGAAGCTGTGGTGATAGGCACTACCCTACTTACTGGAACCTTTCAGTTCCTAGCACTGCTTGTTCTGTATTCATCAGATAGGATCTCTGTGAAACATGATTGCCTGTACCAAATCCTAGTCTTTCTATAAATAAATGTGTCATTATAAAGTAAACACCTCTTCCTGACTTACAGTTCCTCTAACTCAAAATGACATTGACATGCTCCAATTTGATAGTGACATTAGGAAGCATGTATCTAAAACGTGTTAGATGAATTATGCTCTAAGGTGCTGTTTAGGCAGACCTTGATGACTGCAACTATTTTACAGTGTGGATACATCAAGTTAAATGGGATAAGTGCATGTCAGGTCTTGCTGGTAAATGGTTCAATTGAGAACGGAGTTTATGCATTTATTTGAGTGACCCAGCTATTCAAGATAGTGTATTTTTAATTTCTACTCTGGCAGTTCAAAACAAATGCAAGAATTGGATGACAATTATTCATAATCAACTACTTAGCTATGCAGCTTAAACAATTCCTCCATCAATATGGAAGTCAATAAAATCCATCATAGTTTTGGAGAACCACATGCCAGGTGGATCTATGCATTTGAATTGACATTCACTGTGCTTGTGCTTCCAACCTTTATCTTTCCTTTTTCTAACTTTATTAAAAATAATGAGAAAGGTCTGCTCCTCACAGCATGACTTAGCATGCTGTTGGAAAAATTAATCTTCAGTGGAGGAATAGATTCAAGGATCTTGTAAGGTCTAAGAAGACAATATTTTACAGTTATGCTTTCAAATCTTAAAGTTGCTTAAACTTTTACTTTGGTCCCTTGCCTTTTCATTTGGCCCCTCAACCACCCTAAAATGGTTTTGCTCTGCTCTGTGTTCAGCATTTTGTTCCCTATGGCAGTTAGCTGTGTGAGAAGGAAGAAAGACCACATACACTGGAGTACTTAAAGTAATTTCTCTTACAATTTTTCATTGCTATACTAAATAACATCTGTGAAATATTCTTCATTCCAAGACTCTTTATTCCACTCTCATGAAACATAGCACACAGGTACCATACTCCTTGTTGAAATGCCATTGGCCATGATGCTCTGTTGCACAGCTGTGATTATTGTGAAAGGGAGGACGTGTCACAATGGCAACAGCTACAATCTTGATGTTAGAGCAAGCACCTAGCAAGAACTTCTGTGAGAGCTTTCTCAACTTGTTACTCCTTTGAAAATAATACCCATCACTGCAGTACCAGTGTTCTCTGAGAGTAGTAGTAAAGTTGTAACTTTGCAACTTGGTTTATTTTCCAGATGCTATAAAGTCAACACAGCTGCAGCTGCTTTTGAGCAGACTGACTTTAGGTGCTGTTTTGACAAGTTGCTGCTTATGTTTTTGTTGGTATTCTACTGCTTTCTGTTTTAACTTCTTATGGTATGGTGGCTAAGCCAGAAGAATACATCAGATCTGCTCATTTGAAGGCCTTGCGATTGCGACAGTCTAGAGATGTATGTTTTCTTACTTTAAGCCTTTCTTCTGTTTCCCAGCACTGAGAAACTGTTTCTCGAAAGATCAAGGATATGAACAGGACTGTAGTAACCCTCCTACAAGAAGGCCAGAAATGTGATCTAAACTGGTACAAAATGTCCCAAACCACGGGTATAGTCATAGGTCACACTCAAACTAATTTGCCCTCCAAGTCAAACACGTGATCCATGAAGCACATACATTCTTGTGCCTGCCAAAATTTTCCTTCTCTAAATACTGCTGGTCTAGTGACTGTGCATTTTAAGCTTATTATGAATTCTGTCCAAGAAACACACTTTTCTAGGGGTAAAATAGCAACAGGCTTTTCAGGTATTATTGCAACATGCTTTAAACCTCATCACTCTCATGGGGAACCTATAACTGGACCAGAACTTCCCAGCTAAATAAGGTGGTGGAACAAGCTTATCTGGTCTGTGCTTTAGATTATTTTAAAAAGATTTTTCTCATTTTAATTCTGTACAGATATCCAGTGAAGGGTTCTGTACAGGATTGCACAGCTTTATCTAGTTTCAGAAAGAAGTGTTGTAAAACCATGGATCATATCAGAGTAAATGGACCTTGTTTCTTAGTCCAGACTAAGATTCCTTAATCTGCTGTATTGTCTGTATTATGATCTGTGTTCAGCTGAGGGGAAAACAGAGTTGAAGAGGCAGATTTTATAATGTATTTAGATTCAGAACCAAGAAGATGAAAGAAAAGTGGGTTTTTCAAAGCACATCTGAAATCTGAATGTGGTTATAGAGTGATGCTGGAAATTTCACTTCAAATTTTAACCGTCCAGTGTGCATTAAGAAACCAGTCATCATCTTTTAATGAATTGAATATAAAGAGTGAAATTTTCAGTGAATTAGGGATTGTAAAGTTTTGTTAACCAAGTATCTAACAATTAGGCTAGAGCTGTTACCTGGAGGTGGGAGTGCAGCAATGGAGGTGACCCAGTGTGCCAGAGGAAATACAGTCTCAGGAGAGGCAGGAGAAGCTGTACAGCCAGAGATACCTCAATGGGTTGTGATAGACCATGTTACCTGGGAGCTGAACCCCACCACTTGCTCCTGCTTACGACAGGCTGGAAAGGGTAGTAGATGTTCAAGAACTAGTTCTCCTAAGTGGATATGTGAGCATTTGTGATGAATATTTTTCAGTCTGCAGTCCAGCTACAAAGCCTGAAGGAACAGAAAGAGCACTGCTGGAATAATATTTAGTTTTTTTGCTTCACATGGAATTACACTTGGAAACATTCAAAGCCTCTCTAGGCTGACTGTTCCAGAACGTGATAAGTTTTACCATGAAAACCAGCCTTCATAGTTTACTTACTTTCTTGTTGCAGTGAAGAGCAAGCTTCTCATGTCTTCTTTTATCTGGGCTGTGATGGGAGCAAAAGTCTCTTCACCTGGCACAGTGAAGACATTAAGAAACTGCCACTGGCCACAATCACTTGCTGTAATCCTTGTCTATATATACCTTTGGTAGCTATGTACCTATCTCCATTTTTCTAAATCTCTCTCCTTTTCCAGAAAAAACATGTCCAGCAGCTGAGATGGAGACATGCAACAATATATCTTTTCTTCTTCTCTATTGTACACTGAAAGAGAAGATGAGGAGCAAAATACCTGCATGCAAGATTTTAATACAGCCTGTCAGGGCAGGGTGAGCTGTAGTTCATTAATCCCCTTAGCAGTGAAAAAGGCAGTCATGTAAAACAGGCACAAGGGGGCAGGTCTGCACCACTGAAAATTCCTCATAGTTTGAAATTGTGTTTATGAATTACCATAATTAGCTGCAAGACGTAGACTGGCAACTGTCTGGTTATGTGCATAAATGGCTATGTTAATTGTGTTAAAAGAAAAATCATGCTGTATATTTAATTAGAATGAAAACTCTCAATTTAACAGTGTGGATTGTTAACAAAATTTGATTTACAGTACAGATGAATAGCTGAGATAAGTAGGGAATAAAGATGTGTTTCATTAATACTTTTTACTGGATCAGATAAGATGAGCCATTCAACTACTGTAATTCAACACTTTAAATATATTGGCACCATATTGTTGTCATTCTTAAAAGTGTCCCAGTACTTAAAAATATGTATGTGCTCCCTGAACAGTGATAATTACTTAGAAACCTATGGTGGTGCATATGGTGGAGTCAGGAGCTCATAGAGTTAAATGTGTGTACAAAGTGCCATGTATGACTGCAAGAAGAAAGCCAGTGCAGGAGGCACTGTCAAAGAGGAGCTGCAGTAAGAGCTGCTACAGCAGCAGAGGTTTTGTTATGCTCTTAAAACAAATTAATCTGCTGTAGAGAACATTTACTCATGCAATGACAGCATTTTCTTCCCCAAACCTCTCCTTGCTGTGACACACACTGCATCTTCATTACCTGATCTGTTCCACATTTCATCCAAAGCAAATTAATACTTTCTATACTGTTTTATATTGAAAGACAAAACTCAAATGCTAAAGTCAGTAAATTTATTTCATGTGATTCCATTAAAAATTAATTTCTATGCTGCCTGGACTTAACATAGGCTTTGTTGCTCAAGCAGTGCCAACTTCAAAATCGTCTTCTGTTTAGATTCATCTGAAATTGTTCAATGTGCAAAACATGGAGATGAAGCTTTGCAAGAACAGGTGTTTCACTGTGGCTGAGCTGAAATGTATGTCATTAATACAAGTGAATAAGCTATTTACACATACACACAATAACATATATACATACGGCAACATGAGTGTGCAATTCAGTGTTAATCTGGGAAACCTTATTTTACTGTGGAAGAAAAAGGCACTTAAGACTGTTTCAAATCTGACTTTTATTGTTGTATACCCTTGTGCCAGCAGATGATTAAAACTTAACTTGAAGGAATGGGGGCTGTGTTCAGCTGCAGACAATGCAAAAGTGAGTAGCTGATGCTTCCCTGCTGCCTGTCATGTTTCCAAGCACATTTCTCAGCCTTGGATTGTTCTAGGTCAAAAATAAGGATCTTTCCAAACTCTTCATATGCCAATTGCAAATAATTTCCATTCTTCTGTGAATTTAGTCCATTTTCTCTTTGTTTCTCTCACTGTCTAAAATGTATGCAAGGATTAAGAAAGCTTCAGCAGAAGCTCTGAAAGAAGGACAATTCTCCCTTTCACTAAGAAGTGAAGCCAGTTAGGTAAGGCCCATGATTGCAATGGAGAGAAGAGCTTGGGAAGCATCTCCTCCAGCAGACACTGCTAGGAATTGACTTCTGCTCCTCTTGAGGCTCTGCAGGAAATCTGGTACTCGTATAGCTCTGTGTTGATGATCAGAGCACTTGGGATGAAAGTGTATTCAAACTCAGGGTAATGTGGAAGTCTAGATGTGGCTGTGTGTCTTCACCTCTCTCAGTAGAACTGAAGACTGACTCCAGCCCCTGGGAATAGGTCTCTGGGAAGCTGTCCATTGGAGGCTTTCCTCTCCACGTTCTCTGTGTGGCACCATACAGGCTCCTCTCCTTTATCTTAGAGTGCAATGAATGGTCACTAAGTGGTTAGTTGCCATGAATGCCCTTCTACAAACTTTGAGGGTAGGTGCTACAATTACTTACAAGGAATCTCTACAGCCTTGAATTTGCAAAAGTAATTGCTTGGGTTTCATTAAATTCCTTAGTTATGTCCATAGCTTCTGCCTGAATATCACTGGGATGAATTTTTTAACATTTTTCTGTGCATTTTTTAACTTTTTCCAGTCATAGTAACCATCTACTTTTATATAATTTTGTTAGTAAGAGTTCTCAAGCTGCTTTAAGCTTGTATTTTTGTTGTTTTGTTATTTTTCCCTCTACAGACAACAGTTTACTTAATTAATTCTGACTGTAGAGCTGCTTGATTCTTCCACTGTATTTTGTGAATGTAATAAAGAACAGAGCAGAAGAAGTGAGAGCTTAAGTTTAATTCCAGATTTCTTAATTTTGTTTATAGCTAAGTCATTGCCAAGATGTTATAGAGACACTTGGATTAAAATAAAGAAGGATATTACTGAAAGCTGGAAGACTGGGTACCTAAATAAAGTTATTTAGCATGTCATAGTCTTTTAAATGCCAGTTACTTGCTGTGTAAACCTGGGCTAAAAGTGGCTTCTTTGCAATAGGATACAATCCCACAGGTAATGTGCTAACATTACAAAAGTAATTTTAAACTATGTGCTTTATTTACACAATGTGATCAAGACCATATCCAACTACTTAGAAGAAGACTTCATTTATGGTCTGTGAAGAGGAAGTGTCTATCATTGAAACAACTTCCCTGCTTCATCTTTCAACCCTAGTTGATTTTATTTGTCAGGTTTTAGTTGTTGGTGTTTATTAACCTACATTTGACAAGACAGCTAATTTTAGCCAGGTTGGTCATATTTGTCTTGGCATATTGTACAAGTTATTTCTGACCTCAGTCCTCAGAAAAGTTGGAAAAATACTGTTTCCTAAGTTTTAGTGGAAGACTTGTATAAATATTACTGTATTTACTGAGTGTTTGTAAATCACCAGGTTATGTTCCCCTAATGACTGTTTAATGCTGAAGTTCAGCACATTTCACAGGTGGGTATTAGCTAATGAACACAAGATGGTCTAAATGTAACAGCTTTTTATCCTCTCAAGGGAAAAAAACAAGTTTTATCCCAGAAGGCCTGGGTGAAGCTTTTAAACCAGACAGTTTTACAGACATGTTGTCATTCCTCAAATTAAGAATATTTCTCCACTGCCTGTCCATGCTCTAGGAGCTATGAAAGGTGATTCAGTAAAGGACTGCCTTCTGTGGCTGGTTTGTTCCAAGGCCCCGACACAGAGCAATACTCTGCCATGCAGAAAATCAAGTAATGGTAATTTTGTATGTGCTCTTCAAGTACATTTTAGAAGAGGAGGAGTACTGTTCCTTGTGTCCTGACCCAGTTTGTGTTTCTGTCATTATTTCTTGTTTTCAGAATTCTGTTTTTTTCTATTTTCATAATAATTTATTACTTTCGGTGGAGATGACACTGATTTTGTTGGTATATGATTTTGGAATACTAGGCAGGGTCCAGGCTGCTGCATTGACCACCTTTTTCTGGTACAGAGTTGGGCTGTGAAGTCCTTATTACACTGGAATTGCTACTGCTTCCCAAGATTGCTTGTTGGTATATTTAATAAACAACAGGTAATTAATAGAATTTTTTAATGAATTTTGCTTAAATAGTTATCTCTGATGGTATTATGATTTAGAATGTATGCTATGAGAAGCTTATATACGTGATGAGTAGGAAATAAGTCTGGATGAAACAATACTGGATTTTTCAGTGAAAACATGGACATTTTTTTCCTGAAGACTTTAGTGACTATTTCTCCTAGTTTTAGATCTGTGCTTGGAAAAGGTCTTCCTGAGCAGACAGACAAGTGGTCTGCTCAGTCAGACCCAGCTTTAAGCTCTGAGAGAAGTGACAGGCAGAGGGAGAGAAAACAGGACAATAGAACATGTATCTGTCTTGCACAGTTGAGAAGTGCTTGTGATGTTTTTTTCCGTTTTTTTGCCAGATCTTCAAACATCACCTGTCAAATAATTTAAGGGAATTCATTCTGTTACTCTTGTTGACTGTGCGGCAGAATTCAGTGAGGATATGACAGGTGTTTTGAAGTTGCAGCACAGAGCCCGCAATTCACCTCTTGCTTTCCTGACTGCAAACATCATCACTGCCTGTTCTGTTTTAGCAACAACACTGTGCAATTTAGTGTCTCCTTGGCCAAGACTCTCTCAAACCAGACACTACTCACTTGCTGTCCCCCTTCCCGTCCCACTTCCCACTCCAAGGGGAGAGTTGAGTATTGGAGGCACAAGAAAAGGGGAAAATGACCAGGCTGAGATGTGAAAAATTTGCTGGAAACAGCAATGAGATAGGAAAACAAAGAGTAACAGCAACAATATTAATAACCGAAGTATACAGAAAGAGGGTGATCTACATGCAAAAAATGGTCACCAACTGACACAATGTGGCATGACCTGAGACAATGAACAGTGGTGGATGGACCCTCCGTGCCCATGGTTTTTCTCAACTGCAAGCCACGGCCACCTTCTTCTTGAAGTGGGAATCCCTTACAGCTGCCCTCCATGGTGATGGAAGGTGGTATAGAATAACAACCTAGAAATACCTACATGGCTTCAGGCTCCTCTGCCTTACAGGTACTGCAAAAAAGTTAACTCTGTGCTGGCCAAAAACCAGAACACAGCCAAACAACCATCAGAGGCCCAGAACTGAAAAGTATGTTATAGGCTGTAGATATCTCTTCCAGTTATTGATTCCAAATATTCAGTGCTTCATTTTGCTGAAATGAATCATATGTTTACATCTCTGTGTTCTGATGGAGAAGATCTTACTACTAGTGCTACGCTTCAAATGTTAAATACAATATGTACAATGGCATAAAAAGAGAGTTTATTTTATATATATTGAGTTTCATGAATCTGTAATGTCTTTCTTACATATGACAGAGATCTATGCTGTCCGAAAGGGCATCTAAAGTAATGTCAAAAAGTAAATGGCAATGCCAAAATATGCTTGAATACCTAAGATCAGGAGTGTCTTAACATATCTTAAAAGTGACTTATGCCAACTCCCTCCTTGAAAAAATACTGAGAATTGGAAGAAGGGTTACAATTTATTAATAGCTTATTGTTGACTGAGTACTTTTCTTGGCAGTACATGTCATGGATGCAAAACAAATTCCTTGGTGACTAATGTCTCCTAGCTCGCTTAAAATTATCAAGTGGTTATTACATGATTGTCTGTTGGAAGAACATTATGGGGTGAAGTTTTGACCCTTTCCTTATTCTCTTGTTCCTACCAAGAGTTTGTTTGCAAGTTGGACAAGTTGTATACAGTTGCTTACTTTTGTATAAACTAGTTGAGGTTGGCACTTGACATTTTCACTTTTAAACAAGCCTTATGATAAACATTCTGCTTTATTTGCTATTTGGAAGCTCTATTTAGATATATTTATACCAACCTCTCACCGCTGTAACAATAAATGGAAAGCTAACTGGGACTTTGCTTTTCAGAATTCAGTTTTGGATTTGTAAGAGTAAGTGGAAAGCAGAGTTAACTGGAATTCTGGGGGTTGTTTTACCTGACATGATCTATGTAAGTGAGAAAAGGAACAAGCTCATTTGTTCCCCCTGTACCTTCCTTACTATTACACTGGCAAAAGTGTCTGTACAGCCATAACATGAACCAAATCCAGCAACTGAGTATGACCACAGATAACCCACAAACAAAATAATTTAGTTCTAACCTTGATCAATTCTACATCCCAGATCCTGGTACAGTTGATGAATGGCAGCTGATCATAGTAGAGGTTAGCCAGGAAAATGAAAAACACCTGTCAGAACTTCTTAACAGAAGATAAATTTCTGGGTAGGTAATACTTTTCTGTGAGATTATAGCATGTTTATTTATTTATTTAAAAGTAACCTGGTGAAGGGGGGTGGTGGTGGTGTGTTTTTGTTTTGTTTTGTTTAAAAGTTTTTACCCCTTCTCTTAGGGTTTTTATAATTAAGAACAATGAAGTTTCAGTCTTGGTAAAGAACTATAGTAGAAACAGTAGTAAAGGGTAGGCATCCTACCTTGCTAACACCAGTTTAATTTCATTGGATGTAGACATGGAGGAAGCTCTAATGTGGTGTTTCACTGCAGACTGTCCTGTTGCTGTCACGGTACATTTGTCCAGTGTACATGAGGTTTGAGACAAAGCATAGGTGTTGTTTTTAAAGTCACATTTTATGTGAAAATGGAAACATAACCTTTAGAATTTAAATTTTCTGGCAATGTTTTGAACTTGTTCTACTCTATAGGCCAAGGATCCTCCTGTTTGAAGGAAGTTTGTTAGGATTCTCAAGCTAAAAATGGGAGGTTTTGCTGTGCAGCTTGGGTAAATGTATATGAGGTATGTTAGGCTAGCTAGCCTTCAGCAGAAAAATGCTCTGTACCATCAATAAATATCTGCATCTTGTTTTATATAATCCCTACAATATTAATGGGATAACATTAGAGTTATATTTAAAAATAACTAAGGTATCATTTCATGTTAGTGCTCATTGCTTTCAAGGTCTATATTGAAAAAAAAGCAAGTACACCTCTTCTGTTTGGGCCAGCAGAGATGAGAGCACAAGAAAATTGTAAATGTTGGGTTGCATGTGTCCTAGTTTCCCACACAGACATAATAATTCAAATTATAGAGCCAACTCTGACTATAGGCATTGAAAAACAGGTAGGGAGTTTCCTATTGCTTGGATGACCATTCTCTCCCTTCCTTTTTCCTAACCTGTGGGCATAAATTCATTAGCAATAATAGGGTTGTTACCTCCAGTATTTTATTTTCCTCTACAGGAATCTTAATGTATTTTCTTCATCAACAAAAACATCATGAATGAGAATGACTACTTTATAAAATGAGAAATTATAAAAGGAAAGGAAACAGGGTTTGAATGCCTAAGCTTTCTGCAGGCAAACCCAATTAGCAATAAAGGAGCTTTGACTTTATGGGAAAACTGTGATGGTAATTCTATTAGAATAAAAACCAGACTATTTTCAGACTTTATCCTTTAAACGAAAAACTTTTGTCCATTTTCATGGTGGTTTTTTAGTATTGAATTTCCAACCTATTCATCAAGAGACAGGCACTTTACACATTAAATTATGCTTTTGTATTTGTACATTCAATAGGTCTTTTCACTCCTGTTAAGTCCACTATTAGTCCTATTACAATGTTTGCTTATGTCTTTTCTGTGTCAGAAAGCTTCTTTCTATTCAAGTCTGCATGAAGTAACAACATTTCCTAATTTCATAGAGTCCTAGTATATCAGAGCAACCCACTGAGCAGTTGTTCAGCTGAATTAGCTGTATGAATTCATTGGTCCTTTGCCCATTGTACGTGCTTGGGCACTCAGTGCAGAAGTCCCAACTTTCCCATCACAGCATTGCTGTTAGGTGCTCCCCTCCCCTTTCTGCTCAGCAAATGGGCACATACCTAGAATGTCTTTGGTAATGATGAAGGCTCAGTGTCTTAATTTTAACCCTGACATACCCAGTGTATGGTATAATTCAGTCTTTGTCTATCACACATCTTGCGTCCTGGGATACAGCAGGACAAGGCTTTTTATAGCACTGGGTGGTTCTTCCTCTTCCCTCTGTCATCCCAGCAAGTAACTGTCTAATGAATAATTTATGTATGTTTTTTGGTTTTTTTCCTTTTTTTGCTGTTAAGCTATAGTGATGGCCACAAGAGCTTGGAAATGCATATATTTAAATATATTTCGAGAATTTAAAAATTAACGTAACATATACAAAGTCCCTTGAGAGGTCTGAGTGAGGTTCTTGCTGAGACTGCAGTTTGATGAAAGCACCAGTACTCCATAATAGATTTAATGTCTGAAATATAAAGTTCCAAACTTATAGTCTGTCCCCAGAATAACCATGTATCATCATTAAATCTAGGCAGATAATGAGAAATTATTTGTAAACATGACTTAATTGAATGCACACTACTGAGTCATTCTTTTGTTTTAAAGCTTTAGTGAGAAGCAGGCAGCATAAAAAAGACTGAATGAGCTTTGAAGACTTAATTCTGTCAGCCAGGCTTTTTCAAATGGAGAAAAAAAGGAATGAATGGCCTATGCCTTTGCAAACTCAAAACATGCTGTTTTCCTTCAATTCATCACTTGGATATTCACTTTATATATAGCAAGGGAGTCTGGCCAAAGTTAGCATCCCTCGTCCCACTATCAGTAGCATTTTTGGTTGTATCAGAGGACATTTGTACAGCATAATACTTTGCTGACCTTGGAGCTCAGGCAGCAGCTGAACAACTATTAGGGGCAGTGTTAAATTTTAGAGACTGCTCTAAAAGCACAGCCTTGAACCCTGTGCAGTGTGGAAGGTATCTGAATCACAAATACCTCTAAACCCTTCTGCAGCAGAATGCATCTTTTGAGAGATGTTGTATAAAGCAGGAGGGAAATACTGTCCTGAATTTAAATTCTGTAAAGTCAAAGTAACTTTCAGCAGCTCTAGAAGGATGGCATGCTTTAGTAAGATCTTGGAACTGTTATAATAGAAATGCATTTTTAGAGACAGCAGTAGGTAATAGAGTCTGTAGGGTAAACAAGAATGGGTGATAGCACAACATTCTGAAATTTCATGCTTCCAATCACTCCAGAGAAATAGAATTTGTCTAAGTTCCAAGAACTTCAGAAATAGGCATAATGGAATGTAGGGAACATTAAAAAAGAATAAACTCCAAATTCTGTTACTGATTTATTTATTCAGCTAGCCAGTACTTTCAGCTTATGGCTAAACCATTAATATTTCAGGACCAGAAGAAGAGGCCTTTTCTTGACAGCTATTTCCATAACTCCTGCCTCACTGTGTCCTCTTCTGATAGTAAATGGAGATGGCTTTTGTAAGTGTCATAACTGCCACACTAGCTTAAACGTGGTAAAATAATAATAATGAATTTATTTTCAGGCAATTGAATAATTTAAGCAGTACTGTATAATGGTCAGGTATAACAGCATTTTTATAAGTTCTTTGTCCTTTGTAGCTGTCAGTCAGTCAATACAACATCCTTATGAGGTAGATGGGTAGACTGAAGTGCTCTTCTTTTACATTGAGTAAAATAAGACTGCCCAAGGCCTTGTAACAAGAAAGTTGCAGAGTTGGGATTAAAACTGTGGGAAATTTACGAACATTTATTTCATTTGTGATACTTGTTCTGCATATATGGCCAACAAACCAAGAGGAATTCAAAGTTCTCTGCTGACAGAGATGCAGTGTAGATTTTTTTTTAAGAGCAGAGTATTTTCAGTGGAACTGTAAGTGCTTTATTTAAATATTTTTTAAAAGCTGCTCTCTAGGCTGTTACCTTTGCCAGCTCAATGTAAAACAAAACAGACATAGAAGGAATAGTATCTACATAATGAATAAAAGTAAGCATGTTAATAAAAAATTCATGAAGGACCTTTAAGTACCCAAATCTGCATAGTGAATTTTTGTTAGCTCCCTTACATGGTGTATCTTTGAGAAGATGTTAAATATGTATTTTTATTGACAAGATCAAAGCATTCTTGACATTATGACTTCATTCTCTGCCTTTTAGTGAAAAGAAGATGGAGCTGATAGCAAAGCAGAGTACTTGACAAACAGTCAGTGATACAGGCAATAACTTTTTTATTAACCAGCTAATATGCAGCTGTAAGATGCTGTGCATCTCTACAATTTTATCTTGGTGGAATAAGGCATAGCTGATGAATAGAGCACTCCATAAATGAATGGAAAGGCAAAAGTCATGCAAGTGAAGGTATCCATTTGTTTTAAAGTATCTTAATATAATAATTCTAATAAATAAATACTTTTTTCAGATTAGCCCCATAGAGTGCTTGTGTGTTGTGTCTAAAATGTTTCTACGATCTGAATAAAATCATTTACAGCTGTTTCAGGAGTCTCCTATGGAGATGAGAGATCTTGATCTTTTGGGTCAGATTCTTATATTGAAAATTAAATATGCCAGCTGGAAGGGAGAGGTAATGTTTTTCAAAGGAGCTCCTGGTAGAAAAGCAGCTTGTCTGTGTTCCAGCTAATGACTTCAAGCATCTGTTGAATTCAGAGCACTTTAATAGCCAGGAAACAGGAGTTGATGCATAGATATCTCTCCTAGTTGTGCTGTTTTTTCTGTTTTGTCTTGAACAGTCCTGCTGTTAGGATTGGTAGTGAAAAACATACCATTACTTTTCCTCATTAAAAATATTTCAGTTAGATAACTTTGAAAATGTCACTTTACTTGGTTTACTGCATAGAAAGTGCATGCCATGGAACCTGTACTTTACAAAAACTAGAAACAACAACAGCAATAAAATGATTGGAAGCAGCAGTCCTGCCATCCTGCACCATGATCTGATAAGTCCTTGTGAGGGCAGGAACTGGGGACACAAACATCTAGGTCCTGCGGGCAAAATTTGTATGGGGCATACCCTGAGATTTAGGGAAGAAATGTTGTTACCACAGTATTGTTACTATTACACATATAGGGTCTGTGGAGTGGGATCGGGATCCACCCAACGGTACTGAGCACTCACTGAGCCCCTTTCCATCATTTACCAGCAGCCATGGCTAACTGTGAAGGTCCCAGTTGACTGGAGGTTAGAAAATGCAATGTGTCTACCTGCATTTCAGTAAAACCTTTGACACAATTTCCCACAGCATTCTCCTGGAATGCTGTTTCCTGGAGAAACTGGCTGGTCATGGCAGATCAGCAGATCGGATATTAGGAAAAATCTCTTCACTGAAAGGGTTATCCAGCATTGGAACAGACAGCCCAGGGAAGTAGCTGAATCACTGTGCCTGGGGGTATTTAAAAGACATGTAGATGTGGTGCTTAGGGACATGGTTTAGTGGAGGGCTTGACAGTGCCATATTAATGGTTGAATTTGATGATTTTAAATGTCTTTTCCAATCTAAATGATTTTATGATTCTATTCCATTAATTGCTGCAAAACAAAGTGCTAAGCTGGGCCTCGAGCTCTGGTCTTGGTCCTTTCACAGAAAGAAAGAAAAAATAAAGTTTGTTCTACTTCAGTTTAGTACTTGATTCAGGTACTCCACACAGCTCATCTGACCTCCAGCTACCAGTGCAGTGGGACACAAGTCTCTCTTAAATCCTCTGTTTTGTCTATAGACCTAAATAAATAAACTCTGCCCTAAGAATCAGTCATGCAATTGTTGCCTTCAGCTGAGTTGATCACCATAAGGCTCTCTTTATACTCAATGTAAAGAGCGGAGTTATGGCATGAAATTTGTCTGGCCTGTTTCAAATGTCTACCTTAGGATGAGAAGGATTGCACCCTGGAGTCTGGTGACCATTAACTCCTTCTCCATTGACTGGAGCAGGCTGGGAAGGCTAACCGGAGAGGTGTGTTGTTGACCATTTGCACAGAACAGCCTGGAGCAGTTTGGGGCAGCTGATCTATCACTTTGTTATTGGTTTTTTGGGATGACACTTTGCATTGTATGGAATTAAATTGCAGAATTCCTTTTGTGTGCAAGCCAGAATTCAAGGAGGCGGCTTGCCACATGACTCCCCAGGTACAGCAGCTCTGCAGGAGATTTTAATTCCTTTTTTGGCCATTGTAGAACCAGAGAAAATTTAAGCATAGAATTCAGTATTCAGAAGTTCTCCTGCATAAACTTGGCAAGAACTTATAATCTGTTCAGCTGCTGTTTTCAGGCAGAAGTTATTCATCTATACCACTGATTAATATGGCTGCAGACTTAACCAATATCAACAGGCCTTGCTGAAGAAATATTATTACATTAGAAGTGATTAAAGATACATTTCAAGAGCAATGATTCTTGTAACCATACTTGTTATTGAAATGTTGACAACATTGATATCAGGATTTTAATATCCTGCTTGATAATTAAACTTCTGCCTGGCACAGATTTCCTCTGGGTCTGCTCTATGGGATCCAGATATTACTTCTAAGTTACTGAGGAGAATCATATTCATGTACAGGTCAGTGAAAAATTACCATTAGTGATTTTGTCTTGGTAATGTTTCACAAAGATTAGCCTAAAGTTACAAAAAGCAGCTTCCAGCTGAGGAGAAAAATTCAGGTTCTCTAGTCTTTGAATCTTCCAGCTTGTCTTCGGTTTCAGGGTAAGATGCTTTAGGGTGCTCTGTGCAGTCAAATTTTCATTTGACATTGTGGGGGAGGGGAGGTAGTTGGGCTAAGGAAAAGAAAGAAGCTTTATAAAGGAAAGCAACATCAAAGAATGATGAACTCCTTGCAGATGTCAGTGTAGTACGGCAATTTTACATGAATTATTGGTGTTGTCAACTCTTCTGGAGTGTAGGGAAGAATGGGCTCTGCTTCAGTTCACTGCTTAATTCCTGATTTCCTTTAAAATAAATGAAACAAAATGCAGCTTATTAAAGCAAAGGCATTGTTTGTATGTTTGGAGGCTGCCATAGAATGATAACTTCTATTGTACTGATTTTTAAATATTTGTTACTTTTTTCAGAATTTTTAATTAAAATCTCTAGTGTAGCTTTCTAGGGGAAGAAGGGTTGTAGTAACACACTGCATATCTTTGCATAGCTTTCCGAATCCTCTTTTGGATAAGTTTTTTGACTAATAGCAATCCAATGAAACAAAAAGGGCAAGTGCTCTGAAGAATCATAATTTTTAAGAAAGTGTACAGCCAAGCTGAAAAGAAAGACCCTGTGATATCCTAATTGAGAGAAAACTGCAGAGAGAATTCAGACACCAGGTAATCCATATGTGACAGAGAAAGTAGTGACTATCCTGTTTTTTGAGACTACATAGTGTTTTGATCACACTATTAGATAACAGAGATGGAATTCATAGATAACATTGAAAGATAACATTAAACATCTACAGTGTTCAGCTACATATGAACCCTGGAGTTCCCTTGCAGTTAGTGGGGAATCATGGCTGTTGAATATCTTTTTTTTAGGACAAAAATAATGATTTTTAATAAGGGTCTCATTAAGAGTTTCTAGGAAGCTCATGCCCTCAACAGTCAAACTGAAAGGACATAGGTATAGGCATTGTCATATATACCAGGGGTATCTCATATATTCTAGAGCAAGTCACATGGCACTAAATGCCTATGCTTGAGCACCTAAGTTGTGCCCTACCAGTCCTAAACTCAGTGCCACCTGGGATTATATGCATCCTTTTATACGAGTATTCCAACACTATGTCTGAGTGTTGCACATTCCCCTAATGTGCTTTACTTCATGTGCTTCTGGGTGCTACTCGAAGTATCTCACATGAGTATTTCCCCTGCCTCCCTTGCCAAAGTACAGCCCTTCTTTTGGTAGCAGCAAAGGCCAAGAAAACATACTCGCTCAAGTCCTATCCAGAATCATTTGAAGCATGAGTGAGGCAGTGAATAACTGCCTCTAACAGAAAGAACTTTATTGGAGAATGGAGAAAAAAACCCCCACCTATAATTACTGGAATCTGAATGGCTGATAACAGGTAAGATTACCAGAGCTGTGCTCTTTGGTGTGCTCAGTACCAACTGGCTTCACTTTTAGTTGTGCCAGCTGGTGTTCCTCACCAGCTCTCCTTCCTTATTCACTGTTCTAGTCTTTCTTAATGTTCCGTCATTTCTCAGGGCTCTGTCTCTGCATGTTCTGTTCTTTCTCAAACATCAGTCCACACCCAGAAATGAGTGAAGGTACCTAATTTCCATTGATTTCCAATGATTTCAATGCAAGTTGAACACCCAGACAGAAATTAGATTCCCAGGTACCTTTCTGTTCTCAAAAGACCAAGTTGAGAATAATGGAAACGTAAAAGAATAATAAGGGTTTTTTTGTAACATGAACTTACTTCCTTAGCTGTTTTCCAGGTTGGTTGGGAATTTGTTTTGAGGCATTTCAGTCTCTGCATAAGAAAATGTCATTCTAAGTGGCTACTGCAAATTGTATTATACCAGTCATAGATGGGAGAGGCAGTATAGAAAAAAACTATACCTCTCATTATTTAAATCTTAATGCCAGGTTTCTAGGGATTTAGGAGTGCCTGGATTTAATCTTGAAATGGGAAGTTCTAATGTTTTGTATATAGATGTTATAGGCAATTTATAAAGATATGTATTTTTATTTGATTGCTAAATTGGGGCTTTATAGAACAGTTTTGACATTATTGCTCAGTGACATTACATAATTATGTAATTTTGAATCCAGAAGGACAAAGTCTTCTTTTAATAACAGCATAGTTAACAGGTGTATTGTAGACTAATAATGCTTCCACAAAAAATGCTTTATAGCTTTATCCAATAGCTTTTGTGTCAAGCTCAAAATGAATGGCTAAAATTTGAAAGGAGTGAAGGAGAATGTTCATAATTATGCAAATGCAACTTCTCAATGAAAGGAGATTTTTCTCTCTAGTGGGATAGGACAAGAGTTTATGTAGCAGAGGTTGGGAAGCTTGTGTAGATAAATGATAATAATATAAATCCTTCAATATTTAAATCTGCAGCTCATACATTTTAAGAGGACTCTTTGGATAGAAAAGTCTTTTCAAACCTTTGTTTAGAGTTCAGAAGGTTTAACATCTGGTTGAGCCAAGATGTCCCACTGAGCTACAGAAAGGCCAGTTTTTTGTGGCTGACAGCACACAGAAACCAGTATGGCTGTCACCACGTCCAGCTGCCTTTGATGCCTCAGGTCTGTTAACTTTGTATTATTTATAGCTTCATAGAGCAGGACATTACTGCATCATGAGTCTGATAAGAGGTCTGAACTCTTGCTTCTTGATCTGTAATAAACAGTTAAATTGCATTGTCACATTATCTTCTTGCTTCAGGGTTAGTATGTTAATACGTGCATATTCTCTGTATGCAAAATTATCAATGTACAAATTGATAATTTTCTGTATCATGGTCTTGCTTGAATAGACCATGTGTCATGATGTAGGAAGCCTGGAAGGTTTTGGGTTTTTATGTCATAAAAAGTTAAAAATTATTGTGATCAATGAGGACTGATTTTGATGTTTAACTTGTGGAGATAAATGAAGGTTTCTTATTGCAAAAAGTTCCATATATGCTCACACAGAGGGCACAGCAGGTCTTTTGAAGGAGGCAGAAATGGTGTATCTAGGGAAGAGTTAGTGAACTCAGTTTAAAGCTGTCAATATATAAGATCCTCCCAGTGGACTTTATTAAATATTTTGCCAGGATTCAAAGTTGGGATTAACACTTCCACTTTGTTGCTAAAGGAACGCAGAGGATCAAGTTCCTTGGGCTGCTCTGGAAGCTTTGGACTGTGTCAGAAACACAAAGCAATGACAAAGTTTGTTTAGGTGGCCTGTTACACCTGGTTTACAGCTGCTTTGCTCTGCTGCAGTGGTACAAAGCAGCCGGCAGCCACCGGTGAATCTGCCTCTACCTGCTCGGTGCTGTGCTGCTGGTGCTGGTACCAGCGAGATGGCTGGGAATGACCCCAGGGTGAACTGCATGAGTGATATTTCGTACTCGAAGGGTTGGACTGCAGGCATGGAAAAGTTGCTAAATTTTTTTGTCTAATGAGTAGATGGCTAAGACATCTTTCTGAATGCCTGTTTTTCATTTGTTTCTCTTTGAAGCAAAGAAGGGTATCAAAAGGCAGAGAAAAGCTTTTCTGGTGCTAGAGCTAAACTGATTTTGCAGTCAAAGAATTGTTTTTCTCCTAAAGTGTCTTATGTCCTGTCCAGTGTTTCTCTGCTTCACAGTCCTTTTTTTAGGAATCCCTTTAGATGAAATTTCTCTCAAGACAGGATTTTTCAATAAAAGGAGAAAGGCTGTCTCTAGTGCCCCTGCCTTCTTTTCATGGCTTCACCAGTCTTAAGAGGCTGACACTGCATTACCATGTGCATCAGCCCTTACCAAAGTGCTGTTTTGTTCTTTGATGACATTTTCATGACCTGAAATCACAGGCATGCCAAAGGTTTGGGTGCCTTGTGACAAGGACGGGTAACCTTGTATGCCTTCCCTGGAGATTTTCTTCTGGAAATATTTGCTTCCTAATATAAGCCTATGTGGTCTCTGTGAATTTTTGTGCAGTGCATATGTCCTGCTTTCAGGCAGGGATGTAGGCAAAACCTTTAAGTTCATGTTGCTGAATGTCTCTCATGCATTTTTAAAATTGCTTTGTTAGATTTAACATTCTTAAGTAATGGCTTCAATGGACTTCCTCTGGATGGAGTATGCTGGCAGTTGGAGGTTGTGTCCCAGGCTGGAGGCTGGTAACACTTTGAAAATCTCTTGCAGGAATCTCCTATCCAAGAATGTGCATTGGTTTGTTTCCAGACTGTGTGAATTGCAAAAAATTCAACATCCACAAATGCTGTCAACCTTCAGCTATTTTCATGCTCAATAATGAGGCAGCTAAAAAGTTTCCTTGAGGAGAGAGTAAGTCTCAAAGCTCCAAGAAATCATCTTTTGGCTGAGTAGTGACTACTTCAATTTAACTGAACTAAAATGGAGAGAGAAGGCACTGGAAAACTACCTGGGACCTTGTTTCTCGTTGTCTGAAACTTCCATTCATCAAAGTGCATAGCAGCTTGCTGGCCTCCTTTCTAAGCTGGGGCAGCCAGGAAATAACAGTCTTTAAAATTGCCTTTTCTCACCTCCAACTTCTCGAGAAACAACCCTTCTTTTTGAGCAGAGAGCTAACCACAGCAAATTCTGAATGAGCACATTCGTCACAGTGAGCCATTTGTCAGCTCCAGTTGGGATTACAGCATAATGCTCTTCCTGCTGGTACACAATATGGCTCAGGATACCACATACTCCTGTTCCCATAGTGATTGCTGGACTCCTGGTGACTGTTTAGTGCCCTGGTTTGCTCTTCAGAGCTATCAGTGCAGCAAACCTCAATTATTTTTAAGGCTCTTTTCCAGTTTGATTTTTTAACTGTCATAACTCTCATGACCAAGAAATAAGGACAAGGTTTACAAATACCCAGATCAAAATTTTGTCTTCTGACAAAAAATAATTATCTATTAAACAGAATTTCAGAGCAGAAGAGATGAATCAAGTGTCCCACTGTTCTCTAGAGGTGGTTGCATAATGTTTCTCTCTCTAACATGGTGAAGAGTGCTCTCCACCTCTCAGCATTGGCAGCCCTTTTTATTGCAAATCCACTCAAACTATAGAAATGAAAATATGGCAAGTAAAAAAAAGCCAACACAACAAACAACATACAAGGGTAGTCTTAACAGCATTTTGACAATGGAAATAGAAAAAATGATGAATAGTGCAAAAAGTCTTCTAGTTATCAGACATAGATATGGAGTTCAAGATAATTAGGCAGTGGACAGTGCAATAGGTTGATAATTCTGGTATCTCTCTTTTGACTTACATGTAATACTCTCCCCTGACTGTTAGGTAGGATGTTTTTGTGGTTGTATACATGTGTAAGAAAGAGAGAGAATAGAGTAAAGTGAGTGACCAAATCTCTCATGTTAAAACAAGTTTGTTGACAAGACAGAGAAACGTGTGAAAAGCCCTTCTGCAAACATTCACTATGCTCCATTTTCCACCAGAGGACAGCTGGTATGCAGATGGCCTGGGATCAGAGGAGTACAAAGCTGTATTAAGCCATGCATTCTTCCCCTTGTGAGTCGGTGTGTATGCATTGTAGCTGTAAGCAAAGTTTTCTCCTGCCATCCCAGCCCAAAGGCGTGGGACTCAGCAGATTGTGAGGAAAGGATTGGATTGTTGCCTAACAGTCTTTTTGACCCTCTTGGTCAATTATATCAGGTTTTATCGTCTTGGAAAGTTGGCTTGGGCTATCAGCACTTCAGAAAAGCTTTGTCTTCTGCATGCAGTGTTTCTCAAGAAAGTTGGAATGCAAATGATTTTGGTTACAGTATATTTTTTCTAAAAATTCAAAATGGAAAATAAATATTTCAGATGAAGGATCCTAGCTGAATAAAGCCAGTGCCTGTCCAATTTTTCAAAGATTCTTCAAAAAGAAAAGGACTCTGCTTATTTCCCTTGTCCATAAGTGTTGCAAAGAAGTCTTTGTGTATTGAGATTCTCTGAGGAGACCACTAATCCTGAGAGCCTGTAAGGAGAGGGAGTTGATTTCCATATCCTATGTGGATGCCAAAGATGGATAAGGCAAACCAGTTTTCACTGTGTTATGTTCCTGTGGGGACATAATTACATAATACAATGAAATTTGTAGGGCAGTGTCTCCTATTCTGTTCTAACCTTACCTGAGAAGGAATGGCCTGCCTGATTCTTTGTGCTTTCTTGTTATCATCTTTGCATGTTTGGGGCATTCATCTTCTTTTAATGATTAGAGGCAGCAGAGGGTGGAGGGTTGTACTGTAAGTAGTCCAAAGGGTGCTTCTGAACAGAAATTATTGACTAGTGTGATAACAGGCTTTCATACCATGAGTTAAAAGGCTCATGAGTTTTACAGTAGGTAGTAATGGCCAGTGATGCAATCCAGATTCCCATCATAAAATGCCATGCTCTGTGTTTCTAGTTTTGTTGCTTTCTACTGGCTTCTCTATTCTGAGAAATAGATACAGGCAGTCCTGGCTCTAAATATAAAATAGCTGAAGTGTCATTTTCCATGTACTTAAAAAATACGGATGCAATGGCACTCGCTGTGGGTTACTGCTGATTTTTATCAAATAATCTTGTATTTATGAACAGTGTGTTGGTGACATATACAAGGAACCCTTAAAAACCTGCAACCTTCATCTAAATTAATATTTTTTCCAAAATACTGCTGTGAAAAACAGATTACCTAGGATATGTTTCACAGATGTATTATCCAAGCCACAGAAGAATAATTTTTCACATTGTTGTTTATTTGTTTATTTCCCCCAAAGATTTGTGATTTGTGCAATCAAATGAAAGGAAACTGTCTCTCTTCGTCTGATCTTAAATGTTTGTTTATAGTGAGTTAGGCAGTACCCTGCAGAGTCACAATTATTTCAATGGAAAAATTTTGTAGAATGCATATCAGTTGTGGAATTAATTTGGTGCATCTCTCCCAATTAATGAAAATACTAATAATCTCATAATTATGTTCCTGTCTTTCTTTTTAAAGCATTCAAGAATTTTCTCATGTTATTCCTAGCAGCCAAAGCGTGATGGAGTCACAACTCACTTTACAAGCATCACTAAGTGAGGGAACTGGATCATACTTTGCAGTGATTCGTATCAACTGCTTTGTACTTTGGATCAGCCTTTTGGGTTCATATGTCTGTAGGGTATCTCTAGGGTCATAAACCACTTGATATTTAAACAGCTAAGGATATATTTGCATGCATTTAATTAAAATTCTGGCTGAAATTATGATAAATATATTTTCCAATGTAGGCAGAGTACTATTTCATACAAATAGAACCCTAGTCATACCTGAACTAATGTAGCTGTGTAATATTGAGTAATGTATCTCTATCACATGTACTGTTTTAACAGTTTATAGTACAACAGGAGTCTTTTAGCTGTTGGAGTAATTGAAACAGAAAGAAGTGAAAATGGAGCACTGTGCTTCTTACCTTGAAAAAAATTTAATGCAAAAGAAAATAATCTGTCAGACTTCAGATTGACAAGATGTGGCTATATATTACTAAAATCACAACAAGCTTTGTTTCCCTGCTGCCTGGAATAAATTTGTAAAGGAAGGTGGTTTATAACTTTATTTTGGGCCCCTAGAATTTTAAAAGAATCTGCAGTTATTAATTTACAGCTCACCTTCCCTTACTGAAGACAGAAGACTTTTGCTTTCTACTTCTAAAAGTATAAACTCATTTATGGATAAAAGGTATTAGAAATGTTTCTGCCACTGAATAATTTAGTCACTTTCAGCTAGAATTTTACCAGTAAAAATAGGTATGTGGCTATAAGGTTACTTTAAAAAAACATTAGGGAAACAAGTGTTAAACTTGAATTTTAGAAAGTGTTTGAGTGTTCCAAATGAGATCACTCTTGCCTAAGTTTAGATATCTGTAGTAGAAATGTATATTTGTTGCTAGTGGTCAGTGGAGAGCAAGAGCAATTTCTGGGGTATGTTTTTAATGATGTGTTTTAGTTTTTTTAGGGTCTTAGATCTTCCCTTGTGATGAATTTCAATCCAAATGTTGTTCCCTACAGACATGAAAAGAAGTCTGACCTGCAGGTTTGGAAGGAAATGCCAGACATTTGCACTGAACACATTTACATTTGGGGGCAGAAGTCCCACTCTGCCTCACATAATTTTCTTCTATTCTGAATTCCCATCCTGTTACATAATTCTGTGTTATATTGCAAAAACTGTAACTTTAATCAAAATAGGTAGTGGGAATACTTGTCGTGTTTTAGGTAAGGCTGAACATGAAGCTAAAATACCAGGTTTGATTGTCCAGAGTGGTGTGCAGCATTTTTAAGGATACTATGTTTGAAAAGATATTTTCTCAAAGAGATTTCTTCAGAAAGATAGCTGCATGTGTAAAATTGGCATTTAAACATTTGGGAAGGAAGATGTAAGGCTTTGGTTGTTTATACCCATGGGCTATTAACCTTAGAATCAATAACGCCGATTTCTCACAGGGCCTGCAAAACAAGCTCATGGCAACAATTTCCCAAGAAATATGCACTAAAAACCACCTTAGCCTGTATGATGCAGCAAACTGACTTGCAAAAAGTGGTTGATATGGGCATGTTTTTGTAGAATATTCCCTTTACTATGACATCATTTGAGATACTCATATTAGCTTCATTAAGCTCAGCAGACATTGTATATAAATTGTGACACTTTAATGATCCAATGAGTATTTAATTGTCTGCTGTTAAGGCATGTGTGATGAAGTCCACACAAATTAATGGCCATATACAATCTCTGAATCAGTGCACCAAAAAATATCTCTGATAAGCAGAATATTAAAGATTAATATCAAAGCTTTGGTAAGGGCAAACATGACTTCATTTTAGATGGGTCTGAAAGTGAAATTCCTTATGCATTCCCTCTCTCATAAACAATGCATTCTTTTAATCCCTCTGCCACATTTCAAAATGAAATGTTCAGGAAAAAGCTTATGTAGATGCATCACTGAATATTATCAGAATCTGATAACACTGAATCCTATCGAAACTACTCCTATATTGTTGTAATGTGTCTGGTATGTAAAAGCTGTCTTTTGTCAAGAAGCATATTATTCCTGCAGAAGTAATCCTTAAAGTTTTGCTTTCTTAAGAAAATGACAAAAGTTCTGTCCACTACATAGAAGAGCTGTTTACTTTTATATACTTTCCTAATTGTAGTACACAGAACTTCCTCAGCAGAAAAAAAGAAGGATGTGCTGGTTAAGTATGACAAATGAAGTGCTTATGGAATAAAAAGCAGAAAGGCATTTTATAACATTCAAAATGTTAAAAAATCTGTCTAGAAAACAGACAAAATAAATATTTCATCAATTATGAGAAAACAAGTAACAAATGTTAGCAAACTGGAAAACACCTGTTTATTGAAAAGTTACATGACATGAAAAGTTATTGACCAAGCTAAAGAAGTCTGAGGTGATATGAGAAACAAGTCCATAATGGCCGAGCCACAGGTTTGCAACACTAACCACTCTACAGGATTCCTGTTGGTGTACTTGAATGAGAAACTGATGTCCTGTTTCATGATAAATTATTCCAAGTTGTTTTATTAATTGAAATATTGTTCTGATAATGTTTCCTACATTGTAACTTCAACTTGAACATCTGGATTGCCTTGGAATGGTAATTTACTTCACTAAATTGCAGATAATATCAGAAAAAAAGGCTATTAAGTAACGATTAAATGATACCCTAGTTTATAAGAAGAAATCAGATTATGCATGTTTTGATTCAACTTGAGTGTCTGTATTTTCTGTCAGTAATGAATGTTGATTTTTGAATCACAGGTGCTGCTTTTGATATTAGGCAATAAATTGGTAAATCCTCTTGGAAGGAGGAGCCAATTTACCTTTTTGTTTTTAATTCAGTGATAAGATTTAATTGATAGAAGAATTTGGAGTAATGTAAAAAAGTTCAGAAAATGCAGGATATAGATGATGACAAAGAAATGGACTTCTGCAACACATTTGTGTTGTCCAAATGTAACCAAGCCTTATTGATCTTTCTCTTCAGTGCCTGTATAGAAATTAACATAGAATAACAATCATCTGTGTGATAAGAATCCTCCCATGGACTCTAAGTTCAATCATCTCTAAAAGCAGGGCTAACTTTAAATCTGGATCTGGATGCTCAGAGCCAATCCAGTGGAAGTTTGAAAATCTCCAGGGATGGCAGTTCCACAGCCTGTCTGAGCATCCCATTCCAGAGATTTAACCACTCATATAGTGAAGAACATTTTCCTATGTGCAATCAGAATTTCCCTTGTTACTGCATCTAACCTTTGCCTCTTGTCCCTTGCCTGTGCACCACATTGGATCTCTACGTGTCTTCTCTGTAACATTCTTTCATGTTGTATGACTGCAACTAGATTTTTCTCTTTTCATCTTCTCTTCACAAGGTTTAATGAAATCTGATTTTATAAAACATTCCAGACTTTTTGGTCTAACATTTAGATACAAAGCCATGATTCAAGGATTCTATAGAGGACATTAAATGAAATTCAGTTTTATATAAAGTACCTTCCAAAAAAATCTGTAGTGACCATCTGACCCCATGGAAGTGTAGACATGAAGTAGACATCCTCTTTTGAGTCCCAGCCTTGTGTGTCTCCATTTGCCCCATGGCACAGGTTGTGCCCAGTTGCCTCATTCCAGGAATTGGGTCATTTACCAAGTGCTCTTGTGAAGGAGGATTTCTAGGGTGTGTGTCTGTGTGTAATGCAGTATCTTTGATTGGAGAAACTGTGAAGGGACTCCTGTCTAAGCACACATAACAGTCACTTATTGGCTAGTAACTGTGAGAAAATGTAGCTGTATCATAGAATCACAGAGTAGTAATTTAGGTCATAAGGGACCTCTGGAGCCATCTGGTCCAGTGCCTGACACAATACAGGCCATACCATCCTGTTAAAACTAGGCTTGACAAAGGCATGTTGTCTTTGCCCAATAGCCTTGGGACTAGGGCATTCTGGAGAGTCCAGGTCTTTCTCTTCAGGCATCCAGGGTGGCTCTGACCCACAAATCTCCCTGTGGACAGTTCTACAATGACCAGGCTGTAGACTACAGAGGCACAGGGCACCCTCTGTGTGTGCCCTCTATGTGTGTGGAAACTATGCCGCTAGCAAAAAGGAATCAAACTGCATTATGTTGCACGAGAGGATTAAACAGCTCTGGGAAATGCTGCCAGGTGTTGGAAAGTCCTCTGGACAACTATGTGCCTTTGACCTCCTGTTTCCCCAAACAATTCTCCTGTTTGATTTGGGAGCTAGTATAGACCAGGGACTTTTCCCAGCTGTCAGTTTGTGTGTGGCCATCTTATTTTGGAATTTACAAAAGTTTAGTGGCATGGATAGGGCTTGTTCTTGGCCACATGACCTCAGGGCCAGGCAATGGTCATGAAAACATCTGGTTTATTTACATATTGTCTTAGAGAGAGATGATGTGCTTGAGAAGAAGCGTGATTCAGTCCTGGGGCTCACTGTCAGGATTGTCCCGGATGCATCTCTCTCTCTCTCTCTTTCTCTCCCTCCTGAGTGGTTCCTGCATTTTACATTAGACAATTGCTTGCTAACTTGTAGCAATAGAAGCTGTGACCACATAAGCGAATTTACTAGTCCAGGCTAAATGCTATAAACTCTGGGTTAAAAAGTCCAACTCTTACTTGCCATTGCTTACTTTTCCTTAGATTATGTAAAGTTTCATTTTTACTTCATACCCAATAGGATCTATGTTCCTATTCATAAACATTTAGAATTGACAGTTTGAGTACTTTTTCCTGGGAAGTGGTAATTGCTTTCTTTCTTTAGGCAGAGTAGCTTATTGAACCCTTGATTCCCACTGCCAAGGTGAGCACAGAAGTAAGTAGGAGCTTATATGAAAGCAACAAATGTGTATTCTTCTCTATGGCATTCAGAAGGAAAATAGAGGACCCTCCACTTTAGGGAAGGGGTGTGTGCTGGAAATATCACCTAGATCACTTTTCAAAGGGATTTAAATAGGGGCAGACTGTCACCTGAAACAAACCAGGTGTAGAGAATAAAGTTAGCTGCTGCTCAGCCTTACAGGCTTGCTGGTCTGCACAAAGTTACAAGTCCAGGTTGATGGCTGGGAGTCTGTTTCGTTAGGTGAATGTGGTTTTTGGGGTGACAGTTTGGGTGCAGAGACTTCTGCATGCATGTCTCTGGCTCTCTGTTCTTAAGTACTCCCCCAACTTCTGCCCAAAGAAGAGCAGTAGCCACTCGTGTACCTTCTGTGTGCAGGGTGGCAAGGTGTTTGTCTTGTACATGACACAGCCTACAGTGTCTGGTGTTGTGGCTGGAAGACTGTAAGCCATGAAGCTAGCCAGAATTTGAACCATTAGGTTCTTAAAAAGTAAGGTGGCCATGTGTACAGCTGTATCTAATAACCAACAGAATCAATTTGATTTTAAAGCATTTGCTTAGATGCTTGCAAATGGAAATGCTTGGCTAGCTGTTTTTAGGATTTTACCTTTCAAAATCTTGGCTAGAGTCCCAAGTACACATGATTGCCTTCTAAACATGACAATCAGCCATTGCCAGTTGCTGAGAGCCCTTGTGACAAAAGCTGTGCCAAGACCTGAGCTGTGAAACAGTTCAACTTGGTAGCAGTCATCACCTGCAGCTGCTTGTCAACTTGTTGAATCTAAGTGATAATGAGAAAGGCATTGGTCTTGACATTAAATACTTGTGCAGGCATCCAGAGAAAGGATGTTTAGGAAGTTTCGGGATGAGGAAACAGAGATGAGGGATGGAAGCGTATGTTCTTTGTGCTCATGACAAATTTCAGTGAAATGTAAGGAACTGACAATGTAATGATTGGATAACAGATGATAATGAGTCCATTTGGTATTACTGAGCTGTGCAGGCTAAGAAAATTAACATTTTCTTTTGATAGAGGGATGTGGCTTCAAAAGACTGTTGAAAAGTATCACTCTTTGACATGCAGACCAAGTTGTGCTGTTGAAACAGAATGTTTTGTGATACAGATCTAGCCCCCTGCCCCTGGGAAAATGTCAAGTGTGAGAGTACGTGTTTGACTCCTTTTCATTTAAACCATCATCCAATCAACTAGGTTGAAATGATAAAACAATGTAAACAAGGTACTCAATTTAGGGCTTTTTTCTCCAACACAACATTTTTTTCTGCATTTTGCATTTTGTGAAGTCATGCCACTGTGTAGTTTTCTTTGTGAATGAATAAAGTAATTTAAGTAAATTCTGGCAGTGCAGGGTGATCACAACTAAAATGATATTTCTGGTCAGAAAGCTCTGGTTTGTTATAGAATGATTACAATGTAGCATCAAATTACCATATAAAATGCATGTATTGACACTTCTGTGTTTAGTTTAAAAGGATATGGGAATATAGTATTTTTTCAAGTTTGATTTTTAATGTTATTACAATCAAGCAAAACTAGCTGAGACTGCACTATTTCTGTTCTTCAGGATGGTGAAAATCTTTGAAAATATTTGTTGTGAGATTTCCAAAGATCATTCCAGAAAGAACAACATATCTTATAAGATTTACTAAAGCGATATCAAGCATAGATATTGTGGGCTGGATTCAGTCATCTGCAGAAAGTTGCACACATGACTGAAATTAATACACTCTGAATACATCCCTATGCAGCTGATACCTTCATCTGACAAAATGTCAAGCAGCGAGATTTTTGACATTGACATTCTAAAACTTTTCCCAATACTATCTCTCTAGACACCCATATACACATATTTTTAGTATTTTTATTGTACACCAAGTAGCTTTATTTTTCAAATCTTCTATTTTTTTCCAAAGCCTCAGCTGCAGCTTATTAACAACATCTTGAAAAGACGTGGTTACTAAATACTATTTAGTCTGTCTAATCTACCCTCATTCTATTGAATTTAGCTGCTTTGGGTTTATATTAAGTAATTAAGCAAGAATTAAAATGATATAAAATATTGTTTATTTTATGGATGTTCTATGAACTCACAAAACTATTATAGACACTGCATATGCTGTAGATACTAGCTTTTAGATGTTGTGTAGCTGGATTATGAGTGCCAATAGCATAATTATTACTAGATTGTTTCTGGAGGTGTTCATAATATGCTGTTATTTTGCAAGTAGAGGAGGAAATGCAGCAATTTCAGCTATAGGCTTTGAAAATCTCTTGGACTCAAGATGTTGCTAACAAACTACAGTCCTAACTGGCAGAAGAAAAAAAGCATGTTTGATATTTGGTGTGAGAGAGAGAATCCAAAGATAACAGGAAATTTATTGGCTTCTGTTCATGTAGACCCATACTCTGGCAATTCTGAATTGCTTGGGATTTAAACAAATCTCCACATGCAAAATAAAATTCCATTGGATCCACAGGGTTGTTTTTAAAATGTGCTTTCAGGTCTTTGAAGTTTTTGATCTCCATTCAAGTGAAATTTGAGCCAGCTTTCACATGTGGCTTCCAAATTCTTGGGTGAATGTGAGTTTACATTGTGGAACCTGATAGTAGAGCTGCAGCCTATGAAAACTGCCTTAGGATTGTTTCACAGTCCGTAAAGTTAAGCATGGCTCGAGGCTAAGGTATGCTGCACTTGATTTCATCAACAAATTCTTCTAATTTTTTTATTTTTTAATTTTTTCTCTTTAGGGGAGTGCACTAAAACATTGGACTAAATGGGTGTCTCAGAAATAACCAAACTGATCAATTGTCTGAAACAGGAGTTGAACAGTCAATGTTTGATCTGCTCCAGGCTGGGACTGGATAATGCTTTTGTTCGTATGTACTGCTTGCTAGCAATAGACAAGGAAGAAAAAAAATTATATCACAGGAAAATAAAAAGGAGATTTAAAGAAAATGTGAAGGAAAGCAGCTTCTGAACTGTACTGTAGCTATTCAGTCTACCTTGAAGTCCTGTTAATTCACCTTAAATCAAGCACTAAACATATGGTATGTACAGATGGCTTATGCAGCTGCTCAGACCTAGAATCCAGGTGGGTGTTTCTCTGAAGTTTTATCATATTTTATTTCAAAATTGTGCTCCAATTTTTAATGAGGAAGTTTATGAGAATACAGTAATAAAGATAGCAGCCTCATTTGGGGCTAACAATCATTATTTTTTGGTGTAAGGCCCTTGACCTGAAATAGGAACCCTTAGGACACTTTTCTCCATCGGTATTTCAGTATATTGTTCAGGCTCTTATACTTTTGCTTAATATGTACATACATGGGTGCTGAGGCTTCTGTACTAGCTCACCACCTCACATAGTTTAGACACACCAAACTAGATTTATTTCCCTAGAAGAGAAGATACCAGTTCTGAAGGATTCACAGTAGAGCAGATGGCCAGTGGGAGTTCATTGAGTCAGATAAAAGTTATTTAGAGATTTTGTAAATGCTAAGTGTTCATCCCAAGGCTAAATGATGCTTCTGGATAGTGTTTTTTCCCTTTGTAGAACAACAGACTGAATCAAATATGTCCTAAGAAACACATGATCATACTGGGTCGTCTTGTCCTTCCTCTGTTGACAGCTCTGTTCTATTCTCAGCCAGTAAATTACTCGAGAGAAATGGTGGATGTTAGGAGACTTTCATTCTGATACTTCCTGCATCATCACCCTAACTTGATTCTTGCCTTCTCTGCAGGGCTGTCTTTCACATTTAAAAGTGTATCTGAAGGAGACCTGTAATTGTTCTCTCTCTAGAGCCTTGTACCTTTCTCATTACATTGGTATTGTGTATTTTATTATTACCCTTGCTTGGTTACAGGAAAGAGTCCCTAGGGCTGTGCTGTCTGAAGGCTCAGTCTCCCCGAGCTTGACCCAAGCTGCTCTGCTCACAGTGGGCTGCAGCCTGAGGGGACCTGCATTCCAGTTCACTCAGGCCCTTTGGTCTTGAAGTGGTGGCTTGCCGAAGGCTTCAGAAGCATAATTAGATTAAATATAATAACTGATATTAAGTTTTGTTCAGATACTGCTCTTAAGATCAAAAAATTGAAAGTCCAAAAATTGCAGTCCTCAGGATCTCATTTAGAGGCTGCCTAATTCTAGAGCTGTCTGAATAAAATACACAGTCAAAATCACTAGTAAAAATGTTTTAACAGAACTAGTTAAACACCTATTTTCACCCCACTCTTTGGACTTGAGAATCTTGATCAAAGGAAGGTTTCTTCCTGAGATTCAGGAAATGATGAGCCAAATATGGTTGATACAATAATTTGGTGATATAAAAGGGATCATTCTGCTTCTCCTCCCCTTCCCTGCTCTGTGTGCACCCTTGCAACCTGTACCTTGCACTAGTTCTGGAGTTTGCCAGAGCATTGAGTAATTTCACTGAATTTGGAGAAAACTAACTGAGCAATAAAATGAGTATTTTACTGATTTCAGCTGGTCACTGAGGGACCAGGTAATTGTCAGAACTGGAAGAAGGGAGAGGAAGGGGAGTAAGGTTAGGGTTGTCATTCATAGGAGGAGCTGACAAGTAAATCCGAAGATAGCTCAGCCGCCTCACTAAAGCTCATCTTATGGAGATGATGCCTCAGACATGGATGGCATCGAGGACCTGTGCCTTAGTAAAGTGTTTCTCTGTTACCTAACTTTGTTTTTGAGAATCTAATTCTGAGATGTTTTCTCCCTCTATTCATTGATTATATATAGGAATTCTATCATACAAGTTAATGTTAGGTAATGTGTTGCAGTTTTTGACTCCATCCTAGTGCTATGCCTACCTTCTCTGTGGGGGTGGACATTGAATTCTTCTTTGGTCTTCTCTGAGGCAAAATTCACATAGACTAAAATTTAATTCATGCTTTTCCTGCATCTGCAGGGGAGTAGTGGAAAAAGGACAAACAAAACAGAGAGAGGAGATTGCTTGGTGTAAATAATAACAGAAATAGCTAAAAGCTATGAAGTTTTCCACCAGCTGAAGATCTTGTCTGTTTTATTTAATTTTTTGCTCAAACCATTCAGATTGGGATTGTTTACCTGTATTTAAACAGGCTTATCAATACTGCAATTTTAAACATTTTTTGGATTGAAAACTAAAGTAGGACATCAAGATCTAGGCTTTCCTTAATTTAATGTAAGTCCTTTTTGATGAAATCACTTCTAGATGAAATAGCTTCAAAATATGGTTCCTTTTAGCTCTTCAGCAAAATTTATTTAAGTGGCTCAACTTAAAATAGTGGATGTATTTGTTTCAGAGTAAACATTTTGACTATCCCCTTCAAAATAAAACACTTCTCTAAGGAAAAGATAGCTGTATGACTACAGCATAGTAATAATTGAGGAGATTCCTAGACTCTTTATCAGTCATCGCATTTTCCTGCCTGGATGGTTTCATATAAATAAATTGTTATTGCTGTAACAGAAACCCTTCCCAGTCTAACCTCATCCATCAGGAGCCAGGGGGATATGCATTACAGGAAATCTTCCAAACCTGGAATTGCTAGTTGTGAAAGAAGTGAAAGATTCAGGGAGGCACTTTAGGTGAAATGTTTTGATGCAGATTTGGTTGAGCATATAAGTGGCATTGTTAAATTAGAAAATAGAAGGTTTGTTGTCTGTTTTTACAGGAATGTTGTAATGTGCCTTGGTGCAATATTTGTCACAAAAGTTTATCTCAAATAAATATTGTCTTTATTGGTTGACTTGTATTTGCACTACATTTTATTTCTTTTTCAGTTGAATTGACAGTATTTTATGAATTTGTCTCTGAAAATGTGGTTCAGGCTAGGAATATGCAGTGTGTAAGAGGCATTTGGGGTGTGTATGTACTAAGCATTTAGGTGTCCCTGAGGAGATGAAAGGATACTAGAGTTATTTAGAATCTTATAGCGCAATAATTATTTTTTATTCTTGCTTGCTCAATTTCTAATTCAATTTTAGGATTATTAAAGAGACAGCTTTCAGTACATGGTTCATGTAAACTTGTTGACCCTGAGATTAGCTCAGTTGAATAGAGCATGGTGCTTAATAACATGAAGGTTTTGGGTTAAATCCTCATATGAGCCATTTGCTGAAGAGTTGGATTTGGTGATCCTTGTAGGTCCTTTCCAACTCAGAATACTCTGAATTTTCTCTGTGATATTTAATGTCTAACAAGGCATCTGAGATACATTCAGGTTTTTCATCTGCTTTGTACAGATCTGAGAAGAAAAACGCATAAGAGTTCAAAGGATCATAAATACATTGATGTGATAGTGCTTTAAGTGTGTGTTGATGAAGCACGTATGCATACTGAATTTCAGGACAAAATATCTCAAAAAATATCAATATTGAACTTGAAATGAAAGCTTTCATCTGAAAACTAAGTTCAATTCTTTTTGAACCTGTGTGAGAGCTTGGCTGACTTCTCCTCATTATATTTGTCTTTCTATATATCTACTTTTGGACTACTTCCAAACAACTGGAAGTGTAAAATAGAATACCTTCTATCCTGAGATTTTCAGTCCAATTTTGCTCACTTCAGACTATAAGAGAGCTCTGACTTGATTTTTAAGATGAATAATAGTTTATATAAGAAAAAGTATTTTTGTGTGCCTATACAAACCAAATTTTAGCTTTGTTTAGGACTCTAAACACATTTATTCATCCAGAGTATGGGCAGAATATAAAGTGGTGATTGTACAAAAGCCTCAGGAATCAGTGATTCTAGGCACACCAGTGGATTTAGACTAGCTTTTTAATCTCTCACTCTAATTTAAAAATAGAACACAACCTTTCTTTATGCTACCTAGTTACATTCTAGAAGTCAATGGTGTCTCCAAAGCACTATGCAAAGCTGCAGACCTTTTGGATTTACTCCCCAGAAATCAGTTATTGAGCTGAGGTGGCAGTAAATGGCTCAGCATCTTATTTTTTATGGTCAGTGAATGAAGTCTGCTGAAACTTGCAAATAGGAGTACATGACAAGAGGGTGCAGAGGGGCTATCAGCGCCAGTGCCAAAGCTTGGATGCTGTCACACACTCACACAAAAGCAACGCTTGCAAGTGCTGCTGTTGGCTACAAAGGAATTTCTAATCCCATCTGAAGTTTATCCAGAACCTTGTGGTAGAATAACAAAGTAACCTTCTAGCAAAAAAGCTAATTACCTTTGGGACCACAAAATGTAAACAAAGAAACCATCTTAAAAATTATGATTGAAGCCCATGTCTTTAAGTACTTGGCAGCTAGCACAGTATTGCTTTAAAAAAAACACAGAAACCAACACCAGAGTGCCTCTTGGGCTGGGAATTAAATTTACAGTGACTCGGATTAAGTCCTTTGCTCTTAATTCAAATCTCAAGACTGCATAATAAGGTATGCTTAGAATCACAGAGTCGTTTAGCTTGGAAAAGACCTCTTAGATCATGGAGTCCAACCCAGCATTGCCAAGTCCACCACTGAACCATGTCCCTAAGTGCTGTGTTGGTGACTCAACCACTTCCCTGGCAGCCTGTTCCAATCCTTGGCAGCCCATTCTGTGAAGAAATTTTTCCTAATATCCAATCTAGCTCAAGCTGCAGTGCAGCTGCAGTGGAGCAAGTCGCTTTCTGTAGAGTTAATGAGCAGACAGGATACCCTCCATGCAGAAAATCATTTTCTATCCACTACCTACCTCAGATCCTTTAGTGGCTGAAAATGTACTAGGAAATGAGTAGAGGCTTATTAAACAGGGGACACACTGCAGTGAAGGATGATACTGCTGAATTCTCTATTCTTGCCATGAGAGAGACATGAATTGGATAGTTCTATAAAATTTGAGGTTGCCTCCTATAAAATGCACATGAGCAAATAAGATTACTTTTAGACTATCTTGATTTTGCCAATGGGATTAATTTTAGATTCTGTGACTGGGGGATGAGGGAAGAGAGAAAGAATTACAGCTGAGTGGAGAGGGGAGATGCCTGGTATCAAAAGCAGAATTCCTCGTGCTGGCTTTGAATCAGACACGCCTTGCACCAAGACAGGAGCTGTAGCATCATAGGTTTCTAAGGACAATAGAGTTTAGAAAAGGACACTGGGGTAAAAGGGAAGGAAAACCACAAAAAAACTAGATTAGCTTGTGTGTTAAAAGAGAAGAGAATAATTCTTTTGAGATATGTCCTGTAGCAAATTTATATAGCATTGAATCTGAATGAAACAACAGTGTTTTCTAGCGACCTAACAGAGACCTTAAGGAATTACACAAAATACTTCACTGAATGGTTTCTCTCTTCTGCAGCCTCACAATCCTTTCACAAAATTCCTCAGCAGCAACATCAGACCAAGACCTACCAGGTAACAGGATGTGCTTATTTCTGACCATGTGTGATGTAGCATGGTGTCTGGTCAGCTTTGACTCCTCAGCTCAGCAAGCCACTGCATGCTTACAGCTTTCTTCCCTGCAGATGCCCATAAGGAGGAGTTCCAAACAGGACTTAGACCTTGTGCTGAGACTTTCTGAGCATTCTACTCTACCAGTTACCTGATTTTTGAACATAGTAAAATTATGTAGAAATGCATGGAGTGCAAAGAAGCATATATGTATGCACATTTAGTCATAACATGCCCACAGAGTTGATACCTCCCACCAAAATTCTACAGGGTGTCTCTGTAAAAGGATAGCTAGTTCAAATATGCTGCCATGGTGGGCTTCAGAAAGCAGCAAAACCAATGAAGGATGTACTGCATACAGTACTGAGGCTCTGCTGCATGGATATACTAAGCATAACATGAGTAATTAGTTATTATTAGACTCCTGTCCAGTCTAATGATCAGGTTTGGAACAGAAAAATACATGGCAGGGAACTGCGGCTCTTGGGAGGGAAAAAGGCAATAGAGCAGCAGACAGCTTTCATTTTTCAGAATGCTTTAGAGAGCAATGCTAAAACAATGCTCTGTATAAGTGACTTTGGAAAAATTGCTTTTAAAGTCAAGTTATAAACATTGTTAATGCATGAAATAAGATGGAAGTCTGTGACCTACTTTCTGAAGTGCCATAGATGTAATTTATACTAAGGAAATGCAAGTTACCTGCAAAATGGTAGGATTTTTGATTTACATCATTAAGTGGGTAGAACTCCTTAGGGAGAAATTTTCATTAGAGACGTTATGAGTGTGACCACTTTCATATGAGCATGGTTGTATTTCTGGATGGGAGGTGTAGGGTTTGCTGATGTAATTACGATGATATAGATAAAGGAGAACAATGTTTTAATGTAGGTGTGAGAATCTACTTTTGCCCAATGTATGAATGCAAACACACTTAAAAAGCTGAACTATGACACCTTATTTTCAAAAAGTAATTTATGTCTTAGATGAGCCAAACCATCTCGATGTTCCCATGATGCCCAGATGTGCTAGTTGTCTAACAGAGCCACTACACGTAAATGCCTAAACCAGCATGGATTATATCCAGACCTTCTTCACATTCAGGTCCAGCCCTAGCATTTCTATGTAGGTTTGCTAACAGTTTGGCTAACATTACTCAGTAACTAGTTCCTGGACCACTCTACCAGAATATAGAAAGACATAGATATTTGACACAGAAGGTAAATGGCACAGAGTCCCCTTAGAGTATACAAAAATATAACTTCTATTACACTCAGCTTGCTGTAACTGACACCAGCTATCTATTCCTTGAATACCCAGTGATTCTTTTCTTTCATGCAAGGATTGCTACAAAAAATGAATTTTTAGAAACTGACTTGTATTGAAAGGAAATCTAGATTTCGGACATTTGCCATGTCCTCAGTAGTTGCACATTGTGGAACTCAAAGCCCAACTCTGCCTGTCTCAGCTGTCTGCACATGAAGCAGTTGTGCATTATGTGGGACAAATCCTCTGTTCTTAGAGTTGAGGAAGCACTTAATTTGATTTTATTTAAGCTAGTTATCTCATAAAGTTTTTGACCTAATGAAAATGATTGATAGATTAATAGTCTTTTATTTTTAATAAAGACATTTTTTAATAAAGTCAGTTTAATCAGGAATCATATCCACATGGACTGGGTAAGCTAGAATAGTTTAGGCAAGGAAGAAGACTTTATTCTGTTAAACTATGCTGTCAGGTCAATCAATTTCCCTAAGCTGACATGTTCTAATGACCTGATTCTATGAGACTGGAAACATATCTTACAAATCTTATTTGCAGCAGTTCATATGACTATATTTTTACAATTGCTTTTACAATTATTTACTTCATTCCTTGCCAGATGATAGACACTTCTGGACATGGACAGTAATATTCTGTGCCTGCACCTTTAATTTCTGTATTCGGGTCTCAAAGGCACATTTTCAAGATAATAAAATACTGCAGCACAATTACTCTACCTGGGCCTAAATTTCTTAAGCTGAATTCAGTTTTGTTAAGTTATAAACCCTTCTAGATGTGCCATCATAATGGAATAGAAAGCATACTCTTAAAGGAGAAAAGTTTTGGTGATAGGTGTGTTGAGAGTGAATTATGGATCCCTTTAGAATGTCATAAAAAGTCTGTTATAATTAGATGACTGTGTGTCCCTTTCTTCTGATTGTTGCTGTATTTTTTCCATTAAGAAGGAGAAGAAGCATCTGCCTCAAGAGGCCTTATTATACACAAGACCAGATGACATACTGGTGGGACAGCAGCCGTGTGCTCAGATTAACTGGACTTGCTACTTCCCTCTTGGTACCTCTTGTGTCAGCTGGAGGAGATCAGAGGCACTGAGAAATGCTGGCCTTTGAAGTCACCCTTTTTCTGCCTTGGAAAGCTGATGTCAGATTACTTGGAAGATGTAATTCCCTTTTCCAAAATGGAAATTGCCCAACATTTCAAAGGAAGATGAGATGGATGGGGTCTGATGAATAGGCAGAGGAACTGACATATTCCTCCCTACAGTTTTTGTGCTCCCTTTTCACCTGAAAGCAGGATAAGTGTGTTCCTCCACCAGTCGGAGCTGAAGGAAGAGGCCCTTGGAAGGTTTGGAATGACCCTGTGGTACCTCCTGCCTCCATGAGCAGTTGATGCAAGGTGCTTTAGGCCCTGTGGGAAAGCAGGTATTCAATGCAAAACTTTACAAGGACATAAAAAGTTCTGAGACAATTTTTTTTCCCTTGTGATTTTTCTTAAAATTAATTACTGCCACTGAGAATATACCTTTTGTTCACATTCTTGTCCTGCCTGTCTCTGGATCTTGGCTAATGAACTGTTGGATTCTCAGCAAAAATCTTCTCAAACCTCTCTGAGATGGATTTTCACACTGTCTCTGGAGTGTCTGCTCAGCCTCCATGAAAAAATAATTATAGTAAAGTTAATTGGGTTACTATAGATTTATATGTAGGTGTAGAAAACACAGTCGCCTTTTATTTTCCAGGTTTCACTTTTTTATAATCTGGTGGGGTATGATGAACCTTAGTCACTGATCCAAAGCACATTCATTGTGTTTCTGGCCTTGCTTGTGTTAGATAGTTTTTCTTAAATATTATTTTGCTATCAAAACAGTATATTCAGTGAAAAGTGAGAACACGATATGAAAATAGTGAGAATCAGTAAAAAAAATAAGATACTTTGAGTGGCATTGGAGTCACTAGTAGAAGCTTTGTTACTGTATTTCCCAAGGCACCTCTGCACGTGGTTGTGATCCCCTAGGTCCTTGGTAGTTGGGTGGCTTGCAGAAAGAATCTGTTTGGGAATATAATGAGAATGTGCTTGTTCAGGGATTTAGTGGTTTTGGTTTTTAAATTTTTTTTTTAAATTCTCCTTTTGTATTAGTCAACTTTGTCTATCTCTATACTGTGCATAAGAATTTGACTTTTTTTCCAGAACACCTGAGTCTGTGATCTATAGAGCATCTTCAGTTTCTGTAGAGTCTGATGGGAACTGAAGGACTCTTCAGGCCAGCAGCTATACCACAGGTTTATATCCCATATTTCCTTTTTCCCTCACCCGTCAGCAGTGAAGAGATCATCCAAAGTGGCTGCATGTTTGGTGCTGCAGGCAACACAATGTCTCTAGAAGCTTCTGAAAGCACAAGAGTAAACATGATAGCTTTTGGGCCTGTTCCAAGACTGAAAAAATACTCCCTTCTGAATCTCCTCAATCTCCTTCTGTTTGTAGACATGAACACTGTCAACAGCATTTGCTTGACTCAGGGGAGCATATGCATCTCAATATGGCCTTTAATTACTCAGTTGTAAACTATTCCTCAAGGAATATGGAATTGCATCCATATTGGTCTGTAACCTCAGATCACTGTTTGCTGCTCTGCACAAGCCCCTTGTGTAAGAAGTATGTAGAATTGCATAGTAATATGCTATAAAATATTTACACATTTTAATGCTGTCTGTAGACAACATTAACTTTCAGTTAAAAAAAGCCTAGTATTGCAATGCTGCTGTTTGCAGTGTATTTTTCCATCCACAAACTCAGCACGTCTTTGGTGAGTGCGTTGACCTTGGAGGACAGAACTTCACTGAGGTTTCAAAAGCTGCAACAGCTGTTGTGTGACCTGAGAAAGGTTTTGGGGAGCAGTCATGAATATGAATACATTTTTCAGTTGTGATGAACATATGCCCCATTGTGGATTTATTTTGAAAAACTGAAAATGTTAGCTTAACTTCTGTAGTTCCTAATGATTGAAGTTTCTATTAGTCTGTTGATTTTAGTGACACCGTTTGAAACACAGGCCTTAATTCTTCCATCTAGATGTGCTTGCACAGACCTCTTTATGTAGAATTCTGCAGGGCTTAAATCCTATACTGCAATAGGTCCTGTTTTTGTTTGTTTGTTTGTTTACCCCAGTGCTAGCTGTTTAAGTTAATGGACACATTTAAAGTATTTGAGAATCAAATGCATGACCTCACATTTCCTGTGCAGAGTGTCAAGGTATTGTGGAGTATAATTTTAGGGATGAAAATGGGTAGTGGTAAAAGGAAATGCTGATGTATCCAAAACTCTGCAGTCCCAAAGGATGCCACTGTAATGTAATTGCTTGGAGATTAAAGCAGGAGGGAAGGGGGTCTTCACTGCCTGCCATACTGCACTAACAACAAACACAGCACATTTAAAAATGATGAATGGTGAGAGGATAAGAAACCTATTAATTTTAACAGATGTTAATAAACAGTATTTAATAGGAAGTAGGCTGTACAGGATGTCTGATATTTATTTATGTCTAGTCAGGGGTACAAAAAGAGAAGAGTATAAATTATTCCCGACATCTCGATTCCCAATGGAATTCTGTTGCATGTAGAAAGGCTATGCAATATATTTAGTTTATTATAATCTATGTGACCTGTGCATGTGGTTATGAAATGAAGCGTTGACAAATGCTTTCCTCTAAGCAGAAACCAGTCCAGTCAGCCCGGCAATGTGGAATTACTGTGCTTCAGCTAGCACTAACTCTTAGGCTCTGTTCCATCGTTTTGATGTGTTGACTGTAATGAAAAAATGCAAGTTTAAAGAGAGATGCTTTTATTAAACTTGGGAATAGGGCACTGGAAGTTGTGCGCATGGCTGAGGATAAGGGAAAGGGGTAAGAAAGGCAGGGAAGGAATGGTCAAGACTGTTTTCATGTCAGAATCTTTGTGCTGGTACAGAAAAGGAGTAGTGTCCCAAGGAAAAAACCAGTTAAACAGAAAAACTAAAAATATCAACACTCTGTTATACATGGATGCAAGAAGAAAAACTGCAAATGAATTGTAGTGTGTAAAAGGAGGAGGAGAAACCAGATCATTAGTGGTATAAGTCAACACAATCCTGTGTGAACTGATGAATAAATATTAGAGGAACAAATTGAGGGAGGAAAGTGCCTGCTTGCTCAGCATGCACCGAGAATTGTGGGGCAGGGAGGATGCTCCATGCACTGAGGGTGTGGATGTGGTGTGGAAAGAAGGGACAGAACAAAAAAAAAGCAATTAACATGATGAAATTCCCTGCTTCCCCTGCCCTGTTTGTACGAGGTGCTGCTAGACTTATGAGCAGACTTGGCTACAGAGCTGTGGGCTGAAGTCCAGCTTGTTGATTGCACAGAGCCAGGTACTGCTCAGTGGGAATCTGAGACTAAATAGTTAATGTTTAGATGCTTCACTCTTGCCACCCTCAATGGTTGCTATTGAAGGAAGCTTTGCTTTTCTTGGTTCAAGTATCTCTTGTCAATTGACTTTTTTATTAATTGAATCTACTTGCAATAAATCTCCCACTCGCAAGAAATATGTAATCCTTGTCTGGGAACTGCCATGCTCTGTGTAAAGACAGGACACTTATATTAACAAAATGAAGAGAATTGCACATTCTGCTGTATTGTTAACACCTAAACTTGCTGTGAGTAGTAACATATATTAAGTAGCAAAAGCAGGGAGAGATGAAGATGAGGACCAAGGGAGTACTGGGCAGGTGTCCTAAGGTGGAGAAGTCCAATATAAAACCTGAAGGCCTATTGAAAGTTTCTGAATGGGTTATTTCCCTACTACAGAACAGGTTTCTGGGAGGAAGCACCTAAAGAGTAAGATGTTGTATGTTATTTCCCACTATTTTGATTTCAAAACCTTCTGCAATTCCTAATGCAAACAGAACTCCAAGTTGCCATCCTTGCTCTCTCAAGAGTTAAGTCTAACTTCCACTACAGTCTCACTACCACAGTTAATATACAAGCTGCTCTCAAACTTTCATTACACTTTTCTCTCCAGAACTATGTTCTTTTCCTCAATAGTCTGTTTCAGAGCACCTTATCTCTTCCTGATCCTCCTACTGAAGCCCTTTTATCCTTCATTCCTCACAGACTTCTCACTCTATGTACTCTATCACTACCTGTTCTCTTAACTGTATCCATTGTGGTGGCTGGCATCTCATGTTGCTATGCCTGTAGCTGATATTGTGGGGGTTTTCGGGGGGGGGGGGGGGAGGGGGGAAGGAATAAGGAAGGACTTAAACTTCCCCTCATCCTCCAATCCAGAAGCAGCCAGCAATTATTAAAACAACAAAAATCATATAGTAGAGACCTCAAGGATATATCTAGGGAAGAGTAGACATACTATAATCCCAGATGCAGCTGTGAAGTCTGCAGGGCTTGCCACAGTGCACCGAAGCCCCATAGCAGAATAGCTCTTGAAGAATGATACAGCAGGGTAATTAATGTGGGGACCACCTTCTTACCCACTTCTCTCACAGTTAGTAGCTAAGCTTGCTAGAGTGAATTACAGTCCTGTTATCGCATTGTTAAGATATTCTGTTTGCTTGTTTTTAGTTTTTCATGAGGAAGAAACCTCAAAGACTCCACATGGTCCAGCACTCATCCAAAGGAACAGCTCATAACACTTCACTGTTGCAGTCTCATAATGTTCATCCAAGTTCCAAAAGAAGTCTTTTTTTTTTTTCCTTATCCCTGTCTTCTCTATCACAGGACCAAACTCTGGGAGCATATATAATGCAGCTGATCTATTGAATGACAATCAACCTCAGTTGTCCCTGGGAAGGAAAATAGCTGCAGCTGCCCAAAGTAGACAGAAGGCCAGCTCATCCTGGTAGGATTTAAGTCAACCTCAGTGCAGACATAAAAGAAATTCATCAATGTTTATGTCTACATTTTATTTCCTGTGGTTTAGGACTTCAGTTCTTGGTATTGCTTCAAACATTTCAACTTAAGGACTGGCTGGGTCTGTGAGGTTCCAGCACTAATAGGGCCTGGAGAGGATGACTATTTTTTTCAAATCCAGGACCAGACTCATACTTTGTTACACACACTTCCAAAGCCTTTTTTTCATGCAGATCTGGAAGCATCTGTACAAATTCCCTGGTACAGGTGCTCCTGACCAGTGCTCTAAGATGAGCTCTGGGACAAGACATATCCCATTAGTTATGAGCTACATTTGCCTAACAGAGCATTCTAAAATTCTCTTCAAATAGCAAGGAACAGGCAATCACTACTAGCCTGGGGTCAGAGAGAAACTTCCTCTCAAGGCTATGTCATTCTATGTTTGTCTTGCATTTTCCTCCAAAGCAGGTGGTGAAGCATTGTTAGGGCAGGATATCAGATTTGACAGCCCCAAGGCAATGTTTGGTCCTTTGTTCTCTTTCTTTCTGCCTCTGAGGCAGCTGGAGCTGGAGTACCTGTTTTTCATTCTCTCCGAGAGTCCAGGAAAGATCCATAGAACATACAATATTGCTTTTCACTGTAGTAGGGTTCCTTATTTCTGTTGTACACCAAGAGTCTTGAATTCTTTAGTGAAAAGTGTTGTAAGAGTTTGGAGTGCAACGTGACCACCTAAACAGGGACACTTTAAAGCTATGTGACCTTGTGCTTCTCAATGCTTGTGCTTAGCAAAAAGTGGGAAGAGTGATCACACACACACACACACACACACACACACACACACACACACACACACACACACAACCAGCTGTGACACAGAACATATGGGGAAAGGGGAAACTGTTGTAATAGAAAGAGGACAGACACTGGTCTTGCAGGTGGGAAGGACAGACAGCAGGAAAGGACTGTGCTTCTGCACAGAGTTTGACTTTCAGGTTTTCATCATCGTGCAAGTCTGAACATGTGGATCGTCTTCCACCTGAATACGTGAACTTCCCATCTGCCATAACTTGTGTGGCCATCCTGAAAGAGGCCAGTGCTGGAGTGCTGCATGCTAAGTCACTGGGGTCCTGTACAGAACAAGTCCATGAGACCTGGGGCCACACACAGGTTTTGTCCAGAATTCCCTCCAGAGTGAAAACCTGCATTACTGAGCCTTAATTCTATTTCCACTTATCCTCTCCAGCTGTTTCAGCCTGCAGTACTAGCTCTTTTATTAGTAACAGCTGCACCAAATTTCAGAGGCAATGCTCTTGTTAATTTTGCCTGAAGCAGATTCTGAGTGCCTTGAAATCTCTCTAATGTAATTGTGCATTTAATATTTGTGTTACCATTCAACAGTAAAAGTGAAGACCAGAATTATCCTCAAATATAGAGAAAGAAGAAAATATTAAGTAAGTTACCTTTAGCTTTTATCTTTCTGCTACTGTATTTGTTTTGGGGTTTATGAACATAATAAATTTCAGGGACTAAGTGGAATCTATTCAGTCTATTAAGGCTCATTTTCTTTTAATACTCTAATCCCCTCAGGATACCATTTGCCCTAATTGTTTCTTGAATGATCCTCCAGTGTTTAAGCTTCAGCCTCTGACTCATAAGCTATTCTGCATACACTTGTGGCTCTGTGCAAAGAAAAATAGGACATATAACATCTGCTTCAAATTTGTTTCTCTTTGCTTTGCAATTATGCCCCTTGTCCTCTTATGTCTTCCAGAAAAAAAATGGTAAGTCTATCTGACACTAACTATACTGTTTAAGATTTTATATACCAATATTAAATCTCCTCAGACTACATTTTTATAGTCTATAAATTCAGATTTTATGGTCTCTTCTCATACTTCTTTGTCCTCAGATCAATAGGGCTGCCCTCCTTCTTTAGAAACGTTAGGCAGGCCCATGAAGTTGTGCTCGACAGGACAGATTGCATCTAGGGGAGAGTGTAGCCAGACCATGCTTTTCCCACCCACAACTGGTTTGACCTGTGACTTGAATTCCACATATACTTTAGTTTTTTAAAATTTTTCTTTTAAACTTCTTTGCATTGTTTGGATTAATCTCATTCACAACAGAGTAGTTATTTTTAACTGTTCAGTATTTTAAGACCAATATCTATTATTCTCTACATTACAATTTATTTTTCACAGAAGTCTTTCTGAAAAGTGATAAGAGATCTTTTTTAAAAAAATCCAGTTTATGATCCTGGTAAAGCAGCTTATTTCTTTGCATTTTCTAAGTGTTTTACCCAGTGTGATTTGAAGTGTCTCCAAGTTCTCTGATTTTGTTTGGAAGCTATTTCGGTCTTACAGAACTTAACTTCAGGAAGGATATTTGTCTGATATTCAGTCTGAATTTCCCCTTCTTAAACTCATGTCATTGCTGATATGTGTATTTGTACTAAAGGGTGCCTTACATCCATAGCAAATGCCCCTTCCCTTGTCCTTTAATACTAGGCTTAGCCAAGCTACACGTAATATCCATATAAATAGTCCTATTGTGCCTGACCATTCCCCTTTCTGCTTTCTGAGCTTTCCCCTGGAGGTGACTGAGTACCCCCAAGGGTGTGTAGACCTGCAGGGCAATAGCACAAGAGCCTGTCCTGCAGCTGTGCCAGCTGCCAGCAGAGAAAAAAGGAATCGAGCCATCACAATTTACATCAACTATAGGTTTGCCCCCATGCCTAATCTTGTTTATCCCTGATCTTATATTGGAATATAATACCTTCATTTAGGCAGCCTAAAACTGCTCAGGTATTTTCTGTAGTTATATCTCCTTGCAAGTGTCTTACAAACAACACTGTATCTCTTAAACTTCTGATATAACATCAATACTTCCAACATTTCTCACTGGTATTATTTCATATATAAGATTAAGGTCCTTTCAACAGCTGCACAAGAGCAGGGGTTTATTTTAATGTATCTACTTATGGGATTTTAAAAACGTATTTCTATGATTTCCAGATCTGTTCTTTGTTATTTCTTTAGCACAACCAGTTTTTGATGCACTTTCTAAACTACTAAACTCAAATTTTATATTATACAATTCTATGCTGTACTATATGTATTAAATATATATCTCATTTATACTTTACATTTCTACTTAATAATATGTCTCAACCTTTAAATTTCCTTAACTTAGATTTCTTTCTTATTCTAAAAGATAGATAAAAATCACTTGTTTGAAATTGTTTTTTATCTCTGGTTTCATTTTTGGTGCAAAAAATTTTGGATTACTGTAGTTTTCTTCTTGAAGCTGCTGATTTTCATCTAGATAAACCTTAGTCAGACACCGTATTTACTGTAAGAAAACGCAGAATTCAAACTATAAAATGTAATCAATAATTTTTCTAAAATAATACAGAAATTCCCGTGCTCTGGTTTTATGGTCTGGTTTTTCCCCTGAAAGAAAGGAAAGCTTTAAGTGATGAGTGGTGGAGGAAAGTCTTGCTGTCATCAGTTTATGTCTTCTTACTCAGGAGAGGCAGAAAAACAGGAAAGAGGTAGAGAATTTGGAAAAAGTGTCAATTTCATTCTTTCTTCTTTTCCTTATTAAGAAATGGGAAAAAATAATGAGGAAAAAATGAGAAGAGTCAATTTTTGTATTTTTTTAAAAAAGTGCTTTCAGTTTTTCATATTAAAATAGAAGAATTTAAAAATGGAGTTCATTCTTATTGATCATGTTTTGAAGACTGTATGGAAAATACTGATGGATTTTCAGTGGCTGCTACTGAAACCATATGTCAAATGCTACTTAAGATCTGGGGGTATTTATGTAAAGTGTATCTGCATGGCTGGGGTGTCCCTTTGTCAGGTGTTTTTCTACTCCCTGCTCTCTTTTCCTAAAATGTCAGTGTGACTGGTGGTGCCTGTAATCCTTCAATGACACAGTTCCCAGCACGGGAAGGTGCTGTGCCTCCTTGTGCAGTGAGCGATAGTCAAACGTAGTTTGTCAGAGCACAAGCAGCGTGACAGCCATGGCAGCAGCGTCAATGAAACATGCAGCAGAGGGCAAGTGAAGTGGAAAACATGGGAATACCTTCTGGGACGTTGCTTGTGCAACCACACACTTTAGTACCTTAGTCTTGAATCATTCTGTTTGCTGAGTCTATGGGGAAGTTTCCAGCTTCAGGATGTATAATTTTCTCCCTGCTGCTCTCAGTTGACAAATGTCTCTTGTGGTGAGTATATGAAACCTGATAAACTGATTGGCCTTAATGGGAATGGAATGCTCTGCTGCCTAGACAATGCTCTGGGGCTCTCCAGCAACTGCAGCAGCGTTTTTCAGCTGAGCACCATACTTGGTTTGCTCTGCTAAAGTGCAGGATTCAAACAGAGCTTATGTCTCGGCATCCCTGAGCCTTTTTCTTTATTACACCAGAGAAAATCGATTGTAGTAGCACAAAAATGTGGGTCACAATTGTATGTCCTCTTTACTTCTCCTTGAAATGACAAATTTAGATGATTAATATCTATGCAATCTATTTCCAGCTTTAGCTTCCAAACAGAGAATGTCAGAGAAAGTGGTACATATATTCTTTACACTAAGGTACATGAGGCAGAAGACAGATAAATAAATATCTTCTATATTCAGAGCTCTAAGTAACAATAACAGTATTACAGTGAGAGCTGTATGACTTTACATGGATTAAATATAGTGATTAAATACAGAGCAAGTGTTGTGAAAGCTTTGTGAATAAAGGTGAGAAGTTGTCTAGGTGTATGTACAACCCTTCGTACAGCCCTTTGGGGAGCATATGATACCCTAGTTATGGAGGGCTGTGAGGGAACACAGGTAAAGAAAATAAGAGTACACCTAAGTGATAGGGAAAGGGCATTTGCAGGCACTATGCTGAAGGCAAACTAGTGCAAGAAGACCAGAATGCTGAAAAAACCCTTTCTCTCATTAAAAGGCAGTGATCAAGGAAGGAAAACAGCTGGTAAAAGGAAAGAACAGTATAACTCTACCAAAAAGAGGTCAACCATCACATAGTGGGGGTTTTGGTATAAGAGAGAAGGACAGCTGGTGAGTGAATGCACCTCATAGATATCCAGCATTTTATCCCAACTGCTATAAAGCTTAAAAACACCAACACCCTTTGACTGTTGTTCAGTTATGCAGCAAACTTGAAACTGAAGTCCACTCAGGAATTTTCAGACTACTCCTTCGAAATTCGATGACAGCATAGAAGTTTCTTTTCAGAAGCAGCTTTTTGAAGACACTAATGGGATTAACTGATCAACTCCTATTGACTCAATGTAAGTTAGGCATCTGACTTCCCTTTGTGCCTTTGAAAAACTCCTTGTTAATCTTCACAGTTTACAATTTGCCCTCTGAGACTGCTCTCTCTCAAAATAAATAGTCTCTAATCCTCCTGAGAGTTTAAAGGGCTGTACATATTGCCAAATCCCTGCAGGAATGCAGTATATGTGATGAGGGAGAATTCTTGTTCATTATTTTGCTCAAGATCTCCTAGGTAGTTTCATGCATAAATAAGAGAGCCTGAGGATCCACCACTTCAACTAACAAGCGAAAGTAAAGATGTAGAGCAAAGTGTCCCAGTCTTGTGGTCGACTATGAAAATCAAAGGTAAATTTCTATGGTACTATATGATATATGATTAAAAAATTCTGATGTTATTTAATGGTAGTACCCAGAGAGAAAATCTCCACCACATCCCACAAACTGAACACTTGCTTGTGACTCCTGCTTAGAGAGAAGCTAAGTGGAGAGATGCCATTGCCTGAAGGTCACATATTATGAAGAACCACTTTCATTGTCTCTTTCCATACCTAAAAAGCCACAAAGGCCTCTACAGTTTTGAAAAACACTGCATTTCTTGAGCTAATGCCCTGATTTTTGAACATCTTGGCTGCTTCAAGAATTCATGTGGTTTTTTGTTCTCTGAGGTATATTACTGATGACTTGATTAACCGCTGTATCACATCCTGAACTACCATTATCCTTCACTAAACCATAAACAGATGTGTATTCTCCACACTCAGTAGAGACTTCTCTGTTCACATTTACAAACAAGAGCAAGAGCAGGTTAGAGAGGCAGTGTGTGGAAGCAGAATGAAGAACAGGGAAGCACCAGTCAGGAAAAGAGCTATAAAAGTAAATGCATATTCCCTGTGTCAATCAAATACAAGCTGAAGTAAAGGTAATTCAAACTTCTAAACTTAGTGATCTCTGAAGCCAGCGAAGCAAGATTGGATAGATAATCTCTGTGAAGTTTGAGTGATGACAAAAATTAGCGAAGTCCCAGATATTCCTGATTCAAAGAGATTCACTATAATTTTTCTCAAGTTTGGCAAACCTGAACACAGACAGACAACTTGGAGATGAGATTAAGAGTGCCATTTTACAAAACATAGGGAAACTGGTAACTGAGCAGGTCCAGTTTTGAGGAAACTCTTCCCAAAGACAACAGACACTCAGATTCTCAGGAGAAAATGAATTCAAGTCCTTACATTTTATTTAAAATCAAACTGTTATGTTTCTCACTTTCTGAATTTAGAGACAGAAAATATTTTACAGAGACTGGAATTGTATGAATCACATAGACTTTTGCAGATTTTGTGAGGAAAGGTAAGTTTAGAGACAGTCGTCTTGTTGGTAGGCCAGAACTGTCAGCCTCTCATAGCCTGAAGTACCTGTTGGCACCCGAGAGGCATGTGATTCAGCAGAAACCAAGTTTACACTTGTAACTTCCTTGGATTTTTGTGGAAATCTGAACTGAACTGATTTTGCACAATTTTGCATAAAGATTTAGCAAGATTCCTTAACTGTGATTATTCTTCTAGATGTCATATCAAGGAAATAACTTCCAAAACACTGACCATTTCAAATAATTATTTCTATTTCTGAGCGTCCAGAATGAAGGTGAGGTTCTCTTTTCATTTTTCTGAAATTATGAATCTGTCTGAGCAATCAGTGCTGTTTAGTTTTCTAGTATGCAGCTGAGTCCCTGGGGTGATAGTTTCTGACTTGTGTATCTGCCAGCCAAACTACAAAACCAATTGTTTTCAGAAGAAGAAGACACTGCATATTTAGGTAGCTATATTTAGCACAACTGCAACATTTGCAAGCCTTTTCATTATTTATTACTTATTCCTGTGTCACCACTCATATATTAATGTATGTTTTTGGAAAACAAATTAAAAAAATATAGCAATATGGAGCATAGTTTAGAAGCACAGCAATAAGGAAAATAGTGTAGCTAATTTTACGAGTAGTGAAGATTCTCACTTGAAGTAAATGTACATCTGCTGATCTATTTCAAGGTGAATCAGAACAAACAATTAGAGCAATGATTATACTTTTGCTCTGATGGCAGAAAAGGTTGCTAAGTCCCATTTCAGAACACCTGCAAAGTCGAGTAGATACTTGTCTGGAATTAAAAGATTAAAGCCATGTGTAGATGTTTAACACTGCTGATCTGTAGTTATCTTTTTTGCTCTTGATAGACTGCATAATGCATCACGGTGCCAAGTCACTTGAGTTTGTTCTGAACTTGCCACTTGAGACAGTGCAAGTTGTGTAGATATTTCAGACCTTGGCTTTGCATGGTTTTCTCAGCAAATCCAGATATTCTGCAATGTGTGCTCACAGCTATGCTGATTCTGGCAGTACAGAACACTGTGTGTACTGGGTGGATCACTATCCCTGTATTCCTACACAGCTTGAGTTGGTGAGATGAGTTTACTTATGCCTACAAAACAGCACTGCTATGGTAACATTTCTGAAACAGATGTGGTATTCTCAGCGGTATCTGGTTTCCACTGCTGAAGCAACAATTGCTCTGCATGAGATTTGGAAAATATACAGGGATACTGGCTCCTTTCTACAGTGGTTGCCATTGAAAAAGTCATCATCTATTAGCAACTCTCCCAGAGCAAGAAGACCAGGATGCCTAACTTGCTGGGCTGTAGCAATAGTGACTACTGCATGGTTAATTTTTTGTAATCTCAAGCGCTGAATGCACCTGACTAGCTGTAAAATTGTAGCAAACTTTGTAAAGGAATAAAGGAGAGTGAAAAAATATTTTGCTACAGTGGGATATAAAAGGACAATGCATGTCAGAGGAACATCTTTCAACTAATTATTCTTACCATTGCTAGTAAAGTTTTGGCCTTCAAGAAAACTATTATTGATGTTAATTTTGGCTTTAGATGTTGCTAGAAAGTGTTAATGGCTTCTCAGAGTGCCCACAATTGCAGTTAGAATAGACAGTGAAAATCGTTTTGGCCAAAGAAGGGAAGGATCTTTCTTTTGCTTTCTGAGATATATCCTGAGTGTATGGATACTAGCTTACTGCAATTTATGTTTCATTTAACAGCTGGCACCAGATCATGTACTCTCTGCCAACAGCTGTTTCCATAGAGTCCAGGGGCAGTGTTCACATCGCTGCAGAGGCTTTATTGTATCTTTCCATTTGCACACTTGCAGCCTCATTTTACTCCTTAGTGAGGAAGACTTATTTTGATTTTGGGTCCCCCATGACATTTCAGAATAGGGTGAGGATGATTGAATCCTTTTATTTATATTTGGTTAGAAATTAAGTGTCATCATTAGAATGATTTTACATCCCTCTTGCACATGTATTGCAGACTTCAAGTCTCAAGCTTCTGGTTCTGGGTTATACAAAAATCACAAAATAGTTCTGATGAAGAGTGGGAATTTATAGACATTATCAAACACCCATTACTACACAATTTTCATAAAATATATTTTATCAAAATGGAATGCTTTTCTCATTGAAACTGTTCTCCTTAAATGGGGCATATCTTTTATGGCTTTCTTGCAAACTTTTAAGAAAGCCTCAGTCTAGGTGCCTTGTTAAGATTCATATTTTATTCTGTACTAGTGGAACCAGTGAGGACCATCGTATTTGTGTTTAAGGACATGCAGAGTAAAAAGATTAACTACATTTTCATCATATTATAATATTTTACAAAATATCATACACAACCAGAAAATACGAGAAAACACAGTGCGTAGTATCATAACTGCACTGAATGTAAGCACTTTCCAGCAATGTTTTCTTTTTGAAAATTAATCTACTGGCATATAAACTCCCAGTATTTTCTTTAAATTGCTTATAGCAGGACTAGCAAGAGAGAATAGAACTCTTAAAAAAAATTGTGCCTGACGTAACTCAGAACTCAGCCTTTAATGGCTATTCATGAGCTGTAGGTAAAATATCACCACTTTCCATCATAATTTCGGTTTCAAGGCTGGTAGTCCAGCGACAGATGTTTCCCTATACTAAATACAAAGTATCTCCTCTACTGGTGGGTACTTTCAGAGAGCGTGGGGACTGAAATTCTCATAATTCCCTGCAGCCTATCTATATTTCCATCTAAAATTTTCAGGTTTTTTCATATTAGTCTCCGAAACACTCAACCCCAGCATTCTGTTAGAAGAAACAGACCAACAGGTGGTCAGTTCTTTGAGCTACTGTGACAGTAGTGTATAAGACAATGGGCTAATTAAGCAGGAAATACTGATAAAGCACTGATGTATCCATGGATTTCAATAAGACTGGCAAATAGAAAAATATATAACCCTAAGAGAAAACTACTGCAACTCCTCAATCAGGATATTATTTCCACTTCAACATATGGATGTGAAAATTGGAAATATTAAAGGTATAAACACATATCTAAATGGATTGAAAATGAACATCTTGAGCAAGAATTAAATAGCAAATGGAAAGAATCTAAAAGAAATGCTCAGATTTATAAGAAAGTTCAAAAATCCCATAAGATGGCCTGGAAAAAAAAATGAAAATATTTAGAATATATTAAGGGTGAAGCCAGCAACAGCCTCTCATTAGACATCTGGAAAACAGGGAGAATTCAATGCAAGGAATCTGCTGAAAGTCTTCAGGAATGAAAAACTTTCAGGAAGATAAGAAGAGAGAAGCAGAGAGCTCATACTGATGGGACAATATAGATTTATACAATGTGAGCTTGGTATGGGAAAAGGACTCAGGTATGTGACAGAAAGGGGAGAGCATAACACAGACTCCAAAGTAGAGCAGGAGTTCTCAGCTCTGAATTAAAGCAGTTTGAATAAGAGGAAATTTTTTGTTGTTGTTTTTTTAATGAATAAATTGCTTGAAGAAAATGTATCTCAACCTCTTCTTTGAATGCCTTACATCAACATCCCCTTTCACTTCTCATAAAATCTTGATTCCTAAGAGGATACTTGTTAAACCTTTGGTGTTGTGTCAATAATGATCTTATGTTCCAGTGTGGCTGTGTCTGGGGGTCTGTGGTGCCTTTTGAGGAAATAGAGTAATAGCAGTTTGTGTGAAGCTGCATCCCTAAAGGCAGGAGAAGGAAAGAGGTTTTTAAGGAATAATTTTCTCTCTTCCCTAACTATGACAGTGCATGGACTGTGAAACCAAGCCATGAGCTTACTGTTTCACTCCCAAGTTCACCTTTCCCCCTTTCTCTCTATCTCTCTCTCACTCAGCAGGAGCTTGACATCTGTCTGGGGGACTTGAGTTACAGACCACATTTTGTCTACTGAATTGCTATGCCCTGAAATAATATTTGGTACTACTGCCATACTAATACTAGTTTTCTACTAATCTTTTCAAAGTATCGCATTCCATATATTTTGAGTTTTTAACTCAAAAAACCTTTATTGCACTTTGTTATTTTTCTTATGTGGACTTCTCCCTCCCACAGATCAGTCTGATATGCAGTTCCTCCCCCATTGTTGCCTCAGCGAGCCTTAGGTCCATGTGTGTGCTTTTGACCCTTGCAGCTTTCACAGCGGTAACCAAAAGCTACCAGTCATCGTGAGATGAAACAGAAGGAAGAAATTCCATCTCAGCAGCATCTGGACTCTGTCCTACACCTGAGCTCAGCAGGCTTTGGGAGTCACACTGGCTCTTAGGCAATGCCCAAAATCAGGAAACAAATCTATATTAGTATTTTAGTTTTATGTGAAATTAGTCTCCCACTGAGCCCTCTAAGGGTTGCTCTGAAGCTTAGCTTCCCATAGGCTAGGAGGTGGTGCCTCTGAGAGCACCTTGGGCCAGTTTGCTCTGAGAGGATTGAAGGCTTGAGGATGATTTGTCCTCTTCTGGGTAAACTCAGAATTTTCACAGAAGGACTCGTGCTGGGTTCCAGCAAACATTTTATTGGAGTCTTTATCACTTGAAGGCTGGTATGTGTCTGCCTTAAGGCAAACAAGTGAGCAAACAGACTACCAATGAACAGGTAAGTATCCTTCTCTATGCTTTTGCACTTTGAGTACTGGTGGTGACACATAGCCCTTTTAAAACAAAGTATTGGTTAGTTAGAACCAAAGACTGACTGAGAAATCATATGACAAGCCACTAATGTATCTATACGATTTCTGCCTCCTTCCAAGTCTCACTTTTTTTGTAGTTCAGAGAAAGACACTGTTTCTCCCCACTCTATGCTCTTGGCAACCCTCGGTCTGTGTTATTTCCACATCACTCTTTTGAGCACTATTTTGAGTATTTTTAATGTCTCTTTCTTTGTAAAATTGTCCCTACAGGCTTGGAATGGGACAGGAAGCTTAAAGACAAGAGTTTTAGCTATCATCTTTCAGGTTTTATGCGGATTATTTATATGTGAGAAAATTTTCAATTATCTTCTTTTTTACCCTTTCTAAAGCTGTCACAAAAAACAATACTAAGGTATACAGGAAATATCACACTATAATTAATAGCTGAACAGAATCTCTAATTTATTGAATAGCAAGTAGTCCTATCTGCTACAACATTATCCAATGAAATATGAATTAAACAATTGAAAAAGGAAAAATAACAGATGTATAATGTTTATCTATGCTATTCAGTTTTTAGCTTCTTTATTTAAAGATGTTAAATTCTCATTTCACAGACAGTTTGAAATGGGGATTTAATGAGTTGGTTTATAGTAATTGTAGCATGATAGTAATAGAATTTTTGTTGAATATGCTACAAAATAAGCAATGACAGCTGACCACTGCACAGGATGTGCAGTATTCTGTTATAGGATTGTTTATTCTTAACAGTATTTCCTGAGTTGACTGTACATAGTCTGTGTGGCCAAGGACAAGAATGCTGGTATACCATAGTTCTGCCACAACTCATATTTTTTATAATCCCATGTTATTTCTCCTGCTAAAGTGTATTATGTACAGGTTTTCTGGTTCTTCTGCTGTAGACTCGTTTTGTCACCTAAGAGTATCAAGTTGTCTATGTTCACAGCTGTATGATGTGGGCCGAAAGAGTTTCAAGTGAGGGAAAGAAGAAATAATCCAGAGAAGTGGGATTATTGGCACTGGGGAGAAGCAGCACAACTTTCAGACTTAGTCCCACTGAGCTGGTGTCCCTGTTGGAGCCGGCCTTCCAGAGGGCATCAGGCAGTGCACGCACAAGCATGCACCGCCCCATGACCTGGACTTACCTGTCAACCCAGTTCATGTTACTTAAAGGAGCACATCTAACATGGTGAACCTGTTTTATTCATTATGCAGTGTAAAATGATTCTGTCTTTGTGAGCAAATCTAACATTTTGGGCCGATGTGTTGGCTTGGGCAAAAACTATATCCAGTGTGCCTAAAACCCTAAAAATGGCTCTAGATGGAATAAATTCTAGCTGTTTCTCACCAACAGAAAAACAAAATATTGGACAGTGCACATCCACTGAGCTCCTGGGACACCTAGAAATGCAATTTCCTGCAACCCCTGGGAGTGCTGATTTACTGGATGAAGGTGTAGAGCTCCCAGCCTGGCAGAGAAGAGGTGGTCAGCTTGTTTTCCAGACAAACCAGGAACTGGTGGTCAACCAGAGGAGTGAAAGGGTAATTCTGAAGTGTACCCTCATCTTGTGCTGACCTTACCTCTCCCATATTATGATAAAATCTGTGAGTAAAGTTAAGCCTACGGAGTTGTGAATGTGGTGCTTTTTAGCAACTAAAGTACAAGTAACTTGAAAAAGCATGAGCCTGTTTTTGTAAGTAAGAAAATGTTCAGAAACTTGGTGACAAGGGCATGCAAAAACAAATTGCTTAGGAAAATGAAGAAGTGGTGAAAGACTACTTCTTCTTAAAATAGAATAAAAATAGTAATAGTGGAAAGGACCCATAAAAGAGTGGAAGATTTTCAATTTAATGAGAATGGTAAGAATATGAAATACAGGTTCAGGTTGAGCAGTACTATTTTTATACATGTGTTTTCAGAGACAGTGGGAAGTGAAAATCTTTCCCTGAATTCTAGTGGGAAGTGACATTTATGTCATGATGAGATTTAAATTTCCTGCCGACACTGGGTGAATTTCACTGTGAAGATTTAGCAAACACCTTACAGGTGAAAGATTGGTTTTATTTTAGGAAGAGAACTAACAAATTTAGTAAGAGATCTTTAATAAATCCCAAGAGCTCTTTTGTGTGTTGAATTGATTTCTGTGGAAAAAATGAGAAAATGTTTTGCTTAATTATACAGAAGAGCCTGAGAGCACAGAGCTGGTCAACCAAGGAACAAGGTTAATAAAAAAAAGCCAACCATTTACATTTTAAAGAAGTTTTCTTTACCTATATACTTTTCAGTATATAGGAAGAAAGACTGTAAATACAGAAGAGATAACAGTTTACAAATTGTGAAAGGTAGAGGTTTCCTTCATTTAGGGACTGTGTTTTCATGCTTATATTTAAAGACTGTCTCTTAAATATATTTCCTTTTCGTTATTTTATTAAGTGGCACAAGAGATTCTTTACTATGGTTACTTGACTTTTAATATCTTAAAATGCTGGATGAGTTAGGGGGAATATTTTGTACTTTGAAAACAAACAATAATATTCTATTATTTTTTCAGCAGTATACTGAGCATAGTGAATTGCCTGTATTTACAGAGGTTCTAGACAATACTTGAATGAATTATTTAGGAGACATCAAACAGGTTAGAGCCTGTTCCTTTTCACTGTGACTGCCTAATTGAGTTTGGAGTGGCCAAACACAATCCACAAGGTAAGTACATCAGCTTCTGAGGTGAGACACAGCCTTTTGCTGCTTATGGGTTATCTGAAGATATTATTTCAGATAAAGGTCCTCAGTCTGTTTCTGAAGAGCTTCATATACTCCTAAGAAGAAATTCAGTAAAGCACACTCCATCTAATTCTTATTAGCTAACAGTATCAGAGAGGTTATCAGAACACTTTTTCAGACATTTTCAAAAGGCACTAGAGAGAAAAAGTAAGTCAATAGTCTGCCATACAGAAAATTCCAGCAAAGTTACTTCTCAAATATCAGATATGAATTAGGTTTGATTGATTGGATTGTGTTGCAGCAAAACATCTAGGAAAACAGTAGATATATTTTTAAAGCCTGAATATGTATGCCTTGACTAAGGAGTCAGTTTGGGGAATGGTATTTTGAGGGGAGTGTTGCAGTCTGTGTTTTCTGTAGCAGGATTAAAATGACAGGTAAGGAAGAAACGGGATGACCATTTACTTCAACACAGAAACTTCCAGAAAGGGAACGGATTTGTCAGTACTGAGGATGCTTTTAGAAAGGGAAAAATGAGATATATATAGTGCCACAGAGACATGAAGGCAAATATTCATATTTTAATCTTGAGGACTGTAAAGATACTTCTGGTCCAGGCATATATGATCATAATGAAATATAAGGCTTTTGCCTATTATGCCATTCATGTTCCATTTTTATAGCTGGAAGTTCAAGTTAATGTCGCAAAGTAAAAAACTGAAGTTGAACATTGTTTAAATATCCTCTGGCTATTTAGGTAGGTAATATGAGTAAAGGGTGATATCATTTTATTAGCAACACAAACAGGAAACTTTAGAGGATAATAGAGAATTTCTAGATAAACAAATGGTGGCAGCATGTTTAATGCTTCACTGATGAAAAAAAATCATAGTGACACTTTATGGATAGATTCGTTAGTGGTAGGACTGAACTTGGAGTTAAGAAACTCCACTCCAGACCAGACTTTATTTCAGTCTGTATTTTCCTGTTAAATGAGGGTTCCAGCATGCACTTTCATCCCCATGTTCGATTGTCTACACTGTCTGCTTATCGATTTATACTCCAACTAATATCTGGAGTAAAGCAGCCAATTTACCAGGTGGAGAAACATATTCACAGAAAATTGAATCTTGCCCTTTTAGACTGGGACAACTTCAATCTGTCAAGCCACAGGGCATAAACCGTGGGTTATTCTTTGTAATTATTAACTAAGTACAGATTAGAACAGCATAGCAAATCCCCCAGCAAATCCCCACCAAGGGAGTCTGGTATTGTGATTTCTCCTGGGATGGTATCTGAACAATACTCCTTTTTTCTTTTCATTCTTTCTCTCTGCACATGAATGCTTCTGATTTTTATCAAGACAGCAAAGAGAGGCAGACCAGAAAAGAAATGAGACTGAAATTTTGCCTTGCCTAACTTCTTAATAGTGCTCAGGATTATGCAGGAGACAAAAAAAAGCAACCCTCAAGAATTTTGAAACCAGTGTTGATTTCTTTCCAGACATTTCTAAGATTGTAACATTTGATTCTGAACAGAGCCTGAGGTCAGCAGTGTTTTTTTTTTTCATTTCAGCTAATTTCCTGTATTCCAGTAATTTTGCTTCTTATTCCAGTTAATGCCAGAAAATACAATTGCACAATCTGCAAACCAGAATTTAACCATACTTTTTCTAACCCTATAATAGAGTTTGTCAGTCAAGTACATGAATATTTTGTCACATGGGTTTTCCAGACAATTTTTTCCATCTCTCACAGAAAACTACCTTTTTTTTTTTCCCTTTTGCATCTCCAAAATAATCAATGCATTTTTTTCAGATTGTCATGGAACTACTGAATTTCTGCTGCATACCCTGTCATTAAATCCATTATACTCTAACTCTTGCAAAAACATGGGAATTGACAACTGCTGGATGTGTAGCCACATTTCCAAACAATTCCTCAGCTGGTGATGTTAGCAGTAAGGGGTGACAAATTGCTCAGTCTACCCACATTGTGTATCATAGCCCAAAAGAATTAATAGCTGAGATGACTTCCACTTGTGTAGTTCTTAAAAAAGTTGTCTACAAAGATGTTGTAACAAGTTTTCTGTTCACTGGCCATAAAACTATTTTCCAGGCACTATGTTTTAGGTTTTTTGTCTGTATAACCTTTTTAATAAGGGATTGAGTTTATCTCTGAAAATATATAAAATGAAACAAGCTCTGTGCATGTGTAAGGTATGATTAGAGATTACTGGTTTTTTAATTTAAAATCTGTTCTCCCTGATCTTTCAACAGGAATGAGTTACTCATAAAGCCTATGAGACTCCAGTCTAAAAATGCACCTGTAGTGTAGATCTGAATTGCAGAATATGTGGTGTCAAATGGAAAAATATTGTCCCCTTCAGACTCCATTTTGTGAATAAAAGATTGGGTAATCAGACCTTAACGTCCTTGTTAGAAATCTCTGCCCTGATCAGATTTTTTTTAGTTGAATAAAGTCTTCTCAGTGGAAGAAAGATAGTATGATCCTGTGTTCTTTGAAAACACACCTCTTCTAAATATTTAGAAAGTGAGTGAATTCAGAAAAATCCTGTTACATTCTTGTATTTATGGAAATGCTTCTGTTGAGAGTGGGAGAGAATGTCTCACACTCCTTTGGCAAACAGGAAGGGATTGACAAAGGTTAGAAAACTGGCATTTATGCCAGGGGTTATGGCTGGGAATCCTGGATGTGCTTTTGGACTTCCCTTCTGTTTCACTCATGCCCTATTAGATAAAAGTACGTGTCAAGATTAGTGTTTGGCTCAATGTGGAATGACCAAAAAATTATCTTCATTGTTTAGGTAATCCTCTGTCTACCACACACTGCCAACAAATACAGCTCTCATCATGTTGCGGCTGGTAACATTAGTTCCTTACTTTTTTGTATAGTAACCTCAAGTAGGCTTCCATGGAAGCAGCTTGGACACTGAGGTGTGGGCTGGGGTGAAGAGGAACTCAGCCCCTGGCCTCTTGCCATGCAAGACTGTCCTCCTGCAGCAAACTCTTGGCACTGGAAGGCAAGGGGAGCAGACCTGCTCTGCACACTGAGCTGTGGCCCTCCTACCAAGCTTGGTATGACTGTTACAGTTTGCTTGGCCTCCCCAGCAGTATCCTCTCAATGCTTAGGTGAGGTGAAATGTGTAAGAGGTACTCTAGAAGGAATGCTGTCTCCTGAGCCAGCCTTTGGCTGGGTTTCTGAGCTCCCAAGAGGAGGCAGAGCTCAGCCATGTCCTGCTGGTTAGTGCACTGGGTTTGGGGCATCCCTTGTGTAGTACCTTTTCTCTGGGAATCTATTAGAAACATCAGTTCCTTGTTTTGGGTTTTGGCTTTTCTCTCCCTATATGTGTGTATATATATACACACACACATATAATTATAAATAAAAAACAAACAAAGAAACAAAAAACCAAACCCCCAAAATACTCCAACAAAACCTGTCTAGGCCAGATCGAGGAGTTGACAAACTCCTCAGCTTTGAATCCATGATATCTTGACTCAGTACTCAAACTGCCCAACCTTTGACACAGTGTAGCTAAACTGTTAGATGGTTACACAACAAATACAATATTCCTGTGAACTACTATGTGTGTAAATCATAATGACAGAACCCATTTATTAAAAAAACAGATGAAAGAGATAAACGAAAACTTTGCAAAGTGCTGCTGATTTGATTAATATTTTTGTGAGGAGGGAGGAGAATCACTGCTATATCAGCACTAGGGAAATCTATCAAGACAGCTTGATTAATAGAAATATATTACCTGAATGTGTAAGTGCAGAAATAAGATGGATTTTTGTAATTCTGAAGTTTTATAAAATGCCAGCTAGAAGTTTAAAGAGACATAGTGTTAGTTTCTTTCAAAAAATTGTATAGAAGAGTCTTCTATAGGAAGATTCACAGTAAGTCAGTTCAGTTCTGAGTAAGATGACAGTAAACTTTATATATATTTTTACCATGCATACAACATCTTAAATACTATGTAATTTTGTACACAATTCAACAGGAATTATTGATAAATTACCTTCTTTGATAAAACTTTTTTTCTGTGACAAAAATAAATTCTTGCTTTTTATTCATTTCTTCCTGCTTAGAGAGACCTCATTAAATAGCAAAAATACAGAAACCATAGTATATCAGGAACTTTTCTTGTACCTTCACAGGGCAAAACCTTTCTCCTGTATTTCTTGTTTCTTTGTTAAAGAATAAAAAATAATACTTCTTTAGCCAAACTTAGGAGATTAGTCATCTGAATTTATTTATATGAACAAATGGAAAAGCTGGAAATCAAATCATTCATGATATTTTGAAGTGGGTAATATCTTTCTGAGTGTAAAAAATTTTATGATGTAACAATTATTTTTGCTTACAATTAAATAAAGAAAATATAGGTAGCCATTAACTACTTTAAATATTGCAGAATCCATAAAGCTGTTTAATCTCAGTCTATCTTCAGATAATAAATCATGACATGATCCTGAGTTCTTAGCTCCCACATCTGTTTGCTGGTACCATGAATTGTACACCATCTGCATACTTAGTGATTTCCAGCTCCTAAACTTAGTTTCAGTAGAGATGAGGCACAAATAGACACATGTGCACTGTCAGTAGCAGCTGAGACAGATGGGAAAGCTGCACATTAAATGCTGTAAAAAGCATGCATAATTTGGTGTGAGTGGAACAGTTTGGGGGAAAATAAATAAATTTATTAACTTTTTTGAGAGCCTCATCAATAAGCTGGTCAATGCACCTGGAGAAGACTAATTGGCTTGCACCTGCTCCTGCTTTTGATTATCTTGAAATTCTTCTGTTTACAGGAATCCTAAACCTATTAAAATTTTACCTGTCATGGATCTGGCTTGACTTTTACAGCTATCACTGCAGATCTTGCTTAACTGTCCCAAAGCCACTGAGACTTCCAGGCATATGCCTGGTGTGACCAGAGGCTGCCTCTCCCTGTGTCTTTCATGATATGTCTGTCATCCTGCTGTGGCTTGGCCTGTAGTGTCCAGAGCCCACCCATAACCCCCTACCAAACACACCTGGTCTGTTCTTAAAAGTCTCTGCACTCACATTGCTAGGATAGTAGGAGCTCTTAAGGAATACTGATAACTATTTAAATTTGGTTTTAGAAATTTAAGTTTCACGTACTGAGATTAAGTGGCTGGGTACTTTATGATACCCCCTGCAGTGCCACCAATTTTATTTGCTTAGCACTCTGTGTCTTTTTTCTGGGTTGTTTTGGCACAGGACAGATGGAAAGGTTAAAGGACCTTGAAAGTTTCAGGTAGGATGTTCAAGAATTTTAGGATAATATATTTGCAAAACTAGTGTCCTGAGTGCAAAGACTTTTTTTTTAGGCTTGCATACTCTGGTTAAAATCAGGAAACATTTATCTACTGGAATGTTTACAAAAAAACCCCAACTTTCACTTATTAAAGAATCTGAGCTGTCTTTAGAAAAATTGAATGTCTAAATTTGTAGAAATCCCTGTTCAAGAGTCCAAATCTCACAATCTAGGCCAGTCACAATTAATTGCAAGAAGAATTTCACGACCTTTAATCATTTTCATCTGCTGTGTGAGCTCTGGCTGAGTGTTTTTTACCATGACCACAACTTGCTTTTGACATAGCCATGAGAGGTGTGACAGGTATTTCATAAGTATGGTAGTATTTTTTAATATATATATATAAAAGCATTTACCTCTGATTTTTCAGGTGTGGTGGGCGTGTGTATGATAGTGGGCTTAGTAGTGACAAACAGCCTGTGCATGCAGGCTGTGACTGATGTTCAGACTTAAGCCAAAAAGAGCTCCCTGGTGAAGAAAAACATTCCTGGAAAGCAAGTGAGAAACACAAAGCATTTGCAATCTCTCACTCTTTGGGGAACAGTGTCTGTGTATCTGACCTCAGCTTTGTCTGCTGTTTGAAGATGTAGCTCAGGATTAAATTCTGCCATAAGATTTTGGCATCTGGCTCTGATTGGAGTCAATGGGAGCCCTCTGTATGTATCTGAGGGCACAGTATGACCCTTCCTGTTTGTTTTCACTCACTATATTTTTATGCCATGTCACCTCTGAGAAGGCCCAGTCTCAACTGCTCATTCACTTTAAAGACTATCTGTACGGAAAGTTATTCTAGTGTTTCCTTTCATTCTCTGAGCAGTCCTTAGCCTTCTTTCATGACTTCCTTTCTTGTTGATTTATGAAGATACTAATGCTCAGATCACAGTCTATAAAAATTAAAACTTCAATCTGAACAAAAAGATAACAAAGTAGATAATGTAAGTATAAGATAATAGCACAAGTAGCTATGGGCAGACATAGCATATTTCTTTTTCAGACATCTTCTCAAAGATAAAGAGCAGTTCAGTCAAATTAAAGATGTGGAGAGATTTTCCTTCAAGCCACACTGAGCAATCAAGTCTAAAAAGCCAGCCATACTGTGCTCCTGAAGCAGATAATAGTATCAGTGATGAGGTATTGCTATTAGCAGTAAATGGCTCCTGTAAAATAATAAACTGATTTAATGGGCCAAATGATGATAAGGTACTTTTAATGGATATGCCAGAGGAAGAAATATTTTCATCAGGATTGGAGTCTTAACTTATGTGTACTGCAAAGCTCCAGAAGACTTGAGACTGATGGCAGTGTTGTGATTAGCATGATGGAAACTGAAGTGGGACCCTGAAATCTGAATGCTTCACAGCCTGTTTAAATATTCTCTGAGATGGACAACACTTGCCTTTTGTTCTGTGATGAAGCTCGTGTGATTGCAGGATCTCTGCTTACAACTGGGACTACTGCTGGGCAAAGCTCCTTTTGACAAAAGTGGTATAGACTTAGCAGGTTTATGAGGATGAAATATTCAAAATCTAGCTTTTTTTTTGGAGTTTATGACCTTTTCCCTGTAGATGTAAAGAGCAGAAGAACTTCTTTCCTCCCTTTCTTCCATATAGCCAATTATATTTTCTGGAGCCTGATTTGAAGGTATCTGCATCTGATAGCTTTGCTCAACCCTAGTATTCTGTCCTGTTGCCTGAATTTGTTGTACATTTAAAGTACCTTTTCTTGTTTTAAAGCTGTATGAAATGTCCCAATTTCAGGAGTCATAGGGATACAATATCTAAATGTGTTGTCATAGAACTGAAAGTTTTGGGGTTTTTTTGGTAAAAATTTCAGTAGATATACAGAAAGGTGCCACAGTTCTTGCAGTGGACTTTTTTGTTATTCTGTTTTGCTGTTTTCTGTACCATATAACTGAGCAGAATTCAGTTCTATTTCCTCTGTCTCTTTGGAAACATTCATGTGTGGCAGGTAGAAGTTAATGCCAAGAACATGAAAGGAATTTGAGAAGTTTTCTAATTGTCTGGTGTCACCTTTTTTCTGGCTTTTTTTTTTCTTTTCTTAAAGTGAAAGAAGGAAGCAGTCACAGTAGAAAACTTTGGTAATAGCATTTCAAAGGAAAATTTCTCCCAGGACACAGTGTTCAGATTTCAGATAACACTGAAGACACTTTCTATTTACTGGGTCCCCTGAAATATGGGGCAGACTTTTGTTCAAAAATTATGTGGTCCTTGTGAGTTTTTCCTTGGCTTAGAATTCCCCAGTATCTGATGACTTGAATGTAATATTGATTTTAAGTTAAAAAGTCATGTCAAATCAATTCAATTGTAGCCTAAGAAAAAGAAATAAAGCACTAAATAAGTGTACTGAATTTTCCTGTGGAGCCTATTCTGTAAATTAGATTTTTTTTTATCTTTTTTGTTTTGTTCTTTATTTTCAGTTGTAGAAAAACTGTAAGACTGTTGCTAGAGCCTTGGTTGATATAGAGAAAGACTTATGAATATTTTTCTTTGGAGGAAATGCAAATATTTTCATTGCAAAATGTTGGTTTATGCAGAGATCTCACCAAGTTCAGCAATAATTCAAGTAAAATGTTTTAGTTTCCTTGGAAGTTTTATTGTGGGAATGCAAGCTTCTTCTGAAACTTTTTTAAATATCCTCATATATCTTTCCTACCATAAAAGTAATGTGTTTGAAGAAAGAAAAAAACAGATGAAAAAATACAGTTGGAGTTTGGAGAGTTCAAAGTAAGTATAATGGATAAACCTGTCTTCTGTGTATTAATAAGACAGAGAGAAAGACAAGATGATTTACTCGCAGTTTCAAAAACATGAGATCCAAAGCATAACATTACAAATAACTTAAGGAAGTATCACCCCACCTTTTAATCTTCAACTTTATTTTCTCAGCATGATATTTTGCAACTAAAAATTGCCCATGAGACAGGTAAAACGCACTTCCTGACAGTTATTCTAGCAATCCTTTTTCTCATGGGGAACTCACTATGCGTTTGCTATTACGTGGTCTTCCTCAGGGTGTTTTTTCCTTTTGTGTGTGTGTGTTTAGACCTATACACATGAACTAATTTCCCCAATTTTCTGTTTTGTATTTAAAAAAACTGTCTGTTGTTTTTGGCTTTTTGCTTAGAGAAATGCATGACAAATATCTGCATTTTACAACAAGAGTATGAAAAATGTTGGCTGAAAAAAAGACATTGAGGGAGTATTATGTCATCTAAGAATACATGATTGTTGCCTTTTTTGGGTTTACTTTTCTAGTGTTTCCATTACAATTTCCTGAATGTTTACACAGGATTGTGCATTTTCTATGAAACTGGACATGCACAATATATTTTCTTTTCAAGTTACCTTCAAAAAACTTATCATTGCTCAACACTTTTGTGATGGGCTCAGTCATGCCTCACTGGCATTTTAAAGTTTGTTTATAGCATAATGTTTTCAGTAAAAGCTGTCTATTTAGGCAAAGGCTCTAGGGGACTGTTGCAATCCGATTGGAAGCTGCACACTCTTCTTTCAACTAATTATTCTGAAGGCTAGATTAAGGCACACATCTCCTGATTTTAAGTCTCAAACAGATAATTGCTTTATTTTAACAATAATTAACAGGGGAAAAGTGCAGGGGAGAGGGAGAGGTAAGGAAGGGACAGTCTAATACCACCACCAGTGAGAAGGGTCTCTGAGCACCTTAGCCAAAGCAGTTGCCAGTGAACAATGAGGGACTGAGTAGGCAGGACAGGGCAAGCACAGTGAGGATGAGGAGAGATGGTGAGGATGAGAGGCCGGCAGGACTGAGAGACAAGGAGTGGGGCCAAGAGTCAGGGTTAGACCCTGGCTAAACCTGAACTGGAATAACCACTGGGCACTGTGAGAAATATCTCTCTTTCTTAGTTAATTTTAGGAGATGAAATCAAATTTAAGTGAAATAAAGAATTTATTTCAACATGTGTTGGGTGCCTAGACCAGTGGATGGGGCTGGAGCACACCCACGGTGGAGAAGGATCCCTTTTTTATAACCCACTAACCACTTCCATTCCCTCCCACTGGTGACTCAACCCTCTTTCTCCTTTTATGTAGTTGAACTCTCCCTCTTCATTCCTTGATTGGTAGTGTATTAGATGTCCTTGCCCACAGTTCCTGTGTCTTCATTGGTTATCTTTATTTGGGCAATTTTAACTGCACAGTTCTTCCTTCTTAATCCCTTCTCCCACCTATCCAATCCTTGTTTCTGGCCACCTGTTTCCCTGGCAACAAGTCCTAATTGGCCATGTTGCCTTATATGCTTTCCAATTCTCCTAGATCCGCACTGTCTATAGGTCTCAATTATACAACAACATAAACTACAAAATCAACATGAACAAACATTTAACATTCAACAATTACTTAATTAACCTCTTATCAATTAGTATAATTAGCACATATTTATTTGCAATAAAACCTTATCATATCTCACAGGCACCTCTGGGCATGGGCTTAAATGCCCTCTGATGGATGCTTATTGGCCAGTGTGGCTCTAGGCAGACCTTTCCACGATGTTGGTGGGTTGAGCTGGTATCCAGGCAGGCTGGCCAAGGCAGGAAAATGTATCTAGTTTTGCTGTCAATCATGCATTGAGGGCTCCCCAAGATGTGGGTCAGCAGCCCAGAATGGCTTCTGGGTCTATGAAGACGGCCCTGCAAAGACCTGAGTTCGGTGTCTGCCATTTGGTTCAGTTCCTGGGCTCAGGTAGGGGCTCCTGGGAGCTGCAAAACCTCCATTTGGCAGTGCCTCGGCTGCTGGAAAAAGCTGTGTCATTCTGGAGTATCTGATTGCTGCTTGTGCTGAGTTAAACAGTTTCAAGGTAACACTTGCCTCCTTGAGAGCAACTAATTACATTATGAATGGGTCTAATTATTTACTGCCCCGGTCAATGTAAAAACATATTTGTGAGTAAGAGACAGAATAGTCTCTTACAGGGACCATCAAGAATCTTATTTTGACAAGCAGGTATCAGTCAAAATGGCTCATTTTCCAACAGCTGTTGGGACTATTACATGGAGGCCTAAAGTACAGGAGGAGGATACAGTCTCTGCTTTGTTAATCATTGCTTGGAGGAAGAGAGACTTCTTTTCTTTGGAGATTGCAGTGTCTGAAGGTTGTATTAATTGTTTAATCTGTTTTGAAAAAACCCTGATTAAGAAGTAGAACCAGAAAGAAAATGAGAAAATATACATTTGGGGAATTTTTATTAAGATGAGTATATGTGGTTTACTGTATCTCTAGTCTAGTAAAAACCCTCTATTTCCTTTTTTCTGCAGAGAAAATTTGTAATTTTTGATCAGTGATTGTGTTGAGCCTTCAGTTCAGGGGCCTACAGGGCTTCTAGGAGAAAGCAGAAATATAGCGTGTCTCTTGATGCAGAGAAATGTATTATACCTTTGAGGTTAATACTTCAGAGGAGTCCTTGGATTCAACATGTTCACGTGTGATTGGTAATGTTTTTTTCTGCCTGTATGTCTGAGGTCTTCTGAATGACTGAAGAAGATAGTTAATCTGTTATGTGCTTTCTCCAGATAATTTTTGAATTTCTATAACTGTTTCTCTTGCCCAGATTCCCTGAAAAGAAAAATATAAAGCCATTCTAGTAATGTTTTCCATAGACCCATTGCCAGCATTGCCACAGGATCAAGTGTCTGTTTTAGTGCTGTAAATGCTTCTCCATTGATCTCCACATCTGACAGCATAGCAATGCTTCCTTTTAATTCTTGCATTTTTTTTCTTGTTTCACTAGCACTGATAATAGTTATCTCTGGATAGGTTAATGGAATTCCATACCTCTAATTAATACATTGTTCATACAAATGGTATATGTTTCCAATTTTTAAAAATACCCAAATGAAAAAAAGACTTTTATTGTTCAAATATCTACTCAGACATATTTCTGTGATTTTTTCCCCCATTGATTCATCTCCACTGGATATTTTGAATTATACAAATTGGAAGCTTATATTTGAAAAGCATATGTTAAGGAAAATTCCTAGTCTGATCATTCACGAGACTCTCTGTCAGTATTCTGATGTCTGTAGCAAACTACTACGATTTATAAATGGAAATAGCATTATTTTTAGATGACAATGCAATACAGTCAATCTGGATTCTTAACACAGTTTATGTTTTTTTTACACTTCCTTTCCATGATTCTACAGTTAGAAAGTGTGCAATTATTTCATTAAGAGATTCAGAAAAGAATCCATCTTACTTTTTTTGAACTTTAGTTCTTAAGTCCTAACATCTATTTGTTGATCTCAAAAAGAAAAGATGCAGTCTTATACAAGAATTTTACCCAGCACACTGAAATTAGTGGGAACGCTCATGAGTGGAAATGGGAGCAGCAGCAAGGTCATACAACACTCCCTGCATAAAAATTACCTAACTTTTGTTTGAAAAAGGATGAGGACAGGAAATCATCAGAATTAGGAGTGGCAGTAAGGAAGAAACCTTTTATTATTTATAGAAGTTTCATCCATGTTCCTTGGATTTGGACAAGGGGATGAAGGTTTCCCTGCTTTCTGCCGGGTTAATGGCAGAGATGGGAGTACTGCTTTAACTGACATTGCCCAATTCCCTTCTATGAGACAGTTAAGAAATGCTTAGAAATTCTGCCAAAACATTACTCAGTTAGGCTGATATATGCCATGTCAAATGTCTCCCTGAGCTAAAACACCTCAGTGTCAAGCAGCAGGGCTGAGGAAGTACATTGTTTTATGACATTGTCTTTGAAATGCTCTAGCTTCATATCCAAAACTGAATAGGAATTTAAATTCATTCTTTGTCATTACTTCCATACCTTCATAAGAAAATTAAGAAGAGGACTATATTTCTGCTATAACTTGTCCAAGGAAAATCAATACTTTCCTCTGCAGCCCCAATCTAATGCAGTTTAGATTGACTGTGATTTTGATTTTATTGATATAAATACTGGATTTCTGTGCTTCAGCCCGTATCTGATAATATGGTCCTGCACTTTGCAGAAATATGAATTCCTCCAGGACTGGAAAAAGACCTTTTACCCCTTGGCCCCCCTGATTATTGATTTTTGTAAAAGTGAAGAAATGAAAACAAACCACAACAGTGAAGCCATTCTGCGCTAAAAGGGATCTATTGAGGGGATCCTGCAATTGAAAGATGGAGATTTTTTTTTTTTGTCTAGGTGGAGACATTTTTTGTCTGAAGGTTGAAACCGAGGAAACTCTTAACGCTAAGTTACCTTGGTGAGACTGACTGTGTGTGCAGGTTTCACCACTGAAAAGATAAAGAAGGGGCAGGATGCCAGGACCCTCATTTCCACAGTTCAGGGACTTTGGCTCAGTAGATTGTCAGTGATCTAAGATGGGGAGTTGGTAGGAAGTATCTAACAACCTTATCAAAATCTGTCCAAACTGATTGGTCGAGCCCCCCTTCCCTCCTTCAAAATACTCTGTTTTCAACAAAAGAGCAAATTCTAAAGGAAAATGTTTTGTTGGATTTTTTTCCCAACTAGCTCTAGAATGTGAAGCTATAATATTAAAGTCAGATTCAAGATGATGTAATAAGGAGGAATATTAATTTATTTTTTAAGAGGAAAGAACTAAAACTTAAATATTGAAATATTTTTAAGACATTGTTGATGATCTTCTGGTATGAACCTAGTTAGCACTGACCAGAAAGTTATCTACTGATTTAGACTCTTTAGATCTACAAATATGAATGAATTGGTGCCATTTTTGCTGAACAGCTTTTACAAAATTAATATTAAGAAAATGTATTGCCTTCAGTATGATCAATGTGGTGGCAGAAAAAAGGAATAAGAAATGCGTGGAGCAATTTGCAGAAAACAACAGAGCTGCACTGAAAATCTATCAGGAGAAGATTAAAGAAAGGCTGGAATAAGCACCCACATTAGTTGTCTTCAGTAGCAATGCTGAAACTGAAAAAGTGAAGGCTTTGAATATTTGAAATGCTAATGACTAACAGGAAAGAATAGGTGGTTTGATTTAATTTTGATGCTATATCCAAAATGATATTCTATCTTAATAGAATAGACCATGTGACACAATTATTCTTTCTATTTCTGGCACAAGATTGCTCCTTGCATTTTACAAAAGACTGCTGTTTTGTTACACCTTAGTAACCCCTACTGAGATATAAACATAGATCTCTATTCTGTTTTGTATGTATTTTAGTGAATTTCATAGGTTTTGCTTTCAGGTCTTAATTACTTTCATATAAAGTATTCTACATACAAGAGGGGGGAAATCTGAATGTGTTGCCTCAGTGATTCTACTGCATAAATCTGCTACTGCAGAAGATCTAAATAGATTGCATTTTTAATTTGAAGCAAAGATGAAAATTAAGTATTAAAATGATTTTTCTGTATTTGGAGACTGATATGAAAAAAATAGAGGCCTTCATTTCTCATGAAAAGGATGTGGTGACTTTTTTCAGTAGGAAAATAAATAGAAAATTGTTCTTCCATTGCTTTATTTTAATGATTGTTTTTTAAAATTGTATAAATTAACAGGCTTTATGAAGCATATGGCAGTCTGCCTGTTTCCATGCTAAAGAAAATGGATATTTAAATATGAAAGAACAGTGCTAAATTTCTGAAAGACATAGGGACCAGATCCAGTAAACCACTTGAACTGGATCTGCAGAGACTGGAGTGTGAGAAGGCTGAGACTGCTTAACCCACTAATTGAGCAACAGCTCCATAAGTGAACACTGTGTGCCATTCCAAGGCTGTCTTTTATAACACTTCAGAAAACATACATACCTCCGAATATGATGCAAACCCACCACCCTGTTTGGAATGGAAGCTGCTGAAATCTCCACAGAGGTGGTTCAAGCAGGACAAATTGAAAACAATGAGCACAGACACGTTTCTGCAATGTCATCCTCTTCCACAACGTTAATGCCTCTGGCCCCTTTAAATCCAAAAGCCAGATGTTCACTGGGAGACAGGTATCTCTAATATTTTTTCCAAAGGGCTAAGTTCTCTCTCCTTATAGGAAGGAAATTTAGTTATTTCTACAGCTGCACATTTCTTCTAGCCTTGCCTCTTACAGCAATTGCTCCGGCAGTGCTTCAGGTTATGGAGATTCAAACCTCCGTTCAACTTGCTCACCCTCCTGGGGTCTTCGGACGGGTGAGGACGGTTCAACATGCCTTAGGAGGGGGAAAGAGAGAAGGAGAAATTAATACAGGCCTGTGGACATTTGATGTCAAATCAAGTACAAAAGTAAGTGTAGGAGTTGCTAGCCCTCTTTCCCCTTCATGGCTGGGTGCTGGGCAGACCTGCTATCACCATTGCTGAAAGTGTTAGGCCTTGCCACCGTTTCAAAGCTGTTGGGTTTGGGAAGTAAACATTTCTTTGTTGTTTGTTTTTCCTTCTTTCATTCTGGGTGTTTCTCAGCTGGGGGTGGTCAAATCTGTATTACTGGTTGGGTGACTCGGTGGTTGTGGTTGTTGGTTTTTTCCACATTTGTGTATATATGTGTTATATTCTGTTTTTAATTTTTTCTCTTCTATGCAAAATATAAAAACCTTGTCATTTTAAGTGTTAGTTCTAGTTTTTTTTTTTCTCAAGGTTTTGGAGGGTTTCTCTCTCTCTGTGTTGAGCAGTTGGCATTTTGCCAGCCCAACCCTGCACAGAGTCAGAGAAACTTCAGCAATGGTCATACCAATGGTTTTGTGTGCATCATCCAAATGACAGAGACCATTTGGTCCCAAAGGGTAACTAATATGGCAGAGACCACATCTGTAAAGCTAAATTATTTTACCCTTAACTTACCTACTTTTGTATTAACGTGGAGTTTGTGTTTAGGAGTTTTTTTTGAGAGAATCTTAATTGGTAGGACCTGAAAGTATAACAGGGACTATGGTGAGGATGATGATAGGATGGGGGCTATCTGTTTTCTCTGACACATTTTTCTTTACTGTAGAACACAAAAGATACTGAAGAGAAACCTAAAGCTTCACTTGAACACTAACCCATGGGCAAGTTTCTTTGTTCTCTTGTCTAAATTGTAATCTGATCTATGGTATATGCCAGGGTAGGAGGTGGATGGATTGTGTGGGTCAGCTGACTTACATAATTCTTAACCACTCCTTTACTGCTCAGCAAGAATTTTCTAACCAGCTTGTGCAGTGACTTCTCTTGTAGTTGAGCAGATCCTTTGTAAGTGTACTTGACTGGCATTTAATGGTTTGGAGGGCTGTCCCATAAATGCTGAAATTCTGAAACAACTGCTCTTTAATGCCCGGAGCTCCGAGTTTTCACTTTCACTCAAGCTCAAATGCTATAGGTACCCTTGACCTTTCGCAGTCTTACTCTCAATAAACATGAGACACTTATCACTGCAAAGAGTCAGTCCTATTAACTCACCACATCTTACAGAATTTAGCAATATACTGAAATCAACAGTCACTTCTGTCCATAGCATTACCCTAATCCTAGTCATATTTTTTCCCTCATTAGTATTCATATCATTGTGTTAAACTTCCCAGTCCAAATCAGTTAATCGGTCTGTCTGAGACCTCATTATGAAGCCCCATAGAACTTGCTGTCTGAAGGAGTATCAGGAAATTTCTATGTGGATTCAAGCAGAAGTGAAAATCATATGTTAAGTTAGGCATGGGTCACAGTGATGGTGTAATGCTTAAGTTTAAAGTTAGCTTAATCTTACAGTTTGGGGAAACGTAACTGCAAGTTGGTTTACTGATGTATCATTGATGCTTGTTTAATCTGGAAAGATTGGTGATCAGTCCAGATAGCTGGGTGAAAGATGAGGGGCAAAGGAGGGGTTTGTAGGAGAAGGACTGTAGAGCTTTATTAATTCCTGAATTCTTAAAATCTGATGATTTCAGGAAAAAGGCTATTGTTGCCAGAGGCTTATGTTGTATTTCTGAGATCGGAAAAATCCTACATAATCAAAATGCAATGCTTACAGAAATCCATGAACAGAATGATTCTGTTTAACTTCAGATAACGAATGATGTTTTTGTAATGATTAAGACCAGGTTTAGCATAGGTAAGAGAGTTGATATTCAGAAAAACAGAATCCGAAGAACTGCCTTGTTGCTCTTTCTGCAGAGGTCACCAAGCTGAGGTAAGTGTGGTAGAGACAGAAGCCAACATTGTCAGGTGAACAAGGTGGTGCAGTGTCATCATACTCAAACTTCAGGTTGATCATGACAATATGAGCATGGGGAATTTTTTCTTTCCTGTTCAAGGACTCCATCCCCTGTGAAGTTGTCTGGTTTGTCCTTACTGCATTTTAGCATTTTAGCAGAGGAGACCTGTCACTCAAAGTAATTTTCAGGCTTCTGCTCTTTGTAAACTCTTGCAAGAGAGAATACTCCCATGCAAAAATTTGCTGTTTAAAAGTTCACTGTCTCTTAACATGAATTAATTTTTCATGAAATTTACTCCTGAGGTGGAAAGAGGCAAATAACAGTAGTGTAAGTTGTCCCATTTTAAGACTATATTCCGTTTCAGTGGGAACCAGAGGCCCTCAGTGTCTTGCAGGATCAGTAGTTTAATATCTGTAAATGGGATAGATTGTGAGCCAAGTGAAATATATCCTGTTCATCAGGGGAATTTCAGCAACACTGAGCATTCCTCAGATGAGAAAAGTGTTTCTACAGGAGAAGGAAGTCAGTCCCATTGCTGAGCCATTTTACACAAAGCTGGGCAAGATCTTCTTGAGAGCAAGAATCTTGCAAGGAAGGAAATGGAAAATGTTTCTTAGCTTTTTCCTGCCTCCAAAGAATGAAATACTCTCTGCTATGTAAATGACATGTCAGTGGCATTAGTGTATGGAAGCTGTGAAAGAAGAAAAGTACAGAAATGAAACTTAGCAAAGTTCTTTGGCCTGATCCTGATGTTTGTATAGAAGAAGGATTCCTGGAGTATTATGAGCTCGTGTCTTTTGACTGAAAACTCCACAGATACATAAATTACTCACACAGGTTTACTATTAGACTGCTTATATAAATGGTTTTATTTATAAGTCGATAGTTGATAACACATTTATAAAGAGGTTAATAATTTAATTGTTAATAAATAATTTTATGTGTTTTATTTTTTGAAAAATCCCATTTCACATGAGGTCCTGAATGTATGAAATGGGAGTTACACCATCACCAGGCTTGTGCTCTTCCAAGCTGCATAATTCTGAAGTGTGAAAAGGCTAATCTGATATGCATTCTAGTTATTTTTAATGCATAAGTCTTTTGATATTGGAGCATTACAAATCTCTCTGAGGGAAGCCATTATACAATATTTATGCAAAGCTATGTGAATACTCTGTTATCCTTTTGCAAGCTTTGCTTCCTCTTGGTGGACATTAAACAGTGACAATAGCCAGGCAGCACTCATTTGTGGAATTTGCAGAGAGATTATATAGTCCCTCAATTGAGTGGACTACAGGCAGGGCCTGGATGCTGCTAGGGAAATAAAGAGAAAAATGCTTTCTCTCTTTTCCCCTCAGTAGTTGTTTAATATCAAATGCATTACTTTTGGTATTTAAATAAATTAACTGACAGCTGTAAGAGATCAGTTTTGCAACATTCAGCAAGGTATTTGATATTTGCAAACATAAAGGTCTTAGTAAAATATCCATTAAAACTTGGAAAAAATGAATGTGGTACTTCAGAATCCTGGTTAAGCAAGCTTCATTGGGAGATGTAAAACCTTTTAGTAGACCTATTGATAGAATTAGAAAAAAACAGACAATTTTAAAGGCTTGAAAAACTTTCAATGCTTTTGAGATCTCAGCCTTCAAAACTAAGTACTACTGAAGAATATTGCTCAGAATTCAACTAGAGATTGAGAAAAATGCTCGTTAGTAGCAATAGAGCTCCAACTCTAGCATTTCAAAAGATGCTCTAATGGGATATACCAAGGGGGTGGGGTGGGGGGGCAGGTGGTGTTGAGATGGAGAGAAGAAAGAAATAATTTTTGATGATAACTGGTTAGTTAGAACTTGAAAGGGAGAAAAAAAGGTAAATCAAAAACTGATAGAAAAGTGGAATATTTTTGTCTTTTTAATTTTCAGGGCAGTTATAAATTTGAGTTTCCGTGCAGTATAATTGCACTATAATAGGGGTTACCATTTTTGTATTTTCCTATAGCTAAAGAGGTATTTTTAATCAGAAAAAGCTGTCATCTTCAATATAGTCAGGAAAACAAGCTAAGCATATGTCACATTATATACTCCCTGAGGCTATGGCCTTTTGCCATAGGTGTTTCTACAACCTGGAAGAATCAATGACACAAAGGATCAGAAGGTTAAAAAAATATTTGTCCATCAACTTTATTGAAGAGCTGTGCCCTGGATGCATGCCAGATAGAGTGTGGCTTTCCCTAGAGCAACTTAAGAAAATTTTTTGCTAACTGTGGATACTGTCTAAAGGAGTTGGAGACTCTTGGAAGAATTTTTTTTGTTACCTCTGCGTAACTCATCAGTGATCCAGTCCATCAGATCATCAGATTTTGTGTGTGCAAAAAATTAGTCCTATAAATACTAAAGCCAAAAGTTTTCTTTGTCTCTACCCAGAAGAATTTTTACCTGAACTGAACATTTGAACTGTTCTTTGTGACACTGGGTAAAGAAAGCAATAGCTCAGAAAGCTAGGTTAAAAAGATACTAGATGGGGTTTATTGTTTTTAATCTATTTACAGTTGTGTAGACAAAAAAAGGAGATTTTTATTGCCCACCCCCTTCCCAGTTTATTTTTCCCAAGTCTAAAAATTAAACAAATGTTAGCTCGTGTATATGTAATTGTCCATTGTAGTACCACAACACTGTTTGGTATATGTGTGTGCATGCAAGAAGAGAGTGAAGACATAATTTCATGTGGGTGTGTAAGAGAGTTCAGCAGAAAGCTGTGTGTTTAAAGGAAGAGAGTCAGTCGTGAGGGACTGGCTCAGGAAGAAAGTATTTAAGCTTTAATCATGTCCATATTCTCCTCCTATAGAACTCATACTTTTCCTCATGTATGGTATTCAGAGTTTTTAGGAGAAAGGAGCAATAGCTGAGAACTGTCTAAATTCCCAGCTCAGCCTGAATAATTCCCTCCAACTGTCTAGCAATGGAATGCTAACCACAGATGGAGTGGTGATATACTGGACTGGGGGAGCTGCCCAGACTGTTTGTTCCAAGTATTTGATTTTGTGAATAGCAATAAAGCCTTTTTCATTGACCTCTGAAGGATTAATTTCTTAATTTAGTACTAAGTGGCAAAGAGGCCTAGAGAAAAAAAAATTGGATGTGCATATAATGAATTGCAGTGTTTATAGTTTGTATACGGCAATAACCCCGTAATTTGCTGATTGTGGTTGAATTTGAGAAGTGCTAATTCATGAGGTTTGACATTCCAATTATTTTGTTATTAATACATTCTGCATCCACCTGTGCTGTTGTCTTAGCATCATTTCAATGGCCCTGCTAAACATCACTAAATACAAACAATGGGAATATCTGTATAACTGTGTTTTTCTAAAGGAGAGTGTGGGGAATTTAATGAGATTTTTATTTGATTTAAGGTGGCTGCTTTTCAAAGCAGAAATACAGGGTCTTGTTAAATTGTGCTGACAAAGGAAGGTAGAAAATGAGCAAAAGTTCAATTTCATGGAAATTTTAGACTTGTTCAACCAATAAATTTTGTGCTTGGCATATTTATTGGTGGCCTGATGCAAATGGCTTAATATTTCTTAGATGTGTTACATTCATTTTTAGTTATAAATTATTCTTTTTCTTATTCTCTCTGCTGGATGAATTTAACCACAAAGATCCAAGTCACATTGCCCTATGATTTAAGGATGTAAGAAGGGAAACAAATATAAAGCAATACAGACAGTTAGCTGAATCTGCTCTGTGAGGAGTAAACTCTTCCTGATTACAGTGGAATTATTAGAGAAATAAAACAGTGATATGCCTTTGATGTTGTGCAATGTGAACTCCGTATTGTGATAATTCAAAACACCTTTCCTGAAGTGACAAAAAAAGTCAAGGCTTTTAAAACCAGACAGGTGTTAAGGCCACACCACTGCCTGTGTTTGCATATGGTGGGGCTGTTGAAGAGAATACCTAAATTCTCTTACCTGAAACAAAAAGCTCTTCTGGTGACATTCAGCCAATCTGCCTGTGTCATGCTGGAGACCTGATGCTCCCAGACTCTGGGATGCTGCTCTGTGACATCACAGGGTACTAGGCACAGGACTGCAACACATGACCTTCTTCTAATTGGCCTGAAACTGCCTTGGGCAGGATAAATTTCAATCCTAAATATGATCTCATGAAATAGAAGTATTGTTTTTTCTCCTAGACAACCTGAGAAGAAGAGAAATAGTTTTTAAACCACTCTTAGCACACCCTAGTTCATCATCTGGCACAGGAAGAAAGAAGTGGGAAAACAACAATAAATATATAATGATAGCAACACTGGGGGTTCTGGAGGTCCAGTCTTTTCTTTCTGACCAAATATATGTAAGATATGAGACTTCAAAAATCAATGATATGTCTTTTAGTACTGTTAATAATTTCTCTTGGTGGTATTAAAGATGCACCATTCATGGAATTTCTATTCTGAACACATCAGAGTACATCTCTTCAAGGTAAATACACTAACTAATCAAGTGATAAGCTAGGGCCTGTTCTTTTGGTCTCTTAATAATATTTTAAAGCAAGTTGGTGGCATATTATTGAGTTGTTATAAGTAATGAAATCAGATCCCTACTTTATTTCCAGGACTTCTTTCTGGTGCATAGGACAATTATGCAATTTGTCTTGGATTACTTCTCAAGAAATATATTTGACTATTCTTCCATAGTCTATGTCATATAAAGATCTTTTCTTTCTACTGGTAAAATAATGTTCCAATGGACAAATATTTTAATTGACGGGGCTAAAAAATTAGAATTTTGGAAGACTATTCTAATGTGAATAGTGACCACTTCAGCAATCACAGAATCACAGAATATTCTGAGTTGGAAGGGACCCACAAGGATCATCGAGTCCAACTAAAGTCAATGGCCCACAGAGGGGATTGAACCCGTGACCTTGTCATTATTACAACCACATTTTAACTAACTGAGCTATCACAGGGTCACAATAGTTTGGGTTTTATTTTTGTTTTGCCACAAAAGCCTCTCCTTTTTGGAGAACTTAGCTAGTTATTTTTTAGTGTGAAGACAGATGATTCCTCTTAGTGGAAGGAAAGAACTTTTTGTCTTTGGGTATGATAATGTAGTAGGACTTCAATCATTAATATCAACATTCATGCATTTGTTACTGGTCTATCCTGTCTGTGAGTGACTGTAATAACCTCTTTTCTGACATTTATGTGCATATTATATCAGAACCACACTTTAAAATTCATTTGACTTCTTCAGGAGCTGAAGATAGGGAAAACAATTTCCACAGCTCTCTGAAAAACAATCTTTGTCTGCAGCTGTTCAGCTCAGGAATGCTTCTCAGGTTAACAACAATTTAGCTCTGGTCTAAAACACCTCAGAGCCTACAATGCTTAATAAAAAACAGAAAAGAAAAATGTTATTTGTAGATATTTTCTAGTCATCAAACAATATAATTTTCTTGAAATCATTGTGATTGTTAGTTGTGAGCTTCTATGACATTCTAACATAAGTAGAATGATGAATATTTCCTGACTATATTAAAATTAACTATTATGAACTACATGGAATTAGTGTTTGATCTCATTTTATAAAAAACTACAATACAAAATATTATCAATTTTGTACCCATTTTGCTAAGTGTCATCCAAAATGAAAAAAAACCCATTTGGAACTGATCATGCCCCACAGAACTTAAAATCAGTAGCAAAAGATACATTGATAGAGATTATGATAAATCAATGATAAGAAGATGCTTGTGTATTGATGATACACTTTAGAAAATTAATGACTGCCTTATGGTTTAGCCAGCCCAGTTGTACAGCACTCTGTATTACCTAACTTAAGTATCCCATGTTCCCTGTCAGCTGCAAAGCACTCAGCAGGAACAATTCTTGCTGTGTAGCCCAGACATACCACACTGCACTGGGGGCTGAGGCACCCAAAGTGGGAAGGCACAGCTGTGAATTGGCATCAGTGCTTCGGAAGGTTCTTCACATGGGCTGGTGTTTCCTGGATGGGGATGTACCTTCCTCTGTGCACTCCTGCTTCCATTCTGAACCCAGCACCTTAGAAAAATGAGCATTTTCTAAGATGCAGGATTTCTTCCAGAGTTCCAGAGGACAGTACCCTAGTTAAGTCTGGTGCATTTTTACATAGTACAGTTAGGAGTGCAATAATTTAAAACTATTGTTATAAATAATTACAGGAAACATATATGACTCTGATGGCAATTTCCCCCTTTGGATGCTGAATTGTTGTCTCGACTGAGTAGAAGATCTTGGCTGCAGAAAGACTGAGATAAAGTACTGAGTTAGATTTTATTCTTACCTTCCATACCTCTTGAGTGGTATGCCTAGAGATAGACCTATTAGGATTAGAACTGTTCTATTTATTGTTGTGTAGCTCTGTCTATGTAGTTTTGCAAATTTATACAGGCTTTTTTATTTGCAAGCAAAATTCATGTTTCTCTCAATCTAGAGGGCTAGAAAATGCTCCCAGGAGCAGAAACAAGATCACATCAGGCAACGGTAATGTGGTCCTGGGTTGGAGCACTTCCCAGTGAGTTCAGAATGATGCAAGGTATGGGAGGACCTTCCCTCTTCTTGTGGAAATGGCTGATGGTCCCCACTTGTCCTGAATGCTCAGAGGAAGTCCGGCAATGCTGCTGCTTATGGAAAAAAGGAGACCAGGAATTTGTGGGCAGTGCTCATGGAAAGGAGTTACCCCTTCTAAGTCTGAACTACACTTGAAGGTGAAAGTGTGGAGAAACAGACCTGCACAATGAAATGATTGGTGATAAACTTGGAATAGTTTTGAGGCTATCACATGTGGCTTTATCAGCCATTCCAAATCAAAAGAGTAAGCTAGATCTGATGATTATATTGACAGAGTACGTCTGTGTACTCTATGGCTCTGGCTGTCCACACAGAACAGTAGATTAACCAGACATTACTGTCTGTTGTGGACCTGACTGTGAACTCTCAATGTAATTAAAAAGCTTAAGCATTTCTCAACAGGCTGCAAGGAACTTAAATTACTCTATATATGGAACCAGGAATGATAAAGAGATAGCCTGGAGCATTGAGAAAATAGGAAAATAGTAATGTGATTAAATAATGAGAGAAATAGTAATCATAGGAAAAGTCTCCAAAAACATGACTGCAAAAACTTTTTTTGAAAGAGAAGTTGAATAAACACTTTATTACACATGGTAGAGTAGGTGAGTTTCAAATCTGTGCTTACAGGTGAATAAGAAACTGAACTGAAGACTATCACTGGAAGAAAACTTAGAAGATTAAATAAAACGTTGTCTGTTAATGTTCAAATGAAAGCATGGAATTTGTTAAAAGAAACATTTGCAAAGCATTAGTCACAGTAGAAAAGATAATACTATTTTATATATTTAAAAAATGAAGTATGTTGCCCAGATCCCTTTCAGCCTAACTTTTAGCTAGACCAAAATGTTGTGTATATGTTTTTTCATCATTAAAATTAAGGTATATAGTTTTATGGAAATGAAACTATTTTTAAAAATTTGATATAGATTTCTATAAAATAATTTTCCTCTGTGTATTACATTGTTAATTATGGATCTCAGTCTCAAAGCAGCTAGATATAAATGTTCCTTTACAAACTGTTGATTAACTATACACTTGGCAGATAGCAAGCCTACAATCACCAAAAGGAAAAGATAATTTCTGAGAAAACTTTGCATCTCTTGGGTAGATTGAGACGTGCAGCTTTGAGCCCATGAGCTTGGCTGATGTTCCCTGCATTCCAGTTCATTGAACCGGTTTGCCCTGTAGGAAATTCCCCTGATGTCTGCAAGTCTCCTCACATGGTAAAAGCTGTACTTCAGCCTGGAGATATTCAGCACAAAGTCTCAGTTTTCTGAAAGTCAATGGCAAAACTCCTACTGGCTATTGTGCAGCCTGAATTTCATTCAGGTTTCATTAATAAATCCTATTTTCCTTATAAAGCATCACCATCAAATATGTTTGAAGAGTGGGAATTTTTGTAAAAAAGAAAGAATGGGAAGTTGAGTCTCTGGGAGAATGAAAGGCAAAGTCACCTAGAAATTTAATATGACTGTACACAAAACCAGAGTGTATTTCAAGCCTCAGTAAGCCTGACATTATCTGTGTATCTTGTTCTTGGGGGATGTGGTGGGATGTGTGGTGGGTGGGCCGTTGGATTTTTATTTCTGATTTAATGGAATTAAGATCTTTACATTTTTGGGCATTATGTTTTTTAATAGAGAACCACTTACAGCCCCACAAGATTCCTGTTGAGCTATGCACAGTAGAAACACAACCTCCTTGTTTGTTAACTTATGGTAGAAGATCTCTAGCATGTAAAAGGTAGGCAGAAAAAAACCCAGATGCATAAAAACATTAAGAAACAACCAGCAGTTTCACCTAGTTCCCTGAACTGACAATTTTCTATCCAAGAAGTTACAATTATCTTCAAACAGGAATTTTTTCTTTTGGAAATGTAGTCCAGAGATAGCTACTGTGAATATGCCGGTGACAATGGGAGTTTGAGGTTCTGACCTTTTCTGTGAGATTTATTCTTGAGATTTATTTGGAGCAAACTCTTGCACAAAAAGCCTTTCATTATGTACCATGCTATCTTTTACTGAGACTCCCTTACTGAGATAAATAAGGAAACGGAGATTGACAGCATTTACTACCAGCAGACTTGAGACAACTTCTAGTGTCTGGAATAGAAAATCAATCTGAGGATTGGGAAGAGAAAATGAAGCAATTAATAGGTAAATTGATTCCAACTGATCTACTTGGAAAAGTGACTATCTCTTCTCAGACCTGCGAAGAGCTTTGTTGTTGCTGCTGACTATTTATATTTTCTGATGTACTTATTTACTATATTTATAGATCAAGTGTGTAAATCTGATATGAAAGAAACAAAAAATAATTCTACATTATCTCTTTTATATTTTATTCCTTGCATTTTTTTAAATGATATGTCCAAGAAATTCCAACTGCCAGTGGTGAAAAAATGTCTAAGCACTTGCACTAAAAAGAGGCTTAGTATGTTTTTATTCTGCACTGATACCGAAACTCACAGAAACAGCATATGATCCTTGATAAGGAACAACTCAAAATCAAGTGGTTTTTAGAAAGACATATTTTTGACCAATATTTTTGAAAATATATCCAGATTCAATTTTGAAACAGCAAAAATTGCAGCAGAGCAAGAAAATGAGTTAACACTACATATGCTGACAATTACCCTTTTCAAAAGCCATCTGTCAGAATAGGCCAGGTGATGCTGATCTCCGGCCCATCTGTCTTGAGGATTAAGGTGGGAAGGAGTGAAACACACCCACAGCCATCCACACACCCATCTTGTTTGTGGATGAAGAAAGGGTTTAGGTGCCTGGATTCCATCAGCCCTGTTCCATATGCGTTGCAGAGGGTGATGACCAGGGTGAGAATGACCTTCGCTTCAGAAAGTGCGTGGTAAGTCTGAGATGTCACACAAAGATGAACTCACTGTCTAGCCAATGTACAGCTCTTGTGCACATATTTCAGTCTCAGAAATCCCAGACAGAAATATGAGTCCCCCAGGGCTTTAATTTACTATTTTCTCACTGAATCTTATGGCTGATAAGGCTGAGGTTGGCTTTGGGCTTATACAAGAAAAACAGAGATGCTTGGGCAATAGAAAGACTGAAGGTTTTAAACAAAACTCTGAAGACTTCAGATTGTGGAGACTTCAGGTGTGAATACTTATTGTATTTGTATTTCTTTGAACTGTTTGGCAAATTTCAGCATGGAGTTTAATTTTTGAACTGCTTGTATTGCTAGGTAGGCAATCCCTTTCCCATATCCTTTTAGCTTGGTATATCAGGAGACATCTTTTTATTTCATCTCCAAATCTCAAGTCTTTTTTTTAAAGTTCTTTCTCAAGCAGAAAAAATTTCATCTCCACATTGGCATTATCCCAAATGTATTGTCTTTCAGCCTACTTAAAAGGATAAGCCAACAATTCCTTTCCATCTCAAGCACTTTGCCTTTACTCAAAGTGCTTAGTGCATACTTATGCTGACTAAAGATGGATGAAAGTGGTTTGGGTTGGTCTGTTTTATCTGCTGAAAAACAGCTGTACTGCTAACAACTTGTTTTTCTAAAAATCATCTTTCTTTTTTCCCTTGTGAGGGTGTATTTTTCATTTTAAGGAAATAATTTCTGCTCACTATTCAGAAGCATCAGAACTGGATATAAAACTGTAGGTCTACTTCCAAGAATGGCATGAAAATAAATGTTCCAAAAAATTTTATCTATCATACTTCTCAGAGAAAGAGTTCATACCATTTAAAGGGGACATAAGAAAAGAACCGTACCTGGAATTTCACTCAACGTTTTGTTCTGCAGAGAAGCAATGTGAGCAAAAACCACAATCAAGTTCAATACCCAGTATGCTCTCCCTTCCTCAACAGCATCACTCACTGACTCTGACTGTGTATGATATTTCCCTAATGGTTAAAGTTAGCATATGAGTTCTGCTTCAATACTGTTGTGTGTGAATAGAGCTGAGCCCTATTATGGAAGGGTGTGCTATTGGAAAAATTACTAACAATCTTCAAAGTTATGGATTCAAAACCAGTGCCTCAGTGCTGTCTTTTGCTCTACCCAAATAGCCTCTGCTGCCCCACAGCTTAAGAGTCCACTCTACCAGAAAAAGGTCAATGGAAAAAGGTAAGGAAAAACAGTAAGTGAAGTTTTTCATCTCAGCATGTTTGAGTATGTTTTCTGTGATGAGCTGCTACAGCTCCTTGCCTTCTGTGTGTTATCAGCTTTAGAAGCATACTTGAAGCATCTCAGCACTTGCAAATCAAAGATGAACTTCTCTTGCAATAGTTATATTTTCTGATTAACGTTGTCATGTACTCTTAAAGAATGAATCTTTTCTGGTATTCGGGAAACAGGTACTCAGGCTGTTGCAGATCAGCTGTGCGTAACTGCTCACATTCAGAGCTCAGATGCCTTCCCCTAAGAACTAAGATTGACAGGATGGGACACAGAGAAAGGGAAGAGGAGCCCAAGCTGTTAAACGGGCTATACTGCCCCACAGTCATAAAATCAGTTGGCTGTGATTTCCAGCCACTTGCCTTAATCAAGATATGAGACTTTGGTTTTATTATGTGGCCATCTATTATGGCTGGCACAGCAATTTGATTAGTAATTTAAAGCAGATGTGTAACAGAGGCTTAAAGATATGTGGCGAGAGAATTTGCCTTTTTGGTGTTTATAAAGTGTCACAGCCATCCATAGTTTTAAAAGGATATATTTTCTAGTTCCTGGTGTTCAGGTGTAGTCATCGTGCCTTCTACAGATTGTGTGACACTCTCCAGAGTTACTGGGGAGAGATGGGTGGAATTAGATGATCTTCAAGGTCCCCATTCCAACCCAAACCATTCTGTGATTCTGCCTTTAGTTATGATTCACAATGTCACTTGCCATTGCAAGATATTGTTTTTAGTTTCAATATGCTTCTGTATGTTTATGCCCAGCAATATATCATAGAGTTAGGTTTCCATTATAGTCTGAAATATTATTCAAAACCAACTCAACCATTTTAGGAAAAAAGAAAAAAAGATAGGTGGAAAATACTGTTTGTTTATGGTAAAGGTGTTTAAATGAGAGGCATTTATTTCTGTCCTTCAAGGCAGAAACTGGAAGAGCTGTTTGTGATTATTTCTGTTGCCAAGTGAACCGCTTAAATGTGCAAAATCTAGGGATTTGAATTTAAAATTTTCAGTAGAAACATTTGCTACATGTGAGAAAAGAAGATCAATGTGTCTCAACCAGAAAACTAGTCATTAAATGACTGCAACTCTTCTGTTATGATATGTATGCCTGCACTCACTGAAGCAAGAAAAATAGAAACAATGTCCAATGTTAATAAGCTGGCTTTTTTTCCCTCTTTTATCTGCTCCCCTCCCTCCAAAAAACCCCTAGTGGGTCAGAGTTGGTTTTGTCTCAGAATGGTTATGTGGTTCAGGAAGGAAGCTAAAAAAAGAAAGAAAGAAAAGAAAAAAAGACAAACACTGGTATGGATAATAGTAATACTCAAAACATGTAGTCTTAGTATGGTCCTCATTGTGTGCACAGAGTAAGACAGACATCCCTCAGAAGAAAGGGTGGAAGCTGGTATTTAAATACAGAATTGCATCTGGGGGTTGAATCACACAGCATGCAAACACAAATGTGCTGTGACAGGCCATGTGTTTCAGTTTTTGATTTCTTCATTATAAACAACTCAAGGAGGTAGTAAAAACAGTTATACCTCCACATAATGTACATCATTATACTCGGTATCCAGTTTTGGAGTGTTTGTTAAATTCCCCTAGAATTTAACAAGTCAGTCATAGTGCTGCTTTCCCACCTCATTTTGTGTATATAATTTCCATTAATGTTGCATACAGAGATGACTCTAGCCCACTCCTGATCCTTCTTTTTCCCCTCCTCGACTTAAAATCAGTATAATTTTAAATATTTTATCTGCCTGATTAGATGTATTCTATTACTCACAAGACATCTTAAAGCAGTTAAGCTTTTTTAATTGTTCTTTACAAATATCTTGGCATAATAACGAATTTAATAACAGGTGCAGGCAGGAAGGACTAAATAACAGGAAGTGATTTGTATTTCACTGCTCCAAGTGTCAAGAAAATCATATCCACTACTCAATTTCCCTATTGCAGATACGATTTTCTTTTAGGAATAAGAAATCAGACAATTAAAAATGTCTTCTCTCATTTTAATATGTTTTACTGATATGAAATTTGATCATGTTGAATCAGTCTTTAGGAATAGAAAAAGAAAGATAAAAGCTATACATTAAAAACAAGCATGAAGAATGAAAAAGCTATTCAGCATAGGGACACTTTGTCTCATTAATGGATTTCTGCTGACTGTACAATTTCATTTGGAGAACATTAATGAAATAGCAGGGTGATATAAATGTCTGGAAAGACTCAGGCAATGTAACAAATAACTTGGTAGGTGACATTTTGTGCCTTTTAAAGAGTATTTTTGTTTGTTATTGCCTTAAGCTTGTTCAATGTGCTTAATTTACATGTGACTTTTTTTCTCACATGTCTTCTATGATACAGTTTCTGTCAAATAGAAAGTAGTGAAGATACCAAAGCTTATAATAAAGGAGAGTTCAGTAACAAAATTTTAATCCAAGGCAGACAGATTATGATCCTCACTTTTTCCAGTACTTCAATCAGATATACAGAGCTGGTGCCTACCATATCTCATCAGGCTCAGCACAGGGCTCCCACCTTGCTCTGTGAGGAGTCAGAGAGAGTGATGAAATGGGAATAAGTTCTTTGCAGAACTTCTCCCCAGCAAGACCAGGTCAGAAATTTATATGTAATCGTTAATGTGAGAGAGGGGTTATTCTCATTCATAAAACTTTTCCCAGCTTTGTTCCAGGAAGCATAATATAGTACAGCACTAGACAGAGCTCATTTTAGCAGCCTGTAATATATTTGAACTTAAACATATTGCCTGTGCCCTTACAGTTTTGTTCCACTGAGCACATTTCCTCCACCAGGAAGACTAGTGGAATTTTGTTTTCACTTTGTCAGTGGGAAAATTGCATGAGAGTCAAACATTCCTCACTTCTTGGTTTGAATTACGCTGTTATCCTGCTGTCTGCTGTGAAGAGCTTTTAAGTTGAGTGTTTACCATTAGAGCATCTCCATGTAAATTATTTACTATTGACAGTGCTAGCTAGTAGGGAACATTTCTGTGGGATATGGATTTATAATTACACTGTTAGTTTAAGGTTTAAAGCTTTTTTTGATGGCTTAGAGAGAAGTGTTTTGGGGTTTTGAAACCGTAGGAGATGTATGAGAAATCTGACCTATCATGTTGTCTCTGGCTCAGGAGAGGGAATCTGGAATGAATAATAATAAAAATAAGGCAAAGAATTATTTTCTCTAAAAGCACTTTGATCTGATTCCATGGACAGATGGCCAAAGCAGAAATTGTTATTTGGTTTTGAGAGGTTTGTGTGGCTGCCTGCAAGCTATTGTCCCTGCAGCAGGACAGGCAGGCAGGGTGAACTGAGCAAATTCTCCTAGTGAGCTTCTCTGAGAAGTCAGCCAGATTCAATCAGGAGCCAAAGCACAGGAAAAACACTGACATCATGTACATTTCCTTGCCACCCTGGATTGGCTGTATGTAATGTATGGCATGTCTGCACAGGCTCTGGACTGGGAGCAGAAGAACAGCTGCTGTGCCAAGGGCACAGCCCCACGGGGTCCGTGTGCAGAGCGTCTGTGGGACCTGCGCCAGAGTGAAAGGCGCTGCTGGATGGAACTTTGGCTGCTCAGCTGAGGAGTGCTGCTGCCACGATACTGTGCTCTGCCTTTTCACCAGAGAGTCTTTGTGTTCAGCTGGCCCTGGCTATGATCAGAGGTGTTTGCCTGGAGTGCCTATCAATATGCGTAAAACCTACATAAAATTTTACAAAAAGCTTGGACTGTAGCTTTGGGTGTTACTATCCAAATGAAGACTGTGAATAAGGAAGGTCTTAAGTGACCACAGGAGGAAGATTTAAAATATACAATACTTTTAAGTCCTCCTAAAAATTTACTCGCTCTATTGAGTGTAATTCTTTTAAAGCATAATATTTAATATTCATTTGTTACCTTATGACAAAGTTCAAAATAACCTGAGAAAGACAGACAGCTTAATGCTGTCCAGTACATGGTGGATACAAGATGAAACAGCCAGTCTGAAAGTGATTGACTTCTGAAAGGAAAAAAAATGAACTCTTCCCTGAATCAAGGTGCAAATCTTAACTAACTTCTGGTTTACTTCCTAACTGAAATAGCAAAGAGCAGTGTGTAGTTGAGTCAGACAATTGCAATTTTCCTTAATTTTGGAAACCAGTGCAACTGCCAAAAAAAGAATTTCAGAATACCACAGTCCAGAAAATGTGAAATTGCCTCAGGTAGAAGTGACTGTGCCAGAAATGCATTACATTAACTTACAAGCAAGTTGCTAGTGATTATAATAAAAACCATTGACTGTCCTAGCCATGTTAGAAGTTCATTTAATGTAGCCGCCAATGACATAGCCAGGCAGTGATGGGACATTGCTGTGAGAGAAGCATCACTCCTGGCTTGGGTGAAGCACCCGCTGGAACAGCTGCCACGTGCTGATTGCGAACCCACAGCCAACCTGACTGTTAACTTTTTCAGTCTGTAATAATTTTTCCAGTTATAGAAAAATGGTTCTGAAAAATTCCAGGTTGAAATCTCTGAACAATTCTACTTATCTACAAACATTACTCTTCAAAGTAACGTAAAATAATGGAGTTTCTCTGTCTTTGTATAAATGACAAAACATGTGTCATCAAATTGTCGAGTAGATTTTAAGTACATCCATTTTTAATATTGACTGAAAAACATAAATGAAATGTGTGCTTTTGTTTAAATATTCAGATAAATCAAAAAGCCATTTTCCTAGGATGTTGTCTCATGACTGAAAGAAATGTGGCAACTGAATTAGAAACCCTTGACAGTCATTTACAGTAAAAATGTTGATACAGCAGGAACTGTAATGCTGTGACCAATTTTGTGCTATAATGCTGTAGTATAATAAAAAGATTCTACTTTACCTTTTGGGGGGGGGTTGTTTGGTTGGTTTTTTTTTTTTTGTTTGGTTGGGTTTTTTTCTCTCCAAGAGCTGGTTGCAAACTGTAATTAGTGCATTTGAAATAAGCCATTTGCTCTTCCATAAAGAGAATTTCACAGGCACAATGAAAACTTTCTAATAAAAATAAAGTTGTGAACTGAGAAAACAGTTTTAATATTGTCACAAACATTGCTTAACTCAGTTCTAGTAGGTTTACAGCTGATTTACTGGATATTCACAGCATCATATTCTGCATTTATAGAGTTTACTTAGTAAAAATAATATCCCAAAACACACCAGAGCAAACAGAATGATAAGCAAGTTTGTGTTTGTAATAGGCCATGAAGAAGAAAGGCAGAGCAGGTGCTGTTTGGTGGGTGAACACTCAACAATATACTATGTAGACATTGTATGTATGTACTATATTAACAACAGCAGATTAGAATGATCACAGGATCCTGGGTTGCTTTTTACATGTGACTAAACCTACTAAGGAACTGAGTAGATTTTCTGTGGTTCAGGAAAAAATCTCATTTGGTTATTGGTGATCTAATTTTGAGGTCTCTGGCACTACTTTGAAAGCAAATTTATAGAGAATTAATTCTGTACGGTCTTTGTGCTAATAAAGCAGGCTACTACCATTATGCATAGTGACTTTTCCTGTTGTGAACACTAAGATATAGACAATACTGCAAAAAGCAACTGTCTCTGTAGTGGAAAAAAATTCAGATTTCCTCAATGTAGAAAGTCCTTGAAGTTTCTACAGCTGATCTCAATCCCCCCTAAAATCTAATATTCCAGGCTGAAAACCACTGCACGCAGGGTGGACAGTCATTTATCAAAGGATGAGATATTGGGATAAACTGATGGAGAAAATTATAGCTGTGCTGATGGAATTTGGAATACCACAGTTCATACAAACTGCATCTGCAGAGGGAGGGAATTCACTGAGCCACTGACCAGGACACTGGACAGCCTGCCTATTCTACAGCTACTGGGGAACTAAAGAGAGTATAAAGTGCTCAGGCCTTCATGACTAGAGTATTAATCAGTGAAAATGGGGGATGCAGAGAAACTTCATCTTTGCATATAATTAGCTGGTATTCAAGTCACTGTTTCTGTGGGATTAGTTTTAGACTCCATTAAGGCAGCTGAGGTAGGCATGGTAATTCAGCACAGTTGCATGTGTAGATAGTAGCTCTCAGATGCTTTCTTCAGTCCTGAAAGCAGTACAACAATGTTGGTATAAATAATACAGCAGGGAATATGCAAGCAATGCTGTTTTCAATAGTCATGTTAATCTCTTACATGTTTGTTTTAGTATCTCTCCCTGACACAGCTTTATGCTGCTTAGACTTACTCTTATGTGCAAGCAGACAAGCTCATTGGTTTTTCTGTGCTCAGGCAACATGTAACTCTATAGTCACAGCTGTATCTGTGAGGAGAAAGAACAGATGGGCTGGAAGTGAGCATGCCATATTCAAAATTACAATTAAAATTTTATGCTGCTTCTTGAGGAATAAAAATCCAAAGGAGAAAAACATTCATTTTCCCCCCTGATGATCATGAGAAAACAGAGTGGACATGGTCTCACTGAAAGACTCTGGAAGAAGAGTGCTGGCAATGGACGATCGAGAGGCCCAGAGAACTTTGAAATACTGCAAATACTTTTTGTCCTGAGGGTATTGAAGAAAGAATATCCAGTCTTGAAGTTACATGCACACTGTGTTCATTCAGAAATGTGCCCATGAACTGGGGGAACATTGGCTGTGCCAGCACACATGAACGCTGCAAGCAACAATCTTCTATCTCCAATGGCAGATGAGATGTGGGTGACTGAACACAGGGCTAAGAAAACACTTATATTGTGCCCCTTATAATTGCCACAGTAATAAAACCTTGTTACTGCTCTCAGATTTCTGATAAATTGCAGACAGAAAGGTCACAGTGATGCTAACAGGTAACATTTTTGTATATCTTTATTATATTGTCTGGTTTATGTTATGTTGGGTCTGATTTGTGGAACTCAGAGTGAGGTAAGCCATAGGTGAATACATGAATACCAGTGTGCCCACATATATTAGAGGATTTCTATTATTACAGGCACCAAATTAGACTTATCTTAAAAGTCTCTGTTTCCTGACTCTGCAAGATTTTTTTAATAATTGCAATAGTAGATACATAGTTTTTGTCTTCACAGAGACAAATGAAAATACAAGGGGACTCTATTTTCAAAGAAAAAATTTGATATTTTCTCTGTCTTTGATGTTTCATTCTGGGAACTCTGATTTAGCAAGATCTAGCTTGATTGTCTTCACAACTTCAATAATAGAGACAGCAAGCACTTTTTATGAGGGACAAACTTCTGTTTTAAGTGTTAGTGAAAATACAGGATGTCAGTAAAATGTATGGAGTTGGGTTGCATCACAGATCTTGGCTCTGCAAATGTACTTGTCTTGTTTTCAATGCCTCTGTTCCAAGTTCAAAATAGAAGACACAGGACATGGAAAAAGTCAAATAGGTTTAATTTTCTTATGTTCTTCCACTCATGACTCAGTACAATTTCTTGCACCATGAAGTTTGAATTGGACTTTATTCTTTCTTTAGCCTGAATCTTTCCTTTCTCTGTGTGAGATATTTTGCTTGGTAAATGTATGCTTACTAGAGCTAAGATATATTTAAATTGCTACAAAGTTGTAAGGGAATGACACTTTCTATTGAAAACCTTCTCAGCCTTACATAACAACCATCTGAAAGTCAAAGTTGTGTCTTTTCTCAAGGACATAGTTTCAAAGTTGTCACCTGTAATTGTTAAGTAACTAATCAGATAGATAGTGTTCATAATTTGATTTTATACTTGTTCTACAAGCTTTAAGCACAGGAAACCTATGAGACATTTAATTCACTGCTTATTCATATCTTTACTGCACAGCATAAAGATGAATGTCTACAAAGAGATCTTTGAATTCTTTCTTTTGATTTCCTGCAAGAAGGGATTGTAGCACTCCATGGACTTCATTTCTATTTATACCCAAGGGTGACTTCTGATCAAAGATGTATTTTAACAAGTAGACTAGTGAAGATCCTTTAAATAAATGCAAACTCCCTTGCCCAAGGGCTGGAGAGGAGCAGGAGTAAGTCTATAAAGAGGGAACTGGACAGTTTGATAAGTAGAAGTACACTGCAGAAATAAAAAATATTCCCCAAAGTCCCGTTTCCTCAATGGAAAAGGGCTTTGTTTAAATAATCCAATGCAAAATTTAGTAAAGCTTAGGGAAATGTCTCCATTTTTAGATGTTACTGTGACAAGCATCCCCAGCTGGCATAGTTATAGCTGAAATTTGTTCTGTTTTTTTCAGCACACTGGTGTTTGCAAACTTTCCATTGTGTTCTTTTTAAGGAAACATCAGAATCTGGGAAGTGGAGGCTCATCTTGAGACCATGAATTAACCTGACATGCTGAATGGTTGTCTGATTTCCTAATTGGTATGTGTATATAATGCTGATATAATAAAATTATTTTAAAATTCAATGTCATTACTTATCCCCTTTCCTTGATGAGAAGCCACTTGGCAGGAGGTGGCCTGGTATGACATAACAAGAACACATACTGTGTTCTTTCCTTTAATAGTACAGCCAAAGTTTCTCCATGGTAATAATTTTTTCTCCTTTATTTTCTCGTAGTTTGACTAGTATAGATACATATCTTAGAGTCTCTATTTATTGTGCTACTCTAATGGTATGCAGGGAAACAAAAGGTTAAACCATGATCTCGACTCCCATGATTATTCCTACTTTCTCTGAACACAGAGCTGTTAAAGTTTAGAAAAGTTCCTTGAGGCAGAAAACATCGGCAAATTTTATGAAAAACTCTTTTTGTAAAGAAGGAGCGATACATTGCAAAATAATATTTTAAATACATTGATTTTGTTATCCAGTAGCATGTAAGTACTCATTGTGTCATATTTGTCATGCCTTCTGGCAAAACAAATTTAGCATTTGCTACAAGACATGTTGTATGCTGTCACAGGAGGTAGCAAAATTGATTTAAACGAGGGACAGCATATGGCAAAAATATCACTTTGGAAAAGGACATAATGCTACAATTAATAATAAAAGAAGAAAATAATCTTTTTGTAAAGAGAAATCTAATACATTTAAAGTGCATCCCCAGAGCAGTTTGCTGGTTTAAGCCTAGGTGAATTCTCCTAGGTGCAGTAATCTTTCAGTGTAATTTATTTTGTCAGGACTCTGCCAAGCAGGAATACATAACAGATGTAACATAGAATGCATAATAAGCTAAAACCTTTCCCTCCCTCTAAAATCTTTTGGACTAATGAACTTTTGTACAAAAACCTTTATTCTTTGAAATAGAAGAGCGGTATATATTTTTGAGATGGAATGTCAGACTTCCTTGCTGTGACATCACAATGATATATTTTTTTTTAATTTCAGAATTGAACTGAGTCTGATGACATATGTTGACATCTCAGAATTCTTTCTTCCCTAGATGTAGAGCAAAAGTGGGCTGATCTCCAAAAAATTACCAATTTTTGATCAGGTATGGGGAAAACCCCCAGTGTACATAAATTCAATGAAAAACTGTCTAAAACTTCTCTCCCTAGAAGGCCAGGTGGCTGTTGCAAGACCACATGGATAGTTATTCTAAAAGGTATAGGAACTGAAAATACAAAGCAAAGACTCCTGAAGAGTTGCGTGTTCCCTGTTTTTCCAGAAGATAAGGAAAGGTTATTTCAGCTCAGGATGAGAAGGAAGTTGACCTGATAGATCCTTGCACTTTTCAAAGACTTTAATTTGCTAGAGAACAGGGAATGTGGGATAGAATAGCAGTGGGTGTTTCACATCTTACAGCTCTGAAGAGTGGGTTTGACATATTGCTAACATGTGAGAAGTAAATCCCTGAAGCAGTTTGGTGGGAGGCAAGAGTGTTCTTTCAGGCAGTAAATACTTTGTTAAAGTGAGCCGCTCAAATAACTAATCTGTGCTGCTTTCCATGGACAGGTTGCAATGAGTCCTTCAGAAGCCTTCAGATCATGTTGTGCCAGGTTATGTTACACACATGGCATCAGCTGCAGGTGCACAGAACCAAATGCACCTACAAAGTCATACAGACTGAGGTCATGTGTAAAAACTATGCAAGCCATCTTTATGTAGCTCCTCAGATGCACACCAGGGATCCCTGTTGAGTTTGCTCATAGGTCAAGGAAATGGAAGGTGATTTAAAAAAGAACACACTAAAACAAAAAGCAACTCTCCCCTTCACCCCCTTTCCCCCCATTTTCCCTGTGAGATGATAACAATATGGTAAACTTATTTAAAAGGATGATTCTGTCTAGGGGATGTGGCATTTTTGTGATATGGTCAGACTACCTGTGGGTTTTCTCCTAAAATCCTGTAGAAATGAGGTGCACAGACCTGGGGACAACTTATCTCTTCCTAGCATAAATCTCCTCTTAGTCTCCCAAGCAATCAGTTTTTCAACAATTTCTCTGAAATACTGATAAGCTCTTTAAGAAGAGATTGGGTCCGTGAAAATGATAACTATGAAAATGCATTTTCTTTCTGCTTCCTAGAAAACAGCATAAAGGAAGGTAAAAGAGAATTCTTGTTTCTTAGACTGTAATAATATGAATCTAGTCTTTCAGTTTATGATTAATCATGTTTCATCCACCCTGGTAAACAGACATTTGCACTTTACTCTTAGTAGTCAGCAGAAAGAAAATTTAATTTATTCTTGTTTATAACATTCATATGAAAGATTATTTTTTGAGGTTTGAAAAATTGCTAGAATCCATAATACTTCCTATTTAAAGACTGTTGATTTGCTTGTTTTCTGCTTTGTACTAACAAAAAGAATAGCGACTTCATCCTCCACATATTATGTTTTTATAACCTAACCCCTTTTAGGAGCAAAGTTGTCACAAAAGTTCTTGAAATAACATATAAGACATTAGGAACTCAAAAGAACCTGGTTGTTTCTAGCAGCCCAGAACTACTACACTTTCAAAGCAAAATCCACAGAGGTAGCCCTGCACTGCACAGCAGTCAGACTCTCAGGAATAACCACCAACTAATACATAAGAGCACAGAGAAGGACACAGTAGAATGGGAATGGAGGGATTTTCATACATGTCTGCTGAGATATCCATATTGGCTTGTACCAATTAGATCTCATTGACACCTAAAAGCACAAAGAGGCAATGGAGAATAGAATCAAGTTTGTAAAGATCTGGTATTTATATTTTCTTCCTTTTCCAGAGAAAGGTGCAACATGGAGCTGAACACAGAACAAAGAATTATTAATCTCTTCTGTATGTATTCTCCTTAGGTATCTGCTAGTGGAATAAAACAAATCTAGATGAACTCACATTAGAATAAAGACATCAAATTAAGGCTGGAAGTCTTAATAATAATGTGTTTTTCTTCTTCTTAATAATATACTTTCCCCCCCCCTCACAGAATCAAAAGCGCAGAATGAGAAACCCCAGATGATTTTTAATCATTTCTCAGAGAACCATTTCCATGTCAGTCAGATGATGGAGTCTGTTCAAGGGTGCTGTACCTGGAGGCATGACACCGTTACAGATGAAAGTTGCTGGGGTTTGCATTTTGTTCCATGACTTCCCACTGCTACAAACTGCCAGAGCATACAGGGCAAGGAGAAGACTGTTGAAGAGTTACCCTGGCCATGAAAAAAATACAGCTGAACAGAGCAGTGTGAGAGTGATCTTTGGTTTGATTCATAAACACTGCTCTTTCAGGAGGTAATTTGAAGGCAGGTAAATAATGCAAAAGTTTGCATGGAATGTTCCTGCCATTTGTTCAGCTTAGTGATAACTTGAAAGCATTCTGAATATTTTGCTGGGTACAACTGTATTTGGTGTCATAAATTATAGATCACATTATCTGGGCCATTCATTAAAGTCACTAAGTAACGACAAAAGGATAGCCAGATTTGACTTTCAGTTGTGCTGGTGTAAATCTGTAGTAGCTTTGAAATCAACAGAACATTCGGTATAAGAACAAACTCTTTAATTTCAATATTCCCAGAAGACATGAAAATCAAAGGGTTGCTTTAAGAGCACTAAGAACAGGATATCATTTCAGATAAAAGTTTAAGAAATCCAGAGATTTTGTGGAAAATAAACATTTTTTTGAAATTTGCATGTTCCAGTAAATGTCATCATAGTTAAATGGTGGCAAATGTTTTGACTAGCAAATCTTAAATGTGAAGAGGCCACAAAAGCAATAAAGGATTGTTTTGGACATGTTCTGTTATCAGTTTTTGTGGATATATTGATACTTCCTAGTTCCTCTACTCAGAACTGGGAGGAAGGCTCTGATTCATTTTTAAGCTGTGCTGTGTCCTGTTAGAAGAAACAAATCCTGACCTCATCTGGGAGGATGCTGTAGCTGATTCTCCAGACTCTGTATGAAGACCCAGTTATGAGTAAGTGTTTCTTCTTGCTTTCCTGTAGCAATTGATCTGGTTGCTGCTCTTTAATTAATGGGGTCCTGATTTTTATACTGCTACTTGGCAGTTGTTGATGGGGAGACTAAAATGAGATGGACAAGAAGGTGGTGTTGTTCTATGTAAACATGAAAGAAAAGAAAGAAAAGACCTCCCTAATCCCCATCTCATAATTCTGAGATGCCAGAATTATGGCAGGTTTTGTGCCCTGAGAGCAGGGCAGCAGTATCTAACTCTGTCTAGTGTTTCTTCAGGAATGGGTGTAGAGCTGGCGTAATCTGGTATTTCTTTGTGTTTCTTCATGAATGTCTGTACATGTGGATCTTGAAAGACTTTGTACATGGACTCACATATGCTCAGTGGAACAATCTGGAGTGTCTCCTCATTTGAATGCACCACACACACAACTGGGAAAACAGTTGGTGGCTGGTGCCAAATGTATCAGATGTTACCTCGATGTAAAACAAGTCTGTGCAGAGATATGCAGAGATAAGTATGAAGGGTTTGTAGTACTTTTGGGATGAATGCAGAACACGGATGTCTAAACCTCCTTTAAATGTTCCTGTTGCCTAATGCATAGGGATTCACTGCGTAAAGATTCAGGTACCTCTTTGCTAGGGAGGTCTGCAAGGTCTGCTCTAGTACTGAGCAGTTTTGAGTGAAGAGGAGACCACACTATTCTGACTCAATACATCTTCTAAGCTTATGCACAAACTTCCTTTGGTGTGTGAATATGAGAGGCACAGTATTCATATTGCTGTGTGGATCACAGAGGGATGAAGCTGTCAAAATCCATGTGCAAGCAGCAAAGCTGCTCTACTTCAGTGATACTTGGCTTCAGAGCAGAGGAGAAGTAGAGAGGCATTTGATTTATGCCTACTGCTAATCTGTATTAGCAAAAAAGCACTGGAAGCTATTTTCATTATCCTTTGCTTGCTTTTTGCTAATCCTTCACTAGTCAGAGAAAAAGCAGCAGTATTTTGAAAGCTTAAACTTATTCACATCTGTGCTGTAGATTTGCAAGTAGTGAGGAACATGTGCTTAGAATATTATCAGTCCAAGTGCTGTGTAGATTAATCTATAAAAGACCAACTTATTGCCCAAATGTACTTCTATTAACTAGATTTGGTTAAACTGTTACCTCGGTTTGTTTCCTCTCCTGCCACTAGATTATACAGAAAGAGAACAATTTCTCAGACAGTCAATAAGTCAGAACTTTTTATACTGGAATTGAACAGCTGTGCAGCCTCTCACTTGTTGCCAAATTCATTGTGTGAACTGGTAGCAATAATAAAAAAAAGATACTCAACATTTACATCCTTGTGAAAATTGTCTTCTACAAAGCCCAAATCACCTGTCCTCTCCAGTTTGTTCAGCTGCAAATACAAGATTAATGATTTGCTTAAAACAACATGAATAATCATACTGTTTCCCCCCCTGCATTTTCAGCATAACAATTAATCACCTGACATACTACCTTTTTTAGATGATTCCAGAAGTCTGTTCAACTCAATTCAGTGTAATGATACAAAGTAATATTGGGCCAAAATTTTCAAGTTCAAAACCAAAACTCCCAAACTTTCAGACATGTCTACATTGCAGACATATCTACATTGTGTATCCTGACTGTAAATAACTGCAACATCCCAGAGGTTTTGGATCATTTGTGGGGAGAAAACTGACCAGGAAAATTGAAAAGAAAAACTGAAAGACTTTATGAAGCTAAAAGTGTACATTAGATTTAGAAAACTTGTATCAGGTCTCTACATTTTATCAAAATATTTCGATCCTGCAAAATTTGAATTCTTTTGGCAGTACTCTCAGAGCTTCATAAAAAAATCCATATTGCCATATCAGTAAAATATCTGACACAAATATCTGAATTTATAGGTGTTTACTAAATCAGTACCAGAAAAACATTCTTACTGAATCACATGGTGACAGTTATTTGCAGCAGAAAAGGAAAATGAGTTGAAATAGAGACACAAAGGGAAAGCTGAGCCAAAAAGGGGAATGGAGGAATGAAATAATAGAGTAACAGGTGACTATGAGACAGATGGCTTATGACTTTGACTGGTTTTATAAGGTTTAAAGAAATATCCTTTCCCCTCAGCTTTTCCTGTTCAAACTGATTCATCACATTTTTTCTGTACTTCTGGCCTCAGATAAATTTCATCTCAGGACTCCTTCAAAACATTTGATGGAATCCCCTCTGGTAAGGTCTTGAATCATGTGTCTTCTTTTTGTCCTGCAAAAGGCTATTTCTGCCCTTCTGGCAGGCCTGCCTTCTTTCCTCAGGCTCTATTTCTCTAATACAAGAACTTGTTTGTTAGGAATTATCAGGTTTCTGCAATGTCTAGGACAGCCTGCCCTGCTTTGAGCTGCCAAGAAAGCCTTTCCCTCCATGAGCTAATGCAGGTCCATGCCAAAGGGGTAGGCAATAGAATACGACATCCATGTATTTTGTGCACTCTCTAAGAGCATCAAACCCTCATGTGAACTTGTTCTAGTGTAACAAAATTTCCATCTTTCTAATTAATTGAATCCTGCAGCCATTATATAATAATTATTCCAGTTTCTCATAGATGTATTTTGAATTGAAGGTACTAGTTTGTTAAGCTATTATTGGTAATCCTGTTCTTTTCCCTGGTGTTTTCCAATTAGGTAATTTTTTCAATCTTCTTTGAACTTCCTCTTCCATGATCTGCACTTCATTTTGATTAATCACATTGTTCCATCACATGTGGTTTTTTAAAACCTTCTTTGCCAAAGGGTTACATGATGCCTCCCATTCCCATTTTATTTTCCAGAAGTCAGTCATGCTTTGTTCATTTGTCACTGTATTCTTCTCATCTTTCTGCCTGACAGTTTGAAAAATTTCCTCTGGTCATCTCAAGTTCACAGATAATGGTGTTATTTGTGTGTGTATTCCTTTAGTCCTCCTGTCTGTATCAATAAGTTCTCCTTTAACTCCACTTCAACTTCTGCAATGTTATGATATGATATGAAGGTTGGGGTTTTTTTCCCTGTAGTTGTATTAGTATTGATCTACTTCTCAATTTCCCTTATTCATGTCACCCCAAGTAAAGCTGCTGTCACTACAGTGTTCCTGTAGCCACAGTGGAACAAGTACAGGGTTGGTATAAAAAGAAGCAGTGCCTACAAATGAGCATGTGTAATTTCAGACACTAAAAAGCTTTGAAAATGTAAGCTGTGCAGTGTCATGCCTATTTAGATCTGCTTCTTATTATGGTTATGTCTTTTAAAGTAACACTGTACTATAGGAATTCTTCATGATTCTTTAGCAATCCCTCTGGAATTGTAATTCCCTCAACCAGATGAAATGTTTATTTCATTAATGCACATAGAACACTATAATTAATGCTAAAGTGAGCAATTAAGACAAAAAATTTTATAGTTCTATTTCTCTCTACTGCTAGTCTAGTGGATGAAACAGGAAAGAAACATGGGAAAATTTCTATGGTTTTTCATTCACAAATTTGAAGAGCTGGAAGCTGAGGTTTTTCAGAGTGAATATTGTCATCCTGTCCAAAAAATGTTATAAAATTTGAAGAATAAGTGATGTATTGTTTGGCTTTTCCTTCTTCTGGACATCAGAAATATTTTTTTATTTTGAAAAACAAATCAGTATTTTTATTCTGCTTTGGCTCTGAATTAGGCAATTTAATTTAGAAGCTGTTACAGCGAGTGACTGACCATGTGGTTTAGGTCAGGGAAGCAGTTACTAATGTTATTAATTTCTGGTACATCAGTCAGAAAGAGAAATATGGTGGGTTTTGTTAGTTTGTTTGTTTGTTTTTAAGACTGTGAGCTTCTATGATTTTTAATAAGTATTATCCCTATTGACATCATGTTAAAGGACCTATTTTCCTTTTAAGTGATCACTCACAATTCATTGCAAGCAAAATGTATTTTCTGAGACCTGTGCCCTGACAAAAAGACTTCTTTCTGTGAAAATAAAGTAGTTGCTTTGCATACAACATAGGGATACTAATTTAAATTTTAAATCTGCTTGCTGGAGAGAGGAATGTGTTTTGAAGCTAAAATTTCATAATTTGGAATGAGCTTGAGCATCTGTTCTTTTGTAGATAAAGGGCAAATCTAGTCTGAATCAAAATTACATCAACTATTATTTTATCTCTGTGTTGTTGGTATCCTTGTAGGTATCCTCATCACTTCTGTCTAAACTTTTGAATATTGAAGCTGACTTGATGAGAAATATTTTATTCCCACTTTAGGATTTAATTTGTTGCCTACCATTTGTTTTAGATTCTTTCTTCTTCCCACTGACCTTTTCCAGCTCCTTTGAACATGTGTATTGTGAAATGCATAATTAGTTACAAGTAATTCTACAAGGTGGGACTTGTACAAGTGCCAATTCTTCAGAAGAAAAAGCTGTTAGCACACTCCTGTCTTCTTTCCTCCTGCACTGCTCCCTTCTTCTCTGCATTAACTCTGCACATGGAGGTACACAAAAGTCATAGCAACTACTGTGTTTAAAAACTACTTTATACAACCTAAGAAGCACCGTATAAGAAAACAGCACAGTAGTGTCAATACAAACCTCTTCTATGAATTCTTGATCATTAAAATTATGGAGGGCCTTAACATTTTTCTTATGTGTTCTCTGAACATCTTTTCTTTTAGGCTATGGATCTTTGCTGCATAAATATAGTTTGGATAGTGACGTCTAGGCTAGATTTAATACTGCACAGGTGCTAGCAGTAAACAAAATGTTGGCAGCACTCTTTTCATTCTCCTTACTAGGTTCTTAAGATTTTTAATCACTATACAGCTGATTTCTGGGTAGATAAAATAATAGAAATTACGTAAATCTTTTATGGCCCCTGGATACGCTCACTGCTTTCAAAGCCCTAGGATGAATAATTCTGCACCTAAAATATCAAGCTGAATTATTAGAATTAGTCTTGGCTGTGTAATCTGTTCTTGAATCCCCTATTAAATGCCACTTTATCATCCACTTAAACTTTTCCAGCATGACTGCAAACAGCCAAAACTCTCTCTAGTTTGGTTCTTTTAGTGTAAAAATGAGATTTCTTGAGCTTCCTGATCATATGTGCATATACATATATACATACACACACACACAAGGGCATGTCCATGAAATGATCCCGGGCTGTGTCTGTAATTGTGGCACTACTTGCCAGTTTAAATAATAATAGTTTTGTCACTTCACTTAAATCTGAATTTATAACCACTTTTTTCAGTCCTGTGTATTTTAAAGTCCTTGCTATGAAATAAATGAAAAATGTTCTGCTCACATGTGCTGAAGTGTATTCTCTTTAGAAGTTAGCTTGCTTAAAGGTCATTCACTGCTGCCTGCACTGGATAAATAACAGGATTTGAGGATCTATTTATCATAGAAAAGGCATTGTATGAGAGAATAGGGTGGCAACATTCCCTGTTCTGCAACAGTGCATGAACACCGAGCTTCTGTGTATACCCTTGGTGGGAGATCTGAGAAAAGAAATTACAATGATGGGAAGAGCCAGAGAGCCAGAGACTGACTTCCTAGAGAAGCTGTGTAATCAGTTCTTAAATCCTCTATTAAATGCTAATATGAATATACCTTAGATCAATGTGTTTAATATGTTCAAAATGTCCTTATCAGAGTTGACTTCTGCAGGACTCATTACAGATCAGTCTAGTCCTGGATTCCTCAAAAGGCCTGCAGCTCCTTAGGTCTCCACAAATCAAAGTTTCCTAGTACTCTTAAAACCTGAACCCACTGCACCTGAAAAACTGCATCTGACCTCAGTCATAAATTGCTGTTTCATAGAGCATCACATGCATTGAAAGTAGTCTAGCTGATGTCAAAAGAATCTCTAAGCCTTTTTAGTCTCATAAGAGAATCACTTGCAGAGATTTAAGTACTTGCACTTATCACTCCTTTCCCCTTCCCTAGAGAGAAGGAATGTCACAGTCAGTGAGAGTTAATGCTTGCAAAATTGCACTATTTCATATAATTTCTACTACTGTTGCCAAATATATTTTAAAATTTAAAGGTTTGTTTTATAGAATAACACAGACCCCTTGCTTCTATTAAAACCAAAAAACTAGCATATATGCATGTGTGTGTCTGCACATGTCCTCTCCTAATGAGTAACAAAAACCTGCCTTCAGGACAACATTTTTGAAACAGACATAACATGGGCTGTACACTTAACACCAGGTACTGTTTGCCAGCTGGGTATGCTTTAACATTCCCTGGGAATTGAGGACAAATTTGTCACTTTTTTGGGCCTCAACTGCAGAAAGCATTTCTACACTAGATCTGACTTCCAATTTACACAGTACTGATGTATTTTCCTTACAATAAAATCCCAATGCACTGGAAATGACTGGTGTTCCATTTCTGCCTCCACGCCCTGTATTTTCCTCCAGTTTTTATTGGTGTAGATAATAATTTTACAATATTTTCTGTATTTTCAATGTGATAAGCATCTCTGCCTTTCCTTCCAATTATCACATCTGGTCTTCTCACATATATTCTAATTCCAGAAACATTTGAAAAATTTGGTAATGCTTTTTAATTTCCTATTTTGTCTCTTTGTGTCTTATGAAGACAACACTCCTTTCATGCTTGCTGCACATTACTGCCAGTTTTCTAATGTAGTAATTTATAGTCATCTCCAGACAGTTAGATGCATCAACTGAAATTTGATTTACAGCTAATGAGGCCAGGCCACACATTTTATGGTCTGAATTCACATTTTCCCTATCATCTGTCTTCTGTCTTTGCATTAGCATATCTTATGCAAATCACCTACTTTGAGCAGATACTGAAGTCGTCAACTTCAGGATGTTCTGTCCTTCCTCCTTTATCAGGTCACTTGTAATTTTCCATTTTATTCAATGATATTTCATAAAAGATATTCCATGTGGGATTTTTCATCTCTTTCTGCTTGGTGTCTTCCTGTTGTCTAATGACCTATTGACAGAAGTATTATACTTCTCAGATGGTTTTGGTTTTGATCCAGTAAGTCCACCTCTCATAGCTTCCTGTCATTATTCATTGTATTCCCTGACATCCTTCACTGATCTCATCTTTTCTTCTGTACACTTCATGCCAACACAAAGTCACTTCAGGTCAGAGTTCATACAATGCTAACTTCCTCCTGCTGCTCCTGTCAGATTCCCTTAAATCTACTTTTCATCAAGTCACTAATCCCAGGCATATGATCTAATTGGGTGGTGTGCTGCAGCTCCTTAAATAAGCCTAAGAATTACTGAATTTGCCTTGAAAATACTTTTTTTTTGCTTATCATAATTCTCCTCTCTTAAGTTCCTTTACAAAGCTGCCTGCATCTGCACTCTTGTACTGCTCATGCCGTTTTCCTGTGGCTTTCGTGCAATTCCTTTCAGTATCACAAGGCACTGTTAAATCTAAATACTACCTCTCAAATCTGTGAAAATTTTCACTACTGAATTAATATAAAGGAAAACCTGTATATTTTGAATTCCTATAAGACATATGGAAGTTATTCTTCTAATTTTACAGCAGCATTTCCTATGCATTTCTATGTTTGCAACTTAAAAGCAAACAAGGAGATAAGCAAGAGTAAAAAAGACCTTAAACTCTGTCTTCTTGTTATATCAATCCATTCTTCTCTCCATGTACCCTATTTTAAATTCTAATAACAGATGCTCTTTGAAGATTCAAACATACTAGAAATTTCTGTCCCTGTGGCACTGTTGTATACTGCAGTGTAGTTTGCCTGACTAAACTGCAGCCCATTTGGCAAAGCTTTCATCTCCATGTCATCACTGTCTGCTGTTTGATGGCTCTTTACAATCCAAAACTTTGGCATCCTTCTTGTTCTTGAGGAAGCCTACAATTACTTGCAACGTTTGACATTTTTTTATTAATGCAATTAATGCTGTTCAGTTACACTGAAATAATAGGAAAACAGAATATAGACTTGTAATTTTAGCTGGAACATTTTACTTTGTAACAATATTTTTCATTAACAAAATCTTTCTTGATGCTGTTCACTTAAATGACTGTTTTTCCTGTTTGCACACATCTTCTGACTAGATTTATGCTTGCAAAACTCTTAACTGATGGTTTTAGATTATCTTAATTCCCAGCTGCTTTCCCATTTGACAATTGTCTCCGAACATCCTCCTCTGTGATCTGCACTTTATTTTGATTAACCACACCATGTTATTCATACTTTGCTTTTAATATTGTCTTCTCAAAAAGTCTTTGTTTACCTTCAACCAAGAAACCAAGCATTTTTTTTTCAGTACTTGTATTCTCCTTTCCTTTGATTCTCTCACCTGTTTGACTTCCTCTTTTCATTTACAAACATCCTTTTTTTTTTGTGGAAACATCATAATTATAAGCAAAGTAAGTAGCGATAGGGAAGGTTATCCCACAATTGTGCTTCCATAAAAATAACATTACAGACATTGTGTGCCCTTCTTCAAAATAAATTCCATTCTTTAAGTTTGATTTTGATATGAAAGCTCTGAAATAAGAAAACCATATATTGATTTTTCATTGGGAATTATAGTGATTCCTTGAACTGGTTACAACATGATGATTTTTTCAGGATTGTATGGCAATTGTCTTCTGTCATGTTTTTATGAACACAGGAAATCCACATGGATGACCTTTTCAATTAGTGCTGCTTAAAAGAAGTCACATACAAAAAAAATCAAGGATTTCTTTCTCTAAATAAAGGTATATGAGAACTTTTCAGGCTCTGAGTGTTGGGAAGATTTGTTCCTCTGCCAGTGTCACCACTGCCAAAGGATGGGTTGCCACCCTACTGTGTTACTCCCTGAACAACGTCCATGACCTAGTAGTATGCCTGACTGCCTTTTGCAGAAAGTTGTCTGGCAAGGAGCCCTAGCTAAAGCCACCATCTGCTGGGCCTTTGCCTGTCCTCAGCAAGGCTCCTGCCCCCCCCGAGCCGAGTTACAGAGAGATCAGCATTGGACAGCAATGTGCATTGGCTTTTCATGTCAGTGCTGCAAAACGAGACCTCTGATGACACAGAAAGGAATTGGGAATTTTGGCAACTATGTGAAAGCACATGGTGCCTGGGACTAAAATATGTGAAGAGGATAACATAACATAAACCCCCTTAGTAATGTAATAACTGGCCCAGAATTTGCTGACTGCTTGTTAGTTATTGAACAATCTCAAAATGTCTGACCAAAACCCTTCCCTACATTGCCTCAGCTGCTTGTCCCAGATGACTAATAGCAACTGTTATTGAAAGTGGTCCAGAAATGTCTTTGTACTGCCTTTACTTTTCCACAGCTCTAGCCAAGTGACTATGTACCAAGAACTCTGACACTTTGAGCCAAAACCTCTGCCTTCTGGTACTTCTTCCATAAACAAGTTCTCTGTTGAATTTCAAATACATTGAAATATGCCAAACGAAGAAGTTTGAACAAGATTCCTTGATTAGAAATTCTCTTAGCATCTTTAAAAGACACAGCTCCTTCATTGTTACCGTTAATAGGAATAACATAGGGAGGAAGGGAAAAATGCAAACCGTTAGCTCCTTAGACAAGTAACAAGAGGTAATAGTCTGTAAATTAATTTGTGAATAAATACATAAATCTGCATTTTGTACATAAGTTGTCTGTTCCTCTATTTCTCTAAGTTCCCAGAGGAGCCTGAGGAACAGAGACTAGACATTATATTCTAATACAAATTTTTAGATGTGACACCTCTAAAAAGTTTGTTTTGCAAATGTTTTTCTTTGGAAACTTGTACTTTTTAAAAATAGGAACAAGGTCAATAATTTTACAAAACCAGCCACAACTGAATGAAAAGCCACAGCAAAGATTCATTTCCTGAATAGATGTCTGCCTTATTTCTGTCACACTTTGCAAATATTAATATTGGGAGATTTATAACAGAAGAGTAGTATCACTCTTTGGTCAGCAATCCCCTGAAACAGCACTGTCTGAAGAACCTGTCAAATGAGATCCGTGACTAGTTTAATCAGAGTTTTAATCCTCAAATGTTGTTTGAGCACAGGCTTTATTAGCAGGGGTTTTAATAATACCAGCTTCCCGCCCTTGCAGCACAATTTAGAGACTCTTCTCTTAAAAAAAAAAAAGCTTTCCTTTCCTCCCTCTGTGATAGGTCACATCTAATACTTAAAAGGAAGAAGAAACACTCTTCAGCATAAGAGAAACCGATATATCTTGACCCTTTTCTGTCCCTGAAGCCCTAGCAAGGTGTCCATAGGAGTGACTAAAAAGCCCTGTAATACACTTGCTATGTCATACACTCTTAACATTTCTATCAGGATGGTAAAGTAATTTCATTTGTTTTCCTCTCTCTCTCTCTCTCTCTCTCCATGGAAGCATTATCATTTCCTCTTAAACTCTGCTGATTTACTATTTGCGTGTGAATTTGACCTGTAAGTAACTTTGACTTTTAACAGGCACTTTTATGCCACTATATATCCTTAGTCTCTCCAGATGACAAGTTAAAATCTTGGCCATTTCAGGTGGAACATTGGATCAGGTGGAAATAAGCAATTTTGTCTATTTTATAGTTAGTGTTATAATCCCTCTCTTTGGTTCGGTTACTTGCTCTTTAAACGCCTATAACTGTTGTACCTGCTAAAACACTCTAACCTTAGTCTCCTTGGCCCTCAGATTGATACTAAATCACAAATAGTGAGAGTCAGCAGCAATCAAAAAGCTAAACTCCTCTCCATGCCTCAGTTCCATCTTTTCCCCTAAGTCTTCTACCTGTCCACATCAGGAAGTGAAAAGAACAGCAGATGTTTGTCCTTTTGTTTCATAAAGGTATAAATAATACTGCCTCTCTTTAATAAGACAATTTTATATGCCATATTTCTTTCATATTCTTAACTTGTAAGACTTCATTCAATCAATAAAAACATGTTGACTTTGTACATTTTTAATGTACTTCTCGTTTCCACTAGAATACACAGTGACACAAATCCCAATTAAGAAAAACACATTTGGCATGCCAATAAGTAATGCACCACGTGATGTTTTTGAAAAATTGGAAAAATATTGCAAAAATTAATAAGCTGGCTATTTCGGATTAGTAGGAATCACCCTTTGTAAGTGCCTGTCCTGTGCAACTAGCGAGGGTAAATTCAAATTCAATTATGTGCTGATTTTTTACATAAATAAACTCAGGTTACATGAATTCCACCTTCTCTGAATGATGTTTAATTGCAAGTCAAAACCCACATTTCCTTTAATAACTGACCAGCAAACAGGGATTCACTGTTATGTCACAAATTATGTGCAAACACAGAACATGACAAAAATGAATACTTTAAAGATTCTTACCAGCTTAATTATAACTAAGAAAAGGTTTTAAATCACTTGGCCTTTAAGCAATTGAATACAATGATAGCAATAATTAATAGATAACAACAGTTCAGCTTTCCAAGCTACTGGACAACTTGAAAAGGGATTAAATAGAGCAAAGGCACTTTTACTGGGTTTGAAGTAGGTGTCGAAGACATGAACTACATAAGCATGTTTTAATAAAAACTTGAAGTATCTATTGTGGGAAGAAAATATATATGTTTTTAATGATCTCTGATTATGCACCAGTGAAATTTGGGTTCAAGTGCAAGCATTCTCTGCAGCACAAAGGCTTCTTGTATATGTGCATGTTGTCACTGCCTATTTTTTAGTCTTCCATTGATTTCATTCAATATTGTGATTCAAAATGGGTGTCAATCAAATTTAGAATTGAGAAAATATCAAGATACTTTCTCTTTTCAATTTACCTCTGCCAGTGAAAATTTGAAAGTCCTCATGGAAGAGGCCAGTCATGTGGGAGTTAGTACCTCATGGCGCTGGGAACTGGGGCAGCTCAGACAACTGTCTGTATTTTTAGATGTTCATGCAACTTGAGATGATCTAATAACTTTGTGAGGTTCATGTGTCCTTATGCATTTTAATGAGCAAGTAGTATAAACAATATTTCAATTCCCATAATTTTAGGTAAATTTCAGAACTTGAGTATGGGGATATTATGATGTCTAGACACAAAAATTAAGACAACTGAGATTCCATTAAAGAAGTAAGACTGTTAACCTACTCTGATAAAAGGAAGAAAATATACAAGAAAAGTAGGAATTGAGCCATATCTGCCATCAAAATCAAGATTAAGCATCCAAACAGAAGTTTATGTAAAAATAGCAATAAGAATAATTGCAGACTCCTGATGGATTTGGCACACTGGATCAGTACATAAGCTCTAAGGGCCCACCTGTAAAAAAAAAGATATGAAACTACTTGCAAATGTGACTTGCAAAGGTTGTAATTGGAATGTATTAAGTTCAGTTTATATATACATACATGTTATTACAGTTATCCTTTTTGCTGGGAAAATAGTTTTAGAGTATGTCAAATCCTCTCTTCTTTGACCAGTTCTTTCTTTTGGTGAAGAACATGCCTCTGATGAAAAAGTGCATGCTGTTTTTCCAGTTTGCTTCAGTTTAAGCACACAAGACACATTAAACATTAACAAGTGTCATATAATTATGATATAGCCAGAGTTTTGAGAGAAATTAAAGATTTCCAGTGCATGTGGGGCTGTATATTTTCTTTGCTTATCTTTCCAGTATTCAGTGGGTTGGAGAGAAACTCTAAATATCAGGCATGTCTTTCAAGATAATTGAGAAAGAAAAGAAAGAAGAAGTGCAAGTATGTGGCATTGACCTTACCCTCCCCCCTCTCCCAGGTCATTCTAACAATCTGGTCACAGAAATTCCTTTGGTTCAGTTGTTTTGGCTGTTGACTGCAATAAAAACAAACAACCCATAGGCAGGCAATGTATCACTTAAATTTTCAAATTGAGAGTGACTCTTCAAACAGGTACTGATGAGCAATCTGAACAGCACAGGTTCAGAAAGCATCACTCTTGCTCAGTTGTACCTCAATTTGCAAACAAACATGCATTTGAAAGAATGAGGCTGCTTATGGAATAAGGGTCAATTTTGCAGCAATGAGTTTGTCATCATTTACCACCAACACGGATTTTAGAGAGTGCTGTATGTCTTACAAGTAATGCTATTTTCAACCCCATAGAACAGAGGAAAAAATAGCCTCTGCCAATATTTGCCAGAAACCTTTAGTAATTATTGGCTTCTGAAGAAGATACATGTTATTATATGCTGACATTCAGTTTTCACAAAAAAAAATAAAAAATAAGGAACGTCTTGCAAAACTTTGCCCATGAAGCAAAAAAGCAGATTATTCCCATTCCTTCACTTTAATGTTATTTTCTTCGTTGCTACGTCCAGTACTGTCCTGGAAGCTCCTTAGGAAAATTTCTGAGCAGCATGAGAGTTTGTGAATCCTCATTCATAGTATCACTACTCACCCTAAAAAAAAGAATGTGTCTAACTTTCATGTAAAATAGCTGGTTGTGTCTTTTATGCCAATAGAAACAGGATGGCAATGAGAAATAGGATGCGATGCTGATAAAATGAACTACTTATTTAAGAATTCATATGTTGGCTACATAATAGCATAACATACTTTCTTCCTGATTACATTTCCCAGAAAGCTGCACATGTGAAGAGGATTTCTAGCTCCTCTGTGCTGTTCAGTAGGTGCTGAGGTCTCAGATCCAAACTTGGCAGTATAGCACTGATAAACAGAATGCAGTCTGAAGGAACTGATATGTATGTCATAGCCATCTAAATATATAGTATGTCAAAGTTAATAAGTTATTCATGAGAGTGCAAACCTCTTGCAAATATCCTTCTTTTCTCAAGGAAATTGTCACCTATATTTATTTCCCTTGAAAACCCACAACTCCTTCAAACAGACTGGGTTATGTTTTCACCAAAAGTGTAATGGCTTGTGGACTGCTGAAAAGAAGATATTTACTCAATCCTTTTTCTTATTAAAGGATTCAGCCACATTCTGATAAAGGTGATATCTAAGCTCAAAAAGACATGCAAGTTTTAAAACCAGAAAGTCTAAAACTAGAAGCTCATTCATTATGGAAAAAAAAGGTATCAGAAGTTCTATGACATTTAACCTGTGATTACCACAAGTTTCAAAATGGAAATTGGAATGCTTTTCTTGCTGCTTAATGAATGATATTTCCTTTTTCTGAAAGTGAAACCTTATACATCAATGCCTAGTTGATCATGAAAAAAATAAACTGAAAGTCTGAAATATGATCTCAGAACAGCATGCAGTAATTTTTTCTGTAATTTTATATAATTGAAAGAACATAGCCTTTTAGAGTTTAAAAATATGCAATTTTCCTGTCCAATTGATAAGTTTTGAGTTATTTGTACATAAATCTCCATGTCTAAATGAAAGCCCCAGCAGTATGTTTGTGTCATCTTCTCAGAGAATAATATGATGGAATTATACATTTTTCCTAGATGATAGAAATAGTCTTCAAATTGGGCATGTAACTATGTGCACAGCTAATGTGGGGCATGGAAATGTCCAAGCAGGGCTTCAAGCTAGCTTAAAACTGCTTATTTTAAACAAAAAACTGTCTTCCTCCTAATGTTTTCTACTGTTTAGATTCAAGTGACAAAGTTTAAAAAATCCCTTTCTCTTCTCTTGTGTACATTTAATACGTGACTTTTTTCTAGATGCGGGTTTTTGGAAATTAATAAAACTCTCCCTCAGCCTTTCAGTGGGATTTGTAAGTGCTTTGGACCCAAGTGCTTCGGTGTCCACAACCACCCTCAGTTTATGTCTCTGTGTCATCTCTCACAACTTATTACAATGTCCCAATGACCTTTAGTCACTGGTTTTAGACAAAAGACCTTGCTAAGCACACAGCCAAGAATAAGGAACAAGGGCAATTTAAAATTGTACTTTTATCACATAATTTCCTTGATTTGTCTCTTGGTTTCTTTTATTTCTCTTCCTAAGTTTTGCATCCCAGAATGGTGAGTTAGATATCAAAGGCACACAGACATTGCACTGACAGCTCCAAGGGAGCAGGTCAGTGTGGTCCAGGGGAAGGTGTCCTTGCCCATGGCAGTGGGGTTGGAAATAGATAATGATTAAGGTTTAAATCATTCTTGACCAGCCCAAGTGTGGCTCCTGATTGCTATCCACAGAGCTCTGCCCTCAAGCTGAGAGCAGAGTAATGCCTTAGGGCAGAGCAATATATGAGTAACTGAGTTTAAGCTGTGGCCATTATTTCACATGTAAAATTTGGCTTTGCCGTGAAATAAAGAAAAGCAGATAGGAATGAGTGGTGAAGAAAGAACCTTGCAGGTTAGTCTAATGAAGACTCTCAAAGGTTTTGGTTACCTTTGCTCAAACTCAGAACATGTGATCCTGATGAACCAGCAGCATCACCTAGTTGAAAAGGATAATACTGACTTCTCCATCTGAAAATCTGATCTGCAATGTATTTCCCATCTTGTCCCAAAGTTTACTGAAGTCACTTATTGAAGCTCACTTGGAGAGCTAGAGAAAAATAACTAGAAATGTTCTCCACTTCCACCTTTAATTTAACAGAACAAATCTAAGAGTTTTTTTCCTCATGATGTTATGGTTTGAGAAGTGTCCTGCTGGGAGTCTGCCCTGCAGCTTGATAGTACAAATTTTGAATAACTCCTTTCAAAAACCTCCTGGTGTATCTGGCTTTGAAACTGCCCTCTCTGTTTGAAGTGTGTGCACGTTAGCTGAGGCTAAACTTTCGTTTGCAGTGAGTTGACACAGCTCAGAGAGAAATCTCATGCTGTCTTGCTGACCCAGGACAGCATACTGATGAGAAAGAAATTTTACGTTTTTCTGGAAGCTGTCTTTCAGCTTATTACTGCCATAATTTGCTTTTTTATTCTTCCAAATTATCAGATTTTCCTTTTTTTTTTTTTAAATAGGATCTTTTATGGAGGTTTATGAGCTTGATTGCATCTTACTTATATTTTTAACGCATTTTACTGAAATACCTTTTGGGTTGTGACACTAGTTTGTATTAACTGCATAATTTGAAGCATTTCTCTTGTTCATGAGTAACTTTGTCACTTTCATCCACATAGCTGATGTCAGGCTAACTCTGTCTTATGTATAATGAGCTCTGTAACACCACATCAGGCAATAGTAATGGGGAAAAACACCCCAAACCCTGCCCCCCCCAAACACCACCTCCCGCCCCCCCCAAACAAACAAACAAACAAACCCAAAGCAAAGCAAAACAAACCCTTCAAAACACCCCCAAAACCAAAATGTGTTCATGCTTCTCTCCAGCCATGAAATGAAATAAATGATTAGAGTTAAAAGTGCCTCATGGACTGTGGATCTCCTAAGAGCATGGGTCATGCAGCCTTGATTGACATCTTTGTGTACCCTGTCATTCTCTTGAAGAAAATGTTCTTTTGCTGATGGAAAGCAACAGCTTATAGTTTACCTTGGTGGAATGTATGCTCTGTTGATATACACCTTCTGACTCATGCACCCCCTAATTCCTAAAGCTGATCTCTCCAGAGCTTGGCTACAACTGGAAAATCACCACTCCTCTTCAGCAATGTCTAGGTAGTTTAGTTGCCCAACAAAGCAACAGATCTGCTTTTGGTGAACCCTGTTAATGCATCAACAGTCATTGACACATTAATGAGCAATTCTGTCCTGCTCCTTCAGAGAGAGCCTGTAAAGCAAGCTACCAGTTCACAGCCTTTGCCAAGACTGACAGACAGCTGACAGACAGTGACTGTTGTGATGTCTTTGCCTTGTGACTCCTGTACATAGAAAGAAGCCAGAGAGCATCACGTAATTACTCTCATTCTCAGTTATAACACCCCAGTCACCTACACTTTTAAAGCAGACCACATGAACTGAGAACAACCACATCTTCTGGATAAACAGTTATGGGAAAGTAGGATTTCACAGCAGGTATTAGTAATTTTATTTGAGAAATACAGTGTAGCAATGATAAATGCAGCTGTCTTTAAAGAACTTGTTCAATTGAACTAATGGTTTAGGTTATTTTTATAGCATTAAATTTGATAAATACTGAAATCACAAAAGTAATCTGGCAAGTCAGTAGAAGGTTGCTTTTATTTACAGTGATCTACAACAAAAACATCTGCTGCTTCTGTTGTTCTTTATATGTTCCCTTCTGTGCAGCACAATTTTTTTTGGCTGTGTGCTGAGACACAGCATGTGCTGAAGACCGTAAAACAACAACTTAATTGCCGTATTGATGCTTTTCTGGATTCCACTGACTTTCTTGGGCAGTCTATGAGGCCCATCAGAATGTAGAAATTTGGCACACCAGAGTTGTGTGAAATGTTTGGGGACAGAAGAAAGACAGGAGAAAACCATGGAGTTAATGAAACAGGGAAGGATCAATTCACCAGCTTGAAGGCAAAAGAGATATACAAACTGACAACAAGGACTTTGTAAATAGTTTTAACTAATTCAAATGCAAGCCAGATAACCAAACCTTAGTACTGACAGATGCTGAGGGAGGAATATTTTTTTTGTAGGAAGGCATGGGTAAGTGTACTGGGAGGGGGAAAACAAACAGAGGATAGGCAAGTTCCATTCCTCCACCCTTGCTTTGGATTCTTAGCTGATTCTGTTCCACAGACAATAGACTACCTCAGCTGAGAGAAACAGAAAACAGAAGAAATTAATTTTTATTGTAATAGCAAGAAATTTAAGACTGAGCTTCCAGAAAGATTACTATTTTTCACAGATGATTGAAGCTGCTTATATCGCCATCCAGGGAGTTGCAATTTCCTAAAAACACACTGCCAGTCTTCTCTTACTGTTTCATTATAGCCTGGGTTTGCCAACTACTTAACTACTTTTAAAATTTTATTTAGTATTTTCTGTATTTGGAATGCTGAATTATGAAAAGTAGGATATCAGTGTGTTAAATCTGTTTGCTAAATTATTACAAATATTTATTGAACTCTCCACTATTTACCAATATTCCTTAGATGATATTATATATAATGACATAGACAATGTGGTTTCTTCTCTGTTAGAATTTGTTTTTGTAAAAATGGGAAAGATTAGAAAGGTGCTTGCAATTACATTATCTCATTAAGGCAGGGTTAGTACAGTTTCAAATCCACTGCTTTAGTGTAGTGCTAAATAAAGAAAATTAAAGGTGTACTTTCAGCAAACTGTGGGCATTGGACTTCCAGCTATCACTGACTTTGCTTTAGAGTATCAATATTATCAGATGTGTAAAAATCCTGACAGGAAAGAAGCCTAAGGGAGCTAAAATTCTGAGGAATTTCATTTCAAAAACGCAGTCCAAGTCTTGCCTCGACACAACCATTTTCATGCATAGTACTTTCTTTTCTTAGTGGATGTTTTTCTTCTTAGAATAAGAAGAGAAAATACATTTAGGTTAATAAAGTCATAGTTGTATAAGCACAGTGAAGGAAAGGAAAAATACATGTTAGTTGTGAGTAAACAGCTCAAGGATTTATTTTATATGAAAGCTTTTGAAAATCTACAGGAATAATTTTCTAAATTGCTATTAAGAATATATATGAAATTAGGCAGTATTTGCAATTAACTTAATTCTAATGCTACATAGTCAAGACAGAAAATTCATCATTATTCCATCCAAAGGTACAGATGTGTTTCCACATTTTGTGATGAATTGTTTCTCACCACTGCATTAGTTTGGGCATATGTGCTGCTGAAGGAGAGCTACTAGAGGATATAATATATATATTGCTGGCAGTGTTTGTCAATTTTATTTCTCCATGAAATATCAGTTTTTGTTAAGAGAAATTGCTCTCCTAGGAGCAATAAAACTATTCATTGTCCCTAAATGCTATGGTGAAAATCTTTTCAACATCTCAGCCTTGGAAAAGGAACCTTTTAACCTGGGGACTTACGGGTTGAGATTAGAAAATACAAAAACACTGCACTCCTAGAAAGGACTTGGACTAGTGCTAGTGCCCCTCTAAAGCGTGTCTTCTGGCCCCTAACATAGGTGCTTCTCTGATTTCTACATCTGAAGAGGGCACAGGAGTTTATAAGTTGGGTGGTGAGATTGATGTAGGTCAATGAAGTTGACTTCAAAGTGCAGTGAGAATCCTGGAGGTGACAAATAAGCACCCAAAGAATTTTTGCCAGCTCCAGCATTAACTATCAGCTTCATGTAGTTGGATCTTTTTATGCTTAAGCAGGTAGGTATGGTCATTTACACACAAATGAGCTTTTCCTTCTGTTTTAAGATCATCTGATGTGGTAACTTAGTGTGTTCTGGAGCAACCCTTCCTTACTAACAGGCAAAGGAAATTAATTTAAGGCACATTCATGGTTTTGCAATATTGTAAAATACTTCAGGTTTTAGTGGTACAAAAAAATCAAACTAAAGGATTAAACTTTTAGTATGCCTTTTACATACACAGCACCAGGAGGAATAGCACTTTATCTTACTGAAGCAGATGGCCTCTAGGACCTCTTTCCCTTGTGAGCTTGCTGTTGAGACCTGTGTATTATACTCCCTGTAAAGATCCTGGGGAGGAACATTTCAGTTTTCTTAGTGTCAAACTGTTAACTTATCTAAGCATCCACTTCAAATTTGTCATGTACACAGGGAATTCAACTGTGTCGAGGAAGACACACAGGCCAAAATTTTAGTCATGTATAGTGCTATTAAGAAGTGCCCAGTTTAGAGATATTTATCTTCATAAGCTACTATCTCTTTATCTATACAACTCCAATTTCTATAATGCAAATAGAAGACAAATCTTAATGATAAAAAAGCATTACCTGTTAGAACTTTTAGATTTATGATAAATTGAATTTTGGAATATTTTTATTCAGTAAGAAATGTTGTGATGATAGAACATGTGCTTGATTTTTTGATCTGTTTATGAATATTTATTATCAAGACAGTTGCACTAGACTCTTTGCCAGCATGGTGATTTTCACCTAGGGATATGTGTTTTGAAACAAGCAGAGGAGAGAGTCTGAATCCCACTAAAAGCAGAAGAATAATGGTTAATCATTATTTAGGTTTGATTATTGGGTACAAGGAACAAAAATAAAAAATAACCTCTTTCTGAACATCAAAGAATTTGGGCAGAGTTGACAATAGTGACTCTTAAGGGCTCATTCCAGTGAAGCTTCATGCAGTCAGTTCTATCTTTCACCACCAAGACTTAAATGGAGGTCCAACATTCTGTAAGTTTAAGAAATTGAATTTCTTTGTGGCAGGTCAAGGATTTTATCCACATTCTGTCATAACTGATACTACTAAACTAAAAAACTGGTCTATGAACATATAGGCAAGTCCTTGAGGGACCCAGCCAGTAAACAGGGGAGCTGTGAAGCCTTTCTTTGGACTTACTTCAAAGATGCCAAGGCTTACCGCAGCCCAGAGAATGAAGTGAGGATCTGGTGTTTCCAATCCAAAAGGGAGTCAATGCATAAAAATAGTCCAATTACTTTAAAAAAGAAATCTTAAATGCTCTTTATACATGATAAATAAGCATTAAATAAGAAAAATGGATCGTGTTCTTTGTAGGCCACCTTTAACACTTCCAGCTCTTAAAGAGAATTTTGCCTTAAGAAATTACAAATCTACTGCATTTTAATGGCTTGTTTTCAGACAAAATATTTTTTGTTACCAGTTGGAATGCATTGGCAAATGTGTTACTGGACAAAGACTGAAAGCAGAAACTGTATTTAGCTGTTATGTGCTGAACAAAGGTACTAGAAGTGTTGTCTAATTACGTCAGAAAAACGAGAGGGTTTGAATCTTTCCTTTTCTCCAATTGGATGACTACCAGAAGTTGTATTAGGGGTAGTGCCAAAACAGAGTTCCAGACAGACTTCTCTCCTCAACTTCCTGAGTGGGAAGTTTAAGCCTTGCTTCCACTCTGACTTTTATGGGTCAAGGTGTTGGGTGCCAGTGTATATACAGTAAGGCACTATGAACAAGCTGGGATATTTCACAGGGGTTGGTTAGCCCCTTTCCTAAAACAAGCTCCTAGAGTTAAGGTGCTACCATATTCACAGCATGGCGAGAACAGCATTTCTCTGTCCTGGAATCCCACTGGGAGTCAGGGGCATAGTGATTTGCCTAGAGGAGGAGGAATCAGGGAACTGCAGGGCAATATCCCAGATCTGTGATGGCCACTAATGTACTACTTCTTGTCATCTGACAATATTTATCAGATGCATGTGACTCTCCAGGGTAGAAACCACCATGCTCACTGTGCCACCAGCACTGGCAAAAGGAAAGGATAACTTTTGAGACAACTCCTGCTCTTCTTAAAACAAAGACAACTCCCTCTTTGCCTTGTGCAAAAGAAGCTGATAAATATGTCTTTTTGTCTTTTCACTGTGCTTATTCAGAAACATGTAGGCACTGAACTGATGTCAATCTACTGTGTTTTAATGTCACTGTTGAGGGCAAGCAGTAAAAAGGAACAAGGATGAAAAAGCTTTTCCTTCAGTTGCTCATAACAGTGCCAGTGGCAAGTTCTGCTTTAATAGCAAAAGGAACATTTCTACATCCTGTTGAAGCAGAAAGAATATATTGCTGAGAAAAATAAATCAATTTAAATTATTTTAAATACCCTTCATTGTATTACTCATAGTCAGGCAGAAAAGGTGAAAATTAAGCTGTGTGTGATGGAAAAAGGATGTAGCTAAATATAGAAAGGTATGAATTATTTAAAGGCTAATGGATGACAGAAAAAAAAATCAACACAGTTGCAGATGACTTATGATCTGAGAATTTGTCTTACAAGGTTATATAACATAAAGAGAAGTAGTTGGGTACTAATGCACTAAAGTGTTGTGAAATGATAATGAATTAGAAGGAAAAGAAAAGCAAGTGACAAACCAACATATGTTCACTGGGGTGAAGGCTGTGCTTCTAGCAAGTCACTGCTTTAGCCACAAGCGTTTAAGCAGAGGGCACTGATGGGTCCCAAACTGTGCCTTTGAGGCTGTGTCAGCCTCTGAGCAATATATCCTGTGGGAATCTGTGGTCCAAGGATGCCTACTTGATTGAGGGTTTTCAGTGGCAGTGTAGTGCTGGGCTCTCCCCATCCTGTGTGGCCTGCAGTCCTTCCCCAACACCTCTCTGACCATGTGAGATGCCATGGCCAAGAGGACAAAAGTAGAGGCAGCTTTGTAATTGGCTGTAGCTTCGTTCCCTCACGGTCAGTGAAGAGAAGGGCTGCTTCACTCCATAGCACACAGAAATGTTATTGCTGTTGAACCACTTCCCAGCTGCCTTAAGCTACCTGGGACTGTTTCTGCCAGGATGCTGCAGTCAGCACATCCAGAAGGTTGAGTGAAGTGAAAAAATTGCTGCCATAATAAAGTGCCTATAAGGCTAATGCAAAATCACTCACACAGCAGTTTGTGGAGTTAGGGAGCTTTATCCTGCCAGGAGGTACAGGAGTTTCCCCATTGCCCCCAAACCTTCAAAGCTATGTAAGCCCTTCATTGAACATAGAAAATTTTTTCTTATGTTTGCCAAATTACAACTGACTGCAGTACAGATGCTTTAACAACATGCAGTCTAACTAAAGATGCCAGCTTTGTTTCATCTTAGTGTGAAAATAATAAATTATTATTCAGTAAATGGAAGTTTAAACATTCAAGTGTAATTTAATGAGTGGTGTTACAGCATAGCAATCTTAAAACAATCAATTAACTAAAATATATTTCATCAGACAGATCAGAGAAGATTAATTAGAAAGGAGTCCTTGTGTCATATGCCTAACTGTAGACAGAAGAAAATATAAAATGTAAAAAAGACAATAAAATGCCTCACATTGCCCTATGCAAAGGCTGTATGTAAGAATGGAACTTACCTAACAACATGCATTTGCATGCATGTATGTTTGATTTTGATGGGTCTATTTATCAAGTGAAAACCTTAGGCAAACAGATGCCTCTAAGTATAACTAAAACTAAAAAAAGTGGTTTATTTACATCTAAATCAATGGCCTTAATCAGAGACCACAAGTAAAATGTAATGTATTGCTCAATGGGATTTGCCACCATGACTCAGCTGTAAGGAGCTGCCCTTGTTACAGACAATTTTGTTAGGGAGAATGTGATATGATGTTGCCTACATCTGTCTGTCTACTTTAGATGGTTGCTCAGGGGCTACTAAAGATGAGGGATGGCTAGCTTGAACATTACACTGATTTGATTTGTGCTGTTTTCTTTTTCTGAGATATACACAGTTCTTAACTTCATGCTAAATCATCAAGCCTTTGGCTATAACAGACATATCCTGAGCTGTACCTGTGCTATCAGCAATCACATTAATTGGAACCCAATAGCAGTGTATAATGTGGACACGCTGAGAGAAACGTGTGCACATTTCAGATCATTATCCACACACTTTGGTTTTGCTTTCTGTACAGTAAGGGACTGACTGCACTTCCTGAACTTCCGAGCCTACATCAAGATTATGAATGTGTGGAGCACCTGAGGGAGAAGAAAGGAACAACGCCACAGTGCTAAGAAAATTCCCTGACATACTGAAGAGTTATAAATGTGTGTGAAGGACATTCAAAAGTAGAATAACCTTGGCTAACATTTTCACACTCATGTAGGTATTTCAGAAGAAGGATAGTGATGAGTATGGGAACAATGATGAGCCAAAATGACAAAGTGTCAATAAACCCTCAAATTTGGCTTTTTAAAGGTCAGAAAGTTTTTAACATTAGAACATCGAAGGACTGGAAAATGGTGTAGCACATGCCATAAATCTTCTAGCAGATGCCTGCAGAAAGCTATTAAAAACCCTCAGTATTACAACATACATATGATTGAATTTCAGTGAATCATCATTTTATAGTAGCCATGACATGAAATTTCCATCTTCCTCTGAAACTGAAGGTTGAGAATGATACACTATTTTACATTGCCCTGATACTTATATAGAATTCTGAAAATATCATGAAAGAAAGCAGAAAAATAAATCAGGCATGTTAAAAGATTTGTATGATAACAGGGAAACCACTGTTCTGTTATATAGAACAATGTTCTGTTATACATACTTAGTAAACTGGAAAAAAAACCCCCACCTTAAATTAGTTTTATCCTTCATTCCATTAGTGTAACAATCAAGACTGCCTTGCTTTGGCTGCTGTAGCTTCATATCTAACGTACCTAGCTTTAAATTCTTCTGGCTGGAAGTATAACTGGTCATCTAGAAACAGTGTTAAACTTTCCTACATCAGGAGATTTCACTTGCCAGCTGACTTCTGTTTTACCTGTGCTAAATCAATAGCTATACATCTTGCAATTAATAATATTCCCATGGGATTGGTAACCAGCTTTTTGCAAAATAAGGGAGTCAGATCCTATTGTGAATAACAAGTGCATGAGGTATACAATATGCATGACATGCCTAGTTTAGAAAGTAACTATTTTTCAATTAAATAAATTAATTGTACCATCCTACTTGGATACCAAAAAAAGTTTATTGAAAGTATGAATCATAAAACCATTACATTCATAGCACAGAAGAGTGAAGGGAGAAAAGATTATTGTGTTACTGGCCTTTAAGGATGGAAGGTAGGGACTATGGTCCATTTTCTGAATTTAACACTGAATTCTGATGTCCCTTGGGACAACTCTTGTAATCTCTGCACCTAGTACCCTTTCTTGACCCTCAGAGATGTTTGACATCAAGTTAAATGGACATATTTTAGGGTCTCAGTTCTAACACTTTAAAGCTATTTTGGTGCTCAGGATACAATAATAATACCACCAGTGTCAGAAAATCTGCACTGCCTTCTTGTGATTACATGTCCCAGATGACCTGGTAGATATGTGAATGTAAACCGTGTACGTGAATAGAATATCAAAACTTGTTTATTCAGAGAGGTTGTTTGCCCTAAACTTGAAAACACAAACAGGAAACTAATAATGACAAAGTTTACTTAAGGCTCCCTCACCCGGATTAAACAGTAAACTGGGGATTATGATGAGATAGTCCAAAAAACCAAATGTCATCTTGAAAAGAAGCATGAAAAGGGAGGGGACTCACACCTTGGAGATTAGCTATATATATTACAAATTTGGTGTTCATTAACATTTTATGTTTGTCTCATGTTGTTATTTATCTGACTCAATGTTGCTACTGTATCCTGAATGTGTAGTTCAGAATAACTACACATATGTTGGATAATTATGTGTCTTTAGTAAATCAATAAGCTTTGTCCATTCCACTTCCGACTGTTTCCCTGTAACATGCCTGGTGGTATTGACCCTTACAACAACAATAAAAAATTTGGAAACGACACAGAAGGCTCAAACAAAAGAATAAAAAAGCTTAAAAATAAAAGCACAAGGGACAAATTTCTTTGTAAGTTATGACCAACTGCACTTACACAGCTAAAATATGCTGTTGACAAAATTTACTGTAAAACTCCTTTTTGTTAGCTGAAATATGCTATCAACTAGCAGTCAGGAGAGCATATGATGTGTCTTGCATCTGATGTGGAATTTTTATGTCAGTTTAGTTTCTGAGAGTATGAACCCCTGATAGCTAGGGTAGCATAAATCACTGACACAAGTATTTGCATGCTAATGCTTTGGTTTTATTTGGTGTGAACTTGAGTCAGAACTGAAAGCTCTAGGGTTTGGGTTCTTTCACTCTCAAGATTTAGCAAAAGGTTTGGAAATTGTTTTCCATAAAATAATAGGAATTTGGGGCATTTCTATTATAGAAATTGCAAATGTTATTTTTTCTGAAAAAAGCTGATGTTTTATGTTAGGGGAGCTGGAATGAGTGAAGGCCTATGGTAGAAAAAATAAAAATCATCAACATGTCTGCAACAGCTCAATCACAATTACTATGACACAAACTTCAGAGAAAAGCCAGACTTCCAGAGATGAACAATCCACAGCAATCACATAAAAAGCCTGCTACACCCCAAACTTAATCACAGGTACTGATAATAGCAAGAAGGACTGAGAGTGTTTGCTTTCAGTAATGACCATGGCTAGAAGAATGCACTGCAGGAGAGCTGAAAGGTGTGTACTGGGGCAAGTATCATGCGGCACATTTTCATTGCAACTGTGTCCCGCTCATTCTCTTTTGTATTGGAAGGAGAACACATGACAAGCTTTATTTTATACCGACAAAATTCTACATCAATAGACAGGTATCTGTTACCTACTAGTAGACCCAATGCTGCACAGTGCTCAGCACCTATTGTACAGTGTGTGTGTAAATCTGGGGTGTTCAAATCATTGTATCTTCTGTGCCTCATATCATTTAACTAAATAACAGGCCCTTGTCTTGGTTTTGTTTTGGCTTCCCAGCCCCTGAGCTGCCCCTCCTTCTCCCTCCGCTCCTCAAAACGGGGAGGGGGAAGAAAAGGGAAAAAAAAAACTTGAAAGAAACTGAATTGAGTCAGAGTACACATGTATTTTTCTAAATGCTTACAATTATACATACACAATGTGCACCCAATATCGGAAAACTTCCAGGGGAAAAGGAAAGGGGAAAGGAAAGGGGAAAACAGGGACAACAAAGGGACAAAACAGAACAAATAGGTACTACTAGACACCCCCACCCATCCCCCAAGCAAACCATTACAATGAAATCTTACCAACGACTCTCAGAAGAAAGCCATCTCTTCCTCACTCTCTCTCTCATGTCCTCCCTCTGATCTCCTGTGTGGCTCCAACAAGGGACCAAGAGCAGCAAAACTCCCTGCTCCCAACCCTGACCAGAAAAAGAAGACAGGCAGCTTCCTATCTCCTTCTCTGATATCCCCCTCGTTGGGGGAAAAAAACCCCCAACAACAGGTGGGGAATACCTAGGAGATGAGCCTTTCCCTAGTTACACCTGGTTACCAGGGAAGGCCTGGGCCAAAACTATCACAGCCCTAGTTATACCAAACCTGGAAGTTCTAACAGACATGTCACTAAAGTCCCAACAATCTTAACTACCTAAGAATTACAAGACATAATCATCATGAAGCTCAGCCTGAAATGTCTGGGTATGATAAAAATGAACAAATAAAAAATGGAGAAGGTATAGTTCCACATATAGTTGGACTTTTTAGACTCGAGTGGTCCATCAAGATGTACCAGTTACTTCTGTTTGTCTGAAAATCTTATTAACAGTGTATAATGCTTTTCTTGTTACTTCTATTGTTTTAGATAAGGCTGGTAAGTCTGGGTCATAATAAGGTCTTGTATAAAAATGACCTCTTCATATTCAACAGATTTGGTCCCATGTTTAGCTCATCTGTGTAATAATATATATGTTTATATAGGATGTATTTGTAATAATCTCTTTGCTCCAGGCAGCACAAATTGTCAAGGCAATAAAAGTGAGCAAGGTGGAATGTACCCCTGCTCACACCTCTTCAGCAGATTGTTTCCTGCAGCTCAGCTCCTGGAATAATGCTAGATGTGAGTAAATCCATTGAGGGCAATCAAAATGCACAGTTATTACTCAAGGCAGGAAAAAAAAAGGAACCTGCCCAGACCTCTGACATCAGCATTTAGCCTGATAACCACCTGCATTGCAGAAGCTGATATATAGGGAGCTGATATATAGAAGCTGATATATAACTAAATAATTATGTTTGGAATTACTATATGAAAGGTATGGATACTCTGTTGCCAGACACTTTGTATAATGACTCTATATTAGTTAAGAATTTTTTTTTTCTTATGAAGCTACTGGTTCAGAGCCTTCGGCATGTGTATCACCACATCTCATTAAAGCTGGCACCATAACCAATGGTCATATTCATCCATGGTGTCAGCCTGTTATGAATAAAAATTTTGCCGGGTATGCTGTGAACTTTTTAGGGAACAAAGTAGGTATAATTTTATTAATTTATTTGAAATTATTGGACTTAGAAGCTAGTCTCAACAATTTTTTTTCCAGAAGCTTTTACTAAGTAAGTTCAAGATCTTATGTTGAATTCCTCTCAGATAAATTTCTTCCCTTGTGTTCCATTTCACTAAAGTGAGAGATTCCATTTTATGGTAAGCTAACTAATTTACAAATTTATTTAACTATCTGTAACTCCCTAAATGAACCCAGCATTTTCTTTGCCCAGTTTCTTATCAATTGAAAGGCCAGATGCATTATCTCACTTCCAGTTCCATTGAAGTTAGAAAGGGGATTACATTTTAATTCCTGTTTGCCATCAGTGCAGCAGTCCTGAAGGATTAGAAGTCCAGCTCTCCATTTATTTGTTGTACTCTGGTTATTGCCCACAGTTTGGAAAGAACTTCTGCAATACCCAGTACTGCAATATGGTTCCCCATTCAAGTGTTAGCTAGCCTATCTTGGACTCAATTACCATTTGACAAAATTAAATTGGAAGTGTTGAGTTTTGGGTTTTATTTGAGAATAGTGGAAATAAAGTGACTTTTTGCTGCTCAAAACTAGGGAAATCTTATAAGGACAGACTACCTCTCTTCTTTTTTTGTGTTCAGCTAAAAGATTAGCCCTTGGATTACAATGTTTGGAAGCAGAACTGCTTGAGTGATTAACAACAAAATGCATTGCTAATGGGTCTTGAAACCTGGCTCTGTCTGTAGCCAGTACTTCAGGATTCCTCCCAGGGTTGTTGTCCTGTACAGAGATCTCATTACTTTCTGGCACATCTGCAAGGGTGGAAATGGAGAATGCTGAGTTTTGCAGTTGTTGTTCAAAATACACTGAGACTTTTCAGCCTGGTAGTGAATCAGACATTTTCACTCCTGGTGTTTCTACCCACACTTCTCTTGTATGCATTCCTGTCCATACTCCCACTTTGACTTGCTCACCTCCTGCAAAACTCTTCTAAATCCTACAAGCTCTTGTTAGCACTCCAGAAATAAGGTTGTGTTTTGCAGTTTGTAGTTGTCCCATAAAAGCGCAGAAGATAAACTTGAGCACTGGAGATGTCAGGCTTTGCAGCAGGAAACTTACAGCTGTAAAGGACTCAGTTACAGCTGCTCCATGGTAAAAGGTGAGCAGATAGAAGCTTCCTTTGCCCACATTTCAATTCTGATAGACATGACCTAGCTGGGTCTGTGATGCAGAATATCTGTGACATATCAGGCTGAGGTTATGTTGACTTGATGTTAGAAGGTCACTTGAGAATATGGATTTTAAAATAAATAACTGTGTTTTCTTTTATGTGTGCATTTTAAATTGCTTTCTTGAGGTTTTAAAATACTTCAGGTACAAGAATAATTTATAGTTTTGTTTTCACTTGTGTTACTGTCCATTCAACCTTATTAAGAAGCCTAGGGATATTTGCAATTTCGTGTTGGGAATTTTATCAAACTGAACATTTTTGTGCAATTTAGCACTGAAAAACAGAAAAAAGAAACTAGATAGGTGGGAAATTCACCTCCACCTCTTTCTACCGGAAAAGCCAAGTTTTGTTGTGATTTCTTTGCACATGGTTCCTCTGCTGCCTCTTGTTCATTTTTTTTCTCCATTGCTGTTCAAATAAGGTTGATACTGAAAACACATCAGGAATTCAGTCTTGCCAAAGAAAATCTTGACTGCTCTGAACAGGAACTGGAGTTTGCATGGCCATTTATCATTGGGTTAGCAATCATGAAGTAGGGAGTGCTTAATTTCTACCAGTAAAGTCACTACCACTGGGAATGGTGGTGTGTGGGAACAGCACATTTTATGCCTTCTGGGTTTCTGACTCTGTTGTGCCATGAGCAGAGGTGGCTCATGGTCTCTGGTGTGCTGTACCCTTGAGGTAGGCAAACTGGTGGCCTCTGTCCCCTCCTCCTGAAGCCCAGCCTCTTGCCTTTGCCCACATCAAAGACCAGCTGTCAGCTGCTTCCCTGGTCAAGCTTCCTGTGAGCATTTCACCAACTGGCAGTCACTGTGAGGATGTGCTCATTTCCAGAGCAACCTGCTCCCTCATTGATATTTTTTTGAAAAATCATCAAATCAGAAAATTCCTTGTGTAAGCTGGATCTGTTTTCTCTTTTAATGCAATTACATGAGCTTCAGTGCAGGGATCTTTATTGGTTGCTGGCAGTGTTTTCCTGCAAGGGATTGTGTCTCTGCCAAAGTCATATATGAGCATGACACAAATTATCATCCTGAGTAAAGTTGTGTATTGCATTATATAACCCCTTAAAAGAAAAAGAAAGAGCAACAGCTAAAGCAGCACTTATATTTATGAGCAGTATTTCATGGTTTTAGTTCCAGTCAGGCTGTAACACTTCTCTAATACAGATGCTTAATCTGCTCTTTATTTTCAAGAAAGCCATGCTAATGTCATTCAGTAATTCTCATTTCAAATCCACCAGTACATACTCCCTAGTCCTTTGGATGAGCACTGTGTTAAATGTTTTTTTTTCATAAATCTTTCCTTTCAGATGATGCATAGAATGAGCCAAAATTTCTATTTTTTTCTTTTTCTTTCTTTCTTTCTGTGTGTGTGTGTGTGTGTGTATGTGTATTATGGTTTTGTTGGAATTTTTGTTGGAAATGGTGGACTCAACAAGACTGGCTGGTGTGTAGAGCCAGAGGGACAGCCACCCTGCAGGTTACCATAGCTGCTGTGTTTGCTCTAAAGAAAGAAAGCAGCCAATAGCACCGTGCTAAGCTGATTTGGGTATTCACAAGTTTCAGTATGGTGACTGGGTGTACCATTACTCTCTCCTCTTTCTCTGCCTCCCTAGGAGGTGCCAGGGAGCTGAAGGACCCTATTTTTGGGCTCTTCAGTACCTGATGACACTTAGGGGTTTCCATACCCCAATTGCATGTCAGTGTCCATTTTTGGATTTAACTTCTCCAGGATGTTCCTCATTCAGTCGTTGTGGTCAGTGGGTTGATTAATGAAGAAAGCTGCTTGCCAGTGTATTTAAATATCACTCCCCACCTTGAACTTTTTTAGCAGTAAGTGGAAAAAGACACAAAGATTTTTGGATTTTTACCTATAAGGGTTTTCTTACTATTTACATGCCATTGCTAAATGTTTGCTTAAAATATTTGAAACATTTGCAGTGGACTTAGTGCTGCTATCAAAAATTTAATTACTTAAATATAGAAAATTAATTTCAAAATATCTGAAATGCTTTCACTGATAATACAGAGCACAAGAGAGTGGCATCCTACATATAATCAGCAAGGGGAATACTGATGCTATCAATCCAGGTAGACGTTCATATTTTGAAACTTAATGAAAAATGATGATGATTATAGCTTCATGGAAAAAGAAAGACTTCTCCTTTATTTAGATCAAATGTACCAACCTCTGTTTAACACTCAGAATCATTCCACAGCAATTTTCATGGAAGTATTTGAATTTTATTAAATATGATAAGGAGTATTGCTTTTCTAAGTGTGGTTTTGCTCATTCTTTTCCCATTACCACATGTAAATACTGAAATTCATTTGCAGTACTTTAGCCAAGCTCTCTACATGCTGTACAACTATTAATATCCACTTCAAGGAGAAAGAAGGATCAAGAACACAGGACTCAGAGTTTCTCTCAAAGCCAAAGCATCATTGCTTATTCAATAGAGAGACAGCTGACAGAACTTCTACCAAAACAGCTGTGTCTATAAAACTCAGGTTTATGTGTACATTATTTTAGAAGTGGAAAAGCTGACAGATTCTGCAATAGGCAGTGGCTGAAGAGGAGTCATTGACCAGACAAATAAAACTCCATACATCATTTAGTTCTCAAAGTACAAGGTGACTGTGCTAAACCATTAGAATAGATGACAGCTAGACTAGCCTCCACACAGCACTTCGTTGCTTCTGCAGTGAAGGGTTCATCTGATTTCATTACTGTCTCAGGATTCCCTGTTCTGCAGCAGAGAGAAAAGTTTGGCTTTTCTTTGTATGCACATGTCTGAATGTTCTTTATTCCTGGTGATGCTCGTCATGGATACCTCAGCATCCTGCAGTAATGCTTTATGTGTCCTCTCTCCTAAGGCACTTAGCAAGCCAGAGAAGAGTATACAGTGATGCAGAGCTTTTCCACATCAGCTCCAGGAATCAAATTCCCAAGAAAGTGTTCTCAAGCAAATTTATACCTAAATCTATATATTGGTGGAGTGGATTCCTGAGGATGGGGCTGATGAAAAATGGCATAACATAAAAGGGGAAGAGTGTTTTATGTCTAGTCTGTTGCTAGTAAAATATGTGTGAAAATCCTCATCTTACTGATTGTGGGAATCCAGCGTCCCTGATTTAAGTGTATAATCAAGACAAAGATACAACTTGAAACTGCTTGCTATTTCTACAAGTTCCAATGACACCTCCACACCAGAATCCAGCCCCCAGCACACCCTCATCCCTTAACACAGATATTTCAATTGGGCACTGACTAATTCCATCCCAAGGTCACTCACTCCTTTGGGGCCATAGAATCTCACATCTTTTTTGCATCAGGGTCACGGACAGCTTCTGAGAAAGGGTTTAGGGAAGCTTAGTGCATATACCATTAGCTGGGGTGCTCTCCTGGTTAATAAGACTTCACATGCCTCCCTGACCATGTACAGCACCTGTAACCTCATGGTCAAACGTCAAATTGCTAAGCTTAGTCCCTAAGAGGGGTCAGACATTTCCGTTTTCACTGAGTGTAGGTGGAGATAGTTGCTGAGCTCTCCACTGTGAACATGGCTCTTGACAAGTGCTAAAGATATGTCATGTGCTCCTCATTGCTCTATCTCTTAAAGTCACTGCTGTGTCAGATAAGTCAGCCAGTGCTGGTCATCGTGTCAAGCATATTTACATACCAGAGCGACTTCAGGAAAAATTAGAAGAAAATTTACATCCTTAGCTGAATTTTTATATGTTTGATCTTATCTAATAGACTGTAATCTCTCCCCAGGTTCCCTGGTATGTCTGGTTCCCTCCAGGCAGAAATATGCAGGCCAAGACTGCACCTGAGCACTTGGCACCTTTCACTGACATGCTCACCCACACTTTGGGGGAGGAGGACAGAGTACTGGGAGCTTCTTCTCCTCAGAATGCAGTGATGCTGCAAAGATACAGAGTGAAATGGCTTGTGTGATCTTTTATGGTAACAGAGTGCTCTTGCTCTGACAGAACACTTGAAATGCAGAATGTGTGGTTGACAAAAACTGGAGGGAGCATGTGAGGGTGACGGGGTGCAGGTGTGTGTGTGCCTGGCTGCAGGGGGACACCCTGCACAGAGAAAAGGCCATGCTCACTCAGCACTGATGCCCTTGTGGGCTTGCTGAGGAGATCCTTTGCTCATGCTTAGCACTGCCAAGGCAGAGGCTGGCACAAAGTCCACCACTTTTTCTGGAGCATGGAAGCCTTAGTGAGGCGCCCACTGCCTCTTAGCTCTCCAAACAGGAACAGCACCTGCAGTGTTTCAAGCATTCCCCTCCCTGCCCTCACCCTGCCCACAGTCCATGTTGGAGAGGGACTCTGGCATGTGTGAGGCCCCATCCTGGCGGCCAGTGAGTGCTGGAGGTAATTTCATCCAGTGATGGTGCAGCTAGATATGGGGTTTTTTTACAGAGTTATTTTCAGTCACACTCTGTAACCTAAACTGCCAGACTAATCTGTCTAGAAAGAGGAATCCTTCTGGAAACTGGCCATTGTGAAAATGTCTACATATCTGTGGAAGGCATAATTTTTTTTTTGTCACTGAAATGAGGGTGTACAGTTGTGGTACAATCCTGATGTACTCATAGGCAAGGCAGAGCTGGAAAGTTTTCAAGTGAAAAGTTTACCTAAAGGGCACAATTGCTGATGTGTAGAAAAATGTGACAATTGGATCACAGTATTTTTTGCTACCTCCCAAAACAAAATTTAACAACTCTTATTGAAACTGCAAAAAACCCCCAAACAAGCAAACAAGGATCTAGTAATAAAACCAGCAGTCCAAACAAAGCTAGACAGACACAAGTGATATTTTTTACTAGCAGCTTATAGATGGCTGAGGAAACATTGTGCCATCCAAGCAGTCAGTAAACGACATTTCTTTCAAAATAACATCAGCAATTAATAACACTTTTTGGTTTTCAAGTAAGAGCAGTGCCAAAGGAAATAATGCAAACTGCATGAGAAGAGTTTAGTTAATATCCCACAACACTATCTTCCCAAGGAGACTACAGAGACAACAGCCATCTTTATTAATTAATTGTGTAAAATTATCTGCTTAGTTAAATGGATGCAATTAAGAGTAATGTCTTGATGTCTGTCTTTTAAAGTCCTTTTGCTGCTTTAAAATAATTAACTGGGACAAGTTTTCCACTGAAAAGACCAGTAGTTTGTTTGACCAAAATGTCTGAACAAAAAGTTTCCAAGAGATTCAGCATTTAGCTTGCTGACTCACATGGACAGAATTCAGTCAGTAACAGGAAAATCGACCTTCAGATAGTTCTATTAGCTAGAACTCACACACAGAGGAAAAATTAAGTGGAGCTTTTTTCATATTGAGGCTTATTTTGAGTGACACTGAAACTGGTTGTGTTGACACATAATTCAAGTTTTAGAGGAGTGCAAGAAAGCAAAGCTGTGAACATGTACATTTAAGTAAAGGTGAAGAACCAAGGAATAAAAAAGTTAAAAGGCAGCTTTAGATTTATGATGTTATTTAAATCAAATCCAATCAGTCCACAGTCTAGAATATTTAATCAGTGCTCCAGCAGTAGGGATATTGCCTGCTCCTGGATAAAATGAAACTCATTTGTTCCTTCCAGTTCCATGCAAGCTGCATCATTCTTTGCCCTATATGATTTCTGATAAGACACTACTGGCACACTGTTCCATCTCCAAATATTGCCTGTGGTTCAAGGTTTTTTTTTTCCTGAGGAGTGACATAAACCATCCATGAGGTGAAATACAGACTCCTGTAGATTTGAACAGAAACTAGTGGTTCTGATGATTCTGATTTTCAAATAATGGATCTGAATGTGAAGGAAGACTTCATGTGTTCTCAGTCAGTACCACTAGCACACAGTCCTCTCAAGGCTGTACATAAGGTTTCTTGCCATACCTCTAGTGCATCTGGGAATACTGGCACCCTTCCCTCCCCTCCTGCATTTTCCCCTTCTCCTTCTCCAAAAATCCCAACACTCAAACTCAACTTATCATAACAGCCATAAAGAAAAGTAGTAGCAGGAGTCAGTTCCTGAAATCTCTGTCTAAAACTAGTGAATTAGCACTATTGCTGCATTACTGGTCAGTAACATTTAATTCTGGAGTTTTTTAGGCTTTAAGCTTCAGGTGCTTCTCTGCAAGAGGGCAGAGGCACTTGTGTAAGGATTCCAATGACTTTACTCTGGGTAATGGTGTTTGCTGCTATTCTTTCTCCTCAATGAAAGCAATAAATTCCCTGAAAATGAATATGTTGTTCTGAAACAAATTTGTGCTGTATTCCAAATCTTCTCCTAATGGCTAATAGTGTGGTCATAGGCACTCTGATTTTGTGCAGCTGAGATATCTTCTGTGTGAATGCCAAATCTTGCCTTTATACAAAAGCTTCACTGCTGGTGTCCAAAAAATGACAACCTAGCCATTTCTTTCTCCACTGTATGCATTCAAAATGAAATTTCCCTTTGATGATCTGTGAGCTGGAACATGTTCCAACATGGGTTACTGAATGCTCTACTCATCCACCCACTGTGTGAAAAACTGCCAGCTCCTGACAACTGCTTGCAGAAACTTGTTTAGAGATTCTCTACAAATAAAATAATGGATGTTATAATTTACAGTTTCTTTTTCTCATTAAAGAGGTTATCTAACAGAATATAGAAATATTCTCATGTTTTCCTTGCAAGTCTTCTTACTCTTCGGTAAAGAAAAATCTCTTCCCTGCTCACTGGCAAACTGGATCACCACTTTCTTTTCCACTGCTTCCACATTTGGATGGCAAACTAGTGGTTCCATGATTCAGCTGTCTCAGATACTAGTGCACTGATTTTTTATGGTTCAATCTCTCTTGACCAAGGAAAAATGGTGAAGTTCGCAAAGTCAAATATTCTGTTCAGCTTGTGAAAATTTAATTTGTCTTCCACAATTTTTCAAAATACAGTGATCTTTCCCCCCAGAATTCCAGCACACAAAGGATTTGTAAAAATGAACTTGATGTGAGGGTAAATTATAATGGTGCATTGAAGTAAGTTTTTGCTTACAAGACATCTATGCCATTTGCAGCAGAAGCTGTAGAGAATGAGAAAAGCAATTATAACAAAAGGAAGAACTGTTTCATGTTGGTATTCTCTGCAAAGTTCACAGAAATTCATGGAATTGCTCAGAACAGAAATAATCAAGGTGCATACATCCCTTAAGTATAATGGTGATGGGTAAGGGAGAAAAGTCCATGAAAAAAAGGAAGTCTTCTTAGCAGGGTTTGGATGGCATGTAACAAAGTGAAATAAAATTTGAGCAAGGAGTAGAAAAATATGGAATACCTGCTTCTTGAACAATCTCTGTTCTCTTTCTCCAGTACATCATAGGACACATTGAGAAACAGCGGGCAATTAATAAGATGGCACTGTTATATGTATGCATGTGGGAGTGAAATTACAGTTCTACTTCAGCAGTTCCAGAATTTCTTAATATCTGAATACAATTTTGCAAATGTTAGGGTCTTTTTTCAACAATTTCTCCGTGTGATACATATATCTGATTTAAGGTTTCATCCTAATGGGATTTAAAAGCTACTTAGTAATGTCCCTTGAGTCCTTGTAGTTCCAATTTTCCTTTTTCTCTGTGAAACAGGATGAGCTGAAGCAGAAGAGTGTTCGGTATTACAGAACGTTTAACACTAAAATGGAAAATAGTAATCAATAATTTAGGGAGATATTGCAATAACTACAAGCATTAGATACATAAATTCACAGAAAAGTTTAAGAGTTAAAATAATTGTTGGGATAAATGACTCTGTAAACAAGCACTTAAACAAATGAAATATTCAGAGTTAGTTTCAATGAAGGACCAGTGGGAATATTAGTGAAGCCACTGTTTCAGACACTTGAATCGAAATTCCTTTATAAATTCTTGAATAATATTTCAGCTGGAATTCTGAGCGAGGGTTACACTTTTTTGATTTAGATTAATTAACCTGCTGCTTTATAAAAATATAAGAATATGATTCTCAGTTAATGTCAATATTTTATCACACCTCTAGATTAATGTTTGTATAATTTTTAATATGGCAATTTTAATTATTAAAAAATTAGAAACCCAGATGGAATTACAAAACAGCAACAGATTACTTAATGACTTTTGGCTACTGTGATAAATAGAACATGCCACAGAATATATCGAAGCAGACACCAAGGAGACACTAACAGCCATTAGTATGTAGAAGATTTCGTCTTCAGATAGCAGTTCTTACCAGACATAAGCATATGTCTATCAATCTTATTAAATAAACCCAGAAAGTCTTCACGTTATAGTCCATAGCATATGACATCATGGCAAAAATCTAAAGAAATATACTCTGGTGCTTCTCATAGACCAGTGAAATCTACGATAAAATAACAAGAGGTGGACAAAAAGTGAAAAAATTGCTATTATTTTATGAAGAAGTATGACATGTAAGTTAGTTTGCAAATACTAACAAACATCCTACAGCTGTGCAAGAGGGCCTTAAAATGAAAGTAATCAAAATACCAGATTTTGTCGCATTTGTGTAGTCGTGTTACAAATATTCTGTCAGCTCCACTGCCCGACACATATTACATACATGGGTAAAAATGTGAGTGAATCAGATGGGTTGCAGACCTGTAAACTCATAATAATATAAATCTCTTTTACTTATATGAAATATCCCTTGAACTTATTGCAGTACAATGCAGATTTTTTGTAAATTTCTTAGTATAATATGCAAGATGTGCTCTGAAATAAAAACTATTCCAAACAGGATTCCAGAAGCTCTACAATTGATTCATTTGGCCAACGAACCCTAGATGATGACATCCAACATTCCTAGAAAAACTAATGATAATTATTGCACACCAAATACGTGCCTAAATGATGTGCACTGATACCTTTTTATTTAATAAAAATAAGTGTCACCATATATATGTGCATACATTTGGTTATTGCTATCAGAATTAACAGCCTGCAGTTTAAACCCAGCTTATTAGAAACAGGGTTCAGCAGACCCACACAAACTGAAATGAATACTTGCCACAGGCTTTTCACCAGGCTTCAAGCCAATGTGTTTGTTAGTACTTTCAGATTAATACCAGTTAGATTTTGAACAGTTTCAATCTCATGCTAGATGATTTAAACCAGATGAAAATAGAAGTGTTTTACCCCCCAAAAAAGAATACAGAAAATATAGTATTGTAGTATTTACTGAACAAAACAACAAGTAAAAATCATTAATCCTTTTTTTGTTTGTTTTTAAACATCATAAAGTAATCAAATTTAGGCCATACAACCATCAACAAGAAATGTAAATAACTGTACTATTAAGGTGGTAACTACAGCTTTTTTAAACTGCTCAAGATCCAAACCCACAGATGTTGATTCCTCACTTTAAAATCACTCAAGTGACTTGCACAGTATGTTAAAAATGCTGTAGTCAATGACTGCTATGAAATGTACATACAATACCTGAATTTGATATTTTAGTATCTCAGGCCCAGATCATAAAAGTATTTAGGTTTCCACTCTGCATGAAAGCTCTGGGTCTCAGTGTATATTAACCCCTTCCATGAAAGGAGTAACTGTTTTCGATGGTGGAATTTATAGTCTCATCTTTCCCCATATAGGGAGGGAAAGGGTCAATATTACAGAACGAGTGGTTCCAATAGGCAGAAAGTTTATGGCACTGCAACTACATGAACCACCTTCCCTACACAACATAAAAATATTCTAATATTAAGGATTATTTTACAACTCAGTGGAAATATGCAGTAATGCAATCCATTTCCTTTGTCTGGATGACAAAAATGCAGTTTTAACAGTCACAAGAACCCGCCTTGTGTTAGCTATAAAAAAAAATATATTTATATATATATTTATGCAACTACTATGTGCATTAAACAAAACCACTGTATGAATCAGCAGGGTTCAATAACACTTGTATCTGAATCTCTGGAAGGGATGCATTGAAGTCTGTGGTGCTTCTCAGGAAGGACTCACAATGAAATGGCAAAGGATAGAAACCCATTTATTTTAAATATTTTCATTTTTTCATATCACATTGACTAAGAAATGGTCCATAAGCTCTCTGGCAGCTAAAAGGATCTGTTGTCTTTACTTCATCTTACTGCTGAGAAATGAAAGATAAAACAAACTTAGTGGACATTGAAGCTGAAAATCAGACCAACTTCATTGTGAACTTCCAGGAAATAATTTCATCATTACGAAAATTCTCTGTTCTCTGCATTTCTTACCAATTTGTATATCATGAGTTGTTTAGAATGTTCAGCAATGTACAAGAATCATTGTGCTACTCCTGGAAAACATTTACATTGTGATTCACTCAGTTAGGTTGGTAGGTTAATTTAGAATTGAAAAGTGTGTGTATTTCACATATAAATACTGGAAAATTAATTTTTTTTCTCCTTTGCCTGCATTGAGATACTTTTCTCAATCACCTGTGAACACTGATCAGTGCCCTTTGCACTGAAATGGTACAGATTTGTCCCTCTGTCTTTGAGATAACAGAGAAGAACACTTAAACCAAAGGGCAATACCCTTGTGCACCAAAGCTTTATTGTATTTCTGATTACTGTGCATCCCCATACCTAAAGCCAATAACATGGCACTTGTGCCATAGTTCTGAGACCGTAGGTGTCCACTGACAAGTGTTCTGCATGAACCATTGTGTCTCAGTCCACTAATAAAAACTACTGTGCAGTAGTAATCTGATATCTTAGATAGTTTTTCTTCTTGGACAAAGCTTATCCAAAATCTTCTTTCTATCAGGCTACAGCAGCTTAGGGCTCCTTTTCTTTAAAGAGAGGCGAAGTAAATGTCTTACACCTGTAGGCCAGTACTGGTGTTCTGTCCCAGAAATTTTAGCACTGCTCTGATACAATGAACCCTTCTTTTTCTCCAACTGGTTCCACTTCAGCATAGGCAGGATGTCCAGATCCTCTTCTGAATTTCATTGCTGGCCATCTGCTTGGACGTCGCTGTAAGAGCAACAACAAAATAAAGTTTCAGAATATGAAGGGCACAACAATAAACTGTTAATAAAAAGCTTTAACTATATTCTACAATTTTGATTTCTTGTACTAGAACCCACTTCAGCGGTTGTCATAGGAATAGGGAAGCACAGTTCAGCAGCAGCAGAAGTCAGAGGAATTGATCCTTGTTTCTAAATTTGTGAGTGATGACTGCTCTCAAAGATGTAAATAATTACCACTACTCTTAGCAATGAAGAGGATGAAATACCTTCTATCTAAACCAGTTGATGATTGGATTTGTCACTTAAAGAACTGCTGATCCATTACTGCCTAAAGGGTCTCTCCAATGCTCTTCCTTCTTAGTGCTGCATAGAAATTTGTTAATATACTCTACACATGGGAGAATGTATAGCAGAGTTGAAAGAAACTGTAATTTTAAAACTTATTTAGGACAAAATTATGGCAGGTTTATGCAGGACTGTCAAAATAATGACTGTTTCAAGCATTATAATTTCTACTTGAGTAGTTTACTTTGATCATTCAAATTGAAGCAACCTTTAAGTTTAAAGTCTTAAGAACTTCAGGTACAAGAGTCCTAAGAAGTCCTAACCAATTTTCATTAGGAGTTTTGATGACTGCTTTAAAAGCAGCTAATAGAGAAAAGAGACACTTATTTTCTAGGGCACAGAAAACAATTCTTGTATTATTATTATGTCTCTAGGAAGGAAAGGTGCTTTGAACAAATGTGTTTTTGAACTAGTTAATGTCCAGTAAGGCTCAGACTATTGGTGACCACTCTGAGACTATGTCAAAGGGAATAGCTTTCACAGAAAGTTTTCCCTATAACAGACAAATTCCTTTGAAGAATCAGTGAGGAGAAAAGATCTTCTAAAATTATTATTTCCTACTGAAAATTTTATCTGCCAAATATGCTGATACATATTTCTTTTTCTTTACTGACAACAGTTACAATCTGCTTAAAAGGAGGGCTAGAAGATACAGCAACATGTATTGAAACATTGCAGGAAAATGAGAGGAGAATCAATGAAAATAAGTTCCTGCCTGTATTTTCATCAGCAGCTCAAAATCTAAACAATTTTACTTTATGATCTTTCCTCTGAAAATAAACACTGCATATGATGCTTTGTCCCAGCAATACCCCATTTTGCCTGCCTTTCAATCACTTAGGATATTTCATGCTGCTAATAGGTGGTGTGGTTGACCACAGAACAGCCATAGCCATGATGTTTTGCTGGGACTCATGTGCAGCAGTCACTGAAGAAATCTTGGGTACCACTGAACCTTGTTACCAACACACACCTGACTGCAGGTAGAGCACAGTCTTCCTCAGTGACCACTGTTGGGAAGACACCAAATAAAAGCAACAGCTTCCTTTTCCTCCTATTGCAGGATCAGGTTACTTTTGAAGCATTCAGAGTTAAATTCTGTTTGGCAGGTAATTTAAAATCCAATGCCTTTTAACACAGCATCTTCCTACAAAGTAGGAAAGCAGAACACTGACTTCTTTAATAGATGTCTTTTCCTAATAAGAAAACTCAGTCTATTCAAACTTTGGAGATTTTTTTCTACCTAAGCTTGTTTCAATGTGTTTTCAAAATTAAGAAGGACAGTTTGGTTACTACTAAAGAAAAAGGATCATATTCTGTTCTTAGGTTTACTAAAGGAAATCAAGAACAATTCAACTAAATGCGAGGATTTATTTCAGATTTACAACTGAGAAAGGAATTTAACCCAGAGGTCGCTAATGAAAAGGGAAAAAGAAAAATACACTGGAGAACTAGTAGGAAAAAATAACAAGAAACTGTACGAAATTGTGGCCTATAAGGATGAGCTGGGTTTTAATCTAGTAAATTGCTCCCTAGTTTAATTTTAAGACGTACATATGATTAGTTACTACTTCTGTGCTACATTGCTGATAGAAACTAAATCTACCATTTTGTGCTACTCTTTTTAATTGGCCTTTCCAGATGATTAGTTATGGAACAGATGTGTACCAGTTTTAACGATACAAACCACACAACATAAACATGAGCTGTTTTTCCAGAAATAAAGCAATAGACTCAAAGGTCACCTCCTAATATTACATTACAGGTTTCTGTATTTTCTTGTCATGTCTGAGGTGAGATTTTCCCTTCCTAGTGATTGGTTTATTTCAATTTCTTTATGTGCATATGAGTAATGTAAATGGTTGACAGTCTTAAAAGAGAATGTTGCCAAGCTATCAGTTCATTGCCTTGTGTAATTCCCCAAAACCTGCAAAAATACTACAGCTTTAACTCATAAAACCAAAAGTAACTTGATTGATATAGGGAGATACAAAGCTCCCTTACTGAAGCAGCTTGGGAAATGCCTAAAGTGTTCTTCCTCTTTGTTGTCTGAGAAGACTAATAAGAAGACAGAAATAAAACCCCACCCCAAACAAACAAACTGAAAAACCACACCAAATACCCCATCCAAACAAAATGGAGAGAAAGCAAGATGGGAATTTTAACTAATTCCTTAATTTTGTCATCCAATTTTAGCAGGAAAAATACATTTTTTTTCCTCTGGAATTGAAACAGTTAAAGGAAATCCTCTGAGTTGTGGCTGAAGAATTGTAACTCCTGCTTCCTTTTCAGCAGGAAAACAGGATTAGTATTTTTTTCATAGGACTGAAGCTTCCTTAGGTTCACTCTTTTAAGCAAAGAAGTTGAGAGAAAAGAACTTATGACTCTAGATGACCAGGATATGGAAGAAACAAGTTAGGAATAATAACTTATAATACACATAAAAGAATTAATTCCTATTGAAGATCAGTAAGATAAAATCAAATAAAGTAGCAGTTGAATAATCCATGGAAAGTGAGGTCTACCAGTTGCATTTCTTACATTATGCCACTCTACATCTTTGTTGGTGGCTGTGCAGAATATTTTACTTCCTATAGCAGTAAAAAGGCTAAGTTTATATATATTTATTATTATTAAATTTTTATATATGCATTATTATTATATATATGTATTTATATACATCTTGCAGTAGAAGCAGAATTTATAATATTTGTCTTACTTCTGAGATAAAAATGAAGGGGATTCCACTTATGAATACTAAAGGGTGGAGACTGGACTAACTTTTCACTGTAGTTGTATTGGCAGGTCTCTAAGTGTGTTCTTGTGGTTGACCAGGTTTGGTTTTTTTTTTTTTTTTTTGACTTCTTTCAACATCAGGGAATTTTGAACCTTATAGGTCCTCTTTTATGCAAGAAAATCATATGATCTCATTTAGACATACTAGAAAAGGTTTGATACATATCTGAGTACCATTAATTGAATATTGTCTAAATAAATCTTGTTATGATCTGAACATGATTTCCAGTGCTACAGTCTACGATCCTTTTGCTACCTGTAGACCATACTTCCTGATGAACAGTAAATAACTTTTTTGAGCAAAAGAGAAAAGGTGGCTAAAGTTGAAAACTACAGGAGAGTTTTAATTAGATCAGTAGTGTCTGTACATATTTGACTATATTGGTGGAATTTTAGACAGGAACTTTTAGCAAACTTTCTCATATTGAAAGGGAAAAAAAAGGAAGAAAGGCAAAAGGACCTATCAGTTTTTGTCACGGGCCTCTATTAATTGTTCAGAGATCACTTAAAATGAAGCCATTTATTTTCTGTCAGCCAGGCTTCTTCCTGTTAGGAGGCACCTTATGAGCAAAGATATAATTAAAAAGTAAGAATGGAATGGTCTGCTACAATTTAGTTAAGAGGTAACTTTCAGTTAAGAATTATGTGTTTCTACACTGGCTTAGAAATCTACATAGTAGAAATCAATCCCTGTCTCAAATTGATATTATCTTGAAAATAAAGGAAATTGCAAACTCAGACTTCCAGTGAATGATTTTTAATGGATTATAAAAATATTTGAAAAGGATAAACTAAGTACACATAAACGAGAAATGAAATATAGTTTATATCTGCCATAAGAAAATAAATTGTAAGAGATAAGCTATATACAAGATCAGTTACAGGAAGACAGACAGTTGTGTAAACTTGTGTTGAAATAGTGGTATCTGAAGATTGATGCCCTGCTCCTGAAAGTTTCTGTTGCTGACATTATCACTATCCCTAAAATTTATACCGCTTAACACTGTTCGTCTGAGACTGTAATTGACTGGAAAGCAATTGCAATAATGTATATTTTGTCAGCTGCAGAAATTACAAGCTTTTGCATTTCCTTTCATACACCTGCATGAAGACAAGTTGCTACCAGTAATGAAGGAGGAACTTGGCAACATGTAATACATGTTTACTCTTCTTACATCCTATCCTCTACTATCCCTATCCCATCCTTATTCTATCCTTCGTTCAGTACATAAAATTGGAATGAACACCATTTTGTACAGATCTTCAATGTCAGAAGAGCAGTGAAGGGAAACTGCCCCTCTGTCATCTCCCCAGCCCTGCCACACACCTCTTGTTCAGAAAAATTTCTAAAATACTTTCAAAAGTTCTTTGTGTATTCCAACCAGCATAAAATCCCAGACTGGTAGTGCATGGATCAGCTCTTCATTCCTATTCAGCAGTAAACTTGATCAGTGGAATTCACAAAGACATACACACACAGACACACACACACACACTCCTTTCAAATTGAGTTTACATGAGAATAAATACTTGACTTAGCATGAGAAGGTCAATCGTTTGAAGTCTTGACTCTCCAGAGCTCCCTAGTAAACTTGATTTCCCACTAACCTATACAAAAGCTGAAGTTATTGAATACATTTTAGGCTGAATGCTCTGGCTCAACTTTGTCTTCTCTATCTATTACCTTTTAACTGGAAATAAGCAAATAAAAAGCTATCTAAATTCTGGATCAATTGTCAGAACCCCAGAAAAAGAGTTATGACTTAATCATATGGATTAAGAAGAGGAGAACAAAACTATAGTGAAGTCTTACTAAATGACTAAAATTTAATCTGATACTATTCAAGACCTATTTGTCTAAGTATACTTATCCATGGGTAATCTACCTCCATGATCAGGTCTTTGCGTTTTTCATGAGAAATAAAGACCTTTCTGTTACCAATTACCTTTGTATTTTTGTGCTCAGATTTATTGGAAATTTGTGCATCAGTTTTTAATCTCTTCTAGAAACACTCAATTTATTTGGCAAATCACAGTTAGAAGTGGATGAACCTAACAATATCTAAAACTATACTTATGATAAGTATTTCCAAAAATAAGAAACGATCAATTGCCTGACACCATATTAAACTATTATTTTGAAGAAACTGTTCTGGGATAAAGATTATTTCAGACTTAAGATTCAGTAGGATCATTTACTGGCTTCATTTATTTTTCTTTTTCATAAAAGTACTTGTTTAAAGTATCTTTTTGTGATTTAAACCACTTCTTGCTATAACAGTTTCTGCAGTCTTAGGTACATTTAAGGAGCTGGCTGCTGAAGGATGAGAAACAGAATGCCTCCTTCCTCTGCACCTTTGACTTTTATTGTTAGTGTTGACTATTTATTTTAGTGCTTCTCCCTTGTGGTTGATTTGCTTCCCTTGTTGAGTTGCTGGTTCCTGCTGAGCTGGATAAGCTTTGGAAAAAATAACTTTACTATCGGTATGATACAATGACAGAGAGATCAATGAGAATACTCCAAATGCCAGGACACTGCAGGACTTTGAAAGAAGAGAAAAATGATACCCGTTCTCTTCTTTTTAATCATCATCTTCATTAAACACAATTCAGCCTGAATGTCTGGACAAAAACTAATTGATGACCATGTCAAGCATATTTCAAACTAAAAGCATAATCCCTTGTAAAATGGATATATAATGAAAACAATGGGCTGTAGCCCAGAAGAAAACAGCAGAGCTGTGTGAGCTCCATCAACTGGCTTAGAAAGTTGGGGATCTCATTATTTTTAAAAAAGTCCTTCTTTCTTTTTAACTCTGTCTCTATTTATTTCTCAGTTGTTTGAAGACATGCACTTAATTTGTTAAATTAATGCAGAAACCTGGAAATGGTGCATGAAGAATATGGCTGTTAAATCTGGGTCTTATTTGTGATATGCTGTTACAAGCAGGGTTGTACAACAGTGAGCCAGAAATGTCTATTAATTCCCTGAGCTCTGAAACACCAGGAACTGCCTCCAGCTTTTTTGACCATTTTCTCATATTATTTCCTTCCTCTAGGCAGACAGAGGATGAGCAGAAGGTCAAAGTCTGAAGAAAATCTACTGCCAGATCTGAGTGCCAGTGAAAGTTTCCAGATACTGAAATACAATCCCCTATACAGCCCAATCATTAAAAACCCCCAATAATTAGCGCTTTCTCAGACCACCTCAGCCAGGTCTCAGTATTTGAGAACCACCCTCAATTCACACTAATAATCTCCACACTGTCAACTTTACATGGGACAAAGTTAAATGACAGGAATGCAGCTCCTCCATGCTGGTTAGTCTTTATGCTAAAAAAAAACAGTCCCAGCTTAATTTAATTTACTAGCAAAGACATAATTTAAGTTAAATCAGGGGGAGTCAAGTTGCATCCTCCAGGCTCTGATCACACACTATTTTATTTGCTGAAGATCTGCAGCTGTTCATTTCTTCCTCCATCTCTTTTTTTCTCAAGGTCATTCCCTGGCTGTGTAGCACCAGTTCAACTCTCTGTGTGGTCACTTAAACAGATTTGTGAAATTTTCCATATTAAACATTCAAGATCAAGTAAAACAATGAAAAAAAAGACATAGGTATGTGCATGTGTGTGATGTGTGTGTTTAGAAGTGTACATATATGTTTCTAAGCAGCTGAACCAGCAAAATAAAGCCCTAGAGTAACTCCAAGGCAGGTGGGAAATAAAGGCAAAAGTTATGACCTTTGAAAAGGGATCTTAACTCTAAAAAGTGTTAGTTTGTAATCACACAAACACCCATACTGCTTTTCAGTGTGTGACATATTAACTACTACTAATACATACACAGCCATTATTACGTAATACATAAGCTCGGAATTCATTCATATTCTCACAGCTTCAGAGTCCATGTGTGTTAATAAGCTGGATTTGGTTTTGTACATGTAAGCTGAATAAAAGAGAAAGGCTCTTTGCCTGAGGTTAAGATGGCCCCAATTTGCAATGTTAGCTTGGACTCCTTAAAATCTCCTACCCACAGCAAATCACCACAGCAAAATTTTATTCTGCTGTTGTCAAGCCTTCCATAAACATGCTTGGCAATGGTATCACTGTATCAATCTGGAAAGAGACACTGCAACATCTGACTCCTTGCCTTCATATTGGCCAGCAATCCCTGTGCTGTCCTCTCAGCTGTGGCCAGATCATGTTGCCTTTGGTCCCCAAAGGCAGGGCACTGGCATGACGGCTGAGGTAAGTTTCAAGCTTTAAAAGGAATTTGGTTCACCATATAAGTAAGGAAGGTAAGAAAAATACAAGTAAAGTATACAAGTGAAAATTTCTTGTGTCATGTGCATCCCTTCAGTCCACAGATAACAGTGGAAACTGGGGAAAGACATCTCAGTAAAAGGCAGGTGGCCATATGGCTTGCTTTTCAATTTGCTAAATATTCCTTGTATATTAATCGCTCTGAGATCCATAGTTCACACACAAAACTAAATCATGAAAGGTTAAAAATATAAGAAAAAAAAACATGAGGGAAAAGAAAGGAAGAAGTAAAATACTACTAAAGCTGCAATTTAGCCCAGAGCTCACTGAAATTTGAGCAAATCCATCTGACTCAGATGAGAATTTCTTCTCACCTCTTTATATCCGGTTCCAGATATCTACATCAATTTTGCTGTGATCTTCGTCATATGTATGCAATCCTTGACATTCAGGGCATCATGATTGGCTTCTTGGCCACCAAATCTTGCACCCTGAATGCAAGTATACTACATAGGTTATTGAATAAATGAATTAATTTTTAATTGTGCAATAGCTAGTGTGTAGCTATATATATCTAGATTTCTGACATAAGCTTCTGCTTTGTTGAAAAAGTCATGAAGAGCACTATTCGACATGCATGCTACTTTTCAAAAATCAGTGCAAATCAGTTCAAAGTATAAACAAGAGACACAGCATGGCTCAAGGCAAGAGTAGGAGTGTAATGTGATTCAAAAGAGGAAATTACTGGCAACTGAATCAAATTGAATGGAGAGAAAATACTTCAGGGATAACTATAAATAAACAGAAAACCAAAGCATGCAACATCTCTTCTGTCACTCTGCAAGCTAATCTTTAGAAAACATTTAGCTTTTTGAAAGAGCCTACATTCACTGGAACCTTGACTGACACTCCCTTAACTTTAAAAGCTGATAATTCATTCCATCTTTAGGTCACCAAAGAAGAGTCCAACTTAAACAACAAAACACATGAGCAACGTGGAGGCTGGAAGAAACAGGAAAACACTGCATTTTGATTTGAATCTTCTACACACAATGAAAAGTGGAACTTTTTTGAAAATGTGCTGAACTGTTTGCATGGCATTCTTTTAAAATTGCAAAATATCATAGGCAAATTGAATAGCATTGGCATTCAAAACTTCTCAAGCTGTTTGTTCAAAATAGCTGTTTATGTTCCAGGTGGAGCTGGACATGTGCATTCTTCTTTTAACAGCTTTGAACAAAAACACTAGAGGGAACATTTTTTTTCAGACTTTAAAAAAGTAATCAAATAATGTTACTCTGCTCTAAGAAAATAGCTGCTTTTGTAATAAATAGTATTTTTCTTGGCTTTTGTATATTGCTTATTTAAACCAACTAGTGCACTCAGGATATCACTTAACAGTGTTCAGAAGTGCCACAGGGGACTTCAAGGGTAAACAGTGCAGTCAAAATGTGGATGTATTTCTCCTTATCTGGGGGAGGTTGTTATATGACAAACATGAGTGGGATTTGAGATGACCTATGTGAGAACCTGAGTGAGGTGGTAAGTGAATATTGTATAATAACTGGACAGAACACAAGGAAGAAAGAGACTTAAAGCCTCAGATATGGCATCAGTTTATCATCCTTTTCTTTGTTCAGTAACCAGTCATGATTATAAAACAAATCAAGCAAAAACTTACTTACATAGCCCTTAACCTAAAAATCCCAACAAAATCTGATTAAAACTGACACTTTACCTATGAAATCATGACAGTATCTTAGAATCTTAGATGCAAAAAGAAGTTTCTCTCTTAGTCATATTACAATTTTTAATAAATGCCATGTTTAATGTCTATATGATGCCCCTATAAAGTAGCTTCTTTAAAAGTAAGCAGAAATGGGCCAGGTTCCTGCTTTTTCCTTTAGGCCAGCCTTAGAGTTATATTAATTACTGATGATAGATAAACTGATGCAGATCTTCATTTGGCTAGAAGACTTCATGGCAGACTACAATGTACTCGTAATTTTTTAGACAACTGCAGGAGGGAGCTGCCTGTCCATCTGTCACATCTTGCTTTAAATGTGCAACTTGCTTTATTAATCAAGAGACTCATACAAAACTATAATTTTCTGAAATATTTATATGCTTCTCAATTTATGATCAAGCCCATGGCAATCCTCTTGAGCTCTTTCTCCAGAATGGTAACATCAGATCCACATTTCATTCATTTCCCATAAATAATGCAGCCTGTCTGCTGTGGCATGTGGGCTATCGTAGTATCTGTAACAGCTTAATCAAGTATTTTTCAATTACACGAGTGCAATAAATAATGAGTTTTTGTAATACTGGCCCATTTATACCAGCTTTGATTCATTATTTTTTTGTACTTCAGTTTCAAAATGCAAGTTTGAGAAGATAAGTCCTTCTTTGTATTGGAAAAATGTAGATCCAATAAATCAGATGACTGTAAGAATAATATATTCTAGTCTTTATTTCTTGAATTGATTGAACTATTTTTTTCCTTAGGAAATTATATTATTAAACTTAATAAAAGTAATTTTATTTCCAGAATGGATTACCATATTCTGTTCTAGGTTTATGATATCAACAATGGTTTTAAAGTTTTGAAATTCATGGGAGTGTTTTGAAATAATCATCCCTTTTTCCACCCCTTGTGATTTTAGCACTGCATCAGTAATTTTACTAGTCACAGGGAAAGGCCATTCCTTCATAGCTAGTACTCTTTATAATTCTTGCTAATGCTGATTCTTCACAAGTATCACAGTTATTCTAGTAACCAAAAGAGAATTAACTTATACCATATTTTGTATAAATTTTATTTTGACTTATTTCTCCTTTATCTTAGAAAGTATGTTTTTCTATTTTTTTTAAAGCCTACATTGCTTGGTAAAGACATTGTAGCTTTGACTGCATAGATTGATTAATGGCACCTAAAGATTAAATTCAGTGGAATAGGTTTAATAAAACTGATTAAGGTGCTACTGTTGCATGATAATTATGATAACAATGAAACAAATAAATTAATATGCCTGTACTACACTAAGAAAAAAATAAATATGTGTATTGTAATTTGGTATTCTCTCCTTCTTAAAAAATGGCATTGCCATTTACTTAGCCTTTTCAATCACAATATGACAGATAAGAAACTTGCTTTAACTAGAATGAAAGAATAGAAATTCAATCTGTGTGTGAAGAAAGGGACAAAACTTTCTCTTATGTGCATGGTCTTCAGTGGAATTTTGTTTGTATACATCAACTGGCTTCAAATATTGCAGAAACATGAAAGAAAACTACATTTTATTATATGGATTCTGTTCCCTGATGGTTAACACAGTTAGATCACTTGAGGCTGAAATACTGATAAAAAATTCATTTTGATTTCTGTCACTACTACTGCATCTAAGAAGTATATTTATTATAATATGATTTAAAGATGAATCATTCTGTTCATGTTCATGTCTCACTTCAATTCTCATTGCTGTCACTAAGAATGAATGTCTACATCTTCCTGGTCCAGGCTTTTACCTAAACAATCCCTAGATACGTCCCTAAGCGACGCTTCCAGTGGTTTTGCATCTTCACTGTTGTCTAGCAATAAGTATCCAGGCTCTTCATAGTAAGGGAATGCTTCAAGTGGAGGTTATGAACAGTCAGCCTCTTCTTTCACATTTAGCAACTCTATACTATAAGGCAGAGGAACGTTGCCAAGTGGGAAAAATCCCCCCCAAGTAGGTTTAGGTATTCATAGGTTTTTGTAGACTCAAACACCTATGGAGAGTGTTCCTCTCTTGTATTTTCAAGAACAGTGGAAGTAAACTGACTAAATGTCAGCATCTGCAATGTAGATCTCTGCACCTAAGGTAGCTATCCTAAAACAAGTGTCTCAAACAGGTCAGATGAATCATGGTATAAAAGGGTCTGCTTCTCTCTACACTAATAAAAAGAGCAAAAGAACATGATAGATGAAAAAAATTCTGTCCCACACTCTGAGACAAAGGGTTAAAAGATTTTTTCAAATGATGTAAGAAACAACTAACACAAGTTTCCAGCTAAAAACTTACTGCTCAGCTCTTCAGCAAAATTTAGAATGGATTCTTTTCTTTCCCCCCTCCCCCTCCCTGAAAATAATAGAAAAATATATATCCCAAAATATAATTCCAGTGCACATGAAAGGTAATGGAAAATGCTTTGATGAGGAAAACCAAGGATAAGAAAGAGAGGCGAGTGGTACCTGAGATCTCTCTTTTACATATATGTCCTGTCTAAAAGCAAAACATTAATAGTGATGGTAGTTAAGGAAGGAGCTGAGTGACAAACATGCTAGCACCTGCCAGCAGTATCACTTGCTAGGAGAAGTCCATTTCTTCCAAGATTATGTTATGAACACTTCTGATTTAGTTAAGAAAGATCTATCCTGGATACTCTAAATATCCTAGCCAAGAGATAGGACTAGTGACACAACATGTTGCTTTTGCCTTACCTCTATGAAGAAGAGACTAGCTGCTGATGTTGGGTGATGGTACATATAGACGGTCACAAGGATGGCTGCAGCCACAATAAGGACCAGGACTAGAATCCCGACAATTAAGCCGGCATGAAGGGTTCCACTTTTCTTCTCTGCTGCACTGTCATCTGTTGAAGCTGCACAAAAGGAACACTTATTAGCACAGTAATGTATGTCTTATTCACTCCATTACACAGATGGCAATTAAGCATTTGTTTTTCTGTGTTACACGTACCTTGTTTTCCACAGCCCAAGTTGGAAAAAGATACATCTCTTTCCTACAACTAGGTACCCTCATAATCTTAATGAAAATATATTTTCAAAAGTTTTCCTAACTCTGACTCAATAAACAACGTCCTTTCTTTTGAATATACACTGGACATTCTGAAGTTCCTAATTTTGATTTGATTTTCTGATAAAATTATCACAATTTATCCACAGACAGTACTAATTGAATACATTTTTAACCTTCCAGTTTTTTTTAAATATTCAAGTTGAGACTCGCCACAAATCCTTTTGAGGTCTAACTATTAAACACACTCTGAAAGCCTTATTCATTAGCTTGTAGAGGAGTTTGGAAAGACTCTGTGCAACTGAATTGGACAGCCAAAAGTGCAACAGATGGATGCCTAATGATCCTGCAATATTCTAATCTTGGTTTGAATGGAACCCTCATCATACTGAAGTGTTATAGAAGATCATCCATTTACTAAACTTCATACCAAGAGGCTATGCTGTGCTCCCATCAGGAGAAAAGAAGGCTGTCTGTCAAGTAAGCAACTTGTCAGTAGTGCTTCCAAATAAGTGACTGAAAGTCTTTTACCAACACTGTAACCTTTGTAGGTACTCTCTCAATATATCAATCAACACCTGTAGAACTGCTTGTTCTGCAGCACACTCTTGTATAAATGAAGAATGACTGTACTGCCCACTTCTGTATGCTAAAGAGCCATTCAGAACTCTTAGGCCTAAGAAACATCAAAAGAGCACTGGCAATTTGACTTCACAAACTTGCACCATTCTCCTAATACTCCCACTGCTCTCTGCCTTTCTGGAAATCCTTCTAATCACCTCTATGCTTTGCTCCATACAACACTATTTCTGGTTTTGCCTATGAGAAATTTTCTTTCAATTTCACTTCTAAACTTCCTCTTACCGTTCTCATTTGCCAAGCTTACTATAATGAAAATTGTTGATTTCTGCAGTCATCCTTTTTGCTGTTCCATCCCTCCTGAACTAGTTGTGTGGTTTTCTTAGAGTCCTATGTTCTTTGAGGTCAGGGTCTCCTTTTCATTTGTTCTTTGAAGACAGATATTGAGTTAGAGGTATCACTTAAAAAAATTACTGTTATTGTTATTAATAGCAACAACAACAATAACAACAACAGTAGCAATAACTGTACATGTTCTTTTACCATTCATCAGACTGGAGTATGCACTCCATGCTGATGTTAATAAAGAGAATTGAAAAATAATAGGAGAAAGATATATTGGTTCAGGTAGTGTTAAATGCCTTGCATAAGGGACAATAAAAAAACCCACAAAGAGTTAATCTGTGTAACAACTCATGCATCCACATATGGCAGCACTTTTCTCACCAGACCAAGGAAGGCTGCATGTCTCAGCAGTGGATTGCATGACATCATTGCAACAATAGGGAGAAAACAAAAATGAAGATGCATTATTTTAACCAAAACATAATTCTGACTATTACTCCATGTAATAGTTATGATTCTATGGGGGCAGTGAAGGGATTCATGTCCATTTCCCTTGCTTTTGTCCCTATTTCCTCAGTCTTGATTCAGGACAGGCCAAACCCCACAGTGTTGCTCTGCTCTTTCCCATGAAGTCAGAGACAGCTTGTGGAGCTAGAACATGAGTAACAGAATCAGAAGATGGAAAAAGATCCAAATAACTTGAGAGGCTAAAGGAAGATGTGGCAAGCATAATTTCTACTCAGGGAACTTAATCCTGAATCTATCTTCCTTTTTACTGAAAAAGTAAAGTACCTCCACACAGGAACTTCAGTTTTAGTTATGCTGATTCTGGACATCAAAGTTTGAGCTTAGGCATAAACAGGATCCAAGAACCAGGCTTCTCCCTGTCTAAATCCTACAAAGGGATTTACTTAGCTTCCTTAAAGCTTAGTTCACACAAATGTATAGGAGCTTTTGAAAAAGAATTTAAAAAATTTTTTTTGACACAGTACATAAAGTGAAAATTCTCAGGGCATTCTTCACAGAGAAGGAAAAGAATGGAGATATTGCCTAGGATCTGGAAGATCTGTTTTCAAAATTCTCACCTAAAGAGTCCTTAAAACACTTCCTAGCATTTGTAGCACTATATAGCCAAGAATGCAAGATTCATGGAGACAGGAAAGAAAGGTGATCTGCGAAAAAGGTTCCTCTTACTTTCAGACAGCAGTGTCATTTACTTATAGTCATTAGTATTCATGTTGTCTGAGAATAGATGAATGTATATAAGCTCTAGTCTTAGTTTCTGCTCATGCACTGTAACAATATTTAATACTTGTTCATATATATTTCAAATCACCATACAAATGGAAATTAAGCAACTGAAAGGCCAGCAGGAAAGGCCTGCTTGATTGTACATCCTTTAAGTTGGGCTATTACTTCCCAGTAGAACAGTCAGCTCTGTGATTCACCTTACTGGGAAGTAACTGTCCCCCAAAAGGAGCAGAGGATTCATAGCTTGTTTGTATCATAATTGTCTTTTTGACATCTTCATACTCTTCACTTCAATGTCATATAAGTGCATCACAAACTACTTTGTCCCTTGTACCCATTTGCAGGCCGATTTGCACTAAATGAGCAATTTGTATTGTTATACCCTTGTGGTTAAAGGTAGAACATAATGTCCTGCATATTAAAAAATGCTGGACTTCAGCAAAGGTCCTAATGACTCTGTAAAGGTCACCAGCTGAATCCCTTTCAATATGATAGTTTTTCAGCTTTCAGCACCCAGCTTTGCAAACTAGAACTCTATCTCTTCCAAATAGCACAGGTGACAACTGCCTGCCCAGATTTCTAATAGTCTGGTGGAGCACTCTGTGGACATCAGTGCAGTGACCAGAATGCCAAATGCAAAAAAAGTAATGAAACACAAGAAATGCTTTTCCTAAATTACAACAAGTGTAAGTAACTTGTTATTTCCATAATTAAATTCAGTCCGTTGACCCCTCAGGGCTCAAATACTCATGAGAAATTGATTTCCCTCTCTTTGCACAGAGACAATAAACAGTGTTGTCAACTTTGAAAATACTCTTTGCTGCAAAATACACCTTTTTAAAAGCCACCAAGGGAAGTATATAAAAAAACAAGGACTCGTAAACCTTTTCAGGTGTAGAAATCTTACTAAGATTATCACAGCATATCTGCTGTTTCAGGCAAGGCTAAGCCCATGGGAGACTTATGATCAATCTTTTCCCAAAAGGAGTATGCTCAATGGTGCTTTCCCCAAACTTTCCTTGTCTTTTGCTCAGAAAGTATTGTTACATTTGATATATTCGATATTTATAACTTCTCTACAAACTCTTACATGCATAAAATTTTTAAGCAGAAGGTCAGTCTGCTTCTCACTAGGTGCTGAATGACAGAAACAGCAAGGAGCTTTTTTCACTATTATAAAGGCACAGAATCAAAAAATTAAGTAACTTTTCTCCTGATGGACTCCTGCTTAAAAAAAAAAAAGTGAAAACGTAATAAAAATATTCTCACTACTTGCATAAAAAACTCATGGCAAACCCCTGAATTTGTCAAAAAGACATAAAGAAGGACTCCTGCAATTTCTTCTCATATAGGACTGTTTTATGATAAAATGAGTGTTTGCTGTTAGGTCATGTGGAAACAGATGGATTTTTAACAATTAGATGAATTTTCATTAAAACCCATGATTTTTTAAGATTTTTTGTCAGATAAATACGAAACTGGGTACAAGAACATCTATACAGCCCTATTGGTGTAGAAATTCTGCTTTAGAAAGTCACAGTGATTCTGGCATGGTCTTAGTTTTAGGGCAAAATAAGACTGGACACTAGTGTAAGAAAACAGCTCCTAGAGATGAAGTGGACTAGAAAAACACAGAGGTATAACAACACCTACAGTACAGACTTACCTATCCCTTTATTACTTATGAGGATGCTCTAAATAGATTAATCAATACAGAAAGAGAATGTGTGATAGTATTTTCAGAGCCTCCATATAAACACGTCATTCTCCAACAGTTGTTAACTGCAAAACTGCCCTTACATTCCCCAGTGTCCATATTAAGCAATGACTGTTTCTAGTTGGTTGTGACTTTGAAGCTGTAACATGTCCAGCTTTATAGAAACACATTCATTGATTTTATTGACTAAAGTAGACTGGGTCATACGATTAACACTAATGCAAAACAAGTATCTTATTCTTACATAAAATCCACTATCCTTCCAATACTGGCTTAGGAAATTCAGATATACTTATATGTTATTACTATTACTGTGAAATTATTATAGAATAACAGAAACTTGACAATCCTTAAAAGATGTAACATTTAGGTAACTTGAAACTTGCTGTGACAACACAATCCAACTTTGATGTCATCAGAGACTGCAAGGTTTGGAAGTCTGTAAAAAAAATCTCAGTTCAAAATTCTGACTTGCAGATGGGATTGAGATATACTGAAGAGTGATTTCTTAGATGACTATTTGTACTTCTTGGTTGGACGCTGGGTATCACATTTGCTAGTTATACAAATTTGATATATAAAAAAAAGGCATGTACTACTTAGGATAGATGCTATTTGAGGTATCAGAAATCTATGATAATATATATTTGTCTTTTTTAAAGCCATCTAAGAAATTTTCATCCCTCTCCAAGGTTTATTCCATGGTAATAAAACTGTCTACCAGTGACAGTGCTGGAACATTCTGACTTTGGGCAAATCAGCTGAATCTGTCAGGTCAAACCCATCTTTCTTCTACTACACCTACATAAACCTCATTCAACTATCCTTACTAAAACAACTGTTTGTCTTCCACAACCACCTTTGGATCGTTATAAATCTGGTTCCAGTCATCCAGGAACTTCAGGGTGTTTGCTATCTGTTTCAGTGTGAGAGATCTCTACCAGTCATTTGACACCTTCTCTCCATGTGTTTGTTCTCCTTTTTGGTCAGCCAAAGAGCAGAAACTTCTTGCTGCCTGATCTGGGTCTGCAGCTACAGATTCAAGTTCATTCCATGCTACCGTGTATGTCATTTCTAGCCTGGAAGCTGCATTGCTACTATTTACACGACCGTGGGTTTGGATTACCAGGCTCCTGCAAGAAGGGAGGACACAGTGTTTAGGACAGCTGAGCACACAGGTTTGCAGCCTATAGTTAGCTCAATAGAGACACTGGATTTTTCCCCAGTTCTGGCCCTCCATTTACATCTAGAATGTGAATCTACCAGGAGACTCCTTGTTTTATGGGGCAGGTATATGGTTTTCCAAACCTAAGCTTTTTTCCTGTACATAATGCAGATTTCTGAAAGATGATTAGTGACCTACATATGGTAACTGTGGGAGGGAATAAGGGAATGTACAGTTTTAATTACCCAGAGGCTCAGAGGACTATCCATAACATTTTTCTCTTTACCACTTTTAGGAATAGTATTCTCTGGAGTTCTCAACTACTTCACAGTGAGTGTGTGATTTTCTTGATTTGTGGATTCATTCCCTTAGCATTTGTTAATATTATGAGGTTAAGCCATTGCTACACTTCACTTGGTTTCATGATGATTTATTAAATTATGGCTCAGATACTGCTTTAAAAATTGATTTCTGATTGCACATAAGAAATGGTCTTTGAGGGAGAATATTATGCACTGTAACCCACAAATTCTGAACTCAGTATCTTGGTTTGCTATCAATTTTCTACAGGACGCAGGACAACTCAGTCAGCCTCTCCAAGACTGATCAACTAAGCGTAGTAAATTGATGAAAGTGCATCAAAATCAAACCCCTCTGTTTATAGGATGACAGCACTCTAAATGTTTTAGGTAAGAATTTTCATTCTTCTGCTCTAAAATATCATCTAATGCTACAACAGTTGTCTGCATTAATTTTATTTTGAATTGCTTGAGGCCATGAAAGCCATTACATTATTTGCTCCCTTTGGAATTTTCCCCATACCTAAATATAAGAAAAAATGTAAGATAATCAGATAAGCTTTGTTTACAAGGCTCTCTCTGGTTTACCTTATAATGAAGGTGGCTAATTGTTGTTCTTGAAGCTAACTTTCTTCATATTCTTATCCTTTGAGTACATTTCCATGCACCACCACCTATTTCACTTCTCTCTGTTCTGACACATTTATCTTTTTTCTTATTCTATTTCCAAGACTATTAAAACCATTCCAAAACTCTATGATAATAATTTGTTTATACAAATACAGCATATAGTACAGCACTGATAAAATAAACTTATGACCAGTTTTCAAGGAAATCGTTGCTTGACTAACTGCATAAACCTTGCAAGTTTATGAGAAGACCAGCAGTTTTGAGTAAGTGGAACATATGGAAGTAAACATATAATTACATAATCTATAACCTAAGATCAACAGGATTTTTGCAAATGTAAAAACTAATTCCTCCCCTTTTCATGGGAAAAGACTGGCAGAAAAAGTCTGAATCTTTGCCTGCAGGTTTATGGACAGGAATGGAAGCAAAACACATTAGTTAGGACACCCTAAAGACAACAAATTTAAAAAAACCCTTGGATACCTACAAGCAAGATGCCCACTTTTAGAATGCCATTTAGATTCTTTTTATCTGGTAGAGTTAGGCACCCTAATACAGTAATATATCCCAATCTGGGCATTTCTTTTAGCATGACATTCATTCTTTCCTCTTGTGCACTGCTTGCCACTGAACAGGAAGAAGGCCTAAAAGAACTTGTGGCTGCCTTCTAACACCACATAACCCTAACCCTAACCCTAACCCCTCACACTACATAAGGTAAAGCCTGTGGCTAGGCTACGTTCTGGCAATAAAAAAATATCCTGTTGATCTTATCTTATAAAAGGTCCACTTTGAAACATTTTTAAACCAATACAAAGGTTAGGCCTATAATTTTTTAACTTACTGTGTTTTAGTTTAAAAATGGAGAAGAAAACTTATCTGAAAACTTATAAAATTCTTGTTATTTTATGGAGAAACAAGATAAAACAAAAATCGGGATGGCATGCCAGCTGTATTTTAAAATGGTTTAGGCATGTATATAAGAGGCATCTGTCATGCCTTTTAAAGAAAGAGGACAGGCAGAAGAAACAGAAACACGCAAATTTGAAATGAACATTAAGATATGCCACAAAAGATTGTGGGTGAATTACATCGGAGTTGCAAATCTTTTTCTTGTACAATTGAAAGATCAAAGCAGTATGACCAGAACCCAAAACTTAATTTAAACATAGTTGTTGCTTTATAATATTTATATAATATTTTACAATATTTGGTTTCAAAAGCTCCAGGCAGAGGTGAGATGCAGAATTTCTATGGAATCCTTTTGTTGGACCTAATCAGATATTGACTGCTATCACCCAAGGACACATCAAACTATAGGCAATGATTGATCCAATATAGCTTTGGTTTTCCATTATAAAGGGTTCCCTTTCATTAGAGTTTTAAAAGATTTAGTGTGAGAAAGTAAAGACCCTGTATTCGTGACCTGGAATAATCTGCTCTTTATGAAAGGCTGACAAACTGCAGAGAATCAAAGAATGTGCCTGCGGCTGCAGGGGTTTTATCTGAGTCTAATCTAGGGGTCACTGGAAAATTCAATGAATAATTGAAGATTCATCAAAAAGAACTTCTCAGATTAAAAGTTACGTTTACTGTGTGAATGAGAAATCCTGGAGTGTTGCTTTGCTTTTGTGTTGTTTGAAGTAATTTTATTTTTTTTGAATTTCAAGAATAAAAGAAACAGCTCAAGGAAAACGAATAATCACATCAGCTGTTGGTTTGTCCTCCTAAAATGTAGCAGCTTTCTCAGTGAAAATGAACTTTCTATATTTAAGGTAAGTGATGCTGCAAACCCTACACCTCAATTACAAAGTAGGACACAGCCATCTATCACTTGCTCTAGTATTCAACATTTTGTTTGCATTTACACAGTTTTTCTTTTCAGATCTTGGGCAAACAGTAGACAAGTGAAAAAATAATTCTGTTGCAATTCCCAAACTGAAGGAAAATTGAATGTGTTTTCTGAACCCTACTTTTTGAATTGGTTTTTGTACAACAGCATGCTATTTTGAGCATTTATAAGATGTTTGTGATGGAAAGCTGCCTGGTCCCAGGCTGATCACCCGCTATGGAGTATTGACTCACAGGGCAGAGTGGAGGCACAGTTCAGCTAGGAATATGCCTCCTGTACAGAACAGACACAGAACAGGACTGTGAAGTTCTGACTGTTGATCTCTAAGAGCACTGAAGCACTTTTCACAACAAAATAAAAAGCAATTTAATTTCAGTAGGAATAAGAGAAAGTAAGCTTCAGGGACGTTCCCACAGACAAAATGTCTAAAAAGTACCACCCTGAACTTATGTGTCAAAGCAATGTCAAACAACACCACCAACAAAAAATGGACAATTCAATGTCCAGTACAGTGTGTTACCAGTTATGCTGTGGTTAGTGACAGCAAAATGGCAGAGAACAGACTGGCAAGGAAGAGGATGACAACTGCCTCCCATAGAGTGAAAAGATCTCTAATTTGAGGTATGGAGAAAATAATCGCAGAATATGACTGAAAAGCAAATGAGAGGAAAACAGACCAACACGCGAAGTTGCATCTGCACTCTGTTTTTTCAAAACTTGACTAATTTTCTGTGAAACTCTTGGGAAACCACTATGCCTCAGCTGTTCTGGACTGCTGCACCTGAGACCTCTGCCCATGATGTTGGGGGTTCCATGTAAGCTCAGGTACAAACTTAAGCTATATCACAGATGAACCTGTATTCCTCCTGGACCAATGCTGAAGGTAGACTGTCTCCAGTCCTGTCCATGGGCCATGTCTCCTTGGATGGACCTTTTGGTGTTGACCAGAATCCCTGTATGGACCTGGTTCATCATCTCACTTTCTCTGGGACCATTGATGGCAACTGCTTCCTCTGGTCCCTGCCTGAGCTGTTGAGTTGGTTGCTGTGTCTGGCTTGCTACCCTTGATGCCTTGTTGACCTGGATTCATGCCTTGACCCTGGATCTGCATTATTGCTGCAGACTCAGTTCATGGTTACTATATTAGGCTTGACCAGGGTTGCTTCCCCTGAGCTGCTGGACTCACTGAGCCTGTGCCTGCTGTCACGCTTGGCTGCCTGTTCCCCTGACCCATGAGAGAAGCCAAGTGCTCCCTGCTTGGAAAGGCAACCAGAATTGATAATATTCGCCTTTATATCAGTAGAAGTGTAATTTATTTCAATTTACTCAGCTAATCATTCTCTGGTTTGATAGACCGTTCTGAAGGCTGCAGGAATCAACCCAAATCTTCTCTTTTACCTCAGCAATCTCTATACTGGGAAGGAATGCACACAGGTGATGGCTTACAACCCAGTCCTGTTCTAACTAATAGGGAAATTCTCATCCTCTTCAAAGAGAGTGGGAACAAACCTTAGCTCTCAGTCCTTGAACCCACAAAGAAGATGACAAAAGCTGTCTCCTGCAGAGCCTCATTTAACAGAGGCCTTTATCAGTATGACAAGATGATCTTATAAACTCACACAGGGAAAGTGCATGGAGAAATACAGGAACTCCGCTAGTACAGAGTCACAGATATAAAGTGGGTATGCTTATTAACAAAATGTCATGTAATAATTCACTACTATAAATGACTTTATAACACAATATTATTATTTAGAACTAACATCATATAGTCTTTTAATACAGTTAAATAATACAGCATTAATATAATACAATCAATAACTGTATTAAAGCAGTAAAAAAAATCTACTTAATATGTCCATATGTGGAAGTTAATTAAACCTGCTGTTTTATTACAGAATTACAAGGAGAATTGTAAATGTTTAATTTTCCTAAGCAGTTTCTAAGCTCATTTGCTCTCCTTCCCTTCCACACAAATGTGGAAGGCTGAAGGTCCTTGGAAGTCAGGTAGAAAATATTTCTACAATCTGATTTGGATGAATGAAGTTCAGTGGGGTATAATTTGACAAATTACTTACACTATTTAAAAACAAACAAAAAAATCTCTTACCTCCATTATCTTTTAGGTGCAGTGCTATCTTGGTGTCATCTATAAAGGAAATTCAAAGTTAGTTGAAGGAAAATGCATTTTTCTAGGTCATGACTCATTTAAGAAATGATTTTCTAATGTCAAAGAAATTCCACAACTAGAAAAGTATTTGGTACTTAACTCAATGAGAATTAGATTATGGTGTTTCTTACACTGAGCATTGCCTCACTTCCTTACCACTAAAAAGTAAAATCATTTGTGAGACTGTAAAGGAGGATTCAAAATACTGGTAAATAAGGGTACTAGAGTTTGTCTCATAAAATTTACAAATAATTAATTTACGTTACTTGTTCATACATGTCTTGAGCATTCTATCATGTTAAGGACAATATGATCAACATATGACAGTAATGTAAGACAATGACTTAGTTCCTCTTGCAAGAATCATGATAAGGTGTAACAATATTAAATCCTATTTATTTCCATATTCCTCTTGTTCTTGTCAATTTTAATAAACCAAATATCAGGGAATATCCCTTTTAATGCAGTCTAAATACTGCACTGACAGTTTCTAAACTTTTATAACTGCAAACAAAACCAGCTTTCCTTATCAGTAGACTCCCACCTTCAGCTCAAATTTTCCTCTCACAGGTCACTAGGAAAATGTGCTTGTACTTTGTACCTTTTCGTCTGTTAACATACAATTTTAACACACACACACATTTATACATGTTCTTTCATTAATCTGAGTTAGCTTTCCTGTCCATCTGAATTTTCTCCCAGAGCAGGAAAGCAGAATATCCCAAGCCCACAAAGGCAAGATTTAAGCAGTCAGTGGGACAAGGACGAGAACTGACACACCATCACTTGCCCAGTTCATTTGGTTCAGAAGCCTAGAGAAACTATTTCACAGCAACAACAACAGTGAGCACTACATGAAAAGAGCATTGTCAACTGACTGAAACTAAAGTAAAAGGGCATATTTCAAACAGTTTTTTAATTTGGATTACCTGTAATTTTTACCTGGCTAAATAGGATACCTAAAGGAATTAAAAATCTAGTAAGTCTGTAATGGGAATTTCTTCACTAACTTTAGTAGGGCTCTCTACTGCTACTATTTCAAAAGGTTTGGACTATGGCTTGATGGTAAAGGAACATGAAGAAGTCACTTCAACCTCAGGTTTTCCAGAAGTCTGCCTGACCTGTCTTTGCTTCTCCTGCACCATCTCCTCCTCCAGCCCTCATCCCCTTTGCCCCTTTTTATTGCAAGAGTGAGTTGCAATTTAAAAGCAGTAGCAGACATCGCCTTGACTGCAATTACCATCTTCTTCTGCTGCCCCAGAGAGAAAAGGTCAATATGAACACATACTTAAAGGAAATAAATTTCATTTTGACTTCTAAATGATTTGTTAGCACTATAGAATAATGCAGTGTATACATGCCACCTTCTGTGGGCAGGCTGGTTGGAAGGTGGGAAGTGGTGGATCCTCTGGTGGTTGTTAAAACTCTGAACCTTGTGGTGGTTGGCTGAAGGGTGGTGGTGGAGTATGGAGGTGTTTCAGTTGTGTCTATATTCTTCTCACAAATCTTATCTTTTGCCTGTGGGGAAACAACAGAAATAAAAAAGCAAAAAATTAATTCCCAGTGGAGACCGTCAGCAAATGAAGAATTTAAGCATGGACATGCTGTCAGAATAAAAGGAATGAAAGTAGAAACCTTAAATCAAGAAATTTCAAGAGCTGCTTCTTTTATCTATCTTTTTTTTATTCCTTTGAAGTACTGTACACCACATTCAGCAACATATATTTTTTCATTTATCTGTAAAATTTACAACCCTCAATTTTTTAATGACAAGGCTTCAAAGTCTTCCTGGATTGTCAAACATGTCATTTCCCTCAATCAGATTTTAAGAACTAAAGATTATAATTCAGATTTTTACTCTTCTAGTATGAAACTCACTGCCATCAATCCAGGTGCCATAACATATGTTAAAAAAGATATGTGGGAATTAAACTGTATCTCTTCATAGTAAACAGTGTGTAGTTAAGTGGAGCATTTATTTAGGCTTTACATGCAGTTATCACAGAAGAACACACATGTATGTGTAAAATGTGTGCATGTATTCAGCCTATAAAATATTTATATTACAACAGAGCAACACATTCACTGTATGCCTATTAAGTTTACATAACATTAAAATACCGTATATATGTATATGTGTATATATAATAAAACAATTATTATATAAAATACATTATAAAATACTACTACAACAAAAATTATTATATATATTATCACTCTATAAATAATAGTCACCATCATATAATAATTTAACTTTCCTTTTCATGGACAAATATTCTGATACAAATCCTAAGTCTATTGTTTGTTTGTTTGTTTAATTTCTAGGCACTCTTAAAATTCTGCAGATATAATGCAATTTCTCTTATGGATCACACAGTTTTGCAGGAAAATACATCCAACTAACTTGCAGCAAATATGGGAACTGCATGTAACTCCTGCTGTCCACATTCATTTTAATGAGAAGTGGAGTTCCGTAAAGCCTGTTCATTTTATTGAGATCTGGCTGTCAAACCCAGTCAACACTGTCTTTGTTTTAATATGAACAGGTATTTTATTGTCCTTTGTTTTACCAGAAACAATATATTACATTAAAGAAAAGTATTAACCCCTGCAGGATAAGTATTCTTTAAATTTTTAATGTTTTTCTTGAAAACCACTGGCAATTTCACTGATACAATTAAATCAAAATTTAGCTCAAAATCTATATTACAAATAAGGAAATATTGCTGTGAGAATCCCTGTTATTCATCCTCTTAAGTGAAGGCACAGAAATTTAAAAATTGTGTATTAATTATTGATCCTTAATTGAACTCTAAGAGTCAGCTCAGGTATAATTCTAGAAGTTGCTAAGTAAGTTGTTGCTTCTAGAGAGTCTGAAAGCTGGACAGTGAACTGCAACCAAGTTGACTGAAACTTTGCAAATAAAACTATTAGTTTCTCACATACACTTAGTGTGTCGATAATTTCCCCTCAGATCACCTACTAAACCTTGGAACACTAGTTGAACTGAAACAAGAAAGGAAAAGCAGAATGGGATTCTACCGTCCTGCAGAGAGCATTCTTTTAGATAACTTAATTTACAAGCACAACTGAGTCCTAACTAATTATAATTGGATAACAGCAATATAAAAGTTGTGCAATATAATAACATGTTCCCAGTAACTTTCACCTTAAATTCTTGCAGACGCTCTCCACAGAAATTATGTTCTTAAATCAGTTGATTACAAACTACAAAGCTGGAGCTTCAAGGCCATGTAACCAAGCAGTAACTGGGATGCAGTTATTTTGCAATTACAGTTGTAAGAAAAAAATTATTTCCATTAGTCTGAATTTATTTCATTACTTCTCTTTGCTTCTACTGGGATAAAAGAAAAAAGTGCTTTTCTAACTAGACACCTGGGGCTTTGTTTTGCCCTGAGTTTCACCTGACAATAACTTTCAGAAGGCCTGTGTTACTGAAACTCATGAGAAAATTTAGCCCATTCTGCAAAAATGGGAAAAAACCTGCTCTTTTTTATGGTCATCAGGAGATCAAAAGTGTCATAAATTCATTTGTTCCTATTACTACAATCCTCAAATGAGAAAGAAAGAAAAATGAACACACAGCCCCCTCCACTCCCCAACTCCCAAACTAAAAATGCTTATACAGTGGGAACACTGAAAAAGAGACACCAGGAGCATATTTATATATGTGTCTTCCAAATGAACTGCTCTGGTCTGGGAGTACCCCAAATAACTTTCAGAGGATGTTTATAGTCCCTGTTTGACAGCCTGCCACTACCACAGTCAGGTATCTTTCTCATCCTCTCCCTGCCTCTCCATGAAAGGAAATCCAAATGCCCATTTTATCTGTTTGAATTCATCTGTGTTATTTCTTTTGTGCTAAATGGTTAGACCAGATTCCATAATCAAAATGCAATGTCTGGTTTTCATTTGAGACTACTCTGGCAGAGAGTTTTCTGAAGTGAGGAATACCACAGTTTCTTCTGGTTAAAGTCTGAAATCTAAAAGAAAATCAGCACAAGGACACTGTTTTGGGTTAGGCTTTCTGTTGTTTTTTTTTTCTTTCTTTCTTTTGTTTGTCCATTTATTGCTGTTGTTGTTTTGTTGGGGGTTTTAATTTTTTTTTTATTTTAAGTATTTTCTCCAAAATAAAAATTCCATTTGTGTTCATTTTATTCCACCAAATGGGGAGTAAAATTACTCAGCCTATTCCTCTTCATTATGCCTTATGGCATTTCCCCTCAGTGATAAAAGATAAATATAGCATGACTTTGGCCTTGAAATCATTCTAGATAATCTGAAGAAATTAATCAAAAGCATCATAACTATTTAAGTTGCCTCTGATGGGCTGAGGATGTAAAATACTCACATACCTCTTCAGGGCAGCCACTGTCTACCCAATCTTGCCGGTGACGGTCAAATCCACTGGAACATCTTTAAAGGACGAAATACATAGAATTTGTTTTGATGGAAATAGAAGGAAAACAAGAATAAGAAATGAAGGGAGAGGAACATAAGAGAGTGACAGAAAGAATAAGTAAATGATGTGATTTAAAATCCATATGATTTATGTTTTATCAATTTTATTCAGGATGGTGTTGTTTATAATATGCATCAGTCTGTTAATCCACTCCAGTGAAAGATGTTTCAATGAATGAGGCTTTATATTAGTTTCTTTAAATGAATTTATAGTTTTTACACAGGGGTATCTCTCTTCCACTGGATAATTACTCTTAAGACTGCACTGACCCATAGCACTTTTAAATTTGATGTCAACCATAGGCACGTAAATTGGTTTAATTATTTTTGTCCAGACTTCTTAACCAGGAAAATTTAATCCCACAAAGGATGCAGTGAACCAGTCACTGTTTTTATCAGGCAAAGTGATCTGGAACATCAAGATACACATACAGCAGTGTGCTCAATGTTCACAGCTCCTCTGAACACTCCACGACAATTAGAGAATAGGATACAGCTGCTTCTGCCTCTTCACTAGATGCAGAAAACTTGTGTGCACATTTCTTAACAAATTATATGAGTTTAATAACCTGTTCACAATATCCTTTCTCATTTGCAATATATAACAAAATAATGTTCAAAAAACTTGTAACACTTCAATACAATGATTCCCCTGGCAATCCTCATCTCACAAGAGTGTTATCAGTGCTTTTAAAGTAAAGTAAGTTACAGTTTCCTAGACAACGGGTTGCATCACAAACAGAAAGCATTACTAAAACGGCAAGGAAATAACTAAACAATGATATTCAACTTTGAAAAACATTCTTCCCAGTTAGGTTGTCTTTTATTTTAGAGGGTTTGGGGTTTTTTGTTTTCTTTATTCATTTCCGACCATATTTTGTTATGAGACAGGGTAATGTCATTTGGCACCCTTGGTCATAACCTACCTGACTACACAATAAACAGCTTTCTTGATGTATTTTAATAAGAATAGGCAAGCAAATAAGGCCACTATTATGGCTAGCTGTATTTAAGGGGTAATTTTTTTGTTCTCAAAGAATTGCAAGATGAAAAGTCATGCTGAGTGCTACCCTATTTCAACCGAGGCAAACAGGTGGATTTAGAAGAATGGAACAGTGAAATTATTTTTACAGTAGGAGGGAATGTTACAAGAGGATATAAACCATGTTAATAACACACTTGGGATATGAAACTTCTCCACAAAGTTATTCTGAGCAGAATCTATAATGTCTTTGAGAAAAGATCTTGACAAAATATTCATTCTCTTGTTATACTTGCACTGATCCACATTCCACCACTCACAATATTATGAAAAAGTATCCCAACGCTAACAGGTATCAATTATAACACACCCTATCACAACTGACTTCTCTGAAAACCTACAGCAGTAAAGAAAAAACATGTCCAAAACAGAAAACACAGAGACCTTGTTTTTAATACATGAGGCCCTCAACATAGGAAGGACATGAGTAGGTCCTTCTAGAGCAGGTCCAGAGAAGGATCAAAAGGATGATCACAGGACTGGAGCACCTCTGTTATGAAAACAGATTGAGAGAGCTGGGATTGTTCAGCCTGGAGAAGAGAAGGCTCCAGGAAAACCTTGTAGCAGACTCTTACTACTTAAATGTGGCTTGAAAGAAAGATGGAGAAAGACCTTTTATTAAAACTTGTAGTGACAGGACAAGGATCAATGGTTTTAAACTGAACAAGTCTAGATTTACATGGACATAAGGAAGAAATTTTTTAGAGCGATGCTGCTGCATCACTACAACAGGTTGCCAAAAAACCTCGTGAATGCCCCATCATTGGAAATGTTCAATGTCCAGTTGGATGTAGCTTTTACAACCTTGCATCTAGTGCCATGTCAGTGGGGCTGGACTGGGTAATCTTTAAAGGTGCCTTGCAACCCAAACCATTCTATGAATAAAGGCTACTGTTAAAAGTGTTTTCCTGCTGAAGGGCAAGTAAATCAGTGCTACACTGGGAGCTCAGTACTGCTTCTACATGTCTGTGGTGTTCTGTCTCCATGAACGTTTGAAAGAACAAGGAAGATCTTACTAAGCAGAAAGAAATGATGACATGACATTCCAGGTTTGAATAGAATAAATTTTCTTTAGTCTCCCCTACACTTCTCTGAAGTTTGAAGAACTTCCTTAGCAACTTCTGTGCCCATCTCTAATGCAACTGTACTTGGAGCTAGTAGGGACTAACAAACTTTTGTCTTAGATTTTATCTTGTCTCTAAATGGTGTCAAATTTAAAGTTCCAAAGATTAAATGAATAAAAATATATTCCAGTTACACTCTTACAGTTCTTAAGGGTTTTTTTACAAACTACAGAATTATGATGGTGAGTAACATTGCTGGAGTTAATTTATTTTTCCCAGGAATTAACAAACCATGAGAAATTGAATACAACCCATAAGATCTTTCAAACATGTGAGGCACTCTTGAGGTGACTCTAACTTATAAAACAAAAACAAAACAAAAACATTAAACCCTGGGCACTGTTTATTTAACTTTTGCTACTGATGCGTAGTGAGACCAAACAATATTATCAGAAAGCAGCTTTATCAGGAATGAGATAGGCCTCAGGCAAACCTGTTTGTGAACTTTGAGGCATATATAACGAGATGTCAACTGTAGCAGCTACTTTTGTTGCTGCATTGTTGATTTAGAATCCTGGAAACTGTCATTTCAGTGCACCATCCACTTTCCCAACTGTATTTTGTAGCCTGGTGATAATTCTCTGTTGCCGTTAAAACACTGGAGCAGATTTGATCAGCTATGCTGTTTATGCCATCTGTCAACATGGCTATTTTGTAACAACTTCATTTTCAAGTGACCACTGAACTCAACTCCTAGGAAAGCAGTAATAAAGATGTTCTAGGAAATGAGAGTAGGGACATTCATGAAATGTAACGAATTTCAGGATATGTGTGGAACACTGGAGTACTGGTTCAGGGAGGAAAGAAAGAATGAATGTGTCTGCATGTATAGCAATGATGATTTGGCATAACTGAGATTTGGCTTAGCCTGAGTAACATGAAAGCTGTTAGAATCCTTTCAGTGAAAAGCGTATGGCAAGAAAGGAGTTGGAGATGCCACCCTATCTACAAAATGCCATTACCTGGTATTTGACAGAGAATATTTACTATTTAAGTTGCGTCCATTTGGTGCATGACATGAAATGCCTTGTTGCTTCTCTTTGAAGAGAGCTCAATGAGGAATAATAACAATAACACCACCACCACCACCACTAATAATAATAATAATAATAATACAGAAAACTTATATAAAGAAAATCCGTCAAGGTTTAACATGTAAAAGCCAAAAACATAATGGAAAATTACTGGGAAGGAAAGTGATAAAGTCTGTATGGAAAAATCTTTTCACCATGTTGAGCTGGTATAACACAATCATGAGCATTAAAATGTACAACACATGTCCTTTAAACCAACAATTCCCTCAATTTTTTTTTTGGCTTTGTAATAGCATGTAAAGAATGAATTTCTGGAAACTGAAGACCATTCCATAAATCTGAAATGATTTTGTAAATACCATGCAATGATTTACCTCAGTTAAAATGTTTATTGACTCATCTAAATAAAAGGTTAATCTGGAAAATTAAAAAGGCTTCTCTGCTTCCAACCATTCAGGAAGGACCATCACATTATGAAAGGATTAAAACACTTCTAGGATGTCTGAGTTATTGAAAGAATTAGAACACTTTAAAGTGAAATTTCTTTCCAAGTTGAGATAGGAAGGAAAATATAAATAAATGAATAAACAAATATTAAAAAAAAGGCTGGAGGTCCTGAAATTTGTGTCTATCCAAATGAAAAATAATCCTAACTATAAAGTGATTTTTGGAGGAAAAAAGGTTTATCTTTGTGTTCCTTTTTTGGTTTTACCTCCCTTTACCACAGAACAGGCTCCAGTTTGGTTCCTTCATCCTTCAAATATTACTTTCTTGTCACACTGTGCTGTTTGGGAAAAGACTGAATTTTTATTCCTTTGTTATTTTCCATTTTGGAATGCAGGACTTTATCACAGCTGGAAATGCTTATGAAGTTCAGGTGAAGTGTCACTGTGAATGACTGTGGTATGCATTTGTGAGGTATTTGAATGGTCTTATAGCTTATCGTCTAGTTCAATATACCTGATCATATATCTGAATTCAAGAGTGTGTTCTCTGTATTTATCCTTTATTTTAACACTGCTTAATTAAACTGTACTTCAGAATAGGATGATAATTTGATTAGTCAGAAGATTTGCTCCCACCTTGCTGTCGTAGAGTAAGAATAGCTAAGCTGACTAGCTTAAGGCAAGGATTTTAAACATATGGCACTGCAAACAGCCTGTAGTATTTTAATGTTTATGAAAAATTTGAATATAATTACTAAGGCATATTTAATAGTTGATGCAGCACTGAATTCCATAATTTTCTTAAGATAATGTGCGCTTCTCAAAATTTAAAACATTCAGTTGATGATAAGGAGCATCACAGTGGCATAAAGTTCAGCAGTCAGTCTTCAGCCTGATGATGGTTCCAGAATTTTATGGGATGGAAAGTTTGGAAAAATACAGCTATATGTTCCGTAAAGCACTCCTGCAATATCATGCAAACATAGAAGTGAAAGATGTTAAAACCCCAGCTGTTATTTTACAGAAAAAGTCTCAACATGAGTAAGCCTCAATATTTGTTGTCAACTCTGACACAAGATTTGGATAGGCAGTAGGAAATAAGGACACCCATAGGGAAGTCTTTCTGTTGAAAGAGGCTAAGAGTAAAAGTGGGATAAAAGAATTAAGTAGTTTTATTTCCAATTCAACTTGAAAATAAATCAAAAACTGTGGTTAAAGCGAGACTTGGCAGAGTTCTGATTAAAGAAGAATAGGAGGATATTTTCTATAAACTTAATGTCAGTTACAACAATAAAGGAAACATGCTGAAAAGCAGATAAAGAATAAAAAATATGCTTTCTCTAAAGGCTCTACTTTGAATAGCTAGAAGGATAAAGAAAGTGTAAGAGGAGGATCTTAGAGACAAATTTATGAGATTATGGTATCAGAATTTCCAACGGACTCAGCAGAAAATAATACCATATGTGTTCTGTAGGAAGGAGACACACTGAGATTAGTGTCTGATACCAGATTACATTCTCCACTGCCTTTGACTTTGTGCATTTGTACCTCCACAAAGTGGGTATAAAGAGCTAATAGCAATAGAAGTTAGCAGAGAATTCTGATCCATTGGCATTGCTATCTGTTTTGCACACAAGTAGCTCCTCAGGGTTCAAGGCAAAGAGCTCTGAAGTACTGCTGGGTGTACTTTACACTCTGGTTAGTGATTGTAACTAGTACAATTAACCCCCTTTTCTTACATTTACAAGATTTTCTGAACTCTTTTCTACCTTTGAATATTCAGCTGATACGGACAAGCTCAGAAGTATGGTTAGCCTCATACCCACAGACTTTTTCTTGTTTTTCAAACAAAAATATGAAGGTCACCTTCGAAGAAAGTATTACCTTTCTGATTTTGATATCAGAAAACAGAACATAGGAGATAGGAAAAAGTCACCTGAGATAACATAGAATTTGTTATAGAACCTAGAGTTAAGCCCAGATTGTTTGAAGAAAAGACAAGCATACACTAATTCACAGGCCCTATGTTTCCCGTAGTACTTCCAGACATATGAACTGTAGAACTGGATATGACAGTGAAAAACACTAAGTCTCAAGTGGCATGCACCAAGGTACAGCTCTTATTCACACATTGGCTGTGCTCCCTTTCTTATTCATAGACTTTCACTGGAATTTTGTTCCTTTATAAAAACCCATGCTAATAATATTAACTCTGCTCTGGTGTGGCCTCACCTTGAATATTGTGTGCAGTTTTGGGCACAACAGCATAAGAAAGGAGGGCAACAAAGATGGTGAAGAGCCTTGAGGGGAAGCCGTATGAGGAGCAGCTGAGGTTGCTTGGTCAGTTCAGCCTGGAGAAGAGGACACTGAGGGCAGACCTCATTGCAGTTACAACTTCCTTGTGAGGGGAAGAGGAGAGGCAGACACTGATCTCTTGTCTACGATGACCTGTGACAGAACCTGAGGGAATGGCCTGAAGTTGTGTCAGGGGAAGCTGGGTATTAGAAAAATGTTCTTCACCCAGAGGGTGTTTGGTCACTGGGATGAGCTGCCCAGGGAAGTGGTCACAGCACCAAGTCTGCCAGAGTTCAAGAAGTGTTTGGACAATACTCTCAAGCATAGTGTCATAGTGTGACTCTTGGGGATGATCCTGTGCAGGGCCAGGAGTTGGAGTTGATGTTCCTTGTGGGTCCCTTCCAACTCAGCATATTCTATGATTCTGTGAAGTGCTAGAGTCCTTGGGAAAGGATAACAGTGGCCTGGTGCCTAGACATGGTATGAAATAGGGCTGTTCATATTTCTGTTATGACACACAAACCCACAGCATCCATACAATGTATAATATGGCTGTTTCAGTTCTAGTGGGCAACAGCATCTGAGTTGCTAGAAAGAGACGTTCAGCAATGTTTTGGTTAGGCTAGGTTACTGGTCCTGTTATATCTCATTCAGAACTCTAAAAAGTGTAAGAACTCAAAGTAGCAGGGGCTGTGACAGGCAAAGGAGGCAGAGTGTGCTAAACTAACTCTACATAAGCCAGTCCTTATATGTGACAAAGTAGGAGAGCATTCTGCACAAACAAGGTACCCGGTTTTGAAACTGAATATTCATACTGCACTCGTGGAAAGGAAGGGTGAATTAGGGTTAAGAAAAACACCTGCTGTAAAGGATCAATGAACTCTTCTGATAGACAGCAAAGAAAGGAAGGACATGAATCATCCTCTAAGTGTTATGTTAAAAGAAACTTGGAGTTCAGAAAATTGTTTCCCAAATTAGTATCCTAATTGTGTCTCACTTTTCATTTAAAAGCAAGACAAATTCTGAAGTCAACATTGAGCAGGAACAGACAGCAAAACCAAAGAATTATGGAAAGTTGGGGGTTCTCAATTAATTAATTCTACATATTAATATCAGTTCTACCTATTAGTTCTGATATCCACTGAGAAATATCAGTTCTGATATCCACCGAGAAATGTAGTTTTGTTAATGTTTTATGATAATGGAGATATTGGAAAAGTGCGGAGTGATAGTCCTACAGAAAACAATTGTACTACCTACCTATTTTTCTAGTGTTTTATCACAATGGTATCTTAGGTGCATTAGTGAATTTAAACATGGAAATTAAACACAGATTTTATGATCTTCTTTCGAAATTAATTAGCAAAAGTAAATGTTCTCCAAGGCATATGTAATAGGAGGACATCTCAATTAGATTTAAGTTCTTAACTGTCCTCTGTATCTGACAATTACTTCCTGTATTCGCAACAAAACACCTTAGGAATGGAATATATTTGATAGACCTATATAAGACAGACTTTGCATTAAGGTCTTAGAACAATCCAGGCAGTGGTCCTTTTTGTATTAACTGTGATATCTATGTCTTATCCAAGTTGTGCTGCAAAACTGCATACCACAGAAACCTGCAGAATGGATAATGAACAGTTTCTCAGCTGCAGAAGACACATCTCTGGCAAAGAATGTTGCTGTGAACATCCAGCTAGTGAAACCAATCTCAAATTTTGAAAGGCATATGATATGGTAAGAAATGGGAATACACAATAAAAATAGTGGAGTGATGTGGATTCAATAAATCACTCTGTTTATATCTAGATTAAGAATCTTCAAAACTCTTCCCTATCTTCAGGCCTATGATTTCCCAGAAAAATATTCTAACAAAAAGATTAGGATTGCAGAGTAATGAGAATTGCAGGAATCTTCTACCCATTTCCTAGAAATAATTTAAAGTTTTATAAACCAGCTTTGAACTTCTTAAAAATCCTCATCAGTTATAACTGTTATTCTCTCGCTGCTCTGGGTTATTCAGGAAAACAAAGCAAGGCATGCACATATAAAAGGTGTGAGTAATGCTGCAGCCAGAAACAGGCTAGTTTCTGTATGGAAGCAAGATTCAAATTCAATCGGTAGATATCAAATCTATTAATATTATGATAAGGACAGTCTTATGGAGCTGCTGAAAACATCAGTGAGTACACTGCAGAGGAATGTGTGGAGAAAAGAAACTAGAGGAATAAAGCTCATGATAAAGAGTTCTACTAGTGCAAGAAAAAGCTCAGGTGTTTACCTTGAAAAAGTATTCCACAATTCACTCAGGCAGTTTGAGTCATCTATTTTTAACCATGCAAGGGGATGATTCTGCTCTAGTGGGTATCTGGTGAATTGGCTCATCTTGCTCTGACGTGCTAAACCCCCAAGAGCTACTGCACGTTCACTTGGGTTCTGTTCAGAGACTGAGCTTTTTAGGTTTATTTGTATTAATCATAGGCATTATTCCAGACAATCTGTGCTCAAGGGGACTTACAGAAATTCCACAATAATTCCACAGACTTCAGCTACTAACAAATTCCACAAACATACTGAAAAGATAGAAAGGCTATTAATCTGCTATTTATTAATGTATGAATCTCAGCAAATAGCAAATTCCTCTGGCTGCAAGTTAACTTTCAATAAAAACATGTTGCGAGGTCGGGATTATCTACATTCCTTAACAGTAGTTTTCAATGTATTGTTATGTACATTTTACATGTACATCTTTACCATTATACATTCAGGCTCACTGAATCTTACACTGTCTTCTAAACAGAATTGCCATCCCACTTGAGAGTTATCTATTACCATGATCTTGTGAAACTTTTTTCATCACACAACACCATCACTGAGCTCATTCTTGCTTGAGAAAATGCTTTGTTCATTATACACTTTCATGCCACTTTCTTTTCTTGCTTTACTCCCATCAGGCTTGCCATGCATGCAAAATTCTCAATTATTGAATGCTAATTTCCCGACAGTGTCTTGCAGTACATGAGTACAAATTAGCTTGTCAAATTAAGAACAAACAGCTTGGAAAGTATTTGAAGAAGCTGGGTGTGGAGCAATTTTTTGCTCAATAAGGTATAGATCTACTTATAGTATCATTCCTATAAGTAATGTATTAGGACTGACAAATTTACACATTATTTCTTGATACATTTGTCACACTTGATTAAAAAGATCAATTGCTGTTTCAATACAACTTTTAAAACACAAGAAAAATATGTTGCATTTTAATCAGAGCAAACTCTGACAAAGGACTATAACTTCTGATACTCAGGTTTGCAGTATGATTGCTTCATAATTGGCAAAGGAACAGTATACAGGCTAGAAAACCAGTACTGACATTACTTTTCATTTATCACAGGGTAAATTTGACCTAATTCAACAATCCAGTTGTTAAAACTCAGGTTTAGGTGTAGCTGTGTTTTCACATAAAACCACTCCAGCATAAAGAACTGCAGTAGTGAAATACAAACAGATAGAATTTGGGCACATTTCTTCTGCTTTTTTTGAAGCAGAGGTGTGATCAGCAAATTCATGAAGTGAGGCACAATAATAGAATGGAATATATTTTACAGAATACACTATATTTTAAACGTCTAGTCCTTCTTAAGCATTTCAAATGAGATTTTCCTAGTCATTTGTATATGAAATTATTACATTAATTGGATTATATATGCTCCCTCTGGTGGTTTACTTAATCCATAAAAATGCCTCATTTTTTTTAGCTTGTAATTCAATGACTAAGATACTGTGGCCAATTCTGTAATAACAGCACACTACTGTCCCTTAAAGAGTGTTTGGATAAAAATGGCATGAGTATAAATCAGCAAGTCTTCCTACCATCCTTCAGTTTGGAATTGAACTACGAAATATCCCTAAAGCAATCAAAAAAAGAAAATCAAAACCTCAAATAGTTAAAATGAGGAAGTATCTGAAAGTGAGCACTTTGAAAAAACCTAGTGACCTTTTGATGGACTGATAACATCAGTGGGCAAGGCAAGGTCTATGGATGTTACCTCTCTGCAGTTTGTAAGGACTCTGACATGGTCCTCCACAACATCCTTCACTCTATATTGGAGATGGAATTGGTCAGGTATTTGCACCTACAAAGTAGTGGTCAAAGGATCAGTGTCCCAGCGAAGGTAGGTGCCAAGTGGTGTCCTTCAAGGGTTTGTACTGGGACCAGTACTACTTAATATCTTCATCAATGACACTGACAGTGGGAGTGAGGGCACCCTCAGCAAGTCTACAGACAGCACCAAGCTCAGTGATGAAGCCTCTCCCTGCTTTCCAGTGGAATCTACAACCTTCCTTGTGGTATCATCTATCAAATAGAAGCTAAAGAAAATGTAGATATCAAACAGTAAGCCATGTGTGGAGAAGGATTCTGTGTTTCTTATTTGGAGTTAATTATTTTCTTTTATAAATCAGGAGGTTTATGTATTTAGATAGAATGATAATTATTTTGGTGCCTTTTTTGTAATTCTCTATGGAAGGTGCTTTTCTTAGCTGATAAATATTTTAGATTATGTAAGACTATAACTTATACTACTATATTTGAGTCAACACAGTTTTTATGAAAATAGGTCTTGTCAACTGGGACATATAGAACAACAAACAAAAACCTAACCCTTTTCCTCTTCCTGATATTAAAAATTTCCAGACACAAACTCACATTTGAAATTAACTAAACGTGTTTCTAATTTCCTTTTAAAGGAAGAATAAACAAACAAGACATTTCAAATTTGCCTGGAAGTTCAGAAGGGAAGTAATAGGCATTTGGTTTTTATCTCAATTACCATAAGGGCTCCATAGAAAACTGTCAGTTCATATTTCAATTGTAACAGGTTTTCTTAAGAACTTGAGGTGGGTAAAGATTCTCCCTTCCCTGCTTTCCAGCTAATCAGCATGGAATGCAAAAGAGCTTGTTTCTTTATTATCTGCTTAGATGAGAATAGTGATCATAATAGTAAAAGAAGTATCAAAACTTAAATAACATTATTGCTACTATTCCCAGACATGCTTCTGATTTTTCAGTTTGCTCTGAACACATTCCACAAAATCCAGCCATAACTTTTCCATTTATACAACTAGTGCTGCTGTTAGCACAAGAAATTAAACATTGAAGTAAAATGGGATTTTTTTTTATTTGTTTGTTTTTAGCTCAGGATTGCTTTAAGAGCATAAGAAGCTTTGGGACCTGTGCTTACATACATGGGCAAGATGACTCTTCCTAGAGTGCATGGAGTGTCCTGACTCATCACTACACACAGAAAGTACTGGAATATGTACAATCTGTTTAAGGGCACCTTTCAAACTGGGAATTTGCACTCTATAGGTCAATACCATAAACTGATATGATTTCAAACCAGATTACTCAGTGCATACTCCAGAATACAGAGACTCTTTTAAGGATAAGAGTGCACTTAAGCATTTAACATGAGCAAGATCTCTTGGTGAACTGGGACTCCCAAAGCCAAATCTCTCTAACCTTGCAGACCTACGAAAGTCCCCAGCATTGCTGCCTGGACAGCAGTGTCAGGAGCTAACTCTGAGTCTCCAGGCAGCCAGTGCCTGAGGGTAGTTGGAACTGATCTGAGCTGGAGCCATGCAAAGAAGTTTCGGTGCTCAGGCTCACACATCTCCTCATGTAATGGGCCATTCTTCAGGGGTGACATTTTCTGAGGATCCATGTTCACTTACCTTCTATGCTTCAGGGGGTTCTCTGATCACTGAGATATTTTTGTGTAAAGGGCAGTGTCAACCCTAATGAGTGAAGGAGCTCAGCAATTTCACTGCTGAGCCCTGCTTAGAGTCAGCTGAAGATACTTCCTCAGACAAAATGTTTGAACCTCAGAGATCCTTTTGATCTTAGATATTAAGTCCAGAGTTTGGTGAAAAGATGCTTTCCAATTCTGCATAACTTCCCTTGAAAACCTAAGTGAGTCTGCCACCAAAGCATCCTTGTTGATCTAGCTGTTAGGATTTTGGGAGCTCTTGGCATCAGGCAAATAGTTTTGAGGATTAAACATTTGAGCATAGGCACCAGCAGTGACAGCTGAATAAAGATATCATCTGAACTTTTTGCCGCCCTTGCCCTTAGGACTATGGTACTCCAGTTCCCTGTCTTCAGTATTAGAGTGATGGTACCACACCAAAACTGAGTGATGCCTCAAGGTTCAGGAGGTCCTTTTGTCCTGCATTAATGAAATAAAGCATGAGATATGCAAAATCTGAGTCTCCAGCATGCACAGATTGCGAAAATGTGCTCTTTGTCTGCTTATTTCTGAACACACTGAAATATCAATTTCATTTCATTGCCCAAATCTGAGACTTTCCTGAAGTTCATTAAAATAAAACCATAAATATCTAGGGAATCTTTATTTATTGGACAATGAACTTCAAATATCTCCTAGGGAATTCACTATTTCAGTATATGTGAGCAACTTTTACAAACTGAAGCTATAAAATAATAGCAAGGTTTGTTTTAAAGCTTCCAAAAACTTTCCAAGAAAATGACATCTCTAACATGCAAGCTATACCAATTCATGCAAGCTGCACCATTTTCAGAAGCAGAAAAAAAAGATATAAACAATTCTAACATTAGTGAATTCTTTCAGTTTTTACATTCAGGAAGTCAAAGATAATGAAGAGCAAATGATCCAAATTTCAGCCACAGGTGTCTCCTATGAGGCAAGCAAGAGAGTGTTTCTGGCATTTGACATAAGTCCTTGTGTTGCAGAAAGCTATAATACTATCTTATTTTACATATTTATGGTTAATATCTTTTTGAACAGTTTTGCTTATGAAACAGTTATGAAATATGCATAGTTCCCCCAAAAATTAGTTCCTAGTGGGGATCCTCCATCGCTGAAATCAAAAGAAAATGATGTGCCTTTGCTTTAGTCATGATAAAATTGTATGACACACATCATATTGGAGTTCAGAATGGATAGTTTGATGACCTCTTATGGAAAGGCTAAGGTGATTTAAGCTTGTAAAAAGTGCAGGAGTAGAGGATTTTGCCCCAAATCATGTACAAAATGAACCTGCCTGTCCAATCATTGCAGAGTTGGCACAGCAGCTGGGCTGAAGTTACAGGTAGGAAACAACCCACTGTTGCAGGATAAAGCTATTTCCATTCCAACACAGACTGCCCACATGGGGGAGTACAATTATTCTGCAATCATTCTGTTGGTGAATTTTCCTTGTGCAGTTACAGGTTTTAAATATTTTTTTTCCAACAACTGTGCTTTCCTGTGTGAATGATTCAGTAAGTGGATTAAATTTTATACAAGGAAAAAAATATACAAGATGATGCTCAACATGAGCCAACAGTGTGCCCAGGTGGCCAAGAAGGCCAATGGGATCCTGTCCTGTATCAAAAACAGTGTGGCCAGCAGGACCAGGGAAGTGATCCTTCCCCTGTACTCTGCATTGGTGAGGCCACACCTTGAGTACTGTGTTCAGTTCTGGGCCCCTCAGTTCAGAAAGGATATTGAGGTGCTGGAGTGAGTCCAGAGAAGAGCAACAAGGCTGGTGAAGGGACTGGAGCACAAGCCCTATGGGGAGAGGCTGAGGGAGCTGGGGTTGTTTAGCCTGGAGAAGAGGAGGCTCAGAGGTGACCTCATCACTGTCTAGAACTACCTGAAGAGAAGTTCTAGCCAGGTGGGGGCTGGTCTCTTCTCCCAGGCACTCAGCAACAGGACAAGGGGGCACGGGCTTAAGCTCTGCCAGAGGAAATTTAGGTTGGATATCAGAAAAAAATTCTTTTCAGAGAGAGTAATCAGGCATTGGAATGGGCTGCCCAGAGAGGTGGTGGATTCACCATTCCTAGAGATTTTTAAACGCAGATTGGATGTGGCGCTGAGTGCCATGATCTAGTAAATGGACTAGAGTTGGACCAAGGGTTGGACTCGATGATCTTGGAGGTCTTTTCCAACCCAATTGATTCTATGATTCTATGATTCTATGCTGCTGGTAATAATATTGCTCTGTTTAAACAGTGCAACAAGTTCCTGAGAAAAAAGATTTGTAGAATTGGTATAGAGTTGTGTTGGTTTAAAGGTAAACCAGTAGGAGAAATGAACCCTAATCAAGAGAGATTACAAGTCAGAGTTATAATTTACTAAAAAGATTACAATAAATATAATGATACAGAATAAAAATTGGTTTTAACCCACAAAAAACAGATGTAGAACCCAGCACACTGGGGCATGAACAGAACAGTGTTCATTAGCCCCTGTACCGAGCGCCACGTGGTCCCCCTGAGTACAAAGTAAAAGGAAAGGAAAACCTGTTGGTGAGGATGATGGTTGCAGTCCTGTTGAGGTTCTGGTCCTCCTCTGGATCCAACAAGTGGTACCAGAAATCCCCAAACCCGAAGGTTATATATGCTCAGGTTTAGGTGGGAATGCTCAGTATTTACCTGAGGATGAAGAGTTTCACAATGACTCTGTGACTCATGAGATATTTTTGGAATCTTTGATGGTCTTGGTCCTTGCAGCTGCCTATTGTGCCAGCCCCTAATAGCCTATTAGCAGACATGACCCCTCAGGCTGGGTGTGAAGGTGCTAATGTCTCCCCAGAGGGGAGGTATCACAGTTGACTCATTGGTGTGAAGACAGAACCATTCCTTTGCCTCCGGGGATTCTTTAACATCCAGCTTGTAGCCTGGGCTGTCAGGTGTGCCTGGGCAGCTGCTGCAAATGATCCATTATTAACAGTTCATCAGAAATGAGAGTGTAGAATACAAAGTTTTGCTTACCTCCACATAGTGATAAACTGGTCCCAGCTGCTGCAACTAGGAAAAAAAGTTTTTTTTTCCCAAGGGTATGTCGTTGCTTGTAACCCAGTGGAAGTCCATCTGGTCTGGAAGATCTCAGTTTAGAGCACCAAACTACTACTGCAGCACCACAGAAGAAAGATCACTGGGTATTCTGGCCATATCTAATCCTCATTTCTGCCTAACAGTCCCCTCACTAGCAAGCAGGCATTCTCCCTCTGCAGAAATCTGAGTGCTAGATCAATTGGTAGATAACTGATACTGTGAAAAACAGTCACTACCAGTTCAAAGTCTTCTTCAGGCTTTTCCACCAAAGGCAAATTGGATTCCCCACCCTGGGCTTTGCTTATAGCCAAGAGAGGCAGTTTTGGTTCCTCCCCTCCTGGATGAGCGTGTCCAGTCAGCTTTGTGACTGAGAAGCATTCCTCCTACTTCAAAAAGCCCTATGAGCACCTACTTGAAAGTGAACAGTAAATAGTAAATTTCTTTACTCCAGACACTTTTGAAATGCCTAAGTTAATACTTCATGTAACACTTTCCCCTTGTTTTTTTCATGCTGATTTTATTCTACTGCAGTAGAGCAATGTATATCACAACAGGAGATAAAAGTCTCCATTGATTTACAAGATTGGTGACTGAAGAGCAGTGACACACAGAAAAAGCTGGAGAGCTCTGATGAAGGAATTCACAACTTTTCATCCTTTATGATTTTTAACTAGGATATTATACTTTCTTGTTGAGAAAATGCATCTTAATCAGATGAAAAAAGAACATTTTAACACAGCAAATTTTTTTTTTTGAAGGGAACAAAACCACAGCGTAGTACTGAAGCAAACGATTCTGAGTACTCTTCTGTGATCCAGACATCACTAAGAAGGGAATAAGATTAATTTTTTGTATTTCCCTAAAATGAATATACACGTTGAAAAACAGCAAGGTAAAAGAAGGGAGGCACCGGACTAGAAGGTCAGAGAATGTATCCAGAACTAGTAGGAAGCAGAAAACTTTCCAAGGAATGAGTTCTTAGTGTAACTAAATACATGTTTGGTCTTCACATTTTGGAAAACAAGCTGCCTCTTTTCACAATATATGTAACCACTTAGTATTTCAGATCTGTTTCTCCACAGAGTTGAAATAGTAAAAATAAACTGCTCATTTCAGAAGTTGGAGAAGAGTGGTCAAAAAGGTAATGAGACTTGAGGCAGACATCATCATCATCAAAGGCAGGTTTTTGGAGGAAATAAGTTAAAAAATAAGGTGAAAAACCTTGTATAAGGTTAGTAAGTATGGGGGTCTGAACCACAGCCTCAGTGATCAAGTTCCAGATGAAGAAAGTCATGAACAAAGCAGTCTGATCTCATGGCTGGCCCCGCTTTGAGTGGGAGGTTAGTCTAGATGACCTTTAGAAGATCATTCTATTCAGAACTATTTTATGACTCTATATACAATTCTCCATTTGCTAAAACCCAACTGAATATTGTTCGTCTTAATAGATGCACATTGGATGGTATGACTGGTTTTAAAGTACTGAAATTCTCATGTAGAGACATATTCTTAGTTTGCTTTTCTGGATCCATCCTTTTTTTGAGAAACCGTCTGCAGTGCCCGCTTTTGCTGGTAGTCAATGTACAAAGACAGACTGCATGGAGTGACAGTCTCAGTACTGTCAGTAATGGGCTAATTAATAGCAATGAAACTGTTCCCTCTATCTGCTGCAGCTCATCAAAGACACAACCATGCTGCAGTGTGGAGTCAGCTGGTTTTGGGAAACAGTGCATAACTACCTCACAGCAGGTTCATCTCCGATTGCAGTGTGATCCTCACAGGCAAAACAAAAAGCAGTATTTTCTTCATCCAAAATTTAATTGAACAGAAACAGATGTGTTCAGACTGTATATTTTTCTGCAATAAATTACAGTTTGCCAGTTGTGAGTGGGCAGCCACAAGTTCACAGAAACATGTGAAAGGAAACACTGTGTGACTACATGCCTGGTGTTGCTTCTGCTAAAGGTGAAAAGTAAAACTGACCCAGTTCTCTACAGTGAAATTGTGCCTCAGTGAGCAAAACAGATCTTCCAGTAATTCCAGAACTCACAATACTCAGAATACCACACAAGATTTCAGGGTTTGCCTGTTCTTTATAAGAGGTCTGAACTTTACAATTGTGTTTATCCAAACAGAAATAAGAACACTGGCCATAACAGAAACTCAGTGCTACAGCATCTGTTGATGGAAGGAGAATTAAGCAATGCTGAAAGCAAGGAATCAGATAAAGAAAACACGAACTGATTGTATTTGCTTGGAACAGTTTTCTAGAAGTAGTCTTTCCTCTGAAGATATTTGATATTTTCTGTTACATGACTTCACTTAGCTCTAACTCCACTAAAAAGTTTCTTCAAGATAAATGTGGAACAGAATTACTTTTCAAGTGACTTACTAGAGGAGCTGAAGCTTAAGAAAACATTATAAGTGACCCAAATTTCCCAATTCTCTGCCAAGTTCACCAGCTATTTATCAGTTTTTCAACATGATGTCAAATTATTGCACTATTTAGAGTGTTAATAGCCTTTTCTCATTTCATTATGCATCCATTTTATACATAAAATTTTTGAACCTAATCACGAGGGTTGAAAAACACAATAATAAATATCTAATATGATATTGCATTTTGTTTCAGAGAATGGGTGTTAAATTCTTGCCAGTCAAGGAAGGTCAGTGAGTGAAGAACGTTTAGAAAAGCTACAGCTGCAGTTTCCCTTTTGCTGGCTGTGCTCCAGCTGCTCCACAGTCAAAGGAGTCCTGCCACAGACCTACTGTCCTCATCAGTATGGCAGTGAGAGGAGACCCAAAGCACCCTCTAAGTATAATGACAAGTTAAAGTCAAAAATACTCTGACTCTTTGGATATGTTGGTCTCCCTACTGCTGAAAAGTGAGCCTTTATAGTTACAGTAACACCCTGCATTTCCATGTGGTTAAATTATTTTTTATGAAGTGAGGGCTATAGGGAGAAAATATGAATTGTATTAAGATTTATACTTGTTGTTATCCTTCATAAGGATTTTAAAGTATTACTAAAGAAATAGGAACAAGGGCTTAACTCCCAAAGCAACTGTTTTGACTATTCTTGCCTAATTGCTGAAGTGAAATGAGACGATGATGTTTTGCTAGTGATCACAACTGAGGTTTATGCTCAGTGTAACTGCATATATATAAAAGAACCAAATATAATAACACTTCATGCTGAATAACCTGTAGGCAATGGTTTTGGATACCCTTTGAACATGGCTGCGTAGCAAAGGAAAAAAAAAAGAAAAATCTTTTTCTTTACCTTTGGAGTTTACTGCACCAGCTGCAGTTGAAACCAATCTGGGCAGTGACACAGGGACCACAGCTGGTAAACTGGAGACAAGCTGGGATGTAGACAAGCAAAGACAAATTAGTACAATAATTCACATAAAAATCACAAAAGACTACATCTTCTGATAATATATATTTAGGTATTCAGCAGGTTCATACATGTCCAAAATAAGACCTTGAAACCAGAATATTACTATGCAGTGCACAAAATACATGCAAAAAATTAGAATTTATCTGCAGGATTCTATTTGTAAATGTATTCCCACTTCCACATATTTTCATTCAGCTTCATTGGTAAATTTTTATCTTTTTGCTTAATATTAAATGTTTCCTTAAATCACTTTCTTCCCTGGCTCCAGCATTCCTTGGTGTTCCTAACATTCAGACACAAGCACATAATAAGACTAACAGAAAACTGTGCAAGAACTAAAACTGGATTAAAAATTAGGAAAAATAGATGTTACTGTTTTCATGGTAGTACAGCTGGCATTTTAAATGCAGAGATTTCTAAATAGTGCAGTTTTACTTTGGACAAAAGAGGTAGATGAACTGCAAAATATGTTTGGGAATATTCCTTTGTGATGTGATGCACAGTACACAGAAAAAATTATGTTTGCCTTGCAAACAAGAAAAAAAATATTTTTTTTCCTCTTGAGGAATCAAACTTAAATGCAATATAATCATTCTTCTGAAAAACAATTTGGCACAAATTTCATTCAAAACCTACTGGGAGCTACATACCTATAAACTAACTTGAGATACATGAGGATGTACTGGATAAATGCATCATCCATATGGGAATCTGAGAGAGAAAAAAATGAATCTGTTCATGAGTCCAAGTCCACAGATAAACCAAAATATTTTAAATTCTGTTTGTGTTGCTGGGATGGAGAGGGAAGTGCTTCCTAGATCTGGCTCCTGCTCGTTATGCTTTACTTACTTGGAAGAGGTATCATTTCAACAGCTGAGAGATTGGTAATCTTTGACATCTGTAGCTCCACCCTGTGGTATTCATAAATTGTTCTTCTACGGACATCTACCATGAAAGAAAAAAAAATCATATTTTACTATTTTGCACTCTTTAGATGGTGAAAAATAGTGGATGTAATGACTGCACACTGTTCCTTAGGGGCACACAGGGCACCAATTTTCTCCAAGAATATAGTTTTAACTTTAGACATCATGAAAGAGCATGTAAAGATAATTTTTCACTTGAGAAACCGTCAGAGCTGATGGAATAAGTACCTATTTCTGGCAAAGAATTATGAAAATGCTGAGTGTGCTCTCAAGCATCTTAGTGATTGATTTAGGCAGAAATTCTAGAGAGAATACTGTCAGACATTTTAGGGTGTATTTCAGATGCTTGCTAAGACTTTTCTCAGCTTACAGACTTGAGAGAAATGTTTTATATGCTCACTTTGTCACTTCTTGCCAAGATGTGCAAACAAAACTGATTTCATTGCTTAATCAAATTTGTGAGCTACAAGCTGGTTCACATCTAAATGTACTAGAATATTTTTCATATTATAACATTGCATTGAAGAAGACAAGAAAAGTCTTCCTAAACAGCCAGTGCTATGCATAACCTTTACACAAGCTGACTGCACTTGAGTTTCTCAAAGAAGAAATCCAATATAGTCAATTCATGAATCTTATGACTTTTGAACTCACAGGTAACTGTAACACCCAAGCACAAGATAAGCATGAAAAAAATCACATGCTATTTCCCAGATCAATATCTTATAATATATTCTGAATATTCTAGGTTTTATGTGCACAGTTGCAATGCAGACGAGTGGGCTTATATATTTGCAAATTAAAAGTACAGCCTATACCACCAGTTTGACACAAAAATGTCAATTTTCTTGTGTGCTGGTTTTCTATTTATGTCCCTTTTGAAGGTCTGCTAAAATAATTGAAATCAGTGTTAAATACAGTCACTAACCCTGGGGAATCTTTCCATAGAGGAAAAAAAAGGGTTACACACAAGGGATTAACAGGTTATTCCAGGCAATGACTGGTCTGAATCTACATGCAAGAGAAGTGACTTGTAGACACCCATAAACTCAATCTTAGGTGGTCTCCTGTGTTGCCAGTCCTGTATGGATTAGGGCACACCTTGTGGTTTAGGGAAGCAGCTTCCCCGCCCTCTCTTATTGCATTAGCTCTCAGATACAGGTAGACAGTGTCTGGCTTCCAGACAATAATATTTCTAGTTAGCTCAAATCACCACCTTTGTCAAATACTTCCTCTTGCAATTTATTTGAAGCTTTGCTCTGACCTTGCCCCTCCTGGTAGCAGATTTCTCTTTCAGAATTAACCTATAATTGAGCTTGTTTTATGTCTGACCTACAAAGTCATTCTGACTAGATAAAAGACAGATATGAGCATGTGCCAAAGTTTATCCCAATTAAACACCTTAGCCATGTCCTTCAAATACACTAGACAGAAAAAGCATTCAAGACAAAGTTAATCGTTTGCTGGAATAGGGAAAATCTCTTGCCAGACGCAAGAGGTTTATTCTCAAATGATAGTTAGACCCATAAAATCACCCACCAAATCAAAGGGATCAGAAAATATCTTCAAAATGAACTTCTGCCATTGCTGAAGGCTGTAAATTGTTTCCACAAAAGTCTTTATCCTTCTGTCCAAAAATATAAGGAAGTGAATATGTAAGTTCAAATGGTGGGGGCTGACACTTTAATTGAACTCCATCTCATCAGTAGGGCTACAGACTGGTATGCTATAATCCTGTTAATGCTGAACCTTTCCTAACAGATTCCTCACAGGACTTATAATAAAGAAGGAATCAACCAGAAATATGGCCTTCAAAAAATTCTGTAAGAATCAGTGACTCAGGGCACAGGCTTTTTACCTTTCCCAGCGCATGAAATTTCTGAAAAGCATTACTTTTAAGAGAATTAAGTGTGTTATCAAAAAAACCCCCAAATTCCAGTCATCCATATTTCAGCATAACTCTTGATCCCATTAAATTCCACTGCCTGACAGACTCAAGTTTGATCTTTTTCTTCAGAAAGATGACTGTGCCAACCACAGGTGGTGATTTTGCATATGAGGCATTTATCTACTGTAAGAAACTTAAGCGCAGAGAGGTATCTGCATAGTCATCTTCAAATGGCTTTGTATATACTTGCAGACAGGTGGTTGGAAACATGAGCATTAAAATTTATCTGCCTGTTCAGGCTTTAAAAACACTGCAGATATAAATTCTTTTGAAAGTTTGACTTAAACACACCATGCTTATGTCTTCAAAATGCACTTTTATCTCTCTTTTTAGAATTCTGAGTCTGTATCCCACTCAAAAAAAGCAGGATAGAAAAGCTAAACTCAACAGCATAAACAGAAAAATGAATACTCTCCCCTCATGCTTTCCCTCAAGCCTCTTTACATGTTCCTGCTGCAACCAAGGACACACACTGCCTTTCACTCAGGTGGAGCTTCTTCTTTGTCTCATGCTGTCTATTTAGGTCTTTCACAAATAAGTACTAGTGCAGAATCACAAAGAGCTTATGAGCCCGTGTACCTCAGTATACACCTCAACATGACAAGAACTAGTGAAATCTTTCAGTGCAGTAACATATACAGATATTTTGCTGAAAAGAGGTGTTAGATCAGGTCTAGCTGGGAAGGGAGGAAAGGAAAAGGCCTTTTTGCATGCAGATATACTTTAAAGTACCAGTCTCCGTGCTGAATTTCAGGAAATAAGCATATATTCTTCTTCTAGTCAAGAAAACATCTCACATTCTGTAAGTCTGAGTTTCTCAAACACACTTTTTAAACTGAATTATATAACTCATAATATATTTTAAAATAACAGATTTTATATTTTTTGTTGATATATATGCTTTCATTTATAGCATGGTTTAAACTGTTGCTTGTTTTGTTTCTGTGGCACGTACACGTGCTATCTTTGAACACAAGGCCAAAGGTACAGTCCCTGGAGAAAAATCTGAAGAAAACTCCAGCTACTTGAGGCAAGAACATTCCTCAGTGACCTAGAGAGATAACGTGGTAGGTCAGAAGGCCAGCTGAAAGTATCCTTTCAAACGATTAGGCAATGGATCAGTAAATTATAAATGTGCAAGATTCTGGTGTGACAAAATATTTCTGTGTAGTTTTATCACAGTAGTATTAAACTTAATGATGGCATGTAAGTATTCTATGAAGGAGAACTGCCAGAGGTGACCGAATATACTAGTTAGGGAGAGTGCTCTGGAGATGGAGCAGTAACAGGAGAGCACCAATGACTTTTTAACATGTCTGAAGGGTCAGTAGCTCATAAAACCCCATTTTAAATATATGTCTGACAGATGCATAATCTCAGTATCTTTTCCATTACATAATCACTTTTCCTCATACACCATTCCTCAGCTAAAACCTGCAATACAGTGAAATGTGAAAGTACTGAAGAAGTCATTCTGACTTTTTAAATTATATATTCACACAAATAAAAGCTTTTGCTTGAAAGATTTCTAGGGAACTGGCATTTGCCATATATCCAGAAAAACTGCTAAACAGGGCCATATGCATTCACACAGCTGCACTTTCACTTTTGAGTTTCTCTAACAGAGAAAACACAAATGGTAAGAGGGGGAATTTGATTATGCAGAAGTAAATTTGAAGTCAGCAATTTATGAGACATATCCAGCAAGCTGTAATCAGTTTGTGAAGAATATAAAGCATAGAGAGGTGTGGGGCACAGCTGCTTGTGCTATACAGCCACTGACTTTACTTGACAGCCTACTTGTTTAACATCACTGACTGAATAAAACCTTAAGGCAAATAAATATTTTGCCAGCCTGGTATGTCTGATTGCCATCACCACAAAAGGTAAGGGGCTCAGAATGCCAAAGCAATCTGTCCTTTGTTTTTAACAGCTTTGTATTGCAAAAGTTACCAACATTAACTAACCATTTCTTGAGGCACTGACACTGGGACCAAATATGCCTGTAACCAAACACCACCACAAGTGCTCTTGGTCACTGACTATTACAAACATTTGAATCTAGATAAAAATTCAGATTCCCTGATTGTATTAATTTTATCAGTCTCTTAAAAGTTACTAAAAAAATCCTTTCAAACCTGGAAACTGCAGGTCAAAGCCATATAATCTGTGAAAAAGCAAACCAGTGAAGTAGGCCCTGAAAACACCTTCTTTATTACTGCTCCAATGCTCTGCCTACCACACACCATCTACTTTGAAACTCTCCATGTCCTTTCAGATTTACCCCAATTTGTGATACCAGCTAAGTAGCTCTTAGTACAGCATCTAGGTGTGAAAAATTTGCTTTATTCCCCTACCCCACTATGCACCGAACTGCCTCACTCTGAGATTGGTCTGTGACAGGTTACAACAACATTTTAAACTTTGATCACCTTGTACCAACCCCTAAAGTGCTGTCATGCTGCCAAAGGTCAGCGGCATGGCCATCTCTTTGCTCCACTGCTCCTGAATGGGACATCTAGTGCAAGTGCAGCCCAGCCAAATCCTTTTGGACCAGCAGACACAAGGGCTGCAGGAGCTGCTACTCTGTGGGATTAGCTGCTCTAGTGGAAAGGATGAATACAGTGAATTGAGACCAATAACTGTGCAGCCCACTTTGCTCAGAGGTAGAAGACCACATTGCCAGAAAGGCAGCAGCAAATTAGGCTGTGATTTCCCAGGTGGTGCTGTGCCTTTATATAATAGTCATCCCAACATAAACTGTTAGTTGTTTTTTACCATTCAGGAAAGTAATGCTAAGGTTCTTTCAGAGGCTTCACTGCTGTAAACAAACTTTTGTTTTTAGTGACATCTTCAGCAAACAGTTGCAACATGCAGAGTTGTCACTTAAATGTATGCTTGAGGGACACTACATATTGAGTGACACTAATTGCACTGAAACTGGAATATTGCTAACACACAGCTCAGTCATAATTTCGTTCTGTTACAGTGTTGTTGAATAATTTCAATGTGATTAAACGTGAGCTCTCTAGGTATGGATTTCCTAAAATAGCTGTATCTAATACAGCAGAAGGCAAGATCATGGAGAAGTATGTCTCATTGTGTAGAAAAACCCAGTAGGCATAACCTCTAAGTGAAAGACTGGTAATTCACAGTGTAGCTCCCCTGAATCCGGCATTCTCTCATTTTACCAGTGTATTTCCATGCTTTTGTGGAAAACAAAGCACAATGTGGGAAGGCTCACTGGTGGGCTTTTTGATTTCTAAAATACAAAAGTGGGTTGCAGCAAATGCTTTTTCATTTCTTCGTGTAATGTATGTAGAACTTCCACCTGGGATATTTTTGGATACAGATGCCTTTTTTTATCAGGTTGCTTCTTCCTCACTACAAATATGGTGACATATTCCAAATAAAGTATCTTATGGAATACCAAATTGTGCTGGTTGACAGTTTAATTTGACATTACTTGACAGGCCATTTAGTTTTATTTACTTAATTTATCAGCTCAAAAGAAACAATGACAGGAAAAGCCATATTGGGAATTATAAAGCAAATAAAATTACACTTGAATTAACAAGCTGAAATTAGCTAAGTGACTTGTTGTGCAGCTAATCACCCTGGATGAATTAGCATATAGTAAATTCTCAGCCTCCAAACTACAATTCTACATACTGGGAATTTGCTGGATCCTGTGCACAACCACAAACGCATCCGAAAGTCCCACTTTCACTGGGTGGTTGGTTGAACTTATCTGTGTAACAGCGACAGGAATCTGGAAGACAAAACAGGAAGATATGCATGAAATATTGAACTAAAAAAAAAATCAGATTAAAAATAAGAGCACTGACAACATGAACTTTTAACCAATGTAAATTAAAAGTCCTAAATAAATATTTTATACAATAGCATAATATGACCAAGAATTTACTGAAGATAAAAATGTTTTTAATTTGTATTTTATTCCCACTTCCTTTGCTTCTTATATAACAGTATTCTCATTAACACTTCGAGGTAGAACAATTGTTAATGACAAAGCAGAGAAGGTAGTAATTTTGAGTAATTTATTTCCCCCAGTTGAAGAAAAAGTAGGATGATGTGCTAGTAACTCTCAAGGAGAAGAAGGTAATACTTTTTGTATACTATTGAACACAAAAACTGTGAAAGCTCAGCTTAGGATGAATATTTTAAAAACCTATGGCTCAGTTAACTTGCACTGAAAAGTATGTGAAGAGCTATATGTAGAGGGCTCTGACCCAATGATATTAATGTTTAGTATGTCTTGGAATAGCAGGGAAAATATCAGTGTCATGGTAAAAATGGAAAATTCCAGATGCTCAGTTGCCAATATCTAGAGAAAGAAATAAAAAGACATAGACAGCCGCAGAGCAGTCCAGCTTCACATATCAGGGATGCTGCTGCTGGGCAATATGGTCACATGAAAACAGATGTCAGGTTTGATTCTATTTCTGGCACAAGATTAGAGCTTTGGCTGATACTTGTATAGATGTAATAGCTTTGGAATTTTTTAAGATGTTTGATTTAGTGACGTAGCACTTAAGCAATATCAATATAGTTAGCCAGATTGACTGATCATAAACAGCAGCCATCACCAAAGCAGAAGCTCAGTCTGTGTGTCTTTACAGCATATCTTGCTTCTCCAGATACCAGACCTAGTATTCAAAGGTTCTGTCAAAGACTGAGGAGGAAATATAAATTTAATGCCTAGCAGTTCTCCAGATCGCACTAACGGAGTAAAATTAATGAAATGTCTGAATCAATTAGCAAGATTAGACCTTTTAAAAATTTCAAAGATATAATTCGGACAAAGAGAGAGTGCAAGGTAGAAGATTGGGGACCATGTTCAGAAAGCAGAAGTTCTAGAAGGAACCACAGTATTGTACTAGATGAACTACTGCAGCAGCCAGAAGGGATATCAGTGTAAAAAAACTTAGTTGATACAATATTTGGTTACAAGAACAGTGAAATATAGCCTAGGAGTGAGGTAGCTATTTTACTTTTACCTGAACATTTGATAACTACTGATACACTACACAGATTTTGAGAGGATGTATTTCTTAAAGAGATGTCAAAAAATTAAGAGAAGGAGATTAAAAGTGTCAAAAATGTTTTGTAACTCTCTTCACTTCTGAAATGACATTAAGAGAAGAGTTAAAGAGGTCTATCTATTTGGCTTCTCAAAGGGATAATGGAAAGCTCTCTAGATGATCATAAATAAGTACCACCATAGGGAGAAATTACACAGGGGCTAAAGAGTTTTTTTATTCTAGCACAGAAGGATTTAATCAGAAATTGGAAACTTTAGGCAGGTACCTTCAGAGTAGAATGAGCCACATGTTTCTGTGACTGATTATTATTAACCACTGGAATAAACAACCAAGATAAATTCTGATTATCTACCCATGGTGGCTTTCAGATCACAGTTATCTTATTTTTCAAAGTTGGTCTTCAGTTAACCAGAAATTACTAAGCTGAAGACGGATGAAACTGGATCAAGTGTAAGAAAATGAGATATGATGTGTTAGTTTAGCTGATCTAATAGCCTGCTCTGGCTTTACCTGTGAAAAATTATCAAAATTATACTCTTGGCCACTACTTTACACATAGCAGAAAAATGTCAAATTAAAAAACTGGTTACTGTATCCGGTGAATGAGATTTCAGTTCTGTCAATGTGTCAATTAATATCATGATTTCTGGTATTTGAGTTAAGCATCAGCAGTTGTTCTCCTTTTTTCCCAAAATACCCTTTAGCTACGCTTTTTCCTGATACATTGGTGACTGTTTAGTAAAAGCAGAATTTGAAAATACTAAGAGAAAAGAGTAAGTTCTGTTGCACTAACAATAGTCATAAATTTTCACTTCTTTTACTTAGTTTAGAGACTTTTTTAGGGGTTCTTGCATATATGATCTGCTGTGGTATAGAAAAGGCTTGTGACATGAAAACCAGAAGTGGCTTGGAAATACTAATAATACATCAGTTTAAATTTGGCTTATATCAGCTTAGCTCTGCTGCAGTTATTGCAGAATATGACAAAGGAAGACTGAAAGTCGTATTTTCAAATTCTTCAAAATAAAAGACTCACTAAGTTCAGAACTAAGTCTCTAAATGTTCTCCAGCATCAAATATAAACAAAATAAGGGAATTATTAATAGTCTCAAAATACTGAAAACTTACATTAACCATCAAAGAAACTGTCTTAAAGGATTTCAAGAATACTCCAGAGAATCTATTGAAAATTAAGTTAGAAAAAACAGAGTTTAAAAGGATGAAATCATTATTTCTCATCCAAATTAGGGAGGAAACGCAACAGAAGAAGAAAAGACACAAAATGTAGTTGGAATTGGAGTTATAAGTAGGTGTGTGACAAAATACACTTGCAAAATTGGCAGCTCAAGGCAAAAATTGTGTTGATGCATGAAAAGAATTACACTAATTTGTATGTGTAAGTGTAAATCAGAGGAATTTGTGTTTAGGGCTCCTTGAATTTTAAGTCTAGTGCCTTATCATATGATTATTGTGAATTTGTGAATTATTGAACAATTTCCCACAAAAATTTACGAAAACAGCAAATTAATTTATCTCTTTACCCCTCGCCCAGGAAGGAGTAATAGGTTCTTGCAGAACTAATGCCCCAAGTGAGTTTGCTTTGGTTTTGTTTTCTTAAAATAAAATTCTTTTCATTACAACTTGGTTTGGACCTTGAAAGTTAATAAAATTATGAAAGACTTAGTGATATACAGTACTAAAACAGGACATGGTAGCTAAGTTGAACAGAATAGACAGCCAAGAACTTCAGGAGAAATTAGAAAAAATTTGAGCAGAAAAAACTCTAGGTTTTGCCAAAATCCCTGCAGAGGTCTACACTCGTGCTGGGCATACCAGTGAGAGTAAGGAACTTGAAAAATAATTTTCTAAAACAAATAAGAAGATGGTAGCAGAGCCCAGTCTAGCAAACAGTCAAAAGTTTAGATATATGTTTTAGAAGTAGGGTTTAGAAGCAAGTGCTTGTGTAACCTTAAACACTCCCCCCGCCCCGCAATTTGTATAGCCACTGTTCAGTCTGAGGAGCAGTCTGTGTCAAACAGTCACACAGAAATGCAGTCAAAGTAGAAAGGCATCCATGAACCAGGAACACTCTTATTCTCCTGAAAAACTACAGTGTCATTAAACCTGTATTTTCAAAAACATGTGTCTATTTATAAGGTGGGAAAAAGAAACTGGTAATGAGTGTACTGAGTGCCATACTACAGGTGAGATCTTCTGCATGAGATGTCAAGATAAAATGGGCTTTGACCATATGCTGGCCTATTAGGAAACATGTCCTTTTGACAGAAGGCTTGTAGTAAATATTAATATAATTTATTAAAAATTACAGCAAAACATAGGGGGCAAGCAGATAGATGCTGTCTTGAAATCTTCACCTGAATGGCAAGATATGCCATAACAGGAGGACTTGTTAAACGACTCAACAGTTAAGTTAGGAACGTGCAAGTCATTTCTAACGGAAGGTAGGGGTCTTATGGCATTACCTTCAGAGAATTCCCTTTAGCTGAAATAATTCCAAAGTTTATGCTAGCTCTACCACAGAAGAATTAATTATGAATTCTATTTATCATGGGGGTCAGTAATCTAGACAGTATTTTTCATCAAACTTCTCAAATTTTATTCTTTTCAACTTTGAGGTCATGTCTGAATCTTGTCTTTCAAAAAGGAAGAAAATCATGGCCTCAAACCTTATTCTGAAGGAGATGGTAAGCAGGATGAAATTACTGCCTCACTTCAAAACTGAGTAAAAGATAAAAGCCAGAGCATAATAATGAGGAACACAATAATAGTGCTTATATAGGGTTTTCATTGCTAGTTTCCTAAATAGTTCTTAATTGCTCTACAGGTTAAACTTCATGAAATCTACTTGAGAGTTTTAAATTGTATGAAGTGATTACCTCAAAAATCAAAGATCTCATTTCCATGTTAATATTTTTGATGATAATAAAAGAGGTAAAGAGGTGCCAAGCATGTATAATGGAGGGAGATCATCCATCAAGACATTGAATTTTTTTTATTATTTATTTTAAAAGCCCTTTTAGTTTTTAGGCAACAATAAAAAAGTCTGCATTTTTGTTACTAAAACCAGGGTATTTTCCATCATGTATAGCAGTGTCATCAATTTTATTTAAGTGCTACCAATTAATCAGTTTAATTTAATTCTGTCTCCTTTTGCAATAGAAAGAATTTTTACTAAAGTTTCTTTTAGAATTATTTTCAAACTTCATATATTGGGGAACTTGAACAAGCATTTCAACTTTAATAATAGTTTCTGGATGACTGCCTAAATAGAGAGTCATTAATATTTAAATGAACAAAGAAAGCCTTCAGGCCAATGAAATTAAGAAAAATATCCTAAATGATCAACAAGACCTATGGTACCTTTGCCTAGTTTGCCCTTATTAACCATGGACAGAAAAAGAAACAAAATGTTACACAAAGGAATATTAGCTCTAAGCACTAATGGAAAAGACTCTATAGAATAGTTATTTTTTATAGTAAGAAGCAAAACTCTTGAGAATTGAACTTCAGTGAAATTTAGAACATAAGAAATTCACCACTAACACATAAAACCTAAGCCTCCTCAGAAATTTTTCTTTATTACTACGTTCTGTTGGCTAGTTTGCACTGTAATGTATTTCATATGTAGTAGAAGTGCATCAGTAAAATGTTTGTGCCAGCTGATGTTTCCTGACATCTCAACCACTTGCCAGAATTCTAACAGCTGATATTTAAAACAGAAGGTTCATGCACTGTAAACAAAGCAAATTGCTAGAGAAATAAAAATTTTGCATTCTATAGGACCATGCTGTTCTTTAAATTGTTTTCACATTTTGAAAACTTGACTATAAAGCTCCTTCTCCTAACAATTAACTTGTCTGAAAAATATTCAGATGGCTCCATATTTCTCCATCCTGGTGATTCAGCTCCTTTTCTGAATGTTTATTTTTTCCAGATCTATTCTAGGTTTGGGTAACAATTGTGAATTTCAGGTTGCTTCCTATTGGGAGAGCAGCAGAATGCAGAAAACTGGGAAGAACAGCTTCTTTCATACTCCACAAACCTCAACCAAGACAATGTCTTGGTGATCAACACCAGGCATATGGGATAGCAAACCTGATGTGGGTAGAGAAAGGTGAAAAAGGGAATGGTTTGAATAAATAAGAAAAAAAGGTAAAATTTACTTAAAGTGCTTTAGAAGTAAAAGTCCCTAGTTGTCCCTACCTTAAATGTATAAAACCAGTTGTCTTATATGTAGATTTTTTGAGAGAAATGCCTGGTGTCACCAGTACAAAGGCCCTGTTGGATAAAGTTACTGGCAACTTGTCTGCTGCATTTCTTACATGTTGCTTCAGCTCAGAGACTTTCAGTGACAATGCCATGAAGACCTCCCAGATTTGCCATACATCACTGTCATTTCTGATGAACTGTGATGCTAAAATAAAATGGCACCAAAAAGACAGAGAAATCTTCTGGTGCAACTCTTAGCCATGATGGTGAGCACTTACACAAGTAATCTTACTGGAATTAATGGGGCACCTAACAATATGATTCACCAGCAAAAGAGTCAGAGCAAAAGAAATGGTTTCAGAAGGAAGGTCTTCCCCAGAAAGCAGTGGATTCAGCACTGGTAATTGAAAAAAAATTCCTAGCCACACGTATAAGCACTAGAATCAAGTTTAAATTTATGTGTCTTGTTTGCTCTTTTCAGATAACTTGTTTCTGATCAGTGATTGGTAATTTAATTTTCCTCATTTAGGTGAAAAGCTGAGGTCAGGGTAAAGGAGTAAAAGCTTCAAATAAAGAAAGTAGACTTCTGGAAATCTCAGGCCCCAAATCCATTCCACAAGTAATTCCTAAGGGAATATACTAGTTGCAACCATTGATTCTAGAGTATTTTCAAACAGCCAAAATTGGGTGAACTAATTGAGCATATTAGACACTACCTTTCAAAATCCAAGGGGAGTTTATTAAAAAAGCAAGAATTTACTAAACACTCAACATGTACAACCACCCAAAAAAGTCCATTTGAAATCCAGGAGGAGCCCATTTAAGTCATGTTGACGGTTTTCAAGTCTATCACATGAGCATCACATTTACAAAACCCCATTATTTTCAGCAAAATAGTGATCTTATGAGCAATATAATAAAATTTTCTTATATAGCTTATCTTTCAAAATCTTCCTCCCCCTACAAATGCAGGGAAATTCCTGGTAGATATAATTTGTCCACTTAAATGACAATTTTCAGACCCAACTTACTTCTTTGTAGCCGAAAATGATACGCCCATCATTGAGAAGGGTGGCCTGAAAAGTGAAACTGCCCAGGTTGTAATTATCCTGCAGATGTACGTGGTCCCACTGGACAACTAGTGCTGTGCCTGTGAACCCCAGAGTGGGGGTAGAGAGGCAAAAGGAAGAAAAAAATGTAAGAAATATGTTAACTACTTAACTGCAGTTACTCAAAACAAGAACAGTGATTAGTCTCTTTTTAGCAACTTTCAGCTTCACACCATGAAAGGTCAAAGATATTAAAAACACCAGTTGCAACTGAAATCCTCTTAGATGTAGGCACCACACTGCCACACATAAACACCTAAACTACTGCCAAAGCAGGAGCAGTCAAGTAACTTGTTTGGAATTGCACAAGATCCAAAACTAAAAGTTCAGGTGTGCTGCCATTACCACTTCTCTGCAGTGGCTTTTTTAACATTATATATAAACCCTGATGGCTTTGAAATGTGAAGTGCAAATAGCATTCCCTGATTAGCAAAAGTTATTGCTTGAGGAATTCAGATTCTTCCACTAACTATGCATTGATTAAATAGCATTATTTTTTTTCCTTGCATGGTGCAAGCCCTTGTTGAGGTTCTGCAATTTGAAAAGTACTAGGTGTTTGCAACAATTAAATAAATGTAGTTTAAGTCAAATGCACTAATTCATGGATGCAGCAAATATTGATCCTGGTATGCAGAAATTTAATTGCAAGAGGCTTGTTAATATTCATGGGAGTTCGCTGTCTGAATATCCACTCACCACACCAAAAATTTACCCCAAGCAACTTGCTTAGCCCATGTTTTATAGGTCTTGAAGGTTACGTTCATGCAGCTTGAAAGACACTTTTTACCCAAACTGTGCTTACTGAAAATGACATTTTCACCTTTATATGGCTTAACAACTTCTCTCTTTGGCATTCATGGAGTCATGTGCTCTGATTCACACTTTAAGTGCCTTTCTTCCTGGAGTAGTCATGATGGCTCAGCATGTATCCAGCTCAGTATATTTTTGCTATGTCCTTGTGCACACTGCACTAACTCCACAACATTGGAATCCCTTGTATCTTTTGTAAATATAGGACATTCTTATTAATTGTGCACACTGTGGTTTTTTTGCTTTATACCCACATTCATTAACTGCCTTCTGAATATTTATCTGGTTGTATGAAATTTTATTTTAAAGGTAAAGTGACTTTTAAAATTATATGTATTATATAATAGTAATATTTAAAATTATTAATATATAAATAATAATTATAAAACAATTGGAGCAAAACTAGCCAGAATTTCTTATAGTTGGTCTTGGAGTCCTTCATATCTATGTGCATCTCAGAACTCCAAGCTAAAATGGCAATCAGCTGCCACCAAAGCTGTCAGTGCTTTCCCAGGGCTTTCATGCAGGTTTGTGTGTACACAAGTTCCCTGCAGCTGGCTCTGTCAGTGAGACCTTGGTGGATCGCCATACCCTGAGCTTGCCCACTAACATGCTGCTCTAAAGCAGTGCACTTGCTCACGTGGCAAAAATATGGATGAACAAGAAATAAGGTGCTGAAGATACAATCTGCTGAGTTCCTTTTCATTTGTGGTAAGAGCAAATTCTTTGTTCTAAAGCACATGGAGTTCAAAAGACCATGTCTTACAAATGAAGATGGACCCAAAATCTCAAAGAACTATTCAATCTTGTCATGAAAGCCATGTGATACTACCTGATACACCTGGTATGAAGATTGAAAGTCAGGAATACAATAAGAATTAACAGTGTCTTCCTCAGAATTCTCAGTCTTTAAGCAAAGTTGACATATCTCAGGCCATAATGTTGAATAATTTATGAAAACAAAATTATATTTTTTTTGTGTTTCAAGATTCTTCATGCAAAGAGTAGGATTTTCTCAAGTAACTATTTTATTGGGTTTTTAACAAACATATGCTACAATGACTGGATTGTAAGGAAAAGTTATGACTAGGTGCAAAAGTTATAGGATATATTTTGATCACTAATCTAAAGAATAAAAAGTAACACACCTGGTTGAAAATATATGTTTTGAACATGCTGTCAATTTATGAATAAATTCACTACAAACAAACATACATAGAGTGCCACAGGTGTATCCAGGAAGATTCACAAGTCATGGATGTCATGATATTAAGTCATGATACTAAACTGTAAGTTTTAAATTCAAAAGAGACAGTCACTGCCACTGTGGTTGATCACCCCAGGCCTGAGGTAAGGCACCAAATGCCTTTTAATCAGATAGGTTATGTTTCTAAAATATTGATTATAACTGACTTCAAGAGAAAAATATCCACACATTTAAAGTCTTTGAAATATCTCACAGAGTTTCAAGCATAACACTGCAGTTTGCCCTTTACTCTTTCAATCTTTTTTACAAGGAACTGTTGAGAACTCGTAGTGTAGATGAGAGTATTGGATTCCAATCCTGGGACTCCATGAACACTTAGTCATTGACAGGTTTATTAACCTTATGCCTACCCTGCTTCTCTGTATTCTTGCTATTGCATTCCACAAAAGCTCTTTTCATTTTAGGTAGTGGGTAGATGGTATTTACTAAAAGTATTTTGGAATAACAGGAACTTACACTTTTATACAAGACAGATTTTTCCTTTTAAAACCGCCAAAATGCGTTGCTGGTTTCAGTTTATATACTTCAATTTCCAAAAGATATCCATTTGATTAGGAAAAAGCATTCATGACTCTTAAACTGTGTTCTAATTTAAGAACTACTTATGGATGTATAGCCACATGCTTTATACAGCCAGTGAGTTAAAAAAAAAAAGGAAAAAATCTTCAGTGTTTCCTTTCAAAATAGGTATTTAGGAAAATAAGAAGGGCTAAGGGATACAGGCACATTCATTTATGAAGGGCTGCTACATACCATTATCAAAGTATCTGACTGTTGAATTTCTTGATACACTGGGGTCAAAATTTGCCATTAAGGGTGCAATGTATTGGGTAGCTGTAAGCATTCGATGCACAACTTCTCCAGTATATATGAAACCTACAATAAAAAAAAATTGAGATGATTTCAGTAAATTCTGAAAAGATTTAATAGAATGGCAGGTTGAGTTAGGCATTGCCAGAGCATTAGAGGGTCATCTGAGAGAAATTAAACCCACTACAAATTTCATAGTGAATTAAATAAGAGCCAAAATTTCAGAAAAATATTTGCAACAGCTGCAAGAAGAACAAGATTCAAAATGAACAATGGAACAATTAATTCAAGAAGAAAGTTTTCATACAGAAATAAAACCAGAGAAAACTCAAGGAAGAATAACTCTAGAAAAGGAAAAAGCAAGTATGCAGCATTATGAAAATGAGGCATTTACCACCAGGCATGTTCCATAGTGCTTTCCTCTATCCTTACCAAGAGTCTGCAGTTTGTTTTGCTTTCGCAATTTGTGACCTCTTCAAAAGTTACTCTAACCCTTTTTCATATTTGTATAGACACAGAGTAAGAGAAGAACAACAAGAGTTGACAACGTTTAAAAATAAAAACGTCAGATGAAGAGTGGAACAGATAGGACTATTTCAGGATTTTAAGCCAAGTAAAATTTCTGCTGCATTCTCTGCAGTGTCAGGTCTCATTAGTTTATCTTACTCATCCCTGAGTCAACAGTACTCCTCAGTGGGCTTCTTTCATCAGAAGGGCCCATGCAAAACCTCTTGCTGGTTTGGAATTGGAGTCCTTCCTTTGAAGGAAGAGCAGTTATCTAAAGTGAATACAGTTATACTGCAGTTTTTTTCAAAACAAAAATTTGTGTATGTTCATTGCAGGAAACACCTTCAAGTTTAAACAGTAGATGATCTACAAAGGTTGTTTAAGTTTGTCATACTAATGGGACTAACTATTTTAGGAGCCCCAGACCTAAACCTGACTTAAAAACCCTGCATTGACCTAGAGTGAGTAATTTCTTGTTTACTTTAGCCTTGCCTTTAACTTGATTGAGCCACAGGCAGAGCCCCAAAACTAAGTTTTGCATATTACCCCTCCTCCTAAAGTGTTTACCAGATGGTGCCTTATGATCAAGTGTTTGCTTTTTGTTCTATCATTCAATAGAGTATATTCCAGCAACAAGCACCTCAACCACAAGAACAAGAATAATTTTCCTATATGACAGACCTTTTGGAAAGGCATCTCAAATACATTTAATTATTTACTGGCAAATTATATGATTCACTCCAACAATATTTATGTTAGTTTTTGTTTCCTTTTCCATCTTCAATCATGTTGAGAGCCTTCCTCCACAAGCCCTCTCATTGCCAAGTCCCGGAGCTTCTTTCTCACATTTAGTATCCTGGCAAAACAACATATGTGAAGGAGCATAAAAATCTATTCCTAAAACACAATTGTGAAATTCCAGAACTAAACACAAACCTGACCAAAACTCCTGTTAACATATACTATTAAAAAAACATTAGTGTGCAACCTCATTTTTCTAACAATAGTATGTCTGTCTTAACAACTGTGAGATGACAGGCTTATTTATAATGATACAGGAAATCTCTGGGTGCATGAAAAAAACAATAAGTTTCTGGAGTACTTTAGACATCCCTCTACTCCTGTCCTCTCCTGAAATATGTAGTTTAATGCTTGATAACTGTTCATGGTACTAATCATAAGATGCTATAATGAAAAAAAAGAAAAAGGTGCTTCTCTGGAATCATTCTTCTGCATGGCTGTTAGTATTTAAGATCAAGTTCTGTGAAGTTAACCAATGTGGAGGTAATAAAGAGATTTAAGAAGAAGCCAAGTGTGGAGAAAATAAAAGATCCAGTGGCAAAGATGCAGCATTTGACAAACGACTGAACTAGGAACTGAACTGCTTTTTCTTCCTTTAAAACACATTTAAGTATCCAAAAGATGCAGTATTTTAGTATCTGGACTCTCTAACTACTAAACTAATTCTTAGGACTAAACTACTAAAGAAATTTTTTTTCTTTTGGTGGAGTCAAAAGGGAGAGTGGGGGCAGTTCCTTCAATCGAATATCTAACACTTTTTTTTTTTTGTAATTTGTTAGATAAAGAGAAACACCAGTTAAAAAAATATCCGCCCACACATATTTACAAGTCATTTATAAACTTTCAGAATATAGAAGTGTAGCTGGAATTTTACTGTATTACTCATCATTTTAGGATAGCCAACTACCTTGCCAAAACATAGTCCCTGAAATGCATTTTCATTATTTCCTGTTTATTATTGTCTGCTTCTAAAATGTCATTCCCTTGAGAAACAATCTCTTACACTTATTTAGACATTCTAAATACATCTCATTTCATAGAAATATACTTCATATTATGTGCTGCTTATTATCCCTGTGCTCATCTGCACACATATTTTAACACAATTGTGAATAGGTCTATAACCTTGAAACCCTTTCTAAAAAGTATTTTGAAGACAGTACAAACAAAATCTTTGAATCAATATTCATATATTACAATTAGCCTTAACAGTTCAGTACTTATTCAACCCTTGCGCTATAGTCCTATCCTTACACACAGTTTCCCTTTCATGCTTCCATCCCATTTATAGTATAAATGTCACCATTATAACTAATAATGAGGCAGATACAATAGGAAAAGAAAGGACTTAATTGTGCTGGAACATACAACTAAGTAAATCAGCCCAAGTAATTAGTAACCACAGAGTGTATTTCCAAGTGTTTGCCGGATGCAGCTTTACTATAGACAAAAATGGCAAGCAGGAGGTGGATGATAGCTGGAAAGCAGGCAGGCCTTGCATGAAGATCATTCTAATGAGAACTCCAGGCATGCACTGGAACAACTTGAAAAGAAACACAAGTCATTTTGCATCATCCCAGAGATTCAAAGTCTGAAGACACTGTTGACCATGGACAGTTTATCTTTGTCACTACAACTTAAAGAAAGCAGCAAATGTAAAATTAACTTATTCCTGAATGGAATTCCATAAAAAAATTGGCTTATATTATCTGTGACCTAATTTTCTGACAGTGGTAAATGCTTATGGTTGATTCATTTAGTCAAGGAAGAATTTTTCAGAGCTGCAATTTCCTGAACCACTTAATCTCTCTTTTGTGGGAGGCATTGGTAGAATTCGTTTCCAAAACTCACCACAAGAATTATACCTAGAAGCACAATATGCTCCTAAATACTGGAATGAAGACAAATAGGAAAGAGTGCTCGGCATTTTGTAAGTTTAATAAGTACACATAAATTTAACTAAGACTAAGCCTGAAATAATACTAAACCCACTTGTAAATTAAGAAGGGTACACTTCTAGTTCTCATAGTGTACAAATTTACAGCCACAGAAATGGGAGGGGGGGGGAGAATATATATATATATAATCACTTAACTATTAAAGCACACTTCCATCTGATGTAGAACTCTGAGTTGATTTAAAAATGTATTTTACATCTGACTTTATTCCTTTCAAACTATGCTCCTTATCTGCTGCACATTAACATATTAGATTTACAGAGAAAACTGCATGTACAAGAATACAACATTCTGCACATAAGACTTCTGTGGTTTCTTTTTGATACTTCTAGCTGTGCACAAACTCAGTATCACTTAGAAAGTTTTTTGACAATGTTTGACAAAGTGTAAACAATATGAGTCCTTTGAAGTTGTTATTGTGTGCCTATAAAGATGATAGGATATTGGATATGCAGACAACAAAAGAAAATGCAAGATCTGGGTTAATAACTATATTCTAAGTTAGTTGATAACTAACTTTTAAGATAAATCTTCTAAGACCTTGTGTGAAAAAGTTTCATAAACCTGAGCCTGATATATAGATGTTGATATGATAAACTGGTTTTGCACTTAAGAATTTAGATGAATTAGAATAAAATCCACTTTAGGTTATAATTTCATGTGTAATTTATTTTTAAATATATGGAACAAGTAGTTATATCTTAAAAGCATCATATTGGATAAGGGTATAAGTGAATTGTGCTTGTGACGAGTAGTGTCCATTTTGAGAGTATATATTTTAGGTGCCGAGTACTACTTCAACCATATTATCACAGTTCAATCTGTCTGTGTGGTGGGATGACCTTTCTGCCACATGTCCACTCAGCTGCTCTCTCACAACCTTTCCTCAACATGACAGAGGGACAAAATTAGAGGAAAAACCCTGTGTGTCTGGATAAAGACAGGGAGAACATTTGCCAGTTAGTGTCATGGGCAAGACAGAAGTGACTTGGGGAAAAAATATTTTAATTTGCTGCTAGACAAAACAGGTTTTCATAGTGAGAAAGAAAGACAGATTAAAACATCTTCCCTTCACTACTCCCTTTTCCCCAGGCTTAGTGCCACTCCTGTATTCCTGACCCCTCTAACTCCTCTTCCCCACTAAGCAGTGCAGAGGGATGAGACATGGGAATTGAAGTCAGTTCATAACTTCATTTGTGCCACTCCTTTCTTCTCACATTTTTTTTCTGTTTATACCAGTTTTACCCTCAGTAATTGCAAGCTCTTGCCCAGGTTAGGTTATTCATGCTATGTGATATAATATATAATGGTATAGTATAATATAATATTAATATAATGTAATATAACATAATATAATGTATAATAGTATAATATAATTTTGTCTTCTGAAAAGGGAAAAATGTTCTGGCAAAAAGAAATGATCGAGGGAAAAAGAATAATTGTGTCTGCTGGTGCTAAATAAGTTGATGTGGAATTATGCCTTCAAATAGCCATGACATTTCATTCATAAAAAGGACATAAAATTTTGCTCATTCTCCTAAATAATTTTTGATGGAAATAAACACCTGGAGCAATAGATCTTCCAACCTGAAATGCTAAACAACATAGTTGACAATAACAGGAATACTCAAAAGCAATTTGTATAGCTGTCAATATGCAGTTTGACACAGGCCTCAAAACAACCTGTAATTATTGTTCCTTTCTTTTCATAATGTTGAGGAATTGAGACCTTGACTGAATGGCATTTGAGTTCCATCAAATCTCTATAAACCAGTTCTACTTAACACCTGGTTTTGCCATCATGATGCCTCTTTTGTTTCAAGTACAGACATCAATATTATTTTTATCATCTACTAATCCTGGTGTGTTTTAAAGGTTATTAATTGATCCAGTTCCACATTGGTTGACTTCATCTGAGGTCTGTCATGGAGTCCTCAGAGGAGGTCTTTTTGCCATTCAGTGTTGGCTCACAGGAAATCAAAAGATGCAGGATGTACACTTTCCTTGATACACCTTAACTAATTCCAGATCAGAGAAGTGAAAAGATGATATTTGGAATTTAAGAACAAATTAAAAGTTATGTTCTTAAACCCCCCACAAATTAACAACTCCCAGGAGCTCAAAAAAAAGAAACAAATCTAACCACCTCATAAAAAAACATTAAATGTAGAAAAACATAAGATTGCTTTGGTAAAAAAAAAAAAAAGTTCATTTTCTTATCACGCAGCTAATGTTAAGCAAAACCATATGCTAAAACCCTTAGTAAAATAACAAGCTATGGTTACTGAGCTAGAAAAGGAAGGGTCTGCCAGCACTGCCTGAACAACAAAAGGTTTTCAATGAGAGAGACTGTCCTGGGCAAAGGCAGTGCTGCCACTCCAGCCCAGAGTTCAGTGTAGGTTTACTTGAGCGCCTTTGCAGCATATCAACTAGTGGGAAAATAGGAGAGCAGCTCCCAAAACTGGGAACCAGAGGAAAGCGGTTTCCTGAGAGGGTAGGCTTCAACTCCGATAACTCAAGTGAAAGCCTTGATTTCAGCTTGTATATTCACAAAGGTAACAAGCTCTGAGAGGAGTAACTCACTCTCACCCTGCCCCCGCCCCCCCCCCCCCCCCCCCAAAAAAAAAATGTCTTGTTGTGTAGAGGAATAATTTCTTTCATTTCTCTCTGCTCATTTTCTCACTTAAGGAGGGTGAAAGTACATGACTTCTAATTCTCCAAACTCTCTGAAAACTTGTTGTGCAGCCAACAGAGAAAACTGTAGAGGAACTGGCAGGAACTTCACAACTCTCTTGACAGCTTTTCTCTTCTCAGCATAATCAGTGCCTTCTAAAAGGATCTGCCCTGGGGCAATTGGTGGTATTTCATATGAGTTCAAAGCTACCTCCATGGGTAGCTGAGCTTCTACTCTGTATTGCCATCTTAGACCCAGTTCAGTACCCATTTTTGATGGAAACCAGAGTTAGCACGAGCACAGTACTGTACAGATTAATTTACCATAATTTTCACAGCTTTACCCCAATCTAACAACTATATATTGTTGAAAGACTGATATTAAATAGGCTATGTTATCCACCTCATTTGTTTATCTACTTTGCTATCTCTAGTGAAGAAGAAAATAGGAAACTATAAGAGACTTACCTTGGGCTTGTTTAGAAAACCCACCATAGCCAACTGTGAGGCCAAAGAAGTGTTTAATGCTTGATTTCTGAGTTGGACATCACCAACAAAGACAAAGATAAGCTCCTCACAACTTAATGAGGTGTAAAAAAATCCTCACATCCTGAAAGTGTTTTATGTGCCATCTTAATGTCTCCAGCTGTCAGAGATATTGTCTTGCCAAATAAAAAATTGGAAAGTGGATAAAAATTCTTCCTCTAAGTTCTTCAATTTAGTATGATAATTGGTAATGTAAAAAGAGGTATTAATTTCTCTTGTTAAATTACTATTTGCCTAGTCAGCAGGAAAAAAACCCCAGAACAGTGATGGAGAGTGAGATGCAGCATATGAGAGTGCATATAGACATCCTGTAAGACTGAGGTTCTGAAAGTAATTTCAAAAATGAAAATAGTTCTCAGATTTAGCACATTCTGTGACAAATATTGCATTTAATTCTACCCGGCAACATATCAGGACATCTACATGACATTAGCATAAAGACCATTTCAGCAGTTTCTGAGTATTCCCATTTATAAATAGAAAGATGCAAATAAGTTAAATAGGGAAATCAGAGTATAGTTTGTTGCTGCTTGTAGCTAGAAAGCCCTAGCTAGAAAGGGAGATTTAGGTAGTAAAATAAAAGCTAGTGAAACATATCTGCATTCTCTGTAAAGATTACAGAAGTATAGCAACAGCAAACGCCTAAATCAAAAATCAAACCTTAAAATCTTTCACTATGCATTTTTTTTCTGCAAAAAGGTGCTGGAGAATACAGCTATCATTTGGGAAAGCTACAGCCTTGTCTGCCCTCAGCACAACCCACCAAGATTTCTACAGTAGGAAGGCCAGAAAATTTAAGGAGTGTTGTTAATTAGGCCCATCTAAGCAGCAGTTGAGATCAGCATAAGATAGAGAATATGAGCATAACTGAAGAAGACACGCATTTTGTTTCTATGTAGTCAGAGATTTCCAAGTTGTTCTACCACTGGAAAATGACATCTTAACAGCAACTGGTTCTTATGCAGTCCCTCACTTCTAGAAAATTTTTGTAAACAAAGTCTTATTAAAAATCAGCACGCAATAAAATCTTGAAATCTTCTTTTTCATTAACAATTTAACTCATTTCAATTGCAGCACACAAACCTCTGCTCTGTTCAAACAAGAGAATAAATCATGATTTGTGACATCTGTAATCTACACTATAGAAACTAGGATACTCCTATAAAAGACTTTTCCATACATAATAATATGTCTCCCTGTTCATCTATTATTATTATTTTTGAATACATATACTTTTTCTATGTGGTAGGGAAAGATTCAACTCTTTTGTTACAGCTACTCTTCTCCAGATGATAAAGTGTTACTGCTTCAAATGCACCTTCTCACTAGGTTAGAAGACATTAGTTTGGACTGACACTGTATAAATCTGTTCTTGAACTAGTTATTACATCATTTGAATTCAAGTCTTTAATTTAATTTACCTTAGTACAATTATAACCAACTTCATAAAAATCAACTGTGAATAAGAAAACAGCTCCATAACCAAATAAAAATGTATTTGAGTTGTATCAACCAGTAAAATTCTCTCTCTGTGTTAAGTGGTCACATGCTTTTTCCATTTCAAAGTGTCTTTTCAAAATATTTATCTGCAATTTATGATCATATATGCTATCTCAATTGGGAAAGCTCACAGCTGTAAGTTTTCTCTTTGGTTGAAAGCCCAATGGGATGTGGGATTTTTTGTAATTGCTTTATTTAATGCTGCTGAGAATTTTGACTTGTATTTTACTTCCACAATGGTTCTTGTTTCCCATCTCACAGTTTCTGACATACCACATTTTCATCTTATGTTCTTTTTTTCTCTTCAGCAGTAACAGTAAAAACCTTATGAATCTATTCTCATTCCTGGAAATAAACTGCATGAGGAATGAAAAGAGATATTTACATTCAATTGAAAGACGGCAAGATGTGGGGAAATAAAACATCAGGAGTAGTGTTGCTCATGTATTTATTTGGTGAAGGCATATAAAGCATAGCCCACAAAACACTGCACTGTCTTTTTCAACTATGCTAAAATGTGTTTTCCCTGCACTTGTCCTGATATTTCTCTACCAACTATTTCATTATGAAGCAAACTCAAGAATATGTTGTGCTATTAAACCCCTAAAATACGTTGGAATGCTGAATTCCAGAAACAGATAATGCAATTTAATTTCACGCCTTGTCCTATATAACCATATTAATTTTTCTTTGATACTGCACAGAAGTAAGCTTTAAGTAATGTCATTTATTCCCAGATGGCTGATTTATTGTTATGTCTGTGGAAGACTGTTATCATCACTGTAATTGCATGAAGATTACAGTGTAATTAAACCAAAGAATAACAGCAACTCCAGATCCCTCAGACAATCCAGGAAAGTTAAATACCTTAATGAGCTTTCAAGATCAGTGCAAAATGAACCAATCTCTCATACTATTTTATGATTTTTTCCAGCCTTCTGGGAAAAATGAATTAGAGATAGATCATACATATTTTTTTTGCTTTTCTTTTGCTTGACTAGATTGAATGCCCAAGCCATTTCTTCTTTTGGCCTTAAAAGTGGGCTATCTGAAAGCTAAACCCCAGAAGGCATAAGGATAACAGTGTTTCTTAATTGCATAACCTTACAATGTCTTCTTGTGAGTCTGTGCTTGATGGTAAAAAGAAAAGCTACCTACAATTCTCAGACTCTTCTCCATACTTCTGTGTTATCTTATGTAGATATTTAAGGGGCAGAAAATTAGTTTTTCACCATTATTTGTCCTGCTGCTTTGTTAACACTTAAAGCAAGGATTATCTGGAAAACCTGAGAACGTGCAATGTATGACATTGACTAAATGTCAATAAGTTTTCCAGCATGCTGTAGTCTCCCTGCTACTTAAGCTCTTTGTGAAAAGTATATGATCTAGTAGAATATAACCCTTTCTGATTCATTTCCTGTTCAACTCAGCGAAAAGATTTAGGGGATAATGTATCATGAAAGTCTTCCAGTAGATGTTTTTCTTCTGATGTGCCACAAGACATCCCTTGTCAGGAGGTTGTTAGATACCATAAGGAAAAGCACAGGAGCAAGAGAAGCCCTTTTAAGTAAGGATAGTGACGGACTGCGAAGAACTTGCAAATTTAATTTTAAATGAAGTATCTGTTCATATGCTTTTAATGACTCTAAACTGCAAATGCTCTCAACTTCATGAGAAAGAAACCCCAAAGTTATTTAGTCTAATGACTAGTATCCATTCATGCACATACTTCCTTAGGGAAAATTCTTGGACAAAGACATGAAATACAGTATCTACTCAGTGAGATAGCACCATAGTGTACAGGGAGTGATAGCTCCCAAGTGCCTCTCAGCTTCAGACAAAGACCAACACGGTTACTAGACAGGCTGGAACCAGAGAAAAGAGGTTGGCGGGAGGATTTTCTCACTTGGGACGAATATCTTAGCAGCTGTGTCATTGTAGTAACTTTGGCACTGCTGAATCCTTGGATAAGGCTTGAATAGTGTTGTTAAAGGGAAATCTAATTTTTCAGTCTCTTTCTGATATAAGCGTCTCTTCCATTATTTTGGTAAAATATCTTCGTGCCTGAACAGCTCTTCCCATCCATTAAAATGTTTGGATGGGAATGAGAAAAAGAGTCTTTTAATGTTTAAAACATTTAATATAAAGGAGTTCATCTTTGAATTGAAGTGTTGTAATATCAATACAGATTTCTTTTTCTTTTACTGCTGTATCTCTATCTTAGCCACAGAGTCTAATGAAAAAACTATCTGCTTTCCTGCTTGCTCTGCTTATTCTCCCCTTTCTTCCTAACTTTTAAAGCTATTTCTTACCTGGAATAATCAAAAGACATTTGAATCACAGGAATTTCATGAAAAATGAAAGACTTTCAAGTTAAGATGAAATCATTATTCTCTAATGTTTGAAAAAATTCAGTAAGGAAAAGAATAATAGAGTTTAGAAAAATGCTGAATGCCATCAAACTGGATTGTCATTCATTGTATATAAGTTCGAAGCAACAGGTTGCAAAAGATAAAAAGAATATTTTTTAAATTCTAAAAAGTCTGCTTAAAATTCATGCACAACAGAAAGATAGTTTGGTGAATGTCTGGGTTTCTACTGCAATAAATCAATGTTTTTTGAAATAAAGCTTTGTGGTTGCTAGGTATAGATTAATTCCACACTTATATAATACTATTGCACTACATCTATTAATCCTTCATAAACTACTTAAGCTAATCCTATGCATGTAATATTCACATCCATGTAAACAACAGCACACAGCATGTCAAGGAAGACTGCAGAGGCGAATATGCAAATCAGAGAAGTTTCAGAGACTCCATTAAATTACATTTCATGTATATACATAAAAAAACTAACACTGAAATATCATGTAATGAAGGGATTTTTCAGAAGGGAATTTAGCTCCATGTTTCTCTACCATCAACATCTATCCATAGCTACATGTTCTCCAATTCTTTATCCTCCCGCCACATTTGTTTGTCTTGGACACAGAATTCAGAGTGGTGAGGCAGCATGGGTTGGCCTCAAGCAGAACTATTCATCAGTGAATGTACAGCTCAAAACAATGAGATAGAGCTGGTAAATGTTCATGTGCAACTTGATCTTCAGGGGAGAAGGGTTATGTTTGTTTATTCAGCAAGAGGTTCTTGCTCATATGTGTTGCTCAGTTAAAGGCTGAGTGTATATAAGTATGTTCTCCAGTTCAACTCCGTACCCATCCCAAGAGGACCCCTCTTGTAGTCATTGTAAGGGAAAAACAGGCAGCTCTGCCCCTTCCTGTGACTTCAGCCTCATGACCAGAATTGGATACACTGCTCATCAGACTTCACCAGACAATTTATTTCCCCTCTTAGTGAACTACTGGCAGATAATTATTTGAAGGAGGGATCTCTACACTGGTTCAAAAGTAAATAAAGCCCAAACCAACCCTTTTTGATTAAGATCATTTTGCTGGTCTATCTCTTGTTGCACTGGACAAAGATTTTCTGGCAGGGAGAGTGACAGGCTGGTGTGATGAGTAACAGACAGCAAGCAGGGGAAAGAACCAGAACTGTAACAGGCACACAGTATACTAAAGTTGAAACCAATTTTGGTCTTGTCCTTTTTTTGCCTCCTTGTCCACTCATTACCTCACTATCATTTTGGACCACATGGAGTTAATCCATGAAAGCATCTGGCTTAGAGCAACATGAGCAGAACAAAATGAAGAACAGGCAAAAATAAGTGGGAGAAAACTAGAATATATTAGTATCAGTGTTTAGAGTTTGGGAATTAAGTCACATTAGCTTTGGTATCATCAGTAATTCCCTTGTGTTTCCTCTGTTTTGCTGCATTAGTTTACATTCAAGTAAATTACATTAAATGAAAACGCTGTATTTATCTAACTGTAACCCTAACCCTATGTGGGGTGATAGCCCTGATAAGCCTGGATGGGTTGAGGGAAATGCCTCAGCCTCCTGGAGGGATGCTCCCAGCAGAAGATAAAAGGTTTCAAACTGATGAGATTAACAAAGGATGGAGTATTAAAAAATGACACAGCCCCCCTTTATGATATCATCTATAACCACTTAAGGAGCCACCACCCTCAGGCATATGTATCACCCCCCAAAAAAGATTGACTTTAGTCACACAACCACCTGAAGGAAAAAAAAAAAAGATGTAAAAAGAGATGCACTTTTAACTGCAGGAGAGAGGGAGGAATGCCATCTCTGTTGAGGTAGCTGCTGGCAACTTTGTCCTGCCTCCTCCTACCTCCTGGAACAATGTAGGGGTAAGGAGACCATGTGCTTTCTATTTTTCTTTACTTTACTTTCTTAACTTTCTTACAAAGCTTATTCCTTTATACATTCTATCTTACATCTTATGCTAACAGCTACTTTGATTCTGACTTTATAAGCACCTCCTTTACTAACTGTGTTTTGCTACCTTAATACTAATAACAGTAACTTGGTTTACACTTTGCTAGTTCATATTAGTTATTGCTTTCTTTTGCAATGTGCAGTTGCTTTTTCAACATGTGTGTTGGTAAGAAGCAGCTCTGTTCTTTCCTTTTGCTTTGTGTTACAGAGAGAGTGGTGTGTAAACTATTTTATTGTCCTATGTTATAGAGAGAGTGTCTAGATAAGCGTTTTAGGTGGCTGTGCTTCTGGTTAGTAGTTCTTTGTTGCTAGTTTTAGTCTGTTGTGAAAACGGGATACATTGCTGTATTGAAACTTGAGTTTGGTGTTTTTGTCTCTGTAAAATGTGTTTTGTGCTGGTTTTTATTTTGGTCTTTTATTACCAATTAAATACAATCTTGCAGCTAAACGTTATCACTGGCAAAGCGGAACTCACAATAACTGTCACATACTTGTATTAATAAATGTTATTTCGGGAGCTGTTGTGGGAAAAGTTCTTTTCTCGCTATTAAGTTTGGCTTCAAAGCAGAGGTTGGAAATCCTTCCAGCCTGTGTTCTGTCCAGCAGTTTGGCAGGCAGTGCTGGGTTCATAAGGCTCTAATTTTCTGGAAGCGCTTATTTAGCTGATGAGTTCTCCCCGGCTTAAGTGTGGCTTCATATCAGAGGTCAGAAACCCTTCCAACCTGTGTGCTGTCCGTAGTCAATAGGCAGTGTTGGGAACATAAGGATCTGATTGTCTGGAAGCATTTATTGCTAAAAATTTCTTATTAATACAGTTAAACCTAGAAATCTTTACATTTCTGTCTCCCTCCTCCCTTTCAAGTGACACCCTAACCCTAACCCTGACCCTAATTTAAAGCACACAAACAAGATTTCTGCAAATACATAGGGAAATGGTCCAATTTCCCTTCCATAAAGATAAATATTGCCTGGATAAAGTGCTCTTTTGTGATGTTTAAGTTTTTATAGTATTTCAATAGTAAAGACATTCATGGGAAATGTGGACATTATTACAAACTTTATAATAGATGATGGGGATGAGAACAGCAAAATATCTTTCTCAGTGTCATTTGATACAGGAAGATATTCACCCAGATCCAAAAAGATGAAGCTTTCTTTCTAAGCAAGTAACTTAACAAAGGTCCCATAAAGTTGTTAGGAAAATCTGCAGTACTGAACTGGGTAATTACACTCTCTTTTCAAATTAATTCCTTAACTAGAGAAAAAGCTTTATCTTATCTTTCTATTAGAACAGGACCTGTGCTGTACCACAGTTCCAAATCCAAGGTTTTAATAATCTGATAATAAAGAATGAATGACAAAAAAACCCTCAAAACCAGTTTGAACTAGATGAATACAAATTTCTGCCATGGGAAGCATACTAGCCTCAAGTTTGAACACAAAGACTGCAGTAAAAGTAACACTGCTATGGTTGCAACTTTAAAAATAGTATTTGTGTATGTGAGTAAGCACTCTAAGGGGAAGAGTAAAGTGATTTCTCTTGTGGTCATAAAAAAGACAAAAATGAAAAATCTTTGGTACCCTTTTAAGTCATGTTTTAAAATGTGGATGCCCCTTTAAGAAAGGTAACATCCGCAGGGATGAGCCTGTTTAGGAGTTATGCATGCAGAGGTTTAGGAGTTCAAGGGAATTAATCCTTCCCTCTGATGACTTTAAACCTGTAATAACCCATGTGATCCATACAGTTAAAGTGTGGAAATAGGCCATGGCTAGGCAGTGGGTAGCAGGTAGTTGTGCTGTTCAGAGTTCAACTTGTCATAGGAATAAAAAGCCATTAGTAGGAAGCTGATTTGCCTGCAATCTCTGCAAACCCCTTTAGTAAATATAGGTCTGCCTAGTTTCATGCTATTTGTTAATACATTTTTAGCAGGTTGAAGAGAAATCACATGTGGTGGTGGGTTGCTTTGTTGTACTGCAGCAGTAGCCCTGTTAGATGGGTGCCTTAAAGCATGAGGGAGCATGTACTAACAGAAACACAAAACTGGGTTTATATTTATGTGCTACAGCAAAATACGTATGACAACATGTCAAATCTTTCAGACATTTGCAAAAGACTGGAATGGTCATCTTTCATACATTCAGTATACATTGATACATGATCTGAAAGGAACTCTAAATGACTGAGATTGAAAATGTTTCTCTAAGCCTTTCAAAAATCACCTAGTGAACTTTGAGACTAAACTAGACCTAAAATTGGTTTCTACAAAGCTTAGAAATTAAGTTACAATATTGTTCTATGTTGTCGAAGACATACCATACAATACACACTTCACTGTGATGATAAATATTGGTCATTTAATCATATGGTAAGTTACAAGCAGCAATAGGATATCTGTGGTAAATGTCATGTAATCACAGGGTACATAAACAGTGATCCCTGCCTCCTAAACCAAAGTACAGGTTGCAACATAATTATGTTTAAACTTACTAAAAGTAATAATCACATGTGGCTGGATTGTAGTTGCCAAGAAAAAGCCATTTAGGATCTGCCCAAAGAAAACACTTTCATTCCTTTCAACATTAGGAGCTAGTGAAGCATAACTGGAGCCCTGTGACTCACCCATCCGAAAGATAAAAGTTATGTCAGGAGAGCTAGAGGACTGCCCTTAATGTAGAGAGACTTAGACAGACATTAGGTGCAATGACGATAAGGCTATTTCATCATGCTGTAGTGGAAAATGTCTGTATGCTGCATAAGACACAATAGGCTGCTCCTCACATCAGATGAAAGCTATAGAAGAGTGGTGACAGTTTTTTCCATGAGCATTTTACCCACTTCCTTTTGAATGAATAACAAAATGGAGAGTATAGTTTAAACCACCAAGATGCAGGAAGAAAATCTTGGCTCCCATGAAATCTTAGAAGGTAAGACATAGTTTTATTCACATTCTGTTATATTTTTTTAGAAATAAAGTTTCTGAAAGATTAAATTCAGGAAGCATGCACAGGTGGCTGCAGGAACAAAACTGCTTTCAGCTACCACCTGCACTCATAGTCATTTTCATTGTTGCAGGTCATGAATGGCAGCAGAGGAAAAATGGAGAACCTATGAATTTTTTTTACTTCATTTTGTTTGAACAAAATAATGCAGGTTCTATTTATTTCCCTTGAGAGGGTGTAAACATATGGCTTGGCATCCTTCTGTCATGCCTCCATTAGGGAACTCATTATTACTTCTACTCTAGTACAAACTTTATATGCCAGAAGCTGCTACTTTCACAAGTTGCCATCAGTAGGGAAGAACATAATTACTTGTTCAAAGTATACGATCCCATTAGGTAAGGTGCCTATACCCTTATTCCTCAACAGAGGAAAAAAATACTTTTTTTCACTACAGGATATGATGATTTTTGTGAAGAAATTAAGAAAAGGGCAGCAGGAAAAGATTTCAAATGTTCGTCCACCCTAAGTATACACTTTGAGGCACTTAGACAACAACGGAAAGTTTCAAAGGTAAACGTCAGTACTACTTATTTCTTGACAATCTGCTCACACAACTGTGTGTCCATCCTCTCTGGTGTGGGGACTCAGTGATGAGCTCTCAACACAAGAAAGCTTGGTATAGGTACAGATATACCATAGGATGAGTGCACTTAGGTACAGATACATGTTGTTGCCGCCGCTTTTTCTTCTCCAGCTGCCTAAGGGGAAGGTGGAAGCAGGACTGCTCTGGTAGTGCCCAAACTCAAGTAGCAGTCACCATCTCTAATTGTTTTCTCTGAAACTCTTTGTTAAAATGGTAGCTGGTATCAGAAGTGAAAGCTTTTCCCTTCCTACTTTTTAGAGGAAACTGCCTTGAAAACCCCATGACAGAACAGGACTGCCTTCCCTTTCAGTACAGTACAGATGGCTGTCTGGCACCAAAATAAAAGCCCACTTTGCATTTATAACCTTGAAAAGGATGGTCAGCAATCTGCCACTAATGATGTTTATGCCAGTATTTTTGCCTCCAAGACTAAACTCGCCCTTTCCCATTGAAATTCAACTTCTCAGCAATTTAGCTTGTTTAATGAGCACACCAAGGTGATGTAAATCCATATCCTCATCCAATGTACTGTCCCCAACCACTTCACCTGCTTTAACATCCCTCCTATCATGGAACAGAAAACTAAGCCAGCAAAAATACCAAAAGAAAAGCTTCATCACTCCAGTGAACTGCAGCAAAAGCACTTCTGCTATTCCAAGGACGGTGGCCTAAAAGCAGCAGGCAGGGTTAGCAGCACATGAAACTGTTTCTTCTATTGGCTGTGAAGGCTTATGCCAATTCAAAGTCTTCATGAACTGACATGAAGCTTTACAAGAGTTGGTATGATTAATGTCAGTTTGAAAATGTCTTGAGCTTTCAATTTCTACTTGGGACTCACTGCACAAATCTCCCTCTCAGCTTTCTAAGATTTTTGGCCTAAATTGCATCTAACAAAACTTACTTCTGCAAGTATAAAGTTAGTGCAAACCTTATAGTTAGACTTCACTTTTTTAATCAGTTCTAGGATGGAGATGACCAAATCACATCTTCCTGAACTGAAATCACATACCTGCAAATCTGGGACAGCTGAAAAACTCTTTCAGCAGTGACTGACAGATGCTTCTGAAAGTAGAAAAGACATGCCCTAGAGACGAATTTTCTTCTCACATGCAAGTACACAGATTCAGGGATGAGTCATAAAGACGAAATCACATGGAATGAAAATTCTGAACTTGAATGATTAACATTCAAGATCAACATGTTCAACATTCATGATCAACTTTAAAATAAGCCAGTAAAAAACCCCAACAAAACCAAATTAAAACATTCTTATGACAAGATACTCAGAAGCACTCAACTGAAAACTTGGGAAAGATCATAAACCTTTCTTTCATTAGATACATTTCTCTACCGCAGAAAACACATCAGTTCTTAAGAAACCGCAGCCCCACTCTTTATTTCAGCTTTTGAAAACTCATGAAGCCCCACCAACTTGAAACCAATCACCTATAAATTTGATTTAAATGAATGCTAAGCCATTTTTAATAGAAAAAACAAACCAAAAACATGCATGCCTCTTTAATGCTAGTCACTTACATAATCTACAGAAATGATAGAAGGACCAAAGGTCATTAAAATACCTATTGAAATAAGACTGATGAATTCACAAGAAGGAACCACAAAGAGAGAACTCAACTCCTAAATTTATGTTAAATAGGAAAACTAAATTTTAATGCAGTTTTTAATATACTCATTAGAATCATGTTTCATAAAATAAATTCACATTATTTACAGTGAAGCCTGTAAGAAATCCATGCATTTTATAGCTACATCTAATGCTTTAGTTATTCTGCAAAGGCTGGTAACACAATCAAATGAAAAGCCCTAAAAGGCTGAATTTATTACCAGCTGCTTTTCACATTTAGTAAATTATAAAAGTATTTAAGGGCATGTGTTTGCAAAGGCTCCAAGGACCATCAGCAACTATTGAACTCAGTCAATATTTAGGGTGCTCACCGTGCACAAAAGGGCTAATGGTTTTGACAGGAAATCTGGTTTTCCACTTAGTCAATTTTTCTAACAAAGGGGAACAGCACCAAGCTTGCCAGAGTTCAAGAAGCATTTGGGTGATACTCTCAGGCACATGGTTTCACTCTTAGGGACGGTCCTGTGCAGGTCTAAGTGTTGGACTCGATGACCCTTGTTGTTCCCTTCCAACTTGGCATATTCTATGTTTCTGTAATTCCTACCTCTACAGCTGCTACCAACATTACCATAGCACTCAAGAAGAGTCTCAGCTGCCATTCAACCACATATGGAAAGTAGAATCTTTATTTAAACTTCTACACACTTAAGTTACTATCTTAAAGGATGGCATAGATTTCTGGGAACACCAAGCCAAGGTGTCTCTTCAGCCCTAATGAGATATTCACTTACAGTCCTCTTGGCAGTCAAGTATCTCCTGCAACACAAGTGGCTGAATGCCCTGGACAGTGTTTCAAATTTTGTTGAACAGCCCCATAGAAAGGCAGAATCCAGCCATGCCTACTGACTTTTATGCCTCTGCCTGATTCCAGATCTTCCATCCAACCACAACATGTGGCAGATGGAAATCATACATTCACTTAAGAGAGGAAATCCCTGCGTGCTTGGCACTGGCTCTTCTCACAGCACCTTTCCAGATTGTGGAGGGGGAAGGGGCCCGCTTTGAGGAAGGAATCCTATTGTAGAGGCTAATAGGCATTTATCCAAGTAGGCTAGTTAGGTGCTCTGAATTACCTCTTTCATTTCATTGACTAAGTACATATGTGTCTTAACTGAAAGTGAATTCCACCTCTCTTCCCATGTTTCTGGTTCCATTTTACTGCACAAAGGTTATAGTTTCTTTAAAAATCACAATAGCAAAAATAATAATTTGTTCACTATGTTTACTCAAGGATTTATAACACTCAGATCATATAGTAATTTTAGGTAGAAAATATAGCTTAGAAGAACTTCTTTTCCATCATGTATTTTCTATTGCTAGCTAGACAACAACTCTGTAATGCCCCAATATATTTCTTATTTCTTGCTTAGTATTTATTGAAATGAGCAAGAAGAGAGCATATTTAAAATAATCAATATAGAAAAGTCAATAAAGGTGGCAGGCTAATTTGGGCAGAGGATGGTGCTACCTCTCTTTCTAGAAGTTAAGATGACTTTTTTTTTTCCTTATTTCACCTCGCTTTCTAAAGTTGGCTATTTTTTCACAAATTGCACAAGTTTATATGTGGGCTTTACAGTTTCATACATTTACTTCCGTTACCATTGCTTTGTTTTCTACTTCTGTTTCTCCCTTGTTAATTGTTTTAAAACGTGTGATTTTTGTGCAGATTGGGATAGTGGAAGTCTGCAAGGACAGTAAACAGTGCTGGACCATTTTTGCTGAAACCACTTTTTTGCAATTCATCTTCAGTAAAATATATCTCATTTTCAAAGTAGAGATGTGCAGTCAAACACATTTCTGTGCTGACAATTTCTTTTCAACTATACTTAACCTTTTGTTTGGGAATGGGTCATTTGTTTGGTTTTGCACATTTCATTTCCTTATAAGATGTGCAAGTTATGCCCTTTCACTTGACCTGCAAATTAATACACTGGGAAAACTCATACATTGTACAACAAGTACCAGCATCAGCTAGTAGGAGCTTTTCTCAGGCAAAGTCCAAATTAAACTGCTGTGTGATATATATTACATCTGTCTTGACAGAGCACACACAGCTCATACTCTGATATGATTGAGCTTCCATCAAGTTAGTAATGTGAAACATAATTCACATATGTCCTATCACATTTAGCAAGAAAGTTCAAATGAAATCTATTTTAATCAGTGAAAAATTTGATCAATGAAAAAGTTGGTTATAACCCAAGCAACGTTTTGCCAGGTCTCTAACAATATTTAAAAAAAAATCAAACCAAACAAAAACCTCAATGTTACTGGCTCTTACCATTGAGAAATTATATCTTTGTGTCTAAACCAATGCTTTATTTTCATGAGACAGGAGTAAATGTGGCCTTTCCCTCCTCAATTCTGCCTAAATTTCATATGCAAAATCAATCTGTTCATGTTGTGTTTATAGGGAATCCTTGGGAAATTCTCCACGTTCATTGTAGATAGCAGATAGTAAACTTTAGAAAAATTGACTGCATAGAAAGAACACAGTGCAAAAGTAATATTTGACTTGTCAAATTCATGCAGTTCTTGGGTGCTGCTCTTCACTGGATCTACACCCTGTAATTTTACACATAGTCAGTCTGATGTTTTCTGAATGAGGGGCCAGAAAAAAACCATTGAGCTGGTCTTTTGATATATTAATAAAAGTTAGCATGATTTCCTGAAGTCCTTTCTGCTTTTTCTTCCTTTTACTGCTGATGAAGAAAGGAATTTAAGATACCAATGTTGCAGATTTAGTCTTTTGCAGGCTACTGCTCACTACTCAGTTGTGTATATTTAATATTTCATCTTGACTTTTTACTGCTACTGATCTGCCCCTGCTCAGAGATAAATTCTCCCTTTACTGTCAGTTCTCAACACATCACAATTTGAAGTTGTTTTCTTTGCCATTCTCCTTAATCTGAGCAGTTCTTTCCCAAGGCTCTTGCATTTGTCTTTGCAATCAGGTCCTCTCTGCTTTCTCAAGGCTGCATGTTTTCCATATTTTGTGTCTTTTGCCATGAAAGAGGCTTTCTGATTTCCAGGTTAGAAATCCCTTCTCTGTAACTGACTTTCTGCAAGAATTTTAATAGGTTTTCAGTGCTTAATTTTAACTTTGTATTTCTAACTGAGGGATTTTTGTGGAAAGATTATGGTAGGGGACTCTGCACCTAACAGAGGAACTCTTGATTTTAACAACTGTGTTATGCAGCATGCATACTTCAAAAATTTTTGGGCAGTATCAGCACAGTGGGCTTTTAATTTTTTTTTTTTCCTATATTTCTACAACATTCAAATATTTCTCCTCTTGTATAAAGCCTGTTCCTAAAGGTAGATAGAACAGCACAGGACTACTAGCTCACATAAGCTGCTTTCAGCTGTGGCCTCAAGCACACATCAAATTTTTGTGCATGTTCCTGTCCTGATGTCTTCTGCTGATGATATCTTCCATCTCATATATTTTGACACAGCACTTCAACCAAAGACTGCTCATTTTATTTATTGGCACATTTACAGTCTTTGCTACCAGAGATCTGAGAACCTTACAAAGTTGAGACAAATCATTTTCCTTCAGCAGGTGTAACTCTCTTGCTTACCATGTTTCTCAGAATGAAGGTCTGTTGGTAATCATCAGATACGGCCTGCGTTTGGTTTCTCATCAACAGCCTCTTCATTAGAGTTAATTCTCATACCAAGAGCAAAGTGAAAATGCCCTGTAGTGCTACAGTGCTCTGCTATGAAGATTTATGTCAGGCAGTAACTGTGACTGCTGAAACAGTAAATAAATGGGAAGAAACACTGTGTCCTGGTTGGCTAAGATATGTGTTATCAAGCTGTTTAGGAAACCTCCCTGCAACATTACCGTTTCATTTTCCAGGGAAGGGAGTTGACAGCTCATTAAGGACTCCTGCTAATACACTCAGGCACTACCTTATGTTTATTGTCATAAGAGTTTCATAGAAAGCTCTCTGGGTCTACAGACTACTTTTTGCTGTGTCAAATTTTGCTTTAATTACACACCTAAAGAGAATCCAGTTCTATCCCTGGAGCTTTAGTTTGTTTTGGAAATGCTGTGTGACATACTATATCCTCACCTGAGACCAAATGTTTCTTTACATTAGTACTGCACAATAAAGCCTCTACTATTTATAATAATGGAAATTGTATTTCTTCCCTGGCAGCAAGAATAACTTTCTAAATGCAGTCAAACTGAATCAAACTGACTGTGTTGAGATATAGGACTATTACAAAGCTAAACTTTTTTAATAAGGTATTGTCAATGAACATAATTCGAAAAAAATTACAAAAACCTCATTAACAAACATTTTTACAGGAACAAAGCAAACTTTTTTTTTCTTGAATAAAAAAATGGCAGTTTTTCTCAACTTTTGGAGCTTTTTAATTCCATGGTTTCTAAATTTTAGTCTTTCTAATTGCAGTGTCACAATAGAATGTGCCATGTGCACAAAATCTGTGGAATGAGAGCCACTGAAGTATATACTTAGGTATACTACCGTGTTCTACTGCCAGTTTTTTTGTTCTTTGTTTTCAGAAAATTAGCTCATGAAAGTCAAGTGAATTTACTACCTTTGTTGATAGCAAGAAAGCACCAAGAGTTAAAGCAAAGCTTTGTTAGATCCCTCCCATCACAGCTGGATTCAGCTAGGTGTCTTCTTTCAAGTTCTGAAACAAGAGCCTGTAGCTAGATTTTCAACATGCCATTTACAATGAAATTTGATCTTAAATCCCAATTTTCATTGCTGGTCCAAAGTTACCATTGGTATAAATCATGGTGTAATTGATTTTGTCCATTTTAGACTTTTCTGGGCAAAGGCAGAAGACCATGACATTAAATGAACACAGTTTGGCAAGCCATCATTTCAAGGTTAGATGACACCAAAACACACACACACGCAACTTCAACATGTATGAGATATTGAGTAATTTGAATATTGGCTGGAGCTCAGGCTTCATGTTTGGTTTTGTTTGTTTGGTTTTGAGAGTATATACTTGAGGTGATCAGCTAGAAAGGAGCTTTGCAGAAAACAACCTGGGGGTTCTGGTAAACAAAAGTCAGTAATGATGGGACACATTCAGAGTGCTGTGTCCAGCTCTGATTCCCCAGCAAGAGATATGGAACAACTGGTGAGAGTTCAGCCAAGGATGCTCCAGTGAGGACAGTCTGGCAAAGATGACTAAGGGGGTGCTTAGCCTAAAGAACACAAAGCTGCCTTCTCTATGACTAACTGAAGGCAAATGCATGCAAGGCTATCATAGGTGTATTTTGTGACACATTAATTTCCAGAATAATAAGAAAAAAGCTTTGTCTGCCTCAAAAAACATAAATGAGCATTTAATGAATTATCTTTCCAAACTCAGCAGTTTAATGAGATCAAACTGATATATTAGGAAATAGAATATTTAATGGAGATCAAAGTCATTAAACACTGGTAGACCTGCTAAACTAATCCACAGTTTGTATTTACTGCATGGCTGTTGAAATTGTTATCACCTGCCCCACGGAGCACAACAATTTAATTCTTTAAATTGTACTTCTGGAGAAACTGTAGTTATAGAATAGAGCAGTCTCACAAGAATTTAGAGTCATCCTTGAAAAAAATGGTTCCCCACTGTATTACACAAACTATCTGCAGTTTGCTGATAACTATACTGTTTACATACTGCTTCAAACTTTACCTAGAGGTGAGGCAGTGTTTAGATCACACCACAACTCTTTTATAGATTTTCTGCTGTGTTACCATGGAAACTTTTTCCACAAAAAAGGCATATTGCTTTAAAAATTCATACAGATATAGTGTTCATTTTGTTGATGGGTTAAAGGAGTGGACAAATCTAAATGCTCCTTCATTTTAATCATCCAGTTAACTGATAACAATGCACTGAGTCGAAGTCTGTAATTTTTCTTGTGGCTATTTTTTTTCTCAACCTTCTTGCAAGGTTGAGAAGCTTTCCATGGATATCAATCAGCACTTATAAATGAGATTCTTTTACTCAAAGGTTCCATAAAGTTTCTGAGGCAACCTTTTATTTGTTTCTTTCTTGGATTCATTGCTGTGAAACCACTGAGCTAGAACCTGCTTAGGGAGTTGTGAAACAAAATGGGGTTTTAGGCTGGTGCTTTTAAATCATTCATTTTCCTGATCAAGTGAAAGGAAAAAACGCTTCATGCATGTTTGCTTTCATTAAGTCAATCAGGGAAGCAGTCAGGCTTTAGATCTTTATGTGGCAGGGACCAGTCCACATATGCTCAGAATAACTGCGATGAATGGCAGAAGTTACTTTTGTTTCTTTTTATAAAAGTCAAAACAGATAATCTGAAAGTTCCTGTGTTTATAAAAACAGCTTCATACAGCTGTTCTCTGCTCTATTATTTTAACCAAGGATCATGTAGCATCTGATGAAGTGAATTAGGCTAATAACATGAAGATGACTTTAATGGTTAAAGAAGTTCCTGCAAGTGTACAGAAATTAGGTGGAACAAACAGTAACAGGAATGTAACGGGTCCTTGTCTCCCAAGATCATGATCTGCCTTGCTTCACTGAATCTACAAGGGCTTTTACCCTCTGACTAAAGCTGAACTGGAAGGTCAGATGAATATTTATGAAGCAGGGATGCCTACAGGCAGCTCAAGGTTTACTGAATTCATATTGCAAAATTCTTTTTCACATGTCACTGAAGCTCTCATGCTAGTGAGGTTTTCTTGGTGCCTATTTTAAGTATATTTTGTGGTTCTACCTCCCTAATATTACTAGAAATGCTTAAAGCTTAAGCACCTAATTCCAAATATTATTGCAACACATATCGATATTAATATCTACCCACCTATGCTATGTATTTTAAATGTACTGAAAGAATAATTATTCCAGGCAAGACTAATTTATTAGGTGCCTATTTGGAGCATAGGTTGGACGCAGTGATCTCTGAAGGTTCTTCTCTATTTGAGGTGCTCAGTATTTCTATGATTATTTATATATTCATCCTATGCAAAATTCACAATCAAGCATGCCTTAAACAGAATTGTTCCACAATACAGCAGCTTTCAGTCTCAGTCTAGGATGAAACACAATAGAAGGATGAGGTTAAACTGCATCACAGAATGATTCCCTCTCTTGCCAAAGTCAATAACATATCTCCTAATGATTTTGAGGGCGCAATGTTGAGATTTCAGCTTAAGGGTTCTGCTTGAACTACTCTTTTAAGGTTTGAGAATAAGCTGAAATGTAGGTAGAAAGGGGTTCCTGAATGGGGGCATTGTTATATAAATACACAAATATTTTCAGCGTCTTAATGTACTGAGTACATTAATATACTGAGGTGACAAATTTATTTGCCACATTATAAAAATGTTGCAACCCAACCATCACTTTCATACAGAATGGCCATTTTGTTGCAATACAATTAATGGGAACCTCAAACAGTAATGCATTAGTGAAAATGCACTGATAAGCTCCCTACCAACATTGTGTTGGTGTTTGCTCTTGCAGTAGGCAAGGTTCTGACTCATCCAGGGAAGCCAACTGACTGCTGAGGGCAATGATAAAGCAGTGCTGAAGAACACAGAGGAACCAGTATGCTCCCAGAAAGACTCACATATAAACCAGAACCCTCTGACTGTCCAACTCCCTGTAATACAGAGGGAATCATCAACAGGGGAGAATTCATTTCAGAAATTTCTCAAAGTTTAACCATGCCTTGTTAATACTAGGCCTCTGGTGACAGAGGACAGTAGCTTTGCATTTTGAAGCTGGAGAATTGAAGTCCTCAGTCCTTCCTTTTGAATCTGAGCAACTGCACAAGTTTTCTGGAAAAAACCCCAAACCAAATCACTGCATTTTTGGCCTGTATAAAAAGAGGAGGAACAGTTTTATAATAGTTCACAGTCATCTATGGTCACTGGCTTTGCAAGACCAAAAAGGGTCTCTATTAGATGGCAAATTTCATGTGACCATGCCAACAAGACCAAACTCCCAAGCCACTATGGAAGGGACAAAAGCTACTATGCATTCTCATTTTCTGTAACTCCTCATTTAAAGGAGCAAGGATGAAAAGGCTTTTTCTCAGGGAATTGTTTTCCATACTATGCAAAGAGCAGAATCTGAGTGACCCAAGAGGAGCTTAAAGTTGATAATGGTGCTTACTTTTCATTTGACAAGAAAACCTCCAGAAACAAAACCAGGAAACACCTACCTGGCTGTGGCATTCTGATAAGACGACTACAAGGTAAAAATCCCAAACCCAGACATCTAAATGCGAACCACTGAATAAAAAAACATACCTTGATTAGTTTTGAAATATTTGAAAAGTTTAAAGTGCTTTTGTGAACGGAGCTGACCTTTAGTATCTATAATACTGACTGCCAAAATGACTACATTTATAAGAAAACAAAATGCCAACAGTGCTATACTTGAAAACAATTCTATTTCAACCTCAGCAATATTAAAGAATCTTCTTGACTGCCTAGCCACTAGTGCATTTCTGCTGGAAGATAAGTACTTTCAACACCTGTTAAAAGAAAACATGTCATATGAGATTCTTGATAATTCAGATTCTTCCCCTCTTCCTAGTCTTAACAAGGATATTTCATAAAAATAGGTCAAGTTTTTGAGCATATACATGAAATTCTGTCTACAAACCAGAAACTGCCCCTTGCATGAATATAAAAATAATATTTTTCTATGGATAAAGGACACTACACAGTTATTTTTCTACTTTTTATTATTATTTCACAGTAAACCAAATACATTGCTTACCACAGAAAAGTACATTTTACCATTCTCTTCTGGTCTGCACAAAATGTAATTAGACCTAGTGGAATAACTGGTAATTGTACTGCCAGTGTCACTCTTTTAAGATGTGTATTCATGGATAGATATTTGTGTTCCATTTGTGTTTCCAGCAAAATTGTATTTTCTCAATAAATGCCAGTGATAATAGAAAAAACACACAGGTAGCGGTGAAAACACAATGTTTCAAGCAATGAAATGACCTAAACTATGCCTTTCAAATGTCCAGAGCACCTGGAAAGAATTACTCGAGTTACTGTCCATGTAGGGTAAAACCAGCTGAATGCCTCGTAAACATCTGTTCCATTTCCTATCCCCATAATGGAAATAGATGAAAAAAGTATTTATAAAAATTGGAGTAAATACATTTTGCAATTGGAGATCTAGGGCTAGATTTTAAAGCTCTCTGAGTTCTGAGAAATACCAGAAGATGCAAGCTGCTCCACCAAATTTTTTAACTATTTGTTGAGTGAATACATATGAAGTAATGTCAAATAGTATTCCTTGGAAATTTTCACAGCTGAATGCACAGCTTTCTCATCTCTGTGTTATCAGAAGTCCATGTTCATACTAGAAGTTGGAATTAACAAATAAAATCATCATAAAGGTACAGCTGAAGAAGTATTTAAAAAAAGCATTTGTAAAAACTCAAAAAATCTCCTTAAGGAGAAATGTTCATGTACCTAGTCAATCTGCTGGCTGGCTCTTTATGGGCAGAGCATGTATGTATCCTCCAAATTAAAAAAAAAAACGGTTTTTCTTTTACATACTCTTTAAAAGAAGCCAATAATTTAGTAGGATGACTAAGAACAAAACTCATTTCAAAACAGGCATGAAGATTCCTCCCCTTCCCCCGGAAATGTGTACATAGAATTTTATAATCCAGGTAAGCAATGCCATTACTGCCCTAGCCCTGCTCTGACACTTGAAAACTGGTACAGCTCAGAGCTGTTAAGGTGGAGGAAAGGCAGCAGTAGGTACAGATAGTAGTGTATTATTCAGACAGGAAAGCAGGTGTAAAATTCACATAATAATTGCTCTGATCATTCAGGAGGCCTAAAAGACTCTAGGTCTAATGGCTTACAATGTACCCCTTAGGGAATAAACACAGGACATCAATTAAGAAACAGCTTTTTGCCCTTAAAATATTGGTTGTGATGAATTTGTGAGAGAAGTAGAAATTACAGTATAGGTATCAGAAAGTAAAACATTCATATTTATAATGTCTCCAAATCACACTTTGTAGAAATCTACTCAAAAGAAGGAAAATATTTTAGTGTATAGGGTTGAAAGAGATAGATTTTAAGAGTTAATGCTCCATAACTATATTTATTCCTTTATATTTCATGTCACCTCCACATAAGGCAAGGAATGAAAGCAGAACATAAACTGCAGTAAAAAGGAATGGGCTGATAACTTTTATTTCATTATTAAGTCATTGACAAATAACACCTTGTTTTATTTGGCTCTACTTCCATCTAACTAGTGAAATATATGAAATCACACATCTCTTGCCATTCAGCTCAGAATATAACAATAATGCAGAGAGCTCGCTTCAATGAAAAAAATTCTTAAATTACCAAGCATTTTTTTCTTTGACAAAACAGCAGGATAATACCACAGTAATTTTTAGCAAGCCAGTGAAGCACTTTCATTCTTAAAAAAACCCCACCATTCAAGTTCTCTTCAACAGTCTTTAGACTCTCTCTGCTCTCAGATGTGCCAGCACGTACCAGATTGCCATGTGCAGCAGCTTGAAATTAAGAAGTCACCATTTCTACTTGAACAAATAGCTACAAAAGGGTTTTTCAAGGTAAGTAGCCCCAGGCATCATGGGCTATGATACAGGTTATAAGGTCTGGCTTTCTTTTTTTTTTTTCCATGTTGGTTAAAAGCAGATTTATAGGCTACACTTCAGCCTGAAGAGATTTTGCAGTACAGTAATGGATGAAATTAAAACACTTCTAACATGAATTGCAGGGCAGACCCTGACTGATGAGTTATACCAATGTTGTCTCTGGCGATGTAAGGCCGCTTTGAACCCACTAACAAAGGAGAAGCAGCATTTGCACTGATGGCCCTAACCCTTGGCTATTCAGGCCCTGCTTCTTAAGAGTTGACACATAACTGGTGAGTGGGGTAGGGGAAGAACCCCATGCTAGTGGTTCTGGTTACCTTGTCATTTCCTGGAAACACACTAGAGAGACATGTCAACAAGCTGCTTTTCCAGGCTGATGTAGTAGCTTATTTCAGTGTCACTAACAGGATACATAATACATGTGAACTTATTACTTATTATGGGCTATGGGTAGTAGTTCTAAAATAAAAGCCCTGTCTAGAATATTCACTGCAAAGGGTTGAAACAAGAAGCTGCTCAAATTAAATGTAACTAAAACACATGAAAACAAATGGAGTTTTGAATTAAGCCTTCCATGTAAACTACAAAACCTATTTTTCATTTGTTCAATTTTCCATGACATGTCTTATCATTACATCCATGCTTTGTGACAAAATTATTAGTTCGAGACAGGGCAAGGAAAACAACTCCACAAACCTCTGGTTAATCCTTTCCTAAGACTTTAGCAGAAATTTAGTCCTAAATGCTCCTATCCACTGCTCACAACAGGAACCATCTCTTCAGGATCAGGCATATGCATGAAAAAGCTTGAAGACTGAGGATGTCACAGCCAAATGACAACACAGACAGAAGTAAGAAGAAAGGATGTGAATGGAGTCAAGGCCGTGATTGTAAGGAGGAGTGGAAAGTGAGCAAAGAAATTTAAGGCCCAGGTCACAACTGACAAAGATCCATGGGAATCTGTTTATTTCAATGGCTTTGGTTTCAAAAAACAGACTCATAGCAATCTGAACAATTTGCAAGGGTAATGAATTTAGCAAGAACTGGCTTGAGACAAGGTGGTTACCAAGGAAGGAATGATGTTATAATAAAGAAGCTGGCAATGGGTAACTGATTTTTCATAATGTGACTCAGACAACAGTTGCATGCATTCTGTTTTCCAACTGTTGATCATGCAAAACACGTAGCAGCATTCACTTTTCTTAAGACTCTTCAGGAGTCGGGGACGGATGGACATGGATAGTCATTATATGCACATTGCAGCACAGTCAAGATATTAAGAAATTTTTTTAATCCCTGTACTGTCTGTTAGAGATGCTAAAGAAATTTCTTCTGCAGACATTTCCTCTGGCAGTGACAGATCCTAACAAGGGAAATTAGAATACTTCATCTGAAGTAATGAACACAAAAAGTCTTACCTATCTTGATTCATGTACTTTTCATACTATCTAGCAATCTTTCTTTTGACACACAGATGGGAAAAGGAAATTATTGGTGATTAGTGTCTTTGGATGCAACAAAGCAATTACTCTTAAGAGGAGGAAGAAAGAGAAATTGTATTTAATTTTTTTAATAATGCTGCTGGTAACATGTAAAACTAAGTGACTAAATAACTTCTTCTTAATCTGAGCCTGGGCCATCAGTAGGATGGTTTTTGTTGCTGACTTCTTTTAGTTCCTACAAAATATTTTCTGCTTCCTCATTGGTGAGGACTGGCACTGAGTCTCTACAGGCTGATCTGGAGCCATTTTAGGATGCAATTTATTTTGTTAATTATATTTCTCCAGCAATAATTTCAGTGTTCACTTTTAAATACTTCATTGATTTTAATTAATCCTGTGTAAGCTTCCAAACTTTTCTTTTAGATAACAACAAGCTGCTTACAGCACAACAAACAGAAATTCCACACCTATTAATTCAGCTGGAAATCAAATGTACTGTCACTTGCTAAAATTGCTTTGGACATAGTGATAGTGGCCCAACAAATTGGTAATCCTGAAGCAAAATAAAGAGGCAAGAAATATTCTTCTTTTCAAAATATTACAAGTTGCAAACCAGGACATTGTTTCAAGACTTTATATTTCTAATTTTCTTACAATTTGTTTTTGATTATCTAGATGATGGCTCTATACCAGATATTGAGCCATGCATCATGTTAAAGATACTAAAGCTAATGTAATGCAGATTAAACTGTAAATGTAGTATAGCATAAGTGCTTAACTGTTGGACTAACATTGCACTAGCTTAAACACCTTCATATACATCATCATGTGAGCTTTTGGAATACTCTTTAAGATAAAATGCACAAAATAAAAGTGGACAAAGTCCCCTTCACTGACGCAACAAAAAATTTTTAACTCGATGGAACCCTTATCTGAACCACAGCTTTAAAAACACTGTTTAGTTGAACTGACATAGAAGTTGATGAGTACTTCCAAATATAGTATTTCTAATACCTTTTCCAGACAGAATTAGAGGTACGTTATCTATGCATATGCAAAAACATTGTACATATTACTCTCTTACCTAATTCCACACCCACATAAGTGGAAAAACCCACCTACATAGACTTAGACACTTTACCTCTTGCAAATATACTCCACTGTTTCAGACAGGACCTGCAGTGAGTATCAGTGCTACCTGCCATTGTAGAACACGGTTTTAATAAAGCAGTTACCTTGAACCTGAGTGTTGCCAGGTATGAAATGTAGACAATTAGGGGAGCATCCTGTAGTGACACAGGGAACTTTACAGCTCATTTTGACAGCAATAAGATCTAGATATAATTTCTGTGAACAGCTGTCTTAACTGTAATTTCTTAAGGAAGTACACATCTAGATTTCAGCAGAAGCAGGAAGAACAATATGGATTTCATACATATTTTAGGTATAAGAATATAAATTTATGACTTTACAGATATGGATGATGACATGTAAAGAAGATGAAGGTCTCAGTTTCTCTGGCTGTTATGAGTAATCAACAACGGTAGCTGGTGCTATGACATCAGACAAAAAACCATCACATAATATACAGGATTTAACATCCAGAATCTTAAAACTGCATTTATAGCTGCCTGCTTTGAGATGTTGAATGAGTTCCCCTAAAAGTTGAAGGGAAAGAACTTTCACTAAGGTCCACATGGGACCAGCTGATCAAAGAGCTTGAAATATCCTTTTACTTTAATACTGCTATTACTAAAACCTGACAACAACAAACCAAAAAACAAACAATCTCCCAACACCCAAACATTAAAAAGCAAAACCAGAGAATAGAACTTTTGCCAAACTAAAAAATTAACTTTTTCTAAAAGCACAATCTTAATAACAGAAGTCAAACTAAGACCACCTCTTATTAGAAATAATGTAAATTATTTCAGTCCTTGTGTTTAATAATTAATACTGAGTCTGAGCAGAATTCTTAACACAGTTCCCAGCCTGACTGGTCTTAAAATATTCTATGCTTGGAAAGACTTCATGTTTTGAAAGAGTTTGGTCAGTTTGCAAACAACTGTCATCATGGTTTTTATTTTGAGTTTATGAAACATACACAAGTACTATTTTACAAATCTTAGAAGGTTTATGGACTGAGCACATTTCATTAGGTCCAGGACTTCCACATTAATACATACTTTTTATGAAGTACTACTTAGCAGCATCAAAAGGTATATTTCTCACTCTTTATCAGGAACTTTCTCTTTTAATTAGAAACCTTGGGCAGAAATGGTTTGAAATTTATTATTTTTTAACTTATAAGCATGCAGCAAACCAAATAAACATTATAGGGTGGAGAAAACAGAGACTTGTAATAGCACAATATTACTGAAACAGCTATCTACTATATCCTACTATAAAGGAAAACTTGAGATATGAACCTAGTATAAAATTCTGTTCTAAAAAGTGATGGATCCATTTTAGACATAGCCTATACCTAACAACTTCCTAGATTTCAGTGAAGCAGTTTCTGGCTATCCCTAAGGCTCTTCACCTCAATATTCAGCCATTTAATTTATTACTAAGATTCCTATGTGCAAAATTATTTAATTTTGTTTAATTCTTATTTGGCATTACAAGGAGGCAAATGCTTAAACTAGTTATCTGTTATTCTATCAAGCAGAATTCTACAGAAACACAAATGTGGTCATTTTAAGTCCTGGTACTACTTCAGTGCAACTACTGTCCATAATCTTCACAGTTAAAGTTGGCAATGCCTTATGTGAAGGTCAGAGCAACGTCAAGGCATATGGAATGCATGGGGTATTTTTTCTTAATGCTTATCATTCCCTTTGCCATGAGTGTTTTTGATCCAATCTGTAAAGATAAGGTATAAATGGGAGAACAGAAAGAGTTGTAAGAGTTCATTGAGGGGAGCTAGACAAAGCAGAGTTTCAGGGGAAGGTTGACAGAATGTTGTTAGGACAGGCAGTTCCATGGACACTTGACACAGAAATGACAGGCAAAGGGAGAATTTTTTTTAACAGCTGTATGTAAGACATCAGAAGCAGAGGAGGTAAATGAAGACAATTGTGGGAACTAGTCAACAACCAGACCTCTACAGTCCCTTTAGAGCAAGCTGCCCACTGGTGATGACAAATGTAATCCCCTGTAACAAACGCAGAGTAGTCAGAGTCAATGATTTTGGTGAAAACAAGTGTTTTTCTCTGCTTTGTATCACCTTTGCCTTTTAACAGATGTTCCCCATAGGGTAATATTCATTATCAAAGAGCTCTTTAAGTCATGAACACATCTCCTGCTGGCTCCTGGGCTGAAGCATTCAGAGTAGCAGGAACAACCAGAAAAGCTTCACTGAGATTTACAGCAGGTTCCAACAAGATCCTCTGCTCAGTACACTGATACTTCAAAGACCAAGGTGAACTTCACTCTACCTACCCACTGGTTTTGAAAGTCTAAGAAAATAAATTTATGAGATGCAGGGAAAATACATGTAAGCATAATCATTCCCTGAGGACGAGAAATCTCCAGATAATTTTTTCAGCAGTCTAGACTTACTGCAGGCTGCAAATGAACCACCATCCTCACCATTAACAAGCTCAGATCCTAATTCTGTGGATCCTTCTCTTTCCACAGCACCACCAGCTAGGTGGACAAACATTGTTGCTGCTCAGAGATATTGCTCTGTGTATTAATACAGAAAAATTGAACCCAGGCAGTGCAACAACAGGCTTTATTCCTTCCCCACAGCATGCTCTGTCCTCTTTCATTGATCCTTTTTCCTTGAAAGTACAGCAAAATGTGATGGAAATTATATTAGAATTCTCTGCACTTTGGTACTTATTTTTCATATCCCTCCTGCTATATTAAAAACTGTACAATTAAACATGAATTCCATAATCCTATATACACATTCAGTGTCTGAAAGGAAATTCAAAGAGTATTATCTCTGTACAGAACTCCAGTGTTTAAGCAGCTAACCAACTAGCTTGCTAACCCGAGATATTTTGCCTCTGCTACTTTCCCACAAGTCATATGCACACTTAGGGAGTTTGATACTGAAATAAGCATGTTTCATTTTTGTGAGACTAAAAGATCATTTTGAATATGCTTTCTGACTAGGCAGGGTTTAGAAACCATGCTCAGGTACTGCACAACTGCTCATCAGCACAGGTTCCCATAACATCAGGTTTCAGCAGAAGATTTATTTCAGCACCTTTAATGGTTGTGGTTTTATCTTGTGTCAATAGAGGGTAAGACATTAGTAATTTTGATGAAAAGTTGTGTGTATCTTGGATGCACAAAGGCCTCCCTATTTCGTAAGTACAGATATTTTTAAGCATATGATCCCACTTTTGGAAGTAAAAATCATACAAAGAATTTTTTACCTTAGTTTTAGAAAATTATCAGCTTTAACTCAATTAAAGTGGGATTTACTATTGGGATGCCTTTTTATTTGTTTGGTACTCCTTCTGTTATTGACAGTTGGTAGAAGGGCTCAGGCAGTATCGCCGACATAAGAATTTTTTCAAACAATTCCTCCATTTGGAATACTCCTCTACTGAAAGATGCTTTACAAAATATTATCTCACCAGAATTTAATACAATACTTACAAATTCAGCTGCTTGCTTCAGCTTCAGCAATTTGCTATTGCACAGGGTAGGTGGACCTTTCTGAAGCCTTCATCATGATAGCTGGCAAAATGTCTCAATAGTAAACTTAGCTTTATTAATCTAAAAATGTAAACACCTCTATATAAGCTGATCACATGAAACTCTCTTTGTAGCTTTATAGAGAATTAGAGAGAATTTGACATAGGATGCAATTTGTCCAACTTACTTTAAACATTCGCCTTCAGTGTTCATAGACTCTGCTGACTATATTGATTACATCTCTGCTGACTATATATGAGTTTAGGCTGACAGATATGGAAATAGATTGGCATAGCTTGATGACTTGGTGCCTTTATATATAAGCAATTTATATTTACTTGTAAATTTGCCTGCAGGCTATGCCCATGCTTGTAGCTTATAGCAGTTACTTCAGACTCTGGACACTCTCATTGTATAGTGTAATTTCCAGCACTAGGAGGGATCAACTCATTGTGAATTAGCTAATCTTTCATCAAGCTCTTATCTTGTTCAATTATCCCAACCCTCACAATTCTGTGGTTTTCTGAGCAATTCTGTGGTTACTAGTAACCATACTGTTCTTTATATTTTTCCACATGGCAGTCTGACACAATTATTTGCTTTCTATTCTTCTGTAATTTCTACAGTATTTCTGTTTCCAATTTTACATACCTGCAGCAATGCACTCATTTACCACATAATTATCTGCATGACTGAATACAGAGAGAGCACCAAAGAAGTGTAACACTGAAGTTCCATCTTTTTATTTGCACTTTTTTTCTCTCTTGTTTCAGTCATCTGTGTTCCTCAACACCAGTACAACAACATCCCCACTGGGAGCTACAACTGAAATTGCCAATCTATTAAATGGCTATTACTTTCCCTGATAGTAGTGACCTTCAGCTTGGTATCTCCTTCCATATGTTTCTCCTGCAGTTTTTCTTCCTTTAGCTTTTCTAGAATAATACCATCTCCTTGCTACAATCCAGTGCTCTCCGTGAATTGACCACATTCAGTGATACTCTGCCTTTTCAATGTATACACTTCTTTCAGCAAATTTATCTCCTGGGGCTACTTGGCTCCTTAATACAGCACTGCAATTCCAAATGTCAATCCCTTCCTCTCACGTATCCTGTCCCTAACTGTTAGCATCTTCTCATCCTGGTACAGTCCATCTAACAGGTCTACAAGTTCATGTTTCAGAGCAAGCTAAGATTCAAACTTCCACTGTTCATCTCCTCCTTTTCAACTCTGAAGTCAGCAGTTACTTGTCTAAGACAGAGTGAAAAATTGACTAGGCTTCAGGATTTAGCTCACAGGCCTAATTTTCATTTTTAAGTTCAGAGGAATTAATTAATCACACATTTTTGGAAGTGATGTTCAAGAAGAAATGGTTTCTTTCAATTCTGAAAATTTTGTTTCATTGATAACATAATTAATTGTAATGAATTTGCTAGTGAAATATTCAAGAGTACAGTCACGATAAACATGTTAATACTTGCACTGACTTCTCTTTTGCAAAGCAGTTACTGGCTTTGGGAATAAAATATGATGGATGGTTCAAAGCAAACAAGCTCAATTTCAGAAAATTCTAGTCATGACAGAATATTCTGAATTGGTCTAGAAATACTCACTAGATGAAGAGAAAATTTAACAGAATGGGCTTTGAAAAAACTATACCAAAAATACATCCAAGCCCAATCAATTATCATAAAAATATAACAGTTTTAACTGATGCACGCAAGGTTTGGTTGGTTTATTTTTAATGACAATTCATGAACAATTGGCTGAATCAAAGGTCACATTGACTTGCAAGATTATCTAATCTGTATTGGAGCTTCAAGATGTTGGTCTGCTAGAAAAAAAAAATCAGAGAAAGCTAAAGGAAACTAAATAATCTGTCAAATAAGAAAAGTTATTGCCACTATATATTTAAAGATGACTCCAAGTAGGAATTAGACCCCAGTTAACCCAAGTTTTACAACTATTTGAGGCAGAGCTTTGTTTTATTTTCATCTGTAGAGATCCTTTGGTCATATTCCAAACATCTTTTCTATGTATTGATTGCAATTTCCACCATGTTATTGCTGAGCAGCACTTACACAGTATCAAGGCCTGTCCTGCTCCCTCGTGTCACCCAACCAGTGAGTGGATTGCGGGTGCACAAGAAGTTGGGACGTGACACAGCTTGGACAACTTATCCCAGCTGGCTACATGGATGTTCCACACCACGTGGTGTCATCCTTGGCATATATAGTTGAGGAAAGTAGAGGGAAGGGGGGATGTTTGGAGTAATATTGTTTGTCTTACTGAGTCACTGTTACACCTGATGGAGCCCTGCTTTCCTGGGGATGGCTGAACACCTGCCCACTCATGGGGATTGGTGACTGAGTTCCTCTGTCTGCTCTGATTCTGCATGTAGCCTTTTGCTTTAGTTATTAAACTGGCTTTATCTCAACCTACAAGTTTTCTCACTGTTACCCTTTCAATTCTGTTGTTTCTTCCCATAGGGGGAGGGAGCAAGCTGCTGTGTGGAGTTTAGCTGCCAGCTCGGGTTAAAAGACAACAATCCCAAGCAACAAACAAAAGGTTTAATGAAAAATTGTAATAATTTGGGTTATCTACCAATCTTCCCTGTAATGCTGCTACAGGCATAGCAATACCAGAGAGAAATGTAATGTCAACAAGAAGCGTCATAAAAGAAAGAAAATCCTAAATAATTCACAGTACCTGATACAGAACTGCACTAGGAAACAGAGACTGATACACAAAACAAACCAAAAAAAGCCATAGAGAATAAACAAGTGGGACTTTCAACCATGTGCATGGAAAATTAATACAACCAAAGACGAAACTTCACTGCATGATGAGTAGGATGTGGGGAAATGGAGGTTCAAGAACTCTTGTGAGAAGGGTGCCTGGAAAGATGCAGCAGAGAGAGGATTTTCCCAGCTCCACAGCCACTGAGCTCTGCAAGTGGTATTAGTGACTGGCAACAAACAACTTCATATGCTAAGTTCCCTGGCATGCACCATGTAACACTGTCTCATGGGTAGTTTATTACAAAATTAACCACACTTGTGGCCTGTAGAGTACAAACTTCAGAAAGCAAATAAACATAACTCAGGGTTTTTTTGTCTTATTTACAATTATTAAAGTTTTGAGAGCTCTCTATAGGAATGTAGCCAGATAGATGTCCACATAACAAAGAACCGATTCCTAATTATGTTAATAAAACTATAAGATTTTATCTCCTAGTTATAAATTAAATAGCCTTTCCAAATAAAATCTAAGGACAACAATAAATAAAGCCCTTGAACTAATTATTTTCACTCTCTGTTTTTCCTTTTCTTAAACACAATCAAAACTATTCACAAGAGGAAATAAATATTAGCTAAGGATTAAAAAAAATTAAGATTTATGCCAGCAATTTCAAAGTCATCTCAAGTAATTTGGGAACCCTACTATTCCACAACATACCCTCCATGAAGAAGGGCAGAAACCATTGTGGTAGATGCTTTTATTGTGACAGGAATTTAATGTGCAATTGTCCTCAACTTTTCATTTAATAAGGTTATTTAATTTAGGATTTAGAGGTAAAAGCAGTTTGTAGTGTTTTCATTGGCATAATTAATCATATCCTGCTCTTCAGAAAGAAGACATCTGTCATGGGGCAATCCTGTAGACATTAACTCTGTCATTCTTTTCATGTCAGAATAACCTCCGGAGTTGTTCCACGTCTCTAATAACAGTAATACAATTGTAAAATCCTAGTTACCAAAAAATAGTACACCATACAATATACAAAGCACATGAAAACTGTATTTATCCTTATCATAAGTCATCAATGGTGAAGTGTGGTGTTTAGCTTATCAAGAAAATTTGCAAATATAGGCAAAACAAAACACTTAGCAGAGAGTTAGTATACAACCAAATCTTTCTTTTTCCACTAAATCAGTTTAGGAGTCTTGTAGAAAGAGTTGCATCCTCTACTGGACTGACAGGATGATTTACAGTTACTGAGCTCTATCAAGGTAATATTTTTAAAGATATTACTGACTAGATCTTGCTTTTTCATGATAATTTTAAGGCTGAAAATCATGGAAGCGTCAATGAAAGACAGAAGTATCTGTATGTTAATGGCAGTGGTGTGGATTAAAAGGATTGCTTTTAAGGTACTGTTTAGCTTGACAATAATCCATAGATCTATTCACAGCAATATTATTTTACTTAGTACAAGTGGAACAAAATAAAAGCAGAATTATCCTCCAGTATTCTATAAACAGCAAGGGAAAAGAGTGCTGCAGAGATGCAGCTATTCTTATATGCTTACATCTTTGTTTGTTGGTTTTTTTTAAAGAAAACAAGGCCCCAAACTGCTTAAAATTCCAAATACCTGAACTGAAAGAAACAATGTTTCCCTCATAAATTACCGTTCTCTTTAGGAGCTTAACTTTGCTCCCAGGTGTTTGGGGTCAGATGGGGAAACTGGTGACAGCAGCATATTAGCTAAAGTGATAAAAGTGGTAAGAATTCAGGACTGCCATTATAAAAGGGAAGATCCAGCAGTGACCACACAAAAGGAATTACTTGGAGGAAGTATGAACTTTATGAAGTTTTAAAGAACCCAGTACAGCAGTACAAATAAGTAGACATTTAGAGAATGAACAATGTCGCCATAGATGCTGTTTTAGCTGTGTAGGATCCATCCCATTCCGTTCTTTCAGACTACATGGATTATGTCCTTGACTTTGGCATCCTATCAAAATGCAACTCCTCTAATACAGAACTAGACACTTATGATCAAGCACCAAAATGAAACTAAAAGCAAAGCAGAATGGAAATTAGACAAGTCTCAAAATCAGTGGTTCATGGCTCTTCTGATCCAAATCAGCATAAAAATATCATTGCTGATCGAGAAAACCCTGATACTGAAGTCATCTCATAATTCTGCATTCTTTTTTATCTTTCTATGGCAAATCAACCATTTAATATCAGCCTTTATTCACCTCTGTCCATTTCTTGTATTCTTTTGCTTTGGTACAAAATGAAAGTCCAGATGGGGAGCATGACATAAACCTCTGTTCCAGTTCCTACTCTTGTTGAGGCACTGGCTGCAATTCTTCCCCAATCTCTTAGTTACAATCTTTGCATTTAGGACTTCAGTTGGACATGGACATGCCCCGGTCTTGCCCAGCTGGTAACCCATATCATGAGAAGTCTTGACCAGGGACAGGGTAAGATTGTTCCCAGTGATGGTGGCTCCTGTTTCTGCCTGCTTGTCCTGTCACACCTTTAGGCAGGGCACCACCAGCTAGTTCACGAAGTTGCTGGACCCATTCAAGGACCAAGGATGCCATGGCTGTGCTCTTTGTGATGCTGCCTTTCACCTCCCTATTTTCATTTTTTCACCATTACTCCTCCTTTTTCTCATTAGTTGTCTTCAACGTCATCTCACTATCCTCTGGTCTCATTTTTGTCTTTCTACGAGGTGGAGGGGAAAGGGAGCAAAAGGGATCAATGACTGTTCCTAGTGCAAGAGATGAGTGCAAGTAGCAGCCAGCAGCAGTGGGAGGGAGAAGCCTAACCATGAGCCAGCAGTGGTGCCCAGAGCTGCAAGATCAGCAGCTTGAGCTGTGCCATACCTCCATCTTACCCCACAGAAGAGAAACACTGTGGTACATTTTCAGATACCCTACAATGCCAAGACAATATGCGGCAAAGGGTTTGCCTTACGGGTGACAAACTGTGCGCTTCTAGCAGCACTTCTTATCTTTGGACAGCAAATCCTCTGCCCTCATGCAGGCAAACCCTAAGCCTGCCTCCTTGTTTTGGCTCCAGCACTGTCTCCAAAAATGTAACTGCTACACACACATACACACAATATTTCTGGGGAAATACCTAAATAGAAAAAGATTATTGCTATAAAACTTTAGAATGAGATGGGTTTATAACAGTTCAACTTGAACAGCTGGAGGTTTTTCATCATATTGATATTTTGTGACTTTCTTTTTGTGGACAGGAAAATTTCCTACATAAAAGCTGCAGTTCATCTCTTGACATATACAGGAGAAAAAACAGTATTTTAAGTAGCTGCAAGAAACTCTTCTCTTATTACTCAAAGTAAATGGTAGAAAACCACTTACCCCCAGTTGCCACAGTAATTTCACGTAGAAAATGACCATAAAATGGAAAATCAAAGGACAGATTCACTCTCTGAAAGGAACATCAGAAAATAAAGTCAATATTGAGCAGAAAGGTAAGAGAAAACAAGACAAAGAGTCCTCCACTTCAAGTATCTATTTCATTGCTTTTTATTTTTCATTAGAGTCTTGCTATTGTTAATTTGGATCTGGTAATAGCTAACTGGAAACAATTCTGTGTAGCACTTAAACACCTGAAAACAGTGAATCTTCGTAACTAAATACTTCAGAAAATACTCGAACAGACATTGTAACTCACGCATAAGAATAGAATTGATAAAGATTTGTAGACTTTTTCCTTAAAAAAGTTTCTTTAAACTCTTTCTTAAGAGGAGCCATCAATATCAAAAGCCTTAGCAAAACCTGCATTTTACAGGATGCATACTACCTTGGCTGCTGGGCATTTGCTCCTCTGTCACACGTGCTTTCAGATTCAAGTGCTCTCCCTGACACCCTGCTCCTACTTGAGTGTTTGTGTAATGAAGCCTGGCCACCGGAAGGCAATTCCTCTGTCACACCCATATGACAACCAGTTCCCAAACTTCTCTACCCTGTCAAGTAGGAGATGAAATGATGTATAAAGAAATATTCAACAGAAGCAACAATAAACTCTACTTTGGATACTTACTGCAAAATAAAAATAAAAACAATTTCCCATCAGCATACAGATGACAACCCTACACCAGCTGAATTGTAAGTTGGGGAACAGACACTTCTAAACTAAGCTCACCATAAAGCACTATTCAAAAATTCAACCTCACTTTTGCTCTCTGCCTATGGCTTTCTCCTTTTCCATCTACTCTACTACTTTCCCAGAGCTTGGTAATTATTGTGTCCACCCATAATTATCACCTCATGTGCTGTCTGATGAAACTCTGAACAAATTAGTAGTCATGGCAGAAAGGAGTGCTGAAATATCAGTAAGGTCTTTCCACTGTTTAAATATAATATCCCATAAAAAACACATCACTTCTATAGTGGTCCAAACCCCAGACAGGAAACTGGCATGAAGCCCACTGCCTGTTATGTAAGAAGAGTTACTGTAGTAAAAATGGGTTATTGGTGACCGTCACTCTACCCTGAGCTTTGATATCTCCACTTAAGAATGCACAACAGCCCATACATTTTAAAAAAAGAGGAAAAGAAAAAAAGGAAAAAGAAAATAACTTTTTGTCTTTGTTTTCCTTACCATTATTTCTGTCCTGGGTTTACTATTTTCAGATTATATCTGAGTACTTCTCTCAGGAATAATTATGCTTACATCCACTAGAAATGTTTAAAGAATTATTTAGCATGAAATTAGTAGCTGAAGATTTACAGTAACTTTAATTTAGATTTACTTTCCACTTAAGTGAAAGACAGAATTTAGACAGGATTTATTAGCTCATTTTTGTTTGTTTTTAATTAAAATGCAAAATCCATTTGCACTGTGTTAATTGGACTGAGTAGGTTCTAATGACCTTTTCTGTATATACATAAATATGGATGTACAACTGAACATTTCTAATCAGAATGGCATATGCAAAAGACAGCTCATGAATTAGGTTAAACTAATGGTTTTTACCATGTCCTAAAGTTTTTGCTGCTGAAGTGTATGCTATGTATGCACTTCATTTAAATTGTCCTTGCTCTACTAAACATAATTTCCATGAACTCTGGTAGAACTACCAATTTGCTGACCAAACGTTCCCTCTTCCTTTTATATACTGTCTTCCATCTTACCTATTAACTTTCTGAATGCACAGGAACCATTAAACTTCTTCAATTGAAGACTCTTCAAATGTGCCCTCTTAACAATCTTCTAAATTGCTATAATATAAACATTAGTATAAAGATGTCTGCAATAAAATTTGATCCTATGCCCACTTAAGCCAGGTACAGGTCTCTCACTGACTTAAATCAAAAAAGGATGTCTTAAATTCTGACAATGCAAATATATTTAATGTAGACAATTGTTTAGCCTATTACTGTAATAAAGAATGCACATGATTTAAGGAATGTTTTAAAGCACAATATTCTAATAGTCACTAAAAGTGTGTTTTTACTTTTGCTGCTAGAAAGCATATATTTTTTACCCCCCAAAATACCGGAACTTTCAACCCACTGAAATAAAAATGTTTTCTCTGTACATAAATGATAGAATGGACTGACAGAAAAGGGAATTGAGCTCCCAAGTATAAGGTACCCTGTGTCTAGTTCAGTATTTGAGCAATCAGCTACTAGATATCTAATCTGAACACAATGAATATCCAAGCTGCACCTAAAATTCTATTATAAAGTTAAGATGATGGCCATATGTTAAAAAACAACCCTTACTACTAGTGATATTAATCCTGTAGTGTTAGACATTTTAATTGTTCCATTAATGTATCTTACTTTCTGCAACCAATTTCTATGCTGTTTATACAGTCAAACCATCTCATGGATCTTCTCTTTATTACTTTTCCTGTAGAAGCAAAACCAGCTGACAGTTTCTGCGAACTCAGGATATATTTCAAAGTGAAGGAAAACACACAAATTAAGCGTAAAATTTTTACCATTCAAAGAATCCCCAACATTGCTAAATGAATTCATCAAGGCTTAGCATGCAAGAATTTAATTCCTGGTCTTACTGTCAAATTGAAGATTAATGTTTAGAAAATATCGGCATGTAAATCACTGAGTTGTAGAAAGATGTGTAAAATGGCCTTTTAAAAACAGCATGAGAAAGTTTACTGGTGTGGAAGAGAAGGGAAGAGATTGCTGCTGAGTTATGCGTGATCATGTCAGAATATATGACTCTACAGCTGCAGAGTTATAGAGAGCACATCTCTTTGTTAATGAAGTCCATTTTGAAGTGAAAAGGGGTATTGTTTGCTTGGACACATACAAGAAATCAATTATAGATGTATAAATGAAATATAAAACTCTACAGATTGACTCACTGGTACTTTTTCATCCTTCAGAAGGGACATAAAACCAACCTCTGAAAATGAGGTCTTTAAAAATATATACAGACATGGCTGCAGGCCCTCAAATTTCCAGTCCAGGGCACTTGGGTAAGTATGAAGAGATGGATACCAGTGTGCTGATCTGGGACCACAGTCTTCTCCGTTAGATTTGGCAGAAAGGCAGAGAGGACATTTGAAATTCAATACACAGATCTTAAACCATTTGTTTTGGGCAGAAACAGTTGAAGCCCTCATGTCAAGGTCCCGTTTGCCATGCTGAGTGGTCCTTTACACTCATCCGACACCCAGATCAAAAAAATTGTCTTGTTCTAAACCTTTACTCTAATAACTTTGACAAAATGTCCACCTTGGATTTGACATGTTTAGGTGCATAATTTCAGGGATCCAACTGGAAAAAAAAGTGCTTACAACTGTGCTGGTTTGAAGGTGAACCAGCAAGGGAAAATGAACTCACCACGAGAGAGATTATAAGTCAGAGCTAAAATTTAATAATAATATTATTATAACAACACTGACACACAAGGGAAATCGCTTTCAACTCACAATACCCCAGCAGTATAACCCAGTGTCCTGGGGCACAAACCCAAGGGGGTTTGTTTGCCCTTGTGCTGAGACCCCCTGTGGCTCCCCCAAGTCCAGAGCAAAAGGAAAAGAAAAACCTGTTGGTGCAGGCGAGGGCTGTGGTCTGGGCGAGAGCGGTGATCTCCTGCTGTCGAGGTCCTGCTGCTGCTCTGGATCCGACGAGAAGTACCCGAGGTCTTCTTACCCACCACTTATGTACCCTCAGGGAGCACTCAGTCCCTCCCCCTGGGCGGGGACTCACACAATGGGTGATTGACTCTGGGAGCCAGGGGGTGTTGAGCTGTTGATGGCCCATTAGCAGCTCCGCCCCCCTCAGGCTGGGTGTGAAGGAGATAATGGCTCCCTGGGCAGCTGCTGCTAATGGCCCATTGTCCTTGGGGAATGAATAGAGGGGGTAGAATACACAGCTTTGATCACCCCCACACAGGGTTAGCTGGTCCCTCCTGCTGAACTAGGACATTATCCACCCCTTATTCTACTCCATCTAGTCATTCCCAAATTAATCCCCTTTTTACCTATACATATATATACATACATATATGCAATGAAACATTACAAACTCTTCTCGCTCAAAATTAGGTCCCCTTGTGGTACACAACGTGTTTCTCCATCTTTTTGCATTACCCACCAAGTGCAACCAGGTCCTTGAGCAAAGACAATCCCTCGGATGGGTTTGCCTTTGTTTGAGGTGGGACTAACCCAAACAGTCTTTCCTAACATACCTCTCATATGGACCACAGGGACTTTATCTCCATCTACAGTATTCAAGAGTTCTGATTGGGCAGGGCCAGCTCGATTGATGGAGCCCCGAGTGTTGACCAACCAGGTGGCCTTTGCCAAATGCAGCTCCCAGTGTTTGAAAGTTCCCCCATCCAACGCCTTCAAGGTTGTTTTCAGCAGTCCATTACATCGCTCAACTTTCCCGGCAGCTGGAGCATGGTAGGGGATATGATACACCCACTCAATGCCGTGCTCTCTGGCCCAGGTGTCTATGAGGCTGTTCTTGAAGTGGGTGCCGTTGTCAGACTCTATTCTCTCTGGGGTGCCGTGTCTCCACAGGACTTGTTTCTCAAGGCCCAGGATGGTATTCCGGGCAGTGGCGTGAGATACGGGGTATGTCTCCAGCCATCCAGTGGTTGCCTCTACCATGGTCAGCACGTAGCGCTTGCCTTGGCGTGTTTGGGGAAGTGTGATGTAGTCAACTTGCCAGGCTTCCCCATACCTGTATTTCGACCACCGTCCACCATACCATAGAGGCTTCACCCGCTTGGCCTGCTTGATGGCAGCACATGTGTCACAGTCATGGATAACCTGTGAGACACTGTCCATGGTTAGATCCACCCCTCGGTCACGAGCCCATCTGTATGTTGCATCTCTGCCTTGATGACCAGAGGCATCATGGGCCCATCGGGCTAGAAACAATTCACCTTTATGCTGCCAATCCAGATCTACCTGAGAGACTTCAATCCTGGCAGCTCGATCCACCTGCTCGTTGTTACGATGCTCCTCATTAGCCCGGCTCTTGGGTACATGAGCATCGACGTGACGGACCTTCACACTCAGCTTCTCTACCCGGGCAGCGATGTCCTGCCACATCTCAGCCGCCCAGATGGGTTTCCCTTTGCGCTGCCAGCCGGCCTTTCTCCAGCGCTCCAGCCATCCCCACAGAGCATTGGCCACCATCCACGAGTCAGTGTAAAGGTAGAGTCTTGGCCACTTCTCTCGTTCGGCGATATCCAAAGCCAGCTGAACAGCTTTCAGCTCTGCGACCTGACTTGATCCACCTTGTCCTTCAGTCGCTTCTGCAACTCGACGTGTAGGACTCCATACAGCTGCTTTCCATTTCCGGCTTGTCCCTACAATGCGGCAAGAGCCATCTGTGAAGAGAGCATATCGCTTCTCCTCTTCTGGTAGCTGGTTATATGGTGGGGCCTCCTCAGCTCGTGTCACCTGCTCCTCTTCTTCTTCGGAGGACAATCCGAAACTCTCACCTTCCGGCCAGTTGGTGATGATTTCCAAAATCCCAGGGCGATTAGGATTCCCTATCCGGGTTCGCTGCGTGATCAGAGCGATCCACTTACTCCATGTGGCATCAGTGGCGTGATGGGTAGAAGGAGCTTTTCCTTTGAACATCCAGCCCAACACTGGTAGTCGGGGTGCCAGGATGAGCTGTGCCTCAGTGCCAATCACTTCTGAGGCAGCTCGAACTCCTTCATAAGCTGCCAGGATCTCTTTCTCTGTTGGGGTGTAGCTGGCCTCAGATCCTTTGTATCCCCGGCTCCAGAATCCCAGCGGTCGTCCTCGAGTCTCCCCAGGTACTTTCTGCCAGAGGCTCCAGGATGGGCCATTCTCCCCGGCTGCAGTGTAGAGCACATTCTTCACATCCTGTCCTGTCCTGACTGGCCCAAGGGCTACTGCATGGGTAATCTCCTGTTTAATCTGCTCAAAGGCTTGTTGTTGTTCAGGGCCCCACCTGAAATCATTTTTCTTCCGTGTCACAAGGTAGAGAGGGCTTACAATCTGACTGTACTCAGGGATATGCATCCTCCAAAAACCCACGGCACCTAGGAAAGCCTGAGTTTCCTTCTTGCTGGTCGGTGGGGACATAGCTGCTATTTTGTTGATCACCTCTGTTGGAATCTGACGACGCCCGTCTTGCCACTTCACTCCTAGGAACTGAATTTCCTGAGCAGGTCCCTTGACCTTACTTCGTTTAATGGCAAAACCAGCTCTTAGGAGAATCTGGATTATCTTCTTTCCTTTCTCAAAAACCTCCCCTGCTGTGTTCCCCCATACAATGATGTCATCGATGTACTGTAGATGTTCTGGAGCCTCACCCTTTTCCAATGCAGTCTGGATCAGTCCATGGCAAATGGTGGGACTGTGTTTCCACCCCTGGGGCAGTCGATTCCAGGTGTACTGCACCCCCTTCCAGGTGAAAGCAAACTGCGGCCTGCACTCTGCTGCCAACGGAATGGAGAAAAAGGCATTGGCAATGTCGATGGTGGCATACCACTTGGCTGCCTTGGACTCCAGCTCATACTGAAGCTCCAGCATGTCCGGCACAGCGGCACTCAGGGGGGGTGTGACCTCATTGAGACCACGGTAATCCACCGTCAGCCTCCACTCTCCACTGGACTTTCGTACTGGCCATATGGGGCTATTAAAGGGTGAGTGAGTCTTGCTGACCACCCCTTGGCTCTCCAGCTCACGAATCATCTTGTGTATGGGGGTCACAGAGTCTCGGTCAGTGCGGTATTGCCGACGGTGCACTGTGGCTGTGGCCAGCGATACCAATTGTTCTTCAACTTTCAGCAGTCCTACAGCAGAAGGGTCCTCTGAGAGGCCAGGCAAGGTGCTCAGCTGTCTGATTCCCTCTGTCTCCACAGCAGCTATGCCAAAGGCCCAACGCAGTCCCTTTGGGTCTTTGAAATATCCATTCCTCAGGTAGTCTATGCCAAGGATACACGGGGCTTCTGGACCAGTCACAATGGGGTGTCTATGCCATTCCTTCCCAGTCAAGCTGACTTCAGCTTCCAGTACAGTCAGCTGTTGGGATCCCCCTGTTACCCCAGAAATAGAGATGGATTCTGCCCCGACGTATCCTGATGGCATCAACGTGCATTGTGCGCCAGTGTCCACTAAAGCTTTGTATTTCTGTGGGTCTGATGAGCCAGGCCACCGAATCCACACAGTCCAATAAACCCGATTGTCCCTCTCCTCTACCTGGCTAGAGGCAGGGCCCCCCTAGTTCTGGTCATGGTATTCACTGCGCTCTCCCTGTGAATATGACCGGGAGGTTCCTTCAAGAGGATCGGGCATAACATCATCATTCCTATACTGTCTGGAGCCTTGCCCACGAGAGACCGGAGCAGCCTTCAACCTTGAAGAATTCCCTGTGTTAGTTGTGCCTCTTTGCAATTCACGTACCCGAGCTGCTAAGGAAGAGGTGGGTTTCCCATCCCACTTCCTCATATCTTCTCCATGCTCATGGAGGTAAAACCACAGATTGCCGCGTGGAGTGTACCCTTTCTCCTTAGCTGGAAGACGCCTGCTTCTGATGGCGGAGACTCTTGTTTGATCTGGAGAGATATGGAAGAGTCCTTCCTTAATCTTCTCTTCCAGTTCAGCCAGTTTTGTTTCCACAGCTGAGACATGGGCTCGTAATGGAGCAGTGACAGTGTCTTCATAAATCCTGAGTTTGCTGACCAGTGCACCCACCTTGTCTTCTCCCTCTCTCCACTGCAATGTTGCAAGGTAGCGAGAATACATTTCTGGCCCAAGTCGTGCAAATTTTAACCACATCTGGGATGTGCACTGGACACCATCTGGACTTTTAGGGAATCTCTCATCCTCTGAAAAGATTATCTCCAGTACGGCTAATTCCCTTAAGCACCGGATACCTTGTTCCATCGTGTTCCACTGTCCTTGCTGTACGTGGAGGTCCTCCTTACAAAGATATCTCTCCCTCACGCTTGACAACAGTCGCCGCCAGAGGCTGAGAGTTTCCTGTCTCTTTCCAATGCCCTGATCAATGACAACATCTCGAGACAGGGATCCCAGCTGCCTTGCCTCACTCCCATCTAGGATTGTATCATTGGCTGCAGCATCCCAGATTCGAAGTAGCCAGGTCAAGATGGACTCATTTGCCTGTCGTGTGAACTCTCTCCGGAGCTCACGCAGCTCTCCCAGGGATAGGGACCGGGTGATTATTTCTGGCTCCATTTCTTCTGCTTGAGATGAAGGTCCTGACTCTTCCTCGTCATGCACTATACGAACTGATTTGGTCTTTGATTTTCTTTTCTGGACAGGGGCAACTGCTATCGGTTTCTGTTGTCCTTCTGTCTCAGTCATGGTCTGGGTGGACATGGCGCTAGTTGATGTATCTCTCTTCCTCTCTGTCTCAGTCATGGTCTGGGTGGACATGGCGCTAGTTGATGTATCTCTCTTCCTCTCTGTCTCAGTCATGGTCTGGGTGGACATGGCGCTAGTTGATGTATCTCTCTTCCTCTCTGTCTCAGTCATGGTCTGGGTGGACATGGCGCTAGTTGATGTATCTCTCTTCCTCTCTGTCTCAGTCATGGTCTGGGTGGACATGGCGCTAGTTGATGTATCTCTCTTCCTCTCTGGCTCAGTCATGGTCTGGGTGGACATGGCACTAGTTGATGTATCTCTCTTCCTCTCTGGCTCAGTCGTGGTTTGGGTGGACATGGTGCCTGTGGATTTGCTCCTTTTCTCCTCCTCCTGATGATGCTGTACCACACCAAGCAGTGTGCGGTAGGCAGTGGCCAGGGCCCAGCAGGTTGCTGTGAGCTGCACATCTCTGGGACTACCAGAGCATCTTCCTTTCACATAGCTTAGCATTTTGGCAGGGTCCTGCAGTTGTTCCGGGGTGAATTTCCAGATCATTTGAGGAGAGAAGGTCTCCAAATACTGGCCCATATCTTCCCACTTCCCGTGCCACTCAACATCATCCGCTCCCAGGGCAGGCCTCCAGCAAGTCTCCTTAGAGAGCCCAGTTCTGACCCTAAACATGGTGTACACAGTACAGAGGAGACAAAGCAACACTAACAGCAAGATTATGCTGTCCCTAACATCAAAAGGAAGCTCAATATTTTCAATGATTGTTGTAGCAGAGGTGAAAAGGTGGAAGTAAGAATCTCCGCCTGTTTTCCCCACAGTCTGGGTGCTATTTTTAATGAGACCCCAGAGGTAACAACCCAAACCAGGACAGGCAGACCAGACTGAATATACATTCACAATGAAATTCATTGCTTCTGATGTTATGACAACATAAACATAGTATATTAATAAAGCAATTTTGATCCTTCTCCCTGGTATTAAAGAGAGCATCAAAACAGGCACATGGTTCCCCATGTGTCGAAATATGAACAGGCCCAGATACACCATCCACATGAATACATCAAGCAACATGGTAGTCAGGGAGTTTCTGTACCCAAATACACAAAATGAAATTGTAGTTCTGACTTCTCTCTCGTGCCCCACGTTGGGCGCCAAAAAATGTGCTGGTTTGAAGGTGAACCAGCAAGGGAAAATGAACTCACCACGAGAGAGATTATAAGTCAGAGCTAAAATTTAATAATAATATTATTATAACAACACTGACACACAAGGGAAATCGCTTTCAACTCACAATACCCCAGCAGTATAACCCAGTGTCCTGGGGCACAAACCCAAGGGGGTTTGTTTGCCCTTGTGCTGAGACCCCCTGTGGCTCCCCCAAGTCCAGAGCAAAAGGAAAAGAAAAAACCTGTTGGTGCAGGCGAGGGCTGTGGTCTGGGCGAGAGCGGTGATCTCCTGCTGTCGAGGTCCTGCTGCTGCTCTGGATCCGACGAGAAGTACCCGAGGTCTTCTTACCCACCACTTATGTACCCTCAGGGAGCACTCAGTCCCTCCCCCTGGGCGGGGACTCACACAATGGGTGATTGACTCTGGGAGCCAGGGGGTGTTGAGCTGTTGATGGCCCATTAGCAGCTCCGCCCCCCTCAGGCTGGGTGTGAAGGAGATAATGGCTCCCTGGGCAGCTGCTGCTAATGGCCCATTGTCCTTGGGGAATGAATAGAGGGGGTAGAATACACAGCTTTGATCACCCCCACACAGGGTTAGCTGGTCCCTCCTGCTGAACTAGGACAACAACAAAGATGTGGAAGGGTGTTGCCATCACTAATTATTGAATGCAGTTTAAAATTTCTCAAAGGAATTTCGCTAATGTTAAGGTCTCATCTTCATAAATTACTTTTAATAGGGAAAGATGTCATATCTTATATGAGTATTTTAAATTTATTTATTAGTTAGGGTTTTTTGTGGGGTTAGGGGGTTTGAAGGTGTTGGCATATTTCTATTCCCTCCTTCAACACAGAGCACCAGTATCCTACATGAAGCTGGCAAGGCAGGCAATGAAGATTCTCACTTTTAGGTGCCCTGAGGCTTTTTTTCCTCATTAGAGCCAAATCATTCTAAGAAATAGCTTATACAGTGTTTATTGAAATCTACATCAAAGATATATAATTGGCTGAACCCTCTTCTTTTATTTATCTCTGGCTCCTTACAGTCTTTTTTGAGTATGAAGAGTATATTTTTTGAACTGGACTCTTTTCAGTCACATGTTTTGGATTTATCACCTCATTCTGCTTTTTCTATTCGGAGCTAAATACATAGTATTTCTTCCTGCTCCTTCTTGCATTCCTCTGAGCAGAGCAAACAGATAAACTAAGAGAAAAGATTATTTAAACTTGTGGGGTTTTTCCAAGGTTTAAAACTGTTAAACAGATCTGCATCTTTAAAAACTGTACAACTTTTAAATAGGGTGTTCACTGGAATTTGTTTTAAACTGGCAACATCCAAGGACATTTTCATTGGAACTAATTTGAGGAATGTGTGAAACAAGAACCTTTTATATTTAATTTGCACTGATATGTATGTACCTTCTAGCCACAGGTGAGAACTGAGAATACAATCTGTAAATCATGCAGTGTTCGATTTCACTTCTAAGCGTGTAAGCCCATTATTTTTCATACCCTTTTTACCAGGCAGCAGGATTACAATAAGTTAAATATGATTGTGATCTACATTCCATGATATTTATTTGTCAATAACCTAAAATTGTGATATCATAACTTTGGATACTCTATGACATTCTCATGAGTTTTTTTTAGATGTCCCAAAAGGAAAAAGAAGTGTGACGCCTCACATAAAATAGAAATGCAAACACAGGTACATGCAATGGAAGATTTAAAACTTCATCAATTTTATCCTGAACCCAGTTCTGTTACTATTGAACTCAATGGCAAAATTCTCTCCAACTTCAGCAGCACAGTAATTTACTGTTTGATAGCTTGTGATCCTCATGAACAGTGGAAAATTTTAAATATATCTGTAAAGGAATCTCTAAAGGACTGTTTTAAGAGGTTCAAAAAGGCAACTTGGATTCACTTGTTAGCAACACTGTAAAGACTTTCACAGATTAACTAAAATTCAAAGATATAGCTCTTTGAACAGTAGTCACAATACTTAGTAATACTGCTATGTGTATCACTGATGAAAATACCCATGTTAGTCAAAGAAGAAAATGGTACCATAACTTACTGCAGCTTGCCGATGAGTATTGGAAAGGATCCCATGAATCTTTACTTTGTCCTTCTCCATTTGGTCTATGTTGACCCACAAATCCCGGCTGGTAGAATCATATGGGCCATATGTCCTTGAAGTATAATAATTATGATCTGTGTCTTCCTGAAAAGGGGAAAAACACAGTAAATACAGATTATAATGGAAGATGCGCTTTAGTTTTATATAAAGCTCTCCTTTGGAATACTGAGTGCTATTGCTCACGGAACTCAGTAAAAAATAGAAGTACAAATTGCAAATGTGTTGCAGACACGGCTCTGCTTCTAACCACTAGCAGTCAACAAGGCTGTTACCTCATCCAGTCATCTTATATTGTGATTATAATGTTCACTATCCCCAAATCCCAATCATGCAGTTCCTGTAATCACATTAGTGATATCTATAGCAAAATGTTTGATGGCTTTTGAGGCAAGATGGCCACTTAAATTCCTGTAATAATGGCCATGCTCTAGCAAAGCAATGAGCAGTATTCACAGTTAATACCTTTAAGAAAATGTAGTTTTTAACATTTCTGAACATAATTCATCAGGCTATCCTCTATAAGAACATCCAAAAAAATTCCTAATACCTATAGGCTTACAATGCTATTTTATTTTCAATCTCCAAAAGATTGGTTTACTGTTGACTTGTCTCTCAGAGACAGACACATACATATTTGTGGAGGAAAGTTCCCTAATTCTTGTGGTCTTTAAAATTACAGCAGTTGCTGCTATGCTTATGTCACAGCAAATTTCTGTCAAGGTCAGTATCTGTGAAGGTCTGTACCTCCCTGTGTACGACAGAGAAAGAGAAAAAAAGTGTGTAGTCTGAGGCAAGAAATGAAATATATTTCAGATACCCAGTCTTCCTTTACTCATTCCAAGCTGTAGCAACTATAAAATATTTCAGTCAACGTAATTCCCAGCTTTTGTTGAATAGCTACAAGTAATACCTTGAAAGTACTACATACTAGTACCTCAGTTCCTTCCCTGCTTCCACCTCCCCTGAGACAAAACAAAATAACCAAAACCTTGATGGTAGTGTTTTAAAATTAAAATAAACTTCAAAAATAAGCAGTACCATAGGAAATGGAAGAAGTGGACTTAGAATTTAGAACTACCCTGGTGACAGAGAAGTTCCTCTCCTGCAGTACTTCCTATAGTCACCCAGCAGCACAAGACTACCATCACACCAGGCCATGCAGACCTGAAAACCCCTCCCCAGAGCCCACTCCCCAGAGCATACACAACCTATTCCTAGTGACGTTGTTCTGAGCGGAAGGTATACTTGGCAAGGACTTATATTCTAGATGAAACTATTCAAGTCCTAGTTTAGATATATTGACCATAAATCCTGTTTCAGCTGGATTTCACCCTACGTTAACATCATTACTGATGCATTTTACTTTTGCTGTTGCAGACATAATCAGGTTACTTTCCCCTTGATGCTTTCTATACCTTCTGCTGTACTTTGTATGCCAGGATGTACTTTATATGCCCAGTAAATCTCAGTGACACTTTTGAAGCAACTTCTAACAGCTTCAAAAGCTCTGGGTTAGTCTCACAAGTAAACCTAATTAAAACTATTCTGTCAGGAAGATGACAAAAGCCAGACACCTCAACAAATTCTTTCTTCCTTTAATGGTCAACAGAAATAGTTATTCCTATCATGTATACAAAGGAGATACAGTAAATTAAAAGGTTCTGAGAACAAAGATTTATTTCCCAGTTTAATTTATCAGTCTGACAAAATTTCCACAGAAAATAAAACTCACATTTAAGGCATCAGAAATTCTCAAGGACAGGGCTCCAGAGACAAAGAAGAAATAATTACCAAAATAGATTGTTTCAGATAAACATGCAATATTTAAATTCTAATCAAAAGTGTGCAAAGCTTTTGCAATTCCAGTTTTTCATTACTAATAATGCTACTCCTGTTAATTAGTAGTGCCTAACCCCACTTCCACAACTAGAAGGCTTTAGCTCTGAGTCCAGTTGATAACTCTGAAAGAATGCTTTAAATGATATCTTGATCCATGCTCAAAGAAGATTCATGATACATCTTGTATATCAAGCACTTAAATTATAGCCTTCAGCTCAATATTTAGTCACTGTGTGAGCAGTTACTCAGGTCTACCAAATTTTCTATATGAAAAAAAAGTCTCATTTTATATTTTAATCCAATCCAAGTTAAAATAACCTTAGATACCTACGGAAGGAAAGAAATTCACTTTTACTTGGACATTAGGAGGAAGACAGAATTCTACTCAGTCTTTGAAAAAGCCTCATAGCCTTCATGGAAATGTATTTTATGAATATACAATTAATTATTTCTCTTTCATATTCTATTTTTTTAAAATCTTATATGTAAATTTATAATCTGACTACCAAAGGCACATGCAGCTAACTACTAAAGTTCATATGAGCAGCTCGAGAACGCTCAGTAACATTAGGATCCAAGCTTGTGTTCCAGGTTACTGCCTTCATAGTTTCTAATTTGCATTATCATGGAAACAGAATTCTCAGAGTCTTTCATAAATTGAATTTATTGGTATCATTAGATAGCTGTGAGTTTTCAATCTGTCAGACCTGTTTATATGATTTGGTTCATTGTACCTGCTTCATAATACATTCCATCCCTTACAGGTACTACGTACGTAAGAGGACTCAAAAATGTCTCAGAAATTATACCAAATTTGCATGTAGACTACTAAATTAAGAAAATAATTTTAATAGTTATGACACAGAAGCAGAGTTCTGCTGATAACTAAAATTCTATATTAATACAATTATAAAGAGAAACAAACCTTTCAGTACTTTTTAATGACATAGAAGCACATTACTGAAAGTAAGATCATTCAGAGAAAGCAGAGGACATACCCATTACCACTTCAAGAAAGTTTTTCTTTTTCTTTGTTTTTCAGGTATTTAGGAGATATGGGTGTTATCTCCCACTGCTTCTCTAGATGTACAGTTCTGTGCAAATACTGCATATATGTGCATACATAGTGCCTTTCTTCTATTGAATAGCATTAAAGCAAAGGATTTTTCCAGATGTTTTTTGCACCAGCTGTGAGGATTACTGTCGGCAGCCTTTGTGAGTATAAAGAGAAAATTTATTAGAACCTCTCTCACAACACTTCTTGTTTGGTGAAATAAGATACTTTTAACCTTGATGCTGAGTTGCCATCTTACTGTATGTTGTAAAGAAGATTAATTTCTTACAGTTTTCACAAGGGATATGGTCTGATGACACCTTGCATATATTCCCATATTTCTCCAACTACAACTGTATTTTTCAGGAAAGTTGAATGCATGCACTACTCATAAAAGCTCAGCACAACTGAAGATTAAGCCTTCTTTAAATCCTTGGTGTTCAGTATTTGTTAAATTCAAAAACTGAACATCCGTTCCATATGTTACATATATAGATACTCCCAAATACAGTCCAAACATCACATACCCGTTGCATCAGTAACTGCCATCCCTTGACAGATTAAGGTGATCTGTCACAATCAAGACACCATAAAGTAACTAAATGTGATATTTAAAAGGAACAACCACATTATGCCTCTGAGTATACTTTTAGTTATTAACTGGGATTTGGGCCAAAGATGTACATGAAAATAGTACCAAAACAGACATGAAACAATGAAGTTACCACTCAATGAAGTGAGACACCATAATTCAAGGATGATGTAATTACATACATAAACATGGGACTTTTAGGTTTAATTCTCTTCCTGACACCCTTTTTCTTTAACAAAAATGAAAAGGTACTGTAAATCTCTAGGAGATGGAGGATATTATCAAACAAGATTTAGGAATAAGAGCCTCTGTTGTATCCAGCTGCATGAATATTTTGCTTCTAAATACTGGTTTTAATTTGATCCAAACCACAGACACTACTGAACAAGAAGCTCTGCCAGCTATTGAGTTTTCTGTTTTTAAGGCTATGACTGAAGAAAAGTGATAACTTCAACCAGAGAAAAAGCAGCTGGCACACCCAGGAATGAACTCTGCTGTTACACAATAGTACACCATAGAAAAACATCTTACTTTCTCTGTAGTTGAAAGAAGAGAGGAAGACATTCACAAAGGAAATCATTATAGATCATCCAGACAGTTACATTTCAGTAGATTAGGTTTTGGCTGCCTTTTCCCACTACTGGAAGACTGTTTATGGCATTACCAATGAAAAATCAATCTACTGATCATTCCATCTGAGGATCCTCATCTTCAGATGTTTGTGATCAACCAGCATGAGTTATTGCCAGGGCAATGGAAGACAACGAGACTGTATTTAATTTGATAACTGTTGTCCCTTTAAATATACTATTAATTGAAATTTCATTTCCAAACTTCAGCTGAGATGACACCATAATGAAAAAACTCTGAAGCCCTCAAGGACACAGTGTTAGACCTTATAGATGCTTAATTTTATCACTGTAAAAGGAAGGTCTGGTATCTGATTTTTAACAAAATGCATTAACAAATTGCCCAAATATTGCCAAACTCACAAATACCTGTTTTTAAATTTACTGAAATTGCTGCTAATATTTGCCTTAAAAATTAATTCTGAGGAAATTCATCATCAATTACTAAGTTTAGAAAGTCATCTCTGAGTATTTCTAGATTAATAGCCTATGAAATTAATCCGAGAATTATGCTTTCTAAAAGGTGCATTTGCAGACTAAAATGGAAACTGAAAGGAGAAAACAGGCAATTATATATTTTAAAACAGGTTATTTTTCAGGGAGAAAGCAAAGATAATAAGACCTCTTTGGATATTTAGAGGAGGGAAATGAACTAGCAATTACAATTATTTCCCTCAGGAACAAAGCAGTTCTCGTGATCCACTTTGCCGAAGCAAAAAAAAGAAAACCCTTTCTATCTAAATAAGACAGCAACAAGATGGTCCTGCAACACATACAGAAAAAGCAGCTTCCTCAAACTATTTGCACTCTTACCCAATCTCATGTAATGTTTGGTATTCTCTTATGGTATCTGTGCCTACCATGTCAGTAAAATACAGCCAAAACTCACTTCTGAATTATTTCAGACCTTTGTTAGAAAATTGCTTTTATATTTCTGAACATTTTTAGTCCTCACCAGCTAAAAACAACACAAGAGGCAGAACAGAGATAACAGCTTCTGTAGGAATTGAGCTGGCTCTGCATAGCAGCTGATGGAAAGCCTCTTCTCAACAGCACGTTTTTGGGCACCAAGAAAGGGCAAGAGAGATGCACAGTCCTACTCTGCATTAGCTGGGCGGGGGAAGCATGTGTGTATAGTGTTGCAACTCATTTTTCCCCATTTATTTATATTTTCCTTAGGCAGGCCCTGACTGAGGCAGGGGCAGCTGCTAAGGACACACGGGGAACATCCCTAATCTAACAGTTAGTAGCACAGGAGATGAGACAATACAAGAAAAAAGTCACCTCTTCTGAGATGGAGACCCAGTGAGAAAATTAAGGCCAGAGAAAACAGAGAGACACTTTGCATGCTGTGGCCATATAACTAATATTAACACAGAGTACTGTAATTACTCATAACATAGCAATGCTATGATGCAATTTTACAGTTGTATAGGATCTGATAATCTAAGAACTCTGATGAATACTTAATTTGAACTGGCCTCGATATATGAAAGTTCTAATTTCAGTAGATAAGCTACATGTGGACTACAACATCAGTCTTACAGTGGATGAATATAGGGGCTGCTACACAGGAAGCTCGATCATTAGGAGTGGTTCTCTGCTGCTCAGGAGTACCAATTTCATTTCATAAGCACTTTGCATCAAGGATAAACTCTACAGTTCAATTTCATAACAAAAGTGTTTGTTTTGTATGATTCTCTACTGAGGAACATGCAATTTACAGAAGTGCTTTCACAGAGACAGCTACAACCTGTTCCTTTTTTTTTTTTTTTAAATTATCCAAAGTGGAAAGAATTAAAGAGACTAAATATATATATACACACACTCAAATCAGGCATAGCATACACACTTCATATCAACAATCAGCAGAACGTGAGAACACCATTGCTGATTATACAAGCCCTAGAAAACTTCGTTTTGAACAGCTAATATAATGACTAATGAATGAGGGGAACCCAATCTCATAGAAGAGGAAACTCTGTGGCTGAGTGCACTGGGATTAAGAATTCAATCTCATACTATATTCTCTAAGAAGAAGCTCCATGAGTGCTCTGCAGAGTCCTGAAAGCCTGTCATGTATGCGCAGTAGTCCCCAAACTCAGGTTTTCACTAGGACCACTATGGAAGCAACTTTGCCCAGAATCTCAAAGATTTAAATCTGGAAGTTTTTGTGAGCACTGAATGATGTCATCAACTGGGATGAAACAAAAGCATCTAGCTCACAGCTCTCTCCCCTATGTAGACACAAGGCTTTACACAGCTCTACAACATCTTAAGTTCCCAGGTTTTAAAATTGCACTTTTCTGAGCTCCTGACGGCTCCTATAATAGAGAGTCATACACACTGACAGACAGTCTTCAAGAGAAGGATGCCATAAAACTGTTATTAATCCAAAAAGCCATTTAGTCTTTCCGGCTTTGTGAAAAGTCAATGTGGAGCCCTTGCCTTTTCCATGATATTCAGCTGCTTTTGAAAGGAAGCTTCTCTCTTGGGGACTGCTATAATACTGTCAGCCTATTTAGGGGTCATTACAGCAGTCTCATAAGCCCCTTGGATTGTCTTGTCATATGAGACAAGCTTCAAAAGAGCAAAAATCTCTGCAATGCCTTACTTAAGAGAAGCAAAAATCCAAATCACCAAGTCACTCAAAAACCAATTACAGTAGGGAAATATTTATTATGCAGTTTTGTTCCTGATTTGCTGGACCAGGATTTTGAGAAATGACATTCTGAAAAAAAGCTTTTATTAACTGCTTTGTAGCACCCTCTCCACTAAAAGAAAATAGTAGGAGCCATTTCAATACAATGTCCTTGAAAACACCTAGAAGAAATTCTATTTTTGTGTCATTATGACACAGGTTTCAGAGTTTATTTCTCATTATTAGATATGTAAAAATGACTAAAGTGTTCATAAAACTGGAACTGTGAAAATGACTGTATGTAAACATAAATGCTATCTCCAAGGTCTAAACTACAGAATATTAGTGGTTATAACTCCATGTCTGTTACCAGCCCCATTCCTGGGGGCTGACGACTCCAAATAATGCCATAAGTTACTCTGTTTTTGTCAAGTTAGCTTTTAAAGATTTAATATTTTAGCCTTTTAAGGATCCTCTTCCTGTGGGGCATATAACCAACAGTGTATTTCTGACCATATGTACTTTGACATAGTTTACAGCCACCCTTGTGCAATTTTTTCCTCCCATGAAATACACTTTTTTTTTTAAATCCAGGTATTAAAGCAAATTTAAACTCTCTGTAGCCTATGTATTCCTCCACTATGTATTCAAATGCCAGGAGAGGTACATCATCCTTGTTTCCCATTCTTTGGCACTTCTCTGTTGGAAGAGACAAGAGGTAAAGAGCAACCCAGATCCAACCAAGAGCCCTGAGGCCTCATGTGAGGAGGGGAAATAGCAAATCTATTGTATGAAAAGTGTCACAGATCTAGAGGATTAAGTTAATATTAGCAGGTATAGTTTCTAGTTGATGAGGACTTCCCATAGGACAGTGCAGGAAGCTGGCTCCACCCTCACTGGTGTGTGCTGCAGTTCCAGAGTGCTTGATACTGTGCCTCTGGAATCCATCAGGGTTCAGAGCCAAAATTGTAGGGCAATCAGCTGTAGGAACATGTACAACCAAGACAAAGTTGATACAGGCAAGACCATGGGTTTATTAACGCGGTAGGATTTTACCAGTAGGGATAAGCCTAATTTAAAGCTTTTACAGGTGTCCTATGTACACCTCACTCAGAAAGAGTCTTTGCCAAAGCCATGCTGTTCACTGGGCATCACAAGACAAACTGCATCACCATGGCTTCTCTGGCAAGCACTTGGGTTAAGCAGATTGGAACCAAAACTGGTAGTCTATTTAACCAGAGCACTTTCTAATTTAGCTCTCACATAACAACACACAAATACTTAGTTACTAAAACATAGGACCAGCTGAAATCCACGATCAATAGGCAAAATTTCAAAATCATGATTAATATATTAGAAAGATAACAATGATGACTTGTAGCAATTTCTACTGCTCTTTGGAAAGCTTGCTCTTCAGTCTGGAAAAACTATGTATTTGGCTTTATTCCCATATATTTTTCCCTATACATCTGTAACGGGAGTTCAGTCAGGATATTCTACAAGAACAATGAAAAAATACAGGAGTTTAACAAACTCTTTTCACCAGCCATATTTCTTAAGGACTTGTCACAGAAAATGCTTATCTGATCTTGCAGTCACACACACACACAAAAAAAATCCCTTGAGAACTCTCATGCCACAACTGTAAGACATATTTAATTGAGATGCTTGATTAGTTACATGGTGCCTAGACAGGCGTATCCAAGTTGCTGCCTTTGCATGACATCAGGCTCCAAAGAAGCTTTCAACAGGATCTGCACTCTTGTTCTTCTGAAGAGGGATACTCTGAGCCCTTAGCAATACTCTGACAAGATCAAGATGTTAAATAATATCCTCCCTCAGCTGTCTCTGAAAAACACTACTGCCTTCAAGTTAACACCCAGGGTATTTGTTCCAATATTCACAAATATTTCAAAATTAAAGACATTATTTTGGTTTCAATAGATGTTCTTTTTTCTTGTATATAGCTACTAAAACTATATTGCTCTTTCAGAGTACTGATTCAATATGGAAAATTTCATAAACTTGTATTTCCTTGTTTGTCTTTCATCTAAATACAGGACACTAGAAGTTAAAACACAAACCATTTCAGAATTACTCTTGACTTGAAGGGTGTCTTTTCACAAGTTTAAGTTATAAAAGTGATGCCAAACATCTAAGCACTCAAAAAATGGTGGAAGATAAAGAAATGAGATTTCACTTGTAATCCAAATCAATTTATTTTTTACAAGTGTGTGTGGGTGGTGGGTGAGATAGAAAGTGGGAAAAGAGGAATAATCTCAACATTTTGACCCTGACTTGAAACAGGCCATTTTTATTTTGCTTGATACAATTTGTTGTTGGGATATCTGTAAGAAAAAAAAAAGAAAAAATATGTCTTTTCAGATCTAGATGAACAAGTTGAGCAGGGTGGTGTTTGGTTTGCAGGTGCAGGTGTCTGCATCAGAGCTACATTTGTAAGCGCTCATTAGCGGCACCACAGGCCTACTAAATGCTGTCAGTGAAGGTTTGCCAGCTCTTGAAGTTTTCAGGTCCAGTTTAGAGCAAACAGAATACCCACTTTGACTGCACTTACTGTGGGCGAGATATAATTGCCTAAGCACAGGAGAGACCCAGGGCCATCTGAAACTTGCAGATACGATTCAGGACATACAAGCACATCCTTACCCTGCAGGAGCAGCAATGGACCACTCACTATAACTGAAGTGCCTAAAATTTTATCAGATGTCCAAGATAGGCAACTTTCACCCTACATGTCTACCAACTGTGATCACAGGAACATGGAATAGTTTGGGTTGGAAGGGATCTTAGAGATCATCTCGTTCTAACACCCCAGCTATGGGCAAGGACACCTTCCACTTGACCAGGTTGCTCAGAGCCCCATCCAGCCTGGCTTTGAACACCTCCAGGAATGGGGCATTGACAAATTCTCTGGGCAATCTGTTCCAGTGCCTCACGACCCTCATGGTAAAGAATTTCTTCCTAATATCCAATCGAAACCTGCCCTCTTTGAGTTTAAAGCCATTTCCCCTTGTTCTATCACTACAGGCACTTGGAAAACCTTATACACAATCTATGCCACATGTACCTACATTTAGGTACCCAAATGAGAGAACTGAATTTCACCTTCAATTTTAATATTAACTACAACTGAAAAAAACCCACTTGTACAGACTCCAGCCTTCTGTAGCAATCATAGTAGCCTTGTATTTAATGTAAATTCATATGCATTATTAGAACAGTATACTGATGAGTATTAGCCTTTACTGAATATTTATGTAAGAAACAAAACCTCTCCAGTGTATCTAAGAAATAACCTTGATTTTCAAGGTGATGGAATAATATGCCTGATAAATTAATATAAGAAAAATCAAATACTTTATGCACTGTTAATTACTAAATGACATCAAAAGTTCTATTTTCATTGAAAAAAAATCTCAGAAAATGCTTTTTCTTTCAACTACGTAGTCAGAAATAATCCATCTGAAAGAATTGGCTCATTTGTTTTCTAGATAAATAGGAACATTGGGCTCACTTGCTTCACTAGCTTATAACTATGGAAGGAAGATGTTTCAAACATCCTCAATAGACTTGCTATAAACCACTGTGTCAGCCAGCCAGTTACACTGTCAAAATGAACACCCACCGGGTTGCTGACCTATGGAAGCCACACTGTTGGCCCACTCCTTCATATGGCTAAACTCAGCAGTAGCACTTTGGAGCCAGATTATGCCTGTTTTAGCACTGAAAGACACTTTTCTTTTCACACAACAGGACAGAGGCCTCCATACTTTGCCCAAGGAAAGAAGAACCTGAGAAATAGCTTGTTTTGCTGTTTGTACTGGAGTAAAAGGGGAATAACTCTGAGAGGTCATGGCATTTTATCCGTCATGACATTTCCCTGCTCCACCTATATGAGGTCAGACAGATAGATTTCCATCTGCAATTTCTCCCTCTTTCTACTCTTGTTGCTAAGGCTACAGAAAGAACACCCAGAGAGTGGTGCTTTGATTTATTTAAAAATTTTACTAGAAACTCATGAAAAGTCACGCAGCTTAAATGAAGCAAACCTCCAGTAACCCTGTCATATCTATCTACTTTTGTTAAATTATGTGCCACTGAGAGGTCTGGTGAATATGTTTGCTGTTCTCTTTTTTTTTTTTTTTTTGCGTTGTTATTCACACTGTAATTTGGCCAAGTTTTTGCAGACTCTCCAAGACCTCTACTGCCAATTTTTTTTTTCTAGAAAGAAATATGCTGTTTTGTTACAGGTTGTCTGTGAAATTTTAGATGTGCTGCACATGAATGCAAGCTGGTGTTACCGAAGAAAGAAAACAAACAAACAAAACCCCCATATTATTTTAATTAGTTACTAATTTCTGCTTTGCGTATGAAATCCTACAGCTATTAAAGGCATTTTCTCCAACAGTTGAAATCCTTTAGTTAGCATTTTTGGAAGGACAAATGCACATTTTACAAATGGAACTTTCTTAATTGTGATACCTCTCTTGATATGAATGTTGAGCATTACCCCATTTATTATTCTCTTTGAGAAGTCTTTATAACTCACACAATTACAATGAAGACAGGTCACTGACTGAAGTTATAATTACTAAACCTACATAGAGTCAAAGGAAGTGTCTGACCAAAACTGAAACAAAGTACTTATCTGCTTACATGCCCAGTTCTTATTGTTTTGGGATATCAAGTAATTGACTTTCCCATATTAAAGAAGCATGAAAGACTTTGAGAGGCACAGAGTAATACATCAATGTCATTAGAATTCCTAGGGCTTTGAAAATCTATCCCTAAGAACTAGTGTTATCCAAACTTTAATTATGTGGCTTAGTGTGACAACTTTTTCCTTACCTACCCAAATTCCTCTGCACTAACAATTCATTAATGTATTCACCCTCACTCCCTGCTCCAACCAGCTATGCACAATTTGCTGCATGCTGCTAAATTAGCTAAGGCTGTTTGCTTTGCACGGCTTGAAATGAACACAGTCACCTGCTTTTTGCATGACCAAGTCTCCTCCATCATGAGGACACTGCAGGTGAACAGGATGAAAAGGGTCAGAAAGGAAGTGTCTGGGAAATGAGAGACCTTCACAGCCACATTCACATTCAGCTTTCACAAGCTGAATCTATTTCTAGCAAACTTCTGCAAGCAAGGGCTGAGGCATGTATGACTGAAATAATTAATTTGGAAAGAACATACAAGGTCTGTTGACACTGCTCCTAGCTCTTTTCAGTCGTGTTCAGCAACTCTGGAAAAACTATAATGTGCTTTAAATAGCTGGAGATGAAGAAGGATATGGAAATTTAAAATATTCTAATGAAGAAAATTCAAAGGCAGAGTCCCTTAAATTCTGAATTCCCTGTCTCCTTCCTTGCTTTAAAAATTCATTATCATCAATATGTTAAATTAAATGCCTTGTCTGCCAAAATATCTGAGCATGTCAAAATGAACTCAGGATTACAATGGAGTTCTCTTACTTAGGAGTGGGGCAGCTCGTTTTAAATTCCTTTCTTACTCTATGCTCTCCCTCCATTCTTAAAGGAAATAGAGAATGAATCCTGCCTCTGGTCTTTGCCTTTTTCAGCCACACCTGAATTATTAGCAGAACAATCACCTCTTAAGTTTAGATTGAAAATATTGGAAACGTTGACAGGCTCATTGCCACAACACTTTTTACTGAGCTAACAGTACATTCAGACTGGAGCAACATCCAGTACAAGTGTTTAAGATGACCTTGAAAAAAGTAAGCTATTAATATATTCAAAACAAAAATATGTATGAGGCTTTTCTCTACTTTACCATTTTGCAACTGTAAGCCTGAAAGAAAACAAAATAGTGATATATCAGTCTGCTGGCTGGCTAGATAGTGTGACTTCACTGGTGAAACACTCAGCTGGACAAGCAGAAAATAGTGAACAAATTAATGATTAGCCCAGATTCTGCTTCTAGGTGCAGGTGACATACCATTTGTGATTAGTAAGAGCAGAGAATTAGATTATTTCATATGTGATCTGTACTGCTTTCCAGATCAATTCACTTTCTGGCTCTTCTTTATAATTATTAAAAAATATTACTTAAATACTGAATTTAGCAATAATTTCCAGGCCTTTTAGTTTGACTTAGGATTTCACCTGAAGAGAAAGTTCAAATACACTCACTCACATCACATGAAAAAGGAACATATTTTTTTCCCCTTGACTCAGTTTGAAAAATGGATACTTGATTTTTCTGAAAAAAAAATCATATTCTCCTTCTCCAAAGTAACAAGGTAATTTTATAAAATTAACTCTTGAAAAATGTCAATAAAAACATTTTAAAATAGCAACAAAAATCTTTGCAGAGAAAAGTAAATTAGCATACGGAAAGAAAAATCCCATACATCGTAGCCTTTGTTTACTATATCAACTATATCATTTAACAATGCAAATTTTACCTCTATTGCAAGAAAAACAGGACAACTAAATATTCTGGTACATAGAAAAGCAAAACATATAGCCAAAATGGTTCCAGTGCAATTCTAGCATATCCCAACTCTTCCTCCAGTACATGCTAAATCTCCGCTGTAAGTTTCAAGTTTCTGAATACGAAAATAATAACATGACATTTAACTTAATCTAGTAAGTGGACACCATTAAAAGCCCAAGAACAGCTGGAATCTCTTAGGCCAAACATCCTTTTAGTCTGGCCCTCAGAAATGACTGGGAATGAGAGTTGGACTCAACGAACCTTATGGGTCCCTTCCAACTATTGTGGGATTCTGTGTGTGATGCCCAGGAATCCTAGGGGATCCAAGACACACAATGGCAATTCCCCATTTTCCCTAGGTTCCAGAAACTTCCTTTGTGTTTAATAATCCTTGACAAACTTTTTATTCCATGTATCTGTCTAATTTTGCAAATTTTGACATCTACAACATTTAGTGTCAATGAGCTCCACAGCTTTTGCAGTGTTTAATGATGTGCAGTAGAGAGGAATCCTATGGGACATTTATTTAATCCTCTAGAACATTAAAGTGACATCAGAGATGTGAACATCTATTCCATCAGAGACTTCTGAGCTCATGTTACACTGGCTTAAAGTCAACAAGAAACCTGTGTTATGAGTACAACTGGCATGACCTAAGGCAACAGAAGATAGGGTCTGAAATGGTTGAAAACCTGATGAAATACCACCTTCAACTGTAAATCCATGGTTTTTAGTCACAGCTGTTTTAGCCCTGGGATTTTCGCTTTTGTTTTGTGGGTTTTTTCTGCATGGATTTTACAAACACAGATTTCAGAACAGAAGTACTGCTCTTTTGATCTCTAATGAATCAGCCAACTTCTGTGAAAAATTTTAGTTCTGCAAATCTTCATTCCTCCTCACTTGTAAGTCAAATGGTTCAACTGAAATAAAAAATAAAAGCCTCAAATCCAGTAAAATATTTGTAATGAACATGCATTACTTTGATATTTCAGAATCCACACTAAAATGTGACTATGCATTATAAAAGAATTCTGTCCTGGTGCAGATATCAATAGCATCCCAAATACTATTAAACTGAATGACTATACAAAAAATGTTGCCCATGGAATTAATTTCCACTGTTAACTCCAGGGAAAGAAAGATACAAATACTATTTATGCAAAATATTTGAACTATAAAAGTTAAACCAGCAGGCAACTCTACACAGGTAATTAAAGGCTTTAAAAATAGCAAGTCATAAAACAGATTTCAATAGTAAACTATGACACTGTCATAGCTTGGGATGAGGAAAAAGAACAGTCATTAGACTGTGTGATAATAAGATTTTTTTTCTTCAATACAGAACATGCATCTTGGTAACTTGAAGGGACAATGGCTTCAGAATACAGTGCTATTGACAGTGCTCTTTCTAAGTTCTTCAGGTGCAACTGGCATTAAAGCATTGAGATGGAAAAAAAGAAAAACAAATACAGGAACAAACCAGACCTGGGTTTGGCCAAACTGACAGCTCACTATAAGACTGTGATATTGTTTAGTTGTAAGGTTTCAATTATGCATGGACCAGTTTTTCTAGTTTTAATACAGTAAGCACAGGATTGACTCATCATTTGTCCAGCTGAGGGAAACTTGATCAACAGTATTTTCTTCCTTGCTCAGACCTGTAGTGAGAACACAGCAATGTGCATGCTGGCATTGCTGTCAGTAGCTGAGAGTAATTGCTCTCAAATCCCAAGGGCTGTAAAACACAATTCCTTCTGTTGTTTTGGCCAGTCAGAATCAGATATCTTCACGTCCATGAGTGACTGGGACTGATAAGGGAGAAGCATTCTGGGCAGAAGCTCTGGGTCAAAATGCAAAATTCATCAAAAGACCATTTTCAGTAGGAAATCCAGCAGTGTTGTTCTGATAGGGGCAAGACACTTTTCAGGTACAAACTACAGGGACTGCTAAAATTTACATTTCAAACAACACCTAGAGAAAGTAAAGAAAGGAGAGAAAAATGAAAGAAAGGTGTGTTCAGTTAACGACAACTCTATTTTAGTTAAAAGCAATACGCAGCAGAAGATACCAGTGACATCCATGGGAATAAATGAATCACTTCAATAAAGAAAAAAATAAACATTTCACACTGAAATAGCCACAATTTTCTATGCTTGAAAGTACTATGTTAGGAGAGGTGGATAAGGTAAGATAAAGTTGAGTTTGGTTTGATTTAGCATGCTCAGCATGTTGTTTCTTGCTTGGAACTGAATCTGTTTCTGTCATACAGTTGCAATCATTCATTCTGTTCTAAGACTTTATATGAAAAAAATGTTTTCCTCACACTTTTGCTGGTGCAAAGCAATAAAACCTTACTGCACTCAGCTCAAGCTTGACTATGATTTAATCTATTATTTTATTGCTGGATTTATTTTTGATATTTGAAGTTTGTGAAAGACTACTGTTTTGATGTAGTATCTCTATACAATGGCAATAAATATGAAAGTAATTCACATGATATAAAGTTATTTTGTAATGTTTGTCACCTTCTACTCATGCCAATACAAGCTATATATTAGAGATTTTTTCACTTCAATTTCTCTGTATTTTACTTGTCGGTGTTTTACTGTGCACTGGAGGTGACTGCAGTTACAAGGATCAGGGAGACAGAATGGTGAAACAAAGGATATTCAAGCAAGTTGTCCAGAACTGTTCTGTAAAGTCAGCTGCAGATGCTTTACAGAATACCTACCAGAGCTCTGCATACAGAAGGAGAATCAGTTCTGTGTGGAGCTACACATAGTCATAAACATAGGATAACACTTGAAAAGTGATGCACATTTTAAGCTATGGAAAAATTATGATGCAATACTTTTGCAATGCACAACTGTATAGTAATGCATTATTAAGCCTTTCCCAATGCTCAGTAGCCAGATCTACATTAGCAAATGCTATGGCAAAACCAGAATGCATTTGTGGATACTTTAGTGGTGAATACTTGGGACCCAGTGTCCAGACAAGATGCATTTCAGAGGTCAGTAACTTTTCCAGTAAATGCTCAAGAGCAACAAGCAGCAAGAACCTCTAATATCTGCCTTCATTACCTTTATGGCCACAGGGCTCTGGGGATCAACCTAACAACTGTCACACCATGACCATGAAGCTGTGTTTATTTTAACAATATTAATACTAATTAATAGTTATTATGAGTTATTATGGAGCATACTTTTCTTTTATGACAGTATACAAATACTACCCCACAGTAATCGCTGTAACTACAGTGTGGTACACATTTATCCCATTAGCCTACCACCTGCACCATGAAAGCTGCCTTTGCACTGGCCTTTTCCAAGCACCAGGTAGTGCAAAAGAGATGCGATTTTGATGCTTCCAAACTCAAAAAAAATCCTTTGGCTTAGTGGGAAACTCTTCAGCTTCTGATGGCCACAAAGGTATTACAGGTAGAAGGTTTTAATATTTGGCTTTGTGACCCTTGGGAAGAAATATGGCTTAGCCATGTTTGTTCCTATCTTCAGTGGAGACTCTGAAACCCTGATTTGCTGCAAAACCAAGATGCCAACTTGTATCAATGAGTCACTAGAATATTCTTCTTGGATTGACCCTTACTGTTGATTTGGACTACTGACAACACACGTCTTCACCTGGTCCTCTTTGAGGATTTGTCTAAAACTGTAACTTTTGCACCCATCTGTATAAGTCAGGATCTCACTCTTTTTATACTTGTCCCTCTTCAGAACTTTCTCTCTCTCTTTGGCTATTTTATGTAGTGGCAATGAAGCCATAATAAGCCTCTTATGGAATACGACTCTCCTCTGTATCTGGACTCTAAAAGTGTCAATTGCAAGTAAAGGAAATGGGACTAACCTCCACCCTTGGGAGCCAGTTTGGACTTCCAACATTATAGTCTCTAATTGGCATACTGTGATACCCTACCTAAGTAGGAGAAAAGAGGAATACTTTCAAGATAGCCATACTGTTTTATAAAATGTTTAGAATAAGCATTTGTTATGCATTGATTTTATTCCATAATTTACAGCTAACTGTCAGCTCTCCAATCTGGCTTGCAGCAAAAACCTGTTCTTCCCATCCTTTTCCTTTCTCTTGGCACCTCTAGTTTTGTGGGTTTGTGCTGTCACAACAGTGTGCCTGTGGACCACAACATGCCTAATCTACAGCAACATAGTGGAACTGGGAGATCTTCTTCCCAAGGTCCTGCTCTTTTCTGAAGGTCTTGCACAACAAATGACTATAGCCACTACTTCTGCTAGTCTCTGCAATTTAGTTCAAGTCCAGTTCAAGAGAATGTTTTTATTTTAAAAAGCAACTGAATATGTGTATTATTTTACACGAGTCCTTTCCTGAATCACAGTGCCAAACAAATGCAGAGAGACATGAAGAGAGACAGCAAATACCCTGGAATGCTTGACAGCTACACTGCTTCACCTTTTGGACCATAGAGGCTGTACCTCTAAAGAAAATCTGATCACTATCATCTTTCCTGCACATAAGAGCAGGTCCACCCTGACTACTGAAAAGGTGCGACAAACTAATCTTCAGTGCACTTTCAGGAAGAGCTTTAGAAGACCTGCATTTCATGCTCCCACTCAAGCTGACATTAAAATAACCTCTGGATCAGGACTAATGGAAGATCCAGCATAAAGTATCTGTGATGTTAAAGAACAACTCCTAGTAATTCCAATGGAACAAAAATCAGTGAAAAATTTCATTAACTTAAAATAAAGGAAATCCAGTGGAACTAAGCTATGTTCCACACGGGTATGATTTGAATATATAGATTTGATAACATGGGAAATATTTAGAGTTCATTTTAAACAGCATGCAGAAATTTCTGCCTACTGTCTTCCCTTTTGTCCTTGGCTGTTTTGGTTCTGTTTTGGATTGGTTTGAATTTATTTTTGTTCTTGTATTTTTTTAGTGGGAGGAAGAGGGTGAGGGCTGTTTGTGGTGGGTTTCTAAAGCTGGAGATAAAACAAACTCATCATTATAAAGAAGGACATAAAAATATGTGAAAATATGTTCATCACTATCAGTCTTCCTATTAAAGAAGTCTTCTGCATTTGCATGGTAGGCCTAGAAAATATTTTAGAGAGAAATAGTATCTGTAAAGCAGGGATGTCGTCATCCTGTACCATTGCTAAATGTAAGTGGCAGGTAATACTCATGCTCTGGATTTTCTTTAGCAAGCACAGCAATGTACACAGAGCAAGGATTTAAAATAATCAATATGCTCTCCAACACTACCGATAAGCTCCCAAGCTGCAGAAGACTGTGACATATGGATTCTTCACCTCTGAGTATCTGTTGTACATTTTACCTCCTCCATAAAGCCAGGCATCAAGGTTTTGCTGTAAGATGCCTGTGCAGTGAAATAGGGATTTTCAAGGGAATCCGATAATGTGTAAAACTACAACTCGCTTACCCTATTGTGCTGAAAAGACCTTAGAAAAAGAGGGTTGCAACAGAACACAAAACCTGAATTCAATAAACTCAGTAAGGTTGATGTACTGATCAGGTTAAGACACTGTAAAGCCATTAAACTGTCAGGAAAGATGTCCCTGGAAAAATATTGTTCTATGTATATCCATTTGCAAGCATTCATTTTTTTCCTTTTTTTTTTTTTCCCCCCAAATCTTGGTATACATGAGTGTTAGAGGGGGAATTCTGACCCATTTTGCTTTAAAAGCTTGGAACCAAATCAAATGGGGACACTGCACAGGGATCTACGGGTAAGCCATGGAAAGATCAGCTACTCAAACTTTCCTGTAACTGAGACATCTTGCACTTGCTAAAATAACTAGAAGCAAAATCAATCTGTGTTGTGCCTGAATGAATTGCTTCAAGTATGGGCAGATGGGGATTACGTAGGGGGCAAAAAGAAATTATAAAAGCAACATGCAACTCAAAACTATAATGTACAAATCAGTGACTTTAATGTTTATACAAGAGGAAACATAATTAATGCTGTGCAAACTTGGAAAGTTAAAAAGTAACAACCACAAAACACGCCTCTCAGAAAGCACTACTATTTTTTGACTCCCGCTGCAGAGATGCCATTGTCTCTACACATGGATTTTATATTTTTGGGGGTTTTTATTGTGTAAAATAACAACCCAAAATCTGAAAGCTGTTTTGTTTATCTGAGAGTGAACTTCTCAGAACTGAAAAATAAATAACACTGTTGTTTTGGAAGCAGATTCTAGAGTGTGAAAATGTTAAGTGTAGCTTATTCCGAGTGGTAGTTTACTGATAAACAGGATGTAGGTTTTATTTATATGAAAGCCTCTAAACCAGTATGTAAAAGAACCCCAACAACAACAATAAAAACAACCAAACAAAACAAGATAGAGGGAAATGTGGCACTTAAAGTTTTTTAAACAAGAAATCAGAGATGACTGACACCATAAAACAGAGGGAGAACATCCCAAGTCTTCCATAGATGGACTTGATTCCTGTTATTCTTCTTTGAAAGACCAAAAATCAAATAACACATACAAACAGTTTCACTGACTAACCTGAATTTTCTTCCAGTTTCTCATTTCTCTATGGCCTTTCCCCTCTGTGCCTTGAACAACTCCATAAAGACAGGCAAAATCTATCAAACTAAGGTGTTTATACCAACTTCTAAAAAATAATCCAATTTTATTCTATTTTAATGCTACTGCCTTTTCCAGTTCTCCAGCAACAAGTGCTACAACGTGCAACTTCCCTTAACTGTTTTCCAGCAAAGAGACAGACATCCCCAAGAGACTGTCTTCCAAAGTCAGAAAGGACAGGTTCCAGCCTCAGGAACGGAGCAAACTCCAGCTTCCACGTGCTGACAGGTTCACAACTACAGAGACAAGAGGTTCTCTTCCCCATCAACCTTTGAATACACTGAAGGAAATGCCCTAATTTTTTACTTACCTACAGTCAAAGATAACAAATTGAATAAAAAATTAGATGGAATGAATATCTACCTCAATCTGGGTGGTGTTGTCATGTCCCTCTTCAAGCAGCAGGTCCGTGAAACCTCCTGGCTCAGAAGAATCCTGCCCCATGCTGGCTCTGTTAGTATCGACTGATTTGAGAGACTCTGAGTGCCTTCTCCACCTGTGGCTGCTTACATATGAATCCACTTGCAAATTTTCCTCCACTTTAGGGAAGCTCTGAACAACTTCATAAAACACACCTGTTTGATGAGAAAAAACAAAGCAAAGCAGAAGAGGATAGTAAGTGGGCAGAACATTGGTTTACTAATCATAACTGAAAACCTAGGAATTTTTAATAAAGGTTTTGAGCAACTCCAGGAAATAGGCATTTATACCTCTGATAAAGTTTCTAAAACAACATAAGTGTTTAAAAGAATAGATAGAATAATTTACTTTTACAAAATGCAGGAATTTGGACTAAGTTTTGTAGAGTCCTCTAAACATTCTAAACATTTTATTTTCCTGTATTTTTATGTCTGGGAAAAGCTTTTTCCTGTAACTTTTGTAACTTTAATACATGCCTACCCATAGTTGTCCCTTTTCAAAATAAAATAAATCTAACGAACATTATTTTAATCATATAACAAAACAAATGTAGAATAAGCAAAGAAACACTTGTACAGACAGTTTTTCCTACATATTTTATGTCAAAAGAGCTTGGAAGCCATCATGAAAGGCAAATAAACATTATGAAAGATGTGAAATTCTCATAAACATCTGTTCCAATGGAAAAACAAAGCTGCCCTGCTGTACAAGCGATAAACATGAATAATGTGTGAAGTCTGCAGAAACCCACTATATCATCTGCAAAGGGTGAGCAGTTGGGTGGTATCTTTTACATATTCCTTTTGGACTTTTTCATGCTCATTCACAATTTTTTTCATACTAGTAAAACTATCAGCAAAATAAAATTATAAAACTATCACCATGCAAAGCATAAATTCTTTGATTTTGCCCAATCCAAAAATCAAAGTATTTTTCTATTATTTCAGTTAACCCCATTAAGAGAGGGTGAAGTATTTTTTTACATTTTGTACTAAAATAAGATGTTTTCATACTGTCTTTGAGTCTAAAGGGAGAAGTAGAGAGTACCTTTCACGTGCCAGGAAGAAGGTGATCTGTTTCAAAAAACAGAAAAAAATGAACTCCCAAGAGAAGTGGCACAGTAAAAGAAAATACTGAAAGGGTAAACTGGTGAATAAATTATTTACAGAAATATTTCCATTGCTTCTGTTTAACAGAAGCTTCTGAGCAAAAGAAGGCACCACTTCCAAAGTCTTTTCTAAGCATCACATGTATCATCTAGGTACAGAAGAGATGAGAAAATAGAAAATTACCCATCAAAGGTTTAAATAAGAAAGATTTTCCTGCATCACAACAGGAAGAGGTATAGGAGTCATGAGTATAGCAAGATCTTCCAGACATTGTTCTTGACAGATCAGGAAATGTTTCAATACAGAAACAATCTCTAATACACTTTCGGCTCTATGTAGTTCCATTTTTTTCACAAACTCCCCCACATCTACTATTTATTTCCTAAGCTATTTGATCTGACTCAACCAAACTGAAATCAATGAGCTGAAGGTGTTTTTCACCTAGAGAAATCAGAATTTAATAGACATGCAAAACAAGCAATCTTGAGATGTATCTTTTCTCAGACCCCAAGTAATCAGAATTCTTTTCTTTTAATTGGTGGCTTTTTGAAATCTGTTTCCTTGCATTTCTTAAAAGCATTAGAACATTTTCTTCAGCAAATTGCTACTGTGCTCCCTATTTTACCAGGCAATCAGCAGTCAGATGCAGAGGGACAGCTCAGTGGATGAACTAACTTATTCCTCCACAGTCCTTATCAAAATCTGTTCAAAGCAGCCCTCCCTGCTTCAGCTTGCAGGCACTTACACCATGCTGTTATGGGCATAAGGCATCAGAAAGCTGATAGACATAGCAAACTTCTCAGATACCCTGGCAGAGAGGCACTTTCTGCCTGTGATATGCAGTGCTCAAGGCTGGATCCATGGGGGCAATGTTTGCCCTCCTGCTGCAATCGAGTCTGTGCTACTAACACACCATGGCAGCTCCCTGCAAGGCGTGGGAAGCACCAGGCACCTACAAACAGGGAGCCCAGGCCACGGCATATCAGGGACACGTTCCATTCCCTTCTTCAGAAGCAACCTTCCTGTCTGGCCTTGGTGGCTCAAAACCCACACTAAGGCAACAAAAAAAGAATATTCACCCCCATTTTGCGTTCCCACTCCAGCCTAGTCTTTTCATGGCTAACATATGTATGTTTGACATGTTGAGGCAATCATCTAAATTAGCAAATAGAAAATGTGAAAGGGGAGACTCAAGTCCTATTCACCCAAGCTGAGCTCCATTTGTAAAGGAAAGCAATTATATCTTGCTCTCCCACATCCTGAATAGAAATGAATATGGTTTCTAACCTTTAAGGTGTTCATAACATAAGCTATTTTTAAAATTATAATATAGTGATGGTGAGAAGAAAGAGAGAAGTATTTTGGGCTATGTCTGCTGGCTTGGAAACTCTACACAAGGTTTTCCATATTTTCTTTTATAGTATAATTGCATCTGCAAAATTCGGCTTATGCCAAATTTGAGAAATCTTTAGAAATCCCATTATAGAAACCTTTGAAGTCATTAGTTAATAACATTTATCCCCTTTCAACTACTGCAGTTATGATATTTTTTTCTTTGAAACAGAAAATTTTCTACAACACACCCTTTTTGCCATTACACTGAAAAACTTTCTTTTTACAGGTATGAGCTATACTGACACAAGGAAGATATAGAAACTTCTAACAGTATTCTGAATGCATGATATCCTTCTAAATTTAAATGAAGCAAGAATAAAATACACAAACTGATAACTTTTCAGTTCAAAACTAGTCTTTGGGGTTTTTTTCATGATTGTCTTGGAAATCTGTAAAACAGTGTTATCAAAAGAGTAGTTAACTGTCCTGGACTGGTAGAGATGCTGAAGATACAATGTGAGATAAAATCTGGATGTGATCTCAAGGAAGAGAGAAATGTACTGTACAAGTTAGAAATATTTCATATTTCTGGTTGGAATCTCTGTGTAGCTAATAAATCACCTAAAAGGCATTTTAGAGGAAATGAATCAAAGTGTTATAGTCTTATTTTTAGATCTTGGAGCTTGCACCTAATTAACACTGAAGAAGAACATGCCATTCAAATACTTTGGAAAGCAGCCAAATGTTGTAATATCAGATTTATAATAAAATCATAATATTGACAAACACAGATGAGTAGCAACTTGTTCAACTTGTATGACCAGAGACACAAAACTACAATAAGACTTTGAATCTGTCAAAGTTGGAACTACAGTTTTCAACTGACATTTTTATGTGCAAACTGTAACAGTACCAGTATCTGTGTGTGAAGGTCTACACAGCTGATACTGTACTGCAGTATTTAGGAAGTAGGAAAAATAGATTACAGGTCTGTCTAATGAATACGTAATGAAGATGGTGTTTTGGTCTGATCCTTCAGCTCTTGTTCTTGAAATTTTCATAAAATTAGCAATGAAAATCATTATGGCTGAAGCCCCTTTCCTCCTTTGGGTTAAGTTAAAATTGAAGATTAATGCTCTGTGGTGAATAAAACTATACAGGCAGTAGAGTGGGGTTAAGGGAAAGAAATCTATAAAAGCTTTCACTGCTCTGAGATTATTTGGTGACTGTTGGCAAGTTCAGAAACTCTTGTTACAGTTGGCCAGTTCAGCCATTTGTAGTTAGTGTGATTGACCAGAATGATCACCAAAGGCTTTAAGGGAATAGCGACATCATTCACACAGACTGCAAATCTGCAAGTACCTGCGCAGAAGATTTACAGAAGACATTGAGGAAGGGGAAAGGGTGAAAACTACAGGCAGGCAGACAGGCTCACTTTTGCTCTCATCTAAGAGAGGTGCTTCAAATTTCCTTCTGTACAGGTTTACATGCCAACATGAAAAAGATTTTTGAAAGCTTTTTGCTTAAATGACTGTGTATTCAGATAACAGCTTTTTTAATACTTGAGCCTGCATTTTAACAAGTAATAAACAAGTTTGTAAACTAAAACTGATGAAAACTGTTAAACTAAACTGATGAAAGACACACATCTGAAAAACTGTATCTTGTACATCAGAACTGACTTTTGAGGTGGCTCTGCTAGTCTGAGCGTTTTGGGCAGGAAGATGTATCTCCTGTACTACAAAATACACAGAACAGCTTAAAACTCACATCATTAACACAAACCAATGCTGAAAGTGGACGACTGAGTAAGTAGAGAAGTCTGTCCACTTCAATATTGTGAATTATGCAAGGTGCTCTTACAGGTCAGAAATGCTGGGCTACACAAGAAAGATGTGCTGAAAGGGAAGAAACCCCCTAACTGTGTAGGGGGCATGGGTTCTCTGTTTGCCAAGCCTGCCCTCAAAGCAAAGGGAAAAAAAATCTAAGCAAATAAAACCAAAATGCAACAGTAGAACCTGAAAAATAGGACAGCTCTGATTTAGTAAGGAAGTCTGGTCTGCATAAAGCTTTATTTGTAAGAAGATCTAGGTCATTTTAAAAGAAAAAATTAACATTATAATTTTATGGGCAGTAATGTAACCAAAAGAGAAAGAAACTCTATTTGAAAAAAAATGGCAAATGTGAAAATTATTTCCCACTAATTCACCTGGTTTTGGGCTTTCCTCCCTTTTTCCATGAGGTCAAACAAAGTTTTGTGGAAAGTTTCAGCACATCAGAATTTCATATTTGCATTTTTGAAAAACATGCATTATTTGCATTTCATGAGTGTACACATTTAAGCCAACTCCTCAATCTGACTAATTTCATAAATGCATCGTAATCAGCAAGACTTTTTTTGAAAGCCTAGAAATACTCACAAATTGAAACCTTTATTCAACAGATTGCTTGTGAGATATACTATCAGCTTTCTAAATATGCCTCAGCCCAAATGCCAGTAAAATCAAGTATTAAATATACAAATTTACTCATCAAGGAACCGAAAATGCCATCATACTACTTTAGCTTAAGTGACTTTCTATAGCCCATCTCATGAGTTTTTATTCTATTATGACCATTTTAGTAAAGATGAGAAACCAACAAATGTTGTTGGAAGATATGAATACAGGCCCCATTAAATTATAGACTCTTCAAAACATAACAATTCCTTTAAAGGATTGTCCAGATAGAGGGCTTATGTACAGAATGATCAATATCACAGCAAAAAGCAATCATACTTCTCAGATGAAAAATTTCTAGTTTAAATTAACTCTGCCTCTGAACTGCTAAGCACAATTGAGACTTCTTTTTCTGCTGTACCAGATTCATGGGACTAGGACCAGTTTCATCTTTCTGACCTTAATTTAGGCACAATATAACAGATAAGCATGACTTTCAATATATATATGATAATGATATGATAAATTTCTGAACAAATTAAAAATAATTTATAAAATCTATCCCACAGCGACAATTAGCACACCAACAGTTATGCCAGTTTGGTTCATGATTTTAAAACCCACAAAAGACTAGATCCTCATTGTTTCATTTTAAAGCTTGGCTGAGACTGCTAAAAGAATTGTAATGATATATGGGAAAATAAAGCTTAGCATGATCCTATTTTCACCAAACAAGGAATGAGAATTTCTGTGGCCTGCAAAGGGAGTCAGAGGTTAATGATGATAAAATACTGAATGAAAGAAGATGATGGTCACTTTACTGGTATTGAATTCTTTGCTCAGAACAACAAGTAATGTTTAAAATAATAACATCACTATCTTGATGTATGTTTTCCTTGCAATTATACAATAAATAGCAATTAAGACTCATGTCCAATACAGAGTTAGCATCAATAATAATAGGTATTATGGTAGGGTAATAACATAACTGGCAATTTCCTTACATATCCATTTTATCAACAATATGAACTCAGACTTTTCCCTTCACAACCACTTCTTATTCAATAATTATTTTTCACCACCACCAGTGGTCCCAAAGAGCATATTATCACACTTCTACAACTTCATCTTTGTCAGAACTATAACTGCTGCAGGGTGTTGGGGTTTTGTTGTTGTTTGTTTGATTTAATTACCTGATTTACTCTCATTTTCAATTATATATGTATTCATATTGGTATATTAAAATGGTATAAGTAAAGTCAAGATCCGAGTCCACTGGTAACAATACTGTTAGTTTGATTAGCATACATCAACACTGAGGAAATATTGTCTCATTCCAGCTTCAGTCATATTCACCAGCTATATAAACACAATAATTTAACATGCACATTAAATTTACAAGCAATCTGATTACAGTTTTATAGCCTCTTACAGATTTGTTTTGCTGTTCTTACCACCAGTTCCACTTGGGGACCAAGACATAAGTTTATTGCTAACTGGATACACACAGGAAAAAAAATTACAACTTATGTCTCAAAAAGGCTTGCAGTCTTGAAGGTATTAGGTAATAAGAGGAGGGAGGGGAGTTTTCAGTGTTACACAGTGCTATCTGTCATCACGAAAAACCAGTGTCAAGATTTTGAAGCCAGTATAGTAAGAAGATTTTAAAAGGGAAAAAAGAAGTGTTCTGTTCTGATGTGCTTAAGTTGTTTTTTTTTTATACACACAATCTGGATAGATTTAAGTTGGCTTCATAGCTGAGGTTAAAACAGTGACAAGAGTCTAGGGAAGGCTGATCATAACAGAAGTGGAAGGCATATAACCTTTCATGTCTACTAGGCTCTTACATGTCTTATGCACACTTGTATCCCATACTTGCAGACCTTTTCCCTATTACTTTTCAAATGATAAAAACACAATTATGAATAAGCTAACAATGCAGAGTGTAATCCTTTATCTCAATCTTCCACTTTCTGAGACAGGAAGACAAAATCACTTTGAAGAAAATGGCAGATAATGAGATAATGAAGTTGGAATTGATTCTGGTTTATCCTTTCCTTACCAAAAAAAAAAAAAAAAGAATCTCTAATAGGCTTAGATGTCCAGTCAAGGCAAATTCAATTTGAGTACTGCTCAGCATCTCTATTAACAGAAACCCCAGAAAAGGCAGAATGATGTAATTCTGATTTGATTTAAAGTCCCACAGATGTACTGTTACTGATGTGGTATTTCTAGAATTTTCACATGGATCAGGTCAGAGAGCTAGACCTTATGGATCACATGAGAAAAATTCAAAGCTGTACTATTTGTGTCAATTTAAAGTAGGTATGCAATGCATAACTGAAATAGTTTTTTCAAATGAAAAGTGGTAAAGACTTTCACTTCTTGTCTCACCTGCTGTTAGTTCAGTATAATTGCTATACATATAACCATTTTTTAATACTAGATTTCCAAGTTTCTTCAGCTGAAGATCTAGTAGAGTTATAGATCTAAGCTTGCTTAAAGGAATATATCCTAATTCTCCATTTCCTTTCCAGCACAAAATTTGGCATTATATATGGGAAACCCTACCCTCCTGATCTCAGCTGACTACCAGGAAAGGGATACTTCCTGATACACTGACCAATGTTGGGATTCTTCCTTGGCCATATTCAGCACAAATAATCATAAAGACCACTTGATCTTTAATAGGTTTCATATCCACATTCCCAGTAGCACTTGCAATAATTATTAATAATGCAGTGTATCAAGATGAATGCTTATCACATACTAAACTTCCAAAAGGAAGTATATCTGTAATGTTCCTGTGCCCTGGAACACAATTCAAAATATTATCAACTGTATTGACTTGTGGATTATCAAAGTACAGAATAGAAAAGCAGAAAGTTAACACAATTTAAACAATTTGATGTTTTCCTATTAACCATTGTAGCAATAATGTCAAAATGTTAATTCATATGTAATTTATGTCTTTTCTGTCCAAACCTCCCTATATCACAAACCTTGCTAAGCCACAGAATTATTTGTTCAAAAGCAGAGAAAAGTAAAGAACTCAACAAAAAAATGTCCTGCTAAGAAAAATGGAGATCTCTCTGTAATATTCTATTTATATGCAAATTCTTGCTTTCCCAAACTTGACTCAAATGTTTTCCAGAGAATACTAATACCAACTGTACCTTACTTAAACACATTGGATAAAAGTTTATGAAGTTTTTTTTTCTGGTCAGTAACTGGATTACAGTAGGATTGGTAATATCAGATAGTAGCATAAGAGCTGTCTCCATCATGTTCACCTCACAGTTCCAATTGGAAAGCATACTTATTTTTTCTCAAGGATCCAGCAAACCTAGGCACTACTATGACCCAAGGGTGCCAGGGAAAAAGCATACAAAAAAGGAACTAGGCATTCATAATTTGAAGTGTAGCATATGTCTGCAACTCCTTTTGCATGACTTGTCAAGAAGGACATCAAGTATCTGGGATATACCAAACTGTGTTGTCTTGGCTAATTTATGCTGTTCCCAGCACTCAGTGCCAAATGCAACTTTGGTAGAAGGGTTATCTTCAGTTTTAGCCTGAGGAAAAGCCAAAGGCTAAGACAGATGCAAGCCCAGTGTTGAAAAATGGATTAGCACACCAAGCACACACAGTGCCTCTGCACTCTGTAGCATGTGGAGGCAAGGAGCATTGATTCCAGGGACACTGCTCTGGCCAAGACACCAGCAGTTAGCTTTCCACAGCTAACTTGTCACTCACTGTGCTGGAGCAGCACCAGAGGGTAATTGGCTTTCTGGGTAGCCCTGTCAGGCTGACTGCGAATCAGGCCCAAGGATCAATGTCAGCATTCACACCAAAGGCAACCAGGCAGGATTCGGTTGCTCAAGCAAAGAGAAAATGGGGCTCATATACCAGCACAATGTGTATGTGCATAGACATCACCCCGGGGGCATAAAGTGAAGCCTGAGCAAGCTGTCACAGTGGAAATAAGAGAGGAAAGGTAGCATAACACCTGGCCAGGTGCAACCAAGACTGATTGACACACAGATAAGGACTTCCTCTCCTCCCATGTCAGGGGTACACAACAATTGAAATCACCCTGTTAGTAGCTTGTCTACAAACAGGGTCAAACTCCTGAGCCCCTCACTAGCTCCAAACAGATTTATTAATCAGTCTGTGGTCAAAATACAGCCTACATAGAGTGCAACTTCTCAGACATCAGCCAGACCAGGACACCTCAGTGAAAGGCAGATCACACAATGTAGGCCCAGCATGATTTAAATATGACACATTTCTCCTGCTGTGTCCTCAATTCCCTCTGCCCCATCATAGGAGTGGAAAGGAAGTGGTTTGCAGTATTAGATTTCCACAGAGCTCAGGATTTGGAAAACTGGAAAATGAACAAGCAATTGCTGTTGCTCAGAAATGTATGTCAGAGGATGCAGTAGTATCTCATATAAAAGCTAAAGAAAACAGCTGCTGCAATGTTTCTTCCATTAGACTGGCAAAGGAGAGGTATTTTAAAGATGGGAAAATTAAAATTTACAACTGTTTGTGGAGACATAACTTAAACTTTTCTTCATCTTAATGCTAAATTCACACATCAATTTCTGAGAGAAATTAAAATTTAAATCACTTTACTTTCATTATGGACTAAATGAGGAAATATAATATCTTCTTTCATTTTCTGCACACATTTTCCTAGACCAACAGTGATTCAGGATTTAGGAAGATTAATCCAGGTACAAGTATATAGATTGATCATTTATGGAAGTAAGGATTTAATTTAATGAACAGTGACAGCTTAGTGCCAAAACTCACTACACCGCGGTGTCAGGATGGGGGTTTCATGAAATGTTCTGCAAAAAGTAAAAGAAGTAAATTGGCATAGTCAAACACAGACTTGCTCCAAGAGTCAGGAAAAATAAAGGTGGTCTCACTGAGCTTATATGGCAGGGTTATAAGTTTAAGTTAGCAATGACTGGGAAATACACTAAATGTCAATACTCTAAAATTCTCAAGATATTTTTTACCTTCTTTTCTTGCCTTTATAGATACACTGCATCATGTTTAATGTGTTTTATTCTTGACATTTTTTTTCTACAGATGCAATAGTTAAGAAATGAAAATGCAATTAAAAAAAAGTCATTGAAGCTTGTCTCAAGATCACTTCACTCTCAACTTGCAATATCTTTTCAACTTAAATTTATCTATATATTTACCCAGTCCCCTCATTTGTGTATATTTTGTTCCAAAAGAATAGTACAGAACTTTAAAAAATAAGATCTATTGCCTCCATTTTCATTCATGTTCATTAAGAGAGTTTTTTAAGGATTTCTGAAAACATAGTAGTGATTTTAAACAATAAGGTCTTCAATCTGGCTCAGTGCAGTAAGTCGGTCCTCTGTAAGAGCAGTCACTACAGAAATCAGAACCTTTCAACTTTCCAGAAAGCAGAAGAGAAACCTAATTAACTATAGTAAATAATAGAATATATTATTTATGTAATATATAATATAATGTAAATATATATGGTGAAGAAATGTATTCTGTAAAAAAATGAGTATGTGCTGTGACAGTGTAGTTACTTATTATTTTTTAGCATTTTTACAATAACTCAATTGATACTTCTCTTTTGCAATCTCTAACATGCAGATAATGATGCTCACTTTCTCTGTTAAATATAGTCTGTATTACCAATGACAAGCACTAATAATAGCTACATACTATTTTATTATCAAAAGGCATTTGGTTATTTCTTTCAGACTCTCTGTTGGCAAACTATTTTCTGTCTTATCTAACCAAGATTAAATTTGCTACTGAAATTACAATGGATCTAAATACCATTAGCCTTTTTTTTGTTCTTTAATTTTCAGGAGACATTCTCATTTTAGCTTCAGATAAAATCAGCTAGAATCCTAGATCAGGAGATCTCCTGGAGAAAAATACCATGTTTCTAGCATGCTAATGGTAGGAAATTAGAGTGGCGATTGTTTTTAAGCTCTGGCACAAAATCTGCCTGGCTAGACTTGATGCAAGAAAAAAAATGTAAATCACACATTAAGAAGGATTTGTTGTAGAAATGTGTTTAGAGTCAGAGAACAGCTGTATTAAACCCATTAAGAATCAGAGACATAAAAATAAGAATTAAGCTGATTTGAGATATGAATGATAGAAAGACATTCTTTGCCTGGCAGAAAATAAAATAATCCATTTGAAAACTGGCAGAGATACTGGAGAAACAGAAGATAAAATATTGCATCAATCTTGAAACTTGTCAAAGCAATAAAATTATCCAGTAAATGTTTAACTGGACTGCCCAATATTGAGTATTGAATATTGCCTTTGCCTTCTGCCCAAAACCAGACAAACTAGTACTGTGGATTGTGAAGATCAGGGAAGAAAAGGGCAGGAAGGGAATGATTTCACTGAACTGGAAGGATTCAACTCCTATATAGGCATTTTAGAATTTACAGATAGAGCCTAGTTTTTTCTATATGTTACATTTGACATGGTTAATGTGCACTCCCACCATGTCTAAATAAAATGAGGGAACCGCATTGCTGGCATTCACTTTTAATACACAGAGCTTACATAGAACTTAGTTATTTGGATAGACATGTTCTGGGAGAAGACTGAATAAATGTGGCCACCTTCTTCTTTATTATAAACACCTTCCAATTCTACCACATTTCCAAGAAAAACCATTACCAGCTTTGCAGCACTCCTGCTGGGGTGGCTTTGCCATGTACCTACAATTCACCTGCGCATTTTTCAAAAAGGAGGCAGAAAATATACTGCTGTGTTGCAGAGCACATGGTGTTTTGGAAGCTGTGCAGGGATGAGCCAGCTCAAATTACATCAGTTTACAATTAGGAAGGGACAGATTTACAACTCCCTGCTGTGCCAGTGCTTTTCTAAAGGGAAGACAGGACATTATGTAATGTGTGAAGATCATTACACATTAATCATCATATTAAGAATATGTTATTTTAGTTCTTAGAGGGTAAAAAGAATAGAGGTGACACATGCAACAAGAGAGTTCAGTTTCTTAAAAAAACCTCACAAATGTGCTCAAGTGCTTTGGAGGAGCTTATTTTCTAAATATACCTGAGTCTATAGGAACTCAGGTTTGGTGCACTCGGTGATTAGATAGAGGCAGGCAAACGGTACCCGTGCATTAAGAGAGCAGAAGGAATGGCTCTATGAGGAAAAGACTTTCCTCACAAGTCCATTTGTTTCCTTGGGTAATCACTATTTTGCAGAGCACTCACCCTTCTATCCAGCCAGTTGGTCCAGCTGTTGCTCAGGTTCTTTATTATCACTCTACAATTATATTTGAGTGTTTACTTACTAATCAGAGACAGAAAAAAACCATGTAGAGAATGATTTGGGAAAATAAGTCAGTCAAAAAACAGCCTGTGTTGTTAGACAGAATGATATATCTGTAAAATATACTTGAAAAATCACCTGTGTTTCTCCTCATTCTCCTCACTACAGATTTTATTCCTAAAAAGTACATAATAATGCTGTCTCAACATGCTATTTCTTTTCCCTTTCCAAATGAAGAATAGTGCCAGCAGTCAGCTATGATTGCCCATACCCTGCCCATGAGATTCAATGACAGTAAAGCACTAGCCAGTTGCTCAAAAAGATGACTTTTACAGCAATCTTATATTTCTACATCACAGCATCTTGCTGCCAAGGTTTTAACCCACAGACTGGCTGACAGCTTATCCAGAGCCAGAGGAGTTGCTATAAGGTTTGGAAACCAGCTCTTCACATCTTGCAACAAGGAACAGATTCGACAACATCTAGACTTCATTCAGTGTTGTTAGAGTTCAATGTAAAGAATTGCCCAATTTCTGGAAATTAAGATGACCCTAGAAATCATACTTAAAATTCTCAAGAACATATTCATAGTAATTTTGGTTCTATTGCTAATTAGCTCAATGCTAATTTAGGCCACAAAATTACCCTCCATAAAACATACATTCACACTGTCAAAGCATTGATATCTTATGCAAGTCCCAAGCTGGTGAACTTTAATGGAACTTCAACAACCCCTAGAACTGCTCATCTTCTACAGGGCTGTCGGTTCCACTTCACTGAGGAGTTAATCTTAAAATGATTTGTCTTCTTGCTGAATGCTGACTGCCTTTCTCAACATGCACATTTCATTTACTCAGACAGAGGAATAGTTCAGTCTCCACAGATACGTCCATGTCTGAATTACAGAGGGATACATTACCAGTTCCTGGTTATCTAGGTGTCTTGGCCAAACGACTGCTAAGCTTGCACAGACTGGCTGTCCTTGTTCAGTTATGTCCCACAGACTCATCACTTCCAAACCCACTACCATTAATAGGCCTGGTCTACAGGTCTCTTTTCAGATAAATGTAAGGGCTAGGCAATCTACAGTAAAGGATGCAGTCAGATTCAGTGAGTAATAGACTGGCAGATTACACATCCCTACCTTTCCAAAGAGCCGGCTTGGCCACCTTTCTTATCTGCCTGAGCAGCTCTCTTGGTCCTCCTTTTCATTACATGAATACATGTGCCCACTGTGACAGAACTGTCTCTCAAAACTCACAGCAGACTTTTCTTCTTACATCAAGGAAAGTTACAATCCCTACAGACTTTTTAAACTGTTTGCCCTGCCCCCTCTCTTTTGCTCAAATAAGTCTTCACCATTTTCTGGTACAACTTCAAAAGCAGGACACTTTGAAAGGATTGTAGGTGCTCAAGTCCTTCCTCACACTTGTAACATCAAACAAATTTGGGAGGAAGAGTTTGTTAAACACTAGCCAGTGGTGACAGCAAATGCACACTTGCTTAAAAGAATAAACCTGGTTTTGCGGTCCATGTATTGTATGCGTGTCAGTCATGGGAAAGTTTCTCATAGTTTGGTGGATTTGGGCACATTGCTGGCTCTAAATGAGCCCTCAAAACCACTGATACTTCCATGAACCAGGGCCTTTCAAAGGTCTTTTATTTAACTGAACTTTATTGCATAACTCACGATGGACATTCTTCCTCTTTTACATTAATGGTACACCAAAACCTCACAACTTCTTGTGCCCCAAATTAGTCTCACTTCTGCCTGGTCATACCAAAAGTTGAAGATTTTCCACAGTGTATTCATCCCTTCACTGGATTTAGCCAAGCTGTTTCTAAGCATCCGTCCAGTATCATCTCTTTGTCAAAAAGTATGAAGCATATATGACTTTTCACCTACTCCTGGAGGAGACAGCACATTCAGCCTTCTCCTCTCATATAAATGCAGTAAGAAGGGAAAAAGCAGTAACGCACTTTATTACTCCCATCAGTTTTGCTGAAGTAAGGGGACTGAAAGCTGCAGGAGAAAAGTTTTAGTGTCATTAATACAGTCTCTCTGCAGGAAACAGACTCATCAATATATTGTTTTTCACCTTAAGCTTTAAATATGAGTGATTTCACAAATACCAGCTCACACAATTGCTTTTCAGGTTGCAATGCACTCAACTATGGGCAAACTGAATCTTGCTTCTCTTTCTTGCAGAGTTTTTTCTTTCCTTCTCCTACACGTGCATGTGGTTTCACTCTCACTGTGTGCTCTGCCCTGGACATCTTCTCCCTTCCCCCTGCAGGGTACAGAAACCCAGTCTGACTATTCCCTCTGATGCTCTCGGACTCCAAGTCAAGTCTCTCCCCATCCAGCCAAAGTTATCTTTCCCATACCTTGAATGATAGTTTCTATCCACCACCTGGAACCTTAACAGCTCCATCCCACTAGGTACAGACCTGTACAGGGAATTCCTCCTTTTACAGTTACTCAGGTTTCCTTCTGCCCCCAGTTCAGTTAATTAGCACTTTTGAGCCTTACTCTGATCATCTCCCCTTTCCGCAGCTGCCTGATCCCCTCTAGACAAGCCTGTGCTCTCCCAGGAATAGGCATGTTTTCAGACCACATGTTGCATCACTTTTGTTTAGCCCAGCTACAGGGAAGAGGAGCTGAGCAGGGAGGAAAAGGTGATGTTGCGTGCAGAGGTTGTCTTGTAGCCTCAGCCAAAGGCTTTGGTCCCACTTGCCTGCTACCCCTTCCCAATCTTATTGTCTGAAATCTGATGTTATCCTCTCCAGTGATGTGTCAGAGGAAGATAAAAGAGCTGAGGGGAGAGTAAGAATGCATGGAGTTCTGCAGTCAGAAAATCACTGCTCTGAAAAGCAACGTGACAAGCCTGAACTCCACTTTGCTATATTTTCTGAGTATCACAGAAGGAATCTTATTTCTCATTTTAAAAAAATTAAAATTAGGACCTTTCTTATCTGAGCTTAATATCAGAGATTTGTTACATTATAAGTGCATAGCAACAGCACTGGGCTCATTCCTCACCCTCAAACCTGTGGACAAAGAATATACACGTTTTAATTTTCAGAACTGTCTATATGCATATTATGATCTATTACTGTTCCATGAATACATGTGACACAAATCCCTAAGAAAATCACATAGTCAAAGCAGTGGCAAAATAGCAAAGTGGTTTGCATGCACATAGGGAAGGAGTGAAGTGACTGTGCATGTTGAGCCCAGTGAGATGCCCAGATTTCAGAAAAAGCAGAAGGTAATTTACTGATGATATCTAACATATAGCAACACCATAAAACTGCTAGTCATGGAGAGGGGTTTCTCTTGCTTAAGAAAACTCTGATTTTAGAAAACCCAAAAGAAGACAGAATTCTAATATTATTCTGTTTACTGATGTAAGATGCATCATATATCCAATAAATTGGCGTCTTTAAATCTCACAAAGGGATCTAGAAGCCATACATTTTGCATTACAGTGAATAGGAGTACTTGCTGGTGCTCTGAAAAGAGCTGATTAGTCACAGCACGTCGTTTCCTCAGTATTCAGCTATTAAACAACACTTAAAAAGTTAAACTCATATTAAATATTTATCTGATATTTGTTGTTCCATGTAAGCAATTGCTGCTAATGCCACTATTTCACTGCCAGAAAGAGGATTATCATCTATGCAATGGCATATAGGCTGGGAAGCACGCCCATGAGGCAACATCTTTGTTGAAACATGAATTTGTGAACCCTCTGGCCAGCACTGCTCAATAGGCTGAGCATTTCACGTTTTGCAGGTGCCTGACTGAAGCATCTTAAAGAGGCATAATTTTTGCAGGCTGAACTATTAACTCTTTCCAAACATCATTCAGTCCAGAACATGTCCCCACATCTATGAACTCTTGATCTCTGGTTCTTCTCATTATCAAGCTCAGGTTCTTCTTTATATTAGCAATATCCCCACAGAGTTCAAGACTTAGAATTATAATCACTTCTGGAATGCAAATGCAAGTGTGACCTCCTGAAGATCTAATGATTTCAATGAAGTTGTGGATATTCAGAGCACCTTTGATGTGAAGCTGCTTCTAGTATAGGATGGTGTCTGACTGGGGGTAGTAGCCTCTCTGAAACATCCAGCTGTGGAGAACTGAAATAAAATCAACTGCAACACACTCTCAAATTTCTGGAAGCAGGCAGTGCCACATTCTCACAAATGTAAACACCTCATGCAACTTTTAAATTCACTTGAATACTGCACAGCTGAAGGTTGCTCCAGCTCTAGTGTTACTGTGTTAGTTTTCCTCCACGGACCAAACCTTTTCTGTCCTGACTAACGTGAAATTCTTTAAGCCTGAAATATTCTAGATGATCAATAGAAAAGGTTTTTCCCATTGTGTATTGAAGATGTTCAGAAAGTCTGTCTGCCTTAAAATAACTTCTTTTTAGATACTTTGAAAGTGTTCTAAACTTTAATTTGGCATACAAGTAACCTCATTTTTCTCAAACTAGAACCCACTAACACATTGCCTGCTCTGAAATTCCCTGTTGTTACTAGGAAAGTCAGCATTGGTTCAGTGTCAGACATCTGCATTTTCAGGTCAGCAACTACCACTTATGGGGAGAAGGAATGCTTGCCCAAAAAGACAAAGCTCAGGAACACAACACCCCTATTAGCAGAGTTCAGTTCTAGTCAAAATAGCTTTTTTATGTCCTAATTTGAAATTAATCCCTCACCCCAATCAAATGCAGATGTCCTATGTTTATTTATTTATTTACATGTTTTAGAAGCAGGAAGTTATGTAGGTATGATGAGAAACAGTTTGAAGCCCTGAGAAAATGCTTTGATCCCAGTACCACTGCTAAAATTGTTGTGAAAAGTGATTTTTGTCTCAACCAAAATGCTATAAACTGTATATACTCAAGCTAACTAAAAAAAAAAAAGAGCAAAATGAAAGTCCTTCTAAACACTTCTTATGAATTTTCACCTCGTATTGAGATTCTAGAAAAACGCAGCTACTTTCTCCTTTATTTATTGAACATGCAATCAGCAATGAAGTTAATTTGTGTCTGACCAAGGCTGTTACAGTAACTGATTATTTACAGATGTCATGTTTCCAAGTGAAATTTTTGCCACCTGTTTTCAATTTCAGGATTGGCAGTTTTGTATTTCCACAGCTTACTGACCTCCTGCAGGGCTATACCATCTGTTGTCGTGTTCTCTATGCTCAATCATGAGTTTCCACAGGACAGCAACAACACCAGAATAGCTTTATCAGAAGGTTTTCTCCTCTATACAAGGAAGCATCCTAAATATTACAGCCTGGAAATATCAGAACTGTCTTTCACATCAAAAAGAACCTGTAGATGCAACACTGATTACTTTTTATAGTAAGTGGTTTCATTCTGGGTGTAAATATGGTTTATTTATATGTCAAATTAACTATATCAAGATGTTTCCATGTATTGTCCAAGCCAACTTTCACTGTGTTTTTATTTGCATATCCATTATCTAGCATAAACATTTTGTATGGCCTGAAGTTCTTTAGGAAAGCCCATGGAAACAGTGCTGTCAACATTAAATCTATATACTAGAAAATTCACCAGTTTAATTAACTTAAAAAGTACAATAAAGACACTTGGGAAATAAAATTCAGAATTACAAAACAGCTCATTTTTTTCCACCAATCTTCAAAGCATACATTGCTAAATAGTTCTGCAAAACATTTTTTCGATTTTAAGATGAGACTCATTTTCCAAAATGTATCACCCCTATTGTTTAAGCCATGACTCATCTACAAACTAATTCCAGTATGTATTCTCATTATAGTGATTACTAGATGGTATTTTTATGAAGAACAAGTTATAGAAAAGGACCATTCAATTATCCAATCTGTAAGTTGCAGCACAAACCTCTAGGGGATGCTGTTTATATTAAATTTATACCACATTTTTACTTTTGAACTCTTTGCATTATAGAAGTGCCAGCTGATACTAACCCATATGGCCTATGGTTGGCTGATGCTATTATTTTTTGCTTGTATGATCACGGTGGGTAAGTTTCTTTGCCATTGACAAAAACCCAGAATGGGAGATGCACTGCAAGTGCAGGCAAAAAAGACTGTCCCATCCTTTCTGTTGCTGCATAAGGGTTTAAGCATGTGCTAAATTAGGCTGTGCTCTAGGTGATGTGAGCATCTTCCATCTCCTCAGGTGGCCCACCATCAGGCAGCAGGGTGGAAAAGGAGGAGGTCAGAGAAGGGTACTCTTTCCCCTGCATTGGAGTGAACTATCAGAGGTGGAAAGGCAGGACCTCAGACACGAAGGGCAGAGTGGGTATGGATCACAAACCATGGAAAACTTGCTTAGGATGGGAAAAACAGAGAGTAGGCTGAGAAATACCTAAGAGAAGGCTGAAAATAAAAGGAAGGAGGAAAATGATGACTCTGCTAATGCACTAAAACTCTTAAAATTACTGTTTCCCTATTCAATACCAGCCACAGAGATTTCAATACAGCCCTCTCCCTGCTGCAGGAAATGACAGGTGTCCCCATTCTACCCCCTAGTTCATGAGGCATTTGAAACCCTTTTATAGTCTCCAAAAGAAGCTTTTGAGCATTCCTTTTGGGTCCAGTACTGGTAGAGACAAGAAACAGCACAAGATTGAAAGGCACTTTCCAGAGAGTCACAGCTCTTCCAAGACCATCAGACTACAGTTATGGCTCTCATGCTAATGCTGATATACATACAACCCTTTATTCCTCATAACAATTTGATTAACCTTCTACCATACCATTTGCTATTGCTCAGTCTCTAGAAGAGTGAGGAAGACTTTGGCATCAGTCTGAAACCACTAGAGTTTTTATGTCTTTTGCTTAAAGAACTCCACCAGGCAAAAATTAGACAGGACTGTGGCCTGCTCACTGTGATGTCCTCTGACCTCAGTTAACACTGACATAAAACTAGAAGAATGCTGTTGGCTGCAGCACAGCTATTACCATTGTACAGAAGTGCATCTGAGGTCAGAATCTGAGTTAAACTGCTTGCCAAAGACTGCAAAATATTATGAAAGAATGGCTAACAGAAGCTACCCACACCCACTGAGCTGTGGATGTTCAGCTGAGAAGCAGATGTTTTAAGGGTCAGTACTTCTGTAATAAGTAAACAGATTTATTGTAATGTAGAACACTGGGCTAATAATATAAATACCAAGTAGGATACTTGAAATACCATGCAAACAACCACATACATCTGAAAAATAACTACAGCAAATACTTGTTTTTCACTAGAAAGATCACAGGTTCAGCAGCTGTTTACTGCTTCAGCACAGCAATTACGACATAAGCTTAGCCAATGTTTCCAATAAAGCCTGCTCCCATCCATCCCATTTCTAATAATCTGTGACATATTTTCCTGGGTCTAATATTCAGAGAGTTTGCTGTCCAAAACACTAGCTGAGTTACTCTTAGAGCAAGGCCAAAAGACCACGTGCTCTGCTTTTCAGATGCAGTTAGCTAAAACTAATTCACTTCGTTCTTTGCAAAGACCCCCTGCTTCCTACTCAGCAGTATAATTGTAGAACACAAATAAGGAAGTTTTTGAAGACTAAACATTTCAATTAGAAACTGGAATAAAAAAAAAAGCCCTGCCACAACAAAAGAAATCTTTGCATTTACTTTTTTTTTCTGTAATTTGACTAAATAAAATACATCGGTATGATAGCCAAGTTTTCAGGCAAGGAGAAGACACCCACACAGATCCAAGAACAGATCCAATATTTTCACTCCTGCTGACTTTGGTGGATCTGGGTCAGTCTTCAATAAGGCAAATAAAGTCTCACTTTCACCAGGGTTCCAGCTTATCTGCATCCCTGTGCAAGTTCTACATAAGCTCCAACCCTTTCAGAGGGAAGCCACAAAGCCTTGCTTGCACCATCGTTAGAAGCCTGAGCTGTGAGTCCAGGCAGCCAGACTGGGGTGAGGAGAGGCTGTTGGTCACAGAGGGGCTGGCTGTGCCCATGTCTGCCCTGTCCCAGCAGCGCCTTGCTCCAACTGTACCCCACCTGCCTAATTCAGACCTGTCCATCTGGTGTAATGGGTGTGTTGGAAGGATAGAAATGAGTACAGAGCTCACCATCGCAGTTGAGAAGAGACTCTTGTGTTCGCTGCGCTAACTTCTCAGACACCTTCAGAACTGCAAAAATATATAAATGTGCTCAAATGTGTGAGCAATGTTCTCATCAGACCAGTCCAACTATTGCATCTACATGGATGTTTTGTATTGTTCTACATGCCAACTATTTTGGATTTATTTTTCATTTTATTCAACATATTAAAGCAAAAGCATCAGCTAGTCTCTCTCTCTCTTTTTTTTTTTTATTTTTAATTTTCCAGGAGAGAAGACGACTAAAAATCACAGTGAAAAGGCAGACTTACATGCCTGTTTTTGCTAGCATATTGGAAACTTTTCAGAAGTGTCTCTTCCTTCCTTTTCCTTACCTAGATGAAAATTTGACATGTTCTTTATTGTTCAAAATTTTAAACCAAAAGTCACCTACTATTCCTCAGAACTCCCTTTCACAAGTTTGGACTTTCACACCAAGGCAGTGAAGTTACTGCAGAAGAAAGCAGATTAAGCACATCACTGGCAACCCAGCAAGGAACTGGCAATCACAGAATCACAGAATATGCTGAGTTGGAAGAGATCCACAAGGATCATCAAGTCCAACTCCTGGCCCTGCGCCCATTGCCAAGGGTCACACCTGTGCTCAAGAGTATCATCCAAACACTTCTCGAAGTCTGTCAGGCTTGGTGCTGTGACCACTTACCTCGGGAGCCTGTTCCAGTGCCCAACCAACCTCTGGGTGAAGAATCTTCTTCTAATATCCAACCTAAACCTCCTGTGACACAACTTCAGGCCATTCCCTCAGGTTCTGTCACTGATCACCACAGTGCCTGCCCCTCCTCTTCCCCTCATGAGGAAGTTGTAACTGCAAAGAGGTCTCCCCTCAGTCTCCTCTTCTCTAGGCAGAACAGACCAAGTGACTTCAGCTGCTTCTCATATGGCTCCCCATCAAGGCTCTTCACCATCTTCATTGTCCTCTTTTTGATGGTCTCTGTCTTTCCTACATTGCAGTCCCCAAAACTGCAAACAATATTCAAGCTGAGGCTGCCCCACTGCAGAGCAGAGCAGGACAATCCCCTCCCTTTACCAGCTGGTGATGCTTTGCCTGATGCCCCCCAGGACACTGTTGGCCCCCTGGCTGCCAGGGTACTGCTGGCTCATATTCAACTTGCCATCAACCAGAACCCACAGGTCCCTTTCCATAATACTGCTTTCCAGCATCCCATTCCCCAGTGTGTCCATACATTCAGGGTTGCCCCAGCTGAGGTGCAGAATCCAACACTTTCCCTTCTTGAACTTCATATCACCAGTGATTGCCCATCCACTCCACAATGCCTACACCCCTCTTTTAACCTGCAGTTTTGCATGTGTCAGCCTGGGTTGCCTTGGGGTGGACAAAACTAGTTTGCCAACTCCATTAAATAGGCAAAACATTGGAACAACTCAGGAAGAACCTGCATGCAGTGCACCATGTAGAATTGTAGTGGTTTATTTTCTTCTTTGAACATAGTTTCTGCCTATTTATTTATCTATTTATTTATTTACTTCTAAATCAAGAACATGCTCTTCTGCTTTTGTAGTCTATGAAGGTACATATCTTTCCAATAAACTGCGGGATCTTCCTCTGTCCCTGAAGTATGAAATGTGAATACAAATGTTGATACAGATAAACAGGGTCAAGATTAGAAAACCCAGGAGCTGGACTGAGTCATCAAATTTAGAAAATGCACTGAGCATTAGGCTGAGGGAAGAATTTTTTCATCACAGCATCAGCTAACATCCCCAGGTAAATGGCACAGAGCATGGGAAGAGCTCAGGTACATGCCTCATCACTAGTTCTGTATCTGGATTTTAAACCTGTTCTAAATTTTAAAATGGCTTGCAGAGTTTCACACTACTGACCTTCTCCATGGATTTACTCCTAATGTATTCTAGCTTCTTAATGTGGTTTTATCTAGAGTACTCACTTTTGTCTACTGGTTGGGTAAGTTCTCCTCAAGTTCAGAAAGCCCTACTATTAATGTAGATGTCAAAAGTGATATTTTTTTCCAAGCTGTTATGATTTACACAGTTATGTTCCTCCATCTTGCAGCTCTGGGTTAGAAAAGCACAGATAAATGAAAAGGGATGTACCAGATACATGGGTGACTTGCTTATTTTCATTAGCCAAGTAGCATCACATGGAAAAAGTAAAAGGGTTTTAAAAAACAAGATTTAAAACACAGCTGGACAGCTGTAGATACTTAGTTTAAAAGCATAAATTATCACTGACCTCTAATGTTTGCTATCAGAACGTGAAATCGTGACCACATGTAAAATAGTATAGTCTGGTCTAACACCAAAAAGTGAATTAATGACTGTAGTAACTAATTTCAGCTGTATTTCCCAAATTCAGAGTGAGATTTATGGTACTTGCACATCAGAGGTCTGCAGGACAAGACTAACGGCTGACAGAGGGCTTTCACAACACAGCATTGTACATGCTCTGCTTCAAAACCAGGAAAGGTACAAACAGAGCTGGACAGATAATTCCTTTCAAATGCAAGCCTTCCATGCAACAATTATATAATGTAATATTCCTTTTAACATTAGATTTCACTAAATAAATAGCTTGAAATTATATACATATACCAAGCATCGAACTTCACTTTCTTAAGAAGACCTGGATAAAAGAATGTAATAATGTACAGATAATTTTAAACAGAAATCTTGTGATTAGAAAGAACAAAAAATAGCAAACAAGTCTCAGGTTTTGTTCAATACGAGGAAGTTAACTACCTGTTAGGGCAACATAAACCCAGATTTTTGTAAATATCTTCATTTTACTTAACTGTTTTTATGTACATTTTCTTTCTTTTGAAAGGCAAGGGTTTACTCACATTTTAAAACATTTTGAGAATAGGGAATCTCATAATCACTCATGTCTGTTAGCTGAAATTTTATCAAGTAACTATATTTTCTCCCTAGTTTGGTAAAGCAATTATCTTGATTAGTGTAAATTGACTGCCTGTTAAATTAGCTAAAGAATGCATGGGAAAATCCTTCAGGTTAATATCTAGTTGCTCAGCTGTGTCTTGGAAAATGTTGCAAATAATATTCTCCAGGATGCAAAACCTCTTCAGCAAGCTAAGCAAGTTTTACCAGTAATTATGTTATTAATCTTCAGTGTGACTTCACTGATTTTGGGAATTCTACAAGTGTCAAAAAGTATGATTATTATTTAATGTTTTAAAATACCAAAGTAGAAACAAAGCTCTTGGTCAGCAGCAGGAAAACAGTGCATGCAGGGTACCAACGTAATATTTACTGTCTAGGTTTCCAGAGATAGAAGAGATGGTTTAACATGACAACTACCATCACAGCCTTATAACTCAAATGTGTTCAACATGCAGTCAGTCCATTAGGATTAATATACCAAAAAAGTGACATTCATATGAGAGTTTTATATTTTAAAAGCAAAGTCAGTGAAAGTGCATAAAATCCATCAAGCTCTGTGTTACCATTACCAATTTTTAAGGACATTGTTGTTCTAATAGACAGATGTATACAATCCTAAAATTACTCTAAACTCATTTTCTATCTCTTCACAGTTATTTACTCTGCAGAGACAGACAAGTTATTATCTATTTTCCTTGTCTAATTTTTGGGAGAAAAATTGTCTCCTGCTATGTATTAGTGTTCCTTGGCATGGTGAAATTATTAGAAGGCAATTAATGTCCCGAAGAATAAGGGTGTGAACATGAAGAACAAAGGATATTAAAAGTTTCCAACTCAAGATATTTCCATTTTCTTCCACGCAGCATGAATTTGAGCCAGCAATAGCATATGTACAAATGTACTGCAATGAAGGATTCTTGGACATGCACTGAGACTAATGGCATCTACTATGAACATTAATTAATTCTCACCTTAGTTACAAAAAAAAGGACAAAATTAATTTAGGTAATATAAGAGAAGTATATTATCTACACTGTCATTTTCTAGCTTTCAAAATAAGCTCGTGCTTCAGCATATCAAAATGCAGATAGGCAAAGCATCAAGTACATGACCTTCACCCTCCCATGACACATCCACAAGTCTGAGTAGTGGTAACACACAAGAAATCTCTGGAAATTCATCAGCTGTACATGTGCCCACATATGCTGCATTGCACACAGCTACAACAAACATACAAAAGGTGTCAAAAAATAGGGCCAAAATTAACCGGGGTAGAATCTCAACTGACTGGATAAATCCCCCCCAAAACAATCAACACTTCAGCAAAAGGAAATGCAACCCGAAGAAAAAGTTCTCACAAGCATGTTGCAACTTCCTTAACATTCCAGGTTATACATGGATAAACACTTCCTTCCCAAGAAACTTTATAGAGACTACAGGTATAAATATAAATAAATACTCAAACCCCCCAAATTTTAAAAAAAATTCCAGTGGTCACATAAAATATTTTCCAGGGTTCATTTCCTAGGTTTTATTATTTTTTCAGAGTATAAGTGCTGAATTGTTCTTCACAAATTTACCTGGACATGGCATTTTGTTTGATGATATCAAACCAAGTTAAACTGTGAAGTTCAGTCCTACAGGTAAGTTGGCAGTGCTGTCAAGTTATACACAGTGCTCTGCAAAGTATTGTTAACCTTAAATTCAACTCACTGAAGGCTCTGAGATGCAATACAGCGAGTTGTTAACAAACTCTTTATCAGTAATGGTCTAATAGCACCAGTATTTTCTAATGCCTTTTAGTTCCTCCAATTACTAAAATAATAATGTCTTTATGTACTAGATTCTGAGTAAATTCCCGGTGCAATTTAGGTGCAAGGCAACAGATTACAGACACTTCCTTATCTCTTCAAAATATCTCTAGAAGGAAAAATTAAATAAATTTCTCACTGTGAAATAAACTGCTGTGTTCTCAAAACAAGAAAGCAGCCTTGCAAGGAGATTGCTGCCTCTTTCATTCATGCCCAAAGGATATATTAAGAATATGGGAAGGCCTCTGCTGAGCTGCACTGCCAGCATTAATTGCTTTTTCACAGAGAAATATCAAAGAAGGAACTAGAGACCAATGGAGTGAGTGATTCACAGAAAATTTCTTGCCAGGGAAAGTACTTCAAAGAGTCAGTGGCGTTATACCAGCTGGGATAGAAAGGGAAACCTTTCATAGAGCCTTATACATCACTTCCATTGAGGTATTGCACTCACCATGAACACACTGACCAGTGATATAAAACACTTCTAGTTTCCAAGAGCTGGAGGATCTTTACATTAATAATGCCCTGTAAAAAGTTGCTCAGGATGGTAATCATTCTAAAACAAAAAATGGAAGTTTTATAAATGTCTCTTGGTATTTGTAGGATCAGAAAAGTGTCCTGCCACCCTCTTTAATATTTTAATGTGTTTCAAAAGATAAGTAATAATTTTCTAGGTTCACTTAGAAAATTTTATCAAAGTAACAAAATCTTACAACCCTATTGTTAATATTTTATTTTTCCCACAGTTATCTTGCTTGCAATTCCGTACCTTAGAAAGCAATTTTTTCCTATCCTCTCCTACACACAAAAGAGTCTAATTTGACCATAACCATTTTCTTCTCTTGGAACAGACTGTATTATTGCTCAGCCTGAAGGCATCTTTTAACAAATAAACTTTGAAGCAATCTGGTTTGGCTTTTTATTTTAAAAAGAAGTGCATGGAATATAACCATACTACCCATTCAAGAAATTAGAAGAAAATAATTATCCTAATTCAAAAGTAGTGGTGCCCTTTGAAAACAAATATAGTCTATCATCAACTTCAAGAGCCTCTAGTATTGGCTCATTAAACAGAAACTTGGCTTAGAGCAATTTTTTGATTAGACAGAAATAAGAATCTATTGTAGACACAGAAATTTTACACATTTACTAAAACCATCTCTAAGTATGTTTACAACAGTGTAAGCCAGAAATTCTGCAAGCTATGAGTTCACATTTTTAATGTGCATTTCACTTGAGATTAGAAAATCTTTTGCTGCCTTTGGCCCTGCCTCTCTCCTCCTCCTCTTCCTGCACCCAGCTTTGATCCAAACAGGCAGAGGTACAACTGCAAGCAGGGCTTTATTTTGGTATTCACTTCTGCATGCAGGCAGAGAAGTGATTAATACTATCCATGACTATTCAGACACAAGAGACAACATATTTGCCTTTCTCTCTGGTATCAGCCAGATCATTACCAGAAGCAGTACAGATCTCAGATACTAAGACCATTGAGACAGTCTTACATTCAGGATACTCTTGGCCCTAAAGATCCTGTGTCCAGCTGTTGGAAGGGACAAGGGGTGTGGGTTGCACAGACATCTGTAATGCTGGTATGCTGCAGCATTTTATTGTAACATCCTGTTTATACTGGCTCTAAATTTAGCTCGTTGCTGGGTAATGATGCAAGAGATTATCTGATGAAGGAAGAACTGTGAACATGCCACCAAATTTTCAGGCAAATCAGGTCTTCCATTTTCTTCTCACAGCTCAAGAGCTCCTTCTGCTCATATCTGGTAATCACATACCACAAGATGAAGAACATGGCATAGACAGATGACCTTCTACCACAGTTTTTATTCCAGGATCTCCCAGCAAGTTCCTATTTTCTATTGCCAACACAACCACAAATTATAGAGGACCTTGACTTCTTCAGGCTATATATCAATGTAACTAATATTGCATCTTTAAGGTATAGTTTTGTCTTTATTATAAATCATTTAGTACATTTTACAGACCAAAAAGCCGAGCAGAAAGAGAAGCAGAGCTGGAAAAAGTGATGGAATTCACAACTACAGGGTAAAGCTCAGCTTTCTTTTGACCAAGTCAGAGAGAAGATATTTCTCTCTTACTTCCTCTCCTCTCATACAGCAAAATAACTTACCCTCAGAATGCAAGTATTTCTTCTCTTTGCATAAAAATATACTTTGAGGATCAAAGGGCTTTGCAAGTAAAAAACATAAGAAGCTGCAACACAATCAAACTTAACACAGGAAGGAAAGATATTAGCAGATTCCCTCAGCTCAGGGGGGTGAGAGGAGCTTAACTGCCACTGGCATTGTAAGGTCTGCAGGCAGCTGTTGGCATCCAACAGCCAGGAAGCATTGGGACAAAGCACTTCAGATGCTCCTCCTGGTCAAGATCCAGCCTTTTAGGACGGCTCCCATTGCTGCTAGCAATCCTTACAGCCCTGGGACAGTTGTGCTTCAGGGAGAGGCAGCCAGGCCAATCCCTTGAGCCCTGTTCTGATGTGGTCTGTACTAACTGTAACGCCAGCACCAGGTCACAAATGAGGGCATCACGTAACAGGCTTCATGTTCTCTGTGCTGCCTATTATTTTTGACTATAAGCATAGACCTTTTCTGTTCAGTCTCTCAGAAGAGTAGCATTTGAGAGAGATTAAAGAAATTTCAAACCCAGGAGTTTAACAAAGTCTCCAAAGAAGAAGAAGATGTAAAACTGCTTGTCTCAAATGCAAATTCGTACAATATTCCAGGGCTGTGCTCCATATCCATGGTCACAACCACATGCCTGATACAGGTTTCTTCACCCTAAAGATATAGGTATTCAACCCATTTTCAGATCTTCTAGACCATGCCCGAGTAATCAAAGGTACACTTTCTCGTTATTTAAGTGTTTTATTTTCTGCTTTTGCCCTTTATCATCTCAGCATGTTGTGATCACAGAAATGACAGTGTAATTGCTGGTGTCTAACAGGCTTTTTGGCTTCTACACACAAAGTTTATGATTTTGCCATCAAACTGTAACTTCTACAAATATGATTGCAACTTTTCAGAGAACAGCTCATAGTATTTGTAGGAGGCAGAAGATAATAGCTGTGTTACCTAAAATAGCTGTCAACATGAATATTCTCTTTAGTTGTGGGAAGACAGGTTGCAGACAGAAATCTAGAGCATTGCACATTGAAGGAAATGGTTTGCCTACGCTGGTGGGTTAAGCTCTCATTTGCTATAGTGCAGAAAGAATATCTCTTTCATTTTAGGAAGTAATTAAATCAAAAACGTTCAGTCAACTGCAGTTCTGAGAACCATGTGACGTATTCCCTTAGACACCTCAGTGCTTCACAGGAGAGAATACAATGTCCACTTGAACAAAACAGCTCTTCGATAGCTTTTTATATAGGAATTTCATACATAGACTAGTCTAACCCAGGCACGAATTTGCCACATTAACTCTGCTGTGAACAGCTGCTACTTCTTAAAAATATGCTAAATGCATCTGACTGAAACCAAAGGGACACAGTATGATTTTGTCTTTCATCTCAATAGAAGGAGATCATTCTTCAGGAGAAATTCTCCTTGTAAATCAGGCTCTGATGAAAGGCCAATGCCTAAAGCAGGCATGTAACTTTCTCTCCAAGTATCATTATTTCTGCCAAGTGTAATGAAACAGAAGACAAATGTTGCAGCGTGTACCTCCCAACACATAACAGAAAAGAACTTGGAAGCACATGTGTAACTACACCATGTAGTGACATCTGTCTTAACACTTATCTGCTGTCAATTATGTAACATAATAAAACAGAGATAAAATAACATCTGAGACTGCTACAACAAGAATCCAGCTTTTGGGAAATATTGAGCACTTTGGTTTACTTTCTATGAGGTCATCAGTAATTTTGTTATTTACATTAGCAGGCATACAATTGAGGATAAAAGCTTATCTGAAGCCTTAAAATAGATGCTGACTACAATGGAGGAAAGATGAATTGTTTGAAGTGGTGTTTATTGCAATGGTGGGACATTTTCTTGGGGTGTTTAACCAGGGTACAATAGGCATAAAGGGAGTAAGGTTAACAACACTTAAAGAATTATTATATACACAGATGATTCAGTATTTCAGCAACATGATGTTGTTTTTAAAGATAAGAACATATGAGGCTCTGCTGCTTCTTCAGCTAACCAGAACTTTACCTTTTACTACAGTGGACCCAGTAGTAATGACCATTCAGAGTGTAAAAGCTATAATAGATATATCTATCCCCTCGGATTTTGCAGAGAGTCTTTAAATTAAAAATTAGATTCAAATATGTGTGTAATCTACAGGCACAAATTTGAATCTACAACTGCTGCTCCATTGACAATTTACTCTGAAGTGCCATACACTGATTTTGTTAATGAGAATTTTCAATTAATTTAATAAGAGCTGAATTTGTTTTCCATGTGTTGTTCTAACCTAATGAAGCAAATACATTAACTAACTGACAGTCCCAAGATATTATCTACTAAACATCTTTGGAAAGATGAGGAGGGACAGACATTTTGGGAACTAATTTTTCAATGCTTTGTACCACTTTGGGATCATTATGTAATTGCTCTTTCCTCAAAGATATTATACTGACCTGAATGGAAGTTTTTTGGGTGGATGGTTGTTTTGTTTTGTTCTCTTTTGTTAGAAAAAATAATATTTTCACTTTTTTCATATTTTGAGTCAGGCTTGTAATGCTGTTTAAATGTAATATGTAGAACAACTAAAGTTTTAATTGTCACTTTTTTCTGCTGAGTTGACTTAGTGCACGATTGCTCAGCCTCGTCCAAACAGTATTTTATCCAGCAGACTCACTGGATCACTTTAAAAGAAGTGTGATAACCTGCCTGGTTTTATTTTATTCTAATTTTAAAACAACAGGACCCAAAAGCTATAGTGTGAGAGGGAACCTCACATACAGAAGATTTTATCTCTTGACACTTTTGGCTTTTTTGATGACTTTGAATTGTTTTCTCCAAATTCCAGTGAAGAGGGCATTTCTAGTTTGACAGAATTAGAAATTAAAGTGCCTTTTATTTAAGGGAGAAGCAGCAGAAAAGCAGGTAAACATTTCAAAATATCTTGAATTGAAGATCACAGTTTTAGAAGTGTAAGGTAATTCAACTTACATCCATTTGATTTTTGGCAACTTAACAGAGCAAGCTAAAAAAGAGTGACAATTAGTATGAATTGCAGGGTGAGTTTTGCCAACGCCAATCAAAATAATTGCAGTTATAACGACCATACACTAAATATAAAACCAATTAATGTACCGTTAATAAAACACCATCACTGCAGCTCATGCTGTCACTGGTTAGATTAGACAGAAAGATTCATATTTTAGAATGAGAGGTACCACTTTTTCCCAACTACCCCTCAATTAATTTAGTTCAATGAATATCATATCTCCCCAGTTCTACCCAAATTACTGCTTTAAGTATAGGCATTTACTCTCTAAGCCTAACTTTTCATACTCCCAGAAGATATGCAGATGCCACTGCAGTTAGATATACAGATGCCTTTGAGCACAGGATGAAGTCATTGCCAGCTGCAGTAGTTACTTTGGTAAAAAAACTCGGTCAACCTGAGACACTCCTGTAACTTGACCTGAATACAGACCAATATAAAAGAATATAGGATTGAAGTCTGCTTTATCCCAACACCTCACCCACATATGCTATGATAAAGTCCATTTTTTCAGCATGCCTTCCCATATATTTTTGTATGCCTCTGTGTAACACTATGAGAATGAATAAAGACACTTGGACACCATAAAAACAGGCTTGGAAAAGGAACAGAAAGGTGGCTTAATTTGTACATCAGACTCATAGCAAAAATAAAAGAGAGTTTAGTCCTCAAGCAAAGTAAATCTGTGGTCATTTCTATAGATCAGCAAATTCTTACAGAAAACATCTCAAGCCTCATATATGTAGTTGAGTGCATAATAAAAATTAAGATGACCCAAAGCTCCTTCATAAATTGATCATATTGGTAATCAAACAGTAGCTTGGTCTTACTAACCTAGCAGAGAGCTAACCAAGAATATCTTATATATTTCTCTTAAACTCTGACTTAGATGTATTTATAAGTAGTATGCATGTATTTGTTCTTGTGCTAATATTTTTTTGAAGTTTAAATGGCTCCTCTCCTTTGTGTTATTCACCCTGATGATCATGCATGAAAAACTTCCATTTTACATGGCTAAAAAGCCAAGGTCTCTTAGTCTTTTCTCTTCTTAACACCTCTGTGTTTAATTTTGCTCTTCCTTCAGTGGTTATTCCAGTTTCAGTTAATCCCTCCAGAAGAGGAAAGACCAAAGCTCCATGCAGCACTGCAGGAAAAATAAAGGTCTTACCTGTTCTCTGCACAATGTAATTAGTTTTCATTTATGAGAAGTGCCTCAAATACAGCTGCTTTATGATCCTAGTACTATCGGATCATATTTATTTCTGTGACCCTGCTGAAACTTCCTTCATGAACTACGGCAGAATAAATGAGGCCAAAACCTAATATATCCTACTGGGTTTCTGCTCTGAGCTTTCTGGTTTATTCAGAAACCAAACTGGACTTTGTATCCCAATGAGGTGGCACTGCCATGTTTTCAAGTCAAGTCAAATCAAGTGAAGTCAGAAAAAAGTCAAACAAGAGAGGTAAAATACATAATGGATTTTTCCAAGGCACCTATATGTCAGGCTTGGAAAGCTCTGGCTCTTTTGCTCAGAATAGATAAGGAAAACCACATCTTTGTTTAAATGCTGTAACACACTGTGATGAACAAGCATCTTATAAAGGTTCTAGATGCAAACTACCATCATTTCTCAGGCTGTCCATTTCATTTGCTTAAGACTTTCTTAATTTTTCATAGGTTCAAATAATCAATTTCAGATCACAAGAAATTAAAATTACCTCACAGATTTAGTCCTTTGAGCAATCCATCTGGCTAATTAGAATTAAATTTACTTTTAATTTACCTGTACTGAAATGAGACAGGACATATCAGAATGTATTACAACCCTCAGTACTATCAGCCAGTATTGTTCAATCTCAAAAGAACTGAAGGCCTTAAAATGGGAGGATTATTCAGAGATTATACACTATATTCCTACATGTTAAATAATTCATCAGAATTAATTCTACATATATTAACAGCTTTTCTCTCCTTCACACAAGTCCCAAGGATCAGTTTAGGAGAATATGCAGTGATTCAGACATCTTCACCATATTTTTCAGATTTTTTTCTTTTTTTTTTAAACTTCACCCTCATAATTACTGTAAAAAAGGGACAATGTATGACAAAACAAAAAAACCCAAGTAGTACTAAGGGCTAATCTCAAATGAGCAAGTGAAAAGGCCTCATGTTGGACAAATCATCACTTCTTGGATGCCTGAAGTCCACCTTTAAAAAAAGGTCACGAATCATTTTTATTGCTGTCTTCTACTCCAAGAAAACAAGCTATCAACATAATTCACTCTACAAGAATAGTTTAATACACTTAAAAGAACAAAGCACTACATTACAAAGCACTACATTTCTCAGATGACTGGAACTTAGCTAAAGCAAAAAACCCACAAATTGTGCTTCCAGTGTTCAAAACCACTATTAGATTAGCAGGGCTGATACAGGAAACTGGCCATGCTGACAGGTTTGTCTTACCTAATGTTTCCTGGACAAAGTGCAGTGCTCTTATTCTTTGATGATCTCTGAACACTGTGCTTAGGCTATTAAACTAAGCTAAAACCATTTGGGACACAGATTTTTAATATTCATTAACAGATTTTTTACCTGTTGAAGAGCTGAAGTCAAGAACTCAAGTGATAAGTTCTTCTAGTGTTGCCTTTTTTTGTCCTATCTCTCTCAAGACATGAACTTTCTTCATAAATACTGTCCCTCTCTTTCAAGAGTTGATCAGCATGGTCCTTCTGCAATTTATTCACATGTAAATCACAACATGCCTTGTTCAGTATGTCACAATTTAAATTTAGATCCCTTCACTCTCTCCGTACCACTTATTGCAGTTGGCAGACTGGGACTTTTCTGCCTCCCTGTGAGGCAAGATCAGTTATGATCTTGGCTCTTCTTGGCTTGGATTAGGAAAAATTCCTGTTCAGTAATCCTGAAAAGATCCCTCAGCCAGTCTACTTAAAGAAAACCCCTTCTCTCTGAAACACAAATATTTTTAAAGATACAGAAACTGTTTCAACAGAATAATGTATTATTTGCTCAGTGAAGATTAAAACTGTAATTGGCCTATGTAGCTTGGTTCAGAATCTCAGAAATATTTAGAGTATTCAGTACGTAGCATCACTAACTCACGCTGAAACAAAGAATGCATTTAATAATTCAGGTTGTAAGTTCTTCTTTAAATATTGCCCCTTCATTGCAAGTGAAGCTGAGGGAAAATCAGAGCCAAAGAAGTATAACCCTACTGCAACAGCTTTTCAACAATTTATCAGAAAAACATTTCCAGAAGTTTTGTCTGATGTTCTTTTTTCCTGGGTTAAGAGGCACTTTTAAACTTTCTCGATCTTTCAGTCCTAAGCCTTATGAGCTTGTTAGCCCACCTGGATCACGGCTGACATTTCTCCATTATTAACAGTCCCTCTAGTCTCACAGGGCCTCACTTTTCTCTTGGAGACATTTCATGTGTGAAACTGTTTTGTGCTTTCCTGTTTTCTTCCTAACAGCTTTGTCTGCAGCTCCAACTGGTCCTGCCAAATAACATCAAGCAGATAAAGTAATACTAAATAGCAGTGATATCACAACAGAAGAAAAATATTGGTTTTATTTATTTCATACTGCTTAAAGGTGAACGCTGTCTTCTCTGAGAGTGCAGTTGAGAAAGATTGCAGTGTATCAAATGTAAGAGAAGAAGAATGTAGGAAAAGTAAAGTCTTCATTTTGATACAAAATTAGGATAGACACACTTGTTTTGTATTCTTGGCATGGTTTATCTCGTTGTCCTTCTGTCACTTCATTCACTGAGAGGCCACATGTCTATGCTGGTTATTTCATTGCTGACTTGCTACATACAAATATACCTATTTCTGAATTTTTCTTTCTGATAAATTTAATTAAATTTAATAAAAACATCATTAAAAATAATCATTCTTTGTTTCCAGCCTCAAACTGCAGATCCAGGACATATGGATATACATAGGATTAAATCACAGAAACACAGATATGCACAAAGTCCCCCTTCCTCTCTCAGAGAAGGACTTATTTTGGCTGTGAAATGTGAACACCTCATCTGGTCTCATCTTCCAGTGAAGCTTCTGATCTTGGCAGATGGTAAATGGATGCCAATCTCTGCCATTTATTCAGCACAACTCCTACAAGACTTTCTTTTCATCTACCTTCCTCCCTCTTTGGAGGCTATTCTTTATTTTCTGTTTCTTCTCTTTCACGCCTTGTCCCCTATTTCCCCTTCTCACTATTTCTTCTCGGTGTTTGTATGTCTCTGCTTCATTTTACACACTAAGGAACAAAAGTACTTCTCCTCAAGTGTAAGCATGGCCCTAGAATTTCCTGAACTTATTAAACGACTTTGTTCATGGAGTGGTGTAAACCTTTGGAGCACGATAATTATGGAGATAATATTGAACTTGACTTGTTCCAGAGAATTGCAAAAACCCCCAGTGACTCTTGCTGTCAATGACAGCTCCAGCAGGACGGTGTAATGCATAAACATATGTCGCTCGATTGCAAGCCTCAAGTCATTTAAGTATGGATGGGTAACGAGGTTTGTTTTATGAAAAAATGCTGGGTTTTCTGCCATCATGAACAAAAATAAATATCTATTTAAAATTAATTTCTGTACATAATCAACAAAATATAACAAGAAAAATAAACTGTTAAAATTCTTCTGCATTTTCTGAAGAGCTCAGAAAAAAATGTGTGTTTCTTTTTAGACATGTCAGATGTAAAAAGCATTTCATATAACATATTTTTTTTAGATTTCAGCCATGTATAAGGGGAGAAGAAGAGAACGGGAGAAGAGAAGAGAGAGAGAGAGGGTGGGAGGGAGAGGGAAAGGGAGAATAGAGAAGCAGGGAGAGAGAATGTTTGCATTTAGATCAGCTCTGAAAGTAAAATGTTTTCATAGTGACTTTTGAAATAGAAGGAGTTGGACAGGGAATCCTTTGCTTGAAATTTCCAGTTAGATGAAGGAAAAGAGGAAATGTAAGCATACATCTCACTGGCACAATGGTTTATTGTTACTATGTTAGAGAATGTTAAAATAGGATCTCTGTGATCCTAGGATATTTAACAAGGCTCACAGATCATCTGTGATTAAATGCAGGTCACATAAAACAACATCTGTAATGCTGCCAACTTCAGTGAGGCTCAAGCATGATAGTGATTAAATGGTGGTCACATAAAATAACCTCTGGACTCTAAAAACCATGGAATGGATTTGCATTTCGAAGGCAAGTACACAAATACATACGTATACTCAGATTATAACTGCTGGAGATTAACTAGCAGAAAATTCTAACGTTCTTTAACAAGGCTTAGAAGGTTGGAAAGTAGGCATAAAGATGAACAGAAACGTCTCATGAAATCACAGCCATTACTAACTCGCAGGAGTGGTGATGTTGCTGATGTGCCGGAGTGCTGTTCCAGGATGTATTGTAGTTCATCCCACAATACTAATGATTAAAGATGTTTCCACACTTCAACATGTTCTTTAAACATCATGCTGTTTTTATTGAGCACTGGGTGTATTTATATGAAAATAAAGGAGGACTATCTCCCTCCTCTCTTTCTTTCAATCATTTGAAGTGCTGTTATTAAGTAAAAATAAGAAGGGCAGAGCAGTGCTATGTGACCTGAACTCCACAAGTGCTGGTAAGGCAGGGGAATAACTTCTTCCTGCAGTAAACACAAAGAAGAGCTGGACACCAAATTTACAGCTCCTCACATCAGCTGCTGCCTTTGGAACCAAGAGCTGAGTAAGACCTATTTGTTCACATGAGTGGGCTGAAAATGAAAGATTATCAACTTGTGCTAGAGCTGTTTTCAGAATCGTTGCTCATGATGCAGCATAAAAAATATTACAGTTTTAGAAATCAAATAAAATCTCCATTACATTGAAAAATATTCCTCTTCTAAGTCCTCACAGCTCAAGCTACTTTTTCTAACCTTTAGAATGCCAGGTGCCACACCAAGATATCAGCAAGTTTGTGAAGTCCTGTTTGTCTTTAGTAGAAAACATCCCTTTTGAATCTGTTTAAGAGATAAAGGTACTTTTGCATTTTCCTGATAAAGTCATGCTGCTGTAGTGAATGCACACATCCTGCTGTCTTTCTCAGCTTAATAATGGAAGCATATTGAGCCAAAACTTAGCTGATGGTTTTAATTTAATTTTTACATATACAGTCAACCCCTGATGGCTCTTCTGCATTCTTATTTTTCCTCTCCTGACCTACTTTTTGAACATGAGGTTTTGGGAATACTATTACACATTTGCCTACCGGATGTCTGGACCTCTGCTAAAGTGATCTTTTCTCTCTCCTACACTTGCATAGCTGCTATTTTCAGAGGAATAGTAAACTAGCACATTAGACTACTCACTGCCAGCATGAGAAGGCTAAATTTAAATATTTCAGGACAATGCCACAAGTGAGTGTATTTGTTGGTTTCTTAAAAGAGTCGATATTACCAGTAGGTTAATTTTTCCTTCCACATTTAGCAGACTTGCTAGAGTACTAGTAAGCATATTGACAATATGTACAGTTCTGTCAGCTGTCATCGATTTAGTCCTTTGACCTTTTCCAGCAGGAAATCTTGCAAACTGCACTACATTACTGAATTTATTTGAATTAGAAATAGAAAACAAATAACCTGTCAATTAACCTGGCTTCTAGTCCTAGCATGAACTTAAATTTCCACAGGCATTTCATGTTGGCCTTTTTGGTACTGAAATGAGAGATGTTTAAAAAAAACAAAACAAAACCAACTTTCCCTGTTAACAGGCTTAGAAGTCAAAGAAGTGATTTTATAGAGGCACAGATACTCCACTTCTTTACTTTCATCTTTCCTTAAGCTCTGCCTAGTTCACAGACCAGCTATTGAAGGACTCAAGCAAAATATTCCTGTGACTCAGTTCAGTCACTCAGAGAAAAAAGTATTCAACAGTCCTACCACTGACATGAAACTTGTAGGTAAAGTGCTTAATATATGTGCTACCTCTTTAAAGAAAATATGAAACTATAAATCAATACTAAAAATAAGACTAGTTAACAATTAAAATAGAAACCTTATGCTCCAAAGTCTACTCTCTGCAAAGACATGAGCAGGTGCTTTGTTTTGCACATAAAATAGACTCATTAAAATTAATGGGACAATTCACTGTATGTAAGAGTGCAGAGACCTAAATCAAAATGATTGGAATCACCAAATTTAACCAGAAGTTAAATGATTCAGCAGAAGAGCTTCAGTTAAATCTTTAAGTTTAATCTTTCCATTTGTAGGATTTTTTCTTTAAAGGAAAGATGAATCTTTCTGGCTTGCATAGTTTTTTCTCTTTTCTTGCAACCAGGGAATATTAGACCAAATATACTCATAAACAGTGACTGACATAACTGTGTCACTTGGTAAAATTTATTCAAATCCTTAATTTTTACATTTTATTAAGTATGTGAATAGTGAATGGAGTATTTCTTACTGACAAGATAATGGTTATTCTCTATTTGGGTCTAAGCATACAGACAGAAGTTTGTCTTTCAGTTTCAGCTAAACAGAAAAGAAAATATTACACTAATTTAGTAAGGGAGTAATCTCACTTAACTGCAGCCATCAACAGTTAAGCACCCAGCCTCAGCAGCTAAAGTAGGTTGTGTTTACAGTGAGTAGAGATAAGAGACAACTTCAGCATGTGATTCCTCTTTCTAATGATGAGGTGATTTGTTTTCTGCATGGCTATCTTCTCCCTCTCACTAAAATAGGAAGATGAACTTTGTGCTTGGAGTTCAACAAGTAATGCAAAATGGAATGATTCTCACTCATATTATTTAATCTAAACACTTAAGTGCACTAGAGACTTGAAAAAAAACTACCTAAATTTAAATTATAAATAAATAAATTAATTCCACTGCAAAGGATGTACTATCTATTTTGCAATTAAATACATCGATTTTTGGTTAGCCCAGTCTCTAAAACTTTAGAATTAGTAAGCAGTTCTTCTCTTGTATTTTAATTATAAACTGAAAATTAAAAATACGACCAACTTTCAGGCTTTTCCAATTTCAGACAATTTCTTCATTTTTAGAAAAACACTGAATAGTACACACTTAGAAACTGAAATAAAACGCTTACTGTGAAGATTATGATATTTCTGTCAGAAGCTAATTTTGCACTTCAGCAAACCCATGTTTCAGGTGGTCCATGTTTCAATTGCCAATGATTTTCAGTGGTTCACCCAGATACCTTTGTAAAAAACTTCTACCTCAAACATTGCATACTTAAATATGTTTTTTATTGTTGCTCCCCGCCCCCCCTTTTGTGCTGAGACTTTGCTCTACGGAAAACAAATGTTCAGAAAGTTCTTGTGCACAAGACTATATCAGCTCATTATAATTTTATGGTTTGTCATTATAAGAACGTAAGCCGGGGTTAGAATAAACATTTTGTAAACTTCACTGTAAAACATACTAATTTAAATTAGAATGTTTCTTGGGGACAACAGTCTGAAATATCTATTTCAGAACATTAAAATAAAAAGTTAAAGTAGTTTCTGCCAGTAATTGCTTATCATATTTCTTATGTCTGATGAAAAAACTATAGGAGTAGAAAAAACAAACAAAACAAGCCAAAAAGAGATTGAGCATTCCTCCTGCTGTTGCTTCCATTAAGTAGAAAATCAGATCTTCCCTGCCCCTGAGGTGTTCTCCTAACAATGTGCTCTTTGGACACTTGCTCTTTTCATGGTAAATTTACAGCTAAAAGTAAAGCCAGACTTATTAAAAGCCCACACCAGCACCACTCAGCTGAAACATCTCTGTCTCTGAGTTGTGTAAACATAGACATTTGAAAGCTCACAATCTCATAGGAAACACTTTTTGTAAGGCCAGTTAATAAAATGAAGATTTATGGGTGAAATATGCAAGGTTCTTAGAAACCTTCTATTCAGATAAAAAATTTAAAAAGAGGAATGAAGTTTTCTTTCTGAAAAAGATGAAAAGAACCATCTTATGTGGTCAGGAGATATCTGTGATCATATGTGTAGGATAAAGCAATTGATGCACAGTACCTGAAATTGCAAATATTTCATTTCAGAAGCTACTGCAGAAGACGTTTATTGTCAGCTTTATCTAGACAACACATGAAGAAGGATTCTTATCATAAAATTAATGTGCCACACCACCAGTTAAAAAATAACCTCCTTCCTGGGTTTAACATAGTCCATTTTCATCTGTCATCCTGTTGTAGACACCATGATAACATTAGGAAATGAAAATATTTTAACAAGCTTAACAACCTTGGATTATCCTTGGTGCCTTTCTTGGTAAAATTTCCAGTTCTACTGCACTGTTTTTGGGAGAAGGAGACCAGGACAGCACACAGTACTCAATGTAAAACTGTGTTGTGGAATGTCGCAATCATACAGCAACACTGTCTTGTTTAGTTTTCTATTATTTTCCTTAGAAGCCTTATATTTCTAATTCTACAAGGCCACTCCTGTAGATTTAACTGACTATTCCATGGAATTATCCACCATAGCTCTTCAAGTTTCTCTGATCCAGCTCTATGAACACCTGAAGATCTGATCTTTATGGCAAATGCAGGACCCAAACATTAAACTTTTAGAGTATCTGTTTGTCTTGATGCCACACACTTTACTTTCCAGTTTGAAACACAAACACAAGAATAAAACCTCTGTGCTTGATACTCATAAACAAACAAACAAACAACTTCATAGTGTAATGCCAGGGAAAGTATCTGAGCTGCTAACCTATACAGTTTAAGTGGTCCTACATGCTGACAAGGTTAACATCCAAATGGATTGTCTGCCTCAGACACATCAGCATGGATACAGTATTTTTATAATACAAAAGTGATGTTTATGGAGATGTGGCACCCTTGTTCCTTTTCTCCCAAGCTGTGTTTCTTTCAGGTTGGTTATACAAAAAATCTGTTTTCAGGAATATTACTTTGAGATGTGTCAAGTAATAGCATGGTCCAGTGTTTTTTTAAGAAAAAATGATTGAAAGGATTCTAAAACCAGCCACATTTCTAAGGTCCAAATTTTCCTAAATCTGAATTTAATATCTAGAATCACCATTTTGATGCCTGGGAGTAACCTCTGATTTCACTTACAAAGGAGTTCAATAGCATTTTATTCAAGATTCTATGCAATATTCTTTGTTTCTATGTCTATCCTCAAAAAGAGGAGCAATTGTGTTTCTGGTACTGATTTGAATACTTTCACAGTATTATATAAATGGCTTGGGATGAAAACCTATTTGATGTACAAAAATGTTTGTGAGCCAGGTGACCATAAAGGGGGTTTTGTAAAATAAAAATTACCAACAATAGGAAGATATTAACACCTGAATGACTTTTCCTATGTATGGATTGATGGTGCGTATGGGCTGACGTAGGCAAAATGTCTACCCAGAAAACAAATTCTGAGCCTGACAAATATTTTTGTCTACAGTTGTGGAACAGGATGGCTTTAATCTAAGCCAGACAGGTTACCAAAGATAAAGTAGCTCCAGAGGTGAGCTTGGCATCAATGCATTCTTGGATCACAAAGCATTTGCTGCACTTGCACTTCTGCTGGCATGGGAGCTAATGAGATTAAACTGAAGCCCATGCAAAGGGCAGTCACCCTCACCTTCTGTGGGCACACATTCAGAGACTAATGTGGGGGGGGCGGTGACATGTGGCATTCATTTTAGCCACATGTAAATAACATAGCAGGAAGGATACAAATACAAAAGATAAGTAGAAAATACTTTGCATAAAATATGTTAGAAAAATATCGTGGAACTTTCTATTTGCAGAGCAATGGAAAAATACTCAGAGTAAACATTTATAGATGTTTGAGGGTATTAATCATTTCACAGTTTGCTTCCTCAGGGAACAGAATACATATTAACAAAATTCTTCTATATTATTAAATCAGAAGACAGATTCTGAACAGAACATCATGAGAAACTGTGTTGACAAAGTGCTGAGAACAATGGCCAGCAGGTCAGGCACTTAGCCTCTTCTGCCATGATGCAAAGCATCATCTATCAAAATATCTAACAAGGCTGCAGTTTTATGAATAGATTTTTGCTTACAATGCAAAGTAAGTGGTAGCAAAAATTACAGCATATTGTAAACAACATACACACTACATAAAAGACAAACATACAGCTACTCTCTGTTCACACTTAAGCAGTGTCCAACACATAAAATCACAAATTATAAAAAAATCACTTTACACACAAAGAAATAAAAAGAAAGTGAACCAATAAATAAACTATTTTTTTCTGATAATACAAAGCTTGTATTTATTCTTCATGATCTGAAGAATTAAGCTTTCATCAGGAAAGTAAATAATGTTCATATTATATTCCCACCTCAGGATGAGACTGCAGACAAACAAGGCTGGCAATGAAACAAGAAATTATTTTTTCCTGCAAGACTGGAAAATGTCAGGAAAGTTGTTCTTAGCAGACTGTTCAATTCCATAACTCTGGCATTGCCCCTTTTGCCACAGGCTCCTCATCAGGCTGAGTAATGACAGTTTGATTCAGGAGTTCAAATTCCTTTTAAGAAGCACCTATGAGTAATGTACTGTGGTTTTAATCTTATGCAGTGAACAGGACTGACATGAGAACAGCAGTTTATTATCATTAGATATTCCTCTACTTCCAGCACTGAACTTGGGAAAAGGGAAAGCAACAGATTTGGTTTCACAATCAACAGTTCTAAAAAAGCCAAAACATGAAAGCTTTACCCAACTAAAGATGCTTTAAATAAAAAATTAAAACAAAATAAAATACACCAAAACAAACTGATTTTTGAAATACTACCTTCTCTGATGGACTGTCTAGCTTGCACACTCTTCAAGATAAATACCACATCTTACATACTTGCACACTGACTGAAGTAGCAAGATCTTAAGTTCATTAGAATCTCTATATGTACTAATTTATATATTAAAATAACAGAAATGTAAAAGACCTCCTGTGATTGTAAGACCTAGAAGAATAAGAATGTAATTTATAATGGTTCTCTTTCAAATATTTATCTGCTCTTCTATAACATATCCCAATTTTTATTCTCATTTCTTTCTTTTTCCATTTCTTATTTTACTCTGATGTCATTTCTTATCTGTTCTTGCAGGTTGCTTTTAGAAATTGGAACCTGGAGAAAACTCTTGCTAAAAGATGACAGCTGTGCTTGCAGATTAAACAGTCTATGAGGAGATTTGGCACATGCAGGGAGCTGATTCTGCTTGGTGCTAAGCATCATCGGTCACACTGAGCATCAACAACCACAGCCAGCATCACTTGGCTTAAAAGTGGTGGTGTTTCACTGGATACAACCCTTTCAAATAAGACAAAGATAAAAGGAAAAAAAAAAGAAAAAAGCCATTGCTTAAAAATGAATTTACAAGGTCATGTGATGATAGGATGAGCAGTAATGGCTTTGAACTGAAAGAGGACAGGTTTAGATTAGATATTAGGAAGAAATTCTTTATTGTGAGGGTGCTGAGGCACTGGAACAGGTTTCCCAGACAAGTTGTGGATATCCCTGAAAATGTTCAAAACCTGGCTGGATGGGGCTTTGAGCAACTCAATTAAGTTGAAGGTGTCCTTGCCCATTACTGGGAGAGTGTGGAACTAGATGAGCTTTAAGATTCCTTACAACCCAAGACATTCTAGGATTCTATGAGCAATGGAAAATGTTGAGATTTAGATGTAATATAATTGAATTTTTTATAAACCCTAAAACCAGAATTACCAATGTAATTTTAAATCAAGCATCAAATATTAAACATCATATGTACTGAAAACCTCATTCTTGTACAGTAGACCAATTCTGCCAGCCTCTAGAGCAGCACAAAAATCTGAAGACAACTTAAGAAAGTTCCTGAAACTTAGAATAAATATATGTCATAACATAGAGACAGGCAATCATTAAGGAAAACAATTTTATGCTCTAGTATTTTCCTTGAAGCCAATTGAATTAATCAGAAAGTATTTATTAAAAATTCAAAAAGCTAAAATATGGAAGAAAAAAAAACTACTGGATTTTCTTTGATTCAGACTCAGAAACATTCCCTGTTTTTGAGAATGACATACAGCCTGAGGCAGCATTTCTCTATAAAATACGTTTCTTAGACTTACCTAAGACCAAAAAAACACAACAATTACACAACCCCCTCCACCCAAAACCACAAACCTAAAGCCACAAAAGAAAAAAGCCCTACCAAAACAAGAATGGCTTTCTAACTTTCTAAGTTTCTGAAAAAAAGGCATACTGAATTATATGCATTAAATTTGGTTAAAGCTGAACCAGCCCCAGAAAATCACCTTTTCTCTACCTTCTTAACATTCTGTATTTGTGCATATTTAAAGCTAAGATATACAGGTGTTCAGAATTCACAGTGGTGGGAAAGAAAAACAATAGTAAGTCTTAGTCACTAAAATAAGCACTGCACAGTTTCTAGTGTTTTTACTTCACAGTATTTGTCTACTGTCCTGCCCATAGAGGAGAAAAAAAAAAAAAACACCAGAGATTTATTTCACTTAACTTCTGCAGTTCAAAGTTACTAGTTACACTTACTCTGAATTAGGTGTGTCAGCTTCTACAGTGTTGAAAGACAACCCACCAGCAGATCCAGAAGTTCACTACTCCCAGCTTTTCACACACCTGCCTTAGATTGGGCTGACAAACCTGGTGGCACTTAGGTCTCTCCACTGATTACAAGGAGATCCTACATAATTAACCAATTAGACTCAGGCTAACCCAGCTCCATAGGCAGTTCACGAAATTATTTCCAAAAAATAAGTCAGACCCATACCTAGCAACAAATTTATGCACACTTTTTTTGCCTTATTTCCAGAGAAGGTTCCTGTTCAGCCAAGCTGGGCTCCTGCCTCACCTTCTGACAGGGCAGACAGGAATTGTCTGCTCCTGTGCCCTTAAGAGGTAATGTTTGAACAGTGACCAGCACTCAGTCACCTCGTGGTTGCTGTGGCCAAGATGGTCACCAATCTCCACTTTGCTCAAGAGCCCCATTCTGTTGCCAAGCACTAGACTGAGGAGGGCAGCTCCTTTATGACCTGTTCCATAAAGTTGTCATCCAGGTCTTTTGAGAATCTTCTGGCCTGGGCTGTACCTACTGTGTGATGGTCCCAGTTAATTCCTGGCAAGTTGAAGTCCCCTATAAGGACAAGTGCAGTTGATGTGGAAGTGTCCCTTGGTTCCTCAAAGAATAATTCATCAATGTCATTGTCCCGGCTGGGAGGTCAATGGCAGACTCCCACAATGACTTCTTCATTATTTGTTTGCCCCTTGATTCTTACCCAGAGGTTCTCAACTGTTCCATTGTCAGCTGTGAACTCCATACATTCTAACCCTTCTATACAGTGCCACCTCTCCACCTCTTCTATCCTGTCTATCCCTCCTGAAGAGACTGTAACCATCCAACAGTGCACTTCAGTCATAGGACTCAGCCCACCAAGTTCACTCAGGCCAATGATGTCAAATCTCAGAGACTGGGCCAAAGCTTTGAGATCCTCTTGTTTGTTCCTCATGCTGTGTGCATTGGTGCAGAAACATCTCAGTGGTCACACATTGTAGGCAACACTTCATAAAGCAGGTTGAATCCCACGAGTCCTTGTTTTCTCAAGTTTTGGCACACCATCCCATTGCTCAACACCAGCAAGCCCTTTCCCCCTTCCAAGCTTCTTTAAAGGTTTATCAATAAGGCCTGATAGGTCCTATATTAGAACTCCTTTCCCCCTCTGAGATAGCTGCATCTCATCAGGTGCCAGTAGACCAAGTGTTGAGCAGATCATCCCATGGTCAAAAAACCAAATTTTTTTCTGATTATAACAGACTTGGAGTCACTAATGGTTTGGATGGATCTGTCTAATCCTATCAGCATTATTCTCTGTTACCATAAGGATCAAGGAAATCATTACTTGTGCTCCTGATTCATCTACCAATCATTTCAGGGCCCTGAAGTCTCTTTTGCTTTTTGACTTTGACTGAGCTTATACAAAAATCTCTCTTGCTAGGGATCCATCAGAGCACTTAGAGAGTCAGGTGTGCACCCTGAAATGCAGTGCCAATCATGTTAAATAGCAACCTTCCTTCCTGCCCATCTCTCCTATTCAGCAAAACAGTTGAAACATATCTCATTTTCATGAACTTCACAAGCTTAAACCTGGGTTTTAAAACACTGATGTACTAATGTGCTGATTTAGAAAAATCCAGCAGCCTTGGATTCAACAATACAGAAAAAAAGAAGCAGGGCAGATAACTATGAACACCTGTAAGTGTCCCAGGTTTGATTTTCAGAAGGCAGGTGTGTGTGCATGGGTGCAATGCCTTTCAATAGGTACTGAGAGCCTCACTGTTTCTACTGAGCAAATGCTGCAAGAAGAATCAGAATTCCTTTCATCAAATTTACAGGAAAATAAAAAAAGGTGGTGGGAGTAGAAGGAAGGAAAAAAGACAGAGACAACTCTAAAGAAATCATTTAATTTTACACAGTGTGTCTCACTGTTGCTGAATAAGAAAAAAAGATAATTTGATTCATTAAATGGAGACTGCCATTTTGTAAACATAGATGCAGGCTATTGATTTAACTGAGTAAATTTCACCTATACTGGGATATTGTAGGGATCCACTAAGCCTTTTATATCCCTCCAAGCAATCTGGCATATTTCTCTCTGTTTTACTTTTAACTCTCATTAATAAGTATTTATTTTATTTAATTTAAGAGCATTTGTAGGGGGAGTATTGAATGTGTGCAAATTCTTGTAACCTCTACTAACAGGCTTCCAGCTCAGGGATACAAGACTCAGTTCCCATAAGCAAAAAAGATGGTCAGGTGCAAAGAGCAAGCCTGACAATGCTGCCCTCCATGTTTTATGGTGGTGAGATTATAATTGGAAACAATTTTCCAAAGCTAGGTCAGACCCCAAATCTATCAAAATATTCAATGGATTTGAGAACTGTAAGATATTGGTTAGCAGAGCCTAAAATTAAAATGTCATGGTGTCCCAGCTTGGAACTAGCAGAAATTCAATGCCTGAAACTGCATTTTAGATAATCATTTTACCACAGAAGAGAGAAAGGCTCTAAGCCTAACAATGCCAACACCTTTTCTGTTCCATCTAAATTAAGTTTGAAATTTGAAAGAGCTGCTCTCTTTTCAGTCTTACAAATAGAGCAACAGAGAAAGGGTGGTCTCACTTAGACCAGCTATTATCAGGGACTTGATGATCCTTGTGGGTCCCTTCCAGTAAGGATATTCTATGATTCTATGAAGTCATGCTTCACTGAGTGCCTCACCTTCTCTGATGGCAAAGTGTGCATTTCCATGGAGCTGCCTGCCTGCTTTTCATCATATTACCAGGGATTGTTCAGCATTATCTTATGCCCTAGGAAAGTATACCTTACTTCTTTTCCCACAGAAGTTCTCATTCATCATCTCTTATTAGGTCTCGAGGTAAAAATTTCCATCTGTTTACTTCAATTGTTGAAACAAAGCAATCCATCACAGTCCATTCTGCATGAATTACTGACAGCAGGCATAACAGATTTACTGCGGTCCCTGCCCTACAGATCAAAAGGTAAAATCTCAAACAAATGCAAAAATTACTGAAAAAATTTCAAAGTAGAAATGAGTTAATGCAAATTCTCTGCTTCCTAAATGTAAACTGACATTTTTTTTTTGTTCCTTTACTCCACAGGGACCTGAATGCATTCACAATGAACAACTAGGGAAAAAAAATTGATGATGATTAAAACCAGTACTTCTTGTAGCACAGGAAAAAATCTTACTGTAATTTATCAAGAGAATGAGAAAAATGACAGAAATTTTTATACTACAGGAATGGAATTTTGCAGCTTTCCTAAAGATTTTCCTTATGTTCCATGAAGAATGGGACATAAACTACAAATTTTACATACATCAAAAAATATTCTCAATATTACAAAAAAAGGAAGTTATTCTCATACAAATAATAATCTCCTAAACACATACAGAACTTTGAAAGTAATGGACAATGGAATGAATTATGTTTAAGCATCTGCCATCATGAGGGATAGATGAAAAAAAATCACACATATCGATGTCTTCTTTTCTTCCTAAATGATGACTCAAATTTGTTTCTTGCCAGCTGGTCTACAACAGAGACATCAGAGCAATCAACTGGCAAGGAACTCTAAGCCAAGAATGACAGTGATCTTTGCTTCTACAGTGACAAGCTTTAAAATGTCATCTCAGCTTCCATGGACTATTTCTTTTAGCCAAGAAATCTAATGATCTTCTTCTATAACAAGGCTGCTATAGATATCGACAGAAAGAGTCTTTCACACCTGAATAAAGCTCAGCTGTGCAGAAGACAATTTTCAGACCGGAACAATTTTCTGTGGCAGCTAAAAACCTCACTGTCTTGTTTTTTTTCCAAGTGCAATGGAGACTCTTTGATTGTGTTAACTCAGTATTTTATAGCATATATGCATATGACAAACATTTGCTGAGCTACTTAGCATGATTCTGTAAGGCAGTGAGAAACTCCCCGATAATGGGAGTAAGAAGAATATAAACAGACCAAATGTAGAGCTAGCAGACAAGTGAAGGGGATAAATTATGTAAAAGAAAATGTAGCATACAATTCATCTTTATAAAGGATTAATAGTATTCATTACAGAGGTACCTGTAAATAGTTTGCATAGAAAGTGATAAACATGTTTTGCAGAACTATAAACAGAGTTTGCAGTTGTTTCTGAAAGGAAATGAGGTAATGTAGGCTTATTAAAATTCAAATTAAATATTTGTAAAATCCCAAGACATCAGCTTTTGGTGTCATGCAAATGAAAGTAGCCCCAGCAGACACAGGAAGGTCGTCACCATTTAAGCAAGATGAAAACAGTGTTGTTGTAGTCAGTTGATTTGAACTTATTAGGAGAGCACTTGCCAGCTCATCAAAGTGCAGTCTTATTCCTGTTAAGCTCCTTCTCATCCAGCGCCTTTCCTCTTGATTATTAACATCTTTATTCAGGTACAAACGCTAAACCTACTGCAAGACACCTGCTATAAATCTGTTTGAAAGTTTGACTGTGTGGTCAGGGGACTCTGACAGCGTGTTTATGCATTATCCATACACATTACACCTAGGCATAATTTCTTTTGCCTCTTCAGTCTCTTCATGCATTTACCATTTTATGTTTCTCTGGACTACGGCTCTCTGAAACCAGAACTGGCTTGGTATTTCTGTCTGGCACAGCATCAGAGTTTAACAAATAAGAATTACTAACAATATTCCAGAGGGTGTTGTGCAGTGCCAGAGGAAAGCTGTTGTGAGGTCACATGTCAGCTGTGCCTGCTCGCTGCCAGCGGGCTGTAAAGGGTTTCAAGAACCCCTGCAGAATACTGAGCAGGAGAACCCCTGTGGAGTCATTCATCCAAACCCTGCATCCCGCTACCAGAAATAGCATACTGGGGAATAAGGTTGGGGGAAACAAAAAAGGCAAGAAAAAAATAAAATAAACAATAAACTAGATACACATGTACAACTAAACTGCCTGGAAGTGAAAACTCAGCAGGGAGGTAAATGTTGCTACATAACTCTGAGACCATATATGACAGAGAACCTCCAATTTTCATGTAGTTTAATTGTGAGTTCCTTCCTCCTTCAGGAATTAAATCAGTGAGAACCATATAACTTAAAGTGGCATGTAGTGCGCTCTGTCTCCTGCGATCAGTGCCTAGTTTCATTTTTTCATGAATGTTGCCTCTGTTGTTGCAAGTGTTATTTCTCTGCTCCTGTATAACTGAGTTGCACAAAAAGGTGTGTGGGAATTTTCAGATGGAAAAGTCTGCTGAATTTGAAAGAGACAGCTCCACTCATTTCAAACCATGCTAAAGGGTAGATGCAGAGGCAGTAAATGACATGCAACTAAGGGCTCAACAAGGCATCCATAAAAAAGATTGAAATGCAAACTCAGCAGTCCAAATAAAAAAGGCTGAGTCTTGCCTTTTATTTTTTTTATTAAAAATCCACTGCAGGAAAGCCCTGTAATGTTAAATAGGGTGAAGGAATGATCTTGACAATATTTGCAGAACAAAAACATTACTTTTTTCTGTGACTGAAAGGGATGTGGTGAAAATCAATCAGAACCAAGATGCATCATTCTTTCCTATTATACTTTTATTAATTAAATTACTGATTTTCTTCTTCATATTTTCAGTACTTAGTAATAATCAGGTGCAATTATCCCACCACTGCTTTTATTGTCATAGAAAAAAACCTAGGTAACTCACAATTAGCTGCCATTACTTCAAAGATTAATATTTTACATCCCTTCTCATCATTCCAGGACTAAGTGCTAGAAAGGTACAAGAAAACACCCCCCTGAACAAAAAAAATCCTGAACTAGCTCCTTATGAAGGCATCTATTCACTTTAAGAGTTGCATTCGCAGTGTGCTTTCAAGCCACACACATATTTCCAAGCTTTCTTCTCTCCACAGCCATCCCTCCCTCCACGTTTCATGCAGGTTTCTACAGCAATGCTTACAATCAAGTGCCCTGCACACAACAGCAAAATATCCCTATGAATGAAGAAGAAAACAGCATTTGATGCTGCCTTGAACAAAGTTTAATTAAAATGAAATCAGCACTGTCTTTCATTCATTCATTCATTCATTCATTCATTCATTCATTCATTCATTCATTCATTCATTCACTGATATGCTCTAACAGTATACGTAATACTTTATGGTATTTTCTGATACCAAAGAGAATAAAAGAACACCAGAAATCATTTTCTCAGGGAAAAGTGTAGATTTGGTATGAATGGGCAAAAGTACAAAAAAGAAAGGAGGGGGTTGCACAAATAAATACCTGCTCATATTGTGTGACTGAGGAGCTCCTGCCCTGTTCAGTAGACTGTGAGACCTGTGTGGCAGGGCAGACTTGGCCAGCCCTGCCTGTGATAGAAGCTCCCGCCTGACCCTGGGACAGGACACTGCACAGTCCTGTAGATGCACTGCATGGAATAGGACCATGAATCTCTGGTTTTAACAGGGAGCTAATGCCTTCTGAATGCTCACCACAGGCAGGCTGCACCAGAAGGCACTTGTTCTGGGAGGCTGCAACAAAAGGGTGAGAATCGCTGTCTCCACACTTCACCTCTCAGGTACCATGTACCATGCAGGTGCTGTCTCTCCATATTTGTTGGCTGAATATAAGCTGCTCAGATTCACACTTTAATAGATCCAGAACTGATCATTCAAGTTAAAATCTGTTCTTGACCACTTCTAGTTTCTGTCTTGTCACCAAGTTTCGTCATGGTTTGCCATCATGCAATCCTTAAAACAAAGAGAACTTTGACTTGAGGTCTTGACGTTCCCTGACCCTAAATTCTCCATAAGATTTCACACTAAAAAGGTGCCCAGTCCAGGGATAGATGTTCTGGATACTGGGAGAGACTGGCAGAGGACTGGGTTTAGCTCAATGTGCAGACACTCATCTCTATCTCTGGATCAAGCCCACAACCTCCAGTAAGCTACATCAGAGAGTTCAGAAACACATGCAAAAAACTCAAGATTTCATGTGAGGGAGAATCCAAATACCTGTGCAAGCTTTTCTCTATTTCTCTTCTATTCTGACCATTTCAAAATCATGTCTCATTTCAACTCAATATATTAGATTGAAACATTTAGTCATTAGGACACTTTATGCGCTTCTGCTAAATTAGGTGCCTCTCTGCAAGAGTAAATGTTTTCAGCAGGATTTCTCTGGAACATGAAATGTCACTCTTTTGCTCTCCTATAAATAAGCTAAAGAGATCAAGCTTCTCACTGCAAGAAACATCACCTCTGTCACTCTTTTCAAGCTTATCAGTATTATTTCCAAAGGGAGAGCGTGATGGCTTCTAATGATGCATATTACTTCTAGTCCCTTTCAGGTGGTTTATGCTGGTGTTTAGTCTCCAGGTTCCCTTACCACACTGAAAATTATATAACACTGACCACCACCAGAGCTTCTAAACTGACCTAGAGTGATTGCTTTTAAAAATACCTCCTTTTCTATACATGTTCTTTTTGTGTGACCCTGTTTTTAGTGAGATTGAGGAGAAAAAAGTCCATGTATAAAAAAAGAAGAAAATAAATAAAGCTTTATGAGCAAAATACCTTTCTGAATTGCCAGGAAATGCTGTTATAGTTTCCCCCACATACCAATATGCATTAGACCATTCTCCCTCATTTCAAATAATGTAATGTACTCTGTCACTTTGGCCATGTAATAATTTAAAAACAAAATATTACAATAAATATTCGCATTTGTTCTCAGCATAAGCATGAAGTAAAATTTCTGACTATATCTGTGAAAAAAAAAATACAGATGAATGAGATTAAACTGAAGTTCACTTTCATTATGTATCACCGGTCTTGGCAGGGCATTGGTCCTTTGTACAAACATTTCATATTTTAGACCAAAACCAACAAATAAACCAACCAACCAATCAAAAAAAGCTACCCAATAATCTGATCTAAATAAAAAAAAAAATAAATAAATAACTGTTAAAAATAAATAAAATTAGAAAATGGATGGCTATGAATGTTACAATGCACAAACCTGGTGCAATGTAAGAGTGTAACTTGAAATGTATTAACTTGCAATGTTACAATAATTTCTGCAGTACTACCAATTGTCAAATAATGGGGACACCATCTGTTCTCTAAAGAACCATGGGAAAAAATGCCTCCTAGAAATTAAGAGATTGTACACAAGACACAATTTCAGCAGATTTCCTTTTTTTTTCCTGTTTTGTTTTGTTTTGTTTGCTTGGTCTGGAAATGATGTCACAAATCCCAGTAGACCATCTTTCCAGCATGGTTTGTTTTGTTTTGTTTTATTTTGTTTTTCTTGTTCTAGCCTACTTAGCTTATAGATGTATTTTTTTAATCAGTGTATTTGGTATTCATGACTAATGTGAATTTGTAGATGAGATCTGAGAGAATTATGTGGATTTAGGTTTAAAGCTTTCCTATCCTGACAGACTAACATTAGCTGAACATTTATTCTGCTCTGGCTAATGTATTCTCTCTCTGGCCTCTCAGTTATCCTTAGTTTTCCCTTTCTCTTTTTAATTGTTATGGTACATTAGGGTAAGTATTGCTTCTTTCGGGTTGTGAAATTACTGAGACTTTGCTGACATGTGGACAGCAATGCTGTCACAACTATTTCATTGTTACAAATTTTCACAGTCCTTGAGGCTTTAAAGTTAAAAGAAACCATAGATTTTTTAATGCTTTGCAATTTGATTGCATTGATGTGTTTGGCAATGTGCTCAGATCTTCTTAAGTCTGTGGCATTTGTGTTGCATTTGAGAGCAACTCCTACGTACACAATACCGTTCTGTCACGTGGCATAATTGTGATTCAGATAAGTCAATAAAGACAGCAAAATACAAAACAAAGTCATACAGGAGAAGTAAATGACACAGGTTGCAATATTACTTGATGCTCTCTTTGGCCAAAAAGAACTTTCCCTAAAAGAATGGTTCTAGCTCACTATTACCGTAATGCCTCAGCCAGTTAGCTGAGCTTTGGCAGAAAAGTCACAATGATTATTTTGGTTTCCATTGCAGTAGGTCTAGTCAACATCAAATACTTTCCATTAATATGTTCCTACCTTTGAAAGAGCACATAATTCTCCAGTAGATAACATAGCATAAGGATAAGGACAAGTAGAAATTCATCTCTGAACTTAAGCTACAGAAACACCTGGGCTCCTGAAAAAATCTATACTTGTAAAAAGCCTTCCACAGATACTGTGCTAAATCAATCCTCCCTGCCAAACCCAACCAAAAACCTACAAAAGTGTGACTAGTAAGATATGATTGCATTTGTCAGTTACACCAAACCCAGGATTTTCATTTTCCATAGTGAAGAAGGTGAGGACCAGTCCCTCAGGGCAGAAGATAAATCAGATCAGAATCATCAAAATATCCACACAGAACAGTCCTAACTCATGAGACACAGAGGAATCCAAGGGGCAGTTTGGCCACACTGCAGTTAAGAAATGGAATTTACAATATCAGTAGTTCCTCTCAGCTGCTAAGAGATGTCTTTTGAGATTGACAAAAACTGAGCAAAATTACACAGAGAACACAAATAGAGACCTCACATTCATTTACTGAATGATTTTAACAGCAGGGAATTTAATGCCAGGATTTAAAACCAGAGAATTTTACAGCTGCCAGTAAAATTGGCCCAATATATCTGAGCAGAGGCTTGGATTTCCTGGAAGTGAACCTTCATTTTGAAGGAATCTGCTCTTTCGGATGTCTGGTCATAGCCAGCATTGCACTGTGGTAGGCAGAACTGAAGTTTGATCCGTAAGAAAAATTCAGTCGTGAGCAGCAATTAAATGGATCTGAGATGAACGCAATAGATGTATTTTCAGTGTGGAGAAAACCAGCCACAATAGTTGCACTAATGGGAGTTATGGTCTTATATTTTATTTGTGCTGTATGCTGGAAATCCTATTCTGTTCCACTGATCTACCAGCTACATGACCACTATACTTAAAAATGGAAAATGACAATAATCATCCTATTTCACTTTTTGCTCATGTGAATGCCTAACAGTTTAAATACAAATGGAAACTCCTGACAAAACATTAGCTAAGAGGTATCTCTAAATGGAGAGGAGTGGGTAGGCACACCACTAGACTGGAGCTGGGAGCACATCACAGGAATGGGAAAGAACGATCCTGGGCTCCTCTAACAGAGCCTGTAACAGAGGGGATTTGAGGCACTGGCAGGGATTAGTGGCACCCATTTTCATCAGCAGCAGACAGGCAGTGGGCATGAAGCAAGCAGGGACAGGACTGGGCTCTCTAAGCAGATGTTTTCTGCTACTGGTAAGAGTGGGGATGTACACAGGCAGCACCTGCTGCTCTCTCTGGGCTTCCGAGGTGCATTCTGAACATCATGAGCTAACAAAGACTTCAGAAGCACACACAGGCCAGAAATCTTAGTATTTTTGTTTACATTTGAAAATAATTTGTAGCCTGTGTGTGAAAATGTGCATGTAGACATATGGGAAAAGAAAGCTCAAGCATACCTGGTTATTTAATTGCTTCAGTTGTTCAAAAAAGCTCAAGTAAAACTACTCCATGTTTGTGCTTGTGGAATCAAGCTGTAGTGATTGCATCAGAGCAGAAATCGTCTGAGAAAAAAACTAATCTCTCATTAATACTTTTCTTCAGGGTGTTTTAAGGAAACAGGCTGTTTACACTACTGTAGCTAGAGGAAGATTCTATATGCTACGAAACCTTTGGCTGGCCACAGTTCCGGTATTTATGTGGATGTTAGATGTGCATCTGTACATGATCAATTATTTCTCTTTTTTTATCTGTCTCAAGAGACATGATGCTAAATGTACAAAAATTGTATTTTTTAAAAATATGTAGAGCAGAACTATTGTGCATTTCAGTCCCCTGCCTGCCCACAGGATCAGAAGGGCAGAATACGTCTTTACACATAGCTATGAATGAAGAATACTGTTGAAATACCACTCTGCTGCTTCTTGATCTTCTATTAAACAGAAGATGCTATTTAATGTAGCTCCATGAGTTTTGTCTTTTCCTTCTCACTGCTCCTGACATAATTTCACTCTTAAGAAAAGAGGAGGGTGTACTTTTTCATATGAATCAGATTATGCCTTGAAACAGCCACCTATAAGGTGCTATAGTGCTCACTTTTATTAATTCTACAGTTCCCAAAGTTTGTATACTTTTTCAAAGTGAAAAAATTATTCATTTTTGACAATTGGCCTGGAAGAAAAACGGTGACAGCACTGAAAAATCATTTTTGCAGTGATCAAGCTGCAAAAATAAAAAGCTGCCTAGGTAAGGCAGAAAATTTCATTTTACAAATCTGTCTTTCTAACAGAAACTGATTTCCACTATCAGTTTAAGTTTGGCAACAGGCAAAGATCCTCATTCACACCCGTGGCACCAACTTATGCCTCTGTTTTCTCTGTCTCCATTTCATAACCCATGTTTTGCTTCTGATGGAATAAAATAAGCATGGAAGCACCAGGATTAGTATTACAAGTCTGCAGGTCAGACACTGGCACAGCAAAAATAAAGCATCTACCACTCAGGTAAATGTGGTCTCTCAGCAAGAAAGTTTTTCACACCCTGGTCCATGGCAGTAAGAGTCTGTGGAGTACAGAAAAGTTGTACTCCAAGTGCTAATACTAATGTAAAGAAGAACTATTACCCATTACTAGAAGTATTGTGGTGGCACATTGCTCCTATGATTGCACTCAGGCTTGGGGATCAGCCTTGCTCCACTTACTGCTCTGTTCTTCAGGCTATGACCTTGTACTTTTTTCTGGGTCTTCAAAAGAGTTCCAGTCCTCTGGCTACTGTTTTGGAGGAATAAATAGTCAATGTAGACAGCACAGACTAACGTTGTGTATCAGTATTAGGCAGTTCCTAGAGAAAAGTATGGATCATGATCTGCCCTGGAACCAGCTCAAATGCAGTAGACCATCCACCATCTCTGAAGAAAACTCAGGAAAATAATTTTGCATATGTTACAGGCTCCAGACAGGTCCCATGAAAGTGAAATACAGTTTTACTGCTAATTTGATTGAAACACTTTACCTCCCATACCTGATTTCAATGAGGTTGTTGTTCTTTGTGTTCCTTTCCTCTCTTGATTAGGGCACACCTGATGAATTAATGAGGAAGAAAGAAGCAGCTATTCATTCTACACCCAGTGGGTCTTGTTTCTCTCTGAAGTGTATCATCCAAAACAGCTGCTGACACTTTTAATAAATGTCTATCAAATATTTATCACTCTGACTTCAGCCAAGATTTAATTTGAACCCTACCAAAGATGACTTCAAGCAAAGCACTTAAAAAAATCTCTAGAACCCAGAAAAAGAGAAATCTGATTGTAACTCTCATTTGTAATATGCCATGCAGCCACCATGATTTATCAAAGTATACCAAAACCTGGTGAGTTCATTAGCATACTACAAAACTACTTCCCTACCACTCATGTAGCTCTTTGGTTCTGGCAGTGAATGATCTATATTGAAATCATGTGTTCACTACAAACAAAAGCATGCAAATTTCAAAGGTATGCAGCTTTTGTGTTCCATTTCATGAAAAAGAGAGGAAAAGAAAAGGGAGGAAAGGGGGAAAAAGGAAAAGAACAAAGAAAAAAAGGAAAAGGAAATAAAAGTAAAAGGTGGTAAGAACTCCCTTACTAATGTACAGATGAATTAATGGCAAAATAATTTGTTGAACATCAACAAGGTTTTAAAGCTGCCCTGAAGGACTATCTGGAAGTTCAATAGTGTGTTAAGACTATATCATGCTTCAGTGGTTGAGATAAATCAACAGACAACAAATCAGGGAGGATCTGTGTTTGAAAAATGGAAATTTGTTGTTTTCTGCTAAATGCTGAAGTAATCTATACTGTGAATCAATATTTTTGCTCTTTTCAACAGCACAAAAAAAAAAAGGCAACTCATTACTCACTTGTTATCCCTTCCCTTTTTCACTTGCAAAGCTGTTAGCCCCCGCAAAAATGATAGTCAGTTCAGAAAACCAGGAAGGAACAAGGGCAAATGGCACAAAAGATCATTTTATTTGCTTGACTAGGCACATTAATGAATTTCACTTAGACTGGAAAAATGCAGCGAGCACCACAACATCGTACATTGCTTTAGCTTCAGTGATTCAGTTTATGCCATTAAAATGTACAGTAGACTGTAATTAAGCAATTAGACATGAAAGAGCATAGGATGGGCTGGAGTAATGTTAGACCCCAAATGCCTTGTTTATTTTATGCCTTTAGCAGATTTCAGCTTCAATTCTGTTTCAGAATGACACATGCCCTGTCAGTGTTGTCTAACTGTGGTTATAAAAAGCTGCTTCTTTTTCCATCCTACCAGAAAATAATTCTTAAAGTATTTTTTCTTACACTTTTGTACAAATCCTTTCTATTCCTGTTAACTCATTTGCTGCTAATAGAAGTTGCCTTCCAGAAAGTGTGATGAGGGCAAAGAGGTAGCCAATGAAGGGCAGAGATAGGAAGGCTTTCCTTAACATCAACAGAAATAATAACTAAGTCTACAGGATATCTTTAGTATAACCTACAAAGGGTGCTAACATGAAAAATTATTTTAATTAAGACTATATGAAATTGTAAAATCTTGTTGGAAGAGACAGATTCTATGCACCTCTCAGATCGGAATGCAAAGTATATAAGTAGGATACTCAGATGAAGGACATATAGACAGACAAGATAGGGTAAACTAAACTAGGCACAGTTATGACTATATCTCATTTATACAATTTTCCCAAGAATTTTCTGATGTAAAAAAATCCAGTTCTCAGCAAGACTCAGTGATGAAGTATAACCTATATGCAGCAACAAAGCAAGTAAGGGAATACATTTTAGTAAAAGAAAGGAGAGATCAATACAGAAATCTTACAACATAGGACTTCACAGATGATACCAGAGTTTGAAATGGTCTAGAACATCAGAATATCTTTTAAACATATGTTTTGGTGATTTTAGTTGAAACCCGCAGAATGAACTGGTACCGTGGCCAGCATGTCAATGTTTTTGTATCAGAATTTGTAAATATTCATTCTGACCACTGGATAACAAGATTCTGATTCTCATAATGCAGAGATGACAGTTGCTGAAAGTGTTAGAAAGAGATTAGGAAAAAAATAACTTATATAGTTTTGCTAAGGATAATTTAAAAACAAACCCTAAAAAAATCCTACAGAGTTTAGAAAAAGGCATAGCTATACTTAACCTGTCACAGTGGCATCTTTAAGCACTACCTTTCACATTTTCATGTGTGTATTAACTTATTTTTAGGATGTTATGCTGAATTCAAAAATGTATTTCTTTTGGTAGAAACAGGAAGGTAAATATTGCAAAAAGTACTATTGCACAACAGCTACTAATCAGCATTACTTTTATTTCCAATGAAAAAACCCATATTCTGGCTCTATAGGTTTTATTTTTTCCCTATTCATTTTTTGTTTCAAACAGATAGTAAGTATTTGAGCCATTAAATAAAATATTAGAAGTAGGCATTAAAGACTTAAGTAGCGAGACGTGATTTAGGGGGAAAAGATGCTGAACAAACAAACCTCATCAAATATTAAAATTAGAAAAAATGGGTATGTAGGTGCATTATAATGAGTTTCACATCTGAAGCAGCTGATACTAAATATCCAAAGGGTCAAGCTAGGGAGACTGAACACTGGCCTGATTCAATATCACAAATTCTACTTTATGAGGCCTTCTCCCTGTCTTCAGTGTTGACTCTTTTTCACAGGCAGTATAAGACCTTCTTCCACCCTCAGACAACACAGGGAGCTCGTGATCAGCAAAAATAAACAGTGTTTGTAAGGTATCAAAACCCTTCCTCCTCTCTGCATAGCAGGAAAAAATGTCTGTGCAGGCTCCAAGGCAGAACTTGATTCCCAACAAAACAAGTGTCATGGAAAAATGAAACTGAACAAGACCTTTCTACCCTTTTTGTAACCCACATGCACAGAGACTTCTCCAAATAGCTTATTCATTATTCTATGGGGAACCTTCCACAGCACTCCTAACCTCTGTGCAGAGTCAACTTCAGAGTGAAGAAACTCTTGACATTTGTGAGATCACGACATATTTTGGAGAGAGAACTCTTTCTTTTTTTTTTTTCTACCCAAGTGACTGTCTAGTCATGTTCCTGCCAAAAATTTGTTTTTCTTTTTCAATGTTTTCTGTTCTTCCTTTTTAAATTAAGATCACATTTGAGTCAAAGATTTAACACAGCTGAGTTTTTGGCTTGGTATTGAGAATAGTCCTTTACCCATCTGAACTCTCAAATTCAGTTTTTCTTATTTCCTTCAAAATTTTTGGCATATTTTTTTCCAAGTAATTTTGTGAACTCAGCCATATTGCAACTGTATAGTTAATCAAGCTGTGAATATTTAACAACACTAAAAATAAAGAAAATTGAAGTAATAAGTATTTTATATTCGAATTTTAGCATATATAAGCCTGTCAACAAAAATGCAAACTTTAGTTTGCTGATGTCTTATCAAAATAAAGACATGAAAATAAGTGTAAAGGTTATGAAAGCACTTGGCTGAGCAGACTTGCAGACTCATGTCCTCTGTTTTTCAGAACAGGAGGAACGTGGATAGTGGCCAGGACATCTGTCAGACAAACGCCATCAACAACCATAACTCAGCAAGCCAGATGTGTGCAATCTAATAATACTGGTACATCAATATCATGTAACATTGAAGTTGATGAACTTGCAGTATAAAACAATTTATCTGTGATTAGTCCTGATCAGTTTATAGTGTGAGAAGACACAATTGCGGGATTTATACTGGAGGACAAACCAAGATTGTTTTTTACCTTATTTTAAAGAGAAATAACAAGCACCAAAATCAGCAGAAATATAAGAGACTAAAAAGAATTATGTCTTTAAGGCAAACAACTAGGAGTCTGTGTGATTTATCAGAGAGATATGAGGTCATCAGTACATGACATAACATACCAGAAAACCTTAGAACTTAATTACCTCTGGGAGTCATGTGGTCCAATGCCTTACTCAAACCATGACTGATCTTGTGATTTTTTTTTCCTAAAATCTAACTAGATTGCTTTTGTTGCAATTTGTGTCCATTTCTACTTGTCCTATCACCTTTCATTTTTAGCTGCAGACAGCTGCAAGGTCCTCCCTCACTGATTTTTCTAAGGGTTTAACAATCCCAGGCCTCCTCAGGCTCTTCCCACCTTTTTGTTCTTTTTCTTCCAAAATATGCTCTATGCCAATAAACCTTCACAAAGAAAGGAAAAGTCAATGTCAACTTACTTAATCTCTGAGTTCTTATTTCTGAATACACATTTAGACAAGTTATGAGGCACAAGTCCTCTTCCGTGAGTGCACAGAGCTGGTACATTATTTAGTGTTTGATCCCTCTTATGTTGTTTCCAAAGCCAGATGACAGGCAGAGGTTGAGGCAGCAGATGCTTCCATGGCCCAGAGAATGAGCTGACAAGACCACTAAACAGAGCTCTCAGGTCTCAGTCACCAGAGCCATCCTTCTCTCTCTCCTCCTCCTGGTCGTGTGGTCCTGCCCTGTTGCCCTTGTGCTGATTCTAACTTTAGCCTGACCACTTGGTCAGCCAAATCACCTCACTAAACTGCAAAGGATTCTTGTTAGACTTTTTTTTCTCATTTAAAGAGTCAAATCATCTGTCAGAAGCCAATGTACAAAGATGAACTGTGGCCAGGTAGCCAGACCTGGGGACAAGAAATGGATAGAAAGAACATCACTTTCTTGGTGTGCCACCATGTCAGTCCCCCTGGCTCACCTAACTCAATGCTAAAACAGGTAACAGTTCTCCCCTCAGGCATATGTTTCCCATACCAATGCTGGATGGTCTCATGTTAACAGAAATATTCCTGAATGGAGGACTTAAATTTCTGCCTACATGTCACTAGCATTCATGCCCCTGTTTTCAGAAGCCCTAAACCTTCTCATGTAGAATCCAGGCAGTGCTGCTCTGTGCTTTGCAGTGAAAACACCCATGGGGAAGGTTGCTCAGGGTGAATAACAAGTCAAAGTTCCCAACTGCTGTCAAACTCAGCTGAGTACTACAGTCACCACAGGCAGGAAATTTTAACAAAATGTAATTTAGCTAGATCCTCATGGAGCTGGTGAAAGGGACAGAGAGTTACTGTAATACAGACCCTATCTCTGGAAAAAAATAGAATCAGGAAAAAATCTACAGATATCAGAATTTCTCAAAGTCTGATGTGCTGCACATATAGTATGCCATTACTGCTCTCTGTACACTGAAAAAAAGAAAAAAGAAAGAAATTATTACCAAATCTTGTTTTGACTGGACAGATTGTCTTGCAAACAAAAGCAACACACTATATATAAGTGTGTCTCCCAGTCTCCCATGGATCTCTAGTGATAGTGCATATAATAAATTCCTATATCCTGTACAGCCTCTGTTTTGGATAGAGAACAAAGGATAAGAATGTGTGAAAGCCACAGAACTGCATTGCCACAACTATGACTAAAGAAGAAACATCTTCCTTCCACCCAGGTCATAAGCACCCCACAGTGGGTCAGAGAACCAGTGTCAGAACCTCAGTTTTACAATGCACAAGGAAAGAAATCAGTGTGGAGATCTGTGTACAAAAGTAAATGACGTCATGGAAGCCTGGACATTGTCTTACCCACTTGCAGTGGAGGAGTTTCACAGTGATGCTGAGGGCAAACAGCAGCATAACTGCATGCAGAACACACTGCGTTGGCAATTGCACAACTGATTAAGAGCTCACCACCACAAATGCTTATTCACAGAAATAATTGCTATTCACATAAGAAAGCCTAATGAAAGCAATGGATCTACTAAGATGCTCACAAGGACTGAGGTTAGGGTAAGGCTTTTTTACAAATGAGAAGCTAAAAACAATCCAAAGCAGTCTGGCCTATTCTCTGTCTTCAGGAATACACACAGTCCTGAAGTAAGAAAGTAGGGCCTTGGTTTCAGGTCAGGTGTTTCCTCAATCATATCCTATGCTGTGTTGTGCAAGACGTATCGATTATTTAGCTAAGATGTAGGGGGACAACAGTCTCTGATAGATTTAGCAACTGTACAAAACACCATGGTTAATTATGCAATAAGAAAATGCACTAGTTTTATCTCCTTTTCACAATGAAACTATCTGATTGCAAAATGTGATAATAACCTTAAAATAAACTTTGTCCCATTTTTTACAACACAATAATAAGAAATGAGAAAAAATAAGAAATGTCATAGGATTATAATACTACTATCCTTTTGTATTTTGCAATACTGGAAATAAGAATTCATATTGCAATACTTCAGCCTTATTACTCACTGATATTTCAACAAGTGCTTTAACAGAGCACACAGCACAAAGATGGTTGATTTGTGGCTTCCAAACCAAGCTGTTCTCTTGTGCTGAACACAGAGCAGGTACCTTCCTGGTAAATGGTTGGCAATAGAAGCAGTCACAAAAACAACCGAGAATGTCAAGAGAAAGCTGCTGAGACCAGGCTTGCTGAGATACACAAAGCATGGTGGCCCACCCAAACCAGCCTAGTCCACAGCACACCATGATGCAGAATTAGCCATCTAACTGCTTCTTGCCTTTGAGACACACGTATACTTTCTCCTCCTTTTACCTTTCTGAATCAGGTGCTGTGCAACTTGTGGCCATATAAAGGCTCCCTTGCATTTCATAGGACCTGAAGCAATCTGAAGTGTATCTAACACTGGGATAGAGAGATGACACTTCTGTAAAACTCTTTTATCATTAAAATTCCATTCATGGACACATAAGTCTTGGTCTACAACTCAAGATGGGTGATGAGTGTCAATTCTGAAATAAGTTTTCAATAGGACAATATGTTGCATAATTTATCCAGTAAAGTTCTGGCACAGTTTTCCCCAGATCCACAGGCATAATTTCTATTGACATCAATGGGAACAAAATATACACAGAAAGGTAAATGAAAAAAACCCAATCCTTTCCCAGAATTACAGAATTTTTATCATATTCTTTTGAATGTGTTAATGAAGATTCCACACAGCAGTGATGGATTTCACAGTCTATCCCATGTTAATATCCATATTTTTCTGCCTTTAGGTTTAGCCTTTGACAGCGAGCCATTAGATAAACCATGAAGTACATAGGAAAATGCAAAAGAAAAGAATGCTCAGAGTCTCTACAATCACCAGTGCAGACTTTGCCAGATGGAACAGATGATATGGTCAATGAAGGTGCAGAAGGTGAAAGAATTAATCTAAGGAAATTAACAGGATACCTGACACCAGACTGCTCCCTGAAATCTCTTGTGTCAGCTTCAGCTGTCCGTGCAGTCAAGTGCACATGGTGGACATGCACTAATTACGTGTACCTCTCTCACTCTTACTGAATTTATTGATTGTTTTTACTGTGCTTATTTAATTTTTTTACACTATTTAGTTTGGCCAAGACATCTCACTTCCAAACAGCCTGAATTGGAAATTCCAGCTGCCAAAAAACTAGCATCTAACACTCTTTCTTGTGCATTGTCCACATTTTTCCAAAAGTATCAAAAACGCCCTTTCGTGAGAACGGACACCACTTTATTCCCATCTGCAGGATATTGTGTTTGCACAGTGCATTTACAGTTATTTCTGTACATAGCTGTCTACTATTCCTCACACAAAACTGTGGCTGCATTTCTTCACCTTCTCTCAAGATCCACTGAAGATGCAAGGGAAGAAGTACATAGTCCAAGATGACAATCGATTTTTTCAAGATAGACTTTTGTGGTTCCCAATATTTTCTATTTTCAATTTATCAGTTATGAACTTTGGAAGACTTGGATATAAAGGTCTACTTCCCGTAGCAAGTGCTGATTTTTGAGTGTGTTGTACTACAGTTTCAGATTTTTCTACACAAAGGATAGAACAAAAAAACCCAGAGTAATTGTGTAAAAACTTTAGCAGTAATAACTTTGAAGGGATGGAGTTAGCTTCCATTCCCATAAGGTATATATGTGTTTGTGAGCAAGTGTATGCAGAGAAAAGGAAAGGCTCATAACCATTGCGTTATTTAGAAGGCTCACACTTGCTCCCTGCAGTTTCCTTTACTTGTGTTTAACTCTTCTCCAAGTTCTTCCTCTTAAAACTTCTGCAAGTCCCTCAGAGAGCCTGTGACCACCGTGTAGCAGGGCGAAGGTCAGAGAGGCCTAGAAGCTCCCTGTCTGGGTACATGTGACACTGCAAGCAATGTGATTACATCAGGGTGATGTCACAACTGACCTAAGAAGGGCCATTTCTGAACTACTGGTTCCAACCACTGGTTTTAGTGGAACACACTCGTGAGAGAGGTTAGCAGGATTTATTAACTGATTCAATGACGCCCGTGCACTATTCCTGAAGTACCTGTGCTTACTGCTGCACTGTGCAACCTAAAACACCCAAGGGAATCAGCACAGCTTTCCATGGAACAGGGTAGTCTGTTCAAATATCACATCCTTCCAAACTCTCCCACACTCAGAGCTTGTTCACCCTACTGCTCTGAGAAAAATTTTTCCAGGAATTTACCCCTCTTCTCCATATCTCTCCAAACTGGTCATGATCTCACCTAAGCTGAAAAAAACTAGGAGCTGGATTCTAGTCAAAATTACCCTTCAAAAGACAAGTACAACACAATAACTCTCCTTTCTCAAACCACCTGCAACAGAAGATCATGAATCTTTTCTTCTAAACATCCCAACAGTCCCATATGTGGTAGGATAAATAGTTTAAAGACTTATCAGAGGAATTAAGTTTTTTTCAGCATTTTTTAAAGGTGAGGTGAGTTCAGTGAAAATGAATTTAAAAAAATGAAGATATTTGGAATCTATCTGATTCAACAATTGATATTGTTATTCTTTTCCAAAGCATCTAGATATTATTTGTACTTTTAATCTTGTCCTAAGAACTCTGCCTCACTGCTTGGAAGAAACATATCAGCAAAATATATCCTTCAAATTTTAATCTTTCCTTACTGTTACATGTTGGCAGCAGTAGATCAAGAAATCAGTGATAGCAACAAAACACTTTAATAACACTTTGTATACCACATATAGGACTGGCAAATGCATATACAGAAAATATAAGGAAATCTTTTGCCTCATCTTCTCCTTTGTAGATTTGGTGGCCTACTGAATAACCCAACTTTGCAGAAATTTTTACTAATTCATCTTGTGTTTACAATTCCTGCTTTTATAACTAGCTGTAAGTCCAAATGTAGCAGAAAAAATTATTTGTTGCCTTGGAAACATGAACTACACATTCATGCCTTTCACAGTGTATATGCTTTTTTCTATAATGTTGTACCAGAAGTCAACTAAAGCCTGCAATTTATCAGTTGGAATAAACATTACCTGCAATTCAATTATTTATCAACTGCTGGTGGCCAAATTTGAAATTGGACTTTAACCAAAAGTGCAGATGACTGACCAGTGTCACTAATATGTTTACCAAATAACATGGGTCTTTTTTTCCCCAGCAAAAATAGAGAAGATAAAATTTTCCCTTTACTAAAAAATAAAATGTTTGCTAGCAAATATTTTTTATCCTCTTCATATCCAAAGGTTCCTTGGCTTGGTAAACTGAGCTAACAGCAAAGGAATGTGTTTGCCTTATTAGCCAAATAAGAATAAACAACTGCCTGCTTTCTGACCTAAAGGTTTCTAAGCAGTCTACATTCTGTTTTTCTTTTCACTTTCTCTACCAAAATACCTAAACCCAGAAAAGCAGACACCATTTTCAAAGGTATGCTAACATCTCATCTTCTAAAAGGCAGACACCTAAACTGCAGACAGGCAAGCCCTGTTCCACCAAGAGCTCGGGCAGTGATACCAGTGTAAGAGGGGAAGCCTCTGGGTACCCACAGATGCTGGCACCTGCACAAAGAGAATCCCACAAAAGGGGGTAGAAAGTCCCCTGCAAAGCTCTTTGTGGATATTGGGCCAAGATTTAAATAATACCTGGACCTCCCAGAAGGCATTACATTGCTTAAAAATATGAAGAACCAAAGTCCTAATTAGATTGGTAGCCCCGTGTTCAGGTTCCCCAGGTACAAGGTAGGAACTTTATATAACTAAGGCTGAAAAGCTAAACTGTCATTTTACTACTATTCCATAGCTGACTTCTCAGAACACAGTATTATCCTAATAGCAGCAATGTCTAAATTGTCGGAAAATCTTTTTATTGTAGTCCCTGCGGTTTTTATTAATGGTATCTACTACTGCAAGTGATACATATGACATAATAAGATCCTAAAGAGTACGAAGGCTGTGACTGAGATGTACAAATAGACCTTGCAGTCAGATCTTGAGTTCACATTGTTGGAAAAGACCCAATATATTTCTGATTTTATTAAGATGGAAAAAGCCTTGAAATATGCACAATCTAAAATTCTCCTTTTTTTTCCCTGGCTATTATTCACCTAGATGTCCAAAATTTTTTTATGGGAAATGATTCTGTACCCTATACTGAGAAAGAGGAGGAAAGCAATTTCCCAGTAGTCCCCAGCCATCAATCCTCTTGAAGAATAAGCTTGACTGTAAGCTTAAGGCACCATCAGCCTGAGCTAGAAAATCCCCAAAAGAGCATTCCAAGCTATGCTGGAGCAACTGCCAGTTCTTATGTAAAATAGGACTTCTAAAATCTTTCTAGTTGAAAAAGTCTTTTAGTAAGGTAATAATTACCAAATTAGTACACAATGAAAGGGAAAAAATAAAAAAAAAAAGAAAGAAAAAAAGATAATCATTACTTCCTTTATTTTCAGGAAAAATTCTCACTCCTCTAAATGTTCCTTGTTTTAGATAAATGGCATAAACCTTTCATTTTCTTTTAAGCAAAATTAGATATTAGGAAGCATTTCTTTACTGAGAGGGTGATCAAACACTATTGTTTTAGGCATTTGCATAATGCCCTTAATAATACACTTTAACTTGGTCAGCCCTGAATTGGTCAGGCAGTTGGACTAGATAATCACTGTAGGTCCCTTTCCAACTGGAATAATTCTAATGTAAATAAATTGTTAATAAATTATTGAATGAATGAATGAATGTATGAATGAATGACAAAAATTCATAAACTGCCTCTCTCAGGGAAGGATAAGGTGCCTAGCAATGCACATCAGGCTGCACATCATTGTGAGTAGATGGAAGGTGAGGATCATTGGCTCATGTCTATTATTGGCCTACAGGATTTCAAGCCCAGGAAGACTCTGTTGAGCTTGCATTTGGAGAAAGCCTGCTTGATTGAGCGTAATTAATGTCACTGTATTTTTTCTCAGGATAATGACTTTTTCTCTCCCCTCTGAAGTGGTGCTGTCATTTTACAGGCAAAGTTCCTTCCAACCTCTGTGTTATACTACCAATGTGGCAGTATGAGGAGCACTGACATCTAGAAGACAGAGGAGACAGCTCTGAGGAAGAATTGGAGTGGCTAAAATGTAGTCTCAAATGGAACCTGAATGATTTTTTCAGCAAGCCCTCTCACTGTGTCAAAAGACAGTAATGCTCAGCTTTTTGTTCATCGTTACCTTGCTTTAAAATAACCAAGAAACACACATGGAATTGAGTGAGGTAAGATCTCTGTGAATGTTTTGAGTTAGAGATCTGCAACATTTCATTATCAAACATTGTCAGATAAAGCCCTATTTTATCTAGTACACATTTTTGAAAGATAATTTTCTATTTTTCAAGCACATGGCCTGTAAAACAAATATATTCTATAGTTATCCTCACATTGTCTTTGCATTGGAAAATTCAAACATGATTTTCAAAAGCTAAAAAACACCCACGAACCAAACCATGGCATGAATTTAGATGCTAAGCTATGCATTTAAGGACCAAATCTTTTGCCCTACCTTGAATGAATGGGCAAGTTAAAATCATCTTGACGGAATAATACATGCTTAATCATTGTTTTATCACAAATACATCCAAAGATTTAATTTATTTTTTTTTACAATGTCATTCATAACAAAGACATAAATAAGCCATAAATGCATTACTAGCTAACAGCTGTGTATCTCCTCTCATCATCCTGAGCTTTGAAAACCGAACACAAACATATTGGCTTGTTATCATTTAAAAGGCATTGATGGACATTTTCTCTCTCTTTCTTCCTTTGTTTCATCTGTCAAGCATTAATCACTGCCTTAGTTGCAAATTAAACTTTTATTGAGCAATTATTATCTAGGTCTATACAAAATCCTTTACTTTTGCTCCATGTATTAGGCAAAGGTGCCATTGCCTGAAGAATACAGCAATAATGAATTATAAAATATGAAAACTAATAAAAAATGCTGTGTTTCTTGTACTATCCAAGTCATGGATTTAATAGTGTATAGAGAAAATATGCCCAATGTCCGTCCTTGACCACTCCCACCATTAGCTCAGTGAAAACAGAATGTTCTCCTGGCTCTGCAATATATGCACAAAACCCAAACATAGTGTTGCTTAATCTTTTTCAGTTAAAAGGGAAAAAAAATTTTCTCCTCTTTCTTTCCCCAAAACTGAAATTGAGCGTAAGAAAGAACAAAGCAATTATGAAAATGAAATGCTATTGCTTAAAAACCCTGTAATTTTGCTCTTGTAATTGAAAGTGAAAAAAAACATCAGTGATTAGTCAGTTTCTGAGTATGCTTGGCGATAAACTTTGAGAGGACAGAATTTGCACTAACATCAGAAAATTAGTGTATTAACTGTATTTTCCCCTATTGTTTGCTTATATGCACAATTATGGTGCTTCCATGGATCAGTAAGATTTGTACAGCTTTCTGATTTTCTTGAATGAAGAATGATCACAGTGAGTGAGAAAAATCATGCTAAAAATTAATGAGGAGTCAGTAGCACTCAGGCTTTCTAGAATATCTGGCCTGATCATTCATTCTCCACAACATAAAGTGCAATTTCTGGCCAACTCAGCTGTCTATACACAACAGGCAGAAAGGGATAAATGTAAGGTGTGTTCCAGCCTCTCCAGCACTGCAGTGACAGGATGTCAACTGGCAGCTCTTTCTCTAACAATTCTCTCAACTAAGTGTTCTTTTGAATTGGAATTTATGCAAATGTTTATGTCAATAAACATCACAAATGTCTGAAACAAGAACCTTAAAAATAAATAATTTAAGGTAGCCCCTGGGGACAACGAATGGAAAGACAAGGGGAAAGAGCCCACAAAACAAATCCCTTAACAATGAAACTTTTGCATTTTTTTCTCTCATTTTTTTCCTCAGAGGCTATTCAAAACCAAAATGAAAATGTATATGGACAGAGCTACTCATCAGCTTAAGCAATTTTAGCTACAGCTTTTCCTTTCAGCCTTTACAAAAGTGAGAATCTCTCCTACCCCAAAATGTTCTCTCTATGCCTCAAAGAGGTGGCAGATTAGCAGGTTTTCACAGGTTCAAGGAAACACAATCAAGTAGCAATACAGGCTGAACAGGAAGCCTAACAGTTGGTACTGGTACCAGTTATTTAAGTGGTCCTTAACTTCTTTAGTATACAAAGCCTAAATGTGTCTATGTGTCTGTGTGTATGTGTGGGGGTTGGGGGGGGGAGGAGCAGCATTGGTTAAATAAAATCAGAATGAAGTGGCAGAAAGATTTTCAATGGAATGTAAGATGATTTGACTACGTTCTTTTATTGTCTACAGGCTCACTTCTTTATTTTTCCCCCCAATAAAGATTGCTTTCAAACAATGAAACTGAAATACTATCAATTTTGCCATATAAATTTTGGTACTAATACTGGCAAAATCCTTCAGGTCACAGAATCACAGAATATGCTGAGTTACAAGGGAACCACAAGGGTCACCGAGTCCAACCACTGCCTAATGTTGAGGTGCATAATTTTCTTCAGAGCATTTTCATATTGGAAATGATAAATTGATTTTTTTTTGATTTCTTTGTTTTCTCTTATGATGGTTTTGTCACTTGCATTTTCAAGTGTTACAATTATGGCCTAGTTGAATGGAGAGTTGTGCAATTCTCCCATTTCTTGTATAAAATCTGGTATTTGAGTTTTAATATACCTATTGACCATTGGAGCTTGCCTAGAAGCAGAATTCCACAGCTGAAGACACACAAAACTTATGCACAAATAGCATCTTTGAACCAAGCAAAAGGAACACAGCAGGGTGCCAATATGTGAAAGTTTAACCTTATGTGATCCTCACTCTTGTTTTCAATCATACAAAAAACCAAAAAAAACCCCAAACAAACAAAAAACAAACGCAGAAATTCTATACCAGACCAAATGAAAGAAAGATAACCATTTTAGTATAAGAAAAGTATTTACTAATTAATAAATCGATACTGAGAGAAAGCAAAATTACAGGTAAGAAGATGGTGTTTTTCCTTTTTCCTCTGCTATATCTACTCTTGTGGGCAGAAGTAATAATTCATAGGAAGTATCAAAGAATGACCATCATCCATCAACTGCACAGAAATGATGATGAAAGAGTAAAATAAAATAACTCTTCCTTCCTCTCAGAAGATCAAAAAGATCTGTTTTCAAGATCTTTCAGTAACTCAAATTTGTGAAAGACCTGTTCTTTTATGTATGCACAAACATGTATAATTTTACAAGTTATAGAATTTAATTTTTGAATAAATATTATATATTCTAGGAAGAGGGAGATACAGAGAGGGGAATTTTAGACACAGCTTTCCTACACAGAGACTTCCCTTTTCAAGCATAAAGCAGATAAAATGTATAAGTGTGCAAAGCTTGGTTTCTATGAATGGCATGAATCTTCATTCCAAAGGTGTTCCTGAGCAGACTGGGTAATTTGCTATCTAATACTATATTTAAACACAGATCTGGAAAAAAATATTTTTCTCCACTCAGTAACACCACTGTGTCTCCTCATAATCGTATATGTGACAAACCAGAAATCTGAAAGGATGTTCCCAGATTGCCAACTTTCCTGCCCAAAAACAATGAAACAATATGACCTGGCAACTTAGAGTACAGTATTATATAGCTTTTTCATGAAACTGCCATACAACATAGGAGATGCAAATAGGCTTCTTTCTGTTCAAAATGGTTTAGACAGACATTATTGTAAAAACTAATCCCAAAAGGACAGAATGCCTTTCAAAGTTATTGAGAAAAACCTCATTCCCCCAAAACAATAAGAAAAAATAGGATAAAAGAATCATATGCTTTAGGCTGAAATCACCCACCTGATAGAGAGGTCTAAGAACCTACATGCAGGGGTTTTTTTAATATATGAAACCAATAATTCTGGTAAGTAAGTAAAAAAAAAAACAAAAAAACCCAAAACACACACACACACAAAAAAAAAAACCAACAAAAAACCCCTCTCTTAATGCAGTACACTTCAGCACATGCCCCCTGTCTAGTTTGAAGAAACTATTTTAAGGAACAGTATAATGAAACAAAATTTTGCAGTGTGAGGATGAAGTACAGCTAGATGTAGTGGAGATGGGTTCACTAGCTCAGGCTTTCAAGTCATGTCCTATTTAAGCATTCTCATGCTTGCCTTCAAAAAGAGTTCACTCCAAGTTCTCTCCCAAAGGCAACTAATATCTTAGTATCTTCATCACTGAACCACTAACTATTAGGCAAGACACTCCTTGGATGCTACAGATGCTGTACACTGCATTGCCAGATAAATACCTACAGAGATTGTACTAAATGCTTTACTCTTAATGGCTTGAATAGTGATAGAGAAAAAACTGCCTAAATTATAGTTTTGCCTGAGAACTCAAATTCTGATTCATTTTCAAGCGATGAACCTACTGAAATAATTAACTACCACTCTCCAAGGGAGGGAAAATGGTTGGGTTTGGGGTTTTTTTTGTTTGTTTGTTTTTTAAATTTGGTTTGGTTTCTTGAGTCTTGAGAAGGCCTCAGCAAACTAAAGAGAACAAAAAGAGTTCAAAGGAGGATTAAAGATGAAAAAAATAAAACAATACATTTTAAAAAGACTTGGAAAAGCTTGAATTGAAGACTGTTTAGTACCATCAAAGTACAAATAAGAAGACTTGCACTATAACTATTTGTTTGTGGAAAGAACAGTCATTATACAAATGAACTAAATGCATCAGTACAGAAAGGTGCTTGCTCCATCGGTCTCAGCTTTCGGATAGACCTACCAAATGCTGAATCAGTCAGCCCCTCAAAAATGAACAAATTCTGAATCTACTAATGCATGGAAGACTAGAGTTTTCTTAAATTCTCATGTAATTAAACACTCCTGGAGCTGGGAGATGTACTATGTAGTGATTTGCAGCTACTTCATCCTGTTCCTTAGTCTCTGAAAACACTGGCTTTCTGAAGAAGCATATTTGCCAGGTAAAAGTTGGAAGTCAGGGCAGCTGCCTGAATCCAGAGTCAGAGGTGGTGCCGAATAATACAGCACAGAATGTGAGTCCAACCAAAACCATTTTGGATTATACAAGGTACCACACTTGTTACATAAAATATGAATTCAATTACTTTATTTGTTATTTAAAGTGCTTAGTACTTCAGGATTGGATGAGGAACAAAAGCAACAAAATTCCTTTTCAAGAAAACAACAATTATCCCAGAGGAGTAATGGTAACATGCACTTTTGAAACTCAGTGATTACACAACCTGGAATTCAGAGCATCTGAAGGACACTCACAAACATAGCCATTATTTACTATTCTGAAGAAAAGGCATCACCGTATCTTGCAGCTTTGAACATTTGAGTTCCAGAGTTATGTCATATCAGAAATAAGTACAAGGCATTTGCCACTAGCCTATCCAGCTCGCAGAAGCCCATCCATATAACATTGATCCAGTTCTGATTTATTTCTTTTTACTTTAAGAAAAATGCCCATAAGTCTCAGGTTTCATAAAGTCCCTGGACTTCCATCTACTATTTTGAAGGCAAGAATAGAAATGAAAAAAGGTCTCACTATTATGTGAGGAGGTAAAGAAAAGACTGAAGGCAAAAGCTTGACCTGATGCAAGACTCTGTCAAAGTTCCTTGACTCAGGGGAACCTGAACTTTACTCTAAGGCCCTTCTGACAGCATATATGGACACAGACAGTCATAGCTGACATTTTAAAATGAAATTAAGGACAAAGCAATAAAAATTGTTACTCAGTTTCATCTCAAAAAAATTCTAACAATGAAAGCTCATACTTCACTCCTAGCTGTTGTGATTAGCAACTCAAATGCAACTGTTGCAACTAATCTTTGCTCTGGCTGTTGAGATGATGTCCAGGGTGAATATCTGGATTCCTTTTCCTCATTCATAGAGTCCATCTAAGAACAACAGCCAAGATTTGGCCAGCAGTAGTTATCCAGCTCTAGAATCAACCAAAAGGCCTCAAATTAAAATTATTTGAGAAAGACAAGGTAACTATTTTTTATGTATTTCACAAAATGCTTAAGAATCAAACAAGAAGAAACTTATCACATCCCTCTGCATGGAAGCAGACTCAATTATAACTCAGATATTCCTGCCAGATATTTGTGTAATACATTCTCAAGTATCTCTACCAATGGAGACTTTCCATGTCATTAGGTAATTTACTATAGAGCTTAAACTGCTCATACAATCACAAGGGTTTCCCTAAGTCCCTACTCTCATTTACCTTGCTGGCAGCACTGCTTATCCTATGGACAATGGGCAGAGAGAGGAAACTACTGCATTACCCTTTGCAACTATGTTTTAAGCACCTGAAACATAATTTTGGGTTCCATTTCAGCCTGCTGACATTTTAGTAATCAAGCCCCTTTAACCCTTCTCTACACTTTCCAGACATGTAGGTCCCATTTGCTCCACCTTCTTTGCTCTCTCCTTCCCTCTAGCTGGCTGGTTTGAATCCTCCCTGAAGGATGCAATGTACAAGCCTGGACGCAGCATTTCTGCTGTGGCCGTATGAGTTCAGAAGAAAGCAGACAGCCTTAAGAAAGCCTTATCTTCTTTTTCTTAAGGCCCATTTTAGCCTTTGGAACTTCAAATATGAATCCTCTGCCTCACCCATCTTTCTCGTTCCTGTAATGGTGCAGTCACTATTCTGAGAAAGCCACTCTTGCACAATTTCACATAGAATTGGCTTCTATTTCTTTCAGAACACTGCTCATTTGTCATGATCAACCTGAATACAGCTTCTCCAGTGTACTTTTAATCCTCTCACCTTTGCTTCACCCGCAAATTCAGTAAGCATTTCTCAGTTGATTTTTGAAAGCTGACAACTTACTAGCAAGTGTGTCTGGCATGTGCAATAGCATCTGAGTTCTCACATGAGATCACAGAACTGCTCTTTTCTTTATTTTCAATATTACAGAATCCATAGCTACAGAACAAAATTTCCCTTCCATTTCATCCATTTTTTCCCACAGATATACTGTCACCTAAGCAATTTTTCTGTTCTGTGTAACTGTTATACAATCAGTACCAAATCTCTCATTGCTGAAAGAATGCTGACAGCATTTTACTTACTACCTTTACTATTGTGCAACTTAAGATAATATTTGGTTTTAAAAGCCTAAAATGTTTCTAATGTTGTATAAACATGGCACTGTAGCTGTTCCTCTTTGCAGATAATCCCCTTGATATCAATGCAGCTGTTCATATGAGTTACACAACAGATTCCAAAAAAGCCTACTATTTGGTTGTAAAATTAACACATGCATAGTACAATATTATTCCTTACATACTTTTTGGGCAAAGCTGGGCCTGTTTCTTTGACAAAATCCCCAGTTCATTAGGCTGCTTTGCTCAATATCACCACATATGTGGTACCCAACTCTCCATTTTTCATGTGCCAATGTGTCACATTAAAGCCTGCTGAATTTCAGTCTTACCCTTCATGGAAATAAAACTGATTGCTTTAGCTGATTTTTATTGGAGCAAAAGTTTAGACGATGGGTCATTAATTTCATTAACATATTCTACTCTGCTGTGAATTCTCTTAATTGAAACGTGGAGTGAGCCCACAGACATTTTAGATGGGAGGTTCTGTGAAATAAGGCTTGTAATTAGGGAATGTTTCAGAATGATTGACAGGGTCTTTTTCATCAACACCTTCTCCATTGTTTTTCGGCCATCCACTGAACTTTGCAGAAAGGACTTTCTCAACAAGAGGAATGTGGAACAGAGCTATTATTACTGTCAAGTATGACACATAGGTGAGAAACAAAAACTATCCCTCCATTAGTTAGAAAATCACAGCTCTGGCTAATGAAAGCTCTACATTTCATCTGTGGTCTTTACTACGGAATTCTTTAAAACTATTAGCAGCATCTTCTGGTTTTCTCAGAATGAAAGCTGATAAATTAGCAACAGAGAGAGGAGCTCCTAAGCTAAACAGTTCACTTGGAGTCGTTATATAAATGGCCTTTCTGAAATGTGTCCAAGACTTAAATTACTCTGATTAGTTGATGTCTGTGGGACTGGCAACAAGCCTTTTCACTGTTGCTCTCATGGTAATTATTATTCTTGTTTCACTGCATATTTTGATAGCATTTCTCAAGTGTCTAGTTATAAATCTCTTAAAAGCCTGAGAATGGTTGAATGAGTAGAGGTAAAATAAGAACAGATCCAAGCTGATATTATCCTTGTCTTTCCTGTACAACTTGTTTTGAAGTTGAAAATAAGTGTCTCCCTACATCCAACTTGGAGCTGATCAGAATGCACTTCAAAAAAAAGGGACAGGGGTGTTTTTAAGCCCCTCCAGTATATTTATATATCACAAAAGGATATATAATTCAGAACAACAAAGTCATAAGCTACTGCAGTTTGTTTCTTTCTGTTCAACTACTTTTTTAAAAAGGAAAATAATTGTAAAAATAGAATTTCTAATGGTCAGTACCACCACACATTTTCCCTTGTAGATAAGAGCTCTCTTCAGATTCAAGAAAGCTCTACAAGATCTCATTTATCTGATCTATCAGAACCAATTAATTTTACCAGAAAAATATTCCTCTCATAACCTCAAACATCAGACCTTTCGTCTTCCCATAATTCATCTCCCCAAACTGCTCTCAACTCTATAATTGGAGTTTGTGTCTCTGTTCCCACAGTTCTTTCAAATATCACTTTAAGTCCCATCACTTCTCATTAACTACTAACTTCTGCAACTCTCTTTGATAAAAGAGTCAAATCCCCCAAGTCAAAACTTTGTAAATTAGCATTTATTAATCTATGTTTCATCGTGCTCTGTATTTGACACCAAGTCAGGAATAGAAACTGCTATCTCAGTTCCTAACATGTTAAATGACTTTAGAAAGCTTCTCTTTCATTGTCCTCTCTATAAATCAATCCCTGGGCTACCTAAGAGTGACACAATCCACAAGATATTCCTCTAGCATGCCATCAAAAATCAGCTGTGAAGTATTCTCTGACAGCTGCTGCAAGAAATTTTCCCTGGTGTATGGTGAAAGCAGATACAAGCAACCATTTAATTACTTGAACTACATTTCAGCTCTCTTCTTACTGTTCTTTTTGATCACCCATATCCAAATGGGTAAATGGCTTCATTCTGGTGTTTTTGAAAGTTTGAGCTGAAGTAATATCGAATGAAATATATCTTCACACAGAAGTAGGAAAAAGAAAAACCAAACCAACAACAAAAAACCCCAACCAAACCAACCCAAACCAACAAACAAAACCCCACAAAACCATACGCATCATTACAGAATCTGAGTTTCTATTTCAATGGGTTCAATCTGGAAACGAGAGGCTGGAAATTGCCCAAGATGCCAACCATACTTTTTGGTAAGGAGGGTTCCAAAAAGCTTTCTTATTCCACCAACTGCATTTTCCTCTTCATTAGTACAGAACAAAATGGCCAGACAATAAACATTTCCATACATATGAATATCATGAATGCCACTGTAAAGGCAAGGAGATAAGAAGAAAATTCCTCATTAACAAGAAGTTAGATTACTAACTGAAAAATTCTCTACATGAAATACAGGATGACAGTGAAGGGAAAAAGTGGTGAGTGGGCTGAGGCACTCAGGAAGCCAATCCAGTACAGACAGACTTTCCTTGGACAGAAGATGATAAATGTGCAGAGAAGCTGTTTGTAAACTGAAAATTCATCTAGTGGATTAGGCAGAAACAATTTTTTTTCCTTAGGATCTTAGCAAGGTTTTGTTTTGTTTTCCCATCTAACACTGCTTTCAATTATTGAGACAGAATGACAAAAGAGCATATGTGCTCAATGATCAGAGGACCTGCACCATCAAAATAGGCATCTGCTACTCATTTCCGAAGGATGCTGCAAGTGAAACACAAGTGAAAACCAGAATACTGAATAGTCCTGAGTCAGGCCAGCTGGAGCAGGACCAAGAAATGGGGCTGTCTCCAGAGGAACTTAATACAAGAGGTCTGTAGAAAGTAATTTGTACCTGGGAATGCATCCTGTCATTGCTTTATTGTATTTGATCAGCTATGTTACAGAGATGATTTAGGCATAGATGGGACCAGCAACAGACCAAAGAACAGTTGCAAAGATGATTCCATTTCAATAAAATATCCTTGGCTTTGCTTCCAAATAGAGTCAAAGTGCACTTCCATGACCCAGCCATTAATCCATGAAAATATGACTGGATCTGGAGGAACTGTATCCTTGAACAGGATGCACCACAGAAATAATCACCTAGTTTAGGAAGCTGAAGGGTTGCCTCTGAGTTGATTTCATTCTAGCCTGATTTACACGTCCCCCATGGTGTCCTGAATTGCTCACTCATTTCTGAAAATGTTATCCCTACCTACTGCATTCACCAGCTGTAACTGCAGCTGTTAATTCTGTTGCCTTTTTTTTTCCACCCAAAAAAAAGGGGTCTTTTTCCTTCCATCTTTGCATGTAAACTGAAGGCCTGGTAAAACAAATTTTGCAAACAAAATTCTGAAGCATTTCAGAAATTGTGAGTCCAATCAATTAATTGAATTATAGGTGCTCAGAATCACAAGGGGTGCCAAGTTACTTAACTCCTTTCTATTGACTGCACAGCATTTACAAAAAAGATGATCTGATTTCAATTAATTTTTATTTCAATAAGTCTTACAAATACTTTTTTCTTCTTCTTGCATTGCTTCAGATAAATCCCTGAATAACCTTTTTAATAATTCAGTAAGGAGGAAATAATTTCTCAGATTTTATGGAGACAGTAACTCTTCACAAATACATGTTGTCTATCATAGCTTCTAGTAGAAATCTTGCCACATTGTGGGAAAGAGAAGACTCTGTGGAATAACAGCATTTAGGAATTTTATATATCACATCCCTATGAATGGGACGTACTCCTGAAGAACATTTTTATTGCCTATGTTGGGGATGTTCACATTATCCTTTTAAGTGACTTAATCTACTTCAAATTCAGCAGAACTCTCAGACTCCATGACTATCAGCAGTAAGTTCTTACAGGTTAAACATGAGTCACAGGAAAAACAAGACCACAAAAAGTCACACCCTCTTGTTAATTCATCAGCCTTTTTATTTATTCCTTTCAGTTTTACTGGATATGTTTTTCCTATAGTATGAGAATATGAAAGCAGAACATCTGGTTTCCATGCTCAATTCTTGTTAGTTTTTTCATCTTTCCTCAACTGGTACTTTCCAGTGTCCAAGACAAAGAAATTTCATCCACTGGGGCAGGTCTTTTAAACTCAAATTATTTTTAGCTCATTTCTGAACCCCATTGTCTTTTGATTTCACTTAGGATGACCTTAAATGAATTCAGCATTCAAGCAAAAGACAGTCACTGACATACCTTTAGAGAACAACAAAAGAAAAAAGTGAAAGGACTGTTATACCCAGAACAGGTACAATGAGGCAAGCCAAGTGGCTAGCTGGGCTAAATAAAGACTAGAATCATTATCCTAAAAACAGGCAACCTCAAAGACAAAAATGCAACAATGTTGAAAGGCACCTTAACAGAAAACCCTAGAATGGCACACAATGAAATCCCATTTTATTCCATTCCGATTATCAGAATAACTGCGAGTAACATAAATCAGATATTCAATCTCCTTGCACCTCAAAGCAGTCTTTTTTTTTTTCATTTGGTTGTTTGTTTTTTCCATAACTACTGCAGTTAAGGCTCTAGGAGGCCTGACAAACATTTCCAAGATAGGGTAATACTAATTCAGTACTATCTGAGGAATTAGAGTGTATGAAATGTGCACCCATTGCAATAAACAAAGACTGCTGAAGAACACTGGGTCTTTTCCCTAGAAAAGCTCTTATTCAAATGGCACTAAATGCAGATATGATGGTAAAAACAGATGGTAAAAACTTAACTCAAGTTGAATCAGTAATTTTCTTTTCCATACTTTAAATGACCAGCTGTGGTAAAATTTGGCTTTTGTAGCAATTGCACAGATTTTTCAGCTGCCCCTAGCTACTGCAAGATGCCTTGAATTTTACTTGGGAAATTGCAGAGGCAAAAGGATGCACTTTCCCCTTAACCATTTTATTTTATATCTTAGCTTTTGTTAAGGTGCTTAAGCTGTAGAGTCTCTGACTGAAGTGATTTGGTAGCTTATATTTTCAGAGGATACAGTCACTCTGATTGGAGTTACTTATAAGTTAAACATGGTAACATGCTTCCCCATTACCCATAGGAGACCTCCTGAAAGACAGAAGGCAAGTCCTGTCATCAGCCGGAGGAGGTCAAACGTAGGTGAGTTTGTAAAATGTTATCTGGGTTACCTGGATCCATTTCAGTACCCACCGGTACTTTGAAAGATGGAAGAGTTGGGTGGCTGAGTTGTGGGGTATAAATCATCCCTTAACAAAAACTTTTAGGAATTCCTAACATCTGTCTTGGAGGCAGCACAGCTTCGGTCTGCAGTGCTGGTTTCACTGCCTTATGTTAGTTGCTAATTTAAAGCTAATTGTAGAGCAGGTCACATTCAAGTCATTGGAAAAAAGCCCAGTTACTTTTATGGTGCATGACCAAGATCTAAAAGAAAATAACAAAACCATTAATTAAAATAATTTAAAAGGAAAAACAGCAACTAGGAAACACAGCCCAGCTGTGATTATTGAGAATTACATGTAATTTTTCTAACCAGTAATGTTCTCAGGTAAGTACAGGGGCCATTGCTTTTTTAAGCTTTATAAAACCCAAACCACAGAGCACCTCACATTGTCTCACACTGCCACACCTGGCTTGGCCTTTGTAATCACAGTATTTGGGTTGTTATTTGCAGGCATCTACTGGCACTTTAAACTAGAAATTTCTCTTATCCAACTCTTCTTTTCCCCAACAACATGGAAGAGGTCTACAAAACATCAGACCTGAGAAATGAAGCAATGCTTCCTCTGGGTGCCATGCAAAAAATCCATTATTATCAGAAGGCAAACATGTTGGTTTTTTCATAAAAGGGTGAATTCAAAACATGAAATAATTAACTCATTCCCAACAGTATGAGTGCACTCAAGCCAGAAATACTAGCGCAGAATATAGCATCTTCATTTTATATTCATGATTATGTGGAGACTCAAAACATTCCCAATTTTATTTATTTATGTGCAACAACAATAAACATCCTTTTCCAGGCAGCAGCAAACATACTAGAAAATAGAGTTTTGTCTCCACTTCTATTCTGTGGTTCAAGATTGAGAAGAGAAAAATCCAAGCAGCGTGGCACAAGATAATTAAAACATAACAAACTATAGCTCAGCTTTACAAGAGAAATAAACCGTACAAGAGCAACAAGATGCCAAAGCTTTGACATCTACAATGCCCAAACAGGCAACATCCCATGTACAGACTGGGCAGAGCACAATGTCTGCTGTTCACTAGGCTATGTGAAATGCTTACTGAGACCTTGGATAAAAAAGTTTACCTACTGCATTCCTTCTGTTCATCCACCATCAGGCTCGGTAAAGCAAACAGGCTGTGAAATCAACAGCTTCCCAATTGTTCATTTTCAGGAGAGCACAACACTGTTTTATATAAATGAGACTGAACTGCCAACATTTCAATGAATCTGAAAGAACTTACCAGCCACTGACCCAAAAAGATAATCAGCATACACCAGTGAACACTCAATGCTTCCCCACTAGAGAAACACTTTAGTAATGGTGACATAACTCCCAGCTTGTGGGTCATGAGATATAAAATATCATTACTTTTCAGTAACTATTCAGTGACTCAGAGGACACAAGAAGAGATGGCAATCATAGTCTTTTTTTTTTTTTTTGTACTTGTGATGAGCAATTTCTGGCTTGACAAGTGGTTCTCTGCAGTGCCAGGCTAAAGGATGCCAAGTCTATGCTATTCCAGCCAGGGACTCACACAGGTATTTCAATGGGATTACCCAGGAGCTTGACAATTGACTACAAGTTTGAAGGTTATGTTGGACTGGGACCAAACTGCTTAGCACTAAGTCTCCCTTGATGAACTTCTCTCTATAAATGCGTATCGCAAAAAAAGAAGAAAAGTTCTGAAAGGTCTTTCAATATTAAAAGTATTTAGATATCAAACTCGCATTGTTGTAATATGCTTAAATATCTCTGAAGAGATGAGCCAAAACCACCCTCTGCACTCCCAATTACTCTGTGTTGGGAGCCTTAGCAAAGAGGCCGCTGACAGAACAAGCCTGCAGACAAGCAAATCCCACGTGGCAACCTGGGAGGCTAGAGCCAACAAAGTTCACTGTACCATAGCTCTGAGTCTTTTGCAACCATAGGAGTTTCTGCTTTTCTGACCTGTTTGTCAACCATAAGCCTTAAAGATTCTTCAAAAGAAAAAAAAGAAAATGCTTCCTATGCAACTGCCCTACAAAAGTAGCCATAGTAAGCACAGTTGCAAACAACCAATCCATTACAGTTACATGCATCACTTTCCTTAAGCTGTATCGGGGAAATATCTACTTTATTTATAGAGGCTCATTTCAACAGGTTAACTAAAACTCTTTTATAGCTGCATGCCTAAGGAAAGAAGCATACTGGTCCTTGAATGGACAGTCATGTAGCACATTCAGCTGTGATGCATATTTTCTCTGTCATTTGCCTTGTCTGAGCGTGGAGTCTTTGACATGCAGAAGAATGGACAGCACTTGTCAAACTATGATTACTTCAGAAATTGAAATACATAAAATAATAACTGAGGCAATCAAACGCACACACAACTATCATTTGCTTAGAACCAGACAAGTAGATAGCAAATGATTCAATTTATAATTAATTCAGAGAAAGAAGGAGGAGCTGAAAAAAACCCGACTATATAAATACATTCTCCAGGACTTGGCAGAAAATAATGACTGAACAAGGATCTCAAAAGGAAAATTAATGAATGACAACAGGAGCAGCACATGTGTAATGTGAAGATAGACTGCAAGAAAATTAAACATGTTGCTTATGGGAAAATAACCACCTTCTCCATATTTTGCTCAGAAAAAAACAATACAGTTCCTAATGAAATTCAAGGCTATTATTCAAACAGAATCTTCTCATGAAGGCAGAAACTGTGAAAGTATGCTTCCTAAAGCAGAGCCCCAGGAAGCCTTAACTGAAGCCCCTAATTGAAGCCTTAGAATCATAGCAGTGATTTTCTTGAACACATCTCCCCAGGTTAGCTAAAATAAAATCCATCAGACAAAAACATACAATGCAGCAACATAAAGGAAACAGTTAGTGAGATGTAAGTAAAGAAAAAAGAAGAAAATAAAATGTAGGGACAATCTTTGGGGAAAATGATGGGTGAGTACTTACATGTATATGCATGCAAATTCAACTTTACTATATAAATCACATACCTGGAAAAAATAGTATTTTAAGAAATCCTAATTCTCTTTTGAAAGGACTGTCCATAAGCTTACATACCTTAGCAGTGTTTTAAGAGCCTTGTGATAGCAGCAGTTTTCAGAAATCAACCACAGTTTTCAAGATCCCACTCAAACATGTTTTCTAAATGAAACAGTGAGAGATGGCCTGACATGCCCCAGATGTCATAGCAATGCTCTGTGAAGGGCCCCAACCTCTGGTTTAAACTGATGAAGATTTCAATGGAAGCCAGACTCATAAAACAGATCCCAGACTGACAATTCACACTTTATAACTGTCTCGCTAAGAGAAATAAATATTTTTATGGAAGTTATACAGATTAAAAAAAAACAGGTCTTATTGAATTAAAAATTCAGTTCATAAATCCTATGATGCCATAGGTTTGAAGAGAGAAGAAAACACAACTGTTTTCTTCCTAGGGTCAGTACTGAAATCAAATCTGTAATCTCAGCCATGCAGCTAATTCTCAAGGACATTCAGTGTTAATTAAATTATTAGAAGATTCTCACACTCCTTATATGAGGATCTGATCCCACTCTGCGTTCCTCTTCCAGATCTTAGCAAATAATGGCATGTTAACCTTATTATTTGCCTTTGAAGTTCCCTCACCACCAATGAGCTTTGTCACTGCTGCTCTGAAGTTAGGGTCAGAGGACAGCAGAGAGAGATGTGTTTGCACCATTTGCCAGTTACTGCTACATATAACCAGTGCACTTACTAAAGTTAAATGACAACTGCATGAAGATTCCATTGTCCTAAGTCCTGCAGCAACAGAGGCTGGGGCAAGTTTTTCCTAAATAAAGGAATTTAGCCATTCTTCAGTCCCAGCCTAGACAGAATGCACACCATACATCATACAAGGATGCAAAACCATCTTTCTCTGCAGCAAGTTGCAACACGAGTGAGAAAGGGTTAGAGAAAGGATTATCAGCCTAGGGCATAGCATGCAAGTTGGCACATCTGAGTTATGATCCAAAGTGTCTGTGGAGAGACCTTAAAATAGGGAAGTAATAAACCCATTCAGAGTATGTAAGACCCAGTGCGTGAAGGTGGCCAAATAATGGCAAGAAATTAAATAGGCTTAATATACTACTGGGCTCTCACAGATAAGTGCCATTGGCTCCCACGTATTTCATTTTCTAAAAGATCAATTACACAAGTCCTGCCACTGAATAAAGATTGTGGCTTTTACTCTGACTTCTAGGGGGGGAAAGAAATTAGCCTGGACAACTCAGAAATTATGCAAGCAAATAAAAACTGCCAGTATTATTATTTCTTAACAAGTGCCATGATTTCTTGAGACTCATAGAGTCTCAAGACTCTTTTGGAGTCAGCTGCATCATAATACTTGATTCATGAAGGCAGGAATACAAGCCTGTTATCATCAGCACTGAAAAAGCCTGAACACTGTAACAATGTGAATTATTGATTGCTCAATGTGTACACTGGAGTAGGAAATCTATATCCCAAAATTACCAAAGAAAATCCAAATTTTTACACTCCTGTTTTCTCCAATTACAGATAAAAATAATTTTGAAGAGTATAGTAAAGTAGTGCCAGGCAAAACACTGCAGCCCTTGCTCCTCATAAAGAGGAAGTTTCCAGCCACAGCAAGATTTGGCTGCTACATTCATGTCCTTATTACTAAAATGTTTTTTCTGACATCTGCTGCCCTATAGTCAGTGTTTGGATGCTAATAATTGCATGAATATGATACTGTACATCCCATCATTGCTTCAGTGAACTAAAGAAAAAGACCAAATCAGAAGCAAAAGAAAGAATTTTATAGTAAACAGACACACAGCATGGAAGTTGGGGTTCTCTCTGAAGTGTTCCCACTACCTTACTTTTTTTTTATATGCAGTAAAAAAATAGTATTTATATTAAATGAGGTACAAAAAAAATCAATTCCTACATCACAATTGCATTTAAAACAATTGCTGCAACGCAAGCCTTTTCTGGAAGCCCTGAGGGCTTCTCTTCACAAGATGCAGAAATGGGTACAGTTGGTATTGATGGGTCAGGATACAAAGGTCCCTTAGCCATTCTTCCCTTTCTTGCTAAATTCTTCAGAATTATGTCTCTGTGTGTGGAGAAGTATAGGCAACATAAATATCAGCTTGCCTGAATCCTGGAGCCTAAACAACACAGTTGTGATTTCACTCCCCCTGTGATTTGAACCAGGCTGGAAACTTCCTTGCCATAGAAATCACTAAAATATATAAAAAATTGTCACGACCCTGGAAGACAAAAGGCATAAAGAAGGAGACACTGTTCTCAAAACGACTGGAGACCAGGCACCAAAATTGATTTTCAGTTAGGTTTTTACAGAGACAATACTTGAAAGAATTGGGATTGAAAGCAAATTTCCTGAAAATTGGTTTGGCAACTATCCTAAACTGTAGGATGAATTTATATGTTGCAGTCTTCTTTACTTGAAGTCTTTAAATCAGATTTCTTATAAGATAAATGCATATTCGGGCATTAAGAATACAACATCAAAGTTACAAACTCCCAGTGAACCCTAGGAATGGATATTGTTACTCAGCTGCCCACCCAGAGTATTTGAGGATAGTTTCATAGTGACACACATTTGTTCCTAAATCTTTCTGACACGCAGATATTCCTAAATCTGTCTTCCAGTTTTTAAAGTGGCCTGTACAGCCCTATTATCCCTTGGATGCTCTAAAGAAGGACACTGGACAATGGAAGAGTGGATTATTGCTCTTTGTCCCCTGTAAACAGATTTGTAAGACTAAAATAAGCTCTAGGAAAACAAAAGCAAGAGAACATAGTTTCAGAATCTCAGACAGTACAGTTACTTTGTCAGACGGACCAGCCAACTTGCTTAGTCTCGAAAGCAACAATTTGGGCCACCAATTCCACAACTTTCCAGGATTCTTTTTGTACTGAACCTCATTTTGAGCCTTTCTGGTTTCTTTCTTTTGCCTAAATGACATTTTATAAAAGTGAGGAATGGCACAGAGTAAGGAGATGGAATCCTCTCACTGTGTTTCCCACCTTCAAATGGCAGAGCACTGCTCATTTGTCCTTTCAAAGGTTGTTTCCTGTTCTGTCAGTGTGTGCTGAGACACATGGACCTCCCTGCACTATTTCTTTTCTTTTTTAAATATACTTCTTAATTTAGAACAAGAGGGCACAGGCTTAAGCTCTACCAGGGGAGGTTTAGGTTGGATATCAGAAAGAAATTCTTTCCAGAGAGAGTGGTCAGGCACTGGAATGGCCTGCCCAGAGAGGGGGTGGACTCACCATCCCTGGAGGTTTTTAAGGTGAGACCGGACATGGTAGTGGGGTTGGATCAAGGGTTTGACTTGATGATCTCAGAGGTCTTCTCCAACCCAGCTGATTCTATGATTCTATGTTAAATTTCTGGATTATCTGTTTGTTAGTCAAAAGACTAATAAATAATGGTGAACTTTTACTAATTGTTATCACACCAACTTTGTAATGACAACAATGCATTAGTCCCATAACTGAAATTACATGACCAATGCAATCTAAACATGGTCCTCGAGCAGAGCTTAATTACAGGATTAGGGAAGAGGTTATCTAAAGTGTGTGACATGCCTGTATCCCTTCAGGGGGATGCTTGAAGGACTCAAACACAGTGCTCTGATGCTTAATTTTCAATCCTCCACTACACAGGGGCCACAGTGGTTTAAAAACCAGTGATTAGCCATCCTCCTGATACTCATGCTGCAAGGTTTGGACAGACTGCAAAGTAGCACAGCAGGGTTATATAAGTACCTATCACAGTACCATTATGGGACAACCTTGAGTGAAATCTGAGGAAAACAGCCATGCCATAGAGGCTGTACAAAAACCAGCAGGTTAGACACAACTGTGATGCTAAGCAATCACTGTCTTTGTGACAGCTGGAGCAGAAACAGCAAAGTTATGATATAACCCATGCCCACAGACAGCACTGCTGGTGAAACTCCAAGCCAAGTCTCCTGGACAAAAGCCCATTGGGATGCTCTCCAGGCAGCAGAAGCTGTGACATTTGTTTTAGAGTCTAGCATGGATGATTTAAGTGTCTTTTCAGATTACAGTAAAAAGGGAATTGCAAAGCCAGAACGTAAAAAAAGTGGATTGCCTATGAACATGTCTACTTCTCTTACATCTCCAATCATAGACTTTGGGCAACACCCTTCCACTGCATTGCTCCTGAGGGTGTTTATCTGCGGGAGACTGACTGAGCAGTGTTGAAAGACTCATTCATCACCTCCTGAAATGGACAAAACTCTTGTCTCTACAGTATTGCACAACAGGACCCAAAGGGAACAGCTTAAGTTATGCAGCTGTAATACCAGAGTTAGGACTCCAGTACCCTACAGCCATGTGTAACCACGATATAATGTTCCATAAATTCTAAATATGTGCTCATTAGAGAGCTTTGTGACTTTGAAAGGGAAGCACATTCAGAACTTCACTCCCCTACTGGTTACTGATCTTTGTATTTGCAGCATAAATTTATTCATGGCAAATGTATACTCGTTTGTTCTTTACCTCAAATATTTCCTCTTCTCTGTTTTTTATCCATAAATATATTTACAGAAACCTATTACAGCTTCTTCCAGACTTTATTTTGGGAGTCTAAAGAAATTTATCATACCTTACAGAGGGTGATTTGTCCTTCTCATCCCAAATAGGCTTACTCTGCACCTGTTGCAATTTGAATGATTTTTTATTGCAAAAGAATGATCAGAACTTTATGAAATATTTTATGCTCAGTTATATTAGTGTACTTCCTTCTCATTGCTGAAAAAGTTTGTTCTCTTATCTTTTAGTAGCACATTCGCCTTTTCCACATCTGTCTCATATTTTTAAGGTCCAGCCTTTCTGCAGTAAGGAGACAGGTAAGGTTTTTTTCAGTTTAGAAGCAGAAATCTTGTCTATCAGTCACCAAATGTATGAATATTACTACTGTTTCATACCTTTTCATACTCCACCATCTCCTAGTTACTTTTTACAGGAATTTCTAATCCTCCCCTGACACAAATTAAAGAGAATTGTCAGCAAAACAGCAGAATTTACTGGCATACTCCCACTTTTGTGACAATTTTATTATGAAAAATCTGAAAAAGACCAGTGCTAATAACACCAAGGCTGTGGTTTGATCCTGGTATGGGCCATTCACTTAAGAGCTGGACTGTGATCCTTGTGAGTCCCTTCCAATTCAGAATTTTCTATGAATTCTAACTAACAACTTTTATGGGATAAAATAACAAATGCATTTGGGAAGAAAAGTAAAATAAGACCTACCACAAATCCTTTTCATTAAACAGTAATGATCTTCCCTTTCTTAAGTCACCTAAATATTTTAAAAAAATTAATTTAAAAAGGCAAAATCATTATGTCAGTATATAATTGATTCTTTTTTTCCCAGAACAACACTGGAAATCAACAGGTGAAAAGGTGAAAGCTCCTTTTATTTCTGGAATAAATACATTTTCATGATTTAGTCATCTTAAAAAATAAACCAAAACAAACCAATCAAAATAGAGAAAAACAATGTTTCTTCCAAAACAAGCTGCAAAACAAAAAAACCACGCCTATTAAAATACAGATTGAGCCTGGACTGATATTCAGTTGAGAATGTTTTTGATTTGTATTATCATTATGGGTTGAAAAGGGTAGGGAATGTTTTTGCTATAACTATTGGATAAACTTATGAAAGATCTTTTTGGGAATCCATGTCTTAAAAGGCACCTCTTTCAATGAAGTACTTTGTATCATTTGCTTCAACATCTGTGGGCCTGCTGAGTTCCTTCTTTATTCACATTTCACTAAACCTATAATTAATCCCTCTTAAAAAATGCATCACGTCAGGTGTTCTAATGAAGAATCCTGAGGAAGCTGGTAATAGTTTGCTAAGGGGGAGCAACAAAGCTCCTTCTTTGCTTAAAATTATTTCTTGCAAGATTCATTCCCTTCAGCAGATGGAAGGCTGCAGTAAAAGACACCAACTCAGGGCTGAAGAGGTCATAAAACTCTCAAGGGCAGGAAATTACATAGGCATATCTGCCAATGGGGTCTATTTATGAAAAGTCGTTAGGCATTCCCAATCTCTTCAGTTCCTGCTTCTCCAAATAAGAGAACAGTATTTTAAGAGTAGTAAATGCCAATCATCCTGTTTCAATTTAAGTTTATTCCTCTATTTTCTTTTATATGCTAAGCATATAACTCATGCCAAACACAAAATGTATCCACCTGCTACAGAGAAACCAATTAGATGTATAAACAAGTAGGGGATTTTCTCCCTTGAAACTTGATCCTGTAGCCCATGGAGAGTTTTGAAGCAGTAAATACCTACTATAGTATTGATACCACATGATTTTGTTTCAACACAAGTTTTAGCCCCCAGCTCTAACAACCTTTGAAGGCCCTGCATTATTATGCCACAGGGAGAAGTCACCTGCCTCCCAAGAGCTGTGTCACATGCCAGATGACCAGACCACACTGTGGACCCATCTTCCTCCTGGGCTGGAGAGTTCTTATGCCTTCTTTAGGGCTCTAGACAGCCACTGTGAGCAGATGGACCCAGCCTGCTCCAGCAGGGACAGATATAAAGCTTAACAGGCAAATTGTTACTGGAGCCACTGGAATTTTTGTCAGAGTAAGGAAAGCAAATTTAAACTAACATCCATAGGTATAGCTGTGCACAATGACCATCAACTTGTGAGGTTGCTTGTATAAGGACTAGAAAAGTGACCAGAAGAACTCTAATGTCCCCATGAAGTCACTTTATTTGAATGCACTACGAGGTACTATCAGAAACTGTATGAGGTACTAGTAGAAGTGAAAAGTGAAAAAGTAAAAGTAAACATCAAGAAAAGATAATTACTAGATGCTCTTTTCAGTCAATTTATGACTTTGACTAGTAGTGAGTTTTAAAAAGATGACAAAATACTGAAAACTGTAAATAAGCTAGGATAAAGAGGGTTGTGTTTCCCGAATAGACTACATTCTATCAATGAACAAAAGTGAAACTTGGAGTGGAATATGTTCTTAGAACAGTAAAAGGAATGGTACCTCTGGGAAATAAGTGCACAAATGTTCAAAATAATATCCTTATTATAAAGACCACAAAAACCAAAGTAGGAATAGGTAAATAAAGAATGAAAACAAAGGAAATTTACTGTATAACTGATATGCAGCCTTGTCTTTAAATATGAAAATATTTACACACATGCATATATACAAATACCTATACACCCCTCTTCTATCTATGCCTTTATATAAGAGGTTACATACTGAATGTCAAAATGCTTACAACTGAGGACAGTCAAAATGGATTCATAAGTACTTTGAATGTATAAATCCGCAATGACCCACAGCTCCTTCTAAATATTTGTAGCTTATTTTGGATCCTTCCTCCACAGCTGTGACATTTTACATTTCTTTAAAAAATATTTAGCAGTGGAAAACAAAAACAACTAGGATCAAAAGATCCTCTTGCACATACAGCTCAGTGCTTCCCAGATCAGCAGCTTACCCCAGGCTGGTGAGAGCTGCAGAGCTGATCTCTTCAGGAACCAATGTGAAATGTTCTTCAAGAAATGCATATTCAAATGTCCTGTGAGCACATGGGACTACTGATCAGAAGTCATTCTGTCCCAAGACTATTATCTTTTCTATTTTGATTTCAAAGACTAAATGGCTGAAATTCAATTTGCTCCCAAGTGAATGGTTTACAAAGCTCCAAAACCTCCACATTACCTGGCATTATTGAAAGGGAATAGAAAATAATCTCACCCAAACTAAATGGGAAATACAACCTTGTATACTGCACATCTAGAAGTGCTTAAGGAGATTTTAGGCACCTAGTTTCCACTGATGTCAGTGGTAAATGCCCAAGATTAAGCACTTAGGGAACTGTATAATTACAGCTGTGGAACTGCATGGTATAACTTCAAGTTCATTTCATCTTACTAACTAAAGTTTCAAATTTTCAGTTTTGCTGAGAGCATTCCAAGTGTAGTGTGGTCGTTGTGAAGCCAGACATTTCAAGCAAAATGGAGCTCATGTTTCATGTAAGTTATTAAGCAAAGGATTAGAAAAGTTTTAACTTTTTTTCCCTACAAATCTGCGCTAGATATTCAGACAATTGCATATCTTTCAGAATTGAGACAATAATTTATCTCAATGACTTGATTAAATTTCAAAATCAGATAATTGTTCTTTAGAAAAAAGGAAAACATCCAACTGATACATTTAATTTATAACAGACCTTAAAATGGATCATACAGGTCATTAATTTTATATTGCAAAAGGCCTAGATAATAGATTAAATGCTCAGTTGCATATATTGCACAAGAAAATTAACAAGTCACATCCGGCTGCCTTTACTTCATCATCATTTCTTTGGAAACAACTCTTCAGTGATTTGGCATTCTTTTTCAAGGTAAACTGTGCTGTACAATGATTTGATGATTCTATTTCTAGACTGCAGACTATACAATATTTCCATCAAGGAAAGAATCTAAAAAGTTATTGTGCTGGACTCCACATGACTATTACTGCCTGTGACTGTGTAGTGTGACTTAGTGAAAGACCAGGTACATTTTATGTGTAGGGCAGAAGATGTGTTAGGAACTCACATACTTTTACTTCTGCCCTTGCACACTGAAGCAGAGTAACTCATGCTCTTATTGAAAAGGATCTGAAGAGAGCACTTGGAAAAAGGTCTTAGCGATGGAACCATCCCTAGGCTATGACATTTCTCCAGATTTCTCATCTTCTAAGATTTCTACAACCTTCATTATCTCCTTCACATAGATGCAAGAGATGCTGAATGTAAGCCTAGACTGTTCCAGGCCTTCACTTCTCTGCCAAACCCTTGCTACAGGACATGGTGAATCTCTGCTTGTTCTTTTGGCCTCATATAATTTCCACTTGTATTTCATTCTTGGACCATTAAAGGAAAAAATAAATTGTAAAAAGAAGAAGAAGAACAAACTTGCAGAAAAGTGTTCAAAAATCTAAAATGGCAAATAAATACACTCCATATCTAAATTAATAACTTTTCCCAGGGCAGGGGATTTGAGGGGTTTTTCTGTGGAGCTTTTTGGGGTGCTGTTTTTGTTATTGTGGTTGGTTTGTTGGGTTTGGCTTTTTGTTCTTTTATCTGTAAAGCGTATGTTAGCATTCCCATGGAAGCAAAACAGATTCCCTAATTTAAGAGACTGTAGCTCTACTCAGCAGTAAGCTTGAATGGCATCTTGCAGCAATAGAGAGAGGAAAAAACTGGTCTTGGATTGCCAAATATTTAAATGGAAGTTAAAGTGCTGTTGGCAGGATGGTGGAGTTCTGACAGAAATTGTAAAGATGCTATTGGCTTGTGTTTTAGTGAATAGTTCTTGTATATTCAATTTTAAGTCTGTAGTTCCATCACTACAAAATATACAATGCCTGTTCTGAAGGTTAAACATGAAAACACAAATTAATGTGGTGAGATTTTTTTTTCATTTTTCTACACTAGATTTGCTATATGTGATCTTGGCAAATCATTCAATACTTCAGTGCTCTGTTGGTACAATGAAAATAAATAATAACAGTTATTGGACATGGCAGTTTTGTGGCTAAATCCATCAGTCTTCAAAAACAACTTTAATAAATGGTGATGATGAAACCTATAGAAAATCTTATAAATAGTTATTTCAAAATTCAAAGCCATCTAATCTAAATCCACAAATGCTAAGTAAAAAATATTACAGTACAAATACCAGAAGAGATGGGAGCGAGAAAAAGCACATGACATGATTTTAAATCATGAAATGCACATGAGATTTTATATTGAGTTTGTAGAATGATGGCTATTATTCTTCAAATGCCATTTGGCTGGATAAATATAAACAGCAGGAACAGCTATCGTTCAATGAATTTCCTACTAATACCTTGGCAGGTGGTATGAAAATCCCAAAGTGAATAAGAGCAAAGATGCCTTGCTGCTGATAAAAAGAGCAAGTTGAGGGAGATGTGCATCTCGGAATCAAAAACATGTTTTAGGATTCCTGGGAAAAATGAAGACTGGAGAAATTTGCCTTGGCAAACAAAGATAAGTGATCTACCATGTCAGTTAACAAGTTAAGGAAATACAGCCCACAATTGCAAAGGGATGTGCAATGAGAGCAGAACATGTTTTACATTCAGCATCTCATGTTTAATGAAGCCATTATTTTGAGTTGTATCTTAGTGTTTTCTGCTGGGATTTATAGTGCCTCAAGAATGGTCAGAGGATACTCTGTCAAGCTGCAAGTTAAACTGTTGTTGCCACAGTACAGCTGTAAACATACAGGAAATTGCCATAGGGCCAAAAGAACTTAGCCTGCACTTATCTTTATCATCATTATTCAATTTTTTCTCCTTTCTCCTTCAGAAAAGCATGTTTATAGGAGTGTGGAAACAACTGCACCTTTGAAGAAATGCTACAGACCAGAAGGATCCCACTTTGCCTTCCTGACCTGTCCTCCCCCTATCCTGTGATGCCTGGCTAAAACAGGTGTACAGTAACGAAAAAGGAAGTATTGCTCCTGAATGCCTAGAAGGCACAGATCGAGACAAAAGGTCTTTTCATTCCTCAGATACTTTTTATAAGGCAGCCATTGATAAGAGCAGTCACCTGGCAGAGAGATACAGGTTGGGATCCTTCCCAGTTCACCTATCCTATATAATTTAGGGGTTTTAACATTTCTTAAACTGCAACACAGTTCCTCCTTTCTGTGATTTTCAAGAGTAAAGAATCGGAGGAAGTTGGCGGTTATTTTAATAATTAATTTTTTAATACTGAAAAAGAAACTGAATTACAATAGCAAGTGCAGCATTTTCCACAAAAGAGACAGTGATTCCCTATAGAGCTTCTGAATATATCTTTTCCTATCTTACCCTCTAGCTCCCTACAGATTTAAATTACAAAGCAGAATATTTGTCCTCAAAGTAACCTAGTTATTTAATCCACATGGATGTTTTGATCTCTTTCCTCTAGACTTCCAGACTGAATAGCCCCACAGAATTAATGCGGCTGCTAAAATGTATAGAATAAACTGAATCAGGCCTTTCATTCCTGCCCAGCAAACATCCTCATAGCTCTCACAGTCAAACCATGGACTCTGCTCCTCTTGCTCCTCTTTCGCACATTTCAAGAGTCTAAAACATTCTGAAACCAAATGCACTTCCTTTACCCTTAGAATTAAGTAAATTACGTTATCATATATTAAAAATAGATAATAAAGATGAAAACATCAGCAATGAAACAGGCAATCAGAACCTTTCACTCTCCAAATGCTTTCAAACAGTATAAAGAACAACTTCGGCCAATGAAGTACTTTTTCAGTACCAAGGTAAACATCATTCCCATTCATTCATTCTCTTCCTGGGAGCACAGAAGCCATGCTCACTGCCCGTGGGAAAGTGGTATCAAGCTATACTGTGACCAGAGATCCCACAGTGCAATACTTCACATAGACTAAGGGTTATTGAGCACAGTACAAAATTAGAGGGAGGGCTTTGTGGGCTAAAGACTCATTTCAAATTGGCCTGAACTGCCCTTATAGGAGTAAACCGTAGCTGTGTTGAAGTATGAGGACAGAATTTTATCTCTTTTTTTTCCCCCTTAGTTATATTCTAGATACAAAAGGTCTTATAAACATTTCAGCAACACCTACCAGCATGTTCTAGCACAAGTCACTGTAGTGAAGACTTTACACATGGACTTCTCAAGCACACACTTCAGTCACGGTTTTAAGGGCTATGCCAAACTGAGACTTGCAGGGGTAGCAACTATTTTTCTTTTTATAATGAATTAACATATTTTCTCTCTTTGCCTTCTCCTACTTTATGGCAAATGTCAAAATGGACTTGAATTCTACTTAAAGTCTAAAAAAACTCCCTAGATCTCCAAACAATAGGTTATTGGAAAAAGAGGGCCAACTTTTTGGCTCTGCAGTTGTACCAGCATCAGTCTCAGATTCTCAGATAATTAGAGAGATAAAGTTAAAACTGCAACGGATTTATGATCAATAAAACATAATTATGGCCATGCAAAATGTAACCAAAGACTGGACAATCTGCCTGGCCACAGAGTTTTTAAATGACAGTAGGAATGCTGGCTTGGTATTCACCCTCACTAAGCCATGCCATAAAAGAGCAGAATAGGGATAAAATAACGAAATTCAAATACAAGCATCAGAGGGTCAAAGCTTAAGCTAAATAAACTGTTTTTATTTTATAGCCTACACTAACTACAGCAAACTTTTGCAGTTAGACATAAATTCCTATCATTAACACCTCACCTTCAGTTTATTATCTATACATGCCTAGGGATAAAAATGTGATTCATTAACATCTCCGTGTCATCCCTTGAAGCTAACAGCATCTTTTTTTTTGTAAAGAGTAGGACAATAAACTATAAATTTGCATTCAAGAATCAGCATGTAATAAGTGTTTATACTTAAATTGATGTGAGCCATGTGTGCTTATTGCTTCTCAAGCTCAGGCCACATTTGTGTTCCTTGGAGACAGATCGCAAAATCTAAGCGAATATTTGGTTCATGCATCTCCTAAATATGTCTTGCACATCATTTTAAAAATAAATAAATAAATACACCCCCAAAGGCCAGCTCTTCAAAGGCATGCAACATGCAACACAGGAGAGATTAATACCTTCTGCTCTTACCCACTATAACAATACAAGGAGGTGGCAGTCAGTCTTTTCTGCCTCCTGAAAGATCCTTTTCTCCACAAATCATTTTATGATTTGCACAAAGCTGCAAAACTTATTGCCACTTTTGCAAATGTCTGCTCATCTGTAGGACACCATTTGTAAAGATTAATAAAGTTAAGCAAACTTTTAGCACAGTTCCAAATAATGGAAGTTTTCCATAACTGGAGTCTAGACATGCAACCCCAAATATTTCAAGGCCTAAAGTCTGCTTGGGGTTTGGTTTGTTACTTTTTTTGGTGGGTCCTTTCTCCACTCCTCACCTCTCCAGTCCTATGAGCCAAGATGGTTTTTTTGTTCTTGTTGCTTTCTTGTCTTGCTGAAAAGCACTAGTCTGCTAATCTATCAATTCTGTTTTCAGCCAGACACTTACTCTACAACTTAATTTATATCATCAGAGGCCAGAGGCACTGTATTGCACATGGACTCTATAAATATATGTGTTACATGTGTCAGTAATCTTTCTCCTTAAAAGCTCATGAAGATACAGTCCCTGTAAAGGCTGCCATCATATTTATGCAGCAAAATAATAATAATCTACAACTTGCTATGATCATTTTCTTTGAAGGATAAACTTTTTGAACAACCAAAGCATTTTAGTCAGCAGTGCTGCAAATATTGCTTTGGAATTCTTTCTTCTGACTAGTAATTTCTGAATCTGGATTGTTATTCTTAAAGTTTAATTACAGAAAAAATAATTTTACAGTTTGTGGAACACCATCATTCTCTTATCACCACAACTCAATGACAAAACCAAAAAGATTTGGACATAGTCTTTCCAAATTGCAAAAGTGCCAACTGGCAGAAATTTGACCCAGTATTTGTCTATGCTTCAGACATGCTTGTGTTTAGGAAAGAAACTTATCATACTGGACTATAAAATGTGGCAGTTTGGGATCTGTTATATAAACAGCTGAGAGACAAATCCCTCTCCTTATGCAAGCCTCAGCAAGGAAAGGTACATCAGTAATGGGAGAATTTACAGTAGTCTCAAACTAAGCTGTGTTGTCTCTGCACTAATCAGAGCCCTCAGACAACTCTAATCTGGATTTTGTTCCAGACAGACAGGTTACTTGATCACAAATCTGACTGTCGTTTAAAATCTGAGATTAGGAAATTCAAGGATAAGAATGCAGAGAGAAATTACACCTCTGAATTTGGTGAAGCAAAGGGAATTGCAAAAGATCACTGGGCTATTGCAGAAAAATTCAACTCTGAGACATGAATGACAAATCTTTAATTTTAGGAGGGTTGTCACTTTTTCAAAACCACCTTCTTATTTCTAAAATTAGGATATTACCTTACTTGTACAAAGTGTTCCAAGAATAAGAATATTAATGAATATAAAGCATATATCTATGATGATTATGGGAACAATCAAGAAAGCTGTTAAGGTAAAAAGCAGTGGAGAAGTAGAGCATACAAATTGCCTGCTCACAGGTGAAGGAAATCAAAGGTCTGAGGTTGAACATCAGAGTACCTAAACAAAGTTAGGAACACAAGCTTGCAGTAGAACACAATGGAATGGCAGACCTGCCAATCCTCAGGCATCTCAGCTGAGCCAGAGTATAAACCCACCTCCTTTTAAACACTTGACTGCTTTTCAGGATGTATATGTGGTGAACTCAAGAGGCTGACAAAAGATAATGGTAGTGCCTTTCCTCTATTCAAATGAACAAGTGTACTATATGAAGAAAAATTTTGCATGTCATTTCTGCTATTCTAGAAAATGGCTCTGAATTGAAACAAAACCAGTGTTACCAACTCTGCAATCATTTTCCATATAGTTGTGCATGACACAAAACAGGGGCTGAATAAGTATATTAGGTAAAAAATAAACAGAAAAATAGGCTAATCAAAACCAGATAAAGACCAGCAAGCTTTCAAAAAAAGCATGCTAAAATTAAAAAGTTTTTGCTACTGTAGAAACTCAATCTATTGTCAATGCCCTTGTTACCCTCTTTGGCACATTATACTTGGGTCTGAGGCTAATTTACCACATGTCTGAAGATTGTGAAAGGGAAGCACATTACTCATGGCCTGTGGTGCATGGGGGCATGTGGAACAGACATTCATGACACAACTGCTCCTCATCTCAGGGAAATACTTGCTGATGTAGGTAGTCCCTTCTTAGTTATGCTGTGCTAAGCAAGAAATTGTTAGAACAACTTACTACTACTATTATTTCATTTGTGCATTGGAAAGATAGAAATGTCTCCAGCAGCTTGCAGAGAAGGTTTGGGAAGGATAAATGCATTAACATTAGCAAAACTGGAAGATATTATGATTTTGCTTAGCGTGGTGCTTTATAGGGGAAAAAACACTTTGGTTTTCCATAGCTGATTGCAACCATGAAAAACTGTGTATTTCCACAGTCTACAACTATATGTTTCAATTATTAAGTCTTGCATAATTTGCATAATAAACTAAAAACATTGCATTATACAGATGTTATTAATAAAAACTTTTTAAAAAGAAAATGAATAACAGATGTAATAAAAAGTAGAAGGACACCAGAACTAATGATAATCTATAATGGTGATTCATGTTAACCATTTTGAGACCACAACTTAGATCAGTATATATAAGTTTAAATAGGAATGAGTAATAAATTGTGTTGATATGAAGGCCAGGTCTCTGCAATACACCAAATGCTAAACTTCTAGTCCATAAATGTCTTTACTGCAAATAAAACATAAATCTGTTATTTTTACAGCAGCTGCAATCTGGAAATTTTGCTCTCTTTTAATTTTGTTGCCTGACGTATATCTTATTAACCTAAAAGCCACCTGCAAGAAAAATATTCTATAAAGTTAAAAACCCAAAACCCTAGTTGGATGATCAAGTTGACTGTTTTTTTCAGCCATCCTCTTCTCTCCTGTCATCACATTAAAGTAAGGTTTCTACAAGATAAAATGGCCTCCTCTTACAGGGCTTATATAGCCAAATTTTCAAGAGTGGTAAGTCTCAATTAAAGATGACTAGAAAATTAATTTTCCATTCTGAACAAAATTTTGATCTTATTCAGATTAAAAGTGTATAGCCAATATTTGCTGCAAGATATTAAATGAAAAATATACATATGTACACACACATAAACTTCAAAACAAAGTGCTTTTGAATTGTTTATACATAATATAATAATTCTAATCTAAAAGTCCAAATGAAAAATTTGAAATGAGACATTTTACCATTGAATCAAGAAACTCAAAATTATTTGTTTCAATAATTCAATTGAAATTCAATTCAATTGCCAATTTCAACTAGCTCTTTCTTTGCACATTTTTTGACTATGCCTATATAACATCTGTTAGTTCTCAACAGAATTCAGGTATTCTACTTTTCCAGAGTGTTTATGCTCTTCTAAGAGGATTTATAATGCTCATAGGTTTTGAAATATAATTTTATTTTCCACTCCTCTACCTCTTCTAAAATGTAGTCTTTTCTGGTTCCCTCTTTTTGAAATCTCACTTGACTAACAAGAGCAGGTCTGATTCATCTGACCTAGAGCATAGCCACATCAACTACTGAAACAATGCAGGTGAGGAGGAAGTAATCTCTGAAGCAGGCAGGAAGGGCAAGGAGGAGATGAAGGATGGGGAAGAAGAGGATAGGCCCAGAAATTCTGAAACCTGTACTGTCAAAAAGTTCCTTACAGAAAATCTTGGGTTTATGTCCCTGGGTATCTGAGGTTGAACTGTAAATATGTACTATTAGGCTTGCAAATTCAACAAGAGTGATACAAACCCACAGTAAAGCAGAAACAGGCAGCTGGAGAATATCATGGAGCAACTATCGTAATAAAGACTCACGCTGGCTCACAGTTTTCTGTGGAGGCCAAGATAGCATTTTCCAATGGATTTTAAGTTCGTTGCTGAATTACAGAAGTAGAATCTGAATAGTGATGAACATCCTTTAACACTTCACCCTTCGGAAAACACTGAATTTACAATGGATGACACTTGCCTTTTACAGTCAGCCTAGTAGCAATTCTTGTGAAAAGAAAAACTGCAATTTTATCAGCACAGATGCAGTTTGCACATTATGACCAAAGAGGGAAAAAAAAAGGTAACGCTTGAATAGAAGTAAAAATTAAATACAACCCAAAGTGCTTATTACTGGATAACCACTGTATCCTATTCTGCTACTAAATGTAGCTGAAACTTCTGAGGGAATCTGCCCTATGACAGCAGTTAAGGAAAGCTGCAGTAAATACTATAAATGGCATTTCATCTCTGTAACATAAACAGCCCTTTGACACAGTTCAATTACATCTATAAAGCAAAGGACCCAAGATCCTAGCATCAACTGTGACACAACATATCATTGAAATATTGCCAGAGACAGATAAAATGGAAAGGTTTATATATTCCCTTTATGGAATTCTCCCTATTCAAGTCAAGAATTTTTCACTCAGTAAAACAATATGAGATAAGTGATGTCTGCCTAAAAACCAAAAAAGTCACTATAAGACTATCTTAAAGAAAATAAAGTATTTGCTTATAATGGAACCTAGACAATGTTCATATTAAAAGGTAAAAGTTCTAAACAAGTAAGAACAAAATCTGATTTTAAAAGTGTTATTTCATAAAAATGATAACTAAAGCAGCATTTTAAATGTCTTTACCTTGTCTTCAGCCACAGAAAATGTATGTTAAAATCACATTAAAGCCACATATATCATGGAGAAATGAGACAGAGGCCTCAAGCTAAGAAAGTACCAGAATTCATACTTGCGTTTTATCTAGCTGCAGAATTCAAGGTGAACCTCTGTGTACTTAAAGCTATCCACACAGAATGATTCCAGATAGCTGGTGAGACCTTGAAAGGTCACCTTGTCCAGCCATTTGCTCCAAGGCAGGAACAGCTGCCTTTTTGGATATAATGACATTTTGGACATATGTTTATCTAACCTGTTTCAATGATGAAGACCACTCATAGAAAATCTGCTCCCCTAGCTTTATCATTTAGAACTCCGCCTTGCTGCTACTTCTGTCATTAGTTCTTGCTGAGGACAAGTTATCCCTTCCCTCGTGGAAGTCTCTTACACACTTTAAGTTGTTACCATGTCATCTCAGTTTTATTCTCTATAGCAGTGTTCTTTCCTTCACATAGCAGTCCTCTATTAGTACACATATTTCTTAAATGCAGTGCTTGAAACTGAAGGTAATATTCCTTTTGGGATCTTACCACTGTCGAGTAGAGCACATGCATCATTCTTGTGATATCTTGTCTTGTATCTATCTTCATATTAATCCTTACATTCCCGTCGTGATGTTTGCTACTTCTGAAATTGTGTATTCAACTCAAGTACCAGGCCTGACACTGGAGATGGCCTCAAAACCTTCTCCATTTGCCTGTTTAAGAAGGCCAGGCAAATCCACCTTGAAAACAGACGCCAATGCACTCACTGCCTTTTGGTTGAGGAATATGAACATGTTCTCTCTAGAATTTATAGATACTTAGCACAACTGATTGCTCAATGTTGACAGCAAGGAGTTCTAACTGCAGCTATGTTTATTGGTTGGCTGAAAAACAAGAAAAGAGGAGAAAGCAGAGGAACTGTTCCATGATGAAGACACAGCACCCAGCACTCACAAATATTACTTCAGGGCAACGTTTTATGCTCATTTTCAGGAAGCCACAAACAAAACCAAACCCCATTTACACTTAGCATGGCCTTTCTCTATACTTATCCATAGAAAGAAAACTCACAGGTTCTTCAGTTTCTGCTGTGACTAAGTGATTCTCCAATTTATTAAGTATGACATCTGCCAATTGCACTGCATTAATGCTCCCAAGTTCAATCCTCATCAAACCTAATAGTTGGGTATAATTCCACACTGCTGGCAAGCTTGCAGTATTTCCTTGTACTGGATTATAAATGCTCCCATCAAATTAACTTTTTTTCCTCCTCTGTAGACAGCCTCCAACAGAGGCTTACCTTAAGCACTGCTGCCTCAAATTCCCATGGTATTCGTTTTTCTTAGGAAGCATGAACCACACTGAGGATTCAAAATACCAGTGACCCCAGCTGTGTTCTCAGTCTAAGAGACTGCAGCCTTGGTAAGTTTTGAAACTGGTACTGCTAAAGAGCTTTCCTTTTTTCCAGTGCTTTCAAGCAGAACTGCTCAGTACTTCAGACAGTGCAATGAAACCACAGTGACTTTATAAAAACAGGGTCAAATGATGCTTTTATTTTTATTTCTTTTAATAAGATTTTTTTTATCTTCTTTGTAGAAAAAACAAGTAGGTTCAACAGAGCATGTTTCTTGTGTGATAGTTGTCTTTGGCACAATTCAAAGCAAAGCAACTTTCCAGGCATTGCAGCACAGTAGTCCCGCAGGAAACACAAGTTTCAGGTCCAAACCTCTGTCTCCTGAGGTCTGTGCAGGTGTAGGGACCTGCAGCATTGCTCAACCAAAAACATGTCAAAAATGACAAATGTTAAGGTCTGTGACTATTTTCCTTAGGGGGTTTCTCTTATCTCCTGACATTATGAATTTCCTTGTCTGCCTCCTTCATAGTCTTGGGATTCTTTTCCTGGAAGGGAAATAGCCCTTCTGAACTGAATTTTTTTAGAGGAAATTGGTAGTTAGCAAGGCAGTAGAAGTTGTCAAAAAAAATTGCTCTAAAAGGTCTGTATGCATTGCTAATAAATTGTTGACAAGAAAAAAAGAACTTTTCAGATTATAAAGACCATTTACTACATTAGCTTACAGAGTAGAAAGCTAGTTCCCCTGTTATTTATCATCAATTCCAAATTAAGTGTCAACCAAACCTAGAATCTGAGTCAAGTATTTACTGGGTTTTAAGTGGCTGCATGACGATGTAAACTCTGAAGAGGAATATTTACAGCCAAACAAAAACACTGCTTTCCCCAAGGGATATTTAAACCTTGAATGAACTATGAGTATTGATCTTACTCCAAATCTGTGGAAATGAGTTTCTGTAAAACTGAATTAAAGACCTAAGTCAACCTTATTATAGTCTTAATTTACCCATTATTTACTAGCAGTATTCCAAACCACTATTTCAGAAGAAATGACAAAAAGCATTAAAAAAAACAAAACCAAAAAACAAACGAAACAAAACAAAACATCCCTAAACTAAAAACAAAACCACCAACCAACCAACCAACAAAAAAAAAAAAAAAAACACCAGGAAGAAAGTTAAAAAAAAATTACTTCTTTGGAGGGAATCTTTAAAATATATATAATATGTAAATGAGATTTGCTCTCAAATGTCACTAGGACATTTGTCACTAACCTAATTGTCCCTGTTTGCATATCATGCACAGAAAACCCCACAATCTGAATGCAAACAGAAAACACAAATCTGATATACATGTTAGCTAATTCTGTATTCCTTTTGATACTTCTAAGATAAAAGCAGAAGGTTCTAATGTGTAATGATGAAAGTTTGATTCAGTTGTGGTTTGTTTGGTGTTTTGGTTTTTGGTGTTTTTTTTGTTTTTAAACATAGTAAAGCTCAGGAAATATACAAAACATTACTACGTCAGCAGTAGATAAATGCCAGATAAACACTCCCTAATAGCAATTTATGCCATAAAAATAATTCTACCCCCCTTCGAATGCTGATGCCTGGAGACAGCAGCTGTCCAATGAATATAAATTATATCAGGGTTCTGGAACATGCTTTGACAGAATAAAAACTACAGTAACAGCCTCCCAATTCTGAGTGATGATATTTGCAAAAGAACATAACACTTTCAAGACTTCTTGTGGCAACATTTCAACAGGGAGCCTTTACTTATATAACTGTAAGCCTTAATTGTTCTCTGAGCTTCCAGGAGACTGTCTGCTTCACTTCACTAAATTCATGTCATACTGAGTTTCGCTACTGTAAAACACACACGGATACAAACCTTGTGTCTAAGAACTTCTATCCTGGATTTATAGCATTTTTTACAGCAAAAGCGAAATTATGCCCGGGCCAAGGGGAGAACGGAGGGATGGATAGATGGATCCTAGAGAGGAGCCTCACCTGGCGCAGCCGCCGCTGCGCCCTCTGGCGGGGGCAGCACCGCTGCGTCCAGTGCAGCCTCGCATCCCGGCCACAAAAATTTGGTTTTTAAAATCCCCTAGAGAGAGCCAGAAAATTTCAGCATGGCTAGAAAATTATTTCCCTTGAATTGGTCCAATATGAATTTACCCAGCAAGGTAACTCTGAGAAGCTGGCAAAAAAGACCTTTGCATTTTTTTCAATCTCTGTTGATATCAGAGCATACGCTGTTGGAAGCATCCTCTGAAATTCCCCCGGCTCCAGCTCTGCCAGAGCTTACTAAATGTTTCCATATCTTGATACTGTTGTTCCATGTACGTTGAATAAGGTGTTTTGTTACTGAGTATTCTAAGGAGATGTCAAAACAGCTTCCCATTAAGAATTTCTAGTTACTTCAAACATCTATTCTTTAATTCTTTAAAGGTTATGTCTGAGCCGACCTAAAGGGATACAGTAGGTGCTAAATACTGTCAAACTTCGAAGCATCACTTTTCATTTTGACTCAAGAAGTTGAATTTCGGGCTTTACATAATTATCCTCTTCTCACTGATTAGACACAATTTCTCGCTGCATTTCTTTTTCCAAAGATCAGCAGTATTACAAACAAATAAAAACAGGAAATAAAACTCTGATTCTGTAACTGACATTTAATTTTTACTGTCACAATAAAGATTTTTTAAGCATAAGGAACAGAAAAAATGTCAAAATTATAAACACCTAGCTGTCAAAACTGACATCAGATTGCCTATCTTACTAAAACAAGAAAACAATTCCTTGGCTTATTTTATTCACACTGTATTAATTACCAAAATAGTACTTGCCTGATTAAAAACTCATACTTTATATCCCATTCAGGAAGATATAAGACATTATTAAATGATTTACGGATAAGCAATCCATTGGTATACCTTCTATTTAGCACCTCCTGGTGCAGACATCGATGACTACTACAACTTAATAGTCTAAATCAGTGATGTGTGGTGTTTATTTGCCCACTGATAAACTGTATATGATTTAGTCAGCACTAACATCTTACTGTGTGGATACAATGGCTGGAAGATAATAAAGTTTGTGAGCTAAGTTCACAACATAGTAATTCCCTTATTCCAATCTCACCACCACCCTTTATCCCCTTATAACTAATGTTAGCAAATATCAACATTTGTTGGCTACAGCCGAGGTTTGCAGCAGTACATGAAAAGTCTCCTCCTGGCTTTTCTCTTTGGCCCCAAGTGACACATGAGCCCTGGGAACCTGCTGAGCTACCCTGTCATTTAACAATTCCAAAACTCAGTGGTAGGCCCCACCTATGAAAATCCTGCTCTGTCTAGCACATAATCTCACTGGACATTAAAAAAAAAATAAAAAACCCCAAACTACCACTACCCAGACTCTTGTTCGCGTCAGTTACACTGACCACAAAACTTTTCACATTTACATCAAACCTTTAAGAAAAGGAAGAATAGGCAGTTCTGTTCACCAGGGAAGCCAGTGAGCGTGTTTCATCTGATAATAATCTGGTCAGTGTTTCGAATATACAAGCACAGCTTTAGAAAATACCTGTAAAGCAGAAGCTGCTACAGCTAGGTCCTCTGAGACACAAACCCCACGACTTTTCTCACTATCCACAAACATGTCAAGCTTCCTGTAGCAGCTTTCCCCTCCACAGAGCAGGAATTCAGAGTACAGAAGGCTTTAGTGATCAAAAGAGAACCCCATGCTGTGGGAAACAGTGGCCCAAGAGAAAGCACTACAGGTGCTCTGCGTCACGCATTAACAGGTGTCTCTGAGGAGGACTGACAAGAGGAGCCCAGTACTTCACAAGAAAACTTAGTCAACAGAGCAAGCCTCTCGCTCCTAACGATCAGGTCCTATAGCCCCGGGTGGGCTTCTTTCATTATCTTGCTCCTTCTCTCAATACCCGGTTTCCAGGAAAGGCTGCAAGCTACTGACTTCCGCGGGGGAGGAGAGTGCCTGCTAGCTCTCCCAGGCAGGATCTGCAGGGAAACTTTGCCTGCCCTCCAAGGCTCGCTGCCGGGAGAGCAGCGGGGCCCCGCCGCGGGAGGTAGGTGGGGGAGGCTGTCGGGGCTGTCTCCGTCCCTCCCTTCCCGGAGCTTCAGTGAGCCCCTCGCGTCTCGTACGCGGCCGAGAAAGAGGCTGCGGGGACCTCGCGAAGGGGCTGGGGAGGGGAACAGCACCGGCTCCCGGGGATCGCGGGCCAGATTCATTAAACGAGGAGAGTCCTGAATTCCCATTACAATAAAAATGAAGTCATGGAGAGCTCTTTCTGGAGAAGCCGCGGGCAGGGAATGGTGAGAAGCCGAGACCCCAGGCCTCCCTCGGAAGGGGGGGAGTCAGCCCCGGAACGGCGTTTGCCCTCTCCGGGTGGGCGGCCCGTGGAGCTGCCAGCGGAGCCCACACCGCGAGGTGCTGCGGAGAGTCAGCCCTACCCCCCGACCCTGGCCCGGCCGCGCTGCCCCCGCCGGCCCCGCTCGGCAGGTACCGGCCTCGCTTACCGCGACTCTGCCTCGGCGTCTCCCCGCCGGCGAGCTGGCAGCGCTCGCTCAGACACTGGAAAAGTAATAGAAATCCAGCGGCTAGTTTGCTCCTCCGCAGCCTCGCCATAGCACGGAGCCCGCCGACACAACTCTCCGGGTGCGGGGTACGCGCCGCTCCTTGTCGGTGGTGGGGAAGTCCGGAGGGCGGCGGAGAGCAGCCCTAGCAGGCGCCGAGCCACCCTGTCCCCGGAGCAGCGGTCATGCAGTGGGGCGGCAGAGAGGAACCGCCGGGGCTGGAGGCGCTGGACCGGGGCTGGGGGGCGGTGGAAAGGGGGGGCTCCGTCCCTCTAACTTGCACCGCCGCGCCGCTCTCAGTCCAGCGGCATCACCACTAGGGAAAACAAGCCCAGCCTCACTGCGAAGTGCCAAACTCTTCCCTCTTCGCAGCCTGCTGATAGATTTTAGGAGAGCCACTGAGATCCTCCCTTCCTGGCTTACCCCCACCCAGCTCCCTTCCCCCGCAGGGTGAGGCAGGGTGCCTGACGGCCGGAGCCTCTCCTCGGTATACTACTACGGAAAAAAACCCTCCGGGCGAAACGAGAGGAGGAAACGTTCCAGCCGGAGCCAGCGGACCGGCCCTGAGCCCGTGGTGGGGAGCAGGACCCGGATACGCCGCGGGAGAAGATGCGCCGGCGGCGGGGAGGCAGGCGGGGGCGGACGAACAAGTTCTCCTTCTCTTTCGGGGCGGTTTATCGCGGTCGGAGGTGCCGGTGCGGGGCCGAGGGCAGCCGCGTGGGGCGAGCGCTCCCCCGGCCCGCTCCGTGCTCCCCGCCGCCGAGCGCTCCCGCCGCCGCGCAAGTGCGGGCAGGGGGCTCGCCTGGAGCCGGGACCCGGCCGCCGCCTCGCTCTGTCCCCCGCCCCCTCCGCAGAGCGCGGTGGGGCGCAGGCGCCGGGGTTTCGCCGTCTCTCTCGGAGAGCTGCGGGGGCTGCTGCGCGGGTTGCGCTGGCCGCGCTCCGCACGGAGGTCCCGGGAGGCGCTGCCTGCCCAGGCACCTGGCACAGCGCGGCTCCCCCAGCCTCCAGTGCACGGCGAAGGCTGGAGCCAGCGGGGCTGCCCAGCGTGTGCGGGGGAGGAGGGCGGGCGGCACGGAGAGCCCCGGAGCCCCGCGGGATGGAGAAAGCCCGGCCCAACGCCGCCTGCTCGTCCAAAAGTTGCTAGGTAGACGTGCGTCGGTTTCGCGGAGAACAACTGCAATAACACACCAAAACCCCAAGCCCTTCTCTGTTCCCCCTCTTTCCCCATATTTTCCCTGTGCTTTGAGGGAAATGCAGCCTCCTTGCACATCACACCCCCACTCCCCTCCGCCTTTAATTTTCTTTTTGTGTTCGCAAACTGAAGAGTTATGTGCACTCTTCACATCAAAAGTGCGATGACGAGGGGTTCTCCCCTGAAAAAAAATACCTGCATGCTTAATTAAACGCACCGTGAATAATCCCATCCCCCACATTAATCTGTGAACAACGGTGCGGAGGCAGAAGCGAGCAGAGGGCACATCAGTCAAACCCAGACAAGCGAAAGGGGCACCAGGGACAGGGTGGCAGCTTTTTACCAGTTCAGCAAACTCTGGCGGTGGTAATCAGCTGAGCAACATGTAGAGAACCATGAATGCACCAGCTTCCCAGCACTTGCTACAAAATAATTAAATTAATTAGGACGACAATTAAATTAATCAAATAAATAGGTCTACAGAATGTCAAACATAGCAGATAACTAATACTTAATCACAAAAGAACAACCATTAACGAGACTGTTGTCTTTAATTTACCTCTGTTCCTGAGATTAAGAATTCATCAGCTCCTTTATAATTGTCTTGCTCTTTAATCATTGGTGTACTTATGTGTAAATCAAAGTATAACACCTGTGGGTTTAAGAAGTATATTTGAAGTATAAGCAGAAATTTGCAAAATCTTTTCAATGTATATTCAGATAGGACACTGGATGATATTACCAATAAGGTTTATACTTCTCAGTTTATAGTGGGCCCTTTTAGTCCAACCTTTTTACACATACCCCAAAACAAAACAAAAAGCAGTCCAAGTATTGCTTAAAATAACCACAGAACATATTTTCTAAGAGTAGACAGTGCTGAAGATTGTACGCAGCAGGAATTAAATCTGTGGGAACACAGGGAGTGTTATTACTTTGTATACCAGGTGATCTGGATTATGCCACAGGTTTTTGTACAGATTTGATCAGATTATTATTGAAACTGTTGCCCTTTCTTAAACAAAATTGGAGATGAAGGCTTCTTCATGCTATTGGAATACCATTTTTTCCTTGACAATTGGTCAGCTTGCCCAGTTTACTCAAAGTTTTGTTGAAGTTCCTGAGCAGGCTATTGAACTTCTAGCCTTTACTGGAAGAGATAGAGAGGTGGTCTTAAAGAAGGACTGCCTCTTTCTCTGCCTTTTTTCAACAATACTGTTAGATGACAATGAGAATGCTAAGATCTGGAAAACCTTCAAAATCTGTTTCGTCTGCTTTTGTCATTTTAAAAATTATAATAAAGATTAGATTATTGTAAAGTTATAATAAATCCTAAAATCTTAAAGTTATAATAAATCTTAAAATACAAAAGACTTGAATGATTTGAGAAAAAAATTTTACATGATGCTAAAATAAATAATAATGCTTCAAGCCTCTTATCTGTAGTATAGAAAAGCATAAAAGAGGGCAAGTCAAATGCTCCTTCATTTGCTCTCTACTTCTCAGTCTTAGAGAGTATGATAGTTTCAGATTTGTACTCTTCATACTTGTACTACAAAAACTTTGCATGCTGAAGAAAGGAAAGGATTGGCAATAGACAACTGAAGCATGCAGTTGCAAATAAAAGTACCAGCAACATACTAGGTCTCACAGTCCTAATTTGCATTGCTCTGGTCAGCTGTGGGACAGTTCTGTGGTGTGCCCTCTCCAAGGTTAGCACACAGTCACTGCGTTCACTACCTCTCGTGCTTCCCAGAAAAAATCCAACTGTGCCCTCCGAGGAAGGCTGTATGCATTGTGCCATGTATTATAAAACATAATCAGGGCATAGCTGTATCTTAGTATAATTGTGTGTAAAAGCACAGGCAAAACTTTTTATTGCTCTGAGAAAAAGCCTGAAATGAAAGCTAATAATGACTCTTACACAGTGATTAATTACAACCTGTCATTGCTGGAAAAGCATTCACAACAGAGAACTATATGTATTCATTGTTACTTCTAAAGCGCAAGTGAAATTGAAAGAATAACTTCTTGGAGGCTTTCTGAGGTGATGAGCTGTTTTTACTCAGAACACAGTGCCTGTGATAAATTTTCATTACTCTTAGGTGCTTTTATCTTAGCCATGCTTGCACATTATCTCACCTCTCTTAGGTATATATCTTGCAGTGGCATAAACAGCAGTGGTTCCATAGAAATCAATGAGACCACTTCCATTTTCACCAGTCAAGAATATGGCCTTATAATTTCTCTTCCTGTGTAGCTCCAGCATCCCTGATTATAACATCAATCACTCAGGAAAGAAGGGTGGGAAGATTCTCCCTGTTCATTGTGCTCTACTCTCACACTGCTCACAAGTGCTCACTCTCATTTACATACTCATTTAAGAATTTGCCTTCCCCCCCACCCCCACCCCCCATTTTCCTATTTTCTTTTTGTATCAACATAGGCTTTTTGAGCTACATGATTTCTGGCCTTATTGCAATGTGATTATGGAAAGCATAGTTTTTAGTATTTCTCTGTCTCATCTAACACGTTGTTATCTATTCTGCTTTAATAGGTACAAGAGAGGTACCTCTCAACTGCACTTCTGTAAGCATCCAGTGCCAGCCTGGAACAATATCTGCCTTTGGATTTGAGAAGTCAGGGGAGGATACCTCTGCTTAGTTTGGGAAAAAGAAACTGGTAGGTAAATTGCAGCATCCCTGAGATGGGAGAATATATCTCTATTCTCTGCCAAGAAAAAAATTAAGTGAGTTTTCCTGTTGAGTGAACTTACACTTGGTGTTGTTCTGCAGAGGATTGTGTCTGCATATTAATAAATAGACTACAACCATCAATATCTTCTGCTGCCACTGAGCAGTGTCTAACAAATAACCTACTTTCCCAAATTCAGAGAGAAAAAGATCTAAATAATTTTAGAGCTGTAAATAATACTTGATCTGTGAGGATAAGTCCCCACAGGCTCAAAATTGAGTGTGGGACTCTTATGGAACAAGTAGTCCACAGCTTGATGTTATGAGTATCACAGATTGATACTGCACATAGCCTTTAATCTCCGGGATGGTGTCTGCCACTGAGATTCACCTCCCTCCCTTTGGAGCTCTGCATTGACTAGGACTCAAGAAGGTGATTAGTATAGCTGTTGGGAATTTGGCTGAGACAGTAGGTTTAGTATTGTCGAAGAGAGGTGTTAGATCTATGAACTTAGAGTGCTGCCCAGCTGGCAGCTGTCTTTGACTTTGTCAGTTCAAAAGAGTAGCACAGCATTTTAGTTGAATCACTAAAGGGCCTTGCAAAACTAATGTCAAGTATAAGGCAAGGAGGCAGTTTCCTTGTTAAATAGGGAAATAACTTTCCAGAGAATCTGCACTGCACTCTTCGGCAAGCCCTTGTTTCTTCCCTGCTTCCCCTTAGTCTCACCACTCAGCTTGACTTCCCAGGGAAAGCACTGAGGTTCCCTTTCTGGTTGAGTCACATCTAGTAGGCTTCTGTTAAATTCCCTGTAACTCTCTACAAGGTGCTTTATGCAAATACATGATTTAGCATAATTGTGGTTAATTAGAATATGTCTGCACTGTGGCTCTAAAAGCTGTGTGCTTAATTCTTTGTTCAGTGAAGCTTTCTGCTTATCTCTAGGACAGCAGGACTGCAAACCTCCCACATGTACTGCCTTATGCCTATGCCATGATGCGTGGTTAGGGAGAGGTTTTGTTGGGGTAAAGAGAGTTCAGATTCATGGAGTGGTAGACACTGTGATGTAGAAACTGGAACTCAGTCTCATTATCTCACCCAGAGATATAGTGGTTCACTGGTAAATTGAGGAAGGGAAAAAATTAAAGAGAAATATTTCAGGAAGCAAGTCAGCATGAAAAAAATAATAAAATTTGAGGCTAAACAAAAAGTTTAATCCAAACCAGTTTTGATTCTTATTTGAGCTCTGTAATGATTTTAAAAGAATGGAATAATTTTTGAAAAGGAACATCCTTTCAAAATGAGAAACCAAAAAGTTCCAGCTGAAGTTCAGTTATTTGGACTCAAGATGCTTCAAACGTATTCTTTCAATGAATCTGCCTTTACAACAACACTGACAGAGGCAAAAGCAACGCTGCACCAAACAATGTCTCTGACTGTTTGTGATTGGGAGCTACAAGGATGTTACTCAACTTTGAAAACCACAAGGCAGCAAAGCTCAAAACAAAGCTTGAGAGTTTCAAGTCCCACACTTGAACCTTGCAACTCCAGTAAAGGCTGTGGTTTTGACCCTGAGTGAAGAAGACCCCGAGTGACCATGAGTGTGAGTGGAACTGTGTGACCCTGAGTGACCGTGATTGTGAAGGTTGTGACCTCAAGTGAGTCAAAGAACTAGAAGGCTTCCTGAATGCTTGTGGCAGGGCCAAGTTTGACAGAGAAGTTAGTATTTCAGTGTACTGCTGGCCATCAGGCTAAATTATAGCCATGGGAGAACTGAAAGAGAGAGGCTAAAGGGTGACACAGAAGAAAAAGCAAGCATGGAAATTTAAGTGAGAGATAATAAACACGGTTTTGCCAGTGACATTTCACTATTGCTTTAATGGAAACCTTATCATACGTGGACAGAAACTTTTGTGTGATGAACTATACATACATAACACCCAAGCCTTTTATCTTGAATGGCTACAGGGAAAGTGGGATGTGCTAAGGAGAGGAATGGTTGCAGATTAAGCCGTTAGGTCTTGTTTAGCCAGGGTAGTGGGGCTCAGCACAGGACAATATTCAGAATGGACGTGTTGGTACCAGTAGTCACTGAAATAGTCAATTTAAAGAAAGCTGAGGGAAGTTTTTAAACAGAGCAAAAATCTTCAGCTACAATTAGAATCAAATCAACTTCAAACATAGCTTTTCACTGGATACATTTCCCAAGAAAATAATCTTTATTAGAATCTGCAGAAGTACATCAAACAATTCCCCATAAAGTCCTTTCTTCCTCATGATCTGGAGCTAGTATGAGGGCCTGAGCAATTACTATGGCCCATACATTTGTGAGTAGAGTTAACTTTTTTAATCAGTTGAGACCAAAGAATGAAATCTGCTGCTGAGCACAGCGGGGGAAGGCAGACTGGGGTTAGGACTGGTGTTACAAAAAGTAATTGGGTTGGGATTAGGTTTTAGGTCACCAAGCCTGGGCAAACTTTAATGCTAGAATGATTTTAACAAGTGCTTATCCGAGACAACAGTCACAGGAGCAGCTGTGACACTGACCTGTAGAGAGTCAGTGCTTGGTGTTAATGATGGTTGTGGGGGAAAGGGGCAGCTGCAATAAGTAGTAAAAATTTGGGAATTAAGTCTTGCACTACCACATTTTTGCACAGTGGCCCCAGCAATATAACAATGCACATCCATCAGCATGTTGCCAATTTACCTTTCTGAATTTGCTTGCATGTGAAACCACACCACAGATTGCTCTAGCAGTTTGTGGCCAGGAAGACCTCTGTTGCTTGGATTGCCCAGTCTTGGTCCATTATGGGCATCAAGACTGTGCAACATGTTAAGATGCTGTTCAGATATGGTGCTTTTTCTTCAATTCAACACTTGGAAGAAATAATACTGTTGAACAACTGCCTCCTTTACAACATGAGGACTATGCAGTACAGAACTTGGGCTTCCTCCCTCCTATGTCTCTAGGCACAGATGTCATATCTGATGGGCTGCAAACCCAGAAACCTGCTTCAAAAGCATGCCAGCAACCTGCAACCCCAGTGTGGGCATTTCAGAACTACACCAAGGTAGGCAAGTTTAACCTAGGCAGTTAAACTGGTCACAGAGGCAACAGCCTGTTCAGGCAGAGAATGAAGTCAGACAGACATTACTTTTGTCAGTACAGTTCTTATCTTCCTAAAAAGAAATTACAAGTACAGTTACTTAGAAGCTGTATTGTCTTAGTTTCCTCTTATCATATTTCCCGCGAATGTGATGGATCTTCAAATGCACTATAAACATTCAATGTCTAAGAGCGCACTGTTGATGTGCAAAATGCCACTGTGACATGCAGATAGAAGGCTTAAGGAGGGGATATATCTTCAAAGAAGAGCATAACCTAGCAATTTTACTTCCTTGCAGCCACTGTAGCAATCCTTCCTTTGCTGAGAAGTATTCAAGAAGAGAACTCTCAGGGAGCAGTTGGATGCTGAAGCAGATGAATACCTCCCTTTATCTTGTTTTGAAGTGGTCCCTACTTGGATATTGCAGATTGAAAAGGTTTCTGTAGTAGTTTCTGTCTCTCAGAAACACAAGCATTATTTTATGCAAAGGTAGGTGTACTCACCTGCCAGGCAACCGGTTTGCCCCAAACAGTAAGTTCTGCTCTCTGACAGCTTCCACTCCTCTCGTCAGTAAGGATTCCCTGTAATTTGCCCCTGCACATTGGTCCTAACTACCACCATAGTCGCTATATAAACATTGAGATAGGATTCTTTGTGGGTTCCACATGCACCATGAAGCCTGGCTGCATGCCTAATGAGAAATAGTAAGCAACTATCCAGTCAAGGGTAGCACTTATTTGATGATTTTTCATGTCAGAAATGCACTCCAGCTAAGTGTTTTTTGTGAGACTTTGATCTCAAAGATTTAGCTCTCCCTGTGGAGCAAAAGCAGATGCTCGGTAAGCTGTAGCTGTAGTCCTGACAACCCTTTCAAATGTCTAGACAGTGGAAAGAGATGATTACATCCTCTTTTAAACTCAACTGCAACAATTCAACACACTTAACATGTTTACCTCAGTATGACCCTATTTACACTGCTTTGTTTTGTGATACTGCAAGTGTCTAATAGTATTGAAAGATGCAGGATGATAAGGTGGTTCAGGATAAAAACCTGCTTTCATTAACAGTAATAAATCTGACAGATGTGCAAGGTCCATATGGTCATTATGTAGACTTTAGCATGGACCTAGAGATTAAGGAGTTTGATAGCATGCATTTACAGTTAATACTTCTCATTTAAGAGTCTTGAAAATATTAACACTTACAGAAAGGCTATTTAATTAATGCTAATTGAAGAACACATTAAATCCCAGACAGAAGACCAGGCAATGTTTGATATTGCTGCATTTACTTTTATAAAGCAAAAATAGCATCTTTAACTGACAGTGTTTGACTGCTCCAAACAAAAGGAAGAAGAGGATAAATTTTAAATTTGAAAGCATTTAGTGAATTTTTAAGGACAGATGACACATGATAATGGTAAATGAAATCTGTTTATGTCATGAAGTCATAACTCACAGTTTCTCAAACTATGCTGCTGTGTTGGCAACAAATAGCTCTTTGGTAATAACAAATAAGCAGATGTTACAAACACTCCAATTTTCTTATGTTCCTTTCAGTAATAACATAAGAAGTCCATACAGGTAATACCTTTTCACGCCATCTGAGGATTTTATCTTAATCTTATTAGGTATTTTGGCAGCTATAAATTTCCACATGTTAAGGAATGTATCTCAAGGATGCAGGTCTGTCAGTGTCAAGAGTCAAAATATGTTCTGAGAAATAAACTTCTTGGCTTTATAATCCATCATCCATTTCTTTCTGCCTTTATATTTTTTCTATTTCTCTTAGTTGTTTTTTTTTTTTGCTCATGAAAAATAGTGCTTTGAAGCAAGAACCTTATAAACTGTAGACTGTGCAAGTAAGTATGTCAAAGATTTACACTCTCTTTATCATTCAAGTGAATTGTTTTTTAGAGGGTTGACAGCATAGTGCTTCTGCCCAAATGTTTTTCAAAGTTCTGTGTTTTAATCCCAGTTGGCAATTAAGTGCCACGCAGCCATTCACTTATTCCCCCTAATGCACTCCCTGAAGGGAAGAATCAGAAAGAAAAGGTAATCCTTGTGGGTTGAGATAAGAGCAATATAATAATTGAATCAAAGCAACAACAACAATAAGAAGAAGAGTGAGAGTAATGAAATCCAGCAGAAACAAGTAATGCACAGTAAAATTGCTTACCACCTCCTGACCAATACCCAGACCGCCCCCAAATGGTGATGAGCTCCTCCCAGCCAGCTCCTTCAGTTTATAAAATGGGCATGACGATCTATGGTATGGGATATCCCCTGGGCCATTTTGGGTCAGTTATACCAGCTGAGCTTCCTCACAGCTTTTTGTGCCTCTCCTCACTAGCAAACATGAGACACTGAAAAGACCTTGATAACCACCATGAAAACACTAGTGTGTTATTGACATTATTCTCATACTAAATCCAGAAACCACAGCATTTTACCACCTACTCAGAAAAAAATTAACTCTGTTCCAGCCAAAACCAGGACAGAAAGAGCAGTAACTGCCTTTTTTCCTTTTTTTTTTTATAAATTATGATTTGAGATTTTGGATACATCTGCATTTTTGTGTGCTTGTTTATTTTTTTAGGAAATATAACAGCAGAACAGCATATTTTTCTAAATTCAGTGTTTTATTCAACACTTATAAGGTAATTTACTGAAGTTGGACAACTGAGTCAGTGTGTATAAAATAAGAGCAAATTGCTGTCTAGGGAGAAAAAAAAAGGCATATACAACTGACTTGGGCCTCCTGATTTTTTGTCTGTTCTAGTTCACTATAACAATTGTAGAATGTTTTTACTTTCTTGTATGACTGAAGAAAAGCACCTCCTGGAAATCAATGTCAGAAGTCCATCCTGACATCAGGCACAAAAGTCCTGCCTGGTTAAGATACCTGAGCACAGTCTTCAGATTGTGTGAACTAAAATACTTGGATGTCCAAGAGTGTTATGTCAGTTCAAAACATCTGAGGATCTGAAATACAGTGGCAATACATGGCTGGATTTCACAGCACATCTCCAGAACACCCCTGTGAGAGTTACAGACTTGACTGCAGCCTTTCAGCAGGTGAAATGATTATGCAGGTCACAATCAGAAAATGGCTGTTTCCCTAGTGCTATCCAGCCTTTAAAATATGTCATTTGTGCTTTCATGAAAATAAATGAGCAAAGTCTAATATGTTACACATTTACTTTTGTTGAAAACTATCAGATAAAATACTTCAGCTGGCATGACTAAATCCTGGAGGGTTTTACAAAACTGATTTGTGAGGGAAAGGGCAGGGTGGGGGAGTTACAATGCAAATATGTACGCTCCTGTCTGCTAGAAAATATGAGACCAGGCTTCTTTCGTAGCAAGAGTGTTGAGAGCTAATATTTTTGTCATTTGAACTTGGGAAAATTTTTAATTAGCACCTTGTGTTGTGTTCACTTTCTGTCTGGACAGACCCATTTAAATCCAACTTTTATTTTGGCAGCAACATAATAAAAGACAAGAAAATTAAAAAGAGTCTGTGTAAATGGCATATGGAAGCATGGAAGGATGAGAGATTTCTAAGTCCCTTTCCTACTTTTTGACAGTTGTGGTTTGTTGACAGATACTGATTTTCAAAGAGGAAGCCGGTCTAACATGCTGCCCTTCCTTCTTTTCTCATCTGATAAACTTAATTTTCAAGACATTAAATCTGCTTGAATCTTTGAAATCACAACAAAATAAGAAAATATGCTGAAATTTTATATTTCTTTATAACATGGTAACTATTTTCCAAGTTTAAAAGTTGGATTTGAATAAGATTTAGTGTATATACATTCTCTTACCTTCTACTACCCTACATCAATTTCCTTTGTCTTACTTTTTACACGCAAATCTAGAAAACATGTTCTCCAAATACCATTTTTCTAATTCCTGCAAAATGTGATACAATTGTAATTGAAAGACAGCATAGTTAATATATGGGAGGTAAGGGTGAATATGCTCCTCAATATTAGTGGAAAAAGTTATAGTTTCAAGTAGTCTCACTAGTCTGATTTATCAAAGTTCTCAAGCAGATGGGAGGGACTTCTTAGTATGAGTGGAAACAGAGCCAGAAGTTACAGCATGAGCTTTTAATTCAGAAGAATGGGACTTGGTTCCTACTGTATCACTGGCTTTTTCCAAGCCACTAGGAAAGCAGATTCCTCCCTCTTAGTTTAGGCAGGTGAGGCTGTGAGGTCTGACACCAGCTCAGTAAGGTGAACCCTGCAATAGATGCTGTTCCCACACTTCAGAATCTGGACATCCTGCAGTCTTTGAAGCTGCAGGTCATATGCTAAGGATGTCTTGATTTTATGCTTTTTTTCTCTTATTATTTTCACACAAAGAACAGGATTATTAAAACATTTCTCCCACCTTCTTCAGGTTGTATTCATCTTCCTTGCTTTGGATTTTTTTATTTGTTACCTACAATTATCTCTCTCTACAGCAGTTTTCCTCTACTAAATCTTGTCATTATTCATCTCACTTTCCACACATTACCCATTCTCCCTAAAGAAAGTAGAAGGGGCTCATTCATTCCATTCAAGTATGGAAAAACCATTTTCAAAATGCTAGTCCTAACTGCTACGTCTTGAATCAGCTTAACAATTTCTATTAAATCCTTTGTTCAGAAGACAAAAGAACCAGCAAAGAGGATAATGTATTACCCGCTGTCATGTCCCATCTGGAAGTTATCTAAAGGTTGGTTTGATAAGTAGAGTGAGAGTTGGCAGTGTGACTAATGTTGCATCATTATATTGCTATAACCTGTAAAACACAGAGATACCAGCATCATAAGAAATACTGTTACAGAGCATACAAACTGGATAACAGTGAGGGAAACACTGGCATTTCATCCATTATGTATATTGTATTGATATAAAAATATTTTTTTTCTAACTGGAGTGAGGTATTAGAACTCTTTACACAAAACAGCTTCTTGTGTTTTTACCATGGCATAAGAGATTATTAGATGAATATAGACACATACTCAGAAATTTATTACTTAGTTATCTTGCAGTAACCATAATAATATGTCTGTCTGTCAAAGAATCTAGATACCAGCATTTAACAACAGAAATAAACAGGGCAATGGGCTGATCTCAGCTCTGCTAATGGCTGCCTGTAAAGATACAACTCTAATGGCCAACAATTTCCTGGACAGTTACAACAGAAATCCTGATTTGCCTCTAACTCGACTCTCCAATCCACTCACAGTCTTTTCATTAGCTCTTAAAGACCTCTTCATGCTAAAAGATGTTTAATATTTCTGGTAATTTGTCAAAGGGTTTGCCAAAACTTAACAAGGATTTTGGTACCATCCTTATCTTCCTCCTCCTGGTTGAAGAAGCTGTGATAAACAATAGCAGGTGTTTAACTCAATTGACTCAAAGGACAGAATAGTACTTGTTAGTGTCCTATTCACTCTATGTGCTGTGCTTTTTTCTTTCCCCATTGCACATCGTGCCTCTCAAACATTCGCATCTGTCACAACCCTCTCAAAATCTCATCAGTACAAAGGGGAGAACCTGGGTATTCATAAGAAGTGTCTCATGGATTTTGTGCTCTTGCATGTAGTAAATTGGTTTTGCCCTAAAATTAATCATTGTTCTTAAAGACTCTAATAGTGGTTACTTAAGAACTAGAAAAGTACGTTTATATATAAATAATCCAGGAAGCAAATTGTAGCAATAAACTCCAGAAAATATTCATGGGCAAGAAGGTCAACAGAAGTTATGCAGTGACCCTGAAGTAACAGTACATTATGGTTTTCAACTCCAATACACTGAGTGCAAAGGAACAAATTGATTTTTTTAAAGCTTTGAAAATGAAACCAACCACAGTAAAAGTGTTTTATTACACATCAGCCAAAAAATGTAAACCGTGCCTTAAAAGCTATTCAAGTAAAACCAAACATCCCCACAGACACAGAAGGCAAGATTCTGTTCTTCTTATTTCAGGTGATGCCTCCCTAGGGCTGTCATTCCCTAATGGCTTTATTGCTACAACTGACAGCAGGATCTGGCTTGGCCCTGAGGTTCCAGTGCAGTGTGACAATACGGAGCTGGTTTCTTTTGGGAAAGAGGGACTTGAAGAAAGAGTTTTGAGATGAAATAGAGGAAAACAATGAATTGAACATTTTCTTTTTAAAAAATAAAAAAATTAAAAGCTCCATTTTCATTTAATAATATAAGAACTGTTCAGAAATTTATGTTTCTGACAACATATTTGTTTTGGTAGTCTTACTATATAAGACCTTTTGATACAAAATTAGTCCTACCAGAGAGTATCCATGATCATTCATATTGTGTAATAATCAACTAGTATATGATGTATTTTCTAAACAGAGTTTTTGGTAACTTATGATGGCATTAATCATATACAAAATAACGAAACAACTGTGACCACTGTTCATCTTAAACCATTTGTATAACCTTGGCTTTGATGGCATTGCACTGGAATGACTGACATGTTTAAAATGAAGCACAAACTATATACTTTCTTGTAATGTGATTGAAGGAAGCCTTGATAAGGCAAATCACTGGCATCCTTGTGTTAGCTTCAGAACCAGTACACCTGTTCTATTTTGATCAATCCCAAACATGGTATGCAGAAGTACCCTACAAACTGGGTCACTGAATATGTAATTACATGTTGCAGGTTACTTCAGGATCTATTTTTGCTCTTTTTTTTTTTCTTTAGTGGATGCTGTTAATGTTTAAAAGCAACAGCTTTACTTCCATCAAAAAATGATCTAGAAAATGTTATGCCATAACAAAGATTAACAGAAAACAACTTTAAAGAACTGTTGTGGGTTTTTTTAATTAGGCTACTCTTTAAATTTAACACACAGTACTGAATATAATTAAAGTACATATTTTATAAAACATTTTAATAGAATGCATAAAGTACCTAAACAAGAACATAAGATAGTCATATATTATGCAAATATGAAAACTAAAATTTATTTACAGTTTAGATTCTAAGGACATTTTAATGGAATATTTTCATAGGGAGCTGTTAAATATTTACAGACAGATTAGGTCCTAAAAACATCAGTGCCTAAATGTTTCTTCCAGACATGATATTTTCAGCAGTAATGACAGTTTTCTTTCTTTTTAAATTTAGTCATGATTGTTAAGGTTAAAAGTTCTCAGTGTGCAATGCACTGTCCTTCAACATGGCTGAGATCAAATATTTTGGGCATTTCCTTTGGGCAGTTTGCCATTGTTCTATTGGATTGGAAGTTACAGCAATTTGACTGGTATGTCTATTAATCTGGTTTTCTCCCTTAGCTATTGAAAGCAAGTATTGTTGTGTCTGTACTGCAGCTGAAGCAGTTTTGCAATTGAAATCTTGCCCGTTTGCTTTCTGCTTACACAATAATCTATTTTGATACAGAGTTCTATTGACTGCTGCATAAAGTAGCAAGTACTATCACCAAAAAAATGTACAGCTTTAAGAGAATAGTAATACTTCTTTGTTATCTAGAAAAGGCTGTCTTGTGTGATTTATATCGCTGACAGGGTACTAAATGTGTCACGTGGGTGTCAGAGAAGGACAAAATGTCTTGTTATACAGGCTCCTCCTGTAAGTCTGTTCTTGAGTCCTCCTTAACATATTTACTTTTTAAAACATAATATAAATGGAAAAGTGGCATGAAGTACTTTTGTGATGCACTTCAAGTCTGTAGTCTATAATTTTTAATATAAGGTAGACATTATCAATGTATGCTCACTATTCACATATTGTTAAGGTCAGAATGTGCCACAAAACTTGAAGCTAACATAGAGAATAATGGGAAAATGAAAGAATTTCTCCTAAGTGGGCTATTTCTTTTCTTATCTCTAAGATTCTTGAGGAATTTGAATTAGCTACTTAAAACACTCATTAAGCAAATTTTTACATAGTATGGTATTGTAGATCTCTAGAACACTGCTGGTCTTTTGGGTGTAGTTTCAAAGATATTAGGCCATTTTAATAGATTAAACCCAAAACCAAAATCATCCGTCCCCATTCCAGGGTCTGCAAACCATGTGTCTCCCAAAAGCAAGCAAGCAACCAACTAATCTTTTATTTTACTGGATACATTCCTCCACAAAGTCATCTGAGTCTCTCTAATGGCAACCCCATTTGAGGTTTACCCCCTGCCTTAGTGTAAGGGAAACCAAAATGTTTACCAAGAACAGAGGAGAGGATTCCTCCTCAATAACCACATCACCCCCTATTAAATTTAGAAAAAACAAAACTTTAATTAGAAAATGTATATAAGAGGATAACTGTTCTTAACTACTATATATAGATATAGGTATAACTATGAACAGACCAGAACAAACTACTCCCCCAGCACCAAAAAAAAAACAAACCAACAAGCAATCCCCCAAACCTGTAGGTTCCTCCTGGTGCAATTATATTTATGGACAGTGTCAATGTCACACCTTGGCTGGCTGCAAGGTGAATTCTGTCTTTTCCCAGAGAGGCAAGGGGGGTGTATGACTCACATGGCACAGGATGTAGCCTTTCCTGTGGGGGGAAGAGCAGACTCTCTCTCTCTGTCTCCTTGCCCTTTGTTCAAAAGAAGGAAATGCTGGGAGTTGAGGAGTGGTGGTAATTCCCACAAATCCCCTTGCAGTCAAAGTCGGTCCCCAGAAAAAGAGGTCTGCAGCGTGTGCCAAAGCAGCTGTGACCCTCCTGTTTCTCTCTCTCTCTCTGAGTGGGAGGAGAGGTGAAGAGCAAAGCCAGAAGGAGCTCTTACTACCTTAGCAAAACAGTGGTTCTCTCCCAGCAGCTGCCCCAAATGAAATGAAGCCAACACCCAGGAAAAGCCTTCCCTCCTCCCAGGTGCATTGAGTCTGTTTTCTCACCTCCACCCCTCCATTCAGCTGGAATCTGGAGCCATCAACCACTCCTTTTCTCTCAGTCCCGCCACTTCAACTGTCAAAACCTTTGTGTTGGTAGGGTGAGAAAAATTCCCTGAAGAAACTCTTTGACACCCCTCCCAAAAAAGAGAATTGGGACATTTCTGATAAGCTACAAAATATAGAGATACTTGTCATTTTCCTCTGTGTGAACAACAACCGTTTTATTCAGGAAAGAAGAATCTGCTAACAAGTATATAATTTCAGACAGGGCACGCCTTTCCTTTCTAAATTAAAATTTACAGAGGATTTGAGTGTAACCTGTTAAACAGACAAAACCCTACATATTTTGTTGTTCTAGAGAAGACACCATTTTCCTAAGCCATATTGGTAAGTTATTATATATGTTTGAAAATTATTCATAATTGCAAATTCTTCATTCTTTTATGTTCTTGTCATTGGACACACAAAAGCTCTACAGTCAATAATTACAGTACCTATGCACCAAACATACAGACTGCTTGTTTTGCACCATTCTTCAGATTTCCACACAGAATCACACAGAATATCCACACAGAATATTCAGAGTTGCAAGGGGCCCTTAAGGAACACTGGGTCCAGCTCTGAAGTGAATGGCCTGTACAGTGATTGAACCCACAACCCTGGCACTATTAGCACCATGCACTAACCAGTTGAGTTAATATCAGGGTCACTTGTTGCTTTCTCCCCATGTTTTACCAGATACTGTTGGTGGTACCAAGGGTCTTTCAACGGGACTCAAAGTTTTTCAACTTGATCAACGTAACATTGAAGCCTAAGATCTTCTCTGTCTAGAAGAATTAAAAATTGTATCTAATCCTACTAACTAATGACAGTTGGTTTATAGGCAACTGGGGCAGTCTTTGTGCAAGTGCAAAATGTAGTAGATAAATGAGCTCCAGAACCATGTCACATATGAGGGAAAACTAAGTGCATTGCTCATATTGCAAATTCAAACTGAAACAACAAAAAAAAAATCAAGTAAAGACTTGTCTGTCTTATTGCTTTATGGTTACTATGTTGTATGCCAGATGGAAGAGCATTACTTGTTTGCAATGAACTATCCCTCTCCACCATGTGCTTTGTGTTCCTTCCCAGGGGTGTATTCACTCAAACCGGACGTTTGCAGCACCTATTACACAAGGTTGCGTAAGGTAATGGAGAAGAAAAGTGATGCTTCAAACACCTGCGATGATACATTTCAGGTTCAGTTCCTACACAATGGTTTTGAACTGTCTAAAAATTATTTGAACTAATGATGCAAGTCTGTTCAGTGAGAAATAAAACAAAGATAAAGCGAATTATAAGTGATTATGTAAACCATTAAAATGAAGGTACCTGAAGTTAAGAGTTTTGATCCAAATTTTGCTATTAAATAAGAGATTCTGAGTGTGTCTGGAATTTCTTGAGGTCCCAGGACTGCAGTTCCCATTGTCTTCAGGCAGATTTACAGGCAATTGAAACTCTTGAAAATCAGGTGACATTATTGATGATAATTAGTGTGGTAGTGCCTGAGGACCAAGAAAGCCTTGAGGAATTTGCAATCCAGTATATAAGTTAGAGACAGTATAGAGGATAAGTGTAACTTAACCAGCATGATTAGAAAAAAATCACCCATTTCATCAAAAGTCTTTTTCCTTTTCATGTAGAAAAGAGAATAAGTGAAGGGTTGAATGACCAGTGAGAAAAGATAGGAAAGAAAAGGATAAAAAGGCAGATATAAAGATTGAAAAGCTGAAAAATATGAAAGATCAAAGGCTGAAATAAACAGACCATTGACATAGGAAAAGTCTAGTCAAAAGCACAGACAGTTCCCTAAGGATGCAGAGGTCCAGAGATATACATGTTTTGCCTGCCTTTCCTCATAGCAGCTAGCATGTGTGTTTGTATATAGATGTATGATTAATGTTTTTATGTATAACTAATTTGATTAATTTAAATTATTTAATTGAATATAATTCAAGCTCAGCTTAGTTTTAAATAACAGATGTGTGAAACTTGATTAATCAATTCCATGGTAAAAGAAATCAAAGCTATCTCTGCAACCACTTCATTGAAAGATTTTATATTTTCTCTTGCAAGACTCTGGAAAATAGTCATATTTGCAGAGTGCTCAGCACAGGAAAGACATGGGCTTGCTGGAGTGGGTCCAGAGGAGGGCCACAAAAATGCTCAGAGGGATGGAATATCTCTCCTATGAGAAAAACTGAGTTGTGGTTGTTCAGCCTAGCGAAGAGAAGGCTCTGTGGAGACGTCATTGAGCTTTTCAGTATTACAGGGGCCTATAAGAATGATGGGGACAAATATTTTAGTAATGCCTGTAGCAATAGAATAAGGGGTAAAGGTTTAAAACTAAAACAGGATAGATTTAGATTGCACATAAGGTAAAAAAAATAAGATTAATGTGGTAACACACTGGTACAGGTTTTCCAGAGGGATGATTGATACCCCAACCCTGGAAACATTCAAGGTCAGGTTGGAGGGACCTCCAAACAACATGATCTACTTGAAGAGATCCCTGATCCTTGCAAGGGAGTTGGACTAGATGACCTTTAAAGGTCTCTTCCTACCCAAACTATTCTCTGATTGCACAATTATCTTTTCATTTTGAGACAAAAAATTGTACAACAATCTGTGTATGGTCTGCACTGGATACCACCCACATTTCAGTTTTATTTCCAGAGAGCTTTGAAAGAATGCACGAGGTGGTGAGTTTAATTTATATTTACAGGAGGATGACAAGCTAAGTATAAAGAGTGAGCCCACATATCTCTACTTATAGGAGACATTATGTTCAAAAAACTTCTGTTGGAGATTTTTTCAAGAATCCCCACTGCTACTGCAAAACTAAAATTTTGATCGATTCCCCACAGTTAAATGCTTCACTTAATTTTCTTAGGATCATTTATAGTGAACTAGGAGAAGCAGCATGTTAGCTTACTCTTTGATTTTTATCTTTAAGCAGGAAGTGGATCACTAAAAGCATAGAAATATGAAAATATCTCTATTACTATATACCAAGTATGTTGAATATTTACTGACATTATTTCTCTCCCTTGCCTCTCACTGGTCCACTCCATATATAATCATAGGCTGTTTTGTCAAGTTGAACTGAATAGGATCTTCCTTGCATCTACTTCTTAGTAGAAAATTTAAAGTGAAACACAAAGTCACACAAACAGGAAAGTAAAATGAGACTAAATCCAAATGTACTAATACAGCCTGTCAAATCTTTACCTGGGAGAGACAGATGTTCAAGAGAAAGTTCACAAAGCTAATAAATCAGGCAGATTTAGAGTCTTTGAAATTAGCATTTAAAGTGTTGCTAAAGTGCAGAAATAACACTTTTTTAAAATATCCTTGATTGGTAAGATATACAAAGGAAGTTACATGTGCTACCAGAACTTTTCAACCTAATGATCTTTGGCCACAATATTTTCTCAAGAGTGTCCAGAGAAACCTCCTGCAGGCTAAGACTGCTAAACTGCAGAGTAATTTAATCCTTTTTATATTCTTGGTATTCTAAATTGGTACAGGACTATATATCTAGGAGTATACTTCTAGGTGTATGTTTCTTTATCCTTTTGATTTGCTTTGTGTTGGTATTTTGCATTTTGCATTTAAGGTCGAGGCAGTGCATAACCCTGAGAGTCCTACTTAAGTCTTCAATTTGCAACATGATTAATCATGCTGTTACAATGGATACAGACCCCTTTTACAAAAAGATGCAAATCATTATGCATTCCATGACAAATTCACATGAATCACATTGAATAGTTTAATTACTAAAGTAGCTGTGATACACAGTTACATCAGAGACAAACTGTAATGTAGTGTTTATTAATGTTCACTTCTGGCTAAAGTGTGTGTGTGAATACCAAAGAGATTACTAACGTTAATGCTCTTGGCGTAGCATATTTCTAACATAACTATATGTTAGTGCTCAGTCAATTGTACTCTTAGATATAAAAACCATAATAATGTTGACTAAATCTTTATAAATTAACATATATATGTATTGGAAAATACTTGTCATAGAATAATATTGGTTTACAGTCTATGACTTCATAAAGTGGTTGAAAAAAATAAAAATGAATCACTTGAAAAAGTAGGGCTCAAAATTAAAGGCTAAAGTGAAGAACAAAAGGAAAATAGAGCTTTTTTGAGCAAAAAAAGAGTTACTTATAAATAACTTTAAATTATTTAGGCTTGGTATCCCAAACTTTCAAAATACACAGAAAAAATTAAAGCACTAGATTATCAGGGGGTTTTTGTTTTCATAGCTATATGCTAATCATTATGGTGAGTGTGAACTGACTTTTTCCTCCTGTTATGAGCAACCAAAGTCTTTGTTCTGGGAATGATCACATAATTACATAGAAGATTAAAGAATTCCCATGAATAATCTGTGCTCATTTCTCCCTGTTAAACCCATTTAACCCAGTTGAGTATGCCTTGCTCACTTGCTTCAGAGACTCACATTTTCATTAGAAAAGTGGAATACCCACCCTCCCCTGCAGCTGATAACTTTTCCTGGCTTATCCTGTTGCCTAAATATTTCCTTAACTTGTCCAGCTCTTCTCCAAAGTGTAATCATTTGGCATTGTTCATAAATAAAAGTAAAAATTAACTCCTTTTATCAAGAAATGGTAAAAAGAAAATATAACAGTTCAAAATTCTTTGAACTATCAGACTGGAAAATTCCTTCTAGTAGCTGGAAACAATGTTGGGAGATTTATGGAGGGCCAGAGGACTACAAGAAATTGTCACATCACAAACTTCCCTAGTTTAGCTACTACACACCATTTTCATCACCTGAACACTCAAGTCAAGCTTTATGTTCTTGTATCCTCTTCTAAACTGATTACTGTGTTGCTTTTTGACTTTATTAAGATAAGGGCAAAATACGTGGTTTATTATAAAACAGTAACTATGCTATAAACTGCTGGTGTGTCTGAGGCTATGTTTTGATCTATCCTCCCTATTCTCCTTTAAGATTCACTTTGAGTATTGTAATAGAAGTAAAATGCAAGCCCACCAAGACTAATATGCTCTGCAGTTTACCTTATCTTAGTTGTTATATATTAAATATCTTGTAGAAAAATGAACCTTTTCTTTTTGAAAAGAAGGTGTTTTTTTTTGATCGTGAAATATGTCCCTAAGAATGACTATAGCTGCAGATGGTGAGTTAAAATCCAGATATGAATAATAACTTCTGATATTTTTTAAGATCTGTGGATGGCAGCTGCAGGAAAATGGACATTCTGACCACCCTTCTGGTCAGCTGGATACTTGATCTCAAATAAAAAGGGAATATAATGTAAGAGCTACAGTCAACAAAGTGGTAACAGTCTAGAAACTGTTTGGAATGTTATTACTATGCATGTTCTTAATATTGTTTTCCTTCCTTTGTTGCACTATGTGCTTTTTCAACCTCACACAGTGCAGAACAATTTCCTGTTCACAAGTCTTAGTAACTGACGGTACCTCGGAAAATAAATGACTGTTCTTAAGTCCTGAGCAGAGAAGAATACTATTCCATGTCAGGTGCCTGAACTTCTTGCATGCTGTAATTCACATGGAGCAATACAGCCCAAAATAGATTTTGCTACCTAGGTGCTTATGAACTTACATTTTTATTAACTTATATATGAATTCTCCCCCCTACCCCCCACCTTCTCTCTCTCTTCCCACACACAAACTGAAAATGAAAGACGGAAAACGCCAGTTTTGGCAGATGCACTACTGCAAGTTTTATGTATATATTAAGCTCTTTCTGTCTAATTTATACAAACAGAGAGGTCTGGAAAATTTCTATGTATAAGAAAGGATTTGTATTTACCCTTGTAAGGAATATTATCCAGTGAGAATCTTCATATCACATACATACATTAATGAAATTTGGAGTTAATTAAAACAATATGAATGGAAATCAGATTATTAAATCTGGACATTTCCATTGTAGAGATAATGTCTAGACTGTCTTTACAGTCAACAGAAGGAATTAGAAGCTCCTAGAATTCCATTTACTGCATTCTAGGGTAGACAACTACACGAGGACAAGATTAATTGAACCTCTGCTAACTTGATGGCTATAAAAAGTGGGCATGTTTTAGGTGGCTGCAGTGTTTATATATGGCAGCATGTCTGATTAAGATGCAGCGGATCAGATCAAAGCCCTAAGTAATCCAAGAGCCTATCTCCAGCTGCTTCAGATACAGAAACAGGTAATGAAAAAGTTGAAAGCTGTGCCTGAGGCCTCAGCCACAGCTGAGCAAATAATGAAAGAACTGTAAGGGGGAGTTGAGGTTACCTTTGGCTTCAGAGTTATCTCAGCAGACATACACACGGCACAAGCTGAAGACAGAACTTAATGACGACAGTGCTGTCAAGAAGGAACTTGGTGCCACCAACGCCATGGAATCAAAGAACAAGAACATTTCGGTCAAAAAAGACTTCTGGATGCCACCTAACCCATCCTTTAACTCAAAACCAGAGTAACTTCAAAATTAGATTGTGTGGTTGACCAGCTTTATCCCCTTCATATATATCAGGCTATTGGTGAAAACAGGGCAAGGATGAGAGAAAGTCACCATAAACAAACACTTGGACTACCTGTGTGGGCAACTCCATTATAATAACCAGCAGATGCATGAAAACATGGAGACACAGAACAACAGTATGAAACATTGGTACAGCAGCAAGAGTGCAAACACTGAGCCGAACGCGGGGCTCTGAGCAAGCCCTGAGCCCCTCAGTGGTGGCAAGAGGAGAGAGAGGACACAGTCACATGTGTACTTAAAGTTTTGTAAACAGAAGATCCTGTTCTCTTTCAACACTGCTTCTAAAACTGCAGAATAGTAGCCAATGGCAGATGTCAAAGCAAGTATTGGAATAAGCTGCAAATACAGTGACCCTTTCTAAGACAAGATCTGGTTATCTTTGTGTGATTGCTGATGTGTACCATAAATATGTCTTGTTTTGAAGATTAGCCAAAACTAAGAGACTTTCTTGCTTGAATTCTTTATGATTGTGAGACTTTGGGAGCAAAAAACTCTGAGAAGAGCACATTGAGTACACTGAATCTGGTATTAGGTTTTGTTAAAGTTTTGTCTTTATGTCTGTTGTTACCTTGGATCATTAATTTACAAGCATGTTTTAACTAGACCAAGTACAGTATTTATCATCTGTATACAGTATCCATCTTCTAAATTATTCCCAGGAAATAGGACACTTGGAAACAATTCATTTTTATTACTTAGAATTTATGACAGTAGCAGCATAAGCTTACAGAGGATATTTAGTCAAGGGCTGTTATTAACTGGGAGGAGTAAGGAAACTATGTAAAAAGCTTAAACAATATTTTTGATGTGTATTTACATTCTGTATATTTACTGTATACTTTTTGTTTAGATTTGAAAACTGAAATTGTGGCAAGGATAACTGAAAATATGAATTCTATGAATTTGGCTCAAAGTACTGAAAAGTTTCAAAAAATAAAATAAAAAGTATAATTTTTGTCTTAAATATTTAAGTCTGGAGCTGCTAGTCTGCCGAGACAATAACCATACAATGAATATAATTAGATCTTTTTTTCCTAGTGAAATAATAAGATTTTTTTAAAAATTGAAGTTCAAGAAGTTTAAAAGTCTGAATTTTAATACTTTCTTTATGGAAGTTCTTTCAATTATAAAAATGGAAAATTATTTTGGTGAAAGGCCTATCTTGCTTCAGCTATAATCCAAAAGAATCACAGTTCTCTCCTAGGAGAAAATTACTGATGAGTAATATGATGTTATTTGAGTTCTTTTACAATAATTCTTTATAATCATATGCTTTTATTTGGGACATTAAAATATGAGTACCATTAATAGTAAAATAAATATGTTTTGTTTCATAGGGGAGAATGTGATAAATTTCTACCATTATTAACCTTATCCTTTTCATTATTGCATTTTTTTACAGATATAAATAGTGTGACACAATGAATGGATATTTAAGAACTATGGCATAACTGAGATATAGCATATGAAATTCTGCAAACAGTGCTAGTCTGTTGCAGAATAAATGGGAAATTGAGTACATGGGCTTGACCTTGTGGGGATGTCCAATGCCTGTTCATAATGCAAAGATCTATCATCTCATAGAGATTTATCAAAATTCCAGAGTTCAGGAGCTGGAGGCACTTGGCACTTTGCTGGATCAAGTGTATTCTCTGTGTCTTAATAGGTACAAGTATAGTAAGAATATTCTATGTTTCTGTCTTACCAATCTTGTTTCAGAAAGGAAACAGTATGTGTGATCATTTTGCCACAGCTCCTAATTTAAAACCTTAATGAATAACATTTGGAAACTTTCAGGTTAACTCGGCCTTAAGGTAGGAGTGTGTATGAAAGACATCAAGCTCCGAGCAGTTTCATTAAAGTACCAGTGGGGCAGGTGAGAGCCATACAAATTCAGGACATGGAGAAGGAGCAGTTGCAGTGAGTTTGTCACCTGTGCTGCCAACCAGCCAAGCAGCCACACGTGCAGCACCTGATCAGCACACAGGTGGCTTTGGGTTGACAGAGATCGATGCTTCTTTTTCAGTTTGTAGTTAGAACACATTAAGGAAACCAGCTCTAGAGACAAAGTTTTTGGGTGGGCTGTGAAGGTTGGGGAAGCAATGAAGATACTAGAATGGGTTACAGAAGATAGGGGAAAGTGAAACAGGAGGCTTTACAATGCAGCAGAGAGGCACTTATGAGCATAATGCTGGAAAGATATGAGAGAATGATGGGTAAACATCATGCCTTGTTACTTTTTCTACCCATGAAACAATATGCCAGTCAGACTAAAAAGTTAAAACATAGTTCTTTGGCCCCAAGCAAAAAAGTGTATCGATATATAGAAAGATAGACTCTGGTTATGCTATGAAGAAAAAGTGAAAGAATACCAAAACAAACCAAAACCAAAAGAAGTCCTGTGCATGATCGAATGAAGCAAGGCTTCAATGTGCTTTTCTATCTGTGGTCTCAAAAGTCTAATAAATATCAAGCAATTCAGCCTTCCCTGAATGAAGGTATTAACAGAGATAGATACTGTCTACTGTGCAAATGGCTGTTTTTATGAAATTTGTAATTAGTTACTTTGAAACACAACAATGGGTTTAACATTAAGCATGCTGTAGAAATAAAGTAAGGGAGAAAACACATGTACAACAGGAACACTTAAGCCTTCAAGCTAAAAAAAGGTGATCACATAACACAAGTGGGCATTATGGAAGGTTACAAATTGTCAGGTTATTTAAAATGTAAACACTGCTACAAGTTATGCCTGGTACCACAGAGGATGACAATCAAAATCACGAGGCAATCCAGAATTCTTCTCAATATCTTTCTCATGTTTCTCAAGTTTCAGCTGTGTGGGAGTCCAACCTATTCAGCAGAAATAGGTTTCCTAAACATGCTAGTTTCCACACTGTGTCAACCACCAAGCTAAATTTATCAGGAGCACTGTGGTAAGCGCTGTAGAACTACAGAGCTAACCAAAGGAAAATTTGGTGAGATACAGCTATCAAGGTTAGTAATAAACACACTTTTTAATAGTAAGTGTATGTGCTGGTACATCACATTGATGAATCACATGATGAGCTGATATGCAAATCCATGATTCACAACCACTGTTGATTTACCTTGATATGTTTCTATTTATATGAAGACTTTTCTTTTGCTTCTACTTTTCGGAACACTAAAGGAGTCAGTTAAAATCCCTTTCTAATGCAAAATTACTGAAATATTGAAGTGAATATTCTTCAAATAACAGATGTAAAATTATGAATCTGGATTTGATTAAACATTTTATTAACACACTGGAATTTAAAATGCACAAATGTAAAGTGAATCATGGTTATAATTATCAATCTCTGCACCAACAGAAATGACAGAAGACTATATATAATTATGTTTTACTTACATATGGAGTCCATTTTTAATATAAAGTTACTTTCTGAACATAATTATTTTAATAAAAGAGTTATTCTGTGAAGAGTTATTCATTCATATTGCAAACACTACAGTATCATGACATAATCTCAGATTTTAGAGCAAGTCTTCAGGCAAAGACTTGTAACCAATATTGGTCCTGGTTTATGTTTATATTTTCAGGGAACTACATAATTTCTCCAAGTCTTCTGATGCTGCACCATAGAGGGGATTTGGAAAGGACGTAGCATTCACATCTTCATTAAACAGATACTGAAAGAAAAAAGATAGAATGAAATTCAAAATTCAAGTAATTCAGTTCATTTGTGAAAATGCACAAATGGATGGCTGTAGATTCATTACAGAAGTAACATAAGATGATAAATTCAAAGAAAACTATAAAATATCTGAGCTTTTTTAGACCAGGCTTCCTGCTGATAAAAATTAGCATAGATCCACTGAAAAAACTCTCTGCCACGTATACCTGATCAAATCATCTAACCTTCTTCTGCATCAGTTTCCACCTTTTTTTTTTCTTGTCTTCAGAGCTCTTGCTCTAACACACATATAGTATTATATAAGGAGAATCTGTGTACAGTAGTGTGATTTCAGGGTCATTGATTTTGGTAAATGGTCTTGTAATCTAAATAACTGGTTCTAATATTCTTGAACGGGGAATGTATGAGAAAAGAGGTAATATGAATCCTCTGGGTAAGGATTTCTGTAGTTCTGAAAATTTTGTTCAGCAGCTGCCTGTACTGGAATATGTTGCACTACTGCATGGTATAACAAGTAGCTATGATAAACAACATTAATAAAATTGCTATTATGAGGTACCTTCCAACCAATTCAGACCTGTTCATCTTTCTCGAATTTCCAGAGGTATCAATATTATGAGTAGCAATACGCTATTGACTTAAAGTGACATTTTTTCCTTTCATCTGCAAATGAATTCCATTTACTAGCTCAACATATGCCCTAGAAATATGTTATTACATACCTCATGCCATGGAGAAACACTGATTTGAACAGCAGGTGAGGTTGCATACCCAGGAGACTATAAAAAGAAAAGAAAAAGGATTCAGAGTATTTTTAGTGAGCTGAAAATAATATTCTGTAAATATTTTTCAATGTGGCTTCCTGACTAACACACTCTTTGGATTCAAAATTACAAGGTGATGTTATAGGTAAGAGTGTGGCAGTGCTAAGCTCACATGGTTTTGGTATTCAGAAAGGTCCAGAACTGTTCTTTATTTATGAAACCTAGAGACTCCCACAAGTGCATAACTTGTGGGTATGCAGCTGGAGATAGGACCTTTTGGTCATGTTTTGTCATATCCATTCAGATTTAAGTTCCATCAGATGGATAAAATTCATAACTTCTGTTTTCCTTTTAAAAGGAAAAATTGGTGTAAATATGTATTTTTCTAGTTTTAAAAAAATAGAGGAAAATCTGGTACAGGACTGGACTTCAATCACAATGCCTGGGGCTGTCTTCCATGAAAATGTCTCTCCTGCTGCTGTGCTTCTGTTTTGCAACTTGCTATTAAATGAAGCCTGTCAGGAATCTATTTTAACTAAAATAAAAATGTCCTGATAAATTGGATATGATTGTGATGGGAATGTTTCCAACTTGGAGCTCGCACAAACTCCAACCTGTAAGTGAATTCATTTGATCTAATGTCTCTAAAATCAGGTGTAAGGACCCTTTTATAGAAAGTAAATGGCATGTCATAGTTAATCCTATTCAAAGTCACAGCGGGTTCTTACATTATTGACTGTGCAAAGGACAAGGAAGTTTTATTTTTTATTTCAAATCAGGCCTAGTTCTTTCAGTGCTAATAAGAGTAGTATCAAAATGAGGACAGGAAGGATATTTTAAACATTTTTTTTCTCCTTTTTATTCCAAGGTGCTTTATCTATATTATTTTTAATTATAAACAAAATATCAGAGATGTCTGCATTTTAAGTCAATCATATTTGTTTTTTAAATATAAATTTCTCTTGTTAAACCTAAATTTTAGATATTGTAATTTGATAATTAAATTTTGCCTTGAAATCTTTTGCTGTAATATGTTCACTTTTAGATGTATATTTTATTCAAAAATTTTTGTTACTCTATAAGTCTCTTAATTATGATCAACAAAATATATTAGGGAAATGTGTGACCAAGTGTTTGTTTAGAGTCAGCGTGAATTTTGCAGTGATGGGAATTGTGTTGCACATTTAAGGTACCGGGAAATATTATAAAATGTTTTATTAATGTTCAGTGAGGGTGTAAAGGCAGCTTGGATGCTGAATGATGCATTTTGTGTTTTTATTGTTGTTGGTATGTTTCTGTTGTTTGGTGTTTGTTTTGTTGGAAGAGTTTTGTTTGGTTTTTTCTGCTTGTTTTTATTTTATTTTTGTAGGGTTTTTTTCCTTCTTTTTACTGGTGGAGGAAGTGGGGGAAGTTGGTGTTTTGGTTCTGTTGTTTGGGGTTTTTTTCCAGAAGCAAAATTAGACAAGTCCCAGTGAACTTTTTCTTATCCACGTGGTTAATGTATTTCATTTAAAACTCTTTTTTTCCCATCTGAATCAACAGCCCACTGTCATAACAGTGAAATGTTTACAAAATTGAGCTGATTTCAAATCTTCCTATGCTTTGAAAGTGCATCAATTATTAATTCTCACGTCTTTTATTAAATAGCATTCAGTGAGGGATTACACTGTTTGTTTTAATAGAAAATTATTTGAAGACCACAACCTCACAATTTCTGAACATACAGAAGCAGCTATTGTTACTTACCTTTACTTTCTCATATGAACTAAGGTCTTTGTACAATGGATTGGCAAATGAAGCATTAGCAGTTTCCTGTATTTTCCTTGAAAAGTCAAGCAGGAAAAAAAAAAGGAAAAAAACACCTCCATATCACACAGGTTGTCAAAGAAGCAAAGAGTTTCAAGTTGAAAAGACTTGAGGAAAAAATAATAGATGACTAAATATATTTCTGATTGAGCTCTACTGAATTTAGTCCAATATTCTGTATAAATAATATGTAGGTTAAAATATTAATTTTACATTTGTGGCTGTTAAAAATGTTGCTTCTTTTGGATACGCATAGAACTATTCAGTATTCATAAAATGCAGGTACAGTGCTATGTATTAAATACAACATGATATTACCTTAAAAGTTACATTGCTATAATTTGTTTACCTGTGATAATGTTCTTTCTGTGTTTCACCACTATCACAATAGCAATTCAGTAATTAATATGGTGTTAGGATCCAAGTTCAAGAACACATTAGTTATATAATTGTTATAAGTACTCTGTTTTTCCAGTTGGGAAAGAACTTGCATTTTGTGTCAAAATCATCAATATTAGTTTTCAATCTATAGAAGCAACCCATAACTTTTGCTGCAGAGCCAGAAAATAATCACTGAAGGTAATGAAATACAAAGGTTTCGTGAATGAACACAATGCTTTAAACAATTTATAATAGATGACTAGGACAAATTTTGCTAATTAGGGGTCTCATATCCATTACAGGTTCAAAGATGTGCTTTCCTGATAGAGATTTTCACATATTCCATTTTCTTTGGAAGCACTTATGACCTGTGCAGTTAAGCCTATTAATTCTGCAAAAGCAGAATGGGGCTGGAGCTTTCTGCCTACATCTAATTTTTTCCCTTATAGATAGCTGGTTGCTAATATTTAACAATGTTTGAAGACACGGAATCATTTAGGTTGGAAAAGACTTCTAAGATCACCCAGTCATACCTCTGACTGATCATAACCTTGTCAATTTGCCCATGGCACTAAGTGCTGTGTCCAGTCCTTTCTACCTCCAGGGATGGTGACTCCACCACCTTCATGAGCAGTCTGCTTCAATGCTTAACAAGTCTTTCTGTGGAGAAATTCTCCCTGATGTCCAACCTGAACCTCCCCTGGTGCCACTTGGGTTTACGTCCTCTCATCGTGTCACTAGTTGCTTAGGAGAAGAGACTGACCCCCGCCTTGCTACAACCTTCTTTTCAGGAGTTGTACAGAGTGATAAGGTCCCCACTGAGCTTTCTTTTCTTCAGGCTAAACAACTCCATAGGACTCAACTCCAAACCATCTCATAGGATTTAAGCTGTTGACCCTTTATCAGCTTCGTTGCCCTATTCTCCCTATTCTCTGGACTTGCCTCAGCATTTTTCTTGTAGTGAGAGGCCCAGGATCATCAAAACTGTTCCAAGACCATATAAAAAGCAACAGCTCTATTAGTCAAAATTACTGAAGAATGAAGTGGAAACTAATTTTTGCTTTTGAAGAGATGTGTTATTTTTTGTGTCTTTTCTTCCCACAGTTTTTAAGAATAAAAGCATAGGCACTCCTTTGTGTACATAGAAAGCAGTATTTGTACAGTATTCTAAGAAAAAATTTTCCTAAATCTTCCCATCAATCTTGGTGATGGAGACACAGACTTTCTTTTATTAAAAAGTGTTTCTATTCCTAAACTGCTCCTGCTGGTAGTTGAAGCAATGTCTTCCTAGAAGATGATAGACAGGCTCTGGGTTTCTGTGGTAGGCAGGACTGAGGGACAAGAACAGTCCCAAAAGCACAGCTGATGGAAGTGTTGGGAAGGGAAGCTGTGCCTCAGAGAGAGCCACAGATGAGACACACTGCATGATCTCTTTTGCAAATAAGTGAAACCAGAATGGCTGCTTAGGAGGAAGGCACAAGTAGGCTACAGAGATATATGACTGTATGAGTTAAATCAGCATAAGACACTAAGTTTGGGTTTTAGACTAAACCAGACACATCTCCACAAATTATTTTACATCAAGAATGTCAGAAAGTAATTGCTTCTAATGCCAGTCTCATAATTTATTTTGATTACCTGGCACAACACAACAATGTGGAGAGCTGAATATTTCAACGTTGAGTTTTTCATTTGATCTTAATCTTAACTGTAATAAATCATGATATCATGATCTTTTAGTTATTTTAGTGAAGCTATAATACATTAATTATTTATATGCATCCTAAGTGTCTATTTGCATCTTAATCCTCCTGAATAAAGTCCAGAAAATATATACAGAATATACTTTTTACTCAAAAATGAAACATGGCTGACAAAACCTGAGGCCAGAAGCAAACTCAGATGAGAAGTTTTCAAGGAGTTTGGCTTTGCTTCTAAACTAGTGCCCAAAGGGTCAGATTTGCATGCCTTAATTCCGGTGTCTCACTTCGACATCACAAACCAACTGTAAGACCTAAAAGCATGATACGGAATTAAGCACATCAGTTCTGCTTACAGTCAGTGGAGATACTTCCAAAAGGCAACCCATGTCACACAGCTCTCAGCACTGTACCAATAGCAAATGATAAGGACAGGGACAGGCCTGACTCTCTATCATCCCCCACTCCCCCATTAAACTTAAGCACTTTGTGCAAGGTCTGTATACAGTTTAATTGGGCAAGAACATGCTGAGTACTTAAATCTGTCCTGAGGGCAGGAGGATGTTGAACATGGATCTCCGGTTTTCTCTGCAAGGAGTATAACTAACTAGAAGGTTATTGTGCCAAACTGTGGGCACCAAAAAGAGTGTTGTCTGAGTTCTTCAACAGCATGTTTGTGGTTGCTGTGTTTAGTGCTGAAATTGGTCCTGTCTATGTGTGAGGTTTTCTCAAGTATGAAAATTGAGTCTTGCTTAGGCTGCTCAGCAGATTTCAGGTGTTTATCCACTTTAGATCTGAAACATGAAAGAATGTATGTGTTTGTCACCTAATCTAAAGGATATGAGAATTCTAAGGCCCAAAATATGGATACTGCTTGAATTTATGCACCAAAATTTAGGTGGAGAATGAGCTTTCTTAAGTTTACTGCTGTTCTTAAAAATATTTTTGCCAAAGCAGAACTTGAAAATCACCTTGCATATACTGCTTTACATGTAACATATCCTACACATATATGCACATAGATGTATATATATGAATGTATTTATACAAACGCATGTACAATTATCCCCATTTGTGAATGTAGCAATCAATTCTTTCTAAGGGATACCGATAATTACGCTTAAACATTCTGAAATATTTTCAAATGACTTAGAAGACCTCAAAAATATACAAGTGAAAATTTAATCACATGTTTACACAAGTGCTGTAATCCATCAGCTGATGAGGTGGTAACTGCCTGAATCACAGAATATGTTGAGTTGGAAGGGACCCATAAGGATAATGGAGTCCAACTCCCAGCCCTGCACAGGACCATCTTCATGTGCCTGAGAGTATTGTGAAGAACATTTTTCTAATATCCAACCTAACCTCCTCTGACAGAACTTCAGGCCATTCCCTTGGTTTCTGTCACTGGACACCAGAGAGCAGAGATCAGTGCCTTCCCCTCACGCGGAAGCTGTAACTGCAGTGAGGTCTCCCCTCAGTCTCCTCTTCTCCATCTGAACAGACCAAGTGCTCTCAGCCACTCCTCATACGGCTTACCCTCAAGGCCCTTCACCATCTTCACTGCCCTCCTTTGGACACTCTCCAATAGCTTAATATCTTTCTTATATTACAATGCCCAAACCTGCACACAATATTCAAGGTTAGGCTGCTCCAGTGCAGAGCAGAGCAGGACAATCCCCTCCCTCACCTGGCAGGTGATGCTGTGCCTGATGCTCCCAGGACACTGTTGGCCCCCCTGGCTGCCAGGACACTGCTGGCTCATAGTCAACTTGCCATCGACTAGGACTCCCAGGTCCTTTTCCATGGCTTTCCAGCATCTCATTCCTCTGTCTGTACATACATCCAGGATTGCCCCATCTCAGGTAGAGAATCCTGGCACTTCCCTTTGTTGAACTTTATATGGCTAGTGATTGCCCAGTCCTCTAATTTATTGACGTCTCTCTGCAGGGCCTCTCTGCCTTCAAAGGAGTCAACAGCTCCTCCCACTTTTCTGTCATCTACAAATTTGCTTGGTATCCCTTCTAGTGCTGTGTCCAGGTCATTCATTAAGATGTTGAAGAGCACTGGGCCTAAAATGGAGCCCTGTGGAACCCCACTAGTGACAGGTGGCCAGGCGGATGTTACCCCATTTCCTATTATCCTCTGTGCTCGACCTGTGAGCCAATTGCTCACCAGCCCCTAGTATGTTTATCCAGCTTTGTGCTACATATTTTGTCCAGAAGGATTCTGAGAGAGACAGTATTTAAAGCTTTACTAAGAAGTCCATGCTTGAGAGCTAAGGTGACATAGTCTCATTGCTTTACATGTTGTCCATGCATTTCTATAATTAAACACAACACTGCAGACTTTTAGTTTATCAGAAATATGAAGCTCCCCTTATTAGAGAAAAGCAGTGATATGTCCACTTCTCTTCTCTGTCACAATATAGATACAGATGAGGAAGGCATAAAAGTGCAGTACTAGTCAGTGGGGTGACTTTTGCTATCTGGTCATCAGTTTACATCCTCATTTTAAACTGCTTGATTGGACAGTTTAACTAAACGTATTGTAGTGGCTTGAGTTAAGCTCATTCCTTCAGTGCTTGCTGATACTTGCCCTAAGTGAAACTGCCCTGATAGAAAATGATAGCTTATTGCTACAGAAGAGAGCAATATGCCCATCACAAGATCTCATAGTGGAAAGAACGTTACATGTATTGCTACTGTGATCAAAGGGCAAGAGTAATTCATTGCTTGAAAACTTACAGTCCAATTGATCAAAGGTAAATGTTTATAAATATCATTTGTGAGGAAAACTCATAAATTTTAGGTTCAGAAGACTCTACCAAGCAGGAAACAATTAGGGCTAAAAATGCCAAGCACAGAAGAGTTAAAGAAAAAAAAAGACTCAAACATGTGAGTAAAGCAGTTCAGAAAGAATTGGGGTTTCTAACATAACCAGAAATACCACAAATGGAAAGGAGAGGTTTATTCATCTTGGCATGAGGTAATGTGTCATAGCTTTGCTAACCTCATCTCTGTTGTTTAGTAGGAAAAAATACTGCCTTGTTAGGGGTTTCTCCTCTACAACTTCACAGAGACAGGAGGAAGTTCAGTTGTATGCTCCATAAAATGCATGCCAGTTTAAAAGGGAACTGCTAAGTAACATAATGCTTATTAATGGAAATTAAACTATCTAGATTTCATTTGTTTGGATGCAATAGCTCATAATTTTCAATGTACCTTTCAAAGAAAAAATAAATCTTTTATACAGGACACAAATTTGTAGGAAATATAATACTGGAAGAATGCTCATCATCTGGACCATAACAACAGTGACAAAATCCTAGAGGACCAAAGATTCAATTACAATTAAGCTACTAACTAAAATAATCCCTTTAAAGGATTCTTTATAGATGTTCTAAAGCTTCAATTCTAAACAGAAACTAACCTAAAGATCTCAATTTCCAAAATATTTATAAAATCTTTTCAACTAAATTTAGACTCGCAGAAGAAGGCTGTATTTTGCACATCCCACAGAAGAAACAGGAGGCATGATGTAAGGAGAGAAGACTTTCCAGAAGCTGCATCAACAATCATCTACAAATCACTTGGATGTTTGATTAGACTGTTAATGTGCTGTTCTCTCTCAGTTTCTGAAGTCTGCACTTTGGACTTTTTGAGTAGCATTAGACTAATACACCAACTCCCACACAACAATTACGGCTGATGGTTCCAAATTTTGGTTTTCTTTTTCTCATAAAATGGCACATTTTTCTCCCATTTTACAAGAACAGTATCTGTCTCTGTTTCAGTTCACAAGCTGAAAATTATTCAATAAATATCATTATACTGTCATTCTGTTTATCACTTTGGGATATAGGAACAGAAACATAGCCAGCAATGACCTCTGGCAGCCCTTTGGATTCACTTGGAGAGCGTTGCCTGGAACACACTACCTGTTCCTCCACACCAGACCTCCAGAAGGGTATAGTCTAATTGCAGAAGGTCTGGCAACAGAAGCTGGGAATCATCATTAGTAAACCTTAACTATGGAGAAAGGCAAAAAGCACTGAGCTTTTTAGCCTGTAGGAAGCAGCCTGCAAGGAGGCATGGCAATTGAATTCAAGAACAGGAACAGCTTTTTCCAAGTAGGAAGGGAATGTTCTGTTAATGTCCATGGTGAATAGGAATGAACTTAAATTGTAAACAGATATATCATTAGTTAGAAAAATAACTTTCCAACAGTAAACTTCTTTCTACCCAAGGTATCAAGATTGCCTGAAGATGCCATCAAATTCATGTTGCTAGAGGTCTTTAAATGCAAATTTTGGAGTGATGCAATTGAGTCTGTTATGTGACGGAACAAAAAAGGGGTTTATGGGTCCTTTTTTTTCCCCTGTGATCTTCTATCACTTTAAAATAGTTACTCAGAGCACCTCAGTTTTTCACTCTGTTGCCTGTGTGGCAAGATGCATTTTTGATATGCTTTGGAAAATTTAATGTAGAGTGTTCATTAAGATTGACAGGACTGATAATAGCTGAGGTACATTAGCCTTGCATCTGATGGCACAGATCAAGAATAGGAAAGAAACAAACTGAAAGGATCCAGGGACATTGACTTCTTTGAAGGTAATAGCAAAAAAGCATATCTTGGCTGGACAGAAAGTCACTTACTTTTCATATCCTAACTTTTCAAAGTAAAATGAAGTATGAAAAGGAATCTGCAATAAAATTGAAGCTAAAATGAAGCTTTGCTTCTATTTGGTCAATAAGGACAGATGTCACTGATAGAGTGGAGTAACTGGCAGCCTTCCCTTTTCGACTAGAAAATCATCTCTTCAGTGAAAACAGGAATGCAAGAAACTTGTAAGTTTTCTTAAACTTTCCCCAATTTGGAGTTTCTATACAAAAGTTTCACATATCCCAGCTGGAAACAGGGAAGTAGCTTGCATATCTGAATGTCATCATGGTAATGAAGTGCACTGTTGCCAAGCCCTGTAGCCAGCTGCTTTTGTCCATTAAGAAATAAACTTACATGATGACTTCCAGTAAATCCCACTCAGTCACTGGAGTGTTTAAAGCCTGCAGATCAGAAATTAAATTCTGGCAAAAGAAGGCAAGGGAGAGAGTGAAGGGGAAGTGGGGTATCCTTTCTATGTTGAAAGGAGGGGTTAAGACACTATTAGTCTTTCCAGTGAAGAAAAAGGGGAACAAATGTAATTCTTAGGTTTTCACCACTGTTAGTGACAACTTCTTTGTCAGCAATTCTCCAAGGGGTCTCCAGCCTGCCCCTACTGCCTGATACCTGCTTTTCTGCTGAAAAAAAACAGTGAAACTTCTTCTCTAGCTCTTGCTCACATTCCTGTGCCGTTTCCTGGGAGCTACCACCTGCAACTCTTACTATGCTTCTAGATAACCATCTGCCAATGCCTGCATGTGTGGTTCTGTATCACCAGGGAGAGGAGATACTAATAGAAATTCTTAAAAAAAAACTAGAAAAAGAATTTATCAAAAGGCAGTAAATATGGCCTCAAGTGTGTGAAGTCTTCCCTAGAGTGACTCTAGTGCCTAATGACTTCTAGAAAACAACATGATCCAGGAGGGTTAAAAGTGGCCACAAGCCTTGAAGAGAAAATTAATTGTAGGAAAGTATCATTTATGTGCCTATTAAATTTCTCTCATTCATCAAATCCTTAAATAAAATCTCATGCCTCTGTGTGGTGCTGTCATATTGTATATTTTACAGACTTACGCAAACACAAATAACTTCCTATTATAAAGCCTTATCTCAAAGATCCAAACCTCAGTATGGTAACATTGGTTGCATTTTGACTAGTCAGTTCTGATTACTGATTAAGCAGTTAAGGAATAATTTGCCTTAATTCACTACCATGTTTCCAGCTGTGATTTTTGCAACCAAACCGTGGTAGGCACTAGGTAGTTTAAGGAGAGACAAACTGCCTGGTTAAACTTGCCTTCTCAAGTTCAAAGTTTTAGATGTAATTATTTTCACAAACTTATAATTTCAATCAAATTGCCATTGATTAGCCAGACTATTTTTTAGCAACATGCTTATAAAATGCATTTTAACTCACATGCAAAGTAACATGATTAAAAACAATGAAAACAAACAAAAAATTTGCTCTGTACCACAGGAAAAATTATTTTGCAATTTCAGTTCCTAATAGACAAAACTTGTAATCACAAAAATTTCCATCTTACATATATTTTAGCGCCATAGTAAGAAGATCCTCATTCATCCCTGTTTTAACACATACTTATTAGTACACTTGAGTGCTTGGCATCATATTGCAATAGGGTACAAAAAAGATTGGGTTTTTTTTAGCATGTATGATTACAAGAAATGAAAAATTATTCCTTGAATAGAGGTACATGGGTAGAACAGACATGAATGGCAGTGCAGTAACCTTTAAGCAGACATTTATGGAAGGAAAAGGTAGAATGGAGCACTGAGAGCATAGAAGAAGTAGTGTAAGAAAGAAATTTTTTTTAATTAAAATACCATCAAACCTTTTAGATATTAAACTTTTTTCCAGTTGAAATTACAAAAAGAAAAACAAAACCAAAAATCTACCAGCTCTTACAATACAACTAATCACACATTTCTGAGGTGTCTCTCCCTATGTGTGCCTTAGCAGATTATATTAATGTGCATTAATTAAGTCTTGAAGCCCCTATAAAATCAGATAAGAATATGTTATTCCTGTTTTACAGAAGAGGAAGGAGATGTAAAGAAAGCAGGTTTAGCTGTGCACTCAATTAACAGTAGAACGACCTGTAAAGGCTCCTGCTTCAACATTTTGCTTCTGTGTCCATAGACAGCTCTGCCTGTCAGAGCATGCAGTGATAGGAGACATGTCAGCAGCAATAATGTCAGGACAGGAGTCTGCATGGTTTAGTGGATGGTTTGGGAGATAACAACATCCCCAAAGAGAGAAAAGTCCATAGCAGAGAACAAGTTTCAAGGAAAAGAGACAGCTTTGAAGATGAATTCTGGAGAAGAAAATGAAGGGTGAGGAAAATCTAACAACATGAAAATGGACAAGACAACGCAGAACAGGAATTGCTGAAAGGAAGGAAGGGACAGTGGTAGGTACTTACCGATAGAGAAGGATCTAGCAGAATAAGTTAATAGATGGGCAGAGAAGCAACACAGGTGTTAGAGGAAAATAAGAAACAAAAAAAATCTTACACTTGGGAAGAGAGAGAAAGCAGAGATTATGAGAGGGATGATAGGAAGGGCTAGGAAAGATATCTGTGAAACAGGGAATTGTCAGTGTAAGCCATATCCTAAAAAAACCATCTGAACTCCGAATTTTATAATTTAAGAATACTCATAAATGCTACAATCAAAGCATTCTAAGCAGTCAAGCCATTCCTCATTGTTTCCAGTCTAGGGTCCACTAGGGTCAGCTTTTGTTGCAAAGCTAGGTTTTCTGCTTAGGGTTGCATATGAAGACAAACAGACTGTGGGGAGATTTAAAAGTTGAAACCAATGAGACTGGGCAGTTAGCCATTGTTTTGTGCCATATTTGTGTCTGCTTTAAAAGTTTCACTTACGTTTCTGGCACATTCTTCTTCGAAAGAAAATATAAGGCAGCAGCTGTAATTTTAATCAGCAAGAAACCAATACCCAACCCAATCCAAATATCTGCAAAATAAGAGCAAAGACAGAAATAAGTAAAACAAAACACATGAAGAATGAATTGAAAGATATTTCTTTCTTTTTACAGACCCACCATTTTGTAGAAGACTTGAAGTTGAAGGCTGAAGAGGCTTAGCACTCATGTGGCAACGGTTTCCTTTCCATCCTTTTCCACAGCTGTGAATTAAACAAGAATTTTTGGAAAAGGGAGAAGCAGGGATCATAAGCAGTGATGAGCACACAGGAAATGCAAACCATTTGAGCACTTCTGCCAGCAACTAAAGCTTATCCAGGAATCACAAAGAGCAGCATCAAAGTTAATATAATGGAATAAAGTGAGAAATACACAAAACAAATTTAGAAGAGAAAAAAATAAAACTAAGTTCAAAGCTTAGAACTGGCTTCTTTGCCTACATTGCCATCATATTGTTCTCACACTGCAAAAGAAATTTGACTAATTTCCCTGTATTACCCATGTGAGACAAATACATTTCTGAGTTGAGGAACTGTGACCTTAATGTAGAGAAACACAAACAGTTAGAGATAAGAAAGATGTTTTCTTCTCCCCAACAAATCTGTCTCTCTTTTGTTTTACTATTTTTTTTGTAAAAATTTTACCTTTCCAACAAATGCATCTTCAAAACGAAAGCACTACATTTGAGATAACAACTGCAGTCACGTAAAATTATCCCAAAGTTGCTCTTTGGTAAAATCTAGTCTGGATTTGAAGTTCCCAGAATACAAAAGATATGACACAAGCTTTGCTGTTTTAATTTGATGCCTGATGGTTAATCACAGTTACAAAAAAATCTGTATCATTTGTCATTTTAATTTGTCTAGATATAGCTCTTGTCTGCTTGCTTTTATTGTGGCCTCCTCCATTAGAATGAAGGGTCATGGACACCTTGGTGAGGACTGGCTGCCTTTGCTGAGACACGTGCTGCCTGAGGAGTCTCAAAACGGCTGTAGGCACCTACATGTACAAACCCTAAATGACAACTACTATAAAGGGTTGTTAGAGGGATAGCCACATACTGACATCTAAATTTCAGGCACCCCAAGTGATGACTGAACCCCACCCTGAGTGTCATGCTGACTTTACCAAATTTTCATTTATCTGCATGATTAGTGGTTTACGAGCTCCATAAATTTTCAACTTTTTAAAAAAGGAATATCAGAAAGGAATGATGGTAGCAATCCAGTTTCAGTTCTACTAATATTGAATGCATGGGAAATTTTTTTCATTTTTCGCGATTTGTCTCTACAGTTTCACAAACAATATGGGCTGGATTGTATATTGAGTTTCTTTCTCATTGTAATACACTATTTTTTTCATAGTTACCAATTATTACAAAGTAATTTCTATTTTGAAATTGTGGTTTCCTCTCCTTAAATGTGTGATAAAAAACTTCACATATACACAATTAAATGTTTACATGAAGGCTATTTTCTTTGAACATGTGAGAGAACTTAAGTTGTTTGGTAAGTTTAGCACACGGTTACCTATGTGCCTCGCCCTAGCAGTTACACAGTGAGCTAACTAGGCATTCCAGAGGGAAGGGAGTATTCCATTTTTCTAGAAAATGACTTAGGGTAGTGGATGTAGGGGGAGGAAGGGTGGGATGACAGCAGCAGCAAGAACCTACAGCCTCAGTGACATTTAGGAGAATCCTGAAAGGAACAGGGCATGTCAGAAAGCAGATCTGTATCTCAGTCTCAGACATGACAGGAAGAACATGACTTCCCTGGAAACTAAAAGAAACTGATGCAGGATCTGTTACAACTCAGTGACCAATTGAAATATTGCAAGCACAGACCAAGCCATAAGGGAAGTAGCAGCCCTACCCAAATGCAGTGGACCCAGAGAGATTTATTTAACTCATTTTATGCCACAGACCTAAGTTTTCTCTGGTTAAAGGGTTACCTTGTTCAAGGTCAGTAATTGATATAACTAATGAAGCCTAGCTTTTGAAACCAGAGCCAGTAGTTTATTCTGACATGATGTCTTTTAAGTAAAAATGGCATAATTTCATCTGGCAGCTCTGGGTGAGCTGGACATCTATGGTATTCAGTGACAGAAGATACCTGGTCTCTTCGGTCCTCCTTCTTCTTTAACATACTACAAAAAATCATGTCATTCATAAGCTGCTCTCTTATGCAGACCGATGATTTTATACAAATGTCAAACTGCAGCTGGGCTCATACCAAGCTCTGTGGATCCATGTAGAAACATTGCAATCTGGTGGTAATCACCCATCAAAATAATTTTGTGATTGCTCTCAATTGTATAATTTCTTTTTCCCCAATTTGCCAAATTTTCTGTCAAGTTAGAAATGCTTTTAACCAAAATTGCCCTCTTTCTTCTCACTGCAGAACTTACTTGACTGTAAAGAAAGAATAAGAAAATGGATTTGCAGCTGTGCACAAGTACTACCCAGGCAAGAGAGGTGCCATCTGCTGCTCTGGAGCCACTGGGGCATTGTTCAGAACTGCAAAGAGGTAGTTCTCATGAAGTAGGTCTGTCTACTGGTAAGACTATAGGAAAGTTCTACTACCCAGAAATAACTAAGTATATCTTCATATGCTATGTTTCCATTTATTGATTGAATATTTCCCCATATTCATGCTGTGTTTGAATTATGGATAAAACACTTCAGCAGCTTTTATTCATATAGATAACTAGTTTATGTTCCTAAGCATGCATACATACAGGTTTTGTAATCAACTACTAACTGCCTTAGGTTGGTTGTTTATATCCCTCGAAACCTCTGAATTTGAACAGTACTTTTTTATGTTACATGACACACATCACTTAGGAATCTATGTCAGATTATCAACATATACAATTTTGGCCAGTGAAATGATTTTCCACTGTGTCCATCTAGGTCACTGCCATTGCTTGGGAAAAAAAAAAAGAATAGACAACGCATTAAAGTAGAACAAGATAGTACCTTTAAACTTGGTAAGTTATTAGGACAAATTAAAAAAAAAATGATGGGAAAGGTAGTGTAAAGCATGAAGCATGGGACTATTTATAGGGAGAGGGAGGAGGCAAAGAAAGAAAGATGAGGACAGCAAAGACAGCATAGATAAACCTAAAGACAAGGATGGAAAAGGAGTGCTAAAACCCACAAAACTTGAAGAGTGAATATATCAGTTGGTTAAGAGTTCCTACTTGTATCTTCATACATCAATTTATTTGTTAATTTCTGACTTGAACAGGGAATATTAGCAATCACCCCTGCCACTAAGGAAAAATAGACTATCAGAAAAATCTGTTTTATAATTTGGAGGTTTCTTCAACTCTTTATACAGTTTGCTTTTTCATTACTAACAAAATTCCACCTTCTCAAGTAAAAAACAAAAAGACTTGAGAAAGTAAGAGTTACAGCTAGTTGAGAAGCTGCAACTTTCACTGAGGCTCCAAGAAAAATGGGAAAATTGGTCATTAATATCCTTGACTCTCAGCTGATAGAAACACTGCCTCTGGTTTTTAATGAAGACAAGCATTTTTGTGCCCAGAAAAGAAGGAAACTCATCTTAAATAGTCAAAACAATCTAGTTTCATAGATATCTTGCAAGATTTTGTTCCTTTTATCACTATCCTTTATAGAAACTCTAGCTGACTACAGTCATAGCTGTGGTGAAGAACTCACTCTCTAATTTGAGAGGAGAGAATAGAATGAGATTTATGGCGTTAATATCTGTCAATAACTTACATTAGAGAAGAAGAGAAGATAACGGTATAAGACCATGAATGTAAATAAAACAGAAATAATTCTTATCAAACTACTCCAGTTATTCCAGTCTACTGGAAAGCAGAGGGCTATTTTCAAAAAAAAAAATACTTTAGGCATGGTCTTCTATAAGATATTGGAGGTTTTGATAAGAAATCCAGAAAACTGAGAATATTTTATGTTTGAGAATGCTATACCAAGATATATTATTTTATATTTAACAAAATCCATTATAGGCCATAAACAACCAATCAAAATATTTGATTTTCTATGCAAAACTTATACAACAAACTCCCAAACCTATTTTACTTAAGGAATGAGGTACATGTACCCCCTTCTCTGAGTCTGATGCTTCATGGCCTTCTGCATGTGCTGTCCCTTGCAACTGTGTGAAGTAGGTGTTGAAATTACATTCTTCTACTCCAGTGACATTTCCTGTAGACGTCACACTGTCCAATGTATGTAGGACTAGGCAGCTGATAAAAAAGTGGAAGAGTCCCTCTTTTTATTAAGGAATTAAATAAAAGTATCAGGAAAAAAGGTGATAAAGGCGAGCATAGTATTTTTTTATACTGATTATATATTATATATAGATATATATATATATATATATATATATAGTCATGGAACAGGTTTCCCTAGGTGTTTGTGCTGAGGCCACAGAAAAACTAGCCCTATGCTTTTGCAATAACATCGTCTCAACCCTCAGACTTCATCCTTTGCCTGTAATTGCAAAAAGAGTATGTGAATAACAGTAGTAATACAAGGACACTTTAGAGGAAATGAAGTCAAACTTCACCTTTCTACTGTACAGTCCTTGATACACATAATCCTGAAGTGAACTTTAATTACTCTAACAGCTCCAGGTAGGTCAGAGCAGGCTGTGTATGCACTCAAGAGATGGTTCACTTGAGGTGCACCTAATGAGGGAGAACACTCAGGGTCCATGCACACCCACTGCTGTGCATGGACCCTGCTTTGCTTTCAGCTGGGAGGCAGGTAACTTCCTTCTTCAAAGTCACAATTAGCTTCCTGTCTGATGAGAGCAGCTGGGGATACACAAATGCTGATGTGGTGGAAGGACCTTACAGAGTACAGATCAACCATGTCTTCTGGGCTATGTGTTAAATCTTCATTAACAGGGTAATGGGAACTTTGAAGAGCTTGCTTAATAATCTTCTTTTGCTATTTTATTTTTAAGACAGACTATTCTGAAAAAGCTCAGAATTTATCTCTTGAGCCATGAAGCTCAAATTCCATATTATTTATGTACAATTAATTTTCTTGGACTAACGACATCTTGATTAATTACCAACATCACATTTTACATGTGTTTTAAGCTTATCTGAAATACAGATATAGCCACTGCAATCCATTTAGACAGAAGATTCCTCATAGTTAAAACAGGAGGAGGAACAGAGAAAGACAGGTAAAATAGCACTTGAATACTTCCATCACAGTGCACATTCTAATCTATCCTGCCTGACAAAATATCTTGTGCTATTAGCAAGGTTACTGTTAAAGTTACGGTTAGGATTAGGATTAGGATTAGGGCTAGGGTTAGGGTTAGGCTTCTCTTTTGTGTTAGGATTAGGATTTGGGTGTTTTTTTAATGTTAATGGTGCAGCATCATTGGCACCTGAGAGCCCAAGGCTGCCACCTTTTCTCTTGGCACAAAGCTCAGTCCTTCCTTGGCACCAGTGGGTCTGGGAAATTGCCATTTTTCAGGCAAGAATTGAAGATGGACAAAGATTCCTCTTCGAAAAGGAATCAGAGAGGAAAGGTGCCAGCCCACAAAGGGCTGGCCTGTTTCTCTCTATTCTGCCAGACCCCCTCCTCTCTCCACTCCTGACTCCTAGGTTAGGGTTACTGTTAGAGTTACGGTTAAAGTTCTTGTGGTAAAGTCACCCTGTAAGGCAGGATGTTAACCCCTCAAATTTGCTTCTAGGATTTCCAACTAATTTTTTGCCTAATATACATATTGGTAATGCAGAGGAATGAACTTAGCATTGCCTGTGTTGCTGCATCCTGTGCCAGCAGTTACGGCTCATCTCATTCAGAACAAAAAATAAAAACTAGAGAAGTTGTCTGTTGTTTTCTGATGTTCAGTCAGGGCAGGTTTAATTTACAAGGACATGTCTGGCTGATACACTGCTTCATTTCAGAATATCAAAGCACATCTGCTTCCCTTATTTTAACTGAAAAATTTCTTATAGACAAAACCTAGTTTGTTATGGCTTGTGTATATTGAGAATGACAAGAAGTTAGTCAGTCAACTATTTAGTGTACGTGTTATTAATAGTATATAGATTAAGGTAATAACATGTGGATGATTGTAGTTATATAATTTTGTGAGCATGAATGTGCACTTTGCAATATCCTTTAGAGAGTGTACTTATGAATCTGTCACAACGCACTGAGCCAGTACCTTTTGTGTGAACTCAGATTTTGCATTGCTATGTTTCTAATACTTTTGCTATGTTTATAATACATTATGTGGGGGTCATTACACATGAGTGCTCATATTATCTGGGAGCTGTGCCACATGTATTAGAGTGCAGGCTGCTCCAGGAGTGGCGACAGAGAACATAGGGGAAAAAACCCCCACCAAACCCACAACCTAGTTCTTTGGACAAAACAGAGACTTTACATCCCTCTGCTATATCAGTGTAGAAGTTTCTTTGTGCACTAATCTTTGCAATCCGTATTATACAAAATAAGCTTCACTAGATTCTTGAATAGTGTGATGAAAACAGTGACTTTTCATTCCATTACGGAGAAAGAAGTAACCTCTGCTTCAGTAATGTAGTTATCCTTTTGCACACATACTCTAAAGATCTTTAGATTCTGTAAACTTCCAGTAGCACAGCAAGGTGGCGAGAAACATGGAAACCAAGAATTCCCCATTACTGGCCCTAAAAAAAAGCTACCTAATATCCGAATAGAATTATATAATGTGACTGTATGGCAATAACAGCCTAGATTTGAGGATTTAGAATAGATATAGCTTCTATTCTGAAAACTGCTAAAATTCATAACTGGCAAATACAAATGAATCAACATGAAGGAGAGCAATACAACGTATAAACAGATTCTAAATGAAATGTAAGTACTCTGAGAAAAGATCTATGCACCCTCATAGATTATTCAAGGAAAGTAATGGTTCACTTTGTATCATAAAAGCATGCAGGATGCATAACAAATAAGATAGAAGACACTAGAGATTACAATGATTAAAGTCATATGGCAGAGACTGAAAAGATCAGATTTAATTTAAACAGAAGATGAGTGGGAGAAGATATGCTGAAGGTAAACAAAATGATATATGGTAAATGGAAGAAAAATTGTGTGTTGCTGTCTATCTTCTAAAACATTCAATCAAACTGAAAGGAAATACATCTTAAACTAATAATAAGAAACCTATTTGTCACATAGTTCTTAACTGACCTGAGGGAGTTCTTGCCATAGCAAATTTTAGAAGCCAAGAACTTAATGATATGTACTAGATAGAACCCTCAAAACAGAGAATGAAAGTCTTTAGAGACTGTAGAGCTTAATGGGATAACTGATGGCAATTTGGAAGAAAAATCTTATATTGGCATCATCATCCTTTACATGTAGCTTTTTTCCCAGGGTGTGCTGGGAGCTACTCCCAGTTCCCTAGCATGACAGACTCTGGTTACTCATTGCTGTTATAGTCACAATGAGATGTTCTAATTACAGCCTGAGCGGAATTGGAAAAAGATAACTATTATAAGGAAGGACTCAGTCAGTGTATCTAATTGCCTTTTATAGAGAAGCACAATGAAACTACGTTGGCCAATTTTAAAGGTTTAGAGAGGGATTCAATTTTTCTGATGTTAACTACCTGAAAAGGGAGGTATCTAGAGGCAGTTCAGACAAGCTTAGAGTATGTGGAATAAGGAGACCAATTCTCATCTGGATCCTGTAACAGTATCACAATCACTAGTTCTGATTACATAGGTACGTTTAGCTGTTTCAGTTAGTCAAGAGGAGCAACACCTTCATGCTTGCTGTTAAATGTTGAAACAAAAAACAAGCAGCATCTGGTGTTAGAATAGGAGCATGGGAGTGAGCTTTGTATCACTGACAGCCTGTGAATGATATCCTGTTAGGTGCAAGCAAAGCAGTTATTAAATGGGGAAGGGTAAATGCTTTTCTCTAATGTTCATTATTTTAAATGGAGAGGATTGGAAAATCTCAGAGGAAATTTCACTGAAATTAGTTGACACATGAAAAAGTTCATATTTCACAGAGAATGTGAGGTTAAATTTTAAAGAAACTCTGACAGTGTCTGAAACCTGTCTGATTGGCCTGATTTCTTGTCTGACTTCTACACTAACCACCTCAGAACAAACTCAGATTTTGAATTTATTATGCTGAGAATTACACAGTTTTGAAAAACAAATTATTTATTGCTTCACTAAAATTTTTCCTGTTTCAGACCACTGTGATAGTCTTGCACATGACAGAATTTTTTCAGGGTATTTAATTCTACCATAAGGAAATGCAGAACTATATGGAAATCATTTGCTGTGCTATTTGCTTTTGTGCCTTTACTCTGTAATGAAATAGGCCTCAGAAGAATTCATTGAAGGTTGATAAGTGATGCGCACTCTATTTTATAACACAGATTTCAGATATTCAGCTACAGCAAGGAAGTAGAAATATGTGTTCACAGCAGATGGTCAGACCTGAAATTCACCATTTCAAACGATTACATTCTTTTTTATGCTACCTTTCACCAACTTCTTAAATAGTAGTTTTCTGATAACAGATTTTTCACAACTATATCACTGAGTTAAATGCTCCAGTGGGATAAATCTGAAGCTGTCCCTGACACTGAAGAAAGGATTTGGTGCTAAATTCAGCAGTAAAATGACTATTTGTTTAGCTAACCATTAAACAAAATAAAAATCTCAAGAATTCCTCCAGAAAAAAAAGGGATTTTTAGAATGAATTTTTTTCTAGGACAAAGACAGTATTTCAACCCTAATTCAAAGGTCAAACTACGAGTGTTGTTTGTCTCTAACTGATGATGACACAAGACATTCACTCAACAGAGAAAGCAGCAGCTTGAAACAATGTAGTAGGCACATTGATTACTGATGACTGGAGAACAGAGTCCAAATTACAACTGAGCCCTGAGCTTTTTCTCCATGCCTTCGAGTCTGGAGTTGTGCTTGGTAAAAAACGACCCTCAGAATGAATGATCTTCTCCATAAAAAACTCATTTTAAACTTGCATAAACCAACATTAGTCATTTTGTGAAGTAGAATCAAAATATGGGATACCGGGAACACTGAGGGAAGTTTGGCGCAGGTATGCCAAGTGATGTGACAGGCATATAGAGCATTTCACTAATGAGAAGAGCAACTGATCTCCATCTTCTCTTACTCTAAGGAACCTAGAGACTGAAGTAATACACATTACCATTTACAATATGAGGTGAACCTACTCAAGAAGCCTGTATCAGTGCAGCAGCACCTAAACTGGTGAAGCAAACTGAAAAAGTTCACTGAAGATATAGGCCTTGGCTTAAATCAGCTTACAGTAAAGAAGCAGTCCTTCATGCCAGCCTGCCTATCCATCTTGTTTCCTAGTTCTTTTTTTTCCTCCTTTGTTTTTTTTCCTTTTTGTCCAATCTTACATGGCTTGCTTTCTTGTGTTTCTCTTTTATTCTTTCCCTCCTTCCCTTTTGCTCATTGTGGAGCATGAATTTGGAGCTGATGCTTAATTTGCTCTTGAAGAACACTCCAAATAAGGGAATAATATAGACAGAAAGAGGCCAAGGAGACAAAGCGACAAAGAAATATAAACCTCTAGGAAACACTTTTTATATGTTTATGTCTCAAATACAGACCCTAGTCACAACTTTTAGAGGATAGAATAAAGATTAAGAATGACCTGACAGAAAGGCTGACTGTGCTGCTGTTTTGACAGCTGGTAGCAAACTCATTTTGCTTTCTGAAAAAGCACTGATTTCATATTTAAGTAAAATTAGAAAATAATGCACTGTGTTATAGAAGAAACCTGTTCGTTTCAGAGAAAAAATGCTTTTTTCTTAGATGACAGTTCTGTTGGTAGAACAGACAGGGTTATGTATCAGTAGAAAACCTGATAAAAGATCAGAATATATTTACAGTGCCTGCATGTTACAGAGACCATCCTTTTCTTGCTCTGTTTTTGCTAGATTGTGGGTTTGGTTTTTAGTTGTTTTGTTTTGTTTTGTTTTTTTTATTTTTGGAGTGGGAGAGTTAAGAGGTGTTGTTTATTTGTTCTGTTTTTTAATGTTTGCTCATATTGCTTTTAATCGGTAATACTAATAGTGCTACATGCTCATTACTTTATTATCTGCACTATAAGTAGTTAGATAAGAAATAATAGATATTTATTGCAAAATCAGTTCACAAATCTGCTTTTCAGTGCAGTTTATTCTCTAAATATATTTTTTATGAATGAATCTACAATGCCCAGGTGAAATTACTATATTAAAAGCTTAAGCAATGGATGGTCTGTGTTAAATTATACATTTGGCACAAATAATGAAAAAAGATAAAATTATTTTCTGCCTTTCCTGCTGCCCCTTTTCAGCACTAGTTTAGTCTTTTTATCAGCTGAAATGGTCTGCTTTAACCAGAGCATGCCAACAAGCAGACATTGCTCCTGGCATGTGGATTGTAGTATATATTGGAGATTATAAATCATTTTGTCATTCTCAGACAGTTGTAAATTTATCTTCTTACACAGGAGACATCACTATACACTAACATCTAATGCTGCTTCTCACCACTGCACAAGCTAGGTGCACAAGTAAAGGCTAAGATTACATCTACGGAAATACATTCCTTAAAACTTTCTGCTTGTATTTTAAATGTATGTCTGTACAAAAAAACCCCAAACACACACAAAAGCCACAAAACTTGTCTTTTGAGTACCATCCATGCACTAGAGAGACAGTAGTTTACTCTATGAATTACACGTTGCCCAAAAAAGGCTTAAGTTTTGCAATGAGTTCTACATGTGCCAGTGTGGCCCACACAAAATAATGCAGAGATGTTGTTGTCCCTGCATAATTTACAGATACTAGAGATGAATTTCACAGATGCTTGGGGAGTTCTCTCTCTAGTTTCTTGCTAACAAGTTAAATTTATGAAATCTTCAGAGGAATGACCTTTAAACAATTTATGAGAACCTAAGACACTTTAGATGCAATAAAAATAAATTCATCACAACTCTTCTCCCAGGTCCACATTCTGTTAGCGTTGTTATGGTTACAGAGTCAAGACTTGAGAATTTAGGAGAAGCTGGAATTAAGGATTCCCATGCCATTTCAATTCAAACCCTTATGCGTGCCTGTTCAGGCACACACTTAATTGGAAGATCACAAACTCCCCACGCACCTCCCTTCCAAATCTAAAGCTTTAATTCCAGAATTCAGTTATTAACATTGCAACAAGATTTTTATATCATACAGCAGAGGTAGTTTACAACATCAAATAAAATAAAATTAACAAATAACACCTCCTCCTAACAAACAAGCTAACTAATAAGGAAAAAATATTGTTATTATGAACTGCTAAATTGTGACTTCTGTTCTCAGTGTTAAAATGCTCAAACTTCAACACTTAATACTACTTTATTAGTTGACATGAAGAGAAAGTTGAACTTCAAATAAATTCTTGAAACTTTTATTAGGGAGAATAGGTAGGTCTGTATCTGGCTTATTTGACTTAGTTTGATAGAAAAGCTTATTTCAACTGCTATACTTGGCTCTTTGATAAAGCAAAATCTTTCCCATGATCTTTCATGCATCACATATTGTTAATAACATAAGGTGAGCTACAGCTAATGATAGAAAAATTACTAACACTGTGCCAGCATATATTCAATAAAATATTTTCTTCGTTACAGCCAAGGAATATGCAGTACAGATGAAGAACTGGGAACAATTCCCCTGATGTTAACACTGCTGTACAATGAATCCCTGTACATGAACAAATCAGAGCAGCCTTGATGTTCCTTTACTACGTACCAGGAGGCAGAACAAAAGCCTAGCTAACCTGCATTGCTGGTTAACAACCCTAAGAGGCAGAGATAATATCCAAAAGTCTGGAAGATCAAAGCATCCTTGCTATGTTCTGTTTTTCTACTGATGATTTTATGTCAGCAGTTGGGACAAGGTGGCAGGGAGCCATGACAAACATTCCATATTAATAAGGGACAGATTTACATTTTGCAAAGCCACAGGACTAAGACTTTTATATAAGCTGAAGTCAGCTTTCATATAGCTGAAAAACTGATTTCATTAACCCACTTCTTCTCAGAATCTAAGGACATTGCAATTTTTCATCTACTTGGAATAAATTTTTTTTCTGCAGGGGTCCTAGCAGATGATTTCTTTTTACTAATCTTGGAACAAAGCTGGTGCAATAGCCTGCCTTTATTCTTCAACATCAACTAGCTGAAAATCAAGACAAGATACTTACTTTCACAAATATATTCAAATAATTAGAGTAAGAAAGGTATCACGTTGCTGCATATCAGTCCTTTATTTCACTTAGAGTAAATAAATTCATATTGGATTAAATTATGGCATACATGTTCTCAAATATGACCCGAGTGAGGCAACTCTGTAATGTGGAAAAGGCAACTGAACTTAATTGCATAGGATAACTTACTGTCTTTTGAATGAGATTAGACAATGATTTTTTCAATTTCTTTGGCTAGATGTTTTTTGGTTTTACTACAAAGATTTTCTTGTAGTGTTTTTTTTTCTTTGCTTGTTGTTTTTTTTTTTTGACTCTGTTAATGTAAAAACAAGGATAAACCAAAGTTTATCCTTTTTTTGTGAGATACTTGGTGACCTACTACTTCAGAGTTTCCAGCTTTGTCATAAAAAAGTTTTCTGCCCATTTTTTTTCTGTTCTTTTTCTTGTCCTGGGAAATATCCTAAATTTTAGAGTTCAGTACTCTATGGTACTTTTTTCTTTATCCAAAACTTTTATAGTACAATATTTTTGTCATATTGTGATATTAACCAAAACTCACCATCAGAATTGATAATACATCTTCCAGACATGGTGTGAGCACCACATATATGTAGAGAGTTGTGGAAACAGTGACAGTGCAAGGCTAACTTATAGCAGCTGTTGTTGCCATTTCATCATAGGACATGCACTGTTTGGTTTTCATATTTAAATTTTGCAAATCTCAGCCTGTTTCTTTCCAAATGTAGATATGTAGATAGATTTCATGTTAATTTTCAGCTTTTTGTTAAATTTCTTTAAACAATGTGATTATCTTTGGTGGAATCTGTGAGTGAAGCAAGGACGTTGCTTTTTCCCTGGGAAACTACTGACCAGCCAGAGGAGAGCTGGGGAGAAGAGCAGAGAGACCACAGACGAAATCAGGCTGTGCAGAACACAGAGACACTAACAAGTTGCTAGTCTGTGGCTTACCTAGAAAGATGAAAAACAACTGAAAGGACAGGGGAGAGACAGGCCCATCAGAGCCAAGGGAATATTTGTTTGGAATGGAGGGGAAGGAGCAGAGCTTGCAGTCACTTTAGAAGATGGTAAAGATAACTGTAACAAACTGGAAAGTGAGAACACATCTGTGAGGACAAGTAGGCAAGGGGACAGCCGTGAGTAAATGCTTTTATTTCTACTCTATTGTCCCTAGTCACACTGAGATTTCTCAATTTAAATAGTATTCTAATTCAGATTCCAGTAAAAGCTGGCTTTTAGTTTAAATCATTTTTGTGTTCAGTCTGGGCACATCCACTTTTAAGACAAAGCATGTTGCAAGTACAGCTTACTGGATCAAAATATAATACAAGAGTATTATTAGGAAAAAAAATTATTTCTCTGACCTTAGGGTAGGTCATAAAATATTTAGACCTCATCAGCCACAGAACTAGAGTCTTCTGTTGGATGGTCTCCCTCTTTTGGGTGTGACAATATGGTAAAACTTCCAGTAAAACTCATTGGCAGCTGTGTCTGCAGATGTTTTCTCATGCACAAGTACAGGAGGAGACATGCAACACCTGGGAAGTGGCAGGGGCCTGAGCCTCTTTCTGCTTGTCTAAAAAGGTGGAAACCAGAGGAAAACATCCTGCATTACAGGCTTTCTCTATGAGCCAATTTTTTGATTCATTTTATTTTTTAAATTCCTTTTTTTAACATTGTTGTAGTTTGGGATTATTATGTAAATTCTCTCCCCTGCCACTTAACTGCCCAGGCCAGCGGTTAACAAAAGAAGCAGTTAACTGTGATCGCTGGGGTGGGGGCAGGTTTGTCTCTTTTGGTTTTTTTTTGGATATTCTCCTCAGTCTTGGCTCGGCGGAACGGGGGAGTGGGGGCTCCAAGGAGGCAGGCTGCCCTGCTGGTTACTGCTGGGTTTTTCCCTGGCTGTCTTGCCGCTGCCTACTTCGGACTACTTTTTCCTGCCGTGCTGCTGCCTGCCTTGGATTTGCTGCTGGTTGCTCGTACCTTTCTGCTTCTTGGACGGGGAACACAGGGGGAAGAGACTGAGTCCATCTGAAAGCCCACTGCTCGTCTGTTTCGCTGGAGAGGAACTGAAACTCACTCTGCAGCCAGCCGGGCTGTGACAAGGACACTTAAGTATAACCTTTTCTCCCGGAGGAAAACCTGCTGGGTTTTGTTGTTGGTTTTTTTTTTCTCTTATGGTGTTGGGGAAGTGGGTTGCACTAGTCTGTTTACATATATATATATATATATATATATAGCAGTTATCCTTCTTGTATTAAAATTCCTTTTCTTAAATTTGATAAAGAGTGGTGTGATTATTGTGGAGGAGGCCCCTCCCCTGCTTGTGGGTAAAACATTTTGGTTTTTCCCCTCAAACCGAGACAAACATATAGATACTCTTTAGCTACAAATTACAGTACAATTGATAAAAACTTTCATTTTCTTTATTCTCTCAGTTATGTCTTTAATCTTTTAATATATTGAAATTTAAACTGTATGCTATGATTACTAGTAAATGTAACAAAAAGATATTTTACTAACAGTGGATTTAATAAAGCCTAATTTTCCATATGGTCACATCCATTCATACTCAATAAAATCACTTTTCTCATGTCCCCATGATTTCTTCCAGCTTTAGTCGGTTACTTTCAGATATCTACAGTACTCTCAACTCTCAGATGAGCACGTGATGCTGGACAAGAGCACTGTGCCATAAGATAACTGTGTTGGCTAATACATGTAGGGTTAAGAGGATAACTATTGAGCTCATGCTGCCACTTTGCCTTTTTTTAAAGACTAAAATGAAGTTTTCAGGTCTTTCATCAGTAAATATTTTTCCCCCCAAAATTCTAGGGATATCTCATCAAGACTGGTCAAATTTGACTGACCAGCTAAATATAGGTCTGAGTGAAAAGAATTATGGTCTGACAAATAGAATAACATCTCAGTCACTAACTTTTTTTCTTAATGTATCAGGATAAAAAAAAAAGTTGAAAAATAGAGAATTGCTCTGTTCTGTTGTAACTGTGACTGATGTCTTAGACTTGTATGTCCCAAACAGTCATACCTTTTCTCAGAAGTCATTATGTCTGAATAGAATAAGGGAAGGCTCAGCATTTATTTGCTCTACATGCCAGTGAACAGCCCTCTGCCACAGCTGTATATTGATGAATGGCACACAAGAAAATCTTGATGAAATCTTGATGACATCCTTTTAGTGCAGCCAGCTCCCAGTATACATCCTCCCTTCCTTCCTCCTTTCCTCCGTTTCTCCTTCCCACTTGCCCTCTCTCCTTTACCTGCAAATTAGTTGTGAAAAGTCTTGTAGTCAGGCTCACCCCAGAGGAAACTCTTAGCTCTTACAAAGAAAGGAACAATACTGGGAGAAAACAGTATTTTACCAGTACTTACACCTCTGTCATCTTATTGTCATTAGCAAAAAAGAAAAGTCAAGGTCAAGTGTTGTCCTTAAATAGTTTATACAGTTCAATACATGATGAAATTGTTTCATTTTTCGGCAAAGCAGCAGTTTATTTCTGGTCACATAAAAATCAACTCTGTGAAGGACTATTTAACAACAAATTAAAAATTAAGAGGAAAAAGTAGATCTAGGGTTTCATTACAAACAATATCTTCAAGTCTAAGACAAAATCAATTCAAATCAATAAAATCAATTAAGGTTCTATTTCAAAGCAATTCCTTTTGATAAGACATAAACAAAATGCTGCCCAATTTATGGAATGAGCATTGGTGTAATGTTGACTGGCTTTTTCACTTTACACTTCCAGATGGAAAGAAGAACATTAAATCAGCTCAGTTATTGCTGTGGGGTGACTACTATGAAACTTCTTTTAGTGCTCAAGATTGAACCTAGAAATACAAACCCTATGGGGACAAAGTATATGCAAAACAAGAAACACGCATATACTAATTGTAGAACCTGTAAAAACATCAGTGCAAACTGAAGGATCTACTCAGTTTTGTAAACTGAGAAGTGAATATTGCTTTTCTATTTCACCATTGAAATGTTGCTAGCACCTCAGGCTATCAGTCTATTCTCATGTTAAGAGTTTAAGGGTTAACTTTAGATCAACACTTGGTGTTCATGCACTTGACAGTCTTGTGAATAACCCTTTATGTGATCTTATTTACCTTTGAGGTTAATTATTTTTTCCTGAGCTTGTCTCTAAGCAGTTCTGTTCCAACTCTTCTTTTATTTCTTCCTGAAGAAAGAGACTCAGGGAACTTACTTGCCATGAGGATTCAATAAAAGCAGCCTTCCTGTTGCTCTGGTCACCCACACAGCAAAAAGGAAGTTAAACTGTTTGCTGACATATCTCTTATGGTTTGGGTCTGAGCCTTTGCTCCTGAGCCTGCTGCCAAAGTCTGACTTGCACAGACAATACTTTGTGGGTGGTGACTTCACTGGGAATTAAGAGCCAAGAATCGGAGAAATGTCCTGTGTGCCATATTTGTGGTGGATAGGAAAACATTACTGGACCCACACTTTTAAAGTCACAGCAGATGTGCCTATTTTGCGGTTACCATGCAGTGGAAGAAAGCCGTTCTGTGGCCCCTAAACTTCAGTTCAGCTAATCATAAGGAAGGTTAACAAATGCAGTGTTTTTCTCATGACATTTCATAAACACAGGGTTTGAAAGTGAATGTGGATGGAAAGGCAAATAATCCTTCCAGCCCTTGTGATCTGCATATAATTGTGGTTTGCCTGAACTGGCTGAAAGCTTAGTGTTATTATTTGGAAAGATTGGCACTGTTTAGAGAGCTAATGTATCTCCAGCAATTCCCTTGCATTCTTTGGAAAATACAAATGAATCTTGATATATTCATTGATAACAGATACACAAGGTCTATTCTAGATCCCGATGTGGAATTTCTAGTAATATCAATTATATTTTCCTACAAGGAATTTAGTTTGTAGCAAGTTCTAAGAAAGCAGAAATGAACATATAAACCAGTGTTTGCATAAAAGAAATGAGTAGAAATTAGAGATGGAAAGATATTGATTGCTGTTTAGGATATCTGATTAATTCTTGCATATAATATGTGACATTATGACAGAAAGGGAAAAGGCTCATTGAAAGTTGAGCACTGATTCAAGGCAGAATAAATCATTCCAGTTTTGCTTAGTACATTACTAAAAATAGTACTTACTTATTACCCTTAAGGTCTAGTACTTCACCGCTAAAATCCAGCAGAATCTATTCATCAAACAGTTATGTACATCTATCATTGCATTGTTCTGACACTAATATTCCAGAGGCTTCATTAACATTAAAAAATAAATAGCAAAAAAGTGTGCTGTTTATTATTTCAGTTTTCAGCTTTTCGAAATAAGTACATAAGAAAGTTGATTTAAATCTGTAAAGACTCACATTATGCTTCCACACTTATACAACAGGATTTTGGGGGGGTTTCTTCAAAAACTGTCTTTCTGGCTCCTCAGGGCACTCAGAAGTCTCTTAGAGCATCTAGAAACTTAACACCTGTCTATGTACTTAAAATTTCCTATTGCAGTTCCTGCATTTGTTAGTGTATCTGGGCCCCATTTCATCAAGGCAAACAAAACTCCAAAATGAAGACCTTGAGACAAGCACACCAAAAGTGCTGGAGGAAACACTAGTAAAAACTTTCTGCTGATGAAGAAGTAAGTCACAAATAAAAAGGATGAAAGTTATTAATAACTGAATTGTATTTCATCAAAAAGCCTTTTGAAAGTAGGTAGGGTATGGGCTTTAAAATTGCTTGTATGCTTTGGAAGACTTTGTGTTAGGGGAGCTGCACATCTTAAGCTCAGACATCCTCAATTCCAGATTTGTACAATTATTCTTAGGACTGCCGGGCTTCATAAATCTGTGTCTGAAACTGCTGCTTGAACTGCCCTAAAAATAACAACAGCAAAAAAGTATTTCCATGTGGGTTCTCTGTTGCAGAAGAGTGAAATTGGTCACGAGGAATGCGCACATTTGGCACTGCTCTCAATACTTATCTTCAATAATTTTTTTAAACCACTAAAAAATTGTGTTTCACAGTTACTCTGGTCTTTCTGTTTCCCTAATGCTACATGTTTTGGTTTTGTGCGACAACATTTGGGAAGCAGGGGGCCTATGGGGATGGCTTCTGTGAGGAGATGCCTGGAGCTTCCCCTGTGTCCAAAAGAACCCATGCCAGTTACAAATCCAAAATTTATTTGCTGTTGGAGAAGGCTGAGCCCATCAGTGATTTTCCCCAAGTCAAGTCTGTTTTGCCCATGATAGTGACTGGTGAGTGCTCTCCTGGTCCTTATCTCAGTCCTTGAGCCTTTTGTTACATTTTCTCTTCCCTGTCCAACTAAGGAAGGGAGTGATGAAGTGGCTTTGATGGACATCTGACATCCAGCCAGGGTCAACCCACTACAATACACCGGAATATGAGCCACAGATAAGTGTCTTCTGACAACTTTTGTATTTTGGTGACTAGAAAGAAGACTGTCACAGGATATTGGATGGAAATACTTTGTAATGAGGACACACTACATTTACAAGAGGGAAAATTGATATTCATATTTTGAAAAATTACTCCACATCCTCAGGACGTCTTTCCTTAGTCATGCATCATATGCATGTTCCTGGTGTATTTGTACAGTGACAGCCCACGCTTGTACTGAAAGAAACAGTCCAAGAATGAAGACAAGTATTGTTCCTTTCTAAATATTCCACAAGTCAGAAATAACTCGGTAGACACTTTTCTGACTAGACAGCATTTTTCAGAATATTTTATGAATTTCTACATTTCACCAGTAAATTTTAAAGTGATTGTTGGTCTAGCTAAAAAGTTATTTCTTATCCTGACAATCTGAGCAAGATTAACACTATGACCAAGCATAACACTATAATAACACTAATAAAGTCATTGAGGTGCTGGAGCATGTCCAAGGAAGGCAGCAAAGCTGCTCAAGGTTCTGGCGCACAAGTCTAATGAGGAGCAGCTGAGGAAGCTGGGGGTGTTCAACCTGCAGAAAAGGAGGCTCAGGGGAGATCTTGTTGTAGTGAGAAGGCAGTTGGTCTCTTCTTCCAGGTAAAAAGTGACAGGACAAGAGAAAATGGCCTCAAGTTGCACCAGGAGAAGTTAAGATGGTATATTAGGAAAAATGATTTTCACTGTAATGGTGGTCAGGCATTGGAACTGGCTGCCCAGGGAGTGGTGAAGTCTCCATTCCGGGAAGTGTTCAAAAAAACTTATGGATGTGGCACTGAGGGATATGGTTTAGTGGAAACGTGGCAGCACTGGACTCCATGACTTTGGAAGTCTTTTCCAGCCTTAAAAATTCTATGGCTCTATGATTCTACTCCCATTCTCATTAGCCTGTCCATGAAGGCAGAAGATGAAAGGAGAAAAAGTAATCAATCTTTTAACTAAATTTCAATTTTGTCATGTAACTTTTAGCAAAGTGTAAGCAAATTATTTTTTTGTTTTTAATTTACAGAATTAGGGTAAAATCTGTCTTTTCAAGAAGTATTATATCCAATTGTATAAACTGAAAGCAAAATGTTCTTCTCCCAGTTCCAAGTAAAAAGAAGGTACAAATGAATTACTTTAGCCCATGTTATTAACAAGGGTTTTGTTTGGGTTTGAGATTTTTTTAAAATTATTATTATTATTTGGGTTTGGGGGTTTGTTTGTTTCGTTTGTTTTGGTTTGGGTTTGTTTTTTTCCAAAGACCTTGTGAACTATACAATACTTTCTTGAGCCAGCCTAAAAAAAGGGGAAAGCTTAATTTTTATTACTATTTCAGCACATGTGTGCTTCTGAAATAGCAGCATAGCTTTGAATCTTACAGTCTAGCATTCTTCAACAAAAGAATTGAATAGTTTATTGCTGTCCATTTTTTGTGACTACTTGTACATACTTCATAGTTGTAAGAAAATATATTCAAATAACTATAACCTTAAAAATTTACCAAATTATTTCTTCCAGCTTTTCCATACCAATACCAGCTCTAAGGACTTCACACTACTGAAACAAAATAGGTAATTATAAAAGGCTAGAGACTGAAGATAAAAAAGTTGTAAAAGAAGCTCAAGTGTCAAAGGCAAGATTATTGTACTATGCTTTGATTCTCTGGGTTTATAAATGAAGCATATGCCTAATTCCTTCCCGCGCTCAGTCCTTGATTCGTGCACATTTGGAATGAAGTGATTTTGAACAAGAGACCTACTTTCTGTTCAGTAAGTATAAAGTTTTGTCAAATTGTACTCTAACTTTACAAGGATGCAAAGACCTGTTAAAACACTATTGTTATTGTTGTACACTGGGCAGGTTATACTCTGTTGTAGCAAACATTCAAACCATATTTGCTAAATGAGAAATGACAGATGAAGATGGAATAAATTAGGAAGCTTTGGAAAGCAGGGTCAGTAGTTAACATTTGACACAATAAGAAAGAGTGAGTAGAGACACAAAAAGAAGGAAAATATGATCAAAGCAATGGTCAAAAGAATCCTTTTGGCAGCTGCTTTTGAGGAACATCCGCCTAAAAACCTCGTAGCCATCCAAGTAAGGAGAGTCAATGCTGCAGTAACTGAGATGCATCATGATGACTGCTTTGGCAAAAACTATTGTTAGATGTGAAAGGTAAGAAAACATCTTAAAATGGAAAATCAGGAGAGAATGTGAAAGTTATAGATGCAATCCCTGGCAGGCTTTGTTTGCTGCTCCTTCAGCTATCAGCAGGTGACTCAGAGGGGAGTTGGAGGCGGTGCTTGCTCGTTAGCAGGAGAGTGAGAAGGCTTTAAAAGGGAGGGAAGGATGCTGCTTGGCTCATTCCCTGGCAGGCTTTGTTTGCTGCTCCTTCAGCTATCAGCAGGTGACTCAGAGGGGAGTTGGAGGCGGTGCTTGCTCGTTAGCAGGAGAGTGAGAAGGCTTTAAGAACATCTCTAGGGAGCGCAAGCGACCCGGAGCGCGGCGAACAGGAGCGGGCAAACAGGGGCGTGGCACGTCTGTGAGGGCGTGGCACGGCAGTTTGCACGGCAGTTCGCACAGGCAGGGCAAACAGGCAGGGCAGAAGCCTAGGTATTTCTGCAGCTTTTTTTTTTTTTTTTTTTTTCTCTCTCCTCTGTTCATTTGTTTCTTTGTCTCTTTCTACCTTTCCCCCCAGCTTAAGGCAGTCATGCCTCCCAGAAAAATGAAAGCTGTTGCTCCTGTCACCAGTAGAGGGGTGTCAATACAGACAGAACCCTCTAAAAAGGATGCAGCCACTCAGGCCTCTGGCTGCATAGACTGTCTGAGCCTGGACCTACTACCAGAGGACAGAATGAGAAGTGCCTGCATACGATGTGAGCAGGTGAACGATTTGCTGGGTCTGGTGGCAGAGCTAAAGGAAGAGGTTGATAGGCTCAGAAACATAAGGGAGAGTGAAAGGGAAATTGACTGGTGGAGTCACACCCTTTCCACCCCTAAGGAAGCCCAGCAGGAGGTGGTGAAGCCCAGCCCCTCCTGCCATCAGGCAGACGGAACAAACCATAGGGTTGGGGATGAATGGAAACAGGTGCCTGGTCAGAGAGGCAAAAACACCCCCTCTCGACCCCTTTCACCTGCCAGGGTGCCCTTAAAAAACAGGTATATGGCCCTGGACTCGGGCAGTCTGTTGGAGGACAGTCAGGAGGAGGATCTATCTACAAGATCTTCTGGTTACCCCCAGCCTACCGGACGGGTTACGACTACAGGTAAGAGAAAAAAGAGAAGGGTTGTTGTAATAGGTGACTCCCTTCTGAGAGGAACTGAGGGCCCTATATGTCGGCCAGACCCGTCCCACAGGGAAGTTTGCTGCCTTCCTGGGGCCAGGGTGAGGGATATTACCAAAAAACTTCCTAAACTTATCCAACCCTCAGACTATTACCCACTGTTGGTTGTCCAGGTTGGAAGTGATGACATTAATAAAAGGAGTACCAGAGTAATTAAAAAAGATTTCAAGGCACTGACCCGATCTCTTCAGGGGACAGGAGCACAGGTAGTAATTGCCTCAGTTCCTGTGCTAGCTGGGATGAATGAGGAGAGGTTTAGGAAAGCCCAGCTTACCAACAGGTGGCTTAGGGGATGGTGCTATCGTCAAAATTTTGGGTTTTTTGATCATGGCGCGAACTCCGTGTTGCCCAGTCTCATCAAAGCAGATGGGCTTCATTTATCTAGGGAGGGCAAAAGAACTGTAGCCCATAAGTTGGCAGGGTTAGTTAGGAGGGCTTTAAACTAGGTTTGAAGGGGGAAGGGACGGCAACTGGGCTCTCCAGAGACAGGCCTAAGAGCATAGAGCCTGAGTTGAGAATGAAATCAATGGCCCAGCTGAAGTGCATGTACACCAATGCACGCAGTATGGGAAACAAACAAGAGGAGCTGGAAGCCATAGTGCAGCAGGAAAACTATGACATAGTTGCTGTCACAGAAACGTGGTGGGATGAATCACATGACTGGAGTGCTGCTATGGGGGGCTACAAGCTCTTCAGAAAAGACAGGCAGGGAAGGAGAGGTGGAGGGGTGGCTTTATATGTTAGAGAGTCTCTTGACTCTGTTGAAGTTGAGGTCAGCAGTGACAAGGTTGAGTGCCTGTGGGCCAGAATCAGGGGCAAGGCCAACAAGGCTGACACCCTTGTGGGTGTCTGTTACAGACCACCCAACCAGGATGATGAAGGGGATGAATTATTCTACAAGCAGCTGGCAGATGTCTCAAAATCTCCAGCCCTTGTTCTTGTGGGTGACTTTAACCTGTCAGATATCTGCTGGGAGCTTCATACTGCAGAGAAGAGGCAGTCAAGGAGGTTCCTGGAGTGTATAGAGGACAATTTCCTTCATCAACTGGTAAATGAGCCTACCAGGGGGAAGGCCCTGCTAGACCTACTATTTACAAACAGAGAGGGGCTGGTAGATGATGTAGTGGTTGGAGGCCGCCTGGGGCATAGTGACCATGAAATAATAGAATTTTCAGTCCTCAGGGATGTAAGGAGAGCCACCATTAAAACCTTTACCTTGGACTTTCGGAGAGCAGATTTTGGCCTATTCAAAGAACTGATTCAGAGCATACCCTGGGAAACAACCCTTAAAGGCAAGGGGGTCCAGGAGGGATGGACATGTTTTAAGAGGGAGATTTTGAATGCACAGCAACAGGCTGTCCCAGTGTGCCGAAAGGCCAGCCGGAGGGGAAGACAGCCAGCTTGGTTAAATAGGGAGATTCTGCAAGAAATCAGGGATAAAAAGAAAGTTTACAGACTATGGAAAAAAGGGCTGGCTACTTATGAAGAATTTACAGATAGAGCTAGGTCATGCAGGAAAAAAATTAGGGAAAGAAAAGTGGAATTTGAAGTAAATTTGGCTATTTCAGTTAGGGATAACAAAAAGTCCTTTTATAAATACATTAATAACAAAAAGAGGGGCAAGGAAAACCTCCATTCTCTGTTGGACTTGGAGGGAAATATAGTTAAGGAAGATGAGGAGAAGGCTGAGGTACTTAACACCTACTTTGCCTCAGTTTTCACCAGTAAGACAGGTGGCCCTCAAGACAACTGGCCTCTGGAGCTGGTAGACAGGGAGAGGGAGCTGAATAGCCCTCCTGTATTCCAGGAGGAAATAGTGACCGACTTACTGAGCCAGCTGGATCCTAACAAGTCTATGGGACCAGATGGGATCCATCCCAGGGTGATGAAGGAGCTGGCAGAAGAGCTTGCCAAACCACTCTCCATCATCTTCCAACAGTCCTGGCTCTCTGGGGAGGTCCCAGATGATTGGAGGTTGGCGAATGTCACCCCAATCCACAAAAAGGGCTGCAAGCAGGACCCTGGCAACTACAGGCCTGTCAGCCTGACCTCTGTGCCTGGCAGGGTTATGGAGCAGTTCATCCTGAGTTCAATCACACAGCACCTTCAGGGTGGACAAGGGATTAGACCCAGCCAGCATGGGTTTAGGAGGGGCAGGTCCTGTCTGACCAACCTGATCTCTTTCTACGATCAGGTGACCCACCTGGTGGATGAGGGGAAGGCTGTGGATGTGGTCTATCTGGACTTCAGCAAGGCCTTTGATACTGTCTCCCATAATATACTCCTGAAAAAGCTGGTAGCCCATGGCTTAGACAAGTGTAGCCTCTCCTGGATTAAGAGCTGGCTGGAGGGTCGGGCCCAGAGAGTGCTGGTGAACGGAGCTGCATCCAGCTGGCGGCCAGTCACCAGTGGTGTTCCCCAGGGGTCTGTGTTGGGTCCAGTCCTGTTTAACATCTTTATTGATGATTTAGATGAGGGGATTGAGTCCATCATCAGCAAATTTGCTGATGACACCAAGTTGGGAGGGAGTGTCGACCTGCTGGAAGGCAGGAGGGCTCTGCAGAGGGATCTGGATAGACTTGAGAGATGGGCTGATTCCAATGGGATGAAGTTCAACAAGGCCAAGTGCCGGGTCCTGCACTTTGGCCACAACAACCCCCTGCAGCGCTACAGGCTGGGCACAGAGTGGCTGGAGAGAAGCCAGGCAGAAAAGGACCTTGGAGTACTAATTGACAGGAAGCTCAACATGAGTCAACAGTGTGCCCAGGTGGCCAAGAAGGCCAATGGGATCCTGTCCTGTATCAAAAATAGCGTGGCCAGCAGGACCAGGGAAGTGATCCTTCCCCTGTACTCTGCATTGGTGAGGCCACACCTTGAGTACTGTGTTCAGTTCTGGGCCCCTCAGTTCAGAAAGGATATTGAGATGCTGGAGCGGGTCCAGAGAAGAGCAACAAGGCTGGTGAAGGGACTGGAGCACAAGTCCTATGGGGAGAGGCTGAGGGAGCTGGGGTTGTTTAGCCTGGAGAAGAGGAGGCTCAGAGGTGACCTCATCACTGTCTATAACTACCTGAAGGGAAGTTATAGCCAGGTGGGGGCTGGTCTCTTCTCCCAGGCACTCAGCAATAGAACAAGGGGGCATGGGCTTAAGCTCTGCCAGGGGAAATTTAAGTTGGATATCAGAAAAAAATTTTTTACAGAGAGAGTAATCAGGCATTGGAATGGGCTGCCCGGAGAGGTGGTGGATTCACCATCCCTAGAGATCTTTAAATGCAGATTGGACGTGGCGCTGGGTGCCATGATCTAGTAAATGAGCTAGAGTTGGACCAAGGGTTGGACTCGATGATCTTGGAGGTCTTTTCCAACCCAATCGATTCTATGATTCTATGATTCTATGATTCTATGATATTAGGAGAAGCTCACTGTAGAACTGCAGAGTAGCTCAGGATGATCAAGGAAAAGGTTTTCTGGAGGACTTTTACACAAGTCTAAAATTCAAGTGACATTGACATTGTAGGGGGTATAAGACTGCATAGAGAAAGCTGATAAGTGTTTCAGCATCTTTTTCATATACACAGTGATTCTACCATATAAAACATATAATAGAGAGAAAGAAAATACGATAAGGTCCATTGAGTGGTCCCACTGTGAAACCTCTTAAACTCTTACTTTGGCCTTACTGTCTGATATATTTCAGTGACAATAGAAATAAATACGTAATTTTTAAAAGCTAAGAAAGAGTAATTTGACAATATATCAACATCTGTATTAAATAATGTGCAGTTGTGTAGCATACTCCCATCTCGAAGTGTGGTTTCTCTAGTGGTACATTTTATGTAGATCAAATAAAGCATTGGATATGCTTCCCTGTTTACAGTCACCTGTATCTCATTGTCTGTAGTAATAGCATACTGAAAACAATTTTAAGGCACAAGATAACTTTAGAAGCATTGCATGTATATAGATGTATAAATACGAAAGCTCAATGAAGAATACTGACTATACTTGTATAATTAAGTTTATATTACTGGCTACATAGCTGTATGTTAATTTTTAGCTTTTGTCTACTATCTTATGATCCATCAGAAGGAAAAATTCTCTGCTACTTCCATTAAGTAAAAACATTCTCGGTCTGTGGCTTTTTTGCTGATCTTACTACAAAAAAACCCCGCAAAACCTAGTGATAAGCTTTACTGATAGTGTAATGGAAGATGTAACAAATGGAGAAAAATTTGATATCTATTAAAACACTAGAACTATAAATAATGAGTAACTGCTGTGTAACCTCTTAAAATGTATTCTGCCAAATCATTTCATCTTCAACTCTAGAAGTAAATAAACAGAAAGGTAATCTTTATGAATTTCTATGACTATGTAAACACAGTGTTTTTTACACACTTAAATACTTACAAGTTTTAAGAGACCTTTTTTCCATTTCACTAAATCCCCCCAAAAGTTCACATTAATAAAATATTGATTTACAAACGGGATCAAGAAAAGTAAATAAAAGCTTTTTTTCCCACTTACTGAAGTGCATTAATAACTACTGCATTTTTAATTTTTATAGACTCCAATACAAGTCAAATCACACACTTTATCTGATAAAAATCAGTGGATCAGAAAAGAGTGCTTAAAAATCTGAAAATAAAGTTATCAGAGGAGAAAAAAATTTGTAAATTGGAATTCTGCTCTGTAAAAAGCAAGCATTGGAATATTCCACCCAATGCAGCACTGCTTAAAAAATGTTTTGTTCAATTCCTAGTCATACAAAGCTGCACTATCAGTAGCTTGCATAGGAAACTCAAGTATGCAATGATGGCATAATTTGGGCTCCAATTAACTGCAGGTAATCACCTCGTTGTTAGCTCCATTTTGCACTCTAAGCAAATTTATTTTCCTTTGCACAGCTTTTGCCACAAAACTCAGTTGAGCAGGAATTTCATCAGTGGAAAATACAATAGTTAATAAGGATGAATGCCAAAAGGATTGAAGTACAAAATTGGAAAGTTCTGAGTGGAAACAAGGAAACTCACGAAGCAATAAAAATAATTTTCTAATATACTGAGGTAATAACCTAGAGCTTACGAACATTTAATGTTAGAATTGAGGCAATCCTTACTATATAATCTCACCTAGCACTTACATGAAAGAATCCACTGTCACATATTGTTGGTTCCAATATTGTCTTCTTTTCCTTTCTAACTAAGGCACTTGCTGAGGGTTAGGCTGGTTGCGATGCATGTGTATATACACAGATGATACCTGAAATCCATCCAAGGAATTTATACAGCTGCCAAGGTGCCCTAAGTATATACAGAAATAGAGAGAAAAATGGAGAAACCAGTTTGGGCTTGTTGACAATTCTTTCTCTCTGAACATGGAGATAATCACCATGGTTTTGGCTTTCCTGTGACTGTTCAGAGGATAAGTTAAGGCATGGTTTAGTTCAGCACTGTTAGGAAGCCATGTGATAATTTGTTATTATGTCTGTCAATATAAAAACACACATACTGCAAATAAAATATCATGGTCAATTTTCTCATTCTCAGGGAAACAATTTTTGGTGGGTTGAACCTGCCTGGATTTCAAGTGCCACCAAAGCCATTTTATCACTCCCCTCTGCAACTGGAGAGGGGAGTGAAAATATAACAAAAGATTCATGAGTTGATATAAGGGTGGGGAGAGATCACTCATAATTAGTCTCACAGGCAAAACCGACTTGACTTGGGGAAATTAATTGAATTTACTACCAATGAAACTCAGAACAGGATAATGAGAAATAAAATCTTAAAACCACCTTCCCCCCCTTCTGCCTCCTTCTTGGGCTCCATCTCCTCCCTCTCAAGTGACACAAGGACATGGGGAATGGGGGTTACAGTCAGTTCATCACAGGGTGTTTCTGACACTGCTCAGGGAAAGGAGTCTTTCCTCTGCTCCAGTGTGAGATCCCTACCATGCTGTTGAGATAGTTCTCGAAAAATTTCTCCAGTGTGGGTCCTTTCCATGGGCTACAGTTCTTTGCAAGCTGTTCCAACCTGGGTCCCTTCCCATTGGTTGCAGTCCTTCAGGCACAGGCTACTCCAATGTGCATCCCCCATGGGTCCACAAGTCCTACCAGGAAAACCTCTGGCGTGTCTCCTTTCTCCACAGGTCAGCAGGAGCCTGCTCCAGCACAGGCCTACCACATCATAGCAGCTTTCGAGTATCCACCTGCTCTGGCATGGGTCTCCTCCATGGGCTGCAGCTGCATTTCTGCACTACTGTGGTCTTTTAAGGGCTGCAGGGAGACAGCTGCACCAGGGGCTGCAAGGGAACCTCATCTGTGGCACCTGGAGTGCCTCCTCCCCATCCTTCTGCATCCATCTTGTGTCTGCAGAGTTTTTCCTCAAAAATATTTTCATTCCTCTCTTGTCTGAGTGAAATTACATCCATGAAACACATTTTTTTTCATTCTTAAATATGCTATCACAGAGGTGTTACTACCTTCTCTGATTGGCTCAGTCTTGGCCAGCTGTGGGTCCATGCTGGATCCAGCTGGCATTGGCTCTGTCTGACATGTGCAAGGCTTGTAGCAGCTTCTCACAAAAGACAATGCAGTAGCCCCCTCCCCGTTGCCAAAACCTGGTCATGTAAACCCAATACACAATTAATTTAAATTCAAACCTTTTTCACCTCCATCGTTTTAAATCAAACAAACAAACCTTCAACCTCCTGCTACTTTCTGCATTTTAAAGCCTAGCCTGATGACTGAGAGTGTACAGTGTTTGCATGGCAAGGTTTTGGAAACAGGTGGGTGGGTCTACAGAAGTGGTTTCTGCTAAAAGCTGCCAGAAGCTTTACCCATGTTCAGCAAATCCAATGCCAGCCAGCTGCAAGATGGACCCAGCCCTGGCCAAGGCTGAGCACACAAGTGATGGTGGCAGCACCTGTGATGAACTTACCACAAGAGTCATTTTCCATCCCCTGCATTGCAGGAAAGGGTGGAGATAGAGAAAGTGAGGAATCACAGAATCAGTTAGGTTGGAAAAGATCTCTGAGATCATTGAGCTCAATCTTTCACCGAGCTCCACCTTTTCCACTAGACAATGGCACTGGATGCCACATCCAGTCTGTCCTTAAACACCTCTAGGGATGGTGACTCCACCACCTCACTGGGCAGCACATTGCAATATCTAATCCCAATGTCTGTGAAGAATTTCTTCCTAACGTCCAACCTAAACCACCGCTGCTGCAGCTTAATACTATGCCCTCTTGTCCTGTCTCTAGTTATCATGGAGTGAAGGTGAGCCTGGGAAGAAGTGAGGGATAGGGGGAAGGTATTTTAAAATTTAGTTTTATTTCTCATTACCCTAATCTGATTTGATTGGCAATAAATTATACTAATATCCCCAAATTGAGTCTGGTTTGCTTGTGATGGTAATTACTCAGTGTCCTCTCTCTGTCCTTATCAAATTGTACAGACTTTTAATTATATTTTCTCTCCCCTGTCCAGCTGAGGAGGGGAGTTATAGAGTGGCTTTGCTGGGCATCCCACCCAGGGTCAACCCACCACAGAGATTTATTCCTGAAGTAACTCCGGTGTTGACATCCATACTGTAAGTCTTCCATGAGTCACATTAACTTGACATACCTTAAAAGGTATTTCAAAGTTCATATATCTTACACTCCAGTACATATTTAAAATGATAAATATTTCTGTTCAGTGAAAATATGATTTCTGTATTTTAGCTTAAAGGTATGTGTATCTTTTTCCTAAAGGACATAGAAGAATCTGTGTGGGAATAGCACATAGTTACTGCTTCCCACTTAGACATGTATCCTCGTAGCTGATTAGAGTAATAGCAAACATGAAAAGATCCTTTCAAGCATTAAGAAAAATCCTCTATGTTTGTATGTGTGTTTAAAATTAAAATGCATGGAGCTTTCCAGATCAGTCAACACTGCAAAATCTGGCAAGAAAAGTTCAAAAGTTCTTAATTTAGCAGAATTTGCTGCTTTGGGGAAATCCCTTAGCCACCTAGCAACAGCACAAAGGGTATAATTCTTGGAGACTTAAATTCACACTGACTGAATAAGAGGGAAAATTGCAAACATGCAAGATAGCTTGAGGACATTGTGTCACCAGTGTGTCTAGTGGGTCAGACTGAGTAGGCCACATACCAGAATGTGGTTAGTATGGAATGCAAGATGTATGTCTTTTCTACACAACTTACACAATAACACAGATTCTCAAATACAGACCTCCATCATCATCATCATCTTTCCTGCCATCAGCAGAGACTTATCTGCATCACAGGATTTCTCACTGTAGCATAATTCAAAACTCCTGTCAACACACTTCATGATATATATGTTTTCCAAGAGTGTCCTTTATAACTTTTATGATACACTTTTATTGTATTAGGTGTAACCAACCAGGAGCCTGAGGTGCCTCCTACAGAGAGGGCTTTAGAGGTGAGCTAATTGTCATTCAATTAAGTTTTGATGTGCAAAAATACAGGTATAATATTGGGGGATGAGAATATAGTTTTTTACACCAAGTGCTGTCTCTTGCTTTCTTTTAAATCCAAGAAGACTGAATCTATAAGAAGACTGTTACTTAGCTTAAGTAAGACAATGTGAACCCAGACTGTGTAAATTAATATTTGATTTAATATAATCCAAAAAATGTAGAGTAATTTATGTGCCTATAAATAGATATGCCCAAAGATGTTTTTAAATTTCTGTGGACAAAAGACAGCCACATGAATGTGAAGAAAGAATGGCTGTAGCACAAGCATCTTTGCAATGCTTGTGTTCATACTTCCTCAATTGTTCTCTCTTTTGAAAAGATTTTACAGCTATTCTTTTCTGTTTAGAACAAAACAGAATTATACAAAAATAAAATTCTGGTTTAAAGCTTTCTATGTATGTGTCCTACTCTTGAGCATCTGGTATAAGTAGGAGTAAGTCTTCAGGGAACCCTCTATATTTTGGCAAACATCCAACATCCAACATTAATTAACATTCTCCCATCTAAAAATCTCTCATATTTTCACTCAACAAGAATATTCTACAAATACACTTCCCAGATCCTAAGCTTTCCTTATTCTAGACAAACCCATCTCCTGAATTTTAAATGTAATAACGCTTATAGTTTTACATAAGTCATCCTGAGGTAAAGGTGCATTGCACTTCGGAATAGTAAAAATCCAGCTGTGGTTTTCTACACCTTGAAGTTACGTCATTTCACTTTGAATCTTTTTAAAGAGTGAAATGAAAATCAAAGGAGAAATATAGGATATTTATCATGGAAGTTGAATGCTTTCAGCATCTTCAGCATTGTTAATCCAACAAAGGAGATTTTTTTTGCTTCATCATTTTCATATCTCCAAGTAATTTTCACTGTATCTCCTAAATTATACTGTTCTCAGTAAGATTATAGTATTGTCATAATAAAACATCAATTATTTTCTTCAGACACAAAATATAATTCTCCCTCTGATCTTGAGAGTTGCAATTATGTTGATAAAGTTCTAAAACTAACTTTTGTAATGAAATATGCGGTTACTTTTAATTCCAAAGCTGTGCTAGCACCTCTCAAGTCCAAAATTTTGCAAGAAAAATTTGCATGAACTGTTAATCAAGCTCTTCAATTTTGGAATTATCCCAGAAATTCCTTACGGATTTTCTATACAGATCAAACCCCTCCCACTCAGCAAATGTATCATTAAGAGACAATTTGAAACTACCCAGTTAACAGTTTGCTTTCCAGATTGACCAGTGGGCTGTATCTAAAGAAGCTCTTCCATTATGAGTGTTCTTCAGATTCTAGCCATGGGTCATTCAAGAGAGATTTTTTCCATTTGTCACAGTAATATTTTACCTCAGGAAAACAGAGAAACACTATAAGCTATCCAACTTGCTTCCAATTTTAAAGATATCCTGAGCTTTGGTTTTCTGTACAAAAGGAGACCAAAACCCAAGAGTTAAATGAGAAAGTCTGATTTACATTTGAATCAGGTGCTAGAGAATTCTAAAAGACATGATAGGTTACATTTGTTGTACAACTAAGCTTTCGCTCTGCTCAGTCATATTTGGTTAATTGACTATATCATCTGGCTATCAATTACAGTCAAACTTTAACATTTACATAGAGACAACCTTATTTTAGTTTTATTATTAAAAACATGAAAAAGACAGATTCCCTCAGCAGTCTTTATGTTCAGCAATCAACTGATTCAGACCCCTCCCAAGAGAACTTCACAGGGTATCGCTGCCTCATTGGAGAAGGTGACAAACTGCACTAGGTATTCAATTAGGTTTGACCAAGATAAATGTCACTTGGGTTTTTTCATCATTTCTAGGAGTTGCAAACTGCATGAAGCAGCTGGCTTCAATGTGATACAGGATTATACTATTATCTTCAAAGAGGAAGAAAAAGAGCAAAACTTGAAGTAAACTGCTTCAAAACACAAAAAGATAGTCATTGTATCCATTTGTAAAAAGAAAAAGAAGATAATTTGCTCAATGGCAAGGTTCTCACTAGGCAAAACTGATTTGACCAAATTTATTTACTTTGAAGTCATTTGGAACAACTGGGGAAAATCTAAAAGGAAAAAATCCAACTTACTGGTCGGATTGGACATATTCCTTTTATATAGAGGAACAGTATTACCTGAGTTCTGATATATGAAAGATTCAGTGGATTTCAGAATTTTTTCCCCCTTTTTTTTTTTTATATGAAATGATCACTGAACACCCTGTGAGTAGGCAGTCAGCATTAAAAGGAAAAGCTCTTTCATTCCAACTATTGCAAAATAGACCAAATGTTAAGATTTATGAATCTAAGTTTCTGTCGCATTGCACCATAATCCCTATGGGATTTCTCTTTGGAAAAGGCTATGAATTCAGAAACGTGAAAATCCAAAATGCAACAGTACTGTTGCATCAAGCACCTTGATTTCATGAAACCTTTCTGAATAAGAAAAGATAAAACGTAAACAAAAAATTATATGAAATAGAAACTTTAGGAAAGAGTTTCTGCAAGCAAATGTTTAAAATGCATTTCCATCAATTTACTGTATTTCCTTTCAGGGCAAATTATGTCTAATTTATTCTGGAGAACACACATGTTTACTTGTCCTCCCATACTCAATTTTACCCAACTCAGGCCACCCGAATTTGTTATTTTATTTGCCTCAGCATCACTTTTCAGATGACGCTTGGGTAACAGAAAGACATTGAAAAAACCTTTTCTATGGTAGCTGTGTATGTTTGTAAACATGTCTTTGTTTTCCAGAATCTTAGCATAACATTTTTTCCAATGTCTTGTCTTTCGGACTACTTATCATGGCTTTTGTTTGTATTCATGGCTACACCCTTGTTTCATTTCTCTTCTATGTACAATTGATCTTCATGACTATAACTTTCTTGGGTACAGATATAGGCTTGATACAGCTTTATCAATTTACCTATTTCAACTTGTTCATTTAATCTAAAATAAAATTATTAGGAAAGAAGTGAAATCAGTACCAATTTATTTGCTCTGTTTCTTTGAATTTGCTTTGTTTGAACAGTTAATAGTCTGCTGTGATTCAGCAGGTACTGTGTCAGCAATCCTCCCTCTAACTAAAGTGGGAATTTCTGAGAGCAGCAGGACAAACAGCTGAAATGGAAACTGCCATCTTCTCCCATTATAACTTGCTGTACTTGTGAAATGGTTGTTTCTGTACTGTCAGTCTCGCAACTTTGCATTTCTGTCAAATCTTAGTCCAGAGGTTTCCAAGCATTTTATTTTCTAAGTTTGGAATATTATTATCACTCCTGTGTGATATTAGAACAATCTCACCTCCACTTTTAGTTTTTAAAGATATCTACCACCATCAGTCCACAAAAATCCAGTAAAACAGTACAGGTAAGAGTACATCCAAAGTCAAACATATTCAGAAAGAAACAAAACAACTACAGTTCTCATTGAAAGATATTGTCCAGTGAGGATGCAGAATGTCCTTTGCCACATATGATACTCAAATGGAAAAGATATCAGTCTACTGAGGCATTATTTAAAGCTGCATACTACTTTCCATGGCTCCTCCTCCAAAATTTATTTTTCTTACCAGAAGTTAGTATTTTGAAGACAAAATCAGATTCTGAAAAAATGTGTCAACTACCAAAAAAGTACTTTTGGTTGTTTGTTTGGGTTTTTTAATTTGTGGGATATTGTTTACTATTGTACCACTGAGGATAAAAATTTGCAATTTCAAATAGATAATTTTGTTATAATAATGAGCTCATTTTAAAAATGAGAAGGAAAAAAGTGAAAGATAGAGAATCAATTAACATGTAGCTTTTTAAAGAAGAATGAGCAAAAATTCCCTTCCTTTGAATGAATTACTACCTTTTAAAGTCAATTATTTTTCTTAAACATAAAAGGGAAAGTAATCTTCACTTTTATCAAATAAAGGAAACAAACTAAATAAGTTTCTATATTTTGGGCCAAATCAGCATCTAGATACACAACTACAAATATAACCATAATTCATTATCTATGTATAATGAGTCCTCACAGTTCTAATCTCCACAGCTCAGTGAGCTAGATTGTCTGTATTCAATGAATTTAAAAACTCTTTAAGATGTATTTCTAATTTTCAATATGATTGTTTAATTACAGGCCACTGAAGGTAATCACTGGGTTCTTTTCTGCCAAAGGATGGAACCATCACATGGTTCAGACATTAATACAATCACTCATTATACTCTTTAGTACTAGCCAGTGTAAGTGCTCTGAAATTTGGTGTATTACACTGAAAATATTTGTATAAAAGAAAAGAAAATCAAGCATTGTATTATTTCTTTTCCAACATAAACTATTCTATTCTTAGTTTAGTAAGGCCTGCAGCAATAGGACATGGGGTGATGATGTTAAAGAGATACTTTGTACAATGAACAGAGGGAAACGTTGGAACAGGTTGCCCAGAGACATGGCCTTAAGATGAGGTTCTGAGCAACATGATCTAGTTGAAGATGACCCTGCTCATTGCAGCAGGGTTGGGCTAGATGAACTTTACAGGTCCCTTACAACCCAAACCATTTGCTAATTTGACAATGATTTGATATTTATTATATGTGAGGTTTAGCACATTTTAATGTGCATGTTTTATATTATTCTTGTACAGTTGGATGAGAATGAAAGTTATGCATTAACAGTCTGGTAAAATATTTTCATTTCTCAGTGTTTTTGTTTTTTGGTTTGTTTTTTTTTTTTTTCAACACTAGTACCATCTTTGAAGCCTCACCATTCCACTTCAGCATGTTACAAACATATTTTTTCCACTTGACTTGTTCTTATCTATATTCCTCTCCTATGTCTCTTTAAAACAAACACCAAAAACCACTGGACAAACAGTTGGGGGAATCATACATATAATCAAAGGAATAATTTTGAAATTAGAGGATTGAAATTGCAAAAATTCTAGTAATTATTGCCCAATTTATCATGATTTGTGTGTGCAATCACAATAGCTGATTGCCAGCACCAGACACTTGGCCACACACTGACTACAGAAGGGACCTCAATCAGGACAAGTAGGAGTCACATTTTGTGAAATGAGAGTGGCCATAAAATTTCAGATTAAAGCTCCATCTAATCTGGCAGACAAAGAAAATACCCATGAAATAGTAAGAACAACATAAATGTGTTTGATTTACACCTTCTGATCAAATAGGAGAAGCAAATGCAAGAGGCTTTCAAACCTAACTGAAAAATTCAAATACCAACAAGGACCAGGACAGCCATCAAGCTGTTTTATTCAAGTAGGAAGCTAATCACCATCCACAAAGCATCTCTGCTCTGCAGTTATTCACAAACCCTCACAGAGAATATCCACCAGTATACAGATAGTCACATTCTCAAATAGTATGACCTCTCACTGATATTAGTGCAATCATTCTGCACCAGCTAAGAGAAGCTCTTCTAAGTAGCATGAACAGAAATTACCTCAACGTGATATAGCAGCTCTGTTAGCCACCCCTATATACTCTGAAACTTTATCTAGATATATCCACTGCTCTCTTTTCCACCTGGCCTACAGGTATCTCTTCAGAGGAATATCTGAGCTCACTTTCTGCCTGCTGCTGATCCCTCTAACTTACACACTACTGAAAGAAAGCCCTGGGTATTCACATTATGTATTTAAGCTACACTAGTGCACACATGTGGAAATACACAGCATCAAAGGAACTTGGGAAGTACTAACTATAAAACCTACTATTCCCTCTCTTCAAATAGTTGTTCCTTTTGCTTAAGCAGGTACTGTGAATTTACTGTTACCAGGCTTGTATATGAAACTATTGGGAGGAGTCTATACAGTTCAACCACAACCTATACTTCAACCACAACCTATACTTCAACCACATTGTATTAAAAAGACAGAAAAACTCATCCTATATTACCAGTAAAAATGTTTTCCAGAGACTGTATTCTTTTCTATCAATGTACCTCAAGATAATTTAAGCTGATCAGCAATTCCAGTTTTTATGAGAAAGTGATGGAACCTTGAATCAAATGAAGCTTTGAGACCTGGTCATTCTAATTTGTTTTATGGAAGCCAGAGCACAATCATCTAAAGTGGGAGAAGACTGAAATCCACGGTGCAAGATAAAATAGTAAGAAAAGGATATATTAACAAATTTTCCCTTTTTCCACTGTGTCACTGAACAGTATTAGTCAAACCCAGTGACTCTCAGGATCACTGTAAGGCCCACACAATTACCTCTGGCTATCTAAGACGGTTCTCCTTCTCTGTCACTTCTGAGGCATGGCAGTATCCGTACCTTGCTTTTTTCTAGCTGTCCAACAGGCTTCCTACATTCTTACCCACTCTCCTTTTTCTTGTGACCTATCCTGCAGTCTAGAAGAACAGTTGCTCTCAGGGAAGGAAGGTATCTCGACCTAAACCTGTAATCTCCTTTTCAGGAAATTTAAGGAAAGAAAGGAGAACAAAAAGGGAAAATAGTAGTGTATTTTTCATTATTTTTCATGTTAATTTCTAAGAGTTTTTGTTTGTTTGTTTGGTTTGTTGTTCTTTTATTTTCCCCTAGAAAATGAAAACTGGTATACTTCTACAATTTAGGTACATTTTTAATCTTTTCTTTCTTGTTATAGTATTGACATGCGAGATAACAAACAAACAGGTAATTTATCTCAGAAAAGGCTGACTCTCCTGTTATGAGTAATTCCTTCAAAATATTATAAAGTCTTGAATGGTATTGATATTAGACTGTTGGTCTGGCTATCTGTTTTCTTCTCCATTTACAGTTCTCCAGCCTCTTCCCTTGCTAGCACAGTTTTCAGGAAGACTTTCACTATTGCAAGGTGTACTGCTTTCTAGGTATCCCTAAACAGAGATGACTTATTTCCCCAACACAAGCACGTGCAGCTCCTTGAGTTGTTAGCCCATCAGTCAGGTCATTGTCAGTTCTGTGCTGTTTGATGGCCTATGCACTGCATCAGAATTAAATATCATGTTTCTAACTGAATGCGGAGAGAAAGTACCCCATTTACCAGTTAAATTTACTATTTTTATTCCAACTGTCTTTTATTTCTGTGTATAAAACATAAGTTCAAATCTTATAATGCTCATGTATACTTAAAATCTTTATTACTCCCTCAGTGCTTTGTCCCTACAAGCAATTTTGGTTTTGATCAATGATTTAATCTACAAATTGTAAACTCCCTATTTCAAATCCCTTTATTTTCTGCAGATTTTCATTCTATTTCATCTGTGCTGTTTTTCTATGTTTTTTTGTCCCCTTTCTCTTTTTATGTGTTCCAAGAAATTTTGGAACAGCCACCTGAATGAAATTCCAAGCTTCTTGCAGTGATCATTCTCTGTTCCATAATAAAGGAGGTTCTTTGGGAAATCTGCAGGTAATTAACAGTGTTTTCTGAAAGCCAAATCAAAGTACTCTATATGAAAATGTCTATATTTTTTGAGTATGTTATTTATTACATTTGTTCAAGGCGTAAGGAATGGACATATTTTGAAAGACAAAGCAGGCTTTTAATCTGCATTTCCTAGCACCTAGGAGACAAACCTTGATGGCTAATCTTGACTACAATAGATACTTTGATAAAACAGTGACTTCTTTATTAATTTGGCAAACTCTTTGGCAAGATCCACTGAAGCATGTGAGGGACAAAAGCATGGTAATGCATACCATTGCATTTTTGCACTTGAAAAAGTCTCCTGTAATTTCCCAATGGGAGAGTGACACATTGTGTAAATGGAGCCCTTCAGAAAGCCTGAGACACTTTCTAATGACTTGTACATTCTGCATCAGAATTGCATACATTATTTCTTTTTCAGCATAGTGAAAGAAAAAGAAATATGCAAACATATGTTTAACCCTTTTTTTGGAATAAGTGGAAAAACATTATTTTCTTTTTCCATGCCAAAAAGATAAAGATTATATGGCCTGCTGTACAATGTTCTCTGAGGTACAAAACACCTGCTGCATATGTGTTGTTAAATGCTGATGAGAAACATGAGACACAGAACAAGGTGTCAGGCCAAAAGGTTGTCTCATGTAATAACATATGAAAGTTACAGAAAATTGTATCTGATCAATAGTATTCATCTCAAAATATGGTTTAATTCACTAAATGTAAATAAAAATAGTGTAGATACACAGACAGTTTAAAAAATACATTTGTATTGAATGCTGGGGAACAAACCAGCTCTTTCAACAGCACACTGATCCAACTCCAAGCACTAGTCAATGGCCAAGGAAACTTACTGGCATAATGGAATGTCATCTTTGATGATGCATCTTCCTCCATTTTTGCAGTATTCTTCAGGACAAACTGCAAACATACAAGGGAAAATTATAATTTCCCTCTCTTTGTTATTATGTTTGTCATTGTCTGATTTTCAAAATGGCAGAATATTCACACTTGTCATTTTGATGCTTAACTCTTTCAAAACTGCTTATTTTAGACCTGTCTTGCTGATACAAATGTAAAGTCATAAATGCATTATAAGCAATTGAGCGTTCTTGAGCTTGTAGAAATCCTGATGCTTCACTTGAATAGGCTCCAAATTTTTCCCAAGTCAGACTTTCATCTGTCTTCAGAAATGGACCTTTGTCCACTTACTCAATTTTCAAATAGGAATATATAAAATAAGACCCAAAAGAACTGAACTAATATTTAATTAGTACCTAAGTCTACCTTGTCAATAATAGCTTTTTATATAGGGATAGTGAACAGACACTTCTGCGTGAACAACCCTTTTATTAAAGATGTTCAGAATTTAACACTTAGAATCACATCTTTATAGGAACTAGAGAAACCAGGCTTTAAGAGAGTAAAAGTGTTTCAGTAGTCATTGGTATCCTATGAAAATCCTGATATTCCTTAACTTAGATTTCCTCATAAACACATGTAGTTTTACTGAAGCTTAGTTTTACATTGTTTTAGCAAGAAAAACTCAAAATCAAAATGGAATCCCCTCGATCTGCAAATTAGACCAAAAGAGTTTTGGATATATGCCAATTATTTATTGAGACATATAACAGTGTTACTCAGTATGAACAACTCCAGTTTTAGGAATAAGTTTTCAAAATTAAATTATTTACTTAAAAGATCTGTTTTCTGATAAAATAGTGGAAGATTTGTAAATTATTCTCATGCAAATCTATTAGCTTATGTTCTCTATTCTTCTATACTGAAGTAATTTCTGAATATGTTCCTTTTAATTTAAAACAGTTTTATAAAACAAGTTTACCAAGTATGAATTCTTTCTGCATTGTAAAATTGGGAATTTTTTAAAATATGATTCTTTTCTCTCACATGAGGAACCTGGTCTAGTGGAAGTTGTCCCTGCCCAAGTCAGGGGGTTTGGAACTCAATGATCTGTAAGGTCACTTCCAATCCAAACCAGTCTATGATTCTATGATATACAGTGAACACAATACTTGTGGGCAGGTTTTACTCCCAAAGAAACTAGTGGATGCCTCCTGTCAATAAGTGCTTGGAAAACTTAGTTTGTGAGTAAATATTTAACATATTATAATGAATTATATTATTGCAATAAATTATACTATTTGAAGTTTATCACATAACTCATAAAAATCATAAAAACAGAGAGTTAAATTCTCAGCTAATGCATCTTTAGCAAACTCTGGGCAGTACTGTTAACATAGAACTAGCCCGGAGTTTGGAACTGTCTTGGGGAAGAGCTGCAGGAACTTTGTGTCATTGAGCAGGATGCTTTGAATTTAAATTTCATTTGTTATATCATTACCTATGTTTCTGTTAAATTTTGTTTAAAAAAATCTGATGCAGATTGAGTGTATATTATTGTCCAGTACTTATCTTTCTCCACCATTTAACTATTGCAAACCAAACCTGAATATTGTGGCAAAACCAAATGCTATTTGGTTTGTTTTCCAACCTGGATTTGCAGTACACTTGAAAAAAAAACCCACACAATCCTATTAACTCAAAATTGTGGGTTAACTTAAGTGGCTAAAACCAAGGGAGTGCCTAGTAGTACACCAGAAAGGCTAACTGTTTTTTTAACAATGTGTTTATACCTTAAGAAACACTCCTTGTGAAGATGTTAAATAAGTATATTATTTTCCATCTTTTTCTCACTCAACGGTATCAGACCTTCAACGGAAAAACTCATGCCTGAAGTAGTTTGATAAAGTTTTAGAAAAGGAAACTCAGTCAAGGTTGAGGACTGCCTAAAGATTCAGTAGAAAACGACCATACTTTCTTTGTTTCAAATGATATTTTTATGCAAAATTAAGTACCTGAGCAGCTGGACTCATCAAGGCTGAAATCAATGCAATCTGCAATTCCATCACAACGCTGGGAGACTGCTATACATTGATTAGTTGATGCACATAACAAAGAGCCGTTGAAACAATCCTGAATGGCTGAAACAAAAAGTATCAGGATGGTTATTATCAGCTGTATTCTTTTTCTCACTGTCAAAAAACAACAGAAAAAATTGATTCATACTGAGGCTATAAAATTGTGACCTCTACAAGCTTTCATCTTCAAAGGCATATAACTTTACTTCTGAGTTGCTAAATAAGTACACAAATACAAAGCACAGATGGTACAGAAACTGAATTTTCCCATGTAATATTTGTGAAGATGAAGGTATGTTAACTTAAAATGTTGAGAGTGTACTCTGGAAAATGCCAAAAAAACCCATAACAAGATGTCACAAAACATAATCAACTTTCCTTCATAAACTAATTTTAATATGAAGGAACTAACTTTTTAACACGTTATTTTAACACATTACAGAGGGAACAGTCTTAGTCATGGATCTGACTTGCAATTCAGGACAATGACACTACATTAGTGGTGCTGAGGTGGGGAATGTTAGTAGCAGACTGGAAAGCACTGGAAACAGTGAAGACATGCAAGTGAAATTATCACATTTCTGTACATATTTTATTTTCCAGGTCCAAATTAAATCTGTGGAAAGAATAAAGGTATCATAGTCTGTTTAAAAGCAGACAATTTTTAATATTTCCTAGGTATTTAAAACTTACAAGGACTACAATAGATATATTTTGGTGCACTACGGAAAACTGAGAAATCACTTTTTATTCATTGGTATTAGCACTCAGTCAGATGGTGTTGGGATCTGTGGCAAGTAAGGTATACATCCCATTGGTGCTAATATCTTTGTTTTACATTCTCGTTATTGTGAGCAGGCAAATTAAAAAAGAAATTAGATTAAATAAGTGAGACAGTGTACCCTTCACTATAATTGCGATCAAAAAGAGGGCAGGCCAAGTAAAACATCTATAACTGGAAAAGAGATGCAGGATTTTCTTGTTAAATGCCACAAATAATAAAATCCATCACATTAGTAGGTATAAAACAGTATTAGCATAATACTGTACAACCTAACTGCTGGGTGAACTCTACAGGAAATTCTGTCTGCATAAATCTCTTAAGTATGGAGAAAAGCATTTCTGTGGCAGAAACTGTGGCTTTAGCAGAGATCTGACTAATGCTTCTTGTTTGTTTGCTTTTCTTTGTCCTAGCTTTCTTTTGAGCTTTATGTTTGATCTCTGCAAGATGCATTTTGACAACTAGTCTTTATCCCAGATGAAAACTTTCCCTGCTGAATTCCTGAATTCAGAACACAGAATATTTTTGACCGTCTACTGTGAAACTTAAATGAATCAAATTGCTATAGGACACAAAGTGGAAAGTGTCTGTAAGTACAAACTGAAATTTTCTGAAATCACCAGCTAGGTTTGATCTGCACCAAGGAAAAAACAATTCAATGTAAAATCTAAAAAAATTTTAAAAACCAGTCTAAATCTGTTCTACTATTACAGTACACATAGCCTAGAGTTACTAGCACAACAATCAATTTTACAGATTATGCATAAATTTAAAAAAAATAAAATTTTTTAATGTATTTACTTTTTCTCTCTGACCTTTCACTGCTGACAAACTTCTTCGGCTTTTCATGTTTAAAGTAGGAAGCTAGAGATTAAATGCTGCACTCTCATGGCATACAGAGTTTGATCTGAGCACCAGCTGTGACTGTAATGAGCTTTTCACTGATTGCATTCCTAACTAACACTAGTTCTTTTTACTTTGCCTGCGACCAGTATCTTCTTCAGAGAAGAAATATGAATTGCTGCTTCTGTATTTATATCTTGTACTGTCAATACTTACATGTTTCTGTACTATAAACTGAATTTTGGAGTAACAATGTAGTTACAGACTTGACCAAGTTTTCACCCCACTGAGAACTCCAAAGGTGTGCAACATCTGTAGAGAATTCTTGTTCTTTTAATAGACCAGGATTTAATTTCCACTCAATCCCTGGGCATTGTTTAGAAGTCAAAGCAATGAAATAAATTAAACAGAAAAAACCCAAACCCAAACCCCAACCAAACCCAAACCAAAAAAATTCAATGAAAAAATTCCAACAACAACAACCAAACCAAAAATAAACCAAATAAAAAATAACCCAAACATTTCAATTCTTTGGGAAATACTGATAATTATGGAAATCTTGTGTCTTTCAGATTTTGAGATTCTACCTGAGCTGCTGAGGTGTGGAGTTGGGATGTGCATGTAAGTAAGACACAGCATGGAGGTCTCAAATAGAGGACAGAGTAAAGAGGAAACAAGGTCAAATGAAGTTAATGATGAGAGGTTTATGTGAAGGAAAGAACATGTAAAATTTCCACATGCCTTCTGGGAATGTAGAATTTAAGAGAAGAGCTATCACCAAAATCATGTCTTTTGCCAACAAAACCAGAGAGCTCACTTCTAAACAAAAGACATACACAGTTTGCCAAATCCATGCCAGTTTGGTATAGTACTTTGTTAAAATAAAGGGTATGTGCAGTGGTCTGCATTAATTTTCAGTTGTTTTGATACAAAATATTTAAGAACTCAAATTTCTAATCCACTGGAAACTGATAATTTACCTTTTTTTTTCCTTTGGTTCTGAAAAGGATGAAAAATAATGTTTAAAAAATTTTTACAGCATGAGAAGTTTATGAAGAAATTTTTTTATATGTAAAAATCCTCCCCCTCCGCCCCCTCCCTCCCTCCCCCCCAGTTAATTGTTTTGAAATTCCTGGAATGAAACATTTGGCCAATAATGAAATATTTTGAAATGGGCAGACACTCACTTCTGTGTATCTGAAACTACACAGTATCTCATTGCAGTTAGAGTTCAAAGCCTGTTGTCCTTGCATTTTTTTTGTGAGCCCTTTTCCTTGCTTGGGGCAGAGATTGCTGCTACTGCAAGAACAGACCTGATTTCAAAATCCTTGAAAGGTCAGGACTGCCTTGAATGTTATTGAATTATAGAACTGCAAAAGTGTATCTGTCATATTATAATCAGCCTACAGAGGCAATGCAATGCACCTGACTGATCTATGGAAAAACTGTGGAAATAGTTGCAATAATTAACAGAAATAACAAAATTTTTTAAAGTGTTTAGCAAAGTTGATAGGCAGGAACTCACAATGCATAAGCAAAATTATTTCGAAGTGTGTCTCAGCAGTTAATGCATTTTATGTGATAAAAATAGTATTTTTTGACAAGGGAATGGCGAATTTTACACTATACTTCATTGTGTTGCTCTTTTTCTTTCCTAAGACCTCAGTGGTTTAGGCAAGTGAGTTAGCACTACCATAACTGTAGCAATGAAAGTAACTTACGGCAGCCAACCTCATCTTCCCGAAGGTGGCAGTCAGGCACACCATCACACTTCAGAAGGGATGGGATACAGCCTGTGGAGGGACACAGGAACTCTGTTTCCTTGCAGGAGCCTGGAGTTATGGTGGTAGGCCTCTTCACGGGACAGTGCATTTCATCACTTCCATCCAAACACTCTTCAACCCCATTGCATCTTGCAGTGAGGGACAAACACTGCTGCACATACGCGCAGGTGAACTTGTCACTACTGCAAGTTGGAGGGTGTGGATCAGCTGATCCTACAAGATGAAAAAAGAATATTTATTGATTATCTTTCAGAAGAGAAAAACACAGCTCCTAAGTGCAGAACACAGTATTAAAAACTTTTTGTCTCATATTAACTCCATGGTTGTTACTGCAGCATTTTGCTTCTCAAACTCAATTTCAGCATTTATTTTGATCCTATTACTTTTTTTTGCCATGTATGCATAGAAGGGTTAATTCCAAAGTATTAATAAATCTTGTCTTTCACCCTGTATCTGTAAAGTGTTAAAATAACCCTCAAGTTACAATCTTCCTCTATTTGTTCTGAATGGGTGAACAAATCAGACTATGTAAGTCTCAATCAGCAAGGAGTAGAATTCATGGAAAGCTGTAATACAGGCTAAGGTCTGAACCTTCAGAAGAGTAGGAAAAAGATTTTCATAGAGCAACAACAAAGATTTTTACTGATCTACTTTATTATCACTCAGATTCTATAGCTTAGTTTGATGTGATAGACAATTAAACCACAGAAAACACTAGACAAAAGTAAGTTTCCAGGGTACAACTAAAGAAAAAAAAAGTTTTAAAATTTCAGACTTTCACTAATTCAGACAACTGACAAGAAAAGAAATAACACATGCTTACTTGCTTTGCTGGAAGAAAATACTGGAAAAATCTTTCTGTGATCATGTATTTAAAAAAGTTTATCTCAGACACTTAAGTTCCTCTTTCCTCCTACATAAATCATTGCAACTGAATTTTATCAGCAGAAGATTCAGAGAAAGTGAATTCTAAGGAGTTGGCTATGCTAATGCTGTGTTTCTTAATATCATCAGTGTCTCCTGTGGAAGCAATGTGATGGATTCTTGTACTTGTCATGTGCAGGGAAAAGAAAAACGTCTACAATTTCGCTCTACACAGTTAATCTTCTCAAGGTCAGTTTGTAGCAGGTGACTAATAAATGTAATATGATTGCTAGAGACAAGGAAAGCCAAATGAATATCCCGACCTCTGTAAAAGAGAGGAGGAGTTTTGCTGTTGACTTGGCTGAAGCAGAACACATCAAGCACAAAAGTCCTGGCTGGGTCTTAGCTTGTCTTTTGAAATGGTGCAAGCATTGTTCTCCAGATGTCAAGTGTTACTGCTGCATTGTGGCAGAACATGCTGTAAACGATTATGTGGATTTGGGGATGATTTGATGACTTTAAATTCACTGGTCACAGCAGTATAATTGTGCATTCTGCAATACCAGGCTGGAGTTTTACAGCATGAGAACTTTGCTGAAACAGGCTCAGTTTCTAAGATACCTACATCATGAATAACAATAACATTCTGTTAAAAAAACCCACCCTTCTAATGCATTTAGATAAACAGAATACTAGCATCATTTTACCATCTGGTTGTTTGTGAAACAGTTAGAAGGAAAAAGATCTCAAATATCTGTCTAATATATTAAATTCCATCATGTTGCTAGAAAAATGTATTTGATACACTGGACATAATCTCAATATAAAACAAAAAAAATGGGGTTTGATGCAGTGAAAATAATAACCTAGTGATCTTTTACCCTCTTTGTATTCAGAATTATATCATAAATGCCTCAAAGATGTGTACATGGGACTGAAAAAGTTGTGGTTTCATATGTGTTTTATAAATATGTTAATAAAAAAAAATCATTTATGGTACTTCAAAAGGCCTCACTCAAAACCTATAGACATTTAAATCATATAGTAGATCGATTTTGAACAAATGAAAAGTTTTGGTTTTGCCTTTTTTCCTACTTTAGTACCATGTTTTAGCAGACAGTTAATAGTAACTCATAAAGATGTTAGAATTTGGTTTGCAATATAGAATTTTCATATAAGAATTTTTTTGTATTTTTAGATTGCACTTGCTCTGGGCGGGGGTGGGGGAGCAGGAAGAGTATGATTATATTCGACAGCAATTTTTTTTCTTTCTTTACTTGACCCTTCTCTCTCAGTGCCTAAGAGGCATTTAGGCAGCAAAAATGACTTAAGCTGCAGTCAGTTCTGCTTAAGCACACACTTTTGTCCTTGCACAGTTCTGTGTTATCTTTTCTGTGTTCTGATACAGTGGAAATTAAACCCAGTTCCACTAACTTTGACTTTCTTCTGGTTGCTTGTTTATGTTGCAGGAAAGATTCCATTTATAGCTCATTTTTGAGTATTTAATTTTCTATACCTGTCCAGTTCATTATATGTTTGCTAACATGTTTTTATCCAACTTTGTTCTGTAAACTGAAATCCCCTCTTATACTCAGTAATTCTTGAATGTTTAGCTTCTTATGAATCCAGTCTTGAGTGTTAAACTATTTTCAGGCTTTTGTAGCACTGATCAGTTTAGCATTCTGGTCTGAATCATATAAATGACCTTATGTATGTAAATAATCCCATACTAAACTAATTATTTAGCCAAATGCTTGAATGCTTTATTGAATAGTGGATTCTTTTAATTATTATTATTTTATATCATGATTCCCTGTGGTTGTTAGAAAATAATTTGTGGGATGAAGCTCTTTCTGACCTGCAAACCAGTTATTTTAGAGTGTGCAATGCTCACTAAGGGCAGTGAAGATGTGTTCAGTTTATGGTAGATGTTAAATTAGTGGCAAAGTTAACCAAGGCTCTTGTTGAGGTTTCTTTTAAGTTTCCAGTACACTGACAAAAATTCAAAATCATACCCTGAAATCAGTAAAATCATTTTAGATCAGAACCATGCATGAGATGAGAATATACTTCAAAGACCATAGAAATATTCCATTGCTTTTTAGCCCACATTATGTATTAATTAGTTCACATCTGTTTGGTTTCAGATACAATAGGAAAATTGTGCTCTGGATGACATTCTGTAAAAATGAGGTTTGCCATGGTCTACCAAAACTCTATTCACAAGCTCAATTTATTTTGTTGAAACAAGGTAAGCTATAAATGTTTTTCTTAAATATAAATTAAATCTGCCTGGTAAAAATTTTGAAAATTTATAAAAACATTAATTTGTATATAGTTAACATGTTTAAAAAACTAATTAGGAATATGCAAATGTAGAAAATCATTAGTAATTCCAACTGAAAAGAAATCTCAAAGCAACATTAATGCAAAACTAATTACTTGTATTCAAAGCTACCATCTATGTAATTATTTAAGCTCATCATTGCAGTATCTGCTACTGACATATTTCCTTCTAAAGAGTGGCAATATTTGTTCTGTTTTCTTGCCACTGGGAAGAATTTAACTAACATGTTAACACTGCAATGTGGTTTGCAGTGAAAAATGAGCTGGCACTAATGAGAGACTCATCCTAAAGTCATACCCTCCATGTGCTGACTCGCACAGTGGAACACTCACCCAGCTCAGCCAGAGAAACTAACTTGAAACTTATGGGTCTCCATCAATCTTATATTCCCCTCTCACAGATATATATATGAAAGTTATTAAAACAGCAAAACTTGAAGTGTGCTTTTTCAATGCAAATCAGACTATCTGGTTGTGGCCCATAGGTCATTTCTGACACGTAATATTATTAGATTTAACAATTGCCTAATACTGACATGCCAAGAAAACGTTTCCGTCACCTTTTCCCAAATGCAGAAAAGATGTTCCCAACACAACACTCATCTCAGTGCCGTGCAGCTCTCATTTTCAGAGCACGTTCAGGAGTGGAGGAGATACAGTACAGGTCACTTTTTTTAAAAAGCAGCATCTATTTGAAACTGTTTAAGGCATTGGAGAGATATCTACTAAAAATGATGAGATCTAAGGAAGACAGGATAAAAGATTTTTATATCCAAACTGCATAATCACTTAAAAATAGGACTAAATATCTTCAAGAATACATTCAGTATTTGCACACAGATGAAAAGCAAACTGAACAAAACCAATTTCAGCAAAAATAACCTCTGCACTGCAAAACACTGAGTCTGTTTTTAGATCTGCATGGAAAACTGCAGCAAACTGTTGATGTTCCATCACAGCTAAAGGACTCATGACTTTTTAAGTAGCAAGCTGAGTACATGTCCTTACTTATTTTACCTTGCACTCAGTGTTTTACTTTGCACTGTGTTTTATTTGCACTTATTTTTACCACATATATGGCGAATAATCAAAATTAAAGGTTTTAAAATGTGCATATAACATCGGTTTGTATATCATAAAAAGGGCATTTTAATTAGGTTCTTAAACCTGACCTTTTTAATTTGTTCCTATTCCTTTGTAAAACATACTCACACAGCTGTGCTGGCCTGGCAGTGCTACTGCACAAGCATCTTCACACTTTGAGAAGTTAGGTAGCTGAGACAGATGGAAAAACATGAAAACCAGACCAGTGTGTAAAGCAAAGAAAATTTGGTATGTACTGCTTCATGAACTGTAATAACTACAGCTGAGTCTATCTGTATTTCATTGTTGTCAGATCAATTAAGTGCTTTTAAATACATTTTTACTGCAATGTGCTAACCATCAAAACATGTTTACAGTAAATAGAGCTCATGATGATTTGAGAGAAAAAAGCCTTTACAATATGAAAAGTATTAAGTCAATAAGTGCTCATCATCAAAGACGTAATTACATATTTGTGAGATAGGGATTTGTAAAAGCCTGTACTCTTGTTTGCTGAACATTTTCTGTACACATCTGCTTTGTTGTATTATTGTCCTTGTCATCCATGGAGCGTAATGATCCTCTTTCCTGCCTGTAAAGCAAACTCCACAGGTTGGCACTGCAAACATTTTGCTCATGAATCAGGATTCAGTCATGGGAAACCACAGAACTGCTATTACCCTAATGTTAATATAACATAAATGTTTATATTACGCAGTCTTTAGCATGGCAAGGAATACACAAACATGTTTAATTTGAATGAAGCAACACCTCCAGGCTATCCTCCTCTTTTCTGCCTTTCTTCTTCAAATACCAAGATCTCTGAGGCAGAGTAGGTCTACTTTTATATTTATATATCACCTGTAACAGAGAATTTTAATGAAGACTAATGGACCTTGGCATTAGACTGAACACCAGAAAGCATGGAATAAAGTTACCACATAAGATATTAGGCAGCATTTATCAGTTGTATCAGAGCTCTCTATAAAACCTATTTAAGTAAATGGGACAACTCCTATTGATTTTAATGGGCCTTGAATCAGACCCTTAAAAACGAACCACCTGTCTGGTATATTTACATAAGTAATTTGCCTAGTAAATCTAATAAAAAAACGGTGGACCTATTAACTGTATCTAAAAGAGGCCAAAAATAACCCCCTCCAATAGTTTTCATTAGACAAGAGTATAAACTAATTACAGGCCCAAAACAGTTGAAATAGGTGTCAGCCCTTACTTTCACTTCAATAAACATTGGAGCAGGCCATGAAATCAGCCCATTCAAGGTGGCTGCAAGGAAACAATCTTGTTAAAAAAATTAATCAGACTAAAGTTGCTCAAATACTTTAACAATCTGTCCATGAGATTTTATCAGTTTCAGTAAAGCTTCTGCTAGAAAATAAAATGTTAATTTCCAAGATTGTAAAAAAGACAATAAAGGGGGAAAATTGAATCTAGCCAATTCAATTTTTAAGTCTTCTCCCTTCATGACAAGACAGAGGTATGGATCAGGGTGCTGAAATGGGTCCCAGAGACCCTGTTACAAAGCCAGAACTAACAAAAGCAGAACTTCAGAATGTTATAGGTCTGTGCAGAATTTATTTTAAATTATCACAGTTTGCTAACATACAAACATAATAAAAAATAGACAGGCTTACTGCCAGTAAAATCAAGCAATGATTTAGTTTTCATTCAGAGAACTACTGCTTCTTCCTGGAATACACTGACTACCTGCAACAACAATATGGCCTTTTTATGTCATATTTCTGCTAAGAACAGTTTGAGAATTGCCAGCTGAAGTGGGCTGGACTAGAGACCAGGTTTCAGTGGAGGATAGAGCAGTTTCTTGGAATCGGCATATTTTCATAAGTGGAGTGAGAACACAGCACTATCTTTTATTTCTCAGCCTTTGAAAAAAAAAAGCATACAAATTTATTGTCAGCTGAGAAGAGCCCTGAAGAAAAGATTGATATGATTTTGAGATAAATCTGGCTTGTGATTCACTCTTATTGAGGAGACAGGTAAGTTTTACATAATGAAGAATCTGAGAATATTCTTCTCTGTAACATAATATCATGAAATCATTTAATTCCAAAAAATATTTCTTTCCATCCCTCTAAGGAAATATGTTGATTCTTTTGAACAAACTTAGCAAGGCAAAATATAATTTCTGTGATTTGAGGGTTTTTTTGGTGTAAACAGATGGGGTTTGGAGGTTCAATATCAATGAAACTATTTTAAAACACTGTTAATAAATCCAGAGAATTTTAATTTCCCAAAAGGCATCTATCTCAATTCATAAGACTTCTGTATTCTGCACAAATTATAAGAATGTAGAGAGAAACTGAAGACTTTGGGCCAAGATATTGTATTTGTTAATTTAAACTTACTCAACATAATGGCATTCAGGGCTTGCCAATAAATATGCTAGTTGATACAGTGTAATTATCTTATACTAAAATCATTCCCAGTTCCTTTCCTGCAAAATCCACAACTTTTGATTTTTGGTGCCAGCTAGGTCTGGCTGCACTGGAAGATACCAGAACAGGCTGAAGAAGTTTTCTAAGGTACTATGGCCTGGATCACAATTTTGACTCCTTAAAAATGCAGAAATGCCCTATCTCTGCCAAGCAACAATGATTTAAAGCATGTACTGATTGGTTTCAGGTAAAAACTAAATAACTAGAGAAACTATTCACAAATATCTCTGGTATCCCTAGTCCTCTATTACTACTACTCTTGCTTTCCTCTTACTCTCTTTTGTTTTTACAAGCAACCTCCCCCAACAGCTCCCCTTGATTCATCTCTTGCCCTTGAGGAAAGAAACTCCCTGAGTTCCTTCTTTCTATCTCCCTGAGAAAAAAACTCAACCTGAAAGAGATTTCTGCTTCACTGCAAGCATGAGCAAACAAGCTAACAGCAATTCCCCTGGCTCTGCAACTTAAAGAAACCAGAAGTTAAGTCTCCTCTACAGTTTTTCCCCATGATCTAACACTGTAGTATCAGCAACTCAGACAGTTAACCCTTCCTGTATTTCCTACACTCAGGCTCTGGGAGTTTCAGAGATGGATAGTTGACTCTATCTGAGATTGTGTCAGATGAGCCCAGTTCCACTGCAGAATTATCTCAGTGTTGCTTCACACACACACACCCAGGGACAACACGCATGGGCACACTCCTCAGCTTCTCCTCTGTGCCACTGGGCTCTTTTTTTTTTTTTTTGGACAAACCTCACCCAAACACCTCTTCTACCTTTTGTATTCTTGCCTCTTAATTAGACACAAGTTTCATTTATGCTTTTCTTGTAGTGAAATGGGATCTACTCAAACTACTGGAGAGCATATAAAGTTATCTAGGTTTCTAGACTATTTCCTTGTTTGACTACTTTGCCCATAATGCTCTGTATAGGAGAAACATTTTGGCCAATTCATCTTTTGCTTTTTGTTCAATTCAGGATTCATTGTTTTTATGACCCTGAAAACAAAAAGGGTTTGGACATTTCCTGAGTAACACTGAAAATTACAGAGATTTTTAGTAGGCAGATAGATAGCATTATGTGATAAGAAGAACTTGTGAGGAGAGTTATCAAATGCTTTTGACATATTTGGACACAGTAGCCATGTGATATTTAGAAAAACTTCATAAAGACAAATAATTCAACATTCATAACTGTGACCCTGAGATTAGCTCAGTTGGTACTAACAACACCAAGGTTGTGGTTTTGATCCTCATGAGCCATTCAGTTAAGAGCCAGACTCAACGATCCTTGTGAGTCCCTTCCAACTTAGAAAGGATTCTGTGGTATCTGAATAATGGGCACAGAGAAAGCAAAATATTCAATTATCTTTCATCTCTATATTGGAAAAAGTAAAGAGAGATGTGAGTAAAAGAGTGTTCAATAATGTGGTTAAAGATTGTCATTATACATAATCACACAGATTCTGTTGTGAAGCAAATGGAAGTCTGTGGCAGGAAGATCAGTATTCAAAGAGTATGTTTCATAAAACAGAGATAAAATAGGGAGGAAAAGTCCTCAATATGTGGTTGGGCACTGGAACAGGCTCCCCTGGGAAGAGGTCATAGCACCAAGCCTGCCTGAGTTCAAGAAGCATTTGGACAATACTCTCAGGCACAGGCTGTGCCTCTTGAGGGTGTACCGCACAGGGCTAAGACTCGATGATCCTTGTGGGTCACTTCCAATTCAGGATGTTTTGTGATTCTATGAATATATGTTATGAGAAACAAAGAAAAATTAACTAGCCATGATGTCATGACATTAGGGTTTCCAGGCATATGTACCTTTGCTCTGGTTTCTATCCAAAATCCCAAAGAGATTGACTTCTAAAGAATTGCTAGTCCCTTCTTTTTTTTTTTTTTAATGAGATACCTTCAAGACACTACATATTATAAAAAATTATAATAGTTTAGAGTAGTATTGATTTTTAACACCTTGATCAGCCACATAGATTTTTTAATTTTCTTTCTTTCTTTCTTTCTTTCTTTCTTTCTTTCTTTCTTTCTTTCTTTCTTTCTTTCTTTCTTTCTTTCTTTCTTTCTTTCTTTCTTTCTTTCTTTCTTTCTTTCTTTCTTTCTTTCTTTCTTTCTTTCTTTCTTTCTTTCTTTCTTTCTTTCTTTCTTTCTTTCTTTCTTTTTCTTTCTTTCCTCTATCTAGCTAAATCGAAATAATCTTTAAAGACACAATTCTTTTACTAAGTTATTCAATGAAAAAGTATGAAAATCTATATTCATTCAACTATGTTTGAATTATTACCACTCATAAGGAGTTTGAAACAGACACCAGCAATAAAGTTAATTTTCTTCCACCCTGAAAGAAGGCCTTACAACTCTGGTCCTTTGGGACACCTTTCTTCTCATCTTGGTGCCTGAGCTCGCACCCATCACAACTTTTTGGTATGATATCACATATATTCTGCTGTTGTTTGGAGGTCAATGCAAATTATTTAACTCTAAAGGAACTTCAGGAACTTCAGGAGTGGGTCTGTCAGGTGTGCATCTACTGAGAGCTCTGAAACTCTATTATGGAGAAGTCTTAAAGGAATCCTACCCACCAGACAAAAGACTGAATCACCAAGATTTAAATAAAATTTCCATACATTCAAGACCTAAATGAGAAAGCACTGAACAGCTTTTCTATTCATGAATATAAGCCTAGATTCATACATGCAGCAGTATATAATTAAATTTTTGAATATTAAAAATTTCCCTGGTGTTAAAAGAAGAAAAGACAAGTTTGAGGGGAAAAAAAAAAAGCAACAGAGGGTCATTATTTTGAGACAATGTATGGCTTAGGAAGACTGAATTACAAATGGCTGGCAATGGGAAAAAACAGTATGAATAGTTCCCCTTTTCTTATATTCTTTCCCAGGTATCAGACAGGTTATATGGCTTGATGCACTTTTTCCTTGCTTACTATTGCTGACCAGAAGTTCTGAGGAGGCCTATCCAAAATTTTGTTTGAAATATAAATCTCTGTCTCGTAGTTCTTTGCAATATTCTTTTAGAAAGTCAGAAGAGGTGATCTATAGAGAAGGATGTAGCTGTATCTCATGACCTCATTGTGATGGCTCAAAGAAACTGAAGATTCAATTTCTGGAGTATATCAGGTTTTAGGATACTGAAAGCCTTTGTGCACATTTTTTTATAAAGACCTTTATAGGTTGCTTTGACTTAAATGTAAAACCAAAACCAGTCTTATAATTCACAGATTCTGATTTGCTTCTTCTATTTTTTTCTTCACAAGTGAAAGCTTGCTCATAAGTAAGGAGTATTTAAAACCTTTACAGAAGGCCTAGTTTGTGCTACAGAGCAATGGGGAGACTTGGGTTAAGGTTAGAGTTCTGTCACGTCAAAGCAAGCTTTTCACCTATCAAAATCCACTAAAAGTTTTACTGTATTTCAGTACAGGCAAATCTCAACCTTTTGTTGGTCACCTGTGTGGTGAAGTCAAAAACTATGTGTATGTCTGTATGGCCAGACTTCGCAAAAGAAGATTTGGAAGGGCTCTCCCCACGTGGGTGTGCCCTTCAATCCTGCGTAGTGGATTTTTTAGGCACAGCGTGCGCAGACCTGGCCCCACTGTTTAAGTCCTAAGGTCCATATGCCACAGCCAAGTGAGCCTGGACAGTAACAGTGAAGTCCTCGGGACTGTCACAGCACCTGATACTAACTGGGGCTGACCGCCGAGCATCCGAGATCTGACGGGATGGGATGGCAGGGAGGCATTGAGCTGCCAGGGGACGGTCCTCACTGAGACTCAAACTCAGGTCCTTGCGATTCAGAGTCCAGAGTGCTCTCCTTTACACCATGGGACTGCCCCAAAGTCAAGAACTATAACATCAGAAAAAAACCCAACCCACAGCAGTCTGGCAAAGAGCATTTTTTGTATTCACAATTCCATCATGATCAGATGACCCAGTGATAGAGAGGACATGTTCTGTCTGTACTTAGTGTTTTGCATTACTTGAACTGCCCTTTTATCTCCAATGCATCCTTACATAATGATGTTTTCTCCAGCAGACAAATCTTTCAGGGGAGAAGAAAGCTGCGGTAAGGTGTGAGGGGCAATTTTTAATAGTGATCATCCTTTCTCGTGTGTTAAGTTTACAGGCTAAAAAAACAGGTTTTTTAAAAATTCTTTGTGAAGAAAGGAATGGATTTAAAAAAAAAAGAGGCTCTAAAATAAATGAAAGATGATGAAAATTAGTTCACAGAACAGAAGAAAAGGAAAATACTTCAGATAGCATTAAGCTAAGGAAGTAAACTATAAAGACAGACTAAACCCAGAAATTAAAAAACTAGATGATAATAAGGAAAGGTGGTGAAGTTAAAAAATAGACACAAAGGCACATCTAGCTTTATTTCATTCACATTAATTATTTCACTAAGCAGCACTAAAGCATAGCTCGTGATAAGCATGACTAATGGTGGAAAAGCAAATATGAGTTTCTCACTCTAGAGCCTTGAGCACTGCATGATATTTGCACTCGTGTTTTTACCCAAGATTCATCTCAAATATGCATTTAAAAGTGTCAACACTATTCTTTTTGAATAAACCGAAACATAAAGCAATAAATTAAAGCAGTACAATTTAAGTTCACAAAAAGCTGCTGCTAAATAGGGCCTAGCAGGTAACTTCACTGCATAAAAGAGATGGAGCAGTATTCAGTGCTGACTTTGTACTGAGATTTACCTTCCAGCAGAAGATCTCCACAAGCACAAATATTTTGCTTGTGAGATCTCTGAAAGACATCACAAAATATATTTACTATCTATTTGTTTCCTGAGAACACTGTTCCAATACACAGAAGTGGTATTTGACTAATATATCACTATTTAAATTACACAGAATTTGTCCAGCGTCTCCAGTAATGAGTGAATGACAAAACATAATATTCTGATTTTCAGAAGCAGAACAAAGTTTGAATATTAAGCATTTTTGTGTTAATGCTAGGATTTACATTCAGAATATCAGTAATTTTTAGCATTTCTTTCATGCCTCCTATTTCAGCTGAACTAGGAGAAAAGAATGAATAGAAAATCTGATTCAATACTCCGGAAATTTTTGTCCATCTCAAATTAGAAATTGACTTATTTTTAATTACTTTTCTTTTGAAAAATAAGACATTAAATAAAAGGATTTTTGTTCTGTTTTTTTTTTTTTTTTTTAAATCAATCTACTACTTAAAAATTTAAAGAAAATTATTAGAACTGAGTAATAACTAAAGATTTTGGTCCCTAAAATGCACTAAATCCTGTAAAATAAGATCTTTGCACAGCTTTATCCACAGAAAATTATGGACCTTGAAAAGTGGCAAGAACACATCTCATTTAGAAGCTAACCCTGAGCTTATAAAGATCCTGTGCCACTGAGAGCTGGCTCTGCAGCTCCCTCTGCATCAGCTAGAAGCTACTTCTGCAAGAGACCTGGCTTGACTTAGCACTACCCTGACCACAGTTTGTTTAAATGTTCAGAAATATTCTTGGATATCTAGAAACTCTCATGGCTAATGAGAGCTGCCTACTTAAAAACATAAAACCCACAACTGAATTAAAGCTGCTGGTAATGTTTTATTACTTAGAGCTACCAACCAGCTAAATTGTGATTGCTTCTATTTAGAACACGTTGCCTCAGGAAACCCAAAGTAATTAAAGACAAGCTGAAAAATAATAATACAGGGAGAGGAGAAAAATCTCCAGTAGCAAAGCCGTCTTCTGAAAGGAAGAATGTTGTACAAAACCTGTACTGCAGGTAATACATTTCTCTTTGAGCTCAGTCTTTGAGTAAACATAATGAGCAGAAATCAAAGCAGGACTGACAATGGATTAGGTACACTTTCCCACCATTTCTGTTACAGTAAAATATTCTTGCTGAAATATCTACAGGACCAACTGAATTTTTAAACAGTTATTCAGCAATAACTATTATTAAAAACATAAGCTCCTCCTAAGTGGCTGCTTTTTATGAGAAACAGTACTAAAAAGTCAGAGGTAGGTTCTTCTTCCTTTATTTTATTATATGGATTTTGAGCAGTTCTTTACCTCTTCAAAAGCACAGACTTGGCCTACCTGGTGAGCAAAGCTTATTAGGACAGGACTCTTCCAAGGACAGTACTAGATACAGGTTTTCATCTGGAGAGGAGATTATGTGTGAAGTCACAAACTTCATGTAGACGGAGCAGGAATTTTTGACTTATTCAACAAACTGTAAGTAACAAATATAACTCTAACAAATTTTCTTAAGCCAAGCTTATGATATACTGTATTTGGAAGAGAGATAGGGTGTGATACAAGTTAGATATTTTGAAGTATTCTACAACTGGAAAATCTCTGGAGAAAACAAAAAGTGAATAGAAAATGTTGCTCCAATAAAATTACCTTATTTCTATAGCTATGATTATTTCATGAGTCCTTAACGCATGCTTTCCATGGGATATTTTTATTCTTTCTCTAAATTCATGCTTGGACATAAAAAATTACCAACCTGTAAGTGCCACAAAATTAGAAAAATGAGTTGTATAAATGATTGGAATATAGAACTAGGTCTTCCAGTTAATTACAGTTACTTAACATATATAATTTGAAAATTTCCCTATTTTGCTATATTATGTATGAAACTGCCTATGTAATTCTTAAGCTATGGCTAACAAAGCTGATTTACATAATAAGGGCAGAACAAATGCCTGTTTATGTACACAGTCTGCAGCTCACTGAATAACATTCCAAAATATTATTTGCCTGAGCCTATTCAGAGAAAACAAACAGAACTTTTGTTCAGCTTGAGACTGAGCAAATGCCACTTGTGTGAACATATTCTTTCACTTTCAGCTTTAATCAGCATGCGATTAATTCTTCAGGGAGGTGCTTATCACAATAAAAATAATAAAAAGTGTATTGAACAGTATGGCAACTCACACAGGTTCTCCTATTGGAACAAGAGTTGTTTTAAATGGGAGGAGAAGTCTCCAAGAAGATTTTTATAATCTTCATATTGATTTTTTTAACCATAATCACTCCTAGTTGTTCCTTGTGAATGAAGTTCTGCACAAAAAAGTTTTCTGTTTCTTTGGTTTTCTTCCCCTCTTCACTTTCCAAAACAAGAAATAGCCAATATTTCTATTAGAATATGTATTTGCACAATACTTCTCTTTTTCTGATACTGTATCATATGCTATACTTAGTTTGCAGAGGAAAGCACTGCCTTTCATACAGAATAAACAGGGCATTATAAAACATTAGATTTTTTTCCTACACAGATCAAGTCACTTAATTTTTGTAGCAGGAATGAGACTGTAAATTCTCAGAGCCTGGCAGTGAGACAATTACACTACATTGCTGAGATATTTTATGAAGGAAGTGAAGGTAAATGAACTATCCACTTTCTTTTAAAATAATTGTGAAGCACTTTCATATTCATCCATCCCAAAATAAAGACTTCATTGATTTTTTTTATAGAAGAGAAAACCAATATAGTTGAATCATGCTAGATCCCTCTCAACTCTGGTTCATAACAGCACTAGCAGGCCCTGTAAGAAAATAACTTTATTCAGACACTGAACTCAGACATCAGATATATAGGACTCCCTCTGACAGGTATAGTGCCTTTCCTTTATGGAAAAAAAAATGAAAAAAAAATTGCCATTAGGGTCATATATGACAAATTTGATCTTTCCTTTCTTCACACATTTTTCTTTCCTTTGAAAAACACATATTTCTTTGCATGCTTGTGCTGCACACATTTATTTTCTACATTCTTTTGGAATGAAGTGAGTCCTTGACATTATTACAATAATGTCAAAAGGAAAATATTTGTTTTTGTAACTGTGATATACATTGAAATACAAAATGCCATTTTCCTTTCCCTCTGAAAAGAAAACCTGTATTATATATTTGTGTAACAGCATACCTCCATCAATGCATTCTGGGGTGAAAGAAATATCATCAAGAGCAAATTCTGTGGGTTCACTGCACCCCACTTCAGCTTCAAAGGCAACTCTGAAAGGGCTGTAACCGGAGAGGACTACACTTGCATACATCCATTTGTTTTCTTCATTTCTACTAGAAGACCACATAAGAATATCCATTCCATGTTCTTCAACTGTGTAGACCTGTTGGTGTCAAAACCCAAGAGATGCAAGTGAATAAGCATTATGCCACAGGAGTGCTGGTAGCAGAGGAACAGCCCAAGCGCAGCAGAGCAGCTCCCTGCCTGGGCCCTCAGACAGGGCTCTAATCCACATCTTACTGCTGAGGGTCAGATAATACTGAATAACTTTGCTAATGTTAGTTCAGCTTCAAATAAAAAGCTATTAAGAAAAGAAATTAAAAGCACTGCTAATACAATCACTAATTGGAAAATAGAGTCTCAGCCTGACATATAGAAGTTAATGAGTAAAAGCTTAACCCCAGATTCATGTAAAACTTGAAGAAAAGACTGAGAAGGGTCTTGAGCTATCCTTTCATCTCTAAAGGTGACCTTATAGTTGATAGACTGAGTGAAGATTTTTTTAGATAAATAAAAGGCTTAGCAACTAGAGATTGAAGTCTATCCTCAGGTACTAGCAATTTATAATACAGTGTTTCAGACAGTCATAAAAAAGTGTTGCAAGCACATATAGGAAAGCCATGAATAAAAATAAATAATTAAATAGTAAAAGTGATAAGTATGACAATGAATGAAGTCACAATTCATGGTGAATTTATGTCAAGCACATGAAACTGAAGAACACAGAGGTAATTGCTCTTCCCAATAAGGTGTTCAAAATCCTTATACAGTCTAATCCTGGTCAAAAATAATGAGAAAATAAAACTGGAGTAAAGAAAATAAGCATATTCTAATAATTTCAGGTGATAACTATTCCTTTAAGGGACTGAATATTTTAGTCATTATCCTCTCCTCATCACTTTCAACAACATACTTCTCTTAAGCCTTTAAACTAATTTACCAGTGACCCATAGGTTCACGTTACCAATTTAATGCCCCAGTTCAATGATGGAATAGAAAATCTGAGGCCCAAGGAATTTATAAACTTAAACTCATACCGATAATTTGTATAACTAAATAGCCCAAACAGCATGGTAAACCACACACTCTGTAGAACTTGGTATTTTCATTAAAACATCTTTGATGCCTGAACACTCTTGCAAGTTATTTCATTTTGAGAGCAGGTGAGCATCAGGAAGACTGACATACAATGATCCAAATCAGGACCAAATTAGTCAAGCCTGACATTTGGTTATACGACTGTGTAATAGCAATATCTTGTCATCTGCATCTTGCAGGTCTAAAAGGACAGATGTCAAGAGGAAATAGTTGATTCAACCCATAAAATAAAACGAAAAAACTGTGTGTAACAGTTTTTCGCATATCAGGCTCTAAGGCCTTAAGAAGTTGTAACCCTTGATTAGATTAACTCTACACCTGAGGTTAGGACTGAGTTAGAGCACCTGTGTGTGTCTCTGGAACCATCACTATTTCGCCAATCATGAAATATGACAATCTTGATGTTCTAGAATTTTACAGCACATAACGATATTAGTCTTGTTTTAGCTATTACTGTATCTTGCAGTAAAAATTTCTTCTTTTTGAAGGTAAATATTGAGATGCCACTTTCACTAATCTCATTTTAAGTCTCAGAGATGCATAAATACATGCTGAGAAAGTAGGAAGAATCAAAAGTACTGTTAAAGATTGTTTCATTATTTAAAACCAGATTTTTTTTCCCCCCACTTCTTTTGTTCAGGTTAATAGAAGTTTCTCATACTAAAAATTTCAAGAAGCAATACTTTCTTGAACAGTTCTGTCTATGTACAGAGAAATTGCATCATGTCCATGCAAAGCCTGGTCTCAGAGGGAGCATGAACTCATTCTGGGTATATACAGATCAATCCTGTAGCTCAAGCTCAATACAAACAATAAATTGATCAGGAAACCTGCTGTATGTTTGCTGGCCAATGGATCTGGAACGGCAGCAAGTCAAACTGGATTTTAAGTATGACATTTTCAAGACATCAGCTACTGTTCACATATATGCAAATTAAATTTATACACCTTGTCTTTCTTTTCCTTGAGCTTTACCTCATGTTTACCATAGAGTAAGAATATGCAGATATGTAATTACTACAGATTAATTACTATGTTTTGGTAATTCATGTGGGTCTGTGCTCAGTTAGTTTTGACCAAAGTTTAAACCTGGTGTATGGTTTCTCATAACAATCACAGACAGTCTGAGGAAACTGAGAGCAGCTAGTGTAAATCTCTAAACTGGCTCATTGGAAATCTCAGTTGAGCTCCCAGTTCTGCTCCATTTCCCATCTCAGTACTTGCCAAAGTACTCCTGAATACTTTCACTTAAGTTCTCCAAGTCTTTACCTATCCATAACTATGGCAAGAAAGGGTTTGTGTTCTTAAATGTCTTCTAAAATGTTTAGATGAAATTTGTAAAAGAATAATGCAAAATTGAAAATGCATGCTAAATCAAATGAGATTAAAGGAGAGTTCAGAAAAATGGGGAGGCTAAGGACTCTGTTCCTTTAGCTGGAAATACAGATCTTATTCTCTCAGAGATCGTGCCCAGTGAAAGGGAAGAAATAAATGTAAGATGTAATACTATATTCTTTCCTGGGACTATCCATGTCACTGAGAGTTTGAAGCAACTTCTGGGTCAGGAAGTACATTAAATGTATACAAGATTCTTGCTGGCCTGTGTAAACACAGACAGCGCATGAAAGGTAGAGCAAATTGTCATGGATAAGATCTCCCTAGGGCCCTGGAGAAGTATAGCTGTGTGGTGCTTAATGCTCCCGGGGGCAACACCACCTCCCTGCACAGCATCCTATAAATTGTGTACAAGCTAGCCTGATAGTGGAAACAATCTCAGATGTGAAAGGGAAAAAAATTAGCAAGATGAATCCCACTCTAGAGTATGTAATGAAAACAAAACAAAACAAACAACAAAACCCCAACCAAATAAGTTGTAGCAAAGTCCCATTGAACAACTCTGTATCTATCAGTCTGGAAAGACTGTACTCCAGCCTAACACTGATCTAGATGATTTGCAGAGAAAAACATTCTTTAGAAAATCTCATTTCTCTGCCTTAAAATCCTGACTTAGTTCTAATTCTGCACAGAATGTCCAGTGTGTTAGAAACTTCTGAATCTTTTTTCAGCTTTCACCATTTTGGGAATGGTGAAAGTGCACATAATTTTGAAGGTGATGAACTATAAACTGCTATTTTCAACTAAGGTGTTATCCTGTACTCCCATCCTGAGTTTTCAAGATAACGTATTACCTTCCTGATCTTGCCTGAATCCAGCAGTTGGCACACTGGATGGTGCCACATTCCACCTGAACTTCCTAATAAGTAAGATGTCAATGTAGATCTAAAGGGCCTAATAAGAGATGCATTCTGCTGTCATTCACAATACACAGTCTTTAATTGCCAGCCAAGGAAGCAGGAAAATATTGAGAAAGACAACCTGTATTTTCACTTCATTAGGCATCGGAGACTTGTGTCAGCTGAGGAAACTTTCCACTGACTCCAGTGAATAATGATACTGTGTTTTCTGCTTTATAGCCTTAAGATAATGCCTTTGAACTCTTCATGTTCCTTGGAAGTCATTGCACATCTTCCTTGAACAGAAGCCACACCAGAGACAGAGCAAAATTTTTTCTCTGGATTCCACAAATTCGATTCCACAATTGTATCACATTTCATTCTCACAATAGAGAAGCACTTTAGAAAAATAGTTGCCTCTTTTCTCTCTATTTCTCTAAACTTTTGTTTGAAATAACAAAAAATTTCATCTAAATATTAATTTGAAACAATAAAAATTTTGGGGGTTTTCTTAGTAAAATTAAGCTGTCCTATGAAGAGATCTATTATAACTCAGTTTTTTTAGTATCAACAAATACCAGAGTAGGAAACTATTATAGTATCACATAGGGAATTTATTTTGGTTTTAACTCTCAACTGTATGACAAACTCTTGAAGGAAATGAGGGAAGAAAGAATGCTAAAGTATAATAAAAGCTGAATGTTTTCAATCTAAGTGACAGATGATCAATAGGATCCCCATTGGAATGAAACAGATGTGAAAAACACATTCATTCCTTGCTGCGACTGCCTTCCTGTACCATTAAATGCAACTAAATAGTCATAAATATGTAAAGAGAAATGTGGGGCTTTTTTAAAAAAAATTATTTTTGCAGCATAATGCAGCAAAAATTGTTTGTATTAAGAGCTATTCTTGTTAAGAACATATTAATTGATATATTAGACCAATCACATATTTAGTGCTGAATAACTCTTCTCTCAAAGTCTGTCACCAAATACTTCTAAGGAAAGCCAGTGGTTTTGTACTTAATCATTACAAAGCAATTTTTCTCATGTTGGCTAATACTTGGCTGAAGTCCTGAAGCATTACTATTCAGATCTCTTTCAAATAACACCCATTCTATGTTAATGCAAAAGTTGCTGTAAACATTGTAATCTTTTTAAAAATAATATTAGCCCATGCTTTTCGTTTTCCTATGAACAAATTAGAGTTTATGACAATGGAATTGTGCAATTGAAATGCGCATTGTGAATACAGAAAGGAAGAACTTCTAGTTCCTTCTTTTTCCTCAGTGACTAGTTGCTTTTCTAGGCAAAAATAGGACTGTTCCTATAACTTTACATTGTTTCATGTAGTTCTACCACATCTGCTTCCTATACCAATAGAGTATTCAATTTTATCTTTCTTTTTTTGATTCCCTATGTGTCATTTTAGTCACACATCTCCCTATGTCCTATCTTCAGTCTATTTTTTTAAATTCAGTCTTTTAGATAAGAGCTATAACATCAGCTTTTGTACCTATGTTATTATATTCTAACACATTATTCAGACTTCCTATTACAGTTTGACTTCTTTCACCTCCAGTGCAAACTGAAAAAAAAAAAATCTTCAGAGTGCTATTGCTTTAGAAGTTTTGGGATGCTGGCTTTATTACTTTTCTTTTTTAGTTCTTTTTAGTTTTTTTCCCACTTGAATGGCAACAGTTAATTTATATTCTTGCTTTAATAACAGCAACAGCTGATGCTGAAATAGATTATTAGTTTGATAGAAAAGAGCAAAATGTCCATAAGGATAAATTGCGTCTGTGCAGGACGATATTACTTGCTGAGTGCTTCTGTCTATTGTAAATACTGTTACGTGTTTCCACAGAAAGAGTACATGTTGCAAAGGTACTTTGTTTGTATGTGGAAATAAGACAACTCTTTATGTTTCTCTTTATGAAATTTAAGGCAATGAGAGTTAATTAAACTAATCTGTTTGAAATGCAAAAAAATACCCCAAAACAAAGCAGACTTTGACTGACTGTCTACTACCTCACATAAGCCACACACATCTACTTATTCACAAACACTGTGTTCTGTGAAGCTTGACAACATTCAGAGCATCCTCAAAAAGTCTCATCATCAATCTTGCAATACTTGAATTTAAACAAATACATAATCATAGATAATATCACAATATTTAATTACAAACAGATAAAAAAACCAATTTCTGTTTGCTTTTTTACTGCTCCTCAAACTAATTTCAGGCAATACAGCTTTTTTATTAAGTTCACAGCAATATTCAGAGTATCCAGACACTGGGTGCTAGAGATAAAATTCAGATGCAAACCTCTTCCTGAAAAAAATTACTTAAAAAAAAAAAAAAAAGAAGAGATAGACAAAGGGAGAAATGAAAGTTAATTGTATTCTTCAGCTGGGTATATAAGAAGTCCTCTCAGGGTGGACAGTTGATCGTTGACAGCGGTTGCCCACAGTGGTTGAGTAATTTTCATTTATGTCCATTTTCAAGACTAGGTAAATTCCTGAGCACTTAGCATGATTCTGTAGCTGACCCTGCTTGGAGCAGGAGTTTGGACTAGATACCTCCTGAAGGCCCTTTCAACCTAATTGCACTATAATCCCACAGAATTGTGCTATGATTATCTTTTCCAGTGAAGAAAACAGTGGTACAAAATTCCTGACTTAATTTGAGGTCCAGACTACAAAGTTATTTTTGTTCACTTTTAACATAGACTTAGTTCAGAAGTTTTACAGCATATTCAAATTTTTATATTCTGTCACAAATTAAAAAACAAAAATAACCTGTATTTTCAAAATTTAGCAAACCACCACAGATACGAGTCTTTCTCAGACCACTTAAAAAGGAATTGTGTGACATATTTATTCAATGAGTACCACAAAATGAGTTTTTTGCCAAGAATTGGATGGCTTGGGCTGTTACTGGAGTACTTAAAAACCAAAAGTGTACCCATTTAGGATGCTTGGGGAACAGCAAGATGACATTTTCACGGAAGCTTGAGCTATATGTGGTTAAATACCTTATTTTCACTTGTTTCAATAAAGCACCCTGTACACATGATGACATTAGCATTTTTAAAACCTTTATTTTAAACCACTAAATGTTGCAATCCACTTCTATTTTATGTTAAATAGTTAATTGTGCAGAGATCTGTGCTGATATTGGTTAGTTTTAAGTTTGCTAGTCACACGTGCAATGTTAATTCTTACATATGTAGCAAAAGGACTTCAAGTGGAACTAAAATTAAAGCCAAATTGTCACTTGATCTTGTCAGCAAAAATTTTATATATAGGTGTAACAGCAGATGAAGTACTGTTAACATAAATTAATGAGATTTTGCTAATTCTAGATGCAAAAATGTAAATAGTACTAAAGCAAATATTGTATGATGTAGCAGAAGTGCGTTTTCTCTTACCTTTAAGACTCCTGTTTGCCTAGAAGGAAACATCCAGAACCAGAACCGAACCCTACAGACCCCAAGACTAGCTGGGAAGAATTTGGTGGTAGTTATCCTTGCTCTGTTTCTTTCCGTCTGGGTGGATGAGTTTACATACAAAAACCTCTGTCCTTTACCTTAATAAAATGAGAAAAAATGATTAGAGCTTTTCAATACTATTTTATACTTCACATTATAAACGTTTTTACACACACAGATACCAATTTTTTTTTTTTTTTTACCACTTACACATATACCATACCTTGGTTGTACAGAGATGTTCCATGTTAGTGCTTTGTGCATTTCATAGAATTATAGAATAGTTTGGGTTGGAAGGGTCCTTAAAAATAATCTAGTTCCAAGCGCCATGTCATGGACAGGGATGTCACTCACTAGATCAGGTTTCTCAAAGCCCTATCCGGCCTGGCTTTGAACATTTCCAGGGCTGGGGGGCAGCTTCTCTGGACAACTTGTTCCAGTGCCTCACCACTTTCTGAGTAAAGAATTTCCTTCTATTATAATCTAAATCTCTCCTCTTTTGGTATAAAATTGTTACCCCTTGTCCTAGATGTCCCATGGGTTACACAGAATCAGAATTAACTGATTTGGAAGAGATCCACAAGGATCACTAAAGTCCAACTCCTGGGCCTGGACAGGATCCCCAAAAGTCAACCATGTGCCTGAAAGCATTGTCCAAACTCTTCTTGAACTCTGTCAGGTTTGGTGCTATGATCACTTCCCTGGGGAGCCTATTCCAGCATCCAACCACCCTCTGGGGGAGGAACCATTTCCTAATATCCAACCTAAACCTCCTCTGACACAGCTTCACACCGTTCCCTTGGGTCCTTTCACTGGTCATCAGACAGAAGAGATGAAGCAATACAAGACACGTTTAAATCAATATAAGATTCCTCCACACAAAATTGTGCCAATGCACTAAATACAAAGTTGGTATAATATCACAGGCTTTGTTATATTGCTGCAATAGTAGGCATGGTCTTTACACTGAATTTATACACTTAGTAACTAGAGGAAATTAATTTGGAACAAGCAGGAAGTAGATTTGGGTCAAGAATGGTCTTATTGATATTTTTGGACATTACAGGCCATCAGTATATAGGCTGTTGGAAATTCTGGAAAGTGGTTTTTCTGTTGCTAATGTGAATATTTTTTGTCTGAGTAATTTACAAGTAAATTAAAAGTCTGGGTAATTTTGCACACGCTTTTGCTGTAATTTTGTTTTCCTTGTCCTTCACTTTTTTAAACTTTTTTTTTCTTACAATTTCTGGGTAATTTCACAGAAACAAAGAACTAATTAAATGACAGAAACTGAAGTAGAAAAGCACTTAAAATCTTGAAAAGCTAAGGGCTGCTGGCTGTTTTGTCACTGCATTGCATCAAAGGAAGAGCAAGAAATGAGTCAAACTACTTATTTGCAAGGAACAGCTTGCCAAGGACAGCTGCAACAGTTTCTACCTCTACCTGTCTGTTCTGTCCTTCTCCAAGAGAAATGAACTTCCACATTTACAGCCTGTAATAGCAACACAAACTAGCATGGATGTCTGCAAAAGCTGTGATTTGTGATAGATAAGCAGTTCCCTCAAGATCAGGTGAGCAGTTGCTGCAGCAGGTGCAAAGTACTCTAAAGGAATAGGGAGGATAAATGGGTAGAACAGTAATGGTTACAGCCATCCACAATAGAATCATAGAATCGATTGGGTTGGAAAAGACCTCTGAGATCATCAAGTCCAACCCTTGGTCCAACTCCAGTCCACTTACTAGATCATGGCACTCAGTGCCACGACAAATCTCACTTTAAAAACCTCCAGGGATGGTGAATCCGCCCCCTCTCTGGGCAGCCCATTCCAATGCCTGATTACTCTCTCTGTAAAAAATTTTTTTCTGATATCCAACTTAAATTTCCCCTGGCAGAGCTTAAGCCCATGCCCTCTTGTTCTATTGCTGAGTGCCTGGGAGAAGAGACCAGCCCCCATCTGGCTAGAACTTCCCTTCAGGTAGTTCTAGACAATGATGAGGTCACCTCTGAGCCTCCTCTTCTCCAGGCTAAACAACCCCAGCTCCCTCAGTCTCTCCCCATAGGACTTGTGCTCCAGTCCCTTCACCAGCCTTGTTGCTCTTCTCTGGACTCGCTCCAGCACCTCAATATCCTTTCTGAACTGAGGGGCCCAGAACTGAACACAGTACTCAAGGTGTGGCCTCACCAACGCAGAGTACAGGGGAAGGATCACTTCCCTGGTCCTGCCGGCCATGCTATTTTTGATACAGGACAGGATCCCATTGGCCTTCTTCGCCACCTGGGCACACTGTTGGTTCATGTTGAGCTTCCTGTCAATTAGTACTCCAAGGTCCCTTTCTGCCTGGCTGCTCTCCAGCCACTCTGTGCCCAGCCTGTAGCGCTGCAGGGGGTTGTTGTGGCCAAAGTGCAGGACCCGGCACTTGGCCTTATTGAACTTCATCCCTTTGGAATCAGCCCATCTCTCAAGTCTATCCAGATCCCTCTGCAGAGCCCTCCTGCCTTCCAGCAGATCGACACTCCCTCCCAGCTTGGTGTCATCAGCAAATTTGCTGATGATGGACTCAATCCCCTCATCTAAATCATCAATAAAGATGTTAAACAGGACTGGACCCAATACAGACCCCTGGGGAACACCACTGGTGACTGGCCGCCAGCTGGATGCAGCTCCGTTCACCAGCACTCTCTGGGCCCAACCCTCCAGCCAGCTCTTAATCCAGGAGAGGGTACACTTGTCCAGGCCACGGGCTACCAGCTTTTCCAGGAGTATATTATGGGAGACATTGTCAAAGGCCTTGCTGAAGTCCAGATAGACCACATCCACAGCCTTCCCCTCATCCACTAGGTGAGTCACCTGATCGCAGAAAGAGATCAGGTTGGTTAGACAGGACCTGCCCCTCCTAAACCCATGCTGGCTGGGTCTAATCCCTTGTCCACCCTGAAGGTGCTGTGTGATTGCACTCAGGATGATCTGCTCCATAACCCTGCCAGGCACGGAGGTCAGGCTGACAGGCCTGTAGTTGCCAGGGTCCTGCTTGCAGCCCTTTTTGTGGATTGGGGTGACGTTGGCCAACCTCCAATCATCTCCCCAGAGAGCCAGGACTGTTGGAAGATGATGGAGAGTGGTTTGGCAAGCTCTTCTGCCAGCTCCCTCATCACCCTGGGATGGATCCCATCTGGTCCCATAGACTTGTTAGGATCCAGCTGGCTCAGTAAGTCATCATAGGACATCTCTGTTGATTTTGAGAACATAAAATTCAAAAAAAGCATCAAGACTTGGAGATCATGCTGCTCACAAATCTAAAACCGAAACAGCACAGAGTTTGTGTTGTGGGGAGTGACAGTGTGTGTGTCTGAATCTCTAAGGTCTGAGGTGATTAATGAATGCATCCTTAAGGACCAGAGAACCACCTGTAGGATGTGGATGCCTTGTAACCAGTGGAATCCTTCCATGTATGTTAGATTAACTGCTGACCAAGAGTGTGCTAGCATGTTAGATACAGGAGTAGATAAAAGTGAAGTTGTTACTAAAAATAAAGTCCTTTGTCTTCGGTGTAAGCCTTCGCATCACACTGCAGCCTGAGTGGTCTCTGCCTCCTCTGACCGCCGCTAATCTACATTACCCCAATAAAGGGTTACCCCAATATTGTGTTACCTCCAGATTGAATGTTTACAATACTATGCTCATTAGATGAAAATTAAGGTAGGGAGTTTTAACCATTAAGGCTTCTGGAAAGAAAGCTAAGTGCTTCTCAAATGGAGATCAGTATATTTGTGATGGAAATTAATATTCCATCCAGAGATATTGTATAATTTAAAGACCATGTTAAATAATATTTATTTAATACTGTATATAATTATTTCTCACTGTCTACATAACACAGATTCCTGTAATTACCTATCAATACATTTAATTCTCCTGGCAATCAAGAGGCATTCTGCTAGCAGTCTATCAGAAATATCTTGGGAAACACTATTGTATTAAGATTTCTGGCAAGTCAATGCCAGGGAGGTAAGTTGAAGCGAGATAGGAACCTTAAGCATTTCACGTATATGGCTCCTCAACCATTCTCTAAGGACCTGTGTGTAATTGCATGTTGTTCTAGAATCCATTAGGACAATACCACACTCCAGGAAAGTAGATTGCTTCAAATATTGACAAGGAGAAGATTTTTATTTTAGCCAGTGATAACTAATGTAGCCAGTGATATTTTCAGAAAATTCATCTTTTAATATCAGAAACTGACATTGCATAGATGGAGTTTGTTATTGGAATAGAACAGAACTATTTCAGTTGGAAGAATCCTAAAATGATTGCCTAGTACAACTGCTTTATCAATTCAGGGCTGACCAATTATTTCAGTTGGAAGAATCCTAAAATGATTGCCTAGTACAACTGCTTTATCAATTCAGGGCTGACCAATTATTTCAGTTGGAAGAATCCTAAAATGATTGCCTAGTACAACTGCTTTATCAATTCAGGGCTGACCAAGTTAAAACATGTTGTTAAGGGCATTGTCCAAATGACTCTTAAACACTGTCAGGCTGGGGGCACCAATCACTACTAGGAATCCAGTTCCAGTGTTTGACCTCTGCATTGGTAAAGAAATGCTTTCTAATGTCCAGTCTGAACCTTTCCTGGTGTAGCTTTGAACCATTCTGATGCATCAGCTGATCACACTGAGATTTGCTGTTACCTTGGTGCTGACCTATATTAGTTTGTGGGTTTTTTAAAATTCAGTGAATATTCAATTTTCCCAAAACTGATGTAGTACATATGGCAATACCTGGTGTGTGGTCGGTGTGAGGACCCATCTGTCCTGTGACAGCACTGTTGCTAATATTCCAGTCAAAATCATCAGTAGGGTCTTGTGTGAATCCACATACAGTTGACCATTCTTGACCTTCTGTTTCAAAGTTACAGCTTCCAGGAATACTTGTGTAGTAACCTGAAAATACAGCAAGAAGTAAATTATAATCCCAGTTCTATTTAAAGATGCTATAATGAACACAATGTACATGGTAATGGAGAGGATTTTGTATAGCTAATGCTATGTTTCCCTGCATTCCTTGTGTGGACAGAAATAATATGTGATAGTTAAGGAGGAAAGAAAAAAAATAATTCTTCACTAACAGGTATAAACTTTATTACAGATAAATGTTCATGTAACTCCTGAGGACAAACTGAAGACTTCACGAAATTTAGTTCTTATCCAAGGTGAACGGACAGAATGATTTCCAGACAATTAGCTAGAAAAATTGCACTGTACTCCCACAGAGGCATTTTTTGTAAAGATATGTGGCTCATCCTTGTGCATGTTATGCCTGAAGGCAGTTTTATGATGAAAGAGATGTTCTTGTGATTAGGACACTGACTAAATTTACGAGATGAGAATGTTCAGTGGGATTTTGTCAGTGTATATAAACACTTGCTGGATGGTTTAAAGAAGAGAAAGCCAGACTCTTCTCAGTGGGGCCCAGCGTCAGGATAAGAGGCAATGGTCACGACATACAGGAAGCACTTTTTAAGGTTAAGGAAAACCTTTTTTAACTGTAAGGCTCGTGAAACACTGACAGAAGTTGCCCAAAGAAGTTGTGGAGTCTCCATTTTTGGAGATAATCAAACTCTGATTGGCAAAAGCCTGTGCAACCCACCGCAATTACCTGTGTTTCAAGGAAGGCAGTTGAACTAGGTGATCTCCACAGTTGCCTTCCCACCTCAACCCTTCTGTGCTTTTGTTAGTGCTGGGGAAATGTACTGAGCATCTGCATTAGCACTGCATGACAAGCATCATGTAAGCCTAACACAGCCTAACTCCAACAGCAAACACCCTTCCATGAAGGTAGGACAAAGAAGGGAATGCATTAATAAAAAAAAAAAGTACAATTTTCTTGTACCTCTCTAACAAGATCAAAGTCCAAATTCCACTTAGGATTTAAACTAGTCATAATGGAATACCTGACTTCAGGAATGATTTTTACCCTAATATATTAATAGTGCTTTCAGAAGGCAATTATTAATAAGTATTTATGAACAGTATTTGCTGGTTTTACAGTCATATGTCGTATCTGTACCTGCTGGGTGCTTTGATTTTATGGGTAAACATGGCCTACTTAGAAGGCAACAGAAGAAGATTGTTCCATTTATTGGAACAGTTGCATTCATTTCAATGATTCAAGCACTCCTCTGGTTGGGTCATCAACACTGAGGTTTGCTATTAATCAAATCTGTGTGTGTAATTACCTGCAATTCATGAAAACTGAAACTGCTTCCATGAGTGCTTTTTTCACCTCAGTACTTTCACCAGGTTACTGAGAGAGAATGAAAATTTTGCAAGATTGCCTGACTGGACTGAATGAAGCATAGAGTAAGTAATTTTCATGACTTTATTTAAAAAAAAAGAAAAAGGTTCACCAGCCTACATGGATGCAGTTCATTTCATCCAGCTTCTGTTGTGAATCCTGTACAGAGGAATTGCTGCTGAGTAGATTACGGTCCGTTTACTTCTTTGGAGTTACACTGGTATAAAATTATTGTAGAATGTGAAATAAGCTCAGACCTTGAGCTCAGTGCAAAGGAGAGTCCCCAAAACAAATGTGGTCATAACCATTTTTGATGGGACAGGTTAGACTGTAAAGGGTTTTCTCTGTGCCCGTTCTGCTCTCTTTTTTGATTTAGCAGCTCCTGTTGCCTTTTCATTAAAAAATGAGGTTTCCATATCTAGAAGGCACTATATGCCCATTAATGTTTTTTATTCTAATCTATAAAATATATGCTCAGGGAAAAGGTGTATTTATCTAAAGGTAAGGCATCAATTGTTGGAACTAAGACATAGCAGACAGGGAAATATTATACCCGAGGCTTATCTGGGTATTCTGAATGCCAGATTACTCTCTGTTACTGGTATTTTGATACTTCTGCAGAAACAGCAAGACAAAAGACTGATGAAAAAATTGTGATGGAGCTGCAGCCTTTCCATCTACAGTAACAGTATATTTCACTCTATTTATTTAAAGTGAATATCAGGTTGTTTTTTTATTCCCTTGGAAAAGCTTTTCTTAAGTACAGTAAAAACTGAGTTGCTTTACTGTGATTCAAGATCATTTATGGCCTGAAATGTTTCCATCTATTATCTGACTAAGAAGAGAGAATCGATACTATCAGAGTCATTCCAGAAAACAGACAACAATGACCACCCCCAATGAAGTTGCTATACCCTATAACAATATTTAGAGAATAAATCAAGTGCCTCCATAATTTTCTGAATATCTTTACAAAGCAGTTTACTTTGGACACAATTCAGATCTACTGCATGTCTGTTAGTCTGCAAAATGTTACAAGGGTGAGTTTACAGAAATATTTTTCTCTGTTTACTTTGCCTAAATTCTGAAAACTATTAATATTGCATATAAGAAATACGGATCAGCTGTTTAAAATCTTTTCTTGGAAGCTACTGTTAAAAAGCTAGTGTTTTAAAGTTATAGTTTTAAATAGATCCATTTCCATGAATATGGTTCACAAAATTCACAGCAACAGAAAGCACTATGAGAGGCAGAAAACAGAAATAGTGACAGCGACTTCAGCATATGTACTTCAGAACTGTTTTATGAAAGAGAGAAAGTCCAAGTTTATTCTCCTACAGTGACAATTTAGCAGCAAGTCTGCGAGTCTGCAAGTCTGCTGCCTGGCTAAAACAAGGTAATTTTTATCACTTGGTAAAGGGACATAATTTTTGTAATCCTGTCCAGTCAAAGCATAGAGCAACTGTATTCAAGTGAAAAGGCCTTTGATTTTCAAGGGATCACCAAGTACTGGTTGATTTCAATGAAGTCCTTTGACTTCCACACAAGATGAACATTGAATTGATTTGTGTGATGCATTTATTTAATAAAGGTTACTTTTGATCATATCTGCATTATGGCAGAATTTGGCCCTCCAGCTCAAAGATTAACAATTAGATTGATTACTAAATTGTATATATGGACAGCTAAATGTTCTTACTCCAAGTACCCAGTCCAGACAGTAACTGTAAGTAAAGACAGTGAGCAGGAACAAGAGCACAATGTTTTACTGCTTCTGAGTTTCAAGCCTGAATTGAAATGCCCATTAATCTGAGCTTCCATCTTAGTGAAGAATGCCTTCAGAAAAATTTGGTCTCAGTATTCACTAGGAATTCAAGAAACATAAACAGATTGGATTTTTCCCAACTGTTCTGTAATGGAGAAGTGACAACCTGCTCGTAATCACCTTCTGAGTGAATCATCTGTGTGAATTCACCTAAGCTATACTATAGATTTTAAAGTTATAATTTTAACTGGAGATTGCATTAACACACAGATACTTACTGCAGTCAGCTTCATCAGACAGATCCTCACAGTCTGGTTTATAGTCGCAGACAAACTGAGACTCTATGCAATCCTCATTCCCACACACAAAATCAGTGAGGGCAGGGCACTCCCTGGGATTCTCTCCAACTGAAACCAACAGGACATTTAAATCAATATTGTAATTAAATCAAAGGATGCTCTTTTTAATTTGTTTAGCTTTTATACATTATGACTGCTTTGAACAGATGTTATTTGGTCTCACTCTTTTAATGTTGCATTATAGGTGTCTAGACTGTTATACTGGCTTTGCCCACAGCTGCAAGGGTATTGCCTGGATGAAAATTTCGTTCAGCATCAACATAACTGTTTGGTCAGTGTATTTGCTGTGGGCATTCCATACAAAAAGGGTTCTGTGAGCTATTGAAAAGTAGACAGGTTAAAGGCTTTTTTCTGCTCATAATTATAGTACATTGTTAGGAAAATAAGAACACTTTATGCCGAGAAAAATCACTGTTATTACACATTTGCATAATGCATAAACTTTTAAAGACTACATAACAGAATTTATTTTGGAAGAGTTTAGAGAAACTTCTGCTCTGAGTGTGTGAACTGCCTAGAAATTCCTCTTATGATACTGAATACACAAATCTTTTTTACAACAGTTTTTGTTCATCAATGAAAATAAGTGAAAATCATCTCATAAAAGGAGAGTAACTTAGTAACTTGCACATAAAACGTTAGGGTCAAATCCAAAGAATTCTGAGATTCAGCCATGCCTGAACTGTCAGACTATAAAGAAACTTATGTAAGTTACTTTCTACTTCAGTGCACTGTGCGCATAATTTCAACAAACCCTAATTCAAACAGTTCTGATAATACCAAATGCAACATTTCAAATGCACTCCTGTAAACCTTAAATCCCTTTTCAGTCTAGAGCTTCAAGCTGTGTAAAAGACATTTAGAAAAAAATATTTTGGCTCTATTTATTGTAATGTGTTTATTTTTTTAACTTAAAACATGATTACAATTTGACACATCATTAAAAACAGTCTGATCAGAACACCATGATATTTACCTTTGTGCAGGACCATATTTCCAGAGGAGAAGTTACTGTCAGGGTTTTAATGTCCTCAAATAGTGGTACTTACTGAATTTTACAGATTGAGGAAGTGAATTCTCATTTAAGCAAAATAGGAAAGAACTAAATTTTTGGTTTAGTTTCAGTATGTGCACAAGGTAATACTAAAGAGAGTGACAATGCAGCACTAAAATGTAATCAGAATAAAAAAAGGCAGTGCTAATGTTTGTTATTTGCAGAAACTTAAGATTAAAATTTTCAGCTTTAAATTACAAACTTCCCTGTTCATTGATACAAATAAAATCAGTTTCCAATGAAAAAAGAAAAAGCATGCATGGGATATTACTTTTCAATGAAGTACAATTTTTTTATTGATGGACAAAGAGGTTTATAAACTTCTAAGTACTTTTTTAAAGACCAGCAGGACTGGCTAAGCTTCTGGATCACTAAAGCCTACAAATAAGCATGTTAATAATGGCTGTCACAGAATTTGTATTTACATATACTCTCCTCTCTATGCATTTTGTTCTTGATGATGTAATTCTCAGAACACCAGCAAAGATAAGATCTTCCCAAGTAAGAATACCTCTCTGTGTTTGTATATACATAGAAAGCAAGCAAGATACAGATGCACATCATGCACACCACAAATAAATTGTGACTCTATTGTAAGCACAGCATAACTTGCATTTTTATATCCATCTCCAGTATACGTTGCCTATGGAAGACTGGCCCACATAATACTCACAGACTTTATAGACATGACAAGACTCATCTGGAGATAGTTGATAAATACAACACTAGACATTTTTCTTTCAATTATCAGGAAAAGACTGACTATGAACAAATTCATGAAAACAGTCCTCTTTGCTTTAAGATTGCTACTTAATGACAGCAACAGGTCAGTGACTTTCTCTGACTGAGTACAAGAGCTTACTTTTTCCAATGCTTTGTAAGATATAAATATTCCTGTGATATCCATTACATCTAAAATTACAGGAAGAACCAGACAAGTCAAATATCAGTTCCATAAGCTATAGATTTTGATTGTCTAAAATAAAATGCAAAGAAAAATTAAGTTTCATAAATAGTAATGAATTTCATAGATTGGGTGTTAGGTTGGCACTGTGAATATTGTCCTATTAAAATATTTATCATCAAAGAAGTGATTGATCACTTCAAAAGGAAGAGATGTTCTTGACATGTTGTATTACAACACTAAAGACTTAGGTTGTCAAAGGTTGTGCTTGGCCAGTGCTTTGTGCTTTTGAAAGGCACAGGGTGAATTCCAAATTATTATGGTTGTTAAAGGCTGCAGTGAACAAGGCCTGGAGCAGTTTTGGAAAGCAGCAAGTAACTCAAGGTCAAGTACACTGAGCTGCTGTTTACCAAGAGTCTCATCTTCTCTGCTCTCCAAGGGAAACACAGGCACTCACTCAACAGTACACCACCACCATGCCAGCAGTATGAAATGAAACATATAATGTATAGTCAAGGCAAGTGAGACTTTTTTCCACTGTTTGTAATTTTAGAAATTAAGATCCTTTCTGAGAAGAAATATTTTCAAGTTACAGTTGAAAATTCACCTCTTTCTATTATTTGTTGTGTTGTATAGTGGGAGTACTTATATAATTTTCCCCCCTTGTTTCACAATGCTTGAGAGGGATTGCTTTATCTTTTTCAAGTCTTTAAGTGGTAAAAAAAAAAGGCAGAAGAGGAGATAGGGCAAAAAAATCAAGTGATACTTTTGCAGAAAATTCTATTCCCCAGTAATTATTAATGTGTTCAACCAGCCAAAAATATCTCTTGAAGCTGTTTGACATGAGGTCCCTACTTCACGGTCCTTTTTTCCATCTCTGTCTCTTCTCTATCCTAATTCCATTGTAGAACTACATTTCACCTCAGGATGTTCAGCTGAACCAATTACTTTTAGAGCTTTTCAAGGATATTTACCCTACAAAATGATTGTCAAGTTGTTTCCATTGTGATGCAGAATAAATCCAAACCCCTCAATAACAGCACTCTCTTCCAGTTATCACAAATTAGAAGCATCTCATAGGAATAATTTTTTTTTTTAACATGGGCCTGTCCTAATGTTGTCCACAGAGGTCGTTGTGACAGACCGATGGAATACAGCACATGGTGCAAGCTGCAATTATCTGCAACAGGGAGACACTTCCTCAGCTGAATGCTCTCCCTGGCTCTTCAGAATCATAATTAGGTGTGAAAGTCATCTTGGTTGTCATCTTGCGTGGAGGTGTATGATGGGTTACAGTTATATACAGTTTGGCTCTACTGGAAGGGTGCCTTCCTTCTGCAGTAATTTCATATGCAAATGATCTCAGGCTGGGATAGGGGTTATTCTTCCAGTACCACCTTTATAAACAATGACTGTGAGTTAAAGTCCATCCACCTCTACCCTGCATATTTTACTAGCCATAAAAAGTCTTCTCTTGTGGCTCATTTGAAATATCTGAAGTTAAGAAATCTACCATTGGATATGAAGAGTAAGCAATATCTGAAGTAAATGTCAGAATTAAGAGATTTTAATTTTATTCTGAAAATCTGAGTCTACAGCCACATACTAGCAAACCAAAGTATCTTCAGAGTAAGCTGCTCTTCTTGAAAATTTTCCCATGAGATAAACAGAAAAGCCACTGAAGTTTCATGAAAAATGAGGTAAAAGTTATAACTTTTTTCTCATATTCATAATCTATGGCAATTGACTTTATGTATTTCCCTAATAACAATCTGAGAGTTGCAAAAAAAAGGAAAGATACTAAAAAAATTTTCTGGTTGAGCTCCTACATTTTTTATATAATCTCAAACAGAAAGAGTAATCCTAGAGTGTTACAGGTCTGTAAATGACTTCTGTACATGCAATAAAACCTAGGGAATTCTGTGTTTTCAAGTTGGTGCCACAGTTCTCTTTTCTCCATTTTTTAATCTTTTCAAAGGAGATTGTCAAATGCAAATAATTTCCTGAATTCAGACTATATAGTATTTACCTCCTTTGGTAAAAATGAATTTATATTTTTCATGCATTTCTAGACAGTCTCGATATTCTATGATGGTTTAAGCCCTTGTGCATGACATGACTTGTGGAGGAATTCACACTTTCTTCCTGCAGTGTAGCTCTGCCAGTCCTGGGCAGCTGGATTGGGATAGCCTATATTTCCTCTACAAATCTCCTGAGCTGCCTTCCCCAGAGTCCTTCGTAAAAGGGCATTTGGGATGTCCTTTGGGAGGCAGATGTGGCTGATTTTCACATTGCCAAAAGGGAGATTATTTCTTGTCAAGAACCAAATTGTGCATATCTGTACCATCTGCTAAATGTAATAAGATCTGATTTCAGTAAAATTTTCCCTCAAATGATGAAGTACCTTCATGTTAATATATGTTACACTAACACAAATTAAGTTAAAGCTACCACAAGTTTCTAGATTTCTTAAAATGAGCTTTCTTTCTCTCTAATGAAGGTGATTCAGTATGCATCAGCAAACTGACAGCTCACAATGAAATTGAAGAATAATTTCATTCTAAAGGCAAAATCCAAATATAGGACTAATTTTACCATAAATTTCAGCACATTTATTGAAAAGTTTCAGTCAGGTCATGTGATTCCAGTGCGCCCTGTCAGAATACCCTGGCACTGACCTATTCATAGAAATAAGTGAAAGACATTATGAATCATTAAAATATTTTGAAAGGGAGGAAAAAAGGAAATATCAAAAAAGTCCCAGTTAACTGGACATACATTCTGTCTGAACACAAATGTGTATCTTTCTCTGAATTCCCTTACCTCCCACTTCAGGGCTACATTCATCCTGAATACTTCTGTTAATAAGAGTTTGAACTCCTCTTAAGTGTATAAGAAGGAACTAAACTCTCCACTAAATGTAAAGCTTTCCATGATGCATAGCTGAGGATTCAAAGAAAACACTGGCTTGTTTTAAAAATAAAAAAGCTGCCCTACACACACAAACACTGCGATGTTTTAGTTATTATCCCTCTCATCTGCAAAGCTAGGATGGAATACTAATGAGAAAGGATTTCTCTGCTGAGACTTTCAAAGCTTCTTGTTTATGAGAGCACAAAAGTAACATTGTTCAAAGGATTTCAGTACCTTCACCTATGGTCTTTTCCATAAACAGTAGGTGAGGAGGAATACAAACATATGAGGAGAAAAGGAAAGGAAAAGTTTACCCCCAGGCAAAGCAAGCTTTATTATATTTTTTAAAAGAATTTCCGTTCAGCTCAATCTGCTAAATCTATTTCCTGTTAATAGATTGTGGCATTTTTACTTTCTTTTTAAAACGAACTGTAAGTCTAATGCCACTATTCTATTTACCATAAGAAAATCTTTTGGAGTCTGATCCCACACAGTCAACCCACAAAGAGCACTGGAGCTGTACTTGCTCTTTCTTATTCCTGGACTTGTATGACACTGAATTCCCAGACTATGAAAAAATCAGCTAAATAACCAAATGTTCTAGAATTTTTTGTCAAAATTTAATTTAGAGTTGTGATTCTCTTACTTTCATTTGGTTAGTTTTCCAGGTGGTGTCCTGGGATGCCAAAATCAGTATGTAGATATGGCTGAGCAATGTATTATGTGCATGCTATACTCACTGTCGTGTATCTGGAGTACAAGATTCCTTTTCTTTAAAATTAAAATTGTACAAAGTTCAGACTAATGACAGCAGCACGTCTGACAAGTTATGCTTTTGATTCACTATTGTATGACAGTGAGCCATCATCTGGAGAAGCAAATCAATAATGCTTGAAGTGCTCCTTAAGGATATCAGACCACAGCTTATTTCTGACAGAATTTTTTGAAGATGTTGTCATGAAATTGTTGTAAGTCTCAAAATTAAAAGTTATCATTTGGAACTATTCTGTATGACATGCATAGGTATTTTACCTTTTTATTAAGGCAACAATGCAGGCATTTGTTTTTAGCCTGCAAATAACCTCATCTGTGGTTAAAGTCAATTATTAAAAAGCACGAGAAATGACCACATTAAACTCCATTTGAGCCACACAGTCTGTCACTAAAGCTGTATAAGGACTTATTGTACTAGAGGGTGAAAAAATATAAATACCTCTATCAATTTTATATTAAGAGTAATTTTTCTCTGTTTGTGATGTGGCTCCAATATTTTTCAGATGTTTTTAATTAAACCTGTCAAATAAAAGGTATCAGATTTGGAATTTAACTTTAATCTAGCTCACCTCACAATCAACTGATAATACTCTTTTGTATCTTTGGTTTTTCTATCGCTGACAATATTTCCAAGAGCTTACATTTCCAATACACACATATTTGCTTCTTGTCCCTCACTTCTATAGGAATTAGTGAATCCTGAGGGAAATGAGCCTTGAAAGATAGAGCCACAGAAGCTCAGATCATAATAAATAAAATAATCTACAAAATTCTACTGATACAGGAACTGTTGACTAATTAATTTTTAAAAACAAATAGTGAAAATATTGTTTGTGTTCAGTTGAAAATCCTCATATAAGATGGGCTTGTAAATCACATCTATGTACCTGAAGAGCAAAGAATTCTGCAGAGCTAATCCACCTCCAGGCAGATGCTCTTATGATGCATACAGCTTATTTCTAGCATTCACTGTATGGAAGCAAGCTGAAGGAAATGACATGTACAATAAAATAAAAGTTTAGATTTATTAAATGCTGCTATAACCATTGAATACTACCATACTGCAGAGAACAGTTGCAATATTCACATGTCAAGAATCTCACCCGAGTTGCCTCTCTTTTCCCTTTTGACTATCTTGAGTACATAATTTCTGCAGAGGCAATTGTTTTATTGTGCTGACTGTAAGCCATGTTCCAGGAATATCATTCAGCAGCTTCCAAAAGGACAGTCTGTGAGGAGGAGGCTATCAGAAAATATCCAAAAGCTCCAGAATTGCTCCAACATTGGTTTCCACTAGTATACTGCATCTGCTGGGCAGTTAAATATTCTTTTTTTCCCCCCATGCAATTTAAGGAGTTCTCATTTCAATTTCATTTTACACAGGTTTATTTTGAATCCATTATTAAACTTTTAATTATTTTCAATTATCTTCTAGGTTTCTCCGTGCATGGTGTCTTCCACTGTTTATTTAATTAGCATGTCCAGAACAGCCATAATATTATATAAGATTTTACTCAAGTTTCAGTGGAAAATACAAATGTGGCCTCAGTTCCCCTAGAGGACCTTGGCCATGTATCCAGCTCAGTAATTCTACAGCTAGAAATACACTACATGGATAAGTGCTGTAAATCAACTCATTTGGTTGATAAGAAGCCCCGACTCCTTTCTGATTTGTATGCTACTCTTCTTCTTGAGTTTGCAACAGTAAGATTGTGTTGTGCTGTCTTTTAGCTTTGTTATAACAGACACAATAGAACTGTGAGCCCTGCAAAAAGTGCAATCTCTACATGACATGTGTTCTCTATCCCAAACGCCCCAGGCTTGGTTCAGATGGGAAATGTTATTTTTGAGAAACCAGCAAAATGTATTTTGCTTGTTTGTTCTATGAAGGTAAAAAATCAATAACAACAAGAATGAGAAAGGTCAGACCAGGCTCCTTCATGTCATCATGCCAACAGGAAGGTCAGCATACCAAAAGTCTTGAGAAAATCAAGTAAGTAGGTCTCCACTTGTGCAGTTGAAGGCAAAAAATTATATACAGAGCCAATGTGAAAGGCAGTAAAGGCAATGCATTGATTCCCTTGACTTTGGTTTGAGCTTAAGTATCATCATATAGTCAGGAAAACTGAGGGGTAGTGATGGAGTGTCTGTGGCTTTCTCAATCTGTTTGTTTTCTTTTTGACAGACATGCATTTGCACAGATGCACATAGTTACAGTTAAAAAGCAAACATGACACGTCTCTGATCTTGTTGAAAAGCAAAGGCGTAAGTATAAGCACATTCTCATAGGATACACACAACTAAACTTTAATGATAACCTTGCTGTACCTAGCAATCACTACCAGACATGCTGTCAGGGAATTATTCCTGATTGTATAAAGACTGTACCTTATTAGAGTGCAAAAACAATAGCCATGCAAGTGACAGCTCTATAAAGGATTAGCATCTTGGGTCTTTGACTTCCCTATATCAATCTTAAAAGAATTTGTCTTGCATATTGAGCTTCAACTGTACATGTCAAACTTTTATGAAAAAAGCCTCCTCTGAGTCATGCATCTTCATAAACAATAATTTTCTGCAAAATATTACTACAGGAATATTACCATGCCAAAGCTGTAAGTGAAAGTATTCAAAGCAACTGCTTTCCCAACAGAGCTTCCTGCTGCAGCAGTGCTGTAAAACAAAAAGTTGCTATAAAGTAATAAACTGGGTTACTTTCTGAGCTTTTTCACTGCAAAGGTATTTTAATGCAAGACTGGTTATAAAACACTGTTAACATCCAGATTTGTAGGGTCATAGACTAAAAGGAATGTAAATTTCAGCAACCTTAACATTTTAGGAGATTTAAGATCCTTCATATGACAGTTTTCCAAATCCCTGTTGTAACAATTTCCTTCCTTGCAATGACAACCCTGTGTAATATTTCCAGTTATGTTTATATAATGTCTTTTTTCAGGCTATTGTATAATACATGGAATTAAGAGTAAGAAAAAATATTCTTATATTATATGAAGATATGCTGATATCATCTTTTTGAATTTAACAGAGATATTACTTATCCTTAAAAAAATAAACCCTGGTTTTTTATTTGCTGAAGATATTCATGAATCTGACTGTGAAATGAAGTGTCTAAATTGTTGCAGCCCCAGAATGGGACAGAATCTCAGAATTGCAGTTTAACTAGACCCCACTGGTATAAATACATGAGAACACAACTGGAAGCAAATTGCAGGAGAGATCAGCATTGGCTTTGTTATTCAAGGTGATGGAGGGATATTGACCTACCATCTCCTATCAGGGCTTCCTCACCTATCTACCTTTGCTCTTTGGAGAACAAACACATGCATAGGAACGAGAACAATGAAACACACATAAAAAGCACAAGAAGGTCACTAATGCTCATGTGCTTGGAAAAGCTTTTAAGACAACATCTACATTATAGTTTTAATAAAGTTCAGTTCTGAAGAAGATCCCAAGTTGTATCCAGCTTCCATTCTTTGACTTACACAACAGAACAAATTCTGAATGCAAACTTTCATTTTTTCAGATTAATCTAGATCAAAAGATGCTCCCCAGAAGTTCAGTTTTCATACTCCAGTTGGTAATGTGCACCCAGTCTATGGCAGGAAATGAAAGCTTGCCCAAACTGCCCCAAAACGCATACAGTGTTGGTATGTGGCATCAGTAATGATTGCCTCACTCAACAAATCCACTTACATTGTGTCACAGTTTCCTACTAGTCAGAAAGACCACTTTCTTGACAGAAGCCATGATCCTCTCAGTATTTATGTTCTTGGGTTTTCTTTTTGTTTGTTTCTTTATTACTGTTGGGTTTTGGTTTCATTTGTTGGTTTGCTTTTGGTTTGTTTGTTGTTTTTTTTTTTTGGAGGATGTATTTGTTTTGTTTTGCTTTTGTTGTTTTAATAAAGACAAGGTCTGTTCCTGTTTTAGTCTGCGCCCACAAAAATATGAATTAAATAGAGTGAGTATCCTGTGAGGGAGTCAAAGTTTTTCTTTATTTTGCTGGCCTTAAAACTTAAGCTGAACTGGGAAAAAAAATATTATCAGTGGTTCATTTGTAGTCTCTGCTCATTTTTGTGGCAAGAGCCTTTATGATGAAACACAGAGACCACAGGTTTCATGTGATATAATCTAACACAATTTATATTAAATGGTTATTTACAAAAACAGAGACTCAATAACTTACCAATATATTAAAGAAGGAAACTTCTTACTCAAAACAAAATAAATTAAGGAAACAAAACCTTAATAATTTCTTGGATTTATCTGCCATAATTTAGTGAACATTGCACTAGTACAAGATTTTCTGTATGAGCAGAAAAAGATATTGAAGTTATAAGAGTGAAAATAAATTTATTCATAACTGACTTTATAAGCAGTTACATTATGATGAAAGCAGTAAAACCATGATGTATTTAAAATCAAATAAGAAGTTCCTACATCTCATGTGGAATCCCTATTGAAACTTCCCTCTTGAACTTACTTGTGGTGCAGTTGTTGAACTCTATGTCATCAATTGCTGCTCCTCCTCCTAAGTCTCTGGTACGAATACCTTCAAAGATAATTTCAAAATTCCTCAGCTTCCCCAAGTGCAACTCGACTTTGTTCCACTCATGACCATGATTTCCTGATTCACTCCATATTTTCTTAATTCCATCATCAGTCTGAAATGTGAATAAATTATATATGGTAAGATACACATATGTATGGTTTATCAAATCTAATTTTCTGAGAAAAAAATCCCAACAAACCAAACAGAGAAGAACAGACTGGAAGACACCCATTCAGTTTTGTCAAGAATTGGCAAATAGTTGCTTTACTAGGATAACAGGAAAGACAATGAAATGAGGTGATTACTGTCCAAATAATATAACCATCAATAGTTGACAGGGTCTTGGTAGAGAAATTACTATGTGAATGGTTGAACTGCAAAACAATGTGTTTTGGTAGAGTTGTATTTAACTTTATACAATACTGGTCTTTGTTTTTAGAATATATTACCAGATGCAAAGCTACTCTACCATTTTAAAATTAAGGTATCTACAGGTAGAATTTTTAAAAGTTGTGACTAACAAATATGAGATAATTATAAATCTGGTGTAGTTTCTTTGAAGGTAAATAAGATTATTATGACTTTCAAATATGCTAATATATTTTAAAGCTTTTCTTTAAACATCCTATCATATTACCTGACTGGCAAGTCAGCAGCAAGCAACTTGCTTCATTTTTTAGTAATAGTGTTAGAATGCAGATACACCAATTTCACTTGCTGTGAAGGGATGACACAAAAAGAAGGACATACATGAGGACATAAAAAGTGAATATTGCAAAAGTTTTCATTATGTCTAAATCTATTTTTCTTTATGACTATGTGACTAATCACTGAACCAGTAAATAAGAAAATTTTTGTCTATTCTTTTCTTATCAAAAACAATTAATACTCTAGATAGGGTTAAGAAAAACACTGTGTGATGCACCAAGCAGCTAAATACAATGCATAACAAAGGTTCTAAGACAGTATTACATGAACAAATGAAATCTGAAGAAAACAGAAGCAGCAGTAAAATAGGCAGAGAAGAAAATTAATTACATTTCTTTATCCATGGTGAACCTGTTAGATCAGATTTATGTTAGTAAGATTTTCTTATGCATATTTATGATAAGAAAATTAATCTGATGTTTTAGATATTGTATTCTGAATAAGAAAGTGCAGACAAGCATGCACAAAAATATTACATTAGTTGTTTCTGAATCAGGGAATGCAGAATTGTTGATATCTTTTAGAGGAGGTTCTCAAACCTACCAAAGCATAGAGAGACTTGAAGTATGGCTTGACAAGAGTGTTCTGGAATATCATAATTAACTGTAAAAGAATTTTTGAAAACAATGGTAAATTTAATTTAAAAAGCTAATAGAAAAAAAATCACAAGGAAGAGTTTCCATAAGTGCATGTAAAGTCATAGATATCCAGCTGAATAACGAATTACATGGGACCAGTGGTGACAGCAGCCCTTCAGAAGTCCTGGTCTTTGAGCACAATAGTACCTACAGGGGCATTGCTCCTTCAGTTATGTCTCAATGGTTTAAAGCCAGTGATACCTTCCATTAAAGTGAAAATAATGTAACAGGCTCTCATTGGTGCTTTGCACCACTAATTCCAGAGTTGATGACAACTGGTTTATTTTCTCATTTTCTCAATGTATTTGTGCAAGTGAGACTTCTGACCATCTGTGCCACCACATCAGAGGTCCATTCTTTTAATAGAATCATAGACTTTCTCAGGTTGAAAGGGACCAATGACAATCATCAAATTCATATCCTTACTTCTTGCAGAACTAAACCATGACTAAGAGCATTGTCCAGATGCTCCTTGAACTCAGACAGGCTTTGTGCTGTGAACGCTCCCACAGGGAGCCTGTTCCAATGACTGACAACTCTCCTAGTGAAGAAGACCCTTTTGGGTGTATAACTAATGCAATTAAGGGGGAGTGGAATCAGAATGAGTGTGAGACCTTTTCTAAAACTTCCATGTGTATCTCAACATGGAGGCACAGCTTAGAGGACTCTATATTAACACTGTACTCAAAAAAAGTAGATACAGTAATTGAAGCTGATTTTAACAACGGTAAAATAATGAGGAAAATCTATTTTTATGTTGTTCCTATTATTTCTGTCCATCAAATATATAGTCAACAATTTAACTTTCAGTAAATTAACATTATCTCTTCCTTTGATTCTGATATTTCTGAATAATCTCCAAAAGAGTATTACTTATTATGGGTCCATTTCTTAGTCTGCCAACATCTTCCACCACTTTATGACATGCATAAAATGGTTGGTTATGATGACTTACATTTGGCCTTAAGGTCTCTAACACAGAATACAAAAACAAAACTTAGAAAATAAGCACTTTTAAACATTTAATCCATTTGTTGTAACTAGAGCCTCTTCTGTCTTCACTTCAGAACTGTTTAGAATATAAATAATATTTAAAAATATTATTTATAATAAATGACTGATCAATTTTGCAAAAGTAAATTCATGATGCATATTAGTGATGACATTTTTTTTCATACATTTAAGCAAGATAGAAAAATTTAAAATTTAAAACTTGTATCTATTCAAACATTAAGCCCCAAACCTATAAAAAATACATGTATTTAAGTTTGAATGTATGGAAGTTAGTGGAGCTTTTTAAAAGACACAGAGATAAATATTTATGTAAAATCTGGAAATGTTAAATGTTGCACAGTTAACCAGAGTGTGAACCTCATGTGTGCAGTTAACTGGATTTGGATTGATTTCACATTATATTTTATAACATGACATTCTGTTCAGACTTACACTGTGTATATCACAACAAACTTTGTGTAAAGGATGCTGCAAGTAACAAGGGATACCGATCACATATTTCTTTAGAAATAAGCACATAAAATGCTGCAGCAATCAATTTGTATATGGTATCATAGCCATAAACTATCAAATCTTAATGCAATTACAGGAACTGGAGCATTTTTTTATGCAGTGAGACATTGAAATACTTTTTGTAGGAAGAATTTAGTTCCAGACAGGAACTTTATGGCAGTCTCCTTGCACTTCACAAATTCTTGAGTATAAGTGCACAAATAAAACGAGAAAGAGACATTTCTCTTCCTGTCTTGGTTCCACTTTAGGAGTTCCTATACAACAGCAGCACTTCATAAAGCACAAAAGGTTGATTTTTCAGTTGCTCAGCCACAGCTTTACAAACCAAACTGAAAAGCTTCCTCATCTGTTGCATAACTGCATGAAAGCTGTTACAATCCAGAGTGTAAAGTCCCTTCAAAGACATAAGCCCTGCGCAATATCTGCATGAAACATCCAAGGTGGGAAAGAAAGAGACAAGTAGGAAACTTGGCTCTCCCCTTTTTCCAGGCTCAGACAGTGAAGCTGGCTTGGCCCCGGGGTGTAAGCTATACTGTTCTGGATGCATCCTTGTCACGAGAGGATCATCACTTGTAAGCTTTGCAGATTCCATTTCATGAATTAGTGGGGTTTTTTTCTGTATTTTCCAGTCATTTAATCTGTGTTGTGCATTGACATTTCTTTCATATCTTTGGAATGTGTTTGCTTCTAAAACAAAATCAAATACGGCCTGAGGCACCAGAAAAGTTAGTCTGTGCTTTGACCTCCCCATTGCATCCAGAAATCCTTTGACCTTTTCTACTCTCATGTACACATATTGATGTAAAAGATGGCTGAGACCTGGTTTTTTGGCAGACAGTGTCAGTGCTGTCCATCTGTATGTGGGCTGACTATGTTGGCTGTCGCTCAGGGTAGAAATCTCATTTTCCAGTTACCAAGCAGGAGTCTTGCTGCATTAGGCATGATGCAGGTAAAAACAGTTAAAAAGGATTATTTGGTGGTCATTTCTATAAGCTTTATAGGATGTGTGAACCACAGGCTACAAGAGAACACCTCCTAGTGTAGCATATGTATTTCTACTTTGGACTTATTTCTTCCCAGCATGTGGTCCACTATTTATTAGTGCAGACTACCACCAGCAAACCTCTGGAAAAGAACTTTGCAAAGTTCCTCAGAACTTAATTTTTACAACCTGTTTTGCAAGTCTCTATAATTTCCTAAATTCAACCCGAGAAATTCTGAAAGTCCAATGTTAATGACACGGCACCTAAAAAATTTTCGCTTCTTCCCAAAAATATACACCAAGAGCACAAAAAACAGATGGTGTTTTCATTTAAGGCTCTGAAAAGTTAACTGCACGTCACTGCCCTCTATGGGTTGACTATAGTCAAAGGTCAGGCTGAGGTGAGGAGCCATCATTAAGGAAAACTGAACAAGGGCATGCTTGTGTATTGATGTAACATCATGCTGAGCATTAAACACTTCCAGAAAAGGGCATAATTACTTATAAGAAGACCATAACTTTTTAGATCTGTAGGTCTATAAGCCTAGTCATATCAGAAAAATTAATATTCATATTCATGGGATTTTTTTATCGGCTTTCTGATAGTCTGAGCAGAATTATTTCTTAATGATTTCATTCCATTGCAGTTTAGAATAGTTTGCATGCTTGTCTTATCTGAAGAACAATCTGAAGTGTTTATAGCTTCTCTGAGTACTTCAGGGTGAAGGTATAACTTACTAGGCTCAACATCCTCATTAATTCACCTGGGGGTACTAAGAAGAAAGCAAAAGGAAGGATTTTTTTCTCCCTTAGAACTCTTTTTACTTTTTGGCTGAGTTTAATATTTTTCCTGTGCAGCAGAGACCACAGTTATTCTCAAGGCTACATTTCTAGCAGATTGAGAATAATATTAGAAACTGAATTCGAAGCATGAAAGAGGAGTATGTGATTTTCTACTACAAGATGTTGCAAAAAAATTTCTTAGGAATACACTTTCTTTCAGAACAATATGCAAAGTATTCCAGATGAAATTAGAGAGATTCTTCTATGAGATAATCTCCCTTGTTGCGTCTGCAGCAAAACCACAATGAAACACAGATTTTGTTCTTGATCTGCTCTTCTCCTTCTATTCATTTTCTGAGCTGGGTTCAAAATATTTCCCTGGTTCATTTGCATCAGACATTTATTTCAGTAGAGCCACAGGAAATGAAGCAGAGCTTACTAAATGGATGGAGGCAAGGAAAACACTTGCTAAACATTCCAGGACTCTTCAAAGCAAATATACTTGAGGGCTTTTTAGTCAGAGACAGAATATTTTCAAATGACTCATCAAAAAAACCCAAACATTACTGCTTATTATTAATACCACAAAAATATTTTCAAGATTCACTATATCAAAATATTCCTCTCTCTGCAGTACCTTTCAGACTTTTGAGAGAAGTAAAACTGTTTTACTCACACTTTTAAACAAGTAGAAAAAAGCCCTCTCCTCTGCTTTCAGGTTCCTTTGAAATCTGGATCTTTCTGGACAGCTGTAACCATCCAGAATCTTTTAAACATTATGCAAAGAATAGAAAAATAGCATATAATGAGCATAGTGTGACTTTAACTATCACTCCTCTTTTCTCTAGCTTTTGATGCATGGTAATCCCTCTGTTTTACAAGACTATTTCAGGAAGGCAATTTACTTTTCAGACATTTATTTTCAGTTTAGAATCAAATGTATTTTCATAGTGTGGAAATGAAATTAATTAATAAACCTGGTTTTAATGAAGTTTTAGGTTCCTTGGTGCAGTATCATCATTAAAGCTTTTTCATGGCTGACCAAGTAGTTTAAAGATGATTTATTCCATGATGCAGTGTTTTCTTTCCATGTATCCTCCTTTTTTTCAACAAGGACTGGACAGCAGTTGTGCACTTTACAAGTACGTGAAAATAAACAGGAGAGAGAAGGACGGAAAGTCACAGCCTTTCCTTATTTGTCTATATTTTAAAGACCTTTGCTGTGAATCTGTATTTCTCCAAATCATAGAACAATTAATACCTTTGTTGATAGTTCTAACATTATTTATCTACTTATTTTGGTTTCACTGTTTGAGAGTGAGTCCTATTTTGAGAAGGTTCTGAGCAACTTCCTTATGGATTTGAGTTGTTGCTACCTCTGCATGGCAGTACAAAGAATACTTGCTTATTTTGAAAGTTCTCATTTCCTAGGATTAAATCTTTCACATACATCTGGAAACAGAAGTACACTAAAATCCAATAAAACTGAAGACTTATGTTGTACAGCAGAATCTCTTTAAAATACGCAATTATCGTATCTCCTTCATCTAAAGTTGTTTTCAAAGTACATGAGAGATCGTCTTTCTTCATTTCACCTGGATTTTGTCTTAAAACTTCCTAAAAGAATATTGTTTGGGTTACTTGAAAAGAGTAACTTAACCCTACAGAGTTTGACCTTAACTTTCATTCAAGAAAAAAAGAGAAAAAAACTCTATATCAGATAAATGCACAGAGAGCATCAAATTATGAAAAGTATTTAACGAGTCAAAGAATGAACTGAAGTCAAGATTTGTTCATCCAAGACTTGAATTTTAAGTTAACTTTCTTTCCATTTCTCCTTCTTTTTTGTTTTTTTGTTTTTCCTTGTTTTGCCTTTTCTCTCTTCTGTCTTCATTCCCTGGCAGGCTTTGTTTGCTGCTCCTTCAGCTATCAGCAGGTGACTCAGAGGGGAGTTGGAGGCGGTGCTTGCTCGTTAGCAGGAGAGTGAGAAGGCTTTAAGAACATCTCTAGGGAGCGCAAGCGACCCGGAGCGCGGCGAACAGGAGCGGGCAAACAGGGGCGTGGCACGTCTGTGAGGGCGTGGCACGGCAGTTTGCACGGCAGTTCGCACAGGCAGGGCAAACAGGCAGGGCAGAAGCCTAGGTATTTCTGCAGCTTTTTTTTTTTTTTTTTTTTTCTCTCTCCTCTGTTCATTTGTTTCTTTGTCTCTTTCTACCTTTCCCCCCAGCTTAAGGCAGTCATGCCTCCCAGAAAAATGAAAGCTGTTGCTCCTGTCACCAGTAGAGGGGTGTCAATACAGACAGAACCCTCTAAAAAGGATGCAGCCACTCAGGCCTCTGGCTGCATAGACTGTCTGAGCCTGGACCTACTACCAGAGGACAGAATGAGAAGTGCCTGCATACGATGTGAGCAGGTGAACGATTTGCTGGGTCTGGTGGCAGAGCTAAAGGAAGAGGTTGATAGGCTCAGAAACATAAGGGAGAGTGAAAGGGAAATTGACTGGTGGAGTCACACCCTTTCCACCCCTAAGGAAGCCCAGCAGGAGGTGGTGAAGCCCAGCCCCTCCTGCCATCAGGCAGACGGAACAAACCATAGGGTTGGGGATGAATGGAAACAGGTGCCTGGTCAGAGAGGCAAAAACACCCCCTCTCGACCCCTTTCACCTGCCAGGGTGCCCTTAAAAAACAGGTATATGGCCCTGGACTCGGGCAGTCTGTTGGAGGACAGTCAGGAGGAGGATCTATCTACAAGATCTTCTGGTTACCCCCAGCCTACCGGACGGGTTACGACTACAGGTAAGAGAAAAAAGAGAAGGGTTGTTGTAATAGGTGACTCCCTTCTGAGAGGAACTGAGGGCCCTATATGTCGGCCAGACCCGTCCCACAGGGAAGTTTGCTGCCTTCCTGGGGCCAGGGTGAGGGATATTACCAAAAAACTTCCTAAACTTATCCAACCCTCAGACTATTACCCACTGTTGGTTGTCCAGGTTGGAAGTGATGACATTAATAAAAGGAGTACCAGAGTAATTAAAAAAGATTTCAAGGCACTGACCCGATCTCTTCAGGGGACAGGAGCACAGGTAGTAATTGCCTCAGTTCCTGTGCTAGCTGGGATGAATGAGGAGAGGTTTAGGAAAGCCCAGCTTACCAACAGGTGGCTTAGGGGATGGTGCTATCGTCAAAATTTTGGGTTTTTTGATCATGGCGCGAACTCCGTGTTGCCCAGTCTCATCAAAGCAGATGGGCTTCATTTATCTAGGGAGGGCAAAAGAACTGTAGCCCATAAGTTGGCAGGGTTAGTTAGGAGGGCTTTAAACTAGGTTTGAAGGGGGAAGGGACGGCAACTGGGCTCTCCAGAGACAGGCCTAAGAGCATAGAGCCTGAGTTGAGAATGAAATCAATGGCCCAGCTGAAGTGCATGTACACCAATGCACGCAGTATGGGAAACAAACAAAAGGAGCTGGAAGCCATAGTGCAGCAGGAAAACTATGACATAGTTGCTGTCACAGAAACGTGGTGGGATGAATCACATGACTGGAGTGCTGCTATGGGGGGCTACAAGCTCTTCAGAAAAGACAGGCAGGGAAGGAGAGGTGGAGGGGTGGCTTTATATGTTAGAGAGTCTCTTGACTCTGTTGAAGTTGAGGTCAGCAGTGACAAGGTTGAGTGCCTGTGGGCCAGAATCAGGGGCAAGGCCAACAAGGCTGACACCCTTGTGGGTGTCTGTTACAGACCACCCAACCAGGATGATGAAGGGGATGAATTATTCTACAAGCAGCTGGCAGATGTCTCAAAATCTCCAGCCCTTGTTCTTGTGGGTGACTTTAACCTGCCAGATATCTGCTGGGAGCTTCATACTGCAGAGAAGAGGCAGTCAAGGAGGTTCCTGGAGTGTATAGAGGACAATTTCCTTCATCAACTGGTAAATGAGCCTACCAGGGGAAAGGCCCTGCTAGACCTACTATTTACAAACAGAGAGGGGCTGGTAGATGATGTAGTGGTTGGAGGCCGCCTGGGGCATAGTGACCATGAAATAATAGAATTTTCAGTCCTCAGGGATGTAAGGAGAGTCACCATTAAAACCTCTACCTTGGACTTTCGGAGAGCAGATTTTGGCCTATTCAAAGAACTGATTCAGAGCATACCCTGGGAAACAACCCTTAAAGGTAAGGGGGTCCAGGAGGGATGGACATGTTTTAAGAGGGAGATTTTGAATGCACAGCAACAGGCTGTCCCAGTGTGCCGAAAGGCCAGCCGGAGGGGAAGACAGCCAGCTTGGTTAAATAGGGAGATTCTGCAAGAAATCAGGGATAAAAAGAAAGTTTACAGACTATGGAAAAAAGGGCTGGCTACTTATGAAGAATTTACAGATAGAGCTAGGTCATGCAGGAAAAAAATTAGGGAAAGAAAAGTGGAATTTGAAGTAAATTTGGCTATTTCAGTTAGGGATAACAAAAAGTCCTTTTATAAATACATTAATAACAAAAAGAGGGGCAAGGAAAACCTCCATTCTCTGTTGGACTTGGAGGGAAATATAGTTAAGGAAGATGAGGAGAAGGCTGAGGTACTTAACACCTACTTTGCCTCAGTTTTCACCAGTAAGACAGGTGGCCCTCAAGACAACTGGCCTCTGGAGCTGGTAGACAGGGAGAGGGAGCTGAATACCCCTCCTGTATTCCAGGAGGAAATAGTGACTGACTTACTGAGCCAGCTGGATCCTAACAAGTCTATGGGACCAGATGGGATCCATCCCAGGGTGATGAAGGAGCTGGCAGAAGAGCTTGCCAAACCGCTCTCCATCATCTTCCAACAGTCCTGGCTCTCTGGGGAGGTCCCAGATGATTGGAGGTTGGCGAATGTCACCCCAATCCACAAAAAGGGCTGCAAGCAGGACCCTGGCAACTACAGGCCTGTCAGCCTGACCTCTGTGCCTGGCAGGGTTATGGAGCAGTTCATCCTGAGTGCAATCACACAGCACCTTCAGGGTGGACAAGGGATTAGACCCAGCCAGCATGGGTTTAGGAGGGGCAGGTCCTGTCTGACCAACCTGATCTCTTTCTACGATCAGGTGACCCACCTGGTGGATGAGGGGAAGGCTGTGGATGTGGTCTATCTGGACTTCAGCAAGGCCTTTGATACTGTCTCCCATAATATACTCCTGAAAAAGCTGGTAGCCCATGGCTTAGACAAGTGTAGCCTCTCCTGGATTAAGAGCTGGCTGGAGGGTCGGGCCCAGAGAGTGCTGGTGAACGGAGCTGCATCCAGCTGGCGGCCAGTCACCAGTGGTGTTCCCCAGGGGTCTGTGTTGGGTCCAGTCCTGTTTAACATCTTTATTGATGATTTAGATGAGGGGATTGAGTCCATCATCAGCAAATTTGCTGATGACACCAAGTTGGGAGGGAGTGTCGACCTGCTGGAAGGCAGGAGGGCTCTGCAGAGGGATCTGGATAGACTTGAGAGATGGGCTGATTCCAATGGGATGAAGTTCAACAAGGCCAAGTGCCGGGTCCTGCACTTTGGCCACAACAACCCCCTGCAGCGCTACAGGCTGGGCACAGAGTGGCTGGAGAGCAGCCAGGCAGAAAAGGACCTTGGAGTACTAATTGACAGGAAGCTCAACATGAGTCAACAGTGTGCCCAGGTGGCCAAGAAGGCCAATGGGATCCTGTCCTGTATCAAAAATAGCGTGGCCAGCAGGACCAGGGAAGTGATCCTTCCCCTGTACTCTGCATTGGTGAGGCCACACCTTGAGTACTGTGTTCAGTTCTGGGCCCCTCAGTTCAGAAAGGATATTGAGATGCTGGAGCGGGTCCAGAGAAGAGCAACAAGGCTGGTGAAGGGACTGGAGCACAAGTCCTATGGGGAGAGGCTGAGGGAGCTGGGGTTGTTTAGCCTGGAGAAGAGGAGGCTCAGAGGTGACCTCATCACTGTCTAGAACTACCTGAAGGGAAGTTCTAGCCAGGTGGGGGCTGGTCTCTTCTCCCAGGCACTCAGCAATAGAACAAGGGGGCATGGGCTTAAGCTCTGCCAGGGGAAATTTAAGTTGGATATCAGAAAAAAATTTTTTACAGAGAGAGTAATCAGGCATTGGAATGGGCTGCCCGGAGAGGTGGTGGATTCACCATCCCTAGAGATCTTTAAATGCAGATTGGACGTGGCGCTGGGTGCCATGATCTAGTAAATGAGCTAGAGTTGGACCAAGGGTTGGACTCGATGATCTTGGAGGTCTTTTCCAACCCAATCGATTCTATGATTCTATGATTCTATGGTGACATGAAGAACACTGAGAGCAGCCAATAAGGCCATGAAGATGTGAATTATGAGTGACCATGTGTCCTCTGGCACCTCTGTCAATCATCAGTCTGATAAGGATTCAATAGAAACAGTTCAGTGGCACTTTATAACAGCACTAGTTAAAATAACTCATTTCAGCTACTTTGTTTCAGAGAAAGACACATACTGTTAAGTGTAAAGTAGGTGAATGGAAACAAACCAAATAAAGCATTTGTACATGTTGTTGATAATGCAGGAAAATCTGGGCACAGTAGTAGTTGTTTATTACTCTGCCCTTATCTACTGTTTTGAAAATTTTCCACTCCTTTTAAATAACCCCCAGAGAGTTGTGTTTAAGATTACCATGCCATTAAGAAATTTGCTGATAATTATCTGAATGTTAAAGCTCTGCACTAAACATATAATTCCAAAATTATTAACTCTACCTATAATATCTCTGAGACGAATACAAACAACTTCAATAGAGAAAGAGATTTTAAACTCAAAATTTACACCTTCCACCACTCAACTCAAGGTCGATGAGGGGTCCACACCATGAGATTCTGAATCATTCAGCAAATTGAGGTAGTAAAAAATGAAGAAACAGCATCAAAAAAGCAGAAAACAGAACTGCAACAATCTAGAGAGTAATGGTCCCAAAAGCAGGAACAAGTTAGTGATGAGTATGCAACAGAGTGAGTTTACTTCAGGAATGTGGTGCTACTGAGCTTGCTTGAGTTTCAGTGGCTTAAATGAAGAGTTGCAGTTCTCAACAATGAAAAGAATATATTAAAAATAAGTTTTTCTCTAAATTTTCAGAATTATATTTTGGCAGGAACTAGAAACATTATTTAGTATGTCTCTGCCTTCAATAAAAACACTTGAAAAAGAAACATCAAAGTGATCATATATATTTGAGAAATCATTTGATTCAGGCAAAATGTATCTACCTAAGTACATTAACACACATGAAAACTTGGCATCACTATTAAAGATAACTTTAAAAAAATCACATAATTGTATTTTCACAGTGCATTATAGAAAGAAGGAAAACAGCAAGGTGAAACACTGATAATTTAGCCTTCAAGTGTTTTATTGTAGTCCACATGTGGTAACCTCAGTAGGTTTTCATAAGAGCTAATGACAAAGCCCATCCATCCACCTCTTTCATTTCCTCCTTTCTGTAAAGTATTAAGATGATTTTCACTCTCTGAAACACCTTTTCCCAAATGTTCATTTCCAAAATTAAAAAGACTATAATAAAGGATTATGCATTTCATTAGGAAAAACAACAAACCAACCAAACAAAAAAACAACACCAAAACCAAAAAAATGCCAACCCAAAACACATTCCACTTACCCCCCTCAAACATGCATTCTAATTAACAAATCAGATAAATAAAAATAAACCACTGACGAAATTCCTGTTCTAAAATGCACCAGTTTTGGAAGTCTAGAATCTCATAGTGAATTCTTTCAGAGCAGGAAAATGCATTAACAGCTCACCCTGCCATGGGTGCCAGCACTTGCAAATATTTCTTAGAGGTAGAATGGTAAGATTCTCATTTCTTAATTGATGTAAGTCCTGAGTTGAGAAAAGACAAATTTAAAAACCCTCTTTGATAAAAAGTGACTGGTAATTCACCTGGAGACAGGATTACTTTTCGAGTGGGTACACATTCCAGGGAATGAGAATTAAATTGCTCATTAGCAAAGATGAAGTTATACTTTAAAACCATTTATTTGGAAATCTATAATAGGAAGGCAAGACTAATTTATTGATTTTCTTTGTATTATTCTGTGTATATCACTTTCTTTAAACTTTGATTTACCCCGTCACAACTATTAAATCTATTAGAATTCCTTATAGCCAACTTTCATTTACAACCAAGCAAACTCCTCTGATGTTTGCATCCTTCTGCATTCCCATGATACTATTTTCGTCAGATATACTTTTATGTGCTTAGGTTCTAAAAATATATCTTCATTCTATATGTTAGCCTTACCTTTTAGAAGAGAGGAATAAAGCAACTCCTCTTTGTAAAAGAGAATTCATTAGCTGCATTGCACTACTTCATCCTCTCCTTATTTCCCAGCCCTTTTCTCTCCTCAGATGCAAACATTTCTTCTTCATTTCCTGTCATAATCCACCTTTGTTTGATTTGGGGGTTTAGGTAGCTTAATGGGTACAATTTTGATTGCTTGGATTACATTTTTTCCTTCAGTTCTATTGCTAAGACTGAGTAACAATAAGCATCAAAGCCATTTGATAAGACCATTAGCATTTCAAGCAACTTAGTTTCATTTTGTGTCAAATCTTGTCACACCTTTGTTTTAATCACATTTTACAGGTCTCAGATTTTTCCTATCTCAGAATTGAAGCAATTGCAATTTTTTTGAAAACCAAAGCTTGAAAGGGAAATAATCATAGCTACAACATTTCTAGGAAGACTCTGGACAGCTGTTACAACCTCTATAGTGCCAAACAAGAACAGTGTGCTAAATGCTGTGCAATGCTGGATTTCATGGATTATAAAATAAAAGTAAACCCTTTACTTCTATTGACTACCTAAAAAAAGTATAAGAGATGTAACAGAACAATTTATGAATCAAGATCATAAAAAGTTATTTTCAGAAATGAGACAACCTCAACTCTATCATGTTTTTGCTCCTATAGGGTATACTCTGAATACCCTATTGAAAGATGCTTGGCACATATCAGCTTTTTGTTATGCAGCTTTAACTCTCTAACTCATCCTCTGCTTTTTTTTTTTTTTTGGTTTTGGGGAGTTTGTTTTGGCTTGGTTTGAGTTCTTTGCCATTAATGTTTTCCTTTATCAGTTGGGATATGGAATGAGAGGAGGAATACAAACTTATTGTTCAAATAGGAGATTCATAACACTACTAACTCTAGAACCAATAGTGACAGCTATGATGCATTTTTACCTCACAGCACCCATTGGGAAAATTGATGCAGGGCACAGACCTGATTGAAGAGTTTGGGTGCACAACCAGCCACAGTGAAACTGGGACATGGGTTAAACTTGTAACTCAGTCCAGATACTGCTGTGTATTTGTCCACCATGTCTTTTACAAGGATGGTGAAGCACCTTTCTTTTCACGTGTCAAGGATCAAAGTACCATTTGAGTGACACAGTGGGCAGGCAGAAGCTGTGCTGGTGGGACTAACTTTTCTCCTCTGACACTTTGACTGATGCTTGCTAAGGTCGGAAGCAGTTTTCTATTCACAGTATCACAGTGTTTATAAAATCAGTCCCAAAAATTGGGATATGTGCAATCAGTCTGTGTGAAAGTCCTCTCAGCTCTTCAAAATGTGAAGTCTTGTTCCTGAAGGGTTAAAGAATTATCATTACAGCTGCCTTGAAAAATAAAACCCTCAAGGCAAAGCCAATTCAGCTGAACAAAGCATCTGAAATATTTCAGAGATTTTGTTTGTTTTGATCAATATTTCAGTTTAACAATTCAGCTCTAATTCCATCTTGATTCTATATACAAAACTGAAAGGAACAAGTGGGAAAACATATGTTTCCAAGAATTCTGCTGAGAGAAAGATAAAATAAAATTTATGAAATAAAGGGGGGAAAGTACATATATCTGATGTAGATAAAACATACCTAATAAGAAAAAGTAACATTCCTTTAGGCAGGAAAAGAAAATTAAAAGATTAGTAATAATTCTTAAAACTGGCAATAGCAATTCTTAATTCTTTTATACTGTGATTAAAACTTTAAAGGTTTTATTAAAACTTTAAAGGTTTTACTAAATATTTAATCTGTCACTTCTTCAAAGTGACAAACCTAGAGGACGAGGACTGACATGAATATTCCCTACTAATTATCAAAGAGCATCACATGCTTTTTCAGATATATGAAAGAGTGACTAATGCCAGTCAAGTGCCATTCCTACTTTGATGCAGTGGGATGTTCTCTGGGATAGAATTATATTTCTTTGTGGCATCTACTATAGAGTCTATTTGTATTCTATTAAAATATTCTTTTCAATTGGATTGTAGCTTTTGGGCTTGTAGAAATATAGAACAGATCCTCTGGACAGCCTCAGGGGACTCAAAACACTAAGGCTGAAAAAAATGGTAAGTTCTTAATATAGGTGAAGCTCAATAAAGTATTTTGAACTTCACTGAATTGATCCTGAGCAATGAGAAATCTTTAAGAGAAGTACTCAAATCCTGTCTCTACAATAATGGATATGACTATTTATTATGAGAGAGTGCCAAGGTAACAGATACCTGATTTGTTTTTTTAATCTGCAGTTATGAAATATATTCTCTACAAATTAAGAGCTCTCATAACTGACAGATATTATTTTATTAAAACACTTCAATGAGATTCCCTCTCTTTCTTTAGTTCTTTATCCAGTTGTCACCACCTGGTATGTTCAAGGACATATAAAGTTATAAAAATACAAATATATATTTAGCATGGTGGGGATGTACAAGGTAAAAAATTGCAAACAGATTCATGAGATCTGTTGTTTGCATTTTCAGCATAGATAATAATAGCTTATGTACATAAACAAAAAATATTTACTGAAATACCAGAAATTCAAATATTTATCCAGTGACATTCCTGAAGGTACCAAATACTGCTTATTGAATCATGCCATATATAGTTACAAGTCTACAGGAAGATATATGGAAAGTATATTCCTCTTGTAGAGGCTTGATTTACAGTGAGGTAGATCCTACTTAAGATTCCCTTTGACACAGTGAGTAAAACCCAACCATCAACAAAGAAAAGCTAGAGTGACTGCAGCAGTGGCTGCTCTGGAGGCACCTGTGACTTTAAGTAATAGGAATCCTGTCCAGGTTGGAACAAATTGTATTTTTACAGCAGGTCTTGGGGCATTAATAAAGTTCTTAGAAATCTCCCTGATGGACAAATGCAGAGATCTTTTTCTAACATGTCTTTCTTGTGGTAACACAGACATAATTTTCCACATAAGGGCAAAATGACTCACGTGAAAACAAAGACAGAAACAAGTGTCAGCCATACTCAACCATGTACAAGAGAATTTGTAATAACTTTCAACCTGTCAAAAAATATAGACAAAACTAAAGTAAAACAGGAATTTCAGTCCTATTTTTCCTTTTTTATTAATTTTTTTTGTTTTCAGTTCAAATCTCTCAGAAATCCCTCCAGCAGAAAATGTTACATAATCCACTTCTGATTTATAGCTTCAGTAGCCTGGTAACCTCAGTTCTCTGGTTCCACATCTTCATTTTTCCCCCAGATGTTGCAGACAGTGCAAAAATTTTGTCTGTGTTTTCTAAATGGATTTATTCCCTACAGCAAATAAACAACTAATTATCCAAAGAGTATAAACCTTTTAGTATGAACTGAAGAAATATTCCAACATTAAAAAAGGCAAACCAAAGTAAAATATAGCCACTGAGTTACAAAACAGTCAAAAATAAGAAAACTCCAAGGGATTTCTGAAAGAATGTACCTTCCTCAGCACTTATACAGCAGAAATTCGGTTTGATTTCGTCTGTATGGAAGGGGATATTTTAAGATGATGTCTAAGAAATTTCTATAGCAATGGCATCCTCTATATGTTACTGTAAGATCTGTAGCCATTAGATTGGCATACTCAGAAAATATTAACTGAACAGTAAGTTTTAGGGTATCATTACCAAGTATCATTACCGTGCCTACTGTTGCCTTGCCACATGGTTTCCTCTACCTTTTTCCTCATATGACCACACCTTCCGTGGGTATTATTTGTGAGACCATTCAGGGTCTTCAACTACACACAGTAAAAATTTTCTTGTCAAGCTCTTTTCAACACAGCTAGTCTCTTTAGAAGAACCTTACTGCATTATTATTGTCAACAGATCTCAGATCTAACCACAAGAAACATTTCAATTTTCTCTGCAACAAATCTTCATATAAGTTCAAATGAAGGTACTGCAATTTTTAGAGATTAAATTCCAGAGATACTGACTTGAACAGAGCATACTACTAAATAAGACAAAGTTTAAGGTTAAAAATGTGCAGCTAGTGAGTCAAGGGAAGATTTTCATTAGTTGTTAATTCCTTTCCCTAGCCCCCATACTCCTAAAACAGTTAGACTCAGAAAAAAAGCAGAATTCTCATTCCTTTAGTAACACTTGAAGAATACAGCTGGTGTATAAAGTGTTAAAGAGATGGAAATCCACTTTAATAATTTTGGACTGCTAATAAACTTTTTGATAACATACTCCCTCCGAACTCCCATTGAACACAGTTCTGAACTGAATCATGCTGTCGAAATGCTCAGAATAATGATGTGCACTGCAGAATCCTTCACATTTAATGAGTATTTCCATGTCATAAATAACAAGAGACTCCTTGTGTTCGCTGATCAATGAAATGAATTAGATGCCTCATGTATCAAAATTTAAATACTATCTCTTCTGGTTCAAATTGGAAACTCTTATTTAAAGAAGTTTCTCTTCCTTGCAGATCAAACTAAATTGAACTAGAAAGCATTAATGCACTGAGTTTTACTATTCAGTGGAAGGAGTGGAAGGCAACAGTGAGATATTGAGGGGAAAACCAAGTAACACCTTAATGCAGGATGAAGATTTTAATCGGAGAAATGGCAGAGTAGCTTTATCATACTAACAGTTGAAAGTGCTTTTTTCAGATGCCTAAACAAGATGGTATAAATGTACAGAAAATAGTCTAAGCAAACTATTTAAAAGCTGAAATATGATTCACATTTGTGCCTTGATTTATTGATTCAGCCAAATATAAGTTGAGTGCCTGGTCCATTCACTGTAATTTCGAATAATAAAACACAGTTTTCAATAAATTGAGAAGTTACCTATATAAAATGAATGATGTTATACAATTGCATTGGCCTAAGTTTCCACTGTGATTTCATATGCTCTGTCCTCAACAGCCATCACTTACATTTCAATGAAAGCAACTGACATCCGTAAAATTGGATGTCAATTAATAATTAAAATTATTAATAATAAAATGGCACCCTTATTATCAAACTTTTTCCTAGCATTATGATAAGAAACATGTGGTGACATTTAATAGTTTTTAGACAGGAGTTGATTTTGCAAGGAAAAAAAATGTTACTTGCACTTTTCTCTTCACCATGCTTTTAATTTTTTTCCTGTTATGAGTCCTAGAAGTAAAACTAGTTTAAAATACATCACTGTATTTTATTCAATGACTACTATCCAACAAACAAGCTTTTCACTAGAATGTTTTCCATTATAAGAATTTTATTTTTTCTTTTGTAAGATTTTGAAGGTTAAGTAAAAAAAAAATGGTCTTGTAGTTTTCATTTTTTATGAAAATCTGAAAAGCAGACACATGATGTTTTGATAGCTACAGTCTCAAGGGCTTGGAGTTTTTCATTTGTTTGGGAGGTTGTGAGGTTTTATGGTGAGCTCATTCTCTTTGAAAAACAAGATCCCAATTCTGCTAAGAAAATGCTCCTACTTTGACCACACCCAGTTATTCCTGGTTCACATTACAGCCCAGCATTACAGCTAAATATTAAATAATATGCCTTATTTGTTAATTCCATAAGATCCACACTTACAATAAAGATTTATTAAAAAGAAAAAAACACACACAACTCAAAACACATTCCATATCATCTAAACACCTGGAGCTAAAGAAGAAGTAGTATCACAGGTAGATTAAGAGCCTCAACTAATATAGTATGCAGGTGATAAGAAATTAAATTTTTAGTGGTAATCTTCTTCTTTTAGTGCTCCTGCTGAAAGTGAAATCAAATATACCCTGCAGACCACACAGCTACACCCACCTACTCCAGACTTAATGCAAATGGTCTGTAATTCCTGATTTAAGTAGTACTACAGTATCATCTCTCATGACTTCATTAACTCAAACAGGAAATCATGTTAACATGGTTTCTTTAGCTTTAAGAGTAGTTTAAATTTCTTATATGAGCTGCCTGATTTTTTTAATTTTACAGATGTGGCCTGGAAAACCTTGCAGAAACAAGTAACAAAAGAATGAGGAGGGAAGTGCTGAGGGAAGCTGCAAATCTGAGGTGTGTGGCAGAACATAAAGACCTATTGGACAAATTTGAGTCCAAATACCAAGATAAGAAACTGCTATAAATAGACTATGTGGTTTCCATGAGTCTGGAATTAACCTCTGAGCTTCAATGAGCCTCTCCCTAGCAAGCAACACAAAGTTACCAGAAGAGTAACTTATGGAAGAGTTTGTTTCTGTAGTAAGATAATGGGAAGAAGGTGGTGTCTCAAACCTCATTACACTGCTACTCTTAGTCTCTGCTGCAAACAATAACTGCTCTCTGCCCCCATGTTGGAAGTCAGTGCATGCAATGATAAGACCATCCTACTTAATGCAGTGAGGTCAACCTACAAACAAATACACATAAAGATTATTACAGTCATAAATATAGGTACAAAAAACCCCTAATTTGACTGTCACATGAAATGAATTGGAATCATATCTTTCTATCTTTGTGAAATAAATTACAGCAAATAGAGAAAAAGAAACTGGTTTGGGGTTTTTGTTTGGTTTATGTTTTGTTGTTTTGGGGGTTTTTTCCTATAAGTTGGTGAGGATTCAAAGCTGAAAGTCATAAACTGAAAAGAAAATTCTTTAAGGATAAAAATTAGACTCTTACATTAAGACCATATATCAATTAATCAAAATTATTTTAAGTGCAAGCCTGGCAAAAGCCAAACACTACCAGAAACTAGAACATCATCAAGACACTAAAAGTGATCTAGGAATTAAAAATAAAAGTTGTATTAAAGGAATGTAATGTAAAACTGGTAACAAATTAATGTTCTACAATGTGAGCACCAGCACTACATCTGATCTTGTTGAAGGTTCTCAGTATCTGTTCAGTACGTATTTGAAAAAAGGAAGATACTTTTTACAGTTGACAGTGGAAGACTAAGGGGCCTTAGGGTGTAAAAAGAGATAAGAAAGGAAAAAGGAAAAAAGACAGATTTTTCACCTTTTCTGAGGTCAAATGGAACGCTTAGAAATGTTCAAGGGGGCTTTTTTAGAATTTTTTTTTCCCAAGTGGAGTTGTTGACCAGGAATATTAGACACTAAAACTGAGTTTTTAGATCTGATCAATGCTATATGGTTTGTCAAAGATATCAGCAGGCACCACGTTACAAGTTGTATCATTTATTATTTAAAAAAAAATAAAAGAAAAAAATTAATTAAATTTCTGAATTTACCTCTTTAAAAGAAAAGGTGTGGAAAACTAATGAAAATGCTCAGAGCTTAAAGTTATACCTCTATCATTTAGAAAAAGTCCTGTCTGTTTCACAGCAGTTATAAAAAGATCTGATTTCAATGTCTGTTACTTCAGTAAAGATAATTAAACAGCAGCTCTATGATCCTGAAAAGAACTCTGCCCTGAGACAGACTTAAATCACTTTTGCTACTGAAAGTCTACCCCGAAAAGTGTTAGAAAAGAGCAAAAGTCTGACCTGCAAAGATCCCAGGGTCACTTCAAAGCCTGCTATGCTAAAAAGCAGCAATGTAATAGCACTCAATGAGATGATGAGTGGAAATCAATCAAGAAAATCACTCCTGGAGATCTCTGGTTTGGGGAATGAGTTCAGTGAAACAACACTGCAGAACTGTGCACTTGTTATCTATGTCACGTTATGCAATATGGTGTCAGGTTGGGATAGAAATTAGGAGAGTGGTATGAGCTCTGAGACACAGGGCTTGTGACTCCAGGTGTAATGTTACAGGATATTGCTGCTTTGCTCCAATGATTCAGTATCATCCTGCTGTCAGAATCTGTCAGCCTGCTCAGTTTTATAACCAGGCACTGCCCTGCAGGACAGAAACATGCCCTTTGTAACACTAATACTACACTACCCATCAGCCTCATCTCCAAGAGGGGAAGAAAAGGTCAAGTTCTCAAAGAATTTAAACAAAAAGAATGCTTAATAATTCACATAGGAACAATTTCATTTTTATATCTTTCTAGAAAAATGATGATTTTACATTATAAATCCTCTGATGAATCTCTTGTCTTCAACAGCATGATTCCAAAATGCAAGGGTGATTCTTCAATCATTCTTCAAAATATTTTTTCTTTCAAAGCACATTCAAATATATTACTCAATCTCACCAACTCTGAAATGAATACTTATATCTGGTTGCAGTATAAGAATACATTGAATTATATGCTTCCAATAACTGACAGTAAGAAGATTAAAATAACTTCCTAATGTACTCATCTGAGAAAATAGCACATTGAATACTGTCTGCACTCACCTACAGCTGCACATATTTTTTGTCACTTCTATGTAAACTGTTTTTGAAAAATGGTGCTTTCACTGAAAACTGATGTATTTCTATTTAATCATTGTCTCAGTCTCAATTTACGAGGAGATATCCTTATGTCATTGCGTGAAAATCAGGCCTAAAACAACCCTGTTTGAAAAAATGCCTAAAAAGATGGAATGTGCTATTTGAGATACAGGAAATGTAAGTACAAATTTATCTTGCTCTGGGAAGTAAAGATCCATAAAAGTTACTCTTGACAAGTAATACTGTATTTCACAGTATCTCCACTGATTTCCTTCAAGGCTCTTGGGACTCAGGTAATATTCCCTTACTCTTACTCATTAGTCAGATGAGACATTTCATTGACTCAAATATGACTTTTAATAACAGTTCACAGGTCAATAAAGGGAGTAAATAATTTAGAACTATGTCCTTTTGAGAGCTGTAGATACTCATTAAATAAAGACCATTACCACTATGCTGCTACATGGAACTAAATATTAAGAAAATTTACACTTTGTTAATAATTTTGAAGATTTTCTCCAATACTTTTACCCTCTCTGGAATAAATACTGTGTCTATGTTTATCAAATGTGCATATGTTCTACACTTTTTGGAACATGATTTGACATTCAGCGAACTCCTAAGTAAAACATTCAAGTAAATCTTTGAAAATTTAATTCCTTCTAGTTTAAAGGAGGTCAGATAATCTGCTTTGAGGCTACCTGAATCCAATGCAAACCCTAGCTCCTACACTAATGTGAGGAGTTGCTTCTTCTTATGCAGTCAGTGAGAGGAATCAATGTAGAAATACACAGCCTATTTTAAGCTATGAAGTAGAATAAGCTGCTTCCTCAAACTTTAATCTTGAGTGACTTTGCACAGAAGTAGGGTCAATTATATTGATTTGTGAAAATTTCACTTTAAGCTACTTCATGGTAGAAATACAAATGTCTGGAATATATCAGCTGGCATCTGCAGCACCTCTGCTGTAGGTTTTCATGTTGAATGCATGGGACAGGAAGCTGCTCCACTAAAAATAACCAGGGAATTACAAAACCTGCTGTAAGTCATCTATATCTCAGTTGTGGTACCTGCTACATTTCTGCATTACTAACCCTCTGCTCTCTACATAAGGCTAGTTAAAACTTATAATATCAAGAGAACAACTGTGATGGCTTCCAACTTTTGCTGAGCAGCAGCAGCACCAGCAGGCAGGTGGCAGAGGTTGTGCTGTCATGAGCAGCTGGGGCAGGCTGGGTGCTGGCTCCAGCCCTGCTGCCCTTGGCCAGGTCAGTCTGTTGCTGAGGTCATACCAATGGGGCTCTGCTTTGCTTGCCATGAGCTAGCCAAGACTTTTTGTCCTCCTGAATATCATTCTGTCTTTGCTCATAACTGGACGGAATTAATTAAATGGGTAAGGTCCACTGGAAATTCTTAATGAGATCCTGTTTGTATTGGTCTTGTCACAGTCAGCAGAGGTAGTTACCAATGACAGATTTCACCTTCCTTATATATCTGCATATTTCTTTCAGATCCTTGTTTCTAATGTCTGAAAGAATCTCCCTGCTAACTATATTTAACCCTAAATTATATTTTAATTACAATATGCAGAACAATTAACATTGATACCACAGAAATTATTTTAACAAATGGTTCCATTCTTTGATTGGTGTTCCTTTCCTGCTGTGATGCCCAGGATTTGCTTCTTATTTTTTTAATGAAGCAACTGAAGTAGCAGTAAGAAACTTACTCTTAGATAATCAGAATAATAAAATGTATCATTCCTTTCCCCTAACAATTCTTGCTTGCCTCTCTATAAGCACATTTAAAAACACAGTTTCTTCTAAGTCATAAAATAAACCACTAATGAGTACTAATGAGGTACCCCACACTACCACTAAAACAGGTACAGTGAATATGCTGCACTTTGTCTTCAACATATCCCCTACAATGGACTGTAATGTCTCACAATTGTCACAGAAAAGATTAGAATATCTCAAAGTCTCACTGCAGTAGCAAAGTCTTGACTAGTTGTATCAAGATGTCTTCTGGCAATATTTTGTTTACCCAATGAGCTTTTGCAGTGCTATTAAACACTTTGTAATTTGAATTTAGATGGATGGTGAGCTGAATATTGCAGTCTCTGTAAATAGCTACAATGTCAACATCTTTCACTTGCATCAATATTGAGTGGGTTGATTTGAAGAATACTATATTGTTCAACAGCCCATTGCTTTGATTGGTATATTAGCTCATATACAGAGGGTCTTCTCCAAAGAATATGTAGTACAAATTCCAGAGGAAAAAAAAATCAAAGCAATAGTAGCTGCAGAGAAATTCCATTAGGAAAACAAATTGGTTTTCTCTAGCTGCAAACCTTAAAAAAAAGTTCATGCTTGGCTGTAATACACCTTTTATGATCCTTCAGTTTTATTGTTTATATCATAATCTGGGATACTACTTTAGTAGTATGAGAGATAATCTCAGACTTTCTGAATGTGGACAAGCAATGCAAATATTAACAAAAGCCACCAATGCATACCATCAACTATGATTTTTTTAAAAATGTTTTTTTCCTCTTGATTACCATTTTCCTTTCACTATGATATTTCAGGAGGAGAGGAATGCCTTCCTCATTCTGCCTCTATGCAATATTTCCTCATCATATTGTTCATGGCTGTGCCAATATATGTATAGAATTCTCTCTCAATCTTTTAATGGTGAGATGACTTTAGCTGGAGATAGTTCACTAAGTTGTCAAACTTGAGATAGCAATTACCTTTCCAGATCATCTCCTCTTCCTCACATTTTCAACTAATCACTACCTGCATATCTGATTTCACCAACATTAACTTCTCTTTAAATCAAAAGATACTCAGTCTGGATGGAAATAAATTGGTCTTACAGTTTGAACGAGAAGTTTCAGTATGACTTCCCATGACTATGTGTTGTTTAATTAGATTTTATTTGTACACTGTTATGGGTTTAACCAAGTAGGCCAAGAAAAGTTCAAACCAGGCCTGAAATTGTCAGCTGACTTCTTCTAGCCAGTAATATTGTATTCCATACCATACTACATCATCTCAAAGGGTGTAAAAATCCAGTGTGTGGGAGTGGCTTGGTCAGTTCTGCTATGGCTGAGGTACAAGCTGGATGTGATCCAACTTTTGTCTTGGAGCAGGCCTTGCTTCTGCTCCTGCTGCCTCTGCTTGCATTTTGTTTGCATTCAGGGAAATAGAAACATTTTTGTTGTTACTCTTTCTGTTTCTTGTTATGTGTCTCTTAGAGTACTTACAGATCTAGTGTAAAAGACTTTGCTTTGTATTAATTGGGGCGTGGGAGGTTATTCCTTGTTATATATATCTAACTTGTGTAAGTGTGTGTTATATTGTAGTTTCCTCTTAATTTTCTCTTTTCTGTATAAATACATGTAGTTAGTTTCAGCATAAACCTGCTTTTGAGGTTTCTTTTTTCCTTCTCCCTCTTCTCTTCCCTTGGCTGGCTGGGGGGAGGAGGAACCCTTTCTCTCTGTCCTGGACAGTTGGCATTTTGCCAGCTCAACCCAGGACATACAGACACAGCTAAGTAGAAACTCAAATTAAAATATTGACTTATGGATCCTTATAAGCAACCTAATAGGTAAACTTAAGTTATCTGCAAAAAATGCCAGGTACAATAATGAGAACAATTTTTCCCATCTTCAGGCAGAATTCTTGCTTTTATTAAGGAGAAAAAAAAAAAGAGAAGTTGAATAAGAATAATTACTCATGACTCAAATGTCTCCTATTCACACTGCCTTTAAAAACATATTTAAGCTCCCTGGAGACAAGGGTTTAAAAGAACATAAAAATAATGTCTGAAAAGTTTATTAGGATAATAAAATTAGGCAAAAATAAGAGAGCAATATCTTACTGCAGTAAGAGTAAATAAAAGAGAAAACATAGAGAATATTCCCAAAACCTAGAAAAAGGAAATATTACTCATTGTGATACAGATCATTGCATGCCAGTCATATATTTATTTGAATATTAGTACAGTAAAAAATAGTCTCTACAGGCTCTTATCAATGTGGTAACTACCTAGTAAACATCTGTTTAGGTTATTAAAAAAAAACAAACAAAAAATTAAATTCCTTTGTCTGTCCTGAGGGTGGAAAAAAGAATTAAGAATTTTAGCTACTTGACTTGAACCCCTCAGAGACATTATTCGAACAGAGAACAAATGTCTCTTTTTAATTCATTTTAGTTGGTGTGTTTTGTTTGATTTGCTTTTATTTCACTTCTTTTGTTTCCTGTTTAACAAAAGTATTTGAATGTGTATAATAATGTGTAATAAAATGAGATTAGAACTATTTTTGTGTTGTTAAGGCAACTGCCCATCCTGCAACAGATTTAATGTGCTAATTACTGTACAAAATCAACAGTGATGCAAACACTACATGCAAACTACTAACACATGCCTGATACAGATAATATTTATTTTTCACCAATGTCAGTTTGCAAGATAGCTCACAACTAAATTGAAGCAATTCTAAAATGTTCATAATTACAATATTTGGGTTCTACATGATACAAATATTAGTAATGCAATGAGAACATAATTTGACTTTGGAGTTAAGATATTTATTTTTTACCTTATTAATTTTAAGTAATGTGATCTACTTTTGTTTTAATTTTTAACTCATTAACAATTAAAAGTTATTTTCAAACAATTATTTTTTTTCTTTAATCTACTTGTCTCCTTTATGTTTCAAGCTTTTCTTAGAAAAAAGCTATATAAATATTTCTCATTAACTATCCAGTTACTTGATGAGTATTGTCATTTGTAGGTGTTTGGACTAATCCAGGAAAAAACAACTCTTAATGCCTTTCAAAGGGTTCATTGTTTTTATATTTCAGACAGACATATGCTAGGTTGCCGCTTTAGATATTAATGACTACTGAAGTATTTCATCTTTAAGGCTTTTTAATTATTCTTATAATATCCAGAACATTTGAGAAATTATTTTAGTGATTTATTTTCAATGAAAAAATATAATTTATCATTTAAAGATAAGGCACTCAACACATGCATTGGAATACTTCAATGGAGTTCTCCAAGGCATTATTAGAGATATTGTAGAAAGGGAAGTTAATAGACATATGGCAAATAAATTGCACCATGATTTATATTTAAAAAACCAGAACTCCCTGCCCAGACACAAGTAGGCACAAATATACACACTGTCTTTTGCAAAGGTTTCTGCTATGTCTAGAAGTGATATATTTGGACATTGTGTCCATACAGCATTGATTCTTTCTACACAGAATCATATTATGATTTAAAAATTGCTTTTACAATTAGTTAATCTTGTTGAATGAACAAAAAAGGAGCAGCCAATTTCCAATTAATGTCTCAGTTTTCACTTGTAAACTAAGAACTAAACAGACATTTCAAATAATGTTTTCGTCATTTCAAATTTAGCAAAGAAAATGCTATTTCTAAAGCAAATGGATCATATATTCCATACTTGTTTACATAAAAAGATAATTTTTAATGCAGTCATGTTTTTGTATTTTATTGTCACTTTGTGCATGTTACTAATCCTTTTTTTTTTTTTTGTGGATATCACCCCATCACAACAATATTATGGTTGAATGCTGATATACCAATGAGGAAGGCAGCAAAATATGAAAATAACCTCACATGGAGAATATCAAAGAGAAGGTACTGTTTGTGAAGAGGGAAAATGGAAAGAGGATTTTAAAAGACTTTCTGTGGCTTTTCAGAGAAGCTTTTTTTTTAAGAGAAATCTTAAGAGTGCTTTTAAGAGATGAGGATCAAAAGCAAGCATTGAACTAGGAGCTCTTCCAGACCATAAGCCAAACAAAAGAATGTCAAAGTGCTGGAACACTCTGCTGGAGCACATACACCCTTACAGATATAATATATTCAAAAGAAAAGGAAGGGTTTATTACCTTAATCAGAACCTGAATATGTCCCATGGCTTTTGATGATTTGAAGTACCAGAAGCTCATCACACAAGTCCGACTTGATTCTTTCCATATGGAACTCTTCACGTGGGCTTTTTCATTTTTTACACCTACTGAAGTGGCCTCAAGATACAGGAATTTTCCTGAAATTAAATTATATTTTACTGCAAAAATGTTTTAGACTTTTAAACTGGATTTCAAAACTCAGCAAAGTAAATGCAGAGACATGTGAAGTATGCTTCCCATACAGGTCCTATAGCAGCCAACCTCAGCTTAGTGTAAAAAATGACCAGATCACATTCCATGGGTACTTCTTGCATCAGGAATGAACTAGTAACAGTGTAACATTTGGACAGGCTTCTGTAGAAGAACGAGGATATTTCCATGTTTAAGAGCAACTCTGATTATGTCCTTGCCCAACAGCACTAGTGGCTATTCTGACAGCACATCTTACAATAGCCACAACATGATAAATATAAGGATGAAGTGCTCTGAAAGATAATCTTCAAAATAGCAACTCACATTATACAAAAACTTGTGAAACAGGCAAAAAACCTTTACACATTTGTAAATTTTAGGTATTCCTAATGATTCATATTACCTTCGGTCATTTGTACTCTCTATAAATATTAACACACATATAAATTACTTAGCCAGAGGAAATTATTAAATTAGATGCCTAGAGTTTTTCCAACACTGATGGTTCTTGAGTCTTCCACCTTTATTTTAAATCAGAAGCATAGTAAATTCTGCAAGTTTTCAAATTCCTTTTTTTCTTTGTAAAAATAAGTAATGTGTAGTTCATATAAACATAAATGTAGTATAACTAATACTCAAATTATAATTGTGTATCTATGAAAATTTGTATATGAATTAAGCAAAAAAATTTTACTTCAGTAGAGATGGAATCAAATGGACTTATCTAGACTTTGACACTTCTCTGGCTATACTACAACCACAGACATTTGCCATAACACTAACAGATCAGTAATTTGCTTTTTCCTTGAGATCAAGCACATATTTGACATGTTTAGTGACATATTCATGACAACACCTTTAAAAATATTTACTACTAGAAAATGCAAATGAATTATTATTTTTCTATGTATCTTCAAGTTTCTTGGGTTTTGTCCTTCAGCAGTTCATGTAAACATTCACCAACTACTATCATGCCTTTGTGTGACTCCCCTATGAAATATTTCAGTTTAAGGTCAGTTCTGAGCTCAGGTTTGGTAACATCTTTGCTTGAGCACATACATCCTTACAGGACTTTCAAAAGCAAAGGATGAAGGCACAGAGCTTGTAGCAAGAACAAGAGCAGATAACTGAGTGCTTTGGTCAAAAAGACTCCAGAAGATGCACTACCACTAACCAAGGAGGTTTGTTTATTTACATTTATTGATTTAACATTATCTAAGATTAAAGTATGAATAGCCACTATAGGTCACTGTAAGCTTCCCAGAAAAGACCTCATGCTTTGGAGGAGCAGGACACAGTGGATGCCGGATCTGAGCTAGCTCACCCTTGCAAGCTGCAGCCAGACCAAACAACTCTCTCGCAGATAAGTATCAAATTATCATGTTTGACTCCTATGAGAAACAAGTGAGAATCAATTTTTCTTAACTTAAAGGCATTTTACAATGGTAATTAATATTTTTATATTGTCACATATCTAATTCTTTGAAAATGACACCCCGATTAGACATATTAGAATTCCCCTGATGCCTGTGAAGGGAGGTATAAGGCACTACATGAACACAGTTATGTCTTATTTGTGAACTGACAACATACCAGTTCTATTTCCAAGTGTGTGGTCCCCGAGAAGTCTAAGACTTTGTGGTGAGCTGATCCCTAGAACCCAGTTAAAATTGTCAGCCAGAGAATTTTTCCAGCCACATCTGCCATTCTCAAAGGTGCAGGAAGTTCCGCATTCACTCTCGTCTGTATTATCCCCACAGTTGTCTTCAAAATCACAGCTTTGTTCTGGTCTGTAACACTTGCCATTCTGGCACTGCCAATGGCCATGTGAGCAGGAGCCTGAAAAGAGAAGAATGAGGGTGTCCTGGTGAATCACACTGCCATGCATCCCAGCAAGGTTACTGAGAGGTTACATCTCAGAGAGCTTGATATTTAGGAGGAGGGTGGTCCAGAGCAGTTTTATTAAAGCCTTTGGTTCTCCTGAAGTGCCAATCCATTATCAGTTTATTTCTTTTGTATTTTGTCAAGTGATTGCCTAAGTAAATGACTGTTTCTCTTGTAAAGCCTTAGAGGGCAAGTTCCAGCCAGGCATTCCTTCACTAACAAAGCTTTCTAGTCTGACTTAATTACTGACATTCTCCTTTCATGTGGTGTAGGATTAAATCATTTCATTTTAGCTGCAAAGTTGAGGCTACTTTAGGAGCTCTGATTTGGATGAAGAAACTTTTCTATTTTAACTACAGAGGTTTGTCTTTTTATGGACTTTTTTTCCTTGACAAGTTCATTGGGTTGATGGTGTCCTTTTTGTGCAGTATCCCTGGCATAATTGAGGAATAATTCTGCTATTGTACAGCCTAAAGATTGCAGGACCCAGATTGCAGGATCCATTTCCAAGTTTCATGTTTTTATTTCAGATCAGTTTCTGCAGGACACTGGATAAAACACAGCCTCTTCTGGACATTCTATGATCAAGAATCAAGACACAAAATTCTGAAATGTACCCCTCCCCATTTACTTCGTACATTCTGCTGTGCTAGAAATAAGTAAATAAGAATAATTTTATTTAAAAATAGGAGTATCAATATATTAGCTCATCAGACATAAAATTAGAATATGCACATGTATGAAAGTTGTACAAGTATGGAAAGAATCTGAGTTAATGGATACTGAAAATCACGTGGTGCTAAAACCTTGTTTTCATTGCCATTGTATTAATTTAAAGGAGGACCTGATGGAGCTAAATGAAATTCACATAAGGCTGGACTTTATTAAGAGATCAGAAAAATTGAGTTATTAATAAAAAAATAAGAGATGGGTCATTCAGTTGGCACATTGGCAACCTCCATACCTACAGCTTTGTTTAAGCCAGACTCTAAATTATAAATACCCCACAAAAAGTGAAAAACCATTGCCAGGCCCCTTTGCTATAGGCTTTGGATGAAGTGAAAGCAGGTCTTGAATTTCTACATTAGCTAAAGAAAACAAGTGTTAACCTCTCTTTTTTAAGCAAAAATCTTCCTAACAAAATACTTACTAAAAAGAAAAATATATTAAAAATACAAATAAATATTAAAATACCATAGAAATATCTAGCAAGTTTTCTGGAGAAATTACTAAGTTTTAATTCCTGGTTACTTAGTAACATAAAAATACCTATCATGTTTGCTCCAGAAGACTGTGTGTGATTTGGCTTTTAACACTTGCTCCCAGAAAGGGGGAAAAAGTTCCTGAACAGATAGAAGAAAGCCAGAATAAAAGTTTGATACTGATTTAGAAAGAACATCAAGCAAAGGTCTCCAGATCTGGAGTCAAAGAAATGGCTAATCTCTGGCCAAAAGAAAAATGCTTAAGTCCACAGTTACAAGTTTATGAAAGCATTAGTGGGATTTTTATTAGTACACAATCTCTGAGAACAGTCCTGGTTAAAAGAATGGTATAACTGTATTGATGAATCAGTCAGTATATATCAGAAACATCTATCAATCTACTTCAGGTTTTCAATCATCTGGCTTGTTTCCCAAAGGCTCACAGAGATTTCTAATAAAATTGCTTCCTAATGACTTATACTTTTAGGAGCTAGTTATTATAACCCTACATTTCTTTTATGTGATTGCAGTAAGAATTTAGCAAAACAATCATTTTGCCAGCAAAGTAGGAATTTAAAATTCAGAATGCGCTTCATGCCTTGAAATACTTTTTCTTGCAATTCAGTGATCGATAATTGCAATAACTATTGCATTTTGAGGTCTCTTTGTAGCATTGCTTCCAGTTTCTGGTTGAAAAAGAAAAAAAGTAAAAAAAGCAGAGTTGAAAAGTGGAAGTCTTTGTTTCCTGAGGAAAAACAAAAAAATCCATCTTGAATCCTGGCATGAATGAATCTTTTCAAGCATGTGTAATGAATGATATTACACTGCCTAACTGAGTCTGTAACGTGACTTGTTTCTGGATGGGCTTCTCTTTAAATAACATTACTAACAGTTTATAACTGTAGGCATAAAAAACACCCCATAAACAAAAAAAAATCCAAACAAACAATGCCCCACTCCGAATCCTCCAAGAACAACCCTGAACCTGTGAAAAGGTTTATTTAGAGCTTCTTCTTTTCCTCCTACTTTTTCTCAATCCTAACTGTTTCAACACTCTGTTATATAAATTCTCATGGGTATAAGAGAGATATTTAATTGAGAGGAACTTCTCCTAAACAAGCTTTAGTAAATTTTTCCTCTTGTAATAGAAGATTGGATTTTCCCCTAATCTTGAAGATTACAAGAAGGCAGATGTTTGGCCTTGTGTGGTAACTGCATCAACACATTAGACTGCAGTAGACCCAAAGGGGCTCTTAGTGTCTTTCAGATCAATAATTGAACTGAAAAGGATTTACACAACAGAGGAAAACAGCTACACCAGTCAATAATTCCCTTGTTCTATATACCCTGAGCAAAACCAACAGGTGGAACTGTTATATTTTAAAATATGTAGTTAGAACAAGGATTAATCTCTTTATTTTACAAGGCTGTTTCTCTTAAATATATTTTGAAAAAAAAAGTGTACCTGTAAACATCAAGAGAGAAAATAAACTTAGTAACAGAACTGAAATAGGGCTTATCTTCTACATCAATGAATTTTGCATAGTGATGTTAACATGGGTATATATCTTGCAGCATTGAGGCAGAACAGCAATAATAACAGAAAATACATTCCTATTAAGAAACAACCTCTATGTGTGTTACTTATGTAAACTTCAAACTCTAGTAAGACCAGTTGTGTTCTCAAAGGAGTAAATTCAAATGTGAAAAAATTATTCTTTAATCTTTGAAATCACAGCTTGTGCCCCAACAAGGCTTTTCTATGTTACCTAATAATTTATATCACACTATTTCATAGCATTAGTTTTATTGCATGTCTATCTCCTCTCCATAAATAAATTAATATTTCAAATGCCCTAAATTAAATTAACCCACTAATGTACGATAAGATAATGCACAAGCACTCATTTATTTATTCTTTTCTTTCACCTCAGCAGATGGAGACATTTGAGAAGGACTTAATTTTTTCCAATACTACTTAAAATTTATGAAGATCTTCAGATGTTCTTTCTAAATCTCTGTTCAGAAATATCATATGCCTATTGTTTTTGCACCCAAATCCATATCAGTTGTTGTTTTCACAATAATATTAATTTTACTTTTCATTTCAGGATGAGAATAATTCATCCATTCTTTTATAAAGGTAATAAATAATGAGGGTTTTTTGTTGTTTGGTTTTTTGTTTTTTGTTGTTGGGTGGTTGTTTTTTTTTTTTTTGGGGGTGGAGGGGGGCGGTTATAGCTCCACTTATTATTTTACCATTACAATCCACTACAAGTTCTCCCAAGGTGTTTGGACTTTTATCTGGGTATGCCACTCTTTCATTTAATACTGATGAAAAGAAATTGTGTCAAATTTCTTGGAGTGGCCATAAAAGATACCTAAAGGAGTTTTCTCATTACACGTTTACATTGAGTGACCAAATAGAGCCCAATTAATGTAATTTATCAGAGACAAGATGAAGAAATAACTAGATCATATTCTGTAATTACTGTTCAGTAGATAAACAGTGACAGCAGAAAATTTTAATCTAGTAGAAAAAGAAGCCCAGCATTACATGCTGGAAAACTGAAGTTACTGAAGTGCAAATTAAAATTAAATGACTGAGTAATTAACCATTGAACAGATAACCAAAGACTGCGATAAATACTCTATCAGTTAAGGGCTTTAAGTAGGGACTGAATTTCTTCCCAAGAGATATACTTTAGTTTAAATTAAAATTATTTGACAAATCAAGGAAGACTGTAAATGAAAACATAGTAATATACAAGATGTTAAATTACATATTAATTTATTAATTACATATTAATTGGTTTTAAAAATCAAAGTGCATTTGCAAACCTTAATTTGCTTAAATAATTAGGGGAATTTATAACAGATAAACTAAACATTTTTCCATTCTTATAGTACTTGTAAAATAGAGAGGAAAATCTAAAATCTGTCCATTACATTCTGATCTTCTTGAAGTTGTTCCTTTAAATACCTTTGCTTATTAGAAATAATTCAACTATATGCTAACTGATAAAGATAAATAAGATCAGAACTTCTAGTAAATTGCAAAAATATTATTGTAACTCAATAATAACATTGAGTTAGACTCAATGATTTGAGAGATCTTTCTCAATCTTAACAATTCTATGATTCTATGACTGTATATGGGATTATGACTCTAGTTATGAGCATTTAACATTAATTCTCAGAATTTAAACTTTTTTATTTATCAGTTTTTATTGTATATCAGGATTGTTTCAAAATCACCAGAAACCTAATTCATGCTTTGGAACAACCGAAAACAGTGGTGACAAGGATATGTCAGAAACTGTTAAACTTGTGCCTCTTAACTTATTATATTTAACCTTATCAACATCCACGTTTTCCAAACCTAAATTAAACTGATCAAATGGGATAGTTTACAATTATCAGAATTACCTATTAGTAGGTGTGAAAAGCTAGATCTGCCTCATAATATTTTCAAAAGATTTTATTTACATTCACACAGCTAGAAGCATCCCTCTTCCCAAATCAAAGCTAGTGCTCCTGTAGAACCATCATCTGGCACAGAGGCCAGAGCAATTAATCAGCAGGCTAAGAGCGTGACATCCCAGGGATAGGGGCTCTTTGGATAATTTAGATCTGTGAGCTTTTCTCTGCAACAATTACTCCATTATCATTCTTGCTCTGAGTTGACATTACTGTATGACTGAAATCTGTGTGTCCTTAAAAAAAAAATTTGTTAACAGGAACATCTTTCCCCTAATATCTCATCAGTGTAACCCAAGGACAAAGAGTAAAGAGCTTTCATCACTGCTGATGATGCACAGTAATACTGACTTGGCAGCACAGGAATGTGAAAAATGTATCTCGTTTCAAAAGCAAAGCTTTAAAAATTACAAGAATTTTTAAAGACCTTCAGAGGTTGATGTATTGTGGGGGAAAAAAAAAGATTTAAAAACACTAATACTTTATCAGCCTTTTTTTTCCTTTTTTTTTTTTTTAACTGTTTTTTTTTCTAGGACATTTGGTTTTGTAAGCCTTTCAAGTACCTTGACTTATTGATTTGCACTCTGAGCAACTGGCATGTTAAAAAACACCACCTTCATTTAATTTACAAAAGGGACTCCTAGAAGAAATGGTTTTTGTTCTAAATTACTATCATGACAAAGAACAGATGAAGACTTCTGCAACAACCAAAGTTTCCTCAGTTGATTTCTTATGTTGCCTATTTCCACACACAAACACAAGAGAACTCTTTTCCTGTAATACAAAGAGCAAGGTAACCTATCACTGTTCCATTTCATTGCCTTCATCCACAACGGAACGCTGAAGAATCTTTATTGTTCCATTTGTTTGTACTTTGTTACTAGAAGAGAATGCAGTTTTATCAATGGCTCAATACTCTTTAATCTGTGACATATTCAGTGAGTCCTGAAATGGTGTTTTACTTCAAATAAAGTTCACAGAAATTCTGGAGAATATGAGGAGATGAAGGCCACATGGACACTCAGTGCCTCTTCAGACTGAGTTTACTGCATATACTATGGGCAGGGCAATGCTAAAAAGAATATTATAAAGAGAAAAAGCTCCATTTTCAAATGCTTAGATGCAGGTGAATGTGCATTCATTCAAAAGAAATAAAAGAAGAGGTTTTGACTAGAGAAGGAGTTACTAGGTCTTTTTACCTTCTCTATTCTTACAGTACTTGTATACTACTACTGTTACTAACAGAAATAATGCACACTTTCCACATTGCTCAAGTAACTCTACACCTATTTAGTCTATAAAACATTCTAGTAGGTCAACTTAAAAGGAAATTTTTAGTGAATCTCTTCAGGAGGGAAATCTTCATGGAGAAATAGGAGAGACCTAGGCCTGGATTCACTGACAGGTGCTCCTTCTATTGCAATAGCATCACGACTGGTTTGTTCCTTGCCAAATAACTGAAACAGGATATAATGCATGTTAGCATTATTATTCCAGTCCTAAGCAAGTGCTTTAATGTCTCAAACAAAGAAATGGAGAGACAAGGAAAACTGCTGTAACAGGACATACACCTAGTGAGAACAGTGATATATCAACTCCTATATACAATCATTCATTTTCAAAGCCAAGTTGAAATTTATAGTCTATCTTCTTGAGGGTGGACAAAGAGAAAAGGAATCCACATATGGTGTTTATGCAAAGCTTTATCAGAAACAATAGCATTCATTATAGGCATTGCTACAGTGAGAAAAATTAAATACTAACTACTGAAAAGCTTAATTCACTCAGTAGGAGTTTACTCTTAGTAAAAAAACCCCAACAAAATGAAATTAAATTAAACAAAATTTTGGTTGTCTATGTTCTACCCCAAATAAATAAACCCTAAATATTTACTGCCTAAACTCCTTAATTACGACACAGAAAGAAGAAACATGCCTTAGAGGAATAAAGTCCACAATCCTAAAAATATGTCAAAATTTTGTAGCGTGCCTTTTAGAAGTACAACTCAACAGCTAACATAAACTGTACTCTGACACTTTGCCTGAAGCAGATAAATATCACAGTGCTTTAATGAAAGTCATGACTGGTGCATAGATGCTGACATCTCTACCTTATAGAACCACAAGTGGTTTCACTGTTACCTATGGTTTATCTTACTGTTTGGAGGGTGAAAATGTATGGCATTTGCATTTGCTGGTGCTCAATGCAGGCTCTAGCCAGTGGTTTCACCACCTGCTTTTCTGATGGGAGAAAAATCTGGAGATTTAATCTAAAAGGTGGCTTGAAGTAAAGCAGAGACCCATAAATCATAACAGTTTGAGCATGAGGAATGAGGTGCACAAACTCTGAATAGCTGAGGTATGTCAAAAGAGAAGCTCTATAAGGAGATCAAAGGAAAGTTGGGTAGACAGTGAACTAAAAGCATTTGATGATGTTATAACTCAGTCTGAAGGAGGAGAGAACTTCACTGGCTGCACTGCAATATGTGTTCCTTTCATAATTTCCACCACACTCCAAGCTGTTGCCCAAAGTATGTAGTGGAAGGCAAAGCTGCAGTGCAGTGAGAAATCCCCTTTGTACAACTTCCCAGAGCTGCTGTACTTTGCTCAGTGAACATGGCAGGTGGAAAACGCTTCTCTCAAATCCTACTCAAAGCCTGAACCAGCTCTTATTCACAGTCACAAATCTGGCTCTGAGACCAGAGGACAGGACACTGTCCTGGTCAGACCCAAGCTAGGAAAAGAAGACAGTAGATATGGAGACCCAGAACCTGAGAAATGCTAGTTCAACTGCTGAAAGTATGAACAAATATATTTGGAAACTCTTCTCTGGCAAATAAAGGCATATAAAAAGATATGGCTTTAGCAGTAAATAGTCTATTTATTATATGTCCACAAGACCTTAGGTGTCTGTTCCATGAACAGGCACTTCCTTTGCCAAGTTTGACATCATGAGGTTGCTCAGTAATTGCTTTAATTTGACAATATTCAAAAGGAAAAATAACAAACTATGTATATCTATTATCAGTTGGGCAGCTCCTCTATTTACAAATGTCAACCTGTTCCCTTAAATCTGTATTAATATTCCAGCAGCTGAGAGCTCTTGGTCGGTTCAGCCTGGGAAGAGGAGACTGAGGGAAGGCCTCATTGTAGTTACAGCTTCCTCGTGAGGGGAATTGGAGGGGCAGGCACTGATCTCTGCTCTGTGGTGACTTGTGACAGGACCCAAGGGAATGGCCTGAAGTTGTGTCAGGGGAGGTTTAGGTTGCTGATTAGAAAAAGGTTCTTCACCCAGAGGGTGATTGGGCACTGAACAGGCTCCCCAGGGCAATGGTTGAAGCACCAAGCCTGACAGAGTTCAAGAAGCATTTGGATGGTAATCTCAGGCACATGGTGTGACTCTTGGGGATGGTCCTGTGCAGGGCTCAATGATCCTTGTGGGTCCCTTCCAACTCAGCATATTCTGTGGTTCTGTATTTCAACGATACAAATGTAAATTACAAAGGAAACTACTCTGGACTATTCTAAGTTATGTACAGATGGGATGGAAGTGTGAAAGACCTGCAAGAAGCCTAATTTCTGCAGAGTTTCTATAAGCAATTAAAACATTTAAACACAGCTATGTTCTTTAGAAATATCTTGAGTAAGATTCGGGTGTAGAAGAAAGTAAAAACCTTCAAAATTGATTAAATTGAATCTCATGACCCCTATGAATCCTCATCTGTCATTGTTCAGGAGGAGTAAGTTTCAGGATTAATGTATTTACCACATAATATTAAAAAACTTTCGATCTGTATTAGACAAAATGCTATAGTGAGCTGAAGAGAATGCGATGATTAAAAGATTTTATAGATGTCTTGAACAGCCTTCCACACGCTTTGAGCCTCCACTGAAGAGGTCAGCAGGAAAATGAAAAATACTTCTTTCTCAATGGAGAAGAAAGATACCAACAAACTCTTTAATCACTCAGTATCTCAAAGAAACAGCTTCTAAGATAGTCAGCTTTTCCATTTCCTCTGTGTTACAGTCATTCTCAGACAAAAAAAAATTCTTTCTCAGAAAGAAAAAGATTAAAATTATACCTGTAAAGTTAACATAAGTACTTTGAGGTGTGGTTCTGCAAGCAGCAACACTTACATTTGGAACTGCAATGCTCTAATGTCACACTGTTAATGTCTCCTAGTGACATTAAGTAGATCAGTTCCTTACCTTATCTTTTTTCCAGACAGTATGAGCAATTTAGACAAAAGCAGTTTTTATTATCCTCATTTAATATTAGTCTAATCCAACACAATAATTCATTCCTCAAAGCAATAATAATTTTATTAACTGTTTTCATTCAGCACGTGTTCACATTTATCAGCACACTTTGAAGTAAGCAAATAGTAGCACATCTGCTTAGCAAGTGTCTGAACATGGAAACAGCAGAATAGTTCGTGGTTAGAAAGAGAGCCCTGATGACATTGTTTTATGCCACTTCACAGCAATGTGAGCTTTAAAAGAAATTGCTCAAATCACTATGTCTATTTCACTTTTAAGAAAGGCAACAACCTCAAGCATTTTCTCTGCATTCAATTTAATCAGTACCTTTCTCCACTGCTGTTCCTGAAACGTTATTTTTGGGTTTTCAGATAAGGGACCCTTTTAGCATCCAGGTTAAATTTATTCATGACTACTTCAGATACACTGATTTCTCTGTAAGCTCTGCCATTCAGCTTTCTTTCATTTGGAAATACAGAAGTACAAACAGACCCAAAACCCAAAAAACCCCAATACTACTCAAAGACTTCATACTTACCTAGCCCAAACCTATCTCAAAGTTCAATACAAGCTGAAAACTTTCTTACACAATCATCTTTTGAAGCTTTGACAATTTTGAAATACAGAAGAATAATGGTATATCTGTGGTTGTGACAAAAACACAAGAAAGACTTTTCCTGTGTCATTTCTACTTTGGGACATATTTCTCAGTAATTTGAAGGTGGGCATCAAAATTCTTTTTTTTTTTTTAATCTAAAATACATCTCTGAGTCTTTCCAAGTTCATAAATTGGTAGATCATGTGTTGTATGTATCAGAATACTGAACACTGGCCTAATTAAGCAAGCAGTCAAATTAGCCGTTTCAGCTCTTAAAACCCTTTATCTCCATTAACAGGCAAATATTCTCTCAAAACTCTGAGTTTTAATATCCTGGGATATTCTTCAGGGGCAGAAGTAAATAATAGCTTTTTAACAAATGTATAGCATCTACTTGGAAGTAATCCTTTTGGGCATTTACATTTGAATGTACATATATATATATATATGTATATATATATATATACACATCTCCTAAAAGTGACTATGCACTTTCTCAGTAGGGAAATACTTCCTTCGGAACAATCTGATTGCACAGAGCCTTTATGTGTGTGTTGTTGGGTTTTTTGAAGAAGTAAGAAAATATCAAAATATCCCAAGAAGCATTATTTCAGTCATGTTTCCCAAGTTTAAAGTCTCAAGCAGCTTGATAATTAGAAGTCAGTACTTGCTCTAGGATTCTATCTTTAGATATGCAGGCAAAAAACTAAAGTACAGTCTCCATTGGGAAGGAAAAAAGTAGGCATAACTCATGGTCTGGTGGACAGGTTGTGTTATTTCTAACCTCAAGAAAACAATAGTCAATCTTTACTTGATAACTAACTATTAAATAGCCGCATTTAATTTCTGTTGATGAATGTCATACTTCGTTTTTAAAAAAAAAAAAACAAATAGAAATTTGCTAAATGAGAAACTATTTTATCAAATTCAGACACAAAAAGTTGTTCTAGATAATTCTGCTAACAATCATTGGACTGCAAAGAATGATCCCATTATGCTGAAGCAGAAACCTAGAATTTAATTTTATTGCCCACACACATAGCATTTCAGAATGTGTCCTTGTCACCACTGCTATCCTGAAGGCTCATATTTCCATACCTCCTGTTATACACCTGTCAGGACTGTAAGGACCTCCCAGACACCCTGCTGCATCAAAACCAGTGAATGCCTCACAGGTGCAGTGAATTCAGTAGTGTCAAGTGACTGGGCAAAAAAAGACCAACAGCATCTACAATAACTGCAGTTTCGATACCTGACATATCTGGAGTACATTATATCTGATTTGAATCTTAACTTGGAGCTGAATCCCAGTCTAAATATTTCAAGTCTTAGATAAGTCTGATAAAATTTGAATTTACCTAATAATTCATATGCCCATAAAGATAGGCTGATTTATCTCTACTCTTCCCTCCAAATTTATTTTTCATTGAGACAACTAATAATGCAGCACACAAATATTAGGGACTTTCCTCAAACAAAGAAGTGTTTACTAAAAATGAAGGTGGAAAAAAGAATCTTTGCTTTCTACAGTTACTGACATATTCTATCTCCAGTCTAGCTGGAAAGGAAAATTGCCTACGTTTTTTTTCCTCTCTGCTTGGTGAAGACTACGCAGCATCAGTCAACAACCTCCCATCATTTTTTCCTGAGGACAATTTCTGTGATTATTGGTGACACAACCTTTGCATGTGTTCTGGATAGCTAGAAGTGTCCAGTGGTAAAAAAAGCAGGTTTTTTTTTAATTTCTATGTCTTTAATCTCTTCTCCTTATCTGAGTCATGTGAGATGATCCAACTTTTAAGCACAAAACAATGGTAGTCCTGCCACAGCCAAGAATGATGTACACATTTTGACAGTAAACAGTCTTTTTACCACTTATTTGTTTATTAACTTTGTTTATCCTAACACTAAAGAGCATCCAGGCACATCTTGTGATAGTTGGGTATCTTGTGAAAATTATGATACCATTCTACTTGGCAATCATATTCTGTTAAAAAATTTGAGAACAAAATAAATCTGAGCTCTCAATGTAGAATATGTAACACAGAGGGAAATGTCTGAGTTAATAATGTCAGTATTGCTGGTGGTCCTGAGAAAGCTCCAATTTGGTAAAAGTCTTCTTACTTAGCTCTCCCAGTAGGGTAAAAGTAAAAGAGCAGGGCTCTTTAACAGGGTTCTCTTTTAAAAATAAATTCCTCTTGCACAGTTTGGAACAGGTTGCCTTTGGTTACAAAAGCTATTCCCATACCCCAGCTACTCATTGGCAAAAGGAATTACCAGCTCATAGTATGAATGCAGATATAAATACCTGCCCTCACCTGCTGCTCAGAGACTCACTTCAAACTGCCAGCACTGAAAATTTGTTTCTCCTGACCTCACACTTATTTAGATGTCTGCTCTGGGATGCCTTTCTCAGAAACAAGTCTGTGGAGACCCAAGATCTAAGGAAAGTTTTGGACATGTTAAACTGTTTTGCAAAACAGAAAAGCAAATGCTGACACTGCCCTACCTTCAAGGGCCTTAGGTGACGTTAATCATGTTCTGAGATGACATTAGTCACATTTGGTTGTCCAGTTTCTAGAGTTGTAAACAGTTACGGGCCCAATCCAGGCTCTGCTTTAACTGCAGATCCACAGAATTGTTGAGCTTTAATTCACTTTCAAGGTATTAGGTCTGGTAATACCTAGGGAAAAATTTTGTTTCTTTGACATGATATTATAATAAGTTATGGAAAATTTCTGAACATTATCTGTACTTCATTGTGTGTTCAAATATTGTAGTTGGTTATGGACAGAAATATATCCTAAAAGATATTTTAAACTCCAATGCACCTTCAAAATTACAACCCACACAACATTTTTGTCATTATTTTTTTGAATTTAATAAGTACAAATAAATGGGATTTTCTTTTTTAGTTCTGCAAATGAGCACATTGCTTTCAAATCATTATACAATCCGGCAAGGCTAAAACTCAAAATAAAAGGAGATAGATCAAAGTCCTAGTTATCAATAAACAAAAAGAAGAAACCATGGAGTGAAAAAGTAGTACAAGAGCAATATTTCCAGTTAAATTGATAAACTACAGCAATTACAGTTATATAGACTTGAAATTTAACTGGAGAAAGCTTGACAGAACTAAAAAATACAACATGAAAAAACAGGCTATGTGTTTTTCTCCTTCACTGTCAAGGAAGGATAATTTTTGTTGCAACAACTGGGCATTATATATAGAAGTTGAATTCAATTGACCTGTATGCATGACTATTTTATATTCAAAAGTAGCAGCTTCATTCATATTAAGCTACTTAACCACCCTGCATATTCTATAGAATTGCCAGCATTTTTCTGAAAAGTATGGAGGCAATTGCATCTTGAAGGGAGAGAGAAAATAATTAAGCATGTCAGTTTCTTAGTTTTAAAAGTCTAGACTATAATTATAAATTTTTCTTATTATTATGTAGGTGAAAATTAAAATTGCCACTTGCATAGAGTTCCATTCTAGATACAGCTGAGTCTGTTTCTGTTCAGGTACTAATGGAGGAAAAAAAATTCACAACCTGCTGTATGCAATTAAGGCAGCCATAGGTATAGTCAATCTTCCAAAAGAAACTATGAGTCCTCTTTATAGGTTTGGGTTTGTGTGTGGGGTTTCCTTTCTTTTTGTCAGGCTTTTGCAGTTGTTTTGGGGGTTTTTATTTATTTGTCTGTTTTTTTTTGTTTCAGTTTCATTTTTTTTGTTTGTTTCTCTTTCTCTAGAACTGTTTTTGAAATGCTTTAGATGTTCTACCTTATTTGCTTCACATCCCATTCTCACAGTCAACGGCCAATGCTGGCTGTTTCAAAGGTTATAAATGCTCGATTATTCAATTGTTTTTCCATAAAGAGATATTTTTTCCTCTTTTCAGTATAAGATCACATTATGCCCTCAAGCATAAAACGTGATTGTTCTTGTAATTATATATTAGCTACAATAACTGTCAAGGTTATTTCTATATGTCTGTAAATTTTTATAGATGTAATTACAACTGCAAAAGAGTGATACCAGCAATCAATGCCCTTTGGCCTCTAAACTTTTAAGCAATATTTCAAATGAAAGTATTTTGGCAAATCTGTTTTCCTGATTATTCTATTACTTGGCTTATATTTATTTTTATTATGTTGCTGACTAAATTCTATAAATTTTAATGTATTTTTGTGAATTAGACATTTGCACCAGAATTATTCAAAAATCAGTCTGGAACAAAAAACAAAACAAAACAAGCAACCAAAAAGAAAAAAAACAAACAACCCACCAACCAAAACAAACAGAAAACCAAGCAAGGAACAGAAAGACATAGCAAAAGTGAATTCTTCAATGCTTTTTTATAAAAGATAAGGAAAGTGCATGAGTAATGAGTTAAGAAACCTTGACAGTGATATGAAGTTATTCAGAGTGATATAAGCTGGAAATAACTATGAATAATAGGAAAAGTATTTTTTGAAAATTAAGATGATTATGTGACTGTACCCACTGCTAATTATGAACTGGGCATCAGCTGCCATTGCAGGGCATTGGACTTTCCTATAATCCCTGTAACATCCAACGCCAACAGCTGTGTCAGTTATTTTATACAACTACAGTGGAGAAAACAGACACAGTTAAGCGAATGAATTGCATCCTTAGTGACTGGCAATGAAATGCAACCCAGAATAACATGATCTGTCTTCACATAAAAGTGGTGGGATCTTATCATTACCACTCCTTAAGAGTGACAGAACAAAGTACTGAAATAGCTCTGGGAACACAAAATCCCAGTGTTCTAAAATAACAAAGCAAAGAAAGCTTTAGGATTTTTGAGGAAAGAGAAAAAAGAGAAAAATTATTATTTTGTTACAGTATTATTCCACTGGTCACTCATTGCCTAAATGCTCTACACAGACCTGATTTTATAATCCCAAAAGAGTATACTAGATCTTTTAAAGTCAGAGAAAGGAAAATATATGGCATATTTTCCATGTAAGAAATAATCTGGAACTCCTTTGGTGTATAATGTTACTCGAAGATGATTGCAAAGAGAACAATCTGGAGTAGGTGTGTTTGGCTGTTGTTCACCATTTTCAGTAAAAGGAGACAGGGTGAAAATAGAGTCACTTTCTCAGCAAGTGACAGAACTGCACAACTTGCTGCCAAAAATGAGAAAGGAGATATATTTCTGAACAAGTTTCCAGGGAAACAAGGCTCTATACAGGAGGCAAATGCATTAAGGTTTACTACATATGCAAAACCACATTTGGTTCATAAGGTCTCCTAAAAAGGAAATATTAGGAACATTAGGAGGAAGTATCATGTATGTTCAGCATCTCACTGACAGCAGTAGAGACCGAATATCAAGTGGATGAACCTTGGTGTGACCCTCTGTGAATATTCCTGTGTTCTGAAAGACACATGCAATCTTTCAGTCATTTGCTTTAAATTTGCTGAAAATAACTGTATTCTCTGCAAAAGTGAAGCAAGCACATAACAGTTCTCTGGTCTCTGGGAATAGCTTTTCTTCATTGTAGCCTACTAATCTGATCAGCAGCCCTTGGAAGCTTTGTATTCCCAGGTAAATGGTACAGAGACATAAACAGAAACTCTGACAGAGGAATCTGCCATTTTTATAGCCAAGGACAACACTGCAGGAGGGAAGGAATAGCAAGAAGAGAGGACAACCAGAGATCATGGAAGTTGTTGCCAAATCCATGATATCTCTTTGTAAGCAACTCTAAGTTTAAAATATGACTCGTGGGTAACATGTGGGTAACTGTTCCACCACTAACCCCCATGGTCTGCAGGGGGACAGCCCACCTCACCATGGTATTCACCACAGCCTGCAGGGGAATCCCTCCACCAAACCTTGCCACACAACCCCAGTACAGAAACAACTGCTACTTTTACAAAGTTCAGTATGGCCAGCGTCTGTTCCTGGGCTGGTGTGCAGACAGGTGGCCCTTTACACAGGGCAGAATCTAACACAGGAATCTTACCACACTGCAGAGACACAGCAACAGGCGTAAATAGTATTATTAGAACAAACCTGTCTTTATATTTTCCTACACACAGTACTGTTGTGGGACATGAGCAAAAACTGATATTTCCCCATATATTGCTATTCATACAGTGAAAAGTTTGACAAGGGCCAGCCTAAAATTATGTTTAATGTTTCTCAGGCCCAGCAATTTAAGTGGCTCTCAGTGGCTTTCCACTTCAGCATTGTTGTTGCTAAGCAACATCATGAGGACAGTTTACATTATCATGCCAGTTTACAGAAAATGACAATGTTAACTTTCAAAATTATTTTTTCTAGCTGCCCAGCGCTCACATTCAGCCTTTAAACAGTAGTGCATGTTTTTCTGAAAGAAATAACCACATTGGAATATATTTTTGTTAATGTGTAGAACTTCAAATTATTTATATAGAGCCAGGGAACAATTCTTCTAAACAGTGAGAGTCTCTGTCACAGATGGGAAAATAATTCTATTTAGTCCCTGCACAACATCCCTTGCCAACACCCATTTCTCTATATGCAAAAATAACAAGCACAGACCCCCTTAGTATATTAGTTTTACACAGTGATACTGCTCAATAAGACTCAGAAGATTCTCCCTTGCTCTACGTGTTACAAGGATTTTTTTTAAAAAATATATATATATTAAGAAGGAATTGTATTAGAATAGACCTCAAAAAACTAAAAATCTCTCTCGAAAAGGAAACATCTCAATTTTCTTAGCAAGCATTCTCCCTAGCAACTCTAAAAAAATCGAGAAATGGATATAAATCTCTCACTTTTGGTTAAACTTCCCTTTGTCTCTGCATATAAGCAGGTAAGTCTAAGAATTCACATTTTTGCATCTGATCATCATGGTCATTCTACTTGGTTCTAGTTAAAAAAGCTGCATTGCATAACACTTTTCACAGCCTCTAGCACGCATTGAGCCACTGTTCAGAGCATTTCAGTAGGCAGAAGTGGATTTCCTATTCTGGTTTGTAAGCCCACTTTTTGAGCAATGTTCCAAACAGATACCACTGCTTAACAGAAGCTGTAAGTTGAACCACCTGTGGCTCATATAACTCTTATCCTGGACAAGAGAAATTTATTGATATAGAAAAGATGGTTCAGTATAAGGATGAATTTATACCATTGACTCAAAGTGTTTTGAATCTACAAAGTTCACAAAGTACATCTCATCTGAGATACACCAAGAAATCAGTCTCTAGTGGCTCTTTCCTGAGATTTTATTAGCTTTTTTATTATATACATCATAAAAGTGTTTTGGAACATCCTTTACTATCAAACCCAAAGCTTTTAAAGCTTCTAACATTGCCACAGGGACTTGTATCTACCATTAAGAGAACAGACTCAGAATACAACAAAAATAAAGAATGAGAAATCTTGGATAGTGTTCCTCTTGGGGTAATGTTCATATACAGCTGAACTTTAAAATACCAATCTCATTTGCAATAAATTTCCATGACTTGTTTGGCAGAAGTAGAAAGCCAATACTACGTACTGTAACTGGCACCTTATCAAAGAGATGTCCAGAAACTTTTGCCCATAACTTTTCTGCTTATCTTGTGTGTGAAGTTCAGTGTAATTTCTCGAGTTTGGTGTAGTCTCATCAGTGTTATTTTTCAATGCCTGATCAGTTCTTAATGATATCCTAAAGGGAAAGCCTACCCATTAGCAGTAGTAACAAAGCAAAGTAGCTCACATAAATTAATGATTCATCCTCCTGGTAGTCCTTGACGTTGGGAAATATTAACTTTGTTTTATTGATCAGAAACACAGAGAAGTGACATAAAATGACTCTCTGCAACCATGCAGAAAATTTGTACTAGGCCCAGGAACAAAATGCATCTTCTAAATTCTGCTTCAGGGGTTTACATTTCAGTAGCTCCATGATAAATGTGGAAGGAGAAAAAAGATTTGCTCTGTTCTGTCAGAAAGAGTTTTTCCTTCATCATTTGTGTCCAAGCAAATATTAGTAATACACAATATCAGTGCTTTCAAGAGTAGCTCTTACCTTGGGGTGATCTGGATCCATCTCCATTAGAACATTATTATTTCTGGTAAATGTTTGCTGAGCCTTATTTCCCTTGTGCACTAAGTGAGGATGGTGCAAATAATTGCACCAATGTTGGCACCACACAGAAAGAAGATGGATATGATGCCTAAACAGTATCAGTAGCAATTCCCACCAGTGAAAAGTATTAAAGCTTGCTGGCCTTATTGCAAGCTATCCATTTTGGCTCTGTCCAACTCAGTTCTTTATTTTACGATAACTATATTTTGCAACTATTAATAAAATAAAACCTACTGAATTAAGGAGGATATTGTTTAAGTAAACACCACCAGACACCAGATTTGCAGATTCACAAGTGTTGACTCAGTACCCAAGCAGTTATTTAATAAATTAATTTCATGATTTGCCTAAAAGCATTTTAGTTACTACGTTTCTTTGGCAAGAAGGAGAGACAAAGAAGTGAAAGTAAGGCTGCTATTCCCTCTTTCCAGACTTACACAGACTGTCCATAGCAGGAACATACCTGTTGGAGGCAGTTTTGTGGGTTGTGCTGGTAAAAACTTCTGCAGTGGTAAGCACTCCCTGGAAAATGTAAGGTCATCAAGTGCTATGCCATCTTTGGGACCTTTTCCAGCTACTCCTTCAAAGACAACTTGAAAATCTTCATTTCCATTTCCAGCCAGGATCAGTGCCTTGCGCTGCCAGAAATTTCCCTGGTTTCCAGTAAGATTAAGAAGAATTGTTTCATGTTTTAACGTAGTTCTCTGGTAGACAACCAGTGACCCAATATGAGCTCCATACATATGGTAATAGAAAATTATCTGTAAGCAAGAACAATAGCAACAAGTATGTAATCGGTTGACTTCAGACACATTCTAGTATTGCACTTACCTTTATTCTTAAATTGACCATTACTAGCAGAACTCACAATAGCCTTTAATTTTACTGACTGAAAAACAATTTAATTAAAATACAAAAAAAAAATACTTACTAGTGGCAATTTTTTTAATTAACCCATAAGCCAAACTTGGAAGCCAGCACTAAAATACTTAGCAGATGATCTTTCATCCCTTTGAATAACCCTTGCATGTAAATGCAAAAGAATGAAAATACTTAATAAGGAGAAATGGAGTAGTGCCACTTACAATATGGGAAGTAACTCAGTTTACTGCACAATTATCTGGCTATAGATGTGTTTGTGCTAGATTTTAGAGCGTGTAATTAGAAAATAATCTAATCTGTCATGGAAGTAAATCTTCGACATGGACAAATGTAAAAAAAAAAATCTAAAATAAGACATAAGATGTCCTTGGATTAGAAAACAGTGATTTATTTATTTTTAGTTAAAATGAAGAAAAGAGATTATGAAGACAAAATACCAAATAGATAGAGACTATATAACAAATCCCTGTTAATTCATCAATATTAACTCTAAGTTATCACTCTAAGTTATTTCCAGTTCAAAAGCACTAAAGGAATACTTGAATTTAGTCAAATTTATACTTAATCTAGCTCATTATCTTGTTTCGAAAAAAGATCAGAATATTTCCAAAAATTATGCAGGATCCTGAAAGGACTTTCATGCTATCATACTCAAGAACATGTCTATAGCTGAGATTTCTTCCCAATATAATGCATGGCACAAGCCTAAATTATGAAAACTCTTAACTGTTTTATTACAGCTATAGAAACATAATAGCAGATATTATGCTATCCATGTAAATGTAAAGTCACGTCTCTTTGTGTTACCCAGTGCTACAGGATTTTATAGGATTCTGCAGTCTACTACATTGCATAAACATACTGTTTAAAAAAAAAACCTACTTTTTTTTTTGTAATTTCATTGATTACTAAAACCACCAAGGGCTTTGTTTTCCATGTCTTTGAAAGTTTTACTGTGTTTACTTACAGAATGTTTCCTGCGCGATGTAGTCAAATCTAAATTTTATAAGTCAGTTTTCTTGCTGGGAAATATTTATATTTACCTGATATTTTCCTGTCCTGTAACTACTCTGTTTCTCTTGAAATCCTTCTTTGAATGAGGCCTTTTCCATTTAATATATGTATATATCTTTAGAGCATATAATATTTTCACATTTTTTAGGATTAATCTCTTTCTGCTGGATTTTACTTGATTTTCTGTCATTAAATTCTGAGCAGATACTTTCATGCACTTGCCCATCACACTACTCCTGACTGACTATAGTTCTTTTTAAAATTACCAGACTGTATTTTGTGTGTTCCTTTCTTTTGTAATAATTGAATTCATACTCCATCCTCCACTCCTCTGACACTAAATATTTCTTTCTGTCCTTCACATTTACTTGCAATGCACTTTCCTCTATTACACTGGATAACTTTATATATATTAGAGTCAACATGCTGCTCTTCTGTTCTGTTACATCATTTTAACATGTATCATATAGGAGTAATATCATCTTGCTAACAGCTATACACAAATTGAACTTTAGGCATATATTCAAGTCCTTCCAGGGCTGAGGCCCCATATTACTCAAACTTGAATTAATGTGAAATATTCATTCCCATACTTAATTCACTTTTCATTGGGCCATAGGCTAGGTCTCTAGTCTTAGTTCTACAAGTCTCTCTGGATGTTGTCATTACTTGATATTTTCAGGTTTACCGTAAAGAATTTATCATAAATTTTTTAAAGAGTTATAACAACTGGTTCCATTTGTAACTACTTTTCTCATATCAAAATAAAGCAGAAAGTATACAATGCAAGAATATACAGAAAATATAGTATCTGGAAAAGCAAACAGCTACCCACTACTTCCTACTGTGCATGCCATGAAGAAATGGCTGATATTAATGACATTTTCATGCTTTTTATTAAACTTTTTTGACGTCATTCTTAAATTCCCTCAGAATCACAAGGTATGCTATACACTTCTGGTACTAATTACAAGTAAAATTAATACTTTGATTCAACACAATCTCTTTTGGCACCATGGTCTGCAACAATGGTTCTTCAGCATTGGTTTGAAGGAGCAGCTCTCAGTGTGGTATATCTACACAATGTTCTGCAGTGAATAGTGATTCATAAAAGGTATATTAGGGGATTTTAACACAACTTTTGTATTATTCCACAACATCAGATAATGCAATTACTTCTCACTAATGCTTTGATGCAGAAATCTTTTTCTTTTGCAGATTTATTTTGACATAGTCTTATTTTCTACCTAGGCCATTTTCCTTGGATTTCTATTCTTTAGAAGATGTAGCTTTGATTGTGAAAGTCTTGTATACAGAAAAAAGATGTTTGTTCATGTATGTCCCTTTATAGTTGCTGATGTGTATTTGTTTTCTTTGCATAAAAATCATCCCACTGATGATCTGAAAGGCTCTAAGATTCCAAACTAAGTCTATTGTAATACATAGTGTAGCATTTGCTTTTCTAATAACACACAAGGAGTAAAATACTTCAAGAGATTCTCTGATCTGCTAAGATGAAGCCCTATGCTTGAAATATTTGATTTTCATTAGTACAATTTCCTTTACCAGAAATTTCACTTTTCTTGGTCAAATGCCTATATGTAAGTTTCGTAACTGGTCAGAACCTTCAAAAAGCACTATATAATACCATAAATTTGACTGACTCTTTCAGGACATATCATGGATGTCAAAAGTTTTGTCTGTAAAAGTGGCATAGAGCTGCTCCTTTTTGTAAATAATTTTTAGTGTACAAAAGGAGTACTTTCCAATAGTTATGTTTCAAGCATTTAATTGCTTTTAATGTGTAATACATCATAACTATTCAGACATGAACTTGTCATTCTCAGTCATTCTACAGTTTTTGGCATATGTTTTACTTTTCATAGAAGTTAAAGAGTGGAAAAGTTATTTTTAAGGCATAAAAACAGATTAGGTTGAGAAATTCATACTTTCAAACATGATAGCAAAAGAAGCCAACATCACCAAGCTTGTGTGAGCAGAAAGTTTTTTAATATTTATATAATTTAGGCAATATAGAAAATTAACATAGAAAATGAGCTCCTTGTTCAAGTGTTGAAGATAATTTTATAATGGCCAGTTAAGTTTTTCTATTGAATACTAAAATAAGTCAAGTTTTGTTTGGATCATAAAATCAAGCCATCTACGTTTAATACTTCCTGACTTTATCTATAAAGATTGGGAAGCTTTTAAAAAATCACTCCATCAAAACTATTCTCCTGAGAGACCTACTTGTTAGATGTATAAAGGGCAGCTTGCAAAATGAGGGAAACAGGACAAAAGTCTAAGGAAAATAATTACATGTCCTATTTCACAGGCAAAAGCTTCATAAAACTTAACATATTCCATAAAGACACTGATAAAATCTCAGTAAAGTTTTCAGACCAGTAGCTTGAACAAATGGATTGAGTAAGAATTCTAAGTGTGGCACCATTAGTGGAGATGCCCCAAATGCTGGAGAACAAAGTGGCTGTTTTGTGGTCAGATCATTAAAGAGCTCTTGAGCTTATTTAACTCAGTAGCAAGTAAAGATTCCTGTTGCAAAGTCACGCAAATCTTCATGTGCTATTAGTAAAATAATTAGCAGAATAATAGTGTGAATGTTTTTTTCACTCACAGTAGCTCAAAAGTCTTTATCCAAGATTCTGGGCTGGCATATGACTTAGACCACTCTGCATTTGGTCACACTTCTTTTCCACTGCAGTATCTCAGAGAATGAGTAAAATAATTTTAGTGAACATTTAATCTGTTAGGATGAAGGTCTGGGTCTTGATTAACTATTCAAGAGATTAATTCCTTCATATTAAATCAAATGTTTTTTTCCAAATAATTTCTTCAATCTCCAAATTCACCTTGGAAAGTTAGGCCATTCCTGCCTTGTTAATTTTCTACAGTTTTTCCTAGACTTTTCTTTGCTAATTTTCCAAAGACTGAAAGTACTGCTTTCACTCCCACAGCCAATCCAATTATGCACAATATTCCTCTCTATGTAAATAATATACAGAGATATTTTGTTAGCTCTATTTCTTATTGGTATTTTTAAATTATTACTAATTTTAATAGCAATTAGAACTACTGACAAATATTCACATGTAAACTTTCATTTTGTGTTTGACTCATGTTAGAAACTGAGATATCACTCATATTTTCCCTGATACTTAAACACTGAAAATTTGGGAAAATTCCATTTCAAAAGAATGCATAGTTGAACCTTCTTTAAAATTATCTTTTTAGCAAAACTATACAAAAATGTCTAAAAACCAGGAAAATTTTTATTCCAGGTTTACAAAGAACTGACCAAGCTGAAGTCACTACAATGGGCTGTAGTGCTGTGGGAGATCAAGGCTTACATTTATCCATTCTCCAGAGAGCTGATCACAGAGCCTTCTGTCATACATCCTACCATTTCCAGTTTTACTCTTTGAACACCATTTGTTACTGTATTTATTCACATTTCCTCCATGAAATGGAAAAGCATTATGCAGTTATTTGCTACTTCGGACAAGTGTTGCGCAAGACATTGTAAATCAGACACTGTACTCACTGTCACCTTCATTTGGATCACCTGGAGTATTTATTTACTTGCAGAAATCATTCTCCTGAACTGAAACACATTTTTTCGTATGACTTCAAGAAACAACATCAGGTACTGACTTTTTTACAAAAACTTGGGTTTTTCTTCTTTTTCTCAAGAATTATTTCAGTTAACATCTTTATTCATTTTATGAGTAGTATCTTGATGCAATCTAGAAATCAAATTATTTATTCTGCTAATACCACACCTTCACGTACCTTGCAGTTTTTATTCCTTCTGCTTAGAACAGGACTAGAAATCCTGGCTTTCTGTCCTGGCAGTTGAAAAAATGAACTCTTTATAAAAATATAATGACCAGATGGCTCTTGTAGTGTATGATCAGTAGCTGGTCCAGTGCCCAATTTTGAAGTACTGCTAGTTCTGAGGTTCCAGTCAAAATCATCATTTTCATCTTGCTTCCATCCACAAAGATCAAACTCAAAATTGCAATGTCCAGTAGATGTACCTGAAAGACATTTGAACACACATAAAAAGAGATGTTTTAATGTATATAATTAGCTATGTATACTACAACCCAGAACTCAAATCCATGGGAAAAAAAATCTTCATCATAAAAAATAATATCCATGTACTCTATTTAAAAGCGCATTTTTAATGACAGAATATAAGAATAGGATAGACCTATCTAAATATATATATGAGGTGGTTTTCTGTGCTTTAGTTATTATAGTCAAAGAGTTCTTGATAGAAAACTAACCAAATTTAGCAACCTATTTGAGGTCAAGCCAAATAGCTCTTTAGGGTTATATTGGCAGAGGTCAAATGGTGCCCTCCATAGGGCACTCAAGAGATCTGCAGAAAACTGGCCTATTTTTGGAGGAATGTGCTATGGTCAAGTGAGAACAATAAGAAATGCCTGTATCTAGGGAATGGAACAGAGACATATCCAAATGAATATATTGAGCGTCTTAAAGGCACAGCCTCTATACAGAGACATACAGCCAAAACACAGATGTAGGTGTGCTAACTTTGAGCTCAATCACACCCAAAATTAGTCTATTTTTGCCCATTTTTTAAAGAGTCCACATGTGCCTTCTTAGCCAATATGGAATCATAGATAATTATGCTGTTGGTGGAGCTTGTCCAGAGAAGGACAACAAAGCTGGTCAAGCATCTGGAGCAGAAGTCTGATAAGGACCTGTGGGAGCTGTGGTAGTTCAGCCTGGAGAAAAGGAATCTCAGAGGCAATCATGCTGCTTTTGGCAACTACCAGAAAGGGGACTATAGTGAGGCGGGGGTCTCCCAAGTAACAACTGAGAGGGGAAGAAGAAATGTCTTCAAATGGCACCAGGAGGTCCAGATGAATATTAGGAAAAATATCTTCACTCAAAGGGTTGTCAAGCATTGGAACAGGCTGCCCAGGGAAGGGGTTGATCACTATCCCTTGAGGTATTTAAAAGATGTGTAGATGTGGTGCTTAGGGACATGGTTTAGTGGTGAAATTAGAAATGCTAGGTTAACAACAGGATTTGATGATATAAAGGTCTTTTTCATTCCAAGTGATTCTATGATTATCTACATTTCTCCTTAAGTTGCATTTGATGCCTAGAAAAAGAGGAAGCTGTTATAATTTAAGTTATTTTCACACGAATCAAGATGCATGCCCTTTACCAATTTTCAAGTGTTGAATGTCAAAACCGCCACCATGGCAAATAAACTGTCCACATAAATTATGATCAGGTCAATTGCACCACTCCATTTATAACTCAGCAGTTCTGGCTTTGTCTTGACATTGCTAACTGGACTTGGTGAGTATTTTCCTGTGATGTAGTCCTATTAACATTCTGGAGTTTTAGGAATATAAGAAAGATTAGAGACTAAATTCCTTCAATATGGTGTAGAAAGACTTAATTAACTAAGGTGTGATGACTCTTCATTCACATAGCTAACCTTATTTACAGCTAGAGCTAGCAATCCAGGAATGACTGTTTCTAAAAGGTGCCCTGGAGATGTCTGGAAATTGTCAGTTTTCATGTTTTTAAACAAAATTGCCACGGCTGGACAAAACTGCCCATTTCTTTTTTGCTGTGCTTTGGTCTCTCCTGCTTTGCCCTACTAGAGCTTCCCTCATACTTCTAAGTTTGAGGTTTTCAAGCTACCATTCTATGGCTTAGCAGTGAGGAAATAAATCTTTGATGTCTGGAATGAAGGAAACTTCATAAAAATAGAAATTTGCCTTTTCCTATCATTATGTTGTTTTAGGAGGCAGCCTCCCTTATGAAAAAGCTGGGAAAAAAAGAACTAGCATTTTTCTGTTAGGTATATTTTCAGCAAGTGGTAAATGATGTATTTCTAATTTATTAAATATATAAGGCAGAGGCAGAACCAATAAAAGAATCCCCAGATTCTCCAGCATATTATTGAAATTTAAAGCAGCATAACTATTTCAAAAATGAAGGGAAAATAAAAGGAAAAAAAGGAAAGCAAAAATTAGTCTAACACCTGACCAAAGCTCTTCAATAAAGCACCACCAGATCTAAGAAAAAGTCACAATTGGTCAACAAGTATTTACAGCACAGTAAGATACTATGAAATTGGATTTTCTTTTTATTTTTTTTGTGACACAAAATACATGTTGATTTAGAATTTTCAGCCCAGTCATGACCCCTGTGCTTTTAAAACTCTATAATGCTTCACTGTAAAGATTATAGTCAATATGCAGATAGGGAAATGTTTCTTTCAGGATTTTTTTTAACTTTTCTTTCTTTTTTACTTAAAAATAATAATACAAAAAAAACTTTTGAGGAAAGCATTTTCTTTGTGAAACTGTTTCTATTCATCTCTTTCAATGGGAAATGAAAATAAAATCCTTACTTTAGTAGCTTGCAAAACTAAATCCCACAGCCTATTTGAACTGTTTTGCTGTTAATGCTTCAGTTTTCACTTTGTTGATGCTGTTTAATAGGAAATACAGGCAATCCAAAACCCTCAAAAAACATGAGTTAACAGTTTCTAAATATTTCCAAAAATAAAAGCCAAACTCTGAGAATCTTTTTCATCAATGTAATTCCAATTGAAATATTCCTCATTTTTAGCTGCAGAAGATCTGAACAGAAGATCCTTATATAGGTTAGTGATGAGCCATTCCTGGACTGGAAATCACGGAGGAGCTTCATAGCATGAAAACAATTTGGAAAACACAGACCCTTGGCCATGTACCTTAGCTAAATAGGATATCAGCATACTTTTGCTTCATAGAACTGTATTCACTGAGAATTTGATAAATTGTACTCATATTCTCCATTAAAATGATGTAACTGTTTCTATGGTACCAAATAATGCAGATTTGATTGTGTGAGCATTTCCCACAATTATAGGAGGAAAAAAAGTGTTAATACCATATATTGTGATTCAGGAGGAGCCATTTGACATGAAATCATCATTCTTTGAATCAAATACTACATATGATGTTTCTTGCTATCTCTTGTAAAAGCAAAATTGTAAAGTATTCAGATTAAAATGATTTGCTGAGAGACCTGACAATCCCTGAAATATCTAAGGCTGTAGGTCCCTCATCTCCCAGAGGTATTACGCTTGAAGTACTTTTTCAGCTTTAACACATTCTTTTCATATGGAAAGCAGGATAATTTTATTCTGCTTTTAAAGACATCTGCTTTCTGAGTTATTTTAAGAAATTCATTAACAGCTCTTTGTATTTTCTATAATGGGATTTAAAATTAAATAATAGTAATTTCAAATCCTTAAAAGCCAAGGAATAGAATTAAATTATTACTTTAAGCAAATTGTTTACTTTCTTAGCTGATGAGCTGTCAAAAGTATTCAAGTAATAAAAATTCACAGCAGGCACAGTTATTTATGATAATTACATTAAAAAAAATCCCATACTTACTGCAAATAGTAGGGCTTTCATCAGAGTTATCTGCACAGTCATTTACAAAATCACACAGATTATTCTTGGGGATGCAGTACTTGTTGGCACACATGAATTCCTCTGGCGTGCAAGGTTTGCCTGAGATGAGCAAAGGGGGGCAATCTTCAAAGGCAATATCATCCACTGTCACGTCTCCCATGTAACTGACACCCCGTTTTGCTCTGAAAATAACCTAATAAAAATTACAGAGCTATTACAGTAAGCCACTAGTAAGATATCAAAAAGTATATAGACACAACATGAGGACAGAGAGTGGTGGTTCTTGCAAATCTTGGAATATGGAGTGGTCAGTTCCTCAAAGCACTGTCCTACAAAAGCTTGTACAGATCTATCACTGTAGGTATTGAAGGACCATCTTCTAACATTACCAAGTACCAAAAAAAAAAAAAAAAACACGAAAAAAAATAAATTTTGCGCCACAGATACCAGTCTTCACTCCTCCTGAATTAACAGCAAAAAGTCTACCTACTTCTGTAAAGTCTGAAAAAGAGTAGTCTCTCATTCATCATTTATTCTCATAAATCTAAAAAGAATATTAAAGTTTCATTAAAAGTCCAAGACAGAAATATCAGGGAATGTAACCCTTTTAAAAATATGTTCCTGGCTGTCTCTGATTTTAGTTCATAACAGTACAACTAGGTGCAGCAAGTATTTCAAAGAGGCTTGGAAATCTACTCCTATTTCAAAGCGAACATCATGCTCAAGAGTCTTTTTTCAGACCTCAGAGAAAGAAGTAGAATAGTTTAACCTGAGTTGGGTTCAAGGATAGAAGGGATTCTCAGTCTTAAAAATGGATATCAATTTGGGATTAAAAAGGAGTGTGAAATCTCCAAAAACTTGAGTCCATGTCAGATAACCACTCAGAAAGACAAAATATGACTTTTGCTATTTGGGAGGAGAGGTGGATATACAGGGCAAAAAGGGAAATGAGAAGGTGAAGAAAGTATAATACAGAAGTACTAAAGTCAGCTTTCTAGGAAGCTCATAATGAGAATACACACCTGAAAATTTGAACGAATTCCCAAGAACACTTCTGCTCTGTTCCACTGGGGACCTTGACTGCCACTCTGAGTCCACAGTTTCGAAGTCCTGTTACTGGTTTTACAAAGTACCTAAAAAGGGAAATAATTATGAGCCACATTAAAAATCTTTCCATTTGCAACTCCCTTTAGGGTCCCTTAATGGTATGCAGGAGTACAAAAGTATCTTGTACATCTCATCTCTATACCATCATTAAATATCACAGAATCAGAATATCTGAAATTGGCAGGGACCATCAACACCAAACCCCTACTACTTGCAGGATACCTAAAACTAAACCGTATGACTAGGAGTATTGTCTAAATGCTCCCTGCAGTCTGACAGGCCTGGTGCGGTGCCCACTTGCTTGAGGAGCCTATTGCAGTATCTGACCACCCTCTCACTGAAGAACCTTTTCCTGATGTCCTGTTCAATGCAAATGGATGTGCCCACATAAATGACTATACTAAGAAAACAATGTTTTAAGATTTTCTCATCTCTTTATAAACATACTCAGTCCAGAGCCTTAACTGGTCTAACTTATCTCATTAATTTATCCAGAGTGGCTAGCAGTGAATAAAAATTGTTCATTACTGGGTTGATGATTTATTAGTGCTGGAAACACTAATGAGAGTTACTAAAAAATATCCTGCTCTTCTGAGGTAGATTTTCTTGTTCTGATTCTTATGAAGCATTTTTTTCTTCTACTAATTAAAACCTGGGATTTTTTTATAATGACCAAATTTCATTTGTTTGGGCAATGAAAGACTTGCAAACCTTCACGCCCCTGCAAATAGTCAGTGAACTCAGGAAAGGTGGCACTTTTCAACATGAGCAGAAAGTACTAAATTTGCTTTGCTCCAACCTCTTGGGCCTCCATATTCAACTGAGCTGACAATAATAAGATGGGCGGTTGATGAAGTGTGTCACGCTGTGTCTCCAGCCAGTACTAGCAGAGCTAAACATCCATTCACCAGTTGCCTGAACTACCTCTGCTTTCAAGGATTTACTGCTACTCTGTGTAATCTTCTTAGGGCAGCCTGGACATTTTTCATCATAATGAAAAAAAACCCCTTTTTTGTTTTAAATTTATTCAGTCTCATGAGTGTATATGATGTTGCATAACAGGTAAGTTCTGCCAAGCAAACAGCAGATCCTCATACTAAAGAATTTTCATTCAAGGGGAACAAAAGGAAGAGATAAAATATTAAATTGGATAGAAAAACAAAGTGACATCTGACTTTAGAGACAAGAAGAACTGTCCATAGAAGGCATGAATTTTAAGAGAAAATAAATAAATTCAAGAGAAAGGGGTTACAGACATTATTTGATAGAATAAAGGGTGCTGAATTAGAAAATGTCTTTTTTTACTCTCACATACAAACTATAATTTTATATGAAGATATGTGTGTGACTATAGACACATACACAAGTGCTTTTACATAGACTGTAAATTACCTATATTATCTTATACAGCCAATTCTTTCATCAGAAATTCATACTATTCATTTCTATCACATCATGATAAAGCTTAAAGTTTTAGAGTAAAACATGGTCATAAATTTATGTGCTGTTAAAATCCCAGACTTCCCTGTACCTTAATGCCTTTGAAGCTCTGTGCATTTCAACTACATGGCAAAAAAGCACATCTAATACTTTGGTAAAGTTACTCACGCAAACCCAAAGTACAGAAACTACATAAAGATGGTTGCAACAAATAATCAAACTGAAGTTGTACAATAACGTGACAACAAATCAATGTTTAAGAAAGTCATAGAAACATTGGAAGATAGCCACTCATTCAAACAGCAGGGAAGTCTTCAGTAATCCTACATGACATTTGATGGCATGTATGCAGAGTAACATGCAAAGTCAAAGAATTGAGGTAGACCTGGAGGAAGATACGGATAAAAGACCTTTTAAGCACAGAAAATGCAATAGAGCCTTTATGATATAAATGATGAGAAATCACCTAAAAAGTTTTGTCTTTTGAATTATTCCTACATCCATTATTAATTGCAGAATCAAGAAATTGAAACCAGGCAATTATTAACAATGTGCAAAGGCTTTGTGATTTTCCTTTGGTACACTTTAAAATCAATTAAATTGGACATGGGGGTAGAGAATCAGTTAAAGAATAGAGGGAAATTGTAGTCTCCTGCATTGAAACAGAAAAAAAATACCTATACATATCTACACTTTGTGGTACCAATACTGTGCATGGTGTTATGAAATTTGCTGTTAATTTCTACAAAAGGCTCTTTGAACCCAATTCCAACTAACATGGCCTAAAGAAGCCCTGGACTCAGGAATATGCAAAAAATTGTCAAAGCAAATTCATCTGTCCAAGATTTAAAACTGAGCATGAACCATCTTTATACTCTGATTTTCCAGTAATTCTGATAAATTAAAATTTGACTGCTTGCCAAGCAGCCTAGAAAGATCTTTACCTACATGGGAGAAATTCAACAGTATTTTAAAAAATTGTTTAGGAAAAAATCCAAGAAATCACAGAACACACCTCCTCTGAATATCTAGCATGTGGTAAAGGTCACCACATCTAAGATTTCATTTCTAATGTCAACACACATATTGATTTTTCTTTCAAAACAGTTGAATATTTTAGCTTTTTATTATAATTTTTTATTATGAGTAACTGAGTGAGTGAGATTTATTTGTACATTTAAATCCACATGCACTGCCCACACCCAATTCGATACTGAGTGCAGAGGTGACTGGGTAACTTATCCTGAGTACTTTTTTTCAGTCCTTTCCTGATGCTGTAGGCGTTTTGTAACAATCATGGGAAATCCCCTTTTAAGCACACAGTTGTGTGGCAAAAAAAATTGTTTAGAACAATGGTGATGTTTTATTAATTCTCTTTTCAGTGACTCTTTTGATCTACAAGCTGCTAAAGAGTTAAATTTCCTTTACAGAAGTGCTTTTATTTTAACTAGAGTTAAAAAAAAGGTATGAGTAAGCAAATTGGTTACTTATAAGTCATAGAAATAGTCCAATGCTGCTTATGTTAATATATTTCAGAAAGTTGTATGTTCCACTTTCACGGGAATAAGCTGTTTCCACAAAATTTTACTTCATATTTTGATACAATTACTTCTTTTTTCACGCTCCCACATTCAGCCAAAGACCTTGAAGTCCAAATATTTACTGCTGCTTTTGAGTGCCAAAGGATATTGTGTGATACAAGTTTTTTGCTTGCATGGATGTTCCAACCACGGTATGTCTACAAGGTCAGAATTTTTGGTTGTTGTAGATTATATTTTCACCAGCCTCCTCAAGCTAATGCTTCCTTCAGACCACAACATATTGAGGGCAGTAAAGTGTTAGTAATTGTTCATTGTCATTTATTAGCAGCCTAGGCTTTAATGAAATTAAAAAAGCAGCCATAAATTTCCTCACAGAAATTTCATGCAGAAAAAAAAAAAGAAAAAGAAAACCAGCCCCAAACAAAGAACATCTCCATACCTCCAGAGAACCTATTGTTGAACCATTCATGTGATTCCAGAATATGATTTTGCATCTGGGACCTGTAAGGGAGATGACTGGGGTAGTGATGTCAGCTGTGTGACCAAATTCTCCATTTGAGCTGTCTGCAAACAGATACCAGCCTTCCTCAGTACACCTGCTCAAAGAAGAAGGGTTATCTTCATTAAAACAAAAAATTAATCATAATTAAGTTCCCATTGCAATATTTCCTTAAAAAGTATCTGCTGTCTGGGCATCTGAATATATTTTGATGTGAAATCAGAAACTCAAAAAAAACCCTTGCAAAAGCAGCTAATATTTTCCTATCAGAGATTGGAAAAAATAATTAAAGAGCTGAAGGCAACCTACCCACAGAGTCATACAGAGGTGGGCCTCTGGCCTTCCCTACAACCCTCTTTCCTCAGGGAGATCAGGGGGTTCAGTCCTGGCTTAAAGTCAAGAAAATCCAAGAGACTGGGTGAAATTTTGTCCTCTGAGATGCTGGGAAAGACGAGGCTGGCTTTGAAGTAAGCATCAGACTCTGAGTGTACAGACAGACCAGAAGTTTAGTTTTAGTGTTTTGGATATCTGATTTGTCCCCTAAGACCTTTGTTTCCAAAATAAAAAGCAGCTTTTGAAAAAAGATAAGATTTTGCTCTCCCCAATGGAGGTGCTTTATTTTCAGTGTTTGTCAAAACAACCTTTCCAGCAAGTGCTCACAAACCCAGCCATGTAGCCTACATTTTTAATAGGTGCTGGTGGCAGGTTTTCCTTGCTTTTCAGTTTTCTGATTGGCCAAGTTCTGAGCAACCACTCTGTAAAGTCTCACCACTACAGCTGTAAGAAGGCAGTGATCACACTCAGCAAGCACTTCCAGGAGAAATACAGCAAGTCTCAAGATGTCACTGTCAGTCTCTTCACAGACTAAAAGTCCTGCCTAATGGGAGTAGTCAGAAATTTGATGGTATAGATTCAGAAACAGCCCTTCACAAATCCTCATAAATCAGAGATCTAGATCACTGTTACTGTTTCTACCTCCACTAATGTCACACCAGAAAAGAACAAGCAATCAAACCAAACAATTTGAAAGGCAACATTGTAGAACGTGGGGCAGACCTTCCTTTGGTGTAGGTCAGACGTTACAGATGAAATTACCGAAGACTACTAATAAACCCAACAGGGACCAAAGTCAGTCAGGGGGACTCCAGAGGGAAGAGTAATGATCTGTGCATTATCAAGACCTTCTTCACTGTCTTCCTTTTTTTTTTTCTTTTTTCATTCAGAGGTAGATGAGAGAATTGTTGGTGAAGCTTTTCTTTTATCACTGAATTCTGGCAATTCAGACGTCTTTATAATTACTCCATGCATTTATATCCTCCTTTAGACAGTAGTCTACATTTTAAAAGTTTCTCCTAATAAACTGCATGCTGTAAGTAATAGTTGAAAATTTCGAAAACTCATTGTTACAGGTCTTTCAAGCAAGTATGTATTTGGCATATTCATTTCTTTCCCTCCTTTCTGCTGAAGAAAGTTGTTATTTTAAGGTAGCAATTTTGGGTTTCTTTTTTCCCTTGGTGACACGTATTCCACCAGAGTCTGGCCTGGAGGTAAAAGTTCTCTTAAGGTCTGCAAACATATTTAAAAATTCAGAATTTACTCTGTTACTGGGAACTCATGCTTTTTGTGGTCCAAGAGTGTCAGTGCTGTATTTACAACAGCATTCAAGAGAACTCTAAGAAGTAGAATGACAAAAAACGCTGAAAAGCAATAGCACTTACAGCCCTCATACTTAGAGTATTCAGTATTAGATCCATGCCTCTCCGTGAGATTAGCTTGAAACAGTGGAAGCACTTGAATCAGTACTATGATGAAATTCAATCATCCATCTCTTATTGGTGTGTTGTGTCAGTCATGTCTTTGTCCTCAAGGCAGACCAAAAATCACTTCTCTGCCTAGATACTATTTGTCCCATAGCACATCCTAAGGAGGCAGATGTCATTGCAATTTTTTTTGACCTGGTTTCACTGTTTGCTATAATATCACATTTAAAACTAGTAAACCAGATGAAAGCACCCTGTATGAAACACTTCACACAGTGCTAGCCATTAAACATGGTGGCAGTATGTGATTACAAGGATATTAAGGTTATGTGGGAAAGTAATGGGAAATGGAAGGATCAGAAAGGGATGGATAAGTATGTGTGGAGCATCCTTGTAGAATAGCAATCCTATCATGGAAATTTTTACATTTAGGACTACAAGACTGATGTGCTTGTGACCTATTCATGCTGTTTAAAAGGAATGCACTCTTCTAGTGACGTTAACTTGCATCTGCATCATGTTTGCTCACAGAAGGCGGCAATTTATCTGTCTTGAATTTTTGAAGCTGTCTCCTATGCAGCCTGCATGGAATTTACAGAGAGATGTACCTTCTATAGGCAGAAGAGTTTGAAGAAAGTAATAAGAAATCATTCTGTTTCCATAGCGTTCATATGCTAGAGGAGCCTCAACTTCTCTGGAAACATCTTTGGCAACAAAGTCTGGTAACCTATATGCAACCATAGGTTCAGTTTTTCAAGCTCTGACTTTTAAAATAAAAGATTTCTTAGATGGCTTATCTGTATTTTAAACTACTAGGAAATATACAGTGTGCATGTACAGGTATTCCAAAATTTCCATAAACATAAATTACTCTTACTCTGCTCATAAGATGTTCCTGCCTTCACCCTCCATATTTGTTTACAAGTGATCTTTAGCAAAGGTAACAGTTTCTTCACTGTGTGATTTAATCATCTGACCCTTCCTTAAATACTTTTTTTTCCTAACTCATAGAAGTATTCCTGACTTACTTTTTTTTTTTAATGAGATCCCAAGGAGTCAATGGTAACAAGTATAAACCAGGAGATTGTTCAACATGTGTAAGAGTGAATAAATCTGGTTTTCAATGTAAATCTCATGTAAGTGCTGAAATTCAGAAGAATATAGGCAGGCTTCCCTGCCAGTAGCAGCAAGAGCTCAGGCTAATTTGGAAAATTATCCCATGGAAAACCTCTTAGTTGGCAGCTGCAGCGAATGTCATTAAAATCTTGATACATACCCTTTGAAAATAATTAATTTTCCCTCTGTACTGGAAGCATTCCCTATATAGAGACATTTCTGCACCAGTGCAGGAATCCAAATTAATTTCAGAGGGAAATTCACAACATTTTAATGGATATAAAATTTTCAACATAAGAAACTGACCTATATTTGCACACCTGTCTTTGGTAATAGCTTAATATTTCAAATATCTTTTAAACTGTAGTTGACAAAGAACGGGCTATCATAAAAGGATCTTCACTGTATTTCCATCTTCAAAGCATTTAAAAGAGCACAGTGAACTGAATGTACTAAATGGGAATTGGTAGCAAGAAAAAGATTAGATGTGTTAACAAAAGTTGAAGAACTACCAAACAATTAGACCTATCTTATATCTGGTAGTGTTATCAAGTAATGTCTCACTTTGGAATATTTGAAAGTGGATCCAAACTTAATCAGCTGAACTGTCTTGTACAGAAAGTTTAAGCTCTTAATTGTCGGCCATCTCTTAGTTTTTAAAGTGTTAATTCACTTATGTATCTACCACAAAATGTTTGAGAATGCCTAATTAAGCATATAAATGGATTTATAAAATACTCTTTTCTCGTTATTTTTATTTAGGAGTGAAAACTAAACCTGATTAGAAACCAAACAACTCAATTTCATTAGAGTTCTGATTTTCTTCCAAATCTCAACGATGAGAGAAGCAAACAAACAAAAACATAAACCAGAGGTGGAAGTCTCTGTTTCCTTAGAGTTATAAGTATCCCAATGACCAGCACACCACAATAAATTTTGAAATCCAGAAAGCAGCAACTTCCACATGCACTTTCGTTTTTCAATATATATGTCCATAAACACTGTGCAGTATCTATACAAGAAATCAGAGCCCCACAGACCTACTGCACATTGAAAGTATTGTTCTTCAGCTCTCCAACACCATCTGCCCAGGATCTGACAGGTTAGAGACCCACTATTACACCACATGGGTTTCTGTACAGAGCAAAAACCCAAAACAATGGTCAAGAAAACCCAGTAGAGTACTAGATGACATTCAAAAGGTGTTTTGTCTCGACCAAAGGATAAGGGCTGTGGAATACTAGACATATCAGGGAAACATATGCCATCAAGGATCAAGCTGATGGTTTGAATCAGATAAGGCATTGGTGTCAACTTGCATTTACCACATCCTCTGCATTCTTTTTCAGGGTAGTGGGGCCAGGGGAGATGACTCTTTCTTCTAACTTCTTTCCACCAAAAGCACAGATAACCAGCTGACAGAAATTTTGCCAGTTAAGGTATTTTCAGGAGAATTTCCATTTTAGATTAGATAGGATTTTCTATTTCAAACACATTTCATTAAAAGATTTCTGAGAAAATTTTTAGCTAAGAGGGAGTTAAATTCTACCCTTTTAATTCCTAAAAACCATATTTATGAGAAAATTATTCTGGTTTTGACATTATTTTTGCTGTACTATGTCATCAGAATATAGTATTGGTATTTTAGTGCCTTACATATTTGACACAACATATTGTAAACTGTGTTACTTTGACCTTTCCATCACGCGTTAACGTCATCTTATGTTGGTTCCTATTAATTCTTGTTTATAGTGTCAGAAACCAAATTATATGAAAGTTCTAGTAAAAATTTAAGTAGGTATAAAAGAAAACTTTTGATATGTTCCATCATTGGCAACAAAGGTTGCAATACAAATATATAGCATTCAAAATTCATTATTACAGTATTCCAAAGGAAACAGGCAAAGATACGAGGACAGCTTTGACACCTTGTTGCACACAATAAATACAAATTGCAGCAAGAAAATGAGCTGGTAGAGTTTTACTAACCCATAATGATTAAAGTTTTCACAGTTTAATCTATTTTCATTGTGAGACTAATCCTAACATATGAGGTAAAAAATACTTCATGTACATTCTCTTTCTTCATTCAAAATTAGGTTTGATTAAATTATGATTACTTGAAATGAACAAATTTGACATCATCCTGCAAATAATTTCTGGCCATGAGCTTATTCTTAAAAGTAATTAGTATTACTTAAGCTGGAGAAACAAGAAAAAAAAAAACCAAAATAAAACAACCAAGCCACCAACTAACCAAAACAAAAAGCAACCAAACAAAAAACAACCAGCCAAATACCCTAAAAACAAAGCCAGGAAACACACACACACACAATACTCTAGATCTCCAAGTGGATGGTGTAAAATGTAAATTTACATTTTTAGCACTTTTCAAAGTTCTTTTTACCTTAAAAAGAACTATTATATTTTCTTCAGTTTCATTAAGCACACACTACAGAGATTTCTCCTATAAAAAATATTGAATGTGGTCTTTAGTGTCTAGTTTTTAAGCAATATATTGCTTCAGGTGGTACTAATGTGTATTATCTTTATTACTATGACAGCTGTATGCAATTCCAGATGATTTTTACGCACACATTCATCTGAACTTTACCACTAACAACATAAGCAAACCAATAAATGTATGATGACAAAGTCAAAAGATAACATTAAGATGAAGTCTAATATAACTTCAGACTGATGGTGGAGTCATCTGACATCCAAAGCCAAATCCATCTGTAGATTCATCTGGTAGTATTATTCAGCTGTGGGGAGAAAACTGCAAATGAGTGTGCAGATTTAGCTAGAGAGCAGAGATGGGGCACATCACATAAATCCAGTGCTTTCCAGGCATAGCATAATCACAGCAGAAAAGAGATGAGTAAGGTTTAACCACTCAAATCTTTCCTTAGCACTCCAGAACAAGTTTTTGTACAATGCTCAGTGCCACACTCCTGTACTGGGCCAATGGGATGCAGTGGTAGCTAACGGTGCGCTAAAGCAGATATAGTCACATCATTTTAATCACAAGTGAACTGCAGCACCTACACAAAGTTTATAATCAGAGGAAAGTGCACAATGCTAATGAAACACAAGCCTGATGAAGCACTTCAAATCACACTTCTTAGTAACTGAGATGATCAACATTTTGGAAGTAGTAACAACTGGTTAAAAGAACTTATTTGTTGCTCAGACAAAGCATGATCGTTGCACACTCTAAATATACTTGTACCTTTTTGTTTGGATCTTGCATTTGCAAATTTTGGAAATCTCTAAATCTTCAAGCAGTATGTATGTCTTTTAAAAGTGCACAGATGTATCTTCAGAAGTGCAGAAAATGCTGGGTCCTTTAAGAGCAGAAAGTGTATCATCGTTTTGAGGCTGCCTTAAGAAAGCAGAACACTAAAATAACAGAACAGCTGATACTGAAAAGGAAAGCCTAAAAGCCTTCAACTGCAAACAAATAAACCGCTGTAGCTGAAGAGGAGAGCACAGATTAGTACATTATTACTCAATCAAATTACCCTTTTTTTTTCCTTTGTTCTGTCAGCACCATTATTCTCAGAATACTTCTGTTCAAACTCTCTCAAAATTTACCAATGCACTTAAAAGCATCGCAGCACACCAACCAGCACACAAAGCAAATAGCATCAGAGATAAAAGGATCCCTGTTTTGATCATAACAAAACAGTCAGTGCTTATTAGTTGGATTTTCTCCATTGGAAATTTTATTCTGATTGTTTCTGACTGACACGGTGCTGAGATTAATTCATGGTCTTTCTGTGGTTCATCTGAACCTGCCACACCTCATTAGCATTCTGCCAGATCTGCATGAATTCTGTGCCATTGAAGGCAAAAGGAAACAAGAGGAATGAGTTTCCTTCTCAAATAACCAAGGTTGAGGTGAAAAAGCCACCAAAATTTCTAATCACAATGGCTAATTTTTAATTAGAAATTTTCTGCCTTGCACTTTAGTCCTAATTGGTATGTTACTACTCATTATGGTATGTTAGCTGCTCAGTAACTACATTTGTACTTAGTGTAAAATGCTCCAAATAGAGCTCTGGGCATATAAGACTGTCTCAACATTCCTTGCACACTTTTCAGGTCCTAGTTGATCAGGTCTAATTTTGGGGGTTTGGTTATATTTATAACAGCTAGGTGAAATGCAGTATGATAAAAGAAGCACCTTCATGTACTTAAATCAAGATTTCTCCCTTGCAGTTTCACAGAGTTTTGTGGGGTTATAATTTTTTCCACCTGTTTCGAAGTTCTTAGACTCTCAAATTTAAAACATTTCTTGACTGCTGAAAAAACTGCTGGACTTAAGTATATTGCTTAAAACCTTTAATTATGCCTAAATTTTCTCTGGTAATGATTGTCTGAAAAGCAGACACAAAAGCAAGGCAGATCTTAGAAATATAGTTTTCAGGGGAACTATTTACACAGCAATAATTATCATGGGAGCTTAGAATTTTATTTCTGCATCTTTTTTTGTTTTGATTCATTAGATCTGATGATGGATTTGGGTATGAATTACATCAATTAAGTGACTATAAAATTTACAAATAACAGTTGTACCCAAATGTCATTAATAATGTTAAAGAATTTTCTAGATCACTAACCATTTTCTCTAAAAAGGAAACTAATGGAGGTATCCATTTGCTGATGTCTATTCTATACACTTGTTTAAGGCTAGATAAATGGATACTTTTATTGTTACAGCTTTCAGAAACCTAACTGCTATAGAGAATTCCATCTGCTAAGTGTAGATACATGCCACAAGAGCTCTGCATTCATAGAGGTATAATGGTCTTTTCAGTGTGCAATGCCAATGCCAATGTTCTCTGCAAAACACACAACAACCTTTTTCTAGCCTGAGCCAAGGACTGTCAGGCTGCCATTGCAGACTTCCATAATGGCTTCCATTCCTGCAGCCTGGCTGTCTATATGAACATCTAAGTTGTTCTCTTCTCTATTTCTTAATTCCTTTCACTTTATGTAATTACAGCTTCAAAGACTCACACCACCACCTCACCATTCATCAGCCTACAAATACTTATTCTAGGGAAGTAGATGGTTTCACTCTGCAACTATTCATGGGTACTTCCACTGAAAGAGCTCATTGTAAGCTGCACTGTCACCTACTCTTGCATCAGGATGATTCCAAACATTTCTATACATAATCCTGCATGCTTTATTTCAATTTGCAAACAGAAAGATTACAGTATTACAGCTTCTCTCATCTAACTCCATGGAAATCTGTGGAAGATGGATGAGAAAATAAAACCAAATATTGCAGGATTTTATTTCAATAAAACTGCTGCTCTGCATCTCTTGCAGTAATTTGGAAGCATTATGCTTCTGTACTCTTCTGTAGGACAATAAACAGAGAGAAGGGGGAAACACTACAACCAAATTGTATCTCCTGTGAAAAATCACAACAGCAATACATTTCAGACTTGTCTGAAAACTGCAATATCTATGGATCATTTACTCTCTCTTTTTGTGAGTCCTTTTCAATAAACTGTTTGTTTCATTAAACCCTGAAAATATGTTGAAGAACAGTAATACAATATCATGTATCATTGTGCCAATGCAAATCTGCAGTGGAAACGTTGAGAGAGGATTTACTAAGTACACACACAGTGCTAATATCAGCTAATATATAAAAGTTAAATAGCAGTCAATGAAAGGCTTGACAGCTAATTTATTGTAAATAATTGCTGTTTTCAATGGAACACACTTCCATTCCATATATAATGTAGAGACCTTCTTTGCTGTTGTTAAATGATATTTAGGGGTTTTCATATTGTTTGAGGGTTTCTGTCTTCAAAAAAACCCCAAAAACAAACAACCAAACACAAATCCTAAACAATATGTTGATTTTTTAAAAAACCAAACCAGTAATTTTAATGTAGTACAGAGTAAAATTAACATATTGACCTGATTCTTTAATAGTGATAGAAATTCTCTAAGGCTGAGCAAATGCAATATAATGTCATTTTACACTAGCAGCAATATAGCAAAGACTTTGTTGGAGTGGTCTTAATTTAAAGATAATTTTTGCACTCTATGGGCTGTTGTTGCCGAGGGTAAACACAAGTTTCACTAGAACCAACCAAGTGTTTTTCTGTTCAGAAGAGTTAATCTGTACAGAAATTTTCTTAATGAAGTTGTATAGCAAACATACTTAATATGTTTGATAGTTAAATCTGTAGGGATTTTGTTTCAATAAATCTTAATTGTTGCTTTAACCTGGAGTATATTGTATAAATGATTTCTTTTTAAAAAATCACATCTCTTACTTGCAAAAAAAAGAAATGTTAATTCAGAAATTTTCACTGAGAGAACAGAAATATTTTACATTTTAATATAAAGTTATAACATTGATAAGAAAAATGGTAATATAAAAATAAATGGAAAATAAAATATCAGCTAAACTGAAATTAGCTGTCACTACAGTAGTTGTAAACTGCATTAGTTAAATATTAAATGACTGCAGAATTCACAAGACCTGTCGTGGTAACTTTTACTGGCCACCCTTGGGTAAAACTGGTGAGTTGATAGCAATAGGTAAAAATAACAATAGCTAACACTAACTAACTATAGCTAGTAAGGTAGAAAAGTGAGCATAAATTGCCTGTGTGAAGAAAGACTATCTGGAAGGTATTGTCCCAAAACTGGTTCAGATGATTACAACCATTGACTACATTAAACAGTACCAAATTAATTACAAACAGCTTTCACAGGAGAAGTCAGCTTGAAAAGAAATACAATAGTAGAATGAAAAATTGTAATAGCAGGGATTTACAATGGAGTGGAAAGAGCAGCAGCCAAAACTTGGTTATGACATGCCAGAAATCATCTTGCTGGTGCCAGAACCACTGTACAGACCAGAGAGCAGTACCGCCACTGGATGCTGCCAAAAGCCTGCAGCCAGCTGGTGGGCTGACAGTTTGGGGTGCCCCAAGGAGGGCTGATTTCTCATAGCATGCCTAACAGATTTTGGGCAATGGTATGTGTATACATAAAGCTGGAGCAGACATTTCTTGCAAACTTGCTTTCCCGTAAGGGGAAACGTGCCCTGTGTGTTTCTCTAGATAGGCAGGTACCAAAACTTTTGGGAGTGACTTACAGAAGGTTGTTTAGAAATTTATTGGTTTTTATTAATGGTTTGTATTTTGTTTCATCTGTTGAATTGATCCTGTTGATCTTATATATCTACTTCACCGATTGTCAGTTAATTACATGTCATTAAAAAATGAGTAAACTGCTTCAATATTGTGAACTGAGAGTTTCCCCCTCTGACAATTTGTGGTGCCTAAGCTCATATATTCTAGGAAAGATTAAAGTACCTGAAAAATTGTACTCACGTAGTATGATCAGTTAGCGGGCTGTGTTGCTCTTGCTCAGGGTACAGATTTGCCCCTCTTCCAAGTTTCCACTTGAATATATTTGTGGCATGTATGGAATAACTTTCTGACATCTGTTCCAAGGTTGGTTGATGCCATCCACATTGGGTTTTGTCTTCAAAGTCACAGACTTCCATAACTTTAGAGATGGACAGTTAATACTTCATGTTTATATAAAAACTGAAAATCATTAACTAATGTTATGATAAAGTAAGCAATATAGAAATAAAAAGGATTCAAAGTATAATATTCAAGAATACTTGCACAGTAATAACGTGCATAGTTTTTTCTCAATAGATAAAAAGACAATTTCCTGTGTTCTCCATTAGTCAGATTCTAATTTTGGGAATATGCCAATTCATTTGCACCTCAGTATCTACCTTCACATGTGTTCTGACCAGATTTCAGGTCATTCTAAAATCCTGTCATGTGCTATACATGGAAACATGTGTTAAATTAATCAGCTGCAAACCTGTGAGCTGCTGTGGGGTTCTTTCTTCAGTCCTGTAGACTGATGACATTAGCAAATCACTGTGCACTGTGTACATGATCCATGTTGAGTCTAGTCACTCTCCACAACTTTGGAAAAGATTATTATACTGATGTCTAAGTGACTGCTCTGAGAATTATGCAAGGGAAATGAGAATGTATTATAACCAATGAAGGTTAAATGTTCCATCAAGAAATCATAGTTTGTTCAGAGAATGCACCTGATGCTTCCTTCATTGGAGGCTGAAAATGGTAGACAAAAGAGAGAGGGAGTTTTGATTTAAAGCTTATAAACCCCCGTAAGGAAGCAAACTTAAACCAGCGTAATGCTGTGAGTTGCCTATGTAAAGATTGTGATGTTTTCTGAGAATTATGAGTGGTATAGCACTAAGCGTTTATTCCCTTTTTAACATGGTTTGTAAACACTGTGTTTGAAGTGCCTCTGAGAAAGATAACACCTTTCTGAGAATATTTTTCTGTTTCAGTCAGGACATACTTGTATTCCAACACTGTCATTTGAATGACAAATTGCCATCTCAGTGATGGGAGACCTTATGTTAATGTGTATTCTCCAGAGTATTTATCTTGCTCAGAAGGAAAGGATGTTTTGTAACATAATATAAAATTCTGAGGGGGAAAAAAAGTTCTTTTCAGAGGTCTCTGCATTTATTTTTCAGCTCAATATTTCAATGGTTCATGGTTTCTTTACACTGTAGGAAATTACCCAGTGATATTTATATATCAGATTCATTTATTTCAGAGTAATTCCCAAAAAAGAAATAGACATAAGGAGTCTAGTGTTACTTTTCCTCACTGAGTCCTCAGCCTTAGGAGAGGTAATTGAGTTCCCTACATAATGTGTAATGAATTCAGTTTTGATCTTCAGTGACCATAGTTTTGCTTGCAAAGGCTGATGAAGTCCCTCTCTAGATGTTTGTCACCCTCATTAATCAACTTTGGTAAAGTAGTACTTTCAAGTGTTGTGCTTTGAGGCAAAAGAAAGTAGAGTGAACTGCTGCAACTCAGAAGCAATCAACAATTGTCTTAGACCTTTATGGATGACATATGGGGACCCTGTCCATTGTCCCACTTCCAGTGTTCCCATCTGACTATCAGAGTTTTACAGACTGAAACTCACTTCTGTGTGGAATAGGCTGAATTTCACAATCATTGCTGCTGAAACTTTGTATGAAAAAAAACAAACCACAAACTCCAAACAAGCAAATAAACCCCATATTTATTAAAGTAGATAAGAAGTGGATGGGATGCAATTCTCCCAGATGCCCACCCCAAAAACGAGACTGTAAAGTTATTCTTTATTCCAGTCTGGACTGGTGAGCATTTCAAGAAACCATACTCACATAAAATTTTCAGGTATAGCTACCAATCATTAGGGAATAGAGGATTCCTTACCCTGACACACTTCAGTAGTAACTTGAATTTAAATGTCAAGTCTGAATATAAGGCAGAAAGTGCATAACATCTCAGATTTCCACGTAAAGAGCAAAATGTTATTATTTGTCTGGGGAAAATCATATTAAAAATAGCATCTTGGTACTAATACCAAATTCCAAAGGTAAAGGCAAAACAACTGAAGCAATGTATTTATCATCCAGAAACAAGTAAGTACAAGATTTTGTACACTCACCACAAGCTGATTCATCAGATTTATCGGAGCAGTCAGGTCTAAAATCACACTTCTGGGTCATCCGGATGCAGCGGCCAGAGGCTCTACAGACAAACTCCTCCTCTGTGCAGTTGTGACTGGGGACTGTGGCAGGGACTGAAGTTCCTGAAGTAGTTGTAGAGAGAGTGGGCAAGTTGCCTTTGAAAAACAAATCAACAGAATGTTGAGTGCCTGAATCAAGGTGTTCTAGCTTCATAATGATTTCTCCCCTTGCCACTCCCACCCTTTGTCAAGGGTATAGATTTACCGGAAACATGCCTGGACAGTCGAGTTGAATGATTTAAATACTGCTCAGCAGGAGCTAAATTGAACATTTCCTCAGTGGAAAGCACTAGTTTTGTCATGCCAGCCAAACACAATCCATACAGTCTTCAATACTTGCAGGAATTTATTTGCAGCTCTTGCCTGTCTTTCAAATTTGGATTAACAGAGTGAGTAATTTCAAAAACTTAATGCCACTGACACTGAAAAACAATCATAGAAACTTATTTTCCCTGTGAACCAAGGCTAACAGATTTTTCTGATGATAATGGATTATTTTAACATGTCGATTACTACAAGTGACTGTGGAAATTACTAAGTAACCTTCTTACCCTGTAAATTCATCACTGAAAAAAATTCTTTTCTTATTAGGGAAATTATGTTAAGGTCGTCACCTTGTTCCACCATCTCTTTTGTGTTTCATTCAAACTCATTACCCCTTCTTTCAAATCATTTGTCTTTTCCTCCTATACTTTACTCTGCACCTTTCTTCAGGCTTACTCTCATTTATGGAAAACCTTTACTATTATTGTCCATAAAAGGAATTTTCATTATAAAATTCCTTTTTAAAATTTAATCATTAATGAAATTATTAGCTATATTTCACAATGCATCTGAGCAATACACCTGAGTTAATTAAAAAGTACATGTGAAAACTTTTCATATTAAATGTGTCTGGGACAGCAAGGAGTTGAGGGTTTTTATTCCCCTGAAACCTGGAACACTAAGATTGATAAAAAATTGCCACAAGCAGGAACCACTTCTATTTTGGAAGGTAGAAAGCAAATCTGTGACATCAAGTGAATTACACTCCAATCAACTGAATGATACTCCCATAACAACCTAAGACTCAAACAAAAGATTTAGAAGAAGGATCCTTTTGAAGGAAGAATTTTATGAATTAAATTAATCTACAGCTCATAATAATAACAAAGACCTTATTAGTCAGAAATTTTGAAATATAAATGCCACATTCAGGTATCCAATCCTAATGCACTGGAACAGGAGAAATCTTTATGTATCGTAGCCTTCACTACACCTGAGAAGAAAGGAGGATTTGATATTTTCTCTATTTTTAAACAATTCATTTTCTATAGTTTATGAATATCATTTTGTCCAGAGCAAGCATCATTGAATAGCCTTTGGTTAGGGCATTCAATTAATGTATTAAAGTGGTACATCTTTAATATTATCTATGAGAGACTTTACCACCAAACTATCAAACCCATCTCTCCCTGGTCAGTACTTGATTACTTAAAGTGAAACAACAGCAGTTGTGCAGATAGTGATTAATTCTAGGGTGCAAGGACATAGAAATCCTGCTTTTTCAACCTGATCCAACTTGCCTTAAATATGATGGAAAATGCCATAGCTATTATCTATTTTTCAGGCTATTCCCTCAGTCACTTTGACTGTTTTTTGTTTGCTGAGATATTTTTATGGCACAGAGGAAGGAAAATAAAGTCAGGACCCTGGAGTGTCTCGAAAGCTGCTCTCAACACTAAAAACTTTTTAAAAACATACAGAAGAAAAAATCTGATTCTGTCCACCATTATACTCGAGTACTTTTGTTTTATTTTTTCACAAAAAAAAAAAAAGATTTTTTTTTCTTATTTGTGAACTTTGAAACTCTGACCCTCTATACTTTTCAAATTTTGTGTTTAACTTAGTGCTTCTCACAGTATCTTTCTCAACAAAATGTGCAGCACACAGCTGGATAAACACATCATGGACTAGGTGAGCAGTTGGCTCCCAGGTCAAGCACAGAGAGCAACAGTGAATGGGGTAACATCAGACTGGTGACCTGTCACTAGTGAGGTTCCACAGGGCTCCATCCTGGGCAACAGGATGCTCTCCAACATCTTCATAAATGAATTGGATGCAGGACTGGAAGGGATACTAAGCAAGTCTGCAGATGACACAAAACTGGGAGGAGCTGTTAACTTGCTCAAAGGCAGGGAGGCCCTGCAGAAAGGAAGCGCTGAGCAACCACCAACCATATGAAGTTCAACAAGGGAAAGTGCTGGATTCTGTACCTGGGATGAGGCAACCCTGGATGTGTGGACAGACTGGGGAATGAGATGCTGGAAAGCAGTGCCACAGAAAGGGATCTGTGAGTCCTGGTTGATGGCAAATTGACTATGTGTCAGCAGTGCCCTTGAAGCCAGGAGGGCCAACCATGTCCTGAGGGGCATCAGGCACAGCATTGCCAGCCGGGAGACGGAGGGGATTGTCCCTCTCTGCTCTGCACTGGGGACGCCTCACCTTGAATATTGTGTGCAGCTTTGGGCACCAAAATATAAGAAAGATATTAAGGTATTGGCGAGTGTCCAAAGGAGGGCAATGAAAGATGGTGAAGGGCCTTGAGGGGAAGCTGGATGAGAAGTGGCTGAGGGCACTTGGTCTGTTCAGCCTGGTGAGAGGAGATTGATGGGAGACCTCATTGCAGTTACAGCTTGCTGGTGAGAGGAAGAGCAGCGGAAGGCACTGATCTCTTCTCTGAGGTGACCAATGACAGGACCTGAGGCAATGGCCTGAAGTTGCATCAGGGGAGGTTTAGGTAGGCTAGTAGGAAAAGGTTCTTCACCCCGAGGGTTGGCTGGGCACTGGAACAAGCTGCCCAGGGAAGTGATCACAGCACCAAGCCTGACAGAGTTCAAGTGGCATGTGGATCACACTCTCGGGCACATGGTGTCATCCTTGGGACTGTCCTGTTCAGGGCTAATGGTTGGAATTCATGGTGCTTTTGGGTCTCTTCCAACTTGGCTTATTCTGTGAAAATTTTTTTTCATAACTAATTTGAAAATATTTAGGGATTTTCTGAATAGATCTTTTAAGATCTTCTTCCTCAAATATAAGGTGATCTACATTAACTGAGTATTTACAAAACACCACTCTATATGCAAAGTGCTCTAATTATTGCTGTGCATGGTATAAATGTGCTAAAAAGCAAGATAATTATCTGCAAACCAAATGTCATACACAATTTATATTCCTAGTAGACATAATTATATCAACAAGAAATTTTTGGAGTAGCAAAAATGCATCTGCACTGGGCTTTTAGAGTTAATGCTAGGATACAAATATTTAGACACTGTTCCACATTGTTTGCTGTCCTACAGCCCTATCATGACTTTGCATCACTTGTCACACCATGTATAACTCTGTAATGCCTGTTGCAGCTAACAGCAGTCCTCCTAAAATCCCTTCTTTGATGAAGGGTCTTGAGTCATAATATTTTACAATTCTGTAGACATCGTAGTACCCTTGGTAACAATGATTCCTCAGCACAGGTTGCTCTATCATCTGAGCTATTTTTGTGCTGTCATGTGAGAGCAAATGGCACAGTAAATACATTAAGAATTATTGAGTGGATGTGGAAGGCTGTATCAAATTGAATTGGCTGAATGAAAGCTTAGTTTGTTTACACACAGTTAAGTTTCCCTTTCCTTCTAGGAATCAAGAGCTCAACAAGTTTGAAAGATGTACTCTTCTCACTGGGGATATCTTTTGGACCTTACATGCACAGCAGAAACCATTTTGTGCTGACGTTTGGATCTGAGGGTCTGAGAAGCAGGGAAACAAGTCTGAATTTTTCTTGTCAGACATGAGTCACTGTGATCTGAGTTCTGCTTTTCTACTAGCAATATTAACAAATAATAGCAATGAATCAGGTCACAACTAGGCGATGTACACTTCAGCTCTTACCATTGTAAAGAGTGCAGCCTAGAAAAGACATATCATCAAGTCCAATGTCTCCAGTGAAACCATCTCCTACAGTACCTTTCACCAAGATCTAGGGAAACAAGAATTACAAAAGTATTTTTCAATGTATAGTAGACTTCCACTATTCATTAAATACTTCATATGAATTGATAGAGGAGTCATTTTCCATGTTCCACACTTAAAATGAAAGTAAATTTATTCTAGGGATACATTCTATTTAGAGACATTTTACAAAAGAGACTAATAATTATCAGCTTTCACCAGTGGTTACATTAATCACAGCGAACCATAACCAAATGGTTCGTTCACAATGGTGTAAATTCATTGAAACTTTATTGTGATATAAAATGATGACAAGACATTATCCTAAGTGTCATATTATGATTAGCTTCTCTGGTACTTATTGCAACAACATTAATCATACATAAATATAGTAACATTTGCTTGAATAAATTATAGACATATACAAACGCCAGTGTAATGAAAGCAATTAAGGAGGTTAAAGAAGAGCTATGTAACCTTTTAAAGAAAAATATTCTGCTATTTCATTGGAGTTGTCAATGCTGTATTTGTTCATTTTCTTGTTATTGTCTGCTGCCAAGGGATGGGAGAGGTTAGTGCTGTGAAATACTCCCTGTAACACTAAATAAACCTCTTTTTTCTGACTGTTGCTGCATGGTAAATATCTAAGCAGGTGACTAGGGAAACATCTAGTAACAATTTTCTTAGTTTAACTAATTAATATATCCCTATTCATAAAAATAGCAAAACCTTCTCAAACCATCCAATTTGAAAAAAGGTAAATGTATGTTTTTCTGATCCAATAGAGTTCAAATGTTAATGTTATTTCTTTGCCATTTTTTAAAATACTTGTCACATACTGCACACACACATTCAAGCTTCCAGATTATTCTGAAATGCTGCACAAAATTTCAAATATTTTTTTCAGTTTGTTCCTCAGTTCAAAAGAACATTCTGAAAAAGGAATAAAGACATAGAGAGGCAAAAATAAGGCAGTAGTGCTTCACAGTACTGTCAGTTCTAATATTTCTGTTGTGATTTACTTATTTGCAATTTTTCTGCTATTCTGAAATTGCATGTAAGTAGTAGATTTATTACTGATGCTGACATCCCCAGAGTAAATAAAAACTATTACACTTCATTTATACATTAAGTCTATTAGACAAAATAAGTAGGTATACTAAAAGAGTATGTCCCCTAGTATGGGTATGTTCAAGATAGGTTATTTTAGCATAAAATATATCTAATGTGAATGACAATAATAAATGACATAATTGCTTTTTACAGATCTCATTCTTTTTTTTTCCCTCAGAATGCCCACAAATATTCTTTACAATATTACCCCAGTCTTTTGTTTCCTGTTTAGATCAAAATGGGGGTAATGTTACCGTATTGGTACCAAAACAAAAAAATGGCTAGAAATAGGACAAAGCAAGGTATCTATTATTTGGAAATGCCAGGCAAGAAACTTTATCATTCCAAAATGACAAAACTCCTCCTGGTGTAACTTTGACTGGCAAACACATAGGAGATTATATGTAATTTTGAATTTGTTTTCAAAGCATGAAAGTTTAACTTCTAATACTCAATTACTCACTAATTAGCTAAAATTCAGACAAAGAGGCAGTTTGTTTACTAACACAATTATCACTAAGATAAACCCAAGTGCCCTCAAAACTATACTAATTTCCTTCCCTTGAGAAAGTTGCACCCATGCAACAGGCAGGAATAAGTTTATAGAGAGATTAAAAACATCCAAAGCACATGGTGGCAGGACGCAGTTCTGTAGGGACATTTGAAGTTAGAAAACCTCTGAATTGTTAGAACGTTGATTAAGACTGTATTGTATAAAAACTCCACACCCAAATTAATTCTTTCATTTATTTATAAGCTTGAGGAGTCTGATGTTTGGCATATAGCATGAACTTATTAGTAACACAGAAAATTTAACAGAGATGTAGATATAGACTTAAAACCATAAAAAGATTAATTTATGAGTTAGTGCCTCAATATGGAATATAGTCTCTCTGCACCTGTGGTTAAACATTAACCACTTAAATTAATTTGCCAGCTGTAATTCTGCAAACTTCATAAGCTATTATTAAACAATCTCCAGGGAATTCATCCACCATGAAGCTCATTTCACATCTCATTTATTATTTGAATGAGAATAAATAGTTCCCAATTTCTCGTTTTCAGAACTCCAGAGATCCAGACTCAATGAAATCTATAAAAGTAGCAAAAGGTATTCTACATAAAAAAGAGGGGAAAAGAACTCCATGAAAAGCAAACTGTATTAGAATGACAATCTGTATATATAAAAGGATCCCTTAAGACTTTGAGCAAAATAGGCTTTTGAAGGGTGAAGTAACATTTTGATAAGTGTTAATAAAGAAATCACAAGGGGTAATATTGTTCCGTACTAATGTTCAGTTTTTACAGCAGTGCTAATTTCTGTCACTAGCCAATTCCCACTGAGGGTTAGCAAAATAATTAATTTCCATACAACCATAGCTTAAGATGAAATGGAATTAATTTCAAAAACTGGGATGTATTCAAATTTCTAAAGATTTCTAAATGTCTAGGAAGTAGTGAGATTAGTTCTAATGTATTTCAAACTAGTAATTTTGCCAGACAATATCTCAGGACTGTCACAGAAAATGTCAACAGGGTTACTTAATGATTTTATTAGTAGTTTGAGAATGCTAATTTTGGTTAGGTTTGCTATGATTATTTCTGGCAAGAAGTCATGTGATTTGGTTTGAAGAGGAAAGGACAACCAGACAAAAGGATAATAGTTCAATCACTAACAAAACAGTTTGTCATCAAAAACTTTTGTTGTAACTTACTGAAAGCAAATGTGGGATTGAAATTCATATACTTTTCACTGCATATATCTGAAGTAAACTACTGCTATGTTTTAATGCTAGGGATAAATAAAGAAAAATTTCCAATAAATTTCATCAAGAAATGTAACAAATTCCTTGTGAAATGATGGAACCTTTGTAATTACAGACACAGGACAAGCCATAGAACCAAGCTTCAAAGCTCCTTTTTATCAAGATATCTTCCCCCCATGACTATGTCACAATAAGTCTTCACTGCACAATGATTTTTTCAAGAACACATGAACACAGTCCTATACCTATAATAATGCAAGAAGTACATAAAAAAGGAAACTATTTACCAAGTAAACATGATTTTTTCAAAAAACATTTTCAATTAAAAAATATCTGAGACATTTAGATTTAATTTTGACTTTTTGAGTAGTTATTAGTTCACATAAAATAAGACTTACTGACTTCTTTGATAAGCGTACTTTGATAAGTCCAAACACGGTATTTTATTCCTCCCCAGTTTTGTTTCTCTGCTTCCTTAGCTGCAAAGGAGTAGGCACTGCAGGCTCCGAGGCTATTTCCTAAATCTCTCATCTAGATGTCAAGTAGTTGCATCCTGACTACATGGCACTGATCGTTTCCTCTGGACCTTCTGTAATATGGTTTCTCTTTGGCAAAAACCCCTGGGTGGTTGGGCAGCTTTGTCATAGCAGGGTGCAACTTTCCCCTTTGTGAGGCAAATGACTAAACACTATTATGTGTTGCAGGGAGCCTTGTATCCGAAAAGCAAGCACAAGTGGAGTCACTCCATAAGCTTTTAGAAAGATTATCAGCATTGGGTCACCACAACATTTTAACAATACACATAGAAAAGCTTGAGATGGCACTGCCTTTCTTTGAAGCCCATCAGCCCCATTCTTTTGTGACCATCAAAAATGCTTTAGAAATTAATATCTGAAGACTTCAAAAGTTGAAATAAAGTCCATTCACAAAGTTATCCAAATGAATTGTTACCAATGACTTGAGGTTATACACATCAAATATGAAAAATCTTGTGTCAAATATTTGATGTTTTACAGTGCTTGGTTTCATAAGATACTGAAAAACACTACTCATAGTTCAGTAAAGCATTTCATCACCCTTCACTATAAGCTTGTGAACCCTCATGCTGATTTATGATGTTTTTCAAAGCATTTCTCTAAAGTGTAGGGATGAATTACAGTTCTATCCTGTTTTAGACTCCAGTGATGTTAGTGGGACTGCTGACAAGCATAATATTAATAACTGTTTACATATTCTGGAAGTCTTTGCTGTATTAAGGCCACAAAATTTCACTCAAGAGAAAAACTCCTGTTTTCACTTGGTAATACTAGCACTGGACAAGTTATTGCAGAAGTATTGTACTGTCATTGCCTAAAAATTTCTGAGATACTAGGTTTGTAAACAAACATGATTAGCCTGCCCACTTGGGAAACATTTATATGGCAATTATAATTATAGAGCTATAATTAATGTGATGCTTACTTTTGAATTAATCTAGAAAGATATACAGACATCTTCCTTTTCTCCCAACCACTGTTTCACCCAGACTTTATAAGGAAGGAAGAAAGGAATTAAATGAGTAAATAAATAAATAACACGATTCTGGATGGTTACTGTATCAAATTCCTGGACCATATGGTCCTGAAATACCAGTCACACATTGCCCAAGATAACTTGTTATGACCTGAGTACTGCTGTCCCTCCCTTTTGTACACTAGAGCATGTCAAGACATCAAGGGCTGCATAAAGACAAGACACACCTCTATCCTGAGACAGAGAAGCCTGAACAGGATTGAATGGACAGAGTGGTATCTGACATATTCAGTGCTTACTGCTAAGGCAATTCCATGCTGAGCTAAGGAGTGTCCTAAAAGGAGACATGCACTGCTTTCTGTTCAATGCTTATGGAAACATCTGTGTCAGCAACACACTGAATTATCTGTTTAGCAGCAAATGCTAGTGAGCAATGGGATCACTATTACATCTTTTGCCTAAAGATGTGGACATTTCTTGATCCAAAGGATTTTTCCTGATGAAGCTACATGGAATTGCTGCTCTTACAACCACATATTTGGCCTTAGCCTTCCAAAGTAAGAAAACAATAGCACAGGGATATCACCAGAACACGTGACTCTGCATGAAATCCTGTCTTCCTTAAAGGTAATGAGTTTTTCTATATGCTTCAGTGGAGTAGAATTTCTACAGTCGAGTAGAATTTCTACATTTTTTCTTAATTCTACTATAAGCATACCAAATAAACAGATAGATTATCCAAAATACTTTAAAAATGTAGAATTTCTACAGTCGAGTAGAATTTCTACATTTTTTCTTAATTCTACTATAAGCATACCAAATAAACAGATAGATTATCCAAAATACTTTAAAAATACTTTGCTGAATATAAAGCACAGAATTATGGAAGGAAATTTAATTAAATCTTCAATGATCACATCTTTTTTGTGATCTTCCCGTTACCTTTTCAAAATGGCTTCTAGGTCCATTAAGAGAATGAGAAAAAAGTTACTAACATTTTCCTTCTTCTTGCAGTTAGCCAAGTCTCATTTTCCTGTTCAGCAATAGCTGATAAATAATATAGTAATATCAACAGGAAATTTGAAACACTACTCTTAATTTTCAAGAAAAAAACCCTCCTATCTTACATGATTTCCCTCAAATCCAAATGGCTCAACACAGTTTCTCAGTGGGTTGTGAGTTCTGAAAGTTATTGAAAACCTTTCGTTACTTCAGGTTTACTAAATCAAAAATGTGGGCAGTACTTGACAGTTCAGTGGTGTATAGAAAGGTTATTTTTATGTTGCACAATTTCCTTTGAGCAGCTTTCATATAAATAGGAAAAAAGGCAAAAACCCACCACCCTTTGTCATGTCCTCTCTCAAGAAAAAAAGATACAAGGAAATGACAGATGTGAAATTAAGACTACTATTTTCACAGGAAAAGGCAATATTAAACATAGATTACAAAGTTTTATTCTTCATCCCCTTTGTGCACATACTGGGACTTGATGACATCATGACAAGTCTTCCATGATGTATCAATAAAACAATAGCACAAAGAATATATTATTTCTATTATTAGAGGGGATTATAATTTCATAATATTAAGTACTGTGATAGCACTAAACAAAAGGGCTTTCCCAAAGGACTTAACTAAATCCATGGAATTTTCTGTCAAGGTTTTTAATATATGTTGTCCTTATTTCTCATGTGATTTCCTTATTTCTACAGTTTTCTATGCTCTGAAATTCACTTGTCAAAAATGGTAATACTGATGTTTAGGAATTATTTTTTAAAAAACTTGTACTACTTTTTGCCTTTCAAATATACTGCATTGCACCACACACACTTTCGAGATACAAATTCTCAGTATTTCACTTCATACTGTAGGTATTGAATAGTCTTCACTATCAACACAATGTTCACCACCGAGCAAAAAGTCTTATGGTTGTTTTTCACTCCTTCCCCCAAGTGCCCTAATTTCCTGATGGTCCACTCTAAATATATATTATTTCCTACCCAGATTGTGGACAGGTTAAGAAGACTGAGAATAAATTGTTCAAAATAGAGCCTATACAACAAATCAGAGACCAACAAGAATTGTTAGAAAAAGAGCCACTAAGATGCAGGAAATATGGCTGGATATTGGTGTATTTGAAGTAGTATTGGAGGACTAAGAGTCAACAGAAGCAAATGGTAACATTTAAAGGACACAAAAAGAAAAAAAAAGATTCCTAAATACTAATCTCAGCAGATTATTAGGGGAAGAACAAAGGAGACAAGTAGGAGAAGGAAGATAAGGAATGACAAATTGAAAATTGCAACTGAAGCTGTGGCTTGAGTGAAAAATACATGATAACCAAATCTTTGTGCAGAAATTGCTACCAGGGAAGGGATCAAAAGCAATAAGGGGAAAATGATCACAAGTGGGTATTAGATGTGTAATAAAAACATCTTAGAGAAGTTCTTGATAAATTCAGAGTTGCTTCAATATAAGATTTTAATGCAAAATTCATATCTGACCAACTAAACATTAACAAACTTCTACTGGTATGTCAACATACACTGCAAATGAGGCCCTGAAGAAGGAAGCAAGCAGACAATCAAATCAAGGCACAAGGCTAACAGCACTTGACAATAGTAAACCTGGTTCAATAAGGGTGAAAGTGATTGCAGAAAACCCGAAATCACTGTTAGAATAACAAAGAGTGAGCCTCCCAAAGCACTGAAAGCTGTCTGCAGCACACTGCCCACAGCATGAGGACACATGTACCAGCAGCGGGGTCAGCAGTGTGTGTGTCTCTATTGTTTCCACAGCAAGAAGAAACCCAGCACATGGTGTTACCACCCAGTCTGTGTACCCAGCAGTATGCCACAGGTGGGAGCTTGTAGCCTCGTTGTTGTGCTACTAGCCCTTAACAGAATTTTCTTTCCATAATTTACCAAGTTACTTATTGATTCCATTCACACTTCCCAAAACATCCCTCAGCAATGAATTGTACAGCAGACCATCCTAAAATACTATTTTCTTTTGATTTGATTGTGTTACTTAATGATTTCACAGAGTATCTGTCATTCTCTGCAGTGGTCTTTCGCTATGAAGCCTCTCTGTGACACTGTGGATTAGATGTGTCTCTGCCACCATACCTCAACCATCTCTCTCTCTAAAAGGAACGCTGCTTACCCAAGTATTCACAAAACGGTGAAATATTTCTATATCTTCCAACCTCCCCTCCCCCCCATTTTAATGGTACAAAGATAAAGGCAAATGCACAATTTCTTGGATTTGTTTTCTTACAATAAACATAAGAAAGAACACCAACCCTTCAGAAACAGTTTCCTTCTAACAATATACTAGTAAAGATAATTCCTAGCTATGTGTGCTGATATGCAACTGTAACAGGCTGAAATATGGTCTCTTCACATTGCTTTCCACATAGCAAATACTTCTCCTTGGGAAAATAAAGACTTATGCACACTCTTATAGAGAAGCTGCATGCAAGAAGTTTGGTTAAGTTTGGTCACCCCATTTTCTGGAGCACATCAGTGTAAGTCCAGAACTTCAGTCTGATGTTTATCAATTATTGATTACAGAAGACTGAAAAAATTACACACTTAAGTTAATCTACAAAGGTATTGATGTTCCAAGCCACACTGCAAATTTCTTGTGAGAGGCTGAAATGCAACGCAAGATCTAGAACCTGTAATTTCCATAGTTCTGGTGCTTTTTATGTAGGAAATGAAATTTTAAATTTTCTTACTTCAAGGATGTTATTGCTAATGAGGAAGACTAGCAAGTCATTATTTTGTCTTAAATTGGTACAAAGGGTATTTAGTCTACTATAGCAAGTCCTCCTGTACTATTCATGTATGAAATATAATTATTCCAATTAGAAATGTATAAAAGAAAAACATTACATTCTGAAACCTCAAAAATTGCCACAGCGGACTCTTTTTGTTTTAAATAGGACTCAAAATCACTTTAAAAAATAGTTCATAAAGTAAAATTATACCAAAAATTCCATTTACCACTAGAATTCTGAGTTTTTCATTACAGAAATGCCTGGTGGGGTGGGGATGTTGATCAATCCACTCTCTCTTCAGAAAAGTAATTTCAAGAGACAGAATTGCAGAAATAACTGAAGAGTGAGCTTTGTGATGCTGTTTCACTTATTACATAGCAGATCATCAGAATCTCCAAGGAACAATCTCTAGCTCATCTCACTGAGGAATAAAAAGAAAGGGAGTAGAGTGTGAAAAAGTAGAACTGTCTATGTGATTGTAGCCATCTGGCTGGCAGGAACTTTAATATAAGTTTTAGATCTTTCTGTCTCTTTTATAAATGAATGACAAGAGCTTGGATGTAAATTATGTATATCCACCACATAGGTGTGAGACTCCAAACTGATATGTCAAAGGCATACTAAAAACCATAATACAAGAATTCCTAGGATATTTTGATAAAATATATAAAAACTAGCATAACATACTAAATAGTAATTGGAGAAAGGAGGTTTGTTTGTATTTGTCTTCATAGAACATAGTGCTATTCTACATTCATAGCAAATGTCTCATTCTACAATCATTATTCCATTACTTTTCTAGCTAATACATAATTGATAAAAAGAATAAAATTGTTACAGTGGATTTTGTTGTTTTCTTAATCAGTCGTGATATAGGAGAATACCAAATGCATTTTATATCTACTTAATTGCAGCAAATGTCTCATTCTACAATCATTATTCCATGACTTTTCAAGCTAATACATAATTGATATAAAGAATAAAATTGTTACAGTGGATTTTGTTGTTTTCTTAATCAGTCATGATATAGGAAAATACCAAATGCATTTTATATCTATTTAATTGCAATTTTATTTTACTTTCAAACTTTTATAAGATAATATTTTTGAATGAACATTCATTATTTATTTTCTCCTGGTTTTGGTCCTTATTTTCCACATTTAAATGGAGAAACTTTTATGTTGGAAGGGACAAGTGAGGTTTTATATATTATATTCAGAATGCTAATTTTTTTAGTAGTGATGCCAAATATAGCATTAATGGTTAATGATGTATGTAAACACTGTATTTGCATTTTAAATTTCATAAGAGTCAACAGATAAAAAAAAAGACTAATCTTTATAAAGTCATCAAAGAATGCTTGACTCCCTCATGTATTACTTATATTTTGAAATACCTAAGACCTAAAATCATCTTTATTTATGGTGATATAGATTGCAGATGAGCAAAATGTGAATAATTGCATTGGGCTAACGGTAATTATTAGCTCATTTTATAATATGTTTTGCAATAAAGCAGAGTTGCCCTGAGTCTCTTAAGATGGACATGAAAGTTTTGGGATTTATACCATGACTAAAAGGATTGAGATACAGAATTTTTCCATTGTTCACATATTGACATTTCCTTTTTTTTTTTTTGGATCCAAAGAAACTTGAGTGAATAGAGCAATCTAAGACAGAAACACTTACCTAAGATGTTAAAATAAAATCTTTGCACTTTATTCTGAGTAGAAACTATTACAAGTGTTAGGATTATTCCAAGATAAAAGCAAACACTATTCATCATCAATATAAGTAGGTTACCACAAACAGAACCTTATTTTACTACCTTTACAAGTGCTCTTTTAAGGAAATACATGTAAGGAAACTTCTCAGGGAGAAGAAAATAAAGACAGATCAAGTAAAGAGACCAGGGCATTTAACAGTGGGTTTTTTCCATGTTTAAATAGGTACCCAATATAATAAAAAGAATAGTTTATAAGGATTTTTTTTCACATGAACTTTCCTAATTAAAAAAAACACCAGCATCGTTTCTCAAAGATTAAATCTGTTGCAGAGGAAGGGAAATTCTAGATTGATAAAGTTGCAACATTTTTACAAGCATATGTAATTTGGACTTCTTTTTTTTTTTACTTGTCATTATTAGTCTTGGACAGAGATGCTTAATTCTGGCTCAAAAAAAAAGCATTCCTTTCATTTAAATAAATTAGTTCTCAACTTACCTTTTCCTCGTCCAGCTACTCCTGTTCCTCTCACTGATGTCACATTTAACACTGTGATGTAAAACATCTGACAGAATAGCAACAAATGTCAGCCACGGCTTAATGGCAGCTAGAATAAAGGTTTCCTGACAAAATTAAGATTCTGAGGTTTATTGGGAGCTACTGTGAGCTCAGGGAGTCTGCATGTGCTGTTCCGTTTGGGTTTCTGCCAGAGCATTTAATTAAAGGGCATGTAGTTTCATATCTAGAGAGTTCAAAACTTTCAAAAGGGAATTTGGCTTTCAAAAGGTTCTCAAGTGCCTTTCTTGGCTGTTTTGAATTTTGGGCTAACAATCCCTTCTTTTCCTAGCAGTTAATATGTAGGCACAATTGTTTACAAGCTCCCAAAGTTGGCTTCCCATGCTTGGCAAAATAAACAGAAAAGGTGAATTTGAGGAATTTACTATTCATAGCGATTCTTGGAATGTGGTAAAGTTACCTACTTACAGAGGGATGAAAGAGGAAGAGGAGGTATCATAGATCTATGATTATATCATACATTTAGAAGAGAAAAAGGAAAATGAAGGTCTGTTATACAGACTTGGACCATCCTTGTTCCCCAAATCTGACATTTTCTATTTACTACAAATCTCTAAAAATCCCAAAACAGCTGACAAGATGCTCTGGCTAGAGATGGAGAAGATTATGAAGCAAAGACATGTAATTTGACCAGAAAATTATTAAAATGTTATATCTTATTTTTAAACTTCCATGGAAAAAGAATCTATTCTCAAGTGAATCTAAATATTTCCTTTGAAATATTGAGGTGACCTACAAGACTTTAAGCACATGGTGTGAAAGCAGCGAACCCCTAACTCTTTAGATTGTGGGGAATATAACATAATAAATATAAAAGGTACAGCTTTAATGCTGTTGCATAGCCAGTAGACAGCCCAAAACTAACTGAGAGACTGTACAGTCCATATCTCAGTAGAAATACATCAGAGAAAAAGTCATAGCAGTGTGAAGAACATTCTCCCACATGTCTGTAGGTCTGGAAGTATCCAAACATAATACATTTAAAAGAAAGATTGGAAAGAGAAAAAAAACAAGATTGGAAAGACATCAGCACTTGTCAGCTTAGTGCAAATAGAACAAAATTTTCTCTTTTCAGCAACTGCGAGTTTTGAAGGGTCATAGGTTGCAATCCAGCAAGCTCCATTATAAGATACAATATACAATAATGAACATCAAATCTTTATCTCTTTCTTCTGAACAAGCTATACCTTACATCTCATGCCTCTCAAAAATGACTATGAAAACTAAAACTACATCAAAAGAATATAAGATCCTTGAAATTCCCTGCATAGAACTGGGCAAGTACAGCAGAAACCCCTATGACACTAACACATGAAAAATATTTTTAGTTACTGAATAGACCTTCCTAATCCTCAGGAGATCAAATATAGTGCACACTGGTTTACAGCTCTTTAGAGAAATTACTAGACATAGGATATGATGAAGGCAGGAGGAAGGGAAGGCAGGCAGGAAGGCGTCTCTTTGCAACCACAGTGAGGCTAATGCCTTTTTCTTCCATATGGGATAGACCTTTCGTCTACCTAAAATAATTTTTAGGAAATAAATGTGAACACTCGAAAGAAAATATTGCATTATATCAGATTTAAAAGGAAAATGGAAGATGTTTCTATAATGTGGGGGTCAGACGGAAAGGGGCTGTTAAGTTAATTTTATGACCATGTGACAATCAAGTGAACTAATCCTCTAGTAGCCCTGCAGAATGCCCCTACCAGAATAAACTGATCGCACATAGCAAAAGGTAAATAATACATAAAATATTTAAAAAGTGAGAAAATATGTCACAATTTTAGCTATAACTTATTCTAATCATATCTGTCTTCAAATGATAGTTGATTGTTAGCTTAGCCTGGCAGCCAAATATTTTGAAGTGGTATCTTTTCTGGCATTATAGAATTAAAGATTAATTTGTAATTCTGGAGAAATAAGGCAGAGCAGAGGATATTCCTTTTAACAGTCTTCACATTAATGAATCAAAATTTTTGTCAAGTTGTTTTTGCAGTAGATTTGGATAAGCTTTTTTTTCCACCAAATCCTTGAAAAACAGAAATAACATCTACTTTAAATAACACGTGTTCCTGTTCAAAACTTTAGAATGAAGTACTTTAGGGGGAAATACTCTTATTGTTTTACAATGCAACAAATAACCACTTCACAGCCTAGAAAGATCATACCTGAAATGGCTTAGTACTGCTGATGTAGAGCATCTGTCTGATCCACCTGTTTCCTTGGTTTCCAAACTTGTACCACAGCAGCCATCCCAGAGCATTACTCGCAGTTCTTTGGAAGACTGACAGTTTGTAAACTTGTTTCCCAAACATATGATAATGAAAGCGGAAAACACAGGTTCCATTGACAGAAGGGTTGAAGAGAGGACTAAGCAAAACTGCTTTATCTTGGAACTGGCGTGGCTCAGAGGATTCCATGTAAATGTAGTGTCCCCTCGCTGTGCCTGTTGTGTGATCCTTTAATGGGCCTGTATTGACTGTGGGGGTTGGACCCTGTATTCTGACCCAGTCGAAGTCATCCTTTACACTCTGCTCCCAATTGCACAGCCCATTTTCAAAGTTACACTGTAGGTCAGGATCTGATATGTAAACAGAACACTGTCAAAAAAAAAAACAAACACCAACAACAAAATACACAGTATCAAAAGAGGATAATGCTTTAATATCTTTTTTATCCTTGCAAAAATAAAAGATTTCTTTCTAATTTACAGAGAAAGACCATGTCTTGAAAACAGTCCTCTCTAAAGGATAAATATACACTTGTCTGTACATAAAAGAATTACCTTCTCTTTCAAAATATATAGGTCAAACTGTACATAATTTACTGAATAAAAAACTGAAAAACATTTTATTACCAAGTTATTAATTGCATTTATTATTACAATTAAAGCATGAAGAGTTCTTTAACTGAAACTGAACTGAGTAAAGGAGTTAAAGCTGGGATTAATTGAAAAAAATAAACCACAGGATACTGTCTTGTAGGTATGTGTAATAAGTGATCTGATAAATTTTTGCATGGCAGATGTAGTCCTAAAAATGGGGGTTTGTGGTTTAGATCTTTATTATCCTGACTAATAGTAGCACAATAGCTTTTACAAGGTTAAATTCAAGAGAGGTCTTTATAACATAACTGCACATTTTTTATTTGACACAAAGGCAAAATATATTGATTAGCCCAATTACATCTAATGTAAAACAATAAAATGTGTCAGAGGTGGTGAGTTTGCATTCCAGCTTTGCATCTGCTCTTCATAAACAGAAACTGAAATGATAGCCAATTCTTCTTTTTTTAATTAAGCTGTTACATTTAATGATGTTTAAAACTGCAACTCATATCTTACTGTAGATCTCAAAGTGGTTTATAAAGAAGATAGACATTCCACAAGGGGAAAAAAGAAGATAGGCTGGAAAGCCTTCACTTTCTTTTAAATTCAGAGCAATTTTAAGTTGATATTCAGCAAATATCACTGCAGACTGATATGCCCTCAAGCATGTAAGGTGTCCCCTGTTTCTTAGACTGATTGTGATTTGCATAATTCAGTTACCTCAAGATGTGATAAAGTAACTGCTAGTTAATTTTATTTTATATTAATGTTCTTGAGTTCTTAAAATTGATGAATGCATGTTTCAGGGAGAAAACTATCAACAGCACCCTTCAGCACTGCAAGGTCAATGTCAAAAATGTGAATGACTCATGGCTTTCCTCAGTACTTACAAGTTCTTTCCTTGAAAGGGGCAGTTATGTCCAGCATGACTACTATCTTTAGTACAGATATTTTAACATTTTTTGATAGGTAGAGTATAGGTCATAAGAAGAGATAGGACATACACTCCTCTCAGCTCATCAGTACATCTTACACTGCACTTCCATAGATATAATCAAAAACAGCACATTGGCCAAAGTAAGCTGGCAGACTGCAAATCCTCTCTTTTAAAATAAACTTGTAACATGTGTTTGTGTTTTGCACGAGTTAAAGAAATATAACTGGTTTGAATAAAGGAAATTGCATTCCATTTACCCTCAGTTGTAACTCATACACATTTAGGGTTAAAATTATCATTCTGTTTCATCAGTAACTACATTCAATGGAATCATCACTGGCTAAGACATTGATAGGCTGTAACAGGTCTGTGCCTTTTCACTCCAGTGATGAATTGGCAAGTAAATTTTTGAGTGATGTAAAATAAGGAAGAATGGAAAGTACTTACTGCAGTTGTCTTCATCTGATCCATCCCCACAGTCATCCACAAGATCACAGATCAATAAATTGTCAATACATGCTTTTGTCTCTCTGCACCAGAAGTGATTTGGACCTTCACAACTTAATGCTGGAGGTGGAAGAGCACAATTCTCAAATCTAATATCATCAATAGCTGAGACGCCGTCATAAACACCCAGACTGATTTTATCAAGTGAAAATTGGAAAGGATGTGGAAGGCGTCCAAGCTGAATGACTGCCTTCAGCCATTGACTTCCCTCATTGTAATATATCCTCCAGAGGACAGTAGGTTGTTTCAGCCCATCCACAAGCAAATGCAGCTCTGCTGCCCCAACTGACTGCCCATAATTGTAATACCTAAAATGATAGAAAAAGAATGTTAAATGGGCAAATGACGAAAATGGACCACATCAGGAACAATGACCAGTATCTTTTCTGTTACATGTGCATGGCATATAGGAAGTCCATAGTGCCTGTTTCCAGTTTACCTGTAATGCAATCCCTTTTCTGAATGAAGGTAGGATAGGATGCTATATCAGTCTAGGCCTCATTTCAAGAACTGACGATTTTGAGAGAAGAATCATACTTCTTTAAATTAAACCCCATAACTGAAGAGACATGTTTGGTTTCATATTAAACAACAAGCACTGCTCACTCAAAAGCATGATTTTTTTTTCTAAATTTAATTCAGCACGTAATTGTAAAGTTTCAAGAATGAAAAACAGAAAATGAATGCAAAATTACACCTTGTATCTATGTTAGTTACTGTACACGTGTTGCCTTTTACAGCATTTTTGGAAGATCTCAAAGCATTTAAAAATAATCAGTACTTAGGCTGGCAATTGTACAACAAAACTGAAAGCAGAAGCAGAAATATAAGCAACCTGCAATTTCCAGACCTATCCTCCAAATTCAAATACTAAGACTTGAACAAAAAGACATCTTCTCTTTCTATGGCAGGTGTGTTTGACTTTACTGAGACAAACTGCACTTAACATCAAGGTCAGGACAAACATTTATTTAAACAGTAGCACCGATTTGACCTTAGTAAACAAATTATTGCAGTTAAGTGTTTCTGTTCATCTTTGAAAGAGATTGCAGAAAGTCTGAGACAAGAAAATAACTATTTGAATTTGGTTATTGATTTAATTTTTTGCAGGGTGGGAGGCTGATGGTTTTGTTTGCATTTTTTCATCATGTTAATAAAAAAAAAAGAATTGGAAGCAAAGCAACAATTCTCACTCTGGGGCTTTTGCTTAAAGATGATGAAATCTAATTTTGGATACTGTAGGTTACTCAAGGAACTACTAGATTTTTCAATCCTTTCCAGTTCTTGAACAAAACTTATCCAACCCTCAGACTATTACCCACTGTTGGTTGTCCAGGTTGGAAGTGATGACATTAATAAAAGGAGTACCAGAGTAATTAAAAAAGATTTCAAGGCACTGACCCGATCTCTTCAGGGGACAGGAGCACAGGTAGTAATTGCCTCAGTTCCTGTGCTAGCTGGGATGAATGAGGAGAGGTTTAGGAAAGCCCAGCTTACCAACAGGTGGCTTAGGGGATGGTGCTATCGTCAAAATTTTGGGTTTTTTGATCATGGCGCAAACTCCGTGTTGCCCAGTCTCATCAAAGCAGATGGGCTTCATTTATCTAGGGAGGGCAAAAGAACTGTAGCCCATAAGTTGGCAGGGTTAGTTAGGAGGGCTTTAAACTAGGTTTGAAGGGGGAAGGGACGGCAACTGGGCTCTCCAGAGACAGGCCTAAGAGCATAGAGCCTGAGTTGAGAATGAAATCAATGGCCCAGCTGAAGTGCATGTACACCAATGCACGCAGTATGGGAAACAAACAAGAGGAGCTGGAAGCCATAGTGCAGCAGGAAAACTATGACATAGTTGCTGTCACAGAAACGTGGTGGGATGAATCACATGACTGGAGTGCTGCTATGGGGGGCTACAAGCTCTTCAGAAAAGACAGGCAGGGAAGGAGAGGTGGAGGGGTGGCTTTATATGTTAGAGAGTCTCTTGACTCTGTTGAAGTTGAGGTCAGCAGTGACAAGGTTGAGTGCCTGTGGGCCAGAATCAGGGGCAAGGCCAACAAGGCTGACACCCTTGTGGGTGTCTGTTACAGACCACCCAACCAGGATGATGAAGGGGATGAATTATTCTACAAGCAGCTGGCAGATGTCTCAAAATCTCCAGCCCTTGTTCTTGTGGGTGACTTTAACCTGCCAGATATCTGCTGGGAGCTTCATACTGCAGAGAAGAGGCAGTCAAGGAGGTTCCTGGAGTGTATAGAGGACAATTTCCTTCATCAACTGGTAAATGAGCCTACCAGGGGGAAGGCCCTGCTAGACCTACTATTTACAAACAGAGAGGGGCTGGTAGATGATGTAGTGGTTGGAGGCCGCCTGGGGCATAGTGACCATGAAATAATAGAATTTTCAGTCCTCAGGGATGTAAGGAGAGTCACCATTAAAACCTCTACCTTGGACTTTCGGAGAGCAGATTTTGGCCTATTCAAAGAACTGATTCAGAGCATACCCTGGGAAACAACCCTTAAAGGTAAGGGGGTCCAGGAGGGATGGACATGTTTTAAGAGGGAGATTTTGAATGCACAGCAACAGGCTATACCAGTGTGCCGAAAGGCCAGCCGGAGGGGAAGACAGCCAGCTTGGTTAAATAGGGAGATTCTGCAAGAAATCAGGGATAAAAAGAAAGTTTACAGACTATGGAAAAAAGGGCTGGCTACTTATGAAGAATTTACAGATAGAGCTAGGTCATGCAGGAAAAAAATTAGGGAAAGAAAAGTGGAATTTGAAGTAAATTTGGCTATTTCAGTTAGGGATAACAAAAAGTCCTTTTATAAATACATTAATAACAAAAAGAGGGGCAAGGAAAACCTCCATTCTCTGTTGGACTTGGAGGGAAATATAGTTAAGGAAGATGAGGAGAAGGCTGAGGTACTTAACACCTACTTTGCCTCAGTTTTCACCAGTAAGACAGGTGGCCCTCAAGACAACTGGCCTCTGGAGCTGGTGGACAGGGAGAGGGAGCTGAATACCCCTCCTGTATTCCAGGAGGAAATAGTGACCGACTTACTGAGCCAGCTGGATCCTAACAAGTCTATGGGACCAGATGGGATCCATCCCAGGGTGATGAAGGAGCTGGCAGAAGAGCTTGCCAAACCGCTCTCCATCATCTTCCAACAGTCCTGGCTCTCTGGGGAGGTCCCAGATGATTGGAGGTTGGCGAATGTCACCCCAATCCACAAAAAGGGCTGCAAGCAGGACCCTGGCAACTACAGGCCTGTCAGCCTGACCTCTGTGCCTGGCAGGGTTATGGAGCAGTTCATCCTGAGTGCAATCACACAGCACCTTCAGGGTGGACAAGGGATTAGACCCAGCCAGCATGGGTTTAGGAGGGGCAGGTCCTGTCTGACCAACCTGATCTCTTTCTACGATCAGGTGACCCACCTGGTGGATGAGGGGAAGGCTGTGGATGTGGTCTATCTGGACTTCAGCAAGGCCTTTGATACTGTCTCCCATAATATACTCCTGAAAAAGCTGGTAGCCCATGGCTTAGACAAGTGTAGCCTCTCCTGGATTAAGAGCTGGCTGGAGGGTCGGGCCCAGAGAGTGCTGGTGAACGGAGCTGCATCCAGCTGGCGGCCAGTCACCAGTGGTGTTCCCCAGGGGTCTGTATTGGGTCCAGTTCTGTTTAACATCTTTATTGATGATTTAGATGAGGGGATTGAGTCCATCATCAGCAAATTTGCTGATGACACTAAGTTGGGAGGGAGTGTCGACCTGCTGGAAGGCAGGAGGGCTCTGCAGAGGGATCTGGATAGACTTGAGAGATGGGCTGATTCCAATGGGATGAAGTTCAACAAGGCCAAGTGCCGGGTCCTGCACTTTGGCCACAACAACCCCCTGCAGCGCTACAGGCTGGGCACAGAGTGGCTGGAGAGCAGCCAGGCAGAAAAGGACCTTGGAGTACTAATTGACAGGAAGCTCAACATGAGTCAACAGTGTGCCCAGGTGGCCAAGAAGGCCAATGGGATCCTGTCCTGTATCAAAAATAGCGTGGCCAGCAGGACCAGGGAAGTGATCCTTCCTCTGTACTCTGCATTGGTGAGGCCACACCTTGAGTACTGTGTTCAGTTCTGGGCCCCTCAGTTCAGAAAGGATATTGAGGTGCTGGAGCGGGTCCAGAGAAGAGCAACAAGGCTGGTGAAGGGACTGGAGCACAAGTCCTATGGGGAGAGGCTGAGGGAGCTGGGGTTGTTTAGCCTGGAGAAGAGGAGGCTCAGAGGTGACCTCATCACTCTCTATAACTACCTGAAGGGAAGTTATAGCCAGGTGGGGGCTGGTCTCTTCTCCCAGGCACTCAGCAATAGAACAAGGGGGCATGGGCTTAAGCTCTGCCAGGGGAAATTTAAGTTGGATATCAGAAAAAAATTTTTTACAGAGAGAGTAATCAGGCATTGGAATGGGCTGCCCGGAGAGGTGGTGGATTCACCATCCCTAGAGATCTTTAAATGCAGATTGGACGTGGCGCTGGGTGCCATGATCTAGTAAATGAGCTAGAGTTGGACCAAGGGTTGGACTCGATGATCTTGGAGGTCTTTTCCAACCCAATCGATTCTATGATTCTATGATTCTATGAAAATTGAACATTTGCAAATTTATTTAACTAAAGAATTGTTACCAAAAGGCTGTGGTATTTACCCATGTATATGCAGGCACAAGCCTTTACTATAATTTTGTTCAGAGCCTGACAACAAAATCATCCCTTGTTTCAGTTCTGTTCTCCGAGTTCTGGAGCTTAGGCCAGCTTTTTTTTCATGAAGACAATATGCTTACAGAATAAAACTAAATAAATACTTTAGAGGAAAGTGTGTATATTGCAAACTATAACCTCAGTTTCAGTCCAAGAGAAGCAATATGAGATGATCGAGGAATTTTTTATCTAAATTATTTCATACCAAAAGGACAGTGTGCAATTCGATCCACTTTGCCTGAACTTTGCGCTTTGCAGCCGAGCTATTTGTGAAATGCTGCTGCTTTTCTTCAGAATGAACATAAATTGACCTATTAAAATAAAACCAAAAGCAACTTATCAGAATGAAGATATAATGAGTTTCTAAAGGCTTTTAAAACATTCATGGCTTCCACTTAAATTCTGGTTAAAGAACAGGTTTATCTACACCATTTCTCTGTTTCTAGGCCTGGCTGTTCTTACCTTCAGGTGTGTTGTAGGTATGATCCTGTGGAGGAGCTTGCTTCTGAAATGCAGGTGGAAGAGCACTACTGGAACTTCTGACCCAGTCAAATCCATCTGCATTTACAGTTTCAAGCCAGCCACAGCTGTCTCTTTCAAAGTCACATACAGCACCTGAAATGAAGAAAGAGACATTTTATACCACATTACTAAACAAGCTTTGCAGTATGAAAAGCCCCATCCAACCTGGCTTTGAACATTTCCAGAGATGGAGCATCCACAACTTCTCTTGGTAACCTGTTCCAGTGCCTCAGCACCCTCACAGTAAAGAATTTCCTCTATACATCAGGTTTTCCACTTCTGCATTTTATAAGAAATGCTCATTGAATCACAAAATTATATTTCCAAGTCCTGCAATTATAGCAGGCTTTTAATGGAAAACTTTAAGAAAATTATTTAAAGATTTTTAAGCAATATTTTCTTAACCATATACATAAAATAAATAAAACAAGTAGGCATGACTATCAGAATTCTATTATTATATTATAGCTCTTATTACAACTTACAATGGTCTTTTTATGGTATAGAATACGCACATTTCAGAATCACATGAAGTCTTGGGGGGAATAGAATTATATCAGTATTTATTTATGGAAGATATAGGAGGAATTTTTATTTGTTGGATTTGGGTTTGTTTTGATTTGCCTCTTTAGAAACTGTGTCACATCAAGTTATATATGCTTTTCATAAAGAATGAAAAATTAATAATTAAATACATTAGTATTATTGCTGACTATGGCTTCTGAAAACACAAGGTTTTGTGGATTATTTATTAAGCAAAGCATGTAGAAATTCAAAGTTAGCTTGAAAGAATCATTCCACAAATAAGAGATCAAAGAAAATATCATTTTGCTATATATATGGTGTATATGAGTCAGAAATGTCAATGATAAGATGTAGATCAAATGTAACTAAAAATGGGAGGAAGACATTTTTTGACAGAATGTTTTGATAGAATTAAATGAAGACAAAATATACCTACAAATATTCAAGGACCGAGGCATGAGAGAAATGACTGAAAATCCCCTGACAGAACATAATTATAAAAGAATATGGAGAGCTACTTTTGATTTGTTTTCTGCTGGATAGAAGAAACCATTCCATATTCCCAGCAGAACAGCAACAAAGAATATGACAGATCTTGGACACAGATGGTTACACCAAATGAGGAAAATAAACAGGCAAAACTGTTAAGTCTGAGTCCAGATTTCTTGCATCTGTAACTTGTAACATGGACAAAACACAAAAGAAAGGATGCACCAGACCATTTAGTTTAAGCATGGATGAATACATTGAGATAAAATAACCCTGAAACCTTCGATTGAATCTCAGACCAACTACTTAACAGCTAGGGAAAATAAAAGAATAGGGTAAGCTGGTAGAGCCTGGGTGAAATGCACTTGGATCTTGATGCTTGATAACACTTCAATTACCTAATTGTCTTGTCCATAAATTCTTTTACTGGTACTTCCATTTCAGATGGGTTGTTCAGAAAGAAAGGTTGTTGCTTGAATACTTCTATAGTTTCTTTCACAGTGAACTCACAAACTAATCTGCCTTCTAACTCAAATTAAGGTACATAAAACTCTATAAAAATATGTAGATTATGTCCAGTTTACGAGCTACTCAATTTAAGACTAGCCTTAACATGCTTGTGCTGCCCTAGTTTGTACACCATAGAAGAATAACTATTAAATGCAGCTCTCATTTAGACATAAAAAAATATGTGTATACGTATGCGTATATGTGTCCATGTATGCTGGTTCAGGCTGGGAGAGTTAATTTTCTTCACAGTAACTGGTATAGGGCTTTATATTGGATTTGTACTGGAAACAGTGTTGATTACTGAGGGATGCTTTAATTATTGCTGAGCAGTGCTTACAAAGAATAGAGGCCTTTCCTGCTCCTCACCCTGCCCCCCCCCATTGTGGAGGTTGGGGATGCACAAAAATTTGAGAAGAGAGACAGTCTGGACAGCTGACCAAAGGGATATTCTATACATTATGGTGTCATGCTTAGCAAAAAAACTAGTGGGGAATGTTTGGAGTGATGGTGTTTTTCTTTCCAAGTCACTGTAATGCAGAATTGAGCCTTAGTCTTCTGGAAATAGCTGAACACCTTCCTGCTCACAGAAAGTAGTGAATTAATTCCTTGTTTTGCTTTGCTTGTGTGCGCAGCTTTTGCTTTCCTAATAAACTGTCTTTATCTCGATCCCTGACTTTTCTGACTTTTACTTTTCTGCTTCTCCCCTATCCCACCAGGGGAGTGAGCGAGCAGCTACGTGGGGCTGAGCTGCCAGCTGGGGTTAAACCATGGCAGTCCTTTCTGGCACATGGGCTCGAAGGGTTTGAGATAATGAAAAGTTTGATTGAAATGTGCTGGATCGAATTCATAGCTTTAGTGATGCTTAGATACTAATTGGCACACTCCTGTGCTTGCCATGGGGCTTGCTTTCCTGACTGTTTATTAGAGCCTAGTGCTCATTAGTAGCTGCTTTATGCTTTAATTGCTTGCTGTATTGCTTATCACCTTCCTCTACTGTGCCTGGGAATGTTCTGATAACAACACAGGTATGTACCTGCTGGCAGATGACCAGGTCATCAATATGGCTGTACTGGAAGGAATAGGTTGAACTCCAGTGTGAACTCAAGTCAAAGGGGCTGTGACTGAGGATGAGGCCATATGGGATCAGGACACCCTGGAGCATGGCCTGTGGCCAGGAATAAGCTCATGCCAGATACATCTTGAAGCATCTGTGGCCATGGTTATGCCTGTGCAACAGGTGTAACTCTCAAGGGTAAGTCCACACTGGAGAAGGCACACTTCAAAGTGTCTATGGCTTTGGATAAATCCGTGCTGCAAGAGGTACACCTTGAAGTATCAGTAACTGTGCATAGGGTCATGCTGGAGCACCTCAAAGCATGTGACCATGGATAAACTTATGAACTTATGTTATATTTTTATCAAAATGCAAGCTATTTCATATTTATTTTATATACAAACCCATATAATTATTCCTGATAGTCCACACCATAAGTAGACAGAAAAAAAACCCCAAATAACAACAAATGTTAACATTGATGAAAAGAACAATGCAGGTGCAAGAGGTGAATCAACAAAAATCGGTGCTTAGTCATGACCAGAAATTAGGAAAACTCTATGAGAAAAATGAAATGATTGCATCCAATAGCAAAGCTATACATAACAAATATAGAAAGTAATGATGCACTACATAAGTATGAAGATGGAGAGGTACCATTTGAGAAGAATCATAAAAGCTATCGTAAGAGTGCCGTAGACTATGAGACTAATATGCTGAAAGGCAAATTTATCACTTGGAAATGTCCAACTTGGCAGACTACTTCCAGGGCTCTTTGTATACTACATTCTGCTTCTCTCTTTACAAGCTGTAGTGCCAGCACACACTGAGCCAATAACAGTGACTCATAAGTTAGCAACATATTTAGAGCAAATATCACCAGGAATATAACGGTTCCAAAGTTTAACCTTTAGCATGTGATTGTTAATGTATTGTCTGGGCAACTGAGACTTTGGTATAATAAAGTGTCCTCAGACATATAATTAGAGGAAAAAGAAAGAGGAAATCATTGCCATTTAGGCAACTTGTAATTAAGGCTAGTCTAGGACTGGTTAAACATATCAATGGACATTTGTCTTCATCTTTATGTATAATGTTGAAATGGAGATACAGGCTGAATTGCTAAAAAGAAATACAAAGGCCAAAAAAATCCAGTAGACCTTATTATTCTTGATTAAGAGCTATCAGTTCACCCTAACCCTAACTCTATTTAGAACACTTTAATTAAGTTATTGATTTGGAAGTGTTATTATTTTGTCAGAGAACAAACACCCACTACCTGAGTTTGAAAAGGGTAATGGAAGAACAATCCAGACTATCATAACCCAATGCTGCATGAGATGTATTAGCACATTTTGAAGTAAAGTAGAAAAACTATCAAGTAAATCAAATAGCAATGGAGTGTTACAAGAGTTTTAATATGAGTAGCATGGGCAGGGAGGGAGCAAAGAAATAATAGCTCTTCTCAGTATTGCCCAGTGAAACAAGAAGGAGCAACAGGGACTTGTACTGAAGAGGTGATCAAGCAGTGGAACAGGATGTTCCAACTGGCTCTGTAGTCTCCATCCTCATAGATAATCAGAATTCCACTGTGTAAGGTTCTGGGCATCCTGCTCTGGTGGACTCTGCTTTCAGCAGTGTGGAGTTTAACTGGATGATCTTCAGATATCCCTTCCAACCTCAACTGCCCTATGGTAACATCAGAATTTACTCTGGTCCACAAGAGGAAAGATATTCTGCTTAGCACTCTGCTTTAACATTTTTTTCTGGTTTTAACTAATCAAACAGTTATCTAATAAAACAAAATGCAGTTTCATATCCTGAGACTTTGTATATTTTGGATACCAATCTTTCTAAACACCTAAAACACTTGACATGAGTGCTCTAGCCAAGAAAGATAGGATACTAAAACTGTAGAGAAATTGCATTAATACAAACAGAAGCTGTAATTATTTTTATCTACTAATAGTCCAATAGATTATTGTTTAACTGATCAACAGCTCTCAAACATCCTAATAAAAACCATAAAATATAAGCAGTGAATTTAGATTGCATTAGTATCTGTGAGGAAGTTTATGTTTTGTGATGCATAACACAGCACAGAAAATAATTTGAGGATCTTATCTACAATATTTCTGTTATTTTTGAGAAAACCATCATGCTGTAATTTTTGAAAAGAAACTTGTATTAAGTATTGCTCATGGCAACTCCCTTTGAAAATGTATCATGACTTTTACAGCAAATTTGATAGTTCAAAGGAAAAGACGAATGTTCAAAAGTACAAAGTATAACCGTGATTTCTTATTCAGAGCAGGGAACTGAATGAATCAAAAAGACTTTTGAAGCTACATATTAGAGACCCTGAAACATTTGTAAGCTCCCTGCTGACTGTATGTACAGTGGAGAGGGACTCTGAGCTACATAATCTCCCTCTACCTTCCCATGTGTTTGTTTCCATGCAGAGTCAGACCAGGCACGTAGTCCTGACAGGAGTCACGGAACAGCCAAACAGGAAAATGCTGATTCAGCTAAAATTATGTCTGTAGCCATCGATGACAGCTGTGGCATTTTCACATCAAAATTAAGTACAAAAACCATACAATTTGAATGGGAGTCTGTGAGCACTGCACTAGCATTATAAAATAAGATACTGTCTTTCAAGCAGTAGTTTCTACTAAATAATTAATCAAAACCTTTTATTCTGGTTTCAAAACTTAAGAGGGAAGTAGTTGTTACAGAAAATAAAAGGGGAAAAATTCACAGGACAGAATCAAAGTGAAGTAACTATTTCTCAAGAGCTTTTACTTTTAATGAAATTACAAGATTTATGAAGTCATGAAAGCATAGCAAATAGGACAAAAACACTGTCACAGGAGCTTACGAACATAGATTTTTAAATTTTCACTTACGGCACTTGGCTTCATCATGACTATTTGAACAGTCAGGCACAAAATCACAAAATTTGTCAGATGAAATACATTCTCCATCTCCACATGAAAAAAATCCCAGTGGACAGTAAAAAGATGAAGCATTAGCATCTGCAAATTCTGTTTCCGCATAAAATAAGAAAAGTACGTATAAGTAAACCCACAGATATATATATAATATTATAAGCAGTGGTTTTCTAGCATATTCCAATATAGCAACGTACTCAGCATAAGGAACATAGCATCACCTATGAAGTGTGATATATTATATCACGATTTATAGGAAACATCACTGATCTTAATATCTGTTCTTAGTCTATATATTATTCTCCACAATATTTAAACTTCTGTGTGAAACATTATCAAATACACCCTAGTGTTACACAGCCAGGCTCCTGTTCAGAGTCAAGGGGCTGTGCACAGCTGCATGCTCTTTCCCTTGCACTCAGGAACAGGTGTTTTCTCTGTGTTTAGATCACAGTGAAAGTTGCAAGAAGCCAAAATTTGGGTGCTGCACCACTACTAGCTTGCACCTCAGCCTTTGGCACATTAGAAAAGATCCCAAATTTTGATGAATGGGGAAACAAATAGCCAGATTCTACTGATTTTACTTCAGAAGATTTCTGGAAAGGGAGCAAGTGAAAGGAATGATGCACAGTTTTTCATCTTTCTTGTTTAACTTTTTAAAATACTCTTATTTCTATCCAGACAGGTATTTTTTTAAAAAAGTACTCCTTTATTAATCAATATATTTGTGACTAATGGGTCACAGTAATGGGAGAGGGAAAACAAAGTATATTAATATTTCCTTAAATACTTAGATACTACCAACCTGTATATAGGGATCAGACTAGCCTTAAAAACAAAACAATTAATGTTTTCTATTATGTCTTTTCAAGTTGTAAGTCAAATCACAGTTATATATAGAAGTCATTGGGGATAACATATTGAAAACCAGAAAACTTGCCTTCACTTTCCTGGCTGACACCTGGAAGTGGACTATTCACAAGTACACATTCCTCTGTTATACTGATATCATCAATAGCAACTGTAGCATTTGTTGTTAGAATAGTACCTCGGAAAATAATCTGTAAAGACAAAAAGTTAGTTCATTAAAAGTGACATGATAAAAAGACATATCTATCATTTATCTCTCCATATAGATACCTATATATATATATTCCATTATAATTTACAACATTTGCACAGGAAGTAATTGCTGTCTACAACCAACTCTAAGTACCAGCCAGGAAAAACACTAATTGAGATTTTACCAGGTCAGAAATTTGGTCCCCAACTGTCAAAGCCGTAGCTACCTTTACCTATGGAAAGTTTAAGCAACCCAGGTGACCTTGCTACAACTGAATCTGGTAAAAGACATAACTATTGAATGAATGGTCTTCCTGCTGGAACAGCTACATTTAATAATTGCTTAAATTAGCTATTCAGTGTTACCAAAGATAATGATTTACATTTAATTGTGCTCATCTGTATTGTCCTGCTGAAATCAACAACATGCAGTATCGTCAATGTAGGGACTGTAAGGATGTATTTGTAAGTACAAGGAAACACTCAGGAGATCATAAAAGGGAGTAAAAGTAATTAATAAATTACCTATAGTGTCTTTTCTTTTTGACCGTTTTATAGGTGAGACTTAAAATGAAGAGACCAAAACTGGAATTTTAGTTTGCTGAATCCTTATATTTGAGTTGCTGGTTTCCCTGACGGGTCCATTCTAAGTTTAAGTACAGTGTTAGCCCAAGATTATGTAAAAATAAAATTAAATTTGGAAACTGCTAATTGTTTCTGTGATCAGGGTTGCAAATTGAAGTATCTGCACTATCAGCCTCACTTCTGTGCTTGTGAAGATCGTGGAACAGATCCTGCTAACATTATGCCAAGGCACAAGGACAGGGAGGCAATTCAAGACGGCCAGCACAGCTATGCTAAGGGCAAGTCCTGTCTGAACAACCTAATGGCCTTCTATGATGCAGGAACTACAACAGTGAAGGGCTATGAATGTCATTTATCTGGACTTCTGTAAAGTCTTCAACATGGTCCCACAACATGGACTTTTCTCTAAATTGGAGAGAGGTGGATTCAGTGGGTAGATTGTTAGGTGGATAAAGAATGGGTTGGATGGTCACATCCCAAGGGTAGTGGTCAACAGAAGAGAGTCCTGATGAATGTTAGTGATGAGTGGTGTCCCTCAGAGATCTGTAGTTGAACCAGCATTATTTAGTATCTTCATTAATGACATAGACAAAAGGATCAAGAGCAATTTGCAGAGGACTCCAAGCTGAGTGGTGTGGCTGACACAGCTGAGGGATGGGATGCCAGAGGGACTTGGACAAGCTTGAGAGGTGGGCCCATGTGAATCTCATGAGGTTTAAAAAGACCAAGTACAAGGAGCTACACCTGAGTCAGGGCAACCCCTCTATCAATACAGGCTGGGGGATGAACAGATCAAGAACAGCCCTGCAGAGAAGGACTTGGCAGTGCAAGTGAATGAAAGGCTGAATGTAAGCCAGCTATGCAAACTGCAGCCCAAAAAACCAACGATGTCCTGGGCTGCATCAAAAGAATTTGAGCAGCAGTTTGAGGAAGATGATTCTGCACCTCTTCTCTGCTTTTGTGAGACCCCGCAGAGTATTGTCCTCAGCTCTGGGGTCCCCAGCACAGAAAGAACATGGAGCTGTTGGACAGAGTTAAGGAGATCCACAAAGTTGATTATAGGGATGGAGCACCTCTCCCATGAGTAAAGGCTGAGAATTGGGATTGTTTAGCCTGGAATAGAGAGGGCTTCAGGGTAACCTAACTGCAGCCTTCTGCAAGGGAAGCCTACAAGAAAGATGGGGAAATTATCGACAAGAGCATGTAGTGACAGGACAAGGGTGTCTGGCTTTAAACTGAAAGAGAGTAGATGTAGATTAGACATTAGGAAGAAATTCTTTTCTGTGAGGGTGGTGAGGCACTGGGACAGCTTGCCCAGAGAAGCTGTGGATGCCGCATCCCTGGAGGTGTTCAAGGCCAGGCTGGATGGGACTCTGAGCAACCTGGTCTAGTGAAAGTTGTCCCTGGCAATGGGGGTTGGAATTCAATGATCTTTAAGGTCCCTTCCAACACAAGTTCTGTCTGTAGGAAACACAAATAGGCCCTCACTCTGATCAGCAGTTTTTTTACAGCAAGTTCATTTTTAAAAGCTGCTGCACTATTTCTACTTGATGTTTATTACAAAAGGTTATTCTAATGCATAGAATACTGAAACGATGGCCATGTTCTTAACAGATTTGACTATGGAAAAAGCAGAATTAAACTTTTTTTTTCATATGAGCATTAAAGAACAGAAATTTTATTTTTGTATTTCATCATAAAAGTTAATTAATTTTAAAGGCCAAATTAGAGTAACTTTTTGAGAACAATGTAAATGTAACTTCTAATTACCTGAAAAGGTAATTCTTCAGCTGGACTTTCTACATGTATATTTGCTTTTGTCCACTTCATCTCAGGCAATCCTGAAGCATCAAGTAATTTTTCCAAACTTCCATCCAATGCAGTTCTCATAAAGACAGAAAGCTGGGAACCCTGAGATAACTTGTACCAAAATGTTACCTGTTGAAAGAGTTCAGTATCAAATATGTACATTATAATAAAGAATGACATGACAGGTCTAAATACAGACTTGGCAAAAAGAAGGGGATGTATGAAATTACAGCATGTTGAAGAGCAGTATCATGTCTAAAGATAAAACCATGTTTAAAAGTAAAGCTTATTTTTACAACTTTTAACATTTATTTATTAACTGGTTCAGACTCTATGATATGACCCTCTAATTCCTTTTACATTAGTAAGCCCTTAGAAACTTCTCAAAGAACACTTTTCTGTCATATATGCTGCATATATGAGTTTCATAAACATGTTAATCTCAGAAGTGCAGTCGTTGAGGTACTCCTTTGAAAGAACCTTATGATCTTTTATTTCCACAGTCAACATAAATGAAAATGATCTGAAGACAGATGTTTAAAATCATCTATTCATCTCCTAATGATGTAGATTGACCAACATATGGGAAGAAAAAACAATAACTGTAGGTGGATGAGGCTACAAAAAACTGCTTGTGAAGCAGAAAAGATCAGAAAACAGTGAGAATCACAGTTCACTATCTCTCCCCTGCTATACAGAGTAAACCTGATACACTGATTTTTTCCCTTTTCTTTTAAATACTACCCAGGCAAAAATGCCACTAGTAACTGCAGAGAAGAAATAAGATTGCCAAAGACTAATTTTTTTTTCCTTTCCCCTGAGTCCTTCCTACTTTTTCACATAATTACAGATTCAACTTTCTTCAAGTGCAGTATCATTGTTTCCCTGTAAAAGCCTTGATAATATTTGATTCTTCATGGAGGGAAAATAATCAGCGGATCAGTAGTTAGGAAATATTCCTGTTAGAGCACATTGCTATGTTTAGTATCTTCTGGCTTCATGGCTGATGGACTCAGTCTCTCACTTTCCCTTGGAGTTTCTTTTTCCCCCACTCATGAAAAACATGTATTTTCTAAAGTAATCTTGAGACTTATTATTAAAATTAAATACTTTCATTTTTCCCCATCAGAAAGCTTAAGAAACAGAAAGCAGCAGGGATACAAACACTTTTCAAAATTAGCTGTTTGAAGGACTAGACTCTAAAAAATTTAGATGGCTTTTGTCTATCAAGCAGTTTTTCAAATAATTTTTTTTTCATTATATAAGGAGCAAAGTTACCCTCCTTGTCTATGTCTACATGTTCTACTACACAATGACTACTGTGTCCATTAAAAGTCATCAACACATGGCTGGGACTAGAAATTTTCTTCTACGACTCCAAACCCTTCAGCTAAATGAAGGTGTTTCTTAGCTGACATCTACAAAAAGACTCAGCTACAAAAAGTTGCAGAAAGAAGTTACTTCTAAGCTCCAATTAACTAGAAAGGCACAATATAAATCTGTTATCCTTCAACTCCTTTATTCTTTCCTTTTTTTTTTTAACAACTGGAGCTGAAGAACTTGTAAAGCTATTAATAAACATAGATCTCTTAATGTGGATCCTTTTATTCTCTCAGTGGGACATCCAACAGAGGGCATCATCTCACATTTATATGCAGAGAACATGGCACACCAATACACATCCTAATGAGTAACCCCTACTCCTTGCTCTTTCCCAGAAATAAAAGACTACAGGGAAAATGTGGCAGAAAGCCAGGCTTCCAGTCTTTAAAAATGTTGTCTTTTCAGACATGTATATCTAGGTAAGAACTTGCTCTAGATTTTGTTGAATTTGAGAACTTTAAATGCATTCAATATATGCATACTTATAATAAAAATTGTTTCTTTTCTGTCTTTGAAGTAGAGAAAATATGTGCATCGCCACTGCATTTGTGTTTATTTTGAATGCAGACCAAACCCTGCAAGAGACCTAACCAGAATAATTCATTGATTCACATATCAATTGTGACCAGTTTGCCTTAAGAGTTTCTAAAATAAGTACCTTTCAGGTTCAGATTAAGTTATCTACTCAGCATCGAAGCCTACAAAAGAAAGATGAAACTACCTAAGCAAATGCAGAGTGTTGGTATTCCAGGAGTAATGCAACAGGCAGGGCTTTGATGGGATGCTGTGAGGCTTTAAGAGTTCCCTGCAGCAGCATTCTACTTGATTTTATCCTGCATCTATTTGATTTCTGATGCTTTACAACACTAAAAAGCCATGTGAAGATTAAGAACAGAGAGTTCATTAAACAACAGCAAGGAACGCTTCTTAAATTTTTTAAGAAAATTCTACTCTCCACCTGCAAGTTGCAACTATTCAGCTGAGATCTGCTAACTCATTGATGTATGTAAGTCTAAGTCAGCTACAGTGCAGGTAAAACAGATTTAGCTAAGCCAGCACTTGCTTCAGGTCCCTTACACGAGATAAAAGCTAAGAAGCCTAGATCCTGCTGGAAAAAAATTCTCCTACTTGTTGGGCCTTCTAAATGCAGTTCCTTCTTTTCTGTTACTTTTATTTTTTAAATACTTTTTCCTAAGTGCAATTACAAATTCTGTTCTACACTGAGGCTGAAAAATTAAACCAGTCTAAATTTTATTTTGTTTCTCTAAAACCTCTTTTTACCACTGAACAAAAGCAAATTATTTTGGCAAGATTTCTGTCTTTTCCCTTTCTTCTCTGTGACTTTTTAAATCAGAAGTCATGCAGTAGAAGAAAAAAATAACATCATAACTACACAACTTAGCTTCTCCCAAGCATGGTATAAGCTTTGAAAAGTTATAGAACAGAAAAGAAAACAAAACAGAAAAACCTCAGGGAAAAAAAAATTAAAAAATGTGAAACTTTACAGTATCTATTCACTTTATTCAGTGGCCAATCCAATTGGGAACGTTTGCTTGTAGTGCTGTATATAGTTAATCTATTTCTTCAAGTTCTGCTTTAAAAATATGTGGTTTGTTTAAAATTACAATACTAATTATAAAACTCTATTTTCATTTTTCGTCTAATACTTTTCTGGGTTTTGGCCCTCCTTCACCATTTTTTCCAGTTATCTTTCAGTTTCTTAAATCAATAGCCATCCTGGCTGTTTGTTTTTGCATTCCTCTACAGAGCCATAAGACATTTGACAAAAAAAAGCATTTCAAGGTAACTCTCAAGTACTGCACAGATCAGCTTAAAAATCATCCTCCTCAAACCATCAGCTAAAATTTAGTAAGTCTGTAGAATGGTACCTAATTCTTTCTGATCACACCAGCATAGCTAATGTGCATAGTGACTTCAAGCCATTGGTCTCCTATTATGGAACACTGGTTATGCGCCTTTCCTGCCTCCAGGAGTGGCTATTTGATATGGCCCTGTTATTGCTCCAGATAGGTTTGCCACAGCATACAAAACCCTGAAGTGTATCCTTAAATCTGAGTCACCTGCTGAGTGCTTTTAGAAAAAATAATCAGATATAAAAATTTGGCAGGAAAGCAGTAAAAATTTGACTGCATCGCCCTCCTACCAAAGAATTAGTCTGTAGCTCCTTCCACTGGTCTTGAAAGAGAGCCCTCAACAGCAACACTTAGAGCATGAGGAGTACCCCATCTGCACAACAGATGCACACCATGGCTTACAAAGGTGGGGACAGTCAACATCAAACTGTTACCTGACAGCAGGAGTGCCCAGGGGACAACTTGACAAGAAAAGGGCTCCCTAGGTGAGACACGGCCATCTTTGTGTTCATCTGATGTGATCCACTGAAGTAAATGAACGCTCCTACAAACATAATTTTTTAAAAAGTATGAGAAATATGTCATGCTCCAATGGCAAACAGCTACCTCAGAGAGGTAACTATATGCTCCATGAGGTACATAAAGCTTGTTAATAGATGAAAACAAATGCAACAGCTTTGGTATTGGTTCAGTCTCTGTGGATAATGATGAGGGGTGTTGTAATAGGCTGGAACAAAGTGACTATGTGGGCAAAGGCAAAACAGAATGCTAATACTCCTGCCTCTTCCCTCTTGCAAAATTATCATGGCTGAGTCCAAAGACAAGAAGAGAGGAAAATAAGGCTATTTTGGCAGCCATTGCCAAGGTTACCCTGTCATGGTGCCCACAAGCACTTAAATCTGAGGAAGTGAATATGGAACACTGCGAAGGGATTTCAGATGTTGCTTCTCTGAGGGCTTTATTGTGCAGACCCATTGGAATTATTTTTTATCTGCTCTTTCCAAGCAAAAAACCTTCATATCCCCAACCTTCAAATAATACAACTACTTTGCATCACCTTTGCACAATGCCCATCTGCTCTCTGCATGGACTGGGGAGGGCAAAGGAGCTGCAACACAGAGCACCCTGGAGATCAAACAGCACAGAGCTCAGCAGAGATCCCTAAAGGAGACATTTTAATTGGCTTAAATAACATTCCAAACAGAATTTTAAACCAAAAATTATTTCCTTTAGGGTACAGTATTCACTCTCAGCACAGCACAGCCAGTTTTAAGCATGCTAACAATGTTGCAGACCACAGAAGCCAGTGGAATAAGCTATATTTTCTCATGGGGTCCACAGACTTGACATTGTTGTCTGTGCTAGTGGGGATGAAAGCTTAATTAAAGATCTAATCTGAACTCTGGCAAATGAACGGCGTTTGGATTTGAACTACAGCAGATGTGCTTCAGACAAAGGTAGGGAAGGATAAACATTTTCAAGGGGCCCTAAAGCAGCATATTTTGAATGCCAGCAGTGCTGCCTTTGCTGAATACTGAGACTTTTGCATGAAAGTCTATGCAAAACAACACTATAAAGGCTCAGTCTTTTTTGCACATGGATATTACACATATTGCCTTACATCTTGGAAGATCAGCTATTGTGCTGCTGCAGTCATACGCCCTAGCCATTTATTTCCCATGGATACATAATAAAGCAGAGGGTTTAGGTCCAGCCCCACGTGAATAATGGCAGTGCTTTAGCAAGGCTGGCACAAAGAGGGGACCATTACAGCTCCCTGCAGAAACAGGCGAGCCGCGCTCTACAGCGCCAGGGAAGCTCCCCTCATTGGAATGCAAGGGTACTTCAAAGGACCCTCTTTTAATTTGCAGCTGAGGCTCTACAGTAACCTTGTTAAGATATTCATTAATCAAACTTTGCTGTTGCCCTCCCCAAGAGAGAAGGGACATGAACACTCCACAGTCCTACAAGGGACTGTTGTGAACTTAAGGATTGTGACTTAACGTTGGCAAAAAACTTGCTCAGATTCAGGAATTCTAATTCTAAACTGAGGCTGTAGCAGGTGCAGCGATAGGTAAAAAAAAAACAAAAACACCACCTCAGAAATACCTCTAAACTCATTTATATGGGGAATGCAACATTACTGGGGCATGATAACCTCAAGATCTGATTGAGGCTTCAACCTGCAGCAACACTGAACCAAGGTTATAATGATTCAGGTATCACATCAGCTTAAGTGTAGCAGCACATAGTTCCGTATGGGAAATTTTAGCATGCTACTTAGGATGCAGAAGAGATATCTCTGCCAGTAGCTTTCATTATGATGACATTACACCTCTGATCTCACCAGTACCTAGAACAGAGAAAGACCTGGGCAGATCAGTGCTCTCCTCTGGGCTTTAAGAGTTTGGAAGCTCTAATACAGTAGGGTTTCCAGACAATGCAGTAATGCAGATCCAGTGCCACTCTACTGAGACAATAAAATGAAATATCAAACAGCTACTGAGAAAAGTGAATAGCCTTTGGTGCTCTTCATAACATGGGGACCATTGGAAAAACAGGCACATGACTGTGCAGTTAGAGCCATTCTATAGCATATACACACAGCCTGACACCCACTACTATTTGCTCAGGTGAATTTTAATCCTGAGTTGCTCTACCTGTGAATGTTTGAGGCGGAATACTTGATATTACACATTCATTTAACATGAACATGGGAGAGAAGTGGGGAGGTCTGGCTTTAGATAATATTCATCATTAAATCTGATGAGCCATTGAACAGTAACCCAGATTTTAAAGTAATCTAATTTTCCCTATAAGCAGTGTAATAGTTAAATTTCAATAAAATTAAAGTCACAGAATACTTACCAAGATTATTTGACAATGAAAAACCTGCTAGATGGTTGTATTTTTATGCAGTGACATAATAACCTTTTCACTTTGTATACTTTAAAGCAGCCCTCTACTGGAATAAATTGTTTTACTGGAATACATTTTCCAGCTGAATGCATCGTATGGCAAACATGGGTGAAGGAAGAAAAATTCTTTAAAGGATATTATAGTCACCCTCTTTTTCCCAGACAACACGGATTTATTGTAACTGCACTCTACAAAAAGCCACAGTCATAGTCTATCCAAATAATACGTCCAAAAATGGCACCAGTGTGAATATAAGGTAAACAATGCTTATGATATGCACAAAGACAGCTTTCAAAGGCCAGTATCTCAAAATTTGCACCTCCTACCTCACTGATTGTACCAGCCAAAAATGGAGATTTTGAAGATATAGTAAGCACATCCCAGCTAAGAGCATCTGCAACAGACTACCTTTCTGTAACACCTTAGCTATGTTATATACATAGCATGTAGCATCCATCAGTTTTAATTGCCAGTCTGTGACCATTTACAAATAGAAATTTTCATGACAGAAGGAGGAAAATAATAAGAAAAGAAATCTCACCATGTCCCATATTAGTTGTATGGCCTCTGCCAGGGAGTTTCCTACCAGAGGGAGCCTGTTCTTTCTTTATGTTCCAGTCAGCATCACCTCTGCTCAGTGGCTTCCATCCACAAAGGTCAGTCTCAAAATCACATAAGGTGTAATTAGCTGTTGTAAGAACAACAACAAGAGATCAATAAATTGAATTTGATGAAGCAGTATAATGCTACAACTATGACTATTTTGTATTTAAATGTACTAAGTTTTAAAGGAGCACTGGTACATTTCACTTCCAGATTATTCAGATGGACATAAGTTCTAGAACACAGGTGACAGACAAGGCAGGCCCTTCCTTCCTTAAGCAAGTTCAGAACAATTACGCAAACTACATGTAAGAGAACAAACTATACTGTAGTAAAGACAAGACCTGAACATAGGCTTTTGATAGTAACATTATACATTTTTAAAGATTAATTTTACCGGAACGTGAATTATGAATGTGTGAAAAAACCAAATATATTTAGAGCTTAAAATACATAGAAAGTAAAGACAAATTAAACTTTCACTTAATTTATTTTTGAAAAGGAGTTTTAAATTTATGAATTATTCAGATCTCCTAGAAATTTTTATTGCAAAGTAAAAGACCATTTTCTTAGTTAGTATGGATTATACCAACCTAAATTGTATAACAATTTCACACACTCTTTCATTTATTGAGTACAAATAATTTTTTAAAGAAAATTATGTACTCCAAGAGTTTTCTTTACTGGTCCAGAACAGCTTTCCAAAGCTTTACACTTAACTCTCTGGGTCACTTATTGAAATTGCAAGCATTACTTTAAAATTGTATTTGTCACTTTCCACTTTAGTGGTACATCTATCTGATCATATCAGACTCAGACTTGATCATATATACTACTCCAATTTTCTCATTGTACAAAACCAAAATGAAATGCATCTTTCTTTGAGCACCATGATAGCAAAGCTTTGAGGTAAAAGTCTCCCTGGAATAAAAAAGTTATTTAAGCAGTTACGTCTTAAGGTACAAAATAAATCACAAGTATCAGTATCTCTTATTTGTTTTCGCTCCATACATTAAAATTCAATGGTTCACGCTTTTTTGTTTAGTGCAGTGTATTTAGCTAGACATGAAACTTTGTTAACTTATTTGATTACAGAATTCTCATGCTTTTGACAAAGTACCTTTTTAATTGGACTTCAGTTGCTAGGATATTAAGGTTGAATATGCAAATTGATATCCAAGACTAAGCTGTTTCTCTGTTTGGTAATTAATACAATGTCCAGGCACTGTGCTTTCCTTAGCTAAGCAGTCTTGGGAGAACCAATGTGACATAAAAAGGAAAACATTTTTGCTTAAACATCTCTTTCTTCTGGCCTTCCTAAACCCTGTGAAATATCTTCTGCATAAGCAGCTGACTGCAGTGTCAGCATAGTAATATCCAAAAAGACATCACTTTGTCTTTTTTTTGTAACCATGTAGGAACAAAAAAAAAAAAGGTTAAAAATTAAAATAATGGTAAATATGAAAGAGAAATCAAGATGGTTCTAATGATAAGCTCAATAAGATGTTTAACATGAAAGTATTGTTGTAATTATGATTTTCTTTTAAATAATCATTTAATTATTATTCACTTTTAACTAATCACAATAAAGCCAACCTCTTCCATGTGATCAGACAGACCCCATCACTGCCCTTGGTGTTCCACAAGAACATTGCAAGGCACTAGTACAATTTCTTCTAACACTATAGATGTAGAAAGAAATGTCTAAACATCAAATTTTGATCTGACTATATGAGCGGTGGGGGAAAAAATAAAAAAAAGACATGCACACACAAAGAGAAAGTCTCAAATTAAATTGGTTTTGTTCAGTTATTTCTTCAAGTTTTTCTAGTATGAACACACTTATAAAGGTAGGAAGAACATTTATGGTTGTGCACGTATGGTTTTTTTGTCATTGATGATGATGATTGTTTGGGGGGGGGGGGGGGGGGTGTAGGAAACAAAATATGATGATGTTGATCACATTTTAGATGATACTTTTCATTACACCCTTTACTTGAAATTTATAGCTCTATGCAAGCATCCAGTCACGCAGAAATACTGGGCCAGAGTCTAAATGTTCCACCCTTTGTAGTTCCTGGAACTGATACTTCATTTTTACAAGTATAAATACGTTGGAGAACAGCTCCAAATGTGAGTGCAACCCAGTTGTCCAAGTTAACAGTTTGACTTTAACCCTACGTAATTCTAAAAACTCAAAGGGTGTTTGTAAACATTTAATCAAGCTTGAAAGAAATGGTTTGTGCTTTGGCTAAAACCAAAATCCATGTGAGACAGTTTCTCAGTGTGTTTTTTCATTCCTCAAACACTAGCAAACCGTAATAAATGTGTCTTTCCCATCAAAAGAGTGCATAATACTCACTATTCAAGCCTGTTTTCTATATTTTAATTTGAAATTTCAAGTGATTATAGGTGATGTTTCACTATCCATATTTGGAAAATATGTGATTGATTGCACAACCTATAGTTTTTAAGTAGCCATGCCATGGTTAAGTATGTTCCACATAAACCTCTTTTCTGATATTTTATGTCCCTTCCCAATGCCACTTTTATCACCAGAGCTTATGTCTCTTATTTCAGTAGGAAGATTTCACTGGATTCAAACTGCAGAAAGGTTTTCAACATTTAATGGAAAACAAGTCAGTTCTCTGGTTTGTACATTCTTCTATTTATAATTCAGCAAAACAGAAAGGAAAATAGAATGAGAGGAACATCCTTCTTTCTTTTTAATAACAAGGCAAATTTGAATTTATATTTTTTTTATTTCCATCTGTAGATCTCAACTAATCAAGGAGCAAATTACTATGTCAGTTCTACAAACACCAATAATTCAACCAGGGGAAAAAATGCTCACCAACACTTGAATTTCAAGAAATATGTGCAGCTTCCTAAAGCCATAAAATACACTGGAGAGATTTTCAAATAATATGAATCATTTTCCCATATATTAAAAAAAAAAGTGGAAACAAGAAGCAAAGCACACATTCCAAGAAAAATGGGAGGTTAAATGGGAGTGTTTTTCCTTTGACTAGCTTAGTCTATTCCCTGATCCTCCCTGGGGAAAATACAAAGCACTTCTGTTGACTGGGTTACCAGCCAATTAATATTGTTTCAGCTTTTTGCTAGCCTGCAACTGCATGAAGTTTTTCGATCCTAATCTGGCAGTTCAACCAAATGAACACAACTGGGGACACTCAGTTGGTCTCTCCATCAGGTTGGTGTTTTCCTGACTAATACTATGGAATGAGAAAGGCTGCAGTGCAGCAGCACCTCAGTTCAATTGCTTTGGAATTTGATGTATAAACCATCTGCATGAACAGCAACTGAAGAACCTCTGGTGCTTACTTTGTCATTAATATTTTGTCATTTCTGGCTAATATTTAATGTCATTTTAGGAAAGGAAAGGGTTATACATATACCTTCTTTCTGACTACCTGTGCACTTTCCCTACCATTTTATTTTTCTAGAATTTGTTAAAGGATTCATACAGAAACATCACAGATGGCCATAGGTCACCTAGCCTGAACTTCCATATGTCATAAATCATTAGATGAATCATAACTCCCTGAGGTGAACTGGCCTCATCTCCTTCTGAAACTACTCAGTTAACTTGTTTAGGGTTAAGAGACACCTGATGTTGAGACAATCTCCTGTCAACCCTTGACCTGCAGAGGCTATGCTCGGAGCTAACTGTTCTGGTGAAACACAAGGACAATGCTACACAAGTCATTGTCAGGAAGAAAAAAGTCTGTGAAAATAATAAGGGTGTAGCTTCTTCTTCTCCCCAGGCACACACAAGATTGATGAACAGATATTGACCATTTCAGACAAATTATGTCACAGAAAACACATATATGTTTAGTAAAACAAATGTTTCAGACTAAAAAATACTCTTTCTACTTTAAAGATGAATGGTAATAAAAGGATGGTCAACTGATATGGAAGGTTTCAAGGATTTGCAGTTGTAAATTGCTGTTCTGTAAATAAAATGCAGTAAAAGGTATATGGCTTTAAAATAATACAAATTTACTTCATTCCACATATTTTATATTCATAAATTATACAAGTTCCATGAAAAGCTGAGAATATGTAAGATAATACTAGAGATGTTAAATTAAAAGCAGAAGAGGTAAAGACAGGTGTTTTAAGATAGCTTCTAATTAGGTTAAATGGAAGGTGATGCTCTTACAGAATAAGATGTAGGAAGTCCCCATCTCACAAAAATTTTGACTTTAATGAATGCTGATGAGTAGGCAATTTCCAGAAACACTACTATATTAAAATGTGATATTATTTGAAAATAACATGTGCTTCCTAGACTTCTTTCCAAGTTGCTAGGATTGCCAGCTATTGATTAACTCATGATGTACTGTGGATGTTATATATAAATAATGTAAAATAATTGTAAGTATAGTGTTTGAAATATCAGTTATTTTTCATGGTATTTAGTGCAAAACTTCCTTTATATTAGGTAGGAAATAAAGAAAAGGCATCAGCATGAGAGAGATCTTCATACTCCTTTAAATGATCTAGGTGCTTTCTGTTCTTAATATAACTAGGTTTTGATAATTTGTTATCAGTCACTGTAAAACAAGAAACTTAGAAGTGATCATAAATCACTGATATCAAAAAAGGCATAATGAAAATGTAAAAATTAATACTAAAAACATTAATTTCACAATTTGTCACTTCATTAGATTCATTGATTTCAATAAAATTACTCAAATGAAAGTGGTTACTCATGTGCATCAGTGTTTCCTAGAGAAGTTCCTAATTTTTGAGATATTGAAGTCTCACATACTTAAATATATATTTATATAAACGATCAGAGATTAAACAGAAAGATTAAGAAGAATTACAAAACATATATATTTGGTCCTGTAATAAATTCTATCATTAAAATAACATTCATGGCAAGTGAGCATGACCAAAGAGAAACATTATTTTTAACTTCCTTATAATGAAACAGACATTCTTAAAAGAAGAGGAAATCCTTCACATTAAGTAACAGCTGTCAGCCTTTGTTTTCATTCAGTATGGAGATTTATCAGCTCTTCAGTACATGAATACTTCATCAAAGGAAACTACTGAGAATCTCTCCAAGGAGAGATGCTAAAATACCTTATAAAGGCTAAAATATGCATTATTGGAACAGATATACATTTTACTAAAATTTAATGTGAATATGTATAGTGCACTCAAAAGACCATGGAGGACAATTTCAATATCTTATGAAAAATTGATGTAATTTGAATAAAAGAACAAAGGACAAAAATAAATGAGAATTTTTTCTTTGCATCTTTTTTGTTCAAAATTGTGTAAAACATCAGAAGGATGAATCTTCTACACTGACCAAACCATTAATACCTAAATGCCACCATTAGAGTCCTTGTTCCTGAGTGTGTGAAGTACCCAAGACAATATTACCCATTACAATAGGCCAATTTTAACAACAGGTTATTTTAAAGACAGCTATTTTTTAACTTTTCTCTCTTCTCAGCCAGTAGTTAGAGCAATACGCAACCACTATGTGTTATTTACACTTTAGAAAATAACATTTTTTCACCCTTTTTTGAGAGGATGAGTATACTTTTGTGCACTGCTCCATCAAAACGATACCTTTTCAACTGTTACTATCCCAACACAAAGTGAAGCAAACAATCTCTGTATCTCAGGTTCAACTGAGTGTCATATTTTCTTTAAATTGAAGGGAGTTAGTGGAAAATTAGTCCAATAGGTAAACCAAAGTTAACTGCAGAGGCAGCAGAAAAAAGCAGAGCACTATGCAGAGCAATCGAAGAAGATTTTGCACTGACTGTGCCTCTCATCAATCCTTGCCCCAGCACCTGAATTCTAGAGATTACACAAAGAACAGTGCTGAGACTCCCAGGCCAGTCTGATTTTTCTTTCTTCTGCTCACTCTCTAGTTTTCCTGTTCTGTTCACATCAGCATGATGGAAGAAATATTCCCGAGTTCCACTGTGATCTTTCTTTAAAATACTGACTATATCTAGGTAATTTCTTAATCTTTTGGTTACCCAGTGCCAATGTCCAGTGTCTGAGACACAGGGGTGTACCTGTAAATGTTTATTTTCACTTTTTGCAGTACAGTTAAGAGTGCCCTTCAACTGCCAGAATCATTTTTCATCCTCTTTTTAAATCATAAAATATTCTTTTATATTCGTCATCATTATTCACCACAATTCTCTCCCATCGATATGAAGTGGAATGGATAAATTGCTGAGAAATACAGTTCAATTTTTAAAGGACAATTCCCTTTCATTCCATTCCTCCTAAAGAACATAAGAGGACTCTCCATGTTTCTACCAGCAAACACACACAGCTACCAGCATAGGGTCAAGTCTAATGAAAAAGGAAAACGCATCTCATAGAGGAAGCCCCTGTAGGGTTTAATGTTTGCTTAGATTTTACCCAGAGATGAAACAGTATATACCTTCCTATTTAAAATGTTATTTCTGCATTTGCACATATTGTTTGGGAGATGGCTCCCACAGGATTACTTAAATAATTGAAAAAAATTGAAGACTCAGACTGTGAGTTAAAAAAAAGCTTATATTCCTAAAGTCTCATCAACTGAAAATAAAACATTACCAATGTTTTTCATCTGGCTTTCTTGAGCAATACACAAAATTTTAGTTGGTATCCCAATAGCAACATATATTATCACCAATATCTTAAATATATTCACAGTTTTTATCTGCAACACACTTCAAGTGTTATTACCACAGGCAAACATACATACAAATGTACACCCTATAATATTAATTTTAAAAGTGATAGGGTCTCTAAAGGTGTTTCACATGGAGGTCTAAAATGATTCAGAAATATTATAGACCTTTCCCAGTAATTTTAATTATTTTCTTTTACTCTTGTTTGTACAGTAGAAACTGTGGCTTCTAAGGAAAGTTACCTTCAACTGAAAATATAGTGAAGATGATGTAGCTTCTGAACAGTGGCCCATTGGTATGGTGATTTGTATCACCATGTGAATATCACATCACTTAATGCATTTTCTGACAGTAACAGTCTAAATTAGAAAACTGTTCAAACAACAAATCCCAAGGCAGATTTCATTCCCTAGCAATGGGGAAGTAGAGGTTATAAAAGTGGTATGTAGGGAATACATATGCTAAATACTGCATTTCAGCAAATACTTTAAAAAAATACTGTCTGGATTTAAAATATAATGCTGAAGCCAAATAGAGAAACAGAAAGCAATGGGAAGAACTAAAACGCATGACAGAAAAGACTGAACATTTTCGCTAATCTGAACACCATTAAATGTTCTTGGGAAAAAACAACAATATTTTTTCCAGTGACTTGTTGACTAGAACTGCTTATGTTTTGCAAAATTCTTCAGCAGAGTGTCCTTCTAAAGCAATGAGATTCACTTACAGCAGGCTGCTGGGTCCTCATCGCTGCTGTCAGAACAATCTGGATGAGAGTCACAGGCTGATCCAGGTGCCACAGACTGCCCATCCCTGCAAGTGAATTCTTCTAAGGAGCAGGAACCTGGTGGCTCTGATAGCGCAGTGTCGAAGAGCTGGATGTTATTCAGACAGATGAAACCTGCCCTGCTCTGGACTGTTCCTTTAAACACAAGCTGTGGAGCATTACAGTTAAAAAGTTTGCATTAACAGGCAACAGCAATAAACTGAATTTTACTTACATGAAGGAGTTTTAAGTGAACATTTTGCTAAGAAGTTGTACTGTCGCTGTGCTTTATAAAGGTGTTCTGAAAGGTAATTATTCTAAAGACCCCATCTTCCTTTCTGTAGCCTCTTCAAAACTTCATTTGCAGATGCCCAAGAGAAAAGAAGTTCAGTTACACTCACAGGTGCATAAAATGAGCTGAGGACTGTCCCCAGGCACCAATTGGCATAGCAGAGCCTAACAACTTACACCTGTTTCATCAATTAAGATAAAATGGATGCACCTGGTCTCTGCAGTGGGGTTGGTCCCTGCCTGTTTATAATCCTGGAGCTGTTCTGAGCACTGTCTGAGAGAAGGCCTATTTCCTTGGTCAAAACCTTGCTAGGGACCATGATAATGTTTTAATAATATTGAGTATCACTCACCAGTCTTAGGCTTGTGCCCTCACCCTGCTTATTTTACTGCTATTGACATAGAGATTCAAGGAGCATTTTTCTTTCTGTCAGAGTTCCATTGCTCTGAGCAGATTTAGCACAAGCTGATTTATAGCAATGAAATTTTGGAAGAACCTCTCTTTCTTCTGGCCAGGAGCCCAGCTGGGCTCAGCCTGCTGGGTCTCAAAGCAGTCAGATTACTCCACTTGTGCTCTCCAGGTTTGTTTTACCTGAGTTAAAGCAGCAAGCAGAGCATCAAAAAGATGAAGACTGCAATAAAGGAAAGCACTGAGAAACAAAAGGTGGAGGAACAAATAAAAAATGAAGTTGTGGGTTTTGACAGGGTGGGACATGACCAGAGTGTGTCTCAGAAAGTAGTTTCCTGCAAGAGTCAGAAAGCACAATGTAAGAGCACCTGACAAAACAGAGGGGAACTAGAACAGATGTGTTTTGGGACATAAGCAGAAGGGTCTAGCACACTCCACAAAGCCTGGGAATTAGGTTTGAGTGAAATCTCAGGAGGCATTTTTCTTTCCAAACAATAAGAATGATATAGGTCATTGTCTTGCACTAGAGACAATTTCTTCAAAATGCCCTAAGCCTTCTAACACTCTCCATTCTCTGCCTGTTCAAACAGCAGAATGTTCTGCCAGAAACATGACATGGGCACATAATTAAAGATGCCATCTTTCCTAGGTACTAGTGATCATTAGTCTTTGTACAAGAATACATAGTTTTGGCTTTCTACTTTTATACATACTCCCTCAGCAGGATTTTGTTTCTTTGTTTTTGGATGCTACAGATAGTCTAACCACACATTTGCTTGTTTATTCACAACTGTTCTCGAGTGAAAAGAGGAGGTAGGCAACAACATACACTGAGAACCTACTAGCTTGCTGAAATGCATTCATTCTAATATCTGTCAAAACATCAGCTCCTGCAGTGGACTTAGTCTTTGTCCTTTCATAGAGATTATATTTTCAGTTGATTTATGTAACAGTAAAATATGATGTTATTTACAGAATTAAAAGAAATAAATTTAAATGAAAAATAACTTCAAATGAAAACTTGTAAATTAATACAATAGCTGCAAATTAGCATTGTTTTCTATTTCTGTAAATACAAAAAGAAGATATACTTTCAATTAGTGGTTTGCACAATTTCACTGAAATCCTATAAAGATCATTTACATAATCTCACTCAATAATATATGTATTTAAATGAGTTGGTAACACCTGAGATGGACTTAGATGACTAACCAAGTCAAATGAGATTTGTATTTATTTTCACATCATGAAAGACCAGCAGTTTTTGCACATGATGTTTATGTAGATGTTCTGTTGAGCTACAATATTTACTCATATTGAAACAATGAAGAAACAGCAAGGATACACATAATTTTAACATTCTTTTAATTTTCCTAGAAGCTGTATAAACAATAAAGTAAATCACCTTCAAAAATTGAGTGTATGCCTTTTTCATTCATACCTTTAATTTTTCTAGCCCTGTTGGTAGCTGTATGTTCACTTTGACCCATTCCTTCTTCATCATGAGATTGGTTTCCCACAGGACACGCTCCTCCTGTAAAATGTAGAAAACAAGGTTATAAAGTGGTGGCCATTGGATGGGTGATCCCAGCTCCTGCTCCCCAAAAGATAACAGAACTTCAAGAAGCAGTAGAACAAAAGCACTTTATTAAGGCAAAACACCTTCTTTTATAGGATTAGGATGGAACTCTCTGGAAGTATGGGTGGGACCTGGATGCCCATTGGTGGAGAACAGGACTGAAAAATGCACCAGGAGTCGGAATTAAACAACTATCCAATAGGGGATCGCATAAATGCACAAATAACAGGTGTAGGGATTCAACAACTAACCAATAGGGGATCACGTCCAACAGCCAATAGCAGGCATAGGGATTCAACAGCTAACCAATAGGGGATCGCATCCAACAGCCAATCAGAATTCGAGGCTCTGACAGAGATGGGAAAGGAGCCCTGAGGGATTAGGGGAACAAAAATCTGGGTATCTCTACAGGAAAAACAAATTACTAGCATGCTGTTCAAATAACCATTTCCGAACAGGAGAAAACATACATAACACAGAAAACATTCATTAAATGTTCACTAGAATCCTTTAAACAATGACAGTGCATTGATCTTCTTCAGGGGCAGGTGTTTCAAGGCAGTCCTCGTCACTATAAATCCATTGGTGGTAAAACCTCTTCCACCAATTACAGGATTGCCATTCTCCTACAATAAAGATAATTTTTGTTCCTCTAGAAATCATCAGGGCCATTTTTTGTTCTCAGTCTTTTCATATCCTAGCCAAACAACCAATATATATAAAGTTGCTCTATGTGAGAAAATAGAGCTTCACATATTCATCTGCAATCTTTGTGTTGAGGTCTGTGGGAGAGGGGGAAAACACGACAGGTTTACTGTGATTAAACACACTAATATAGTTATCAGGAATTGACTTAGTAGAATTAAATTTAATTAATATGCAAATTAAGCCACGTTTTTACTCAATTTAACAATATATTTCCATGGCACCCTCTACATAAGTTTCCTTTTCATAAATAACTGCTTATGTTGGGCTGTGTTAGATTTAGTTTTCTTAGAACTGGATTTGAGGTCTGTCAGAATTACACAATCAATTGTGCTAAAAACTTTGTTTTTCTAAATGTGTAAAGCAAGCATGCCGACTACAATCTAACAACTTCTACTCATGTTCTAAGTTACCTTAATTCCCATTTTCCTAAGGACAGTAAGAGTGCTAAATATGGTAAGGGTCTCTCTATTCATGCACTCCAAGCCCTTCTGATTCAATAATCTGGAAAAAAATGCTCATGCTCATTCTGTTTCTGGTCATGATCCTGCCCAGAACTGAGGCCAGTGTAAAGAAAAGAAGATAGTGATTCAAACTTCATATACCTATGCAAAATCCTTTCAAGAAGAAGCTTTAAAACAGAGCAAAAATAGAAAGACAGAAAAAAAATGCAGGAAAATTTAATATAGGCTATACACACAAACAGATTCACCATTATAAGTATCAATATTGAGACCGTTTTCAGGAAACTGCAAAGTACTGGTCATACCTTTACCACAAAGGATATTACAGAATTAGTGGCAGTTCAGAAAAAGATTCAAAGCAGGGTAATAGAAAGGGAAAGTCTCTTGTATGGAGAAAAATTGTAAGTATAAAACCAATTTACTTTACAGATTACTAGAAGGGATTATGATAGGTATGTGAAATTTTATCAATACTATTGACAAGGACAGTTATCTTATTCTCTGTCTTGCAATATAAAAAAGAGGAGAAAGATGCCGTCTACTGCTTGATAGGCTGCAAGGTCTGTGCTAGCAGAACAACACTGATAAGATTTGTGATGTGCAGCCAATTACTGCTCTTTCCCTACCAAGCCTGTTCATGTGACAGATATCCTGAGAAAGTCTTTTAATGTTGAGGACACTTCATTCTGTGTAAAACTTGCTTCATTTTGCTAAATAGTTCACCTTCCAATGGAAAACTATTAGCCTACAGTAGGTACATATAAGAGACAGAAAAGGATGATGTACTAGGAACCATACTGCATAGTAGGCAAAACCCATAGCCTGCGGTTAAGAGTCTGTTTTAGTTATTGTATTACCCCACCTCCACACCTACATATACAAACCCTCCTAACACATTTTTATGCCTTTTGGGAACACTCTACATTTGCTGTGTATTTTTCTGGATGCACCTGTATACTATAATTTCATTCACATTCAAATAACAGCTTAGATACAAAGCCCCATGATCATCATTCTCTCAAATTTATTTAAATAAGAATAACTTGTAGCAGTAAACTTGAGTTTTCTGTGCACATGTTAGTATCCAGACCTTCTAGGCTGTTTTTTACACTGAAAGCTGTAAGTCACCTCAGATGCACCAAAATTTTAAAGTGACTATTGTTCCACAGAGAAGACTTTACCCTCTGATTTGATACAGCTCTAGTGAGTTGGTATTACTATATTCCTTCCTCACAATATTTCTTCATAGTATTCATCCTGTTTGTCAGATTCTTCCACTTCTTTGGTATAAATGAGTTAACCTCCCTAGCACATCCTTTGAGTCACTAGACTTCTTTTAAAATGTGGAAGTATTGCTTTTCCAGTACTTTCCCTCAAGATTTATTTTTGTGATACAGAGGAGCAGTTGTTCAAGATACCTCACTCTATTCCCCTTATTGTGATATATTACTATCAATAAACAATTTTTTGTAAAGCTAAAATGGACAAGAATTTTTTCTTTTCCCTGCAATGTTTTTTTTTCTGAGATAACACTAGCCAGATTTGAAGGATGGAAGGGACAATTATGACTTTTTCTAAAATACTCCATTTATAAAATACAAGGGGGTTTTTTGACATTTCTCTACAGATACATGCACTGTTGTGCAAGTGCACCCATTATTTTGTCCTTGCTTCCCTCATTTCAGAAAGTGATTTGGAACAAAGGCTTATTTTTCCCCCACAATGATTAATGATCAGCCTTAACTTCTGTGGAGGAGTGTACTTATGTGGTTTTTGCAAGTGTTGCTGAACACCAAGAGAAATTTTAGTGCCTCAGAGTACAAATATGTTTGCACATCTAAACATAAATTAAAGTTATATTTTACTGTTTAATTTCCATCTGGTGTTGAAGCCATACAAGATGTAAAAGATTAAGATAAAAGAAAGAAGTATAAGCCCATTACTTAATGGGAGAAACAAACAAGGAGCAAACGGCAAATGGTAGACTCAAGTTAACAATATCTTATTTGCTTTCAGTTTTCAGAGAAAATTTTAAAATTTGTCAGACAGTTAATATTGTTGATTGTATGTGCAGACTGGGGTAAGAGCCACTGGAGAGTAATGCCATGGAAAGGGCCCTGGGGGTCCTGGTTGATGGCAAGTTGACTATGAGTCAGCAGTGTTCTGGCAGCCAGGAGAGTAAACCATGTCCTGGGGGACATCAGGCACAGCATCACCAGCCAGGTGAGGGAAGGGATTGTCCCGCTCTGCTCTGCACTGAGGCAGCCTCACCTTGAATACTGTATGCAGTTTGGGGCACTACATTATAAATAAGATATAAAGCTATTAAAAAGAGCACAAAGAAGGGCAATGGAGAAGTTGAAGAGTCTAGAGGGGAAACTGTATGAGGATTGGCTGAGATGACCTGGTCTGTCTGTTCAGCCTGGAGAAGAAGAGACTGAGGGCAGACATCATTGCAGTTACAACTTCTCATGAGGGGCAGGTACTCATCTCTTCTCTGTGATGACTTGTGACAGGACTTGAGGGAATGTCCTGAAGCTGTGTCAGGAGAGGTTTAGGTTGCATATTAGCTGAAGGTTCTTCACCCCAAGGGTGGTTGGGCACTGGAACAGGCTCCCCAGGGAAGTGGTCACAGCACCAAGCCTGACAGTTCAGAGTGCACTTGGACAACACTCTCAGGCACCTGGTATGATTCTTGGGACTGTCCTGTTTAGGGCCAGGACCTGGACTTCAATTATCCTTGTATCTACCTTCTAACTCAGGATATTCTATGATTCTATGAATATTTTATGCTAGTTGAACAGTTAATGATGCCAAATGGGAATGCAAACACGAACTGGAATAGAAGAACAATATTTTAAAAAGGTATAAATCCTGAAACTGGAATGGAACCAGGAAGTTTTAACTAAAGGTTACTTAATGAAAGGAATATCTCACTATCAATGGCCAGCTCTGAGAACCTAAGGAGAATGTGTGGAAAACTAGAGAATTGGGACAACAAAGGACATATACAACAGTTAAGAGAAAAATACAGACTATGCAATTATAGCCAAGTTGCTGAGCAACTCTTAAAACACTGGAACAAATTACTAATGACAATCTTGTAAGCAGATACAGAATTGGAATGTGAGAACTCATATTAGCTGCTTCTTATGAAGAGTGAGTTGCATTCAGTGAGTGTAATATTTTTTTTTCACCATAAACAGACTTGAAAAATTAGAAGGTAATTCCCTTTATTAAGGCTTTTAACTTAATCCCTTAAGAGATTCTTTTAAAAAATTGTAGAGATACAGTGTAGATGAAATTATTATAAAATGGGTGTACAAATAGAAATCTGAGATTATTTTAAAGAGGATGTCAATAGTTTTTCATTAAACTAAAAGGAAGCTATAATAGAGCTCTACATAGGTCTGTTCCAGGTTCTGATATAATTATAGTGCTGACTAACTTACTGGAGATAGTGGAGAGATAACACAAAATTGGGAGGAATTACAAGTACTCTGAAGGACATCGTTAGAATTTAAAATCATCTCTGTGTATAGAAACCAGTTTCAAACCAATAAGACAAAGGCCAAAGACATATGAATCACAATGAAGAAAGAAAAATCCAATGGTCAAATCCAGTTGTGTTTAATGAAGAGCAACCTCTCCAAGTCAGTAATTAAAGAGGAAAAGACACAGATTATCATGGTTTGCAAGTTAAAAGTAAGTAAACAATAGGTTTCTGTTGACAAAAGGAGTCCATTTTCCTTATCCTTCTTCATACCCAAGAGCAATTTAAATTCCCTGTCTTTCAACTGATGCCATAATGTCTATATTAGAAAATACATTCACTCATCTTTGCTCTCGCTGATCAAAGGGTGAGAAAAGCCAGGTATACATTTGAAACATCTCTGGTGCTTTTCCTCTAAGAACAGTAGTGAAACTGTATGTTAAGTGTAATCCTGTCTCCGTTTGCATCAGGCCCATCGGTGCTGAGGTTTAGCAAGAGTTATTCAAAGACAAGAGGTTCTGATCAATAAATAGAGTAATAGGATATGCAGGCAAACTGCATGGAACATGCAATTGAAAGGTTATTTGGAACGACAGCCTCTCTTATCTTCCAGGATGAGAACCAACACTTGGGTCTCCCCCATCTGTTTCTCAGTATTGTCTAGCTTTGAAGATTCACTTAGTTTTCATAAATCTAATGATTTAATAGCAAAATGTGTAAAACCCAACTCTCCCTTAATTTCTGTTTGAGAAGTCTCAAATATGAGTCTGTAGGGTTTTGGTTTTGAAGCCACCAGCAGAAGCTTATGGTTCTCAATATTGTTTCGGCAAATTTTGCATCAGCTTTAAAGAAGTCTACACGCAATAAATACATTTCTGACTGAAGGAGAAATCCAATAAATAAACCATAAGAGAGAAACAGTGGAAACAGAATGGACTGACCTGATGTAATAACAGCCAAAAATGTTCTTCTAATGCATATGTTAGGACCTGTTTATAAATTAATTCCATCTAGGCTCCCAGTACTATGGGAACACAAATGTCAGTTTTCTTATGGTTTTGGCTCATATAATTTGATTTATTTTCTGGGAAAGAAAACTCTCAAATTGGGTCCACGGATGTTACTTAAGTGAACCACTGAAATCAGTATTCAGATTCTGTCTCAAAGTTGCCATGAGTGTGATACTTGGGAATTTATTGGCAAGTACTATGGCTCAAACCTCCATGCATTCTGGACAGAACACTGATTATGCTACAATTTCTGATACAGTAATGGGTCATATTAAAATACAACTACTCCCTTTTATAAATGAATCATGAAAAAAAGCCTGGAGTTGTTTTCATGAATACTTGAAAACACAGTCAGAAAGGAACAAGTTATTTCCATTACCTGTTCCCATATTTAGACCTTTTGACAGTGTTACACTTTGGGGTTTTTAGTATCTTATCTTTGTGAATGAAGTGGCTCTTTTTAAATACAAGTGTAGTGTTAGGTGATAAGAATTCAGCTCCAACATCAAGATATGAGAGCCATTAACTTAATGAGACCAGCTTTACTGCTCTTGCTTTCATTAAGGAGCATTACAAAGCACCAATATTAAGCTATTAAATTAGACTTTCAAAAGAGAAAAAGCCTCCACAAGGCCAGGGAAGTAAGGGAAGTAAGAAAGATGGAAATAACATTGCTGGGAATTGAGCTTCAGTTTGGCATGGCTGGTTTATCTACTAATAAGTAGAAGGTAGAAGAATAGGAAAATTACTGCTCTAAAACTTGGACAAAGCAAATCAGGTGTCTAATCAAAAACTCTCCAGTCATCCTGAGTCAACAACTTTGGGTTTTTTGTGTCTCCATAGGCAAAACCACCTATTTTCTTATTTCCAGAACAGGAAGACTAGAAAAGCTGTTACTATAGAATTTTTCCCCTGAAACCACCAATGTATTTAATTTTGTCCTTGAAGTCCTATTGCAGAACACTCATCCATCAAATTATTTTATAGCTGAGATGGCGAATACCCAGGTTCTGCAATTGCATAGATCAGTGGAAGGGTACCAAGGTGCTGTTTGTCACAAATTCAGGGGGCAGGCATAGAGCAGCAAGCGTATCTGCTTGTATTTTGTCTGGTAACACCTGGGTTGCCATAGCTTTACCTTTTGGAAATGAATACATGTTTCTTCTTACCTGATTAGTTAAGAGCAGTGCTTTGAGAACACTGCTGTCTGCCATGGAGTAATGAAACTGCAAAAGGCAATTCATGCTGGAGCAATGGCACATGGAGCTGTTTAGAAAAGTAGTCCGGTATAGTGCATTCTCGGTAGTTTCTAACCACTCAAAACGGCCTGGAAAAGTAAAGAAAAAAAGGTCACTTTTTCCTGGAAAACTTTTTTTATCAGTCTATGAAAGTAAGGACTGCTTTCACATAATTAAACCATAGGCCCATCCCAGCAAGAATTGAATCTGATCATCATGCTGTTGATGTGACTTTGATGTCATCTAAGTGTTTCCTATTAAAAGGATAGATATATGTATCTTCATTTTATTTACAAATATCCCCAACAACCAAGATAGTATGTCAAAGTTGTTAGTTTCCACGTTAAAAGCTGTAAGCAGTCCTACATTAATTCAGTTTCCTTACATTTACAACCACTCAGTTGTAACCTAATGACAAATATATTTTAAATTGGGCTTTCTTTCCACTTCCACTTTGGTTTTTAGAAAATATGCTTTTTATAGCAACAGTTAAAAAAAAAAAGGCATTCTGCCTTAGATGGTACAGGATACAGTCACATCTCCACTATGTAATCAAGGTCTTTACTTCTCAACCAGAATTTCTGCAACAAAATGTTGGAAGCATATTGTCTTTCCATCTCAAGCAGAAAAGCAATTTGTGCTCTTCTTGACCTACTGCCCCTTATAAAAGCATTCCTACAGAGATCTAAAAGAGTATCCCATCCCCTCAACACTCTTTTAGTTGTCAGAAATAAAAAGCCTAAATACTTTTTATCAAATGTATCAGGGTATTTTTCCCCCACTCCTGAGTCACTGAATATTTTGCTGCATTCTGAAGCAACTACTAAAATGATAAGAACTGATTAAAGGTCTTAAGTCCACAGTTTCTATGTTCATTTCTCTAAATAAAACTTAATCTCAAATGCAGATGTTACACAATATCAAGGTGAAGGGCAAAAGTGTCATTGCATAAGGAAAATGTTCATTTTTATAAAGGACCACATTCTTTTTCTTTTGTTGCCAGTTTACTCTTTGTGATATGCAGTGATTCACACTGAAATACCTGGTTGCAGTTTCATTGGAACAAAGCTAGTCATTTCATGCCATAGCAGCTAACCTATATGTAAACTAATATTATAGATTTGACCCAGCTTTCTGTTTGGCACACATCAACAAAGAATCTACACTTCTATGCCTACTGCCTTGTGCATAAGAGAAATATGCAACAACATTAGAAGTTATGCTGCTAGTTCTTTATTTAACTTCATCATTCTCTGATGCCATGATAAAACCAACCAAGTTCAGTTTCTGAGCCTAATGATAATTAACATACTTTTCCTTTTTTTATTTCAAGTTGTTCTTGAATCTTTAAAAACATGGCAAAGTGGAAGTGACATGTTTTTTCAGATGAGAAGGCAAGTGAACAGCACTAGTTAAACAAAAGTTCCATGAAGCATCCAGAAGCATCCTGTGTGAAAGAGACATTCTGAGTGTTTTTTAGGGAATATATTTTATCCCAATATTGTGAGTGCTTCTGAGACAAATTGAGACCTAGTTTCAGAAATGAAGACTACAGAAACTGAAAACTGACTTTTTAATTATTTTTTTTTTCCTCTTCAAAATAGCCTGTAACAGTAGAACAATGTTCCCCTTTTCCAGGGATTTTTTTCTCATTATTATTATGATTGTTACTTTTAGACAACATTTATCAAGTAGCTTTCTAATGATTCATGGTATTGGGAAGAATTTTCTTTCATTTCTTGCAAACTTTGTACCTCTTCTTTAAGGTCTGAATTTCCTTCAGTACAGTGCACCACATAGCGTATTACTGTGTTTATTCTCTGATCTTCTGTGTGGCTGGTTCTCTTGAATTTTCATGACTTGCACTTTCAGAAGTGGCAAAAATCCCTTTGTTTTTAGAGGCAGAACAGGGATTTCAGAAAAGCCACTTCATTCCTGCCAATGTGTTAGTAGGGCTATTGAATCAGAGATGTGTGTTTCTGACAAGAGATGGTGGGCTGGTTACCTGGACAAAGAACATACACATTAACATCTTCCCATAAAGTCTCTATTTTCTCCAAATGGCTATTTAATCAGGTTTTAGCAAAAAAGTCTTATTTCTTTCAATTTTGAAGGAAATTTTTGTCTGTCATAAGCAAAATCTTGGGAGTCCTCTCAGAAATGTCAGCCATTAACTATACAGGAGGTCAACTAAGAGGCAAAGCTTATGATTTACTGCTTCGGTGACCCAGAGACTTCTTAGATCTGGGGTGGGTTACTGAACCTGCCTGTATCCTGCTGTGCAGAAAACTAAAAGCCTATAAATATTTAGATGCCTGGTTCCATCTAAACTATATTCTTGTTCAAATCTTATCACTCCCACTTTAATCCATGGGATTTTTATTTCAAAATGACACAACTTAGAATCTATACTATTGGTTTTAGAGTAACAACTGAGCCCTCAGTTTAAATGCAGCCACCAAGTCTCACTTTTTCTTTTCTGGCAAGTTCTCTTTCCCAGCAGAGAAGTGTTCAGTCTCTGAACCCATGCCCTCCCACTCAACCATTTATAGTAAAAGAGGTCAAATTGCCACTGTTTCTGGTCTTTGAGAGTGAATTTTCATGAACTCACAAATCCTGGGTAAAATCTTGAATAAAAAGGAAAAGACAGATAGTAAAAATAATGAAATAGAATCAGATGACATCACTGTGTTTTTCATGTTTAAACTTGAGTGATTTTTGTCACTGGTTATCTGAAATGTTTGGTTTAAAAAGTCTTGGTACTTCCTTTTTTTTCCATCTTCATTTTTCTTATGTAGAGAATTTGTTTTCTTTTTAAAGAAGTTTTACCCTAGATGTAGAAAACTAGCTTTATCTAATGTCAGAAGCATGAACTCTGGAAACTACATAGCATGCATGAAATAACAATAAAGAAAACAAGAAAAAAACATTTTCTTAACAGTATTGGAGGGGAATATAAAACCTCTAAGAAGTTTTGTCACTAGAGAAATTAAGAGGAAAAGTTATAGAGAAAATGCCTACAATACAACACTGGAGAAAAGAAACAATAAAAGAACAGATAAAAAAAGTCCACCAAGGACAAAAAGTATTTTATTAAATCTAAGAATACCAGCAAAGGAGGATTATTCAAAGACTATAAGCAATCCTTTCTTTATAAATATAATTGTCTAGACCCCTGCTTTATAATTTCATTTCTTACCTCTACTCTATTCATAGAAGTAAAAGTTTTGATCAAAATCAGAAAATAAAGCTTAGTCAAGCTCTATTTGTGTTGCAAGTTTGAGCCCTCAAGCATGACTTTCTGCAGTTTGCATGCAATTTCTTTTGTTTTTAGAATTTTAGTTATTAATTGCATGCAAATATTAATAATGCAAAAAATTATTTTAAAAAACTTTCTAAAATGAAAACAATATCTAGCATTCATTCTCCTTCTATCAATGAGATGTACTCCATTTCTATGGATTCAAAGTTCAAGCAGTAATCTCCACACTATCAGCTCTTCAAAGCTACATCAGAAATTATACTGTTACAACTAGACTCTACTTAACCCCTTTGAAGGCAGTATCAGTAGAGAAGCCAAATGCTTAGCTGGCAAAACGATTCCATTTCACGTTAGAACACTTAGAGACTTACATTCATTAAGCTTTCAAAAGCCTTTCTCATAAATCCATAGACATGCACTACACAGTGACTTCAAAAACAAGTGATGCTCTTTACTTCTGAAAATTGTACCTGGACTAATTTTACTGTTTTTAAGAGTAAGAAACTATTTTGTATAATAAGTTCTTTACAGTTCCCATAATTAAAGGTTTAAAGTTAAATTCCTGACTGTATGTTCAAGCAGAGTAGAACTACACAAGGAAAACTTCCAAGTATCAAAATCAGAACAAAACAGAAAACAACCCCACACACAAGTGGGCTTAGATAGGTTTAATTTAATTTCACCAAATTCTTGCACAAATGTCCTAAAGACAATGGAGAATAAATCAGTTACTAGTTTATATTGGAATACTTACATTTAAATATTTCAGGAATACTTGGAAATACATCATTAATTCTTACATTAAAATATTTCATGTTTTACCAACATGTGTGCCCAGTGGTACTAAATGGTCAAATTTAAATACAAAATGCATAGTATTACTTTCCGTAGATTTTGGCATTGGGTCACCACCTTGCCCTAAAAAGCACCCTATTCTTCATGTCAGCTAGTACTTTGGAATTAACCTTAATTCCCACCTTCAGTGTTATTGCTCCAATCCTTCAGGAGGGAACAGGACGCAATCTTGTGCTCAGCTTGCAGCCATGCCCACTGAGCAGGCTCAGCTGGCTGGTCTGAATGCCACTCACATATGTCAAGCTCAAAACTGGAAATCTGTGGTGCTAAAAGACAAAGAAGAACTATCAGTTAACTTGTTAACAGGTCATTATTTATGAAATTATTTCCCATTAGAAACACATGCTTACTAAACTACTTGACAACATTTCTGCCTCTGCAAAAGGCTACTTCAAAAGCACTGTGTATCCCTGACTGCTGTCCAGTATTTCAGGCTGCCATCTTTAACAATACCATTCTAAAAAATAATTTCCTCAAGGTGGATGTTTCTTTCAAAGCAATGGAGTGTTGTTTATGTTAGCCAGTCATCTTAACCTTCATGAATTCACTTCTGCAGAGAGAGTTGCCAGGTAACATAAAAATTGACAAGTCATAGTATGAAATACCTATTTACTTTTCTAGGTGATAGGTACAGAAAATCACTTCTTACTGAGAGGTTAAACTCAGCAGCAACTCCACAATACTTGTAAAAGAGTTTCTTTTTAAAAACAAAAAGTTTCTGAATGCATCACCACATATTTTCCAGACTTTTTTTAAGGGCACATCATGCCTGGGTAAGTTTTTATGATCAGGATTTTAAGCAGGATTGCACTATGATAATGGATGTCCCATTTCTTAGTTACAGAATCAGCTAGGTTGGAAAAGACCTCTGCGATCATCAAGCCCAACCTAAGACCTAACACCACCTTGTCTACTAGACCATGGCACGACGTGCCACATCCAGTCTTTTCTTAAATACCTCCAGGGATTGTGACTCCATCACCTCCCTGGGCAGCCTATTCCAATGCCCAATCATTCTTTTTGTGAAGAATTACTTCCTAATGTCTAATCTAAACCTCCATTGGTGCAGCTTAAGATTGTGCCCTCTTCTGGTTGCCTGGAAGAATAGACCAACCTCCACCTCGGTACAACCTCGTTTCAGGGAGCTGTAGAGAGTGATAAGGTCATCTCTGATATTCCCGTAATATTATTGCAGGGGAAAGGTAATCTCCTGGTTAAGAGAGACTTTTAAATAGGAATCAGGGTATCTCAGAGAAGAGACAGAGTTTCCTATCTGTATGCAGAAAACAATTTCACTGACATTATTATCTACTGCATCTCAAAGACACTATTATTCACATTACTGACACCTCAGTGAGGTGGCCTGTCCAGCTAGTGCTACGAAGATTTCATTTCGTCCTTGTTCCAGCACTGCATAAATTATTATTTACGTATTATTTGAGGAAGAGCTTGTGGAAAACTTGTTTCTTAGGAAAAATGCAAAATTCCACAAGAGAAAAAAGGTATTTGTCAAATTTCAACATGTAAAAACAGTTGCAAATACAGTCAAATGCAATCTAGTTCTTTAAACACATTTGCATTATTGATACAAAACGTTTTGATTAATTGTGCATTTTTTCAATTTAGTTTTAAATATTTTTGACATTTTGTTTGTTTTACAAAATACCCATTTTCCAGGTCTGAATTCTGCAGCATGTCAGACAACTGTAAGATTAGTATTTTGGATTTTCTGACTCTCATCACCATAGCGGTTCATCTCAAAGACCTGTGTCTATAATATTAAAGGCTACATCTTTGCAGGATTAGAGCTAACTGAGGAATTAAACTTGAGATTTTTTCAGTTGAAGTATTCATACTGGATTTTTGTTAACATCTATACATTATAAGTAATACATATATAATTACTTCACTTTTCCTGAAAAAATCCACACAACTTTGAAGAGAAACTGTGTAAATGCTGCATTACAAGTAACTTAAGGACAAAAGCCTCCTTCTCCCTTATAGTATTCCACTTTCTTGCTGCAGAGCTGTTGGCTTTCATCCCTCTGGAGAGATCAGAAGCACAGTCTTAATGGGGTTCTTCACAAATATAATTCTTATGGAGTTCAGAGGGAGTTCTTCAGAGCAGCCACTTGAATAAGAATATGAAATGTTTGAGCAGAGGATCTACTAAAGGTATGATTAAAGGAGATTTTTTGTTATATGTTTCAGAAAATAACTTTAGTACTTTCTATTTGACAGCTAAAGCACTTTTTTTCTGCAGTCCAGATGCAATTGCATAATAAAGAGCTGTGGGCTTTTTGAGCTATAATGAAGTATTTGACATCTGTTTGGAAAATTACAAACTGTAGGGTATCTTAAATTACTGTACTGAAGACAGGGTTTGGTTTGTACTTTTTTAAATGCATGAAGTTTAGTCTTTAGCAGAACTGGACAATAGACTGAAAGGAGGCAGCTTGGGAGACAAGTGAGGGAGAAGTAAAGAAAAGACTTAAAGCATAATGAAATTACATTTGTATTTAACTATCACAATTTGTATCAAGAAACTCCTGAAAGCATGAAAATTTAAGATATTTTACTCATGGCCCTAAAAGCCCAGTCATCATTCTAATGAATACAAATGCACAGGTCATCTCTTACGTGCATTTACACTGGGATTAAAATCATAAAGGGTACATTTAAAATGCAAGTTTTAACTAGAAATTTCATGCAATTAAAGTGGTCCTCATTAAAAGTCTACTTATCCAGACATTCCATAAGGACTAGAGTAAAAACGATTTCAAATTCAACCAATCATTATTCTGACCTTTTGTTTTAATTACTGGAAAATGTTCAGCAACATTCGTCTTTCAGGGAGAAAATTAAGATCTTTTGACCCGGTTTTTGGCTGTTGTGAACCATTTAGAAGTCATCTAATAAAGCTGACTTTTTCTAATGGGGAAACACAGGATAAGAATTGGCTCTTCTTGGAATATACTTGAGGTACTTAACAGTGCCACAGCTTGATCTGTAAACCACAATAAATAGTTCAACAGCTGCCATGTAAGGTAAGTTTAAGAGCTGGATTTATAAGTTCTGGTGAGTACACCTGTTTCTGTCTCCTATTCCCCTCTCTCCTGCCCCCACTTTGCCCCATCTCTTTGAGACAATAGTTCATTTCTCTGGCTGATATTTTTTTTTAACTTCTGTTTGCTCTAGGAGCTTTGTTTATTAAAAAGTCAATATACATTTCACAGAAAGATCTATATCCTCCTGCTGGAACCAGTTAAACCATTTTATAGACTGCTGGAGTTTAGCAAAGCATTTTTTTCTCTTTATACCATCCTTTTATCTTCAGAAATCCTCCAAGTAACAGAAAGAAGCTGGGGAAGAAAAATCACACATCTGTTCTCTTTACATTGAAAACAGATTTCAAATTCCTTTTTTTCAAAGAAAGTACATTGCATGCTTTCCTGGGTTCTTACACAAAAGTACTCAAAGTTTTAAATTAGCATCCTTGCTTATTTAAGTAATACATGTAAAAAATTTCTACAAAACAGAAAAGCAAGATATGCCATGGCATGAAAATATTTATATACATTTACTTCTATATTTCTCCACTGTAAGAAAGATGTAACATGGAGAAACTGACATGATCAAGTTTAGTTCCATGAAACTTCATTTCCCAATGTAGATCCCCTTTGAAATAAGTATGTATGCCTGCCTGCATCATTAGATTTTTGTCTTGCTCTTAATGTGATCTGCCTGCAATTGCTCATTGCTCTAACATGCTAATAACCATGTGCGCCTCTTTTCAATACTTTTTTCCCTACTGGGAAATACAGAGAGCATTATTTTGATCTACAGTACACACAAAACCAATCATGTAGCTTGCTTTGGTTTGTGTCACACCCTGCTTTCCATACCTGAAGTTTAAAGTCTGAACCCTGAGTGTCTGCACCAAGACTAAGAGGAAGGAAAACAGAGGAGGTGCTTTGAATCAGGAGTGTGCTCACCTGAGGATGTGACATGGCTGCCACGGGGCAATACTCCTGTGTAATACAGAGCTGCTACAATTTAATTTATGCCAGGATGGGTAGCATTCCTTTCCAATGAAAACATGTCGGGTTAAAAAGAGAAATAGAAAATGTTGCACTAAAGAATCCTGACATGCAGGGATGGTCTGACTGCAGAGATGACTTGCCTGACACTACAACTCTTGGGTGTAGCAGAGCAGAACAACACAGCCCCACTGCACAGTTGAGGATCAGGACCTTCACGCATTTAGAAACACACGAGTGCCTTGGGAATCTCCCTAACGGCAGCTCCAAAGCTTTTCCTGAGCTGGCTGAACACATCAATTCCTTGGCCAAAAACGGGAGATCTTTTCTGACCACTGAGCCCTACATTTATACTGCATCAGATTTCTTAAGGTATTTATTGTCTTTCTTCCTAACTACATTTAAATGTGAAAAGACAGATGATTGTCTAGGGAAATGAAAATGAGCCAAATGAAAACAATCCTAGAGTCATGACAGCTTTTGAATAACGAAAGGATTTCCACTGTGTTTTCTCTTCTTAACCAAGGAAAAGACAAAATTACCTGTCTCTTGTTAAGACAGGTATTCTTACCACATGCCAGGGAACATCCTTCACTGAAAATAATATCATCAATGGCAACAGCTTCATCTTGACCCTGGGCCTTCACCATCCCCCAAAAGATAACCTAAAGAGATTAACAGCAAATTAACAAGAAATGGAATTTACCAGTGTCAAACCTTACAATAGGTGCCAGTCTAGTCCATGGAGTTCCTATTGTGACTTCTCAGCACAGATATATAGTCTAATTATCTATCTAAATATTGAAGTAGTCTTTAACAAGAAGGATCTGAAAAACAGAATAAAATGCCTTCAAATCTAAGCAAGGATCATGACAGTTATAGGCTAAAACACAAACGATTTTGTGTTTTATCAAGTTATTATTCCACCAGGGGCCAGAAATGCAAAGATTTTCTGGTTGGTTTCAGAATTTATCAGAGACCTGGAGCAAAGTCAGTTCAACAAATACCATTAGTCAGATGCCTTTCAACAAGTTTTTAGCCAAAACAAACATTGAGGAGTACTTGGACAACAGTTGTTCTGCTTTAATGTTACAAGAGTGATTTTTTTCCCACCCCTAACAAAGTCTCCTATACACAAGTTAAAAATATTTCACATTTCCATCTTAAGGGCAGATTTCAATTTACATTTGTAAATGTCCAGACTACCAGAGGTTTTCTGCAGTGATGTACAAGGGGACTGATTGATGAGCCACAGTCCTTGGGAAAACCCAACAAAAAACACACCATTCAAAACAACCCCAAAAAATCAATCTTATGAATAACAGTCCTTAAATTATTCTCTAGCCACAACTTGGGATGTGATTGCTCCAGGATTTTCCAGTCTTGGCTAGGGCTACATTCTAGCACTTAATAGTAAATGTACATTGTTAGAAATATTTTTTCAAATATTGCCTTGAGAGTTCAGCAACAATTTTCTACACAGTTTAGCAGATAGTAGCATCTTTAGAACTGGACTGTGCCCATCAGTTCACTTTATAGAGACCAAAGGATAACAAGGTTTGCAAGCAGTGATCTACTTAGGATTTGACCTTGCAATTTTGAGGAAGAAGATGACATATTATATTAACCATTCCCAGACTCAGTCAATTTTCGAAGTAATATGAATGATGAAACAATAAATCTGGAAGTAAACCCTCCCAGTACAATCTCTGATTGCTGTACCTATGCTCGTATGAGGTAGAGGTAAGTTATAGACTAATAAGAACATTGATACTTGTGTTGAGTGAGGTGCAGTAAGGGTTGAGCAGACAAGTGTTAATTCAAAAATACAGATCCTGTTGGATGCTTTAGCACATTATGCAATTCAAGTAATTATGTTACTTAAATGGTTTACTGAAATGAGGTCGTGCTTCCATGCCTTCAGGTTTGTATTTTAACCAACTTCACAGCAACTGCTGCAGAAGGAAAGGCCTCTCATCTTCTTCACGTGTCCTGTGTTTGTCACCTGAAGCACCCCTACAAAACTGTATCTCATAGTATAATATTCTGTTTCCTGTATAAATGAAACCTTGACGTTATCAGTACAGTTAGACTGAGGCTAAGGGAATACTGTATTGAAAGCTGAGATCACAAGTGTATCACCTCTATGGGCTGATAGATAATTCATGACTCAATAAGACCAACTGTTTTATTTGAGACACATGGACAGTTTAAGGAAAGTCTGATGTTCATTTTAACACTACTAACATATAAGAACAAGTAGTATTTTTTAGTGCCAGCTATGGTCTTCCAAATGTCTTTTCTCTTGTTTACCTCATTGTAATGCTTTCTTTCCACTTACAAAATATATAGTTCTGACCTATTAAAAAGTCGCACAATTTAGAAACCATTTAACAAGTGTCATTTACAGTAACCTCAATTTACTAACCTCATACTTTTCAGTGCTATTGATTGTTATGGTATTTGCTTTCCACTGACTTTGTAGTTCTCCTGAAACTTGCCAGATATTTGTAACAGTATCTTCAGAGTGCTTTTGAAGTCCCACCATCAGTATTCCACTCCTTTGACTGACCCAGTAGTGAAATGTAATCTAGGACAAAAAAAGTCTGATTATTCCAGGGAAATACTATGACAAACAATGTAATACAAATATCAGGCATCAAAATACCTGGCAAACATGTTCTTCATCCGTTGGAAGGAAAACATTTGTTCTTAAAGTTGCAGAAGTGTATTGCTTTTCAGAGGACAATGAGAGGAAATAGGCTATTAAAAGGAATAAAAATAGAAAATTTAGATGTTTGGGGGAAAAAAACCCCAAAACCAGTCAAACAAGAAGAGGCATATATACAGGTATAAATCAATAACTAAAAAAACAGCTAGAACTTTTCTCCCTAAAAAGATCAACACTTGTAGCCATTGTGTGCCAAGCTTTTCTTTCATATTAAATATTGTTTATTTACTATTATGCTCTGTGTTCCAGCTAAAATTTTAAGTGGGGTTCCAAAATGCTTCATGTGCTGATGCATACTCAACTTAGAAGTGTAACATTTTGGGACAAAGGGAGACTAACTCAAGAAGCTGCTCAAAGACTTTAAATCCCAGTTATTGAATAGATCACATATTCCATGCCTAAACATCAAACTGCTGGAACTAACAATACAGATTTAATGTAGATTTATCATGACAGTTCAGGTCTTGAGGGAGGTGGTGGAAAATGGGAGAGGAGACAGTGGTGATCTGGTGGTGTTCAGACAGGTGTCTGGTTTTTTGCTGTGCAGAAAATTGCCCACTGCAAAGAGAATGTTGTGGTATCTTCGGACACATTCCCAAAACACAAAGTTGTCTTCAGTATTTCAAAGCTACCATTAGAGATGCCATTATCTTTCCATTTTTAAAACAAGTCCTTGCTGCACTTAATAGTGTAAAAGATCAACAAGAGTCAGTGAGATATGGTTGTTGCCGTATCTTTTGACTGATCATGTCTCTTCCTGACAATATTGTTTTAGATCTTGTAAAAGATGGAAGGCGGACACCCTATTTTAGGATAACAAATACTGCTAGTCAAAATTTGGCTCTTCCTGAACATAAAGATTTCAGAGCTACTAGATGTTAAAGGATGCAAGGAGAAAAATAAAAATAAAAAATTATCAATCTATTTTTAAATTTTTTTTTCTTCCTTTCCCTTCTCTTCTCCTTCTCAAACTCCAAACAATGTCAAGTAAACTGTCATCCTCTGACATTAACATGCAAATGAACGGAGGAAGATGAAGGAGAAAAAAATTCAAATGGGACTCAAGGAATAAAAAAAATAGTCCTAAAACCAAAGACTACTACAGAAACCAGAAAATAGAGAATATGTCAGAACATCTAAATACCTCATTTTTTAAACCACCCACCTTGACCTCATCCTTATGTGCACCTGGAAAGCCACTGACCAAGCACTATGAGCATAGCTCAGTGCTGGAGCCAGCTGAGCCATTCCCCGCAGAAGAGCATTTTGCAGCCTCTACCAGGGCAGTGGCCATGGTTCCCCCTGGTTTTAGACCTTTTCTGACTTCTCAGACAGCACTTTTAGAACCTGCCAGCTGCAAGGATATTCTTCCTACCCACAACAGATGGCTTGGTGCCTCTGCAGAGCTCTGCCCCAACCCCAATCTGTTCCACTGGATGTTAACTTCCATAAATTTTCAAAAATTTTCTTTTAGTTCCCTAAATATATCTAAGACTCAAAAACTTATTTTTGTCTGCTGCAGGAATTTAAAGTTTTACGCAGATGGGAGAGAAATAATTATTTTAAGAAATTCTATGATTTCACATTAGACCTACATAGACAATAGTTTTATTTAGTAAAACAAGGTGGTGTTTTATTTTAGTTTGGGGATTTTTAAAGTTGTCACTGGTCTGTTCAACTACTAGTTCAGTGAAAAAAAGAACCATGAGAAACAGTGCTAAAACCCCATGTTGGTTTCTAGTAAATGATTACTTAAATCTTCAAAGGAGTTACATCTACCAAGTGATCTTTGCTCTTCTGCTAATGTGTGTGTCTTTACCACCCTGTCATAGAGCACACTTTGCTCAATTGTCACCATAAGGATAATTTCTGGGTGTTAAGCAGGAACCAACATAAAACTGATTACAAAACTGAGTCACGAGCAGTGGAAAAACTCAGCTAACTTCCATAAGAAGATAATTATTCCTACATGATTAGAACCAGCATTCAGACAATCAAAGTGGAGTTTATACATTCTCCAGGTAGAAAACCAAATTAACTAAACGCATTTAAATATCCTTAGCCATTCAATTCACGGATCTGAGAACACAGCCTCTCAGAAAGCTGAATAGATTCAAATATTTGAGCTTTCTGTTGCCTCAGTGAAATAACTTAGATTAACATTGTTACCACACAATTCAGATTTGCAAGATACAACAGTGACTGTTCAGGTGACTAAGCAGTTTCCTTTGCCAATGACACTTTTGCTGTCCACATAAGTTAAATTTTCCCCTCCCCACCAGTTGTTTGCAAGATAAGGGTAACCTTTTTTATGGGTTATAAGCAAGAGTATCTTTCCAGTCTTTGCGGTGTTCTGATGTGGTGTGTATTACCAATCATGCACAAATCCTAGAATCTTCAACTAGAATAAGACTGTTGCCTGATTAACCAATTTTGATTCTAGCCAAAACTTTGTTATATTTATATTCCCTGGTAATTTTTTTCTTAATCTGCTTCTTGATGAGAAGAACTGTTACTCTTTTAAAGATAAATTATTTCACAACTCACATACTTGAAATACAGCTTATGTTCATGAAAGTGTTTGGTAGTTGTTCAAATTTTTCTGCCAACATCAGTTTAAATCAACATGCATTTTAGAGCAGCCTTATTTTCAGAAGCATGGTACACACAAGCAAAACCTGAAGTTGTTAAAAGTACCTCACATGTATAAAGTTTCCTAATTACAAAGTATCATAAGCATTGTCCACTGTGGAATAAGAACTTACAGTAAAATGTAGAATGGCTTTTTTTTAAAGATGTTTTTTCAATGAAAATAGTTTAAAATTGCATGCCATTTTCATCTGCTGATTCCTAAGCAAGATTTCCATGCATTCTTCTTGAAAGCACCAGTTCATACTCAGCATTATATGGAACTTTTACCTGTTTGGTAGCTCATGCAATGTGTGGGAGGTGCTGCCTACTCTAGAAGAGTACAGATTTCCATACTCCCATTTAATTACAGTTGGAGAGTGAGATAAACACCGGGGCTAATCAGTCTCACAACAACACTTGCATCCCGCAAAGGTTATGTTCTTGTACACTCCCCAGCACTGCACACCTGCCTGCAGGTGCTTGAACTGGGGGCTGCCATAGCATTGCTTGTGCTCAGGAGAGATGGGAGGGAGTGGGTGCAGAGGAAGGGAAAGAGAATAACAGAAAATATGGAGAAAACTACACCATTATTAGGCTGCTCTTAAATGCATGTTGATTTAAACTGATGTTGGCAGAAAAATTTGCTATGAGATCAAAGTCCCTTTGTATTCTTTCCCTTCTTTCTTGCTTGAAGCAAGCCTTCCAATTTCTTTATAAAGGAGGAGAAGGCTTGCTGCAGCTAAAAGATGTGGCTTGAGTTAGCTAAAAAGTTACAAATAAAATCATGCATTACAGAAGAAAGAAGACCGGTTTCAGAAAGCAGGATTAACCTGGTAATAGGAAAAGTATGAGGGATATATTTTGTCTGAGGACGGAGCAAAGGAGTTAGCTGAGACAGTCTTTGAGGCAAAATGGAATTGGAATAAGATCTAGAAAAAAGCTGTCTCAAACAGGCCAGGCCGCCAAAGCTTACCCTGTCCTTAGATACAAATTCATCTTCTCTCAAAATATTAGCCACAGATAATGGATGCACACACTCCAGGAATTCACTAGTCCAAAAAAAACTGAAAATACATCCCAAATTTTCTAAACTTTGTAATCATCAAGAGTGACTTTATCAGCTAATATCTCCAAAACAGGTAATTGTAATCACCTAAAAACCTGGACAGCTGTGGTCAGAAAGCATGTGGCAGAATATAATTGATCAAGAAATTAGCAAAATTAAGCAAATAAAACAGAAAACTACAAAATTTTTTAGAAGTCCAGAGTTTCCTCAAAGAACATGAGGATTCTTACCACTCTCATTCCCACTGTGGTCAGAGTACGGTGGTCCTGTGCCAGATTGGCCGTTTCTTCTTATCCATCCAGGCTGGAAATTAGATTCTTGAAGAGCTTTGCATAGATTGGTTTCAAAATCACACTTGTCCCAGGAGAAATCTGAATTGAAGAAAACAAACAAACAATTAAAAACTCTAAAACAGAACCAAAAGGATATCTTTTCACTATCACTTGCTGCTTAATTAGCACAGAGAAAAATTTCAAACAGGCTGCTGAAAAATGGTGAGAAACATTAGAAATTTTAAATCATGAGCAAAGAGAAACAGGGCAGTGGAAGAGAGATGACACAGAAGAAACATTGAAAAAACCCCAAACAATTCAAGACCAAAAACCAACAGAGACCACCAAGCCCTCCCTTCAGCAAACCAAATTTAAACTAGTCTATTTATATTATATTACTATACCATATGCTCTTTCCTTCACAAATATGTGTGAAGCTACTTATTGCAGGAAACTCTCCAAGCTAGCATAGTTTACATGCAGAGGCTACTTTTAAAATACACTGCAGCTATCAGGTGAAAAATTTCAGTATATCTCTTGGTTGTCCAAGGTTCTTGCGTAGAAAAACAAAGACTTAACACCAGGAAATAATCAGATAGCAAATTTCTTTTCTATTCCATTACTGTTTATTTCAACATTTTGCAATATGCACTTGTTGGGAACTTGGGATGTAAGCCTGTTCCCAGAAGAAATCCCAGAAGTCCTAACAACAGCAACATGAGACTCATCATCCTACTCCAAACTTGGCCAATGCTCATAGTCTTTACAAGGTTGCTGTATTAAAGCAGAAACCACATTATTCAGAAAAGAGCTGTAATGAGTCCTCAGAACAAGATGATCTCCCTACTTGCTTTTCTTCTGCCTTATTTCCTGTAGTGCACATAGTTACGCGGTAAGGAAGGACTGCTTTGCCACCTTCCAAATTCACCTTTAGGGAAGCACTGGTTAGAAAAGGGAGGCAGAACATGTTTTTCTGACACAGACTCCAGTTTGGTGCACCAGTTCCTTTAGAGAAATGAAGGAGGGTATGTGACCAGATAAATAATTGCTTCCAGGGATGGAGAGACAAATGTTTGTTCCTGCATGCGTGTCAGACAGCCCTTCGTGCCTCATACCCAAGCTGAATGAAAGAGCTTGAATGTGCCTGACAGGATGGACAGACCCATTCCTTTAACCATTCATTGTAGTGGTGGAAGGATTTAATTTTTTTTTAAAAAGTCTAGGCAGATGCATCTCTGAAGAGCAAACGTATTGCCCTTCACCCCAAGCAGAACGTCTGGTACTGTCTCCAGATTTCTTGTGCTGTGTGGAAACATTCAGTTCATTCACCTTTTCTTTAACACAACAGAGGAAGCTGGGTTAAGACCCTGCTTTCTAATTGTGACTCTGGTTAGACACAAGCTACCATGTCTTTGCACTCCCTCTAGAATTGGTGTTTGCTCCAGCCCCCTGGAAATACTTTTGGTCTGTTCTATATTATCATAGTTCACTAATAATTTTAAATAAAGTTGCCACTGCAGCATTTATAGTCACACTATGATGTTCATTTTCATGGCAGTGATATTCACATCAGTTTACTGCAACAATTAATTACAAGGTGAGAGAGGGGAAAACAGAAATAGTTCATGTAAGCAAGCCAGACTCAAGTTAATGTGCAGGTTGGCTGATTCATCAACCAACTTTTTACTGCTACTTTTATTTCTTAGCACTTTAAGTGGCTGAAAAGCAAGTCAGTGGTTCATCAAAAGCACAAACACTGCTGAAGTATATCTGTTTCATATTGTATGAAATGCACCAAATCATATTCAATATTTCTTCAGGAATTTTCTCATGGATTAAAAAAAACAACAAACAATTGCAAATCAATACTCACAAAATAGCAAGAATAGGACCTTTTTAAACTAAAAAAAAAAATCCTTGATAATTCGTTGTCATTTTCCAAGGCAATATTCATTTTCATAGAAAATATAACTTGGAGAACAAATGTAAATTTGTTGGAAGTTAGATTTACAAATGTAAAGTCACTGCTTATAGAGAAAAATTGTGTGAACAAAACAAATATTTTAAATAAATATTATGGAAAAATTCCAAGCCTCACAGGAACAGACAACAGTTTAAGGTTCTATTTCAAGTGTGCATATGTATAAAATCTCAGTTTAGGATATTCTGGGAGAAAATTATTTCTAAGAGTAGTTAGTTTTCATTTTTTCTCTGATGAACATTTTGCAATATGAAGACCCAATTAAAAATAAAAACTGAAATTCTGAATTTCATATATTTTCACTGCAGATACTTTCTTAAACCTGAGTAGAGACCAGAGAAAAGAGCAGGAACCTTTCAGCAATGTGAGAGATCAGGAGCTGAAACCTAAGAGGAAAAACAGTTTTGCTATAATCCTAAATCAGAAAAAAGTGGCAGCAGGATGAGTCTTCAATTTGACAGCCAAACCTGTATCTTTCTGTCTGGCAGCTGACTTATCTCCTGGAATAATCCAGAGCATTATCCAAGCAGCCCCAGCACACAGCCTGTCTCTCAAAGCCTAATTCTACATCCTTTCCTCAGTCATATTAAAATACAACATCATTTGGTATTTAGGTCTTTTATAGAGCCCATAGACTCATTTTTCTAAATCAGTCTTTGGAATGACCTTTAATTCTTTCCTTACATATAAACATTTGTCTATAGCAGTATTCTCTAAAAAAATTAAGTGTAAATGGAAAAATGCCTCTATTCATCCATATCATACTGTCATAACAGAAGGTTCTACCTGGAGGAAATGCCCCATCCAGCACAACAAAGGCTAAGCACAATGAAAATTTCAAATCTATACAATGAAGCTTAGCATAACCATCTCTCATGCAAGTGATAAAAAAATATACTAATCTGAGATGTGTTAGGCACATCAAACTTAATTTCCGGCCATTGCAATTTTTATACAGCACAATAAACTTACAAATGTGTATTGATATCTACTATATCTAATATAATCTTAACAATTGTTTTATTTGAGAGAAATAAAGAATCAAGTCTCCTAGAGTTCATTCTAAACTCCTGTTCCAAACAGATCTCTGCATAGTATTTGGATAAAACAGGGAGTTCTATTGGAGGAAGAGAAACTTCGTGTAGGTGGGCACACGACTGTAATTTGAAGAATCTGGATTTAAGTTACTGGTCTTTCTCATGGATATCAGACTAATTCAGTAGTAACTAACAATCTAATTAGCATTTTTCAGAGTGCTCAGAAAGACAGAGGTTCATCTAAAGACAATCTATTCCATATCTAAAGTGAAATTTTAAAATCCCAACATATACGTTACCTTCCTTTGTTGCACAGTGAGCAAAAGAACTTAGATAAGATTTTTAATTTAGAATTACAAATTTTGATAAAATTAAGCTCTTCTCTGGACTCCAGAATCAAAATCCTCAAGGACTACCTTATGAATCATGTGAAATTATATGCAGAATCATTTTGTACAGTATTCTGGAAATACTAGAATTCTGATGCAAATTTACTTGGGCACCAGCAGTTGAAATTGGCTCTCACTGCTTAGATCAATTCTTTACAGGAAACAACAGCAACTGTTTTTGTAACCTCTGAATGTGACAAAGATTAAGCTAGGATAATCAGTTCTGAATTCAAGAAAATTTCCCTTATATAGGTTTAAAAAAAAAAAAGTGCTTTTGTTTGTGCCTTGTTCAAGGTATTTTGGATTAAATCTGAATTCTATCAAACAATTCTATCGCAAATTAAGGAAAAAGCTATTACTTGCTGAATCTCCACTTTATTTGGATGAGGAAACACTTGCTTTGTTGTGTAATATCCATATGAAGATTTATGAGAGACTTGGACTTTACAATTGATGAAAATTAAACAGGAAAAATCAGAATGAAGCTGGAAGAAACTTTCTTTAAAAAAAAGGATTCTCAAACATTTTTGCTCCATAATCCTCCCAGTCCTCTCTGCTGCCATATTCAGTTATCAAGCTACCACACTTATGCTGAAGCACACTGACACCTACCTCGTTTCTCATCACTGCTCTCTCCACACTGGTTGGTGCAAATGCATATTTCTCCAGGAGAAGCAGAGGAGCCATCACCACGCTGGCATCCACTTCCTGGGGATGACTGAGTACCTACCAGAGCAAAGCAATATAACAAACAGAAATATATGAATCTGTTCATGGGCTATAGTACTGTCCAAGCTTTCACTTGGAAAATAATTACTTTAACTGTCTAGTACTGATCATGAAGTGTCTTTGACCAAGCTGTATTTACACACATCTCTCTGAGAGATGTTTTTAGAACCTCACTTTCTGAATCTGCAGTTTAAGGGTAATACGTCTTCTGATAAGCAGTGACTTTCAACCCCCTGTGTGTTGGGATAATATTTAACAGAATTATAACATTGTTTTATGAGTAAAAAAATTTGGCGCATGCTCTGCAAGTCAATTGTACATCATTAACTTTCTGATCAGATTTATTGCCCAATGGCTTGAAAATACATCAGATCAGAAAATAACAGGGAAACAGTAGAATTACTAACTGAACAACATTCATAAAAGCCTTTTTGCTCAGAGGGAGTTGATAAATGCTTACAAAACATATTGAGAGTTTGGGTATCAGATGTAGAAAACAGCTGAGAAATTCAAAGTTGATTTTGCATCAAAAGGTTTGTAAAAATTCCATCTCTTGTACTGATGGAGTCCTTCCATACAAGGATGCTTTAAGAATGTGTTTCACCATGTTTCCATGTTTCACATACAGATGGCTCAAGGATCTTCAAACGGAGGAGGCGGAGTAGGGATAGAGATCCAGACAATTCAAAAAGCCAACCTTGTGAGAGAATATGGAGTCAGCTTGTTTCATTCAGCCAAGCATCACATGAAAATAAGGAAATTATATTAATGAAGTACCTTAGGCACTGTAGATGCCCCAAACCTAGGGTACAGATAAATAGTAGAAAAAAAGAGTTGATTACAAAAGCTAAAGAGCAGTATTAGCCCTAGGCCAACGACAGTGAGATCTAGATAAAATTAGACTGACAATCATGTAAGCCTGGCACTCCTTTAATAGGAATAGTGGGATGAAAAAAATCTACTCTATGACAGACTTGTATTACCTTACTAAAAGGATCATACAATTTCCCAAGTGGCAGCTTGTAGCAAGGACTGAAGCCAGCAGGTCTGGAGATTTTGTCACCTGCAAATTCACAAAATCAAGTAAGGGGAATGAACATTCCACTGTGCCTAAAACCAATTTCCCTGTTAGCCCTGGTAAGCAGAATTAAGACATATCTGTAACTAAAACATGCTTATTGTAAAGCACAAGTTCTATAGTATCTGCAAAGAGAAACAGGCAGCCCCTGCCTGGAAGCTTATCAATCATTGCAGATCCTTATTTTCATAATGTAAGAGATCTCTTCTGAGAGTGCAAAGATTACTATTCCAACACCGCCTGAAGGGGAACAGTGCAAGGTCTGATGCAACTTCCTATTATCTCCAACACCAGAGGCAGGCACATGTTTATTGTAATAAAGGTTCCCATTCTGCCTAGAAAGCATTTTCCAGTTCATTTGGTTCAACTCCACCCTTTTCATCACTATTTCTGTGGACATCATGTTATCTGCTTTATTTCAATGCTTTGTCCTTAGGCCATGGAGCTGTTTGAAAAACTTCCCGATGAAAAGCAGAGCTATGAATAAATTAGTTAAGAGCTCATTAAGAGATAGATAGATAGATAGATAGATAGATAGATAGATAGATAGATAGATAGATGATAGATAGATAGATAGATAGATAGATAGATAGATAGATAGATAGATAGACAGGTAAATAGACAGACAGATATTCCTCAAAAATGTGCATCATTAAGTTGTTTGCTTCCATTCTCTAAGTACGGCTTAGATTAAAACCCTGTATTAAAAAAGCCATATAACATCATGTTACCACATTTGTAAAGGTTTAAATATTTGTGCTATTCATCTGCTTTGTTTCCCAATTAATTTTCTCCAACATGCAAAAGTTCATAGGTTCATCTTATTTCTTCTTTTCCTCTATATTTTCTAAAAGTCCTCACACTGATGTACTTCACAATGACAGTTTTCCCTATCTTTGAGCTTTCTCCCATTTTGTTAAAACTCCCACTCCATTGTTCTAAATTGTTGTACTGCTCTGCCTATAGTATAAAACTGCATACAAGTATTCTGAGTCAAAGGGTAATTTTTACGGAAACTGGTACCAATTTCCACTTCAATATGCTCTAAAACATTAATAAGAAGAAAATTTGCATAACCCAAACAGTCCAGAACCAAATCTGTTATGAGTGGAAATAAATGTAAAATGCCTCAAATATTCAGGAAGCATTTAGGATGTTTTCCAAGGATCTTTAGTGAAGGAGGGCGGAATGTATTTTAGTGAAAGTCTAACAGAAAGTGCAAAACCAAAGGAAAGGTGTTTTGAGAGTTTCCTGATGAGTGCAACAATTCAGCCTTCTTGTCAGCTAACAATGAGAACACAGGTTTTTTAGTTCTGAGAATCCTATTAAAAGGGACAAAAAGATAACTCAGAAGAAAAAGACTTTCAGGAAAAGTAAAAAGGACAGACAATTCAAGTGCTGAACTCCAAGCAACTTGAAAACCAAAAAAAAACAACCAGAAAGGAGTTTGAATGAAGAGTATAAACTGGTAGAAACATGCAGGATGCCCAAAAGGCAGCAGGATGGGCACTAATTAAAGGGTATTTTTAAAGCAGCAGAGAAATATTGCGAGCAACTGAAGACTGAAATGAAAGCAAGCAGAGCCAGGCACTGTGTTTATTTTCAAAGTTACTTTAGCAAACAAGCAGTTACTGAAAAAAAAATCCTTGAAACCTACATCAGAACTGAATTTATCTGGCTTAGCCTAATTAATTTAATTTAAGGCGAGACAAAATATTTCATGCAAGTGACGAAAGATTGCCCACTCAGCCTTCAACTTGTTTAAGTAAATCAGCCAAAAAAGTTGTAGATATTTAATTTAGGACTTAAAAAAATAATCTTAGAAAGAAGTCCAAACAGGCTGTGAAATGGAGCCAGAAAACTTTTGCATTTTTAAGTCCATTTTTCATATGATCAGAAAGATATTTGCTTAAGCAGAATATGGATTGCAGTTAGTAATTCTCCATTAAGTTTTTGCAGAGCCAGTTATTATCAACAATGAAATAGGAAAGAACTGAAAAACTGGGATGTGAGCCTCGTCATCTGAAAACAGGGTTCAAGTTTTGCTGCAACTACTAACTTTCTTTCAGCAAAAAGTCTTATGAGTAGAAACCAGTCAAAATTCCTGAGAAACATAAATTTCATTGTTTAATATAACATTTTAATAGCAAGATTTTAATTTTTTGATGTGATGAGACTAGAGACCAGTCCTGTGCCAGCATGTATATTTTTATTGTATATCTCATTTTCCCCTAATGTACAGTTTTAGTAGACATCATTAATTTTGACACAATCCTCCCAATTTTTTATACAAGAAAATTTTAGCCAATCATTAATAAAAACAAAAACCTGTATTTTTAAATAATTCACAAACAATCAGACTTCATTTTGAGAGCCCGTTCTCAAAAATATGCTATTTATGTTATCGTAAAACTCTAGTTTTTAATTGTCAGATTGGAATTGAAAGAAATCTGCACAGCAGAGAAAGTCAAGAAATCACAGTTACGCCAAGCTGATCCCATCTTTAACAAGAATTGACAGAATTCTTTACTTTGATGTGAAAGGCAATAATTGCATAGCATCTGCTTATAGTTAAGTGACACTAATTCAATAGTTATCTTGAAAGAGAACTTAAATATTAGTCCATTTGATTAAAAACCATTCTAAGTCTTCTTACCACTCATCTTCATTTGCTGAAACAAATTGGTAAAACCAACTAAGAGGTTAAAACCAAACTTAATTCATGGCTCAGTGTACAGCACGGACACCACAGACAACTAGTGAAGGAAAAACCTCCATAGTATTAAGGAAAAGTGTGATGAACTCGATATAATCAGGTCAATCAAAGTCCTAGATCATTACAGACTGACAAAACACTACACTCCAGGAAAAAAATTGGTAGCATAATTTCCGTCTTTGTAATTACAAACCATATTACATTCAGGAGGTGATCACCTATGCTGATAGAGAAAATAATCAATGCAAGATACAAAAGATTCATTTAATCCCTATGTGTACCTTGTGATACAAATTGTCTCTGCACCAAGAGTTTGGAGGAAAAAATACTTCAGTTCTGAACTGTCAACAGCTCAGTACAAGTGCCTTTCTTTCTCTAAACTCCAAATTAAGCAGGGGAGGGAAAATCACAAAAAATGCATCTAGTCCATAAAGCAATGTCCTATTGGAAGGCAAAACTATTAATTGGCATAAACTTTGATCAGGCAGAAACATCTCCTGTCTACTATATGTTCCTTCAGAGAAATTGGAGTAAGAATAGAATAAAGATTTTCTCAGCAATTGCTTTCCAGATCAAAAACTCGCAACAGAATTCAGCATACAGTTCTCCCACACAGTCTTGTCCAAGTAAATAGGAAAGTCTTCCATCACATCATTCTACTAAGCATTTGGTTCTGTTCTCTCCTATAAGCAGCTTCATGGTCCCTGTAACTAATTTATCAAGTAGCACTGTGCCACAGGAGAGTGGAACCCATGGGGCAGAGGACCTGAGGCATGATGTAATGTGAAATTTTACTTTCCAGCTCTGATTTTCAGAGATATTAAATGAAAAGGTGATATGCTGAACAGAGAATAGCTCCTTCAAAATGTACTTTCAGTTGAACATTATTCCATGAAGGCACATGTATGGTTTGGGAAGAGTCCTAGAAATTATAACATTTGGTAGATTAATGGCAGAAGATTAGCACTTAACACAATGAAAATTCAGAGTAAGTACTCCTTTTGGACAACAAATACAATTGAAATGAATCACAGGGTAAGTGTGTGATTTCTCAATAAAGCAGCTGTAGCCTAAGTCTTAAATGCTTAGTTATGATTCTTAAATTAATCCCAACATACTAAAAATTCTATTTAGAGTAACCACTTTTCAATTGGAGCTCTGTATTACTTAGAGCTGTTTCACATTTTAAGGAACTGTAGGAAATATTATGTCACTGTTATTAATTTGTTGACTATTTTTCATCCTATCACTACAAAAAAAAAAAAACAAATTAGGTCTACTGAGTCATTTAATCCTAAATTCTGAGCTAAATGAATTTGAATCTCAGCTTAGATGCTTTATTGAGTTAATGTGAAATGTAATGTATTCTCATAGATCATCAGAAGGTTAGATCCTTACTTGCTGTTTCTAACAACTTGTTAATGCTTTTTTGTACTTTATGTTACTCCAGACCTTCCTGCTTACCTGCTCTTCCTCTACACTTCTTACCCAGATTTCTGCTTCTCCCCATGATTCATCAGGCAGTGCTCCACTACAGCTGCATTAAAGCAAAGAGATTTCAGCTACTGTCTTAAAAAAACTCTTTGTAGTTTTATCTACAAGCTGCCTAGAAATTTGATAGATTTTGTTTTCTTGAAAAAACTTAAAGTCTCCTAGTACCAGTGCCAGAGAAGATGCCATGGCATGGGTCTATCACTGTGGGGATTTCCTCCCACAGCAAGCAAAACTCCTTCCAGAGTTGCTTTGAGTGAAGCTGAAAGTATCAAAAGCTGAGATAAAAAGAAATGTTTTCTCATCTCAACCACTCTTCCATGAGATGCACCACTCATTGTCAGACTGCAGCTGACAAAGGTTTGATTGAGATTTTGCATCATGCAATGTTTGTTTCCAGAGTTTACATGGTTATTGTTTTTCACAGTTAGGTATTGCCTCCCATCAGCAGCAATACTTTTCAGTCCTTATCACTTATCAAATCTTTGTGTTGAATTACAAAGTTTTAAATGAATGTAATGTTTATAGATAATGACAGGTTATTTCAAGCATGGCAATAAAGTTTTATTGCTTTTCCTTACTAATTTAAAATTCTAGACTGCTGCTGTGAGTTAGGTATTTACCATATCAAAAAGACAACCCACCTGAGTGTAAAAATTCCTATCTGTATTCTTTTCAACTATGTAAGCAGCAGCTCCACTGAACAATTCTAATGAAGCTTTTAGCTGAGTGTTATCGAAACATTCAGAAAAGTTGAGTCTTGAAAATTTCTATATTAGGCCAAAAATTTCCCTAAGAAGTTAAATATTTAGCTGTCTGCCACACTAAAAAGAGGCAGAAGTGTTTAACCAACTCCAGTATTTCATTATCAAATAACTTAAGTCTGAAATGTATAAAAGTGTTACAGTAAAAATTCCCACCTGAGAATTTCTGTTTTAATAGTACAAGCTATCAAATAAAATCTTCATTAATCCAGTTGATGTACATGACATTCCAAGTATCTAACTCTTTTCCTCATGTTGTGTTAATCCTACAATGATCCTCTGAGTCTCAACATCAGCAACTTCAATCTTCCTCAAGAAGAATAAGGGAGTATTGAGTTAAGTCATCAGCAACCTGAAGTCTTCATCAGAAGGGCATAATTCAAATAGCCTTCATCTTTGGTCTGGGATGCATTGGGATCTAACTTAGCATGTTTCCTTGCAAGAGCTTTCTGCCTTCTCCTTTGTTCTCAGGTGAAGTATGAAAGCTACACAAAGCTTCCCTCCTCCTCAGCTGAAGTAAATGCCTTTTTCAGACATTTGCTGCTGGTAGTTATCACAGAGCTTATGCTAAAATGGTCTAGGTTACAGCGATTTGGCCAGTAGAAAATTGTTAAAACAAGCTAAACCAGAACAAACCAAGACATGACGAGTCCTGAACTTGCAATGTCAAATTAACATGAAGGCAATGTCCTGTGACTGCATATCAAATATGTTATATACTGGGTTATACAAAAAGATGTAGAACAATATAATCTTTAGATATTTTTTATCCTTGACTTCATGTCTAGACCTATTCTGTGAGCCCTTTCAACAAAAAGTGAGTGGTGCTTTCCACCGGCTGCACATAATTTCAAATCTACAATTTCCAAATCTTCAAGATGCAGTACCTAACACTGAAACTCCACATGTTCCTATTCCCAGCAAAAACCTACTGATTAGTGAGCCTTCTGCTTGTCATTTTAAGGTCAAAGATTCACTTACTGCAAGCAAGGATATTTGAGGACAGAAGCAATTTGAGCATAACCTTCATAGGACACAAAGTCAGAAATCAGAGAGTAATCAACAGTTGTCAGAGCTCTACCCTAAACAGTTAATCTTCCAAAACTAGTAAAAGGTTATTAATTGATTTATTGTCCATTAAAATTCTATTTTGTAAAGAAAATTCCCAAGGTACAATAAATAAATTATTAGACATCCATTACTGCAAGAAAATTACATTTTTAGCATGAATTATGTAGAAATGAGGTAACTTATCAAAGAATACTTGCATAACTTAATATCACGTAAATTTACAGTTGCGGAGGAGGTAGAAGCCCAGTGTAATGTTTCACAAGCAGATAGAAATTACTTTTTAAGAAGCAGTTAATTTTTTCTGTATATATGGTAAATAAAGATCCCACACTTGAGTACATCTTCAATATTCTGCTAAGGTAGAAGAAACAACTATTAATAGCAATTTGATTTGAAAAAAAATCTAATGATAAGATCACAGAAATAAAACCAAAATTTGAGATGTAACAACTAGTAAATTCAGATTGATGTGTAAATATGTACCTATACAAACTTGTCTAAAATTAAGTTTTAATAATATATGTTTTCAGTTAGCAAAAGAATTTAGAAAAAGTATCATCACCTGCCCAATTTAAAAGAGTATACCTATTCTAGTTAGAGCGGTCAGGAATAGCTTATTGCTCTGTGGGTGTAACCAAAACTGTGTATTCTACACCCTGTACATAATTTCTAACAAACTCTTAATAATGGCTTATTTGCAGCAGCTGCCCAGGGCACACCTGGCACCTCAGGCTACAAAGCTGGGTGTTACAGAACCCTGTGAGATAGGACCTTCATGCCAATGACTCAGCTGTGACAACTCCCCTCCAGGGAGGCATTAGCACCTTCACACCCAGCCTGAGGGGTCATGTCTGCTAATAGGCCATCAACAATTTCAAAAACATCCCATGACTCACAGAGTTAGATCAACCATTGTGGAACTTGCCGCCCTGGGGGAGGTACTGGGCATGCCCACCTGAACCTGAGCATATATAATATTGGGTTTTGGGGACTTCTGGTACCACTCATCGGAATCAGCGGAGGACCAGAATTTCAATAGGACTGCAACTCTCAACCAGACTGCGACCATCATCCTTATCAAAAGGCTTTTTTCTTTCCTTTTACTTTGCACTCAGGGGCCTGTGTGGGGCTTAGCACAGGGGATAGTGAACACCATTCTGTTTGTGCCCCTGGGTGCTGGGTTATACACCTGGATTTTGTCTTCTAACAGTTATCAGCAGGTCCTGTGTTCTCACATCTTCTTCCATACAACACACTGTGTGAAATGTGTGCTCTAAACATTATTATACTGCAAGAGAGGCATTCTGACAAAGAGTAAGTAATTTTCTTCTCAGATGTCTTTTTGCCTGTGATGTCAAAAGTCTTTCCAACAAAAACTCAGAGATCATGGGAATGATTAGTTTGTCCAGAGGTGTCCAGGGAAGTGACAGGGGGAAAGTGCCATCATGGAACACAAGCCTATGTGAGAGAGACATTAAATTTTTAATTAATAGCTGAAAAAATACTTTATTTTGAAGTCTTAAGTCCTAGCTAGATAGAAAACAGTTAACAAAAAACTATTCATCCTGAAGTAAGATAGAAACTGTGGTAGTTTGCATCAAATATCTCCTATTCCAGAATATGAACTCTGATGAGGTTTTGAAGATGGGAATTTGAGTGAAAATTTTTCCTTATTCTTTCTGGTGTTAAATTACCTTTTGACAGTGCAATCAACAGCTGTAGAAATGAATTTTCACTGGAATGCTTAAGAATAAAAGTCAAAACCTGTTGGCAACATCAACCACACCCCACCTTGAAGTTTAACTTTGTGATGGTCTCCCAGGGTTTAATAAACAGAGATTTTTGTTATTGTTGTTGTTGCTAACTTTGTTGGTTAGGAGAAGGAAGCTGGAAACTGAGTGGCTGGTTTCTATACTCCTACTTTGTGACTTTAAAAACACTGAAATCCTTAGTACTCCTGTATGCAAATGCAACTTAATGACATTTACTACCAATGGATAACTGCCAGTGTAAATTACTGTGGACAGTCAGACCAGATGATCAGAACAACCTGCTTTTGTCTTTAATTTTGTCCTCCTTTAAATTACTGCTGTCATAAAGGTGGGATTTATTAAGGTTTATATGCATTTTTAAGATGGAAAGACACTACTAACTCCTATTTGATTGATAGCACTTTTTTTCACTAATCAAGCACAAGCAACAGAATATTTCTGATGATGAGTGACCATAATTCTGGCAGAGACTCAATGATACAAGAGTGGAAATGATTTAAGAAATAAAGGGAGTGAGGATTTTAAAAATCAAAGAGTAACAGAAAATGACGCTAAGACTGGAAAGTTAGGCTTAGAACAAAATCTCATGAAATAAAAAAAAACAAAAACAAAACCAACACACCCAGATCAGTAATGTGCCAGAATGTACACAACAGATTCAGTAAGGGTTGCCACATCTAAGTTCCAGACAAATGTCCAAAGAAGTAAATTAAAACTAGTTACTTAGGCAACAGAAGAAAGCACATCTCTTCTAGCAGTTCCACCACTAAAGGGCACAATGTCAGAATTCTCAGTGCTGCAATCTGCAGTTAATTTAATTTGTCAGCAGAATTACTTTCTGAAATTTTAAATAATGCTGTTAAATGCCCCCCACAGTCACGCTCAGCTAAAACGCTTACAAAATGAAAGCACTGAGCAGCAAAATGAAAACAAATCTGTCACCCACACAGAAACACATACATGTCCAAACTGATAAAAATGGGCTTTATCCAAATAGTTTGCTCACACCACAACACTAAGTTAATCTTTCATTGGGTTTACTTTTGAAAAAACAACTGGGATTTTTGTTGAGCTGGACTTTCCTAAACTTAAATCCCCTTGGGCTTTGGAGGTAGAAAATCAGGGCCAGCAGGCTGTGGCACAGCTGCCTCAGTTGGAAAAATCAATCCTTTATTCTTGTTTTCTTAAATCTGTATGAAAGAGGATGGCTGAAAAAATGTAAAATTCCTTTTTCGTACATTACAAATGAAGTGGGTCTCCAGGATTTTCACCTTGCACAGACTGGCAGCTATCTTAAAGTCTGTACTTTCTGCAAGTTTTTATCCAGGTCTGATACCAGAATACCAAAAAAGAAAAAAGAGAATGCAAGGGAAAACATGGGAAGAGAATTATGTAACTCATAGCAACAGCTCCTATGGCACCTTGGGCACAACCAGGGCTATCAACAGGAATAGGCAATATATGCAAATACATAAAAATTATGCTTACGGGCAAGATTTGGCAAACATGAGGCATGTGGAGGATGGAGAGGGTGTTGCCTGGCAATCATGTTCGTGCACGTGCTTGTATGAATATGGAGTAACACTCGCGCCTCTTACAGTCCTAGATTTGCTCCAGAATGCAAACTTTATTCAAAGCTAAGGCTGCTAGTGGAACAAGCCCTACCACATGTACAGGGTTTCAGATGAACACAGAAGATGTGGATGAAATACACACAAAGAAACTTGCAATCATTTAGTAAACATTTCTGTCCCAGTGTACTGCTGAGAATCCTGAGCCAACTCGCCTCCCATCTACAGAACTAAAATTCCTATAAAATTAGGCAGGATTAAGACAATAACTTAATTATGACAATAAAAATTAAGTTTTAAAGACAAAAGTGTTCTTTTAATTACTGAGAGTTAGTAAAATATGAGTGAATGTGGCATAAATTGGAAAATCATTCACTGTGTAATAGAAGCTTCAAATGGGCTTATAGATGGAAAGTAAATGAGCTGGAAAAGAAAGAACAAATGTGCTGGGAAAGATGTTTTTCATATTATGTATTGTTTGAATAGATTCCACTGTACCTGCTTTTTCACTTTAGTTTGGATGGAAATGTACTGGCTTAACAGAGAAACACATTTGCATTTCATTTCTTAACCTTTCTAAGCATTTAAGAATATTAAATCAATTTCCTTGCCAGAAGTACTAAAAAATACATATTTCATTGTCAAAATCATATATACAACATTATAATAATAATTTTTCCCAGGATCATTAATCTCCAGATACAGAAGATTTATTTGCTTTAAATATCAAATAACTTGCTTTATTTTTCTGAGAACTGAAGTGAAAGTATAAAGATAAAAAAAATATTCTGGTTGGATATGACTTTAAGAACATATTCAATTTTAACTTTCTATAAAATTAAAAGATTTTTAAGACTAACATCCTCATCATGGCTCAGGTTTGTGAATGAAGATTTGGGGAGGGCTCTCCCCACATGGGTGTGTCCTTCAAGTCTGCACAGTGGGTTTTTTAGGTGAGGCACAGTGTGTGCAGAACTGGCCCCACCATTTAACTCCTAAGGTTCATCAGCCACGGCAGAGCGAGCTTGGATGGTGACAGTGAAGTCCTCAGGACTAGAACCTACAGCCCCCGGTATTGCCAGGAGGTCTCCCATCCAAGTAACTAACCAGGGCTGACCCTGCTGAGCTTTCCAGATCTGATGGTAGTGGGCATCAGCGTGGCATTTAACTGCCTTAAGACTAACAGAAAATGCAATATAAATACATGTGGCAGAATGGAGCTACCATCTTCTACCTCCTCAGTAAATATTTAGACTTATGAAGCCAAAGAAAATGTGGTTGATGATTTCAAAAAACTTTAAATCAAGACCTTCAGAAGTTACAAAGACTATTCAATAGTATAATATTACAGTCCAGTCCTATCCTTACCTGCCTTGTTAAGACATAGTACTGTTGCAGCCCTGACTCAGGTGGGTCTGGAGGACCACATTACAGGTTTCGTTTTCACCTTAAAAGGACATGTTTCCAGCCTCAACCAATTGGAGTCAGACCACCGCACCTGGGGCGGGGTCACTTGAAGTCATATATACCTGTGTTTTTGAATAAACTTAGGATTTGCTTGAACATCACATTGGTGTGTGCAGTCTCCCTAGAGCAGTTTACAACATAGTACCATTCTGAGACTGGTTTTAAGTCATAAACCTCTTATGCCTTAGTGATCATCAGCCCATAGCTCCTTAGTACACTCTTTAACTGGCATAACAATTGCTTTATCTTTCCTTTTATAATTTCTCTGTTCATCTTTGTCTTTCAGGCATCCAGTTATAGTATTTTCATCTGAGTTTATATAAATTACACACTTTCTTTTTCTTTGAGTATCTGTCACAACTGTTTTCTTCCTATATGCAAATATAACTCTGTAACTAGTACAGGAATGTGAGTCTGAAAGTTCTTCTGCCAGTCTCAAAAGCTTTTCATTCCAAGAAGTTGATAATGTTTTCAGATTGACATGCTTAAGATAAATGAGATTTTTATTACAATCAATGAAGATGGTTGAGTCCTTTTCCTCCCAGCCCCTCAGTGAGTAAATTAAGACTCTGCAAAGCCCACTTTTATCATACTCATAATTAAAATTCCATTATCACCTTCCTCAGATTTTCTACCCAAGTGAATATCAGATGAATTTAAAACATAGATAAAAGGTAAAAGGCAAAAATGAAGAAGGTGCCAAAGAACAGTGTTTCCTCAAACATTAAAAAAACCATTATGGATCTTTAGGTACAGGAAGGCTGCTCTGAGGCCATCCCAGAGCCTTTAGTTTTATCCAGGCTGAACAATCCCAGCTCTCTCATCCTCTCTCCATAGCAGAGTTGCTCCAGCTTTCCAATCATCTTTGTGCCACCCCCCTGGACTTGCTGCGGCAGGTCCATGTCCTTCTTGTGCTGGGGCTGCCAGAGCTGGATGCAGCGCTCCAGGTGCGGCGATCCACCCAGCAAGGACAGCAGCTGCCCTGCTGGCACATGTGTGATTTAGTTTGTCTGCATTTTGGGTAGCGCCAAATACCAGCACTTTAGATGTAGGCTTTTGGTTTAGCTATGTGATTACATGAAACAGCTAATGTTTTGTTTCCTTTACTGTAATGAGAGCTATTCTGTTCACAGTGTGAGCAAGTTTTGACTCAACACTAAAACTTATAGAATTCATGCAAGTAGAAGAGAGAAATGGTTTTAAATTACTCTGGCCGCCTGCTTTGGCTTCCAGAGGTAGTGGTAGAGCTTAACCTACCTAAGCATGGATTATGTCATTGTCTCCATTTCAGGCATAATATAAGTAACTAGGTGATTATTGGGATAGTGCAGGTGATTTTAGACTTCTGAGGTTTTACTGAGTACACTTATTATTTTTAGGATTTTGGAGAGTATACAACGATTTTTAAAATAAAGACAATTCACTTTCTAGACTTTGAGTAACACAGTGCTAAACTTTGAATTGGAGAAATAATTTTTACTCTTTTAGCTATTCAAACTGACAATTTATCTAGACATCTTCTATCAAAGAAAATACTTTATTATATCTCAATTTTTTGTAACTCCCTTTTGTCAAATGTATTGCATATATGACATTATTTTCTTCTTTTTTAAGGAGCTTTTGACTTCATATATTGTTTTCTTTAATGAAATTTAAAGATGGTGGAAACAATTGGGGGAAGGGAGTGTGAGACAAAATAGGCTTTTGGTTATGGTTATTTTTGTAGCATTGCTATATGATTTTTTGACCTACTATCAACATGTGGTAATTCAGGGTGAACAAAGCAGGAAGAAATGGCTGCTAGTTTCTTGGTGCTTTGTTTCAATGAATGAATTTGTTTCATGCAAGCAGATTACTGAAGAAAAGCCAAGATACAATAATGGATTTGGATTTTGTTTCTGAAAGTGGTTGAACTTTCTGAAAGTCATGAAACAGAAAAGTTCACTTATCTTTTTAAAATGTTCCTGCTTTTTGGTTAGTGATTTTACTGCTATCAAGTGTATGGAAAGTCAGCTCACATTTACTTAGTGCCTTCACTGTCAGAAGTACAGGAGCTCAGTGGCCCAAAGCGAATTTTATTCTGATGCACTGTTGCAGTCTAATGCTTTATAATAACAATGAGCAAACTATGGCCAAAGAAGATGGTTTTAAAAAAAAACAAACAGAAAACAAAACAAAAAATACCCCAGCCACAATGGAATGAGGTAATTCTTTTAATTGATGGATATCCAATTATGCTGACAAAGCATAATTTAGACCTTCCATTGCCATAGACATTAAACCATAAGCATTAAACTTACAGTCAAAACAATACTCTGTCCTCAAACACATCAGGTTCTACAGAGCAGATTCTCCAACAATTGCACATACTCCAGCTATGAATTCTCCTTCTGGGGTTGCAATATGCATAAAAGAGATCAAATCAAGGCCTGATTTACAACGAAACTAAGCAAAGGCAAATACTATAGCAAGACAAATCTGTTGCCATCAAAACTTTGAAGGACTGACAATCATTCTTCTGCTGCTCATCACCTTCTTGAAAATCCATTAATTAGTAAATTAGATTAACTATTTTGTTATGTAATGTGACAAGCTTGGCATTGACCTTAAAGTAGTTGTGGATATTTATTTAGGAACTATAGTAGAGAAGAACCCATTTTCCCACTTCTCTATAGGAAACAAAATTTCTGTTTTACTTCCATCCCAATAAGTAGGTAGATTTGCAGAACTTGCAGCACTGAAAGAAGATCTTAACATTGTCGTGCACTAGCTTAACTATTAAAGCAACTATAATCATCAGAGCAACACTGCAGATGACCTTGATAATAGTTTGACCCAACAAGCAGCCAGAAAATAATCAGAAGTATCGTTGAGAATTTAACTATTTCGTTATTCCAATTAAAACTATATTTGCTGACTTTGTCTCTACATCAACTATGGAAGTATTTACCAATAGTCCATAGCACACAAATACTATATGACACTAAAATCATTAAAGTTTTTCTGGGGAACTCATTGCTGCTTTTATTGCTATACATTGGTAGATAGCCAATATTGTTCGAAGTGCATTTCTTTGAGTCATTGTATCTTTGTTGTGTGCTTAGTTATAATTTCTTTATGTAATATCAGAATACCAACAAAATCTGTGAAAGAGAAAACTTCTTGTCATGGCAATGTCCAGATAAACAGCTTATTTCTTAGGTCGTAGTGTGTGCATACAGTCTTTGTGAAAGGTACATAAGCCATAAGGCACAGAACAAATTTCAAATAATCATCATATGTTACGTATGTATAATTTTGAGGGGGTTTATGCAGTGGAACTCTATTCAGTGAAACTATGAAGAACTTAAAATTTCTTTTATTAGCAAAGAAAATATTACTGGCATTATGTTTTATTGTTCAACCCTAGAAAGTAGGTTTGTATTTAAATGTCTGATGAAGGAAGATTTCTTTTGCATGCATGTAAAGTAATTAATTAAAAGCACAAGGCAAAGGACTTGCAATAATTTAACTAAGATACAATGAAAAATTGATATTTCTGTTTAACTTTTGATTATGGTCCATTCATTCTTCATGTGATAATGCTCTTTTCCCCTTGTGTTAAATTACCATGCTCAAAGTGATAGGGTCTTTAAAGATGAGGCCATCTGTACTAGCTTGAATTCAGTATGTTAAGTTCATGAACTGTATGGTTTGGAAAAGACTCCAAATGAAGTATTGAAAACCATAAATATATCTCATCAGCAAGTCAGACTTGGATGCGGAAGTAATTAGCTGTGTCAGAAGAATGAGCATTCTGCCTTCAAGAAAATAACAAAAGCTGCATAGAATTTGCATACAGTATATGAAATATGGTAATTTCTCTGTAAACAGATGTGTTTTCAGCTTTGATTTACTGTCATCACTAAATGATGAGGATGTGCACGAATACTAATATGATGGTATTACATAATTCATTTACTAGAGAAAGAAAAGAGAAAGAGAGGAAATGGTCTTACATTCATAGAAAGAACTCTTCTATTTGGTGAGGGTTTAAGTAAGTAGATAGCTAAACAACTTAGTCAACTTGATGCTGAAAAAGAACGCAGGAAGTTTATACGGAAATTTTTAAATTATGTGGCCCTGAGAGTTTGAAATAAAGAAGAGATAACACCAAGTGAAAACCAAGGAGAAAGTTTCTGATGGTTCCAGAAATAACGTACATGGACATCACCCTTTTTTGTAGCTTTATTTAATATACTGCTATTGCTAACAAATTTGTAAACACTCATATCTAAGAATGTTATTACATGACTGAGTAATAGTATTGTACATTCCTCATATCTTAAGCTCAAAGATGCTTAAGGAAGAATTTTATATCTGAGCAAACTTTTGTATATACATCAACCAACGGATGTAAGTCAAAGGAGACTGTTTTTCATTAATACCAATCATGCCCATATTCATTACATGGTCAGTATTTAGAACTTTTGATACCAAATTATTTGTATTTCTGTATATAAATGCAGAATATATGCCTTATATATAAGACATTGAAGTTAATAAATTCCTTGTGATGCAAAACATGGGCAAATACATGAATCTGAAGTGGTCAAGTTGAGCATACTGGTCTGGAAGTCCTTCTTAAAAATTTTCCATCCTTTATATTCTTTAGTAACTTTGTGCAATATGAGAACTATGTTTACAGAACCCAGAGGCTCTCACGTGTAATGTCCTACCTGAAAAGTTTTTCAAATTATATTTGCAGTGGAACATTCTGACTCCACTAAAGTTGAAGACAAATTTCCCATAGAGTTAACCATAGTACAAATTTTATCCATTTCATTAAAAATCATTTTCTGGAAGGAAAGAGGGAATCAACAGAGATTTTAAAATGACTCACTTATAAAAGTAAGTAAGTTTAAAATTCTAATATGAACTATATAGTTTTTCTCTTGACTCTTGAAAGCTATTTTTTATTCCTAGAAATAAGCTCATGTAGTCAACTCTGGACATAAAAAACGAAAGAAAGAAAGAAAGAAAGAAAGAAAGAAAGAAAGAAAGAAAGAAAGAAAGAAAGAAAGAAAGAAAGAAAGAAAGAAAGAAAGAAAGAAAGAAAGAAAGAAAGAAAGAAAGAAAGAAAGAAAGAAAGAAAGAAAGAAAGAAAGAAAGAAAGAAAGAAAGAAAGAAAGAAAGAAAGAAAGAAAGAAAGAAAGAAAGAAAGAAAGAAAGAAAACTAAGCTTGAATTTTTAAAATTATAAAAAATATAATTAATTTCAAGGAAGGTTAAGGGAAAACTTCAGAGGAAAAATGGCACTGTTCTTCACCTTTGACATTTATGTGCAAAGTCATAACATGGAAATATGAAGGTTCTTGCTGTACATCAACATAAATTTTGGTATTGGATTAGTAACCATGTTAACTGAATTTTCATATTGAAGCTTTTATGGACTATTTCTACAAAATGTATTTTTTCATTCTTGCTAACATTTGAGGAACACAAAGCTATGTATGCATTCAAAACATGGGTCAATTCTAATTCTTTGACAGAAGTTTTTCTGTGTTCTGATCAAATCTCAAGAATTGGCAGCAGGAAACAATATGAACTATATGAGCTTAATTTTATCCAGCCCAGTGACCAGTTTGAATATCAAGAGACATTTGAATGTCTACCTTTGCCTTTAGCCTATGAAATTAGATGTCAAGTTCCTACTTAAATAAACTGAAACTAAGCAGTGTTTATAATGTCAGGCAGACCAATTGCAAGAAGCACTGAGAAAATAAAATATGAGGAGAAAATTGTAAGGACATAAAGAGGGTCTTAAAAATATTTTTGCACCAGATTACTTCAATAGATGTGCTACAAAGTTACAATTGTTTACTTTGCATGTTTTATTCCAATTTGCTATTTTGTTAGTAATGGTCAAAGCCATTTCAGTTCAGTCATTTTCACATCTGTCTTATATCCCTTATCTTCTTTTTCAATGAATGTACAAATATACTTTAGGCAAGCTTAAGGAGAAAAATCCAATATTATCATGCTGCAGGGGCACAATTTTGTATCCTGGAAATCTAAACCCTCTTGGAAGCTGATCCTGTGCATATGCTGCTTACATAAAGAGCAGATTTGTTTAGATCAACAGCATAAATAAAACATTCACCTAATACTAATAAACATTTAATTCAATCTTCTGAACAAATTTTGTTTATGAGTCTTACACAGATAACCAGATCATAACACTGAGAATATCCAAAATCTTTCCCACATGAAGAGTTTTGGATGTGAGAACAAAAATTCTGTCTTAGGGTCTTTTAGATGAAGATCTAGTAGAAGGCCTATCACTGATGGTGTCCCCCAAGGTTCATTACTGGGCCCAGTATTGTTTATGTTTCTCATCAATGACTTGGATGAAGGGGCAGATGTCTCCTCAACATTACAGATCTGTAGGTTAAAAGACAGTTTTTAACTAAGGTATCAGTAGGAGATTCAGAAATTTCATTAGCAGTATTAATGAAAAACTGTTAAGTGAAAATCAAAATCTTATTCTCCAGTAATTCATTTTAGTAGTTCTGTTTTGTAAGGAACATTTTATATATACATGTATACCAAAATGTTGGGCTAATAGATTTAAACCATTGCACTGATTTTTAAAAATAATTGTATTTTATTACAATTATCTCTGGAGGTCTGACTCTACTGCTTGGACTCACTTTGCTGAATAGGAGACCAGTGACTCAAGGGTTTTTTGCAAAGTGAGCAGTGCCGTAGTAAGAACAAGTTGTTGCTTGGTATCTGCACCTTAAAATATGTAAAAATGGCAGTGCAGAAGTCAAAACGTTGAGAGAATAAGTGTGTGAGCTTGCACACCTTCTCATAGATAAGAAGTGAAATGTTGTCTCTGCAATCAACAAAATAAATTAACTCAGGAATTTCATGCTTAATTATATATGGTCAGTCACCTGGATATTCCCAACACTAAATCACTGTGAAAAATTAATGAATCATTTCTGCTGATTTCTTGGACCAAACCCAACCAATGTTTGTTAAGCAATAAATTATACTTTTTTGATATACCCATATTTATCCTGTGAACTCAGCCTCCCAGCAATTCTGCCCTCATATTAGCCTGATCATAACCACAGATCTGCATATTATGTCCTTCCCAGGGGTCACAAAACCATCCATAATGCCTGTAGAAACCCTAACTGCCTTTTCTTCACCCTCAGGTTGGGGGAAGGAATAAATAAGAAAGCCTGAATTTTCCTTAAGTATTAAATATGTGCAGTTCTACTGATTTAGCATTTCAGAAATTATTTTTCTAGGTCTATGACCCACTGTGACTATTACACCAATTAAAATTCCATTAATTTTGGCTGAATAGTTTTTAAATATCTTGCCTTCATATTTCTAGGGCAATTTAAAATTCTCAAACATGTCACCAGAAATTATTGTAAACAGTGTTGTTTTAATTTTCACTTAGCTGTGCATGTCAGGTTTGACCTTGTCAGTCCTGACCCAGCAAGTAAAGCAGGAAAATGAGAGCTTCTGTCTTGGCACTATTCCAGATTTTGGCTGATGGCTTATGCTTCATTAGACATTGATAATTTCATGCCATTTCATTAGACTTAAACACTCAAATGAATCTAGCCACCATTGGTTTATGAATCATCAAACACACTCCGAACATTTCAAAGCAACTCACACATGCTTGTTAACAAAAATAGTTAAGTGCTCCAAGAAAAAACCTGAAGAACCAACAGATGACAATACTAATGGAAGGTGATCACCAGAGACAAGTGGTATGCATAAAATTTAAATCAAGTAATATGGTAAAAATTGTTTGGTTGCTGACTGTTTTACCTTTGAAATTCTTTTTAACTCCTTATTGGGTTTTTAGAAAGCATTTGAAAAGCACACCTTGTACATCAAAGAATATCACTGATGCATCATTGTTATATATCCTTTGATCACACAATTGTTTTCTTTCTTCCAAAAGAACAATCCTATGCATAATAAAAAGAAGAAACTGTAACCCAGAAAGCCATAATATATGGTAGTCTTTTCAATTAATAATGTCACAGGCAGTTGAGCACCTTAGAAATAGAAGCTTCACAATGTGCTACTCCACATTTCACAAGCAAAAAAGTATGACTTATAGAGTCTTATTACTTAGAAGAACAGTGGAGCTTGAAACCCATGCATTAAGTTAGAGCAGCCTTTGTGAAAATGAGATCTCGTTCCCTCATTATGCAATCTGACATCCTTCATCTAAAACCAAATGAGATAATAAAGTAAGAGAGATGAGATATATTTTCTGCATAAAGAACCATATAATCCTTTCTCTCATTTAAATAATAGATTCATAAAATCTTTTTTCAAACATCCAACTAAATGATGCAGCGCAACTAATAAATCTGCATATTTAATAATTCTAATACCACATGCTAAATGATATCCAGATTAAATTATATCCTAGGATATATACAAAATAGCACCAACATGGTTGTGATTGGCTCTTGGATTTGAAGATTGTAAAGCATTACATATAGCAACAGGTCTCAGTTGTGCAAAGTCCTGTGTATCACCACAGCACTAAAGTACTGATCTTATGCTTACATAAATTTTTGTTGAAGACAGGACTGTGCCAATATTTGAGACTGAGTGTCAAGAGACAGCATTCTTGTTGCTTTACAAGGCAATTTTTTGAGTTCTCATGAGAAGTCAAGAGAAACACACCTGATGGTGTGTTTTGAGGCCTAGTGAAAACGTCTGGCATTTACCTCACACTTGTACTAGGAGTGGGGCCCTTTTCACTTTTCTGACTTATTTGTATCTGCATCAAGCATAAGTTTCTGGTAAAAATAAAATGTCAGATAAGAATTTTGATTAGTAAACCATGAGCATTTAAACAAAAATAAAAATTATCCTGACTTTGCCTGAAGTAGATGGGAAACGAAGATCCAAATCCACAGCTGGGAAAATGACTGACGGACTGAGTGTTCAGATACCACAGGCACAGTATTCCTGTTCACTTCTGGCTATAAAGGGTTTTCTACATATTTTATAATTTTTTAAATATTACATAATCAGGAAATTCTCTCTATAACAACTCTGTTATGTACACAAAGCTTTGGATTTGAATCAATGTGCATATATTCTGCCTAATTTTCACTGTAGATATTTTGATACAGTCCATTTCGGATTTCAGCCTTACATTCTCTGCCTCAGTTCTCCATTCTTAAAAGGTTGAAGACTCTTGTGTACATAACAGAGTTGTTATAGAGAGAAATTATTTCCTGATTATGTAGTATTTAAAAAATTATAAAATATGTAGAAAACCCTTTATAGCCAGAAGTGAACAGGAATACTGTCCCTGTGGTATCTGAACACTCAGTCTGTTAGGCACACATAAACTATCCATAATTAAATTTGAAACCTACCTCCTTTTTGCTTTCTGGCATCTTAAATACATACACATTTGTGATGACTCGAGGTAAAATAGGAGCATTTTTAATGTGCCACCACAGTCTGATTGGTCCTAATTGGATTTTTTATCTACATAGGAAGATAAATGATTTTATTTTACTGCCTACAGTGATTACAGGTATGGCAGTTCTCAAGGCTTCTCTTTAATGGAGAAGGTGATTTATTACAGTACCAGTACAAATCCACAAGCTTCCAAGTGGCAGCATTGCTGTCACTTTTCAAAATCTAAACACTTTTCAGTCTGATCCGTCACACTTTATATTACCATAAAATACAGAGATGCTTTGTTAGTATATATTTTAATTATTTAATGGTTCTCCTTCCTTCTAGCAATATATTCTTTCAAAGCTATGTTTCAAATTGTGTATAGTCTGCCAAGGAGTGACAGAATAACTTTTCATTCAGAAGTAATTACTTCGTTTATGTTGATGGTAGAATCATCTCAGTACTGTTTAGGATGGTACATGTCCTGATATGTAGTCTCTTAACATATTCTGTGGTATAACATCTTATTTATATAGGGAAGATAGTTACACTAGAGGACATTAAATGAAATGGTATAATTGAATATAATTGAACATGGGGAGGGCAATGGCTGAGGCATGAATTTGTTTTGAGTTGCCCGTTTTTTTTTTAGCTAGCATTTGTTGTGCCCATAGAGTGAAAATACAAAGACATTTGCCTGAGCTTCTAATGAAAGTCAAAGTGATGAGTCATGTCCTACAAGCCAAAGATATATATGTCTGTACATATATATATATATATATATATATATATATATATATATATATGGTCTTCATGTATTTGTATATGTCTGTATACTTGACTGTTCACACATACACGCATACATATGTACTGTTCTTGGTGAAAATACAGAATATAATTATATCTTTGCATATTACACATGCAATATCTGAAACAGCATATACAGGTGGCATGCAAAAAGTGACTATCCAGTCATACCTGAACTTTGAATTTATCAGATATTAAGAACAACATTATGTGATATCTGGGAAATTAAGAGTTTGAGATCCATATTCCTTTTCTTGTTCTATCACTTATACCAAGCAAGTAAAAAACCTCATAACTTCAGAGACTTTTCTGGGATCAGACACAGATGTGTTCCAAGTAAATAGAAGGTGGAGGGTCTTTTTTTAAAATGCTTGTAATGGTTAATGAATCCATTAACATTGCTCCTAATTAATATAATTCAAATTTTAAACAAAACTAAAAAATCCAAACAATAGTTAACATAAGTAATGATCAGACAACATTAAAAAATCTTGTCTGTATGTAAAAATAGTAGACTAAAAATAGTAAATGTTTGCCTAGCACGAACTGCTTCAAAAAATCAATTGAGTCAAACCACTTTTGTCATCAGTAGTCACAATGAAATACTGATACAATAGTATATATTTTCAGTAGATAGAATGATTCTAAAACTGAAGTATGCTCATCTTACTTGCAAGTCCATGTTATCAAGTCACAGACATTTTCTGTGGAATTTTTCCCATGAACAAAACCCACTGTTTCTACAAAAAGTAATTAGTGCTTGATTTTCATTCCTTCACATGATTCACCTAAAACAAATGCTTTTTGCTTTCACCACATAATATCATAATGAAGATGTATCTTCATATTTTCAAATCAAATAATCACTCTAATAGCAACTTGATTGCATGAAGAATAGTGGTTATCAGGATATATTATCATTATACAACATGCCCTTAAAATGAGGCAAATTTAAAGCAATGTTCTACAATTTACTTATCATGACAAATGAAGACTAAGTCATTTCATCCTGCTGTTCTCTTACATAACATCCAAAAGAGCTCAAAGTGTACAGCAATTAGTACCACTGAGGAAAAATTCTCTTTTTTCTAAGTAGTAGGACATTATCAGCTTGAGGAAAGTATTGCCTGACTGAATTGCACTATTCTTGATTATGCTTTAGAGCAACATATTATTTTCAGTAGATCGAATTACATGACAGTGAGAGCAATAATACACATGCCGTCTGAATTAACATTTCTCATCTTCAATTTTTAATACCAAGGTGCACTAATTTTTAATTTTGTTGTCACAATTAGCAAATAATACTTTTCAAAACAATTCAGGAAAGAACTAGTTAGATATATGCTGCACTCTAGAATTAGAAATCAATTCAAGGTGTTACAAAATGTTGCTGACGTAAAGAAAAAGCAACAAACTGAAATACTGAGCTATATATTCCATTGACAGGTTTTCATGTAAATATTTGGCAAATGCTTAGTCTTTTGAAAAAATAATATCAGAAAAGGTTATGGAAGTCTTTATCAAAGCCTATAGACTAAATTGAAAAATGTTGTACTGCATCTGTTGTAACAGTTTTTATAGAAACCATAGAAATAATTTTGTCAGTGAAAAACAGCCTTGCGTTTTTATATCTGTATGAGGTTTGGCTGATGTCCCATGCCTGGGACAGTGGTATAACTTTAGTAGTAATGGCTGCTTCCCTGAAGATGGATGCCAAAGCAGTGGAATGAAAGGCATTGGTGCCCCCCACTGCTGTTAGCTTCAGATCCTCAGCACGGTTTGAACAGGTCTAGTGGGAACTTGCTCAACAATGTTAAAACATCTGGTAGCAATGTTACTGATTTTGATGGTTTTAATCTGTTCAGCATAAGTAATAACTTATTTCTGTTTGTCTTACGTCAAGAGGAACAAACCAAATCACTAATTGAAACTGTTGGGTTAGGGAAAATAATAATCACAGCAGTCACTTTAGAGAATTAATTTGTTTCAACAGTTTTGATTAGATTGGTGCAGATATTCTCCAAGCAAAATTTTACTAAAATACATTCTTATGGAAATGGACTTTAAAATCATTCCCTTGCATATTCACATGCTGTCTTCTTTATGGAGCAGGATACATGAAGAAAAAACACTCCACTACAGCTTCAGGAATTAAACTTTATCTGTATACCACTGCAAATAGACAACCTGAGCAGGTAAAGGTGACTGAGACAAGATTAATCACATCAGGCATTTTGCACTACTGGCTACAGTAATTGTCAGCGATGCTGGCCACTTTCACCAGATCTTCCTCCTTTCTTTCAAGGGCCGGGACCATTTTCCCATGGAGAAAAGGCAGTGTTTACAGATCTCTCCCTTGGGACTCTGACATAAGATAACAGAGGAGAATCTGACTGCATCCCTCCCATCTCTATGCAGATCAGAAAATGCACCATTTTGATCATGAGACAATAAAATCATCATAAACTGAGGTCAAGACAAAAATATGTTCATAAATATAATTTTTGAAATAAAAAAATTGCTAATAGTAATGTTTGCCAAATTGTCTCCATTTAACTATTCACCAGCTGTTTCTGTTGCTATTTCTTCAGGAAATAGTGAAAGTCTTAGAAATTTATCCTAGGCTTCTTCTTCAGGTAACAAGATGTAACAATATCACATGTCTATTCACCCAATCAGTTCCAATTTCTATAAGCAGATGGGCAATGGACTTGGCCAACCTCTCAGTGAAACAATGAAAGGAAGTCAATGGCAGTTGTATATTATAAACCATAAATCCATATTCTTACCCCATTCTTACCCCATTCTTACCCTCGGTGCCTTCTTTATCACTTATGATCTCCATTGAAAGCCCATCTTCAGCAATCTCTTTGTTAGGATATGCAGATTCATTTCTGCCATTAGATTTACCACCTTACAAACTCAAATCTAATAAAGGCATTTGAATTAGCGCTGCAAGAGCATAGTGAGAAGATTAAAAATTGGCCCACTAGGCAAGCTGGAAAGGAGTATCTATGAGGCTCATCAATTTTATAATAACATCTAGATTTAGTAGTACTCAACTTTCAGTGCTCAGATTGAAATATAAAGGCATTTCTTATAAAACAACATGCAAGATAACATAGATTTCTTGGTTAAAGAGGTCTTCACAAATCTTTGATTCAATACAGCTAAATGTAAATATTTACAGCAAGGAACAAGGAATGGAGGCTTCATGTGGGAACGAAAACTGCAGAAATTATGTGAGAGTTATAATAAATAGTCAGGTCCCAAGGAGCCTGTGAGGCAAAAAGGGTTTAAGAAAATTGTTACTTGCAAAAACAAAGACTATCAAAAAAGGAACTGAGATGATTTTGCTTCTGCTTCATAAGAACAAGACTGGAATATTCTGAAAAGACCATATGTGGGAAGCCAAAATCTTTCTCAGCTAAAACATCGTTGTTTTAAAAAATCAATTAAGGTGAAAATAAAAATAGCAAACAACTTCACAGAAGGAAAGTTCTGCACAAATCTATCTCACAAAAGAGAAAACAAACCAAAATAAAAACATGACAAAACAAAATCTCAGATGACATGCATGACAGACAGCATCTGAAGCTCAAGTCAGAAGTCTATCAGCTACCATACTGATTTTTATGTACAGTCTGATATACTTGATTTATAAATGATTTTATTGAAAATTTTAGTTTTATAAAAAGGAATATTTTTCCATTAAATTTTTTCAACCATATCTGTTGGTTTAGAATAGTTTTTTTTTAAAAACCACCAGATTTTGCAAATAATAAAAATAAAGCTCCATGAAAATCGTCAAGTACTTGGCACCTTGAAAGAAATCACTAGAAATGCAGGGACCACTTACGTTATAGGAACAATCTGACAACTGCAGCTAAAACAAGTGAAACAAGGAAGAAGGATTTTATTTTATAATCAAGGCGATTAACCACTGGACAGGATTTCCCCAAAACAGTAACAGACTCTGCAGGTCAGTTTTTGATGCCTTCTCATCAAAGTTCTGTATAAAATGCAATACCATGTAGTATAAAGGAGGTTTGGACGGTGTACTATGATCTAGTAATGTAATCCAGGCATAAAATTTCAGACTGTGATAGGGGTTGCCCTTCCTGACACTGACATTGCTTCCCAGTTGCAGGTGACAATATATAAAGCATTAATTAAGCTTTCCATGGCGCTGTAACTGCCAAAGTTATTTCAATAGCTGCAAAAGACCCCAGCATAATATGAATAGAGAGCATTATATATTAACATCGGAATTCAACAGATTTCTGCCCTTACCCTCAAAGAGGATAATTATAGCAGAGATCATTCTCCATAGAAGAGCTGTAGCAAAAAATTATGTATACTAGTTAACACAGAAAGCAAAATTCCCCTTCTTGTATCTGAAAATATTACTAATCGAGTCTCTCTCAATAAAGATGTTATAATATGGGATATGTCCAAAGACTATCCTTTGTCACAGCACTGGGAAGTTCATAACTCAGCAAGAAATAAATTGTTCCCTTGCTGCTATATTTCATTAGAATTTTGCTAAAGCAAATTCTATATTGCATTTAAAGAAAACATCTTTATTTTTGTTGAACAAGTTAATTAATGTGATCAAGAGGACATAATAGCAGAAAAATTGTCATTCTGTCATGCAACTATGTTTCACACCACATCTCAGAAAGGGAAAGGAAATTACATGTAGTTTAGTTTTCTTGCTTTATGTACAACTCTCATTTCCTCTTTCTTCCTGTACATTCACTTGATCATCTATTTCTGCCTCACAGAGCAAGGCAAGTCTTCTACCACTGGGAAACAGAAGAAATAGGACTTATTTACATCTAAGTTACAATTCTTATAAAATTACCACACTTAGTAGACATTTCTTTAAATTGTTATACTATTTTATACATTCTGATATTAGCTCTGTTGGTTGGAGTACGGTGCTAATATCACCAAGGTTGTGGGCGTGATTCCAGTATGGGTCATTCACTTAAGAGCTGGATCCAGTGATCTTTGTGGGTCTCTTCCAACTCAGAATATTCTGTGATTCTGTGCAGAAATAGCAGTGAAATGATAACTTTTTTATCGAGTGTCAATCCATTGAAACAGTAGAGAAAGCAGTGTTTTGTCCAATACTTCCTGCAATTGCTCCTACAGTGTTTTGAAAACATTCATTAAATTAAAAATCAACATTGCCTCAGGAAATAAATTAAGGAGAGGCAATGTGAGCAGGTTGCCCACCCACTGCAGTGTCACCTCTAGACAGCAATTGCTCACAACAGCTAAGAACAAATAGTGAGAAAAGAATCTCATATCCAGCTGAAATGGCACAGGGAGTCTGGGAAGGCAGAACAATTATCTGAGATAGAATTTCAGCAGAATGCTAAGGTTATACAAGGGAACATTAATGATCACTTTAGAGCTTCCTTTGAAATAGAAAAAGCAGAACTCAGGTGCAATAGCACACTTAAAAAATTCAGGGTGTAGGACACAGAGAGATTTCAGTCTCCCTGCATCCCGTGCTTTGCACAGTGAAATACAGTTTGCCCCATTTGAGGCACTTTTTTTCCCTCCTATTGATCATTATTATAGTACCTGAGCAACAGGTCTAAAAGAGGACTGGGTGGGGGAACATAAACAGAATTCCATCATGAAACAAAGCTAAAACTGCAACTCTGAAAGCCTCTTGCCATCTAAACCATCTTGAGAATGTTCAAGGGGATATGTGCCATGAAGTGCACATTGCCCTCTTATGTTGAATAGATCTTGGAACACATGACATTGCAAATACATTTCAAGACTTCTTCTTTATTTTTTCTCAACTCTGAACAGCCATGAAGGAGGCAGATGCCACCCAGCCCCAAGAACCTAAAGAAGCTCTCATTTATAAGATAACTTTCTAAACCTCTGATAAAGTTAATAGGACTAAGTTCTTAGCCGTGGATTATTCCTGCTGTAACAGGTTGATCTAATGTATTGCCAGATGTAATAGAAAAGAAGATGCAGCACAGCACAGCACAGCACAGCACCACCTTGCTAAGGCCTTAAGAAGCACATAAACTGTTTGGATATATTATTTTCTTGACATCTTAGATTACAATGTTATTTTTGCTTGGCACTTTTAGGAACTGGAATATAATGAAATTTTGATGAACTGGAATATGGTCTGTTGCTTCTAACAATTCACTGTGACCACAGCTGACCTCAATAGAAAGACTAATTTTTTAGTCTTAAAATTTTTTTAGTCCTTATGCAAAGGACTCACCATTGGCCAAATTCAGTCTGGACTTTTTGAAGCATTCATAATGAATTTAAGCAGTGCTTCTATGTAAATACGATCATAACCTTGACTGAAAAGGTGGAATTAAAAAGCTGGTTTATTACTGATTAAATTCTGAGAACAGCTTGCCTGACACATAGAAAATGCACTCTCCATATCATCAAAAAAGATACAAATATCAGTTATTTCCTGTCAATAATGAAGCTGCAAATTATCTCTGCTAATTATGATATTTTCCATAATTCTAGAATTCAGATATGTCAGGAATTTTGTATAGCCCTTTTCATTTCTGCTCAGTAGGAGCACTTTTGTTTTTATTGGATTATTTGATTCCATCACCTTTTGCTGGTCTACAGACAAGGCTGTTGCCTATATACCTATTTAAATTAACACAGATCTGTGTTACAGTGCATTATGAATGAGAACAGTGCTATGAGTATACAAATATAAATGCATCAACAATGCAAACAAATATATCCACAAACACATATATATGAATACAAAAAGAAAAGGTATATGACCTAAAGAAGGTAAAGCAAACATTACTTAGACCATAATTCATAGCTATAAGCTAGGACAGGGACCATCCAGTAGATGCAGCTGTATTCATTAACATTCAATATCACTGCACTTGTGCTTAGCAATGTCCTTTAAAATCCTTAGCTTTATCCCCTACAGATCTTTTGGAAATTGAACTTCTTGACCCCACACAGTCTTCTCCAGGCATACACATCCTTCTGGTTATCTATTACCTCAAAAGGTCCTGATGAGGTCAAAGCCATTATCTATAAATTCTGAACACTAGAGAGAAGGAAAAAAAAAAAGGATAGAACTTTTATCATGTCTCTAAACCACAGTTTTGGATAAAGAGTATTTACTCTCAAGTATCCATAAATATGATGCACAGCTGATGTATTACTTTTAATACAAGGTAGTCCATGGACTGCATTACCTAATCAAACACATAAAAGCTAATGACTTAAGGGCTAATAATAAACGTGCAATAAGTACTCCAAAATCAGAGATGAACAGACTGTGGGGCCAGAAAATTAAAATGTAAAAGAAGTTCTCAAAGAAGAGAGGTCCTCAAACCATTTATACCCATGATCACTGTAGAGATATTAGAAAAGTTGTGATGACTGAAACTTTCATTACTTGGAATGGGCTGAAGAATATGACTCTGATATAGGTATTAATAGAAGAGGCTTTAGAAAAAAAAACACAGAAAATGCAAATATAGAGATTGAATATCACAGAAAGTTCTGAAAAAAATTAAAAATAAAATCTAAAGATTATAAGCTGTGCTGCTGAACTATATACTTTAAAATTTTATTAGCACCAGGTGAACGGAACATAGCAAAAACCATCTTTGAAAGGCTCCAATGGTAAAATACTGACAACTGTTTCTGACATCTGCACTGGGAAAACTGTTAGAAATTATAGCAATCACAGAAACATGGAAACACCATGTTGGTGTTGGAGGGAATCTCTGAGGTTGGAGGGAATCTCTGGAGACCTTTATAAGGTAATCGAAGCCCCTGCTCAAAGCCAGACAACAGAAGTCAATGGCTTACAGCAATGTTCTGCCAAATTTTGAATGTCTCTGTTCCTTGTTCAATCACCCTCACAATAAAAAAGGTTTACTTTTTTACAGGAATTCCAGTGTGTCCATGTCTCACCTGTCCTGGGGAGCCCAGCAGTGAACAGAGAACTCCAGATGAGACTCACCAGGGCAGAGCAGAGAAGGATCACCTCTCCTGACCTGCTGGCAATGCTCTGCCTAACACAGCCCAGGAATATCATGGCCTTCTTTGCTGTCAGGGTGCATTGCTGACTCATGCCTTACTCCTCATCCACCACCATCCCAAGGAACTTCTTGCAAAGCTGCTTTCCAAATGTCTGGGCCCAGCCTCTACTGCTGCTGCTGAGTTTCTTCCTCCCCAGGTGCAGGACTTAGCATTTCCATTTGTTTCCTGATTGTCCCTTCTTCCAGCCTGCAAAAGTCCCTTTCTCCAGCTTGTAAAGGTCTCTTTAAATAGTAGTGAAGCATTCTGGTGTATCAACCACCTCTTCTAACTCTGAATCATCAACAAACTTTCTGAAGGTGTTTTCTTACAGTTCTCAGAAAATTCCCCTCTCACCATGACCTTTCAAAAATGGTCAAGAGTGGCTTCACAATTACATCAACCAAATCCCTCGGCACTTGGGGGTGCAACTCATCAGGTCCTGTGGACTAGAGCATGTTCAGTTTGTTTAAACATGTCCTAACCTGATTCTCCTCTACCAATGGTAAAAGTTCCTTTCTCTGAACTTTCCCACGGGTTGCAGGGACCTGGGATTCCTGAAAGCCTTACTAGTAGAGACATAGATGAAGGAGATGGCCTTTTTCAGTGTCTTTTGTCACCAGGTCCCCTGACTCATTCAACAATGAGCCTATATTTTCCCCAGTCTTCCTTTTGCAGATGATATACCTGCAGAAGCCCTTCTTGTTGTCCTTCACACCACCTCTAACCCCATTACTGCAAGCACAGACAGCCTCTCTATACTCATCCCAGGACGACTGCCCCTCCTTCCAACTCTTGTATGCTTCCTTTTCACCTCTGATTTCAGTCAGATTTTAGGTCTTTGTTCATCCTTGTAGACATTCTTTGCCTGATTTCCTGCATATTGATGTGAGTCAACCTTGAGCCTGGAGGAAGTGATTCTTGAAACTCAGGCAGCTCTCGGGCGCTCCTCTCCAGGGCCATATTCCATGGGATTCTTCCAAACAAGTCCCTGAAGAGGCAGAAATCTGCTCTCCAGATGGGTTGTGATCCTGCTGTTTGTCTTGTACTCTGCTCTCAGAACCCTGAACTCCATAATTACAGCCAAGGCTGTCTGTGACCTTCACATCCCTAGTGATCCTGACTAAAGCCTCCCATGAGAGCCTGATTCTGCAAATATAAGCTTTCTTTTAGTTGTCTGAAGAAAACCTCATCTATTTCTTTTTTCTCCTCAGGCAGTCTGCAGCAGACGTCCATCACAATATCCTCCATTGATGCACCTGCTCATTGTGACACAAAAAAACCCCAGATCACTAGGTACATAAACAAATAAGGAACTTGAGGAAGAACCAATGTAGATTCTTTAGAGGGAGGCCATAACCGTGTTTCATTGGAGTTTCCAGAATTAATAAGTTTGTAGACCAGAGTAATTTGGTTAATACATCATTTATCTGGGATTTTCTGTGGGATTTTTAACAAAGTCCATTCCAATGTAAGCATATAGATGACAAGTGTCATGAAATAAGGAAGAAATTGTCTTGTAGATTCTTTGATGCAAAAGAGGAAGCAGAAAAATCTCAAGGTGAGAGACTTATTTGCATGCCCTAAGCATCCTAGCTGAATCTGATTTTTTTCATCATATGCATAACTGATTAACTCTGGCAAGTGTTCACGAGTCTGTAGAAGGTTAATAAAGTAAGATGACAATATCTTATCATGATTCTAAGTTTAGGCTAGCAAATACAAAAGTCTGAAAAAAATTACTACGGACATCCTGGAGGTAAGTCATTGAACAATGCATTGGGAGGTCAATTACTGATAGAGATAAGGTAATGCACCTAGGAAAACCAACACTGACTGGATGTATACACACTGATGCATTCTGAACGAGCTAATATTCCTCATGGAAGAGATATTAGAGGTTTTTCATATGTTATATAAGATACTTTCAGAAATGCAACCATGATGTTAGTATTTTTTAGGAAAGGAATATTGAACATAGCAAAAAAAATTCCTATACCACAGAATAAATTGACAGTACATTTTAAATGGGTGTTCCACTTCTGTCACCAAAAGGCTTGAGCAGAAAGCCCAGTCTGTCACTAAAAGTCTTGAGTAGCAGCTGCAAAGAAAATCAACAGAATAAAATAACACACACTGAAGAGGAAACTTAATAGATTTAGACTCTGAAGCTTGGAAAATAATTGAATAATTGCATGTGAGAAAATATAATAAAACTTTATAAAAACATGAGTAAAGGGTAATAAGGAACAGCAATTCACCATTTCTCAACATACAAAAAGCAGAAGACATCAAATGGAAATAGCAAATAAAAAATAGAGTACTATTTCCACACAAATCAGAGGTAAACTGTGCAATTCATTGTCCCAAGATGCTAAGAACATTAGTAGTTTACTTTATTTCATAAATGACTAGACACCATAATTGAACCAAAATACATCAAGCACTACCAAACACAACATAATGACATTGAGATTGATCTCTGCTGCCGGGAGCTGCGACATTTCATTTGGGACCTACCTCCTCAACCTTGCCTTCTTCCTAACCATGTTCTGATATTGCTTCTTGGCTGTGTGTCATTGTCTGCCTCAGTGATGACAGTCCTCTGCTGAAAGAGATCACACTGGGAAAGTATGGAATGGAAAATTATGATTATAAATGAAAGAAAAATCTCAAATTTATCTGGCTTGGGAATCAAAAGGAATTAAACATGCATTAACAATATGAAAAGATGAAAGCCAGAAGCATTTCTGAAGACCTACCACTTCTTTTTTCCCCCATACCCTAAACTTTCAGGAAACTGTACAAAATCATGTTTGTTCTGTCTATTCAGGGAGCACTGTCATCAACCAGCTCTCACAAGTTCTAGTACTATCAGAAAGCAGAGAGCTGTACAAAAATGCTCACTGCGTTTGAATAATGTCCCTCTCTGTCTGATATACTATCAGTAGACCTACCTGATACAATTTTCTGTAAGTTTTTAAGGTAAAGAGTTTATATTTTTGTAGAAAATAGCACAAAATAAGCCAGCTCACATACTTTTTTCTTAAAAGCAGCCTATCAAAATACACAATGTTTTGTAACTTTGATAGCTCCATGGTTCACAATATAGCATCCTGTATAGCCTCATTTTACAGCTCTTTACTATCTTATTCACACAAAATCTGATTTAAATCACATCAGATGTTCCCTTTACCTAACATGAAGTCACAGGACATGTAGGCTCTTCCAAAGGGAGTCTTCTATCCCCTTATATTATACACAGTGATTTTTTAGAAGTCAAAGAAAAATTTCTTCCTTTAATTAGAAGCCTCAAGCTAGGTGGAACAAAAAGACCTTTGCAATGATGGGCATCAGTTCAGCTGGCTGAGTATGTATCTTGTTCTGAGTTTCTAAAAACAAAAGCAACTTCTCAACATGGTGTTTTTATTATTGTTGCCTGTTTTACTCTGAAAACAAAGAATGTGTATTCCTGTCTGAGACTGAAGGGATCAGCAACTCCATCTCCCAGTGCAGGTTTTCAAACCCAAAAATGCCACGTATTGAGCTGTAAGTCTATGATGACAGGAGAAATGGAGGAAGGCCACTTTCCATAGTGGAAATATATCTTGAAAATAAGTAAGGAATATGCAGATATTGAAGCAAAGCTACTGGTAAAATTATATAGATATTTTACAGGTTGGGTGGGTTTTTTCTCTCCAAAAGAATGACAAAGTCATTTCTGTCTTTTCCCCCTGCCTGATTTAATGATCCATCTTTCTTGTGGTCTCCTTTATACCATTCAATCTGAATCTGAGGTGTCTCAAATAGCACTGAATAACAGCATTATACAACTTTTCTCTTTCTTTTACTTTTACACTTTTAAGCTTTAAAGACAGATTTCTCCAGCTTCCTCAGTAAGTAAATGTAAGTCACGTGTCTCTCTGTTTTACAGAAGGTGGCATAATTTTTGCCTTTTTACTCTTGCCATTATGGACTATTCCACAGCCCAGGAAGACATTTTTTTTTTTCTTTTAAGGGAGAAGAGCTCAAATAGACAAGAAAAGTTGAACATCTTCATCTTTTCAACAAGTTTCATCTTCAAAAGTTGTTTGAAACATGCTTTGTGCATGGAGTGCGTGTTTCAGGGACACAGAAAAAATTGCTGCAAGTCACAGGATACCATGGGCTCCCACAAGCCAGGTTTTTAAATAGGTCTTTCTGAGCTCAAGATACGTAGCCTGAGCCTTTCCTGTTTTGCATCGTTATATCCCAAAATGCTTATGTTTCAGGATAGTATGATCTCTGTGCAAGTATGAAAACCAGTGTCATTAAATGTTCAAGGCATAAGCTTACCAGCACAGTTAAGAGGCTGGATCTCATCTTCTCTGTAGCATAGGCCAGTCACAGAGATGACCATAGTCCTGGCACTTTTGGTGGGGATCTGCCACAAGCACAGCAGTTTCTGATTAGACATGATTCAAAGGTTGAGAGATTCAAATGGACAAATTATTCAAGCCCAAAATGGTCACACAGGGAGCACAAAAGTCTTTCAAGCAAAGCCACAGACTACCATCACTAGATGACAATTCCAAACGGAAGAGAGGAACTATAACGCAAGTGACATATGAGTATTATCTTTATGACACAAATCCTATCCATTTAGTAACATCTAAATGTAGATAGATTTTCTAGTTCCTCTCTTGCTTCTTCTTCCTCAATTTGGAGGAAGCTGTTTTGATACTGTCTAGGGTTTAGAGCTCTCTAAGACATGCCATATACATATTAAAAGGAACTAGAAAATGATGTAATGAAGAAAGCCACTATTTTATTTGTCCTGTTACCAGATGGTTATACCACTATACCTTTACTGGAGGAGAAATGGCTAATTTTGCTTGGGTCACGTCCTTATTCACACACCTGTTTCAGTGTTGCCAGAACAGGTGCTGCATCAGTTATGACAGAGCTGCTGCAAGAACAGGGCTAAGTAGCTCATGCTTGCTTCATCTTCTGCCTGACAACCTGTTTCAGACTCAGTGGTACTAAATCACACACTCTATAAAAAACCAAATTCTGTCTCTGTAAAGCTCAGCCATGCTTGGCTTTGCAATGAACAGCTCTTGCCATTTCTAAGGTTTTTTCAATTCTTGATTAGAATGTAGGCATTGTTTGGTTTTTTTTAAAGAAGGAAGGGAAGATTTTATGTTGTCTTATCCTGAGTCTCACAATTGCCATTCTGAATCTCATAAAGCATTTGCTTAACTCAAAGCACAAGAGTAATGCCACTGAGTTCACAGGCTCTGAACTGATATCACTCTAGTCTACTGTTACCCCACTGTACAGTTCTCTCCAAACAACAAATGCAAGGCACTGAAATTTATGATATAATAATCAGAACACAGTTTCAGAGAATCAAATCCTGCTTCTGTGCTTGGAAGCTGGTCACTGGTGTCAGTGAAAATGCTTGAGTGAGATACCTGAACAGCACCATCAGAGATTAGCATCTTTCCAGCCCTATCAAAGATTATTTTTCCAAACTGGCATACATACTTTTGCTGGATAAATAGTATAGCTTTCTATATCCACACAGCATTATGTTTCTGAAACTGCAAGCTTTATACAAATGCTGTGTAAGTAACATTAATGTCAATCTGTTTCCTCTTTTAATATAATAATCAAAACATAATTTCCAGATAAAAAGTAAGACCTTGTTTTTGTTAAGATTTTTTCATCTTTATTACCAAAAAGAGAAAAGGATTAAAAATATCATGATTCCCTGCCTGTGAAAATATGCCTCTTTTATCTTTTGCTATACTTTAAAACTGAAAGAAGATGCTGGCTGTCATCCAAGATTGTGACTAACCTGTCATAGATATGGACATACACATCCACAAGAAATCCTTAGGATTTCTAGATGTATGTTTTAAAGTAACACCTTTTTTATTTCCTGAAACAAAAATGTTACCAATAATGAAGTGTAATTTTCCTGCTTTTTGTTATTGAAACAGTTCTGCACAATGTAATCCTAAGAATTGTTTGCTTTATCACTCATATTTTTACGGAATAACAGAATGGTTGGGCTTGGAGGGAACCTTTGGAGACCATCTAGCCCAACCCCCCTGCTAAAGCAGGTTCACCTCGAGAAGGCTGCACAAGTTCACATTCCAGACAGATACTGAATATCTCCAGAGAAAGAGACTCCACAATCTCTTTGGGCAACCTGTTCCAGTGACCTCAAGGTAAAGATAATTTCCTCATATTCAGATGAAACTTTGTGTGTTTCATTTCATGCTCATTGACCCTTATCCTGTTGCAGGGCATCATTGAGAAGATTCTGATCCATCTTCTTGACACCTGCTCTTTAGATATTTTTCTCCAAGCTAAACATGCAAGTTAAACATGATAACTTATCACCTATCCATTAGTTCAAGCTGCTGCAAAAGCCTAACACAGCCATTATCCTTGGGTAAGTACAGGATTTCAGAGCTTTTTTACACTCATTTGTTTGTTGCCTAAACCCAGGACAGATATCCTTTTCAGATTTACATATGCAATGAAGACCTTACTATTCTCAGTTGCTTGTCAGTGACAGCTGGATGGGTGTTGCTGCCTTTGGATTTTGTGTGTGTGGAAGGGAATGCAAGTGCAGTCTGGCCCCAGTAACTCTAACCTTCTTAAATCTTCCTTTTCCTGCTCTATAGAGGTAACTGTCCATATGGTCCCTTCTATTAGGTGAGATATGGAGTGGTAGCCCCTAGCAGCACCAGTGTCTTTTACTAGCAAAGATGATGGCAAAGTGTCTGCCTCTGCCCTAGTAATACAGTTGTGCCAATTTAATTAAAGGTCTTATTTCATAATAAAACAGTTAAATTGACATAAATGTCTGTCAACATGGGGTTTTTACTTTTAAAATTAAGTTCCTATGAGACAGAATGGATTGCTCCATTTTAACTTATTTAAAGTGGACCGACCTTTCTTTGGACAAGATCTATTTGTAACCATGAAACTGGTAATTTTCACAAATCCTATATTTTTTAAATTATTCTAGAAAAGCAGATGTATTGTAATAAATATGAGTGATGAATACCTTTGTGGGATTGGTTGGTTAGTTGATTGGGTTGGGTTGGCATAGATTTAGTGTTCAGTCTTAAAATTCAGTCTGTCAAGTGTGTAGGGAGGAAGAGGCTGAAAATGGACAAGTGGCAAGGAGAAAAGAGAAGAAGTGGGCTTTAGAATTGCTTTCACTCAAGATACTTTTGCAGCTGGCATTGCCAAGCCTGTGAAAGATCTGTGTTGGAAAATCCCATTTATTACATCTACTGATGTTTATGCCCTGCCTGTTTTGAGAAGGACTCCTGTGTAAAGATAACACTTTCTCACATGCTTGAGGCTCCTGCTGGGAGAGAGGGAGACTTTAAAAGCACAAGGGAGAACACGGCCTTGAATTTATGTGCATGCAAAAGGTGTTATAAAAGCACCTGAACCAGCCTGTTGCTGTGCTCTTTTGCTTGCTGCATGATTTAGCAGTATATTTAGGGTTTCCAACTTGGAATAAACTTTTCCTTAATACCATAGCTGTGGTTTGGTCATCTGGACTTATCTGCATGCGTATCAGTTCTTACACAGTGTTAACTTCAACCATATATGCAAAGCCACAACACAGCAACTCCTGCATGTTCTGCTCATGCCCAGTGGTTTTTCATTCACCCAGCTTGCCTGGCTTTGGTATGAGAACTTTGATTAGACCAGCTATGTCTCACTGTTATCCAGAGCATGCTCCTTAGGAGATGGCCAGTGCACCTAATGGTGCAGCACAGGAACCAAAAAGAATCCCTTTAAATCACTATTCTCTTCTTGCTTATTCTTTCCTCATTATTTTGCTCATGATTTTCCTTCTAGCTTGTGTTGCTCAAAAACTTATCCTCCCTGTCATAGTTTTCCACAAGCATGTCATCAGTGCCTCCTTAGTTTGCTATGTTTTGGCAGATTTTCTACTTTGAAATCACAGAGTTAAGGATAATCTGACCACAACTAATTAAATTGAACCCCCAGACCAGTACAAATGATAAAAAACTACAAAGAGTAATCTTTCTCAGACCACTGGAGACAAGACTTGTCTAGTTTTGCAAAGGGCCCTGATAACCATAACATCCCCTTTAGGATGTGCTGCAAACTGTAAGTTGATACTTCCTCAACCTGTAAGAAAAAAACTGGCAGGTGGGTTTCCAATGCTATGTTCTATGCTATTTGCACTGCTCTGGTCCTGACATTGTCCAGAGTGGAATGTCTGTCAGAGCAAACTATGATTCCTTTCTGACTTGTTAGCCCAAATATCTCCCCACTGGTACAAAAGCATGGGGAAGGGAACTGATGAGCATCTGGATGTCAAGTGATAGAGTCAGCTCACAGGGCAGGCCCCTATGTGCTCAAGAGATGAGCAGTGCTTCTGGGAGACCTGCACAGATTTAACTCACCTGTTGTAAGTCCTCTCTTAAGAAATATTGAATAGAGTGTGACAGCAAGGAGAGGAAATATGCACCCTCCTTTTATTATGTGAAGCCCAGATGCACAACATATTATAGTGACCTTCTCAGGTTCTCCATGTTCTGATTGCCTGCTGTTCCATGCACCTCATTCCTCAAAGGTTAATGAGGCTAAACGAAACACAAACAAAAAGGTCAGCCAACGAAATGCTGATCTGTTGTCAAAGACTACAGAATACAAAAGTAATGCAGAACTCCGATACTGTTGTTCCTTCATTGCTGATACCATGCTAAAACACATACACACATCTCCTTCAGATTATATTGCTGTGCATGAAGTGGAGAAGGGACCCTCTCTCTTGAGCCCAAAAAGTTGAATAAGTGCTATTATACCCCAAAGGCTGAAGTTCTTATTTTATTATAACTGTGGCATGGTGAAGAGTAATGAGGGAACCAGAGAGAAAGTCAGGAAAATTACTCCACCTCTCTAACTAATTATGCTTTCATTGGAGCAGGTACATGTGTGAGAAGACTAATGTCAGCCACCCAGACGAGCAAGTGTATTACTGTTGAAGACTTTTGTCTTCTTGTCAACAAGGGTGAAAGTAGAAAATGGCAGAGAATCTGTCCCTCAATCCAAGTGACAAGCAAGAATAATGACTATAGAGCAATTCATGATGAGGACATTTCTCCATTGTAAAAATTTGATTGCTCAGGGCCCCAACTTTTCACTGGAAATGGCACTTCAGTCAATAGGAACCAATGTCTGGTCAAAATGAGCAAGGAAAAAACCATACATTCTTTCCTATCACTGTCTGTCTCGGTGTGGACTTAAGGTGGCTGGGTTTTTTACAAGAGGAGGGAGGATTTGTTCAGATTCAGAACTCAAGATTCCTTGAGATCTGATTTGAGAAAAATGTAAATTTTTAACTTTCATTTTAGCAATACACCTATCTGCAAGAATGATGTGGAGACCTGATTTTACCTTTGCAAACCTTTGCTGTTAAATTAAAAAATATTAAAAGTTGTCTCAGCAGTCATCCTCACTAGAAAAGCTAAAGTGAGGGAAAAAGAAAACAAAAAAAAAATTGTTTCCTTCTCATAGTGCATCACAATAAAAATAAATAATCTAATAGAGTTCATTCCAGGAACTACAAAGCATAAAATCATACCAAAGATATCAAAACACTGTCTCGTGTTTTACAGCTCTGCACAATCACTTTTTGTTTTTTTTTTTTTCCTTTTGTAGGGATGGGAAATGAGGCACCAGCACCTGTCACTAGACCACTAAACAAATAATGTGTCTTTCCTTTGCATGGGCCACTGGAAGGAAATTGCTGTCTGGCGCTCCTATTACTTCTCCTTTGACATAAATTATGAGCCACTTACAATGATGTAAAAGGATAGATTTCTTTTCTTTGACTGGAAACTTACCTGCTGATTACTCTGGAGCTTTGATTAATGTTTCTGTCCCATTTTGTATGAAAGCTAGCAAACTAAATGTAGTTGGTACTCAGTAACTGCATCAGTACAGTGGACAATAATGAGCCGTGGCTGGGAACAACTGGAGGTTTCAAATTGTTAATGGCATAAATGAGACCCGTTACAGACCTGCAGGCTGAACCAGAATGGGAACTCCTCCATCTTCAGTCATGATGGTGATAAACCAAGCTATTATATACTCAGAAATTTTGAGTATGGAATACTAAATACAGCACTGCATCAGTAGTTGGGGAGTCTGTTTCTTACCACTGAGAAGTACTTTACTGAGGTACATTTTTTTGTCATAAATTATTAATGGCCATTATATTGCCATGAAAAAAAAACCAAAACAGGTGCATGAGGCCATCGGTAGTGCCCTGAAGCCACTAGCTAATAGTGATCCTTCAGTTTGGGGACCCCAGGCAGTGCAAACGTGGCCAGCACAAACAAGAAAATTTAAGGTTAAGGAATTCTTTGCACTAGTTTGTACAACTGTGCAGGGACACCAGCTTCAGTACAAAAGCTGAGTATGGCAGCAGGAGTAACACAGTGTAGGAAAGGGAGGGTAATCTGTTGTAAAAACAAAGGCTAAATTCAGAATCAATTACTACAATTGCAAGTTGCTCTTTTTGAAGAAAAACCTGGAAACTACTCATTATTAATATCTATTCAACTACAGAAGTATTAGTGGTACATTATTAAACCTGTTGGAAGTAAATTGGTTTGCTTTCTCCAAGATATGACCCCCTGCATGCTAAGTGATATTTCAGTCTAGATCTGCAGTTTCTGTGTAACCAAAAAATTCTTGAGGACAAAGATTCAAGTTTTACTGTCTAAGGAAACCTTTACCAAGTGGAAGAGGGAAATGGAGAAGGAGGTACCGTGGAAGAGATGCAAGGAGCTCATCTAATCCAGCCTTCTGCACGGCTACTGGTTTTGCTTCTTAAGTGAGTTTTCATCATGTTCAGATATTTCCTTAAGTTTGTACACTTGTCTTTTTTTAAAAATATATTACTTTTTAAATAAAAGGCACACATACATCCCCTCCATATATGCATTCAAGCACATAAATAAAGGTTATACTGACTATGGTTGGATGACACATACAAGAACATAATTCAAAAGATAAAGAGACTGTTAAGGTTCCTGAAAAGAATGTACGAAGTTAGACTACAAGGCTACTTGGCCAGATGGAGAAGGACATTTCTTATTTCATAGGTTTTATGTACAAAATGGACCATTAGGATTATTTAGTCTAAAATTTTATGTAACAGAAGTAATAACTGTTATGAGGCATTTACTGGGTGGAGGAAAAATTATTATTTTCTGCAGTTATTTGAGGTTTCTTTTATACATCAATGATTTGTCTAAATAGAAAGTTCATCAATATTAAAAAAGAAGGCTATATTAATTAAGAATTAAATTACCCAGTTCTTGTTGATTTTATTAAACATAATGAAAAATTAAGTCAGTCAATGAGAAAATGAGAATGAGTGAAATTAACTAGTTTTAGACAAAACTTCTTGGGCATGTTTGTGTCTTTGGAGTATGCAGCGAGGCAAATATGCACATTTGAACCATCACCCTGGGCACAGCCATTCTGAATACTTCTCTTATTACATGTGCAAAGTCCTTCTAGTTCTAGTTCTTGCAGCTTAGAATTAATGGCACAACAGATTCCTTTTAGCCACTAAAATCCCAGTAGACACCCTTTGTAGTAAAGGTTGGTGTGAAAATTTATCCTGTTACAACTCGATTTGAATTTCACTGTGGGTAGCAAGTTTACAGTCACGTTTGTAGTGGGTTGATATGTGACATTGGAGGGAGGGGACAGTTCCTACTGTTCCTCCTCAGGAGCCAGGGAGAGCAGAGACAGAGGTCAATTCTGTTCGGGGGACATGTGGCAAAACTTGTTTATTGCACAATCACACAGCTTTTATACTGTCCCAAGGGGAAGGTGCTGGAACTGGGAAAGGATTGAGCAAGGGCTCTGGAAGGGGAAGTGATTTCTGTGCTCAGCTAGTGAATGGGTAAAATGGGAGGATCAAAGTCAGTAGAAATCCAGGAATTGGAGGTAGATGGGTGCAATAACGAATAGGATTAGGAAAGGGGTGGAAACCGACAGGAGCGGCAGCCATGCCGCCCCAGACTGCACTGGCTACGCAAGGCAGAGTAGTCCCAAAGACAGGCAGCAAGCCCCCGCTCATCCCAGACCGGCAGGGACAAGCTCCGGCAAGTTCCAGCTGCTGCTGCCGCGGCAGTGCGGGGTCTGGGGATGTCCCCGGGCAGGGCCATCCTGGCCCAGGGAGAAACAATGCCCATGCCTGAGCGGCATGATGAGTCCCTAGTGAACCTGGCCTCCTGGGAAGACAAGGAAGGGTGGCACCCTGCAGGAGGAGCATACAGAAAACTTTCTGAACTAAAACCTATACAAAGAAGAATTATCTTTTAAATTCCAATAACCAAAGTCTTATATAATCAGCTGGTCAGGTCTGCACTGCCTGCCAGCGCTGTCCTCTTTGTGGGTACATTTCAGTGTTTTCCCATAGGTTGACCTTGCTTAGACACCAGGTGCCCACCCAGCTGCTCTATCCCTCCTCATTCTCAACAGGGCAGGAGGAGGAAAACAAGACAAAAATCTTATGGGTCAATATATTGTGGTCTCTGCACTTCTTCCTCCTGCTCCAGTATAGGTCCCTCCCATGAAATATGGTCCTTCATGAACTTCCCTAACATGGGTCCTTCCCACAAGCTGCAGTTCCTGTGAACTGCTCCAGAGTAGGCCCCTTCCATGGGGTGTAATCTTTCAGGAACAGACTTCTCCAGCAAGAATCCCCTGCAGAGTCACAAGTCCTGCCAGAAAACCTGCTCCAGTGTGGACTGGTCTCTCCACAAGGCCACAGGTCCTGCCAGGATCCTGCTCTAGCATGAACTCTCCATGAAGTCATAGCCTCCTTTAGGCATCCACCTGATCCAGTATGGGTGCTTCCTGGGCTGCAGGTGCATATCTGCTCCACCACAGCCCTCTATGAGTCACAGAGGAACAGCTGTCTCACCACGGTCTTCACTACAGGTTGTAAGGGAATCTCTTCTCTGATGCCTGGAGCACCTCCTTCCCTTCCTTCTTCACTGACTGTGGTGTCTTCAGAGTTGTTGCTTTTGTTTTTCACTCCTCTTCCCCAGAAGCTCTAGCACAGCTCTTTTTACCCCTTTTTAACTTAAATATGTTGTCACACCGATGTCATCAGTGGGCTCTGCTGTAGCCAGTGATAGATCCATCTTGAAGACAGCTGGCTTTGGCTCCATCTGACATGGGGGAAGCTCTCACGTAAGCCACTCCTGCAGTGCTCCTCATACCAAAACTTTGCCACTTAAACACAATGCACTCAATGCACTCCTGATACCAAAACTTTGCCACTTAAACTCAATGCAACATTTTCAAGTTGTGATAAGCTATGGTCACTCATTTATAAAGATCTTTTTAATTAGAATCCTATTGTGCTTAACCTAGGAAATGCCTGCCACTGATTAAATGGATGGTGGTTAACTTGTCGTTTTAGCTATCCCCACTTTCATGATTTAAAGTTTATGGTTATCTCAGTTAGCAAAAATTATTTATGACTCCAGGTCTTTTGAAAGGAAAAGGCCCTCTTCATTTCACAGAACCAGGTGATACTTATTTCCCACAAAGCTGACATGTAGTTGCTAAAAAAGTTGCAAGCATTTTATTTTTTCCACTATGTTACTCCATATTAAAAAGTATTACAAATCTGTGTTAAAGAACAGTCCATACCAGGACACAGAGAACACTTAGAATACATTTGAATGTAAACAGAGAATAATTATTAATGTAAGGCCTAGTGCCTTTCTCGGTGATGTTCAATTTCCACTTTTATAATCAAATGGTGTTTTTCAATTGCATTATTGAGGCTCCAGTTAAAGAACTGGCTTACTAAATCAATTTTAGGCTCCATGAAGCTCATGGGGATCCAGTCCTCTCTTCTGAAACCTGAAGTGTGTGCAACATCTCCCCTTGAACTTGTGTACCACTAGAACTGGGAACATTCCACATATTAGAGGACTGAGCTTACCCTTGTTCTGCATGGCCAACATAGTTTTCTAATGAAGTTTTAATTTTAATTTGGTTTAAATTCCCATTAGCTTAAAGCAGTAAAATGCTAATAAGGAATAACATTTTAGTTACAAGCCTATTTAATTTTAGTTTAAAATATGTCTCAAACTACCAGACCCAGACACATGGTCAAGCTAACACTGTCCAAGAAGTCACTAGTCAAGAAATAGGCTGTGGTATTCTGTCCACCCCAAACCTGTAGCCAAAGGAAGCAGTGCCACTTATTTTAATCTATTTAGCTCAGACATAAGTAAACTTAACTTGTAGCTTGTCATGTAGACTGCATGAATGAGTAATTATCATGGTTGAATGTTGGTTAACTTGTATATCTTCCTGAAATTAATATGCAATCATCCTTTTGCTTTGCTTTGATTAAATTGAATTTTAAATTATTTTTTTAGTTAAAGCTTTGTGTTTCCACAGCAATGAGCTAACTGGTGTTTTTTTAGGAAGGAAAATATATAGTGATAGAAAAGAGAGAAAAAAAATAAATTAAGAAAAGAGAGTGTGGCCTATCACACAGAAAAATTCTGCTATTCTTTGCAATATAACAGTTTCAAATAAACAAGCTCCTCTTCCTTCATCAATGAAATCTGTCTGTGGAACAAGTTGCTACCAAATGATTTATGTTTTCATTAAATAGTTATTTAATTTTGGCCTGCTGACCTGCTAAATTTGTGGTTGCATAGTTGGCATGACTCTGTGGACTCTGAGAAAAGTACTAATTATAACTGATAGGAAGCCAAGAAATTTCTATTCATCACTTTCATAGAGATTTTTATTTGCTTGTCATTTTCTATCAGCTGATTTTCTTTTTCTTTCCAGTTCTCAGAAATAATTATTTTTCTAACTGAAAAAGAATTCCTTCCAGAGATAAAAGCTTTCTGGTACATTTAGTTCATATCAAACAAGGTAACACTGCAAATGGAACCTATCCAACACACACACAAAAAAAAGTCAATACAGCAAGGAAGACCAATATAAAACTTTAAAATTTAAGAAAAAAACTTTATTAAGATGTCTAACTGCATTAAGCTAATTTCCCTCAAACAATTATATAATTTCTTCTTTTCATCTCAGCAATTATTTCAAAATTCTGTCTTAAGCAAATCCACTATAAAGTTTCTGTGCTAATCCATGAAGCAAAATAGTTTATATCACTGCAGCTCATTAAAAATATGCAGTGGGATTATTAGAAAAAGTTCAAGCTACTGCTGTGAAATTATGACACCAGGAACTATGAAAGTCAGAATGTCATGTGCCAAGTCCCTTGTCTCCAGGCCAGCAGTCTGTACCAGGCTCAGTACTTTCAGGCTTGCTTTTAGAGGAGTCAGGGGTTCTTAGTAACTTGAAGGAACACTTGAACCAAAATATAGCTTTGTATCAATTATATTCATAAGATGGCTTTACTGCTCTTCCAATGCATGTGTGAAAGAGCTCTTGTCTGTATGTAGCGTTACAAGGTATGTAGGAGAGCTTTGGGGTTAATTATTTGTGCACATGTGGCTTTGTTCTTTGAGGTCATTAGGACGATAAGGACATTGTAGGATTCTTTGTTAATAATAGATTAAATATGATGACAAAGGAGATTTCACAGGTGATTGGGGGATTTCAGTAAAGACATTAGCTCCAGCTAATGTCTAGGTTCAAGGAGACTCTATGTCATTATTGGCATTTACAAGTAGTTTGAACAAAGCTCTTATAAATTCTGACGTACAGGTATTAGTGGAGTGACATTCCTGCTGCTATAGATCTTAAAAGTTAGGATTGTTAATGAGAGAAAATGCAGTTAAGCAAAACCCGACCTGAATTAGAAAAAGGCCAGTGTAGGGAAAATATGGAATATATGCTCCTATCAGTTACAATATGCTGAAAAAGAAAAGCTCTGTGAGAAAGGCTACTGGTAAATGCAGAGTTACAAATAATAAATAGAAATATTACAAATTACTGTAGTACCTCGCTCTGCTTTTCAACCGTGGAAATCATTCCTTTTGTATGGATGAGAAAGCTGATTGAAAAGGGTATGCCATACAAATAAGAAATTGAAACACCTGCTTTTAGTCCCTTGAGAGTGTGACTAGAATAGCAGAACATCTTATAAACTGATTTATAACCACAGACACCAAACGTACCTTCATGCTGATTTTACTTGCATACACACAAATGCACGCAAAGTAATGTTAAGAAGGGCAGTCAGATTTTTTGATGCAATTGCATGGAGTGACTTCTGTAATGATAAGCACCAGACTACTTTTCCTTGAAAAATGTAATCACTCAACATTCCTTCACCCTTCTGCCATTTAGTACTATGATAGGTGTGTAGTGCAACCAGTCTTCTCCGCAGACACACCCTTGTCAAGGGAGAGAAGCCTGTGTGCACTCATGAGGTTGTGTGCTATACTGGCGGTGCCTCCAGTAGGGTCTCCCATGTCAGAGAGGTCTCAGCTGAAGGGTCAGACAAAGTGTGTCCACAGACAGGATGGGCTCGCTAGCCCTCTGGCAATCATCCTAGGAGAAGGACAACTCTAACTCCAAACCCAAGCAGATGGAGCTCACTTAGCCCTGTAAGGCCATCCATCTAAGAGAAGGATACTCTAACCAAACCTACATCCTGAAGTATTCACTGCACCAGCCAAGCTCGCTCGGCCCTGGCAGATGAACCTTAGGAGTAAAGGGTGGGAACAGTCCCACGCACACTGTGCCTGACCTAAAAAATCCACTGCCCATGCTCGAAGGGTTCACCCACATCTCAAAGCCCTGTAGTGACAGGTGAGGGTCGAAATGGCAGGTGACAGGAAGCAGCTGGAAGCCGCAGACCCAATCCTGCATGCAGGCAGTTCAGGATCTTGGTCATTTGAGACTGACCCTGGAGATGATAGTCTGGTTCAGCAGCATCCTGACCTCTACGCCTTTTGCAACTGGACTTGCCTATCCCACACTGGTGTTTTTAGCCACCAGCATACTTGCAGCAAGTGTGGGTAGTTCCCTTCCCAAATCTTTGTTCACAAAGCCTAGCCATGACGATGATGATGAAGAGTGCAACCAGTACAGAATGAAGCATTGTTTCCTAGTTTGCCTTCAGTTGTTGGACTCATCTCAATAGTCATTTTTGCAGTCCTTGTGGACCTCTTTCTTTGGATGACATCTAACAATGATAAAATGGAGCACCTCCTGAGACCAGATCCTACTTTGGATCCAGCAGGTGCATCAGATAGATTTTTTTTTCTTTTTATATCACTAATCTTATATCCAAGACAAGAAACAGAGCTGTCAGAGGCACTGAATGCAGATACATGCAGTTCAATGACTCCACCACTTTCTACATTAAAAAAAAAATTCAAAATTGAACAGGGGAAGCTATCTGCCAAAAGTGGGAAAATATATTATCTAGAAATGCTGAATAAAATGCTACAGTAAAAATGAAACTTCAAGCTCAGTAATATTACTTAACAGTCCAGAAGAGAAGTCTGTGTGTCTTTTAAACATAAATGATTGAACCACACAATTCATGATGAGAGTCATCATCCTCAGTTGGGGCATGGAGTATTGAGAAATCATTAAGTGGTAGTTTTAGACAGAAGTCAGAATTGGGCAGTGACTATGAGTCTGGTGCCACTTAACCAAATAGAATCAGTGGAGATAAGAAAATCCATAAAAGAGAAAGAAATTCTGAATGCATCTGGATAGAACAGCTAGGACAAAGAAAAAAGAAGATAAGGGGGGGTTGGGGGGAAGAGGATTAAAAGAAAAAAAAGTAAAAGGAAAGCAAAGAAAAAATAGCCGAAAAAAAAGACAAGGCAATGTTGGAATATTAAGTCATTTTGTACATTTTAAGGTGTCATATTGATAAGGATATGATTTTCCCCAAAGGGCAAAACATTAACTGGAATAATTAGGGAGTGGTATTGACTCAAATTGTCTCCAGAAGTAAGGCAGTCTCTTCAAAATGAAAGCTAAACAAACTGAGAATGAAATAGGGAAAATTCAAAGAAGCTGTTCGGGCCACCTTTGACACCTTCTCCATGTCATTCATGGTGAAGGTCTAAGAACAGCTTATTTTAATACTATTGAAAACACAAATTAAAGTTTCTTCCATAGGAGGAGTTCAGACAGGAGTGTTTTCACTATGTGCGTGCTTGTCACACCAGGTTAAGATTGCAACAACTCTTTCTTCATTAATTCTTTGAAAGTGTTTTCCCGTTCTCTTATAAGGATAGATTCATTAATGGAGGTCATTTCAGTAGCAGATATCTGTAATTTGATTAGTCGACCATAACAAATAATGAATACACTCAGATTTGTACAGTACTAATTATGATCTTTCTGAATGACGTCTATTGTGGTTCTTTATTCAAGTACTAGTGAGTCCAATTATTCTTCTATCATATCAAGCTGCATACCTAGACAATTTTGATGTCTTTTGCTAAATTATCTTGTTAATTAATGCAACTTTCATTTTGCAACAGTAACAAAAATATTCAATTTTAGAAATATCTTAATAGCTATCATTTGTAGATGATGTAATGATTTTCTACTTTGCAGTTGTCAGGTGGATATTTTTTCAGGTATAACTTCAATAATTCTCAGTAAATTACACTGTGCTTATCTAAGAGCAAACCTCACTTGCTTTATATCTTCATACCAGAGACCAGAAAAATTTTAAATTTTTACTTAATTTCTCTTGGAGTAACAGAGGTTTAAACTCAGTTAAGTTGATATTGTACGAAAATGATCATCAAATGATTCTTGAAAGACAAAGTGTTAAAACTGAGTACACTTATGCTGTAGCATTTCCTTAGTGTAGACGTCCCTGAAACTGCTAAATATGCTGTGTCAGGAAAAATTGCCCTGGAAAAGCAATTTGTGTACTTTGTATCTGTCTAATAAAGGGAGGGAGGGGCAGGAAAGGCAGAATACAGATACATTCAAACTACTTCTTTTGATTTTTCAGGATCTTTGTGCCAAAATGAAAAAAGTTCTGTCCTGATTTCTCCAAACCAGTCACATTCATAAAGGCTGTACACTACACCTCTCCACCTTTACTCAGAGTAGCACTTCCAAGAACATATTTTTGTTTGCATGAAAAGAGAACAAAAATAAAAGTAAAGCTGTTGTAGGAGATGATGACACTTCCATTTTTTCATTGCATGCAGCCATGCTAAGTTAAACAGGTGTGGAAACATGCTTACCTTCAGGTTGGTGTTTCTCTAAAATAGTGGGGGTTTATTTTGTTTGGCGAGTTGTTTTTTCACAAGTCACATTTTAAATATGTTTATATCAAATAACATTAAGTACTCATCCGCATATCAGAATAAATACCACACAGGCACACAAAAGCAGAGTTTTTCACCAAGGTTGGAACACATCCATGAGGGCTGCAAAATTCTGAAATTTGCATTAAGTTTCGGGACTGCCAGAGATACAGTGTATGAAAAAGGGATGTCATGGCTCTACAGGCAGAAAAAAAATCAGTCAGCTACTAAACTTCCAGCAAATTTATCAGCAGAGTAACATGGATTGTGGAGTATAGATTTTTAATTGGTTTTTTTTTCACATGCATAGAAGAACTCACTGAATAAAAAGGAAAATATTTTTGATCTCTTTTGGACAGGTATATGGTTTTTATCTAAATAAAAACTTTGTTTGAGACCACAATGTACAAAAGTGAGAGAGATACTGAAATGAGAATGAGCATTTTACTAAACTGTTTTTCATAGGTTCTAAAATAGATTTGTTCTTTTTTTAAAAATGCTTTTATTTATAGTTCCCAACAATAGCCTCTAAGCAATCAATCAAGTAGTCCTCTATTGCCCTGGCACAAAAAGATTTGGGAATAATAATCCTTTGAATAAGGAGATATCAGGATTCAGAAGTATGCAGAGTTGTAATAAAGATTTCCACTTCACTTAGTGCATTGTTTCTAGTTCTTTGCTGAAAATTCCTTTCCTCTGCAGAATGGCAATAGTATCTTGACTATATGGGTTCAAACAACATCTGGTACTAAATGTGGTTGTCCCAAAATTTTCAACAAACAAACAAATTTACTGTAGCTGGATCTTTTGCCCAATTTTTGGTGCTGTATTTATCGATAGAAGCAACTGTGCATATTTCTAAGTACATGCTCCTTTAGATTGTATGTACACGTAACTCTATATGATATAGAGAATATAGCATGTAACATGCTAATACAGTATCTCGTAATTTGGGACTATTCATATATACATTTTGGGACTATTCATATATACATTTTATATATTATAGATGAAAAAGTCTAATCCCAAACTTTTTAATGCCTTTTTTATCAATATTATCCTTCCTCATGGTATCATAAGCAATTACACACACAGAAGAAAGAAAGAATATATACTAGTTAGGGAACTAAAGGATGCAGATGCTCTTCTGCAACAGATAGAGTGCTTTATTGCATGTTCATTTTTCCTACTGCTGCTATACCTCAAATTAAACTAGCAATTTGCAGGACAAAAGAAAAATATGTGAGATTTTGCTTACCACTGCTTTGTAAGTTTTACAGGCCATTTGTAGGAAAACTTTTCCCTAGGGCAACAAAAGACAATACCAGAGTCTGTCAGATTTACATGACAGCCTGAATACAGCTTTCAAAAGCATAACAATCAAACAATTACAACAAAGGGATGCATATCAAGAGTTTTAATTGAAACTAACATGAGTCCCAGGTGCCCTAAAGATTTGAAAGCCATCCAAGTTGTGCCCGGTTCCTTGAAAAAGTATTTGTGTAATTTAAGACATTACGTCCTATCACCATCTTATACTGTAACACAAAGTTGAAACCATTTTCTATCAGCTTCCATATTTTCTCTGGACAATAGAGAAAAACAAAAATTAGGACTCAGGGCTCAAGTAGCGACTGAGATGAAAAATAAAGGTAAAAGTTATGTGGAGCACAACCCCAATCAAAGCAAACTGCTAACTTCTGCAACAAGTTATCTATTATCCAAATAAGGAAAAAAGTGACATCTGTGCTTCAGAGGTGGAATTATCTGACTTGTTCCTCTTTAGATTCCAGAAAAGTCTGGATCATGGAAAACAGCAAGATGTGATGCCACAGGAAAAAAAAAAGAAGTATGAAAGTAACAGCCAAGTTTTATGAAGCTAATGTTATTGTGCTAGTTTTATCAGCTTCTCCATGATTAAAAATTATGTCTTCTTAATTTCTGCACTATGTCTCACTCAGCACTTTTAAAATTAAAGTTACATGGAGTGGAAAACTCTGAGTAGTATAGTGCTAATATAACAACTCTTCTGATACTGTAAAATATTTGGATCTGTGCTACTGAAACAAATAAGAAAACAAAATAACCACATCAGCTGCTTCCACCTTTACATTATAATGTTGAATGCTTATTTCTTATAGACAAGCTATATAGAAATCACACCTCATTTTTCTAAAATGGCAGGTATACTTACATACCTGTGAGACGTCTCAGGTATGTTTATGATTATCATGGAGAACACATCCAACAAAGATAGATGACCAAATTTAGGAATTTCCATGTCTTCCATATCCAAAATCATGAAAGATTCTGTAAAATATATATCCTCAAAGACACCAAACTACTGCAGCCTTGAGTACAGCTGTTTGCCAGCAACAAGAAAAAGAATGGCCACAAAGGTAAATGTGTACTAAAACAAATAAACAAGCAAACAAAAAGTCTGTATGTGTAATGGGGGGAAAAAAAGATTTAAGTCCATGTAAGATAACACAAGTGAATGAAAACTCTATTTGCACACTTAAGAGCTGATCCACACTAGGGAGATTTTTTTATCTGTTATTCCCTTTGCCATTACTTAATCCACTTCAGTTAATGCACTCTTAGAAAAATTAGTTTTAAAATGTAGCTTAAAAATTTGCCCTTGGAGAAGGATTACACAAATCTCACCAGAATAAACCTACAGGGCTGAACCTCACAAGGAAAAGTTTCTACTATTTGTGGCAGAAAAAGCCTTGTGAACATGAGTGATTCCTAGCAAGACTCTTACTAATATTCAGTCAGTGGTGGTGGAGGGGAATGGGGACAAGCAACAGGTCACTGTAAGAGCCCTATTCCCTTCAAGACTCACGTATCTCACTCATGGCTGGGCTTCACAAATGAAGATTTGGGAGGGGCACTACTCACGCTTGCTGCAAGTGGTGCTGGTGGCTAAAAAGGCTGATACAGGATAGGCAAGTCCAGTCACAAAAGGCACAGCGGAACGTCTCCTTTGGCAATATTGGTGAGGAACAGTCCTTTCTGCGTTGTCTTTTCTCCTCAAGACTGACTCTGCGTGCATTCTCAAAGGAAGCAGCAGTATCGTGAATGGTGTGTCTCCATGTATCCCGTCTGGTGCCCAGAGTGGACAAGTGATGGCAGTTAATATGGCCAAGGATTGAAGACTAGTAAACAGTAAATTGCAGAGCCTCAAACCATTGCACTCAAAACTGTACCACCACAGCTGGTGAGATGGTGACAAAGGGACGTTGATGAATTTTTGGCATTATACATATTAAAGTCCATTTAGAAAGACTCAGGTAATTTATGTCAGGCATAGATTGAAATGGACTGAGTTACCAGCCAAAGGGTTGTCAATGATTGTAATCATACCATGTACATTTGTGGCCTTTGAACTTTCTTCTCATATAAAAATTTGTATTACTTTCTGCTGTGTGGCTTCTGACCTAATCTTTTGCCCTCAGAGGCTGGGAGCAGCAAAGCAGAAAACTTTAAAGAGCCAAGTTCTACAGATGTGGGAAGCTTCAGTTGCAACCTGTAGAGCCTCAGACAGCTCTGCATGTGCCCTTGGTCTCTTATCCATGTCTGCTTCAATTCCTAGTTGAAGTATATCTTGTGATAGCTGAAGTCTACCTAAGTGGATCCTGATTACAGTCTTCCTTTGCTGCCAGCAGTGGTGGGGAGTCAGAGTAGCCCTAAAGTTCAGTAGGCCAGCACGAGCCCCCAGCGAGACAGCCAGGCAAGGTCAGACTTCAGGAAGATGCTTTGCAAAGCCAGCACATTTGTTTTGCAAGTGAAGAAAGGACCAAAAGCCATGGCATCCTTTGCAGTGGCAGTACAGTGACAATGTCTAGACCTAGGAAAGTGAGGAGTGCAGCAGGTTTTTGCTGGGAACAGCCAGTCTGAGGAGCCAAACTTCCTGCTGACTTTTCTCCTGGAGCCTGTGGAGTCACCACAGGTAACAGATGAACTGTGCTGGAGCCTCACTATATAATTGGTGTTACTAAGTGTTTTCCTCTGTATTATATTCTATTAGGAATGAATAAAGATATTTTCAGCTATCCATTTTTGCTTAAAACTGACTACAAAATGAATAGAACAGATAAAAAATTTTCAACTTAAAGCAATATCACTTCTGGCTAACTTCCCTTCCCAGTCTCCCACATTGTCTAACTAGCTGAGCAGAGAAGCAAGTAATTGAAACTGTGCTGTGTCGCTTTCACTCTCATATTTCAAAGACTTAAGCTATGTCTCCAGCTACTGAAGAGTGTATAAGGATATGTGAATTCCAGAGTGAATGCTCCATCTCGTGGCACATCATTATGTTCCCTGTATACAAAAATACACTTACAAAGCCAAAATCGTATAATTCTGCTAAGATTAAAATGTAAAAATAGACAGTTTTTCCCAGAATTAGAGTAGAAATATTTCTGTATATGTATCTGGTGGTAGAAAGCAATTACAGTTTGAAATCCCTAATTTGCAGGAAAATTTCTCCCCAATGGAAAAAAAAACAAACAAACAACCAGAAGACAACCCCCAAAACAAAGGCCATAAAAAACCAAAACCAAGACCAAACACGCCCCCACCCCACCCCCAACAATAAACAAATTAACAATTACATAGAATTTCTGGAATATAAAAACAAGCCAGCACATAGTTTTCTGATATAAATTCTTCACAGATTTCAGAGAAAATACAGCAAAATAGAATAACTGGGTTAGTTAATCTGATTTATTCTGTGTTATAGATCTTTAAGTATTGATCAAATACTCTAATACATACAAAAAAAATTGTAGCTTTCCAAGTCTCAAATCTATGCTCCAAGGAAAGAATGTATATTGCCACCTTCATTCTCCAGAGATACACTTAGCCAGCTATTCTCTGCTCCACACGTAAATAAAATCAATTGTCAAAACATTCTCTGGTTCATTTGTAAAACCAGCATTGTCAAGAAGTTGGAAGCCCTTGAAATTACTTGGAACACATCAATATAAAATTATAATACTGAGTCAAGGCAAGTAATCAGAAAGTCAAAGAACTCAGAAAACCTGAGAGTAGTTCTTTGAATATTGGGACCTTGACACCAAACTATTATTTTCTTGACAGCCATGTGAACAGATAATGACAGTTCTGAAAAGTCCTAGAAAAATGAACAATAGAAGTATATTACCCTGAAACTGTTTCATATATGGAGGTTGCTAACCTTAAGGACTCAAACAGATATTGTTCTTTGTAGGTTCAGATTCTTTTAATCGCTTAGTTTTCTAAGAAATCATAATTTTCCTTCAAGAACTTCTGCTTCATCTCCACAAAATGCATTAAGAGATATCACAGGTAGTAAACACCAAAAATAATTTAGTTATCCTCCATAATATCCATTGTAGGATCACATCAGAATACATCTATGTTATTGGAGACTCACCTACTTTGTCAGGCTCAAGCATGTTTTCAGGTTCCCTGTAGTTTTCTCAAGCCATACACCAAGTCCATATCAGGGTAGAATTAGCAAACACTAATCCCGCATTCATACATGTGTTTCCACAGAAAAGAACTATAAATTTGCACATTAAATGGAAGCTTCAGCAAACTGGGAAAAGTGAGTTTGTAGGCAGCCTGGATGCTTGCAAGTCTTCTGTCTCTGCTTCTGACCACAGATAGGACCCTTATCAGAGAAAACACCCATGATTCAAAGGTGATTCTGAGTGAATACCCATGCACTGACAAGCAACGCTCAAGAAGCCATCACACTACTGATGCTGCTCCTCACAACATAGATTCATTTTCAGAACAATACCAAATTGAGAAGTTTAAAAAAAGTCTGCTACATTATCTGGACACTCATTTTACTGAACAACACTCTGTCAGATTCAGATCATGAACTCACAGATCATCTCTCCTTTACCCACGGTGGAAACGCACAACCAGAATTTACCACTATTGCTAGTAGTAGACAACCGGTTAAACTGCTTTAGAGATAAAAAGTAATGGTGAATAACTGTGAACTGAATCTAGAGTGTGACTATTTAACCTTTCATTTTCAAGACCTTCTTTAAGGAAAGTACTAAGCCAAGAGAAATGCATATGAAAATCATCCAGATGTCTAATTATGTTAAATTTGAGGGACAGCATACCCCAGCCCATCCCCACCCCAAGCCTCACTGTTTAACTTCTTATAGAAGAATATCAAGACAGAGAGGCAGAAACAAAAAAATTCTTTTTTTTTTCTTTTTTTTTTAAACCTCCAGCACAAGGGAGAACTTCAAACTTAGGATCCATTCTAAGTCTTTATTACTTTGCACTCCCATTATGGTTATCTGCATCTGGGCAGAAAGCTGTGTTATGGGTTTAGCCAAGTAGGCCAAGAAGTTAGGCTTTAAAGTTCAGATTAGGCCTGAAATTGTCAGATGACTTGAGCTGGGCTGAGCTAGCTAACAGCTGACTTCTTCTAGCCAATAATATTGTATTCCATACCATACTACATCATCTCAAAGAGTGTAAAATCCAGTGTGTGGGAGTGGCTTAATCAGTTCTGCTATGGCCGAGGTACAAGCTGGACATGATCCAGCTTTTGTCTTGGAGCAGGCTGTGCTCCTGCCCCTGCTGCCTCTGCTTGCATTTTGTTTGCATTCAGAAAAGTAGAAACATTTTTGTTGTTACTCTTTCTGTTTCTTGCTATGTGTCTCTTAGAGTACTTATGGATCTAGTGTAATAGATTTTGCTTTGTGTTAATTGGGGTGTGGGAAGTTATTCCTTGTTATATATATGTAACTTGTGTAAGTGTGTGTTATATTGTAGTTTTCTCTTAATTATCTCTTTTCTGTATAAATACATGTAGTTAGTTTCAGCATAAACCTGGTTTGAAGGGGTTTTTTTTCCCTCTCTCCCTCTTCTTTTTCCCTTAGCTGGTTGGGGGAGGAGGAACCCCTTTCACTCTGTCTTGGACAGTTGGCGTTTTGCCAGCTCAACCCAGGACAAGCTGTCTTCATAATTTTAGATAGATACAATTATGTTTCAGACACTCATGATATTCAGCTATAGTCACCATGACTATAGCTCATAGCTAAGAATGTCTAAAAACAGCAGCAACCAGTCCTAAACACTGTAGCTGTCTACTAAGTGTCAGAGGTCACCACAAATACACCAGACTACCTCTCCATTGTTTACATGAGTCTCCAAAGAATAGTGTGATTCAAGAGCCTTTTTCTCAAACGCACAGCCTTCATTGGTATTAGAACCACCTGCTTGCTTCCCAGAACAGGCACTGAAACATTGATTAAAAATTGTTGGAATAGCCATCAAGAGCCAGTTTCATTTTAAACACTATATTTATCCCAGGAAACTCATACGAAAAGTGTGACAAGGACATTTTTAACAGAGACAAGGAGAATGTCATGTGACCTGTTTGTGAATAAAGCCTCTCGGATACCCAATACTTGGACAAAACTATAAAGTAATATACTTACTAATCAGTATTCAGTCAAGATTTTGCAGTCAGCATGATCAGCTTAACCCATTCTTTTCCTTGTGGTAAGCAATATTTGTGATTTTGGATAAATGAAACATTTTTGCCAGTGCCATATTATTCTAACAGATAATGAGTAAAAAAAGAATCAAATGGTTAATAAGGAATGACTTATCTCAAACTCGTTACTACCTGTTATTAAATGCCTTAACCTCAGCTGAAAGATTAACTGAAGGTTATAAAAAACTAAACTACAAACAAGACAGATAACCAACAGAACCTTAAGCTCAGGGGCCTCCAAGAAAATCAGAGCTCTAGTTATGTAAAAGATTCCTGAGATGGGGGGAAGAGCTAATTTAGAACTAGGAAAAAAAAAGAGCATTTATAGATCTCAAAGAAGTACATTTACCTTAGTAAATTTTAAAATAATCAGAGTTAGATTGTACAGGCAAACTAGTATAAACAGAGTAGGTTCAGGAATTAAATATGACTTTCTGATAAGATCTGAAACCATAGAAACATTTTCAGTAATGTAAGCAATCTATCACCACTGTTTTATCTGCTGTGATCTTGCTTCTACAGACAGCACATATTTCAACTTAACTGAAACAAAATTAAAACAGCTCCAAATTACATGTGACTAACTGAATCCCCCTTCCTGTGTTAATTAGACATAATGTTATTTACTTCATGTTCCCTTACTCAACAGCTGATGTTTACAGCCTAAAGCATGTCTTGTGTCAGTGTAGGTGCATCAATTCCCATGTATATAATCTGCAACTTTTCTGGGGTGACAAAGGTGCCATAAGGATAAAATTACCAGGGATGTATATGTTTCATTTGGCTAAGTTAGTGTCTCTGGAATTCACAAAGTTCTCCTCTATATATGGTTAAGCCTCCCCACCAGCATCTGCATCCCAGAGACAACAGGTTGTTACTGTGTGAGCAGACACATCACTCATCCATGGCATTATCTGGAGACTTCCCACTGAAGACAATACATGTGACAGTGTATATAATGAAGCACAATGAAAAACAACATAAAATATGAATATGTAAAGTGACAGAGGGAACTAATTTTCCTCTTATATCATGGAATAAAGTAACTCCTAAAAGGAAATAAAGCCCCAAAGTGTTTTCATGATCTTCCAGTAGAAAAATAAGCTACTATGGATACTAAGGACATTTGGCTGCTTGATGTGTTACTGAAAAATACTTGTCTGTCTAGACAACTGTTTAGGTAACCTTTGTAAGGATGATACAAGCTACATTTCTACTGGACAACAATTTATGTGTCTGGTATTCCTCCTTAAAATACAGTGAGATTTCTCAAAAAGAACGGAAAAGAGTTCCAAGGTAGTGCCTCACTGACACTGTACATTACCCCAAAAATTAATTCAAGTAGACTAATTAACTATGTATATTTTGCTGTCTAGCTGTGCAAGCCATTTCAATTAAAAATACTTAAGCTGTATATACTATATTTTGTATAGTATCTACTGTTGAAAGACTAGAAAGAGGAAGAAACTTAGATTGTTACTGAAGCACTAATGAACCTTTCCCTGGGGATGCCACATCCTGGTTTTGCTGATACTTTAGCATGGACATTAACAAATTGGGGAACAGTCAGAAAAGAGTTGCAAAAAGCAGTCCAGACTTGGGAAAACTATTTTAAATTGAGACTCTTTTAAAAGGTCTATTTAACATGATTTAAGGAAAGTCAAAGTCCAGAATAAGTTCTCTAACGAGAAGACAGTAGAAAGCTTTTTGTGTGAGTCAAATGCCTTCTCTACCACAAAATAAAACTAGTCAACTGAGAAGAGAAGCATGGAAGCATTTTCTCAGTCCTTTTTGTGAACAAAGATTGTTAAATAGAGGAAAGCAGCAGGGAAGAGAGTGCAGTACAAGTTCGAGTAGAAGGGGATAAATGAGAGATGGATTATATATTTTAATATATTAATAAATTATTAGTAGTAGCTATTAATTTGATATTAAACTGCTGCTTCTCTTACTACAGTAATTCTAGTATTTGACCCATGAGGGAATAAAATTGTTTATCATCTCTAGTATTTGTAAGTCTTTACCCTTACTTGAACCACAGTTAAGTCACTAATCTGATCTATTCTTTAAAATGGTTGTAGAGGATTCCCCATTTAACACGGGACAAGGAGACTTATCCCTTCTTTTCTCTGACCTTTCTGAAGCTTCTTTTTTCAGTAAGCTTTTCTTTCTCATGCGTATTCAAAAACTGCCCGTACTTTATCTGTCTTACAGGGTTTTTTTCAGCCCAGTATGGGGCCTGAAGTTCATTTCATCTCTGCTGCTGGGAAGAGCTGTAACTGAGGAACAACAAAGACTCTCAGGATTATAGAAAAGAAGAGTAGTAAACACTGTCTGAAACAGTTTTAAGAATGAAGTCCAGACAGTCAAACATTGCTGGTCAACATTTTCTTCTCATATGTCGTTCTGTGGAAACTTTAATAATCTAGGTTGAAACAAATTGGAAAGCACAATTTTAAAAGACCTGAACGTCACTGGAAACGGGAGAAGCATAGGAGGGAAAAGCCACTTAATATTATCTCAGTTTTCTGTCTCCTTCACAGGTGTGTACTACAATTCCTCATGACAAAGAGGGTACTTGTTACAATTTTTGGTCTAATTGTATTCAGCCAATTACCCTCCTATAGGGTAAGACAATAGGTTGGTCATCTAATGCAACCTACTACCTCAGTGTGAACACTGAACTCAGACCTTGGGGTAATAAGTGGCTTCAAAGTCAGAAACTGCATTCTAGTTTCATATAGATAGGACATTTTTAAATCACAATCATTGGCATCAATTTTTAAGCCTGTCAGAAGATATACTTGAACAAATAGAGCAAAAGAAATATCCTCTTTAACAAGAAGCACTTGTAGGCTGCCCTTCTTTTCTTTCTTTGAAAAATTAGATGTATTTTTGTCATCGAATAAAAAGACAAAGCATATGTGAGAGCTGTGCCAAAATTTATCTAAGCAATTACAGGCAAGACCTTGTAGTAATGTGAGAGTCCAGTTCATAATAAGTAAAGCTAGTAGAGATAGGTAGAAAATACTATCCTTTTGTAAAAATTGTTTAATAACAGGAGCAAAGCCACCAAAGTGACATTCTGCACCCAAGAATTTCCCCAAGGCCCCATTGAATGCAAGCCAGTTGTCAGACAACAGACAGCTATTGATTTTTTTTTTTGGTATGATAACCTTTCTTTTTGAGCAAAACATGTTTTTCTAGTAAGAAAACATAAAAACTTTTATTGAAATAAAACTCTATTTTCATTTCACATTATAAACACCAGCATAGAAACACGTAAAATGCCATTAAATCCTTTTGAACTTCCTACTTCTTCTTTACTACTAAAGATAATATCCCGACCACTGCTGGGTGATAACACAAAGACCTTGCTCCAAATGGCAGACACACTGGGCAATATGCAAACAGGGTTAGTGTCAGAATGCTACCGTTATTCTTTTAAAGTGCAAACAAATAACTTTTTGCCTCATTATCTAATTAGCAAAAAGCTTTTTGTCTAATAACTTCAACACTGAAATATAAAAACATCTGTGCCATAGTGGAAAATGCAAATATTTGTGTCTTTCTGCATGTTTCTGTATAGGAATTCTGTTGGGAATGTAACCCAAATATCTACCAGGTACTTCATTTTTTGTAAAGGACAAAAGTCTGCAATAACTTTACAAAAAATCCAAGAAGTGCAAGCCCAATTAATCTGCTTACTCATAGTCCCATAACCCTTTGACTTCCAGCAAAGTGTGCAAGAAGCCTTAGCTGGCTGATCAGAATGGTTTCATTATATTGCCCTTTTACATTTCCAATATCATTACAGAAAGGTATATTTCCTTTGTGCATTAATTCCATTATTTTCTAAGGTATAATGTATATTTATTGTTAGAGTGAAACTAACTACATAAGAAATTACTAAATGAATAAACTTGTAATGTTGCCTAAGTCACTTTAAATCCAATGAAAATGTTTCCTGATTCTTTTACAGATTTAAAAAGGGCTATATTTAAGAATTTTAAATCTATATAACCTTACAGTCAAATGCCTAAAACTAAGCTTCTTCTTTGTGAGCAGCTAATGAAACACAGTACATGCACAAGTTAAAGTGGAAGACAGACCAAACTGTTGGTCTCACTGCTGAATTTCCCGGTGTTCAGTACAAATCACAAGCTGTTCAAATCAGTATTTATGGCACATGGTACAATGGGATCAAATATGCAAATATATGTGTTGAAAATAGCTTTCATGATAAGTATGAAAGTCCCTCAAAACCTTGACCTGTGGAATACATAACTCTCTGTAGTAAAAGCATAGTAACAAAAAATTATTGCAAATAGTTGCATAAGAAATATTTGTTGTATAGAGAGTAATTGCAAGTGTTCCACATCACAAGGTATTATCATCAATATGATATTAAGTCTGAGAACACTGAAACTGTAGTCAAGGGGTAAAAAAGTATTCTTGTGAGCTACCTGAATCTTAGGACCCCCAGGTGCTAAAGCATTTCCCAGTAAGCCTCTTAATATAAACTGATACCAGACCCCAGAGCAGAGGGCAGAAAAACCCTGAAGCAGAGCTGACCAAATAATGTTTTGGCACCTCAGAGAATTATGTAAACTGCAGTAAGCAGATTTAGACATTCTGTTTAGGAAGAGCAATAGGGAGCATGAACATGTACTAGGGAAAAAATCTTTAAAAGAAAATGAAATAAAATGAGAATTAGACATATACAAAGAAAATATATGAAAAAGAAAATTGTACATGCATATATTGTGATCAGACTGACATTTAAGTTCACATTTGGACATGTTCTGCGTGCTGCAGTTACCCTTTGTTTGAAGTGAAAGACAATTTAAGTATGGTAAAACAATTCTAACCCCATATCTTGGAGAAGAGTTCTTTAAGGACAATCTTATTCCTTTTCAGAAAAAATATAGTCCTTGAATTCAGTAAGATATCCTGGGCTGAGCTGATCTCTTGCTGGCTTCAGTAGAAGGATTTGATCCGATATCTTGCAAACCTTCTCCAGCTCCTGCCCATGTCCCCACCGTCCATCAACATGAGCCAATTTGGGCACCTGGGTGCTGCCAGGCCATCCCATACCTACATGCTGACCAAAGCTGCCCCTCAAGGTTTGCTTTTCCCTGGCCAAGGAGTCTCTGCTCTACATGGATGTCAGTTTTCACTGAAGTCATACAAAAGATAGTACTGGGTTTTCATTCCTCTGCCTAATTGTTGGGGAAAAAATTCAGCTCTGGTTATTAGGCAAGAATTGACAGGTGAAGAGAAGATGGGGATTCAGCTGCCTAAATACTGGTGTCCAATGTCATATTTACCCCTTGAGAACCCACACCAGCCACTGGACTATAAGATGTGACACAGCACCTCTTGGACTCTGTCCCCTTTTGAAGTCACAGCTAGAAGTCAAATGGGAAGTTTTAAGGTATTGAAAATGATTGCTTCTTTTTTGTATGGCTCATCAAATTTTTACTTTCTTTTTTAGATGAATGGAGTAAAAATAAAAGGACAATCCATAGTTTATTTTATTACACTTTTTTTTTCTTCTGGATACATTTCCATGTACTTACTAAACAGTGTTCTGTCTAGGTTTCAGCCCACTTTCTCTTTTTTATATGGTTACATTTCTATGGTGAACAACAAACATTATTTTTCATTCTTCTGTGCTCTAAAATGCAACATTACCAAGTGAAAAACTCAGCTATTATTTTCCAGCTATCACATCCATTGATTTCATTCAAGATAAAAATAGCCAAATGGTTTTATATATGATAAAAAGTGGGAAAGGAAGATTGCTTATAAGATAAAAAGAAGAAACTATGATAAGTCTATCATGAGAGCACAGGAGATGAGAGTTAATACGTATTGGTGTGATGAAGGTTGACATGCCCATTACCAAAGTGGAACAATTTTTAGCAGTAAAAAGATTAAGCATGATGGTGTGAAATAAAAAATTGACTAGACTTTATAGAACACGGAAGTTCAGAGGCTTCAAAAGAATTATTAAAATGCGCTGTGAACAGAAGTCTCCATGAGTCAAAAGAATCAGAGATTATTCTACCCCTTAATGTAAGAAAAAAAACAGCTTATTTCTTCTATGCCCATGCAAAATGCAGAGAAATTATTTGTAAGAAATAGTAAAAGAAGAGTGAAAAAGGATAGTCAGCTGCAAATTCCTGCAGAAGAAAATGACAAAAGTAGAAGATAATTGCCAGGCAAACACAAACCTCAGCATTGCAAACTGGTGATCCAGAACTTGAAGATTTTTTAGCTACAGATGAAAAAGATATTAATTTGTTGGATATTACTTTAAGGAGTTGGTCATTTACTGCTGACCATCTTAATAGAAACTGCAACAGATAATACTTTATTGTAGCATCTTCATGGGCCTTTGCTTTGTATTTATTTTGGATAATGTAGTAAGCAGCAAGTTCTCTGTCTTCAAAACATCACTTGAGCCCTCAGGGGACAAATGACACAGTCCCTTCTGCACTGACACTGTAGAACAACAGCTTTCCACAGCACTGTGGCTTCTGAGATAGTGAGCCACACATTGGTAGGTTGAGGCAATATTAAGGGCAATATTAAGCTTCAGAGATGCATTCAAGATGAAGGTTTATCATCTTGTTCAATGCCATTCATAAGTGAAGACAACAGAGCTGGACCACAGTATCAAACACCATGATACTTCTACCATACTGATGATGTGTATCATCCCAGGTTCAGACCTTTAACTCTTCATATATTCAGTTTTATAATTATCATTGCAGTTTTTCTAAACTGGATTGACAAGCCTTTTGATCTAATATATAGGCAAGCCAACAGAATCGTAGGCTTTCCATTTTCTGTAGTACATATCAATATAGTATGAGCATTTTAAGATGCCCAAGAAACTCTCACCTATCTTAAGGAAGTATTACATGTTGCCTGAAAAGACTGCTGAGAAAAAGACAAAACTTACAAAAACTTCGTTATTTTCTCATTTACTTTTTGTCTGAATACTCATGAATTATACACAAATGCACTAAGCATATTTTTAAGCCTATTTATTGATAATATGAAACAAAACCATCAAAAAGCATTAATTTCAGTGGGATATTTATGTCAAAAAGATAATGATGGTATAGGGTGTCAGCAATCTCCATTAGTATAAAATCTCCCCTTGAGCTAATCACGCATAACTACCTTCAAGTGACAGGCAGTAGCTGCAATCAAAGGCAGGCAGAGCAACAGCCATGTCATCCTAATGCTGACATTGAACACCAGACAAGTGAACCACACGCTACTTCTTTTAGATGACTGCAGAAGGAGCATGGTGTAAATACCTTGACTATTTACAACAGTAAAATAGTCTAAATTTGGGATTGATGACTCTCATCCACAATGTCTACCAGGCATTTTTTCTGTTTGTTTGGATTCATTTTACCACTTTTTGTTGGAGAGTTGCTAATGCCCAAAGAACATGGTTGCAAGCAAAACTGAGTGTGAAAATTCCAGGTATTTTAAACCTCATGCTGGTCACACAAATCATCACTGCTTGACAGTTCCCATTTCTGTGTAAGTTTGCTAACCCCTCGTAACTAGGTCTATATGTCTGAAAATGTGGGATGAAAGATAGATAAAACTGCAGATATTGCCCTCTGGATTTCAGATAGAACATTACTATTACCTGCAGTGAGAACTTTGTGTTTTGCTGAAATAGGTGTTTAAACTGTTCTTTGAATCACAGCACTCTGGAGAGATCTTTAAAATTGGGATTTGCTTCAAGTTATAGTTATTAGAAACCAGGGAACAAAAACACAAAAGGAAAAAAAAATCAAATGTATTTCCATAAGTAATAGTCCTTTATATGAGGTCAGTTTAAAGGCTTGCAATGAAGGAAAAAAGCAGTTACCAGGACACACAGATGTATCAATTGAAACTTTTTGATTGTTTTTTAACTGTCAAATTTTCAGTCAAGATGATACTTCAATTTGTGTGTGTGTGGTTATTGTTGTTCTGATGAAACAGTTGCCCTAAGTATGTTCCTACACCCACTAAAACCAGGCTAAAACAAGCAATAGCAAATATTTATGAAAAACACTGTATTCTTTCCCATTATTCAAGCTTCTGGGTGAAGTAATAAATTAAATTGTAATAAATTTAATTGTTTGAGTTTTCTGTTTTTCTGAACACTCTCAGGGACAACTAGTGCCCAGTCATTGTGCAAACACCAGTCTTCCAGTGATCCATCAGCAGCACACTGGGGAGAGCGCTGCCATTACAGCTACAGAGGAAGTGGTTTGGGATAGTTCTCTTAGGGAAAAAAAAAAGATTAAATTAATTAATGTAGTTCATGACTACTAAAAATAAGGTTCACTCATTTCCCCAGGAGGCAGTTTTAGTCCTGCCAAGCCCACTCCAAGCTGGGGTTCACCTTCTCCTCCACACAGGGCTTGCACTCACTCAAAGGATTGCACCAGCCCAATGAGGAAAGTACAATCACCCACATAAGAAATAGGTCAATTCTAAGTAAAGATGAATTACTTTCTAATTGAACAGGCAAAAAGAATTTTTCAGAAGGCTCTGACAAATTAAGGTTTATCAAGATAAGATCTGGGCTTTGGTTCTCACAGCACATATTATTGACTGACATTCTCTACTGTGTAATAGAAAATAGGGTAAGGCTACAGCTGTCTATTTTAAGGCAGGTGTGATTTAAGCAGACATCAGGAGAAACACATATAATTTTATTTCTTTACATAATGTATGTCCCAATTCCATTGTTTCTAAGCGAGATATTTCTCTCTGTAACACATCAACCAAACATTTCTTTTTCCGTAATTTATTACTTTAAGAGCTAACAGGGCATATATTGGTCAAAGAGGAGTGGCTGACATGCACTTTGTGAGTAATTTTTCTTTATTATTATTTTGTTCACAGTAACTTTCCTAGTAATCAAAGAAACAAGTATATCAATTCGACTGGAATCGTATAATGGAAGAAAATATTGGCTCTAATTAATTTTTTGACATTTCTTGTCATTTAGGCAACATACATTAATATTTTGTGGTAATATATTTAAGAAATAACATTTCTCTATTTCTTTCTCCTCTGTTTTCAAAAAGCTTTGATCTTTCCCTTTGCTTATTACAGAGATGAGGGTATAAAACCTGTATCATAGTCTAATATCAGTACCTGAAAATTCTTTCAGTTCTTTGTGTCTTCCTATGGTGCCTGTGACTAATCTCATGCAAAAGTGATTATTAAAAATTGACAAGAAAGCTGAAATTTGATAAGTATAGAAAAGTTGTTTTGTTATCCACCTTGAGCTGCCATTTTTCATAAATTACCTGTAGAGTAAGCTCAGGATACAAGCAATTATAGCGGCGTATGCTATTAACAATTATAACTTCCTGACATGAAGAAAAAGTAATTTTGGTTGCATGATGGTTGAAACTTTTCTGCAGTTCATTGATATAATAAGAACACTCATGGGCACCTCTCTCTCTTCATGAGGAAAATAAATAAACAAAAAGCAGCAGCTTTTAACAGCAGCAGCTTTGCGATCAATACCCTCATGGATTTTGTGTCATGACCTGAAGATTGAAGAGAGAGAAACATTATGCTACTGAGTTATGTTACTGGATGTCCTGAACACCTGAGGACCAGGATAGCATCTAACCTGCAAAGATGAGGAATGTTCCTGTTGTGTCACCTCTGGCTCTGAGAGGAGAAGGATGAGAGCTCAGTGCTTCTGTCTGGCTCATTCTGGCTGCTTTTGCCTAAGCATTAGTAGGATTTGGATACCACAGGGAGCAGGTTGGACCTTTCACTGCTTCCCAGGCAGGTTCAAGCAGGAAAGTGAAGGGCTAAGCTGGCGTGAAAGAGAAAGGGGTTTATTATTTTATTTCTTACCCAGTGGCTCACTTTCCAATGAAACAAACCTGTCCTGTCCACATTGCAGCAGAGGAGGAAAGAAATAAAATGCTTCTAGACATTTTACTTTCAACTCTGAAGTGTCCAGGAAAGTCTTGAAATAAGCATCTTCTCAAGACTGTAGAAGCTCCCTCATCAAAATTTTGGGAACTTCTTTTGGAGATGGACATATGTAAACTATTTGAGATTTGACCAATGTTACATCTTTAACTGCAAACAGCAGGACTGAAATGAATATCTTTATAAATGAATGGAATGAAAATTAAAAGCCTCTTCACTTCCCACTCAAATGATGACTAAGTTTTATTAGCAGCAGTGGTGATGTAGGGGTTTCAGCAATAGATTTGCAGAAATAAAAAAACACTTTGTAGCCTGGGGAAGACTGAATGCGTAAGTGCAATAATCCTTTTTTTCCCAAACATTTCCATTACACACTTGAGCAATAAGAACAGTCAGATTTCTCTCCAGTAGAGAATATGGCAATTGCTATTTTAATGCTAATAATTTAACAGTTTTATCCAGTGTTTTGGCAAAATGTCAAGCATAAACCAAAGGCCAAAGCTCCCTGCCCCACTGAGAAAAGAGAGAAAAAACACCTGGACACTTAAGCTTGAAACAGAAACTGGGAAAATTAAAAGTAGACTACAATATAACACACACCCATAAAAGTTAGAAATAACAAACAATAACTCCCCACTCCCCATCGAACACAAATCTCACCATTCTAGCTACAAATCACCCAAGAGAACTCAATCCCTCGAGGGACAGACCCAAGCAGAGAGAAAACTAAGAATGAACATTTACTTTCCTGTAGGTAACATAACAGTGAGGTGGTGCTGGGCCTAATCAGCAGAGCAGCACAGAGCACGTCCACCTGCACCAGTGCCACAGGGAAGGGGCAAGCTCCTCCTCCTCCACTGTATTCATATCTCAATTTGTGTCATCTGCTATGAAATATTTCTTTGGTTGCTTAAATCAGGTGACCCTTTTCCCTCCTAATCTACGTAACATTATCATGGCCTACTAAAATTAAGGCCTACATCTAGGCCTGACTAAAACTAAGGCCTAAAGTACCACATCCAGGCAGATCACTGATTCTGGAACAGGTCAGTAGATACATGGGGGAATTGTAACCACTTTCTACCTACACAGAGGTAAAGCGTAAATTCTAAAACCGTGGTGCCTCATGGACTGACACACTATTGCCAGTGGGATATGGAGGAAGAGGCTGTTGGGAAAGATCAGAGTTGCATAAAATGCTGATTGAAAGTAAATGCAAAATATAAACAGAAATTGCATGGGACCTACACCAGCATGAATGATCTAGACCAAAAACATCTTCCTTAGATGGTGAGATGTTACAGTTTGGCATAACTTCCAAATGTCTGTTACGCCCAGGCCACAAGCTTGGCCACAAACTTTACCAGGAGTTTACTCAGATTCAGACTCCCAATAGTTCCTACACAAAACTTTTGCTTTGATATGCTGAATTTTCATCCAGAGAAAACAGTGCCACACTTTCCCTAAGAGAATATCTTTTAATTTAGTAAGAAAATAGGTGTTTTGGCAAAAGAGTTACAGGAGTAACATACAACTAAGGAAAAGATTCCACAAAACCATTACACCAAATATCAGGCTACTAGGAACAAAAGAACTGCCCTGCTTCCCTCCAGACAGCATTTGGAGCTCTGCCTCTACACTCCCCAAGGGTTTTACAAGCCAACAGGCATCACTGTGGAGTAGGAACCTTCTTTGCACTCAGCAAACACCAACCCTGTACAATTTCAGTGAAATACTGTTCAATGGTTTTAAGTTACCCACAAGAGGAAGAAGAAAAGGAAGAAAAGAGAGATTAAGAGAATAAAGAATAAAGAGAGAAATAGTTACAGACAAGGGATCACATGTTGGCAGGTTCCAGGAGAGGAGGCCAGACCAGACGGAGTACTTGCGCATCCTCGTTGATTGAATTTGGCTCCCACGGCCACATCCCCCAGGTGGGACATCCTGTCCACTGACCACTCAATGCCCTCCTGGCTGAGGTGACGGCTGCCGCTGCCAATCAGAGATGTGGGGGCCTGGTCTGGGCAGGCTGTCATGTGGTCGTGCAGATGGACAGCCCAGCCCGCGGCTCCGGTCGCGTGCGCTCCCTGCAGCCACCTTGGACACAGACTGTGCAGGCTTCTGGCTCTGCCGTGGGCTCTCTGAGGGCAAGCCATGTGCCTTCAGGCCTAGGCCTACCCCTTACCCCCCTGCCACACTCACACGCAGGAGGGTTGATTTGGCCCATAAATCAAACAACCCAGTGAGATACAAATCTAGTTTATCACAATGTCACGGTTTCACCAACCATGTGCCACCAGTTACCTGTTTTGTCAGGAATTCTAAGATAGGTTACATTCCTCCACGATTTCTGGGATATCTCAGCAGCACTTCTCAAACAGAACAACTATGCAATAGATCCAGCTAGATTCCTGCTTGGAACATGGACTTTTCTTACTTTTTTTTTTTTTTTCAGAAAACCTGAATTTACAGTTGCAACATGCACATAACGAAGAATGGAGACAGAGAGGCGGAGAGAACAACATCTCCTGGATAGTGATGTCTTAGGAAGGAACACACAGAGTAGATTTAAAATCCCCTCAGCAGGGGACTTAAAATCCTGTCAGCCTGTGTTCTCTCAGCAGTTTCTAAAGCTATCATTATTTCCATTTTTCAGATAGGGAAATAGACCAGAGAGGTGAAGCAACATTCACAGACCAAGTCATTAACACTATTGGCAATAAGTACTGTTACTAATATGAGGATTTTAAATTCAGTCACTACCGTAATACTTTTTCTAATTATTCGATTTTTTACAAGTGATCAATAAACTGTTTACCCCTTTATTACAGTATTTATCTTACCTATTTTCTTGATGTGGAAAAGTTACTTGCTAGCCCAAGGGGAACAAAAACAGGATTTTTTTTTTTAATATTTATTTCTACCATTTCAATACCTATTCTTCAACAGGTAGTAACAGCAATTTCATAGAACATGCAAAGCATAAAATCTTCAATGTGACATGTTAGGAAGCAACATTTCAGCAATCTCACCTTGCATTCTGATTCAGAAAATTACTTGGCTCTTGTAGGCATCACTTAGCCTTTAGCAATTTGAGTGCAAGCTTCAAACTGAAAACAAATTTCAGATTTCCCTCACTGTGATGTAGCTATATGCAAAACAGTAATGTTAGAAACAGAATTAAGAGTTTTGCTGAAGCTAAAGGAACTGTATTGTTAAAGAAGAGAATAAGGGGAGGAGGCAAGTTACGTTTCTAATGGTTTTTCGCAGCTTTGCAGGGGTGTGAGGGGTCTTGGGCATGTAGGTGGACCAGGCCAGACTGTGAGTTCCCAGGTCTTAGCCAATAGGAATGGGGGCAGGGACTTTTCTGGCTGGGAGAGGGCATAAAAAGTTCTTTTTTTTTTTGTTCTCTGTCTGCCTCCTAGGCCAGAGGGACACACCCGATTCAGCTGAATTTGTGAAATAAAAGTTTAGTTTTGCTTCAATGACTTTGTCCCCTCTAAATTTTATCAGTAAATGTGAGCATTTCTCACAGTAGCAGGCGTTTTCTGAGCATCACTTTGATTTACAATTTTAATATAAACACATAATTACTGACAAGCATTGGTCTGCATGCTGCCCTTAATCTATGGAAAACTGCTCATGACCTGTGGCAGTCTATCTGAAGACGTGGTATATGAGAGACAGAAGAGTTGAGCAGATAGAGCAACTGGTCTGTCACCACAGTGCCCTGCTGGGCAGGCTCTGTCACCGTTTGAAGTCCCACTGAGTAGGATGTGCTGGAATGGGGGAGCAGGTGAGCGCACTGCATGGGGAGACCTTTACTTTTACTGTGCCTCTAGATATGAGGTCAGGCTGCTCGATTCTGTCCACACTGACAGCCCATACCAATCTGTTTTCCATCTTTCTTTCCGGGAAGCAAAAGAAAAGCCAAGCTTCTTTGTGGTGTACAGGGACTAAGCCTTCTACAAACTGCTCAGCAACCTCCACCTTCATCTCTTTACCCTGCTTCCCAAGTGACATACCTGTCCTCATTGACACAGCTCCCTCCATCACTCAGACACCCGCAAAAACCTCCCCCAGACAGTTCAAAGGACGTTTCTCCTACACCTCTGATTTCATGAAGTCATCTTGTCACAGCCCAGAACTCTAGCACCCATTTACAGCTTTTTGTTTCAAAGCCTGTAGCTCTTTCACAGCAAAAAGCTCCTCTGCTATGCCTAACCAGTGCTCCACAAAATAATGTCTTCCAGGAAATCATCCTACAGTGCTAAATTCAACACTTAGAAAATAATGCACCATTCCCACCTCAAGCAACAATGACTCCAATGAGAAAAAGTGATTTTGAATGCAGCTTTGACTACCGTTCCAAGTAACCATGTAAGTATCAGAAAGGCTGTATCATGAAATGCTTTCATTTTAAATTTTGTCAAATTATTTGTTAAATAATTAATTTCCTTTTCTTCTTTTTTTTTCCTACCCTCAGTTCCCCATATAGTTGCATTTTCTTTAACCAACTGATCCCTTATGCTATATTTTCAGAAATTTCAATCATCTGTCTGTGAGAGAGAAGTTAGGCAGGTGAAAGCACCTCTGTACACTAAAACAAATAACAGTAAAAAAAATCCCATTATTATTTGATACATCAGGATTACCTGTATGGCAAGAAACATTTAGGAAAGAAATAACAATATCTTTAGAAAGTGTTTCCAGGTGATGATACCCCAGTAGTAAAAAGGGCAAATTAAAAAGTGTTGGTGAACACCACATTTTGAAATCTGGCATGTCCCACAACGTTGGCCTTTAACAAAGTGATATTTTTTTCTAAAAAGTTCCTAATTTCATTCACTCTAGAGAAATACTTTAAAAAAAACAACAACAAAACGCCAAAAAATCAAACAAACAAGAACCCTCAAACCACACAATGCTCATTAAAACAGCTGAACTCTTGGCTAGGATATACAATTTTTGGAAGCCAATAGCGTGGGGACACTTACGAAAAACAGGGATGTTTGAAGTTTTAGGTGATCAAGAAAATCTGGATAATCTGAAAAAGAAAAAAGGCTGTTACACTTGCATCTAGGAGACAAATGCACAGGTCTGGCAGTGGGAGGATTCAGAATGATGAAAATGTGTTTTGTTGGAACTTCACTGTAGGTGTCCTGCTTTACTGCCCTTATAATTGCCTCATCTCTTCCTTGGCAGTCCAATATTCAGGCAATGCCCTTGGCACCTTCTCTTCATTTCTGGCTGCATTTGCTGTTTTCTGGCCCTCCTAAGTAGGAAGGTGATGGCTGCTTCATTGGCAAGGAAGAAACAGGCACCTCTGAGAGGGAGTGTGGAGCCAGTGGCAGAAAAATTATGAAGGCTGGGGAGTGAGGTACTGAATTAAGCAGTTTTTAGAAGCATATTGTGGACATGTCAGCATGCCTGAATCTCTAAGGGCTAGATATCCCTGATATCCATCCCCACTTGGCTCAGTGAAGGGAAGCAGTTTTCTGGTCTCAGACAACTGCATTGTGACAGGATGCAGATACCTCACTTGGAGAAAGCATAAGAATCTGTCCCTAATCTAAGCATTGGAAATGGATATACTCCAGCCACAGTAGCTACTTCTGCATAAGATAGCATCAGCTCTAGTTATTTTCTGCCATGTTATTTTTGCACCTGAAATTCATCTATTTGGCAAAGATAACAACGTAAAGATAACTGAACAAAGTCTGCAAACTGTAAGGACAGCTAAAGGGACATGTTAAATGATACCTGTACTAGGTATGCAAAGAGATCTATGAAACCAGCTGGTTTTGGATTATACCCAAAATAAAAGTTTACCCTCAGGAGGAATCTGTTTTCTACTTCCTAATTTTATATAATATGTTCTTAATAAAGACAAAAATAAAAAAGAAAATAACATCTCCTATGTTTTGAAATCATTAAATGATTCTGTACAAAACCCTACAATTCCTCTTTGGCAACACTTCATTTTTTTGTTTGTTTGCTTGTTCTTAATTTTTTATCCTCGTGATGAATGACACTGATGGACTCAGAACTGCTTTCATAGCAAGAGAAGGACACACAGGGCAGGCAGTTCCTAAGAAAGTTTTTTCACGCTACTACTGTGCTAAACTGCAAGACGATATTGGTGTATAGATAAATGTTCCCTGGGCACAAGAGTGCAAACTCATTTTAACTTGTGACGCGTGCCAGATTTGAATTCAAGCTGCTACCTGAATACACCGGGCTGGGGGAGCTCTTCATATGCAATTCTGCCCCACTCTTATCAGAACAGTTCATTTCAGTCCTATCGGGGAGGTCTGGTCTTACAAGCCTCGATTGCGCCTGCAAATAACTCCAAACTACTCTAAAGCTTTCTGATGCATGAGCTATATGCCCTTTAACATGGCATTTTCTTCACATCCTTTCATGCAACATTCCCCAGTATAAGGAAATAGTTGAATAAACATTTCACTATGAGAATTGAGTGGGAGAGTAAATAGCCAAAGTGGTAAAAGAAAATTAACTGAGCCATCACATTCACACAGAACTTCTTGCATAAGGATTACAACATCACTAGTCTGGTCTACTACTCCTTCTCTGAATTGTCACTTACCAGGTATCAGTTATATTAAGAAGATGGTTCTCCCCTCAGAGAAGCAATTATCTGTTAATGTGAACCTGTTGAATATGCCTGTGCAGGATCAAAACATAATTAGTAATATATATATAATAGCCTGGCTCCAATGTAAACTTATAGAACTATCCAAGCAGTTTTAGAGATGTTTCAGTGCAACACTTTCACCATCACTAGATCTACTAGATTCCTTTTACTTATTTTAAACTTTTTATATTAGATCACATGCTTTATTCTAGGGCTGACAAAGACTGAAAGTCTTAATTTTCTCATTGAAACTAGTGGAACTGTTAATGTGTTTTAAACAAGCAACTAAAATAATTTCTTTGCAACTATCTCCTCCTCCTCTTTTCTTACAGGAGCGAAGACAGACATAAACCTACAGGGTGAGATAGTGACTAAGAATACACATTCAAACACAGATGTGTCTCTTCATAATTTTGTTCATATTGTCACACAATTTAAATTGTATGCATTATGCATTTTTAAGACATTTTCCCTACAAATAGCAAATTCTGCAATCCCAAGAAGCTCAACACAGCTGCACATAGCTCAAGCCAGTACACATTTCAGAGAAAGCTCTTTATACAGAATGCAGCTCCATTAAGCAAACTCACTAGAGAACAGCCTTTAAAGCTATTCATTATACATTAGGTGGTGTATAGAATGAAAATAAAACAGATTTTATTATTTAACATCTACATAGTGTTTAAAAATGCATGCTCCTTGTTTGGACAGTTTAAATGGCACTCAGCTTCCACGCACTAAGTCAGACTGAATACTTCTGGTGACTTAAAGTCAAAACACAAAAGAAATGTTATTTAGCACTTGTCTGTGTTTAGCAGAATCTTGAGAGCTTTAAGAGGGTTTATAGCTGCTGATAAACTTACTCTCTAGCTCAGTGAAGTATATTTAAGATCCTGGAAGTAATACAGCACATTAAATTTTCAGATGTTATTTATATCTCAAACATGATTAAAGTTTTTCAGCAAGTCATAGAAAAATACATTGCACTTCCTTCATGAATTTGATTGCATTTTATGTTTCCTGTTCATTCTTGTTGCTTTACATCAATGGTGATAAGCAGACCATCTTATGTCAAACCTCTTCAGTTTGAATAATCCACTATACAGGACATAATATGATCAGCTGCCAAAGTAATTCGCTGATTATCATGGAAGATCCCTGATCAGTAAGACAGGTAAGAATCTATAGCTTCAGTGGAAGGGTTGTCAGAATTGAAGAATATTATAATTTGAAACATCGCATGCACATAGAATAAACAGCAAATTCTGTCAGAAATTTCATTACACAAGGGCAGATGGTGTCAAGGTATATGCTGAATGATGAATTTATTGTCAATTGAAAGAGGAGCTGAGTCAGCATACCAACCACTCCTGCAAGTCTTGCTCTACAACAATGTGAATATTTTTAGAGCTGCTTGACACCTGTAATTTTCATGGTTTGTAGCAGTCAATGTTTTTCTTCTAGATTTTAACTTTTATTGCCTTCAAGATACTCAATCTCAAGGTTTGCCAGCTTCCACTTTGAGTTGAAATCACATATAGTGTCTGAATTGCTATCCATTAAAGGGTCTTCCTTTAATATCTTTATAGAACCTAAATTGTGCCTTGCTTTCAAAGTAAATTCTGCTGTCATCAATACATGCATTAAATGTTAACTTCAATTTGAGCTGCATTTCCAATAACATTGATATTTTTTATCTTGAAGTCATGAATGAGAACAGCAACTTGAGGGTTTTATTTTCATGAATATAATATTTCACAAGTCTGGAATCAAAATATCTATTTTACTGTAGTAATTTGCAGCCAGATATTTATGTATAGAATACGGTTTGAACTAACCTATGTAAGAGGACAATTGCTCTGTGACAGTACAGAGAGGACTCTTCTTCCAGGAAAGCAGTTTATAATAGATGTTAACACTTCCTATATTTTTATGATAATTAAAAAGTTGGAAAAATAAGGTGAATTAAAATATATTTACCAAACATCTTTAAGACTTTGAATTTTAAAATCCCAATGAAGCTGTGTGTCATTACAAAGTATGGAATACTGGATGAAATAAATTGCTAACAAGGAACACTTTGATCTCTAGAGGAAACAACTAAAATCAAATAAAATCCTGAATATTACTGAATAAAGTAGTCTAAATCTTCAGAAAAATGTACTTTACATCACAAATCTATAACCTTTAGAGTTCACCCAGTATCTGGTGGGTAGGACTGGTGCAGGTGGGAAGAACTTAAAACAGATATTGTCTGTATTTGCACAAGTCTCAGGTTACTAAGCAGCATCTTAAATTGAGGAAACTGTTCAAAATGAAAAATGTATGCAATACAAAGAAAATATCCATTACTTGAGAATGGCATTTATAGTTATAATACTCTGTGCTACTCAGATAGCCCAATTTATTAAGCTTCAGCTCCACTATAAGACACAAATCTTGAAAAGGAAACTCTAAATCTTCTGAGTTGATGCTTCACTTAGAAGCTCTGGAAGGAAAGGACAGAAACAAAGAAACCACAGAAAACAAACTAACATTCAGAGAATGATGAAGAACAGAATAGAAATTAGAGCTGTGTCCATTTTTCTATATATTATCTATATCACCTTGTATAGCTTTACTGCACCTAAACCTTCCCCTTTCACCACACACTCCCCCATCTCCTATCTCACACCCATTTCCTCTGACTACATTCTCCTTGTAATGAAAAAATACAAGGATTTAAATAACAGAAAAGCAGGACTTCTGAACTGGCTGTTGAATTTAAAGTCCTGTTGCTAAAACTTCATCCTTGTAATGTTTACTGTCCTGTTGTTATGGTATGTGCTTCAGAAACCTGATGCGCTGCAGCAAAAATAATCTTATTTACAAACAGTATAAAGCACCGAACAGCATGAGAGTCAGCAGATTGACACACAGAATCAGAGTGAATATGACAGGTCTTCAATCCAAGTTCAAATATCCTAGGGGGTAAATGAAAGGTTTTTCCATACCAAAGAATAAACCTCAGAGAACAATTTGGCTGTCATTGAGCTTAATATCAGGCTATGGAAAGGCTGAGAAGTATCTCAGACAGAAAGGTTTTGTGAAGCTTTTGTTTGTTTACTAAACACCAGGGTTTGGGTTTTAGATATTTTTCCCACCAAATCCAGATTTAGAATTTGAACTGTAGCCTTTAAGTGAGCTTTGAAAAATTACAGCAAATGCTTGTTTTCCCACCACATTTTTACATGAGCCTAAATTTGAGATATTGCTAAGAAAGGTACTTACGCATTTTTAGATTTTATTTTGGGAGTTGTTTGTGGAAGTAAAAAGAATTTAATAGCTCCTGTTTGTGTTATCCATTCTTCCAAAGCACAATTTATACTGATGAAACTTCTCATATGCCTAAATGCAGAGGTTTCCTACATTGTTCACATGTGTGCATTGTTGGGGGAAGGAAGAAGGGACAATTTTTCCACTTGCCAAGTGGTTGTTTCTTTTCTGCATCTCTCCATCTCACTTCTTTCAGGCAAACCACAACAGGATGTTGTTAACACCAGTGTTGTTATTAATTGTCTTGAAGTCACCTAAGAGTTGATTTTTCAGCCAAATAGACTTCCTGAGTCTCAGTGTGATCATATGAATGCTCAAACCGATGGCCTGGCCATGGAGACAGGACAGCAAGTGAAGAGGCCAACATGGACAAGCACTGGCACTCAGCGCCCCAGTAAGTACAGACTAAGTCAACTGGACAAGGTTCTAGGATGAAGTCTGAAGTTGGCCCTGCTTTTGACCAAGCACTGAACTGAGTTCCACACATAACTTCCAGCCACAGTTCTATTCCAGTTGCCACAGAGCAATGTGGGTTTTTTTTACATTTTCTTGCCTGGGCAGACTCAAGGCATTGCTACCCCTGAGGCCTTTTCCTTTCTCCTTTCCCCACTCATTTCTCTTTTCCCCTACTCATTCCACCCCAGCATCATTCCACTCTCTTACACAGACACCTTATAAGAGAGCCAGCAAAGCAGGCACCTCCTTTTGGACAGTTACTGAAGAAGGTATCATGGGGCACATGACACTAAGAAAATAGGCACAGTATCTGTTAACAGTTGAAATGTTTTGGAAATGTGAAGGACACCAAAGAAGGTTTAAAGCACCACTTCCATTTCTGGCTACTAGAAGTGGGTTCAAGAGAGAAAGGAAGACAGCCACAGGATACTGTTGCTGCAAGCTTCTAGTTCTGAAGTGGTTTCAGCACACTTTTAAATAGTGTAAAGAGTAAGTGAAGGCAGAAGGATTCTCCAACTAAAGACTGAAAAGATAAACATGGTTTTTAAACTTAATATAAAAAGAATATGATTCCAGAAAATTGGATGTGGGACAAAATGACCCAGAACCTTTAAGGAAAATAAATTTCCCATTCAAATGTCACTTAACTAGACATGAAGTTTCTGATGTACAGAGCAACCTACAGCACTGCAAACATATCAAAATGCCAGAGCAAAAGAGGTGAGAAGAAGGACTTGCAGAGGCTAACACTGGTTAAGACAAAAAGCTGCACAGAACATTAAATTATCTGGCAGATTCACAAACCAATAATATGCACATGACTTAAAAATAAAACAATAAAGAGACTCCATGATTTTTCAAGCAAACATTAGGAGAGTACAAACAGCATGAGCAGGGTTGGAAACAGCATTATTAACATACTGGAAGGAATGAACATTGCAGTAAAAAGTGAATGGGCTATCAATTTTAAAGAAAGCAGAACGCTAACGTCAAATTGGACACAGGTGAACAATCTGGTGTTATCAGGACATGGTAATTGTTGCTTTTCAGAGAAAAGCTGCAGAAAAACAAATGAAACTCAAATAAAGATTTTATTCCCAACCAAAGAAGTTTATGAAATAAATGAACAGAAAACTAAAGACAAGGGAAAAGGTACAATCTACACACAGTATTACCAAAGGGAGTAAAAAAAGACTCAAATAGAGTAAAAGATGTGTCATGGTCTGTGTTTCTTCACTGTGAAGCCCATAAGAGGGGCATCAAGTCCAAAACAGCTGGACTGTTCCTCAGGGAGAGAGGGCCTGAGAGAGCCCATCTACTCCGTGTTCCTCAGGCACAGAGAGCAGATGAAGCTTTTCTCATGTGTGGGACTCACCAGCTGAACCTGAACATCTGAAACAAAACCAAGGAAGAACCCTGCCTACTGGTTTCTGAACCAGTGGGCTGACCTTTTACCAATTCCCTGTTTGGTTCAGCACTGCCTGTTTTGGCCCACATACATTTTACTTCATCAGGATTGCATCCATGATAGAAATAGGGCTTATAGGGATGCCCAAATACAAACATGGTACAGAAACCTTTAACTACTCCATTTATCACAATACCATTTTACAGTCATTGGTTTTTTAAACAAGCAAGCCACATAAATTCCATTATAAGATTCTACCCAACCAGAAGCAATGATAGATATGTAACTACTCCTTGAAAGTGAAGTCCACAGGATCAGTATTATTTCTGCACACTACTCCTGTGGAATTTTCTTCAATGTCTGCTTTTTAAAAAATAGTTAATAGGAATTTTATTTAAAAATAAACGTTTTTCTGCTCTCAAAAGTATTATTTCACAATTTTTGGATGTGTTTGGAATGCCAGTACCACCTGAAGAGGACACAGTGAGAGGATAATTGACCTTGTCAGCTAGAAACAGTCTTTTCTTTTCCTTGGAACATTTAACTCATTGATGCAGTCAATTACCTTCAGGCAATGCCTGCTTCAGGGGTTTTATTGCTGTTTCTTTGAAATGGATTTAATACACAAGTTAGATATATCTTGCCTGTAGTTCCAATAGCACTTTAGCATAATTTTAGCAATATTAAAATTCTCTCTGATTCTAGTACTAGGCTTTAAAAACAAAGCCACTGACTTCTGTGTTTGAAAGCAATCAAATATTTATGAATCTTGCAAGTATTTTTGTCCATAACCCTGAATTCACTAGTATGTATATTAAAGGATATTTATAGATTCAGTAACTAATTTTTACTTGCCACATTATAAGTGTACTGGACAACTTTTAATCTAAAATTTTCTTTATACCTCATAAATGGTTGGGAGAGTCTGAGGATCTTTGTCTTACACCAGAAACCTCGGCAGGCAGAGTCAAAACAGAGCCCAGCAGTGTGCCATGGTTTATGATGCTGTCACCGAAACAGTCTCTGTCCAGGAATCTTAGGGAGTTTGTGTTCAGTGCTGAGAAATCCCAGCTGACAAGTCGTCAATAGAACATGAAAGAGAACAGTTGGAATGTAAAGCCCATGGCACACGCATGGGGCCCTTGTCTAGTATTTGCTCAGCACAATTAAAAAACTGAAATTCTTTTCTTTCCAAAAGAAGTACAGCACAAGGCAGACAGAGATTCATGAAGCGAAAACGGCTTGACCTTAGATGACAGTACTTTTGCCCCTTCTTTATTTAAAATCATAACAGGCAACATTTTCTTTTTCCTTCTTTTTTTCATTCAGTAAGAAAAAAGATATATTCTACACATAGACTAGAAGAAATTCTTGATTCCACAGAAGATTGAATGAAACAGCAACTGAATTAAGAAGGTACTGAATTTAATTGCTTACTATCCAGACATAAACAATTCATGTTAATGTAAGATTCCACTTTCATTGCAGCTAAAAAACAAAGCAAAAAAAGATTCAGAGGAAGCAAAAGAAACTTTCTACAACACTTGCAGATAATCACTGTATAGAATTGCAAGCAGTTCAATACTTTGTTCATTAACTTCTAATTAGATAGTTCTATAAAGAAGAATGAGTACTGTTGGATTATGTGTCCTACTGCAAGTCCCCAGACACTTCCTATATTATTTATTTTCACAGAAGCAATAGGATTTAATTCTGCAGTAATTACTTCCCAATTTTCCTCCAGAACAAAAGTATATTACATTTCCTACTAAACTGAAAATGGATTCTATCAAGTAGCTGCCGTCTTGCAACTTACTGATAAAAGAGGAAAGGGAAAATATTTTAAGAGTTTGTATTAATCCTTGAAAGGTGCTGAATACAACAGCAACTGTTGGATGGGAAAAGTAGATCTAATAACTGAGTGTTTGAGCCTTTGTAGGATCAATACTAATCTTGTTCAAATACTCAGTGGAGAGACTACAGCATGTATCTGCATCAACTTCTATTACATATAGAATAAATTTATTTATATTTATACCTTTTGAAAAAATCATTCATAATTTCCCAGAAGTTTGAACATTCATCTTTCAATTGGCTTCTTCAGCTTCTAACTGTAGTGTACTCAGCTGAAATCTACACCGAATATGTAACAAGGCCCTTTCTAAAAAATGCATTCAAAGTTATTCCCAACACTGGAGTATTGGTGGTGGTTGAAGATAGATTGTTGTTGAACTTTCAAGCTTGACCCAAGAGTCCTTTTCTCAACACGAGATTAGAATAACAAATCTCTAAGCCTAAACTAGTGAAGTAGTCTACAATATGGGATAAGACCTCAAAGGGGATGTGGAAGAAGCTGACGGAAAAATGAAAAGCACTCAAATGATTCAGTGAAAACACTGTATTAAAAGTACAGTCTTTAAAAATGAGGGACCAGAAACCAGAGCTTTGTTTTGTAGGGAAAAGGCCATATTTTTCTTAGAACTGTCAAAAATTTTCAACATTAGCCAGTTAACACGATCTTAAGTCACTAACAGTTTTAGCAGCACTATTTTTGAAACATGTTTTCTGAGGTTCCTTGAGAGAACTCAGCAGAAATTTTCCCAACCAACAGTACCTTTTTATAAATTTAATTCCAAAAGGTCAGTGGTTAGATCTGAAAATTTCAATCAATACTTTCACTACATTTTATCTTTGTACCTTTCATTTCAGTTTCCTGTGTCTTTACTTGTTATCACAGCCACTTCTGGAGAACAGTGCACTGAGACCAAAGTCATCTTTGGAGACAGATCCACCTCATTCTTTGTTGATGCAGCAAGTGCATTGTGTGCCATTGTACAGCACCAAAGCCTCTGCACAGGGCTGTGGAGACAGCTCCTGTGGGCTGGACAGCCTAGCCACAGAAAAGATGTGCCCACGCAGTCAGGGGGTGGGGATCTACAGGTCAGCTTTCTTAAGAAAGCATGTTAAAATCTTGACGTGTGTATAGTTTTGACACAACTCTGTGCTAGTACATCTATCCAAGCAGCTTTGGGAACAGAATGGGATCTCACCCTAGACTCAGAGCACAGCTGTGTCATGACTGCTCCTATCCATTCCACTAGATGTCTAAAGATTTTTCCGATACAACTTGTACATAAAAGTTAACTTTTGCTACTAGCTGTAAAAGATGCACTGCCAAAACAGATAGAAAATGAGTTTCAAGATGTTCTTGCTCATCACTGCATTAAACAATATATTTAGAAAAGACCTGAGATTATGGTCTTGCAGACTTAATTCCCTTCTGAGACACTGTGACATTTTGTCCCACTTCTTTGCTTGTTCTATACAGAGGATGAGCCCTTTGAGACCATACAATTCAATTCCACATGTAATGAAGATTGGCTTGCAGTAACTTTCAATGTGGACATAAAAATAAAGTACTAATTATTAGACAATACTCTTGCCAATAGTAATAATGTAAATAGATTTTTACAACACTGCATAAAGAGAAATACACAAAACATAAGACCATGAAATATAAAGAATCACAGTTTCCCACTTGCATTTCTATAAGACTGCATTTTCCCCTTGTGCATATTTCAAAGTATTTTACAGAAAATCATTTCCAATTCTGTTCACATGCTGCCCAGATGAAGACTGAATATTCTTCCATGAGTAAATAGGATGATACTGGTCTTTGCAAAGTCAAAAAGAAAGCCTTAGCAGGGCCAAGGAGGAGACCTCTTTTGCTGTTTCCCCCAAATTAACATTGTTTCTACCTGTGAACAGAGCACAGCCTCTCATGCAGATGCTGAAGTACATAAGTAAAAGCAGCTTTGGCACTGTTAAATCGATCCTTTCCTGCCATCTAGGGGACACAAACTGGTGTGCAGAGGACTATCTTCAGTTACATACAGGATAACTTTCTATATGAAATGCTCATCTCTACCCAGCAAAAGAAACATCAACTTAATTGAAGAGTAAGACACCTACCAAGAAACCACCCTATAATTCTGGCATAACCCTCAAATTTTCTACAGTAAATTTCGTTAAATGACCAGCAAAAATCTTGAGATGGTAATTTAAGCCTCACTTTTATCACATACACCCATGTCTTCTGAGATACAAAGCCACAAGAAAAGCATTTTGATTTTCCTGGACTCCTCAAGAAAACAGCATGTCACTGTCAACAGCTGACAGAGAAGGGAAAAAGGATTGAGTTTGTCTGTCCTAAGTGTGGAAGTCAGAAAAGGCCTAACTGTTTCACAGCTGGTATTATGAAAATTTAGCTTAGAAACTCAGAACTTGATTTCCAGTACATCATTACTGTGAAGCCTCAGTCTCTTACGCATGGTCGGCACATACACTGTTTAGACCGCATGCACCTTCCTAGCGCACTACCCACTAAGTAGCAAAATACTGAAACATTCAATCTCAAAAGATCAAGATAATTTTAGAGAAAGTTAAAGGCTGCTCCAAGATGCAAGTTGCTATTGCTAGTGTTGGCATTGTGGCCAGGTTTCTCAGTTGCTCTCCTCTCTGTTGCCTTCTGGACACTTTCACAAGGCAGACTCTACAAAAGAGCAAACTCAGCTAAATGCTAAGCATAATCAAATGCACAGACAAAAATCCACAGAAGTTTTTTTCCCACTCTTTTGTTTGGATTTGTTTTGTTCTTACTTTGAAAGAGAACAGTGCACTAAAACAAATTCCCTTCTCTAAAACAAACAAAGACCTATGCTTCCCATGGCTGAAACAATGTGGCAGTCTCTTTAGGATCAAGCTGGAGCTTCTCCTGAGATGAAAGGAAGCAGGTGTCCAGCCAAGATGTTTTGTGATCTGGCTACAGCTGCACATGATGCAGGGCCCAATTCTGCCCCAGTGAACAGACTGGAGATGAAATTAAAATGACAACGTTACCCTTCTGAGATATCTCTTCACCAAAGAGCACTCACAAAGAGCACAAGAAAAAATTCATCAAATTTAACAGAACAACTCAATTTTATTTTGACAACAAATATTTTGAGCAGCTGTGCCCAAGTCCTCTTCCCCTTTCTGCATTCACTGAGCGTAAACAGCTGGAAAGAATTGCTGGCTTGGGGATACTGAAGCTCTTTACCACCTACACAAGAAAGTAAAAAAACAAATAAAAAGCCATATGCCAATACGTTTACAGCAGTACAATATAAATCCGCATAAGACATCTTAATTTCTAGAACCTAAACTGTTTAACATTGTTCTTTGTGAACAGCACCTTAAATGTAGAATATTTTCAAATTGCAAAACCACTTACAATATATTTACTGAATTCAAATTACCAAACATAATGCAGTATTTGGCAGTGGCAAAGACATTTGCAGCATTCTAAGGCACACCTCTAACAGTTGTTTTAATCAAATTACTTAGTTTAACAGGCTCTGAAGTTATTTAAAACAGATGCCCTCCCAAATTCCACACCAAGCCTTTTTTAACAAAAAAAAAAAAAAATCCAAAACAAATTACAGTAACAGTGTTGTGAACAAACTGGTATTATTAAAGGAAAACTGTTGTAGAAAATTAAGTTCTTAGGTCATCAAAATCAAAGCAATTGCTAAGAATGTTTCATTCTGCAGTCAAAAGTTTTAAGTGCTATGAAATGAAAAAACCTTCCATTATTCTGATATTTTAAGGTCTAAAATCTGAAAATTTCCTCCTAATCAGGTGAGACTAGATTTAGTAATCAAACAGTACATTTACAAATGGTTTTAGCTAGAAAGCGTTAAATATAAAATCATGCACATTTTTTTTAAACAATCAAAGGGCTAACATCCAGATAGTGCCTTTTATGTAAGTATTCAGGACTACATTCTGAATCATATCAACTTGAAAAAAAATCTAAATTGCCAACTGAAATTTAGTCATCAAACAAGAAGCATCATTCATACTATCATTTTTTCATTTATAATTTCCTTCTCTAAGAAAAACAACAAAAAAATCTTATTTTCACACGTTAGAACAGTTGAACATCAGATCAAGCAGCTTAAATATCAGATTTTAACCTTGCCTCATATTCATCTTCTCTTATGCACTTTTCACTAATTTTAATTATTTTCTGAGCATTTGACTTGACATTGAACATAGACTTTCTCCCAAACGTGACTTTTGCCAACCAGCAATTATGTACAGCTTCATTCAACCAATCACTGTTTCCACATGTATTCAAAATCTTTTTAACGTTTATGACAACATATATTGCCAATACTTTTAGATTTCATCAACATTTGTTAAAATAAAAATGGAAGCAAACTGAAATTTACAAAGCTTAAAATTTTATTAAAGAAAAATCAGTGTGCTTGAATTATCAAAACAAGATTTAATAAAAAACATTTTGTATTAAAGGCCTACAGTCAATTTGCAAAATGGTTCTGGTAACCAGACTGCATGTGGCTTTCAGGCATGCAAAAGTACAGAAAGGTGTTTTGGAACGCCTGCCAAGCACTTATGTAGGTCAGGTACCTGACTGCTGCTGGGACTTGGCTACCAGTTGGGCATCCACTATTGTTTTTATCCTCACAGGGTTTTTTGGGGCAATTAGTGGTTAGGTTTTTTTGATGCCTAATGTTCTGAATTAACTCCATATCTTTAGATTATCTTTATAGATCTAACTCCATTCCCTTCAAATTGAATTAAGAGTTACTAGTCCAACTTTTCACCATCTGTTTTTCAAATTCCAGGTGAAGGAATCTAACTCAAACACTGTCAAAAGCTCTCTGTTTGTGCAAATATGACTAAAAACAAAAATTAAGGCAAAATAATTTCTCTGCAACAGAATCTGAAAACACGTGATAGTAGGTAAATAAATGACAAGATTAGCTTCACTCTGAAGTCTACAGATACAGCACCATGGTTTTGTTTATAAATCTGGTTTCCCTTTTGATTTTGCATTCAGTTAGAAAACAGCACCCTCACTAAGGTTTGAGGAAGGCTCATGTATACAGAATTTAAAACTTTATCAGAATACAGCAAGTTTACACATAACACTGGCTGCTGTGATTCCAAATTTAATTATTGAGAGATTTCCTTTTAAAAAGGTATTCAAGTTCTAAATGACTATACCAGCACTTAGTAACAAAATTTTTATCCACTGTATAGCAATGTATTTTCTAGTAAAAGAATCATATCCTAGAACAACATACCAGAGATACTGAGACTGAAACAGGTTTTTTTTAAGGCAGAAGTTCCACTGTATACAAGGTTAAAAGCCACCACAATATTAAATATAGCTAACTCAATAAGGATTTAAAAATTTGCATTCATAACTATTAATTCCCATGCTGGCTAGAACACTACTGATGTTCTGGGAAGACCAGCTGGAGATATGGTTGTCTTAGAGGTTAAAGCTATGTCAGAGTAAAGTTAATCTAACCACTACTTTTAATTATTAACTAAACTGTGCCCATTTATGTTAGCAAGTTATACAAACTATTTAGAAAGAGGAAGTATGAAATATTGACAATGACAAAACAGATTTTAAAAGGCTATCATTGAAAAAGTTAGAATACATATTCAGAGGCGTTTCAATGCCTAAAACCAGATTCACATATGTCATCCAGTTGAAGATTAGTGTATTAAAAAAAGTTAAGAAAATACTTTTGTGTTTCAGTTCAACTGCGCTTGATTCAAGCACAGCTTAGCGGTTGGCTGATATAAATTAATATCATGGTCACTGCCTTAGCAGCCAAAAGTACAGAAAAATGTACACATTCACAGGATAAATAGAAGTCTCTTCTTTTGGAGGAATGAAAAAAAAAGCTATCTCACTCCAATACGGGATGTCATCCACTCCAAGCCTTGGCATAATCTGAAAGATAAGAGATGTTATATTGGTACTAGTTCTATCTCAACATCTTGAAAGTATTTTTCAGTTGTTTTATGTATAAAAGCATCTGCTTAAAATAAATTAAATCAACTGGAAATGGGACTGAAAGTTGAACGAAGCAAGCAGTGTTTTAAACTAAGTCTATAGGCTTTAGCCACAAGAAAATGATCATGCGTTCTAATTTGCTGAAGCTTAGCAGTATTTCAGTTTTTTTCTCCTTGTAAATCTAAAAGACACTATTCCTAAATGCTTACTCAAATGCACATGGAACCAAGTAAGTTTTTATTTTTCTACAGATTGCCTATGAAGGACTGCTTACATGAAAGTTAGACCTTTACATACTAATATTAAAAGACAAAGGGCAGGTTATCCAGACTGAATTGTTTCAATAAAACTCAGTATAGCAAGAATTCCAAGATCACGTTACAAAATCAGACGTATGTTTCTATCTAATATTCAAACTGCAGGGGATCTAATCTGCTCACTCACTCAATTTGCATCTCCATTTAAAAGTTTTCCATCATAGAACACAGGCTTTCCCTTTCTAGGGATCTAGTTATCTAGTCTGTGCCCCCTGAGCTTCACCCTTTGAAAAGTAAATATTGACTTACCTATCCAAGAATGGGGTAGGGCTCATCTCCTCAAACTCCTGTCACATCTTTCCAAGACAAGTCAGCTCAGAGATCTAACTCTGGGATTTTTTTTGTAAGTTGGTCTCGCTACTGTCATAGCTTAAAGTATTCAAAATATTCACCTTTTTTCTTTAAATAAGAAAGAAGCAGCCTAGGATGGCCACTGTTTCTAAACTGAAGTTTGTGTTTATTAATTACTACTTTTCTGCGAATGTCAACTTGGTTGATGATCTTACTTAGTACATAAACTGAGTATTCAAAAGTGACTCTAGCAAAACTGATAGAGAAAAGCAGATTTAACTCTTAGAATGAAACAATACAATCCAAAGACTCAATTAAAAAACCCAGTTTGTTCTCATTAACACATCTCACCGTAAGAAGTTAATGCCACCATTATCTCTTAATGATATCTCCGTTACATTAGAAAATACTTCATGCTAGAAAGTGAAGAAGATGCTCTCACTTCCCAGATACTCAGTTGGATTCACTATTTTGATGTCACAAGACTCCATTACTGCAAAGGTTGTAAAACACAGCTAAAGAATTCCTCTACTACACATTGTAAGTGTGCTTTAGAAATCAAGATGAGAAGTTCGCACATTTCACACCATGCAAGCAAGACATTATCCAACTTGTTAAAAGGCACACAAAAATGTTCTTTGATCTTTAGACACAAAGGATCTAAGGCAAGTTCACCTTTCTATTTCAGTAATTGCTGGCATAAGGTATTCAAATTTCAAAATTAGCTATAATGCCAGATATAAATAATAGGTTTAATATTGATAACAATTTTGGTTTATGACTGATCTATGCACCTTTTCATCAAAACTATGTTTCAATGCTTATCAAAAAACCCAACCAACCAAAAAAACCCACTCCAACCCACCAACTTAAATACTTCCTTTAGATTAGAATGTAAAGGAAGAAAAGAGTAGCTTATTTCTTAAAATACAAAAAGACACACAGAATAAGAGAGTAGTGCACAGAGAGTAGACAGTTATGCCAACAGCAAACTATTTGGGTCAAGGAGTGTTGTTTGGCTTTTGTTTTGAGTTTTGAGCAGTAAACTGAAAGACTTTCATATGATTTTGGAGTTTGATCTATGAAAAAACCCACAAAGTTAAAAAAAATAATTTCAAAATGCCCTTCCTGACAGCAAAGAGAAGAAAATACATTCTTTCAGAAAATCCACACTGGCATCAATAGGATTCTAAATGAGTATTCTCATTTAGCACAAACTACACCAAGCAGTAAGCATTTACCCTTCTCCTGTCAAAGCACAACAGGACTGAATGTGCCACGGGTGATCCTTTATGGAGCTGAGGGTGAGGTACGTGGATATCTCGGCAGCCGTCATGCAGCCTTTCATGTCCTGCTTGTTGGCAAAGATGAGAACTGCAGCCTTCCGTAAATCCTGGAAGGGATTTAGAGTACTCAAAATAGTTACTGTAAAAAACTAAAATGCTACTGTGTTAATTTTTAAAAAGAACTGTATTATTATAAAAAACTAAAATGCTATTGTGTTAATTTTTTAAAAGAACTGTATTTGAGCTAATCTACAATTACACAGGACTGTGGAGTTTTTTAACTGACACACTGCACTAAAAATTCATTACATTAAGACTGAAGAAATTAGTTCACTCAGTTCTTCACCACAGAGAATCAAACTGTAACATATTATATGACCATCCTTTTGGTGTTGACCACATATTCATATATAACTAACAGAAGTCTTCTTAAAATATATTTCATAATGCTCCAATCCAGCCAGCCAGCAGAACTATTACACACATTCCAATCTCTACAACATTCAAATGGAAAAGTCTCCTACATATCACTCCCTTGAAATTGCTTTCAACTTCATTAAACAAGTTCAGTAGTGATTAAAACACTAATTAATTAAAAAAGCTGTCTGAATTCTTGTCAGTTTAATCTCAGTATTCCAAAAAGGGAGTTGTAACAATGCTGCAGTAGCTTCAGTACCTAGTAAAAAGTTGCTCTGTTTCAATGTGGAATTCAGGATTCCAAACAGCACTGAGGCAAGAACTGAGGCAGAAGGGGAAACGAATGCAACACTCCGGAAGCTGACCACTGCAACTAGAGGTGTTCATTACATTTCAATGTATAGTGCATTTTGAGACTATTTCTCCATCAAGAGGAAAGAAAAAAACAACAAAGAAGTTTTATGATCAGAAGCTGAAAATTCACTCCTACAAGTAGTCCAGTCTAAGCCTACTGACTGTTTTCAGGAGATGGTAGATCACAATTTCATAAAAGTTTAAGACTGGAAACCCAGGAGGTCATCTTTCTATGTTTTTAGTAGTTGTTCCTTACTACCAGTCCCGAACTACAATAATATAGAACTGTAAAGCAAAAACTCACTTATTTGAAACAAAGCAAGTCTCTCAGAGAAATTAACTCAACAGAATTACTTACTAAATCCTTTCCTTTAAAAAACGAGAACATTTATATTTAAAAAAACTGTGATTTCGCTCAAGAGTGATCACAGAAGGTTTCAATGTACCTTAGCTAATCCAACGTACATGTTCATTTAGTATGTTTCAGGGAGTTGACCCAATGTTGAACAGCCCTCAATACAACATATAATACTAATAATAGTACAAAGAAAATAATTCATAAGGAAAATGAACTGAAATTAATTTATCCATAGTATTACATATGCTCCTTAATTTTAAGGAACAAAATCAAAACAAACAAGAAAAAGTAGCCAATTCCACTTCTCTAAAATATAAACAAAAAAAAAAAAAGTTTCTTGAAATTTTAACCATTTAACTGAAATGAGACAGTGGTGGAGGACAATAATACCTGGTTACAGTACTCTGAAGCATAAGATATTTTACAAGTTCAGCATTTGTAAAGTAAAGACTGATTTGTTTGCAACCAAGCAAGCCCTATTAGAGAGTAATTCATAATATTTTTTCTGCTTATTTATAATTTATGTGGTTTGACAATCAGATCAATATGCATACACGTTTATTCTCTGAATTTTGGGGGGGACAGTATAATTTTTGTTAACATAGGAAGCATGTAATGTTATTTGCCTGCTCTCAACAAAACTATTATCCCAACTCCCCACCATACCTCATGAGCCAGCATTCTATAAAGTTCTTCCTTTGTAATAGAAAGTCGCTCTCTATCAATGCTGTCAACAACCAGAATGATGAACTAGGGAAAAAACCCAATGGTATAGTATGTAAGTACAAAGTATAAAATACATAAAGCACATTTTCAAGAGATCACTACTACAAGTCATCCTCTAGAAGAGCCATACACTTTAAGAGGACACTAGAACATAGAAAATAGCTTTATTGTAAGTCTTTTGCTAGAGGTGCGGGAATCATACATGAAGATTACAGCCAAAAAAAAAAATCTAACACTGTCATGTTTGCACATTTCAGCACTATTATTAAGATCTACTTTCACGTACTGTGGCTAAATCTTCTTAATGGATTTTCAGGCCACACATCATAATCAAAATAGCGACAGAGGTACCAAAAAGCACCTTCAGATAGTGGATTACACTTAAAATGTAAATGGTGGTAAATGTGCTACGCATGTCATGAATGAAAACAGCTGCTACTGTCCACTACTAGTTGCACACTCAGGAAACCATAAAACTGAAATTGAAATTATATATTTTTAAAGAAGCATATTTTATTTACAGTTCAGCATCATCTTAAAAGGCTTGAGAAAGATTATTTCAAGTAGTACATCAGATGTCAGAAAGCTATGTACCTGTAGGGCTTAGCATTATGTTGTTCCACATTTTACTTTTACATAGGACCAGTGCAGTTGGCCTCTCACAACTTAGAACCCTTCCACCTAAGCTGTTGGAGGTGACTATAGCAGTGATTTTACCCTTACTGCTACTGCCAGGCACATTATTCTTATGGCCATGCCATTGTGGATCCTGAGATACTGCTAGGTCTGGCCCATCAAATCTCCCACAGGAAGCAATTGTCACTGGTATGAAAATTACTGTCTCTTTCTGCTCCTTGTTTTGTACCTTCTATTTTATAGCCTTGCACTACAGAGGAAAAAGGCACAGCACTATGTAGTAGGTAACACTCAAGTAAATGCTCAGAAGCATTACACAGTAGTATTTGTACACAAACTGTAACAACTGATCAACACTTAAAAAGTTGCCCAGCCCAGAGTGTGGTCTGAGCAGTGCTAAGAGCATCATGGGGGGACAATGAGTAGGGAGACCAAGCACATTGTGATGAAAATTATGCAGATACTATAATAACAATAAAATACAGGGAACATATACTACACTGGAAAGGAAACTAGGAAGATTACATTCATCTGAGAGACTCCATAACTTCTCTGCCTAGATGACAACACTTTTCCATCCCTTTTCTCTTTTACTGTAACTCTGTTCACCCACAAACCCAGTAACTTAACCATGAAAGCTCCCTCTGCTTTCCTTTGCTCCCATATTTGTATCTTTAAGCCTGTCTCAACATCTTCTCTGTAAGAATATGATCTGACACTTCAAACAGAATTGCAGAATTAGCCATATTAAGTTGAAACTAATTAGGGCAGATATGCACTAAAAAGCTTATTTGTGGAACTTTTACGGTGCTCCAAAATTTTGTGTAGATTGCTACGTTTTGCATACAAGGAAAGAGAGAAAAGAGACAGCAACAAAAAAGGAGAATTAGAAATCACTGCTGTAATTCTCCAGCATATGCTCCAAATCACTCTGCCTTATAAAATTAAATAGATTCATTAGCCATTAAAAATGACCACAAAGTATGAAAAAACTAAGGCAATTTAATGCTGCTGTGACTTTGAGATGCCTAGCAGATGAGGAGGAACAGTAAAGGAATTATTCATATCAGGGAGGCTATGATTGGCATACTAAACAGATCTCTTTTTCAACTGTTTCCAGCAGACAAAGCTTCTAAGTAAAGTTCTTCTTTCCAAGTATTAAAAGGCATTTCAGACACTTAATAGCCAGAATATGATGAAGAATACCCTCAAAGTATCAGAAAAAGAAGTAATACATGCATGTCTCCAAATTCCAAAATCAAAGATACTCAAGGGACAAATGCCAAGAACTTATTGCTCTGTAGTCCAGATAATGCTGGCAGAAGTGTCTTCACCCCAATGTGTCTTAGATGTAACTGCACTTTTCCAGATAAAATTAAAATTTCGTTTGAAATACAAGAGATGAATATTGAGATGTCATCACTAGGCTTTCAGCAGATTTAGGATGGATTGTTAATCTCACCTTCCTCCAAGAGGAGCACAGGACAGAAAGTGTCATTTTACGTAATAGGCCGTATCTACAAGAGATCTCTGCTTTTAGTAGAAATTTTAAGAAATTAAGTCTAAAATAGTTTACATCTACGTAGGTGTCTCACAATGAGTCCTCAGAGATTATATGTGCATTTTGTATTGAAAACCTTTTGGTATCAAAAAGGCTGGCACAAAAAACAAACCCTCAAAAAACAACTGACCCTGAATTCTACTCCAACCTTTCCAGCAATGGCAGCTTTGCCAGCACCTCATGAGTACAGCACAGCTAAGACTTTATCCTTGGACAGAACCCACAAACTGATGAGCTTTTCAAATACTGAGCCTAGAGAAAGTTTAATTCTTCATCCTTAATTATCATTATCTCAAAAGCATTTCAGCCTAGAAGTCAGGTTGACCATTGCAAATCCTCATGAAATTTGCAAATGATAGTGCAAAAATTTAATTTACTTTAAAAAAACACACAAAAAATCTGATTTGAAATGTATATACATATTGTTTATTGCTGAGGAAAAAGTCTAACTTCACAGTTGAACCATAGATCAAACACCATTACTGTATAAAGGAAAAATATTTTAAATATTACCAGAAAATTGGCTGTGTATCAGAGATACCTCACACTTGGGTTTTTTCTTCCTCAATAAGATTTAAAAAGCAATACAGCTGCAATCTTCATTAAAAATCTACCAATATTCCTAATAAATTAATATAATTTCTAACAAACTTATTCAATTTGTAGATTTCAAAGCAGCTTCTCATACCTCTGTGTTTGAATAATAGGTATTCCATGATGACCGTAATGATTCTTGTCCTCCAATATCCCACATTAAGAAATGAGTGTTTTTCACCACTATTTCTTCTACATTGCTTCCTATGGTTGGAGAAGTATGAACCACCTCATTCATTAAGCTAAAGGACACAATATCACACCAAGGACCAATCAGTAAAATCCACATAGCTTGTTACAGCTCAGTTTTAATAAATTTGCAGTAGAAAAAGTAAATATGTGTAATTGATAAAAAATATTAAAACCCAGGCATATTTTAAAAAAGCTATACATTTGAACTTTTATAGATAGCAGAGACTGTAGACATGCTTAAAGACACACACAATAAAAATAAGCACATAAAAGACATAACAAATGGATAAGGATTTCCGGAGGATTCTCTTTTTAAAGACATTAACAGATACTTAAAATGCATTTGTCTTAAAGAAGAAACTGCTATTCTAAAGATCCCAAATAGTGAACACTGAACTGTGCAAAATAGAAATTAGAATACAGATTTATCAGAGCACTCTACTCAGTAACTCAATATTACAACAAATACCAAAGGACTGTTTGGTTACATAGTTGAAAATTTCTCAGTTCTACCTTGAAACTTTCTCAAATATGCTTATGAGAAAAAAGTGTTTTTGTAAAACATACTCTGTTGCTTTTGTATCCAAATATATGGATAGTAATTTCGCTACATCCTCCTTTTCTACAGTTAGAATAGTAATTATGGTCCCGCCATAATTCTTGAATTTATCATGGATATTCTTGTAAAGCTGGCAAGATCTGGGTGCAATGATGCTATTGGAAACCCTTAAGGTAGAACTTGGGCAAGATGAAATATTATTTTAAGGAATTCTCCATCACAAATTTTAAACAAAGGAATTGGGAAACATTTGGAAACATTTATGGATTTTTGCAGAGTGGCTAGAATTTCCATTAATTTAAAAATCACTTTCTTCTCTGCAGTTACTGGCAATAGGATTATTTCTATGCTTAGAAATTGAGACACGCTTAATGGCAAAGAATTTGCACTTCACTGTGTGCTTGTATGTATAATTTTGTTATTCAATTTACAGATCAGTTTTAAAGCATGGCAGTTTCTTCTCTTACCCTTTAAATATTACTCTGTTTAGAACAACTAATAACATTAATGGACAAACTCTGATCTAGAATCCTAGAGATTTCACCATGTTACAAAGCTGAATTTTCAATGATTAAACAGTGACAAATGCTAAAATGCAAACAGGAAAACAAAGTAGTTTGTATACTTACAACTGGTAAAGAATAGTAGTCTTTCCAGCATTATCAAGTCCCACTATGATTACTTTGTGCTCTGCATATACAAAGAAAAAAGACAAAAATAAATCACTGGAAACAGCAACAATCGTAACTCTGGTTAATCACTTCTCCTTATTGAAGCAAATGCTTGTCTGTCTTATTTCAATAGCTTACATAGAATAGTGGTGACTTCAGGACAGAAAAAAAAGCCAAACAAAAGCACAAAGCCTCATCTTCTCTTGAGACTACAGTCTCAGGAAAAGTCAGCAGTGGAGATCTTCATAAAGGAATGGTTACTTTATAAAAATAAATTTAGTTTTAGAAAGAAAAGTATAATGAAAAAATGTAACTCACAGCAGCGTATCATCTTAAGAAAATCACCAAATATCCAAAGACTGCAAAAAATATTAGCCTCATGTTCAAGGCTCAGTAATAAGCCCTTGTTAAAGGACCACCATCACTCATAGAGTAAAATCTAAGAGGAAGCTGCATTTTCAATAGACTGCAAATGCCAACTCTGCAACTTCTAAACTGACAAGTCACAGAGTAACAGAATGGTCAAGGCTTAAAGACACTTCTGCAGGTCACCTGATTCAACCCCCTCGCTCAACCAGGGCCACCTAGAGCCAATGGCCTAGGACCATGGCCAGATGGGTTTTGAATGTATCCAAGGATGGCAACTCCACACTGCCCCTGCACAACCTGTGCCAGTGCTCCATGTTTCCTGACATTCAGAGGGAACCTCCTGCGTTTCAGTTTGTGCCCACTGCCTGGTCCTGTCAATGGGCACCACTGAGACAGGTCGGGCTCTGTCCTCTTGGCATTTTTTCTCATATGTGAGATGTTCAGTCCCTTAATCATCCTTGTGGCCCATCACTGGACTCTCTCCCCTATGTCCATGTCTCTCTTGCAGCAAGGAGCCCAGAACTGGGCACACAACTCCAGGTTAGGCCTCACCAGTGCTGAGCAGAAAGGAATGATCACCTCCCTCAAGCTGCTGGGAAGTCCAGCTTATAGAATAGTGATCTTTCAATTGATGCAAAGTTATTTTTTTCCAGGTACAAGGGAAACAAAACAGAAAACAAACTAAGAAACAAAAAGCCCTTCAGAATTTATATGCTTCGCTGTAACTAATCCTTCTTAGAATTTAAAATCCTGCAGTACAACCAATTAGAAAGGTGGTTCTTTTGCTATATGTGTGAAGTCAGAAGATACCAATCCACTTACTTACAAAAAAACAAATCACTTGAAAGCAGAAAATTTGGAAATCGATACTAGAAGTAAAACTTACATAAAAAGTCTGTGAACAAACCCACTTTGGAAAATATTTACAATTATAGTACACGTACTCTAGAGCAAAACAAGATTCACAGCTTGAAGATTTCCTGTAAAATACCACAACTGATCTACAAGATTTATAGTAAGTTACTAGAAAATCTGAAGTTCTATCATAAATATCAAATTGGCGAGGTTTCGTCCAAAAGTGGGTGGTTAAGGAAGAATTTAAGTATTTTGTTTTCTAGGTTTTGTTTTGGTTTAAAATCTATTTATATATAGTAACCTTGGTCTTTTCATACAGAAAGTGACTGAAATGAAACATTCTCTTGTTTGGGAATTTTAGAAGATTTGCTATGCAATTCTGTCATAACAAATGCTGAAATAAATCTTCTTGTGTCAGTTCCCCTGGTATTGCATCACATCAACATATTCTAAGGAAAGAACTTTTCCTTGACTTAAATCCAGTAGTACTTCTAGCCCACCCATAAACAGCAGCCTCAGTAATTTATAATCTTTCCCAATACACAAACACTATGAAATCCTCTCTGCTTTCAATGCTGATAAAACTGCCTTGTAGCATGACTATCCATCTCTTCTCCAAATTTGGTTAAAGACCTTTCAAAGTTCAAACACAGAAATATTCTTTGATTGTTTCAAACTAGACATTGTCAACTATTGCCTGGAAGATGACTCTACTTTTGCAACATTCAGTTTGTGTTATTTTCAAGGAAAAAAAAGGAATTCCAGTCAGACAATACATTGCTTTTTCTCATCTTCATGTTGCAATACAACATCATAGGTATGAATTATTGGACTGTTGGATGAAATTAAATTCCACTACTTAAAGTTATGGAAAAAAAAAAATCTCCATTGATACCACTGTTTTTGAAAGCCACTGAAGTCCGAATAGCTCAACATTAACTGGAAAAAAAGGTACAGCTTATCTGTGTTACTCCATAGTCAAATGGTATTTCATACAGTAACTGAATAAGCACAAACAACAAGAAACAGTCACAAGTTAACAGGTGTTAATTAGAGTAACCCTAACCCTAATGGTGATATGAGGATGAAAACAATAAGATGAAAGCATTGGTATCTCAGAAATAGCAGTTTCCACCTTTTATTAATGTCAGTTGCTTCCAGAACTACAGGAATGGAACACTTTTCACTTAAAAACATCTTCAAAAGTTGAATTTCTGTCTAGTCTGGTTAAAATACAGAACATTCTCGCATAGATGTGCATTAGAGGAAAATCATGTGAACTTAAAAACTGCCAAACTAAGAGAGAACAGAATTTTAGCAAGACAAGTACTTGTTTACAAGAGCAACTATAGATCGATGCTACATTTAGAAGAATGGACAGTTATGGGGTAAACCAGAGGCAGTGATTTATTTGTGTTCTGTACTTACAGACTAACCCAAGTTTCTCCCTTTCACTGGCTGGTATTCAAACTCAGTTTGGGTTGTATTCATGAATATCTTCCCAGTTCACCATGTTCTTGGCAAAAGAAGAAGAAAATCCATAACAAAGTTGACAGAGCAGAAGAGAAGAGTCTTTATTAATAAGGTAGGAAGAGGGGTGGGGAGGAATGTAGAAAAAGTAGGCATATGTAGAGGGAAAAAAAGACAGTATTAGACTACTCTTTAAAAGAATCCAAAAACTTCTGTTATATCAACCATTCCTAGCACACTGTCAAAAACTAAAAAAAAAAAAAAAAAGTAGTATTGTTAAAAAAACTTCTAGCAGTTTATTACGAAACCACAGGACAGTGAGAATCATCTTCTTCTTGCAGATGTTAAAAGAAAGACATAATATGCTCTTTTCTTCACTTACTCATCTATATTTCTCTGTTGTAAAAGGGCCCCAAACTGAAGATTCAATTCCCACAACTTTCCCCTCTCCTCTGTTTTGCAAAAATTAAAAATAAAATGAAAAAATTCTAAATACTTTAATGATGAGGCTCTTCCAACATATTTGAAAGAAGAAACGGATATTGGAAAGGGTACCAATACTTTCCAGACAAAACAAACACATCTAGTTCCAAGCAGTAACAATCTTGGAGGCTTCAAAGTTGAAGATGGAATGCAGATAGATGTTTGCTGAAGTGGAGGCAGGAAAAATAGAGTATTTCTAAAGGTCAGGGGGTTTTCGATACAAATACACAGTCTGCACACTAAAAACTACCTTAGAGAAACCGTCAATAGCATTTAGTAGTCAGTGGAACCAAAATTCATTTGGTTTTACAAATAATGGTCTCTTCCAACCTTACTGTACAGTCTGGGTACTGTCAGCAAACCTAAGTGAAGTAAACTGTGGAGTTCCAATCCAACTGCCTTGAATTGCAGCTTGCCATTATTTTCCTTAAAGCAAATTTTAGAATGGTAGCAATTATTCAGAGCAACTTGGAAGACTCTGAACAACAATGATTCTAAAAATAATTAAAAAACAGACTTGTGAGCTTCTTAATGAACTCTATCAGACACACATGAAAAAATAAGGTGTTGACAACTGTCAGTTACCTTTATCGGGGTTGCTGACATTCACTTCCAGCTTTTTCCTTATAGATTCATTACAAGCAACCTTGATAATATTGATGGATTACATCACACAAGTTTTACTCAGCCATGTGTTAAGACAGGTAGTAACTTGGTTGCTCCAATTATTCAAATTACTACGTGTTGCTTAGAAGACTGTGCCACTGAGTATGGCATCATCGCTTCAGCAGGTCACTTCAGAAGTGATTTTTTTCTTTAAACTTTGAAAAGTAAGTTATTTCTATAGTAAGTTCAATCTTATGTCACTTAATAATTAAATGGCTGTGGGGCATGGTATTTTAAACGAAAACAATACTTGAGGCAATGTTTTTTGTCAATGTCAAGAATAAGGACAAAAGAATCAGGAAGCCATTAGAAAGTCACCTAGAAAAAAGTCTGGTTTAGAGCCAATTGTTTCTCCTACGAGTAGAAATATCTCTATTTCAATTTATATCACTGAATTACTACTTGACTATGATACAATATATATTAAGAGCTGAAGGACACAGAAATGCTTATAGAACTCCCTCCTTCAGGCTTTAACCTCTACTGAAAAGGCCCAAAGACCTGAAAACAGAATTAGAGCCATATTAAATATGCCACCACCATCCAAACAAAACCAGCCACTGTTTAAAAGGCTACTGCCAAACTCGGTCTGGAAATTAACCCTTCCAAATGTACCTATAGAGATAAATAGATATCCTTGACAGACTCTGCTCAAGGCAGAGACTGTTAACCTTCCTCTCTTTTCATTAGTCATTGACTTCTGGATCTGCACAGGCAACACCCAGTTTCCTTAACTGCCTTGTACTGCAGCTTTTCTTGTTTCATAATCCCACACACCAGATTTGGAAGAGCAGATTGTGCACTGACCACATAACATTATTTTAATAGTTGCATTGTCTTACCATGAGCCACTTTGGTTTGACAAAATGAAGTAACCCCAATCAAAACAGGCTCAACCAACTGGACCAACTTCTGCTGCATGTACAGCAAGTTGAAACAGGACACATTCAACTCCCACGTAAGAACAGTCAGATGATAGCCAAGACATAGGGCTAAAACAGCTGAATACAAGCAATAAATGCTGTGGGAATAGGTCAGTACCTACACTAGTCAACAGATACTTAGCACAGAACCTCTTTAGAGACACATTAGGTCCAGTCTCTTGACCTTGCTTGTAGTATCTTACTCCTACCATTGGAAAGGAAGGAAAGAGAATCAAATTGCAAAAGTAGTAAAGAAGTGTAAATTAATAAGAAGACATTCAATGCTTTAGTAGGATCTAAGGTACCTTCATTACAAGGTTTTCCTGCCAGGCAGAAGTCACTATGAATGAACTCAACTTTATGCATATCACGTTGTTGCTGTGACTGCACTAAACCCTAAGGCACAAAAATGCAGGGGGCTTATCTTAAGATATTTGACTAAGATGTGTATTTTTTCAGAAAGCTACACATGTACTTTCTTCTGGCAAGTTGACAGCTTTAGGTCACCAGGAGGTATTTAAATTTGTCCAGACATCATTGATCAAGTACCTTTTGGATTTGTCATCTTCAGCTCAGCTATTATTCACATTTATGTAAGGCAAAACTGCAGTGCATAATTAATACTCAAATGAATTGCCAATGATTCCCTGTTCTGTATCCTCTAGCACTTACACGTCTTCCCCATGCTCTACCTGATGGAAGCCAAATCTTGCCAAATCTTTGCTTTGTTTTATCTTTCAGTTTGCCAGTATCAGGTGCTGCAGACTATCTGCACAACTCACACTAGCCATGATGAACTGCAACTGTGCTCCTCCCACACTGGAGTCTCTTTGCATCTTTAGAATACTCCGCTATACAGTAAAGGTCAATGTCTAATCTACTGTGCTAGTCTGCTCAACAAGCAGCTTCACAGGACTATGAATTCTCCAAGGAATTGTCTAGATTTGATTTAATTAGAAGATCAACCAAAATCAACTCATAAATTACTATCCTTCATTATTAGCAATGGTATTATTTAGAGAAAAATACGTTGTGTAATTAGAGCATAATTTCCCATTAGAAATTTTTGTTTGAAGCAAGATTTCTAGAATGGAATTTCAATTTTGGCCATGAAAAGAAACTCACTTTCTTTTCTATGGTCACCACAAGAAGGAAAAACAATGAACCAAATCAATAAAAAGCAATCCAAAAGTAACTCCAGCAACAACGAAGGATCAGAACACACCCCAGAAGCTTCTCACTGGGATAAAAGCCAAAGAGTAAATATTTCACTGTATCATCTCATCTGTCTTAACCGGGAGACAAATTTTCCTTAACATTTTAAATACATGAATGTATTGGGTTTGTAAGGTGAGGTTTTGATAGCAGGGAGGACTACAGGGGTGTTTTCTGTGAGAAGCTACTGGAAGCTTCTCCTGTCTATAGGAGCCAATGTCAGTCAGCTCCAAGGCCAAGCAAGAGGAGGAATGCCTCTGGGATAACATATCTAAGATGGGGAAAAAGTTATTGCACTGATCCAATTGTGGCCAGAGAAAAAAAGGAGTGAGAACTCAGGGGACATCAGGGTCAGTGCAGAGTAAGGGGGAGGAGGTGCTGCAGGTGCCAGAGCAGAGATCCCCCTGCAGCCTGTGGGGAAGACCGTGCTGAGGGCAGCTGTGCCACTGCAGCCCATGGAGGATCATAAGCGAGCAGATACCCACCCACGGCATGTGGAGGTCCCCATGTCAGAGCAGGTGGATGCCCAAAGAAGGCTGTGACCCCATGGAATGCCTGTGTTGGGTAAGGCTCCTTGCAATACCTATGGACTCAAGGAGAGAAGAGTCCAGAAGAAACAGGTTTGCTGTCAGTACCTGTGACCCTGTGGGGGATGGACGCTGGAGCAGCCTGTTCCTAAAGGACTGCACCTCATGGAAGAGACCCATTCTGGAGCAGATAGTGAAGAACTGTAGACTGTGGGAAGCCTGTGGAGAACTGTCTCCCATGGGAGACACCCCACACTGAAGCAGGGGAAGGAGTCCTCCCTTTGAGGAGGAAGGAGTGGCAGAGACACTATGTGATGAACTGACCTCAGCCCTCATTCCCTATTGCTGCTGCAGAGAAGGGGCAGAAAACTGGAAATTAAGTCAGTCCTGGGAAAAAAAGGAGGGACAGAGATAAGGTATTCAGATTGGGTTTTATTTCTCATTACCCAATTCTGATTTGATTGGTAATAAATTAATTTCACAAGCTGAGTCTGTTTTGCCCATGATGGTGACTGGTGAGTGATCTCTCCTTATCCTTATCCTGACCCAGAAGCCTTTTGTTGTATTTTCTCTCCTCCATCCAGCTGAGGAGGGGAGCAATAAAGATGGTGGGCATCTGGCACCCAACCAGGGTCAAACCACCACAATGAAGAATAACTTTTCTTCCAGGAAATAATATGCAATATCAAAGACAATGTGTTTTCCTGAAGATAAATATTGACATACTGAGGTACCATAATATAGACCAATACTGAAAGCCACCAGCTATCTCCTGAACAGTTCTTTGCATATAGATCTCTTTGGAGTATTTTGAGTTCTTCATGGAAAGAAAGGAGCTGCAAATTGCATTACTCAATGAAAACCAAAACAGTACTTAATATTTTTTCTGGAGAATAGGGGAAACCTGCAATCTTACCAAATAGATTTGACAGTTCAGAAAAATGAGGAATCAACAGAAACAAATTTAGAAGACCGTTAGAAGACTTAAGGAATGATATGGTAGGATAGTCTATACAGGAGAAAGATAAATGATCTTGGATTAGGATCCCTCCCAATCCCATCCCATGATACACAGATGTCAGTGTGTACAGACACTTAGGCTATGTTCTGCTATTCATGGAATTAGAATGGGTTATGTGCAAACACAGTGACAAGACTGTATTAAAGGGACACCAGGTGTATATGCCTCCAAAAACTTGCAACAGAGCACAGCAAAAAAGTTTATCTGTATTTTTAGTAACTTTAAACTGGAAATGAAATGTGCATGTCAAAACTTGATGAGAAAACTATTAACATTAGTTTGCCTGCTCCAAGCTCAGATCTTCAAGGAAAGTGATACAAGTGACAAATTCCTTGACTTTATTTTCTAACAAAGAAAGCTAAGCAAACAAAATTCTTTAAAACAAATAAATTAACAGATAAACCCTGATTTTCTATTTTTATGATAACCATCTGAGGTAAAGGTGGTGGCAGCCACAAGTTCTGAGCTCTGGACTAGAACATGAGCCATGACTGTGGACCTGTGTGAACCTGAGGAGAGCATGGAAAGTGATCCTATCCCCTTACGACCTTTTTATTCTTGGCTGGAGAAGTGATTTTCTTGGGTCGCTAGCTGTATTTAACTAGCATATTTGCCAAAACACAAACAGATCTTTACCATGAACGCCCCAAAACGTTTGATGGGTTTTTTTCCCTTTAAACTAAAGACCAAAATAATGTGATTTTCATAGCAGATCCCGACATAAAAAAGGAGGGTCTGCAAAGACAAGATCGTAATCGTTCACCCAAGCTTCAGCCGCGACAGCGGTGAAAAAACCCCGTCCGAGAGGCCGGAGCGCTGCCCGCGGTGCAATCCCGGCGACGTAGCGCCCGAGGGGCTGCCCGGGGCACACGGACGTTTAACGCGGCCGGGGCGGAGGGACCATCTCGGGAACTGAAACAAAGCGACCCCGATCACGAGGCGCTGCGGGACCAGCGCTCACGGCGCTGCACAAAGAAAAGCCCAACTTTTGGCTGGGCGGGCCCCAGGGGAAGACTGGCGAGCGGAGCCTACCCCGAGCCCCCCCGGCTGCCCGCGGCCCTCGCCGCCCGTGCCCTGGCCCGCAGCCGGCCCGGGTCCGCGCGCCCACCTTGGCTACCGAAGAGGCTCCACAGCTTGGCGAAGATCAGGCCCATGCCTGGCCCCCGCTGCCCGGTGAGCGCCCTGAGCACCCCGGGCTCAGCCAGGTGGCGGCGGTGGCGGTGGCGGTGGTGGCGGCGGTGGCGGTGGCGGCGGTGGAGGTGGCGGCGGTGCTGGTGGAGGTGGCGGTGGTGGCGTCGGCGGCGGCAGCAGCTCCGCCGGGTCCCTCCGGGAGCAGCCCCGGGACAGCGGCGATGGGCGGGCAGCAGGGTGGGGCGGCCGCGCGGCCCCGCCCCGGCCAACGGCCACTCGGTGCCGCCCTCGCGCCGGCGCGGCGCGCGCGTCACGGTGGCGTCACCGGGGTGGGCGGTGCGACTGCCCGGGCAGGGGCAGGGGCAGGGACGGGGGCGGGGCTGGCGCTGGCGTCGGGCACGGCGGGGAGGAGGGGGCGCCCCACCTGTGGGGCCTGTGCCGCGGAGCCCCGCGTTGCAGGGAAATCTTCCCGTCCCCCTGTCCTCCTGCCGTTGAGAAGGGTTGTGGGTTTCGGGGCTCCCAGTTCTCTCGTGTATATTAAGGCGTGTAAGAACAGCTGGACTCGCTCTCGGTGCTGCACTGCGGGTTCCTGCACAGTGAGCCCTTGCGTGGGTACCCGGGTTTTCTCACTCGGCAGCATCGTGGGGAAGGTCAGGAGGGCCAGCACGAACCCTGCTCCCGTCAGAGGGAACCCGCAGGCACTTAGATGCAGGAAGAGTGGAAGTGCAAAAGCTGTTATTTTAATCCACTCATTTCAGCTTTATGAGAGGGAAAACATAAAAAAAAATAAAAAAAAATAGCGCTCTCAGCCACGTTTTGCCCAATAATCTCGGGTGCTCCCCGGGCTCTGGGCCCACCCTGTTGCCGCCCTCCCCGTTCCCTGCTGCAGTCGGGGCTTCGCGGCCGCACCGCCCCCGCCCCGGCGTTCGCGACTCCTCCGGCGACAGCGGCGGGGGCCGCGCAGGCGGCACTTCCTGCGGCCGCCCCGGAGGAGGCGGGACCACCCCGTCCCGGCGGTAGGTGGGGGCTGGCGGCGTGTCGGGGGCTGGGCCGCCGCGGGAGGGGCGAGCGCGGTCTGGCACCGGCACCTGCGTGCTCCGCCTTTCCCGTGGTGTCCCGGTCTGCAACGGGCTCGGTGTCCGCCGAGGCTGAGCGGGCGGTGGCGGGTCCCGCTTCGATTCGCCGCCTCTCGCGCACCCCCGGGCTGAGGTGGCGCTGGGGGCGTCGGGGAGGCTCCTCCGCACCCGCCCCGCGGTGCTTTCACTAATGGGCGGATGGGGAGATAAAGGAGGGCGCCCCAAATTCCGCTCCCCACGGCAGTGAGCCAACTTTTTTCTCGTATGAGAAAGGGTGGGGAAGGGGGTTTTGGAAGAGTCGGCATCTCTGGTGCTGGCTGCGTTTGACGGCTCGCGTGTGCGTACTCTGATCAAAGCGCTGGTCCGGCCTCGCGTTCCCCACCGCACTTCCCCTCTGAGAGGCACAGAGAAAGCCGCGAGGAGGCGGTGAATGGGGAAGGGAAACTTCCTCAAGGTTTTTCTTCTGAAGTCCGGCAAGGCTTTCCTGTGTATGGCAGAGCAGCTCTGGGGACAATACCTCTCGCAGGTATGGAACCTGCCGCCTGCTGAACGCTTGCAGTCTGCCTCTTGTACCTGAAGAAGCTCGAGGCTGTCTCCTCACCCGCCTGGCTTCCTGCCGTGTCGGATTTTGTAAGCTAGTAGCCTATCCCCTCTCTCTGTTCCTCAGCCTTGACTGTAAATTATTTAGTCTTTTAAATAAGCAATTCCCTACATACTGTAATCACCTTTTTTTCTAAGCTACATTGCATGTTTTCTGAGATAATGACCATGGAAAGGGCATACGTACTCCTGAAGTGGAAGGCTTATATGGGTGTGCCCTGAGCCTCCAGTTCTGTGGTTTTACATTTCCAGGCAGCTTACAATGGTTTTATTCTTTTGATGGATCTTTTTAACTGGCTTTTCACTTATATATTGTTCCCCTCCCCGGAATAAGCACATCTGGTATTTGTCATTCAAATTCATGTCTTGAGTCCACATACCTTGTAGTTCCTGTGACAGAGGAGCTGTTCTGCAGTCACGTTTCATAGCAGGTCTTATGAACCAGTTATACCTGGTAAAGCCCTAACTTTCCTGTTAGGCGTTCCGTGACTTCCTAAATTGTTCATTAACAGTGCTTAAAAGCACAGGTGTGGCATCATGCTTCTGTGTGAGACTACCTGTCTGTACTGGGAGAAGTGAAATCCCCTTGGTAGTTTAACACACTGCCCCATGCCAGTCCCCCCTTCCCAAAACCTTTCTGGGTAACTCCCCCCATGTTATATACTGGGCATGACATTCTGTTGTGTAGAATATCCCTTTAGTTATTTTGGGTCGCCTGTCCCCGCTATGTCCCCTCCTGCTTTCTTTTGCATACCTCCTCACTCACAGAGCGCGACACAGAAAAAAGTCCTTGACTTAAGATAAAAACAACTTCGCAAAAATCCTAAACATCAGTGTGTTGTCAACACCATTCTCATTTCAAATCCAAACCACAACACTGTAACAGATAATAAGAAGATACTAACTCTAGCTTGAAACCTGGACTGCAGGACAGGATTTAGAGGTGGTAATGCTTCCTTCACATTTCAAATGCTGATACAGTAGCCTTGGAAGGAATGGCTTGGAAAGAATGTGACAGCAAGGAAACCAGTAACCTCACTGTAAGGTGATTGCAAGTACAAAACATATAAATGAATGCATTCTGGAATGTAATTAAGAGTAGTGTTGAGTGCAGTAAAAGTGCATTATTAAAACAGAAGAATCGGAAACCAGGGATTAGTTTTTGAGTACATATTACATTTGTAGAGAATATGATAAGAATCACTAAGAAAATATTTTACTTATTTCAGTTTTTTACGAGCAGATTTTAAAAACTAAATGAAGATGTCCTTTTTCCCCCAAATCTCCTTCCACTGTGAAGTTGAAGAGTATCTCACCAAGGTGTTCAGAAATAATGAGGTATGTGACATGGACACTACAAATCATGAACAAATTCTTTGTGTAACTTTAATACCTTACAATTTTCCTCACATTAGACACAGAGTTTTTAATATAAAATATTTTTTATATTTAAAATATAAAATTAGTATTTATGCCCATTGGCTCAAAGTAACATAAATATTTAAAAATAAATGTAACATGAATCAGAGAATTCAGTTTTGGATCCCACTGAAGAGAGATCATAGATAATTAACCACTTATTAACTACATAATACTGACAAGAATTACTCTCTTATTCAAGGATTGAACCAAAAATACCATAGACAATCTATTAATTCCTAATGCTAAAGGATACAAAGATTACATTTTTATATATCAGAATGAAAGTTACCAATTCATAGTCATGAATCTACCCTTCCGTTTCCCTAGGACTGTTCTTTGTAAAGTATCACAGAGCTCTATCCCAGAGCAGTTACTTTTGATACTTGCTGCAGACTGTTTACAATCTTTCTGCTAATACAACTTCCTTCCAATGAGTACTTTTCAAGAAAATTATGAGGCTTCTAGTGGAACTGGGCTTCCAGACACAGACATTTCCCATTATTGCACACCACACAACCCTATTTCTCTGTACTAAGGATTTTTTATTCAATGATGTTCTTTTGCACTGAGCAAGAAGTTGCTGTGTGAATCTCTTTGAAATAAAATCTCTTCTTTCAGCTTATCACCGCTTTAGGTCCACAGGAGGCAGAGAATAAATATCAATCTCTGTTAAGTCATCTATCTCATCCACCAAGTTTTACAACTGTAAGAGTTAATACCCACTTGGCCTCAGTGAAACATGTGAAAAAACTGCTGTTTGAGGAGATCCAGAAGGTTTGTGCAATTTCTTCGTTACAGCAGAAATAATAGGATATTTCATCTTTTGCCTGATTATGAGAGCTTTACATTACTAGAAACTTTACATTAATGTGTGTCCAATATTAACATTATGCAATCATATAGATTTCCTGTCAACATTAAATGTTAAATGAAAATTCATTGCTTAGCAGTATTCCTCATCTAATCCATCCAAGAAAGGCAATAATAGAGGGAAAAGGCAGCCAGCTCTTTTCAATATGGCAGATCCAAATCTTAGATAAGATTGAAGTACTACTGTAGTAAATACTGTAAAGGTGTCATAAGTCTATAGAGAAGACAGTAGATAAAAACTAGTTTGGTGGTCTGTCTTCAGCATGTTTAGGAACATGCGTTATTTAAGAATAAAGGAGAATGTCTGTATATCTGATTGCAGAAACTGTTTAGGGAAGTGAGAAAATCTGTGTGTTTTAGAAACTGGAGCCAGTGATGCTCTGCAGCTCCTGTAGTTTTTTTAACCTGTTTTTAATATTTATATAATTTTGTGGATTTTTACTTACTTTACTTAAACATTTATTTATCTGATAATATGCAAGCCATTATGTTTAAGAAATTTATCATTTTGAATCTGTCCTACATCTACTCTGTGTAAAAAGATCCAGTTCTTCTTTAAGTAAATTATTAATGCTAGTGGGTGTACAGGGAGCTTTTGCATGACAGGAGCCAAGACGTTTCTGTGGTGCACAGGCAGTTGACAGTGTTCTGCTGGCTGGAATGGTAATGAGCTATGCTAATTTTAGCTTGATTGTAGAAATCTGGAAATGGGTATTGCAGTATGATATTCTGCTTCAAGGGAAAAGACTGCTGAAAACTGAGTTAAGACTGGCTTTTCACAAACTTTTTGTATTTTGAAGCGTGATTAGAAAAGGAAACCACATAACCATTTTGAACAAAAGTATGGTCATGGATTGTTTTCTTTCTTAAGGGAAAATATTTATTAGATGCAAACTCATTTATGCCTTTACATGCTTTAGGGTTATAATTTAGAGGGCTTAGGAGAGAAGACTTTTTTTTTTAAATCCAGTAACCTTTATAAAACAGCAAGCTGTCATTTTTTTCAACTGTCTGCACAACTCAGTTCTCAGTATCCAAAGTTAAGGTGACAAGAAAAAAGTATTGCCAACCTGTCATGTTAAGTAAGACAATACAAAAGTAGAGTTAAACAGTGGTTTTAAACTAATAACATAAAAAAGATAACACGGATTAGACCCAAGCTTCTGTGGTGGTGTTATTGTGTTCTAATAACAACTTGGCTCAACCTTCTTGCAGAAAAAAGAAAAAGCCAGTAGTAGGGTTATGAGTGTCAAAGTACTCTCCCACTCCCTGAAGTCAGTTCTCAGTCAATCCCTTTGTGACCTTGTTATTTCTCAGTTTATTACACGTTTAGTGTTTTACACTAATATTTTTAATAGTGTCCCATTTCACACTATTACCCATCCACTTTTAACTGTTTTCACTCCCTTTGTTTTTTGTGCTCTATAGCTATAAATTATGATTAGAAAAGTAGTTTTCAGTCTAGTTAAGTATTTATTTAAATATTATGTTTTTTAGTAGTGCTTAATAATTAAGGGATATTTTTAACTAAACAGCAATTTAAAGGACTACGTGTTCCTGTTCTTGAGCACCCGAAACTCCAGGACATCTTATTAATTCCTGTCATCGGACCCAGGTTTGAAATTTTCAGTCTTTAGCCTTAATATATTGTAACACATTTCACTTTCTGGTTAAACAGTGATGATCACTGTAACTGAAGCACAACTTCATTTATGTTATGGCCTAGTGGACAGTCCATATACTATCAAGTTTGGAGTTGTAGTAATTAAAAGATGTACAAAAACATAGAATGCATTCTCTCCTTTTTTATGAGACTGATGTTTTGTAGGCAAAATGTAAGATGAGTGCATCCTCCCTGGAAAGCCAGGTAGGTGACAGACAGAAGAATGGGACTTTTATGGGGAATGTGGAACTCTTAGCTAAACACAGGCAGGGTTTTCTTCCACTGGAAGAAATCAAGTGAAATCAAGTACTCATACATTTTTAAACATAAAAAATAACTTCACAATCATCTGGCCCAGAGAGGGATAGAGGCTTATTTCTCCATCCCAGTATAATTTTTTCGTATTCCTGTGTTAGGGTCACAATAGTGGCAGAATGTGCCAGAATCTGCATTGTTTTGAGAATTGTTTTTCTTCTTGGCTCTTTCCTGTGATTTCTCTGGGACTAAAATAAATCTTTTGCATGTAATACATGATATTGTACTACTTTTTCTATTATATTCTGACAAAAATCAGTATTTATGAACTAGAGTTTACTTGGGGATATTTGGCTTTTTTCAGTATACTTTTTATTATTTTTACACTGAACGACATTTTGTATTTCTAGGCGAGACTTACAGAAACATGAGTCTGAAGTAGTTGTTGGAGCCCAGTGTGGGTATGCAGTGCTTCGAGGAGCTCACGTTTATGTCCCTGGAATCATATCTACCTCAAGATGTAAGAATTCTCTTCCCAGTTAAGTTGTAAAGACAGCAGAAAAAATGCCACCCTTTGATGACAATTTCCAGTTGTTAATAGTAACATGAAATTTTTTTGTATTCACAGCTGAAATTAATCTTACAGATGTAATTCATGCCAATCACATTTTTAAGGTTTTGATGTTTTTTTTCTGAGATTTTCACTACTGTTCATTATACCTGTAATAAATTATATGTAATTATTTCTCACCTAGCCTGTTTTAAATTCCTTTTTCCTTATGTAATTCCTACCTGAAGTATTAGTTCTCAAGGATTTCACTTTCTTGTTGTCATTTCAAAACATTTTTAAAGAGCATTTTCAAAGTAAAACATAACTTTTTAAGACTTTTTTTTACAACTGAATACCGTAACTTTTATTATGGATGTTCAGTTGAATAAATGTACAGAAGTTAGCTGCTTTCCAGTCTTGTAGAAGAAAAAATAAACAGGATGCCACATCTGGATGGTGCCTGGATGTATCTTGATTATTTAATAGATACTATTTCCAGATATGTTATTTCTTCATTCAATGACAAAGCTACTTGCCTTCCTCCTCCTGTCAGATTTTAAGTTACAGATCTAAAAAACCCTAATTTTCTTTTTTTTAATGCATTGAAAGTTCAGTTGATACCATTTGTGTATAAGAGATCTAGTAAAAACCTTTTTTCATTGATGAGAAAAATCTTCAATTTTAATGTCAGATTCTTAAGAAATGGAAATTATGTTTCAATGCCTATGAGACAAGATAAAAAAATCTACATATACAAGCTTTGTGTTCAGCGGCCTATTTATTTTCTTTTTAAAGGTCAAATTAACTTTATGTAAAACCAGTATAATTTTGGGTGATTTACGCTATTATTCTATTGTGATGAGAGGTACTAATCATCATGGTTCTTATTATTAAACAAAATGAGTCAGGAGAGCATTTATCTAGTCACTTTAATTCCCTTTCAGAAAAAAATCTTCAGGAAGTTTTGAGCGTATGCTGAAGTCCAATTCACTGAACAGAAATGTTTTTCAGTCTACGACTCAATAATGAAATAAGTATATTGTCCTAGCAGTTGTTGAAACTGCTTATTTAGACAACCTCATAAATATTCAAATTCTTCTTTGAGTCAGCTAGTGATTTATCATAATTGCTTCATGTAATTATGCATGCAACATCAATTCAAAGAAAAGAAAAAAGTACTATAGAACTTCAGGAACACTTCAGGGGAATTGCAGATAAGAAAATAAAATTAACGGGCATGCTACCCACTTGACGCCAAATATAATAAGGCTGTATTAAGCACAGATGGTCTAACTAGGCAAAAAAAAAAATAGTACAGCAAGAACACATTTAATCACTGAACTTCCAAGCCAAATGTGGGTAAACTAATGATTGAGGGATTTTGAGTTCATTTTAACTAATCAAACCCTAAGCTTTATGTATATGGAATGCCAGTATAAGCTACAAAAAGCTTAAGAACTATATTCCATACTAATGCTTTTGAAAGGATCATTGTCAGCAGAGGGTGAAATAAAATGATTTATGTTTGAATACTGCAAAAAATCATTGGCAGATATGCTTGATGGGAGAGTTAAATTGCTGCAGGTTTTACTTCAGCGCAGTTTAAGCAAACAATAGCGGTGAGCTACCACATAATGTTTTATGTCACATTGTGTGAAAAGAAGCTGTGTAAAGGAAAAATTTTCAGTGGCTACTCAAGAAATACTACCCTTTAAGAATTTCAGGGCATTTGTGCATAATCAGAAGGCCACTTGAAAATGGAAAAAAGGATTCCCAAGTATAATTCAAAGATTTCTTGGGAAGCTGAACTGTCCTTAGTCTTACTTGTTATACCTTTGGTTCCTCCAGCCTGTCACTCACATAAGAAATGTAATTTTGGAGAATTGTTTATTGCTATCAGAAGAGGGCTTTATTTTTAAGTGTATTTGTCAACTACTCACTGCATAGAGCTTGCTCAGTATTCTACATCACCTAAACCATCCCTCTTTTTGATTTTTTTTTAAAGTCTGCAGGATTACACTTCTAGAGTTTGGTGTATATTTACATACATTACTGATCTGGTGGCTCTTAACTGGGGATATAAAACTGTCTAAGAGGATTATTGAGAACAGCAGTTGCTCTAGAGGGAAGACAACCAGACAAGAACAAGAATGTATAATCCTTTGAGACAAAGCAATAGTTAGAGAAAAGCAGCTGTAACTATGATCTACCTAGATATTGAGAGGTCATTAGACAAATACAACTTTACTGTCTGTGTTCAGTAAGTGTGAACCAGTGTTTTTTGATGTACTTGTGTGCTTGGAGGACACTCAGGGGACTGAATCCTGATGGGTGTGCTGAAAACTTAGGGTCACCCTGACATCATGAAACAAATAAAGTGCAGATTTGTGTAGCCTCTTAGAAAACACAGCATACTGTGTGACCCTCACAACTTGGTGTCTCAGTAGCTCTAGTCATTTGGTAGCCATCATTTACCACCTAACACTTTCAAGCTTTGTATCAATTGATCTTTGTCTTTGATTACATTAAGGAAGTTTAAAGTTTGGTATGATCCAGGAGTTGAAGTAAGTAGTCTACTAAAAATCGCAAATTTTTTGGTTGGTAATGTTCTGTAAAGTGTCATGTTGATCTCAAACTTTCTGTACTTTGTTCTGTTCTTCTGCAGTTGTGAAAGCTGGGGATCTGGTCTCAGTGTATTCAGATATTGAAGGGAAATGTAAAAGAGGAGCCAAAGAATTTGAAGGAGTCAAAGTTTTCCTTGGAAATGGTATTTCAGAACTGAGTCGCAGCGAAATCTTCAGTTCAAGTGGCCCGTTGAAGTCAGTCCATAGTAACTTGCAATCTGCACCTACAAATTTGCAAAGGGAAGAAGAAGATGGAAAAAGATGTTCTAGACCCTATGTGAAAGCATAAGATGGCCTTGACTGAGACCTGTGTTGGGGTTTCCAGTATTTCTGGGGAGGCATTTAGTTTCATAGTGGTATGCAGATACCAGTTTAGGAGGAAATAAGTGGGAGCCTTTTCATCATTTATGTATAGCATATGACTTAAATAATATAGAACCAACAGAACTGGGAAATTTTCTCACTGTGGCAGAATTACATTTTGCTAAGTTGTTCTGTGCCACATCCCTGTTTCGATGGAACAGAAGTGCAGCCTTGCCAGTTTCTCCATCTTTTAAAAATACCTATAGAGGCCTTTGTTTTGGTGGGACAGGGAATGGAAGACAAGGTCAGATATCTTAAAAAAATTAATGGCATTTGCCATGGTAGTTATCTTTTTCAAGATTACTTGCTTTCCTATTTTCTTGCTGAAGCATACAGTTTATTCCTCTCCTGTCATCTAAAACACATATAAAAACGAATGTAGAAGAGCACGGCCATCAAATGGACTGAGGCTTTACATCCTAAGAACAAACTACAAAAGATCTAGAAAGAAAGATTACGTTTTCAGAGGATTTCTGATTTATAAGAGCTTAAATATAGTAGACATAGTGGTAGGATATGCCTTTAGAGTTGGCGACATGGAATAGCAGTATGTAACGCTAAATTTGGTGCCTGCAAGTCTGCTTCTTTTCGTTGGACTATCCAGTACATATGCAAAATGTAATCTCTTGTTTTCAGGCTCAGTATTGCTTTTTCTTGGTTTTGTTTTTATTGTTGTCAATTTCAAGATACATTTGTTTTAACAATTAAATTTGTGTCAGGATTTCATCCATATTTAAAACCTTCAGGTTACTTCTAAGTTCAAACCTTTGTTTTGCAGGCAAATCAGTGTTCTTGCAAGGCTTTTCATACAGGATTTCTGTAGTTATTTGGGGAAATATCAGACAGTTTGGAAAATGGAGGAAAATATAAGTAGGAAATCATGTGCCAATGCACTGGTGCATACATGGCTAGCAAAAGCAGTTATGGATTGAAGCTAACATATTTAGAGCTGGTTTTATGCATTTTTTGCAGTATCGAGGCTTGGATTAGATCTTGTTTTGTCCTGTGTACAAAAACATACATTTGCTTTATGCAATTTTACAGATGATTCCAATTTATAGTGTAGTGCATCTTTTATCATAGTTGGTTCAACTTAATGATGTCATTTTAAAGAATATCAGATTACAAAATTGTAAAAGTATTTTTATTTGTTCATTTATAAATTCTTTTATTTTTGTAAGATTGTTGTTTCAAGCTGCTGTTTGTAAGCATAACAATTTTAATTGGATACTATTTAAATTTTTAAAACTGAGTAGTTGATTTTTTTTTTCATGTTTTTCAGAGGACTGGGCATAAGAATGATAGAGCCAGTCTACCTTAGTCCTTCATTTGACAATGTGCTTCCTAGTCATTTGTTTTTACAGGTATGTTTGTTACAAAAATAAAAGTCTGTACTATTTACAGAATGATGAATATTCTCTTAGCACACATTAATGCTTTATGTATTCATTATTCAGAGTAGCACCTAATTCAGTCTTTGGATTTAAGGAAAACAAAGCATTTAGAATGAAGTCAGTATCTACATGTAGGTGGTTTAATCATACTGTGTCTGAGATATGATAAGGGACGTCAGGGTGACTTAAGAGATACTTGAAACATAGAAAGTCTTTTTGCACAGATACTCTGCACAGAACAATTAGTTTTTGGAATCTGCCTTTGAACTCAGGAATATGAACCTCTTCCAGTGTACATCATTCTGTGGATAATCAGGAAAATCTCCAAATACAAGGTTGACATTAAGTTGTTATTTAAGTACTAAAGACATCTTTACAAGGTTTTTATACCTTTGTGTTGAACTAAGAAGAGAATATTTCCATATTGTCTAAGATCCAATATTGCACACAATTATTGCATATTACTTCTCTTCAAAGCACCTATTCTGTTTCTACAATTAATAGTGCAGTTCAGCTTCTTGCTACTTTATTCAGCAAGTTTAAACTTCTGCCTATGGAATTTAACTGTTTGTTAGTGTACTCCATAATTATGTTAATATGGTAAATATTCCAATAAACAGGAATATTAATATAAAATATTTTTAACAGACAGAGCTGCTCTGTGTCTGAGACAGAATCAGCTTATTTTATTTTTACTTTTAGCACTGTAGTCTATGTATTGTAAATTCTTGAACTTCAGTCATAGATAACTCATTTATAGCTTTAAATAAAAAACTAGCCATTTGAGACTTCTGACTTACCCTGTCCCTTTTATATTATGCAAAGAGTTTGTTTTCTGTTAAGCAACTAAGAGCAATATCATAGTATCTTCACTGCTGAATGAAGTATTTTTTTCAGTGAGTTTGTCATTCCTTAATAAAGGAATTGATGCAGAGTATCCCATATTTGTTTTTATGATAGAATTTGCCTTCTGTAGTTGTGAGCCATATTTTAAACCCTCAACCAGGAGAGAAAATTTTGGATATGTGTGCTGCACCTGGAGGAAAAACAACCCATATTGCAGCATTAATGCATGACCAGGTAAGAGAAGTCACTGGGAATTTTCTCACTAAGGAAGAAAGTCTGACCATTGTTCATTTGTACAGTTCCCTTCCCTTAGCTGTCAGAATCCACAGATACGTACAACAGCAAACAATATTCTCACATTCTGCTTACCAATATATTTTCCTATACATTAGAGTTACTGAAATGGGCACAGGCAGCCTTTATCAAATAGTCACCATCACATTTAAAATCTTATTTGCTACAGATTGACTTGTTGAAATATGTTTAATTTCACTTTTTAAATGTTATTGATTTATTTTTAATCAAACAATTTGTAATGTTCAAGGCAACGTTATGCAGGAATATGCTGGATTCATGAAACTGAGATAAATAAAAATATGTAGAGAAAATAGAAAATACCACACACTCAAATAAGAATGTAGGAATAAAATTTTGCATATATTAAATTGCTATATGCACATTGAAATACAAAAATGCAGGCTACTCTTTTCTAGCAGAGAGGGAAAAAACATGTAATGTTGCCTTGAAGAATTTTGTAAGGTTGTTATTATTTTTGTTGGAATAGGTTTATTAGAATATATCGGATCATTCAGGAGTCTTGCAGTTACATTAGGCAGTACTTCAACAGTTGCCTGTGCATTAATGGAAAGGTACAGTCTGTAATGGTATGAAAAAAGAAAAACCATGTATTCAGTTCTGTGATGGTTTCCCTACTGAAGTGTTTTCTTCCCTCAGTAGGGAATGTGTGCAAAAGGCCTTGAACATGCATTAGACATTTATTACAAACATTTATAAAGCTACCAGTAAAGAGTTTTCAGTGTGATACGTCTGTAAATCATGTTTCTGTCATAGATTGATTTACATCTATAGTTTTTCCATCTGTGTATGTACCTTTGGTATAACTTTTTTCCCTTAGTCACTTTACATATTTTCATTGTGCTTACTTCCAGCTGAAGTGGTAAAAAGTAAGAATACAGATGCTGGATATTTATCTGAATTGATTTGTTTTTTGAGTATATAATTTTAATTTTATACATGGAAATATAAAGATATAGAAAAAAGCACTGCTTTTTGTTTTCAAGTTACAATCACAGATTTTCTATACTAATGCAGGTATGATGGAAACTATGGGCAAACAAGCACTGCAGGAGTGTGGATTTAAGAATAAAATGATTCTGTAGGGAAAACTATGCTTTATTCATTACACTGCTCATGGCTGGGAGGGAGTGGGGGAAGGAAATCAGAAAATGCACATCCATTTAATCCCTATGCTTTTGGTGAAAACTGGGTGTTTTTCAGGGTGAAGTAATAGCCATGGACAGGATAGCTAACAAGGTCAAAAAAATCAAGCAGAATGCTGAATTGCTACAGTTGAATTGCGTTAAGGCCTTTTGCTATGATGGAACAAAGGCCCTGTCAGTTGAGAAGAGAGAGGACGATCAAGGTAAAATAAACAATTTGGATGGTAGTAGCTTTTGAAGAAAATGGTAATGTTTTGCACTAATAGTATTAAACCTACTACAGGTGTGCAAGTCCTTGAAAGCTTGGCAGATACCTAAGTTGCTTAGCACTGTAAAAGGCACTTTTATTTTCTAGTCTTTTGCGATTATCAGCTTCTCCATGAAGAAAAAACAAAAGTGAAATTATCCGCCCTTATCACAACCTAATATGATCAGAGGAAATCCATTCCTTTCCCAGATAATATCAAAGAAAGAAGCCTTAAAGTGTCTTTCATGATCACATTTAACCCTGTACTCTGAATTGTCTGACCTAGTCTGAGAAAAAAAAATATTTTTGTACACTTGCTTGACTTTTCTGCCTCATAATCCTCATCAGTAAAATGGAGTTATTAATACCTAACTCCCAGGAGTGCTGCAAGGTTTAGTTCATTGATGTTTGTTCAGCTGTTCAGGGCAAAGTTATATAGGAGCACAGTGTATTATTTTAAGTTCATTTCATTTGCTTTCCTGAAGTGCTGCAGTTATACTGGTTCTGTTCCCATGATGGAATGATTTAAACGGTATCTGCTGTCTTGATTATTTTTAGTTTGTTGTGCAAAGTGTGCTGTTCTTTCTCGCTCTATTTTATCTCACTCACTGGTTACCCTAAGTAGGAATCAGATTACATAATTCACCTTCTTTGTCCCTATGCCTTGCAGTTATTCTTTCTTTGGAGGAGCAAGGATACTTTTTTAATAGTCTTTTTATGAACATTGAATATTGTAGGTGGTATGTAGCAATTACACAGATGAACAAGAGCAAGATGTACTACTCAGAGATCATGAAGGCTTTTCTGTACATCCCTGCAAGCAAGACATGACATATTTTGAACATTTTAGTAATGGATCAGAGGTAGATAAATCAGATAAGACTCATTTTGTAGTGCAGGAACAAGCTAGTTAGCAGTAGCATAATACAAGTATGGTAGCAGCAGTACCTGGAGATGCTGAGCTGGACAGTCTCTTTAGAACTGAGGAGGTAAAAACTTTGGGCTGTTGATCCAGTGGGGTTCAGATTAAAGCATAGGCTCTGCATACAGAAGATACATATTCCCTTATCATCCAGGTAATAGTCAGAAATCATTCTTGTTTTCAAAACCAGCATGTCACACATTAGAACTTGTAATAGTTCGTGTTATTATGAAGTGCTTTTTTTCTACAGATGTGTGCATCACAAGAAATAGTTATTATATAGACAGTGCGTTATTATTATTTAAAGCAGTCTTAACAACTGACTACAGGTTTCTCTCAGTAAAGGTTTGTTTCAGTTATAAGCTGTGGTTTGTTACAGCCTGTATGTACAACTCTGTACCCAGCACCTCTGACCAATCATATTTCAACTTTTTTATTTGATTACTGTTAGATTTTACTTTCAAATTAAATTACTAAATTAAGTTTAAAAAATATTACTGCCTAAAGGGATAATTTTTGAGCTCACAGAACCTAAATTGTTTCAGTTTTTGGGAGATGAAAACTACCACCAGCAGTGCTGAGACTTGTCCCGAGCTGAGACTACTTCTGCAGACACTGTCTATAGCACATACATGTCTTATGTCAAGGAAGCAGTAACACCTTGTCCTTATCTATGGTGAAGTCTCAAGGAAAGAAACAGCCAAATTTTACATTACTCTCTGCTTTTCACAGAAGGACCTCCATTTTTACCAGAATCATTTGATCGAATTCTTCTTGATGCTCCATGTAGTGGGATGGGACAGAGACCAAACATGGCTTATTCCTCAACTTTAAAGGAAGTGACTTCTTACCAGCCACTACAGCGCAAGCTTTTCACTGTGGTATGTATTAAACATTGAGTAGATGAGCTAAATTGAATACAAAAACTTTTATGCCTTATTTCCCCTACCAGTTTAGCTAAGAAGTATTAGGGTCCAGTTAACCTCAGCTCCACCATATCTGTTACTAGGTGAAGTCAATTCATTGCAGCATGGGAAAGGTATATGTAATCCATAGTAAATAAACCCTTTGTTTGTGGGTTTTTTAATACCTCAGTTTCATCACTTCATTACTTAGTTTATAACAATTGCAAGGGTCTAAGTCAGAGAGGGTGACTTAGGAACATGCTAAGGAGTGTGATGCTAAGGCTGATGCTGAAAGGTAAGGTTTAATGCAACCTAAATATGAATGATACATATTCAAAGTGAACAACAGCTTGAAAAGCAGTATAGGTACAGCTTCCATGCCAAATATGTGGAAACAGTTGACATATAATATAACTGATAAAAGTATTGTGTATCCATGGTTGGCAGCAGGTGGTGAAAACAGACCTAATCTGTCTGGGATATGCAGAGCTGTAAAAATAACAAATCTTACAAGGTGAATCATCTCCATGGCATTAATAAACTGCATGAGCTATAATGCCTATTTGGAAAGAACAATCTTTCTAATCCATGGGATCCTTTACTGCATTCCCTGAGAAGAATTAGTATCCTAAATGCCTATCTTAGAAAGATTTGAGTTAATTAAGTGCTAAATTTTATTATTATAGCTTAATGGATTCTTGGTTCATTTTGCTTAATATGGAAGTTTTTACATTTAAAAATAAGCTGAACTATTTTTTATTTCTCCCTGCAGGCAGTGAAGTTGCTAAAGCCAGGAGGTGTTTTAGTATATAGTACATGTACAATTACACTTTCTGAAAATGAGGAGCAAGTTGCTTGGGCCCTGAAAAGGTTTCCATGCATCCAGCTTCATCCACAGGTAATAGTATTTTCAGGGTACTTCATACAATCTAGTGAGCTTGTTTTGGAACTGTAAACCTATATGCTATATTTACTATCAATAAATCTGTTTTTCACTGCTGACAAATTTAACTGCTGTGAGTAGAACTAACACAAGGATTTCTGAGGCTTTTTAAAAATCTGGTTTTGTGCTTAATTTAGCTTCATTTAGGGATCATTAAGTAGTTTTCCACTATGTATTGTTATTTTGATTTGCGTAATAGTCTTCTAAAACACAAGGACAAAAGGTAGTTCAGACAGGTTAAAATTTCTCTTGCAGTTGTTCTTTAATATGTATATTTTATTCTCTTCTTTTGCACAGTCACAGAAGAGGTGACAATTTTTTTATTAATGCCACTGAAGTTGTGAAGACATGCATAAAGGATGGCACATAAATGAAAATAAACTTGTGTTTTGAGGAAGGAGGATTTTATATGTATGAGTGCTATTTTTGCTTTATTTAAAGGAATGCTTTATTTAAAGGAACTGTATGAACATACAGTTCATACAGTTCAAAAATATCTGTTACCTTTATTAGTACTTTGAGGGAGTCTGTCATCAGACCATATGCATCCCTCTTCCTCTCTGATGATGTGATGAGCTGGGTGGGGTAGTTGCTTATCATCATGGCTTTGAGGGCAATTCTAACTCTGATACTTGTTTAGCTTACTTATACATTTTGTGATGCCTTATACCTGTCTTAAGAAGTTTAGATGAATCTTTTAACTGAAGTTAAAAACATATATACAATAGGTATACAATGAGAAATTATGTGAAGGCTGATAAATATTTAACAGAACTGAAGCTCTTCTTCAAGGATTTTTTTTGTTCTCTTCCTCTGTCTGCTTTCTCATCATCCATTTACTAGGATTTTTTCAGTTCCAGCCATTTCAACTAAGATTATACATTTTATGTAACAGCATAAAAAATTCTCCTTAACAGAACGACAAAGCAAAACACAAGGCCTATTAACTCAAATGCAGGATTCGTTCTGGTTTAATAGACTTTTTCTCACTAGTAATATCAGTCTTAAATACAGCACTGCTTTGCACACACAAATGCCATATCTGTAAGACTTAATCTTTTGTGAATAGTGTATTTTAAATGAGATGACACTGAATTGTTTACCCATAGATAGTTTAGAATACTTATAACCAGTTAGTCAGTAGTATAAACTACAGTGATCTTTTCCAATGAACACGAAACTGGAGTCTAAGGTCTACTTACCTCATATTCCTTTATGTACTATTTTCCATGTTCTTGGGTCTCTTATTGGACACCTTATTTTACACCCACTCCACTGTTTTCCACTTTCTCAGTTTGGCAACAGATCCTGGAATCACGTTGGGTAAGGCGAGTAAGGAAAGAACAGGAGATGGAGCCATAGGCATTGTTCTCGTAGGTGTAAGTTACCGCATGGCAGCTGATCCTTTGTGCAGACTTACTTCCTCTTAGAGATTTACACAGGAGATACTGTAGATCAGCTTAAATGCAATAACTTAACTGGAAGGAAAAATTAAATGGTATAGGAAGATGCTGGTCTGTCTTTGAACCTCTGCAATACAGTTTTCCCAAGACTTCTACCTTTCCATTCTTCTATTACTTCAAGTCTCTACCCTTCTCTCCCTTTGTTATATTATTTTTATCTCGATTTGCAATAGACACCTCTTTTCATCTTTTACCTAAAAAGCACTGAAATCCTGCTGAGGGAAAGGAAAAGAAGAATCAGGCTGCAACCTCTTGGCTGCCCAGCTTTACAGCACACCATAAAGCAATTAACTCACATCATGTGCTGACTGGGTTAGATCATGTGTTAGCAAAGCGTGATGGCTGAAATAACGTAGACTGACAAAGGAGATCTACTTTTAATATTACAGTGCCAGCTTTTGCACATTATGTTCTATTCCTTACTGAATGCATTGAAAGAAAATCCAGCTAAGAATTAGATTTCTTCCAGGTATGTATTAAATAAAAAGCAGTCAATGCTAATCAGAAGAAATGCTGAGAAAAGGGCTGTGATTTTAAGCCCTTCTCCTCTCCAGGATTTGGATGCCAAATGTCATCTCCTGAATTCAGATATCTAAACATTGCTTTCTTTTTTTTTCTCAATGTCATAGACATACACCTGCAACAGTAGTCCCATTTACCAGTTAGTCTTATTACATGACATAGAAAATCTGAAGTTCAGATTTTTTTCCTGTATCATCTGCCAAAGTGATGCCTCCTGAGACAGTAAAGTATTCTGGAATTGGGCTTTCAGTCTCTCCAGTTGAAGTTTTTAATGTGAAGAATGCAAGTATTTCTACTACCATTACTGAGTTTATTAGTAATGAGCTGAGGCATGACTATTTTGACTGAAGTAACTCATAGCTATTAATCACTAAACAGAAGTGCTGCATCATTTAGAAATGGCAGCCTAAAACCGTTAGACCAGCTGTCTGGTGATAACAGCTTTCTTGTGATGTTTCAGTCCTTTGAGTAATGAATTGACTTAGATCTGTGCACCCATCATCAAGTGCTCTAAACTACAGGATAAAGTGGATGAGGGACACCACCATTTCCTCAAAGTAGGTTGAATGAATCTTGTATACTTGTTTGTGTAATATTGGCCAGAAAAAGGCAAGAAAAGGCCACATTACTTCTGAATCCCCCCGAGTGTCAATGATACAAACCTAGCTTTTCCACCTTACCAGTTAGGTAACTCTTCACATACTCAGAATACATTCAGGGCATTTAAGAACTTTACAAATGCAAAAATTTGCTTTTCTTTGTTACTTGAACAGGAACCTCACATTGGAGGAGAAGGCATGAAGGGAGCTGGACTGTCAGTTGATCAGTTGAAGCTGCTGCAGAGGTTTGATCCATCTGCTGTGACGTTGCAAGGAATGGATATTAATTCTTTGCAAGATTCCAGAGAAGATGACCTGATTTCATTGGCAAATAAGGACTGTATAGGATTTTTCATTGCAAAATTTATTAAATCAAATAGTATATAAGGATTTGGGAATGCAACGTGAAAAAATACTTCTGCTAGTCCAAGAACAGTTCAGACATGAAGTGTGTTTCTTCCTGCTGCAATGTTACCAAGCCAACCAACTGATGGCAGGGTTGCCATGGCAGCACTGAAATCTGCCAGCTGTTCTGATGGGAGAGCCACAGGTTGCAGCAAGAAAGTCATGGTTGGGGGAAGGGTAGTATCATTTTTAAGTCTCCCTTTGCTTTTGTATTTACAGCAGGTCAGTGCCTGAATGACAAGTATGTTAGTCATACTGCTGCTGCTTATCTGGTGCAGCAAGTGTAGGAAGGGGATGTAATATACTTTATGAAATGCAACATAAATAAAATATATGGGAACTATTATAATGAATTTTTGAAAACAAATTTTCTATGGAGGTTTACTGATAGTTAATATTTCATTGACTAGTGCTTCACAAAACACTGCAACATGTTACAAAGAACTGTTTTATAAATTGATACTTAGAACCTCATTTCTCTTTTATTTTAATACAAGCAAGATTCTCTGTACACATAGTATATACACAAAATACGATTAGGCTTTGTAGCATGTCTTATAGCAGCATGAATATATTAAACCATCTCACTCTGGGAATGTAAATAAATATTGTTTTAACATCAAACTTCCCATGCATAAATTGTATTGGTTCTGAAATAGCCTATTGGACTGGCTGACAAGTGACAATTTTAAAATCAAAGGGGCTACAGTTGTGATTAAATATATGAAAAGACAGAAAACAATGCGTAATACCATCTGAAATGTTGCAAATCACCTTTCAAACAACTAAGATTATTAACTCTTTATTGGTTAGAAAGCATCACCAGCTAAAATCATACAAAAACTGAAACTGGGGAAGCATGCTAATGAGAACTGCTTTAGTATATTGCTCAAAGTTTTAATAGTCTAAATTTCTTAAAGATATTAGATGTATTTGAAAAATCTGCTTCAGTTCCAGTTTAAACAGTATTTTCTTTTCTCAGTCCTGCTGGAATTGACATTAGCACTAAAATTAGAAGGAAAGGTAAGTACAATTCAGAAATGTAAACTACATCTGTGTGTTTGGCTTTTTCCTCTCATCAATTTCCAGTTTTAAAAAGCATTATCTGAAAAATGTCTGTCTTTTCACACGTAAAGACTTGGTTGGATTAAAAAGAGCGACAGTTCTTTTATAATTTGTCTTTCTACTGTCAAAAGTACTTTTGAATTTGCTTGCAGTCAAAACAATCTATGCAATTGTTTCTCAGTAGTCTGGTTGTTTACTTGTATTTTCTATAAATGTTTTGATACCAGGTTTTCTACTGTTCTTAAATAAAAAACAAATGTCTCTTCTTCCTTTCTGCCAAGGTTGACTAGTACATCCTCTGTAAGTCCTATCCTAAAAGGACAGGAGGATGGAATTCTTGACTACTACTTCTCTACTTATGTGGGTCACTCCTTGCCATTAAATGCAACATGTTTAAAGAAGACTAAAAGTAATTTTGTTTCATCAGTAGTAGATAAGATATCCTATTTAGAATCATGAAAGCTCATACTATAAATGATACTCTTTTTGATCTTCACATGGCTAAAATAATTACCTGGTAACAAAAGAAATTAGTCTTTTATTGTAAGTACATGTTGAAATCTTTAACTCAGTGCTAGTAAAAAAGCATTTTCTTTTTTGCAGAATATATAAATTCTGTAAATATTAATCAGCACACATAGACTGGATAGTGAAGTTTGTGTATTCATATAATGTAAGGACCTTTACCTCCAGTTTCAGTAGCAGGATTTGTGTGATGCAGAATTTGAAAGAATTAAGATTGCTGAATTTTTAATGGAAGATTTGTTGAGACTTTCCCAGATTTCTTTAGTTTTAGATGATAAACAGGCCTTTCAAGGTGACCTTACCTGATTTTATATGATAAGCTTTGTGGGGGTGAGGAGTGGGAAGAAGAAGCAACTAACTTGTATTTGATTCCAGTGTAATTGCAGACCAGACTTCACCTGAAAAAAATTACTGATAGATGAACTTTAAGTACCAGGTTTGTTTTTGCAAAAGCCAACTGCTAGACTTAAAAGAGCACGCAGCATATTGAAGGGTAAGCCTCAGCTCTTTCCCCATGTCTCTGTTGTAACTGGGAGTGGGGAGCCGTGGGGGAGAGACTTCTTCAGGCATTTCAGAACAGAAACTCAATGAAGATGCTGCAAATCATCCCTTGAAGAGCCAGTATCCTTTCTCTGACTACAGGTGTGGCTAAGTTGGATGACTAAAGTCGGAAGGATGCCCTTCTTTTTCTCTTCTTTTGCAATCTTACTGTGACTTTAACTACAAGTGTAGGAATGCTTTCTCATTGATACAATTCTGATGGATAGTGTATACATGTTTTAAATACATAATAGGATTACTTTCCTGATAAAAATCTTTACACACTGAATCATTATACTTCAGTGGTTGGTGCTGAAGCACAACTGAAAAAATACATATATACACATATATATATATGCTTTTACATATATATAAGATATTTATATATTAAATTTAAAAAGTTACTGTTATTGTCATTGTAATGAAAGAGTAACCCTACAAAATAGATTAGGCGTGCAATCAGATCCTGTCTGTAAGAAAGTCTGAAAAGTAGTTTTCTCTATTTGCGGAAATAGTGATTGGTAATAGTGCCAAATCTAAATTTTATCTTGGTCAATATAAACATACTAAAATAGGCAGCCTTATATATTATGAAATTATTATACAGCTTTTTCCTGTTTCAGTGTCATGGAATACACCATTTTTTAGATCACAGGATTTGATATGTTAAGGAAAAGGGAGTATTTTAGTAAGAAATAGGCTGGTGATGGTGATCAAGAAATTACTTTGGAGTGGGTAGCTTAAAATATAAAGAACCTTCTTTTTACATTTGACTGTTCATGGCTAAAAAGTTTATGAGCAAATCCAATTTTGTACTGCCTGAATTCATTGCAGAGAGGCATGATAGATGAAAGTGGCAAGAATAAAGTAAGAAATGAGAACATGCATGAGTTAGAAGAACCAGCTTAATCTCTATTATATCTGATACAGATCTTTTTTGGGGCTGCGTAGGAACATATTTCTAGGGTGGAAAGTTATAAAAAGAAACCGTCTATAAAACTACTGTAGGCTCATATGTAACAGTTTGTTATATAAAAGTGGGGAAATAAATTACAAACAAATTGCTAAACAATAAATTTGATTGAATAACATTTGATTAAAAATATTCACAGTAAAAATGGCATTCACATATATTACAGATGATTTGGTGAAAGATCTACAATAAAGTAATAAATATAAGTAAATGCACACCAGAAATGTATTATCCTCTGAAAAATAATTTCTCTGTTTTTCCTTTAGACTGTATCATCAAGTTTTTTGCAATGTGCTTGATTTTCATGGATGGAGAAGAATTTAAGTCAAAAACATTTGGGAAATAGCTTTCAGCCTGATGTGTTAAAGCAATCAGAGGTCAAATGCAACCACAAACCAAAATAAGTCTTGGAAGAGGCTTTAGTAACTAACAAACACAGGAGGTGGTTTACACTGACATTTTACTTTGAACAGACATTGATTAAAAGCAGTCAGACCACTCCCTTCATTCCAGCTGAGGGAATCATAATAGACCCTATTAAAACCTTTGCAGGTGTCATAGAACATGAGCATTTACAAAGCAACAGGGCTTAAAAATGAAAATTATTAATAAATTAAGAGAGAAAGTATTAAGGGGCAGGGTATTAGATCTCGTCAGGAACTGCATGTATAGGATGAGTAAACAGGTATGCAGGGAGAAGTAAGAATGGGTCTCTACCTTTATTCAGGGTTTGGTGAGTGGAATTTTATTTCCTTAATTTATAATAAGGGCTATAGGTTAAGAGTTTACAGATTTCTGTGAAGAGAGATGCTCCACTGAAACTCTTTGTGGCTTTAAAACTGATATTCATTATATAGGTCCAAAGCCTTATGAGAAACTATGTATTTAATTTTATACATTGAGAAGCAAAAATTACAAAACTTCAAATTCTGAACTCCTGATACCAGACACTGAGTATGAATCCATGAGCATTCTAGGATAATTCTTTGAATTCTAGACAGTAATTTATGGATTGATTTAATAAAAATAGTTTCTTTTAGGTCTTAACTCCTACTGATGCTGCTTTTGTGCACAAACCTGTTTGCTTATTCTTCCCCACTGTCCTGTCCTTTAACTGGTCTGGAAGACTGTTACTGTCACTTCCTTCCAGTCCCTCCTTGAGAATTATTTCTTCCATGTGTATGTGACACTAAACAACTCAGGCTACACTGGTGTATATTGATTTGAAAAAACACACAAAAATAAGGTTAACATCTAACGTATATACATGCAAATTTGGAAATGCATCCCTTTCCTTCCATATACTTAAATTCTTTAGAAAAAGAAGAGTACAGCTGCCAAGACTTAAGTATCACTTAACTATTTTATTTTTCTCCCCTTTCCTTCTGTTTCACTGATTTTATTATCTTTTTAGCTCATTTGAATAGAAATTTTACAAGGTGTTTCATACCACACATACATAAGAAGACTCTGGAGCTTACTGGGACCTCTATTATTTCTCAGATTCAAAACCTCTGAAACCAAATACAGAGATACAAACTCATTAGTATCCTAATGCAGACAATAATACGAAACTTTCTATTGGCAAAACTGTGCAAAGACATTTCATCACAATAACCTTTGATATGTCCTCCAGTTGGAGTATATTTAAAGCTTCTTATTGACGTCACTCTGTTAAAGTGCTTTTCAAAGTAGTGCTCAGCAGGCAGGTGGTATTGTGCAATACGTGTATTACAAGCTCACATTACAAATGATTTATCACTCTTAAAACAGTAACTGAAGGAAAGTATCTTAGCAAGGCTAATAAAATCCTATTCAGTGAGTCTGCCTAAGAAATACAAATTTTTGTTAGTATGTTGTCTATACATAATCAGCAGCACTATACAAAACATGATTCTATAACTAGTAGGATTGAGACTTGTCTTTTTTTGTGATGTTTATACTCCACAAATCAATATATAGGCCCTACTTAAATACTAGGGTTTGGAGTATACTCTTTATTTTCCTCATTATTTGTCTATACACGGCTACCTACTCCATAGTTTTCATATACTACTCAGTGCTTTGAAATTCTGCCAAATATTCCTTAAAAAATACTTTAAGAAAGGTGAAAAATAAATACTCTCTGGAACAAAAGTAAAAAACAAACAAACAGACAAACAAACCCAACACACAAAAAAACCCCAAACAAACCAAAAACCCAACAAAAAAAGAACAAAATATTCAAGGTATTGAAGTGGAATCACTTCTTAGAGGACATAGCTGTCATGAGTTGTAGGGAGCAATAGCATTTACTGCAGCTGGTAAATTAGCTAAAGCCAGGCTATACAGAGCAATATAACTCCTCTTCCCACTTACATATGATCTGATATGATTCAGACAACAAAGTCTTTCAATGTAATTTTTGACAGATACCCTGAAAATCCTCTTGTATCGAAGCCACTGTTTATATACTCATATATCCATTTAGTAATACAACAGATCTACTTACCTATTCTTCCTTTGTCTACGAAGTCATTTAGTGATGTTTAGAAAAATGATGAGAATTTTATTTCTAGAAAAGTAACCTTTTGTCTTGTGTTCCCCACAGTTCATGCTTTGAGCCAAAACCTACCCTTGAATAACGACAAGAATCAGCAGCAGTGGGAGGAATGGCCAGATACCTGATAGCAGAATTCCTCACTCAGGTTGTTTTGAAAAATGCTTATAAAGCATCAGGGAGAGGGAGAGGAAGAACACAGTATGTTTAAGGGAGTTAAACTGAATTATTTGGATGCTCAGATAGGAGATTGGAGAAAACATGCACCTGCCATATATCTTATCCATTTCACTAAAATGATATTCAAAATCAGGCGATGCTGATATTCCCAGAATTTAAATAATAAATAAAAATAATTTCCAGCTAAATTAATTAGTAGCGCACTACAGTCTCTATATAACATGCTATTTACAGGGAAATACAAAAAGTATTTAATTCATACAAGTACTACAAAGACTATATGTGATGCAGAACAGCTTTTACACTAGGCAAGGGTATGGAACCTGGAGTCAAAAATAATAGTGAATTTCACCCCACTTACCAGTGCAACAGGTGTTCAATGCAAAACAGACTGTGTTCACTCCCTTTGATTTCAATGCATTTTCTCTAGAAAGTTCCTAACAATGTATTTTGTCATGGTCACTTTTCTATGCTCTCACCAGCAGCTCCACAGCTTCAGTGAAGGACAAGCAGTGAGCTGGCTGCAGAGGGGGAATGCAGAGGAATTGGCAAATGTAGAAAAAGTGGAGAAGCTACAAAAATTTATTTTCCAACAAAATAACTCTCCACAAGCTGTGTAAACTTTTCTGCTAAAACAAATAATCTAAACCACAAAGATTTTACATTTCCAGTAAAACTCACAGTAACATTTGCCTGTTATTACTCTCCTGAGTCTCAACAAAGAGCCAGCAGATTTATGCTTTCCCAATTACCTGGGTCAGTAAACTCCCCTATATTCCCTGACTGCAATTTGGATTTTTAAATTAATAGACAGAATGAAGAAAGGTACTTTCTGGGTTGTTGAGTTAGCTTTGTTTTCTTCAGTAGATTCTCACACTTTGCTGCCTAACGTGCACACGCACACATACGCCCATCCACCACCCACCCACTCACATACACACCTCCAACATGTGTGCTCTATTATACTGACAACAGAACAAAAGTAAAGCTGTGCCCATTGAAATTTTGTGACCTGGAAAGAGAAGAATAATTTATAGTGTTAAGTCATTATCTTTACCATAACTTTGAAATGCAAAATTGGATTTGCAAGGACAGCATAAGGTAAAAGAGTTACACCCTTTATCTCAAGCATTCATCCATATTTACAGTAAGTATAAGCTTTCTGCTACAGAAGAAGAAGTATTTAGATTGAACACTGTTACAGATTTCCTAAGTGAGGCTAGTTCCAGTTGCCAGTAATTCAAAAGCAAATCTGCTGACTTGGCATTAGGACTCTAAAACAGTGTGATCAAACTTATATAGTAAGAAGGTGTCTGCAGAAATAACATTTATAAACTGTATATACAGTACACAGTACCAGTACATAGAAAATAGATTTTGACTCCATGATCCCCTGTGTGTAAGGCAAGACTGAATTCTGTCTTCATACGGAGACCACCAGAGGTACAAGCAACAGAGTGGTGCTTAAATCAATATGCAAATCAAGTGCATACAAATTAAAAATCAGAGCAGACAAAAAGTTTTAGATTCTTTTATGTGCTGATCCTGGCTTGCTGAATACACAGGAAGTTATTAAACATCAAATGTACCTTTTTTTTAAAAAAACACTAACAACACCTTGATGGCAACAGATATTGTTCAAGTGGCAGCTACCAAAAACAGCTTGAAAAATGTCATAGTACAACATCAGGAACTCTTCAGTTGTACTACACTAATGCATATAGCACTAACCAAAAAAATAAGTATATGAATATTCTATTTCATGCTATTGCTATGCAAGCAACAGCAATACAAATCAGCATACAGAAGGATACCATATGTTCTGCAATGAAGAACCCAAAGATATTTTCAAGGGGCATTGTTACAAGACTTCAAAGAAACACAAGACTGTCAGAGGCAAAAGTTACTGACGGATGTAAACATCCCTGTTCCATTCTCCTGCATCGTTACGTTTTTTCGATATCACTTCCCCATCCTTGTCACAATATTGGTCCCTTGATTTATGACGACTACGCTGTTTGTTGCATTCATTGTGGTCCTGCTCGCGGTCCCTCTCCTTTGAGCGATGCCTTGATTCTCTGTGTCTGTGATCACTGCTCCCATGGGACTCGTCTCTGTGATTATGATCCCTGTGAGAATCATAGTGGTCACCATGCTCATGTGAGTAGTCCTCCTTTGGCTCTACATAAGCTGAATCTCTGCTGTCTTGTGTTTCTGAGTCAAAAGTTTCTTGCCTATGAAGGCCTCTAACACCACTGCGATGGTTGTGGTGTTGGCTTGAGGAGGAGCGGTGCTGGGATTTCTTGATGGGTTCAACCCGTGCTTCCTCTTCAATTTGTGAACCACTGCGTTCAGGGACCAAATGGTCATTCCTCTGGTCTCCTTGAGATCCCTGCTATCAGAACCAGCAGTAAGTTCAGATGCATGAAGTACACAATGAAAAATTTTCTCCAATATCAAATTCAACTAGAAAGTATCATGAAAGTGACATTTGAGTACACAACAATCCACTTTGATTCTAAACTAGAAAAAAACCATTAGAATTCAACTTTTACTGAAAATTCAGTATTATAATACAAACAATTTCCTTCACTCTCATCAGAATGGAGGGTAGCACTCGGATTATTCTGTGACACTTTCTTGTCTCTTGTGATGTTTCTGATTATTCCAATTGCCAATAAATGCCACCACCCTCCAAACAAAAAGAGAGCATGCAGAAACAAGACAAACTGCAGAGAAATTAGAGAGGACGTATCATGCCAGGAAAGGGCAGATATCAGTTGAGAGTTTACAATGTCTGCCTGGAAACAGCTGCTATGGGAAAGTGATTTTAGAGGGCTGAACAGGTCTATTCCAGCAAAGAACCAAAGTACAAAACCTTGGCTCCTTTATAGAAACTTTTTTTTTTTAGGAAAAAAAATGCAATTGAATCTGGTATGAATAAAGTTTGTATTATGATACTAATAGTATCACTGACCTTTTTTTTTCTCAGCAATGATTTCATTTCTTTATGGTAATGAAAAGGTAAACTTTGACCTTACAATTTTACGAACTCAAGAATATAGACCATTGCCAAGAAAAGTATGAGGAGAGTGATATTATCATATACAGAATTTCCTAACACACCACCACTAATAAAAGACTGAAATAAAAATTACCAGGTAATAAACCTACTCTTCACCCGCATAATGCTTTGAAATCACTGCAAAATGAACAAGTGGCATTATTTAATTCATTTGGGGGTTTCATTACATTAACCTGCTTTTATTGCCAAACCACAGCCAAAGACTTTTCATGCTTAATTGCAACAATTTTAAGAAATAGTTTATGGTAAAATTGAATTATCCTTCTCACATGACATGAAGAACGCCAAGACAAAATCATCTCTGCTGGCACAGAATTAAAATAGGTTTTAACAGAGTTATATAGGCCCTTGTTTGTGAGACTGTTCTGAATTTACCAAAGTTAGGCTGAAGTTCGCCCTTCTATGTTCAGAGTTGTCTAAAAATAAAGATTGCCTCCCAGGCAGTTCATGTACGCATCTTTTTTCTGTCCTTTTATTTAGTGGAAAAGAGCTAGGAAATTTTGTCCTTCAGCCACAGATCCTGGTGGGTGGGTTTTCTAGCAACCCAAAAAGTAAAATGGCAGGAAATTGGACAAGAAAAAAAAAATCTGTATTTCATCAGAAACTTATAAAGAACAACATATTTCATATCAGCAGTTTGATAAAATTTACTAATTGTAAATTTCTAAGAACTTTTTGTTTTGTGAACTTTCCAGAGACTGTGGCTTGCTCCATGTGTTCCTAATTTGAAAGAAAGTAATAGATGAGAACAAGTTAACAGGAACAGCAGTCAAATTTGGTGTTTGTTCTTGTTTTTATGATTCTCAAGATGATTCTGATTTGCCAGAAAGGAATGTAGTAATTATAAACATGAATAGATGTGTTCAAGGTGAAATTAAATGACTCAACAAAAGTGAATTGTAAATGAAATCAAGCAAAAAGTGAAAGAATCCAAAGCAGGCACTGCTTTGGATTGGAAATTGTGTAAACACAATTTCTATCAGTCCATCACCATGACTGTTTTTAAGGCATATAAACTTGGTATACATATGAAAACCTTTACTTCTCCTATGGTCAAATGCCACATATGTATGTACCTGTATATAATCCTGACTAATAAAATCCATCATTGCTGTGTTTTGAGAACAAATGCAAAATGTGAATCTGCTTTGAGCACAGTGCTACTTTTACAAGCTCAGATGCATCTTTGCTGTGATGAGTATGTGTGAAGGGGCACAGTGACTAAATTTAGAAGCAGTACCTGCAAATTCAAAATGGCGTTAGCACTATTGGGATTTATGGGCAAATTCATATGCCCATACATATTACTTGGATGCTGAACAGGTATGTTTAAATCTGGATTAGAGTATGGCTTTATGGTTCATAACCTAATTTGGGCTCTGATTTGGATTAGATTCTTCAGTGTAGGAGTTTCATGGCACAATCTTATAAGGCTTTTTGTCTAAATTAGAGAAAGTTTGAGATAAGCCTATTTCATTATTTAGGCTATAACCTCAAAGAAGTAGTGGTTTAGAAAGAAGTGTTGAAAGAGGAGAGAGAAGTCTGTGTTCACAAAGTGAATTTGCCTTGCTCCCTATTTTCATTCAGTGGTCCCTGTTCACCTGCACCATATGCGTGTGAAGTTGCTCCAGTCCTTTGGAATTACCCAACAATTTCCATATAAGTTTGCTCCAAATCTCTCCATCAGATGGACAGGTGGTGTACGGCCTTTGCTGATTCAATTTCAAAAAGTCCCAGGAGGGCTCACACCGTAAAGCACCTCATGCCATGCAATGCACACCGTCAGCATCACGCTATACAAATGCCACTCTGGCAGCTGGCAACACAAATCCCTCTTTACACCCTGAAAAATCACAAAACCCAAGTATGGTTCATGGCAAAGGGGCACTGAAGTGGACCTGGGGGAGGATGACTCCAATGCTTTGCAATGCAGATGTGCCTCCTCCAGGCCAACCAGATGGTGGCTTGACTTTTCCCTGCAGAGCACCCCACAGAAACAGCACAGGCACAGACTTTAAATCCCCTAAAGAGAGGGTCTTACACTGTTGAGAGAATTGGTTATGCCATCATGATTAGAAAATAAACCCACTGTGCCAAGGCAGTGACAGGCTCAGGTTTGAGATGTCAGTTGAAGATCTATCATAGGAAAATGAAACCAAAAGAATGTAAAAGTTCTGTGTTGTGTAAGTGATCCCCCTTAATTCATGCTTCTGTATTAGTAGACCTATAAACAAACTGTGAAACTGCAAATACACTCTTTAGTTCTTAAAATAAAAATCTGTTTGTAAGGAAATAGCACAACATTCAGAAAAGTGTTATTAAAACTCTTGTAATAGTTCCTCCAGAGAATGTGGTTAATAAAATGAGTAAGTGAACTATAAATCCACACCCAAAAGGCATTAAAAAAACCCTCAAGCAAAGTAATTAAAAAGTTTACAGAGAAAAAGAAAAATTATCTAGCAAGTCTGCACACAACAAAACTGAATTTCATACTCAGAAATTCTTCCAGCTCACAATATTTTCAGGGTCTTTCAGCTCTGAGGACAGAAAAAAGGCAGAAATAAGCTGTAGCTTACCATCTCTTTTCCTCCAACTGCTTTTGAAGCAAGAGAAGAAAGTACCCTGCAAGGTGGCTAAAGAAATTTTTCTTGCTAAAGGGGTCCAGTTACATTTTTTTTCTTTGATTTTCTAAATGGAGGCATTTTTCTTAGCCAAAATTATGAATTTTAACTTGCATATGTATATAACTTATGGACATCTAGGGAACTCAGATAGAAATATAGATGTACTAAGCTATTATTTGATCTCAGACAGATATATTTTAACCCCTGCTGTGATCTCAGCCTCAAAGTGACACTATTGATTATGAAGTATCATCTTTAAAGACTCCTTTCATGCCATGCAACAAATATCCAAAGGATAGTGTCTCCTTATGCTGAGCACCTTAATAGAATTGTGCAAACCGAAAGCTGGAGGACGAATAGAGGGGACATAATACACCCATATCAACAGGTACATCAGTGCAGAAGTGGGAATAATGCCTGTTTTCCCTAGCTCACTGGACAGTGTCCTCGCTGTTCAGAACATTCTGCCTCTCAAGGTCTTGTTCTGCACAACATGCAGTGCAGTGGGACTCAAGTTTTATGTAAGATTTTCGCTTGAAGGAAGTATGTACTTTTCACAGCAGTGGCCAAGGAATAAAAGAACAAAGGAAACACTGGAAGAGCCACTTTGACCTTGAGACTTTACTAATATAGTCAGTTATTCTCAACCCCTAAAACTCTATAGCCTATGGGAAGATTGGAACAGATTTCTCTCCAAAATTTGTGGATCTGCTCTGTACATAACCCAATTTGTCATGCAGGGCCTCTGGGGCTGGGATTTGCCTGTTAGCAATAGTCTGCCCATCAGTCAGAGAGTTACTAGAGGCTGTAATGTGCATCGTATTAGCCCAGTTTTATTTCTCTGATTGGATTACATATGGCCAGCTATAAAAATGCTTGTGGCTGGTACACATATAACTGGCACAGCGGTGTCCTGGCACAGTAAAACCTGAAGTATTCCACTTCACATCAACATATGTTTTCAGTCAGGCCAGCTAAGTCCTTGGAATCAAAATCAGCCCCCTAGTCAGCACACAAACACATGCTACTATGAATGCAGTAGCAGTAACAGTAACGTGCCTGTGTTTGCCTTTTATACTGAAGATGGTTCAATGTCTATCAAAACCAGCAAAACACATTCAGCATATTCTAGTATCAGCTATCACTGTGCTTTGGAAGAGGAAGAAGTAGACAAAAGAAAAAGAAGCGATAGCATAAAAACTGTACCTGTAAATTAATATTTGGACCTGGGCTAATGGAAAGAGTGGCTGTTGCAAGTGTGCGAGTGAGAAGCTGGTTAGGAGGATTGCTGCTCGGTGGATGTGTGGCCTTCCAGTAGGCTTCCAGATAGTCAGCAAGGTGCTCACAAGCATCTTCAAGCTGGTTCTCATCAAGAATTACATCAAACATTTCCTGATAAAGGAAAGGTTTTAGTGAGAATAATCACCATCCAAAGGGAGATCAGCTAGACACACTGACCACACATTCCAATCATCAAAAATGAACCACATTTCTAGTTACTTGTATTAAGATATTTCACCTTCTTTCTTTGTTTGTTTGGGGTTTTTTTCGGGGAGGGGGCGGGGGGGGGGTGGGAGGTGGGGGTGGGGAGGGGGGAAGGGTGTGGTTTTTTATGTTGCTCTTTGGATTTTGTTTTTCTGAATGCAATTGACACAAAAGACAGCAATCATAACTAGCACTAATGCTGCTAAAGCAAGTTTTCATGACTTCCACTTAGTAATTCACAGTCAATGGAGACACAAAGTAGCAGAACAAATCTTAAAATTCAAATATAAAGAAAGAGGGGTTACATGTGGAAGTATTTAGCTACTGGGAAAAAAATGGAATGGCAAGAAAAGGATTCACTCCCCATTATCTAAAATAACTAAGACAAACTAAGACCAATATCTAACAGTAAGAAATACAAGTAATACAGATAATTCAGTTACCAAATGTCATACAAATATTAGGTAAGCGATTAGTCACATGGTCTAATTTTAGGCTTCTAAAGTTAGGAGGTGAGTTTCCTCCATCTTCTCCCTGGTCAGGGAGCCAGAAGGCAGCTTTGAGGTCCTATGCAGGTCTCTAGCATTCTTCATTGACTTTTTGGGGATTTGAAGAGATTAGTCTTTCAACTGAGATGCTTGAACTTAAATGATGAAGGCATTTCCTTCACTCAGCTTTGCAACTATGGCAAATTATATCTGCAGCTGAACTGAACCTTCATCTTGTGGTCTCTTACCCATAGTCTTGACAGCTGACTATGCAGGTAGCAATGCATGCCACAGCTGGGGTCTCATCACCACTGCTTTATAGGTGGAAACTGAGAGAATTTACTTCAGTGCACATCAATAGAAGAACTGCAGAGCCCTCAGGTACCCCTCAGCTCTTTGACAAAACTGGGACCAAGAACATCAACAGCAGTGGGCTGTGGTGACATACACCCCAGGGGAACTACTCAAACCACTGTCCTTACCCTAAACTACCACAGATAAAACAGTCACTAGCAGGATTCATTTTTAGACCAAAAACTTCCTAAACATTTTTAAATAAAACAAATGTTCAGTTTATTGAAGCACTGACTGTATCAGCACACATCCTAATAACTGTTTGTGACTAGGACTTTTTTTCCCCTGCGCCCTTGTGATGAGCCCCGAGACCTCAGGAGGCATTCTGCAAAAGACTAATAGTGCAGTGTGGCCAGAAGAGCGCAAACATTCCCGAAGCGTATGTAATTAACCTCGTGCTTGAAAAGAAAGGCACCTTTCAAAGACAAGACATAAATTAACAGTAACTCACGGGAGGACACTGTGCCAGTTTATCAGCTGCCACCATCTGAACATTAAGGTGTTTGGCCTGAGATTTCCCTCGAGATTTTATCAACCTCTGTAAAACCTGTGAAAATGAAGACATTAATAAAACTGACCAGGTTCAGGCTTAATGTACCACTTAAAGTGTTTATATTTGAAACTGCTCACATGGACAGAGCAAATTCTTCATTTCCTGGCTTCAGAAACATTTCCCATGCTCTTTAATCCAGAATGAGCTAATTTTCATTTACTTCCTGACATCTTTTTGTTACAGGCACTAAAAAGTTCCCCTCTTACTTTCTCTCTGCTGCTTCACATTTTTTCTAAGTTGAATTTTTTTAAATTGATCTCCTGAGTTCTCTTCTCACAAATTCCTTCTTGTTTCAAATGCCTCTTCACAAGGTCTTTGCACGCGTTTTTCAAGGAATTAAAGAGTATACTGTCGGGAGATGTTACAGTTTAGCAATCAGTCTGATAATTATTCTGTGAAAATTTTTCTTTCATTTCTGTATTATTTTGATTTAACAAACCATTTTCATTACTTACATGATTGATATGAAAAAGTGCAATCCCAATTAAAAAAAATTGAGTTACAGAATATTTTTCAAAATAGGTTTTAGTAACACTAGAGCTGAGATACTTTTTTAATGAATAATACTTCATCATCCAAAGGGAAGCAATAACAATAGATAGCCTCTGAAATATAGCCTCTGAACTTGACTGAGGACATGTGATAATCTGCACTTAAGACTGAAAGAGCATGAAGGTGACTAAAATATTTACCTTAGGAGAAGAAATCTTTACGTATACTATAATGGGAGCCAGAGAGGTTTTGCTTAGTTGAGCTGGGTGGTTAATGGTATCAGCATCAAGCACTACCAACTGCAGTGTCCTTGCTAATTCAAAAATCCGTTCAATTTCACTTTGCACTTCAGCTGCAGAGAAGTAGAAAATTAGAGTTATGAAAATCCTATGAGGTGATTAGTTTTTTAAAATGTAAAGATGTTGTAGACTGGTGTGTTGCTCCTCCTCTGGTTGCTGGAGTTGTTATCCATGCACGTCCCTGGCACACTACAGTAATGAATGCACCATTAGTGAGAGCATTTCATTCCTGATTTGTTGCCTTTGCAGGCAGCACTGCCTGCCTCTCTCATCTCACCAATTCCTGCCATTCCAAGCTGGAAAGATACTGCTAACACCTTCTTAAAAGACCCCAGACCATACATGTAACAAAAAAAGAGGTATTAATGCCTGCAGCATCAAATGGTAATCTTACTACGTCACAAATTTCCTACATGTAAATAATTTCAGCTCAGATGTTAATCTTACACAGCAACCAGTTTGCTCAAACTGGAGTACCTGAGGCAGGCACTAGAAGTATTGGGTGTCTATATAGCAGAAACTCATGCTTTTTCATTTACTTCAACTTATCAAAGCTCTGGAAAACAGTTTCTTTCATATACTGGTCTTAGCATGATACCATGTAAAAAAGTTCATTATTATGTGTAAAACACTTTTTTTAGGAGAAATAACTCGACAATCCAAATAACGCTATGGTATCCTCTTCACAACCCCAGAAGTTTTGGAAAGGTGATTTTCCCAGAGAAAAATCATCTTTTCTTCTGGTAGTCATGCTTCCAGTTCCTCAGTACCCTGCCTGATTGGCAGTACTTTCCAGGGCAAACCTTTCCAAGACAGATGGGCTGCATCCGCTTTCACAAGTGCTGTAGAAACTGTCTTCATTCCCCAATGAAACAAAACTAAATCTTATAATAGCAAAATCAGCCTTGAAATGGAATCACATTTTCCTGTTCAAATCTTGCTCTAGGCTGAGAAATTACAGAAGCTGGGTGATTTTGCAGACAAGTTAGTAATTCATACAGGTTCCCCTTTAAAGGTTGTGCACACTCCATGAACCAAAACCACATTAGATATCTAGCCCACTCAAAATAAATATTAGAAGACAACAGAACCTTAAAGGTCAACAAGAGGTACCAAAAACTTAATATAGAGTTTCTTGAAATTACACTATCAGCCTTTTCTATTATACTGGAATAAGCTTTACTTTTGCTTGAAAACAACTTATCTGATCCGGCTAGAGAGAATTTTCTGTATCAAATGGTCTCTGTAAAGAGATGTGAACAGATCGATTTTTTGCTATCTTAGAATAGCAATGGAATAAATCAGATACCATAATAAGGTTGCAAAATTTCCAAGACAGAGCAAGGCATCCCAGCAAATTTAGCTCAAAGTGTTTTTATTCCAGATCAATAGGTGATTGGTACGGTCATTTTATAAATGAAGTAATGTCTAAATGGTCATCAGAAAATCTATATATAGTATCCTTTATTGGAGGAGGTTGACTTTGTTTTGGATCTCATAGAGACCAGTTCCAACTGTTTGTAGTTTTGACTGAGTACAAGCCAATTAGTCTTTTACAGCAGCAAACATTGTGAGATGGACACAGGGTGGTATGGAAAGCATTGATGCATGCTTTCCTGCTGGTCAATGAAAGCACTGTGGCCCAGCTGCTGTCTAAATCAGAACCACATTTTTTAAGACAGCTGATGGTTCTTGGCACATATATGATTACATTTTCTGCAACTTCATTGCGTAGAGATACTGCTGAAATCACTGAATACCATTGTCTCAGAGTTTTAGCAGAAGATAGTCAATAATCTATCCCTAATTTAAATCCAAATGACAACTAGAATAAACATATCAGAGATAATTTGTCATGCTGTTCTGATGATGAGTTTGAATTGCTTTCCTGCAATTTCAAACCAGGCTCAACACTTCTGTCAGTGTAACAGTATCAGTTAATGTATCATTTTAAGACCATGCCAGACTGCTAAAAACCCCTTGTTCAAGACAATTTATAACCAGCAAAATCTGTCTCTATGCCACTGTATCATAATTTTATCTGGGAAAGGAGCATTTGCAACACCGCTGGAAGCACTTTTCTGCCAGTACAGAACACATCTCTGTGGACTACATTTCATGCTCTACTTTATGAAACAACCCTTTGTCAGGGCAGAGTATGCCTCAGGGTATGTTCTATTGTGAAACATACCTGGGGCAATAACTGGAGGTAACTATGGTTCTATGAACCAATAGTTTCCACTTGAGTCTGAAGATGAAGATATCTTTTTCATCAATTAAAAAGTATTTCAGTACTTATTTTTCTTAACTTGAGAATAGGAGAGAAGATCAACGAACTACACTGCATGATTGGTGAATTAATGTATGTGACTCTACTTCTCCAGTCAAGAATGGATGGGAAAAATGCCAGAAATTGTTGAAGACATCCTTGTCTCCTGTTCCTTAGAGTACTTCTTGAGCTTCTAGGAAAGCATTCACTTTGCTTGAAATCTTTGAATTCTAACTTTACCCGTAAGATTGTGCCAATTACTTACATAATAGTAGCTTCTCTTTTTAGATGACAAAGGCTTTATCCACTGCTACAGCTTTGGTTTTCATCTTTCTTTAGCAACATCTCTCAAAAAACCCGAATTCTATACCCATAGACGCCTTCACAATAAGACAATACAAATCTTCTCTTAGACTTTTGCCCAAAGTAAGCAAAGAACTTGAAATGTCATCTGGGGATAGTAACAAATGTCAGTGGTAGTTAAAATAGGGAGCTGAGAACAGTGACAGTGGGGTATCTTCAAAGTAGCACAATAATAGGTTTTCAATCTTCCCACCTGCATGAATACCATCTATTTATAATAATGTCCCTTCTTATGTACTGGAGAGGCATAACCTGAGTGAGCTTATAACATTAAACTCCAATAAATTGTTTTGCCAATCATAATGAGCACCATAATCTACTATGACAATCATCAAGAAATTCTGACAGCCCAGCTACAACACTCAAACCCAGGAATCAGCTATCAAATTTTAAAGTGACTCTTACAATCTGTTTCAAAGGGACATATTTCAAACCTGGGCTGAAAGCATCCATAGCAGCCAGGAGTAACTGGGACACTCAGCTTGACAGAGTAGTTTGTTTTAGGAAGCATTTTGTTTTAGGAAGACCATGATGAGATGGCAGTTTCATGATAGGGATGAGATGCAAAATGGGCATGCTTCTGGCCTGCAAAGGCCAAATTAGAACCACAAGTACTACTTTAATACATCAAAGAGATTGCGATCTTCACACTGAGCAGTGAAGTTTACATACTGTCAACTGAGCACAGTGTGGGTTTTATATCCTGTTTAATTTGACCTTGTCTACTATCCATAGTATCTATGACTGTTTTGTTCATAGAAACAGATACCTAATTACTTGGACTGCAACTGCCACAGAGACAAAACAACCTAGTTTTTTAAACAGGGCTCAGGGCTCCTGATATTGCAGACATATGGGATGAAAAGAACATACATGCCATATAAAATGATTAGCATCACCTTGCACAAAAAGCTTTCAAAGAATTTTATAAATTCAGGAGAACAATCATCAGTAGCCATGATTTTTCTTATACCAAGTCTTTTACACAAACACAGTTACTTAAAAATAATTAATTACTAAATTCCATGAATATAATTACAGTAATGAGAAGTTTAAGGCAACTTCATGAATTCCACAACAAAGGTGAAAGAAACAAATGTGGGTTTTATCCCCAGTGCCTGTGGAATGTCCTGCACCAAAAAAACCTGCTGAGAAATGAATAAAGGTCATATCTAAAATCCAAGAAAATTTAAAAATAAAAAAAAGGAAGCAATAACTTTCCACCTGTGCCCACACGTCTCGACTACGACAAAAATCATGAGCTTGAATGACAAAATTAAAATTTAAAATTTTAATTTGTGAGCATGTGTGTGTATACACACGTTTATATTGAGTGAGAAATGCCCAGAATGTCTGCATTGGGTATTGCTGTAACCAGAATGCAGGTACATGGCCACAGCAGGCTACCCTGGAAGCATTAGGTATCTGTGCTCACTGTACACAAAGTGAGGAGGCCAAGGGTGTTTCAGTAAGCTACATGGTGTTTGAGCAGATCAGAGCAAGCTAACAACAAACCCCAGACATACATAAGTGTTTGTCTCTTGTCATCTTCCTCTTTCCTCCCCTCAAGCACCAATGCTGCTCTGGGCAGGCAGGGAGCTAACAGAGGGGTCATGCTGGGTAGGGGACAAAGGGCTCCATTCTTTCCCCAGCCAGGGAGGTTCCGTCCAACAATCTCCAGGCAGGACTACGTGTCACACCTCACACTGTGGGGCTCTTCCAGTGCTGGGGAGCAGGAGGCCTTGTGCCTCCACTGCAGTGTACCCAGCTAAGAATGAAAAAGTCTTGGAGAACATAAGCAAGTAAGAGGGAATAAATGCTTTAGCGTAGTCCTCAGGTCAAAAGATACCTAGATTACATGTGTTTTATTCAAATTTCTACAATAAATGTAGTTTTTTCAATATAGTTACATTTCCCTGGTCTCCACTAAATACCTTAGCCACTAGCTTGTTACGTAAAAACGGGAGGGTGGGAGTGGGAGGATGACAATATTTTCCAGGAAAAGTGGCTGCATGTGTTACTCATGCCTAACAGATGGGGCTCCTGTGAGGGATACGGCAGAAAGGAGAGAAGAATGTGCTCTGCTTGGTGCTTCTGTCTGGGCTCTGCTGAAGGGGAGTTGTGGGGTGACGTGCTGCAGGAAAACCGGGTTTTCCTCTTCCTGCCTCCTGAGGCTCAGTTGAGGCAGAATTCAGATGGCTTTTAATGCACACACATGTCCATGTGGTATTGACAGATACAATGTCATGCTTGGAAACCTCCACATAACCAAGATCTATTTATAATGGACTAACATGAAATGCAATACTGCAATTATGTGAAAATATAAAACAGAGAGTGTAATTTAAAAATACTAAATAGCACATAAAAATATTTACTTCCTCCCCTATTTCTCTGGGCTAGCAACACAATAGCATTCATGGAATGATGCTTCCTATGCCAAGTTTAAACTGGAAGTAAATTTTAATGGCTTGTGAATGGAAAATATTGAAATCAGCAGAATGCAGCAGCAACATGAGTGGATGGGGACTGCACAGGGCAGAGCTGCACCATGATGCCTGTGCCAGGCAGAACTGGAGCAGCTCCAAAAGGTGCCATGCAGTGGCACAGTGCTGCTCCCATCATTAAGCTTCCCTACACTATGTTAAGGAGTAATTGGGATAGTAAAACTGGGCAAAGAAGCGGTCTAAGATTTATTTTGCTGAGGGAACCGAGCAAGTGTCTCTGCATAGTTCAGAATGGGTATCATCATGTCAGGCTGGCACTAACTTGGGTATTTCTGTACCGTGCCTCATTACTCAGTGCACTGCTAAAGAATTTTACAGCCCTGGTCCATTCATAGGCACCAAGTACGTGTTCCCTAGGTCTGTTGGTTTTTTTCAGAACAAACATAAATAAAAATATTCAGCCTTTCTCACAGACAGAATATGGAACTACTCCATCACTGGCTATTCAACCCCTCCTGCTGATGGTGTGCTGCTCTCAAAACATGTGCGTATTCACTGAGTGGGAGAGATACTGACTCTGTAGCCTGATGCTTAGAGTGGGAGGCAAAACACATGGATTCCAGTTCTTTCTCCAGGGAAAGTTTAATTATTTTGCAAAATGCGTAAGACTCTGCAGGACCAACCAATAAGCATCCTAAAGGTGATCATAGCCCTGCCATGGCAATTGAAATTATGAGTCCATAACAGAGAACAGAAGTGAACCCAGATGCTTTTGCATTCTGGTTAAACAACCCAGGCCCTTAGTCTTGGATAAAATGAGGACACAGATACCAACTTTTAATCAGTTCTGTGAGTCCAGGAGAAAGAAAAAATCCTATATAAATTCAGCCTACAGTGTGAATAGTTTTAAGGGAAGCAAGCTGTAATCTGCTTTTAAGCAAACAGCTAACTGGCTAAAAACATTTTATTCACGTATCCAAGTATCTTGATTATAGAGATATTCATAACCTTAAAAATTATTCTAATACATTGCATATTCCTTTGTCCCTAGAACATGTTTTGTTTCAATAGAATTACCAATCATCCATATTTCTGTGAAGTCTAATGAGAAAATATAGGGGCACGTTGCTGAGATTTATCTCTAATTTACAGAAATTAAGTTTTATTCCCATCCCTCCACTCCTCATATAGCCTTTGAAAATACTCAGGATTTCATTAAAGTGCTTTGCCAATACTGTATCAAAAATTTATTTTCAAATTAGAGTATTGGAAAGTTAGTACCAAACTTCTAATCGAGAATTACCTAAAGAATTCATTAAGGAAACTCTGACCTTAGATGTTAAGAAAATCAAAGGTGGTCCAGCAGGATAAAAGAGCATTTTGGGACATGTGAGACTGATAAATTATAACAGATTTGGGAAAGTCATGCTACTCTTTCGCCATTTGTGTGCAAAAAGCGTAGCTACGTCCTCATGAAAACCCAAAAGCTCCTGGCTGCTATACTAATTACAGCATTCTGGTTCAAGGCAGGTTCAGGTTTAAACAGATTAACACTCCTGAATATTTAATGCCTGGAACTGAGAGTTATGGACTTTAGTCCCGACTACCTTAAAGATAAAATTATAAAGGGACAATCAGGATTTTCCATAACATATTGGACAACTTTTTTCTTTTCTTTGCACTATATTAGATCCTTAAGACTTTGGAAAAGGAACATACTTTTGGTTAAATCCCAGTTTTTCATCCCTGTTTCATGGCCTCTGTAAGTAAGGAAGGATTTTTATGACGCCTAGCTAGCACTCTTTTATCTTGGATTTATAGTTGGGGAAATGTTTACTTGAAACTTATATACTAGAACTGTCATTAAATTACCAGATATTCATACATACATACGTATATATATAAATAAAACAAATAAGTTGCTACCATAGTTTCAAGCATTCAACTGGCTTTTCACACAAATATCAAGGAAATAGAAACACAAGGCTGAAATTTACACAGGTAGTCCACTACTATTTCTTCAAGCATTTATGTTTCATTTTCAGCAGGCAAAACTTCAGGATATCAACCTAATGATGAGAATGGGAGCTCTACACATTGTCTAGAGACAACTTTCCACAGGTTGGCTCTCAATTGCTCATGCAAACTGGGTGCATTTAATGCCTGACAGGTTACTGCATGTGCACACAGAAAGCACATAAACAGATTCCCAGACATTGTGATCGCAATTGATTGAACATATACGCTATGACATATTTTAAAACATGAACATTCACACATCTGTCTTAGTATATGCAGATTAGGTGCACACACCTTAGAAATATCGAGTGGAATACCTAAGCTTTAGCGTTTACTTGTCAATGTCAACTTTATTTTTAGAATTACTTGAAAATAAACAAAGAAAACCAGCAAGGTTTTTTAAAAGAATAACTTAGCAACACCGTACAGGATCGGCTTTTGTCTATCAGTGAGCCAGATGCAAGAAACACACGGTGGTTCTGTGAGGTACAATAAAGCACTCAACACAAAACAGCAGGAAAAGTAATTTTCAAGCTTGTATACATACCTAAAACATCTGGAAAAGGAGAGCATTAATGAAGCAAAGAATGGAAAAAGCCAAGACAATCAGGTTTTGTACAAAGCATACAGCATGAGGTAAGGTTATAACAAATGTAACATACACAGAAAAAGGTTTGGGTTCTTTTGACGAAGAAATGCAGCAAAAGCACAAAGCTGGTTCAGCAGTTTCTGCAAATGGCATGTGTCCATATAAAACTTTAAGCCAATTTGGGCTGATTTCAGGTGAATAAGATTTAACCATGTACTGTGCCTTCTTAGAGAAAAAAGTCTGTTCAAAATTACAGTTTCTTCTAGGTTTTTAAGGAAATTAATCATTTGCCCTTTCCTTTAATTTAGTTCTAGCATCTTACATATTAAACATGTAACAGTATTGACAAGCAAACATTTCTGTATATATACAAAACAATCCTTCATATAGGAGAGGAGTAAGACTGTACTGCCCCTGTAAATCTTTACAAGCCAAACAATATTTTTTAAAAAAATCTTGAGAACATTAATTTTTTAGTAGATATTCAATAGCAGCATTGGTTTCCAATGAGTCAAATTCCAAGTCTGTTTTTAACTCATTCCATTACAAAAGCAAACTGTCAGTTGATAGGTGTGCATAGCATTAAGCTGACTGAGATTCCCTTATAATCCTGTAAATCCAGTTCCTCATGGCTATTCCTATTCCTGATTATCACATTCTTTATCTCTGCCTCTTTGAAATGAATTGGGTTATCCATTAAATCAATTCCAAATAATGGTGCTTGCTTCCCTGTTTTCTGTGGTATGCACAACTGTGAACAACATACGCAATATTGCAGACCTATATGGGGTGCTAAGGCAAGAGTTCTCAAATAAAGGTTCATTTATTTCCCAGAAAAAGCTTTTTTGTACTAATATATCAAACACATTACCTTTGTACTATATTAACTCATTGACAGACACTTCTTAAAATAATACTTAAAATCCAACAACATATTCTAAAAAGTCTAAGAAATAGCCTTCTCTGCTGCAGTTAAACAGTTGCTCACAAATGTGAGCATAATTGAGGTATAAATCAGTGGCCTGGCTGTCTGGCTGCATGAGGTACTGCTTCACAGGGGCAGCTGAGTAAAGGAATAGCTTCCCATTGAATCTGGAAGGAGGGAGGGATTTGGATTAGCATAAAGCAGTTCTGGAGAGCTACATTTCCTATAATAAAAAGCCATTTTAAAGGCTACCAGATATAAGAATACACACATGGGCCTCCATCCATGTGCCACTGCCTGTTCAATGAGGAGCAAGACACAGAGCAACTCATCTCCCCACATCCAATAGCTATACAGCCAGGACACCTGATCAGAGCAAACCAAAACAAACTCTATTTTTTCTTAGCAAGATCAAATTTTTATTGAGATAAATATCAGTTTTACATACCTAGGTTAGAACCGTATCACTGCAGACAGTCCAGACAAAAAAAAAACAAAAACCAAACCACAACAACAAAAAAAACCCCAACGAAGTACAAATGTAGTGTTTGTTGAATTTATTTATTTTTAAGTGGTTTGGAGAAAGGGCCCTATTATTTTTAGTTTATAGAAGGGAAAATATAGGTAGATAAAAATATTAATTTCCCAGGACCCTTAGCAGACCTGCAGCAGATACTAGAAAGAACTAATGTTCTCCAAGTCCCAACTCAATGATTTATCCATGACTGAAACTTGTATGCGTAGAGAATATTATTGGCTGCAAAGCTAATAGAAGTAAAGTAGGAAATGCCAAAATAGCTCTCTTAAATCAAACCTTTTGTGATCTACATTGTAAGACAGCATACTCGGGAATCTACAATAAAGTCATTCCTGTGGGGCTGCTGTCTTATTCAGTATGCAACTCCATACGCTGTTAAGAAGCCACTGAGTCACTTAATTTCCCTTCATTGTCAAATATATGTTTCACATCTCATTTAGAACACATGGCTCTAATCTTTCTCTGAAAACAGAATGAATAAATTATTTATGGCCTATTTTGTGGAACTTACTGTGGTGGTATTTCACTGATGCAATAAAACGATTTTTCACTTTGAAACATCCTAGTTAGGTGAGAACCTGGAATTATTCATTTTTCCAGATAGGAAACTGAATTGAAAAGAATAATCACAAGTTATGAATAATTGGAGGGGAATTCAATTTCAGAAATGTAGTGTCTGATTCTTCAGAGTAATGACCACAGTAAAAATTACATTCAGACTACAAATATGGAACATATCCAACAGGAAATCCTGATTTCTTGGGATTCTTTCTTCTAAAGTGGAACATAACCTTGAAGATTCTTTTAGAAGTCAGTACTAAGACCCAGGACATTCCTGATGCTGTTCTGTACTGTCAGTACAGGACATCAGTACTCATCTGAGAGAAGGGAAAAAATCTTTTGAGCTAAGGCTTGGAATTAACAAGAATGTCTCCCCAGTTAAATGTCTACAAAGGCTGGTATTTCACAAGGTACCCAACAGGAGCTCCAGTAGTCCATAGAACTGCCTGGTTTTCGTCTGCCTTTTCCAACTCAGTGCATTACCATGCAATATGCTGATTTTAAAGGCATACGCTATTGTATGACAAGTTCAAAGCTTCAATCTCTGTTTCAGCTACAATACTTAGTATTTCTACAAAACATGCTGGAAGCATGCAGAAAAGACTAGGGCAAAATAGCCATCTTTATAAAAAGTTTGTAAATACTCCAATACTATACAGCACTTCTGTATCAGAAGCAGCAAAAGCTGCTACTGCATTAGTCTCTTCAGTTAATTCAGCAAAGTGTCCCTTTGCACCCTTCAACACTGCACCTCATCTCTGACTTGGTGAGCCAGGATGGGAGGCAGCATGGAGGGGCCCAGCAGGAACGGAAGCAGAGCAATGCTCTTCCCCTTTGTGCCTCCAACCTCTGCTGGCACCAAATCCTGACTCTAGGCACAGGCAGACACCACAGCACATGGCATACTCTGCACTCCTTTGGTGAGCCTTGCAGGCTGCCATCCCTGGCACTGAGCCTCCAGTGGTGCCAAGGGGATACTTGTTGGCCCTGGGTGAGTGGGCAAGCTGCTGGGATTCAAAAGAGGGGCCCATGGCACACCATGCTGCAGTGCTGTAGCTTGCAGGCCATCGGATACAACAGACCCATCTCCCACTGGGGTCATCCCATTTTTAAACAGAGAATTAACATCTGTGGAACCACAAAGATAAACCAGTGCTCAGTACACTTAAGACTAAAATTCAGATCCCTGTTCCAAAACAGGAAGATAAATTGAAAATGTCCTGTTGTGCTTTTAGAGAGTTTCATTTGCCTTCCCAAAGTTTCTTGCCCCATACACTGTTACGTATTTATATGTTAATATAGTGAAATAGGGGAAATAGCAATTCACTGAACAGTTTCAATTCTCCATATTAGTTTGCATATTTTTTCAAGAAAACTAAGGGAGAGGACTGGTGGAAAAGTAGTCTGCAAACACTTAACTGAAGACTGAATCACAGCATGAATAAACCTAAAGATACTAAGAAGCTGCACAGTTAGCCTCCTTACCATCACTTCCTTGGCTTTATTTTGCATAAGTTGAATTTGTAAATCTAATAACAGCCTTTTAATAGGACTTTTTGTTGACTTACAACGATGTCATCACACAAATCGCAAAATAAAAATTCCACTATATGGTGTGATATTGTCACCATCTCTTCTACTTCAGCCAAGTAAATACTCATAGCAGTGTGAGTATTCACCTTCTTTGTGAACCACTGCTAGGAGAGGCCACCTAGCAGCAGACCACAATGATATTTTCTGTTTCTGACTCATTTCTACTTTGAGGTGTATCCCAGGTAAGCAAGGGACCAGGCTGTAACACTCCTACTTTTTTAAGTTTTGCCTTGCACAAGGGTTTGACCACTGTCTTGTAAAAGCAGTTACCTTTTCTGACTCCAGGTTATTTTATTTTATCTCAGTTTTCCTCCCAACACACTGCTGCCACATCATTTCCTTCCCTGACTTCCTTCCTGGCTGGCTTTTGTCCTCCCATTGTTTACACCATGTCTAGAGCACAGACCTGGAGGTACTGTATCAGTAGGTTCAACTATCCCAACTCCTTCTCCATAATTCCAACCTTTTCCATGATGCATTTTCACTACTTGCCTTCTTTCCTTAGCCTGGTCAGCCACCTGTTCTTCCAGGTAAACATCTTTAAAGTAAATGACATTTTATTCCATACTTCATGCTGCACAGCAAAGTAGGGATTGAAAATTGAAAGATGAGCATCTTTCCACCTCAATTCTGCTTGGCTGCCCTGATTCAATCTGCTGGAAGCAGATTCTCCTCAGCATCATTGCTGGACTTTGCCCAAAGAAGCTGAGTCTTTAAGCACTTCAGACACAAAGCTTGGCATGTGTTAGTGGCAGCTTCTAATAATTTGGTAAAGTTTTCTCATTATTTTCATAAAAATGCCCATAAATATGTAACTGAAATTTCATTCAATTCACAACCAAATTTCAAAAGCCTGCTAGATTACTAGAACTACTGAAGTATTACAGCTTCTGAAAGAAAAGGTTTTGAGAATATTTAAGCTTAAGTAAAATTAATTTTTGCCCTAACTTCATGGTTAAAACAACTCAGTTGCTCTATCTACTATTTCCCAAGCTACTTCAAAATTATTTTATAAATCAGTCAATTTTTAGAACAAATATAAGCAGCTTAAGACTTGATATGTAGCAGGAAACCTTAATTAATAATAACAGCCCTGTTAAAAAACTAGAGAGACATATCTACCTATCCATATATTTACATATATACATAGTCCCTGTCATCTTTTGACTGTTTCTAACTGAGGTTCTGTCAGAACTTTCCTTTTACATATTACTATCTAAAAAAGTACCTTGACATAAAGAAAAGATGTTGATGCTCTCAAGGGTAAGGTTCTACACGAGAGAAAAGTGCACAAGACTGGGCAGCATTTTATTTTTTATAGATTTTTTCCTGTATACATTTTTGTGATATTTTACATATATGAGAATATTTTAGCATGAGAACCAGATTATATGCTTTTTACTGCTGCATATATTTGTGCAGTATTGCAAAATTGCACACACTTTGATGATCAGGTTGGGAACCTAATCATCATGATTCTGTTTGTTTCATGACTGGGTGACCTCTATCCTTATTACCGATTTTAGTTCCATTGAAAACAAGTGACACTTTATCTTTTCATTAGATTATTAGACAGACTTCAGTGAAAGACTGAAATTCCCATAAAAGAATATTCTTGTGTGAAAAGATATTAATTATGTTGTTACAGTACACTGCATTTTTATATTCGAAAACAATTACAATAAGACACTAGGAAGCTATCAGACTACTTGTTAGCAAATATTCACATATCACACATATCTGAGAGCAAAGGTTTTAAGAAGCAAATTTTCAAGAAAGAGAGTCAAACTTTTTAAGGTTGAGAAGCTTATTCTAACAAGGACAACTGTTTTAGGCAAGTGTTAAATATTCAGTCACAGTACAGGTGGAGTCAGATTTTTTTTTTGTAACAAAACTGATAAAGAATCCACCTAATAGGATAAATGAAATTCCTTTCCTGTTCCACAAAATTTACAAGTTTTCAAGATACAATGCTGTATTTGGGGAAAACCAGGCTCTCTCAAAGGCTATTAAGAGGAATCTGCAGCACGGTAAAGGCAGAAAGATGACTGGAGCATTCACGTGTAATCTAGAAAGTTCCTCCTTTCTTTTTGTATTTGATTTGGGAACTGAACAGGACTTGTCATGGAACTCATGTCCCATATCACAGCGGAGTGTCCAAATATGAGTACATACACTCCTTTCAGGATCCATCTTAGATTCTTAGATTCACAGGATGGTTTGGGTTGGAAGGGACCTTAACGGACATATAGCTCCAACCTGGTTGCATGGGCAGGGAACCTTCTGTTACACCTTTTGGCAAGCTCCAGGTGAATCTACACAAGGAATGCACCAGTGGTAGCAGCAGAGTCTTGGATATAATACACTTGCACTAGTGGAAAGCCCAGGGGTAGTCAGGAATTACGTATCCAAAGTGACCATCTTTACTCTAAGCCATCTGTACTGTAAAAGGTGACATTTAGTTAGAACTTGTTACCTAAGCTTCCTTTTCTTTCTGGCTAATAAATATTTAATTATTTACACAGCTGTACAAGCTTCAATACAAAACAGTTCATGTGAAATGATAGATATGTCTGCTATGAACCTAGCTATACAGTTTTTAAAAGTATCTTCCCTTTTGCATTCTTCTATTTTTGTACCAACCTCAGAATTAGTTTAAACTGATACAAAAATTCATAAAATGTGTACCTCAGTAAATTTTTTCAGGCTTTATATGAGTAGCTGTCACTTCTAGTACTCTTATCAAAGATAATGCATAATATCAATAATATCCACTTCCAGTCAAATGGGAAAACATGTCTTCAAATTTTATATGGATGGCTACTTCTCCCCACTGAGGCAAACAGCAAAACATAAAACCTGAGTGTAAGCAGGATAAACCCAAAACAGCACTTTTTGAAGTTTATTTAGTAGTGATTTTAAAATGATTTCTAGTGCCAGGATTTCTGGATTATTGGAAATGTCATTTTTCTCACAGCAGAGAGAAGGCTATTTTTAGCTTACACATAGGAATTGAGAGAAGTATACTTTACAGGCAATTTGTAGATAGCAAAATACAAGTACTTACCTAAGCTTGATCTTGTGTTAGATCGCTCTATTATCGCATGCTTACTGGGATTGTTTAACACTGAGCGTTTGGCAAGCGAGATGTCTGCTGTGACTCGTGTTATCGATATACTGCAAAAATAAATACAGTCGAATAGTACAATATGTTATTTATCTTTCTGGGATGTGGGGAGAATTCTTGTTTTACACTAGCGGGTGGCTAAGACTACAGGAAAAATAGTTCTTTGCAGCAGCACAGTATGCTTCCCACATTGTGAACAAAGAAAAAACTTTAACTAATACTGCCTGCAAAGCTACACATGTCTGGGGAGAGGGGAAGCAGCAGAAGGTCAGAGATGTGCTACAGAAGATGGGACTTCCCTGTGGTCTCCAGGTCTCATGAGGGTATGACTTTGCACCAGTATGCCCCGTATGAAAAGGCTGGTTTCTCCTTTCCCCAGTTTCTTGAATGGTACTGAATGCCAATCTGGCTTATTTTAGCCATACATACAAGACATGTAAGGATATGCAGAAGTAAATGTTAAAGGTAAGGCTTAGCAGGGAAACTAATACAGCAATGTAACTTAAAAAAAAATATTGTTCAGTATACTAGCATGTATTTTTTAACAGAGTGCAGGAGTTATCTATAATTTTCCAGAACAATCTAGCAATATGCTGGCCACCTAAAAATGGGAAACTGTAACATGGAGAAGCACATGAAAACTGGCAGGCTCAGTTTTGTGTTTATGAGAAAAGATAGGCCAAGAAAGAAGCAGTTACTTTCAGTTGTTTGCACTGACCTGCTACATAACCTTCTGCATATTCTTCTTCCTAGGAAAACAACTGCTTTGGTTTGTTTTGCATTACAGGGTCAGAATGCACCCTTAAATTCCCTTTCAAACTCTCTGTTCTAATGAGGTTTAGAGGTCACATTTTTCCAGTGCTGAGAGTTAAATCAGACTGATGATATTCCCTTGTTCTTCCTTGTAGGATTTTACTTGCAATTTAAAAGGAGGAAATGGATTTGCAAAGAACAGGGAGGGCTCCTCTCTAGCAAGCACTGTCAGATGCTGTTTGTTCATGTGAAATTTAATCCAACTGGCCATTTCCCAATGAGCTCAACATGTGTATACACTTATCTAAAACCCTCAAAAATGTAACAAAGCCAGAAGTTAACATGGAAAAACAGAATTATTTGCACAATACTGATTAGTACTATAATTTTGGAGATTTATACATGATTTAAATTAAGCTAAAAACATAACCAAAGATTGTGATTTCTGGCACTGCTCCCCTCAGATAATGCCATTTGTCTTGAAAATAAATCCAACATGTATATTGGAGTACTCATCAGTTATTTTTATTTGCTAATGGATGGACACTACAAACTTTGACACCTTTTTGGCTTTTTGTTTTGATTTGAATTCTTTTCCTGCCTGTCTTCCTTCCTACATGCAATAGAAATTTTCTGCCTTTTTTAAATGCAACTGTGTTATATTGAACAAAGCTAGATTTATCAGTCTATTTGTCTATCTATAAAAATACTATTTTTCATTTCAAAATCTTTTAACATCTTTCTAAGGTCATTTTAATGTCTTTTGAGATATGTCACCAAATCTGCTCTCAAAACAAAGGGTATGTATGTTCATATTGTGAAACAATTTCAGTGAGAGTGGGGACAGCAGTGTGGCAGCTAAAAGCAGTAGCATGAATCTAGAACCTCCTGTATAAATTTGTTCAAGACTTTGAGTGCCAATTCAGATTGCTTCTGAAGTTTGAGATGCTTCAAATCTGCTACTATAGACACCAGTTGTATTCAGAGTATATGTGGTTTCACCCTTCCACAATTAGATCTAAAACTGAAAATCAGACATTCTCTAAAATACTTAAAGACATAAAAATATAATATTTTTTTTCTGCTTGCAACAACCACAGTTTTGTTAACTTCCAATTCTGAAGGTATGTATCTAAGATTTGACAAACCTGAAAGAGGGACTTCTAAGTGGTTAGGTATTGACATTATTATTCTGACTGAGAAAATCCAATAGCTTAAAATACAATACCTGGTACTTAAAAGAGCTGAAGCTATTGACAAAACCCTCAAGTTCCCCCTTGAAAGTTTTGACTGCACCAGGACAAACAGAATAGTGTTACTGATCTGTCCACTTCCAAACTAAATACGACATTCCTTCAAGTTACAGATATTATAAGACTTTTCTGTTTTCTCAATTTTCCCACCTCTGTGTTAACCCATTAGCATGTACTAATCTGGAGCTTGATTCAGTCACAGTATAATCACATGTGCAGAATGCACCTGATGTCTCTGCTCCACAGATTCGTGATGTTTGAGCTACTGATCACGCCACTGCTTTTAGAGATAGGTTATTGTCTGACATCTTTACTACAGTAATGTCCAAAGGCTCAAATACAATTTAGAGTGGACCTTGCCTAGTCCACTCTAACAGCACTTGGATCAGAACAACAAGTGCAGTTTGCCTGCTAGCAAGGGTGACTGTATTTCAGCAAGGCGGGGGACTGCGCCACCCCTGCAGCCCAGTCCTTTTGGAACTTCCCACTACAGAGCCCAAAACTACTCAAGATGGTATCTTGAGTGATCAAATTTGGATTTGACAATCCTGTACATTAGAGGGTCTGAATCTTGTAACACTCTTTCTAAGTTGGATGCAATGTAAGCAATTAAAGCTGAGGAGGAATGGTGGCTTGTTATTATGCTCAGAACATGGGAAGCACTGATGAGATATCACTTGAAAAAGACTTAACTCTAATTTGTAGATAAGTATCTAGCAATTCTGAGCATGAATGTCAGAGTCATCAAGAAGGAGAAATCCTTTTTTCAACTCTCAGCAAATATACATCCCTGAACACTTCCCACTGCAACACAACCTCTGCGTGCTCTGCCAAGGAAACTTCCAATCCACACTACAGTCCACTCATCAAGGAACTGGCTGTCATTCCTAATTTTCTACAATGTTCTTACTTCTTAAAATCCTGGTAGTACCTACACAAAACCTGAACTGAAATATATTTCCATTGTAAAGTACTTACCGCCCTTCGAATCTATGTTTTAAAAAATCAAATAATGCTTTTTGCATCATATCTGTTACCTAGAAGCAAACAAGCAACAAATTAATAATCACATAGGAAATTCATAATACTAGATGCTAATAATATTACATAATAAAGCTGACAGTAGATCTCATATCTGAACAACAGAATTGGAATGCAATTTATTCTTAATTCTGACATGAAGTAAAATACAAATAAGCAGCTATTTAGTAGAGGTAAAAACCATCTAGATATTTGTCTATGATATAAATCATCAAATAAAAATGAAGCACAGTATTTGGTAAATAAAATATTCACAACTATCAATTACCTCATATCCCTTCAGAGAAGGCCCCACTAAAACTACTGGTCGCATAGAAGGCACTACATCATAGGGAGGGATGTGCTCTGTCTGCAAAACAGATGAAGTTTTTAGTGTCACAACACCTAGAGAAAGTGTTTATACACTGTTTATAATATTAGAAACTATGAATTTCCAGCGATGTCATCAACACAGGAATCTCTGATTCATTAACTTTTCCCAAAAACTGGCAGCACAGGATAAGAACATAGGAGGTTCAGGGATCTGTTTTGAAAAAGCTTTTTCTGGCTTTAGGGTTTTCTGCTGTTTTCACATTTGCTCTGGATAGTTACAAAACTCTTATTCTGGGACATGCATATGTCCCACTGTATATAATTCCTAACTGGAAAATTGAAAAGTTTACTTCTAACAGTTAATGACTTGAAATGATTGACTCTAGAGCTGTGACATCTGTTGCTGACAAAAAATTTATGTAGAAAAATTATGAAAGAAAAAAATAAAACAAAAAGGGATGGAAAAAGCGTAACATGTCTCTTTTTTTAATGTTCAGATCTGCCCACCGCTTGACAAAACATTGTGACATCACTGCAAATTCCCATGGCAGCACTCATAGTCTGACATCCACATTTTCATCTGCTATTCAATTGCAAATGAAATAAAAATAATGACTGATCAAGTTAGTATTTCTACAAAATTATCATAAACTTGGGATAGCAATTCTTCCGCTTTGGGAAGTTCCAGTCATCACTCAAGAATGGATTCTGTTAGTACAATTATGAAAGCACTCACTGATGTATCATGCACAATTTCTAAAAAGTATTTTAAAATATGAAAATAAAAAGATTGCCTCCTTCCAAAGACTGCAAAAATTTTATATTGTTATCAAGATATAATATAAACAAATTATACTGTTGGTTTGGGGTTTTTTTCTTCTTTAACAAATGGCTATTCAGTATATATCACCAAGAATGGGTCTTATCAGAAAGAGTTTTCTGTTCATAAGGGAGGTTTTGGTTTATCTTTGGGAAAACATGATTGAAATCCAAATCCAGAAGCATGTGGGTGATATGGAAAAAGGAACACTGGATCTATTTTTCTAATGATTACATAGTACAAATACATCAGTCAAGATCACAGAATACAGACATTGTTCATTGTTCCAGCACTCAATGTATCCCAAGGTGTTTCACAATAACATTAAAGTAAGTATATACATTCCAAAACACAAACCCACAAAGACAGACATTAATACAGTGACAGCACACAATGCTACACAAGCAGCAGTCTAAAGCAGCCTAAAACATAGAAAACATTTTTGTGAATGTTCTTCAATGTAATTTCTTTTATTTCTTGTTACCTGTAGTTTCACCAGATAATCAGTAACATAAGAATGAATGCCAGTGCCCAAGGCATCATAAGCATGTGAAATGAAATTTCACAGAGTACAAAAACTGACTCAACACATTTCAAAGCAATCCCCTGCAATTAAGCTATGCCAATATCACAATGCAGTCCTCTACTGTTCTTGCTAGCATTATTAATAATCTGATAAGTGTATTGGAGACAGATTTGAAGAAAAATTAATTACAGATGTGCAAGTGCTCATAGCATCAGTGTCCTGATGCAACAGATCTTTGTCTTAATGTGGCTGACTCAGCTGAAGGCATTCATGCTAAAAGTTAACCAGCTACCTGACAATTAGGGCAAGCACAGAAATTACCGTATTTGATGGAATATGAGATATTCTTAAAATCTATTGAGACGGAATTTTTTTTCTCTGATCTTTATAGCTTGAAATAATGAAGCTGTCAGCAGAAAATTGAGTAAAGTTATCTAATGGAAGCATTAAATTTTTTTAGTGTTAGAGAATCTAATATTTTCAAAGAGATGGGCACTGAGCTATACATTTGTCATTGCAGATTCAAGTGCAAATATGAACTCAGACTAAAAACTAGCAGTTTTGACAATATGGCCTTTGCTCTGTGGTTTGACTATGTAGGTTAGTTTGTGATGCCCATCCAGTACTAACTGTAAGTGTCATTATTACCAATGCCACTATAACCAATAATGCTTCTGATATGAAAGAAAAGAGGCACCACAGAGTGGAAGAGTTGGGACTAAACATCATTCAGGTGTAAGGTGGTTCATGTAGAAGCTACAACTTCGAAAGGTGCTTATGCAGACAGCATCCAATACATGTCAACATGTATTATTCTTCCTTATCATTTTTATCTGGTTATAATTATGATTAAGTAAGAAATTATTCAGAAGCAGGGAATTGTTGATTTTTACACCACGCTGAATAGATCCTACTGAAGCCAATGGTTGTGACTTTGGAAATGAGAAGAGTTCAATATTATTTAAAAGTGTTCAAGAAGAAAAGAGAGACAGAAACAAAGTCCTAGTTACTTAACAGGAAAGCATCCACAGCACGGACAACAATGTCACTTGGCACTGGTTATAAGCACTGTAACAGTCTGTTATTACCCTGTAGATTGAAGCAAATGCCTAAAAATAAATGCATAAGAACTATGAAGTCTAAAGATTCAAAAACAAAGTAAGTAGAAATGTGGTATTTCATAGTTTGCCTGCTACCTAATGTCTTGCCAACTTATTCCAGCTAAGATTCTAAAAATGTATTTCAGCCATGTAACATGATGTCAATTGCATAATTCTTTAATTATCTGGGTTATCTATGGAGAGACAGTGACTTTTCTGGGAATGACCAAAGCCATTTCCAATGATACACTAAAAAAGTCTGACTGATGGGTGGCAAGAAATTTTGGCTGGTAATTTATACAACAGGACAACAGGAAAAACCCAAAGTCAACTGCCAAAGCAAGTCTGAGGTTTTCCACTGGTCTTCTGCACCTGCAGATTTTGTACGTAATGAATCGGAAGCTTAAATACAAACTAAATTTAAAAGACAACAATATTGACTCTTTTCTTAGTACATGCTGAGTATTGATAGATTTCAATAAGGATTTCAATAGACTGTGTAATAGAAAAATAAAAATGAAAAAGATGTAGAAAGAATAAGCAGGCACTAAAGAGGTGCATTATGTGGATTTTCTAAAAACAATTTTCTCATACTTTCAGAAGGCCTTTTAAATGTGTCTTCTTATTCCATCAAAAAGGATAAGTACTGTAGCAGAGGTTCAGATGCACTGAACTTTTGCCTATTTTCTTGTACTGAATCAGCTAAGAGCTCAATACATCTCCTCCTCCTTAATTCTAGAATAGCTGCATTGTTAATGTGGAGTAACAATGCTAATGATGCCAGTGGCAGGATAAACACAGGCAATGTCAATATAAACTTACCGATTTCTGCTTCTGCTTAGCTACAGCAGCATGGAAAAGAAACAAAGAACAACAAAGCATGCATGTTATTGGCTTGTCAAAGGACGCAGACAGTTAACAGGACTAGAAATGTGACGCAGTGCAGGTGAGCAGGTGGACAGATGGGAGCTTGGAAGTTGGTGTTACCTTCTTAAAGAAGGGCATTCTTTTCTCTTTGGAGTGGGGTGATGTTACACTGTTTGCACTGGGTTTGGGGGAGCGATGGTTTGCTGGAATATCATTTTCTTCTGCATCTAAGCCAGTGGCATCTATGTCTATAGCTATATACAGATAAACAATTCAGAATTATCAGATGACAGGGAAAGTAAAGATAAGTTAAAAAAGGAAATTATGGGTAAAGAGAAATAAAACTGTCCAGAATAATAAATAAATGAAAATTAAAAATCAAATATGAGAACAAAATACAATAAAACAAAGGGAAAAATTTAAAGGTGCGGTAGATTAGGACTGGAAGACAGAAGGCGATTGTAACAGCTCCTGTTACATTTATAAAATAGACCAGTGGCCAAGCTCATTCTTGTTACACCAGTGTAAATCCAAAGTAGTTTACTGGAATAGATAAGACTTTCACTGGTGTAAACAACAGAACTTGGTCACCAACATTTGGATTATTTTATAGCAATAAACACTAATTTAAAATGGGCATCATCAATTGAAATTTGAAATGTCACTAGGGTCTATATAGGAAATGAAGAAACAGAAGAAAAATCACTTTTGAAGACAAAATGAGCCTGATATTGGTACAAAAGTATTTGCATTTATCACAGGGTAGACTAAAATTGACATTTTTAACCCTTTTAACTAAAAATGCATTGTACTCCTAAGCTACATTTGTTAGGAATAATAAATCCAGCTCTACTAATAGCGAAAAATAAAAAGAGTGGGTCACAGAAGAGAGGAAATTTATTCCAGCTTGACTCTGACATGGATCCTGTTGTAAACAGTAAGGATGTAGGCAGGGCAAAATGGAAGTGAATACAATAAACCACTGCTGTTCAACTTCTACTCCAAAAGAATACATGACAAACAATACTTTTACCATAACTATAAATTATTTACCCTCTTCAGCAAGTAACTAGTAACAGTTTCAACAAAAATCATTGTAAATTCAGTAATAAATACACTTCTAAAATGCAAAGCCATGTTATCTTGAATGCTGCGTCCAGCAGATACCTGTCAACTACATGTAAAACAAAACGAAAGCAAACAAAAGCTTTCCTGTTTACTATCATCAATCCTGATCTTAACTAGTGATTTAAATTTGTCTTCAGAAAGCAAGTACATGTACAAAAGTGAACCATAAGTGACCCATGCTTGTGTTTGAAGATCTTACCCACCTTTTAATGCATTCTGGTAACACAGGCTTATCTTGCTGTGCCATTATGTTGAACTGAATCTAACACTGAATAGGTCTGTAAGCAGAATCACTTGCATTGACTTTATCCAAACCCTTAATTAATCATTGCAAACTATTATGAAACCATCTTAGTGACCTGCTTTCATCTGCTGGATAAGTGGGACATCAACTAATACAGTGGCATATGTTATTAAATTATGTAACAAATAAATATTTCTCTCCAGCCTATGTGCAGCTACTGATTTAAGAGACACCTGGGGAAGTGATTTCGTTTGTTTGCATAAAGTATATTTTCCCATTTGAATTATCCACAGTTTCCTGAGTCATTGTGCCTTTGAGCCTGCCCTCCCCAAGAAAACCGGTGAATACATCAGCATCTTGTTTCTATAATCCTGCTCCTAAAAACAGCCACAGAAATCATGTAACATTTTCTTCTAGCAACACTTTTCATCCTCTTCCTAAGTATAAAAAGAACATATTATCTTTTCTTGAATACAGGCCAGCACAGACGCTGTAAATCACTCACAATAAGGCATATTAAAATTCCTTCAGTTCTGTGTTCAACTAAAATTGTCAGTAAAGAAAAATCAGGGTTGTTAAGCTTTCCCCGTAAAAAGAAAAAATCAGATTTTGATCAGCTAGATATCAATATCTCCTTTTTTCATTCTTGGTCTTCACACTTCTGTGACAGTTCTTTTACTGTTAATTATCTTTAGTTCATTGAGGTTTTTCCAAAGTAATTTTCACCCTTATCCTCACCCAGTTTGGTGGCCCACAGCGACTGTATGAATTCATTACTGTATCAATAAAATATTGATTATGTAAACGCATATGAGCCTCCCTTTCCTTTGTTTTTCACTGGGTCTTCGTCTTATTTGTGGGTATGATTTGGTTTGGTTTTATTGTGGCACTATTTTATACTGCAGTTAATGCCTCCCTGACACCCGATCCCATCAGATCTGGGAAGCTCAGCAGGGTCAACCCTGGTTAGTCCTTGTATAGGAGACCTCCTTGGAATACCGGGGGTTGTAGGTTCTAGTCCTGAGGACTTCACTGTCACCGTCCAAGCTCACTCGGCTGTGGCAGATGAACCTCAGGAGTTAAAGGGTGGGGCCAGTTCTGCACACGCTGTGCCTCACCTAAAATCCACTGTGCAGGCTCGAAGGGCACACCCACGTGGGGAGAGCCTTTCCCAAATCTTCGTTCGTGAAGCCTGGCCATGAAAAATTTTATACTGAAAAATCTCCATCTCTGACTCAAGGTTAAACAATGAAATTAACTTATCAGGTAAATTCTTCAACTCATTAAATGAATAATGTATTCGTAATTAATTATAATTCCCAAAAAAAGAAGGTCTCAGAATAATAATTGAATTGTACTTTAAAGTCACTTCAGCTCTTGTACTAGTCACAAACTATGCCTCTTTCACCTTTCTTAGGATGTCCTAAAATAAGCAAAAAAATATTGTAGACTCAAAACCTTACAATCACAGAATTAGCTGATGAGCACTATTCATATATATTTTCTAAATCTTCAGTGTAACTGAATGAATTTTACCAGATTTCCTTCTTTCTTCTGAAAACCATGTTTCTGAGAACTACTGTCTGAATAAAAAGTACAATGCAATGAAAATTACAGGCTGGTTAGCAATCAGTCAGCTGGTGACTTAGGTTTGCTATCTGTTCTCTTACCTCTAAATTCTGTGCAATATTCTGGAAATATATGCACTGATCTTCAAGTGGGTTTTGGATAGAAAATAATATTATAGAATTTCAGATGTTCTAAATATAAAATTACAACACAGGTCCGCAGACAATTTTATTACAAAAATGCAGCTGTTGAAAAAGTTGTCCTTAACAGTAAACATGAAAATTTAAAGCCATCATAAAACAGAAGATTAAGTTGTGTTCTACCCACTTGCGATGGACATATATTAGTAAACTAAAAAAATATAAAAAAAAAAAAAGAGAACTTAAGTGAAACTGGAGTTTTGATAAACAAACTGCAGTTGTAATAAAGTTGGTTGTTACAAACAGACTCATGGTTTCACAAGAAAGAAAGATATATTTTTCAATTATTTTAATCAACTAAAGCTACTACTATAACAGGATTGCATTCCTCCGTGTCTCTTTTAATGTTCATATAAATGCTTTAAAATCCTCAGCCTCATTTTAAGACACCTGCTCTGTAGACCAGGCTTCATATAAATGAATATGACTGGAAAGTACATCTTTGTCCCAGTAGACAAAGCACTAGCAACATTCCTTAATATTTTCTGCTTTCAGGTATTCAAAATGTACATGAAAAGATAAAAAATCCAGAAAATCACCAGTTGAATTAAATAGATTTTTTTCTTTTGTGATCTTCTGTTATGCTTTTTCAAAGGAGCTAATGCCAGCTTTCTTCAACTTGCCATGTATTTCCTTCATATCTCTTGAATACAACCTATCTAAAGTTAAATCTATGTGTTAACGCTCTAAATACAAAACAGTTTCTGAAACATTTGTTAAAGAAGGCAAAAAATATCAAGTATCCCCAAATTATCAGAAGCACATCCTCAGAACTGTGAACCTAAAGTTCCTGATGTTTTAAAACAATGCCTTTACAGATGCTGCCACAGATACCTCTCAGGAATGTTTATTTTTATTGCTGCTTTTTCTCCTGTAGCAGAAGGTATTTATTCTTTAGTAGGAGTTCTCAGACCAGACCAAACCTTTAACTATCCTGTTGTAATGTAGTCTCATCAATTTATTATGTCTTTGCTATAAAACTTCATGGTAAAAACCAAAAGGGAATTTTGTGCCTGAACTTGCTGGCATTGACTCCATTACTTCAAGCCTACCCAAACTAGTCTTATATGGTAATGCAATGCCGAGGTTTTACCCATGAAGTATAGGGAATAAGAAGAATAGGACTAAATGTGTATCAATTTTAACAGATTAGGTTGATGAGTCTGTAAACTAAAGGGATCACAACCTACTCACCAGATGATGGAGGCGTTGATTTTCTGGAACTAGGAACGATGTCACCCAAACTGGATGAAGAGTTTCCTCCTGATTTACTGGAGTAAAGAAAAAAATTAGTTTGAAGTTCTGTAGCTTTCTCAATAGTTATTCTAGTTTATTTATTACCTGTCTTCTAAATGAGGTGCTAGCTGTGAGATAAACAGGATTTCTGGCAGTGGTATAAAACACACATCACACAAAATAAATATACATTTTGAGGACTGAGGAACTGCAAACATCAACCATGCTCCTTATGCTGCTGTGGAATTCATTCTGCTGCTCTGACTACTTCATGATCTTATTGTAATCCAGTTATTAATATGGCTACTTAATAGTACTATCTGTTACTAAGACTAATTCTTAAGACAGTAAGCATATCTGTTTCCTTTAACTGAAGAGTTACTGATAAATCCCTTATGAAGATGACACTGTGTTTGTCCGTCTTTTTTTTCAATTTAATCAAAGTACAAGTTCTTTTTGCTTTCTCAATAAATGATAGTACTTAGGAAAAAAAAGTCTCTCAAACAAAGTTAAAGCAGTCTAGGGTTTTGTCAAGTTCTGCTTTGTGAAAATCTATCCAAGTTGTGAAAAATTTAACAATACTTTTAGTCATTTTACTTCAGTTACCATAATGAGAAAAGCTCTGAAAAGAATGTAAACTACTTTATTAAGAATTCTCCAGTAAAGATGACATTATTACTATCTTGCAGTATTGTTTAATACATAGATACTGACTCCTGTTTCTTATGCAATGATGGCTGCAGTCAGAGATAACAAATGACTTGACATGAAAGATTCATCATAAAATGTAGTATTCTTAAAAGCAGTATTTGTAGGCAATGAGTTTGATGAGACCATTTTTTTCTCTAAGAACTAAGTAACAGGCACTGGCTTTGGCTCACAAATAAATTCATCCTAACATTTTCTAAAATGAGCTTTAAATGTGTTTTGAAATTGCAAGATCTTGAAAACAACAAATGCTACAGAATTTAGATAAAAATCAATTTTTAAGTCAAAAATTGTGTGTGCACATTGTAAATATACTATCTGCAAGATATATTAGCAAATATTTTATGAAAAAATGACCAATTTCCATTGTAGGCCACCACAGATCATCAGTCTAAATATCTACTTTTTATCTCAAATAGCAATGACATTAATAAGCTCATTTATCAGTAATATAATCTTTAAAATAATGTTATATATTCTGTAATAATCTATAACTAATCTTATATTAAGCCCTTCGTTGATTCAAATTGTTTGTAGCTACCATTTACAATAATTAAGCACACATATGAGTGATACACAACATTAATTTCCAAGTTTTGTCCCAGATAATGCTATTATTTTCAATGATTTCTTATTACCTGGAGTAGAATTTTCCTTGTTTTGCCTTTTGTTCATGCTGCAGCCTCATGTTTTCTAGTTTGACTGGGCTTGGTATGAATCCTATTTCACAGCCTTCTTTTACCAATCGTCCTATCCACCAGTCATTATTAAATTTCTACAGTTTAAAAAAAAAAAAAAAAAACGAAAAAAGCAACATATTAAGAAATTACTTGATCTTGAATCATTTTGTTATTAGTTTTAATTTGCAGCCATTTTTTGTAATTCTCCCCTGCAGTTAATCACTGTGCTATGTTATTATGGCAATAAAAAATTGTGGTAGCATTCAGATTTAAAATAAACAGTGGTTAAACAGAAACATTCCTTCATTAGACTTCATGTTTCTTCCTGGCTTTTATTTCCATCCATTTCACCATCTTTATTTTTTCTTGCTTCTCAGTCTTTTCTCCTCATCCATGAGAGTTACTTTTGCTCTCCCTTGATGGTTCTACTTGGAGGATATCAGTGGCTTCTTCTGATCTACTCTTACCTACTGGTACAATTTTTATGGCTTTGTAATAATCTATCTTTCTTACTCCACTACATTGGGTTCCCTTTTAAATTAAAAAATACTTCTCAAACTCCTCCACTTCTCCAAAGTCACTAAAATCTTCTGAAATATGACCAAATTTTGCTGCTCATACATGGTCTACTGCAGATAGCTCATGTGATCTGCATCTTAAACTGTGATGGATCCACAAGGAATAGACATATCTGGATAACTAAAAAATCCCTACAATTATACAAATCCACAAGATAGACCAATTAACTGATTTCCAGCTTTATGAAATATACGATAATGACTACTCTAATTCAATACATTTATTCATACACACACACACGGGAGCTGGGGAGGAGGTTGTTTGTTCTGCAGAGGTCTGTAGAGCAGAAATATTTGCTTTTTCCATTATTACTTATTCACCATTTTTGGATGAGAATAGGTCATTATTATATATGCAATGCTCTTAGCCTTCCATGGAAATAACTACCACAAAAAATGAATTTTGGATAATTTGGATTATTTATGAAACTGTAAAAAAACAGCTGAATGTGAAGAAAAGTTGCCTTCTTGAATCTGAAGCTATAAATGTAGATATTATAGTCCATATTTAATTATTTAATAAGTAACTTTAACAAGTGTACAGTTAGGAATAAAATATATAAAATGTGTGAGCTCCCATAAAAAGGAATTAATTTCACTGTGAATACATCGATTGTGGACCACTGATACACAAACTAAACTGCAGTATGGTCTTTCCTTCTGGCACCTACAGAAATCTTTTGATGCTTGAAACTAACTGTAAGATATTTAGCTAACAAAAAACAGAGATTAAAATAAAAGCACTTTTAAGCTTATAAAATATAAGAAGATGTATAATATTCATCCAATGGGATGCCTTTATGGGTAAGAATACCAGCATTTAATAGGGAGCTAATCTGAAATAGCAGTTTCTCAAAGCTGTATTAGCTGTATTATAACCTTTCATTGCAAAATGCTAACTAAATCATTAACTTGGGAAGAGACAGATAATTAAAAAATATCATTAAATTATAATCTGAACAGCCTCTATTTTTTTATGCTGGCTTCAGTACAACAGGTTACTATGCAACAACATTAATTTTATTAGAAGTTATAGAAATGCTAAATACATATGATTTTTTTTTTCTTCACACAAAAATAAGAGCATGTGGAATTTACTTCTGCAAAGCCTCAAAGCTAAATGCTGTGTCAGTATATAAAAAGGAATATAAGATACTTTTAGAAGTAGATAATAACACACAAAATACTTTCTAATTTTAGAAAGCAATTGTGGAAATCTTTGTAGCAAGATGTCCAGCTCTCAAACTGCTGGCTGGGGTGAGTTTTCTTTTGTTGGGACTCTGTGACTTCTCATGTCTACTTTTCTCACAAGACAGAACAGAGCAATTCTTTCACACTACCATCAGACAGAAAACATATTACCTTTACTATATAGAATCTTAATCAAAAGTATCCCCTTTTTGTGTGTTTAATAAATATGGAAAGTTATGATCATTAGTCATCAGTATGAAGGCACTAAAAGTCCATTTCTTGTGTTTCTGTAGTCTCTGTCCACCTGTATTTCTATGTCTGTATATATCTATGTCTGTATATTTCTTGCTTCTGCAAAGCATCTGCACTAGCAGAATCATTTGGCATCATCTATCATAATTATTGTGGGATTTCTCAATAGTCTAATATGGGGCAAAGATAAAATTTCAAATGCATGGCTAGGTTGCTTTCAACCGTAAGCTAACTTAACTAGTTCTTTTCCTACAAATTTCCATCTCCAGATGGACCATTTTGAAAAAAAACCCAAAACAGTGGAATATGAACAGAAGCTGAGAACCTTGGGAAATGAGGGAATCATTCAGAAGGGAGCAGAAGGGTACAGAGGAGAGCATGCATAGGAAAGTTACCAAGTCATTTGCACAGGACAGTCTTGCAAGGAGCAGAGAAATGAAATTACTTCAGGTGTTTGAAAATGTAAAATTTGAAAATTTTCAAAGCCAGACTCTTGAAACATCCTACCAGTTCTTCAGCACGTAACTGTCAACAAAATATTGTCTGTGCCAGGGAAGTAACTTCAGTGAAAAAAAAAAAAGAAGACTTGAGGATTTGGGGGTTAATTGAGCTGCAGTCGCACAAACAGAAGAAACCTTTGGCTGCTGAATTGCAATGAACCTTCATAGCATTAGATTAGAAAAAAAAATCACAAATATTTTACCCTCTACTAGTCATATGTAGGCTTCTAAAGCTATATATAAGTGATTTTTATGAGACAAGAAAATTGCTTGCTTTCTGAAGTTTATTAATTTGATTTTAAGAAATTTGTGTCATTGCTTCCACTAGAATAGCATTTAAAAGAACATTCAATTCCTTATATACTGTTACCTTATTTAAGTAAGATTTGAAAAGTGTTTTGACAATGTGAAATGTTTCCAACATTGTGAAATAGTAGCACTGTTACTCAAATATACCCTTAAGGAGGGATTCACTTACTTCTCTGGTTTTACTTACTTCTTTAACATGAAGAAAATCTTTAGCCTCAAATGAGATGGCCATGCCTGGGACTGGAACATCGTCATCATGAGCAGCACTGTACCCAACATTTGTCCGAACTGCAAATGCAACAGGTTTTGACTGCAAAGCAAAAGATAAACAGCATGAAGATTTCCCTTGCAATCACATAGATATGTACAAATATATATGCAGAAGATGATTTCTGTAATTTATGCTTTAAAAATCATAAAAATTACAGAGAACTCTCATAGCATCCATGCAAAACATAATGAAGAATGTCATTAACTAACAGGTTAGTAATGATTTTTAGTATTAACACATTTCATAGAATACAGAGTTTTAGCAGGTGATAGAGCTCTCAATTAATATAAGTCAAATCAGTAATTAGAAATCACAATCCAGTCAGCAATCCATATAATATGCTCATCTTGCAGTTCTGCTGCAAGTTCCACACTTGGGGCCACCATAAGAGGTAAGGTTCAAAGAGCTACAAAGCCTATAGCCCCAGGGGCACTGGAGCTGCAAAAGGCATGCCAAGGGAAGCACAGCATTGCATCAACATTGCTTCCTCCATACATTCCTCATCTGGGCCACCCATAGTCCTGGGCTTCTCAGCCTCAACCCCATGCTGCCATTAGGGTTAGCGTTAGGTTTAGGGTCCAGACAGCCACAAAGCCTACAGTCCCAAGGACACAGGGGCTGAAAAGATACACCAAGGAGGAGCACGGTACTGCACCACATTGTTCCCTCCACACCTTTCCTATTGGGGCCCCCATGTGCTGGTCACCTCAGTCTCATGCTAAGGCTTGCCATTAGTGAAGCTCTCTCAGCCTTAGTCCCCAAATAGTGTTTAGGGAAATTACAAATTTGGAGAAGAGATGCCAGCAGCTGTCAGTGAGCCCTAAGCAAGTCATTTCCCTGCAAGCCATTCTTAGAGTGCTTATCCATCATACACTTTGAGGTAACCTGTCCTAGGAAAAAAAGTAATAAATTAACAAATTAGAGTAATACATGAAATGCAATAACAAAATAAACAGACACTAATTTTTAAAGTGCTTGTTTTCTTCCAACAAGGAAAATCCTATTGCTGTTGAAACATGCTTTGGATGTTATTCAATGGATACAGGTTTTATAAACAAGTTGATTATGTTTGTACCATGCAAGAGAAAGGAAGTTCAAATCAGAAGCAATATTTAAAAAAATACACTGACACAACTGACAGGCTGATAGATTTATACAGTAGCAGGAAAAAACATGTAGAAAAACATGTATAACAGCAGGAACTGGTCTAGATGTACATGATAAGCCCACATGTCCCTTAATAAGCACTCAGTGAGTTAACCTTGTAACCAGATAAACTGTTAGAAGTGTATCATGGTATGACTATTGCATTCATGATAATGGGAATTTATGAGTGTTCATCCAAAAATAAATGTTGGTGATTTCTCCACATTGATTAAAAAATCTTGCACTCTTGATGCAACAGGTACATCCACTTCCTAATTTGTATCTTATTCATCTCCTCTACAATTTTTGCAGTATTACACCACTCAATTACCCTATGTAAAAGATACCAAACCATGACAGAACCAGGCATGCCAAAAAATAAAGAAACAGTCACACAGGCACACAGTACTGAATACAGCGATACCGTGTATCTTCCTTAAAAATAAAAGATAGCATAAATTACTGGGTTTTAATGTTTATACAAACCCCCAAAACATTCCTGAATGTAAAAATTACAGCCTAACAGCATTGATGCTTTCCATGCTATTGCCAGTTTCAACACTGAAAATACAGATATGAATAAGCATTAAATTGTCAGATCTCCTAAACAATACCATCAAATAGTAAATCATCAAATAAATCATTCCCTGTTTTTAACAATGATCATTTCGTAAAGCATAGTAAACTGTCATTGTACAAACATATCTCAGAACAAGAATAGAAATATTAAGGAACAATCTGTCTCAAACACTGATAGGCGGGACAGTATTTTTGCTTATCCATTCTCACAATTGTTATGTCTTCTAGCAAATATAAAAAATGCTCAACTATTGTGACTTACTCCTGATAGTATCAGTGGATGAAAGACTTTAGACTGACTAAAGAATTTAAAATCACTGCAGCATTGTAACAAACAGATATCTTCAGCAAGTTATTGTCCTTGACATACTTCTTAGATGTGATATAAAGTTTCCCATTAGAAGACAACATCTGATTACCCAAGAAAATGAATAAAATGGAAATTACTCTAGAACTATCATAACATAAAAGTAACAGATAAAAGTCCCCTGTCATTTTCTGCCATAAAAAAATAATGTAAAACTCTGAGCAGAAAAACAAAACAGAACATTGAGCTAGAGATATTCAGAGAAATGGTATGCCCCATTCTAGAAACTTGTAATGCTGATAGAAAGGGAGACTAAATTATCATGAGATTAGACTATAATCATTTATCTGAGTATTTAAAACTAATTAATGTATAAAAATTACATGCTAGACTTTTTACAAAAATAAACAATTCTGAAGGCTTCCTAGAACTGTCCAATTGACTACTTTTCCTGAACTACACTGGTTTGAACTAAAAAAGTCCAGTTTTTATGTAATTAGGGTGTTATGTAAAAAAAAATATTTTTTTTTACATATGCATATGTATATTCTAAAATATATCTAGCAGTTTGTTATGTATCCTACATTCTAAAATTAGACTGGGTCAAAACAGTTAAGCACTTTCTGTTCATTCTCTAAATCTCTACGAAAATGGGATGGCAGTTTAGCAGTCAGTTAATCCACAGGCTGGACTACAAGGACAGATGCTCCCAGATGTCAAACAGTTTAACATTTCACGACTCTCTAGAGAAACATAGTAGCCTAGAAAAGATCATTTCTCTTCAGAATCAACATTTCCACCTTGTTTTTCTTTTACTGTTCTCTAGCAGTGCAACATTCAACAGGCTGAATAAACCCACAAGGAAACAACCAGATCACGAACATACCATCATCTGTACCACTAGGGCAGCAGGGAACATACTCTACAACGGGGTTCTTCAAGAACCAATTTCAGCTTCCAATTGAAACTCTGAATATAAATCAACAAAATCTTATTCACCAACTGTTAAACCAACTTTGGCTGTACACTTTTGGTGTAACAGACATAAATTAAAGTGAGTCTAGAGCTACCTCAGTCAATTTTCTCTTTTTCTATCTGGATCTCACTTCTTCCTTTACAAGCTATATTTACTTTATACACCTTCATACCAACCCTCATTACTAAGTCCATACTATTTGCAGTATTATTATACTCTAGTACTCATCTTTCCTCAGTCTTGTGTTATGACTAACTCATACTGAATGCATATCCAAGCATTTTCACATTGTATCTGTCTCAGTCAATTTGTCAGTTTAAACAACTTTGCACCTGCTTGGTTGAATTTGTATTTGAGAAATACTTCACTCAATAACAGCGCAAAATAATACAATCTATTTTCTAGTAATGTACTTAAAACTTGACAGGAACATTTTTTCCTATAACTCATTTCATATTTTTTATGCTGTGCCATAAACCCAGTGGAGGAAGCTCCTGGGGATTCCAGCCAAGAAGACAATTTTTTTGACACAGAATTTGCTCACAGAACAGGTCATCTCCCTCATGGCCACTAATTTTGGGAATGTTGCATGATAATTGAGGTATCTCTCTTCCTCATATACTATCAAGATGTAAAAAACCTGACAACAGCATTCTCCAAATCATTTTCGTACACCTGGGCTTGATCTGGGATCTCTGTTCGATCTCATTTCTTACTCTGTTGCATCATTCCCACAGTAAAGGTCCCTCTGTGTTTACACCAGTTTATGTGAAGTCAGAATGTATCTTCATGAAGGCAATGCCAGCTAAGACAAGAACTGACTCAGAAAACTACTACTGTTACCATTTTGACCAAATGCTTATCAAAGTTGGCATCCACGTTAAAATTCAGAAAATGCATCTCAAAGCAAGTCCACTGCTTCCTTAATTCTGCATGAAGCTACTTATTCTTCTTCCTGTCCACTCTTCACAGATGCATGTAACCTTATTCTGAAAGCAAGGAGTTGTTTTTCTCTAGGGTAATGAATACAATGGGTCTCTCTCAAATCACTAGCAGATTTGCTCGTGAAAATTTAAAATGCCACACCATTTCTTTCAGCTGAGGAAAGATGACTACTGCTATGGAACTTTTCCTTAGCAGTCTTTGTAGGGAGCAATTATGACCGATGATGACCTACATTTGGCACTATTTCCACAGAGTAGCCCTGTACATAGTATTTGGGCCATAAACAATATTAATAGTCCACATAGGACAAAGATCAATAGCACTGTGATGACCTAACGACTGCTGTGTTAAAAACATGTCACTTTATTTTGCCCTACTAGCGACTGAGAATGAAAGATGCAAACCAGAAGCAGTTCAAAACCTACAGGTCTTACAGAATTACAGGATTTTCATTACTAAAGAAATTTATAATGTAAAGTATACTGTCAAAAAAGTAGGTTAAGAACTCAAAAGAAAAATAATAAAGAACTTTCCAATTTTACCCCTTTTTATCTTGTACACTAATCTATACATCTGTTACACATGAAACAAAATCAAACTCACCTGGGGACAAAAACATTCACAGGAAATTTTTGTCCTAAATGCTGATTATTGCTGGAGCCTCATCACAGTAAAGTAATTGTGCAATCTCTATCAATAGCATCTGCTCAGCAATCTCATTGCTAAGGAATCAACAACAATTTGTGGATGCCCCAACTGAAAATTAGAGCATATGCAGCTGCTGTTGCTAAAAGCAGGGATCAATAATTCGACTTCCCAGGAAAGATCAGGCTTTCTTTTATTGGTGTGGATGCATGTACCAAACAAGTCTGATAGCAAGCCAGAATCACAGAACAACTGAGGCAGGAAGGGGCCTCTGGTGTCTCCTAGTCCAACCCCTGCCCAAAACAGGTCTGGTTAGACCATGCTGTTCAGAGCCAAGTCTAAGTCAGTCCTGAGTACCTCCAGAGACAGACTGCACAACCTCTCTGTGCATCCTGCTCCAGTATTTGACCACTGTGATGGTGAAAAAACATACAGGAACTATGATTCTCTCATGTGAGTGAGGGACATAGAAACCTATAATGGACAAGAAATGATTTTATACTCCAGTACAAGCAAAATTAAGTGTTAGTAGAAATCACCAGTTTTCAGTTCTAATTAGAAGTGGTCTAGAAAGAGGGTTTGTGTTCTACTCAGCACTTCCAACAAAGTGGAGAAACTGAAAAGTACTGTGGGAGAACAAAGCACAGTACAACTGTACTTAATAAGTAGCAGCCTAAGTACAACAATGGTAGAATGACATTCAAATTCTTCTGAATTATTAGGGCTTTTGATAGCACAGATCCCTCCTGAAAGATTTTGGAGGGAAGTGGTCAGACACAAAATTATTTGATCTGAGTACATTTTCCCACCTATTTCCAAGATTAGGGCAAGGTGAACTAAGCCCAACCATTTCCAGTGCTTGCACTGCTATCTTTCAAAGGGTTGGCTCTCTGAATTCTTGCCTAGGAAACATCACAACCTCTGCTCTCTTGCTTGACAGTAACATGCACCCTCCTCCAAGAGCAGCCAGCAAGATGCTGTGACCATCATACAACCCACCGCAACAATCAGCTTTCCTCTTGGACTCTAGACAGACTGCATGGAAACTCAGCTGTTAAAGTGCAATTTTCCTTAGGATGGAGGCCTATTGATGAAATTTGCTGAGGAAATCTCTGAATCCTTCTAGCTTCTTGGAATCCCTCCTACAGCAAAGCCTGAGCTCAGTGCTAAAGAGAAGGAAAATTTAACACATCCAGCTGGTACAAAAGAGAGTCTGCCAGATCCATTTTTTTAACAATAGGTAGACTTCAGAGAAATTGGGTTTTGTCCTCTAGTACTCTCTAAGATACTTTTGTTACTATTTTAGCTCATCTTCACAGACAGCTTGAGAGTCAAGCTTCCTACTTCCGTTTGCGAAATCGTATTTTAGTAGAGTCACCGATGTCGGTTTACATTCAGCTCAGGAGGCAGCAAAGACCGAAATAGCTTTACTGACGCACACCGAGCTTTCTCATATGAGCGGGGTCTTTTTTATTTTCTTTTAGAGCATAATGCCAAAACTCAATGGTGGCCATGTGTTGTCTGCATGCAAGTGTGCCAGAAAGGTGGCTCTTCAGTTACACCCACTCAGGGAGTTAACAGGAACCGCTGGAAACAAGCACAGCTGAAAAGGTCTGTTTGTGCTTACTGAAAACATGCTTATTCTGGCAACAAAAGCCAGCAGATGAAAACTATCATTTGCAATAAAAATACTGTGCTGGGATTTCAAGTTCTTTTTTTCCAATGTCACAATGAGGATATTTTATGCTTATGAGACATTTTAAGCTTATGAGACAGCATTTTAGTAGATCTCAGCTTTTTGGTTAAACTGAGGTTCACATAGAGAAAAGATCTGGAGTAATACTTTCAGGCTATTCACAAACAAAAATTCTCCAGAAAAAGCATAAATCTCTGGCATAGCAAACTAAAGTAAACACTAAATAAATCAGCAATGCAATGGATGGTTAAAAATGTAGATGCTACTATCAAAAGCTCTTGACAAAATGCTGCATCGCTGAAAATGTTTCTTAATTCAGTATTATGCATGGAAGTTTTATTGTTGATTCCAATATTTAAATAATTTTGCACTTAATTTTTTCAATTGGATCAGAGAGCCTCTATGACTGCTAGAGCCAAAGGTTAATGTTTGTTACAATGTTTCACTTTTACATAATATGTTCAGCATGTTTATTTAAGAAACTATGCTGAAAGTTATTCTTTTATTCAAAATATATATTTTGTAGCTAGATTGCTCTATTTCCAGGAGTTATATGAATATATATATGTTCCAAGGACAATATTTTAGAGTCTGAAAAGTCAAATGTTCTATTAGCTCATAACTCATAAGCAGAACTAAAACTGAGAAGTTATGTGAGGACATGATAAACACCACAGCTGACTCAATGCTCCTACCTCTTTCACATGATTACATTTTATGGCCATAGCTTATATTATCCTATTCCTCACCTGAGTTATCTGTTGTTTGTGTAGGTCTTGCACTACCTTAGATACTTCTCATTTATAAATTCAAATGGAATCTCTACTGCAAATCTCCCTGACAGCCTAGACACAGATTGCGGGAACACAGAGCACAAATATTTAAAGCTGTGGTAAATGAATATTTGTTAAACTCGAAAAGTTGAACATCTGAGACTTATGAAAAGTGAAAATAGGGCCACCTTTAACTCAGTGAAATGGTGGTGGCATCACTACCTTAGCCCTCACTATGTACAGTATTGTAGCTCAACCATTAACTTCCCAATTCCCCTGCCTCAGTACTAGAGAATCATAGAATTGTAAAATCACTAAGGTTGGAAAAGATGTCCAAGATCATTGAGTCCAACCTTTGACCAAAGACCACCTTGTCCCTTAAATCACAGAACTAAGTGCCAGATCCAGTCATTTCTCGAACACTTCCAGAGATGGTGACTCCACAAATTCCTTGGACAGCTTGTTCCAATGCCAGATCCACCATTTCAGTTAAAAAATTCTTCCTTATGTCCAGCCTGAATCTCCCCTGGCACACCTTGAGGCCATTTCCTCTTGTCCTGTCACTAGCTATGAGAGAGAAGAGGCCGACTTCCTTTCAGGTGGTTGCATACTATGTCTTGCTTGCACACAGGAGGGATCTCTCCTTGCAACAAACCAAAAAAGTGTAAAACTCAAGAAACTCTGTAGCATCCTATACCCCTCCAATGGATTAAATTTTGCCATCAGAGAGTGACGCTCACCTAGTGCAAAACAGAAAAGCAGGTGGTCTCTAAGGGATGATTTTCTCTTTTTAAAATGGCATGAACAACCTTTTGCCTCTCTCTATCTCCAAGCAGGAAATTAATGCACCAATCTCTAGAAACAGAGGACACAAAATAATCAACTACTTGTTAAATATAATCGACCATACAGTAATGTCTATAGCATTATTTATCTGCACAGGAAAGCTAGGCTAGCACAAACCACTTTACATCTGTCATTTTCTACTTTTGGTGCACCTGACATTGCATGCACAGTTTGTAGGTTTTTCTATTTAATTATGTGTGTATGTACAATTTTCTATATTTTTAAAACAAAACCCAAAAAGATCACTCAGGCAATACATTTCTAGTGTTACACTTACATCTTAAAACACCATCAATATGACTGAAACCTTTATATCCACTGTGAAAAACTCATTGCAACTTCCATCACAGAATTAACAACTGCAAATGGTTCAATATTCTGTAAGAGGCAGAGCACTAGAGTTGAGGCACACTTTGGCTCTGCTCTTCAAATATTTGCTGAAAGAAGAATGACCATGAGACTTGGGAACAAGAACTATTTAAAGCAAAGCTAATGCAAAATACAGTTTTAAGAAAAAAAAATCTTTTTATTTTAATAAAGTTTACATAAAGCTGATACAAAACATATGAAATATTAGGTCAAATATCATCATTTTGGAGAATGACAAACATAAGAAGAATAAATTCTACATCACCAATGTCATCTATTATAATTCTCCTGTATCTGTTGTAAACCTCCATTTTGCTTTGGGCAAAAGTGCAATTCTTGAGTCCTCAGCCTGGCCATCATTGTGCCTGTGCACATCTTGGAGACCACTGAGCATTTATTTGTTCCCTTTCTCTTTGAAGGAAAGCGTTCCCAGGAGGTTTAGTACCAGCAGAGCTGCTCTTACATTGCAGTTCCCCTGCCCCAGCAAAGGAAGAGTCATGAGCTTGCCCATGTGTTTTGGAGATCCCTTTCTGTCAGAAAATAGTCCTCGAAAGATTTAGAATTATGCTAGAGCAGTACTAGGAGTTCTCTGACCAAAGCCAAGAACCAGGCAGAACCCTGTAGGGCAGAAGCCAACGAAAGGGCAGCTAAAATCCAGGCTCTGGGCCATTCTGCATGTGAGCTATGCCAAGAACAGCCCATTATCAGCACCTAAAGCTTTATGAGAGCTCTCATCTCATTCCTGTCCAAAAACATTCCCTCACAGTAACAAGATAAAAACAGAATTACTTGTCTTTAATATTTCCTAATATTCTTATTTACTTATCCTTAAGACATCTCATTTGGATTCCTTGCTTGGAGCACAAGATAAAATGTGTTTCCTGGTGGGTGAAGTGCTGTGATGATGATGTCCTTACCAAATATATTATACAGCTGGTGCACAGCTAGTCATCTAGCCAGCAGATGAAACATTAGCTGGCAATAAACCTTACTGTTATTTTAGCCATAGAACTACTAAGGTTTAATTCCAGGCTGGATGCAGGAAGAGTTATTATAAAAAAACATAAAATAAAATGACACAGAATTGTAACAATTTCCTCTTTGCAAGAAAAAGAGACATGCCATTAAAATGCAAAGTGGCAGTAAGAATTCTAATTTGGGCTTCTAGACATTTTTAATTTACTTTCTTTGGCTGAGCAACCTGAATTTGCTGTGGGTATGCAGGGACATAGTTCCTCAGGCTGAACCAAAGCAAGTGGAGTTGCCCATGCTCAGTCTTACCAGGGAATCCATCCCATATGATGCAGCTGCCTATTTGCACACAACTGTTTTATCCACAGACAACAGGTATTACACACACCAGTGTCATCTTCGTAAGTAGCTGTCATTTACACACTCAGCGTTACACAGAATTTTACATGTCATCACCTGTTGCTGAAGCAGGTTCTCCTGGGAAGTGACTGTCACTGGCCTGAGAATCAGTCCTTTTACTCTCCAATCCCTGGACCATCTTGCCCTTTATTTTGTAGGGTCCAGTTTAAATTAGAGAAATCAAAAATTTAATTTCTTTCTCATTGCCACATATTGTAGAGGGGAGAACACCCAGAGGGGGAAGAGGACACTAAGCATACTAAAGGGGAAATTATTATGAATACAATGGAACTAAGAAATGGGAAGAATTAGCATAAAGTTATATACAAATAATTAGTTATATTAAAAATATTTTTCCTCCTGCTTTTAATTTATACTAATAGTAAAAACAGATCAAGAAGTCTAAACCCCCACCCTGATTTTGACTGAATAAAAATTAAGGGTAGAGAAAGAAAAACAGAGGTGAGACAGAAGTTAAATAAACCTCCAGGTATATAATATTTTTATCTGGAAATTTTTGAAGCATAGTAATTAGGAAAAGAGGACTATGACAAATAGAAAAACAGTTGAGCTACCTTTGGTTTCTAGAATTTTTTTAAAATAAGGCTTATGCAGAGAAAGCAAAGATAACAAGGAAAGCCTATGTAACGAACTATGTCACGCAGCTCTGACTTCTTTCTATAGGTGAATACACAGAGATAAGAGAACCCTCTCTCTGCTGAACTGATGCTCTGAACTTTGCTCCTTTGTCTCACGAGCAACCTTTAAAACTATTGCTGAAGTATGAGGACTGCACAATGGATTGGAAAAGTAAACAGTAAATTGCTATGAAATACAAAACACGGATTAATTAATTTTCAGCAGCTTTGTATTCCTTGTCCATTACTACTAAGTATTTCCATTAATTATTTTGATGATGGGAGACAGAATGTCTTCCTCAAAATTACAAATGATACTGAACTAGGAGAAACTAAAAGACCCTGAGAGCAGCTCAGTTGGTTAGAGCATGGTGGATTCAATCCCTGTAGTAGCCGTTCACTTAGGAGTTGGACTCAATGATCTTTATGGGTTCCTTCCAACTCAGAATATTGTGTGATTCAACTGTGGAAGAAAGTAGTAAGTCTGTAACACTGTCTTTCTAAACTAGAAGAATAATCTAAATGACAAATAGAGCACAATTTAGTTAGGAAAGCTGAAGATGGCCAGACAATCATTAACTTTGAAAGAAATGTTTGACTGACTCAGCTGCTGTCCTAATGACAGAACTTAAGAATCAGATCACAACTAGAAGTGACTGTCAGGAATGTGTGAAAGCCAGTACTCCACAGAAGGTGACCAGGGAAGAATTCAGCCCTCAGGGCCCCAAACACTCTTTTCACACAATTTGAGAAGGGCTGGGCCCTCACACAGAATATGCTGCACATTCTCAGGCACAGCGCTTCAACAAGAGGGTTTAGGAAAAAGCCTAGGAGTTTGGACAGGAGCAGCAATGAAGATAGGAGGTGTAGAAAACAGCAGGGAGAACACAGAAAATTACTTGTTTCCTAACTGTCAGAGGTTTCAAGGAAAAGTTACACAAATACCTATGAGGTATGTAGAACAACAGACACTTCCTGGGAATGCCTTGAAATCCCTTTAAGTCTTTATTTTACTATGTGAACTTTTCACATTTACATAAGTTTTTGTTAAAAATCAAAATGTATCCATCTTACTAAACTATTTTACTTTGAGATGATCTCCAGCTATTTTGCCCACTATTATATCAAAACTACTTAAATACTAAAGAGAGAAAGAAGGAAAAAAAGGAAAGAGAGAACGAGGGAGGGAAGAATGAGAGAGAGAAAGGGGGAAGGAAGGCAGGCAGAAGGGAAGGCAGGCAGACAGACAGACAGGCAGGAAGGGAAAGAGTGAAGGAGGGAGAGAGGAGGGAGAGGAGGGAGAAAAGGAGAGAGGAAGGAAGGTGGGACCAACAACCAGGCATCAGATTACAGTCTTACATTCACAAAACACTCATTCTCTCTGTTTCACTACTTCCTCTTACTTGGTCCAACTCTTGCTGGACTTCAAGGAGTCAACAGCACAGCAAATCTCTCCTGCATATCTCATACTATTGTTTTCTCTAAACAGAGACATTTCTATTGAATTACATTTTTACCTACCTTTTGTCGCCAAAGCAAACACACAGCTCTATATCCATACATATTGGGTTAGTTACATTTTTCTGTTACTCTATGAACTTCTCATGTATTTACTAATGTGGTATCAAAATTCATAAAAGCATTTATAGTCAGTTCATAGTGACAATACGCAGGCAGAGACAGAAGCATTAAAAAATGACTAAACTCACATTGATGGAAGGAAAGATTTATTTTTCTTGGATCATAAAAGAAACAAGGTGGGGTTTATTTCAACTGAAAAAATTAGTAAGTTGCTGGGCAGAAAACAAGCCCTTAAGAAAAGAACATCTCTACTCAAAGCAGAAGCCACTTTTAGTAGGTCAGGTCAGGTAGCAATTTACTGAAACACAGAAAGTGCAGAAAAGTGGCCCATAAAGCCCTCCTTGATCCCTCACAATAAGGAGGCTGCCTGCCTGTGTAGGGAAGAAATATAGATCAAGCCAACTACAATGGTGGCAGGCATATTTGTGAGCAGAATGATCACAAAAAGAACCAAAGTGGAAAGTGTGTCAGCAGATGGAAGCTTGGAGGAGCCAGAAAACCAGTCAAACATCCTGGGCTGCTGAGTCCAAAGGATATTACCAAGAAGTTAACATGGGTATTCAGACTTGTTCCCAGAAGCAACCCTCAAAACCTAAGGCCCAGAGAGAAAAGCATCCAGTATCTGCAGCTCCCAGGCTGGTCCCAATCCTAAAGTCACCTGTCACTGCAATGATTACAACACCCACTCTCCCAAGAAATGGGCAGGGAAAACAAGAGATGTGAACAACGTGGTAATCCAGAGGGCATTTTGTTCAGGATTATCTGCTGCACAGGGTGGTCCCGTGGTGTAAAGGAGAGCACTCTGTACTCTGAATCCCAAGGTCCTGAGTTTGAGTCTCAGTGGGGACCGCCCCCTGGCAGTTCAATGCCTCTCTGCCATCCCATCCCATCAGATCTCGGATGCTCAGTAGGGTCAGCCCCGGTTAGTACCAGGTGCTGCGACAGTCCTGAGGACTTCACTGTCACTGTCCAAGCTCGCTTGGCCGTGCCAGATGGACCTCAGGACTGAAACGGTGGGGCCAGTTCTGCGCACACTGTGCCTCACCTGAAAAATCCACTGCGCAGGCTGGAAGGGCACACCCACGTGGGGAGAGACCTTCCCAAATCTTCATTCGCGAAGTTTGGCCATAGAGACTATCTGCTGCACAGAAGCCAAAACAGAGGGTCAGGTAACCATGCCTTGGCCTCCACAGGCCAGACAGGGAAGTGTTAGAATTCACTCATGCAAAGCTTTTTACACTGGCCAGAAATGTGGCATTTAAAACACCCTGAAGACTGAAAAAACTGTCACATAGGAGAAATAAAGAAAGAAAAAGGCAAAGAAGAGAGAAGGAGTGAGACAGCTTAAGTTGTGAAAGAGCACGTTAGGAAAGAAATTGCTAGGATGCTGTTCTGTCACTTGCCTTTGAGCAGCAGCTGACTGAGCTTGCTGGGCATGTGAGTAGTACCACCCTGCATCTCAGCACTACTCATGGAGAAAATAAGTAGGAAACCTAGCTCTGGCTGATGTGATTACAACAGAGCTCTCCCCAGCTGACAAAAGCACAGCAATCAGCAAAGCAAGGACATTTGACCAAGCTTATTGCTCAAAATATATTTTAAAATTCATTTCTCTTCCTTCTTTTTCATCTGTACTTCCCCACATCATCTTCAACTGTTGTGCCACACACTAAAGGAAGGTCACAAGCATATCCAAAGTGCAGAACTGTTCACTATCTGCCTGCTCTCTGTCGCTTGGCAGACCTTAGCCAAGATGTGTATGTGATATATGCAGAGGTCACAGAGAGGAAAGTGGCAAGTGACCAGAATCCTAAAACATTCTGTGTCACAATGAAATGCAGCTACCAAAGCAGCTGAGGCATTTTGATGGAGAGTCACCTGGCCTCAGTTAGACATTTCTGTCATGCTTCCTTCCTCCTCGACCACAGCACTGCAGCCAGGTGGCAAGAAAAAAAGGAACCCTGGCAAATATAGCCCTGGGTGGCAAAGCTGGTCACAGCTATGCTGCCAGGCCAGAAGCAGGTACCTGCTGCTCAGGCACCAAGTCTGTCTGTCACCCTATGTAGTCATTTGGGGGGGTTTTGTTGCATAAAACTAAAAAAAAAAAAAAAATTCCAGTAGAAACTCTATCTTTTCCAGCTGTTTGCACTTCTGCGATTGGAGATACAAAACAAACATAAGTAACTTTTCTCATCAGTTACAAGTGTAAGTTGATTACTTTTATTTATTCTCATTTTATGTAACAAGTCAAAGACAAAAGTTATAAACAGAGTTTAAGTTGGAAGTAGTCCTCCTTTTTTTACAGTCCAGCTCAGTATAATGTGTTCTGGCCATGTAACTCAATGTTCTCATAAATCCCCCGAAGCCCAACCCCTTCTGTTTTAACCGTGCTGGTATTATTTACTCACACTTTTTCTTCTTTTTATATTTTCCTGCACAGGATCTAATTGACCATTTCTGATTTCAGAAGGAATAAGAGGATGTTTGATTTACACTGGTCTTTGTATTGAGACTGTATTTTATCTTGCTCTGACTTTCAGAACCAGTGCAGTTATGGGAAAGCAGTAAACCAAAGGAAAAGTGTTTCTGAGACTGTTACACTGGGTGCCCCAGGGAATAAGGCTTATGGCATCGTTCTTTGACGTGAGACTGTGCTCTGGTGCTTGCCCAGAGCAACCATCCCACACACCATGACCTCTGCACCTAGTAAGTTTTCAGTCTTTCACACAAATTTGATAGAGGTAGTAAAAGTCTTATACATAGCAAGTACTCTTAAGTTTTGTGATGATAGGTGAACAGGTAAAAGCAAAAAACTGATCCAGTGTAACCAAAATTCAAATGTCAACCACACTTTGTGATCAACTAAAAGCCAAAGTCACAGAAAAAGAGCGTTTAATGGAAGCGCTGGAGAACTCCTTTCTCCTGGTGGTAGTCCAGTAACATGATAGCCTGAACAAAGAGAAATTCAGTATGAAAAATTATCTGGGGTCTACAAACTACATTTATTATCTTAAATATCAAACTCACTTAAACATTAAACTCTACAAAAGGTAAAATTAAGACATTATGTGAAAAAGCTGTGTTTTTTCAAGCCACCTATGAGAGTGTTTCTCTGCCCTCTCCCAAGCAGTGAAGAACACACATCTTTTCCCTGGCTAAGTGCATTGTAACAGATTTGAATCATTAACATCAAACCTAACCAATGAATTCCTCAGGAAGCAGAAGCTGTAGCTGACCCAGTAACCCTTGAGAGGCTTAGGATAAGCTTAGGGCCTTTAAAAGCATAGCAGAGACAAGCACCCAGCAGATCCTTCATTGTAAATACTGTTTCTTTTCTGGAAAGAGAAAATCCTACCACCCCAGTGAAAAGACCTTGGAAGATACATCTTTCTTCTCTGAGGGGGCTATTTAGTCAGACTGCTGAGAGAAGCATCGTCCCATGGGATGCAGGAGGGCAGGGATCAGAGGGAGGGGACTGTAATTCCTGGGAAAATGCCTTATGAGGTCAGGATATTACTGCTGATCCAGCCAAGAAAAGGGACGCAACTGTTCCCAGAAGGAAGAGCGAAGAAGCAAAAAACCATGAAACCTTTAACCTTTTTGTTCACCATATCAAAGTGGTCAACCAAAAGGTAATGGTAGCTGACTAGCTTTCACATCCAATAACTTCATAAACCACTAGACTCCCTGGCCTTGTCATTTCTCTCCCATCAACATGATGAATATGAACTGTTTCAAGTATTGTGAAGATTTTGCCTTTTCTGTTTGTTTCCCTTTTTTTCTTCCCCGCTCCCCGCCCTGCACCAAAATTGTAAATTATCTCTTTTATCACACCAGTATACGTCTGTTGATTTTTTTCCTTCTTCTTGTCCTTCTTACACATACATTACTGCTTGAATGACATTCAAGCTATCAATGTCTCACTTTAAAGAAAAAGTCCATTAAGCTCATTATACAAAAACTTGGACACAGTACCCAGAAAAGAGAATGGCCTAAAGGCCAGGAAAGTGAACTCGCATGTTAAGCCAGTCCTAGCATTTCTATAAATAGGCAATGCATATGAAGGAAAGGACTAAAATCTTCTGAGTTTTAGAAATTAGAACCCTTAGAAACCCTAACCCCAACCCTAACCCTAACCCTAAATCTTTTGCTTCCAGTGTTAGGACATCCTGCCAACCCTGAACAACCTTACAGAGCTCAGTTAGCTACTTTTGCAGGGAAACAGAAGCTAATGTGAATCCCTGGTAAATTAAAATGAGCAGGATCAGTCTTGGTTTTACACCATCATCAAGGTAATACCTGGCAACACCTTCCTATTAAAGTATACTGAAGCATGACTATCTTCCACATGCATGTCCAAGGAAGATGGAACAGTACAAATTACTTAACTCAAAAATGCAATTGCAAACTGCAAAAAATCCTGAGGAAACATTGCATTTCTCTTGCCCAAACTCAGCTTATAAAATCCTTACTGAACTTAGTGGAGTACATTTATTGTGGAATGGCAAGGTGACAAAGGAGGAAGCCAAGAGCACAGCCAGCTGCTGCCCAAAGAAACAGGGTGTAATGGCAGTCGCCTGGTGCTGCCCTCCCATCGTGCCTCCATGGCAGTGGCTCCTGCAGGCTTGCAGCTCAGTCTCCTGGGAGGCACAAAACACTTCTCACCATCTTTTTAAAATATACTCAGCTAAAATACAAAATTGAACAGATAGTATGTGCATTAATTAATTATGTAAATACTATACAGGATCTTAATCAACAAGACAGTTCAGGGTTAAGACTAAGCAGATATTTCCACTAAAATTATTAGGAGAGAGGCTGCTTCCCAGCCTCAGTTATGGAATGGGAAAGGCTGCTGCTGAAAACAAGCTAAGGGAGAGCAATTCACTATCTACTGTACAAGCAGTCTATGAACAACAGATCTCCAGCCTCCCTGCCCTGCCTTTTGGTCAATTTTCTCTTTCTAATATAAAAAGCGAAATTGTGCTACAAGCTGTGAATTTTTATTTCAATTATTTGTTCCAAATTGTAACGACGCTGTACTGATCAAAAGTTAGACTTCTTGCCCCAAATGATGCTTAAAAATTTATTTGGATTAGGGGGTCATGGGTTTTAATCAAATCAGAAAAGTCCTTAAGTTACATAGGAATAAATAATAACAAGTACTTTCCAGAAGTTATTCTATTTCAGAGAAAGCTAATCTTCTCATTCATTTGTAAGGAAAGGAAAAAAAACATATTTAAGTAGTTTTATCCAAACCATAAGGAACCAGATGCCTAATTTTGCCTCTGACGTATCCTGGCAAAAAACTTCTATATCCATCAGAAAGTTACAGGACAACTGGAAATACAACTCATTAAGATACAATAATCTAGACAGTAAAAAGCAATAGTGAAGTAGCCTCTAAGGTGCTATCATAACAGGAGAACATAAATAACTAATTGGCTGTTTCCAAAGTGTGATAAATCGGCTCCTTTGAAATAGTATCTACTGTCAATTAAAAATAAAAATATGTTTTATAAAGATGTGACAATCAAATGAGAGTGCTTAAAAAAGAAAAGGCTCTTCTTTTTCATAGCATATAATTCACCAGCAACAATTTTGTATTTAATACAAGATTCTTGAATTTCAATTAGCTATTAAAGTATATGACTATATAATCAATTCCAATTTAGCAGGGTTACTGTCCTTCATCCAAGATTATTATTTCCATTAGTAACCTCTGCAACTAATGTAATAAAACCTATAAATTGTGAAGGCCATTACTTTAATGCAATAAGCATAAATTGCCTTTCATTTGACATTATTCCTAGACAAAAAAATGACCAAGCATAACAAAGGGTAATTAAGAAATCACATATATGACTTCAAGTGTAAAGGATATCACATTGAAGAACCATTATGTAAAGAGAAGTCAGCAAGACAGAAATCCTGAATAACACATTTTTCAAGGAGGAAGAGGTAAGTCCCTTCTTTAAAAATATAAAATTACTAACGCAGCAAATTCTTACCAGAATAATACAAAAACATGGTAACTACTGAGCATGCATAGACTAAGATTTTGGCAAACAGTTTTTTCTTTGTTCTTACTCTGATGTGTAACCAGCTTAAAGAATGGGAGCATTTTACCATGGAAAAATGTTGCACAGGTCTAAGAGGCCACAATAAAGAAGCTTATATTGCTATTTGCATGCATTCATGATTGAATAAAATGCAGAGTTCTAAGTAGAAACTGTGAAGTCACAAGTATTCGGATCTGTGATGTGCTCTAAATATAGATTATTTAGGTCATAACCATAAGACATATAAACAGTCCTCTGAGATAATCCTCATGTGACACTGTTATTACTTTAAAAGGAATATTTCTATAATAACTCTTCATTAAATATAGAAATTTGACAGAATTGACTAAATCTAGATGCTATAAGGCTTTTCTGTAAGGCTCTTCACACAAAGCTGGCTGTGTAGTCACTGGACAGAGAGCAGTAAGGCTACTCACAACAAAACTAGTTTTCTTCTTTGTAAATGGAAGCCTCCTTTCCAGGTATTTGCATCTTTTAAATATGTATTCTAGAATGGTTTCAGAGATACAAACTCACTTTAGGAAAAAAAAAAAAACCCAAACTAAACCAAAACAACAAAACAAAACACCAAAAAAAACAAAAACCAAAATGAGGCTGTGTATAGCCTTTGTCACAAAAAACCCAAAATTGAAACAGAAACTAATTTCTGCTCCTAACAGAAACTACCTGAGTCCAGGTAGGTGCTATGCACTTTGCTTAGCTCTGAAAAACTACGTTGTGTAATACCTATTAGATATATTTTTGCAACTAAGGAAACTAGCACAATAACAAACAAGGAAACCATGTGGAGTGCATGGTCTGCATCCCTACAACAAAATGCAGCAGAGAGGAGTCCAGGTGTGGGATGAAGGCAGAGGCCCTGAACAACCCCGAGGGCCCAAGGGTTAGAAGCAACTTGACTCGTGATCTACGACTGGCTATTAAACAAGGGCAACCTTGAGCACTGTGTGTAACCACTCTTAGGGGTAAAAGGAGAAGAGCCCTTATCCGCACACGTCAGCACACCACCCAGAGCAGCTATGGCTGTAATGCAGAATTAAAGGCAAATAAAACCCCAAAGCATGATGAAAACCAGGCAAGAACAACCCAAGATAGACTCCATATGGAAGAGGAAGAAACCACCAGTCACAGAACTGGGCTCTTCCCAGTAAAGGACACTGTGATGACTTCCTGCACTCACACCCTAATCACAACAGCTGCCACTGACCTCAGGACCCAGTGGTGCAGAGGGGAAAAAAAGGGAAGATACTAGAAATTAACAGTATATAATTCTAAACTGTTGAAACTGCAATAACAATAGTTCTTTGATTAAACTAATAATAAATTCCTGGCTTTCTGTATTAAATGCTTCATTTTGTCCATTTTTATACAAGTTAAAATTTTGTAAAAATTCAACCAACCTTTTTCCAAAACATCAATCCCCACCAAATCAAGCATGTTGGTGCTTAGAACTGAAAAGTAAAATTTGGTTCATCTTTCCTACAGATTACAACACAGAAGCTCAAAGTTCTTTTGCCTCCTCAAAAAAAATACATGTTGTTAGCTAAGCTTAGTTGGATAAATGGACAGAATTAAATCATGGTTCTTTTTCACATCACTCAAATTTTTGCTTCAAACGTTCCACGGAACTTTCAGGCAAATCTTTTCAGTATCATCTTTCTCATATCATTATTCTACTCTTTTCAAGATTCAAGACTCACAAATACATTCGTTTTTATTACTACAATTAATAAATGAACCAAAACCAAAGTTTGCTGCAGTTATACTTTAATTTTTCTGTCATATAGAGAAAACTGCTATTTGTAGAAATGGGGGCTAATTATTGAAATTATCATACTTTTTAAAGTAAACCATAAATGCAAAGATACATCTAATGCACCAGGAGCAAACACAACGACTCCCATATCTTTTAAGCAATACCTGTACCCTGTTTTCCTTTATAAAAAGTTAAGGTTGAAATGCTGATTTTCTCAAGCATGTATGACATTACAGTTCACCTCCTTGGTCTCCTCAAATTTCAAACCAAGCAACATCATAAACATAAGATAAAATTTGTAACAAATTTTTTGTATGCAGGACTATAAATCAAAATTTCACTTTGATGTTTTTCTCATGTGCATGCTCATACCTCTGTAACTAAAAGAATAACAGGAATCTTTTGGGTGAAATACTGTTCAGTTTTACACTGACAAGAGCTATTTTTAGCCTTTGAAAGTACCAAATGTTCCTAAATAGAAGAATAAAGATAGAGCCACACTCAGAACTCCAGAGGCAAATACTGTCTATGTCTTTATCATATTCCATGTATAATGCTGAGGACTATAACATCAGAGTCCTTCCTGAATTGCAAGTTGGTGTTGACCACTATATGAACCTTCAGAAAATGTTTGCTGGTTAGAGTGAACGAAGGCAGCGCCTTTATGAACTTAAGAGATCCAACCAGCAAGGAAGACATGAAAACATGAAACATTTTTTTCACTGTCATTTAGTAATCTTGAAAGGATATCCATAAAAATATGCCCGATGTATGAACAGTTTAATACCTCGCATACCACTAGATTTGCAATCATTGCACTTGCTTTTCTATGGAAAGACAATATTCCTCTGTCATTGAAAAAAACTCATGAGCAAAGGAAGCAAAGGAAACACATGAGCAAGGGAAACTCACTACAAGACAGCAAATGCGACAAAGGTGAATGTGGTGGCTTTACTTGAAAGGGCAAACCACACTTTCAATATCAGAAATGTAAACATGCGTGTGGTTTTTTCACCAGACCAAAAAACATAGTAATTAAAAAGGTATCAACTACAGAGATGTCCTATTCTATTTAATAGACATGTAGACTACTGCTTTCACCAATATTGCCCATACCTTGAGGTCTTTGTTATCACAGCACACAAACTGGATCGGAAGAAATGTTTCAATCTTAACAAAGCAAGTAAGCAGAGAAATGAAGAACCAAACAGCAATAGCAATAACTACTCTCATACTGTGAACCAGTGAAAATTTTCAAGGAAAGGAAGAATGTCTGACACACTGGAAGATCATTAAAAAAGTGAATTAACTGCTAAAAAACCCCTAATAGCAGTAGAAATCTTTTAACAGCCTTTGAAGAAGGTACCAACTTCTTGAGAAACATCCACAGCTGATTTTGAGCATACTTCCCATAACGCTTTAAGTGGATGACACATGACAAGAAAGAGGTGCAAAAATCCTGACCACAGAGCTTTCATGGTATTGGGGCTTCAGTGCCTTATCATAAGAGAATAACCAACCTACACTGCATGAAGCACCACTAAAGTCATCACCAACTCACTGTCTTAAAGATGCACAGAAGAACACTTGGGAGCGTGTGTGCATGTATGGTAACTTGCATCTTATCATGCAATAGGGTTTTCTATCTTGAAAATCAGGTTTAGTAGAAAAGAAATGCACCACAATGTTTACAGAACAGATTGAGAGAAGACATGGCAGATGACTGGAAAGTGCTACCTCTGAGGTACCATAGAGGAAGTTGATGGTTTTCAGACTGTATTTCTAGAAGAGTACTGAACATCACAAAAAAACAAAGAAAAAACTACAGGATTTTTTAAATCAGCAAGGAATGAGAGAACTATGAAAACTTTGCAAATGAAACCCAAGAAAAATAAGTCTGTAAGGTGTAGGAGGCATGGTTCTTGTGCAGTAAATGGGCAGGAATTAAGAGTGAGGGTCTTAACGACTCTACCAAAGTTATGACAAGGTCACTTAAAGGTCTCCACTGACTCCATCACATATGTTGCATCAGATTATTCATGCAAACCAGCTAAAATATCTTGTCTGGAAAAAGAAAAACAAACCACAATACCTAAAACACCCAAAAAACCCAATGAAAACAGAAAAACCCCAGATACACACAAAAATATAGAGCATGAAATCAGAGATATAATATATACTTGCATTAACTGTACAGCAGTAGCAAGCAATGCATGCTGAGGAATGCATATATATATATGGAATACAAACAGAGAGATCTAAGTAGCAAAAAAAGATGTAAAAAAGAAAACTATTTTTAAATAATGTGAAGAGGGGAAAGAACAAGAGCAATGATAAAGCAACAATCATTACTAAGTCTGAGCCCAAAAGGCTGCTTTACTGACTTCATTTTTGGTTAGCATGCAGTGTGCAAAGTCCACAGCCTCACACAAGTGTTGACTTAATCAAATTAGGTACTTCTTTTCCCCTTTATTTCTACAGATTATTCATCAAACAAATATGTCTTAAAATAAATGTGAGGTGTTTCATAAACATATGGAAATAGCTTCTAATTGTGGTTTATAAAACATTATAGAACACCAGAAAAATCCTTACTACATCCAAAGAATTCAGCACTGAATCAAGTTAGAGCCATATTAGATGGATGGGGAAAAAGGTTCATGCGTTGAGAAGGGATTCAGATAAGTGGAAAAAGTTGTGTTATATCTGAGATATTTACTGACTACATTTACAGTCTCTTTAACACTATAAAATGGAACTGGTCATTTATTTTACATGAATTCAGCTACTTTTTCACACTGGACATCCTACACGTGTAATTTGACAATTTGCTATTTGAAATATGAGTGGCCACCTTTAAAATAGTTATGAATTGATACCTGACAGTAATCTAAGTTTATGTATATACAGACACACAATTTTAACTCTGGATATATGATTCCTTCTTTTTGAAGTATAAGCATAACTATTTTACACAGGTTAAAAATAGCCTTGGGGAAAAAACCCCCACAACATTATGAATTTAGGGAAAATGCAGATAGCTGTTACAGAAAAGCAAATGAAATGGATTAAATACTCAATTCATGGTAAGACTATAAAAAAAGCCCAACTGAATAACTGTAAGGAAATAATATAGGTGTGTATTTGGAAAGAATTCACACATTCAGTGATCCATTTTCTCACCTCTAGTAAAATGAAGAAATTTTCTGCTCTGTCTCAAGGCACCTTAATTCATGTGTTGTGAATTTTACCCAACTTGCTAACTGATTGGTAAACACGGAGATGAAGGCAGTTGAGAAAGACCCCAGAAACTAGACTAGACAATGAAAGATAGATGATGTGTGCTGCCTACACATTTAGTTTTATATCCACAGCTGAGGAGCCAACTACTGAAGATGAAGGAATTCTGCTGGGGAGGTCATAATCTTCCCCTCATAATTTCCTCGTTAAAGATGAGTCTGCTTTCAAGATTTTCAAAAATAACATTTTCTTACTCTGAGTGCTTCCTCTCCCATGCGACAAGGAGCAGCTCCCAGCCCTCCTCATCCCCTGCATCACCACCTGCCTACAGAGATGCTACAGCCAGGCAGGGGGGAAGAGATCAGGCTGCCCAGGACACCACATCACTATGACCAATGAGGAGAAATTGAGGAAAAGGAGAAGGAAATAATTAGAAATCTGAAGAGAGTAACAGGCCAGGTAAAAATACAGAAAGAGATGGAGAAAATCAGCATAAAACCACCAACAAACGTCCTACAAGATGTTGATCCAGATGCAATCCTCTGTTCTAATGAAATCAACAAACCTTCCATTTCAGAAAATCACGATGAGTCAATTTATGTCTAAGTAGGAATTACCTACCCACTCTAGAAAGCACCTTTTTGAGAAATACAGAGGTGAGATGAATGGCCCTGGATCAGATGCCATGTACTCATTTTTATTAACTGAAGCAGAAGTCTTTCAAAATGTACTTGCAGGGGTATTTTAATAATGCAGTTGAACCCTAATTCAGAATAACCTTCAGGCATGGCTTTATGCATATTTTCAATTCCTTTCAGCCAAAATTCTCACCAAAATTAAATGCTGTCTTCCTGTGACCCCCAACTTGCTTTCTTCTGCTGCTGTTCAGCCTCTCTCCTGGTCTCAAACCACTATTAGGATGGCAATGGGGTGAACAGGATCACAAAACCGATATAGCTTGCAGCTATTTTTACTCATGAGGTTACATTTAACTGATATTCTCAGTTTTATTTCACCATGCAGTCACAAAAAACCTATTCCAGCACAAGAGCTGGATCATAGCATTAATGTATAGAAAATATTGTGTAAATTTTTACAGCATTAACTGATTAGTGTAGTCTAGCAGAAAACAAAAATAACTGCAAATGAATTCTGCTTAGGAACATGTTTAAATACAGTATACTTGGAATATGTTCCTTTTTCAAATGTAAACTTTATTTGGTTGATGACTTCATGTCTGTCTTTAAGTATCTGTGGGATAAAAGCACTTAGCTTCATGGACTACATTTTGACTTGAAAGCATTTCTTCCTCTATTAATGTGCAGAAATTTGCTGCAGCCTACTAGCAAACAGACTTCTTTCACAGTCAGTGCAGGCTCATTTCTTTACCTGTATCTACTATTTGCATATATACATTACACATGTAATAAGTGCCTTCTTTGACAGACATTCTAAACTGATCAGAGTAATTTTAAAAAAGATTGCAAAAGCCTATCTGCTAACTTCTACTTTTACTAGGCTAAATATAATGACTATGCCAAGACTTGAATACAAAATTAATTTAGCAATTTAAACATTCTACAGTAAACAAAGTATGTTACTCAAAACTGGCTTTCTGCATATGCAGCCTACCTCCTCTCATCTTAAGGAAAGTAGGAGTGATTTAGGGTCCATTTAATATATAACAGATTTTTTTTAAGTTCTAGAATATACTTCTCCTATTCCTCTAAATTTGACTTTGAGATGAATTAGTAGTTTAAACATGGTATATATGTTGCTAAATACATATATTAGATTTGCCTTGTAATTAAGGTGATCCAAAAAATTCACCCTTAATGCAGCTGAAACCAGGTCTCAAAGCAGATCATGGGAGCAAGACAGTATCACTGTGGGTCTCAGCATCATCCGCTGGCTGTGGCTGCTTTACACATGCCAGTCTGAGTTGGCTTTTAGCAAGAATGTTAAATCTTTGAGCTACTGGTGAGACAGTGGAAGAATTTGAAATGTTTTCTACCTCTAAAAGCAGACTGGAGGACAATCTGGTTTTAAAACTTCTCTTGGTCATCCCCAGAGGAGGAGACACTAAGAAAGCAAGTGTTGGGACTCAGAAGTGAAAAAATGACGAGAAAAAGATCAGAAACATCTGCAGAACTTTTAAAGATTTGAGATATTTTATTCCCTCTGTCCCTTCCAAAATGAAACAACTTTCTGCAAACAGAGTGCCTCAATGTGCTGTGAATCCCAAGCAGTGGTTTATTACAATTATTTTAACTGTTTTCTGAAATACCACTGACCACCACACCTTAAATATGATAGAGTGATAGATGCACTACAGCAGAGATGCTTACTGCTTCAATATAGTGTTTAGTACCCATCATTTGGCCTTTTGCAGCTAATTAGAAAAGCATTACTCTCCATGCATAAAATTTCTTCGGGTGTTATTCAACTCACTGCTAAATTTGACAGTGTTATGCAAGAACATGTGCGTTCCCCCACCTCTGCAAAAGGTTTCTCTCCTATGCATACTTGATACTGAATTCACACAGGGCCCCCAGCATTTGCTAAAGCTGTTTCTGCCCTCAGTAGTTAAAGCAACACAAAGCAGCAGCTCAACAGTTGCTAAAAAATTCATAAACTTAATTTGCTGAGTCTTCAACAATTTATCTTCCTTTTATTGAACAAAAAACCTTGTACTTCACTAAAGATCTCAAACTTTATATAAAATGTGAAGAATCAAAGTCATGAGAAATATTGAAAGTACTGAAAAAGCTATTATGAAATAAGAATCTTTTATTTGCAAAAAAATTACTATAAGAGTGATAAGTAAAAAAATACTCCTTTAAGGTTTAGAATTCTGCAAAGAATTGACAAAACTCTACAAAAACACATATTTTGACTCTCTGGAAATGAGCATGTGTTACCACACTGATAATCAAATGTATATATTTTGAAAAACATAAATTTGTGTTCTTAGACCTTGATTTGCTGCTTAATTTACTACTTATATTCAAACATTATGTTCTGAACTGTTATTAATAAGACATTACCTTCTATTTCCATTCAAAGTTCTTCCACTGAAAAAGGAGAATCAACAGATTTCAGTAATTTGGTAAGACCTCCTTGCATTTTTATTTCCACCTAAACTTCCAGAATGCTCCATCAGAAGACAAATAAAACCTGAGGCAAGAGAAAGTAGCTTAACTCCCTGATATAAATCAAGAAAAACGGTATCCAACTATGGTCCCCCATATTTCTCCTAAATGCTCAGATATTTTTTAGCCCTGAATTGGGGGAGGAATCAGGACATTAACTTTTCTCCAGATGTATTAATGCCACATAAATCCTCAAGTGTACTTTGTCACTTGGTATCTTTTACTTCTACTTAAAATATTCAAAACAAAACAATTTTGACAGGGAAGAAAATTGCAGGTTTTGACATGGAGGTTCCTGAGTTAGCTGTGGTTTATAGGAATTTCCGAAAAGGAATGAGTTTATTGATGATAATAAACACTTCTTTTTCAGATATTTTTAAAATAACAAGCATAGTATTCTTTTATAATATCTAGAGCTTGATGCTATGATCATATGGATAAACAGAATCTGAACAGACGGTATCATAGCAATACTGACAGTGAATACTCTGTATGAGCACCTAAATGAACTATCTCGCAAAACAAACATGCTTTATGCATCATTTCAAATAAATAAATTCAGGACTTGAAGTTATTTTCTTTTGTATACATGCATAAAAAACTCGACAGTATCAGTAAGACATCATTTTTTTACAGTTTTTCAAAAAGAGAAGAGTTTCTGCATTGACAATTAATAAAATTTAGGGTATTGATGCGCATATGATAAGTTTTAGTTCTGTACAAACACTTTAGAACCAGGTACAAGTTATAGTGTATTTAGTGGCCTTTTCATCTCTGCAATTCCAGGCTCTCATAAAGCAATTTCCTTTAGTGGGCATGGAGTAATACATGTAGTATGGGGTTTTCTCCTGTCAAAAGACCACTGTGGTGAGAACTTCAAATCAGGATTAAAACACACAGGGAGACTCTGTGGGAAGTCATGTACAAGAACAGATATTCATGGTGTCTGGAATTAATGATCACAGCTTCAATAACCCAGTGGTGGAAAAAAACTCAGAAAGGGGTATCAAAAACTGTCTTTGTGATGACATGATAGATGTATGCAGGACGGTATCTGTATGTTCCAGCTGTCAAATTAGGCTTGTCTTCATTCCTGTCCAATTGTCCAATAGTCCTGCATAATGGGAAAGAGCCTATACTTCATGAATACAAGGAAATTGCTGCAACACACACTTAAGTTTTAGAAAAAAATGCAGTTTTCCTTCTGACTGTTGGAACAAAACTACCAACCAAATTGTACTAAGCAAAATTTCTAGTCTGGATTTGCCAGGGCCATTCAGGAAGAAATACTGAAACATGACATTTTTGAGACCAAAAAAATATTTTCTCCATTCATGACAGAATGAAACAGATAAAGCAGATATATTGCTTTATGCCTTTTTATGTCTTGCTCATTTTCCTGGAATTAACAACTGTATTGTCATGTCCCTGTTCACATCAGACAGCTTCTTAAGGCAAGTCTTGAAGAGCAATGAAATTCACTGGCAACTGGTGAACACCCAACACCATGTGCATATGCTGTTGTATCAGAAACTAGGATTAGAGGCAGCTTAAGTGCAAGATCCCACCCCACAAAGGAGATGATGGATTTCTCAGCTGAAAAGGCACATTCACTTTTCCAGGCCTGTGGTTTGGAGCTCTGACTCCATCCATGTCCCCATGCCACAGCACACCACTGCCTATCAGGCTGCACTGTGTTCGCTGTACCTAACCAATCTGCCTTTGATTAACCTTCCCAAAGCAAAAGAGCTGAGCAGCTGTGGTTGCAAACTTAAACTAATGCTTTTGAGCCATGAAACTGTACTGCCAAAGAGACAGAGCAGTCAAAAGGTGTAAGAGAAACCCTGTTAAGTCTGAGAAACACAAGGTAAAAGTTGAGTCTTTCAAACACGCTCAAGAATGCCAATATTCAGTTTTCTGTTTCTCCTTACCCCTGGATTTTCTGCAAGCTGAATCACAGAACAAGGCTGTGTCAATCAAGCCACATAGTGTCTACTCCTTTCCAAAACTCTTTTGCCCCCATTACCTTTCCCCAGCTTCCCCTCATTCTCAGGTCTGTACTGTCATCAGGGACTTCAAGAGAAGCTCCTGGTTTTAGAGCTTCCATTGGAGATTTTACCCAGTACTGAGCCTACCAGCAAAACAAGCTCTTGCTCTGGAAGGCAAACAACAATGATGAGGATTATGATGGGTGATTTACTCTAGTGATTTTACACTGAGTAGAGTTTATATAGAGCTTAAATTAGGAATAAGGAACCTTTCCCTTTCTGAGGAGCAAGTAAGGGTTTCAACTGCATTAGAGTTCACATGTACATAACCACATACACCAGCACAGCTCTGCATGTTTACTTCACTTGTGACAAGCACCCATCTCCTTTGCCACCAGCTGCTGGAGTTATCGGGGTCCCCAGGTTGCTGCCAGCTGAGTGGGAACACAAACTGAAAACACTCCTCTCCCCCATCTCCCTGTCAGGAAATGTCACATCCCTGTGCACAGAGAAGGCAGCTCGAGCAATGGAAGGCAGCTGGAGAAGACAGGCCCATGCTCAGTCTCAGCAGACCAAGTCCAGTGAACTCACCAGGGCTACTATGAAGGCAGCACAGTTAAGCACTTCCATGGTGGGTCTGTGTTACATTTTAATTGGATTAAACTACCGAGAAACACCAGGCCATAAGGCAAGGAAATGTGTATTTTGTGGGTAAGTCATGTGCCTCACTGCAAATAGGAATAAAGGGTCAAAGTAATGAGAGAGCTGGGATAAGTGCAGTGCATTCCCTTACAGCACCTCTGGGAAGGATACTTTCAGCTGTAATTTGACTGCTACTGAAAGTCAGAAATAGATTTGCCTTTCCAATTCCTGCCATTTATTACTGCTGATGATTAAAAGAAATGTGCACAGCTGATTTGCAAAATGGCAGGTACTCAGCACTTCTCATTTTCACTTCAGTGAGTGTTTCTCTTATGACAGACAGGAGGTGATGAGAAGACAGAGCAACCCCAGGTGCTTTCTATTAGTCTATTTTACCCCAAGTGAAATACTAGAATCCAACAACTTTTTAAAACTTAATTTTCAAATAATTGCCAGAATGGATGGAACCAAAAAGCAGCAGGTGCACCTCTTCTCTGACTTCAGCAATATGACACCTCCAGTCAAAATAATCAAAGTAGCTGCAGTTTGATCCTTCATCTTCTATTTCAAGATGTTTTTTTTTCCTTTGCTTTTCCTCCAGTCACTGAAAAATGATGACTTGTAGATCAATAACACAAGTATATTTGCACAACAAAACCCAAACCATGGGGTGAATCCCTGCTTTTCACACCTGTCAAACTCAGATTTGTTCAAAATGCTGAAAATAAGGCATCAGTTTTCAAGTGCAGTTTTGAATTCTAGATGTAATAAACAACAATCACCTTGAAAATGTGTATCTTATCTCGCAAGATTCCTGAAAAGAGAATAAACAAAAGTCTTGCTGACATGTATTTAAGTCATACATTTGCATTCCAACAAGCAAGATGGAGTCTCACTTCTAAGGATAATCAATTGAGAAGTTCATATTTTAAAGTCAGTTACGGGAGGCAATCAAAAGAATAAACAGAAAAGTAATATAATAATTACAATATGCTAAAATGACCCAAATATGGACAGGGGAATGCTAAGTAAAGCTGGAAATAGTAAAGAAAAATAAAATGGGAGAAACCGTTGAATTGTCTGCAATAATATTAATCGGAATTTTCTACACAGTGGTATCACTTGACATTGATTCACTTTTTAAAACAGGTGCTATTTTCATGTCTAACAATAAAATTGGATTTAAATATCACCATCTTTAGCTATTGAGTCAGGAGATGAAGGGGTTTTAAGAAAAGTAACTCTAAGAAGTAATGTTTCAGTGGGTACTATGTCATCTAAAGCTAGAGAATACCACTGAAACTTGAATGTTACGATTTCATATCAGATTCAATAAAAGTATTTGATTGATTGCTTACTTGTTATTAGAACTGAATTTGTTCAATCAAGTAAGTAAAAATAAAACTAGGTAGTTGTAAAAGTTGTAGAACTAAAGCCCATTGGCGACATTTACATCACAAAAATTAAAGGAGAAGGGTAAATGGTTATCCATACTTTCACAAAGGATAAATGTCTGTTTAATCTTTGATGTTTGGTGGCAGCCTAAAATGTATCTCAGTATATATATTTTACCTCAGGATTTATTCTTTCAGAAGTATAAAATAGAGGGTTTATCATATCTAATTTGGGAATACAACCTACATGGCTATGAAATGCTGAAGGAAAATGTCGACGCAGAATTGGAGTTCAATGCACAGAGATAGTGCTTGGAGTTTTCTGGAGGGTCCACAGTGAATGTTAGGGGAAGTTCATGCCATGTTTTTTGCTTTAGGATGTGCACTGGCCTTACACAGAATATAAAGGAAAAGGTGGCAGGAATACATCCAGAAAATATCCAAAACACATCTAAAACACAACCAGAAAAGCATCAGTGGAGCCTCTCTAAATCTTCATTTTTAGTTAATTTCTCTCCTACTACTAATTATGTAAACTCTAGACACTCTTCATAGTTAAGCTGAGTTTCGCACTTACAATGTTCCTACCCAGGGCATCCAGAGTATCTTCCTTCCACCTATCACAGGATTACTCTTAAATTTTATACAATCACTGACTAGTTTATGCAACTAAGTTTTCCATAGGAAACACTTTTCAACTGGCATCTAATATCAGTCTCATTTTGTACCAAAGCACTCTAATGCTACCTATAGTTAGAACTCATTGGTATCTTGTGTGTGATGTTATAAAACAAGTTGCAATTATAAAGAAAAAGATTATTTTTGAAGCTTCCTTCCATTTTTTTTTCTGACTACATATAAGACCAAAACTACAGATACCAGTGGTTTTATTTCTTTTTTTCTTTCTTCCTATTTTTTGGGGAGGGTGGGTAAGTGATAAGGGAAGGTATTCAGATCTTTCCAAGGACTCAGGAACTCTGTCTGGAGGTTTGTTTTCATTGCAGATGAAGTACTTTGTTGCATAATAACACACATCAGCTAGGTGTGCTTCAACAGAAATCAGGTTAGTTCCTCCAGCACAACAAGCTCAAAGTATAATGCTTTGTTGTCAAAACTAGTCTTTCTCCAGGGCACTGCACCACATCATGGGGTCAGTGTCAGCTGGTACACCTCTGCAAGGCAAGCCACTTGTTGCCTGCACTGAAGTCCTTACTCCAACTCATTCCTGCTTCCAAAAAGCCCGTGACAGTCCACTACCAGCTCTGACCACAGGATAAAGTAATTCTCTGACAAAACTTTTATATTTTTTCATAAGTTCATACTTTGGTACAACACTTATCTCTGTGCACAAAGCAACTATTTTACTGCAGCAAGTTACCAGCTGTAGAATATAAATGGCCAGTTCAAGTCACCAGTGACAGTTATCTAACGCACACAAACCTACATACAAATGTATATCTGTATGTACACAGGGATGTGTATACGGATATATATCACATGTACATCCATGTATAAGCACACACAGGTCCAGAACCACAGACATTCAAAATCAAACATTACAAACATTACAGCTACCTTTCACAATGGCCTGTGCCCTGAAATCCTATTTTCCCCTTTATTTTTGAATCAGTATTCTCTTTCATGTAAAAAGACATATGTTAACCACGAAAAAAAAACATGGCATCTAGAAAGCTGGAACAGCTGCTGATAAAAGCAAAGCTCTGGATTACAGTGTACTGTCTTGGACATTGGCAAAAGTAAATCAGACCCTATAAACCTCAGGAAAGTTAATGAACCAGGTCATGTGTGTCTTAAATGGAAATTACTTTGCTTACAGCAACCAGCAGCATCTACCTCTATCTACATCAGTGAAAGTGCTTGCTTTTGTGCCACACTGAGCAGCTGCAAAGGCATATCTTAATTCTACTTTCCCATGCCACACCCACTCCCTGCCAGTCACAGCGGACATCCCCAAGGCCACTTCTCATACTCCTGTATGACTCCCACAACCTTCAGCAGCTTCTGTTGATCCCCCCATCAGCATCTGGCCTGACACCCAGACCCATCAGTCACTATCGTTGAGCCACGGGGAGGGCTGGCTGGAGCACACTTTATCTATAGCTTGGATCAGCAGCCACAGGTAGGATGCAGACAAATCACGGTTTGGGAGCCTCTGCTGTAACCTGCGCAGTGCCAGCCTGCAGCAGAGACTGACAGCTAACTGTTTGGGTTTGCCAGAAAACTGAGGGAGGAGGAGCAGAAAAACATACAGATGAGGATTTAAGACACATGCACAATACCTACTTTGGTTAAAATATTTGAGAATTCTTTTAATAAATAAGTTATTTACTTTTACACAAGGTACCACTGGTATATCTGTCCTTTATATGGTAATTTAATCATAGAGTAAGTCAGAGCAGACATCTCATCAAGGCTCATGTGAAAGCAGCAGGTGAGAGCAGACAGAAGAGCTGTGCTTGTCCCCGTAACTCCTTCTCAGTATTGCCTCTGTTCCTTGAAGACAATTTATCTCTTTTAGCTACTATTTGAAGAATGTCAGGATAGTAAAGTATCTCTCTACAGTTAGATATTTAAATGTAGGCTGTGTTAATATCCCTCCACTCTTTTTTTTTTCCTACTCACACCCAAGAAGCGTAAGTGGAAATATTGTGATACTTGGTAAACAGATCTGATCATTGTGTAGTCACAGTATGAATGGGAGATGACAGATGTTTTTTTAATTAGAGATGGTACTGTCTATGGGGCATTTGATTCCAGGTTACATGAGATCCCGCTGGAAGAAAGAATTCCAGCCCCCAACAATGCATCCCAATGGTGAGAACAGATAAACTGTTCAGGGATATATCCAATATAACAGGCATTAGTGTAGAATAAAGTATATACACTTAAATTGTAGACAAAATACATCATGAATAGAAATAAGAAAAAAATAGGTCACAGACAGTATAAAAGAAGTTGCTTTACATCCCAGTGTTGTGGTTCTAAGAAAAAGCAGCAGCAATTAATGAAGAAAATGAAAAAAGAGTATCTGTAACCTGATTCGAGCAGATCCAGCAATGCAGAATTTGCCTGCAGCTAAGCAACAACCAGATTTGCAACTGTACTCAGGGATCAACAACTAATTTTTTTCTAGCTACACCACTGTGCCAGCTCCCATGTAATCTCAGCAGCTCTGACACACAACATTAGTTATCTAAATGATAACATGCAATGGAAGTATTCAAAAACAAAAGGGCAAATGAGAAGAAATCAATGAAAAAAATATTACTGTACATAACAGCTAACACAAAGTACTGTCCTACGTTGCTATAGCTTTGAGTGCTGTTCAAAACCATGATGTTCTCATAATGGAGAGAAAATGGAGTCTCCATAATGAAACAAGCTGACATAATACAAGGACGCACATCAAGGTGATAGGCAGTTCTGCCCTGTCAAAAATGCTACTGCAGCTTCAGTAGACATACCCCAACTAGCTTTGCAAGTGCCTTCTAACAGCATGGGGTCAGACTGAGTCTGTGAAATCTGTCTGAGAGTGAATAAACAGTCAACTAGTCTTGGCACAACATACTGGATAATTACATCTGACAATCTTTTTCATGCCTTCAGCCTTGCAGGACATTATCCCAGCCTGCTACACCTTTCAAAGCTGTGGTCCCCAACCCATGCATGCAGACACTTAGGACATAGCCTTATTACTCATAGGCACAAGCCATCAGCACCATACAGCACACACCAAAAAAGCAAAATGTGACAGCCTATGTTATTGCCTAAGAGCCAGCAAAGTGATGGCTGGTATCAAAATTTCAGTGGTTCAGCATCCTAACGTAAAAAGTATTTAAATGTCACTTTAAACTAGGACTATGTATATTTTATATTTTAGAAACTCCTAAAAGGATGCTTAGCAGTGGAGCATTAAGTGAAGTGCAAACAAAACAAAGCTGAGAGGAATGAGATTTCCTATTATGAACACAATTACTGACTTCTGAAAGACCACAATCTGATTTTGACAGTCATTTAAGAAGTTTCAGGAGCAAAGGATGTTAAGAACAATCCATAACAGAGAAGAAAGAGCTGTCCCTTAGTCCCAGAGAAACAGAACTTGAATTATTAACTGCCATTTTCAGTACACAATGCACTAGAAATAACTGAAAATATTCCACAGATCTCAGCTGAAAACTGTCTCTGAATATGGAGCTCTAAAGCCATGGAAGGAAAAAGGTAAAATCTAAAAATCTGGAGAGACTGAAGAGAAGAAAGAAGCTACTTTTGCAGAAGAGAAAAAAGGCTTACAGACCACCTGAGTAATTATATTTCAGTCAAAAACTAGGTTCCCAACATATGAAGTGCTTGAAGCAAAAGAAATCAGTGGAATATTTTAATTGATTTTATCAGCATTGGAGAGGGCCAAAATTCATTCCTGAAGTCCCCTTTCTTACATACAAACTTTAGCTCAAATAGTACTGAATTTAAAGGTCTCATTAATACTTGTACGTCAGTTTCCCTTTGATCTCATCCCTCCCACTCAGTGCAATATTTTAAGGGATAATTAATTGAATACTTGCAAGGAACAGACAAAAAACTCCCACCTTTACTTACTATCATTTATTTTGAATCTTCATTCTTCAAGACTAAAAAGCTTTTTTGTCTGTAGAAATAACAATTTTTTAACTACTAACACTAAAACCAATGTCATTATTTTCTGGCTTATGAATGCTTAAGAGTCATGTTTCTGCGGAAATAGGAAATTCACTAAAATACCAGAACAGTCCCTTAGATTTGGGTACTATTACCACGCCCTGTGCGGCTATAACACAGGACCTCTCTCTATCCTAGATGCACACACATGCTAAGGTCTATGCAGAGGATACCGAGGAAATCCTCAATGCCTTGAAATGTTTTTCTTTAATATAAAAACAAACAAGCAAACATCATCAACAACAAAAAACTCAGAAAAATCCCACACCAAGAAAAACAAACTTTCTGCATTTTTATTGCTAAACTGTTCTAATAAAGAGCATTTCATCTCAGCATCAAGCTTAACAGCTTCATTTGAAGATCTGTTTCCCTCAGGAGTAGATGCAAGCCTGCAGGTAGGCTCATCAGTTGCGTCTTAATTTTCTGTCCCTGGACGACTCTGAATATTTGCCTGTGGCCCCACCTTCCTTACAGTAAGTCACATGCCAAAGTGAGTCAGCAAAATATGCTTAGCCATTTTCCAGAGAAGCAATGTTTGTATTAAACAAATGAATAAAAGTGTCTAGAATGTGTATTTCCTTAGAAGCTTTTTTGTTTTTATTTTCTCTTTTTGGAAAAACCCAGAGATGAATGTTTCATTCCGGCTTCAAGTCACACAGATATTTAGACTCTATAAAAGTCCAAATTTAAAAATCTTCCTAAATTTAAAATCGTGCTAACAATTTGCCATTGTGTGCTTTATCACTATAATTTTCTCTTCAGTTTAAGGTGTTTTCCCTAGCTGTAAGGAAGGAAAATGGAAGTCATTAAACTGTTTTCATTAGGTGCGTGACACAGTTCAACAGTTTTTTATCTACCCCCTTAACTCACTATCATCTTTCCTACACCACTGTGTTATTCATTTGTGTCACCCTCTTCTAATTCCTATGACAAATATAATTGTAATGATTTTATTTAGGATCAACACTTTCACTCACAATACAAAAAGGCAAAAAGCTAAAGCAGCTGTGTCACTTGGCTCTGCCTCGAAGTCGGTCAGGGCAAAGGGGAGCAGGCAGCAAAACCTGCTGCCTGCAGGAAGCAGGTCTGGGGGCTGACAGGAGCCAGGAAGCACCACCAGCAGCTACTGCTTCATTAATTTTACTGTGCTTTAGGGAGGTAAAGGACTGAATCATCAATAAAGGCAGAAAAACACATCCTGTCATATTTTAGATCTACTGGGTTACGTTTAATTTAAACATATTTTTAAACAATTTTTTCAAACATCAGTACCAATTGCACTTAATATTTTATTTAGTAGTATTAATTTAAATAGTACACTAGAATAAATATTACACTGTTACAGCCTCTATATAAAACGATTTCTTTACATTTCCATACAGCCAGGAATGACTTTTAACGTTTCATTAGAGAAAAAAAATGCTAATGTTATTACAAGTTTAATCCTTTTTAAAGCACAAATGATTTAAACAACTAATTTTGCGTTTTCTGTTTTTATCACTGGAATAACCCATTGTTACAGCAGGTTGACTTTGGCAGTGCCTTTACTACTTTGACAGTTCACAAGTTGTCTTACAGTTTCAGGCAGTGTCAGACCTAGAGACTATGTCTTATGCCAGCTGGAGCAGGAACATCAGTTTGATGTATAGAAACACAGTTTTTAAAAGTCAGGGTCCTCTAGCAGTTTCTCTGCAAACTACAATGGCAGCTGTGCTAGAGGTCATGAATATTACATAAGGTCTGTCCATGCATTCAAGCCAGCATCAGTAAGCCAAATTCCCATAGCAACACTCACATAGATTTACTCATCGCTAAGAGATGCATCAGTTCAGCAGTGACAGCTGAACTGCTACCCCAATTAGTCTGCAAGATACTATTACTTCAACTCTTCTTTTAAGGATTGTGCATTTACTGAAAAAATTCAAAACTTCATCTGGATTTCAGGACACCTTTTATCACCTTTCCTAGGAGCAAAGAAATCTCAAATCAGCAAACCAGCCCTGATAAAACTGAAACTCCTGATTACAATCAGCAATGTTTCTAAGATACAAGGCTGAAGGGAAGAAGCAGGCTGCTTCTGTTGAGTTTCTGCTATAATGATCACAGGACAGCAAGACCTAACTTCAAAGAGAGGTTCAGCATCCCCTGTAGTTGGCACAATTCAGCAGCTCATTAAAAAGCTGCTTAAGGAGTTCTTATTAAATATCAGTTAACAATTACATTTTCCAAAAAACATTTTTGGCTTCCCTACTCAGGTTTTCTGGTCCAATGAAGATGTCTGCTTGTGCATTATAGCAGTGGATCATTTAGAGAGCTGGTTCTTGCCATACATTCAGCTGCATAGCTCAGGGATCTGGACTCATGGATTTCTTAAGCACCCTTGTAAAACAGGTGGCCTAAATAGACAGAGGCAAAGCTTGCAGTGGAAAATCAAATGGAATAGGAGATGGAAGGGAGACAAAGAAAGAAAAAACAAGGCAAAATGGAGGAGGGGAGTCAGAGAGAAAGAAATAATGCAGATCAAGTAGATCTGAGGAGGGATCTCAATAGTGTAATTAAATGAAAGATATTAGAAAGAAAACTAGATTTTGGAAAACAATAATACACTGAAATCTGGCAGGTAGCATACAAAAAAAAAAAAAGAAAAACTGGAATGAAGTGATAAACGAAGGATAATAAAGAAGATGAGCACAATCTTCACAGGTGCAGTGGTATTTAAAGATACAGCAGGGATGAAAGAAAAACATGCCCATTCACTTCCACTACTAAAACCTTCACAGTCCTAAATGCATTTCATGAAACATACATAAACACACAACAAGAACCTAAAGCTCATTTAGTGTTTTCTTAGTAATTGTCACTATATGCCAGCAGTATGGAGGTAGGACAAGTCTTCAGAAAACCTACAGCACATTACTCATGGAGTCATTTAATGCACAGAATGTAAAGAAAGTCAATTAATTCCTCAGGAAAAAAATGCCCTTGTAACAGTTTCTCCCAATTGACATATGATTTGTAGGGACTGATCCTTCATTGAAAGATGATGAATACAATGTTTGAGGGCTGATTTTTGGAACTGCAAGATCTGAGTGTCATAGCAATCCATGGGCAAACTTTCACAAACATCTTCAGTAGGAACTCGTAGCTTTGACCCTATACACTGCAATAAATGCATATCTTTAATAAATCAAGTATGTTTAATTAATCAAGTGCCGATTATGGAAAAGTGATTATTCATGGAACATATATTTTTACTTGCTGCCTGGAACATATTTATAAGAGGTCTAATCCATATATTATCACATTAAAAATATTTTATCAGTAACATGAGATTACAGTCAAAGAATCATACAACGGTTTGGGTCGAAAGGGACTTTAAAGATCCTCTAGTTTCAACTCCTGCTTTAAAGCCAAGCATTTTATGAGTTTGTGACACGAAACAATACCTTACCTTTGCCTTTTCAAGCTGTGCCTGGGCCTGTCGCTCTGCCTCTCTCCGCACTGCTTCCCTATCTTCTTCCAGAGATACATCTGAATCAGATGGACGGCTGGTGTAGGAGTCCGCCGAACCCTGCACAAGAAAAGGAAAGAAATATGTCACAAGTTCCTCTGATGTTTAAAAAAAACCCCAAACAGACAGAGAAAAAAAGTAGCAGTGTTTATACACTTTGCCTTTTTTCTTACTTTTGTATCCCTGAAAACAGAATAACTGCCCAAAGGGCAAGTGGCTTAGAAGAAATTATGCCTAGGTAAATATTTTCTTCTGGAAACTTTCCAGAAGTGCAGGTGTCTTTCCCAGTGCTTTATTTCCTGCACTATTTCTGCAATCTTATCCATGTACTTTTCAGCAAGCAGAGCCAGTTGCTCTCTAGAGTTACAGCACTGGTGCAGTGCAGGGCTGAAGGACACACAGCAGCTTCAAGGATGGCTTCATAAAAATGAAAACTCTAAATAGTGACAGAAATAGCAAACTAACAGACTTTTTATAATCTAAATGCAAATTCAATATCAATAGTTATCATTATACAATGTCACAGCTAAGAGATTAAACATCTGCAATGCATTTTTATTTTAGGGCACCCTCTTTACCTGACACACTTTCCCCATCAGAACTGCAAATGGCTCATATCCATCTCTGCCCTTCAGCAAAACATGCAAATGACCACAAATCAACTTCCAACTAATAAAATCCGTCTGGACTCAACACATGTCCCCGTATCACCACAATGGAAGCAGCCACAATGCCAGAACAGCTCTATAAATAATGACAGCTCTGCTTTCCCTCTGCATCTCCCTGCATACAAAATAGAGTCCTGCTAATTCAATCAGAATGAAAACAACTGTCCTCACAGCCTTTTTTCTCTCCCTCTCTGCAATACATATGATATAAGCTGATAAGGAAAATGCAGGGCTTACACAGATATCAGAATTCTTCAGACGTCCTCCTTTGGCTCTTTTCAGAAGCCTGATCCAGGTGGCCTTCATTAGCCAGACAGCTCAGTTACTGTCCGCAGCTGCAGCGCCCAGCACTGATCTCATAAAACATGTGCACACTGAGCACTGCAGAATCACAGCTCCTTTCCTATCCATGCTCTGCTGTGAGAGCCTTCTTTCTCTGCCTTTCAAGCTTCCAGCCTCACTGTTTCCAAGTATTCTACTGCAATTAAATTCTCAAATTTTCTCATGCCAGTAAAAAAAAAAAAAAAAAGAAAAACATTCCCAAAAAATCCACACCACGTCCAAGAATCTCAACTTGAATGATAAAACATGAAATAAAACCGGCTTCAGGTAAATGTTGTGAGAGATGCTTCAGCTGTTCATAAACTGAGATCGATCACAGAAGAATACCTAGGGCTTTTTCCTTTCTGTTTTGGGGGGTGGATTTGGCTGTTAAAAATAGTGCTTGTAAGAGAACCTTTTAAAATCCTGTGCAAAATGTATTCAGTGACATTTGCAAGTGCAAAGTTCATTTCATCTCTTCCTAGATTGGCTGGGGGTGGGGTAACAGGCTGTTCATACCACTGGGCATGCTCCATATGTGCAGCCTTTTACGCAGATGCTCACATCACACCGGGCTGTTAGCCTATGCCAAATTGCCATTTTACATCTCAAGGGTAAACAGCTGGAAAACGCGAGGTCCCTGTGAAACTGGAAGAGCTGGTACAGTGTCTCCTTCTCATCATGTATGTCTGCTGCCATCCACGTTTCCCTTGGACTCTTGGTTCTGTCACGCAACGCTGCCCTCCTCTGAGCAAAGCGCTGAGCTCCAGGAACAGCTCCCTTACAAAAGCCAAAAATATGCCTGTTGAGTGGGAATTTAACCCCTTTGTTACTGCTTATAATTTTTCTGAAATTAGCGGAGGAAAGAAGCAAAGAATAACTGCAACACACCATTTAACATATAAATATTAGATCCAAATATGGCAAAAGCCAAACAAAACATTACATTTCTCTAATTCTGCTTTTCAGACTCACCCTCTACCCTGACATGGGAGAAACATGCTAAGGCATGTTTTCCTAGGGCATTTATGATTTACTGACGGACATGCATTCTAGATGAAAAAGATGACTGTAGCTGACTGCAGTACCCACCTTCAACAAAAAAATCACAGTTACAGGAAAAATAGCAAATAGAGATTACAGCTGACAACAGGGCTATACACATGTTGTAGTACATCAGCATGTCCCAGCAAGGACTGAATCCTGCCATGGTTAGCATCTGTGTAACAATGACATTTCCCATCACAAGTGATGCAGCAGCCTACATTTCACTATTATCAAAGCAAACAACAGTTGTCACTAAACCCATGGTTTAAAATAAAGCTAATTTTTAACTTTCCAAATGTTTTATTCTTTCCTGGAGCCTGTAATAGTTACGGTGTAGAATTTATAAGCTGTCTTTGAACTGACATAAAATTATCCTCCAAGGGGTATTTTGCTTTTCAGGAATTCAGATATATCTGCTATGTCACAGTGGCTGTTCAAAACTAAAATGCCTCCTGAGCTAAAGCAAAAGGAACAGAAAATAAAAGAAAATACACTCAAACTTTCATGAATTTTTTAAAATATCTTGTCCATTAAGAAAATGCACAGAGGCCCGGTAACCTTCCCAAATCCTGACAAATTCTGCTATTCCCTTTGCCACAACTGACAAACCTGACATGAAAATAGCGGGAAAAGATGAGCAGCAACAAGAAGTTCAGTGTGAGTTTAAACCCTCTTATGCATGACACAACAGTGGCCTGTGGACAAAACCATTGATGTTATCATAGCACTAATGAAAGCTGAGACTGTAATGAGCTCTCCCATAGAGTCCCAGCCCTTGGGACACTCTGCAGTCCCTCAGCACTCTGTCTTTGGAATGGGCATATCCAGGCCTTCCCCACCAGCGCTGCAGTTCCTTGGTGCCACTCTGCTGCCATGAGATACGGTGTCATAAACCAACCCCAAAGCAACTCTTCCTTTAAGAGGAAAACAAACAAGCAGCCCTTAAGCCTGGCATGGCAATCACATGACGGACAGTGTGGGCGGTGGCTTTCTACAGCACTTCCGTGGTAAGCACATCAGATTTGACACTGGCATAGCAGTGCTTTTACTGTCCTTCATTCTGCTGTCCACAAAGGCTGCTGTCTAACTGGCCTTCACCCTATAAAAAATCCATGAAGCATAGTAACACAATTCTTATCTCCCCTAAGGGGGCAAAATGCCTTTTGAGTTAGGACAGAATGGCTAAAATTGGGATTTCAGCTTCCAGGCCACAGAGATCATTTACAGTTCTAGTCATGTCCTGTGTTGGCCACAGTCCCAACACATATCCAAAAAATCATAATGATTCAATTTATTTCAATTATATTGACAAACCACATGAATCAAACTCTACATTTATTTTTCCAGTGCAATGGACATGGCCATATAAATTTTCTGTGGAAAGGAGAAGCTGGAAGCTTCTTTGCTTCTTAAATATGGGAAAAAAAATCAAAGCCTTACAGCAGGGTAATTCAGGAAAAGCAGTAGCATAAAATTACATTTAATTCATTGCATAAACTTATAAATATTTTTATATGAGCTTAGAATGCATTCAATCGCTTTGAGGTGAAAAAGAATTCAAACTGAGATAAAAACTATGATAAAAAAATATAATAGAAATACCTTGACTAAGAAAAATAATGACAAGTGGATATCCATTCCTGACAACCAAGGAAACTACATTTCCTCCCTGGGTTACTCAAGTTTTGGGGTTGCTCTGAAGAACAGTCTGAATCTTTTTCCAAAAGCTTCTGAAATTCAGCTTTTGTGAAATTCTACAGGTCTTCATCTCCTTCTACTGCAATATGGAAGAGCGGAGTAATATATGTATGTGATATATGCTATTGTAGCCCCCGATTCCTCATCTTTCCTGGGAAACTGTCTAAGACAAGTGAGATAAGTCATGTCAATAATTACTCCATCTATTTATTATTCTTTTTCTTTTTTCCCTTACTTGGCAGGTTTACAAACCTGTTTTGTTCTATAAATAATTTCCTGTTTTAGTAACATGCTTGACAAATATTTACCAACTATCTTACCACTTACTATTTTAGATTAGTTTCTATGAGCTGTTCTCATAATGAGAACCCATGTTTTTCCCACTGCTAGTGGTCACATATGATCATATTTGATCTCCTTTTTCTTACAGCCCATAGATGTCTTGTGTTTTTATTATCGTAGAAGTGTGTCATCTTCAAAAGACTGGGTCTTTCGAGTAAGAGGGTATTTTAATTATTTCCTTTTACTTGCAGGTAGAAACTCTTTACCTAAACTAGGTGGTGTCTCTAGATCTCTTATTTTTCTTGGTAGTTTTCTGTACTCATGCTTGACTTTATCAGTACAGTTGGAGTTTAAGTACAGATTTTGACTGCAGTGTTGCATTAGTAGCACGGAATCTGTTGATGCGTTTGTTCTGGTACAGTAATAAATGCTCACGGAGTTAATACAACTATCACTACTCTTGCCAGTTCAGTCACAGCCTTTATATTGTGTCTTTCTCATAAAAAATAAAAGCAGTCCTCTGAGTACCGTGAGTATTTAACAGGGTAGTCCAACTATGAATTAGGACCATTAGGACAGATAATTTTCCAAATTACTGAAAATTCTCAAATAAATCTCTTCTTAGATCAAACAAGTTCTTTCAAGCAAACAGTTTTTACATTATTATTGATTAAATGAAGGCATGAAGGAGTAATCAAACATTCAGCAAGATTTAACCAGGAATAAAGAAATACATACGACTGCACATATATATAAACCCCTTCATTTATAATATCTCTTCTTTGAGATACATTCTTCATCTTTTCATTCATGTAATGCTGATGAGAATTTTAAATGAGAAATATCTTTATATCTTCATTCGATTTATACATTGAATATGGAAAGCTCAGACCTCATTGTGCCAATAAGAGGAACAATTTATTTCAATATTCAGAATGCATACAGAGATATTGTTAACTGCTTATCTTCTCATCCTGTTCCAGTAGTAAGAATGACATCATATGTCATGCTAGGACATGGTTTGAGATGGCATATTATGTTCTTGTGATGTACAATTACATCATGAGTGCTATGAACTAAAAAATGTATTTACATAAAATGTTTCTTTCACTCAAATCTTTTAAAATTGATACAGAATAAAGGCAAAATGTGACATGTCAAAGTTTAACATGAAGTGAAACTGCTGACAGTGGCAAATCATAATATGCCAACAGGAAATACAGATTGTCCTGTTTCATCATAACCAACCTGCAAAGTATAAGATGCCCTGTCAGACATCAGAAGCACTCCCACAAATCCACCATGAGTAGAGACCTCAGTCTGGCAGAGAGGCCACACGTGGTGAACATGTTTCTTATCAATGAAGATTTCTCCAGATGTCTACAGAATGTCATTATTTTGAATTACATTGAAGAAAACAAAATACTGCTCTGAGAATGCTATACAATGCTATATGGATGTTAAATGATTTGAAGGTAGAATTTTTATAGAAAGATCAAATTTAATTCAATTAATTGTTTAAAATGTATATTTGAAGGGTATGAGAAACTGAATAAATACCTTTTAGCAAAGGAAAAAGCAGAGACCATGTTTTTATTAAGGGGATATCAAGCAGGAATTGTTAACTTCTTGTGTAAGGGCCATGGACACTTCACAACGTGGCAACTACCAAGTCTAGTCCTGATGTCCTCCCTGGTCCTTGGCATGGGTCCTGCACTTCTTGGCCATTTGCCCACAAACATTTTACATGTAAAGAGACAATTACTACACAAGGTGGGCTACCAGCTCCTACAATAGGCATTGAAATACTCTGCTACATTTACATTTAAAAAATAAATCCAATGTTGATCAGATTTTGTTGTTGTTGTTTAGTGCTAATGGGGCATTGCTATGGCATCTACAGCCATGGGGATGTTCAAATAGCAGAACTGAAATTTTAGAACAGCTGGGAGCTTTAGGGTGGCAATGTGATTAAAAAAATATATAGGAAACCAGTGTTCTTTTTACCCTTAACATGATTTTGGCAAGCTTGATTGCAGCACCCAGCTCGACTGGAACAGGTCAACAGGTGCTAATCCAATCAACAGCTAGATGAAAGCAGAGGTGTTTTTTAATTAGACCTTAGGTTTGCAGAAGACTAGATTGTTACATTCATGAACCAGGTAAACAGTTGTACCAGGTACTTAATCAGGAAAAAAACAAAACAACAAAAACCCAAATAGCCCCCCACACCAAGCAAACCCACGTATTGTATTTCATATATTAGCCTAAATACTTTTCTGTTGTTCTGCTGTTCTACTATGAAAAAGTAGCATGAGTAGGTACTTTTAGAGGAATGATGGTCTTTTCATGGTGAGTCTTCAGGAAAACTTTGGCAATATGCAAAAAGGCAGCTGCAGAGCTCAGCCTAGTTAGCAAATAAACAAACAGAGGAAGCTCTTATAGTCACAGCTAAACTTTCCCCAAATCTGCGGGATGCTCTGGTCCATTAGTTTGTATTTTATTTGGGTTTTTTTTCTCAAAAAACATCTAAGATGGAAAACTCCTCGAATCCCTATTATACTATGCGCTATGTACAGACACAAAGTGAATGACAAACCCTGCTTAAATGAGGCTGAAATCTAAAGGTTGAAAGAATATGAGCAAAAAAAAAAATTAAAGAAAAAAGAGTTAAAAGGGGATCAAGGTAGCAATCCAATAGAAAATAAAGCATTTTTAAATATTTGATACCAGCATTATGACTCATCCCTTGCATAACCATAGTGGGTTGTTCTTTAAGTAAGTTTCCTATAAGTATTACAGCAGAGATTAGTTCTGTGAAAGCCTCTGAAGGAGGATAATCTGGTAGTCCTGTATGTTCTGACAGACAGATTCTCATATTTATGAAATAAGAGAAAGTGCTTTTGAGTAAGAGGTCAATGACAGGAACTGAAGGAGGTCTGCAAGTTTATTAAAAAAAATGCTTTTTCAACAATATAATCACATAATTGAGAATTTTAAAAACGAACAAAAAAAATCCTCCAAACTAAAGAAAAAAAATTATTTGATGTTTTGAGAGAATTATTGGATCTAGTGATGGCATTAAACTTTTAATGATTTTGAGCTATAAAGAAAAGTCAGAGTAGTGACAAAGCCAAGAGGTTGCCAGTGGAACAACTAAGAGACAGGTGTCAAAGGAATAAAAACACACCAAGGAAATGATTGCAAGCAGCATGAACCTGAATCATTCCACTTTTGTCTCAGTCTGTCAGCACAGACATAAATATTAACACGACTTGGTTGACTCATGGTAACTTTTGAAAGCTCTGGTAGCTTGTTTATATGTTTAAGTCCTCAGGTAAAGGTAAACCAGGCATATTAGTAACAATAAACTGACCTGTGGTGCTGTTTACTAGGGCAGGAGGGAGTTAAAAATAAAGGTTTTCAGGAAAAACTAAAATATTATTTTGATTGTATTATTTAATAAGCAGAAAATATCACAAAGGAAGGATTTTAAATTGCAGAAAGACAACTCAGAAAAAAAAGAATTTAGAATATAAAGTGCTATACGTTGATACAAGAGCACAAAGAGAAAGAAAAAGAATGGGTCAGGCACAAAATTAAAAGGGAACAGTTAAAATGAGGAAAAATGGAAAACACATCTGGGATGTCAATACGAAACAGAAAGACAACTAGAAAAAGAACGAATTTGCAGGAAAGCATGGCAACCATCATCCTAATTTGTCTCAGCTCAGTTAAAAGTGCCAATTTAGATTCTGTGTTCCAGATCGTCAGTATATTTTTATCTGGGATTTTGGTTCAAGTCATTAAGATTTTCTGCATACTTAAAAATAGCTTCCTTGAAAATTCAACATGAAATTCTGTTAGCAATGGCAAATTCTGAAGGAAAAAAATATTTTCCTTGAATTTTATCAAGTTATCTCTATATGTACAATCTCTACCTGGTTTTCAAATGTACCATTTTTAATCTACTCCAGATAACAAATGGAAGGTTTGGGTACTTGCTTCCTTGGTAATTTTTTATCTTGTTAAAAACATTGATGTTAAGAATATGCAATGAAGTTTTCCTTCTTTCACTGTTTCATAGAATCATAAAATTCTATGAAAAAGACCCACAAGGACCATCGAGTCCAAATCCTGGTCCAGCAGAGAACCACCCCAAGAATCACACCATGTGTCTGAGAGTGTTTTTCAAACGCTTCTTGAACTCTGTCAGGCTTGGTGCTGTGACCACTTCCATGGGCAGCCTCTTCCCAGTGCCCAACCACCCTCTGGGTGAAGAACCTTTTCCTAATATCTAATACCTAATCCCTAAACCTCTCCTAACATAACTTCAGGCCATTCCCTCAGGTCCTGTCACTGGTCACCAGAGACATCAGTGCCTGCCCCTCCTCTTCCCCTCATGAGGAAGTTATAACTGCAATGAGGTCTTTCCTCAGTCTCCTCTTCTCCAGCTTAACAGACCAAGTGCCTTCAGCTGCTCCTCATCCAGCTTCCCTTCAAGGCCCTTCACCTCGTTGGCCTCCTTTGGACACTCTCCAATAACTTAATATCTTTCTTATATTGAGGTGCCCAAACCTGCACACAATATGCACGCTGAGGCCACCCCAGTGCAGGGCACAGCAGGACAATCCCCTCGCTTGACAGCTGGCAATGCTGTGTCTGATGCCCCCCAGGACACGACTGTCCCTCCTGGCTGCCAGGGCACTGCTGACTCATATTCAACTTGCCATCAACCAGAACTCCCAGGTCCCTATTTGCAGTGCTGCTTTCCAGTGTACATTCCAGGGTTGTCCCATCCCAGGTGCAAAGTCCAGTATCTGTCCTTCTTAAGCTTCAATATAGTTGATGATTGCTCAGCCCTCTAATTTGTCAAGGTCTCTCTGAAGTATGTCTCTGCCTTCAAGGGAGTCAACAGCTTATGCCAATTTAATGTCATTGGCAAACTTACTTTGCATACCTTTGTATCCTGAGCCCAAATCATTTATAAAGAAGTTGAAGAGAATTGGTCCTAAGGTGGAGCCCTGTGGAACCCCATTAGTGACAGGTCACCAGCTTGAAGTAACCCCATTTACTGTGACCCTTTGTGCCCAATTCATGAGCCAGTTGCTCACCTATTGCATGATCTGTTTATCCAGCTGTGTGGTGGACATTTTGTCTAGAAGGATTCTGTGAGAGACACTATCAAAAGCTGTATTGAAATGCAAAAAGATTACATCGGCAGGCTTCTCTTGATCAACTAGGTGGGTTGCCTTGTCATAAAAGGAAATTAGGTTCACCAAGCAGGACTTTCCGTCCTGAAGCTGGGCAGGCTGTGACCAATGACTGTGTTGTCTTTCAGGTGTTTTTCAGTAACTCCCAGAACTATCTTCACCACAATTTTACCAGTCACTGAAGTGAGACTGACAGATCTATAGTTTGCAGTGTCATCCCTCTTGCCATTCTTGAAAACTGGGACATTTGCCAGCTTCCATTCAACTGGGATCTCTCCGGGTTACGAAGACCATGCTCTCGCAATGACATGAGCCAGATTCTCCAAGTACTCCGGGATGAATTTCATCAAGTCCCATAAGTAGCAAAACTGCACAAGTTTGGAGTTGTCTGAGAGTTTACCATTCTCATAGTCATGGTCCTGCAGCTCAACGCTCCAGGACCCCCAAAGCCCATCATCAATGTTGAAGCAAAGAAAGTAGTAAACATCTCTGCTTTTTTGACACCCCTGTTTGTGAGGTGACAATCCTCATCAAGAAACAGGTCAATGTTATTTCTGGATTGCATTTGGTGATTAAAATATTTTAAAAAACATATTTCTGGCCAGCTTCAACTCTAATTGATCTTTTTTTTGCATAAATTTTCTCCCTGCAATGCTGAACACCATCTTTGTAGTCTTCCCATGTCACCTGACCTTTCTTTTACTGGATTTTTTTTGCCTTAGCTCCAGAAGACGATACCTGCCCAGACAAGCCGGCCTTCTGCTTTGCCTGCTGGATCTCTGACATTTTGAAACTGCCGGCTTCTGTGCCCTTATGAGGTGGTGGCTGAAAAGCAACCAGAGTGATGGACCCCAACACCTTCAAAGTGTTATCCTAGGCAACCTTCCGCACTAGTTCCTTGAGCAGCCGGAAGTCTGCTCTCCTCATATCCAGTGTTCAAGATTTTCTGGCAGTTTTCCTACTATCACCAGAGATTTTAAACTCAACTTCTTAATGGTCTCTATTGCCAAGACAGCCACCAATCACCACGTTACTCGTAAGACCCCTCCTGTTAACAAGAAACAAATCAAGGAGGGCATCTTCCCTAGTCAGCTCCTTTACGATTTGTACTATAAAGTTATCCTTCAGATGTTTTAGGAATCTCCTGGACCATTTTTGGCCAGCTGTGTGGTAATCCCAGTTAATATTTGGCAAGCTGAAGTCCCCCATAAGGGCAAGGATGAATGGTTGAGAAGTATCCCTTAATTTCTTAAAGAATAATTCATCAGTGTCCTAGCTGAGTGGCCTACAGGAATTCCCACAATGATATCCACTTCATTTGTTTCTCTGTTAATCCTTACCCAGAAGCCCTCAACTGTGCCAATGCCAACTGCAAGCTCCATCCCTCAAATGTCAAGCTTTCAAAGGTAACAACTGCTTTTACACATATTTTTGCTTGCTACCCTTCATTTTTATACCATAAATATAGGGTTCATCTACTTAAATATCTTTTTTTCCATATCTCTTAATGAGTTAGTCTGACAGTCATGTACTCTGAAGAAACTGTCACACGCTAGTTGTCTACTGATAAGTTTATTTTTACTACTGAATATTTGCTTTTCTAGGTATGATTTTTTTAAGAGAAATCAATGACTGTCATGACATAAAACACTGCAATTTGCTCACTGCTTATATTCGGAGAGATTTTCTTATTAACACCTTTGTTAAACTGTACACAGTGAAAACTAAAGAATTAATTAATTAGATTTCCCTAACCCAGGTTCACTGAGAGCTGAAGCCCATCAAACAAGAGGTTCATTTGTGACTCAGCCCAGGTATATCTTGCAGGCATGATGACTCTTCAAGCATTTGCAGCCTTCCTCTCTTTGATACTGCCAGAAAGACAAAGTGAGCAGCTTTCACACTGCATGGCATCATTTACTTCAGGACATAAATACCACACAAATACACATACCCTCATCAGTGGACTAAATTTAAGCCCAGTTTCTAAGAGTGTCAGAAATCACATGAGTCCTTGTGGTTTTAGGTGTTAGTCCTTTGTTTCAGCCTTCATCCTCGTATGCGGCTTGAAAAATATTAGGATTGTTTCTTTATACCCATTACCTATCCACCAGGTCTAGCATAAGCCAAAGAAAAGTACATGTGATTTCACCACGAGGACGAGGCTCCTTTCACCATTTATATCTTACGATTATTCTTATCTGATTTAAAGAACACAGCAGTCCGTAATACTCTCTACAGTGATGGAAAAAAATCTCTGGAAATGCTTTCGTCCCTCTTGTCTATCACTCATCAAAACAGTTTTGGACAATTCCCTCTCTCCAGCATACATCTTCATAGTTTTTGTTGTAAAACGAAAATAGACCAGTTAATGTATAGCTTGAGTGATATAACTGTTTACATCCATTGGCTCCACTGTCTTTTGAAAGAATGAGAGCGAGATACACTTTGTGATTCTGACTCTGCTCACTTTTGGAGCACTATCCCCATCTCTTTACCAAGAAACAAGGCTGAAGCCTCCATGTGTTACTGTCCCTGTTTTCCATCTGCATGGGAACACAAGAATGTGAAGAGTATATACAATACTCATTTACAAAGAAAGAAAGGAAAAGGTAAAAAGTTGTAGAAAACCATCTGATAGTGTATTATTTATTTATTTATTTATTGTACTATGGATTTATATTGGCCCTGCTGAATTATGATTGCTTAAATGAAGATGTGAGAGTTAAAAGAGAAGTGCGTTTTAGGCAACACAGAAACAGAAATGTGCCTTCTGCTGAAGTTGGTGATAACGATTAGATGCCAACCTGAAAGGATGTAAAATATAAATGAATTGCAACAGAAAAACTAAGGGAAATCATAAAATCAGCACATGGTGTGGTGATTTTTTCTAGCTCAATGTTGGAATATTTTTTTATTTTCTGCAACATTTAAAGGTTAGGACAGTACAACAGCCACTTTCCCGGATAACAACTGATCTCAGGTTTCTAAAATTATTGCGACCTGGAAGACCAAAATTTTGTGTTTTTCAGACATAAAAAGAAACATGAGGAACAGACTTCTTTCTGATTCAGAACAGACTTACCTGGGTCAAGACAGCACACCATATCCCTCACTGAACCATTTCCTCCTCTAAAAGATGCACCAAATTTTTGACCACTCATTGCTCTTTCATCTATTGTTGCAATACTGACTACTGACAGAAAATACATTTGATTGCCCTCCCATCACATACCTCTGAGGAGCCTGGCTCTGTGCTTTTGTTAACCTCCTTGTTTATGCTGAAGGATCTCATCTCCAGGTTGTGCAACCCTCTGTCCCTTAGCCTTTATCTGCAGGCCAAGTGATCTAGCTCCAGTCATCCTTGGGACACTTCACTGAACCCTTTCTGGTTTGTCCATGTATTTCATCTGTTGGGGCAGCAAAACTGGCCACAGTAAAGCAGTTTTGGTCTAACAAGTGCTGTGATCATCTCCCAGGATATAGTGCCTATGCTCCTGTTCATACAGGACTTGGGAGTTCAGGACTTCAAAAGAATTGGTAACCTTGGACATATAATAGAATTCTTTCCAAAAAAGAGCAAACATAATTTTGGCCAAATTTCCATTTATAGATTTCACATGTGCTATAGAACAGTCAACTTGTTCAAAAATTTTAAGACAAGCAGTACTTCACATTACTGTAAAACAACATTATTAATATGCTATGAGGATCAATTTGTAAAATCTCTCACATAAAGAAATTTCTTCCAACACATCCCTAGCAAGTGTCTGGCTACATGAGTGTTCAGCACCTGCAGTGATGACAGACGCAAGAATGAAACTCCAGTTCTGCAAGATTTAAGGTCCCAAAACATGTGCTAACTCTTACCAAAGAAACACAAACAAGCCCATGTCATCCCTGACAATTCATTTTCTTCAGAAACTCCACTGGCTCAAGCCTGCTTTTTTCTCTCTGCTCCATTGTTTTGAAATGAAATTAATTCTCTCCTTAAACTCATATGGTTACACTCAATAAAAAATCATATTTTATCCAGTTTACAGAATCTCAGAATATGCTGAGTTGGAAGAGACCCACAGGGATCACTGAGTCCATCTCTTGGCCTTGCATAGGACCATCCCCAAGAGTCACACCATGTGTCTGAGAATGTCATACAAATGCTTCTTGAACTCTGTCAGGCCTGTGCTGTCACCACTTCCCTGGGCAGCCGTCCCAGTGCCCAACCACCCTCTGGGTGAGGAACCTTTTTCTAATAACCAAGGTAAACCTCCCCTGACCCATCTTTAGGTCATTCCCTCGTGTCCTGTCACTCGTCACCACACAGAAGAGATTAGTGCCAGCCCCTCCTCTTCTCCTCATGAGAAGATTGTAACTGCAATGAGGTTTGCTCTCGGTCTCCTCTTCTCCAGGCTGAATACACCAACTGCCCTCATCCACCCCTCATCCGGCTTCCCTTCAAGGCCCTTCACCATCTTGATTGCCCTCCTTTGGATGGTCTCTAATAGCTTAATATCTTTCTTATATTGCTGTGCCCAAACCTGCACACAATATTCAAGGTGAGGCCGCTCCAGTGCAGAGCAGAGTGGGACAATCCCCTCCCTCACCTGGCTGGTGATGCTTTGCCTGATGCCCCCCAGGACACGGTTGACCCTCCTGGCTGCCAGGGCTCTGCTGAATCATATTCAACTTACCATTGACCAGAATCCCCAGGTCCCTTCCCATGGCACTGCCTTCCAGCACCTCATTCTCCAGTCTGTACAAACATCTGGGGTTGTCGTATCCCAGAAGGAGAATCCGGCACTTCCCCTTTGTTGAACTTCATATTGTCCAGCCCTCTAATTTGTTGAGGTCTCTCTGCAGGACCTCCTTTTCTTCCAGGGAGTCAACAGCTCCTTCCATTTTTGTGCCATCTGCAAACTTGCTCATTATTCCTTCCAGTGCTGTGTCCAAATCAGTTATGAAGATATTGAAGAGCACAGGGCCCAAGATGGAGCCCCACAGAACCTTACTAGTGACAGGTCACCAGTCTGATATTACCCCACTCCCCATTACCCTCTATGTTCAACCCATGAGACAATTGCTCATGTAGCCCATGATGTTTTTATTCAGACGGATCCTGTGAGAGATTAGCTGGCTTCCCTTGATCAACTAAGTGGTTACCTTGTCATAAAAGGAAATCAGGCTTGATAAACAGGACTTCCATTACAAGGGAATCAGTTCCTGCTTCAGGAATTATCAACCAAACATTAGCTGTACCACTGCTGCTATCACCACTGGATTCCTCCTGAGGGACCAGAATATTGCAAAGATGTTGCTGAGATTGTTGCTTTGCTGTGCTAATTAGGGAGGCAACTGTTATTTGGATAGGAGTCCTAAACATAAAGAGGAAGAGAGTGAACAAGGAGCCAGCAGAAAGTAGGTAGGTGAATGATGGACATCATCGTCCATATCACCCAGAAGGGGAGTACCATGACAAAGTAGCAAAGAAGGACAAGGCTTTGAGAGGAGAAATAGCAGAGTAATATGAGAGAATATTTCAAGAATGTAAGAGATTGATGGCAATCCAATGAGCATTTCTGTGATTTTACTAGTTCTTGCCATTCTCCAGTTTAGCAGCAGAGAAGATCACAAAAGCAGAAAGATATCTTTTCTAGAATGAAAAATTTTGTATAAAAATACTGTCAAACAAACAAAACCCCCACTCATTATTTGTTCTTATGTGCCCAGTGCTATGAGGAGAGTTAGTAAGGTACCTTCCCTCTTTTATTTTTGTTAAATAATACACATGTTTGAAACATCTAACCACTTACATGTCTATACTCTATGTAGTTTTCTGTTAGAGCCAGCCAATAAGTACCCAGTGGTTCTAGGCTTCTGAATTGAAGCATATAGGTAGAAAGCTAATTCCACAACTGTTTTTTCTGCTTACAAGCACTCAACAAGCTCTCTGTGTTCACCCTGCTTTACATTAAGTCAGTTCCTAAAGTACAGATGGGCAGACAAGTATTACGAAATTATAAAGAAACCTAAGATGCATCATCTTTTCTAGGTCACACCTATTGCCTACTCAGTGGTCATGTAGATTGTATAGGTGCTGCTATACCACAAGTCAAATACGTTTGTACTCAAACCCTTTCAAGGATTCTTCAGACAGTGTTGGCTTCCCTAGACAGGTTAAAGTCAACACTAAATGCAACACTAGGTTTGCACTGCTCTCCTCCCATCACTTCTGCTGTAATAGTTCTTCTCACTATAATCAGCAGCAATTCATACAGTTAGCATCTTCCTTCTTGTTCAAAGTTTTTGAGTTTTCAATGCATAAAACAAAAATTACGGCTTACTGTTTCTTTCATCAGGAAGAAGAATAGGAAATATTTGTTGCTGTAGTTGGCACAGTAACACAAATGTGCTCTTTTATAACTTCTCGTGTTTTGTCAGTTGTCTGCAGGCATGGATCTTTTTAAGATTTGAAAAGGAATCAGCATTTTTTAGTCCTGTTAATTTTCAAAATCATTATAGCCTATGATCTCCATAGCAGTTTCTTCTTGTTTCTTCTTTGATTAGGCCAAAACAGACCTTATTTAAATCAAATAGCATTTGATTCACATTATAAAATCGACCAGAGAAGTCCAGGAACAACACTTTCAATTGTCACAAGGCAAGCTGATCCACAAAACATGTTGTGTAACTGGTAGGACTAATCTCTCCCACCACGCTCACAGACAGCAGATGTCCAGGTTTATTTAAAATAGCCCTAAGCAAAATAGCACAATTTACTGTGTTTGGGTTTTTTTGGTTGTTGTTTTTTTTAAATATGTGCATTTTACTGAGAGGCATTTGATCACAGATTATCTCAAATTTTATTCCTGTGCTGACAATGGCTAGAGGAAATGGTATCAGTTGCACTGTATTTTTTCCTCAGCGCACTAAGGACAGTTCCATCCTGACCACTTCCCAGATGCTCTTGCCTGCAAATTGCACTGGACTTCTGAATCCAAATTGATCAGAACATTTTTTTTGTACTGATATGGCTAAACAGAATTACTCAATTTTCCTTAATATATGTTACTGGAAGGGCTGGGGGATATCATTCATGCATGCATAGGAAAAAGCCTTAGAAAGCAAACTAGCTTAAGTTATCAGGAAATAGGTGAATGTGGTGATTAATTAAAAGGAAAAAAAATTCTCACTGTTAAGTTCAAGTGAAAATTCAATCAGCAAAATCAAAATTTCATGTGTGGTACTAGAGCCTTATACAATAAGCCCTGTGATTGTACTTAAACATGTCTGAAGGCCACCAAGTTCTTCCCAGGATGTTCATATAATGAAGAACAGAAGTACAGAATCCAAGTAATTCCACTTTAGGAGGAATTAAGGAAAACAGAGAACAACTTTTTAAAACATATGGGGTAAACCACAGTATGATACATATGATAAATTCATTATATTTGAGCAACAATCTGAGCCTCTGTCCTTCAGATTTTATGATATAGATATATCCCTATATTTACATGGAAGACAGAAGAAGGCAAAAGAATGACAGTGAACTACAGATCAGAGGCCTAAAATTATACTGGACATCCTCCAGTAAAGGGAAATAATTCATGAGCAACTACTTGACAAGATGAAAACTTCTAAGAGTGAGTTTTCATTTATAAGCAAAAAAAAAAGAGGAATTCTACTTTGGTGCCCTCAAGATTTCTACGTAACCTGCATTCTCTGAATGGAATCACAGAAAAATAGTAGATTGGTGAGAGGACATCTGGAAGAAAGGACATCTAGTCCAACCTCCTGCCCAATAGTGCCAGAGTAACTCACTAAGGACCTCATCTAGTTGAGCTTTGACAATGTCCATGGATTGAAATTTTTCAATTTTACAAAGAATTTTAGTTATTAATCTCCTACACCAGAAAAGAAAGTAAAGAAATTCTAAGAATAATAACATCTTAAGATTATAAATTCTCAAGTTGTATGACAGGGAAGGAGAGGTGGAGGGGTGGCTTTTTATGTTAGAGAGTCTCTTGACTCTGTTGAAGTCGAGGTCAGCAGTGACAAGGTTGAGTGCCTGTGGGCCAGAATCAGGGGCAAGGCCAACAAGGCTGACACCCTTGTGGGTGTCTGTTACAGACCGCCCAACCAGGATGATGAAGGAGATGAATTGTTCTACAAACAGCTGGCGGATGTCTCAAAATCTCCAACCCTTGTTCTTGTGGGTGACTTTAACCTGCCAGATATCTGCTGGGAGCTTCATACTGCAGAGAAGAGGCAGTCAAGGAGGTTCCTGGAGTGTATAGAGGACAATTTCCTTCATCAACTGGTAAATGAGCCTACCAGGGGTAAAGCCCTGCTAGACCTACTGTTTACAAACAGAGAGGGGCTGGTAGATGATTGTAGTGGTTGGAGGCCGCCTGGGGCATAATGACCATGAAATAATAGAGCCACCATTAAAACCTCTACCTTGGACTTCCGGAGAGCAGATTTTGGCCTATTCAAAAAACTGATTCAGAGCATACCCTGGGAAACAACCCTTAAAGGCAAGGGGGTCCAGTAGGGATGGACATGTTTTAAGAAGGAAATTTTGAATGCACAGCAACAGGCTGTCCCAGTGTGCCGAAAGGCCAGCCAGAGGGGAAGACGGCCAGCTTGGTTAAATAGGGAGATTCTGCAAGAAATCAGGGATAAAAAGAAAGGTTACAGAATATGGAAAAAAGGGCTGGCTACTTAGGAAGAATTTACAGATAGAGCTAGGTCATGCAGGAAAAAAATTAGGGAAAGAAAAGTGGAATTTGAAGTAAATTTGGCTATTTCAGTTAGGGATAACAAAAATTCCTTTTATAAATACATTAATAACAAAAGGAGGGGCAAGGAAAACCTCCATTCTCTGTTGGACTTGGAGGGAAATATAGTTAAGGAAGATGAGGAGAAGGCTGAGGTACTTAACACCTACTTTGCCTCAGTTTTCACCAGTAAGACAGGTGGCCCTCAAGACAACTGGCCTCTGGAGCTGGTAGACAGGGAGAGGGAGCTGAATAGCCCTCCTGTATTCCAGGAGGAAATAGTGACCGAATTACTGAGCCAGCTGGATCCTAACAAGTCTATGGGACCAGATGGGATCCATCCCAGGGTGATGAAGGAGCTGGCAGAAGAGCTTGCCAAACCACTCTCCATCATCTTCCAACAGTCCTGGCTCTCTGGGGAGGTCCCAGATGACTGGAGGTTGGCGAATGTCACCCCAATCCACAAAAAGGGCTGCAAGCAGGACCCTGGCAACTACAGGCCTGTCAGCCTGACCTCCGTGCCTGGCAGGATTATGGAGCAGTTCATCCTGAGTGCAATCACACAGCACCTTCAGGGTGGACAAGGGATTAGCCCCAGCCAGCATGGGTTTAGGAGGGGCAGGTACTATCTGACCAACGTGATCTCTTTTTACGATCAGGTGACCCACCTGGTGGATGAGGGGAAGGCTGTGGATGTGGTCTATCTGGACTTCAGCAAGGCCTTTGACACTGTCTCCCATAATATACTCCTGGAAAAGCTGGTAGCCCATGGCTTGGACAAGTGTACCCTCTCCTGGATTAAGAGCTGGCTGGAGGGTCGGGCCCAGAGAGTGCTGGTGAATGGAGCTGCATCCAGCTGGCGGCCAGTCACCAGTGGTGTTCCCCAGGGGTCTGTATTGGGTTCAGTCCTGTTTAACATCTTTATTGATGATTTAGATGAGGGGATTGAGTCCATCATCAGCAAATTTGCTGATGACACCAAGCTGGGAGGGAGTGTCGACCTGCTGGAAGGCAGGAGGGCTCTGCAGAGGGATCTGGATAGACTTGAGAGGTGGGCTGATTCCAATGGGATGAAGTTCAATAAGGCCAAGTGTCGGGTCCTGCACTTTGGCCACAACAACCCCCTGCAGCACTACAGGCTGGGCACAGAGTGGCTGGAGAGCAGCCAGGCAGAAAGGGACCTTGGAGTACTAATTGACAGGAAGCTCAACATGAGCCAACAGTGTGCCCAGGTGGCCAAGAAGGCCAATGGGATCCTGTCCTGTATCAAAAATAGCGTGGCCAGCAGGACCAGGGAAGTGATCCTTCCCCTGTACTCTGTGTTGGTGAGGCCACACCTTGAGTACTGTGTTCAGTTCTGGGCCCCTCAGTTCAGAAAGGATATTGAGGTGCTGGAGCGAGTCCAGAGAAGAGCAACAAGGCTGGTGAAGGGACTGGAGCACAAGCCCTGTGGGGAGAGACCAAAGGAGCTGGGGTTGTTTAGTCTGGAGAAGAGGAGGCTCAGAGGTGACCTCATCACTGTCTAGAACTACCTGAAGGGAAGTTCTAGCCAGGTGGGGGCTGGTCTCTTCTCCCAGGCACTCAGTAATAGGACAAGGGGGCACAGGCTTAAGCTCTGCCAGGGGAAATTTAAGTTGGATATCAGAAAAATATTCTTTATGGAGAGAGTAATCAGGCATTGGAATGGGCTGCCCAGAGAGGTGGTGGATTCACCATCCCTAGAGATTTTTAAATGCAGATTGGACGTGGCACTGAGTGCCATGATCTAGTAAATGGACTAGAGTTGGACCAAGGGTTGGACTCGATGATCTTGGAGGTCTTTTCCAGCCCAGTCGATTCTATGATTCTATGACATTTAGCCTCAAAAAGTAGCCTGATGAGCCACCTCCACAAACAAATAAATACAAGCCTATGAAGTTTAGCACAAAGTCAACTTTAGTAAAGCCCATTTCTGCATATAAAATAAACATTATTTCCAGTGAAGAAAAGATTAAGTTTATAATTTCCTTTCAGGCAGATAAACTTTATAGAAAGACATGTAGGGAACTTTTTCCTGTCATATTCAGTTGCTCCTTAAAGGAATAGCTTTGAAATACAGTTATGTTCTTTTGATACTCCAATAAAAGTATGAAAGAATAAACCTTGCTCTTATAAACTGGCCTACTATTGTTACCTTAGCTTAAAATTCCTGTAATGGTCTACCTGCCCTTTGACTTCAGCACTCAGCTGAGTAGGAAGCACTCTCCTTTTGGATTTCTGAATCAACATAGTTTTGCTTGCACCAATAAACAAATCTTTCATTTAAAGATTTTATTTTTAATGAGAACATTTATATAGATATTTGGAAAAAACACAGAAACTGACTTAAAAGAAGTATATATAAAAAAAAAGTGTTAAAACCAATTGACTCCAATTGAGTGGTTTGTAAGATCTAACAGAACTCTAAAACTCTGTTAATCACAATCATAAAATTTGGTACTTAATTCAAGCATTTTAAATTCCAAAAAGTTCTATGCATTTTTAAATTACAACTTACAGAATCAAACTGTGTTGTATACAGCAATGCACAATGAACTGTGCACAGGAGAATTTCTCAGGGATTTTATTCTTTCATTTCTCAGAAAAAAACTTTTTAAATGTCTCGTTCCTATAATCCTGCAGTTGTAGCAATGAAAAGACACAAGTTTTGCTAAGTTTTCTCCCAGCAGAATCTTAGTCATCAATCTGGTCAGGGTTGTATAAAATAATAAACAATAATAAACAAGCTTGGCTATCATTACCTGCTTCTGTGTAAATAAAAGACTTTCTGAAAAAAGAATTGATGATTCCTATCAAAGATTAACTACCTATCCTCAGCATTTTGTAATTCTTATTCATCAGCTGAAGTAATTATCTGAAAAGTAACATGTACTATAAGTAAACAAACAGCACTTCATTCCAGTTGCCCTGAGCTTGTTTATAATTTAGAGAAGACATGTCTTCATGAAGACAGATGCTCATGGCTTTGGTAAGGAGGTAGATGGATTCTTTCTCTGTGATAGACCTCCTGTGAGCCAAAATTAAATAAAAATAAATGATAAATTTACTCTGATTATATGTATCTGAATTTGTTCACCAGATCTACTTATTATTATCAATTGGAAAACAAAAACATATTTCCAAACAGACATAAACACAAAACCTCAACTGCACAAGGACAGGAGAGCAAAGATTGGGGGGTGGGGTGGGAAGGAAATTGTGCCTGGAAAAGACTATCAAAGAAACTTCAGATCAGATAATCTGAAACAGGATTTTTGGCCCTCAATTTCCCTGTGTGGAAGGTTCCTATCAAAATGCCAGTGGACTATATCCAACCTGCCTGCCAGGACTGCTTAATTGAGCTGTCATAACTACTATAGTTTTGAAAGGTCAAGAGAGCAACAAGCTATCTAAACTGCCAGACACCACCTCACACACCACCGATGGGAGAGAAGTAGTTGTGCTACCCAGGATAGAGCATCCAAAACAGGCAGTCTGCCGCACCAGGCAAGCAGGCACGTATGGCAGAGAGCGTGAACATGCCTTCTTGACTTTAGCTTTCCATATGTGCTGCAGGGAAGTCATGATTTCAATTTTGCACATAAAACATCTTCTGCTAACCCTTCTGCTACCCCTTCTGCTACCTTACATCCATCCACAGGCTAAACAACATAGACATCAAAATGCATGTCACAAATGCTTAAATGGAAAACAAACCTTAAAATAACACTGTTGTTAGAGGCACCACACTGCGACCCCTGCAAGATCTGGATTTTTTTTTGTATCATATTCATGCACAGCATATGCAAATCCCATTTCTTTAACTAAAGACATTTAATCAACCTTCTTCTAAGTACCTCCAACTTTTGCATGTATGGCTCCACCTTGAGCATTACAAATTGATAACTTAAACCAGACATGCCATTAGTATCTTTCACACAGAAGACTTCTCTAGCTATATAGATGTGACATCTAATTAAGTAAGTGGCACAACAGGGAAGAAGTTGTTAGTAATTCCCAAAAGCCTGGAAACATATACATGTAGAGTATATATATATATATATGTATATATATATGTATATGTATATGTATATGTATATGTATATGTATATGTAGAGTACATTATGGAGTAGAAAAACTCATGTATTCCTGATCATGAAGTCATTAGGTTATTTTATTTTCAAAGTCTATGCTGGTTCACTTCAGTGAGGTGAACAGCCTCATCCAGCACAATAGGTCAATCACTGCTTTGCCAGAAAGTGGGTCATTATCATGGTCATTTCCTTTGGATGGAAAAAAAATGAAACCAAGACCAATGAACAAATTCATAGATTTCATCTGGACTTGGTGCTACCAATACACTCAGAAGCCAGATACTGTGAGAGACTTCCTTCCCTCCTTCCTGCTGCTGTCTCACAAATGGAAACTACTGTTGCTAAACAGTTACACCTGACTCTCTCCAATATTAAATAATACACATTATCTTTTCCCCCTTCACTCAGTTTCTGAAATAAGGTAAGTAGCAATGACTCAGAATAAACACTGAAAACACATCAGTGTGTTCTCCCTACTGATTTTTAGGACTGATAATAGCATGTTTCTAAAATAGATGAGGTTTTTCCTTCATACAGCAAAATTAGTCCTATCAGCAGAATGCCCGGGCACACAGAATTGGGATTTGTCTGATTCACAAATAGCAGTCAAAAAGAAACTCTTCTCAAACCTGTGTGACATTTGACTGCTTCAAGATCTTCCCCTCCTTTAGCAATTAAGCACAGATTTTCATACTTTTTAGAAGATAATGCTGCCCTGCAGGAGCCATGAGTATAACTGGCATCTATCAACATCATACATAATATTCCAGAAGAAGTGCTCCATCCTGCAAGAGGACATAAACAAACTCAAAGGAAGGGAAGATCTAATTTAAATAGACAAGTTCAAAACTTTTGCCTGGAGAATACAAGTGACAAATGCTGGATTTCCAAGGCAACTAAAACATTTGCTCTGAACATCACAACCAGTTCACTGGACTTATAAAGAGGTTTCCCATTCTTTCTAAGAATGTTTTCCAAGCAAAACATCGATGGAGACCAAAACAAGCCAAGTTTTGAGTTTCTTAAGAAAGCTAAGAGCAATGTTTGAAAGTTGCATGGAATAGAGCGAATGAAATTCAGAGATTTTTCTTAAATGACCAATCACCATGAAAACGCCTCCCTGCCCTTGAATTATACTGCTAAAAATAGCTCTGTAATTATTAGGTTTTTCTCAGAAGAAACTCCAAGTAGCGCTACACTTACTATCACAATGTTTGATCATGCTGCCACAACAGAGCCCTGTTTCTGCCAGGCACAATGGCCAGTAGGAAGGAAAGATGAAATCCTAAAGGTGTCCTGTGCCTGATCAGATACAAGTCTGTGCCATCAGTCCTGGCCACATACCTACCACCAGGGTTCCCCAAAAAGCCCGTGGGGACATGGCTGGAGGTGCCCAGCACCCACAGCCCTGGCAAGGCTACCTGAGGGAGAAAGCAGAGGCTCTGCAGCTGTGGGAAATGCTCTGCTGGGCGAAGTGTAGCCTGGGGACACATGAGAGCCAGCCAGGCCTCTCAAATATTCAAGTACTAGTTAGCACTACCATCATCCCTTAGGCATCAACTCAGAAGACTCTTGGGAATAAGTTTTAGATGCTTTTGCTTTAGGAGGATAATGCAGACTACATTTTACCAAGTATCTGTGAAAAGGAGCTCCCACTTTCTGCTTCATTTTTGATGAACTGTTCCAATTCTGTTCAGTTATCAGAGGCTTATTTTGCAAACAAAAAGGAAAATGCCTACACAAACAAGTTAGAGCCACAAATAGGACTGTTTGGCCTGTAGCATTTTATAGTTCCCTGAATTTATGAAATTAAATCACTTACTATAGTCAAGTACCTCTACACTGCCAGGTATCTGGCATAAAAGACATGCCTCAAAAGATACTACATGTTTCTTCCACCAGTTTTAAAGAGCTTAATAAGCACCTGCCTCAAGTGTTAAAACGCAGTGTGAAAGACACTCTGCACCGCAAGTCAGAACATTTATGAAAATACTAATGGAAGCACGAAAGGACCACAGCTACATGGTTTTAAATCTAGCTTTTTTCACAGTGTCATAACATGGCACTTTGTTGTTATTTTGTAATAGAAAGCAATCTTAAACCCCAGCATTGTCTTTTGATAACTGCTTCTTAAGCGATACTACCTTTGTTTAGCTGGGGTTGGTGGGAGATGGTATAAAAATTGATTACCAGTGCTGTCAGATATCTAGACTTACTATGCACTCAGAATAAGCTAATGATCCAAGCTTGTTTATACACAGGAGGAAAAAGAAAGCAAAGTGGATACCACATGTAAAAGCTGGAAGTACCAGTTTGCACTTCTTTGCCATTAACTGAGTTAGAAGACTATCACTTCAAACGATCATGTTTCTGTAAGTGTGTATGCTGGCTCATGTGGACATATATGTGTACATATGAAATGCACACGATGATCACATACATTTCCATTTCTCTGTTACTCTCTTTAAAGGTTAAGTTTCTAAAGATGGATTTCTTGACTTCCTCTAAGAGATGCTTTAATGATGTTATGTTTCATTCCATCAGTAGTCTCCTCCCTAGAATAAAAATCAAATTTTATATGCACGGCTGTAATGCCTAAAACTAATTTAAAATTGCTTTAAATTAATAGCAAACTTAAACTCTGAGATTCTTCATTATCAGTCTTTGCACTCACTTTGTCCTTCAGTGACTCAAGTAATTGTGTGGGAAGATAAAACAAATGCCTTTTCCATAGTGCAGAGCACATGATTTCATGAACAACAAATCTATAGAATGTTCACATCGATTCTAGCTTTTACAGAACAATAAAGGTGTTGTTCAAGCTTTATGTATGCCATCTACTCTATTATTGTACTTGTGACTGAGTAAAGCAAATATCTTGATAACTATGGCTTCCAAGATAACACCAAAAAAGTGTATCCTTATTTTCCCCTGAACTATCTTGCTTTAAAGAAAACCAAAGGAGAAAAAACACAAATGATATTTTGGTTTGCACTTAATGAAACATTTTGTTTGAACATATCATTACTTTTCAGTTTCAGGGACCTCTAGAGTTATCGAAAAGAACAAAAGAAAAAATAAAGGACATTAAAAAAACCCAGTCCCACAAAATTTATGGTGGGCTTCTTATTTTTTCTATTAATGCTATTTCACTTTACACAACTATATAGTAGAAAAGAGTGGAATGCGATGGTTATGTTTCATTCCACCTGTAGTCTCCTTCCTAGGTTAAAAAGTGTCTTACACATTAAATTATTTTCTATGGTACAGAGTATTTCAACATTTTTTAAAAGTTGAAACAGGATCAGAAAAAGAGATTGAGATTTGAGTCCAAAACCCTAGAACCATTCTTCAGTCATCTTGGTTATTTTCAAGATACTTTAAAATTTCAGACTCCTTGTATAAACCATGAAGTAACTCCACAGGGTACAATGGAATGAAAAACCATGCAAAAATCTAAAAGTCTGTTGAGAGAGATTTGCATCCCTCTAAAAATATCTACAAAATATAACCAAGGAAGAAAAAAAAAAGCTTCAAAGTTGGATGGTCTCTTTTGCTTCACCATTTTTATACACCCATAAACATTCTATAGCATAATCACTGCAATGCCATGTGGCTTACTTCTTTGGAGAAACTATGCTCTTTTCAGCTGCCTTGCTTGGTTTGTGAAAGTTTGTGCAAGTCATATACACAAATGAATTCAATGTGCAGACAGCTACACTTATTGTCCTGAATGTCTTCTACATTTCTTGCATCTTAAAAACATAGCTGGTTGGAATTTAAAAACAAAAACAAACAAAAAACCCCCAACAAAACAAAACAAAAAAACCCCAACTAAATTAATACCTTGAAATGAACCCAGACTGCCATAAAAGACCCCTTTATACTTCAAAAAGCAACTTCAATAATCAAAACAAAACATTTACAATTGTCAGTTATATGCAAAGAATGTGCCACTTTTTAACATGTGAAATTCATTTTGATGTTCCATAATAGAGTTCATATATTTTTCAGTTTCAGTTTTCCCCAAAGCTCCTCAGGTTTGGACTCAGTTAGGAGAGGTATGTGGGTGGAAGAATCCATCCATTTTGCTTACAAGTAGCACGTGAACCACAGGCTACAAAATCGCCAACTTTTATGTCACTTAAGAAAGTCGTGTGGAGCTATTAGTGGTTTTCTTTTGGTCTTCTCTGACATCATCACCTTATTTCAAATGCCATTTTACACACGTACTTGAGTAAAGAGTGTCACATCTTAATGTGGGTGTGTTCAGGTTTTTTTTTTTAAGCTAGCTCTTTTGATGGTCATTGCATTGCATTACATTTCAGACACATGCTTTGAACTGTACAAAATAAATGGTTTGGCAACATCCCCACAAACATACTACTAAGGGCAGTTCCGTAAACTCCTTGTAGTCTATCTACATCACAAAGTATGAGATAAATTCTGAATTGTTTATAGGCATGGATTTACTTGACTCAGAGACCAAATTGCCTCATAATATTCAGCAGTTAAGTATTTTCAACATTGCCACAATGTGATAAACAAGACAGAGAAAGCATGTTGCATTTTACCTAGGAAATTGTGTCTCACTACTTGAAGAACTTGCAGAAAAATATCATTTTGAAAAAGCAATCGAATAGGTAAGTACTGAAGTTCGACCAAAGAAAAAAGGGTATTGATAGAAATTCACAACTGCCCAATAAACTCTGAGACAGGAACATTAAAAGAAAGTAACAACTGAGGAGAGACGGAAAAATCCTTAGTTTACGTCTTACCACTTCGTAATCCTCACTGCCAAAAAGGTACATAGTTGCACCTTCACAGCCTGACACTAGTTGCCCAGAGTGCCCAAACGCCTTAAGTCAGATGTTCCGCTGCATCCTCATCTCCCGTGTCCCAGCCGGGCAGGCTTCCCAGAGGTGGCACAGCCCCGCGCTCCTTTCCCACGCTTGGGCTGCTCCTGAAGCGCAGCTGCTCTCGGGCATGAACTCCGAGCCTGTGCTGCGAGGCCGCAGGGCGGGCGGACTGGAAAACTACTCCGGGGGCCAAACTCTCCCGACGCGGCGGAGGGAGCAGCGGCGGCGGCGGCAGCCCCCGCGCCCGTCCGGAGAGGGGCGGGGAGGGGCGGAGCGGGGCAGCCCCGACCGGGGCGGTGCAGGAGCGGTGCGGAGCAGCCCCAGCTGGGGCGGTGCAGGAGCGGTGCGGGGCAGCCCCGGCAGGGGCGGTGCGGCCAGCGGGAGGCGGCAGCGCTGCGTTCCAGTCCTGCCCTGCCTCGCGCGACACCGCCCAAATTGTCTTCGGGGAAACGCGTGGTCCAGAAAACGCGAGTGGGAGCCGTGGAGCCGCGACTGGGGCTGGGAGAGCCCGGGAGCACCGCAGGAGCAGCGTCCCGGGAGCAGTGAGGGGGCGGATACTGCGGCCGAGGCGCTGGGGGTGAGCCAGCAGCTCTGGGTGAACCGGGGGCACACACTCGGCATCACCTAAACGTACCCCTCGGTCCTCTGACGGTGCTGCAGAAAGCCATGGAGCTATCTCACTATCTCTTAAAAACCATCAAACGAACAAAACACCAACAAAAACCCCAAACCACTGTCTCAAAGAAAACACGAAAAAACAAAACCAGCCCAGATACTTTCCCGTTTGCCTATTTCACTCACTTCATTGCTTTCCTCCTGCTCTTTAGTCCCAGACTGCTCTGTAAGTGAAACACGATGCAACTTTATCTCTGTAGCACAATTGCACTCAGGTAACAGAAAAGTTATACCCGCTGTGTCCAGTGCACGGGAAGCAGATGCAGCATGCAATACCACACCATAACAGATGAATCCAAGGCTCTGCCTCACTCCTGGACAACTTCTAGTCAAGGCAGAGCAGGCAAGGAAGCAGCCAAAAAGCAGAATAAAACACTTAACACTGAAAGACTTTAGAGACTACTTCACCAACAGCATTCCCAAACTCTTACTAAAACGGGGCTTGAAAATAAATCCCATTACACATATTTTAGGACATCATAAAGTAATCCAGAATGCTGAAATATTGCCCTCTGGGAAAGGCTGTTCTTTTCAACTGTGGAAAAGGCCACCAGCTGACATCCAGTAACACGACCCCACTCAACTGCTTTAAAACAGCACTAGGAAACCCATCCTGTCTCAGCTCAGTTCTCTCAATTTCTTATAGTTCATACCACTGCTAGCACTATGTCCTATAATCAGAACTATACATAAGCTGTAGGAAATAAATATGGAATATGGAATGTCTTAAGGAGGAAATGTGTGGGTGTATGCTTGCCCATTTATATCTATAATCAAGTTAATATAATATACACATCTCATGGCAAGATACCATGACCGCACGGAAAACTAGTTGGTGCTACTCAATTTCCTTCTCTTCCACAGAAGAAAGAGAACAAGACCTCTTTCCTAACAAAAGCACCAAATGAGGCAGTCCTAATATATTGTAAACATCCTCCCTGTTCCTTCCCCTGCCTCATCCCCTGCTTATTTTAAATAGATCTTTTCTTGACTACCTCAGTTTCTTTGCGTGAGTTACTAGGATATTCTTCTCTCAATGTGCCTTCCCTGTCAAAACAGACCTTTAGTCCTCTGTTGACTATATGTGACATGACTCATAAGTCTGGATTTTTAGAGCTTTGGTATGTATTCACAAGCTGAATTAAAACCAAGAAAATGGTTGGGAAGGGCAAATCAGAAGACACTCATTTTCTTTCCAACCATATGTTTACAAAATAGCATTAGTTTATCTGTCAGCCAAACTGGTCACTTCACATTATATCAATTGCAAATTACGCTTCAAACAAATAATATCATAATATTGTGTTCTCAGAAATTAAACAAAACATGCACCATTCCTGCATGGCGGTAAATAACAGACATCAGACACCACTAGTGAAATGTAATAATCACTTGCCCAAATTGGTTGCCCCTATCGATGCTGAATGAGTGTGGTCACATACACTTACTGGCTTTAATGTAATTGCCACAGCTTTACTGCACAGTGGTTTTAGTATGAAACCACACCTGTCAACAGTAGGCAAAGCCAGTGTCATCATCCATTACTTTGCTTGTCTGACACAGTTCATAGAAGCAACTGAAATTTGTGTGCTGTAACTTGATTGCTCCCTTTTGGATATGGCTCTCACAACTACATTTGGAGGAAAAAAAATTCAGCAGGAATGTTACAAGTTCCCTATCATAAAAAATAAGGAAAACATATTACTTTATATGTATTAAAAATTATGATGATTTTAATTTTTAAAAATAATTTCATTGGCTCCTGTACATTGGGCATGAATATGAAATCAAGGCGGATTGCAGTTCACATATACTCAACAGAGACCTAGGGCATTATTCAGGCTGTCACCAAAAGTGACTTTCATGTCACAACTAATTCTCACTACAGAGAGTACAAGCAGCCAGAGTCTGGCAGCTTGGACAGTAAATAAGCTGAATTGCTCATTGCTCTCTTGAATTGAAACATCATGACAGGTACCAAAGTCTGTCTCAGGGCTCCACAAAGCAGATCTCTATATAGCTTTTATGGTTCAAGAGTTAAAAGTCTGCAAAAATGCCACCCCTGTTGAGGATGTTTAAACTTAGCAAAGCACTGCTGGATGACCTCTGCTCCACTCCCAGATAAGTGACAGCAGTGGGTTTTCACTGTGCATTCTTCCCCTGTGCATCCTTCCTATGGTAGCTTAGTGTGACATGGGACACTACGGTGTCTCACCAGTGCTGACCCTTGCAGACAAGAGTCCCATCATCCACACAGAAAGAGTGAGCACAAAAGTGGAAATTAGAGAGAGTGAGGTTGGAAAAAGGAATCTGGCAGCAGAGAGGCTGGAGAGGCGGTGGAATGAGAAAGGCAGAAAGCCAGACTGCAGAACAAGGAAGGAAGCAGAGTGACTGTGTAACCCACAGGGAGAAGAGTCGAAAAGTCAGGCCAGAAGACAGGAATTAAGATGAGGCAAGAAAAATGTCTCTGGTAGGGAGGGAGCACAATAGGATTTGAGAAGACCTTCACAGGGAGAGCTGGCTACCTGACTAGCCTAAAGCTAGGTGGTAACCAGGGAAGAATGGAATGGTTAGGACCAGAGCAGAGATGCTGAGATGGGATGTCTGGGCAGAACTGATTGATCTAGCAAATATGGGCTATTGGAAAACATGTAAGTTGGAGACTTCAGCAAGAGACAAAGTTGCTATCCTATTTTTAGGATAGCAATATAACTGGGATAAAGGCAGAAAGTGTCAAAACCGCAGCAGTGTGTCTAAAAAATGTAAGGTGGAAACAAAGCTAAGGATGAAATTGCTCCTCTCTCCCATTGGTACTTTCCAGGAGGATATACTTTTGAAGATATATGACAGAGAGCTACAGGTACACAAACCCAACTTGATGAAGACTAGGCCTTATGCACCAGCATTCAGAGTAAAGAACAATAAACTGCTGTGACTGTGAGAGTAAAGATAGTCTGAAATGATGAAGTAAATCACAAGGATAAATTACTTGTTCAGCTTTCTACTGTATACAAGCACTATTACAGTAGCTTTTGCTCATCCAAAGAAGCAATGACAGCACTAACAATATTAATCGTTTGTTAACAGAGCTAAGCTGGTACAAATGCACGTGTCAATATGTGTGAACTTTGTTTTCTTTGATTGCTCCCCTAAATGTTGTTCCTTTCATACAAGTTTACTAAAGTGTATAGCGTCTCGTAAGAGGGGAGTAAGGAAGACAGATCCAGATTCTTGTCAGTGACTCTTAATGAAAAGGCAAAAAGCAAGGAGTATTGATTGAAACATAGGAAAATCCATTTGAACATAGGCATTTTTTTGGTGGTGGTGATGTTTGTTTTCTTGGATTTTTTTCTTTTACTGTGAGAGTGACTGAGCACTGACACAGACTGCCCAGGGAGGTTGTGGAGTCTCCATCCCTGGCGATGCAGGTGACTGGACTAGCCCCAGAGGTTCCTTTTTACCTCAACCAGTCTGTGAACCTGTACCAAATTCATAAAAAAATATCTGATTCATGCTGCTATTTTACCAACACTGTCTCTTCATTTTAATTTTTCAAGATTCAGCATAATGACTTTTCAAATTGTCAAAGAGAATAGCATTTAACTCCAGTATTTAAACTCTGACCCATGTCTTTTAAGCATAGCTATGAACTGTCTACACTATAAATAGCTTTGTATATCACAGTACTTTAACATAGTGCCTTTGGGAAAACAGGCAGAAAAAATTGCTGACATGGTTGTCAAGGTTAATAGACTAAACAGACCTTTCTTGATAAACAAGAATCTTTCAACTTGCATCCAAAAGTAACAACTTTTTTTTTTCTCCAGGAACTGTAATGGAAAACAATTGACCCTCTCTTACCTAATTCAGATTCAAATTCAAATTCCAGTGAAGAATGTCAACAGCGTGTAACTCTCTTACACAGGTAAAACCAAGAATTGTCTCTTGTAAATGCAAGAGTTTTTTAGAGGAACTTTGGCAATGCTGCTATTTTCCATTTTTCATTTACCTCTGGCCAAAGAACTCTGAGTAACTTGTCCCCTCTCACACATGCGATCAAGAGTAAGAGCTCTTTCATTTTAATTACTCTCCATCCAAACTATCCCTTTCCACACCAGGACTGAATAATTTCTTAACAACGATACTAACATGGGAAAATTATGATTAGCAAACAATTTTTCATTTTTTTTCCTATGAATTTTAGCTCTTCCATTGATTTTCTCCTCTGGTGGTCATTCTAACTGTGGGCAACACACTTCCAGCAGCATAAACTGTCACTTGATTATACCTGCAGGTGTGTTGCTGCCCTGAAAAGAGCTACAGGATGGATCTGAAGCCTAGGCCGCCTTGTTCCTCTGGACATCAGCACATTGAGAAGAATGGTCTTTTTCAATTCTTCTCATTTCCATTGTAACTCTTTGAATGCAGTATGGTGGGAACCACAGTGTCTCAGCAGTTAAGAGTAACTGGGAAATAAGACTCAATGTTTTAAGAGACTTCCAAGTATTTTACAAAAACAATAGGACTGTCTCAGCAAGGGAGACTGAAAACATGGTAACCCAAAAGAGTTAACAGCTTGACCATAACACCATGCTGCTCATACACTTTCATGACAGGTTAAGTATTTAAGAGTTTCCCACACTCCTGCTGAACACCCTTATTTGTATGCTGGGGGTACACAAGGAGTGGGATGACAGGGCCAGGACACAATCTGACCTCCTCCTTCTTTTGAATGACACCTTCCCTTTTAAAGCATCCCTCAAAAAAAAAAAAAAAGCCAAGTTAAAAAGGGTTGCTTTTTTTTTTTTGGTTGTTTGAATTTTTGTACCAGCAGAAGTGTTGGGCAGCATCTCAGAACACAGTGCAGATTCCAAATGATAAAATTGCTCCACGTTCTTTTCTAGCTGACTTTCTATTTCTTTTCTGAATGTATTCACTTTACATGCAACCACAAAATTCAAGTCCATCTCCTTCCATAAAATTCATACATCATGTAGAATGTTTATAATTCTCCCTTATAGGTGGTGTACATCTGAAAGAGGGTTGTTAAGTAAGATTTATTCTGTGAGGTTTAATTTAGGTATATAATAAACCAACATCAACTAATTCAAGATGCAATAATGAAACATTTCCTTCAGACTAATGGCACATCTTAAATCTCAAAACCAAGCTTAAAATGAATGAAAGATAAAATAAAATCTGAAAGTATGCCCATGGAACTATTGGAATTCTATGTAAAATTTATTTTTAAACACTAAAGCTGCTTATCATTTGCAGATTGTTATTGGTTATTATGGTTACCATTCTCTAACACAATCTATTTCAGGAAACAGCAGTGATAACATTAACAGCAGACAACTTCTCAACTTGCAAACATACATATATTAGGGGCACATGCTATCTCCTGCTGCACTGAAAGATAACATGAGTATGTTCTCATAGTGTCACAGAAATAACAAGCTCCTGTTCTCCTTGTAGTCAGATGTTAAAACATTTAACCCAACTCACAATGAGTATCAGGAACATAGCAAAGGTTTTAAACCATTTGTGTTACAGATACATAATACAAGTACCTGTTGCATTTTGAATCCTTTGCATCACTTGGATATTGTAGAGGTGCTATAAATGTTATAAGTTTGAATGTCTGCTCACAGGTGATTGTTTCCATGTGTGGGCAAGCCTTTATTTTTCACATGTGATGTAGAGTCATTGTCCTCTTATGCCTCGCTGCAGTGAAACACAGGGATACAGACAGAAAGAACAATTCAAGAGTTCAACATGCTGCTGCTGGTCTAGGATGTTCACAAAACTCATCTGAAGCCAAATGTGCTGCCAAACACTTCTGAAACAGCTGTAAATTCTGTCAGAGCTTTAAGTGGTGGGAAAAAAAAGTCTTCAACAATCATATCAAAGAGAAATAATGATCTGAGTACTAAAACAGAGAAAATGTTCATGTTGTTGTATTTATTATCTGCAAGAAGGGAAATTAATATGCTTTTGAGAACAAGAATATTAATAACAGAACCAAACTTCACAGAGAACACTAAGATCTTGAAGTAGAATATATCAACTTACACAATGCTGTAAAAACTGCCCGTGCTGGCTATTTTTCCTTAAAAAATACAGCTTTCCACTGAAAAGTTATTAAATTAACTCCATAGTGTCACCACTACATGCTTCTACACTGAATGCAACATTAAATAAAGAGTGTGTTTTAATCTCAGTGAAAGGCTTTCAACTCTCACACTCACACACATCTGCTTCTGGGGGCGCTGAAATGCTTCAAGTCCCATGAGCAGCTCAGTGATCGCCAGATGCTGATTGCCCAGAGCTGGAGACTGAGCAGTAACTTCAGCTTATAGCTGTGTACAGGAGCTACCACACACTGCTAGGGACACTAACCACCTCTGGCCATATCCACTCCCTGAAAACTGTGCTCCAGTTGCAGGTTGGCTGGTGGGTTATACAATTCCCATATGCAGGACACTATCTTAGTAACTAATAGTTCACAATTAGAGGAGATATCTGAGCCCTGGTCCTTTAAAATGGTTTAGGTTTTTAAAATGTCCAATCATATCTCAAAATCACATGTATAGAAGTGCTTGTAAACCTTGAGCTATCAATTCCTTCAAATTCTGTTCTCATTTCAGAAAATAAAATGCATCTAACCAGAATAGCCACAACAGCAGGCCACAGGAGGCATTTTGGCTCACTTTGCTTTTGTTTATGCATTTTTGGCACAAGCCTTCATTCCACAATTCCGTCAATTTAAATTATTGATTATCACCAAATGTTGCGACTTCTTTGGCCTAATCACTTCTTCAAATCTCAGTTCCCATTTCTTATTTTCACTGTTTGAAACCTCTGATATTTCTGATGGTTACAGGCAATCCTAAAAGCTGTATTAGTTAAGTTTAATTTTTGGTGGACTGGCTTGTATAATTTAACAAGCTCCAGTGAAATGAGTTTGGGTGCAGTGTGAAGGCTGGAAAGCTTGTCTCTGCAGAAAGGAGTATCACTTGAGACCTGATTCAGAGCTCAAAATAGGAATTAAGTGGAATTTAGACAGCAAATGTGTTGTAATGGCTCTTTCATCTATGATGCTGGGTGTCACCCTGGCACAGCAGAAACGTACTTCAGTGTAGTGAGCAGGGAGCCAGATGCGTAATCCTGATAACAACTCAGTGCATTGTGGTGAAAACACAGTCGGAAGAACCAGCACATCAGCTAAGGGGAGACAGGAGTTTGCAAGGGAGTGGATGAAATAAGTACAGTAAATTGTTCCTTACTTAGAACTAATGCAGCATTTTGCAACAACATTTTCAGGACTTCCCTGATAAGATACAGCATGAAGGTAAGGTACTTTTAGTCAATCTTCCTTGTCTACTCAAATTAACAGAATCTTGTTAGCAGAGAGTAAGAAGGTGAATACCTAGTGCAAGGTGGAAAGGTCTTCCCTCTTCTACACTGAAAGGACATATTTTTTCCCAGTTACAATCCACATTGGTGTAACAATGTGATTTTTCCATTGTTCTGTTTGGCACATTTTTCCCCTCCTCTTACTACAACTCACAGTCAGTGCTCATAAAAAGAATGCTCTGAACAGCCTGGCTCCCCCGTGCTGACAGTACAGAAAGCTCATGCACCAAAGCGAAGAGTGAACCTGTTCTGTCATCCAGCAGTCATCGCCAACTACCATTTTTAGGTACAAATCTATAACACTAAGGTGAGTTGGAAGAGTATTTTTGAACTCAATGAGAAACTCCTCCTAAGCACAAAAAAGTTTAATAGAAAAATGATTTAATATGATGGGAAAAGTTAATAATATAAGAATTCTAATCAAATCCATAACTGTTGATCTTAATGCGGTAGTGACAGTATATCACGTTGTGCATGACATGAACAGAATAAGGAATTTACACTAAACCAGCATCAATGCACAAAGTTGCTTTTAAAATTTAATAAGGAAATTATTCTCTCAAGCAGTTTAGTTCCAACACCTTAAACTTTTCCTAGAATTAAGTACTTCCACCATTACAATGCTAGTTGCTTTATGTACATACAAAGTGTAATGAAGCTGGGAGAGCCATGTGAAATCACAGTGATGGAACCTGATCACATTTTCTTGCCAGAAAACATTCATCCAGAAAATATAATGATGTTCTGGGGGCTAATGATTTACTTGGAATTTTGCAGAAAGTTATCAAAGTGCTTAGTTTGCAAATGACTTTTCTAGTACCCCACCACTAGCTATTAAAATCATTATATAATCAAGCATTAACCTGCTTCTTACATACCAAGTGACCCTGTTCCCAAGACAAACTAGAAACATTGCTGAAAAGCAGTATTTTAGAAGTTCAAACTTTACTTTTTCCAACGCCTCATATATATATACATCTTTATTTACAAATTTCCAGAGAGCAAATGCTGAAGACATTACTCTTTCAAATAATACTGTGGTTAGAAAATATTTGTTTCATTGCTAGCTTATAAAAATATTGATAAAGTATATGTAAATGTGACATGAAAAGAAATAAGCAGAACATTTCAAGTAACTGTCAGTCACTGAATATTGCTTAAACAAATAAGAAAAATCATAGAATATTTTGTGTTAGAAAGGACCCTTAAAGGTGTTTTAGTCCAACCCACAGCTGTAAGGTTTTTAATAAGAGGAAAAACTGTAAAGCTCAAGCAGTCTTAGTCACAGGGGAAACTATCCTGATGAACTGAGCCACTGAACGATGTACTAACAAGACAATTCTGTGCAGGAATTGAACAGAAATGATAATACACTGAAGACTTTGTCAAACTGAGCAGACACCAAGTTACAATGATTGCAACTGTAAGCTGGTCTTTCTATAGGAACCCTTTAACCAGCATGAGCCTACTCAAATGAAATTTAGCTTTTATATCTAGAATTGCTAGCAGATCTTTAAAATTGTTTTTTTTTCCCCAGTAACAATATTCTGTTAATACCATTAACTAACAAGATAATTTTTAAGGGATGAATATTATGAATTGTAAATCTGACAGCATCCTTTCCACAGCCTCAAAATACTCAGGAAAAAATAGATCCTTATATCCACTAAAATACTGCAAAATGCAATGTATCATTAATGAGCTTCAGAAAAACAAGTTGTTTTGTGACAGCAGAAGAAATGAAGCTTGGGTTCCCACACACACCTCCACGGTACCTTCAGCTCTCATTTTCCCTACACACCACATGTTCTGTACCCTCAGCTCCCCTCCCCTCCCCAAACTTCTCTTTGCTTTCCATGAGCTGCTGCTTGAACAAGAGGCAACACTCATTTCAGCTGTTCCAGAGTTAAAGTCATGCTCCTTGGCTGGCTGGGTGCTATCTTTTAGATGCCAAAGGAGCCCAGAGTGCCTTACGTCTCCCACACTGGCATGCCAAGAAAATGGCTTTAACAGCTCCATCCGGCCCCCAAGTAGGTCTGTTATAATCACTCCATGCTTCTAAGACCTCTGCAAGGCTGATTTAAATTGGCCATTGGATTGAAGTTCCTGAGAAGCACAACTAACAGATGGAAAGTGGGATTGCATAAATCTTGTCTTAGGAAATAAACCTAAAAAATGAGAGCTGTTATACAAAGACTGTCCATACACTTTAATACTCAGCAGCTTGTTTAAATGTAAGATGATGCCATGAGCAGCAATGTAAACACTTAATCTGTCAGTCAGGAAATTTCTAAACTATCATTGTCACAGAACACTGGTTGCTGTTATTAAGCAGTTACAATTATGGTATAAACAACAGGCTTCTGTTCAGTGTACATACAGCACCAGTGGTGCATAAAAATTTGTAAAGAAATACTGCACTTATAACAAAGGACTTTAAGGATCAGTAATTAAAAGATTGCAAAAATTTATATATTTCTATGTAATTAGACAACCTATTTTCAAAATTCTGGCATCTCCTGTATTTTGCCCCCTAGCAAAAAAAAAAAAAAAAAAAAAAAAAAATTCAAAATATTGAAATAAAGCATCCCAGTTTAATAGCCTATGAAATGGATATCTGAATGCAAAGTTTCAAGGCACTTTACCTCCCTTCCTTCTACATGTTTTTTTTTGCTGCACTTCCACACCATGGATCCTGGGAAGTAAATAGCAGAATTCCAATTTCATGAATTCCCAGGCTTGTTCACTGCGACTTGAAAACTGAATAAAAAGTAGCAGCAGCAAATATATATTTCACTGATGTTAAAAACATAAATTCAGGTAAATTTGGGTAAAATGCAAAAAGGCAGGGTGCCACTTCTCTGCATAGAGGGTGAGGTAAGGACAAAAGGACAGCCTCAGGAGACTGTACAGAATGTGAGCCTGATGTGCTTACACTTTCTGGCAGTTACCAAAGTTTCCATATTAAAGAATTTTTATGTTACAAGGACTGTTGTGGTGGTGAAAACGTATCAGTGGTTATGCAATAATCATTATTTTATTTCATCCTACTATAACATTGTATATTAACTTGACTACATCGGTCAACCTTTTACAAGGGATATCCCAAAATTTGGGGACTAAGAAAAATGTACCCATAAAACAGTTATATGAATTTCTGGTCAATTATACAATTGGTATCCACCTTTCATGCAGCAACTGTCATTAAAAGACTATGATCAATAATCAATTTACTTAATTTTTCATGCCAAGAAATATGAGTGTTCTCAAGCTATATATCTTTTTTGATCTCTGCAACTGCTTTCCTCACAGACACTTACACAATTCATTTTTTCAATTAGATAATGTTGAAGGACTAGTTAAAAATAGCTTAAAAATAGCTAATTTTCAAGCATAGCTTTCTGTAAAATGCTTCTGAACAAGAAATGACTACAGCAAAAATTCACATTAGCAAAGCAAATGCTCTTCCCCTCATGGCACATCTAGAGAATAGGATAAAACTGAGGAAAGATGACAAGAACGGTCATCAACTATAACTTTGAAAAGACATTTGAACAAATATTGAGAAATCCATGTAACATACATGGCTGAATCCATTTTATTCCTTTCCACATCTGATTCACTTCACCTCCCCTGCTTTATTGGTGTTTCTCAGTTTGCAAGGGCTGTACATCCACAGCACCACCCACTGCGATCTCTTCACCTGCCAAACTGCAACTTCTTCATCCAACAGGACCTCTGTGATCATGCTAAATAGAACTTGGACTTCTTCTTGATGTGATATGAGGGAAAAGCTTCATGTTACCATATGTTACCATACAGCCCAGATAAATCAAACTCACCTTGTCCTTGATGACATTTTCTGACAACCAGTAGACAGAAAGATGAAAATGTTGCATGGAAATGTGCACATTATTCATGCTAAGTTCTAACATCAAGTTGCTTTAGGAAAACCATATTTTTCCATTTGACTTTTTTTTTCATTTTACAATATTTTTCCATGGAAAAAAATATGCTCCAATTTTTCCCCATTTATAATTGTATTGGGATTGTTAGAGAACGCCAAAACATACTATTTCATCAGAACTCTTAATAACTGCTTGTATGTAGATTAAAGCATAAACACTTAAGATTTTGACTACATATATATTTATTAGATTAAAAAAAACATTAAAGGCAGCTATAGCTATGGTTAGACTGGATGATCTTAAGTGTTCTGTGATTCTACTAGTAGCTAATTTTTACTGTTCTGAACATCCATGCTGAAAACACATCCAGTGGAGTTGTAGATAGTAACTGTACACTTTCCTACTTCATGGCACATTCTAATTGGAGTAAAAAATTGTCCATAAAGAAAAGTTATCCATAAGAGGAGAACAGAATGGATGTTAGTAATAACCGTTTAGCTTCCTGTGTGAAGATCCCTGAATAATCCAGGAATAAGAATGATCCAAATCTGATTTCCCTCTAGAAAAAAAAACTGTGGAGCAGCTGTTACACAAGACAATGTCTCTGAGTTTTCTCATTATAACTCTGGAAAGCTACTGTCATGCTTATAGTACAGTTCTTTTACTGCAATTGTATTCAAATCTCTCATAAATGTTATAGAAAGCAGCAAGCTTCAGCCAAACATTTGGCTTAAAGTTATATTTATTTTAATCTCCTTCCTTTGATTTATGCAGTGCAAAAATGAAAACAAAGCACATCCATTAGAACTTTAAAAATATTATTTGTCATCTATATATATCTTATTTCACAAGCACAGCTGTTGTGGCATATCTGCTACTGTAAGTCCCTTACTCCAGGATACGTGTGCCTGGTCAAATGCTGCCAAACAAAAACTCAGGAGTATGTTACAAGCTAACCGAAACAAATAATAGAGTATAAGGTTTGTATCTGTAAACAGAATGTACTTCAAGCAACTGCCAGCAGAGAGTCCCATTGCTCTCATATGGAGAAGAAAACAATTTAGCACAATGCCCAGAATCACAGTACAAACAGCCAGCTACTTCTTTTTAACTGCTTCGATAGAGTTATAGACAGAAGCTGTCAGCAGCAGCCACCTGCAAGTGCTTTCCTTCCCCCTCAACTCAATTTTTTTTTTTTGCAGTTTTTCAACATTGTAAGTCAAATTAGTATGATTTTAAAAAGGAAGCTCAAAAGTATAGTTCGGACTTCCACAAAAAGGCTGCCACACTTCTCAACAACATTTCAGCTTTGCCATATGAGAGCAAAGTGAAACAGTTTAACTGTCATTAAATTAACTCTCAAGCCAGTCTCTACATCACATTGTAAAATTGAAGGGCGCCCAAGCATCTGGCCTGCACTCCTTCTGCATATGCTTACCCCAGGAGTAATGTGCTTAGTTTGAGGAGACATCAGGCGTCTGTCAAGCATATCAGCCCCACTCCAAGCAGGCCAGCCCTTCCAGCAGCAGCAACACTTCTCACAGGAGCAAAACCTCCGATAAAAAGCAATGCACCAGCGAAAACTTCAGCAGATCAGCCTACACTGACCATTATTGGAAATACTTGCCCATGTAAGGCCTGGTTTACAGGGCCCAGCTTTTGTCTATGTGGAGCAGGACTGTTTGCTGGCGATTACTCTCAGTTGTTGATCTGATTCAGTCCCTATGTTAGGTTCCAGCTCAGCGGAGAGCCCGTCACCATCAATTACCAAGGAGGAGTGGGAGGGCTCCGTGCTCACGGTGACGTCAGGCGCTGTAGGAACGCAGCCAGCACACTTGCTGAAGTAACATAACATTTTATTAATCTCAGATACACACCTTGCATTGCCCCCTGTGAACATACAACTGGCTGTGCAGCCAGAAACAAGTCATGGGCAAGCATCTGAACATAAACACTGCAAAAATCAACTTTTTGATGCTTGTGGATAAGGAATGTTTTTTATTTCTCCCCTACTCCCAGAGATATTATGCACAAGAATTTCAAGCTGTAAATCTCAATTTAAGTTGGAAATTTTCCCTGTAAAAAGAAAATTCTTCTTGACTATAATTAATATAAAAGGTCAGTTATGGTAGAAGATACGTACAAATGAACCTTAATCATAATTCTTTATATAAAATACCATCCTAAAAAAACCCTCATTAGACATATCAGCATGGTAATACTTCCATGCATTCACCAATCTATTGATACCATCAGGAAAACTCACATGAACAATATTATTGGCCCTAATGAGTTTAAGAATTTGCAAGATTAAGGTCAAGGCTTAAAATAAGAGCATAGGTTAGATGTAAGTAAGAAGAAGGAAAGATAGATGTTTCTCTTAGTCCAAGGGTTCTGGAGGTGTAATAAAGAGGAGACAGGAGAAGGCAAAAACAGGGAAGGAATGGTACAGAAAAAGAGTTTCAGAGAAGCTGCTTTGTGCTTCTGTTACCACTGAAATAATGAATGCTGAGCCAGTGACTCCTCAGAGTAGCAACAAGCACACATTTTCTTTTGGCTCCAGCTGCTCAGTGAGCAAGGCAATCTTCTCTGCCTACGCCTTGACACTGGTCTTTAATAGGCATGTAAGACAGGCAATGCCCCATAAAGTCCAACCAAGTCCATGAGAGTCCAAACTGTGGTCCATGAGAGCTGAAAATGTTGCTTATTTTCAAAGGCCAAACTCAACACCGACTTTGTAAGTAGACTTTGTAAAGTTGATGGCACTTGGAGGGGGAAGGGCAGACCCTACCTATATATGTCACAATAAGAATCAAAAGATTTTTTTTTTTCCCTTTTAAACAAAGACTTCTGACTGGCTTCCATTTATATTAACTGGTTTCTGTACATATTTTCATACAATCAGTTTTAAGGGGTACCAAGATTGGTCAATATAAAATTATAATCTTGAATGTGATTTTTTTATTTATATTACCAGCTTACTAAGTTATTAACAATTTTAACTCACTCACTGAAACAAGAAGTGACTTTTGATTGATACCTGATCAGGTGTTTGTTTGCTGTGGTTTTCCTGAACGTTTTTATTTTGATTTTTTTTTTATTTTTAGGAAAGTATGAGAATGCAAGATTGTTGAAATTTTATCACTGTTTCAGAATTCAATATTCATATAAGGTCCAGTTTGGATGCCAAAAGACAATTAAATAAGCAGAAACCTTGCCTTTATTTCTCATGAAACAGACATTTCTATTTATCTTAAATAGATTCAGCAAAGAAAAATACACAAGACATTAACAACCTCTTACATAATTTATTTTGACTTCCATAAGGAACGTCTAAGGATGGTTACTGAAGTAAAAACGTGGAAACAACGTACCAGTTTCCAAGGAAGCAAACAGTAAACTTCAGCGAATACAATTTTAGAAGGCTGTGAGAAGTATGGCAATTTCTGATGCAATACTATATAAATGTCAGTAGTTTTACAGTAAAATTACTAAGTTAGCTTTTTGGCAAAATTATTATCCTTAAAAAGTTTAACACATGCTGTGGGCCACAAATACCTTGGGGCAAATCAGAACTACTCTGAAGAATACACAATCACAGTCCCAGCTGGAATATCATAATTAGGACAGGACAGCTCTCATTCCAGAGGCTTATTTTCTACCCTTCAGCAGATTTTACAGAACACTGAATTAAACTTGCAGGACCATGGTGTCATTATAGCAAATTTTGGTATCACAATATTGAAACAAAAGAACTTTGTAGTAGAAAACACAGTAATAAGATGATTTAAATTGTAGAAATAGCAATAGAAAAATTCACTGCTACCAATCATAAAGTTTCAAAATAGAAACCACCTATTTTTCTTTCCATTTTTTTCCTTCTTTCTTTTCTTTCCTTTTTTTTAAACAAAAACTTCTAGCATACAGTCACAGAACTAGTATACAGTAAGCACTAGATGACTTCTGCCCTTTTTTCCCCAAGAGCGTGAATCATCACCTAATAAGTATCAGATCTGTTAAAAGCTGCCTGCTGTGTATCTTGACAAATTAAGGTGCCTTAAAACAAAAGTGAGTGATCTTATCTTCAACCCCTTACAGAAAAATATAACGTCTTTACTAAGAGAAAGGGAACACAATTAATCCAATTATTACTATTTTAGTTCATTCTTTAATCCTGTATAGCTCTAATGGATAAGTAGCCTTTAAATCTTAATATTCTATATTTACACAGAAATTTCATCATATGTTTTGATTAATTTTAAACCCAACTTTATGAAATTTTACTGTGTTTGGACTATAAATGCATTAAGCACATTAGAAAACAGAAGGACTAATTAGCTAAATGCTTATAAGATGCTAATAAAAGCTTGCTTGTGAATGTTTAACTTTTTTTATTTTGTCTCTTTGTCTAACAAAACAAGATATTTGTACTCTGCCCCTTTCCATCCCAAGCTAAAAATGGATATCAGTCTGCAAAAGTTCTTGTTGAAAAAGCAGATCAAAAATGAGTAGTTAGAGATCACACAGTCAATAACTCAGGAGTTGATAAAACCTTAAGACATATGAGTAATGTTTCTTGTCACCAAGTTATTATGCATCAGCTGATCCATATGTGGACATGTGGGCATGTTTAGCATATGGCAAACAAATTAAGGGAGTTTATTGTAACTCTGTCTCATTATGAATTAAGTTATCTGACATTTTCTGATGGATATATGCATGAACATGTAATACATGGCAACTTGTAAATCTACATGTCTAAGTCTAACACACACACACATATATATATATACAGAACATTTAATCTATTTCTCCTTTCCTTCCCATTTTAAAGCAGATAATGCCTTTGTTTTTATTCAGTCACCAAGCATCTCATCAATCTTAAACAATTTCTCAAAACATAACTTCATGCTTCCAAGATGCCTCAGTTAGGTATCCGAGTATCCCATACAAAGAACTCACGTTCAATTAACTACAATCCAAACTATTCCCTTTTCTTATTTAAAGGTGAATATTTATCCCTTTGCCCTTCCTGTAACTGAAATATGTTACCAGCTCTTCTCATGTGGTTAAGATTCAGGTTCAGAAGAGTTTGCTTTCCAATTTTAGAAAACACAAAATCTTTTCAAAAGATATCAAGGTCCTAAAATCCCTTATTTTTTTTATCATGACAAGACAGTAGAACACTGTATATGCCTACGCAAAGTTGATATGTATGAATTTTGACATCTAAAAACTTTTTGTTGAGAAGACAGATGATAAATTAGTCAAAGCTTACAAAGAGTCAACAATTCAGCAGCAAACAAACCATACTCAGATCTTATAAATTTTTGCAACAGCCATTTCACAGAAAACACGCGAACTCACCCAAGTCCTGTCAGCAGGAGACCGCTCAGTTCCCTAGCTCCTGTCAAAGTTCATGAGGTTTCTGAAGTTCATCCTTCCCTTTCTGATCTGTACCAAAGGGCCAGTCCACTTGCTGTTGTGCACACTGACATAGCAGAGCCCCAGGTGAGATGCTGAGAGAGGAGTTGGCTGATACTTCTAACAAAAGACAGCAGCCCGCTTGCTCTCCCAGCACAGTGAGAGCTGAGCTGTAGGATCGCTGATCACTTTCCTAGTACACTCTGCCCAGTTTGAGCGAAGGACATGAGCAAGGTCTCCTGCCTCAAAGGAGAAGTTTGTTCAGTACCAGACATAAAGTCAATCTCTTGTTTTTGTCTCCATGGTCAGTGAAAACTGAACTATTTTCTGTAACTGGGAGAGGACTCCAGATGAAAAACTTGTCACAGAATAAAGAAGAAAATTCCGTAACCTCTAAATATCGCAAAATAGGTTTGAAGATTTGATACAACTGAGTACTCAAACCAGCAGTGTTATTGGTAATGACAGGGAAGAGTTTGATGGATGTTTTTTAATAAGGGCAACCTGACTTGATTAGATACCTATTGTGAGAAAAAAGTTTACAGCAGTGTTTTACAGTTTAAATCCACAATAAGAGTGCCTGGTTTATCAAGAACTGCACCTGATATTCCTCATTTTTGACCAGCTAATTTGAAAAATTGTCTTGCAAATTGTTGCTCCTGAGACCATCAGTCTCATCCAAGAGTGAACTGCTGCATGTTTATGGACATTGATCTTCCTGACTTCAAGTACACACTGCTTTGCCAAAAATCATTTGAATGTAAAATGTGGAATTCCACTGGTCTAAGTAACTTCCATTTTTACATGACACTGCCTTACTGCAAGATCCACAAACTAGGATCAGTGTGCAACAGTACTTCAAGGTTTGTTGTTGGTTAGGCAAGCAGGATTCACAGAGCACCTACATTTGATTTGGTTTAAATTTGATTTAAATTTGTGCAGAGAAGGAACTTCAGCACTAGATGAAGTTTTAAGTTTCCTGATGGCACTGAAAGATGTGTTAGGACATTTACAGGAATCTGAGTGCAGCACATAAAACACAAACATCACATAAAACAGCACGACTTAAATTTTAACAAAATTACCACTGCTGGGAGCAGAAGTCTTGGTCCTCTCCACTTTTGCCCTCATCCCTGGTACCCTTCCCTCAGCAGGCCCTTCCCTCCCCTCTGCTGGCCCCAGCACTTGTTAGACCCCTCTAGGACAAAAATGACATATCTTGTTTAGTAGGAAACTACTTGCTTGTTTTGTGGTTTGTGTTGTTTTTTTTTTACCAGGGTCAGTAAGATGAAATGACTAAAGGAAACAAAAGCAGGGGAAAGGATGCTGGTAGTGATGGTGACAACAAGCCTAAATCACTGCAAAACCTTATGAGACAACTTACTAAGGGCCTAACCCCCTTTGTGAGTTTGATTTCTATTCTGTAATGCACAGCAATAGCTATGCAATGTAATACTGTTTCAGTTTAAAAGCAAAAAAGACATCTACTTCACAATAGGTATCTCCAATTCAAAATACTAATAATTAACCACTCCCACACAAATACCTAAGTAAACAGGAAAATGATGGCTTTTATAATACATAAATATATTATAACATTTAAATGAAGGTACTTTTTGAAATTAAAGATAATTCATGACACATTTTTCCTGTTCAAAATACAAATTTAACTTCATCCACAGTGAATAAGGCATAGCCCTCCATCCATGTAGTTTGATTTTATACTTATAATAGCTACAGACAATGTTAGCTTACTGCAATCTCCTTCAATGTTAATTCTTCTGAAAATGTTCTTATTGGCGTGATCTGAAGCCCACAAGGCTCTCTTCGTTTGCCTTTAGATTAGGCCCTTACATAACTGCAACATCTGGGGCCCATTTCAAATATGCAGTTCCAGCAGACACAATTTCTGTCTGTTTAATTTTTGTTTAACAGACACCTGTAATTTGGAAAAACTAATACATATTCTCCAAGAAAATAATGAAATAAATACTGTAATTTTGTATGACATACACCCCCAGTGTATTCCAGTGTAGGGTTTTTTCAACTTCTGTGCTTTGCAAATTAATATCCATCTCTAAACAGGGGATAAAAACAACAGCAGACCACATTACCACAGCTGGAAATTCTGAAAGAGAGAAGGCCTAGGGTCAATACTCTTCTCCTATGTTATTTTTATGCAAAGTATACAGAGTATTACATATACTTCTTAAATTCTAGATTAATCTGTGATCTTAACTCAGCAGCCAGCAAAGTAATCTAATATTGAAGTACAGAAGACACACCACATGACAGCAGAGCCCACATGAAGTAACTGACAATACGTGAGGGAATGCATATTTTTTTATGTGCAACTTCACAGTGATGTTTGGAAGGGATTGCTATCAAATAGTGAAAACCCCCCACTCAAAAGCCCTCAAGCTATACATAATGTAGAAGTATGATGAACTGTTATAAACAGTTATATTATTCTTAAGCATAATTTTCCTCCAGTGAAGAACAACTATGTATTCTTGTTAAGATGCTTTTTTTCCCTACCACTAATTAAAAAAATCAAACAAGGATACCTATATCCATCCTTATAACTGCACAAACAATAAAATGTTAACAGGATTATGACTAAATCCTTGTGAAGAATTCATAATCACTACTAGAGAAAAAAAACCTTGCTGAAATAAAAAGATAAGCCAGAACAACTACCCAGTAAGATGCACTGACTTAAAGGGAATCAGAGAAGTCTTCAGATTACAGCCTCTAAGATTATATCAAAAATAGGTCAGTACAAGAGTTCATTATAAGGACTAAAAATATGCTATTTTAAAATTATTTTCTCAGTGCTTACCAATGCAATGAATGGATTATTCACACTCTCATCTATTTATTTGATGTTCTCGGTTGGAGACCCATTTATCACAGAATACTACAGCCTACAAATACCTGATATTATCTTTCTGTAATGACAGAAATTATAGTTTTTTAGGCAGATAATGCAGAATTTTCAGTGATCCTTTGCAAACAATAGCAGTCTCCACCCATGAATCTAAAAGGCGCTGGACTTTGCAATTCACAGTTCAACACTACTTATCTGGATTAGGAAAGCAATTACTTGCCAATTAAGACACCTAAATAGGATCAAGAAATCAATGTAACACAGCAAAAAGAATGCTAACTTACTCTTTTTAATAATAACAAACACTGTAGGGTTTGGTTTTTTTTGTAAGCAGGGAAAGAATGATAAAAACCCAAATTTAAACTACAACACAGAACCTACTTTGGCAGAAGACTAGACTGCAAAATAAAGCAATTAAGCATTTGATCAATGTTAATTGAATTCCCTTGTCCTCACATAATCATATTCCTATTTTCAGAGAGCTCCTGCATTTTTTAGCACTCAGACAGATTAATGTTTACTGATCTACTACCTTATATGTTTTTTTTCCTCTTTGTTCCCCTGAGTATTTGGGCCACAGGCCTCCTGTATTGTTCTGAAACCTGTATTATTAACTTGGGGATTTTTTATTTTCTGAGAAGCTCATCACTAGCATTCTCTATAGCTTCAAAAATTTATCTTCACAATAAGAAGCAAAATAGGAAGTAAGACGGAGGGAACTTTTTCCCACTTTATAGATGTGACTTTAAGCAGGCAGAATATGGACAAAAGGGGACATAATATCTCCTCAGTACTGGAAATCGGAGCATGCAATCTTTCTGTTGCCTGCAGCACCACAGTTTGGTGTGCAAGAGAAAGCCTGTTGCTCCCAGTATCAACACCTCACCTCCAAACAGCTGACACCAAGAAGAGATCCTCTTGTAATGAATCTTTGGAAGAAAGAACTTAAGTCATCACAACCATCTGCAGTGTAAATTCAGAAATCATGTTGCTATTGAGCATTCCCAGCAAATGACAGAACTGGACTCAAAAAGTGAATGGACACAACACATTCTTGCAAAACAAATCCACTGAGAGCCAGTGAACATACATTAAATAAACCTTAGAAACAGTACCACAGCTGCAGTTCTTGTGCCAGAACTCATGGAGAATAAACTGTTATGTGCAAGGATATGACTATCCACTTGCTTTGTGCTTATATTTCTCTCTATTTCTGCTATTGGCTACTATTGCAAACAGCCAGATATATCCTTGATCTAACTTGGTGCAACATGTTTTATGTCAAGTGCTAAATTAACAGAGGAAAGGAAGAAAGGAGTTCTCCACATACTGAGTTCTTCAACATTCAAAGTTAGCTTAAAAGCTGATATAAAACATAACTACCAGGAAGCATCATTTTGCTAAGCTGTTCCTAAGGTTTCAGGACTCAGAGATACCTCTGCAAAATCTTCCAGGGAAGGAGGTTGGTGTTAAATATACTTAAAATTTCCTTTTCCTTCCTTTTATGTTTTTCTATGTTTTTCTCTCTTTACTCTGGGTCTTTTTTTTTCTTTTTTTTTTTTCTTTTTTTTTTTTTGTAATGTAATCAAGGACTTAGTTTTCCTTCTGGTAAAATAAAAAGCAACCTTGTTATGTTAGATTCCCCAGAAACATCACGACCAAATGTGAGGTACTAAGTGCAAGCAGTCCCTTTATATGACTGTACACAGAAAAAAAATGCACAAAGAACTGCCCATGACAGCAGGAACTGCCCAGAAAGTTACATTATCTCTGCAAATAGACTTCAGCTGATAGTATTATTTTCCTGCCTAAATAATTCTGTCCATTTATTACCATGGTTATTTCCTTACTATTCTCCATGAGTCAAGGACATGATATACCCTGCTTTTAAACCTGACTTTGCCCATAACCAGAAGTGGCAGTAGACATTGCACTTCCTGTTTAACTTTGATGTATGTCAGTATTTTGTTTGAAAAGTTTCATTTTCAACACAGAATACATCTCTGAAATTACTGTTTTCAAAAGTAGAAGAATATGAAGAACATGAAGACCAAAGAGTCATAAGATTTTTTTGAAGTGCAATACCACTGATTGCATTTCAGATCAGCTGTTCAATCAGAAAAAAAAATTATTTTGCAAAACACCTACTACTATTTCAATTATCAAGCACAACGTGACTTTAAAAATTATTACTAAAATGTAGTCCTGGTCGTGCAAATGACATCTTTCATACAAGAGCAGAAACAGAAATACTTCTTAATAAAAATGGAGGTACCTGCAAGATTGGAGAAAGATCAGGACTCTTCCTCATGGATCATTGGGCTCTCCTGGTCCTGTCCTAGCAGATAGTAGAGCAATCACTGCAGGGCCACAGAAGATAAATTGGTGGCTACTGTCATGGAACAATAATTCTGGCTCCTTTTACCGGGGTCTAATGCATCAAACATGCCTGGACTATTCCCCTGAACCAAAGCCAACTGACCTGGAGCTGCCAAGTCTGTAATATTTAACTAACTCGCTTCCCCTTCAGAAGAGAGTGGTTGAATCCAAACTGTCCTGCAGAAACACCACCTGGCCTGTGCTGTCTCACAAGTGATGCCAAAGAGCTGCCTGGAATACTGTGAGTTAGTCTTGGCCAAACGCACACCAGGAACTGCTCTGACAAGTCTACAGAGTTGTGCTCCTTTGCCAGGAAACTGCTGATGCTCCTCAGTTCCCAAGAACAGAAACAGCCTTAGTGCTAGACAGCTTCAATAACTCATAAAGGCAAAGCCATGCCCCGTTTCTGGCCACAAATGTACTTTAAAATGCCCTCAGGTGATTGTTTCACCATCATTTCTAAGCCAACTCAAGTATTTCAATTTTGTATCCTCACCTGGTCATCTAGAGTTTTCTTTCAAGACAGACTCCCGTCCCCTCAGCAGGCAGGGCCAGGCCATTAGCTGCCCACAGAGCATCTCACATGTCTCTTAAAGGCTTTAAGACTTTACAACAAATTTGAGCACTGCCAATATCAGCTTATTTCTGCTCTGAATCTTCTTACTTTTTCACTTCTACTCAATTAATTATGTCCATAAAGCTTTGGTAAAGTATGTAAAAGGAAAGTTACAAAACAAAAATGTGTTAAAGGCAATGCTGTTATTTAAACACTGATGTTTGTTTAAGACCTGGTTGCATACACTTCCATCACACTTCCAGCCATTTTACACACAGATTTAGATTTGTTGAAAACATCCATTAGGAAAAATACATATTTATCTTCCTGCAACAGGGTTTATTTCTATAAATCTCTTTAAGACTAATTTTCCCTGATACAGACCCACTCCAACCACTGCTTCATTTCTCATTGCTTTTCCACACAAGATTTCCTTACTTTTTGGACACAGGAAATATTCAGATCAGTATAATATAATATAAAATAAAGTACATGTTCACTTTGGATCACCTGGGGAGAATTTCAAACTGTATGGCTCCCCAAGACTGTGCCCCCTCTTGTACAGCTGCAGAGAGAAGAGATTTGGGTGTGCAGTTCTTTTGTTTGGTTTTATTCTTGGCTGATAAAAGATTTCAGCAGCACAGCAAATCAAACATAGGAAATCTGTGTGTTTCAGCCCCAGAGACTGGTCGGAATCAGAAAGCAATCAGAGCTGGGAATTAAGGGAATGACTTTGTGTCCCAGATCTGGGGAATGCCACAGGATTGCAGGGCAGTATTTAGACAAGATGCTGCTGGAAAGAAGCTTCTAGAAAAGAGAAAACAAAATATAACACAAAACCAAACCAAAACAGAATGCAAAACTTCCATTTGCTATTTTTGGTACATAAGAGATATTTTGGGATCAGTTTATGATGGAGACGGGTGAATACATTGCAGAAAAGAAATAATATGAATTATAAAAAACAAATAGGCTTCTTATGTAACAGAAATAAAAGAAGGGAAGGGGATTAGAGAAGAAAAGAGAATGAATCAAATGCAAGTATTTTCTAAAAGAGCATATTTTACTACAGAAATTATTTTGAAACCAATACACAGCTGCAGTACGCTCAGTGCATCTCTGCCCACCCAAAAACCCTCCGCCCACCCTGCAGCCGAGCCTGAGAGAGGGAGAAGGGGCATTCCTTTCCCAGCTCCTCGATGGTAAACAAACATGGAATTTTACACCTCTTCTTTAAAATATTACAAACTAAAATAATCTTGTACACTAAATTTTTAATCATTACATATTTGTTTTATTAATAGTACACAGATGTCAGAAATTAAGTACTCTTTATCAGACTGTGTTGTCTTCCATGTTCTATGCAAATATTGTTGCCAAGACAGAAAAACAGAAGAGTTTTGTGATGTCTGACAACAATAAACCCCAAGTTACAAGTACAAAACCAGTATTCTCAATTACCACTTCAGTACATCTCAAAACATTAAGATGCCAACCATAGGACCCCTATAGAATATCTATAAATCAGATGAATTTTTAAGAATTTGGTTCTACACCAATCAACTTCTACACCAATCAAACATGGCTGTATCCCTTATACCTCTGTATCGTTTGCTGCTCTCACCATACTTTGACATTTTTTTTCTAATCAATATGATTTTCCTTCCTTCTTTTAAATCATTCTAGCACAACTAATTCTGTTATTCTTCTATATTGGTGATATTGAAAAACAAAAAACCTGCAAGAAAATCCTTTCTCCAAATCCTCCTTTCTTAAAACACCCCATAAATCCTAAGTTAATCAAACACTAATATAATTCTTGTTTTAAAGACCTGAAACCTCACCTAAGAGCTGTCCGGAAATACAGTTTCCTTAAAAAACCCAAAAATTCTTAATCCGTGTTCTGTATGCAATCCAGTAGAGCTAAATAAAGATTACTTGCAAAATTATTTCTGTAGTAATCTATTAGATCTGCTGCTTCTCCGGGGACACCCCTTTGTCTCAGGGGAGAAGCTTGTGTGCCCTCATGAGGTTGAGATCTATGCTGGAGGTGGTTTGTGCCACCGGTAGGGTCTCCCATGACAGACAGGTCTCAGCTGAAGGGTCAGACAAAGTGTGTCCACGGGCAGGATGGGCTTGCTAGCCGTCTGGCAACCATCCTAGGAGAAGGACAACTCCAACCCCAAACCCGGGCAGATGGAGCTCACTTAGCCCTGTAAGGCCATCCATCTAAGAGAAGGATACTCTAACCAAACCTACGTCCTGAGGTATTCGCTGTCACCGTCCAAGCTCGCTAGGCCGTGGCAGATGAACCTTAGGAGTAAAGAGTGGGGCCAGTTCTGCGCACGCTGTGCCTCACCTAAAAAATCCATTGCGCAGGCTTGAAGGGTTCACCCACATTGCAAAGCCCTGTAGCGACAGGTGAGGGTCGAAAACGGCAGGTGATAGGAAGCAGCTGGAAGCCGCAGACCCAACCCTGCATGCAGGCAGTTCAGGATATGGGTCATTAGAGACTTGACCCCGGAGATGACAGTCTCTTGCGGCAGCATCCTGAATGACCAAGCAGCCTTTTCTAGGGACAGCACTGCTTGCTCCACACGGAGAGGGGCCTAGCAAAGGTGGCCTAAACAAAGCTCATCTCCACACCCGGTTGGATAACCGCAGCCAACCGGCATCTTCCATGCAGTCAAACAAAAACAAAGAGATTTCAAAGGCATACACCTGCCTGCAAAGGTGTGCCCAAACTAACACTCGCATGTTGGAACATCAGAACCATGCTTGATACTGGGGATAGTGGACGTCCTGAGCGTCGTTCTGCTCTAATTGCCCACGAACTGTCACAGCTCAACATTGACGTTGCTGTTCTCAGTGAAGTTCGTCTTCATGAGGAAGGCAGCCTTAAAGAACATGGTGCTGGCTACACACTCTACTGGTCAGGCAAACCCAAAACCGAAAGACACCGTTCAGGAGTTGGCTTCATGATTAAAAACTCCATTGCCTCCAAACTTGAAAATCTGCCGACAGGTCACTCCGATCGCATTATGTCCTTACACCTCCCTCTACACAACAAGCAACATGTTGTTCTTTTTAGCGTATATGCCCCAACTCTCCAAGCTGACCCAGCGGAAAAAGACAAATTCTACACAGACCTGCGCCGCCTCACCCAAAATGTTCCTGCAGATGATAAGCTCATAATCCTTGGTGACTTCAACGCCAGAGTAGGTAAGAATTCTGAAGCCTGGAAAGGAGACCTGGGCAAGCATGGCGTTGGAAACTGCAACGACAACGGACGCCTCCTGCTAGAGTTTTGTGCAGAACGGCAGCTCACCATCACCAACACTGTCTTTCAACAGAAAGACAGCCTGAAGACAACCTGGATGCATCCTCGATCCAAGCACTGGCACCTCATTGACCATATCTTAGTACAACAGAGAAATGTCAGTGATGTCTGTCATACTCGAGTGATGCAGAGTGCAGAATGTCAAACAGACCATCACCTTGTGTGCTGCAAACTTAACCTCCACTTCAAGCCCAAACCTAAGAGAGGCGGCATTCCAAGGAGGAGGCTCCAAGTCGGCAATCTTCAAACAGCCACAGTGAGAGACAGCTTTCAGGGAAACCTTCAAATTAGATTTAAAGATAATCCCATAGATCCCTCTCCTGAAGAACTTTGGCAACATATTAAAAGTTGCATCCTGCAGTCCTCTGAAGAGTCCCTAGGGTTCTCCTCCAAGAAAAAAAAATACTGGTTTGATGAGAACAATCAAGAGATCCAGGAATTGCTGAAGAAGAAGAGAACTGCTCACCAAGCACACCTTACTCAGCCATCTTGCCATACAAAAAAAGCCGCCTTTCGTCTTGCATGCAGTAAGCTCCAACAGAAACTTCGAGACATCCAGAACAAATGGTGGCTCGACCTAGCAGAAAAGACACAACTATGCGCAGATTTGGGTGACCAAAGAGGATTCTATGAGGCCCTGAAAGCAGTGTACAGACCCACACACCAGGTTCAAAGCCCCCTACTCAGTGCAGATGGTCAACTGCGTCTAACAGATAAAACCTCCATCCTGAACCGATGGTCTGACCACATTCAGACTCTCTTCAGTGCCAACCGTGTAGTCCAAGGCTCAGCAATTCAGCACATTACACAACAACCCGTGAAACATGAATTGGATGCAGCCCCTACTATGGGAGAGATACTCAAGGCCATACAACAGGTGAAAACTGGCAAGGCAGCTGGGGTTGATGGAATTCCACCTGAAATCTGGAAGCATGGCGGTCAAGCACTCCATGCCAAATTTCACGAGCTTGTTGTGCGTTGCTGGGAACAAGGGGAACTACCACCAGATCTCTGTGATGCAGTCATCATCACCCTGTACAAGAAGAAAGGAGAAAAATCAGACTGCTCAAATTACCGAGGTATTACTTTGCTCTCCATTGCTGGTAAAATCCTTGCAAGAATACTTCTGAACAGATTAGTACCCAGTATTGCAGAAGATCTTCTACCTGAAAGCCAGTGTGGTTTCAGAGCCAATAGGAGCACCACAGACATGGTGTTTGTTCTCAGACAACTGCAAGAGAAGTGTAGGGAACAGAACAAAGGTCTCTATGTAACCTTCGTTGACCTCACCAAAGCTTTCGACACTGTGAGCAGAAAAGGCCTGTGGCAGATCTTGGAACGTTTAGGATGTCCCCCCAAGTTCCTCAAAATGATCATCCTGCTACATGAGGATCAGTGTGGACAAGTCAGATATGGCGATGCACTCTCTGAGCCCTTTCCAATAACCAATGGTGTGAAACAAGGTTGCGTTCTTGCACCAGCTCTATTCACAATCTTCTTCAGCATGATGCTCCAAAGAGCCACAGCAGACCTCGATGAAGAAAACGGCATCTACATCCGATATCGTACCGATGGAAGCCTATTCAACCTAAGGCGACTGAAGGCCCACACCAAGACCCTGAATCACCTTGTCCGTGAGCTGCTTTTTGCTGATGATGCCGCCCTCGTTGCTCACACAGAAGCAGCTCTGCAGCACTTAACATCCTGCTTTGCAGAGGCTGCTGAGCTTTTTGGGCTGGAAGTCAGCCTGAAGAAGACGGAAGTTCTCTACCAACCTGCTCCTCAAGAAGTCTTCCATCATCCTCACATCACCATAGGCAATTCAGAGCTTAAGTCAGTCCAGCAGTTCACCTATCTGGGAAGTATCATTTCCTCAGATGGTAAGATTGACAAAGAGATAGACAACAGGCTAGCAAAGGCATACAAAGCCTTCGGAAAACTCCATAAAAGAGTCTGATCCAATAAACACCTGAAGAAAAGTACAAAGATTAGTGTCTATAGAGCCATTGTATTGTCTACTCTTTTATATGGGTCTGAATCCTGGGTCATCTACCGCCACCACCTGCGGCTTCTCGAACGCTTCCATCAGCGCTGCCTCCCTTCAATCCTAAACATCCACTGGTCTGATTACATGACCAATGTGTCTGTTCTTGAACAGGCAGGGGTCAGCAGTATCGAGGCCATGCTGATGAGAACGCAGCTGTGCTGGGCAGGGCACGTCTCCAGGATGGAAGATCACCACCTTCCGAAGATTGTGCTCTATGGTGAACTCGCCACCGGCTGCCGCAAGAGAGGAACCCCGAAGAAGAGATACAAGGACTCCCTGAAACAACACCTCAGCCTTGGCCATATTGACTGCCACCAATGGTCCACTCTGGCATCCGAATTGGGATTCATGGAGACACACCATTCACAACGCTGCTGCTTCCTTTGAGAATGCACGGAGAGTCAGTCTTGAGGAGAAAAGACAACGCAGAAAGAACCGTTCCTTGCCAATGTCACCTAGGGAGATGTTCCGCTGTGCCTTTTGTGACCAGACCTGCCTATCCCGTATCGGCCTTTTTAGCCACCAGCATGCTTGCAGCAAGCGTGGGTAGTGCCCTTCTCAAATCTTCATTCGTGAAGCCTAGCCATGATTAGATCTGCCCTGAAAAAATTATTTTTAATGAAGAATATAAATCATTCAGGTACGTGGAAAAGTCAAGTCTTTTGGAAGGTGCTACATCTTTAATATTTTTGGCTTGAAGCTGCTTTACAGTAGTTTTGTGACAGATGCCTTTTGATGGAGGGTTCAGAGCCTCCTCTCTCTCCTTGGTTATGTATTTCTCATCCTCTGATACACTTGAACATCAGTCTCTGTGAGAAATAGTGCACAAGAGAATGGAAATACTCAAGTATTAGTTTGCCACTACCAATCCCAGTACATTCATGAAACAGGTTGCGTCATGACTGCAAAACTACCAATTTTATATTTTTCAACTGAGACAGAAAGGTATTCTTGCTAATAAGGAACATACTTTCAATTTCCCCCTTTCTTTGCATGGTGGGATTACTTAAAAGAAGCAGAATGCTTCAATTCTGTTCATAAAAAAAACCAAAAAAACAAAAAAAAACCCCAAAACCGAAACAACACTGGGTTTATTGATCCATTGAGGGAAATTCTCGTAGAGAACAGGAAAGTTAACTTTGCCTTACATTTGTTATTTTTACAATTTACTCCTTATTTTGCTGTGAGAGGAAATTCAAGCGGAGTCGCATTTTTAAGTAATCGTTTTGCCCCAGAGCTTGCTCCCTTGCACGCCCCACCCAGCCCTCCCTCCGGCAAAGGCCGTGCAGAGGAGCGCAAAGGAGGCTTTGGCTGCAGCTGCTCATCTTTCTCATTCAGCGAAGCGCCCCCGCTCAGCGCCGGTGGCACAAGGCAGGCACTTGTCCTGACACCGCTCTGCCTGCGAGGGGCGTCTCCTGCCCACCCGACCCATCCTGCCTCCCAGGGATTGTTTCTTCCTAAGGAGATTTAGGCAGTTTACGTCAATCAAGGATTTAACAAAAGACATAAATGCCATCCCCTCTTAACATAAACAAACAGCTGTCAGCATCTTTCCTGATGAGCCAAGGGGGCACGATGGCTGACAAAATTATAAGTTAGTCATTTCTAGTGTACTTTCCTCTTTTACCACCTCATCTTATTTAATTATAGGACTGATTTTAAAGATTTCCATTTTTCTGCAGTAGCAAAAAACTACATAAAAATTATGAAGGCAGGTATATATAGAAGGGGAATTCTTATGAAAAAACAATACTTAAAGCTCCAAATTACATACAGAGTATGAAAACCACTAAAGGAAAACATATGCAATCATTAAACATTTTTCCAATGCCAATAATCTAAATAAGGAAACAGGTAAAACTCAAATAATGAGTTATTGTATAAGGCCTGATCCTTGCTCCATAAAGTATATCTGTATCAAAACTACAGAAGAAATTACCATTCACAAGTTACAAGGCTTCAAGCCTGGTCAGATCTTTCTTCCAGTAAACAGAAATTATTACATCTTTTTCAATTACTATTTTAATATTAATAATATAGTATTATACAAGTTAATTAATTGTATAAATAATTTTAATGGTTTAATTATATTTAATATATGTAACTTTTAATTTTAAAACATCTTGATTTCAGTTGTTTTAAAATGACAAACTCAATACAAAACCTGCTTGATTTTAGAAGCAACAGCTTCTGCTTTTTAAACCTCTCCATGTTCAACACATGCTAACGAATGAAGCAATTAGTAGCAGAATTATGAAATCTTTAAAAACTGGTCCAATCATTCGCAAAAGGAAATTATCAGAAATTATCGTGATATTAGCAGTTTGCCAGATGCCCAGTAGAAGGCAGACAAGGAAACACCCTTGCCTCCCAAAGGATGCTACCCAGTGGCTGGATGCATTTCTCCTCCTCACTCCTCAACACCATCACACATCTGCATTTTTTATTCCAGGTAAAAACAAAGTGGCCTAAATACAGCTCACATATTGTCTTATTTCCTTTTAAAATAATTTAAATACAAGTACCTTATTTTTGCCCTAGATTCTTCCTACCAAACGCCATTAAATCAGTCATGGTCACCCTTTTAGCCACATTTCCAAAAGTTCCCTTCACTATGTTAGAAGCTTATTACAGTTATAGCACCTCTTAGCACTTGAACTTTTGATATGATTTTCTTAAAAATAGCAAAGTCTCCCAGTTCAAAAGAACAGTATTAAAATTGAAAACATAAGTATTAATGCTATTTAATCAGCTCAATTTTCTTCTAGTCTCTTGAAGCATAAGGCAGCGGGCTGCATGTTCTATTCTACACTCAGATTATCTGAAATTCAAATCTGTGTCTGAATAATTTGTTCTGACACTGTAAAAAAGCAATTTTGGAAGCATGAAAAGTATCCTGCTAACAAACACTTTCAGGTAAAGCTTTTCCATCCTACCTTCCTATGTTCTTCTGCTGACAGGTTTTGGGAGTCAAATGCAAAAGTTTCCACCCTCAATTTCTTGCTTGCTTGCTTTTCCCCCTACACAAGCAGGGATAGTTGTAGAACCAGAAGAACAGTCCCGCAGGCTCAGTACCTACTCTTCACTCTGTGGCTACCTTAGGACCCTACTTGCCTTTCTGGAAAACCTCTGTAAACAGCATTCAATTAATTCTAAGGATGCTTTCAGAAGCTTCAAAACTTTAGGTCTTGTTCACAGGATAATATTGCAGAATATCTTAGACAAATCAGATGTATTTCTCTTGAAAGCAGGGTACTAAATGTATCCTAAATTTCAGAAAACAACAAATGCTATGATTTTGTACAACAATTTTGTTAAAGCATCCAGTTGTCTTTTCTATTTGATCTCTTTCTTATTTTCTCTTTCTCACTCTCTTTTTTTTTTTTTTTTAAGAAGAAGGGGTATAAATCTACTCCCACCTGAAATAAAAAACATCACAAATATGCCACAGAGATTTAAAAAATAAAATGGCAATCGCTGGGACAGTTCTTGTCTCACTTATGCTCACACAATCCTAATTAACACCAGCAGAATTTGGCCCGCTGTACAAGTCCCATCTAATCCCTGCACTGTAGGCTGCCACACCAGAAGTTTATCCCTTGAAACACTCCCCAGTAAGCTGGATAATTCTAGAAATGACATTTCAATGCCACTGAATCAGTTTGCCCAGTGCTATGATTTAATTTCTAAGCCTTTTCCACTTGACTGTACTTGTAATACAACATAAAAATAGTGACGATGAAATTTTTTTGAGAAAAGAAATCAAAACCAACTATGACTATTGCTGTCTGTAGATTGGGACACTCACTTGGAAATTATCTAGTCTTTGCACAGGTAGTACCATCCCTCATTTATTTTAGCTCTATAAGGTAAATCATGAATTACAAAATACAAGCAAAACATTTAGAAATAGAGTATCAGAGAGTTAGAGAACCACCTAATGAGTAAGATAAAAATAACAAACACATTTGTTTAAAATGCATTTAAAATGAGACACTGGAGCAGCAGGAGTGGGGCAGTGAGAACAGAGCAGCTGTTTTTACAATATTTAGCTCCTGGCTTCTAGAAAAAGGGCCTGTGAGGGGAGAGGAACACAGGGAGAAGGGATGAACTGAGCTTCCCAGGGACTACTGGAGCAGAGCCAGGGAGAGTTTTGATTTGGTCACGTCACTGTTCCAAGGCTGACAGCTCCAGAGGCCATTATGTACCCCCTCGCTACAGCTCACTACCTATAACCCTGGATTTAAGAGTGAGGGTTTAGCATAGGAAATTATGATATAAATAAAACCAGATGCTGCAAACAAATTGGGCTTCTGTACTACATTTCCAGGTTCAGTTACTTTCTGTGCTGACACTATGATCTATGTGGAATAAAGGACAATCTTCACTGGTGCCATTCCTGGGGAGGACTCTGCTTTCCCATTTATGCCATGCAGGGATTAAATAGGGCCTGCTTTTGCATCAGGTCCAGGGTTTTGTGCTGTTTGGCAGTATGACTTTATCAGCCTCATGTCCAGCGGCGTACACAGGTGAGGAAGAGCTCAACTGTCTGCACTTGCTGTTTCTGCACAGCTCTGCAAAATGGGCAGCTCACAGAAGGGATGAAAGAAGATGCTGCTCTGCCTGATGGTGAAGCCAGGAACTCCACATGAATACACCTCCACTTTTCAGGATGTTCCTGTCCTTATGGCATAAGGTATATGAGTGACATATCTCTTTATTTTCACTGATGCATCTCCTCAGAGCATACATATGGATACCACTTAAAGACTAGAGATTGTTTTACAGCTTGTTTCACTCAATTTCTTCGCCTGTTGTCCCTTGCCTTTCCTTGATTAAAAAACTCCAGTTAATATCCTTGGTAAAACTGATTTTTAACATTGCCAGTCTGCTGATTTTTTCTTTTTTTTTTTCTTTTTAGCAAAGCAGAAACATGAAAACCTTGAAAAAAACCCAGTGTGGCAGCATAAAGAAATTTGCTCTGCTAGCACTCTACACTTCATCGCACTTCCTTGAATAGAATTTTAATAAGAAAACTAAGACTATCAAGTCAACTAAATATTTAAACATATAGTTTTCTTCAAATCAGATATCTGAACAAATACTTAGGCACCAACTGTCTGTAGAAAACGCAGACTTGGGGGGTTTTCCTGTACCATCAACTGGGAACTGATAACATTATGTCATAAAACATTGCAGCCAGCTATAAATACCTCCAATGCTCACCAAAATCCTTAGAAGTGGTCAGGGTAGCAAAGTTGTTTGCTAAAGATTAAGAAAATTCTTCAGAGCAGAAAAGAAAGTGAGCTTCAAGAAGGTTATTTTTCTCGCATGGGCAAGGCTGCTTTCCTCAGGAACTCAGGATGATGTTTCATCCTTGGGATTTTAGTACTACTACTTTAATATTTTTTCTTGTGTGTTTGATTCAGACTCATCTATACAGATTTACTAAAGAAAATTTAAAAGACGTATTATAATCTCTTATAATCTCTTTAGAATTCATGTTGAAACTTTGACAATACAAAATATGGAAGCATAAAAACATGAAGTTCCGACAGCAGCATAAACTCCCTGCCACAGCTGCAGCCACAGCCGCAGCCACAGCCACAGCCACAGCCGCAGCCGCAGCCACAGCCACAGCCACAGCCAAAGCCACAGCCACAGCCGCAGCCACAGCCGCAGCCGCAGCCGCAGCCGCAGCCCCAGCCACAGCCACAGCCACAGCCCCAGCCGCAGCCGCAGCCCCAGCCGCAGCCCCAGACACAGCCACAGCCACAGCCGCAGCCGCAGCCACAGCCACAGCCGCAGCCACAGCCACAGCCACAGCCAGCTTGGCAGCCTTGATGCAGGCCAGGAAGCATTGTTTAGATTTCTCAAGCATATAGGAAAATGCAGCTAAAACACCTCTCTCTCTGAAAATATAGGACATGAAAAATATGACCTTAGACTTTCCAAAAGCGTTTTCAGCTCAGTGCTCTGCAGTCCACTGCCATATCAACATGGACATTCCATTTCAGCATGCCTTTTTGCTCTGAAATACATTTGACAATTTCATCTTTTCTCATGTCAAACTACATGTAAAAGAGAAAATCAGAAGTTCAGTGCAAAATAGGCATTAAATGACATCCCAAACTATGGCTTTTATAAGGGCACAATATAAAAAGACACTGTGGAATGTTTTAAGCTTAGCATAATCCTTATATTTATTATACAGCATTTTTAGATTGCATTATCCCAACCTTGAAAACAGCATAATTCATGGCCACTGCTAGAGAATTGACCTGTACAATCTCCCATTGTGACAATGGGTTTGGGCACACCTACACAGAGCTGGACACTCCTATGCACACTCATGCATAAAGAGTAATAAACAAGGGGAGTATCACAGCTTTGCTCTTGGCCAAATTTCAAGAGGCCCCCTTGACTACGTTTGGGAGATATTGGCACTTTTGGCCTTTCTGACTGGATCCATACCCAGCTGTGCCAAACAGAGAAGCCCTACGGAAAGGTACCACATGCTCATTAAGCATGGGAAGCATCGGATACAGAAAAGGATCTGGCAAGGGTGGAGGGCAAACCTAGCAATTCAACCCTGGAAGCTCTTTCCTACTACGCCCCAACATTTCTTGAAGGAAAGAAGCATCTTACTCTTCAGACAAACATGAAATCAGCTCCTAATGCTGAGATCACAGAGGATCTCTGTGTAGTTCCCCTGCCAGACTTCATCTGGCAGCTTCAGAGCGTGCACAAGCAGGACAAGTTCCTGCAACAAAACATGGAAAAGATTGAGACACAAATACATAAAAGGCTTGACAGTATAAATATAATGAAACGTAAATTTAGAAATCAATGTCTGATTCAGAACTCAGTTTTAAGAAATGTCTGAATTCAGATTATATGCTACAAGTAAAAACCACCCTTCAGAATCTTACAGGTATTTGGGCCTGGGTAATAACCGGTGTCATGAATTCATTCATGATTTCCCCTTGCATCTCAGCAACAGTTAAACATTTCTCCCATCTGCCTGACTGCAGAATTTTCAGTTCCTGCTTCTGCACTACATACTCATTATCTCAGTTAATATTAATTGGTAATCAAAAAGAAAAGCACCTGAAGACAAAGAAACAAGACAGACTAATGTTTTTATTCCCACCAGGCAAGAACTGAGATGCGGCAATAGGGCAATATGTTTACTATTTATGTATACCCTGTACATAATAAAAGACTTCCTCAACCAGGGTAAATAGATATTTTTGATCAGCACTCTTGTCTTTCAAATCGAAGGGTTTTATTGTATGAAAAATTGTGCTAAGCATGTACAATGACCTATTCAGTAATTTGCATAAACATCTTCCATGGAGTGCACAAAAGTTGACAGCTGTGATTTGCTTTACTCATGCATAAAGAACAACAAAATTGGCCCAAAGACTTTTACTTCACATTTTAAATGTGAAGCCTAACACGATAGAGAAAAAGCTTATCCTTTCCAGACACACCAAAACAACATTTAGTCTAGACCTAGCAAGAAAAAACTAGAAAACAGGACCAAAAAAATTATATGAAAAAAATTATAAAACTCCTAAATCACAGGAGGTTTGTACTCTATTGACCTCAATGCTGAATGGAACATAAATATAGTTACTAGGGCTAAATCAAGAGATGTTTCTTTTAAATAGTAAAGAATATTTTAAGTGTTTTGCAAACTTAATATTTCAAATATCCATTAATTGTATACTTGAAGAAGATACAAATATTTCTAATATTCAAAGCTCTTAAAACAAAATTAAAAAATAAGATTTTTTCACAATGCTTTTAGGACTATACAGTAATTGAAAGTATTTTAAAATACTTTAGTTAATCTGCTCTTTGGTTAAACTTTAAGATATTTTAGAAGTCTACAAGGAGAAGTCACTGGCTGGAATCTACTGAGGGTTTATTGTTTGGTTCTTTCTATAAGTATTTCTAGTTATTTAAAATGTGTGTAAAAGTAATTTCTGCTTTAGCCTAGTTGACTACACTGTGCCAATGGAAAGGCAGGTTCTCTGTCAGAGAAGATGATTTTCTTCAGATTTAGCTAACCTTTAAAACGCAGGAGGGCATGGAAGAAAATGACTTGCATGACCTTTGCCTTCTTGCACTATCAGGTCTAGACCATTTAAATACTTTAGCCAAAGTATCCTCTTTAAACAATACAGGCTTTATTTAGACAATAAGCTGATCAAGTCAGACAGGTTAATTATTTGCCTTCAGCAGGATATGCACACTGGTCACAGCTGAAAATCAAAACTGCTTTTGGACTAACTTCTACAAGACAACACTATAATGTGACTATTAAAGACAAAATTGAATCATAAAATGAAAAGTGTTGAGTAGCTAGTCTTAAATATTTAGAAATACAAAGAAATTAGTCAAGATTTTTTTTTTAAATTCAAATAATAATCTTAACAGAAATCTAATCAGTAAGTTATATTTCTTCCTATGCAGTGGAAATAACTAGCAATTCTGCAAATGTATCAGTTTTAAAAGTTAACCACTCCTATTCTTTTTTCCCTTCATTTTTATTTACAGCTTTTACAAAATAACATTTTCTTTTTTGTTTGTTTGTTTTTTAATTAATAAACTTGTAAAAGTATAAATCAGGACAACTTTTGGATAGCAATCTCTTGAGTTCCTAATTATTTACTTACTTAGTTGCTTAGAAGGAAGGTGGCAGAAATTATGTTTTCATCCTTATGCTAAAGAAAGTTTTACAGCACTTGGGGTTAAGAATAATATGGCCTTGACAGTAGTTTGCGGTACCGGAAGGCATATAACATAGCACAGGAAAAGAGTCTAGAGGCATTAGTGTAATCCATAGAGGTTAAAGTGGGAAAGCTAAAATTATTTAATACTTTTTAAGCCCATAGTACAGTAAATGGTTCGTTGCTAGGGAGCAATCCTGGCTAAAAATACAGCTCTTTTTAATATGCTGACTTATGTCTAAAGAATGCCGGAAATGGGTCTCACTGAAGGCATTTCTTACACCCCTCCTCTCATTCCAGAGAGTCCCCAGTTCACATTCCCAAATGTATGGACCTGACGTGCTTCTGAGCCTGGAGGTTATGTTTGACCAGGGAAAAGCAAGTTGAAAATATGGATGATCTTTACTGACATCTTGCCAGGAATGCCCACAGCAGGAGAACCATGCTAATATACAAAAACTTCCCACAATTTTAAGATTTAAATTTCTGATCCCCTACTCTGATCATGAATTGGCCACCATGAAGGAAGACTTTCCCCCTCCCAGAAACCTGTGATCCCAGGGAGAGGCTGACTGCCTGGAAAAATCCCCTGTGGAGTACTGAGGGATGTGTTAAATAGTCCTAAACCCCTTCCTGTATGCTGATAAATTCCCGTAAATAACAGGGATTTGCTCTGTTATATCTGTGAAAAGAATACCATTCAACTGTCCTAATTTACAGCTGTAATCAGGTGAACCAATTCTTAATCATGCAAATTGAAAATTAAAATCCTCAGAAACAGAAAGCAGGGTTTGGCAGTAACAGTGCTGAGGCATTGCAACATTCAGCCAGAGAACTCACCAGTCCTCCAGTAATACTGGACCACAAAGTTCAGTACTGTTAAGGAACATAACACACCAAAACATGGCTTACTAGGGATTAAAGTGCCATGAAGAAGTTGAAAAGTGTGAACCCAGACAGAAAAGTCTGGATGAAAACACAGTTTTTACATTTTGTTTAACAGAACCACAGTCACATTTCAGAGGATAAACAATGTATTAATGAAAAAAAAAGAGAACTCTCAGCACAGAATTGGAAAGGTATCATGAGTTACTGTAAGCAAACTGAAGGCTTTTATCACAAAATATTACACTGGTCTGTGCTAAAGTGTTCAGTGAATGCATTCTTTAAGTAAATGGTGACAAAAACCTGAGTTTCTAGTCCCTGAAAATGAATGCATGAGTAGAAATTGTTGATGGCTGTAAAATAGATAGTAAACAAGGTATATTATTTTTTAATTACTAGATAAATTTCCTGTCAATAATTACTGCTATTGCTGAATTATTTTGCAATTCAACTTTCTTTATTATGCTTTTACTCTGCAATCCTTTCTCCTTTCTAGGTGGCTTTCTGCTAGAAAAGAAAATAGGTTGGTTTTGACTGCAAAATTACTTCGTTTACTATTCTAACTCAAGCAGATGCAGTTTAACAGGCAGAGTTAAGGAGGAAGGGTTCAGAACCATGGTATAATTTTTTTTTCACCTTAAACTAACTTAAAATGGCAATCGGTCAGTGTCCTAAAGAGTGTGGGATCAGCCCCAGGTCCTGTTGTCTTATCAAGTCTTGAAAGTTAAGCTCTCCCTCTAAACATCGGCTATTCTCCTTGGTTTCTTTTCTGGCCATGCTGGCTGACAGAGAGGAGAGCTGGAACACCTCTGACAGCTTTCAAGGCCCCAACTCATAAATTGGTCGAATCCTTACATGAGAAATGGATCACCATGGGTGCTTACAGTTAGTTCAAAACAGTTAAAGATAAAAATGCCAAGATTTCAACATTCCTGAATATCCTCTGCCCTCTGGATTAACTTTCTCAGCTACTCTCTTAGATTTTCAAGGGTTTTTTTGGGTTTTTTGTTGAAATTTTTTCTTCTCTCTTAAGTAGAGAACAGCGTGTCCACCATCTTATATGAGAATCAAGTTTGTCCCCATCCACTAAGCAGATAAATTCTTTGTTATGTTCATAAACATTACATTTGAAGTCCTGCACTTATCAGTTAGCAAAAGGTCCTTTGCACCAGCGAGGCATAAAACTCTCTTTCTTCTCATTCTTTAACACAATGACTACTTTGCATCTTTGGACTTTATATTTTCTGTAAATTTGCACATTATGGCCACACAAGAAGTGAATATCTAAATAGACTACTTTTTGTTTAGCTTGACATAAGTCATGGCTGATACCAGAAATAACAGAAAGCATTCACTTTGGAAGGACAATGGTTTTGAATGGCTTTCTTCAACCTCCTCTTGTTAGTCAGGCACATTCATACAAGAAAAATCCTATCAGAATGCACGTAGTAAGTAGTTAATTATGGACTTGAAATGCCTGTGTATTTTTACAGTCTGGCAAGCCCTGAAAATTTCAACCTAAAGTAGTTTTAAATCACAGATGCAACTGGGTCAGGGTAATTGCAAGCACAAATACAGGTTGGGCAGAAAACAGACTGAGAGAGACTCTGAGGAAAAGGAGTTGGTGTTGGTGGATGAGAAGCTCAACACAAGCTGGCACTGTGCACTCACAACCAAAGTCAGCCATGACCTGGGGTACATCAAAAGCACTGTGACCAGCAGGTCATGAGCTGTGATTGTCCTCCTCTACCACGCCCCCGTCAGACCCTACTGGTAGTACTGCATCCAGCTCTGGGGCCCCCAACACTATGGACATGGACCTGGTGGAACAAGTCCACATGAGGCCACAAAGATGATCAGAGGGTTGGAGCATCTCCTCAGACTGAGGGACTTGGTGTTCTTCAGCCTGTAGAAGAGAAACTCCAGGGAGACCTCAGAGCAGCCTTCCAGTATATAAAGAGGGCTGTCAGGAAAGCTGGAGAGGGACTTTTTACACATGCACCAACAGGACAAGGGGGAATGGCTTTAAACTGAACATGGAGAGATTTAGATCAGATATTAGGAAGAAATTCTTCACTGTGAGGCTGATGAAGCACTGGAACAGCTTTCTCAGAGAAGCTGTGGATGCCTCAGCCCTGTAAGGGTTCAAAGCCAGGTTGGATGGGCCTTTGAGCAACTTGGAAGCGGATTAGAACTAGGTGGTCTTTTAGGGTCCCTCTAAATCCAAGCCATTTTAAGATTCTGCAACACAAAACAATATATTTCAGAGGTTTCTCTTTGTTTCCAAACATACTTCAACATTATTACCATGTAAATATTTACCTTTCTGTTATTTACCTTTACCTGTATGTTTTACACCTGAAATAACTAGAAAGTTAACTCTCCTCTTTTTCACACCACAGTGAGATTTCACCTTAAAGCTTCACTACTTCAACTTCCTGTGTGGATTTAGAACTGTAATACCATTTATTTTAGTAACAATACAACTATCCAACAGCCATAAAAATCACACTGCTAAAACCTATCGGTAGGACATCAGCACACTACAATATATCAACAACAAATCAGCTACTAATACTTGAGTAGAGCCCGAGTTCAAAGACCATCTCAGATTATAATTAATTAACCTGAAACGCCAGAGTCATTGCTAAAGAACTTTTGCATTCCTTTTTCTTAAAAATGACAGTTTACACTGTCACTACAAGAACACTGTTTCCCAGAGGCAATGTGTTCATTACTCATGATGTAACTTGGAGCATGATTTCCTTTAGAGAGGTATAGGACAAGAATACAGTAGTTTCCATTTGTGTGAGAACATACCTCATTTCTCTTAGTATTCAAAGTATTTCTCTTAGCAACAATAAATCCATGGACAAAAGATACAAGGGAGTAGTTAAAAGCATTGGCTGGAAGTGAAAAGAAGTCATGAGCTGTCTAGCACTGTTCCAGTCATTAATAAGCAGAAATCACTTCAGTGGTTTAGAGCAACTGGGAGTTGGATTCTTTTTTTTTCTAAAGGAGGTAATATGCACATTATTAAGATTTATTTTAATTACTAACACATTTCCAAGAAAGTACTTTGAAAAACAAACCAGACACTTTGTCCCTTAGAAGAATTCACCAATAAAACATCTCTTAAAATAATGTCTTTCCAATTTATCAAGATGTTTAGGGAAATTTACAGGGAAAGGCTGCAATTCTTAAGCCATTTCTTCATGGGTGCTTGAATCACCCACAAAAATAGTTCAAATTAAAATCCACAAGCTTACTTGGGTCTGACCACCAGACTAGTCACATTTGTAACATAGTGTGCAGGTAACCTTATCAGAAAAGTGCTGTAAGGCCATCTTACCTCGGCAACGCTGTCAGACATAACAAAACTGGGGCAAATTGGAAAAAAAAAAAGTGGTTAGGGGAGGGCTGTCTATTTGCACGAGTCTAAGGGTGGGAAAGCTGAAAAACTTGGAAGTAGAGAAGGGAAAATAAGGCCTGGCAGATTGATGCAGTCACTGATGGTGTTTGGGGGTGCTTCTCAAGCAGCCCCACACCTTGGTCCTCCCACAAACAGATTAAACATCACAGTGCTTGTTAAACAGCCATACTGCTAGGCTATCAACAGGGACTGCTTTTGCTTTAGACAAAGAAGTGTTTGCCCTCCTCGCCCCCAACTCACTCTAGTCATGCACAGTAGCTAAACATTCCACTCGCGTTTCCTTCAAAACCCTGCAGATCAGGAGTGCCCAGTCACACCACTCAATTCTCAGACCCAGGGACTGCAGCCCTGGGGGCTGCTCCTGGACCACTGGACTTGCTGAAATAAAACTAAACCTCTCATCTGTTTTGGAAAGGTGAGACATCAGTTTTACCCATTTAAAAAAATTTCCGATCCAACAGTGTACAGAGGTGACTGACGGATCGCATGAGATGATCTGATACAGAAAAGCAGATCAGTAACATATGCACTGCAGTGCAGCCCACATTCCCTGTCATCCTTAATGCAGGTGAAAAGATTGAAATGTCTGATCTGGTGACAGTAGACAAAGATGTTGTGGGACTGATGTTATTTTACTCATCAGAAATACAGTATTACCACCTCTAGCTTTGCCCTCTCAGTTACATAGCACACAGAGGTTACAACAGAGCAGATTTACCAACTTCAAACAAGGATTTAGAGATAATTACTTAACCTTATAGGACAACGTTGAGCATGTGACAAAGCTGATGACATTTGAAATTACACTTGAGAGTACAGTTTGTTCAGAAGAAAGTTGGAAAGTCACTTAGTAGATTCTGCTCTTTGTGTCATTTTGCCAGGAAGTGAAGAGCACAACCCTGTTCTGTCCTGTCCCCTCTCCTGCTGCTTTGTTGGCCATAGCACTGAGAACACTTTGAAATTTCTGGCAATCCAACACTTTTTTACTTATTCTTCATATCAAAGCTCATAAGAGAACTCAATTAAGTTTACGGGCTTTTTTAAGTGACCTTGCAAGGGCTCAATTGTCAGTGCTGAAATAGCTGGCACACAGCTTATTTAATTTCAGTTTCAATGGGAAAAATACCCTAGCACAAGTTTCTGTGATATTGAGAAGCAGTTTACAATTTTATATATATATATGTATATATATATATATATACATATTTATATTAATATTTATATTTTTATTTATATTTTTAATATATGTGTATATGTGTATATATGTATATATAAACAAACACCAAGCAAAAAAAACATTGAAAAACCCCAAACACAACCAAAAAAACCCAACAGAAATTTGTCAAAACTCTTAAAATGAAAGCTACCTAAATGAAACTTAATATAGACCATAATATTACATTATTGATACATTAATATTACATTAAAACTTTTTAACAGTTCAAAAGAGATTTGAAATTAGATGTTTTATTTTCCATGAAAGAATAGAATTTACCAGTTGCCAAATCGCAAATCTGCTTAAGCTGGCAATGGGTTATTATATTTCTTCTTTCTCTGCAAAAAGCTGCTCCTAAAAATATGCTATTTTAGGAGAAAATTATTGGCCATTCTATAGTTATATTTTGCCTCATTAGCTTAATTCTCCATCAGTTGTTAATGACTCCAAAGAACATCACCATGTATTATTGTCTTCCAAGTACAGTATTCCATGCATGTATGCACATCAAGGACTTATAAATTTGTGTTTGGCCAGTGTTCAGAAAGAGAATAAGTCATTAAGTAAAATCTCAATTTCTGTACAATAGAAAGCATGATAAAAAATAGAAGTGAATGAACCTCTGCCTAAGTGATCAAGCAGAACCAAAAAATTAGTAGTTGAAACAAGTACACACTTTCTAGTAACTATGCAAGTATATTCCTGATGATCATTCAGAGAAATGATATTAAATGTATTGCTGTGGTTTTCTATAGTGGTAATTGTTATCATAGTTCTCTCTATCACAATAACTACTACAAATTCATAGTGAACTTGGCTTAGTTTTCTGCACAGTATTATATTCAGATTAGTTCTAAAAACAAAAAGAATTTCCACATGGGAACTACTGTTTGTAGTTTCCTTCAAGAACAGACTACCTAACAGAACTTCAGAAGGATTTCAGTGTAATCAGCAGCCCTTAGGAATGAGGTTAGAAAATAGTTAATGGTTAGATAAAAGTATTCTCTTATGAATCAGTATACATGGCAAGAAATAAATAGAAGGAAAATAGTTTGAACATATAATTACTAAATTTCCATGAAATTCTGGTCTACTGTATCCAAAACTTTAAGACTAAAATAAGGACACATTTCTTGACCATTTCTCATAAGCCTTTTTTATGGTAAGCATAATTTTTGTTCAGCAAAACACATGGACAGCATAACTTGATGGTTAAAATAACTGCAGGACATTACAAAACCCATACAAAAGCAGAATGCCAGTTGAAATTTAGCAACTGTGATGAGGACAAGTATTTAAAAATGGAGCAAGATGAATCCAAATAGAAACTTATACAGACTTAACATACAGCACTAGTGTGTTCAACACAACATCTCCCTATCACCTATAACATTAAGTAAATATGAAAGAGTTAAAACTTCTCCATCTTCCTTAGTTTATTTATAGAGTATTCACAGAGTTGCAGTATGTTCTCAGTCCTAAATCTCCACTATCCACTCTCTTGTCTACCTTTCTGTTTCCCTTGGCTACCATAGTTTTACAAATAATTCCCCCATTAGTGCACTGTTTTGAGTGAAGAACTCATAAATGCTTATGCAGTTACATGTTTAAATTTGTCATGCATCACTGGAAAAATAATCCATTTACACTTTATTCACTCTGGGCCCATTTATGCCTCTAGAAATGTGAGATATATCTGGCAATTTGTCATAAATTTCAACCCCAGCCAGTTTTAATCTTTGCAATTCAAATATAGGAAAATTGCTGGACAAATTTATATTGCAGGCATCTCCAGTTTTAGCAGGGGAAAATAACTTAGGAAAGAAAAAATGGAGTGACAATACAAATAACTAAACCACTGGAATATTCAGCTGGCATTCCTGTATCCATATTTTAATGTCAAAGACCAGTAGAAATACTGCTGAGAAAAACAACTACAATTTCTTTTTATGCACATATACTTCTGTAATTTTACATTTTATTTCTACTCAGACAACATTACCTTCAAAGTCAGGTTTGCATTTTTTCCTAAACTCTCTTCTGTCCCAGAATAAACTGAAGGTCTAAAAATTTAAAGACAGTTAAAGGTAGGTCAAATCAATTGTGACTGGGTCAACCAGTAACTTCTTGTTTTGTTATTAACTCTTGATAGTGAAAAAAAACCCTCTAACTCTTACATAAGGGGAAAACATATTCCTCTTACCTTCCCCATTATGTTTGTGTGGTTACAAAAGTTCATAGAGCACAGAAGTAGCAATAAGAAGACTGTGGTAAATGCACGTGCATGCTATTACACAGTATTAACAAAAATATATTCTGGGACAGTTAACTTCTCATTACTGTATGAATTCAGTCAACAACAACTTCCCATCTTTAACATAAACTGCCCTCTAGACTCCTTAAAACTGCTACCTGGTAGCCACAAACTCAGCACACTCTATGTAAAGATGCAGTACTAAAATTAATGACGGATTCCAATTTGGAATCCATCATTAGTTTTCAGGCATGACTGCTCCATGTTAAAGATCAGAAAGTCTTGCCTGAATCAAACAGTGTTATTGATGGGAAGGAGGGATCACCCTCATCCAGCCCAGACTCCCAGTGCCAGCAGACCAAGTACAATCACAGCCTTGCACATATGGGCCAATACTTCCTGCAGAAACTCCCATCCATGCAGCTCTGTTTGCTGGCACAGCCCAGCTGCTCTAAGGGTGAGGCAGAATCCTGGTTCCCCTGATTCAAGGGGAAACATTCAGAAACGTTAGGGGAAGCAAGTCCTGTAGCTTACAGTTAGACTACTTAAAAGTTCTGGATGACCTGATGACCTTTCTGCTAACCGGATTATGAATGTACCTCCAACCAAAATCAGTGGGAATTACACTGATAAACAAGCACAAGAAAATCCAGAGGAAGGGATAATATGTAGCTAAGCTTTTTGCCTTTTGTTTCCTAGTGCTTTGAATCCCCTGAACATTCTGTAGCACACCACAGGAGCACTGTGCAAGCACAGGAAGACAATTCAGCAGCCACAGCAGCTTTCCCGCAGGTTTGTCTCTGAAGGATGGAGACAAGCCAGGCCTGTCTCTATTAATAGAAAAAACCTGTGCTGCCAGCAGAGAGAGACAAAGTTATCATCAGAACTTTGCTGAAGAAGCTTGCCCTATTACCCAAGAATGTTGAGAGCTGTCTCCAGTAGAAACTGAGGACTTAACAACTAAAAAGAAAGCAAATTACGTCATTTCAATCCATGATTATTTGACAAACTATAATTTTTCATTAGCATACACTAAGCCACGTCAAGACAGAACCAAAAAATAAACCTATCAATTTGCTGAAAAGAAACACCACTTCATAAGCAATGTAACACACAAGACTTTTTTTATTTTTCTTTTTGCCACCAGTAATGGTGCATTTCAGCCAAAAATACCTACAGTTGTTTCAGCTATGTCTATATTTAAATGGAAAGAGCCATGATTTATCAAAGGACAAAGTCCTCCATGCAAGTTAGGGTTGAGTAATCAATTGCCTCATGTGCCACAGACTGCTCCAATTACTGCATGGATGCACATTTAAGCCCACAGAGATACATACTTTTGCAGTTAGTAGCTCTCTCCTCAGACCTTCCATCAGATCCTTACCCTCTTTCAATAACATTTTAAAGCAGCCCTATGAAATTAGTAACAGTTTTATTATTTCACAGACAGCTGACATGTCCACCTTCAGTATTTCCTGACTTCATTCACTTCTGCTGTCTCTTCACAAAATCAATACTAATCCAAAACAGAGTAGCAGCATGCCTGTGAACAGCAAGTGCTTCTCTCCACGTTTTCCTTTCATTCAAATGTCTTGAGAACCTCAAGCAAAGAGAACTCATCCGAGGGAACCTTTTGTCTTCTCTGTTAGAAGCACATCAAATTTCATTTGAATTACCATTATCTTTCATATTTCAGGCTAAGCATGAAATCATGCTTAGATAACTTTCCTATTATTTCCAAGCTTTTGCCACTGTCTGTCCTTCAAACTACTTGTTTAGTTTCCTATTTTCAAGTTGACCCCAAATGAAGACACGAAAATAGAGCTCTTAATGTAGCCACATCCTCCTCTTGGTGTTTCTGTGTTTGTGTAATCCTTCCTTTCTAATACTATAACATCTCTTTGCATTCAAAGCTTTACTTGGTCTTTTTCTTTATCTCTCTCTTCTCCCTTAGAATTTTACCTCCTCCTCTCCCTTTTTCTTTGACTGCATAATCCTCCATTTTTTCAAGTTTCAAGAGTTTCAATATAACTGAACTATAGATTTTCCATAGATGACCCATCCTATCTTGAAACATTCTGAGCTGGAACAAGCATATTTTACTATTTACATCTTATTTTTCTATTCTTCACCATATAAAGTCTTAAGCAATAAGGGGATATAGAAATAGCAATCCCTTTTATTAGCTGAGGGAATTCACCAGGTACATGAAAATCAGCCTTTCTCCCCCATAAATTCCACTCTTTTGAACTTGAGTGATACTAGGTGTGCAAAGAGCAGTAATACGTCAGAAGATAGAGATAAAAGATACTTTGCAATCAACAAGATTTTTCTCTTAAATACCAACACTGGCAACTCAATTTAAATATTAATAAAAGCAGAAACGTACTGTGTATGCACTTATAAGCATCCTACTTACAGCAATAGCAATGCAGCAGATTTCCTACACACCCCAATCTTGAGGGTGTTTGAGGGAAGAAGAGTTATTTTACTAAAGTGGTACACAGACTTTGCTCTTTTTTTGCAGTGGGTACCACAATCTGTAACTACTTATAGCAGAGGATGGCAGGAGGCTCTACAGCTTTCAGATAAAGAGCTGGAATTTATTTTTGTGCATTTGTGGCTCAATGACCTTTCTGCTCAGTAGGTTGCCTTGGCACAGAGTCAAGATTTGCAGCCCTCCAGCAGGTTCCAAAGACCAGAGGACGTTTGGATAGGTAAAAATGGCTGTAGTTAGAACACTAAAATGATGCTACCCTTGAAAATTACATCAGGTACACAATTAAGTAGCTTTTACGGAATACTGGAAGGTGTGTATTCCTCTAATACAATGGTATAATAGACAAGCCAAATAGTTTACAAAAATTGTAGGGGAGAAATATTTCATTAACACACACAAAATGCTTTTAAGATGCTATGACTTCAAATTTCAAAGTTCCTATAAGCCCAGTTCTCACCACCATCTGCTGCTTAGGCTGAAAACATAGTTTAAAGAAAAATACCATGTTCCATAGCTGCATTTATTGTAACCTGCTGGCTTTTCCACAGGTGAAGGTTCTACTTTCAGTTGTCACAGAGCTCAAAGGTAGCCTAAACCAAAACACCTTGTTACATAAAGAAACAAACAATCAAATTGCTTATATTAGACAATGAAAAATAAATTCATGTCAATAGGAGCCAATGTAACAAAATTATTCCATTAGGGATAATTAAATGAATGCATTTTGCAAATCAAATATAAAGAACCTCAAGGCACTAGATGCCAAACAAATTCTACAGTCATCTTTTCTAGGTCAGCTTCAGTTCTTCCCAGAAACTCAAAAACATTCACGTGTGGCAGCACCAACAGCCGTTAGAGAGAAAAGTGAAAATATTCTCTACATAAGTTAAAACTAAAGTCCCCACAGCTCCTAAAAGGCCATTTACTGCCTTCAAATGCCAGACACTATATGTAGCAGTGACCAAAGCATTCCTCAAGACTGCACGCACAAAAACACAACTGAAATTCACAGAGCCTGTATCAAAGGCATGCAGATCTATCAAGTGGTGTCTGAAGAGCTTCTGGGGAAGAAACAACACACTAAGAAGTTGTCAACCCCTCAATTCTTGAAAGACATGAGGTATTAATTTCTCAGCCTTGTGATTTCTGAGGTGAGGGTCCTTGCAGCACTCAGGGTCTGTCAGGCACATTGGTGGAACATGTTGGCAAAGGTCCCAGAAGCTTCCTAGTTTAAAACATTGTAGCAGGATTAGGTTTTCTTTTGCACAGAGGAAGGCACTCAGGTAGGAACTTCAAAGCCGTGAAGAGGAAATATGAACTATGCAGGTAGCATTTTTTGTAAAAAGATACACCAGCATAGCATGGTTTCTGACCTTAAGAACATTGTATAGGAAAACACAAGGATCAAATGCCAACTTCAATTACAGAATAATAAAAAACTAGCAAGCATGATAGTTCAGTGAAGGGGTTTACCACAAGCTTCATATTGTGCAAGTGAAAAATCAGCTGAAATTTCAGCAGATGTAAAAGTGCCTTGCTAGATTGCAGCCAAAATTTTTTTCATGTACTCATCCTTATGAGTCTGCCTTGGACTCTCATATTTTCACTGCATGTGCACAAAGGTCAAGATCAAATTCTCAGACAAGTAAAACTCCCCGAGTCAAAATCCAGAGTTTCAGGGAGTTGAAGATAATCTCCACTTTCTGGGATTTAAACCAAATGATACTTTGAGCAGGTAGCTGATTCTGTAAGTGCCCTTGTATTTCACTGCAGGGTATGTCAGCTTTTCAAAATGTTGAAGCACAAAAAAAAAAAAAAAAAGAAAAACCCCCACTGTTCTCATTACTTGTTTTAAACATTGTTTGTGCAATAGGTATTTTCATTTTTTTCATTTAAAATATTGATCACAATATTATCTCTATAACTACTATGAAAGTGATACTTTCCATCACTTAGTAGAGAATAGCTTTATATTATATTGCCAAAGATGGATGGGATGATTTAACACACCAATCCCACAAGAAAACCAAAGGAAAAAAGAGGAATGCGAGAATTAGATAAAACTTACTTCATCTTTTTATAACTATAAATTACTTACTTTTGCTCAAATAGCTGTCCAGGCACAATTGTAAATTACTAATAGAATACACTTAGTTCAAAATTATGTCAGAAATCCTTACACGTAACTTTTGCAGGCTTATTTGTGGGTTTTATATAAGGGGAAAAATGGTACGTGAAGCAGAAGTAACCCCAAAAGCAACAGTCGTTTGGATGCCGCATCTATTTCTCTGTATACCACACAGTTGCAATCATGTAAGTTGTCATTTTTGCACTGGAATTTTCAAACCAGTTTATAGTTTATACATTTCACGTGTGCAACCATGGGTTTAGTGAAACAATTAGAAATCATCAATGTCTTCAACATAGGGCTATTCTATGATAGATAAAATCTGTATCAATCACCCAATTGAAATGATTACCAAAATTTCCCATTTCCATGACAGCATATATATATTTCTTGTATTACACAAATTGGCAGTGAAAGCATGGAGTGGGAGAGAGGACTTACTTATTTTATTCTTTGTGACTATTCCACAGTGCAAAACTATGGATAAGAGTAAGTACCACAGCGTTCTCCAACATAATCACCAGAAACAGGTATCTGAATACCTAAATATACTTTATATTTAAATACACAAACCTGGAGACCATCATAGTTGAACACATACGAGATTTCTACTTCCAGGAAGACACAGTGTGTATGTGAGCAGTTTATCCCTCAGCACATAAACTGGGGGATACAAACATCTCCCAACTATGCTTATATATAACCACACCCTGTTTCATGAACACAAATTTCTAAGTAATCTGAAAATAGATGCATTTTTCTAGCTATTAATCACTAAGCAGGGAAGGAAAGATATCTGTATCCTCATGACTGGCAGTGACATCCTTTATTCCCAAGCAACCAAGAAAATGTAATGCAGTTACGGGGAACATAGCTGGGGCTTGGTGAGGTCACCGAAGAAGCCCTAAAGCAAGCTACTGAGCAGTTAGCAGCATTTCTGGGACTCTGAGTGGAACTGGGGTTTCATGATATTCTACTTATTCAGGGGAGCAGGCTGTGCGCTGGTAGCATTGTGCAATCATACATGATGGGGGTTAGGAAAGGGCACTATTACTTTCTCAGGAATTATATTTTGTAGCTTGCTTTATTAGGAATCCTAGTTTCTGACACAGAAATAACACATACGGGCAAAATAACAATGTATTTTCTTAGTAAAAAAAAGAAGAAAGTCAACCGAAAAGACAATGAAATGGAGTCTCTCATCCCACTGTGTATTAGAACTTATTACAACATACTGAAACATCTCCTAGGACTTTTTAAACAATGCTTAAAGATGTGAATCATGCTACACAGAAGAACATGAACAGAATCAAACATAGAAAACAAGAAATTAAACTATGATTAGTCATTAAACCCCTCAAGATCTTCAAACCTTTAAGTCTTGACTGTGCACTCTGAAAGCCACAGCGATTTTGCAATGGATTTAAAAGTACATAGTACAAATCCTTTACTAGCATAGATGAAAAGTATATATAAAACACAAATCAGTTGAAAGTCTGTAATTGTAAAATTTTCTAATACAGTTCCTCCAAAATTCCAGTATTCAAAATACTGTGAGGTTTTTTTATTCATTCTTAGGAATGTCTTAAAGAATTATGACATTTAATGATTTATAATCTTTTCATTTACCTTATACCTCAGTCTGTATACATTTATATTTCTACATATATAGAGAGAAGCATATTTATATATATCTGAATAATGCTTATTTAGTTGAATTTAGTTCATCATTTTGTACTTACCCAGGACACATTTTTAGCCTTGGGTGTTTTTAGCATGGCAACATGCAAGGCTGAAATGACCAACAACAGCCCCACCAGCATGGAAAGTCAGAAGGAGGGGTAGTCCAGGTGCCTTGGTTACACCAGGGTGTATCTCCCTTAGCCTGGATGGCACAGGCACTCTGAGCATGTGGTCAGGTAACAATAAAAAAAGTCATTTTTCTTCACAATGCACAACCCAGTCAAACTGAGACACATCTGTCTTCAACAGCAGCTGGCTGCATTTCTGTACATCCATGAAATCCAAAGTTGGCTCTTCTCTTAGAAAAGTTAAAACCAAAAGTCAGAAGGACTTACTTTCACAGACACTTCACTCTTTCATTGAGAAAATGCACAGTCCAGTTATCCTCCAAGCTTCTAACCAAGTCCTGAGCTTGTAGGAGAATGAAGCCTAGCACTGGAAGCCACTCGCCTTTGGAGGACAGCAGAGATCACTGTTGCTGGATGCACTGCTTAACTGCTGCTATGCCTGAATATTTCACGACCCCAGGATCTTTTGAGTAATTAAGAGAATTAGGATCTCAATGTCAATAAATAATGCATGCCAAAGATCATGCAGGTACCTGTTGCACCGTCTGTGCCTGTGGTGCGGTGGCTGCGACTCCAGTCCTGCGGAGGGCACCTGTTCCCCCAGCACCTGCCACAGCACTGGGCTCAGCTGCCGGCACAGACACACGTACCAGAACAGGAAGCAAAGGCAGAAAATCACTGTCCCCACTCGTTTCTCTTTGTTTCTCTGCCCTTCTGTCCTTTTACTTTTACCTCCTGTCAATCTAGATTACCAGAGCAGATCCAGGCTAAATTTTGCAACTATCAGTAGTGATTAGAGTGAGTTGATTGAAATCGGATTATACAGGAAGACCTCTGCTTCCTCACTCAGCACACGGGCCAGTACCATTTGCAAAATACTTATGCTTCACTGCACAACATGAGAGCATTTGGAGCAGTCCATTATAAGAGAAACAGTGCAGTAAAAACAAGCCAGACTGCGCTGACTTTAAAAAGAGAGAAAATGGATCCTGTTTTCAGTAGCTGCATGAATTTACAGGGGAGTGTTTCAAAGCATTTCCAGATGAAAGAATGTGTTGGAGTCTCATGGATTCACCAGAACGGATTCAATATCCATGAGTAATACCTCAACGTACCTAAAGTGCTCTGTGTATCTGGTTTCTGCTGCTCAGATGTGGATACAGTACAAGTGTACCTGCCTTCTGCCTGAGCACTGAACTTGTGAGAAGCATGATCCTTCCCCGGGATAACATCTGGAAATGCTACTGCCAGTATCTACACAACTCACAAACAGAATCTAATGCTAAAGTGCTTTTTCCAAAGCATGTGACCTGCCTGAACTGTTTTCAAATATATATATATATATATATATATATATATATATATATATATATATATGTTAGTTTATATAAATACAAATATGAGCTATCAGCTAAAAAGCTAGGACATATTACAAAGTTACTGTACCATCCTAAAATGTTGATATTGTATCTCGAAAAGAAGAAAAAAATAAAATACAAAAGGAGATGGTGGAACAGAACAATGGGGCAAGATGATAAAAAACAATTTTGAAAATGTTCACAATTAAGTCAAGCTGACAGATATTCTGAATAAGACACACAGATGCAGACTGCATTACAACACACCATTTTTCTAGGACTTCCTAAATAATGACTTAATATTATTATCTCCTCATGATACAGATGCAGATTACGCTTCAAGCATCATCTGTCACTTTACACTGATTATTTAATGTATTTGCATAAATGCAATGGTTTGATGATTCCACGACTTCCATTTGTGTGTGGTCCATAATTTGTTTGTGAGTATCAGAATAATATTAAGGTCTTTTTCAAGGTAGCAACATAAACTTTTTATTTTGTTGAAGGGAACTCTAGAAACTGCTTATCCTGACTGGGGCAGACATAAAATGTATGTATTTTCCTGTGGAAATAACTATCTGATTTCAAAATAGTTAGTCTTCTTCAGATTTGTAGTCCACATTGAAGGTAATCAGAACAAGTCTGGTACACTCTGCTTTGCATACACTAGAAGGAAGGTTTTTAATTAGATCCCTCACAGTTTTTAATTAGATCCCTCTTTTTTTCCTAAGTCCATTAAGTCTCATGAAGGTGAAGCACTATTTGTAGCTTCAAATGACTGGGACTCAAATAAAACAGTAGATGATTGTCTCCAATAAATGCACGGAAGTTCAAATTCTAGTAGACAGATGGGTGGACATCCAGCATTGTAGCAACTATATGCAGTGAGACACTTAAAAGTACAAGAAAGCTTCTCAGTGAGATGTTAAGCAGTTATTAGAAATAGTTCTGTTTCAAATGTGCCATGTCTAGACATATTAAAGAAAGTATTTCACAGCGAAATTAATGACTTTATCCCATTCTCAAAGTCAAAGAATATAAGTATAGAGTCTGTTAAATTAGTACCTAACACAAAGGTATCCTACAGTACTCTCACTGGTGTAGAATGTATTACATCAGATCTGTCCTTATACACTGTAATAATAAACATAAACCTGGTCCCATACATACAACCTGGAAAACAGCTGGCATTTGAGCTTTCTCCTTAATGTTAATTCAGTTCACAGAATTTTAGAGCAGCAGCTGCTAATGGCTTGCCAGACACGTGGTCAAATAAAATGAACTAAATTTATTCCCTCACACAGAAGGATTTTGAAATTCTGGATTTTACTTAAGGCAGCTAAAATAGTGCCGATGGCATACATTAAAAAATTCCTCCTGTAAAAATATAATTAAATAAAAGACAATAAATGTAACAAATTTAGATACTAATAAGACTAGGAAGTACAGAAATGAGCCCTGTTATATGTAGGACCTATAGTGTAATCTTTAATTCCAGAGGACACAAAACTCATTGCATGAAACAGAAGGTCCTCATAAGAGGAGCAATGCTATAAAATAAACCTAAAATGACAGACATATTCTGCACATGTTCATCATACATCCTCTCCTTTCTGATGTTTCATTTCTTGTATAATCACTGCAAAATTCAGTAGTTTTTCTGTCTCTAGTGAATGTGTTTTCAGAAGATGCTTGTGAGGAGAGATGTTACTCTTATTCTCATTTGATAGTTGAAATATAAATTCCAGATGAGCCCATTAGTTAATGACAAATCTAGTCTGAAAGGATTCTGGTCTGATCCTTTCAAGATTATAACATTCTGTAATGCTTTCTGTACCTAGAGCACACTCATGGACTTTTACTGTTTTGCATACTCAGCAGTTCCACAAACAAATCTTCAGCCCTTCAATTTTGAGACCGCATAGCTGTTTTAAGCTGGGTATTCCAGAATGGTGGTACAAAAGATACTTAGACTATTAACTGAATCTCTGATTTAAGCAAACTGTTCAGCCTTGCCAAAAGCCGAAAAAGCACCAAATCCACTTCCATTTTATTCATAAAACCATACTCTTTTCCTGCCCTACATTCACTTACTTACTGAGCTCCACCTTCAGCAACAAAGTGATGTCTCACATCAAGAAAATTGATTTTTTTTCCTGAGTATCAGATATTCTGTAATGAATATAGCTGTGGTCTTAGAAAGAAGATAATGTGGTTCTTGGTCTTTAAGTAGCACATTGCAGCATATACACAAAATTCTAGAGTGCAAAGATACTACAACTTAAGACACTGTGCTCTTCTTCTGCTGTCCCTGTCAGCTCTGAATCTTGGTGGTCATCTCCTTCCTGACAACAAGTGACTAGTGACTGCACAGACCGGTTGCTGGCCTCCCCTCCAACTCCTCTTCCTCCCAGTATCACTGTCCCTCCTCAGTCCCAGCCACCAGTGTTGTCACCACCCCACATGGCCAGCCAAACAAAGAACAGCAGACTGACTCCTTGCTCTAAGCAGATCCCCCCAGCCTACTCCAAATCATACTTGTAACTGTCATTTCTCAAAGGATCATCTTATTTTTTCTCATCTCATTCTAAAAAAACTTCTGGAAGACAGGCCATGGTTGTAGAAACCTCCAAGCTGCACAGCTCCAGAGTCAATGTGTATGGGATGAATGGAGGAGTCAGGCAGCAAGGCAAAAAAGCTGCTGCCATGCCAGTACATCCCAGCATGCAGGGAAGGAAAGCTGTGAAACCAACCACAATTCAGGTAACTCAAAGTCTGATTTTAAAATAATTATTCAGCATTTGTCATAGGTTATGATCATCATTCATATTTTCAAAGTATATTATGTGAGATACTACAGCTGACTCTGGGATTGTTTCTCAGAACAGAAAGAAATTTTATGGATACTAATAACATGTGGTATCTGTTTCCTGTAGCTAGTTTCTAAGGTTGGTAGGACAAAAACTTCTTTCCATATCTGTCCTATTTAGCAGTACAAAGAAAAAACTATAGATGTTTCATAATAATGTAGAAAAGTGTAAAGAACCAGTGGTTCACCACAAGAAATTTAAAACAAAAAATATCTATGATTTTTACAAGCTTTTGCATGATGCTTTAGACATAATTGAAAAGTTCACATTAGATATTTATAAGCAGAAAATTAATGACATGCTCACAGCAAAGGAAAGCTTAAAGAGTATGCAAATGTAATATTTCACTGATATTTTGGTTCATTGCATATAAGGAATAATGGAATTACTAAAAAAAGAACTAAGATTTAATACTTGGTGAATGTCAAATACTAAATTGTATTCAAAATCACACAGAAAAATAATCAAAAGCATCAATCAATAATCAATGACAAGCCAAATCACATCTATCTGTGAAAGAAGATGTACTACATGTTAAGAAAGGTATCAATTCCTAAAGTAATATATTAATTCCAAGAATGTTTCTAAGAAACAAAATCCCTCAAGCTTTGGTGAGCAATAGAAATTTTGCTGTCTTTTTCAAAATCTATTGATTGTTTCTACACATTAAAGTTTTGCGTAATTCTTATATAAGAAAATCAAAAGTACAGTGAGTACACTATGAGTACACTACCCCAACCCATTTTTGTGCATCTCTCAGCCAAATATATTTACATTAAATAAAAGCTTTTTAATACATTTACTTATTTAGTTGAATAGTTGGGTAATATCCTTTCCTACAGGTTACTGACATGCCTTGAATATTTTCTTTTTTACTTTTCTGCTCTTTTTCTTATGACTATTCCAACAGTTTCTTCAGAACACATACGCAGAGATGAAACAAACAAAAAAAGCAGCAGGTGACTAATTTGCAGTATTGGATATAACAAAACAACTGAAACATTGTACACACACAAGCAAAGACATGAAAGAGAATAACAGTGCATGGGGAAACAAGAATTTGTTTTAACTTTTTATTTATTCAAACTATTTAAATACACCATCAGATGATACTATTTTCCTGTGGCCATCTCTTGCATTGATTGAAAAATTTCACAGACTGAAAAGCCAAATACTCTAGATTATAGCAATAACAGAACTTATTAGATATTATTAGAAAACATCATCGAGCATTTCAAGCCCAAATTGCTCAAAACGAGGAATGAAGTTTAGAGCACTGATGTTCAAACTCACTACTAGCACTGTGCAAACCATTCAGAGAGACAGTTCCATTTTAAACTCACAAAACATTTTCTTTCAATCAATGAAATCATCAGTGAAAAGCAAGTACAAATCAGAATGTATTCTACCATGTCACATCATTCCTCAGGGACAAGCAACATACTGTGAAGCATGGATTTAAAAAAAAAAAAAAGCTCTGAAACATGCCATTAGAAAAAAAAAAGATTACAATATTTGCCATCTTGAAGACAATGCATCAAGAAAGACACTGGCTTACACAGACTTTTTTTATCTCATCTTTCTCATGCTCATTTATATTTGCTAGAAGCAAAGTGATATGATGGATCTGTACCTCTGCTTCTCATGTTATAGCATCTACATGCAGGGAAGACAGCAAGAGTGGTGTGAGCAGCCAGTTCAGGAGAGATCAAGGGAAAACACTTGGCTCTGGCTTATAGTATCTTTGTAGTTAAAGTCAACAAGAGGCTCTTGGGAGAAAAGGCAGAACAGGAGACAAAGAAAAGGTAATTACAGGAAGTTAAGCTTGTCCAGGTAATATATATGTATTATATACACAGATTGTCCTCCTGGGTTGCCCAATACAATCCAGTATGATCAAGAGTATTGTACTAGAAAAAGGCCACAAATGACGTAATTTTTCATGCATCAAATTAAATGTTCCAGCAGCAGAGCAAGCTCAGGAGCAAATCACGGGCACTGCTGGATGAGAGCAACTAGCACATGACAGAATCATGTGCAGCAATTTATGATGCCTGTTAACAGGAGTGTCCTGTTAGTAGTACAAGAAAGTGGCCTCCTGAGCTGAGAGAAGACCCAGTTGGACAAGACCACTCTACGAACCAGAAGGGTTTATGTGAAGAAAAATGGGAGAGATTCTTATAAAGCACATAATCTAACATAAATATTTCACCATGATTCAGAACACGTAACAGTGGGGCTGCAATATATCTTCAATTTAAGCAGGCAAAGTGGCAGCATCCCTCCAGCTTCTACCTCCTCCTCCACAGGGAAGGCCATTTCCCACCCTGGCACTGTCAGGCTGTGGCACTGGGCATGCAGGAAGCAGGCAGGCAAAATGCAGGCAGTGACTGCAGTGGCAATGGTCTCTCCAGGCATCTCTACTCTGTCCTTCACAGCAAGGTGCAACCACCGGCAAAGTCTCAAAAATTCATTTTTTGACAAAACATGTGAAACCAGATATTCCCTTTGATCTCCACAGGTTTATCTTGTGCAGCAGCAGCCCACTTGTTCTCATATATCCTGTTCTAGGCGGGCACAGACATCCTGCCTCAACAAGCTAAAACTCAACCAGGATAACCAGTCTTGGTGGCCGAAAACATTCCTGGTCATACTTTCTCCAGCTTCCTGGAGTTTGCATCTAGTTTGGTGAGACTCCATTGCAATTCCATCAAATAGGCTTTACATTCATCTAATTTGCTTGCCCTGGGCAAGACCTTTATGAGTTATGAGTAAGTGACACATTTTATTTTCTTATTCTAGTTCTTAGTGAGAAATGCAAAAAATTCTCCAGTCCAGAAAGAAGGAATTTCTTATAATCAATTTTTCCTGGGTCTTAAGGTTCACTGTCACTGGTCAGCTCTCCAGGTTGGACAAACTGGTCTGCAGTGTTATGATGATACCACATTGTACCTACCCAGTTTGGGAAGCACACTGAGGAATCTCTGAAGTTTAAACTGAAAAAGTTAACCCACTGAAATCATGGTAAGAGTTCTGTATTTACCTCAATAAAATAAATGTATTTACCTCAGTCACTTATATTCATAGAATCATAGAATGGTTGCAACTGTAAGGGACATTAAACATCATCCAGTTCTAACTCCTCCCTTCCCTGGGCAGGAATGCCATTCACTACAACAGGTTGCTCAGGACACCATCCAACCTGGCCTTGAACAACTTCTCTGAGCAAAATAAATCTGTATATTAAGAATTGTCAATGTAATTTGCTACATTGAATAAAGGAAACAGATTATAATAATTTCTTTTTTAAAATAAAATATTATTTTTCCACTTTCTAGGTCAGAAATCCACATTTTATGTGATAACAAAGTGACAAAGAAATAACTTTCAATTCACACACCTTTTTATTTGGACAGCACCTCAGAAGCTTGTCACATACAATTAAAAAGAATATGAGCTCTAAGGAAATTACTGCAACTGCCAGTTTTATTAGTCTAACTTGTCCTTTTTTAGCATGCTTTAAATTTCACGGCATGAAAGTACAAAAATTAAAAAGAACACACAGGCACATGAACATGTGACCATCATTCAATCAGCAAATTGCTTTGGGTCTTACTGACTTTGGCAGTTTTACAAAATTTTGATTTCCAGCTGGTTGAACTGTTCTTGAACAAACAGGGTGTTTTACTGCAGTAGACAGAAACTGACTTTTCTGTCTCATCTACCATCTATGTTCTCTGAATAAATGTATTTTTTACTAGACTACATATGACTTCCCTTATGCAAAACAGCTACACTATTCCTTTTTTATTTTTACTGTATCTAAAAAAAACACGGATTTTTTCTGCCTGTAGTCCCACCATTTCTCAAAGGGTATGGAAAGCCTTTCTGTTCAGCGTTCCTGCAACACAGTCTCACAGTAACTGGTACTGTGAGCAAGCTTTGCACAAGAAGGCAGAGAGATTTACTTTGAATCCAGCCATGAGTGACTGCAGAGATCACCTCTGTGATCTCAGTCTGTACCACAGGTAAATATCACTGTTTCTGAAAAGAGTTTTTATCTTATCTGTTCTGTCTCCTTTTTATTTATTTCTTTCAAGAAAAAATTACAGGACTTTGGGACTTTTCTTCAAAATTTACAAAGATCACTTTATCCAGCTTAGAAATCTAACTATGTATGACTGGGATCAATTCCTTAATTGTAAGTAGCAGTACTAGAAAAAAACCCATGATGACTTACATCTTTAAATCCAAAGCAATTTAAAAATTAAGTATAAAACAAAAGGAGGATATTTGGCCTAAACACCACATTTTCCAATGTGCAGCTGGAGGAAGGGTCCTCTGCAGGAACTTCTGTGTCTGCACCTGGCAGGAGCTCAGCAATGGCAAGGCCAAGCCAGGTCATCACATTTTGGACCAGGAGAGATTTGCTCTCCTAAGAAGTCTTCTTAATTTTGGTGGGGTTTTGTTTCTTTGTTTGTTTAATCTTTTAATTTTTAAGGAATCCTACCGCATATGGATTTGAATGTGTATCATCACAGAGCATAAAAAGGGAAACAATTTTAAAATGTTTTTAGGCAAGGTCACTGGAGATCTGTTTAAAAATTGGTGTCTCAGTTCCCACTGTAGACTGAGACAGACAGATTCACATGACCCTGGGACACGCTTTTCTAGGGCAGTCCTTACTACCTTTGGTCACCCTGAAGGATGCATTGGACAAACAGAGTATTTCTTAAAATATGCAGTGAACACACTGGGAATTTTGACTCCCCACAGGCTTGGATAAGGCAAGTTATCGCCCAGGAACTTTCCAAACTTTGACACAAGCCAGTTTAAGATTAAAACAAATAGAAAAATATTTCCTTACAACTTCCAAAGCAGTAAACAGTTAAATTTTTTTATTAATACAAAAGTGAAGAAGCTGAATCCTTTTCTTTCCACAGACTGTTTCTATTACATTTTCCATCTTTCTGCATCTCTTAACCCTCAGGCTGCAAACCTCAGACTATCTCTTTTTGGTGGAGCACTTAGCATTTCATAATTAACCTGATGATTGGATTCCCCCTCAATGTTTGTCACTGAGACTTACTTTATTTCCTTCTGATTTACAAAACTGTGCGGTCATTCTTCCTCTAAAAATAAATCCTATTTTGTTTCCTCAGAGATGTAAATATTTACTTCTTAGACAAGGTATCATTTTATGTGCTTGCCTGGTTTAATGAACTCTTCTTTGCCTCAGTCATTTCTTTCATTCTTGTGCCCTTTTGGTGACCTGTTGCACCTGTTGCCTTCTCCTAAGCTATGTACTGCAATCTATACACAACCTACACAGATATGCCAGCCCATGTAAAGAGGGGCTAGTACTAAAATATAAATAGATTTAATGGTTAATGGCACAGCGACAATTCAAAAGATGACACATGACACTATTTTAAGAATTACCAGCAATCATTTGACCACAAAGTTTAATTAAAATTTACAAAATTCAGCTGTCCATATTACTTGAACTACGGTACTGCGTTTGCAGGTATATATACAAGCCAACACGTATCTTTAATGAAATGTGTGCACTAGTTCATAACATTAACCATTTCCTTCGTAAAAGAAGGTGTCACATGTGACTCCTCCACACAGCATACCTCCTTCAGGTCTGCTGACTTCTATTTGACATCCTCTCTAAATTGCTCTCTATCATTTCTCCACACGAACGCAATCTAGATTAATGTGACTTCTAGTCCCACATTTAGATTTTGGTTGGTAAACCCTTCTAGTGTGACACTAAATGAGCCTTGGCATATGTAAGGTATGTTTTACCAAAAGCTGGAAAAATTCAAGATACGGGAATTACACTAACAATGTAACTGCTGAAGAGTATTTTCATTTTTAAAAATCTATAGGCTAATAACAATGCTTCATCACTTGATATTTCAATATTGTTATGTGGTAATAGAGATTCTTCAAAATGGATAACAATCCATTGTCATACTTCCTTCTGCTCAGAAGACAGATGGGATTGCAGCAATTAATGCACGCAGTCTTAAAGTAATTGCATGACTTAGCCTTTCTTTCCTTACCTGCTCGGGACCAAGAACCAGCATCTTATATTTACGTACCAATGCTAGCTTTGTGTAAGGCCATGTTATTTCAGCACACTATCAATATTCTGGGAGAAAATGAAGACGAAAAACCATTAGATTAACTGCATACAACATTTTTCTTTCTTGTGTTCTGGACAACTTTTTGTTATGTTTGATTCTGAGTAGGCAGATAGTTAAACTAGTTTATCTTCTGAATCTTTTGCATTGTGTGCACTGAGACAAGTCTTGCACATAATGCTGCTCTTAGAAATAGCAAAATATCCAGTTTAATTAAAATGTTTGTGGCTCACAAACTAATTCAATAAAAACAACATAAAGATTATATTCTATAATACATGTAGCTCACATTCACAACTGGGAAAATGAGTTAGACTACTTTTAAGTCAGGTAAAACCAGAGAAACCTTGGAATAGTTGTATTCACAACTTACTGAAGAAAAAACCACATGATCAGAAAATATGGGAAAAGTGCTAGCAAAGAAAAAAAAAGCTATTTTAATTGGGATAGTCTGTAAAGTATCAAATGGAAATAGAAGAGCAACAAATAAAGATATTTCTACTGAAAACAGAGGTATCAAAGCCTCCTATAGTCAACCAAGTTCTGTGAGCAAACCCATAAACAGAAAAGGTTATAGAATGTGAAGATGGTGTTATTGATAGCAGTCTTGCTATAAACCCTGAAACAGACTTTACAGAGATGAGAAACAAGATGAAGCATTTTGCCAGATGCAGAATAAATAGGTCGCTACTCCCATAAAGATAATTCTCATTACTCTATAACAGATCAAAGCTTGTAAACACTACCTTCAAATTATTTGTTTCCAGAAGCAACACAACCCCCAAGAGCATTCCTTCTTTTGCACCATGCTCTAATGCCACACAGCATTAGAGCATGGTGCACACATGTGCACACATGAACATAGAAACATGACTGCAAATACATGCTGCAGCAGTTTCTTCAGCTGTTAACAAATAGTATTTCATCCAAGTGAAGCAGCAGAGTGGTTCCATCTAGAGGAAGAGTGTGTAAATACTACACATCCCTGATGACTAGCTATTTTTAAGTAAAGAACAGACAGAAACCGTGAAAGCAGCACACTCAGTGTATAAAGGCCTTGCCACCTGGTACCATAGCTTCATGAATAATCCGTTTCTTACAGCAAGGCATGCTTGGTTGAACTGAACAGAAATTATAATATTGTAAGCGTCAAAGCTAATAACATTTGCAATCTGGACGGTCCAGGCTATATCTGCAGCCACAAATAATGTTAAAGTTGATGTGACTAGAAATGACACATAAAATATTTCTACAAGTGAAACTGCTCTCTGAGGTGTAAATTACATGATCAAACCAACGCTTCATTCATTCATTCACTAACCAACAACTTTCTTTTTATAGAGCCGTAGAATGGTCTAGGTTCGAAGGGACCTTAATGATCATCCAGTTCCAAAGTCCCTGCCATGAGCAGGAACACCCTGCACTGGAACAAGTTGCTCAAAGCCCCATCCAACCTTGTGCTGAACGCTTCCAGGGATGGGGCAGCCCCAACCTCTCCAAACAACCTACTCTGGTGTCTCACCATCCACACAGTGAATAATTTCTTTCTAACACCTACCCTCTTTGAGTTTAAAGCCATTCCCCCTTGTTCTGTCACCACAGGTCCTTGCAAAAAGTCCCTGTCCAGCTTTCTTGTAGGCCCCCTTCAGGTACTGGAAGGTGCTGTAAGGTCTACCCAGAACCTTCTCTTCTCCAGACTGAACAACCCCAACTCTCTCAGCCTGTCTTCATAGGATAGGTGTGTACCATCCCTCTGATCATGTTCATAGCCCTCCTCTGAACTCACTCCAGCAGGTCCCTGTCCTTCTCATTTTGGGGGCCCCAGAGCTGAATGCAGTACTTTAGGCAGGGTCTCAGGAGAGCTGAGGGTTAAAACCACCTCCCTCAACCTGCTGGCCACACTTCTTCTGATGCAGCTCAGGATACAGTTGGATTTCTTGACTGTGAGTGCACATGTGTCGTGTTGAGCTTCTCATCCACCAACACCTCCAAGTTCTTCTCCTCAGGGCTGTGGCTCTCAGTTCACTCAGAATACTCTCTGCCCAGCCTGCACTTGTGCTTGGGATTGGCCTGACCCAGGTGCAAGATCTTGTAGTTAGCCTTATTGAAATTCATGATGTTGGCACAGGCCCACCTCTCAAGTGCTCCCCATGGATGGCATCACTTCCCTCCAGTGGTCAACTGCACCACACAACTTGTTGATGTCAGCCAGCTTGCTAAGGGTGTACTTAATCCCACTGTCCATGTTGATGACAGATGTCAAACACTGCCAGTCCCATAACAACATTGAACCATTGACATTTTGAGTGCAATCATCCAGCCAATTCCTTATCCACCAAGTGGCCCATCTGTCAGATCCATGTCTCCCCAGTTCAGACACCAGGATGCTGTGCAGGGCAGTGTCCAATGCTTTGCACAAGGCCAGTCACTGTTCCCTCATCCACCAATGCTGTAACTCAGTTATGGAAGGCCCCCAAATCTGGCAGGCATTATTTTCCCTTAGTAAAGCCATATTGGCTGTCACCAATTCCGTCCTTATTTTCCATATTCCATAATACGGCATTATGTTTCCCCTTTTCTATTCAGTGGGAACTTCCCTGGACTGCCATGACTTCTCACATATGATGGATAGTGGCTTAGCCACTTTGTCTGCCAGTTCTCTGACAACTTACAGATGCATTTCATCAGGTCCCATGGGCTTGTGCACCTTCAGGTTCGTTTGAAGGTTTCAAACATCATCTCCTACAGCAGGCAGTTCCACATTCTGACAGTCTTTGCCTTTGCTTTCTGTGACTTAGGTGGTGTGACTGAAGCATTTGTCAATGAAGACTATGGCAAAACAGTTGTTGAGTACCTCAACCTTTTCCATGTCCCAGGTACCCAGGTCTCCTGTTTCTATCTGGAGAGGTCTCACATTTTCCCTCATTTTATCTTTATTACCAATATATCTAGAGAAGCTTTACTTTTTGCACTTGACATCTCTAGCCAGATTTAATTCTGCCAGGGCTTTGCTTGGACAATTTCTCTGTATTCCTTCAACATTCCTGCTGGAAGGGGATGTTTAAGCACAATAGAACCATCGCAAGGCTTTTTTCAGAGGAGATTCTGCTCAGTGAAGCACTCTTGCTATGTTCACCACTTCACCGAATCTACCTTTTCTGTTCAAATATAAAAGTATTCTTTTATTTTCCTATCATTTCCCTGTCAGTAAGTTACCACTTTTGCCACTTTATTTTAGTATAAAGATAGTAGGAAAGACATTAAACATGGCAATCTTCCTTGGAGAATTCAGGAGACTCAATTAGTATTGTAAGGCAGCCAGTTAATTTATCACAATTTCACAGTCTCATAAAATTGTTATGGAATATCAATTCATCAAAAAATGTATTAAAATTACAAAAAATACTTAAATTTTTCCTCCACCACTGAAGTCAGTAATATTGTACTCGAAGACATTATAGACAGGAAGAAAGGGAAAAAAACACAGTCACAAAAAAACCCAAAACAACCAAACCAATAAAAGTCAAAGAACAAAGGAGATAAACATTTTTAGCAAGGATGGCAATGTTGACTGTGTATAAAGTAGGAGAAAAGGTAGAGGATAAAAAGACTGTGAGTTGAAAAGAAATGACGTATGAAAATGGGTTACATTTTACTTGTAAAATCTCTTGAGCTAGTTTTAAGTGTTTATTTTTACCAAATACTCTTTTTCTCAGTTTCATGAAAAATATTATACTTCTGCACACATAATTGTGTAGCAGGATTCTCCTTCCATCAAAGAGTCAGTTTTGTGGAAAGGAAGTGCCCCAGGCCTCTTTCCATATGATTTGTTCACAGTCACAGGATGAATCACTGGTGAGTTTGGAGAGCTTGTAAGTCCTGATTCCCACCTATTAACTCCAACAGACTAATCATTGAGCATACAGTAATCTAAGTCTATGATTTGTTGCAAATTTCCAACTTTTTAGTAATAAATCACAGGTTTTGGAAAACACAAAGCCTTTGTAAGAACACTTTATTTTAACACAGCTTCGGAGAACTCTAACATTAAAATAATATGCATAAAATAAAGTCAAGGTGGAGGAGGAGGAGTTTACAAGGGAAGCAGGTTGGTTTCACAAGTCTGAGCTTTTCTTGTCTGGACCAATGCAAATAATGTCACCATTTTGATATACCCAAATTAGAAAAGAATAACAAAATAATGCTCCAGTTAAGCAATTAGTGAAATAGTGATAGGATAACCAAAGGAAATATGGATTCAACCTTAACAGATGAGGATAAAGGAAAATAATTAAAATCATAGAATCATAGAATCGATTGGGTTGGAAAAGACCTCCAAGATCATCGAGTCCAACCCAAAATAGGGTTCTATAAATCTTTACCTCAATACAAAATTAAAATTGTAATAATGCTGTTGCCTTGAAATTTTACATATTTTAAATCTATTATTCTAGCAGCTACATTTTATGCAGAATGAAAAAGGAAGAACAGCAGGCCTTTACTGCAGATATTGTATGCAGTATTTTATCCACCAGCCATATTGTTATATATGATCTTACGTCAGAAAGCAAAGTGAGCTAGCAACATTCCATTTAATTCTCCTAAATGTAAAAAAAACTTTTTCAAAAGAAGTCCCTTTTGCTGGTTAATTAAATTGAAAGGCTGCACCTAGGGAATGCAGCAAGAAGAAAGAATTGAAAGAAGATAAAAGAAAATGTATTTTCTTTAAACAGAGGCTTTACAGTCCAAACTCTATGCTATAAAATAAAAAGCAATCATTTAAATGGAGCTACAGAGTCCAAAAAAGAAATTACAAGCACTTAATTATATGAAAGGAAAAACAATTGGAGTAAATGTGTGAAGTTTCAATTGAAAGGACTGGAGCTGCAATCAAAACAGTTTAGCTTCAGTACTACTCTCCAGCATAATGAATATAGGTTGTTAGACAATTGTAGCAGAGTAAATGCACAAAAAGGGTATTTAGTTCTTTTCATTTTGGCAGTGCAAAGTTTAGCAGTCCTGTTTTGGCTGGTATGCAGAGTCTTGGTTCAGATCACTTTCCCCTAAATATTGTCACATCAGTTTATTCTACCTTATTCACTTACTGTCTATTCCCATACTACCAAAGCAAAATATCAGAAAAATAGGGCATAGAAAAAAAAGCAAAAGGACTTCTAAGAGACATTGGAAATATAGAAAATATCCCTCAAGTCCACAGATTATGAGTTACTCCCTAACAGTATTGAGACACCCAGGACTGAGGGCAGTCCAGTCACTTAGAAAAGTTAAAGGACCACTTTTCCTTTTTCAGGCAATTCATTTAAGTTGCAAATATAACATGTTTATCCTACAAGAATTCCTTCAAATCTCACCATCAGTAAACCACCTCTCTATACTTTATTTCCTCCTTCTCAGCATGTGCTTTTCTGCCTACAATACACAAACAGGAGAATCATGGAGGTAAATCCTGATATCATCAGATCACCCACAGCTGCCTTAACCTGCAACTTTTCCTTGTGAACAGCTCAAACTCCCACTAAAACTACAACAGTATCAATGAAGAAAAGAGGGATTGATGCAAGAGTAGGGCTGATGGCACAGGAGTATTAGAGGTCATAGAAATAGCCCTGGAAGGTGCAGTCCTGGGAAGGGAAAATACAGGGCTGAGACTAATGTCAACAGAAGGAAAAGAAGTTTAGAAATGTGAAGCAAGAATTTGGCAGGCCAAAACCAGAGAAGCATGGTGGAGAAGAGTAAAAAAAAGTAGCTATAGCTTGAAAAAAATTCCAAAACTAAAAATCAGCCATGGAGAAGGAAGGTAGTGAGCAAAAGGAACAAGCGAAAGGACAGCATCTGCTATGATAAAGAATGATCTGGTGAGAAATATGATTAAGTGATAGATGGAAAAGATTACACCGTCTCAAAAAGAACAGACAAAAAAGCCCTAGTCCAAATCTAACAATACCAAAAAGAGAACATTTCCTCAGGAGGTCTGAAATATCCTCCAGACACAGGCACAAAAAGCCTGCTGTCTGGATCCTGCTCACTGCTGCAGGCAGAAAGCTCTCCAGTTACAGTTCCCACCATTAGACAAGAAGCATCTTGAAACAAAACCATACCGAGGTCCTTAATTACATTAAGATAAAATACACAGTAGAAGCCATACCATAAATTTCTCTACTAATATTTAAATAAAGTTCATATTGTTTTGGAATGCATTTTTAAAGGTTTTTTTCCCTTTTTTATAGCAAATTACAATAGTCCTCTGTTAAGGGTTAGAGCCAAAGTAGTGAATTTTTGCCTTTCAGACATCATCTCCATGCTTTATCAAATCAGTTATATATCTGAGAAAAATATTTAACCATTGTCTGAGACTTAATTCGAACATTCCATTCAGCAAAGCAAAAAAGTCATTTGATAATTCTAAAAAAACCCCAAACAAAAGAGCCCACAAAATTTCAAAAGATCGACAATGTGAGCTTTCAAACAAATTAATATTTTTAAACAAATCAGTATTAAAAACAGTGTTACGAAATTCAGATAACTAAAGATTGTAAGCTCTTATTAAAAGTACAATGGATTCCAGCCTATGGCTTGCCTATCCAGATTTTCACATGAAGCTACATTCACCTATTCCTTCTTTAAATAGCTGTAAGAATGGCAATAAGCTTGTACTCTGCAAATACACTACAACCTTAGAAGCCAGGAAGCTTTGCAGTACACTAACATGCTCAAGGTTCTTAGATTTACCTGTCTGTATGCTCCAGTAGATCACTTCCAGATATGTATTTGGTCACTTCCACGCTCATTGACTTGAAGAGTCTTACAAGAAACCATATGGACTCTCCTCCTTGATTTCACTTGCCATGAATAGAGTTCAGAGTCAATCCCTATTATGCTGCCATAAAAACAATTTTTCCAGCTTGGCTGGCAAGTTCCACTGCTGCAAATGAGATCACTCACAGCTGTAAGAGAAGGCAGCATGTACAGTCAGGCAAAGCGGTTAACAGAATTGTTCTGCTCAGAAACATGCAGACTCTGGAATAACCTTGGACTATGTGTTCAAACACCTTTCAGTTCCAGATGCTTCCAGGGAGAACCACAGAGACTCGGAAACAGTGGAAGAATTCTGAGTGATTTCCATCAGATGGTAACTTCTCTTGAAGGCTGGACCAACAGATGGATAGACTGGACTAAAGTTTGAAAGTGAAATAAACTGGTCAGTCTTCAGGGCCCAGTGCTTTTAGATGTTCTGCCTGTATCATGCAGGCAGCAAGAGTTGTGAGAACATTTTTGGGCAACATACAGTCAGTACTGCTTTAGACTCCACTCTTCCAGAAAAAGATGAGCTTGTTCACTGAAAAGACTCCACACAGCTGCTCCTCCATACTACCCCAAATAGATCCTATTTCACAAGCAGCATGACCCCATCTCACAGACATGACTAACAGAATAAGGTGAAGATGCTATCTGGAATTATCTCCAGCTTTTGCCATGAAAATGTCCAGTAAAAGGGTCATTATTTCTGGAATTGAGTATTAGCATGCAGTCATAATGTCCATAAGATACACCCTACCATTAGAAGCTGCAGTTTATTCCACACCATATTAAACGTGTTGCATTAAATGACACCTCCCTGATTACCCACCAACCCAGAGAAACTGCAGAACAGGATGAGAAAGAGTGTATGCAGGCATTACATGGTGCCATGGTAAAGGAAAGGTCAAGGATGAGGAAAGCCTGGGTAGAACCCCTCAGCCAAATTTAATCTTGTTAACATTGTGTGGTCTGCACATCACTCAATAGCTTCAAAACCTGGAGAGACGGTAAAGATGGATAAAATCCATCCAGGCCTTCAATTTTATCCCTGCACACAGATGCAAGACTAATCTCTGGGCATGACAATCTAACATGCAAGAGATCACAGAAAGGAGCAACATATGAATACAACCGTCTTCTCTACCAACAATGCACCTGCAAAGAAACAATGTGAGCTTGTGTAACTAAGCACAGTGACCTGTTCCTGACCCAAAAGGTCATCAAAGGGATTGAGTATCCTGAAGATCTGCACAGTTTTAAGGACCTGGACCAGAATGAGTCATGTTGGTAGCAAAAAACAATCAGTTAGATTTGGTCATAGGTTTTTTGGTTACATTAAGTGTAGGATCTTCAACTCCCAAAAAATGAAGAAACCCCCAAAACTTCTAAGGTGGATAATTCACCCCTACAATTCATAAGCAATTTAAGAACTGTAAACTAATAACCCAGAATAAAAGTCTAATGTTTTTCCCCACTGACTCTGACATTAATAAAAAGGGTCATATCTTGGCTCACTTTAATTTCAGTGCTTTCATCACAAAAGAATCACACAGTACAACCTCAATTAGCCCAATACCCTGGGGAGTGCCAAAAAAATTGAATAATAACAGGTTTGGATAATCAAGGATTCAAGCAACGGTGAGAATTTTCATTGTAATTTTCATAATTGAGTTATTTAAGAACACGGTTGTCTTTCACATAATAGAGGCTGGACCAAAAGATCAAGGGCAAACTTTCACTTGTCCTAAGACAGAGCAACCTTCTTTTTTGTAAACAGTTAGTGAGATATTCAGAATATCACAAGATCAGCAATGCACAATACCCTTTACACAAAAAGGACCACAAAATAAGGTATAAACCTTATTACTTTATAAAACATTACTACTCTATAAAACATTCAAAGCATCTTTCTTTCCATTACATACAAACATCAAAATCAATTTTGGCATTCCTGGGGTTTAATCTGAGACTTAACCTGAGTAGATGTCATGGTGGTTCACAAATAAATATTCTGGCACTTCCCAGTTGTGAAACAGGTGAATATTTTATTCTATCTAGATAATAGCATGCACAATGACTCATACTATTGTTAAGTAACAATAACAAGGAAAAATGAAAGGTGATGCATCTCAAGAACTCATTTTCATATGCCCTAAACTCCACTGGCTTGAGAGGGTTGACAATTAAGAAGTGCTTTCAATGTATTTGTATTTTACTTCTGCATAACAGTGGGAATAGCTATATATCAAATAAGTACCTGCATAAGAGATGTTCAAGTCTTGATTTTATATTGTATTGGTGGCTAAAAGTAACATTAATTTCTGCATAATTTATAAAAAATACTGTAGTGTTTTCGTTCTTACCTTCATCTAATCTGATGCTCCATACTTCTGCCTGCTTCTTACAGAACAGTATCAACTGTTGCACCAGTTAGAACAAAATACATCCAAAGTCAAATTAGCTGTGCAAAACTATGACCATATTCACGTTTCCAATTGTTTATATCCCTGCAGTTTCTTCTGAGGCAGAGATTTGTTTTCTTTTATAAAATTTTATTCTCTCCATCAATCCCCTACATAAACTTTGACTTAGATTGCACCTGTTTATGACCTCGCTTGTTCTGTGATCAGTTTTTAAGCACTGTATGAAAGGCCTTTCTTCATCACAGAGAAACACACAGCATTTCTGACAACAGAACTATTTCTCCTGATACCTTTGCTCTTTGCTTGTGCAACAAGCTACAAGCTGCTTGTTGCTAATACTCAGCAGTTTCAATTTGCAGCTTAGCCTGATCATTGCAACCTCCTGTTTCCCATCATGTCTATCTGACAACTGAACAGTGGAATAAAAAAGGAAAGTTAAGACATAAATTAGTTACTCAGGAGATTATCATGTCAGTTGAGTATAGTTCAGACACAGTTCAACTATTAATCAATCTTTTTCATTACTAATACTTAAGCTTTGATGCTGGCCTTCCTTGTGGAATTTATTGGAGACAGCCATTTTGCAAGACAGAGCAGTCATGTCACACCAGAGTATTGAAACATCCTTTTTCTGGAAAACAAATACACTATGCAAACCAGCAGGTTATACTTCTGCCAGTGTACTACTTCTCTTTTTCAAAATAACTACCTCACAAGATTATTTTTATGTTCCTGGGGGTCTTTCAAATAATTTTTGTGCCCAGTCCCTAATTGCTTGTAACTTTAATTGATTTTCAGTTGCCTTACATAGATAGAGATGTCCTTTTCTAATGACTCCACTTACACAGAGCTACTATTAGGAATCAATACACAATTTAGAAAAAGAAGTCAGAAGAGTCAGACTTCCAGTGTTTTAATACTACACATTATTTTAAAATAAGATATATTCCTGAGAATATGAACAAGTGATGAGAAAACAGATGACAAGAGACTTATATCTGTTAAAAAGATCCTTGTGCCTTTGGGCTGTAAAAACTTCCTTCACAGTTACTTAGCACTCTGGTCAGTCATTCAGCTATGCATTAAAATACCTGCCTCAGTCATACCATACGATCTAATATATTAGGAACTGAACATACAGGTTAGCATCATTCTTATACAAATGAAAACTTACATAGGAAACCTGTACTCGCCGTCGGTGCACCAGCCCACAGCACTGCATGAAGAGGACAGCAGACAACAACCTGGGTATGCTTTCACCAAGCTTCAGTCATTCCTGTGTCCTCTGAGACACTGTCCATCTCTTCTCACTTTACAGCCCCAAGTGCAAGGGACCAGACAGCAAAACAGTCACCCTTCAGGTCCCAGGAAGTGCTTTTAAATTAGCTTGAAGACAGATGAAACTTACTTTCTCTGAGCAAATCAATCTCTTCTGTTTCCGATGATTTGAAAAGAAAGGCAGAAAAAAAAACCAACAAAAAAAAATCCAGAGACACGTCTTTATTTCCTCAGCATCCACTTATTACAAAGCAAATTCTGTATTTATATATATCCTTTACTACATGTGGCATAAGGTTTGTACCAACCATTCTGAAGTTGGGAGAGACAGAGACATAATAGGATCTTTATAGCTCAGACCACTGCAACCCCGGCTTTCCGAAGGTCTCTTGCTGCTGCTGCTGCTGCCGCTGCTGCTGTTGTTATTGCTGCTGCTGCTGCTATTACAGCTTTCTTCCCAATGCACAAACCAGCAAGAGCATCTTTGCTTCAGTGTTACCTCTGTTCTATCATAGGCGTATCTGGTTTGTTATTTAACCCTTCCCAACAGCCTGAAAAAATGATGGAGTCTAGACTTTAATTCACTCTGGATTCATAAGACTACAGAACCTCCCTCCAAATAGGCAGATGCTTTGTCTGGCGATACGTGTTTCACATGAACTGTAGGCAGGACTGCTGAGTGGCCTTGTTACCTGACTTGCATCAGAGGCACATTCTCCTCTGCTGATACTGTTTACAAAAAGAACTTGAGAGAACATTGAAACTCAGAATACACGCTTTGACCTTTTTTTTCTTTTTACCTAAAACACTGAGAGAACTAATTAAATACTTGGATAATTGAGACTTACAGATAATGATTTTGAAAAGACAAATATAATGAAATATTATTACCCTTAAATTAATAAGGGGATACTTTTGAAATCAGGTCAGATTAAATTAACCTGTTTATGATCACAGTTCATCACTTTTCTTTTGGGAGACACTCAGTATTCTAATATGGAAAAGGTTTAATAGCTACATTATATGTTAAAATTAAATCCTTCACTACTTTATAGCAGTGATGTAAGAGTCTCAAATGTCTCCTGTACTGTGTATCTCCGGTCAGATAAATACATGAGGCACTCACTTAACATTGAGGAATACTTAACTCTTTCATCACCAGCATTTTCCTAAAAATTAATACTAGCTAATGAATTAAGATTTTGTAGTGATAATTATAACTATTCGTATATCATTATTTAAATCTACAATGAAAAAATTAGAGATTATACAAGAGAACTTTATCCTGTCTTTATGTAGGCTCTGTGATGATGAATAATGAAAGAGTTAAATCTTGTCAAGAAGGTAAAGAAAAATAAGATGATACTCCTCAGAGACTGATTTGGGTTCTAAGCTTGAAAGAGGGGACTCCAAAGAAGGCAAGTTATCTGTACATGGGCAAAATGTTATCAGATACTCAGACTGGTTGAATGGTCAGAAGAGTTTTATTTCTGTGGAAGATACTGAGGTTCCGCCAACAGAAGTGGGAAGCCCTCTGATTCTGTGATGAAATCACACAACTAAGAGAGAAAACATTTACAGGCCAAAAGTCTGGCAACTATAACTCACTTCATGCACCTAACTCCTGCTCATTTCAAATACACGGTTTTTTTGCGTGTGCAACATCCCTCTTAAAAAAGCAAAAATCAGGGATGTTAAGCATCTATATGTATTGGGGACAAAAATGCCTATTTAGCCACTTAAATATCACTAGCTTGACTGGTCTGGGGTTTTGTTTGGGGTGGGAGTTTTTTGATAGTTTTTATTTCACTCCATCTAACAACCAGTGATTCCTACGGACACCAATGGGTTGACTGGTCTTTCTAAGCCAAATGTACTTTTGGTGTAAAGCTACAATTGTTAGTGAAGATGTATTACTGATAACTCATCGCAGCTGGACCTGCAGATGCTCTCAGCATCTTAAAAAAATATAATAAGACTAATAAAATTAAAACCAGGAAATTGTGGATGTAAGGACCTAATCTACACACCTAAATCTAAGTTATCTTTATTTTAGCTCTTCCTACACAGTCAGGTAGGTATTGATTTATCTTTAGCAGAACAGAAGTTGGTACTTCACAGTGACACATAAAGAAGTGTCCTTGTAACAATTTCACAATCCAAAAGCAGTATACCAGATCAATAAGCAAAGCAGACCATTAATCTCTCTAATCAGGATTGTTTAGAGTTACTCTAATAAAACCATTAATAACACCAATAATGACAACTATTGGGAAGTAAAAAGCCTTGTGAAGTCAGGACATACTGAACGTTACCATAAAAAAATAACATTTTCAAAACAGGTAATGAAAGAAAGCTAGACAGAATAATACAGCAATTGCTTATGTACATATATAACAATCAGTTCTCTAAATTCTCTCCTTATAATGACTACTTTTTACTTCTGGGGAAAATCCATACATAAACTAGCACAAATAGAAAAGTCATGCTTCAGCTATATGTTATACATTCAACTTCTTTAAAGATTCAGGGAAGTTATTTGGAAATCATCAATAATATTGGCATCACCCAAGTGTTTCTTGCACTGGTAAGGCAAACAATATGAAAATTACCAATTAATTTTAGAAGTCTCAATTGCTTCTGAAGAAGATAAATGTGTCTATGTTTTTAACTATTCCTGAAACTCATCAAGAAGACCCATAGCAACTACAATCATCTCTTACAAAACCAGTATGAGAATTGTTACTCAAATTAGTCTGCAACTCCTCTCACAACAAAAGATTTAATACTTTAACTATAAAATTTTTCCTTTCAACAAAGGAAAATTGTTTGGTTGTCTCTCTCCATTCCTACTCCCAAATTACTGAAATACTTTTTCATGACCATACGTCAAACTACTAAAGACATTTTTTTTTCAATGTGAGTCCCAGTTGCTTTTTATGGAGGGGTGGGGGAGGAGTGACTATTTTGGGGATAGAAGAGACACAAATATGCCCAAGTCAAACTCATCTCTAATTGAAATCTAGTAAAATTTTATGTTTAGCAAGCATGACTTTGCCACAGTCCCCGTAGTACAATGCAGTGAATACAGAATCAGACCACTTACATTTTCTGTTCAATTTTTTCAGCACACATACTGTGCTGAGAAGGATCGTACCTTTTTTTAAGTCTTTTGCATTTTCGTTACAAAATTTATGCTGTCTGTAAGCGTTTATTGCATTCAAAGAAAAATGATGACTTGTGGTAGCAAATTTCATTACTATCTTTCCTGTACTTTCTGGGTGAGCTTGGTCTTTAGGTAAGATGCAACAATGTAATCTAATGATTCTCAGCAAAACTGAAACCAAAACTCCCCTTACCATTGTCACCCTAATAAAAAAACCCCTCCATGTAACCTTAAATTGAAGATGTAACAAGGCATCTAACACAAGAACAGCTAAAAAAATCTGCAAACTTCATTAAAAGACAGAAAACTAACAAACTAAAGAAAGGTATTTTTCCATGCTCTAACAGTGAAAAAATAAATATATGAATCTTGCTTTTCTTGTGATGTATTTTTGAAATGACCTTTCAGTTAGCCATTAAGACAATATCAAGGTTAATGTACTCAGTGATTGATTTTATTTTTGCACACAGGCCAAAATGATAGCACCTTCAAAAAAGGAGCTTATGAGATACACACAAAACATTCAAAAGACTGATACAGACACTTGGGAAACAGGAGGAAACAGTGACACATATACCAACAGGTATAATAAATTAGGAGAAACTTTACAAGAGTTTTGAAATAATCAATGAGGTGGATTTGCAAATATTTAAATGCAGCTTTTCCAATACAAAAACGGCACTGAAGAAAGGACAAAGGTTCTTATCTGAAATTACATGAACAGGTTGGCATCAAAAGTGGAATAGGAATGAACCCTTAGAGGGTAAATGAGTGATACAGTTATTTGTATTCTCCTTAAGTGCTTTGTTTCACAGGTTATATAAACTGAAGGGTGGGAAAAGCAAAAGAGGCTGTCAGAAAATTGTTATCATTTACTTTGATTGTCTTCCTCAGCTAACCAGCACTATCTGGGTGAAGCCTCTGCCAGCTCACAGCCACCCAAAGCTCGTGGCCAGATCTTCCATAATCTGATCAAGTGACTGCCCAGGGCTAATAAGATGGATCTGAAGTGTTCAATGCCAGCAAGCTCAAGGCACAGCTGCCACAGCTACCCCAAATGGCATTGTATCCATTCCAAATGAGAGCAATGACAGAAAAAAAAACATGCTGAATGCTTTTTCTGGATGAAAAAAACCTCCACTCAAAACTCCTTGTAAGAAGTCACAGAAAAAATGACTGTCCACCCTATGTTACCTTCAGAATCCTTTACCGATAAGTTCGTTAAATTATTATTTCAATTTATCCACAGAATCACAAAAAGGTTGAGGTAAGAAGGTACTTTTGGAGATCATTGAGTCCAACCTCCTGGTCAGAGCAGGTTCAGCTAGAACAGGTGGCTCAAGGCCATATCCAAGTGAGTTTCAAGTTATCTGCAAAGACAGAGGCTTCATAACCTCTCCAGGCAACCTGTTAAAAGTGTATGACTGTCCCCACTGAAAAATAGCTTGATCTTATGTTTAATTGGAATTGCCTGTATTTTGCGGCTCTTGGCTAGAGTCACTCTAGAATATCTATGTCTCTCTTATCCAAGGGAACCCAGAACTGGATGAAGCACCTCAGATATGTCTCACAAGTGCTCAGTAGATAATGATCAACTTTCTGGACCTGCTGGCAGCACTTTTCCTGACAGTTTCTAAAAGGCTCTTGGCCTTTGCTGCAAGGACACATTGCTGGCTCATGTTCACTTGGAGTCCACCAGGATCCCAGGGCCTTTTCTACAAAGCTGTTTTGTAGATGATCAGTCCCAGTTTATACCAGTGCATAGAATTATTTTTTTCATGTGGGCAACTTTGCATTTCCCTTTGTTGAACTTTCAAGAGATTTTGATCAGACCATTTCTCCAGCCTATTGAGGTCCATCTGGATGGCAGCACAACCCTCCAATGTATCACCCAAGTTCTCTCAGTTTTGTAGCACCTGCAAACTTGCTGAGGGTACAATCCACTGAATCACCCAGACTATTAATAAAGAGGTTAAACTGTATTGGCTCCAGGACCCCCCTGGGGCACAAAACTAGTGACTGGACTCCAGTCTGGGCTAGACTTCACACTGCTAAACACCACCCTTTAGGTCTGGCCATTCTGACAAGTTTCAGTCCACTTCACCATCCACTTATTTAGTCCACCATTTTGTCTATGAGGATGTCCTGGGAAAAGCTTGTAAAGCCTCTCCAGAGGAAGGATAAACAGCATCCATTCTTCTATCCTTGTCTTCTAACCAATCATCTCATTGTAAAAGGTTGTCAAGCTAGTCAAGCCCAGTGTGCTCTTTGTAAATGTATGCTGACTGCTCCCAGTCTCCTTCTGGTCCTTCACATGTTTAATAATGGTTTTTAAGAGGACTTGCTCCAGCATTTTCACAGGGATTGAGGTAAAGGTGACCAGCCTGTAACTCCTCAGATCTTTCTTCTTCTTCCCCTTCATGAAGACTGTGGTTATATTTGCCTTCTTCCAGTCCTTACAAATCTTCCTCAATCAGCATGACTCTTGGAAGATCATTAAGAGCTAATTTTCTGGGATCTCAGTTTTGTGGTATGGATCCTCAGTGTAAATCACTGACCCTCAGAAAAGCATCTTCCTCTAAAAATTTACACACATATTTAGGTTGCATTGCAACAACTTCATTCTAAGTATGTGCATGGATTCCTAAATTTGCATCAAAATGTTTAATTTGCTTCTAATTATAAACCTTCTAAAGCTCTTCAGGCTCACTTCTTCATGGTTTATCTCAGTCAGTGTTTATGAAATAGTTATTTTTAGCTAAAGGTTTTTGGCATATTGGTCAATTGTTAAATAGATTAATTTACTCATTACCATTTAATGCTAAGCACTTCATAGAAACTGATTTGAGATACTTTAAGCCACTCAGTTATCTACAAATAAAGTATTTTAAGCATACATGCAAAACTGTATGAGAAGTCTACTGTGAGAAAGAAATTATAAAAAATACATCTCAGGCTTTTTGGCAGAATAAGCTGTTTCTGAATTCCTCGGTTTTCTGAACTGTAGAGAAAGTAATGCAGTCACTCCCCCTTAAAAATCAAAACCAAAACCAAAACCAAAACAAAAAACTTGCTTTGCTTATGAAGTTACAGCAAAAAAACCTATATGAGAGTCTCAAAAACAGTTGAGCTTTTACAAAGCATTTCCCATGTACTATGCAATAAATTACACAAATACACACACAAAAAAAAGTATGAAAAATCTGGCTCTCAGAAACTGCTGAAAATAACCTTAAGAACATGACTGCTCTCAAGGGGTGTCATCTTTCTCCACATGACATTTTACTGATCATGTGTTGCACTTGATTCCTCACCAGGCTTTTCAAGAACCTACTTTTCTTGATGTCTAACTCTTCCACTGCTTGAAAGACCACAGCACTCTTCTTCAGTCAGCTGCATTTTTAGTGGCATTCCAGATGAATACTGTATCATCTGTATATGATCTCTGTTATCCAGGAAAAAAATAATTTAATATAAAAAGTATGCAATACCAGCTAAAGTATACTGCATTCAGATTACATTTTTAAATAAGTTTCCTGATTTAATCATTGACAATGAGATTTTGTAAAGTATGGCTCCCACCTTCTTGTTGTTGACTTTCTATTAATATAATAACTGTCTTCTCTATTCACCTTTCCCTAGAAAAGAATATTAGTGCTAAGGAATCTTCATGTTCATTCAGAAGGCTTCATTCTGGCTGTCTCCACCTCAGAGTTGTAAGGCTCTATTTTTAATTTGTTTTTATCTTATAAAGCTAATGAATTGCACACAACTATTTTTAAGAGACTGGAAAGGAGCAAAACCCTTTTAACAAAAAATATTTAGATTAAGTTATCTATCACTAAGCAATTTTTGTTGGTTCACATGTATTAATTAATTAGCAATACTTAGATTTTGCTTACCATATCTATGCACACACAATTTCTGAGCAAAATAACTTAAATCACTTAAAAAAATCTTTTAATAAAACAGTCCCTCATTGTTATTATAGTTGATCCTGAAAAGAAGCATTGTATACAAATGCTACTGTGCCTGTTAATCTAGAGAGGTAACACAAATTGTAATTTTATTCAACCTCATTTTTTGATGCTAAAAGCTCTTCAAAGACAGAAAATAAACAGTTTGCCTTAAATGACTACTAACCTTGGTTTGTATGAATCTGCCAAGATATCATCCAAGATACAGCTGTCACTTTTCTCATACAGATTTACATCAGAAAATTGCAACCAGCAAGTCATAGTTTAAACTTTCTAGGAGATTATTTTCAAACAAGTAAAATAAAGTCAAACAAATAAAATAAAATACTTATTACAACACTAGGCATGAAATTCTGGAATTTGCTGCCAATGGCAGTACCACAGACACTACTGGAGAAGAGAGAGCAAATTCAAGGACAGCAGATACATAAACTTACACAAATGCAAATAGTCAGGGATATATTCCGACAAAACAAGGAAAACAATGGACCTCAAAAAGCTGACAGGTTCTCTCCTACCCTTTCCAACAAGAGTAACTTTTAACTACAGTTAGAAATAGACTACTATGCTAAAAGGATCATTAGTCTGATGCAGGAGATTTTATGTGATCTGCTATCCAAGACATCTAGTCTTCTCTAAAGGGATTTCTGCTCACAGACACGTCTTCATGCCAGCTGAAGTTCTTTATGCCTGCAGTTCACTCTGTCTCTTGTTATGCAGAAGTATCGACTGTACTTTAACTTCTTTTCTTGTGATCCTCTACTTGTATACATCATCCTCTGTACTGGCACCCTGCTTTTCAGGTCTCCCTGTCAGACAGGTATTTGAACACACCATGTTTCTATGCGGTATCCTCTCTTCTTTCCTCCAATTTGTCTACAATCCTACTGTTTCCACCTGAGAACTCTAATGCTCAGGTACATTCTGCCACCAGTTCAGGTCATATCATGCATATACAGATGTTATCAGAAATCTCATTAGCAGTACACATGGGCAGCTTCTACACCCAGTCATCTTTGTTTTCTCCTTCAATGTGAAGGTCATCTCTGTGCCACTTCAGACACTATCAGCACCTCTCCCTAGTCCCCAGCTCAAAAGTCAAGAACTTGTTTTTTTCTCCTTAAAGAGTTTGTACCACTCCCTCCTTTTTGTTCTGCTCCTACATCTACTACTCATTCCTGTACTTTAGGGATTTACTGAACAAGTTCCAAAAGTGAAATAACTTGCTGCATTGAGTCTGATAATATGTATTCTATGAAACATTAAGAAGATTTCCATGCTCCTTTTTATTGTTAGTTTCAATTTCTTAATGCAGTTTCTTTTTGTATGCAGAATGCTTTCTTGGCCCTGTTTTGATCAAGATGTATGATAGCCTTTCCCATGGCTTTTTAGATGAGGTTTCTTAAGATAATTAAACTTTATGTAATTCTCTGATTCTTCTTTTCAACCAGCAGATGCTCCTCTCTGTCACCACCTCATCTTTCCACCTGTGAGTTAATTTAATTCAAGTACTGAAAATTTCAAGGATATTTTGTTTCTACAAGATAGACAACTACTAGAAGACGGATAAAATAAGAGACACCCAAACTCCTGATAATTACAAAATCATATTAAATTATAAACAAGCATCACATGCTGTGCCACAAGACTACATTGTGCTTATATGTGTGGGAAATCACCGTACCGTAACTTTGAATTAGTCACAGCACATGTTGTCACTTGCCTAGAAAGAATGATTGCCATTGGGATATATGAAAAAAAAAAGCACGCACAACAAAAGGAAATTAAGTTTCTGTAGCTCTGCTGCTCAAAGAACAGTGACTTTTATCCTTCGTAATTTAAAAAAGGTTGAAAGAAGATAATTCATGTTTGAAGAACAACTTGCTGCAATGGTAGTCACGACATTTTCCAAAATTAAATATCACTTTAATTTCAGATCTCCATGTTATGGATAGAAATGCGCTTTTTTTCCCTGTTGAAAGAATTAACTTTTCCACAACAATGCTCATTAAGTAATTTTTACTGAATTTAAACAAGGTCAGCTCAAAGTATATGAGGAAGGAAAAGAAAAGGTAATACTTCTAGTTTTGGGGGGGGGGGGGAGAAGGAAGGGGGAAAAAAAAGATTCTCTATCAAGTGGGGAGCTGCCTTGCCTGTGGCTTGGTGTAGTTCAGAAAGAGGATTGCAGCTGGACCAGAGGTTTTAGGGTTCATTACTGCACCACACATGTCTTGCCTACTGCTGCTGTCCATAGTTCATGCCATTGCAGGATAGAGAAGACTGAGGATACAGGTGTTACAGTTTCTGTTTTAACAGCATTTCACAGAAAAATAGGCCCTACAACATATGAAATTACAATTTAGAGCCATATACATTTCAACTTCTTTTGGATCTTGTCCTCCATCAGAACTAGGAGGAAGGAGCAAAAACATTACTTATACTTTATTATTTCTACTGTGGACTCAACAGCGTAAGGTGTCTATAAAGCGTACTACAAGTATAAGCACTGCAGCTGCAGGTTTTCTTCTTTCTCTACATTTTAGGGATGATATCTGAAGAAGGATAATGTATTTTACATATGCTACAAGGTTATTAAAGGAAAACCAACTCATAGTACATACAAACAGAGGCCTAAAATGACACGTTTTCATGAGAGATCTTAACGGGGATTATGTTTTTTCTTTTGAGTCCATTATGAGAAGACTACTGCCTTAAAAAAAAAAAGAAAAGAAAAACGTATCAAACTCTCCTATACATGCAGTCACTCATCTACTAAGCTTTAAACATTAGAAGATAAAGTGCTTACTTTCATAAGAATATAATTAGTGGTTTCAGTTTCATCTGAAAAAAATTATGCCAACTCAAAAATGATAGAATATGCAATGCAAAGAAAAATACAGCAGCACTGTTCTACACTAATTTTTGTAAAAAAAAAAAATCATGTAAATGAGCTGTTCTATTTAATTACAACCACTAGGTGGCAAAGTTAGCCAAATAACTATTACCCGTTGAAACTTGACTGTATGTCTATAGTTGACTATAAAAAGCTTATTTAAAAAAGACACAGAAAATAAAAAGTGTAAAGTAAAAAAAAATCAGTAATCATAAACGTATTTTATGACATTATCTGCAAATATTACTAACTGCTTCCTCAATTAATAAAACTCTTAAAATAGAAGAAGGTAAAATAATTTCACCAAATATTCTTGAAATTATATAGAGAAATTACTGCACTGGCAGCAATAAAGATACTGATTACAGATTTTAAGTTTAGAAAAGAATACCTATTAACACATATGCTGTCTTCTGACTTGACAGCAGGCACAGTAATGCTATCTTTTGACTACGTAAGACACAGTACTCCTTATGTTTCTTGACATAAAAGCTGCTTTTCTTCCGTTCAAACGAGCACAGTCAAACTCTCCATCTGGTTGAATTTCAGAAAATACTTTAGAAAGACAGGCAGTCTTTTAACCTTTTCTTGTACTACTTTATTCTCAATGACCTTTTCTGGCTAGTTCTTAATTTTTCTCTTTATTTCAGCGCATCTGCTTGTTGATTCATGCATTAAGTTAAATTCCAAAGCTGCCTATGCCTACACACCCTAATGTACTGGAGTCAGTGGTACCTCCAGTGTGGGTAATCACGACATGAAATGCACTTAGTTGATCCACAAACTCTCTGTAAATATACTGCAAAGCAAACCCCACCTGACTCATCTGTAACTCAAGTTAAAGGATTTTGGAAGAAGAGCTTTCTTGTCCCACAGTCTCCACAGAACTATTCACAAAATTAGTCTTTCCTTCTATTAAAAAAATAACAACAAAACCCACAAAAACCAACAAAACTCCCTCAAAAACAAAACTTAAAATGATCAACCAAACAAAAAAGCAGACCATGAACCAGGAGCATCAAGTCCTCAAAGACTGCACAGTCAGAAGGATCCTGGCTTGTTTTCTTATGTTTCGTGGAATAAATCTGCTTAGCTCCAAGACAGAAGTATGGTGAACTCCAAAGTCAAGGACTTTTAGCTTGACTAAACTACTTAACCAGTCAGAAAGTTATAAACTTACTGTATTGAGTGTTTGTGCTAATGGTAAGCTCCTGTCGTATCAAGCTCTTTACATGCAGCCACTGGGGCTACAGCATCACACTGCCAAGGGAGGGAGACTGGAGAGAAGATCAAGTGTGAGCATCAAAGGAGAGACAACCACTGCAGATACTAAATGCTTGACAATTTTGATCCTATTCTTTCTGGTAAAGGGGAAAGAGCTAATGCTGAGTATCTATACTATTTAATTTGCATTTTCTTTTAAGTGACAGTCATTAAAAAACATCCCACTCAGAATGAGGAGGAAAGAAAACAGAAGAAGCCAGACCAAGAACCAGTCATTCCAAAGCAATGAGCAAGGCCCATTTGGAAAGTTACCAGCTACACGCAGTAGATGTGGAATGTATTTTTGCTCAGTAGCATCCACTCCCATTCCTAGATGTGTGTCATTTAACATGTCAGTAAACTGCTGATCACAGTGACACAGCTATAAAATCTACACACTTCTGTGTCACAGAAGAGGTTAAAATAAACAGCCAGAACCACACTGAGTTTTTAACCTAAACTGCTGCATTTCTCTATGCAGAGCACAATATGAAGAGGGAGGAGGGGATGATAAAGGAGGGAAAAGAAAAAGGTACCTGCTAAGGCCATTTTAGCACTTCAATTTCTGGAGCACATGAGAGACAGATCAAGGTCTTCTCACAGCTACGTTTGTTTTTCAGTCCCCAAAAATGTAGGAGTCTGCTGACAGATCACTTGAAAGCAACTTAAAATGATTACCCCAGTGAGAGCACAGCGTGAACCCCCCATCTCAGGAGGGCTTCAAATCACTCACTGGCACCTTTATAAGATACAGGGTTCATCACACATTTGCAATGGGGCATAACTGTGCAAATCTTTCGTACAGAAAATCTTCCCTGGGGAAACACAGCATCATCAAGACATACATGGACATACTAGACTGAGTCCAGCCAAGGGCCATGAAGCTCATTAAAGGCTTGGAGCACTTTACATAAAAGAAGAGAGAGAATGTTGGTAATGTTCAGTCTGGAGAAGAGAAGGTTCAGGGAAACTTTAACCATATGTTTACAACATACCAAAGGGACATCATAAAGAGCACCACCTATGCAGTGAAGCCCCATGACAGGATAAGAGGCAATGGGCACAAACTGAACTACAGACAATTCCAACTAAATATTTGAAAACTATTTTATAGTGAGGGTGGTCAAGCACTTTTAAGAGGTTTCCTGGAGAGACCATGTAGTCTCCATCCTGGGGTATACTCAAAACCCTTTTGACATGGTCCTGAGCAACCACTTCTAGCTAAGCCTGTTCTGAGCAAAGCATTGGACTTAATGATCTCCAGTGATGCCTTCCTACTTCAGCCATTCTCTGATTCCATAAACACTAAATACACAAAAAAATTCACAGAATTTTGCTTAAACTTAACTTGTAGCAGTTTGGTTGCTTAAAGAAAGAATTTATACTCTCCATTGCTTATACTACTTAATGTTCAGCTTTTAGAAAACAACAGGAAAGTAATGCTCTACCACTTTTGTACTGTAAGAAAGGGCATAACCAGTTTAATTTTTATTGAAAAGAACTCTGCTTTTCTAAATCTGTCTTTATTGCTAAACATAGAAGCAATGTATTCAAAAGATAATTACATGATGCTTTACAGTTGTTTTGTGCAGCTTTTATAGATATTAAGACAATACTGGAAAGTTGCAAGGATGTTCTGCAATTAAAAAGTACAGCATTTAAAAAAAAAAAGACCAAAAAAACATATCAGAACTTTCCTTTTACAGCAGTCTCGCTATCTTCCAAAGCCTTCTTCAAATATTCCCTCCATAATTACCAATTTTTTTTTCTCTTGGAAAACAGCTGTCTAATGTATTTCTACTGAATTGTGTTGTTATTGACTGGCAAACCACAAATGTTGTTATTGACTGGCAAACCGTAAAACAAGGAAAGAAGAAGTTCAAATGCAAAATGAATCACACTTCTAAGAAGTTCAGAGTACTCAGTGAAATTCCCTGACAGTTCTTTCTTACAAAACAAACAAACAAAAACTCCACTTTTTAAAAAAATATATATCACAGCTTATTTAAAAAAAAAACCACCAACTTTTCCTAGGAAAATAAATCTAGTACAGTAAAAGCAGCTGGTGTAATATGAAGCTGATTTTCTGCAGATGATGGACAATATTTCATTATTTCCAAACAAACACAAGTAAACTAACAATTGCGTTTTAAACTGGTTTCCTAATATAATAAAACTCATGTCTCCCTCTTTGTGTTGATAATATTTGACTAAGAGGGAGAATCTCACTTAACATTAATTTCCTACAGATTTGCTTAAATGAGTAGCTAAGTAAAAAGAAACTGTAGTTTCTGTAGGAAAACTGAGGGATAAACATGGCTACTACTACATAGCGGGTTTCAGTTTTAGACAAAATGTCTTAGAAACTAAGGCTAAATATATTTGAAAAGATTTTGAAATAGCAAAATAAATCCTATTTTATTATTGAAATTTCAGCACACTTCATTAAACTAATTCAAAACATTCTTTCTTCTCCAACCTGACTCAGGACCCAAAAAAGATGTCTGCGTTATGCAACAGTAAGTGAAAATAAACACATTACTCCCAGTTTTGCAGCACCCTCTGGGCTTTGCCAGTCTCTGTGGGAATGTGGATTTCCCAACCCCTGGCTCCAGGGGCAGCTACAATACCCCAGACCATAAAAGTCCAGAGGCACTGGAACTCCAAGGCTGGAGCTATCAGAGAGGAGGCAAAGAGAGACGTAAGTTACGTAACCATAAGTTACACCTTTGACACCTCCTAGACTCTGCCAAATCAAAGGCCTTTCCCAAATTAGCATTTTGCAAGCAAAACCCAATTGAACCAGAAGACCCCAAGCTTCATCCTAGCAAATATACCCAATGACAACCAAGATAGCTCAAGGATGTCATTAAAATAGCACAATGGTCAGGTTGAGTATGTTTGTCTGGAGTTGGCAATGCTCCCAAAGTTTCTATAAACCTTACCACAGACTTTAGGGGTGAAGGTTGGGAAGCAGAAAAAAAGAGAGGGAGAGAGAAGGATACACTGCTGACAGTGATCTATTAAGTAGGAATTTTATGGGATAACTGGTTTCAAAGTAGAAGAAAAAGAGACAGTGCTTGGAGCATAGCAGTAAACTGCAGCAAAGTTTCGACTGGTTCCATAGCAGAGAAGGGTAAACTGGGTAATTCAGATGAAAACAGACTTTTAATTATTTATTTATTTATTAAAAGTGACTCAACTATTTCTCCCCATTTTATTTAGGACACTTCCAAAGCAACTCAAATCAAGCACCTTAAAGCTCTTCAGTGTCCAAAAAAGGATTCGGCATGTGAATGAACAAGAATTTCCAGATGACACATCTTATGAACTCAAATAAGGCATCCCTGGGGTATTAACTAATGAAATCTCTACTTCCTCCAGCTACTTTTTGCTTAGAAGAATTCAGATGGCACCAGAGCATTTCACTGGAAATGAAAACATTTTAAACCTCACAGTCCTACTCTGCTTGAAACCTGATGTAGTGTCAGGAAGCCCTTGTCTCCTGAGACAGACTGCATACATGACAACTTAAGTTTGACTAATCTTGACTTCTCTGTTTGGATGGTATACTGTTTTGGCAACAGAGAGATTAGAAGTTCAAACAGGCTGGAATGAGGGATGAGTAGCAGAACATGGACTGCAGGTTTCATAGCCATGTAATGTATATATGATAAAGAACACAGCACACTATTGTGAAATGCAGCAGGTCACTATAATTTTTTTTTCTCCTAGAGGCATAATCAAATAAAAAAGTGTTACCAGTTGCAAACAAAAGTACGATACAGAAAGCAAACTGTAGTGCTATGTGCTAATGCAATTCCTCGTACATGTCACTTTGAATCCTAAATGGGTATAACTCTAGACATGAAGTAATGACTAAAATAACTGAAAAATAGCAGCTCCATTCTGAGAAGGAACAGGAGCAAATAACTAAAAAGGTGACAGAATTCAAAAGATGTTGTATATAAAACAATTTTTGGACTGTTACAGATTAATAAAGCAAATAGGTTTACAGTAAAAGGAAAAAATCGGTTTGTTTACACGGATATGAACAACTCAGGAAATACTATATTAAGAATCCCAAACCTTTTGCTTGTTCTATAATGGTATGTTTAGGTTCTGTATTCCTAAACTACTTAATTAAAAACCATAAAAATATGGTCACCTTGGAAAACAAAAACTTTGTTTCAAAGCCAGAACTTAAACTTCCTTGCACCAACTTTACTAATTTAAATCGTAGCTTAATATCCTGCAAGGCCCTGCTGGCAGCCAGCTGGAATGCTTTCCCACTGCCCAGCACCTCCTCCCCAGGGAAAGACCCGGAACTGGCATCAGCATCACTCACATATGAGCAAACACAGGCCCCTTCCCATACCCGCCCAGCAGTCTGACCTGGATGGGAAGTGACTACCAAGCTGACAGGAGAGCTGGGGATGCAGACATCTCCTCCTGACTGTGGGCTGCTCAGACCAGTGCCTGGCACCCCTGCTACAGTCTGCAGCAGTTTCAGAACTGGGATCTGCTCCTGGAGTAGATGGTCTAGTTTTCTCCACTTTAAATTTTCCCTGACAGAAACCTTGGGGTGGCCCAAGAATATCTAATTTCAGTGTATTCAACACCACCGTTGTATTTGGTCACGAATGGTTAAAAATGGCAAAGAGAGGCCAGCATACCCTTTCACACTTCAGTGCCACACCTGAGTGCTGGTATTTCAATCTCTGCTTCATGAAAATCCACAGAGAACAAATCTTTATGCAAAAAGATGTTCTGCTACCCTCTCCAGTCTCTCACCTACTCTTCACAATGCATACAAATCTTAACTTCTGCTAATTCAGGAATGACTATCCTTATTTGAGGACAATCTCTTCAAAAAAGTTATGCCATAGCTCTTTTAAAAAGCAATACTGTGCTTTCGCTCATTTCATCACCATTACTCTATGTCACTACAAGCAGTTACATAAGTCTTGCTTTCTCTCATCCCTTCACAACATCCATTCTTTTTAGGACTTCTCCTCTTACAAAAGAGATGACTATTATAGTTAGGCTTGACAGAATTTTCTTCACATATTACAGAGGCAGAAGTTAGGTGTCACCTAATTGTATGCCATAATTAATGTACTTTGTAAATAGGACTAAAAGACAAAAATAACCTTCCAGGACCAATCTTATATCCTCACTGTTTTTCCCCAGAGGATTCAAAGTGCAGATTACTTCATTTACAAAATAGTTGATTTAGACTATATCTGCATATTGCTTTGGTTATGACAGAGCACATAAATTATACTAACAAAGAGTATAGCTGCATTCAGATCAACTGTAGATGTGTTCCTGCGTAACATCAGGTATGCTAAGTCTTGGCACTTGGTAACAGGCTAAGCACCACTACCATGGGGCACAAACCAAATGCTTCCTCCTGGATGATTACTAACTTGGTTTCATTCGCAGATGAAATGATCCAGAAGGATTTGCCCCAACTTCTATTTCCCCAGGATCACAGAAACAAGCAAGTTTGTACATCTTAGGCTTAGCCACGCCCTCCAACTTGTCCCTAATGTGGCAACAATAATTGACAATATAGTGAGCTTATTTTTTAAAAGAAACAGACATTAACAAACCCACAACATTCAGGAGGGGAAATAATAAAATATTTTAGAACTTTACATTATTACAATAGGGATTGAAACTAATTCTGAATTTACAGCTGTTTCTCTTTTGAAACACATGTTGTTCCTAAAGTGAATACTAACAATCAATATAAAAATTGTTTTGCATACCTCCCTGTTCTCATAATCATTTCATAGGGAGAAAATTCCAAAAAGACTAAAGCAAAATAAAGGAGAAGCTAAAAACTGTACATTGGTCTATTCCCCGATCTTGACCTTCAGAAAAGTAAGCAGGGTAAAAGGGAGATAGGACGAAAGAGTCCAACACTTCAACATTTTGAGCTTGACACTTTTGCAGGGTAAGTTAAAGAGAATGTGCCTCATACACACTAAGTCGTCACTCCCCTCAGCACAATTAATGACAAAAGTGACCGTGTTAAGGAAGTGGCAAACAGGTTCACACTGCAGAGAAAGATGCCTCTCATGAAAAGAAAGACATTTCTTAACACAGTCCTGTATCTTAGAAAAACCAAGAAGATTACTTGGCATCAATGACTCATGGAGATGAGTATCTCTTACACTGTTCACAGATGTCACATTGCTGTCATTGCATTCATCATAAGGACAGCCACCTTCTGGTGCAGCAGCAACTTACAACTCACTGACAGACTTACCTTTTCTGTACCAAACTACCTTGACAAAGAATAGAGAAAACAAACTTACAATTACAATTCCAACCCTGAAGGACTGTTTTCCTTTTCTCCTTTCCCCTTCAGATGGCATGGGACTTTTCTTCCACCAAGCAAAATGATAGCTGCAGCAATTAACTATATTCACAGTATAGGAAATCGTTTTATACAGCTGCTGCCACACACACAATAGGCATAGAATGGTTTGGCACCAAACAAAGGAGGAGGCAGTTTTCTCTTGAATGAAGAAATTAGTTGTCAAGCATGTTTAAGAGCTTACTGTTTGAATTTATATTGTGCTTCAGCAAATCATGCAGATTTAATTGCCACTAGGAATCTGAACACTATATTCACTATTTTTGTTAAAATACAGCAAAGCAAGTTTTGCTTCCTGCAAGTTTGATTTGGTATTTAGTTCTGTGTGCTATATCTTACACAAAAATTGTAAAAGCTGAGCAATAGTAGAGATCTTAAATTTAGTCCAAAATGGCTTGTGAATTTTGGAAGAAAACAAGTAAGCCTATTTTTCCTTTCCCTTTTTTTAAGTTATAAATATATTTTTCCATTTTCTCTCCATACTCCCCTGCCCCCCAAAAAACCCCCTCAAACCTGCTTTGTTTAATTTTGTCTATTTTTTCACCATCTAGAATGTGAACTGAGGTATTATTAATAATACTTGATAATTTTCATTGCTCCCGACTGTGCAAAGTACTCTTAAGGAACTCAAACAGAGCAAACTATGTGTTCCAAAGAGATTGCAATCTAATTTTTAGAAATAGCACAAAGGGGAAAACAAAAACAAACAAAAAACAAAAAAAGCATGGGGACAGAAGGAAGACATTAGCACAATCAACCAGAAATCTATCACTACTAATAAATAAAACATATTAGTTGAGAAACTAATATAAAGGTTTTTCAGCTAACATTCACAGCATGCTGAGCCATTAAAAGTCATTTCCACTCTCAGAAGCAAATGATGGATTTAGATCTACAACCACTTTCAGCAAATATGCAATAAGCTTGTAATTTCAGGAACAGCTTCATTCCATTTTGACTCAACTCTTCAAAGGAGAAACTTTCACTTCTAGAAATACAAATACACCCAATATCCATGCCACATCTAGTATTCTTATGAAACATCCTCACCACCCATCCATCATGGCCGAACAAAGATTTGGGAAGGGCTCTCCCCTCGTGGGTGTGCTCTTCGAGCCTGTGCAGTGGATGCTTTAGGTGAGACAGCGTGCGCAGAACTGGCCCCACCCTTTAACTCCTCAGGTTCATCTGCCACGGTCGAGCGAGCTTGGACAGTGACGGAAACAACTGTAAAAGAAACCTACCTCCACAGTTCATTACAAAGCACTATGATACCAAACATTAAGCGCCTCTTAAAGAGAAAAAAAAAATCCCTGCAGTACTGGTAATATTTTGCCTACTGTAAACACTGATCTAAAGGCCACAAGTCACATGGGCATGATTATGTGGGTTTGCTCTTAAGGTACTATTTTGAGTCTATCCTTTCTTCAAGAGAAAGAAAAAAAAAAAAAGAATTGAGGCTGTTCCCATGCTAATTTGCAACCAGACACTAGATGTCTCTCCCTGAAGTGGCACTAACAAGCTTTTGCTCCTCTTCTGACCCCACAGAGACACCCTGCAGTCCTACCCCAGCTTTACAGAAATATTCTCTGTTATTTTTAAAAGCAAGTACAGCTCATCACAATCAACGAAGTAAGAACTTTCTCACTTTTGCAGAAGAGGGATTAAGAAAAGCAGAAAGACAGTCAGAAATGCAACAGCTTTCTTTAAGGTATAAAGGAGATGTCTGTAAGAAGTAGTCTTGTACATAAACCATACAGAGTACACTCTTAAAAAATACTTTAATGATTTTTGTTAAGTCTTAGGTGTTTTAAGAAGTCACTTAAGAATTATGATAGTACAAACAGGCTCAATCTGTAAGAAATAAATGAAAAATACTTCATCAACTATACTCAAAATTATCATGACATGCCTGAAATAATATAGATAAATGCAGTCAATAATGCAGTCAATAACTGAAAATTATTTATGCCAGCATGGCACAAGTGACATTTCCTGCTCAAGAACACATCATATGTGACTTGAAAATAAACTGTGGCTTCTACGGGGTACTATGATTTTTCTGTTATCCCTAGATAACAGTGATACAAAGAAGCAAATAAGTCTGGGCTTACAAAATAAAACCTTAATGTTTTAAGAACAATCTCTGGATTACATTTTATATGATACCAGATGCGTAGCCATCTGCAAACTTACCTTCAATACTATTCACATGGACATATATTTTAAGACAAAGACTGATTTTGGAAACAGCCCAAAACACAAACACAGCACGGCAGTCTTAGTAGTGTCCTTTAAAACATAACTACTTAAAATGACAAAATTAATATATCCTGATGTTTCCAGATGTCAGATTCTCCATGCATCTTGGCTGACTAGGCTGAATTATCTAGATTAGACATCTTTCATTTTCATTAGCTGTCACGCAACAATAACAACAAAAAGAATGAATGAAATAGAACAAAAACATGTTACCCTCTATTTCAATTTTGACTCTTACAGCAACAGCTTCAGACAGATTTTCTCAGTGCTATAGTGTCTTGAGTGAACTAATATTTAATTAAGCAGACCAGTTAAACAAGACTTTAACTTTCAATATGAAAAATTATGCTGAAATGTGCACTACTTTACTGTTGACGGGTCTTCAATATAGTATTGGTTCTTTAACGGAATTCATCTTATCCTTTGCAAATATTGATAAAGTATTACACAGTGAAAATCCATATTAGAATATGACAGGGCCCACACCCATGGTCTATAGAGACTGTGACAGACAGTTCCCGTTCTTTCAGCAAAGAACATATGTGAAATACAAACTCTGTGAGTGCCATTTGTACACACATGTATTGGAAAGGGTGCAATTTAGAAGCCAGTTCCCACAACATGGCAAACATATCTCTCTTTCTTCCAAAGAATGAAGAATTGTGCTTTGCACTCATAACTATGTGATCCAGTGTTTCACCAAGATGCAAAATTCACTTTTTTTTTTTAATAAAGGCATGAGACAAACCAGAAGTTTCCATTATTTGATTTTAAGCTCACTCAAGAACAAACAGAAAAAGAAGTGATTAAAAAAAACCCCAAAAAAATGGTAAACTTAAATGCCATGACCATCTCCTGATTCAGCTGCTCAAATGATAGGTAATAGGCATATGTGATACTCAACTTCAACACTGCAAATCAGGTTAAGACAAAAATCCAATTCACCACATTTAACTCCATATATTTTTTACCTTGAAAAATCAAAACAAGACGAAATTCTTTTGGGAGACTATTTAATTTGCTGGATGTCTTCTGGGTACTCAATACAGTGGAGAGAAGACAGTCTAGGAGGTTTCTACAGTATGTGGAAGATAAATTCCTGACACAGCTGGTAAGCAAGCCTACCAGGGACAGTGCCCCACTAGACCTGCTGTTTACGAACAGAGAAGGGCTGGGGGGACATGTGGTGGTCAGAGTCCATCTCAGGCATAGCGACCACAAAACAGTATAGTTTTCAATTCTTGATGAAGTCAAGTAGCAGTTCAATAAAACCTCTGCCTTGGACTCTTGAAGGGAGGACTTTGGTTTGCTCAGAACACTGGTTCAGAGTCCCTTGGTTAAAAAAAAAAAAAAAAGTGGGTCCAGGAAGGCAGGACATAGTTTGAGAAAAAACAGGTCAAGAGGAAGTGGTCTCAAGTTATCCCAGGGGAGATTAAGGCTGGACATTAGGAAGAACTTTATTCACAGACAGTGTGGTCAGGCATTGGACTGGGCTGCACAGGGAGGTGGTAGAATTCCTGTCCTTGAAAGCTTCAAAGGCATGCAGATGTGGCACTTAGAGCCATGGTATTGTGGCAACATAGTGGTGCTGGGCTAATAGTCGGCTGTGATGATCTGGAAGGGTTCACGAAATGACTGGACACGGCACTTAGTGCTTACTGCTATGGCTTAGTTGACATAGTGGTGTTTGGTCAACAGTTGGGCTCTATGATTGTGGAGATCTTTTCCAACCTTAATGATTCTATGATTCATGACTCTATGAAATGTGAGCTGTGAGGCAATTAGGCTGAAGATGAATTGCCATTTAACTTATACCAGGCTTAACTCTGAAAACTTAGTTACATTAACATATAAATGGTGCATGATGCATACACTGGCAGAGGGACCCTGATGTTTCCAAAGGTTTATCTCATTGCACTTCCAAAGAGCACACATCATTTCCCCAGAACACCTCTTAACAGAATGAAAAAAGTTTTCTTTACTCTTCCTTACTGCAGGTTAAATAATATTAAAGAACATTCCACATCTGAAAAAGGACTATCTTTAAGCTTTCCTGCCTCAAAATGAGTTTTGCTTTATGACTCAAAGTCTCTCCCTTGAAACAACACTGCCAAAGCCATACACAGATGCACCCTGATGGTCTGGCAGCAGGCGACTGATCACTGAACATTTCCCATAGTATGTAGATATCCCCACTAACCTGCTTCAGATCAGGCTTTCTTTCTGGATACAACTATTCTGCATGAATCTCATCTTCACTTCAGGATAATGAATGACAAGACCATAATCTTCACCAAGGACTCGTTCACGCCATCCTTAGAGCATTTCATGAACATTTAATTTTTGAAGTCTAACAGAAGCTCTTTTTAAAAAAAAATTAGTTGCCAAATGCAAATACAAAAACTGCAACATGGAAATGCCACATGTCTTACACCCTACCCCACACTGCTTTTATTTCAGGCTGGCAGAAGGATGAAGGTTGGAGGCCAGGACAGCTGCACTCCAACTCATTCGCACTTTGCAATCATTGCTGCTGCCTTTGGGAACTGCCGGAGGGCTCCAGCTGCCAGTAGCAACTGCAGGTTGCAAAACCAGCTTCTTTGGCTGCTGTAGCCTCCCTGGCTACATTTATCCTCAGTCAGGGAGTGTGCTATGGCAAGAAAAACAATTCTGCCTAACAATGAGTTAACTGACTTATTTTCTTCTAATATTAGAGCTTTTAAAAAAAGCTGTATCTACATAATACATCAAACTCGCTTTGCAAGTAATTCCTGCCAAACTGTTGAATCCAACAGTTGGTGGCAGAAAGCACTAATAAGCATGTCACATTAGTCTATCTGCCTTTAGAGAATATTTAGAGTTAACTATTACATGGAGTATCACAAAAAATTCTAAATGACACATTACACATAGCAGCTCTCTGCACACCATAGCAACCGTGAGAGATTGAAGTAAAATGGTCTGGTTTCTATAGCAACTATCACACAGACCATCTGTAATCAAAAGGAAACCTAGCAAAGGAAACAAAATGGGGGATTTTGCATAGTAGGAGACTATTCATGTATTTAAAATATATCACTCTTTAATGTTCGACTCTAGTCCCAAAATATTATTTAAGTGCAAAAAACCTACAAAAGCTTGTGAAAAAACTTTTTACTTAATAAAAGAGTAATTAAAGCTTACCAGCACTATCTCCATAACTACAAAAAGACACCCTTATAAAAAAGCCTGTGTTTTTCAGACTCCAGACATATATGACCTTCAAGATCTATAATCCATTTGCTCATCTAGTATTTGGTTACTATTTTAATTTAAAACTCAGATACTGGACGAGGGCTATGGGTACAGTATTTCTGACTATCTACTATACAGAACTGTCTGTAGAAAGATATCGTTTCAGACAGAAACATTTAACCACACTGTTTCTAAAACAAAAAATACAAAGACTTATCCAACTTTCAGGGAAAAAAAACCCCAAAGAAATATGGACATGAGAAAATAATGAAGGGGGAAAAAAGATTAAAGTGTTCTACAACCAGAGAGGTGTTTTTGTCATGCAGTTCATGTCCTCAACAGAACAACATTATATTAAGGCACACCACACGTGAATAGAAGGTAAATTCATCATCAGCAATGTAAGACACTCTCTTCTTTACCTTTCAATATTTTAAATCCTGAGAAATTAAAAGGGACTCTTACTTCTAGATAGGGGAATACTTTTGGACTAAATGCAATTTTTGGTGGAAATTAACTGTCTATTCATAGGCTTTTAATAAAATATAGAACTAGCAATCACTGAATAAAACATATTATTAACATCAGTCCACCTCTTTTGCTTGGGAAAATGCTGATTTGCAGAACATCAATCATCCACATGCTAAAGGCAGGCATTACAGCCTTCTGGGTTCATTCAAAGTAGAAAGGGGTAATCTGGAATAACAAAACCACTTCTCTCTTCAGGGACCACCATGGTGATGCTATTCTGTGAGAAGTTTATTCTTCCCGAGAGCTTGCAAGACAGCTGCTTAAACCCACTTCCTCGTCACCAGGGTGAACTAAACCATAGATGCTCAGACTGCTACATGGATGGATGGCCTGTGTGTGTCCTATCAATTCCCTGGGACAATGAGCAGGATGGCTAGATGGCAGTGCTGGTGACTGCTCCAGCACCCACCACCCTTCTCTTCTCTGCTCTGCCTGAGGCACCAAGATGAGAAGCAGCAGAAATCTCTCGTCAAGGTGGCAGCTGAGAGCAAATAATTATGGCCAAATATTCATCACGGCTGCAAACCTACTCCCTGCCTGTAGCCAAACAGCACTGGAAAGAGCACATAGGTTAGATGAATTGCTGTGGCAATGGCTGTGTATTCCCTGCTGCCATCCTTTCCATGATTCAGACATGGAATAAAACATCCCATGTAAGGCTGTTCTCTCTGGTGGCACAGAAGCTGCCACACAAAAGACCAGTGTCTGGTCTTCTCACATCATACAAAAAAGAAACATTGCCTAACCCAGACAGGAAAGTGCAATGGGAATAAAACAACCAAAAAAACAAGATTTTAATCATTTAGATGCTTTTATTTCTACAGGAAACACAGGCTTCCATTGCCATTCAAAGCTGTAAGTTGCTTGACTGAGTACAGTACTACAGGAGAATTCAGAATTAATCTTGTAAGAAGAGTTCAATCCAGTGTTAAAGAGTGTCTTTCATGTTATAGACCTTCTTTATCGATTTTGCAAAGATATCTGTATTTGTTTAGATGTGAAAGTAATCTCAGTGCTCAAGCAATCTTAGGTTGGATCTATAATTATGTTGAAAAATAATCACCAACTGTAGTCAGTCTTCTTTCCCAGATTTAGGCAAAAGTAAACAGATTTAAAGCACTCTCTTCATAATTTTTCCCACAAACCCATTTGGTGGGTTTACCACAGTTCTGATGACACTGAACATAGAAACAAATGTTAGGATGCCATACATCGTTCCTGAAAACACATACATGCAGGGAGTAGTTTTGAAAAACAAATCCTCTGGCTGCACAAGTATCTTGTACTACTAACAATCCTTATTCTTTTTTTAGCCAAAAGTCAAGACAAAATCGTACCTTCTAATAGGTTTGCACAGTGTGCAAGAAATGGAAGTCTATAACTGAAAAAATACCCACCTCTATTTAATTTGATAGTAGTAAGTTTTACAAAATGTACTAGCACTTAAAGAAGAAAGAAGTGGGGAGGTTGTGGGATGCTAAGGAGGAAGCTTTGAAATGGGTTATCTGAGGAAGTCATTAACACCCGTAGGAGATTATATTGTTGGCTATGTTTCCATTAGCAATTATGCAGCACAACAGGAATCATTTGGTAGGTAGACAAAAATTGGTGCCAAGGTCCCTATAGGCCTCCACTATACACAGAAAGTTTTTTATTTCAGACAAGATTTAGTCTTGGACAAAATGTTTACAGCACATATACAGTTCAACCATTGGTTTGTATCCTACAAAGGATATTGGGCTCCATAAAGGATAGGGGTACATTTGGGGCACAACTCGAGCTTCTGCTCTCACACACAGCTGCCACTTTAGTTTCCTATCATGTTTATCAAAACCATTTCATAATCAGGAGATTTACTTCCATTTCAAATTTTAAATGATTCTCAATATATAAAGAAAGAAGACACTGACATCTTGCAGTAGACAGGAGCTGACTTGTGTCTCTTTAGCAATATCATGTAAAATTTTCAGCATGAAATCAAGGAAATTGATAAGTTTTGTTCAGTTTTGATCTTTCAAACCTCACAGTGAAAGTGGAAATATGAGAGCAAATGGACTGTCCATGGAGAAAATGACAATTTGAAAAAAAAAACCAAAACCAAACCCTTTAAAATTATATGAAAATGTTTTGAAAATGTTTCATAAACATTTAATAAAAACAGTATTTGATCCAATTTGCTTTACATTTTGAAAACATATATCTTACCAAGTTAATGAACATTAACAGTAATTATACCCTCAGATACTCATAATACTGCAGAACATCTTCTGTGCAATTGTACAACTACTATATCATTTTTGGTATCTGGGAATTTTATGCTGCTTCATTATGACTCAATTGCTTTGGGGCCATATCTATCATAAATGCATGTGAACTACCAGACAAATAAGAATTTATGAACATTTTAAAAATAACATGCATCAATTTTAAATACAAAAGCAATCCTGCTGAATTACTTTCAGCATACAATGGTGAAGTTTAAGATGGAATCCAAATTATTGTTATTAGAATGTTTGTCTGCCATCTTTAACACTGCAACATGAGATATATTTGGTTTTACATGACACTGCAAAATGTCAGAAAAATTCCCCTAACTTTTTCAAGGCTGGTGAGATTGATAATTGTTTTAGGTAAACTTAGCATCCATGTTGTGTGTATTGGACTAAATAAACATTCAGAAAACAGAAGGAACAAACATATATTTAGAAATTAAAAATGGAATTTCATTTTCCAGACCAACAGCTCTGTATCCAAGAATATAATCTGTAAATATAAACCAGTTCACTATCATCTGATTACTCTTACAAGTTATGTGGAATTGCATGGAAACTGAGTGAAAACATTATTAACCTCCTTAATGGTCTACTCTTTATAACTAGAGTAAAATTTCTTAAGACTTCCTCTTGGGGTTTTGGGTTTGGTTTTTTGTTTGGTTGGTTGGTTGGTTTGGTTTGGTTTTTGTTTGTTTGTTTTGGGGGTGTTTTGTTTTGTTCTAGGGGGGTTGGGGTTTTTTTCTTGTGTACCCCTTTGAAATCCAACACCCTTTCAGCAAGTATACAGAAAAAAAATTAGTAATTGTGCTTGTGCTTCATCTTCTTCCTACATGTGCTAAATAACCATTTAACACTGGTTTCTGCCTATTACATCTTCATTTTAATTCAATGAATTTCATATAACATTCAATATTCATTAAGAAAATTTCTTTTGTGCTTAAGTTTTTCAACTGCAAAACTTAGAAGACAATGAACACATTTACACTGTCCTCAATTTTCTTTTCATCAGAGCGTAAGTCAAGACAACTCACAAATCATTTTCTATAATCATCCTTGAAAACAGTGATTTAGTACTCTATATGTACTTGCTACGGCCTAATTCAGATAGAACAAAGGAATAGCCCTGCTTTTGTTTATTCACTGTATTGAGAAACTTTATGAAATATTACACATTGAAGGACAAAATCCGAATTATGGAAGCACAGTTTTATGTGTTTGTGTCCTTAAGCTTAGATATCCCTTAGCTGGTACAACACTACGAGAACAGAAAAAATCTATAACATTTGGGATCACTGAGAGAATATGTTTTGAATATTACAATTAAATGCAGCAAAAATTTATCCTCAGAGGACATATGAAAACACAAGAAGAGGGATCCATTATGCTCAAACACGTGCTGCTGGGCAATCCATGCAGCAGAATACATATTAGGAGAAAAATACACGCGTTCTGGCAGTGCACAATAACTTCAGTTCAAGCACATTTATCTCTGTGCTACTCTAATGCAAAAATGACAAGAGATAAACATACACATTCAAAGAGACCTAAACCCAATTGCTGAGCAGAAAAATAGACACTTCACGAAGAATCTACACAATTTAAAATTTTAAAATGCTTTGGCTTTATTTAAATGAATAAAAAACATTGCCCTGTAGTAATTATGGACACACTATCGTGGCCATTAAAAGATGGAGATATCATATATTATGCTTCTCTAACAATGCTTGATAGTTTGGAAACTACAGATAGATATGTTTTCTGCTTCCCTGAATACATGTTGATGAGAAACACAAAAACAAATTACCCAAATACGACATCACCTTTGTCAGCAAAAAAAATTATCATTTACTCTTACATAAAATTATTGTACTTATGCATTGAATAATATTATTATTATTATATTATAAACTTTTTTTAACTTATAATAATATGTTGTAGCAAATTTTTATTCTACTTTACTCTGTAAATAACTTTCAAGGTCTGGGCAATAAGAATCATGAAGAGCTACTCCTTGTGCAATACACATGGGGACACACAGTTAGGTTTCAGAAGTGATCACAAAGGGAAAATTAATTACAGAAACCACCTGTAGCAGCTTCTCTAAAATATGCCTAATCCAGCCTCATTTGGACTGTATTTTGCATTTACAGTATACTTTGCTAAGTTATTAAAGAAACAGTGATGACTTCTTATTCTCCCTCATCTGATTCATTGGCCACTGTCTTTGATTAATATGGTTAACCTATTTCCATTATTTGTTTGTTTGGGTTTGAGGTTTTTGTTTTTCCCTATGATAATTTATCCTGTGTATATTTTTTTAATGTGTTCGTAAAAAAGAAAAAAACAAGAAACAAAAAGTTAATTTTATATTCAACAGATTAATCCCTCATGCTCTCATATCTGGAATCATACTTCCTTATAATGTCTTTCTGCTTTCTAGCCAACTCTCAAAACACTTTGGAGTATTTTTATCACTTTGAGCAGTATTTCCATAACATGTCAATTGCAGCATGTAGCTGGGCTTCAAAGTATACAACTGAATACACAGTATTTGACAAGAAATTAGATGTGAACTCTGGTGAATTCATGTTCATGCACTGAGTAGTGTGTATTAAATTTCATTGCCCATTTTCAAATGTGTCTTTTTTTAGTGTTTCTATTATATATGACTAGAAGATCTCCTGAAGCAGGCCAAGAGTGGATCAATGGACACTGATGTTTACAATCTGATTATCTGAACTGCTGGCAGCCACTTGGTAGGCAACCAAAACTGCGTCCTTAGCCAATGGATGAGGCAATTTTTTCATAACACAATATTTATTAATTTGTGCAATCTAGGTCTAATTCCATCACAAGCCAGCTGTAAAAACTCCTCTTGAAGGTCTACCAGCTTTTAATTCAATCTCCTTGTATGGTGTGGTAGTAAACACAAAGTCCTCTGAACCACAAGAAAAAGTTTTTCATTAAAGTCTCCAGGCAAAACAGGATTCTTGTGGCTATATTTTGAAGATTTTGCTGTATTAATAAACTGGAAAAATATAAGCTGACTCTTCTAATAATTATTGTTCATACTAGGCATAATAAATCTTAGCCTAAAATGACATGTAACAATTTAACCAAAATAAGAGTCTGATCTGTTAGACACTATATAAATAGAAATGATACAATTCTGGCCTTAATAGACTTAAAACTCCTCCCATCACTTCTTCAGAGAAGGACATTAAATCTGCATGGGACCTCCCAGGTTAGGTGAAAATGGAGTAGAAATTAAAATCATTTGGACATTAGCAGACAGCAGAATGTGGGGGATACAACTGACACAGTTTGCATGCCTTTAAGAAAAGCATTTCAGAAACAATAAAATATTCCAATTATCTGCTTTTATGGCAATTTCCTTCATTTTCATGGTAAGTCAAACCTACCACAACACCATCTTTGTATACACTCATACTGAACATTTGAGCTTCACAGTCAAATGCTCCATGGCCAAATGTCTTAATCTTGTAAAATCCTAGCTTTGTATAACCATAACAAATTTCCTGCTATATCACACTTCAGAGACATTATTAGAAAGTTTATTTGAACAGTGCTTGGACACCAGCAAAATATTTATAACAGATAGCCTTGGTAGAGCAAATTCAATGAGCAAATCATTTAAAGAGGGCATGAAGTTAATGTCTACATTTTTATCACAATGTATAATTATTTAAAATGTAGTATTAAAAAAAAATAAAGATCAAGAGAAAGTAACACAGAAAAAGCCAGGTAACCTAGCCTGGTAACTTTTTTAAAACTTCTAAAAGATGCAGTTGAAGGCCATGTAATATTTCCATCTGTTTCTTCTACACATACATGTTTAGAAACATTTCTGACAAGAGTATTTTTAAGAAATAAAATATTATTTTTACAAAAATATAAAATACAGCAACAAAGAATCACTAAATGGTGTTACTCGAAATTGAACCACTGTCATCAAAAAAATCCACAAAAATTAGTATCTTTTCACTGCCATTCCATTTTTTGCATTTTACAGTCTGGAGCCTTTCTGCACAGCATAGGATGGGGTTTAAACTGCTCTGTAAAAGCACAATGCCGTCCTGATCATGTTTCTCCATGGCAAGCAATGGCAAGACTAGATACTACTGCTCTGAACAGCCATATTTAACTATCAGCAGAAATCTATACCCCTCCCTACTATACATGAATAATGCATTAGCTGCCTAATTGTGTAGGATTTATCTTTGAAAATATAGGCTAGCTCTCAAACGGCACTCTAATCATAAGGCACCCAAAGTAACACAACACTAGGTTTCTTCTGCTGCTCTAAAATAATTTCTTAGTGTTTTTCTAGGTATGACTATCTACTGTTAGTATTTTTCATTGGGAAAAACTAGGATAATACAATCATTTTTTTTAACCTAAATAATTTTTTTCAGGTAGATTTGTGTCTTTAGTACGCTGACAAATAAAAAAAAATGTGACAAAAAAGGAAAGTGCAAACAATTAAATTTCAGTCTGAATATGTAACCCATATCCATGACATACCTAATATGTGAACATAAGGATGGTAAATGGGTTCAGATCAGCTCAAGGGAACTAATGACAGCCTAAACCACCAAAAGCACATTTGTTTAAGTCCTTATGCTTTTCCCCATCCCACCCACTGCATTAGTCCCTGATTCTCTAAACTCTTTGGTGCACCAAATTCCTATTCTTGGCAAGAGCACAATGCTCCCTGCTTTCACCCGTATCCTCTCCTACCTCTTAAAGAGGGAAGCTTCAGAGGACAGCACCTGTCCAGAACCCACACAAGCTTGTTGCCCCATGACAAGCTTCACATCTACTGACCATCCAAACATTGCCTTACAGAGACGACAAAGGTCAGATTACACCCATCTGCTCACCGTGGAACTATCCATTTCTTTCTGATTCACAGTCTTCACTCTTTTTTTCACAACTTCAGCATAAAAATTACCATCTTTGGGATCTCCAATACTCTGCCAAATTTGATGGAATAAGGCAATGACTTTTTTGTAATCAATTAAGCAGACACTTCACTGGTAGGTTGATCTGAAAAATCTGGATGCAATAAACAATGATGGAGATGACTCAATTATATGGAACTTGGCCTGACTAAATTAATTTAAGCCAAACACACAGATCTATTTAAAAGGGGAACTAGGTAATAGTGGAATACTTTGGAAAGAAGTGATCTAGAAAGGATCATGAACAATACTGGCTTCCACAAAGACTCTTTGCAGGTCTGCAGCTTAGAAGGTTAACATGACCTTTGAACTTATAAAGAAATTTCAAGAGAGAGCCAGTAAGTGGTGTTATGGTATTAGCAAGATTATTCCTGCAATAATATGTGCAGGACAGGCATCCACATGTCTTTTAGGCTACTATTAAAACCAGTAAAATCTTAGAGAAGTGCCAGAAAAATTACTTGGGGCACATAAAGGCAGTTGAGTCTGTTTATTGCAGTGAGAAAGCTAAGAAGTGATTTGAACACGGATTACACATAAGCTAGAGTAGGAAGGCCTTATAACAGTAAACAGGTCTTTAATCTAGTAGAAAACGTCAAAACAAAAGCAAAGGATTAGAAAATGAAGCCAGACAAATTAGGTGAGAGTAAATGCATTTTGGACAGTCTTTAAGAAAAAGGGTAAGATGGCATTTAAAAAAAAACTTAAAAAAAAACAAACTAGGAAAAGCTATTTAGAGGGGAGAGAAGTGCTTTTTTTTTAATTAAAATGAAGAAATTTGTGATGATCATCATTAGCCACATAAAAAATGAAATGTAACAGAACATTTTTGACATGCTCAAATAATATAGATAATGTAAGATCTAAGTTAATGTAATTGGAGACACTAACAATAAACCTGACTTGCTGTGATCTCAAAAAAAGCCAAAATTTTGTAAACTAATCTCAACCTCATAGTTGCTTATCCTAAAAATTTGGTATTGATTTATGAAACCTTCTAATTTTCATCTAGAATCTGAAATCATGCATATAATTAGAGTGTGTGGTTTGGATCATTTGGCATTTAATATGCCATTTTCAACTCCTTGGTTTGCTAAAGGGAAGTTGCTGGGCATTTATCTACCTGCCCCTCTGAAACTAATCTGCTGTTCTCTATTTTACTATTCAGTGTCCCCTGAGTCACCACTTACATTTGCCTAGGTTATGGCTCCTCATTATGAACAATGATCCATAATTCTACAGCTGCTCACACAGGTTTCACATAGGACTTGGTAGACTGTGACTGTAAAGGGCTTTAGCACTGTAAATATCTCATGTAGCACTCTTGCTTCACACCTTCTAACACCAGCTTTACTGACCATGGCCAGGGACGGCAAAGCTCAGCTTGTAAGAAGCAGCTGTTTCCTGATGGAACATTCAGCTTCAAAACCAATGGCTTTCCTCAGTTGAGACGCACGAAGTAATGTGTCAATAAACCACAGACGAGCTTGAAAAGCCGAACTCAGTTCCAGTTACTGTCTTGATATTCTGGATGTTACGTTTATAAAACACGACTCATCCAAGACATGCCAATCATCATAGATTCCTAGAATGGTTCGGGTTGTAAGGGACCTTAAAGATCATCTAGTTCCAACCCCCTGCCACGGGCAAGGACACCTTCCACTAAACCAGTTTGCTCAAAGCCTCATCCGATGTGGCCTTGAACTCTTGCAAGGATGGGGCATTCACAGCTTCTCTAGACAACATGTTTCAGTGCTTCAACACACTCACAGTGAAGAATTAAAGAGCAGAGGCAGAATCACCTCCCTCCAACTACTGGCCATGCCTCTTCAGATGCAGCCCAGAGCACATTGCAGCTCATGTCTTCTCATCCATCAGCACTCCCAAGTCCTTCTTGGCAGGGCTTCATCCTCCAGCTTGTATTGAAACCAGAAGTTACCTGGACCCAGGTGCAGCACCTTTCACTTGATCTTATTAAACCTCAAGAGATTCCTAGAGGCCCATTTTTTGAGCTTGAGTCACTCTGAATGGCATCCCATCCCTCAGGTGTGTCAACTGCACCACCCAGCATGGTGTCATCTGCAAATTTACTGAGGGTGCACTCAAACCCTTCGTATGTTTCACTAATGGTGACAGTAGATAACACTGGTCCCAATGACATAGGACACCACCCCATGTCCAACTGAACCCTGCTACAACCAGTTGAAGTAATAATCAGTAATGCAGACTAGAAGAAAAGCCAACAATCATGAGAGCTATCTCAACTACAAATAAAAGAATTCACGAAAAAGTCACAAAGCATTAGGCAGTCTGACCTGTACATGAATTTGGACATTATTCAAAATTTGCATGTGAACCCTTTAAAGTAAAAAAGCCATTATCATGGGCATTCCAAATTCTGACAAGTAACATGCTACTGAGAATAGCAAACAGAAATCAGACAGCTTTGGATGTATGATATCTACCACTACAAATATATTTTTTCTTCCTCCAAGGATATTATTAATCTAAATTGCTCCTGATCACAAATAAAAAAAAAAACAGTTGCACATACTTTGGGAAGAAGCAATATTCACTCATAATACACTCTGAACATATGTGAAGATGGCACACGACTGCACTCCCTGAAGAAGGCATGATGTAACAAATGTTGGGAATGAGACAGTGTTGCAGACTATAGGTTCTTTCAGTATTCCTTTCTGATTGCATCTAAACAAAGCACTGACAGCAGGAAATGTGGTAAAAACATATGGGTTATATGACTGAGTCAGTCGGAATCAAACTTTGTTTCTTTAGGTGAGATCTATTAGACTAACTTGGAACAATCAATGAAGTTATTCTCATGGAGGAAGGGAGCAGAGCAAACAGTGCAGGATGGAAATCATAAGGGGCTATGCAGAAGAACACCTTGAGAGTAATAAAACCCAAATACCTGGCTGAGGATTTCATTTGTTCTTATTTAGGCACACCAGGGAGTTAAATGCAACCTATCAGATCTTGGAAGCCAAGCAGAGTCAGGCCTGGTTAGTCCTTGGATGGGAGACCTCCTGGGAATACCAGGGGCTGTGGATTCTAGCCCCGAGGACTTCAGTGTCACCGTCCAAGCTTGCTCGGCCATGGCAGATGAACCTCAGCAGTTAAAGGTTGGGGCCACTTCAACTTGTGCCTCACCTAAAAAAATCCACTGCACAGGCTCGAAGGACACACCCACGGTGGGAGAGCCCTTCCCATATCTTCGTTTGCAAAGCCGAGCCAGACACATTTAAGCACACACACACTTCACAGGCAACCTTGTCAGCAGCAACCTTCTCTTGTGCCCCACTAGGTCTAGGCTCCCCTAACAGTGCATGCTTCTGCTGTTTTTAGGGGCAGTTATTTGCTGCTAAAGATCCCCAATTCATAGGATAAGATCAGTAAGAAATGGTAGCTTATTCATCTGTATGATGATGCTGGGCTTGCCACTGCCTAGCCTGGATTTTTTTTGCATTTCTAGCAAGCACTACTGACACTTAAAAGGAGAATAGTGGAGTACCTGAATCATTGAAAAAAAGATACCAGAAAAGAAGAGGGGTGAGGAAGACCATGAAACAGAAAGAACAAAGACACTCAAGATCCATAAATCTACTAGAACTCCCTGAATATAAAGGCTGGGGAATGAATGGCATTCATACTGCTGTGTTAGAAAACAAACTGTATTTAGTCTAGGCATCTAACAAAACTGCAGGTTCTAACTTCTGTTTACTTTCTGTCACCAGGCAGAATCTGCTGTATCTCAAGTTGAAAAGTTCATAAACTAAACATTATTTTAAAAGTTCAAGAACTACACACACATCATTATATAATGCAAGTACTTAGAGTCCAGAATACACTGAAAGTTTGCCTCTTGACAGTCCTAAAAAGGCAGAAATATTTTTAAAAACATTGATTGAGCATTTTCTATCATTACTAACAATAGCATTCTTTAGTTCTTTATAAATGGTTCTTTGCTTTTATTTACCTCACATCAAAACACTAATGGAAATGACTTCTAAACTTATTTATATCTAGTTCAAAGTATTAAGACTAAGAAATTTCCTAAGAGAGAACATATTTTCTGATGAATCCTCTCTTTTTTAAGCTAAATTAAATGTTCACTAGAGGGCTTAAAGAAATGCTGGGGTGAGTTTTAAAAACAATAAAGAGCTTCTGAATATAAGCAAGAACTCCCATACATGTGCCAAGAATTTTGCAACTTTATCAACATGATTCATAGTTTCATTTGGAAAGGGGCCACGTACACACACAACCCTGTAACACATGAGGTCCTGCACATGCAGTCAGCAACAGCAAAAAGAACTTGGAAAACATTACAGAACTAAACAGAAAGAACTGTTCCCAGCTATCAGACAAAGAAAAGTGGAGGGCTATGCCCAAGTGAGTGCTTTCACAGAGCTTTATTTCTGTGTTCTGAAAAAGTATATTCAGCAGCATCAGAGCAAAGTCATAAAGTATGTCAAGATTAAATCATAAGGTTTTGAAAATAGCCCTTGTCCTTTCCTGACTCCATGCTGGAAGATGCATATTGCGGCTTGTTTCCTCTCCATTTGGCTTTACAAACCAGCCTCAGGGATGTAAAACATATAGGGATCACAACTGCTCATTAATCAATCACACTCCTACATTCAGAAACACTTAATTTTGCCTGGATAAAGATATAAAAGATGCACTGTTAAAGTGGAACTTAAGGAATTCCCTCACACTTTAATGTTACAGATGGAATAATATTTAGTAAATAAAAAAGCTATTTGAAAAATAGGAAAATCAACAATTAAAGACTTAGGATGAAGTTTGTTCATATCAAGAAATCATTTTTAGAAGTAGAAAGAAAGCCGCGTTTCAGCAGCATTTCTTCTTCAAAATGTTAGTACCTAAGTTTTTGCACATGTGCTGGTTTTGGCTGGGATACAGTGGCCAGTATGGGTCTGTGTTTTGGATTTCTGCTGAACATAGGGTTGATAATGCAAAGTTGTTTTTGTTATTGCTGGGCAAAGCTTATACAGAACTAAGGTCTTTTCTGCTTTTTGTACTGCCACACTGGTGAGACAACTGGGGGTGTATGGGAGGTTGGGAGGAGACACAGTGGGGACAGGTGACCCAAACTGACCAAAGAGATATTCCACACCTTATGACATCCTGCCCAGTACAGAAAGCTGGGGAAAGAACGATGAAGGGTGGAACATTTGGAGGGATAGTGTTTGTCTTGCCAAGTAACTGCTAGTGTGTGATGGTGCTGTCCTGGGGATGGCCAAACACCTGCCTGCTCAAGGGAAGCAGTAATTTAATTCCTTGTTTTGCTCTGCCTGTGTGCAGAGCTTTTGCTTTTCCTATTCCTAATAAACTGACTTTATCTCAACCAATGAGTTTCCTAGCTTTTACACTTCTGATTCTCTCCTGGGTCCAACTGGTGGAGGAGTGAGTGAGAGGCTGCATGGGACTCAGTTGCTGGTAACCATGACACCATGTCACACTGTTAAGAGGAAAGCCACCCCACCCTGACCCTTCCCTCTAAAACTCAAACCCTCAACAAGAAAAAATAAAAATGCCTCAATGCCAGAAGTTCAGATTTTCCAGGAGAGACAAGGTACTCTGTAAAAAATGTTTTCAGATTCATGAATCCTTATAATGTCATACAGTTGTTAATTTTATTGTTGTATTGTTATTATTACTCTTTCATCCAGAAACAAGATTCTTATTTTCATTCTGACAAGGAATTCTTCCTAGCATTTCTTGATTAAGAGTTTTTCAAAACCAACACTGTAGATAAAAGGAATATGTCAGCTAGATTTGTTGCAACAATATACTATTTTTAACAAAAGTTTCTTTGGGACAGGCTTCTTAAGTTCCAGATAGGACCATTAGTGAAAGTCTCAATTAAAAAAAAAAGTCTAAGCACTTGTTACAAAACAAGTATTTAGGGAACAGAAAGATACCCATGCAGGATGTAGACAGCAGGCTGAGATCCAGCTTCTGGTAGATGTAGACTATTGACTCAAAGGAAAAGACATGGACCCACTCACTTCCTGGGTAGGACATTCAACTGGTGCATATGAAATATTTCAACTGCCTGCTGCAGAGAGAGCTGAACAGTTCATACAAATGGGGATATTTTACAGACAAACATTAAGAGGAGAAAATTTCTGGGCAGAACCTAGTTCAGCATTTAGGACGTCTGCTTATTGCAGCACAGAATACCGAAGACTTGTTTTGCAGTGACGGATCAGATCACCGGGACTGTTCATCAAAGCCTGTCTCTCTTTCCTGATATCTTTTTTTCACTGGCTGGGAACAACACTGAAAAATATTTTAAGTTTGTTCCAACATAGGAAACCTATTTTACACCTGCTCTACTTGAAACCCTCAATATTCATGTTTCTCCTTGAACTGTGTGATATCAGAGTACAGTTTTTTGCAGATGAACACAGTACCACAAATACCATAGTGAGAAGCATATATTTCTAACCTCAAACAAAAATTTCCAGCCTCACTTTCAACAGAGGCCAGTAATTTCAAATTGTACACAAAATTCCACCCCATATTAAGATAGCTTCACTTTATCCACTATGCATAGTGCTCAGCATTATACCTAGAAGTTGGCTATGTAGGTCAGCTTGCAACAGATACTCTCATTCCACTCAATCCACCTGAAGATGACATAGACATATATAAACTTCTGCCTAGCTAAGGCAAAGAGGGTTTCCATGGCATGCACTGCCTTGCTGGGGATTCACAGGTCCAATCTCTAGAAGCAAAAGGCTGAATTCATAAAATCTAAGGAAGTCTTCCCAAGTATAATTGAGAAAACAGTGTGCTTATAATTGCAAATAAATACATTACTGTAATTGTAAAATTGCCCCAAACCCTTAATCTATAGTATCTTTTTACTGTACCTGCCCAGTCCCAGGTTTAGTGCCCTGCGTTGCTTCAGCAGGAGCAGATTCCTGCAAATCCTCAGGTTTAAGGTCTTGAATTTCTTCCACAGAAATTGTTTCCAGCTCATCCTTGCATCTAGGACTTTGAGTGTCCTCTACAAACTCTGAAATATTTGATTCCTGCAACCTGTCCGGTGTTGGGCCCCATGCCTCATCTCCAAGAGCTGATTCCATTTCCCACCCTGGTGCCGAGAAAGACAGAGCGCTCCTTACAGAAGCAACCTGGTAACAAGAGCATCATCACCTACAGGGAATGATTACAGACACCCGAACCCTGCTCCCAGCAAGTAAATAAAACAAGAAACACATCTGGTTTAAAATATTCCTATTTTAAAATATCCACTCAGTAATATTTTATTCCACTCATGAGCTGTATCTATTAAAAAACAGATTTCATTTTACATGAATTATCTTTAAAGTGATTGTTTAAGTGGGTCCTCTGAGAGGAGAGCTCTAGACATTGCAGCAGTGAGACAGAACCAAAACTAACACAAATGACTCAGGATTACTGAGCTTCAGCTCACTGATACTGGTGTGATCCAAGGAGTCCTTTTGAAGCTTCCAATGATCTGCCCTAGAGTTCAATGTAACTCCAAAATGGGGACAGGAACAGATGTGGAAAGAAATTTTTTTCAGTGTGCAAGCATCCTGAAGAACATAGATGGGCAGGAAACTAGATCTCTGACTAGATCTAAGGGAGACAATTTTTATGGCAATAGTGGTGGGACACAGGAACAGGTCGCCCAGAGAGGAGGTAGATGCGCCACCCCTGGAAACATTCACCATTCACAGCAAGGCTAGATGTGGTTCTCAGCAACCTGATCGAGTTGAAGATGTCCATGCTGATTGCAGGAGGGTGGTACTAGGATGACCTTCAAAGGTCCCTTTTAACCCAAACTATTGTATGATTCTATGAAACACTTCATAGCAAACTCTGGTCACTATGATGGGACTCGCAACGCTGTTGGAGGTCTCAGGCTCGAAGATTGAGTAACATGAAGGAGAGTTACCCAGTGGGTATTCAATATAGTGGTACATCAAACACAAGATGCTATAGCAGGAACATGCTAATTAAATTTATTCAGTTTAAGTAGAAAATGATGCAAGCTTCTGACAGGGAGATTACCTACTGAATACATGTGTACGACCAAATATGTACAGATTTCTGCATATTATATATAGCGTATCTTGATCTCAGCAAAGAGAGTATTTTATTTTCTTATAGCTTTCGTTTCTTCTCAAGTGAAAACAAAGCCATAAATTTAAAAGTATCATGACTAGAGCCAGCCTGTGTATCTAAAACTTCCACAAAAATAAGAACAAAAATATGTTTAACAAGCCTTTAGTAGTCTACCATCATCTACCAGCATCTTTAGATAAGGGTAAAAAATCCAGGTTATTCAACAGACAAGAACTAGCATAAGCTTTGTATAAGAACAGAAAGAAACATGCTTCCAGAATTAAAGATATACTGTGTTCCCCCTTCAACATCATTAATTTGATCAATGTTGTGTGCATAGCTGTATGCTGTCAGCTAAAGAAACAGATGGATGACAGAATGTGGTGTGGAGACAGCAAGAGAAAGACCTGGAACACTGCAACTGTGGGGAGACATACAAAGCTTAGATTTAGAACTGCTGGAGAGCACTACTAGATAAAAAAGGAATTTTCCCAATGTTTTGAATAAATATATATTTACTCATTAAGAAAAAAAAATTTAATGCCTAAAATTTTAGATTTTCTTCAGTAAATTATGGACATTTTTTGCACTACTGTTCTTAACATAGTAGATAGATTTTAAGTCACAGGATAAAAAAATCAAATGTCAATGGCATAAAACATTATAAAGTGAAACAGGCCACAGAAAAGAAAGATTAAGTGTAGGATGCATTGACTTACAACTCGATGCCTCTACATCCCCTCTGTGTAACAGGATGGCTGCGCACAGCCCATGCAGAACTGTCACACTGGTCAGTGCTTAACATCAGCTGCCTTTGTTTCAAGGGGAGCAAGAGCCCTTCATGATACAGCAACTCTCATTTGGGTCTATCAAATCTGCATTTAATCAAGATCAGGAAAATTCACAAATACAAAAGCTTGCAGCCTTTGCAATGATCTCTCACAACTTATGTACCGGGGTACTATTTCAGAATGTCTGATAAAAGTAGTTCAAACACACATGGAGAAAAGATGTAAAGTCATTTGGGAGGGCAGTGAGTTGTGTCTTCAAGGCATTTTTTTCCTCCTCAAAATAATCCATTACTTATAGCCCAGATGACAGCTCCAAGAGGGGAAAATGGCTGTAACAATTCGTGCCTCTTTTATCCTTATATTTCTGGGCAGATAAGGATATTAAACACCAAATTCTCCTGCCAGTTGTTAGAGTATCTCATATTTTTTCTCTTCCTCACTGACCATTTAACACAATTAACAGAGTCACACACAGCACAGCCCCCTGCTCACATGGCAGACACCACCCCCTGATACACGTGCCTTGCACACATGCTGAGAGAGGCTCCGAAGAAAACACTCCTGCTTGCTTTTCAAGCTGAAGAAAACAAAACATGGCACACATATTCTTTGGTTGGACACCCATGCTCAATTTGGTCTTCACAGAGCTGCCCCCATGCTTGTAAGACACCCATGGGAAATGGTACAGGAGGCCACACTTCCCCATGTTTGCTATTCCCACCCCATAATAACCTTCTTTTTACCCATTTTTACCCACTGCTCAAGGCTAAGGTGCTCATGAGACCCTGATGAAAGAAGGGCCCAAGCAGGATGCAAGGAGTCCCTCAGGTGTTCTCCTCTGGGTGCACACTCTGTCCTTACTCCCTGACTACTGATGGCTGATACTTCTTACTTTCCCCTCAAAGGCTGCTCCAGGGTGGCCCCCCTGGCTATGGAAACTCACCCACATCCCACACATCACGACATCCATCCCAGTGCTGAAGCACTTGTCTCACCACCTTGCCAAATTACCATCACGTTCCGACTCTCTCTCATTCCTCACTATTTCCCTTGCTCCCAAACGTATGGCAGGTGTTTCAGTACCAAAGGATATTTAACAGACACTTTAATCATCTGGGTATTAATGTACTGCTTTTTCTTTTTTTTTCCTTCTTTTTTGGCACAAAAGGTGTTATATAAAATCCAGTCAAAGGGACATTTCATATCTGAAGAAATGCAAAGACAAATCCCCCTACTAAAAATATTGCTATATAATAATAATACAGCTTTTACTTAAAAAAAATGATCCAAGAAGATGTACTTTCCAAAAAATATTGAAAACAATCTATTCTACTCACATTAATATTTTGTAGAACACTGAAAGCAGGTGTTCAACACACTCTGGAAATACTATGCATTCCATGTTACTGCCTATAGCACAGAAGATGAGACTAATCACAGTTACAAAAGACATTTCTATGGAAATTAAAAAACAATGAAGCTTGGATAAAAAACATTATAAACACACCTATAGTTAAGCAAGCTATAGGACAGTATATTTCTTTATTTTCCTTTTACTGTAAAACTGCTAATATTTGGGATATAACTTTCTGATCAATTTTTCTAGTTTTGCACAAAAGAAGTTTAACTACAATTTATACGCCAAACAACAGTGTGTCTTCCACTCTGACAAAGAATAATCAAAAAGAAAAAAGATGGCTATCTTGGCATTTATCTTAGTCTAGAGTTTAAGGATCCCAGGCAGGCAATGGACATGCAGAAGAAATATACAAGGTTATCCATGGATTTCGGGTATCTAAAAATGCATGTATTACAGGCAATTATGTCCGTATAATTTACCTGTTGCTCACTTGCTCATTTATATTTCTGTATCTTGAACCAGGACATGCTAAAACAATACCTGCTAGACTGAATTGCATGTAGGTATACTCTCCGACCTAAACTGGATATCATTATCTCAAGTTATAGGAAGTTAAAAGAAATATTTCTTAAACTGGAGTTTCTGTGCCTAGTCTTGTATTTGCAATGAACAGAAAGTCCCTGGAATGAATACAAAGTTGAACAGAGCAGATGTCATTTACACGAGTCAAATACAAATTTAAAACAAACAAACAAACAAATAAATAAAAATCACTGTGACTTGAAGAACATTCCTCTCCAGAAACTGAGGCAAATTCACACATCAGGTGCTCACGAGTCTGCCCACAACTTTCAGGATAAGAGAACTATTTTTATGTCCTCTGGACAAAAAGGAATAAAGCATGTGTTCACACACACATGCTATGGATAATTAAAAAAACCCAAAAAACAAAACAAACAAAGCTCAGGTTCAGCTTGCTATCTTCTTACATGCTCTACTTCCTCATGCAATCTTCTTCCAGTATGAAAATAAAATTACAACCAGGTAGTTTAGTTTAAGTTGAGAACTGCCCATACATTTTACCACATTGTCAATTTTCACCCTTGCTATATTATGATAACAAATTTAGTACCTATAAAGGTATTACTTCTAGAAGACACAAAAAATGATGCAAAGTAGCATTCATCATGAAGGATGGTACACCAAATACCAAGCTTTTACTCCACAAAGGGAGTTTTAAATTCATATGGAGATGGGCTGCTCAGAAAAGCATCAAAGTTGCTATTAATGAGAATGAAAGGTATGACTAACAGAATGAAACTGCAATCTTTCAAAACTCTTGATCCAATGCTGTCTGAGGTCTGCGTTCCAAGACATCACTTTTTGGACTCTGTCAAGAAGTCCTTGTGTTGTATTTCCATTTGCTAGAAAATCACACCTAGAATTGTTACATGCAGATCATTGTGCTATCAGTACAGTAAAGCTCACCATGCACCATCTTAACAAGAGGATTTTTCAGTGAAATATTTCTTGGGAATTACAGTATTAGATTAATGAGATGTGCAAATGTTTTATCAACTCAGTCTCCAGAGCAATGAGTCACTCCTAAATGCAAAACAGCAACAAAATTAAAAGCTGCTGTGTTCTACACCCCATAGGTACAGAACATATGATTTCAATAGAGCAGAACAGATCGAAAAAGGTTCCATTGAAATGGGAAAGGGCATAGGCAGAGAAAACTCTGTAGCACGGTTTGCTAAATCTGTGCTCAATAGCTAAAGAGGTGTTGTTAATGCTAAACAGCCCCAGAAGCATCAACCAAGAAGAGTATGACCATCAGACACAGATATGAATCCAAGAGGCTATTTACAGGAAATACCTCACAATGTAGTTAAATGCCTTCCTGACATCCGATCCCATCAGATCTCGGAAGCTAAGCAAGGTCAGGCCCCGGATTAGTACTTGGATGGGAGACCTCCTGGGAAATGCCGGGTGCTGTAGGTTCTGGTCCTGAGGACTTCACTGGCACCGTCCAAGCTCGCTTGGCCATGACAGATGAACCTCAGGACTTAAACGGTGGGGCCAGTTCTGCGCACGCTGAGCCTCACCTAAAATCCACTGCGCAGGCTGGAAGGGCACACCCACATGGGGACAGCCCTTCCCAAATCTTTGTTTGGGAAGTTTGGCCTACATACATTTACAGGAACCAGCCACAGGCAGATAAATGAGAAAGCTGGTTCACTGATGGTCCCCCTGTACTCAGAGGAGAGTGATTCAGAGTAATGCAGAGCAAAAAACTAATTTAGGCAATACAAATCAACTTCTGGAAGAGATGGCCTGTCTCCATAATCATCAAGCATACACAGGAATTCTGTTAGCTCGGGTGAGAGCTCAAACAGCACTTTCTGCCCTGGCTGATGCCAACAGCATTCACTGGAGGCAGACAAAATGAGCTAAGCAACAGAGATTGTACCAGGTACTCCTTTTCTCCAAGAAAAGCTGGATAAAAGCAAAGAAAAAAGGACTGTAAAAATAGAATCGTTCAAATTGTACCCTATCTTCTTATGTAAAAAACACACAAGTTTGTAAAGTGGATAGTAATTAATAGATACTCTCTTAGATGGTAAGGATGTACCATATAAGGAAGAAACAACATTTATCCAAATGCCTCAGTCACTCTCATTTATGGTGCCTAGAGACCTAACAAACAACAGACTGCTAGCAATCTGATAAATCAGTTCTATTCAGAAATCCCTAGAATACTCTATAGAGCAAATGGGTTGTATAAAATGTTTGTAGGCACAGTGGGAAAATTTCTCATTGTTTACCCTGGTATTCTGGGTTTTTTGCTTACAAAGGCTGTGAACTTTCCTCTGTGCTTTTATATTAACTTTATTCCCATGTCTGTCTGCTTCTTGACCTATCTCATACTGAATGCCCGCTGACATCACAATTTCCAATACATTTTTTGTCAAAACTTCCATTCAAAACAGGATTTAACCTCTCCTGTTAGTAGGTGGGGACATCCATGCCTTCAGGTCAGGTGTGAAGTTCTGGCAGAAACATCTAGCAGTCCCAGAGAGAGAAAAGTCAAGCCACTGTCCAAAATCAGAACCTTCTGGAACACACAGCAGATTGGGTCTCCTTGCAAACTCACTGCCTTCCAGGGAAACTACAATGTAGGGATGAAGAAAAAGACAATGGTGTTCCCATAAATCTCTTGCCTTGGTCATGGCGCAGGTAAGATGTGCTCCAAACCCTGGGGCTTCCCACAGTTGGACTGTGGGACTGAGGCATCCAAGTTTGATGGGTTTTGGCATGATAGGGACTTCAACCACACCCTTCAGCCCTGGGCTGTACTGTATATACTATACATCCACATGACTATTCATAGAGTCCTTTGTGGCTATGAAGCAGCATGCAGCACTTGACCTAAAACAGCATACCAGTAATGCAGAGGCCACCTGGGGCCAGAGAGAACACCTGCCTGAATACAGCACCCAGACCCTTCCCTTACCCCGAAGTGAGTCGCCCATGCAGCCTCACTGGCCCAGGAACCCAGCGCAAGCATAGTTTGGTGGCTTGCAGCACTGCTAAATTACTCGTAATACCCTTACCAGCCAAGAGCAAAATGATGAGAGCACTTTCCCAAGCTGGCAGAGACGAGTTTATACACAGTTCAGATTTTCATAGTGTTCTGGTTTGGGGATAACTTATATAATAAAACTGATGACGTATTTTAAAACAGATCCTGTTTTCCTGAAAATATAAGGGATATTGTATTTCCAACTCTTGAATGACCAGTAAAATACCACTTTCACAGAAAAATTTAGTGATACATCACAGTTAAACAGACTTGAAAGGAAAGTCCATTACAACAAATAAGACCAAGTTAAGGTCCTGTTCCACACCTGGCAGAACCACATTAGTGAGACCTTTCAAAAAACCCTTATAAAGAGCTAGTAGAGAAAATTCCCGAAGTGATACTCAGAGTAAGCAGAGAGGTAAATGTTTCCCAGATTAACTGTAAATTGCAGCTGCTTGACTTCAAGTATGTGTTCTGAAAAACCATGAATAATACCAGTCTTATAAATAAAGTGAACTTTCCTAACATGAAAAATAAAATATTACGTGTGCTGCCAAAAAGGTCTGCCTAGAAACTTTCTGTTTAAGTTTGGTACAAGCTAGGAGTAGAATTTCCCCCAAGTCCAAGGTCTACCAAATATTCAGGCAACAGGAGGAGGTCATTCAATGTCTAAATCAAGAATTCTTCTTTTCAGATGTGTAAATTGATCTAGATTTTTAATCTGACTGACTACAAATTCCCCAGTGGTGGAAAGTGAAAACTGCCTTGGAAACAGCAGAGATAATAATTTCATCTGGCCAAAGTCTGTCTCTTCTTGTAAATGGTCTGCAGAACCAAGCAAACTGGCAAGTCTAAACAGGTTAGCATTTTACAGCACAAAACTTAGACAAATGGAAAAGATCAACACCACCTTCTGAACAAGCTGCAGTCTTTAGTCAGAAGTACAGTAGAAGCAGATCCACTTCAGAGCAACCCCAAGGGAACCATCAGAGAAGACAAACTCCCTTCCTGAATGGAGCTTTTGTTCTGCATCACTAATAAAAGTATGTATGATGCACACATCTCCCAAAACCATAATATCTCAAACCTTTCTTGTTCCCATGGATGAACTTTCCCTCTTTTATTTAATGAAACAAACACTGCAACAGTGAGAACCATTATTATTTTATCTCTTGATTTTTCCTGGCTATTAAATCTTGGTTAAATATAAGCCATACACAAGTGCTTTCTGACATCAACAACAAAACAACAATAGCTATAGTTACAAACCAAGTTACAGAGAGATGAAGTACCAAAAATACATATCTTCCAGAGGTTTTGGGCTTCTTTTACCATTTAAAAAAAGGAAGAACTAATAGGACGTTCTCCAAATTATATACATTTGACGCATGATGGAAATAAGCTGCAGGTTTAGCTGACCATGCTTTGTGTGAAAGTACAGAGTGTAGGATAACAAAGAGTGCATGGCATCATGGAGACCCAAGATTTTTCTGAGTATTGTCTAAAGATTTAGCTTTGAGCTGATGTGATGAACCTTGTCATAGCAGAAAGCAGATTCGTGATAAAAAAAAAATACCAGATTAAATGCCAAATTCTGAAGTTCTATTAAAACAGGATTTTACTACATTGAATTTTAAGCATATAATGGGACCAAATTAAGTAAGTTCTGAGTTGAACTCTGAATAGCAAAAATTTGCAGGAAAGATAAAATACGATACTGCAGTATACTTCAAACTGCCAGGAGTCTTTCTAAAATTCTAAATAAATATCACATGGAGGCTGAACACTGTGCAAAAACTTCAAGTATTGGTCTAAGTAGTTCTTGCTTATAAGCAATTAATCAATAAGATTAGAAAAATCCTAAACCTTCCAGAGTTAAGTTGTTTTCACAAAAAAAAGCACACAGCATACTGCAAATTCTCTTAGACAATCTCCAAGGATCACTGCTCCTTAGGCCTCAAACTGATGCTGTCTCTCTTCCCCTTGGCTGTGTCATCTCATTCCAAGGTTTTATCTCAACACCACACTTTATCATCCCACTTATTTATTATGTAAGGTGTTGACTGATTTTCTACATTCAGATTTCAAAGTATAGTAACAGTACAGTTGGTCAAAAGTATTGATGCACTTTCACTTCTTCTCATGTCTGTAACAGCATTTTAAATACTCTTCACTTTTCTCAAATAATAACAGGAACTGAACGATTTTATGAATTTTCCCCTTCAATAACTTCAAACCGCTTATGGAGTTTGAGCAAACAGTATTTTTTCTAAGCATGAGAAATTTTACTTCAACATATTATTGCAGCATGTTATTTAATAATACAAGCAGCTTAGAAAAGCATCGTATTTCCATTTCAGTTTAAATGGCAGATGATGGATAAATTGTAGCTAATGCTGGAAAGAGATGTGTAAAGTGAACAGACTCCTCATTAAACTCTATTACTAACTCTGGCAATTTCCTTGGCAATTATTTCAAGGACAAGACTGAAAAAGTCTTTAATCTTTCCTTATTATAAGCAAACATTTCCTTGACACATTACTGTTTTCAAAAGAATTCCTAAAAAGTAAATAAGGTCAAAGAAGTTGGACAAAGACTGATTTATTTTTCAGAGAGCTACACATGCAACAACATGTTGTTAGAAAAATAGTAAGGGGAATAATAAATACTGAATAAATACTGTAATTTTCATCATTTGTAGGGAAAAGAAACCAAACTAGCTATGCTTCACTGTGTCTACAAGAGCCTGCCTTCAGCTCAGTCCCCCCACAAGCAGGATCTATAAGGACACTTTTGAGAGCCAACTGATCAACCATGGCTTAAAGTTATATTCTAACATAAAAGACATAGCATTTAAAACTAATTTGGCATAAAAACAGAAGATAAATTCTCATCCTGTAACAGCCTCCCCACGTTCAATCTGCAAAACAACTGAAAACTCAAAAACAAGACTGGAGACAATAGGAGGAAACCTATCAAAGGCATATATAGATGTATTTCTTCCTTTTTCACTTCATCCATCCTACCTCTTTTTAGGTTCCCTATTAGCTTGCAGGAACCAGTTCTATTTCCTACCAAAGACTTGATTATCCTATGAGTAAACCATCTGATGAAAATCATTACACACATTGGGAACTACAGGTTTATATGGAACTTAATGACCTTCTTTGGCAGACATGGAAAAATTGAGATGTTCTACAGTATCAGATTTTAAGTAAGAGATTTTATATACAAATGACTACTTCAGGTCCTACTATTTTTCAGGTCAGTTATATTCAGGAACATATTATGTGACCGTCAGTGAAAACAATGCCCACTGACTGTGCTCACATGGATGTCACTCTACAATTAATTCTCAGAGAAAAATATCTTATTGTAAATCCCTCAGAAGACTTACAATTCATTTTATAAGTAATGTAGCACTAATCTTTTCAATGAGCCTAGTATTCCAGCAAAGTCTAAGTGAGATCACACAGAAAAGCAACATTCAAATCTACAGGAACATATAATCAGTGCTGGAAGTTCTGTCTAAACACATAGCCCAAAAGAAGACAGATCTCTGCTGCAACTGCCCATAAACCTGGCAATTTTGTGACTAATTGGACCGAAATGGCACTTGTATATGTTGCAATATATCTACTTAGTGAGGGAGGAAACCAAACACTCCTGAGCAGAGCAGGAATGTGCTAGTGGAGTATCGTGAAAGACAAAAGATCAGAAAATCCCTCTAGCTAATCACACAGTATCTTTACTCCCTGAGCCCTGCCAGCAACTAGGAGCAGTCCAGCTTCACAACAGATAAAAACTGAAACAACTTGTTGCACATTCCAACCAGCAGTTATTTTCCCATGAAACTGCTCACATTTTGGAGCAGATGACATTTGCTTTACAGAGGATCAAGCTGTTTCCTTGTGTTAGGTGCTCATTCCCAATCAAAACCATGCAGCATAAATGCAAACACTGAAAATCAGTGCAATATTTAAAATTACAAAAATCACTTCAGGTTTACTTCTCCATAAAAGGAACTATGCAGCTACGTTTATGGTGCACTTACATGTAATTATAAACTTCATTTTGAAAATGACGTATAAGATTTTATAAGATCCCCCCATATATTAAGCCCTTCTTAAAAAAAAATAAAAAGAAAAAGAAAAATCCAACTAAACAGGCCCAGAAGAAAAAGTTGAATTTATCTTTATAGAACATTTTTTACAGTCTCTGCATTAGCTATAATTAAATATATGCATGGTCTCATTGCAGATACTTTGTATGTTGGTGCTTACTATAACTAGAAGACATGTAAGATAGCATATAATAAACTTTGCATCTCACCACAATGCTCAAAATGACTGAGTAAGACAATGCTGCATACAAGAACCAGAAACCACAGTGAATTTTCTGGGAGAAGCGAGGGACAAAATAAAACAAAACACTTGATTGTCATTCAATCCGGTTCCTAGTTTTGAACTATTTACAACTGTGTAGTTTTTTTCTTGGAGCTCCTGCTGTCTCCCACACAAGAGACCAGCAAATACAGGGAAGGAGTTTCTCAGCATGGCTGTAAGGCTTTGAGAGGTTCAGCTCTTGCAAGCCCCGCTCTGATTAGAAGAAAACAGACAGAGACTTTCAGAGAGCAGTCATGAAGATACTCGGCAAAAGAGAAAGCTTGAACACTGAGTTAGGCTTAAGCCTTTCTTCTCATTTCATATACTATCCACTAAGCCAGATGAATATTCAACTGTATATTTAGCAGAGTTGCACAGGTCATTCTTACCCTTCATCAGTTTGCCTAACTGCTTAAAACCCCCTCACACTTCTGCCTTAACAACAAAGCACTTGCCTCCTCCTCCTCATCCTCTGCATGGAGGCAGCTCTGCCTCCTGCAGACATCCCACTTGGCTCAGCAATGCACAAGTTCTGCCACACCCTTCGAAAGCCCTGCTACAAAGGGATGCATCTGATATTGCCAATCTTGATTGAGGTCAGGCTGTGGTAGACATGGAGCAACTGGAAAGCCCCATTTCTTCTCTCCCCAACAGGCCCAGAGAAGAAGCACATAGCCAGCATGCAAGACAGCAGCAATGGGAATGCCAAAGAAGGTCCAACAGATGCCAGTGGTGGGGATGCCACTGATGACCCTTCAGGGCTTGCATCTCCCCTGCTGTCTCACAGGAGGCCACATAGGACTTCTCAGACACCTTGCAACACCCACCCTTCATCTTAGCAAGCTCATAAGCAATGCTGGCAATCATCTCAGCAGCGATGTTCAAAATTTACACTGCTGCTTGGAAAAGGATGTGTTGACTTCAGCAGCATAAAGAGTAACATCAAACATGTTAATTCCAGGCTCTAAAGAGAGCTCCTATACTTAAAATTTTAATAATGCATTATATTCAGTAGTTCCCCCTGTAATTTTTTCACACCCTGCTACAAGAAGAGTAAATGGATGTTTAAGAAAAGCTTTATGATGTTTTGCCTGTTTGTTTTGGTTAGAGGGTGTGTGGGTTTTTTTAAACACATGGCAACATTTTGATTTCTATTCTTAGAAACCATCTGAGGCAAAAAAGGGCCCATGAAAGAACTGAAGTCCACAAATGAACTTTCTTTCTGCTGGGTTTTTCTCAGCCATCTCCCCTCCAGTCATGCCTGCCAAATCCCATGCTTTATAGGGGCATCTGTTCTATTCTCTCCAGGCCAAAAAAGGAGACTTTTCAAACTCTTACTACAGCTAAGGAAATCTATACCTCAATGACCCTAATGTGATTTTTTTTCCAATGTCTGCAGTTCCACAACTGCCATTAGAAGAAAAAGTCCCTTTCTCCTCTATCCCTTTCTGCAGCCACACAATCCCAATACAAGTCTCTTCTAAAAGTTGTCCTCCCGCTCCCCATCTAGCTGGTTTTTAACACATGACTAAGGAACAGATATCAGCCATGAATGAAACTCTACATCAGACACTGAACTGACACTTTTATGAATTCCTACACTGTTCTAGGAGCTTCACACACTCTTCTGCTGTGAACTTGGTATGCTTCATACAAAAAGAAATACATAAAGAAGTTGTTTTCCTATAGTAGTACTACTCCTAGAAACATTATGTAATTTTGCATCATAATAAAGGCAGTATCACTGGATTTGACTAAAAACTGATTAACATCTCTTGATACAAACAGCAGGTTACCCTGAAACTACATTGCCTGTCCAAGATTTAAAGTCACACCCTGTCCTTAAGGGCAAAGTTTGGTTGTTCCCGCTAACACCAGAAGAAAGCAGCAGTAGAGACATCTTACTGCACATGCCAACCTTACTGGAAGGTGGTTTCATCCAAGAACAACACATTTCCCTCAATAACTTATAATTTACCGTGAAAAACACAGAGCACCACAATTCCATCAATTCCCCAAGAAATACCAGTAGTAATGTGTTGCAAATTAAGCGGACATTATAGAATCATAGAATCGATTGGGTTGGAAAAGACCTCCAAGATCATCGAGTCCAACTCTTGGTCCAACTCTAGTCCATTTATTAGATCATGGCACTCAGCGCCATGTCCAATCTGCGTTTAAAAATCTCTAGGGATGGTGAATCCACCACCTCTCTGGGCAGCCCATTCCAATGCCTGATTACTCTATCTGGAAAAAATTTTTTTCTGATATCCAACTTAAATTTCCCCTGGCAGAGCTTAAGCCTGTGCCTCATTGTCCTATTGCTGAGTGCCTGGGAGAAGAGACCAGCCCCCACCTGGCTAGAACTTCCCTTCAGGTAGTTCTAGACAGTGATGAGGTCACCTCTGAGCCTCCTCTTCTCCAGACTAAACAACCCCAGCTCCCTCAGCTTCTCCCCATAGGGCTTGTGCTCCAGTCCCCTTCACCAGCCTTGTTGCTCTTCTCTGGACTCGCTCCAGCACCTCAATGTCCTTTCTGAACTGAGGGGCCCAGAACTGAACACAGTACTCAAGGTGTGGCCTCACCAACGCAGAGTACAGGGGAAGGATCACTTCCCTGGTCCTGCTGGCCACGCTATTTTTGATACAGGACAGGATCCCATTGGCCTTCTTGGCCACCTGGGCACACTGTTGGCTCATGTTGAGCTTCCTGTCAATTAGTACTCCAAGGTCCCTTTCTGCCTGGCTGCTCTCCAGCCACTCTGTGCCCAGCCTGTAGCGCTGCAGGGGGTTGTTGTGGCCAAAGTGCAGGACCCGGCATTTGGCCTTATTGAACTTCATCCCATTGGAATCAGCCCATCTCTCAAGTCTATCCAGATCCCTCTGCAGAGCCCTCCTGCCTTCCAGCAGATTGACACTCCCTCCCAGCTTGGTGTCATCAGCAAATTTGCTGATGATGGACTCAATCCCCTCATCTAAATCATCAATAAAGATGTTAAACAGGACTGGACCCAATACAGACCCCTGGGGAACACCACTGGTGACTGGCTGCCAGCTGGATGCAGCTCCATTCACCAGCACTATTACATGTATCACTTGTGTAAGGCTTAATCCAATCACAGGCTTTCAGTGAAATCTGCATAAAGAGACCTGAAAAAATCTGAACCTAACAAAATATCCCCCCACGTTTGCATCAGAAATAGCAGATGAGAGAATTAAGCTGAGCAGCAGGTACATATTTTCATGTATTAAAATCAGTGTTTGCACAATACCTCTAAAAATGCCTCACCTCATTTTGTTATTGGCAAAACCTAAAAGTAAGTCTGAAAAGCTCCTTTTTTCTCTAAACGGAAAACATGTCTTATTTGAGGCATACAAAGAATGTAAGAATATATCAATTTACTAACAAGTGGGTTTGTAATTATTTATTTATATTTTCTGGCTAGTCACAATCTTGTTCACATACAGTCTTCAAGAAACAAAAATAATTCTAGTAGGAAAAGCACAGGTAGGTTTGTTAGTATTGGACATGAAGACCAAAGCTAATATCTGTGCCTGCCGTACACCAGCTCTTTGTGGCTCAGCCTGTAAAAGCATTGTCTCGGTGACAGCCTGCATGTATGAGCTGAATATATAAGCTCTACCACTGTGAAAAGGAAAACTAAATTAAAACATGAAAACTAAGCTCTACATCTGGGGGAAAAAAGCCAATTAAAAGAAGAGGAATACATGTCTGACATGGCCCTGTTCTCTGATGAAATCAAGATTAAGAGGCATGTTTATGAGCAAAACTAAGTCAATATTTTCAAATTAATTTTTAGTGCAAATCTTAGTTTTGTCATTCATAAAATTCAACAGGTAAGTACACAGATAGGCAAATGTCCTTAGAGCAAAGTAGAGGAATAATAAATTCTATACATAACTATTTATAACTGTGTTTTTGAGTGAACACAGTGTAACAGGCATCAAGCCAATATTTAAAGAAAAAAAACCAGATTTGTAAAACCTTAAATATTTCTATAAGCCAGTCCATAGACTAGAGCCTATTTCACAATCTAATCTGCCTTTCAAATACATAAAACCCCCACCAACTCAGACTACCTCTGTGATTTATCATAAAACCTTGACAAAGACAGGTCCAGAAGTACAACCACAAAATAACATAATGCTATCAGAACATGCAATTTCCTTAAAATAATGCTCCCAGGAAGTGCACAGTATTGTGTGCAACATATTTGGTTTGATCTGTATTTTGAAAAATCCCTTGGGAACAAAATCATTATCAAGCATCAGACAAAATGGCAACAAGTAGAGATCAGATCCAATTCAGTCTTCCAGTTTTTCATAACTAACCCAAAGAACAAGCGGCTTATCACTCCAAAGCTCCAAAAAGATGATGAAAACTATATAACACAATGTCCTTTAGATCCCTAAAGACAACTGATTAAATTCAGTTAGGAGCTGATTGGAGTGCAATGATGCTTCTGCTTTCCAAATATACAGCTTAATTGCCAATAGAACTTCACAACAAAACAGAGAGAAAAAAATGTCCCTCTCCCACTACCAAAAAGTCAAGCAGTAGCTGCTGGCAAGTGAAAGAAAGGCCAAACTGTTATTTTTTTAAGCTCCAATATCAATAATATGCCAGAGACAAAACTAAACAAACAATTTTTTTGTAACAAACAAATAGAACATGTTCCAAAACATTCTTCTAAAATCTCTTAGGTTTTATAATGTCACAAGTAAAAATTAAAATAATAACATATATCAATACATTAAATTTCCAGCAGAAAGGAGGAATAACTGGATTGAAAAGAATGTTTTTTTAATTTGTGTACTATATGCAGATGCTCCAGTTTAAGGCTTCTTCTATATACATGAGAAACAATACTGGATAGATTGCTCTGCTCTATTTCAGCACTCTGCAAAACAGATTTAAAAGGAAAATATCACTGTGCACAGGGTTTGCAGAGTGCATTTTCATCTTATACAACACCAGGAATTTTCAAGCAATTTGAGTAAAATGTTGCTTTCTTGTCTCTCATGCAAATAAAACTAAGTTGGCATTACTTTTACTACTGTAGCATTTGGTATGCATAGCAGGAAACTTGCCAGGTACATACTGGAGCCAGAGGAGCGTGTGCCCTTAAGGAAATAGTAAAATGCAGATACAATAAAGCTTTATCAATGTAAGCATTAAACACTCAGTCCCTCCCTCCTGGAGCAGCTCTAATTTAAATGCCTAGAGGCTCTGTGGGTGCAAAAGACTGAATCCTATATCCTTGTTCTTGCCAAATACCCACATTGTCTTCCACATGCATAGCATTTCCTTAGGACTAGACATATTTGTCTTCTTTTATCCAGCACCAATATATTTCTTGGTTAGGAAATACCCACTTTCCATTGATGCTGATGACAAGAACCCTCATGCCTCTCACAGCTCCCCTAGTTTAAGGACAGGCCAATTAAGTATGATGCAAAACACCTTCAAACATTCTTCTTTATGAAGAATGTAGACAGACTTTAGTGATAAATGTTCGGGACAATCCCAGGATTCTTTCTTGAGTGCAGAAGAGACTGGTTCTACAAATGAACACAAAAGTTGCACTACAAGTCAAGAAGATAACGGGAAAGGAGATGACAAGAACCAAAGAGGGAGAAAGGAGGCTGGAGAAAAAAAAAAGGCTGCTATAGACATCACAAGCATTGTTGAAACAAGCAGGTTGGGTGTATTCCACGTGAAAATCAAAATGCATGGTGAATAAATCCACAAATCCCTTTTTAAGCAAAAACTGGCTTCCTGGTTTTAAGACAGCATTAAAATAACAGAAAATAAAGGGTATTGATTATACTTGATTATACTTGGTGGCAATTCTTCCTGAGTGCAAGACAAGCCAAGCTGTCCCAGGAAAAGTCAGAGCAGGAAAGTCTGTTGAAGATGCAGTCCAAACTGCAAAATAACCTCCCAGCAGCAACTGTGAAGAGATTTTTCACTAGTACACCTGCTACAACTTGAACAGCTCTGCCTGTGCCTTACTTGCTAGGAATATTTTGTGGGGATTTTTTAAAACTTATTCTGGACAATGTCACATAAGATATATTCATTCATTAATTAATTTATTCATTGACATCCCTTCATTATCTTCAGTGACAATACCACTGCAAAAGTGAGTTTTCCTTCAGCAATCTATAAAATCTCTGCTTTTTCACAGAAACCTATTCACCTTTCAATCATTTGTTTTATATCACTTGAGTAATTACTGAATTTGGATTTATTTGAGGGAAATACATAAATGTCTTCTGTAAAAATCTACATTTGAGGAAGTCACACTCTATGGCCCCTTTAGAGCCCTTGGAAAGAGACACAGACTACAGCTCACCAATCCTGTTTTATATGTCTGTTTTAAAGATTTGATAAACCATGCCTCAACAGTCTATAGAGACAACCAGATCTCCACTGACTACAGGAGTCCACTTCACCATCTCTAAGTTGTTTGATGATCCATCTCCTACTACAAATCCTCTTTGCCCTGCTCCCCCTCATGACAGCAAGATGAGATATTCGAGACCAACTTCAGATTTCATTTAGGTAAATAAGAAAGAAGCATGTGCAGCTGGTGTAAAATAAACACTCATACTTTACTAAAAATGTTCCAGGCTGATTTCAACATCCACCAGGAGCTAAAGAAAACAGCAACACAGAATTCCTTACAAAGATTCCTTGGAACTGCGAGATCCTGTTGCTGCTCCCAAATGCTACTTAGGCATTTTAGGGCATTTTAAGACAGTACAAAATGTCACAAATAAGAAACTTACTTAATCTGGGGTTTACACATTGATATAGTTTACTGCCACTGAAAAACTGCCATGATAAATTAGTATTTCATGCTTATGTCCAACAGACACTGAAATACAAAAGGGGCCTGACTTTATCAAATCCACACCCTATCACAAAGCCTAACAACGTGGTTACAGCAGTACAAAGTAGAAGAATTTTGCTAAGTAAAGATGTGTATTGATACAACAAATACAACAGCAGTGGAGATGAAGTTTTCAGATGAAGGAAAATACAAAACAAGCCAATAGAGAGGGAGTTGTGATGTCTGCTTATGGTAAAACCGAAAACTCTGCTATGAAAGCTCCCAAATTCCAGAACTCCTCTGAAAGAGATGGCAAAGTCTGTATTTACAATAACATGGCTTAAATCAGCAGGACACGAAGAACTGTATTTCAGACTCTGCAGAGGTTCAGTCACTGTGATGCTCTGGGTACCATTTCTGCCCTCCACTTTGTTGTCAACCACCAGTACATCGAAACGCAGACTCCTTCCCCAAAAGCAAAGTCTCAGTAGCACCATTCTGCAGTCAAAGACCACTCCGGGGTCTGGCTACCCTCACAGATACCCTCTGTTGTCCAGATTGATCTGTTCTCCAAGAACCCACACAGGTCTGGGATCCCCATAAGGTTCCACTTGCATCACTCCTTTTTAGGGAGAGACACACAGACACCGGTCATGGGAGCCTACAGCACTGCCGCATCTTCCACAGACTTTTTTCAACATCTGTGCAATGGGGACAAGTGCTGCGAGGGATTTCCCCTCCAAACCATGCCTCAAAATAACACTGGAATGTGGGAGGAGAGCATCTAGGTTCACACTTCCTCATGCAGCACTATTTTAAGCAGGAAAATCCTGAGGATTGGTAGGGTTTTGATTCTTTCTCCCAAATGTTGCCACTTTAGGCACTCCCATCAGACTCTGTCTCCTCCTCCAGCTTTAATCACCTGATGGCATACAAGTTAACAGAAACAAGGAAAACTACTATACATGGAAATGAATGAGAAATGAAGAAGTATTTTTCTGCCAAGACCAAAACAATAGTAACAAAATATTTTTCATTGTGCTGTGAGAGACTTCTGCTGTTTCTCAGGCTACAGCATCCCTCTTTGATTTGACAATTTACCAAAAAAAAAAAAAAAAAACCAAAAACCACAAAAAGCAAATAAAAACAAACCAAAACAAAAAACACACACACAAAACATTTCTTGAACATTTATATCAGTAAGTCATACAGTCTTTCAGAAGCTGAAAAACCCATACCTGGCGTACAAAACTGTTAGAGGTAGTGTCAGAAGATGTACTCCCATCTGATCCTTTAAATCGGTTTTTTCTTCTTGCCCCTTTACCGTAAGACTAAAATAAAAACAAACAAAACAACCAGATTAGAGAACCAGCATTACAGCATTAGTCTGTGTTGCACAGAAAGGTCTCAGTGTCTCCTAGGCTAGCAGGGATTCCGATTATCAACTTTGTGCCAATCAATAAGGACATATTCAGTAAGTAACTGATGGGATGTGTGAGCAAGTGCTCACCAGGCTTGGTCAATTGAGCCCTAAATGATTTTTAGTTTTCCGTGTTTTTTCACATTGGGGTTTGGAAAAGCATTTATAGACTTGTATAGATGTAGAATTATTCACTCAAGTCACAATGATTAAAAAGTACAGCTTGTTTTGCAGCTGGTTTAAGTAAACAAGGAAGGAAAGGAGATACAGGAGCAGTCTCCAGTACACCACAGCTATGAGCCGTGTCAGCTGAGGGAACATTTAGAGGCAAGAAGTGACCAACAACTTGTTAACTGAGATACAATCTTATAACCCAGGGAGAATTTACAATAATATTTTTTCTACAAAGAGTTGATGAAATTAAAAGCAGAATAACAATGAAAAAGGCCTGTAGGTATAATTGGAACAGGAATAATATGCAACTAAAAAGCAAGCCATCATTTCTATCTCTTAGAAATTTAAAAAAAAAAAACAGGAAAAAGCTACGGTTCGCTGAAGCAAAAATTTAAAACTAAGGTTTAGAAACACAGCAAATGCATGTGTTTGTGTCCCCCTCCCTAAAAAAAAAGCACCAAACCTATTTGTTCTGTGCATTTCAAAACTGATCATCAAAACTATGTTATCTGCAATCACTTATTTATGTGGCGATTGTAAACTCTGCCATGACATCACCCATGACCAGGACATCCCTTCCAGCTATAGCAAAGTCTCACAGAATTATTCTGCACAATGACATTACAACACAGCCCTTCCTATTCTAGTCCAATTGTTTAAGTTCATCTAAATTTACAAAAGAAATTATGTCTTGACTACTTAAGATATTATTTTCCTTGAGGCTGATAAATACATTTTTTTCCTCACTCATCATGCTGCTGTAAAGGTCATTTTACTAATCCATCTCTCTGGATCATGTCTCCTGTCTTTAAATACCTCCTACAGTTCACTGCAATAAACAGGGTCTTTGTCTTCTTTTTCAAGGTCTGTGTTGGCCAGTTCTCAATCTTACCTCTCATCCTGCATTCAGCACTGAACTTTTGAATTCCACAATAACTCAGGGGGAAAAAAAAATCCAACACAAAAAACAAACACCAGTCTCCATCCTCAACATGATAAATTTTCAGAGAGTAATTTCATATCCTCTCCCATAATACCTTGCAATCCTTCTTCCAGGGACAAAAATTCCTTCACAGAAATCTCGTTGTTCTCCTTCAAACATAGAACAACAAAAAACCCTCTTGATAATAACAAATTAGTGTATCTCAAAATGTTATACTAATCAAGGATATTATTTATTCACTATTACTTCCTAGAATTCCAAGTCCATGCATCCACATCCTGCTGTTGACTTTGGCCATAAGCTGCTCTCAGTCTGGGGTTTAGTCACGGTGCGAAAATTATGATCAGCTTACTGGAGACCAAGACTGTGCATGCATTACAGCACAACACTCCTAATAACTTGGCCCTAATACAGCAAACCTTGGGATAAAACCCTGTCTGGGAGCATAAGGTGTGTCCCTCCCTGGGCCAGGGCACTCACTCTTCAGAGCTCTGAGCCTTGAGGGAAGGATGGGCTCAGAGAGACTGCTAAAATGTCATAATGGCAAAATTTTAAGATCATGACTTCAAAATCTGACCTGATTTTCTTAACAGTAACACATATGGTAAGTATGATGAAATATTTTGCAACTTAAGAGTAACTGAGGAGGACAACAAATAGCCACTACAAACTTCAGATCATTTGACATCCAGGTAACTTGCTCCCACGAGATGCAAGAGAACAATCTCAAGCTGTATCTGGACCATAAGTGTTGATTCCGGACAAGTCTGGAGCACATTGAATCGAATACACCAATCTTTTAGAAAGGATGTCTCAAGTAACAATAGTTCTGTCAGCCTGACTCAGCAAAAACAGTATCTGTTATGTCACTGACCAAACAATGGCCACAACAAAACCAATGTTTATCCCAGAAAATATAGATTTACGGGAAAGATATTTTGCCAAGCTTCATATGATTTTTTCAAAACTGTAAAACAGCCATGTAAGAAATTTCTGAAAGGCACACAAATTGATTCTACACATGCTGGTTAGGGCAGAACTATATGAAAATCAGCATGCTACATATTATGTTGATGAAAATAGAACTTTCTGATGAGTCTAGAACTGTAACCCAGCAGATCTCAAAAAGTAAAATTAAATTTCTATGAGGAATAGTTTTACATAGTTATATTTCTAAAAGGTATCTTTGATAATAGAAAAACTTTTTGATAATAGAAAGGTCTTAATAGATCAATAAGAATACAAAGTAGCTTACAACTACAATTATCAGCAAATTATTCAAAATATTTTCCAGTTACAGTTAGAAAAGACAGTTCCATCAGAATCATCTTTTTCCATGTAATAAGTATAATACAATAAAATATTACAATACCTAAAATACATTAAAAATACCTTTAACAGCAGTGGTTTTCAAATAAAACAACATCTTTAAATCAAAATTTACCTCAAAAATGGTTCCTGTTGAGGTAACTGATTGTGGATACCCAGAAACATTCTGAGCCCTTTTGCTACAACTTTTGTGTAAGAAAATAGATGTATACTTACAAAAAAATGAAGAATTTCTAACATTCACAAAGAAGCTCAATAATATAAAGCATCTACATAAAGACCACACTATCCTGGCAATTTCATAAATGGTGTACAGTATAGTATTGTGTAATCCCCAACAAGATACTAGAAAAAATGTACACATACTTTTACTTTTTTTTTTTTGTATTTGTCCCCTGTTTCTACAATATTTATTTTATTTAGGGTGTTCTAGTGTTCAGTTTTAGAATACAAAAAAAAACTACAACAAAGGCAAAAGAGGGATTGAGTCTAGAGTGATGGGGATAAAACAAACAAGAGCAGAATAAAGCCACGTTACAAGCACAGATAAAATGCACACTTCCCTATCTGCATAGCAACGACTAAGAGCATGTATTTCTGGCAGCATCGCACGCAAAGTGCATCTCAGACTAAAACTCACCTTGATTTTTCAGTTTGAGAAGCTTTTGTCTTCAATAAGTGGAAACTATTCAGAAGCATAAGCTAAATACTAACTTTAAACACAGAAATCTGTTGACATGATGGCAGACTGTGGCTACAGAGTGTAGGCAAGGTCAGTTTTACATCCGCTTCTTTGCACAGACTGATTCTCAGTCAGAGGAAAGGCGGACAGCTTTGGCATATGGGAAAACTGGGATTTGAGGACTCTCTTCATTATTTTAAATGATGCTAATCAAGGACTACATTTGTCTTCCATGCCTTGCAAGCTTATTCCCACAGTCAGAAATGCCTGAAACTCTCTTTTGAAAATGAGATAAGCTTTCCATAAATAAAACAGTCATATATTTTTAATAATTATTAACTATCTCTGTCATGTGGAGAATCATGAATAGTCATCCTGTCATAGTCATTCTGTTTTTCTTCTTTACTTGTAGTTTTTTCCATAAGAACTTAATGTGAGAGCAAGACCTCTGTTAAAAAAAAAAAAAAAAAGAAAACCAAGAAAAATCTACCAGTTATTTTAAATTCGGGGCATAAAAAAAGGAAAATTTTTAACAATGAACCCAATATGTTACTGTGATTTTCATATTAAAATTAGCTGCCTTATCTATGTTCTGTGCAGCACTTGGCTGCAATTAAGTAGCTAAAAATAAAGGTCTGAATCACGATGCGCGGACATTGGCCAGTAAAAGCAGCAACACGGGGCAGTTGTTCTTAACCTATATGGTAGCTGAACCCAACAGAAACCATTGGAGACCAAATGCCTCTACACCCCAGTGCCCAATGGTAACAATCCTGAAACCCAGCAGATTCAGGTGCCTATGGCACACCAGCATTTGCCCCAGCTAAGAATACAACCCACTCCAGCCCTGCAAACAAGTCTGTTTATATAAAAAGTTTGTTGACAGGAACTTTCTCACTGGATTTAGCAGAACATCTTACACAAAGATAAAGTTATGTATACATTTGAGTGTTTACAAGATCAAAACTGTAGCCTGGTTTATTAGTCAGATGTGTGAAATTCTTTTAAAATTTTCTGAGTTGCCAGAGACAAGAAACAAAACATACCCATTTGTGTTCTACAGCTTCTCAGAATACCTGTCAAACACTGTGAAACCTTACCAAAAAAAAAAAAAAAAACAAAACCCAACTTTGTAAAAACATTTCATCAACAAAGTCTTAGCAAAGAAAGACTCTGCTTTCCAACTCTGACTAGAAAGTACATTGCGCAACCTTTATTCAACCCCTGTAATTATATGAAATATGGGAATCATATGAAGCATTAAAGGCATACATAGCAGTTTTCTGATAATTAAGTTTTATATGCAATTACTGGTTATTGCAAACAGACGAGATCAATGTCACTCAGTGAAACCATTTAATTTTAATGAGGTTCTGCCTCAACACATGAAAAGCATGCATCCATAACATTTAATCCTCTAACACATGTGACAAGCAGAAGGTATGGTTTACCCTGTAGGTAAAATATCATCTGCGAGAGGAAATATAAAAAAAAATAAAATTACTAACTATCTACAGCCAGGGAACTGATCTTCAGTGAGAATCTTAAAATGCCCTTCCCCAGTAACCACTCTCATAGTATTTTATATCAAAGCAGCAGTGAGGACTATACAGAGGGTGAGCATGAACCAGGTAAAATAGCTCCTTAAATTATCTTACTGGTTTCATTCAAAGAATGATAAAAAGGTGTAGATGATTTAGGCAGTAGAGTCACTGGCATCGAGTCAGATCTTTAAACAAAGATGCAAGCTAGAAATTGGAGAGAACAAAACATACAAATAAAGAATTTAAGAGCTAGAATGTATCTTACATGATCTTGGATGAACAAGTGACCAATTACAAAGACTGAGAACACCTAAAGGTAGAGTGACCCCTTAAAGGATTAGAGAATTGCTAGAAATGTCAGCAATGCAAGAACGCACCAAATACTTTTCCTTCACACTGAAGCTTTGAAAATAGTTAAAAATGCCCATATTCCAGACAAAGAAGAACAAGCCAGGATAGTGCAGAACATGCACATCCAGTTCTAGCCGTCCCTTAAAAGAATAAGCCATTGCCACTTTAACCAATTTGGTACAATAAGGCAAAAAATGTTGCTGTAGGTCAGACCTCCTGAGCCCTCCCTGGTCCATGGCCATGCTTGTCGCCACTCAGAAATTATACCCTCCAGCTACTGGGGGTGGTGTAGCCCCCAGGATCAGCTGAATGGCTGTACACCCTCACACTCTCTTTCTGCAGAAAGGGACATGAACATTTCTAATCTTTGCATCGCAAATCATACTAATCTCATATGGGAGATGAAGTCAGCCTTCTGACAGCACAGCCAAGGGCTAGAAGATGTACACAGACCTTGGTTATGAGTTCCTCAGCACTCCACAGTTCACTTCAATGAAGGGAACAAGGGCAACAGGGTAATGGTGAACATAATAAAATATTCTGGCTTGCCTCCATCTCAGGGCCAGGGTTTCAGGTCATCCTACAGGGTCAGCATCAGTTCAGTTCTGTGACAGGTACTCAGCCTTGTGAAATACTTCAGCAAAGTTGTCTGAGGAGCACAGACTCATGTCCCCACATCAGAGAATCCCCAGATTAGGTCTCAAAACCTGGATTTCTCCAATCAAACATTCGCTATAAGGACACAAGTTAGAAAAGACACGGCTTCCCTCCAGGAATCCTATCAAATTGAGGATCTCCATATACAGTCATCAAGTTCATGCAAGCTACAGAGATGAGTCTGCAAAGTCCATTCTATAGACATTTTAAAAAATTCTCCACCTACATTAAAAAAATCCATACATGCAAACAAATAATTTATTTCTCCAAACTTGCATATATAATACACAAACAAGTATTTTATGGATGCTTCTTGTAACTCATTAAAAAAAAAAAAAGAAAACCGATTTCTGCTCAGAAATCTGTAACAGACTTAAATCTTAGGTGCTTTTTTGCTGGCCTGTGATAAAGCCTTGCCAATACTACAGCTAGAAATAGCCCTATTCTCACCAGTTCCTACACTTCTAAGCCATCTCCCAGTGCTTTCATCATGGCCTCAGACCAGGTCACCTGTCAGTTTCCATTTGCCAGACAGGAAGCTGGGAACTTGGCCTGCTTGCCTCCTCTCCAGTGTCTTGGAACCCTACTCAGTGCAAATCTTCTGCACATGTCTCTGTAATGCCAGTGATGAAGATGTCAGCTCCCAACTCAACCAAACAGGAGCACACAACAGCAGAAGGTGCTGAAGCACATGCTTAGAGCCCTCTGTGCCTGCTGTAGGCTTTTAAAATTGGCAACTACCATTGTAGGCCATGTGCCTGCACATCCCCACCTACTTTCTGTGCATTTTTTTATGTCTCTTACACAAGCAAACAGAACAAAAGATCTGATGCCACAACAGAAATTTATTTGCAGGGAGCAACAGCCAACTATGGGGTAATTACTGAGGACCTCTCCTAAGGGTCTGCTGCCCTGAGGACAGAGACCAAGGCAAGCCCTTGGAGGGCAGGGAGGGTGACTTTTTTTGCTTTGTGTTACTTGGAAAGTCTTCTATCCTGGCATAGGAAGGAACTGAGTAAAAAAAAAGCAGAAGAAAAGTAACTGAGACTCCAGAGAAGCCAGCTTTGGAAGAGCACAGGATCTTTAAATCTGTAACAGTTCGAAATTAGAAACATAGAGACAAAACAAGACAAATCCACAGACTGCCTCTAGAAAATGGCTGCCAGATACACAAATAAGTTAGGACTGAAACAGCTGAATTGTTTCAGAGGGATTTTACACTCTAGGAAAATGTAAAGAATAATTATTACAGTCCATATATGCTGATAATGTACAATATCCCAGTGGAAAATGTCTCTGGAAGAAATGAGCATGCAAAATCACTTTTCACTGATAGAGTTCAGGACAATGCAAAATAACCCCAAAGAGCAGAGGAGAATAATCAGAAAAGTAATAGCTCAAACCTAAAGACCTTTCTTCAGTGAAAGACTATTAGAATTTATTTTTATCAGTAAGGAGTACAACACTGAAAGATTACCATATTGGGAGAGAAAACATTGCCCCTTGCTGAGGACCATGAGAAAGTCCAATGAATGGAGGTGAATTTTATCTCTTCTTTGTTTGTATATACTCCACCGAGTTACTGCCACATTGGATCTAGCCTCTAGGGATGCTGCCAGAAGAGAGTAAAACCTTCTGTGCCTCTGTAATGAATGGGTATTGTTATTCTTTAAGTAATAAAAGTGATATAATTATTGTTTGTTTATGGCTTACAATGTATTCTTGCAACTCAGTACCAGGAAGTACACTGTGGCAAAATGTTTGTTTGAAAAATAGGTAAACACAGTAAGAATTGTGATAAATCAACCCAGGTGAAAGGGAGCAGAGGAGGGCAGTGTGATTAATCTGCTGAGAATAAATGTCTGGATATTCTTTCCATTCCTCATTACTACAAGACAGGTAGTGAAGGGATGGTGCTATGCAACTGGGACGGTCACTGGAGATCCAGGAAGGACAACAGACAGTGTAAAGGCCAAATAACTAAGCTGATATTCTGGAGTCACCACATGCACATCACTCTAAAACTCATGCTAACATCAATTGTATTTGACACAGAAGGAAAACTGAACAAGCCTGTCCCTAGTCCCATGAATTCAGTTTCCTTCAGCAATGCAACCCAGAAAACATGCCAAACACTCCAAGGAGAATGAAAATTTTAGGCTTGGAAGGCAGAAGCACCTGACAGTACCAGGCAATGGAGGAAATCTAAATGCAAGTGACAGAGCTGAAGAAAACAATCAAGAAGAGAATTGTTTTAATTTAAAATGTTTCAAGTTTTTTGGACCTGCACTGACAGAGGATGCATAGAGGGGCAGGAAAATAATGAGGAATAGGGAGGAATTCAACCAGGGTAAGATACCTTCTTCCACAAGATAGTCTGTAGTTCCTTGATAGAAGGCTTCATTATAATTTTTTAAACATCTTGTGTAGTTTACTGATCTTATTTGCTATGACTGTTCCTAATGCACAACACAGGAAACTTTATCATGAGAAAACAGCAATAAAAAATGAATCTAATGACTTTTGAGGACCGAGGGACTTTGAAGTAGGATCATAAGAAAATTACATGGGAGGATAAAAAAGAAGAGAGGCCAGGAGTTACCATGAAAGGCATTAACACGCTATGTTATGGTATAAACAAATCAGCATAGCATCTGGGTTAATTAAAATTATTAAATCAAATATTTTACTAATTCAAAATCCTAAAAAAGGGGGTTCTTGAAACAAAAAAAAACTAAAAAGAGTTGATTTTTTAAAAGATAGTGATCATCAAACAGTGATGCATTTGAACAGTTTGCTTCTTTTATAATTTTAGAAAATTACATGCTGATTTTATTACAAAAGGGCCACACCTAAAACTACTATTTTACATTCACATATACCTGAACACTGAATAATTCAACAGTGTAACTGTTAACATGTACATTTGTCTGGATAAAATTGGATATCTGAAACTATACCACAACCCCATTTAGACTGGGATCACAGTGAGTATCCAGAGCTATGTTTTTACAGCAATATGGATCTAAAAGCCACAGAACTTTAGGTAATACAGAATAATACACCAATATCTTGTCCCCAATGCAAAGAACTTCCCAGGAATAATACAGTGTAACTGTCATGATCAACACCCAAAGAGATTTTACTTTGTTTGCTGATCTTGTTAGGAAAACGCATTATGAAAATAAGAAATAGATTTTACACAGAGGCTATCTAGGAATATTTCACACATTTAACTACCTTTTAAGTGTATTACTTCCAGAATATTAACTATATTCACTCCTTTTGCCACAAATTTGGCCAAAATGAACAGACAGGTATAATAATCCAAGACACGGAGCATTATGTACAGCTAGTTGAAAGAAATCTCAGCTTTGCAAAAGTAAAATTCTTACATAAGAAAAATTTTGAGCCTTGTTACAACTCTATAAATGTTTTTCAATTATATTTTGCTTAATCATAATTCCCAGAAGTACCACTTCAGAGTGAATACTTTTAGGAATGATAGCACTCCATAAGGTCACATGTTTTTCCCGGACACATTACTTGGCATGAAATGTTTCTAGGATTGATACTCAAGTACTTCAGCGAAAAAGATAGTGTTGCACATAACTGAAGTACCTGTAGGCAGTCTACTTGATGATTCAGGTGTCCTCATTAAGCCTCTCCTTCTTACTGTGTGTGTGTTCTAAAGCAGCAAGATTTTAAAATAGCGATTTTTTTTAAATCCTGTTAATGGAGCAAAAATTCAAATCAAAATAACTATCTTTCAATGCAGTGCGCTAAGGAATTAACTTACATTATTATTCAGACAAAAGGCTCTTCCGCTTTCATAATCTTATTTCCTCACTAACAAAGGTTTGTGTATTACTAAAATAAGTACATATTGAGAAGATAGGATTCCTGTTTTGCCTAATATCTTTGATTCCAAACACTGAAAAACATTTCAGAATCAAAAAGCTGCATTATTTCTGTCTTTAAAAGTGAATATTTTTGGCTTTGAGTGTTCAGAAACATATTTTATAAAACAGAATAAAAGTGCGTTACCTGAAACATAAATAACGTGGGTGTTTGCAAACTATTCTCCCTCTCTAAACAGAGGTTCTTTATGCCTAATTAAAAGAGGGGTGAGAAATCAATTTTATGATCAGTATTTGACATTGGTCCACAGTAGAGAGGCAGCATATGACTTGACAGTTGCCAATTCTGTGCTTAGGACTGAAAAGATATAAAAGGGGAGGGGGGGGATGTGTAGGTCAGAAATTAGTTTCCTTGCCACTTCTTCTAAAGAAGCTGGCGAAGCATATGGCCCTACTGAAATGTCTGTTCTGCACTTGGAGGCTGCAGACAAATTCACATCTTAAGAGACTTTTTCAGCCTAACCTAGTCTCTGCTTCAGTGCCTGGATTTTGTTCTGCTGTCACTGGTCCCCAGTAAGTAATGATCAATCAGCAAGTCTTTTGACAGACTGACAGCATTTGCCTCTGTCAATCGAGCACTCCTGGGATGAAACTGGACCACTTTTTCCAATAACACATCACAGATAGCTTTGGCAGCAAGAGTAAAAACTGCCACTCCAAAAGGAAAAAAAACTCTGTCCTAACCAGAACATGCATGTTTGCAATTTAAAATGCACACAATCAGATTTTACCACCCTTTTAGTGGGTTTAAAAATAGCACTGTTAAGTCTTTGTAGCCAACTATTGCAAACTCAAAGATATTATGCAACATTCATGTATTAAACAGGAACAAACTTTCAAAATGTAAAGTCTTTACCAAGTGTGCAAACATCCATACCCTGCCTCCCTCTCATCATCATCATCCACCTGCACACTCTGCATACGGACCGAGTTGTGAAAATTTCAGAGATGACTGTACAACTACTCTTCTGCACGGATATAGAGCAGCTTAAATCTGCAGTGTGCTCAGCACCTTCAGCGTCCCCAAAATTCCTGCTCAACAATCGGCGTGAATCGCCTTCCCCCACCGACACACTGTCACCAGCCCGTATAACAGATGAGGAAGGTGTCAGCAGTGCGTGGTAAGCATCAGGTACAGATACAACAGGTTACTGGACCAGCGGATAACAGCTGTAACCTGTCAGCAATACATGCACGGAAGACCAGCTTAATAGCAACGTATTCTTACATATCCAGACCCCAGATAACCGCAAGGTTCTTTTGACTTACAATGTTCCTACGGCACAGAGCATCCCATGTGTGTTAATTACATGGCACTTGGGGCGTGAGGGTGACGACAGGGATTTCGGGCGCCTTGGGGAACCCGTCAAACTTTTCCGACGGCGGGGACCGAAGTTGAAAGAGGGGGATGTCCGGCAGCCCCGCCGCCCCAGGCCGGCCCAGCCCCGCGCCCCCGCCCCGCTCCCGCCGCAGTCCCGGCCGAGCCCCGCCGGCCCCGCAGTACCTGCGCTGCCGCCGCCGCGGGCAGGGGGTTGTCCAGCAGCTCCATCTGCACCTCCTGCGCCGGGCTGGGAGGCGATTTGGACATGTCGCTCTGGACCATTGGCGAGGAGAGCGGGCGGCTGGGCGCCGAGCCCCTCGGCGGGACAGAGCCGAGTCGCGTCGAGCCGAGCCAAGCTGAGCTGAGCAGGCAGAGCCGGGCAGAGCCGAGCCGAGCCGAGCCGAGCCGGGGCGGCGGGCGCCGGTCAGCGCCCGGCCATGCCGAGGAGCGGGCGGCCCTGCCCTGCCCAGCCCAGCCCTGGCTGCTGCCGAAGAGGAGTGCACTCAGCGCCGGGGGACGGGGCAGCGCCGGCGGCGGGCGCGGGGGAGGGCAGGGGGCGGCGCTGGGGAAGAGGGAAAGTGACAGCGAGCATCTCCCTCCCGGCAGTGCCGGGCGGAGGCGGCGCCGCGAACCCCGCCGGGCTCCCCGCCGGGCTCCCCGCCGGGCTCCCCGCCGGGCTCCCCGCCGGGCTCCCCGCCGGGCTCCCCGCCGGGCTCCCCGCCGGCCCCGCCGGCTGCGCGGAGCGGCGAGCAGGAAAGTTGGGGCTGGGGACTGGGGTGGGGTCAGGCCCTGATTTTTTCCTTCAGTCTTGTCGGACGTTTCGACCGTGGCCGCACGGCGTCGCCTGCCTCAACCCGCATCTAAGCCTGATATACGGATTTATTGGGGAAATCGGCACTTTTAAAGAGAAAGTTCCATAGCGCTGTCGTGTTTGATACGGGTTTTGCCTGTAATTGGAGACTCTTGTGGACGTATCAAGGGATGAGCGAGATGAAGCCCACTGTCTAATTTTGTATAACCTATAGCAGCAGAATCTCAATTGTGCTATTGGTAGCCCGCAGGAGACTTTTGGAAGACCTGTTCAAAACCTGGCCTGGGAAAATCACCCTCCACCCTTGAGATGACCTCTCATTCATATCTTATGAATGACAGATCATCTTTATGACAGCCAGCTTAATGGGGGTCTTGACAGAGACTAAACCCTCTGATCCCACAAAGCCCACTTGTAATCTAGTTACCTTTCATTTTCATCACTGTGTTGGACCTAGCTGTGCTCCACGCAGCATGAGAGAGAAACTTTCAGTATCATTCTGTGATTGTTTGTGAAATCTCTTATCAGCTGATTGTAAATAGTGAAAAATCAACACAGGTGCTGAATGGACTATCGTCATATGCTTAAAATCACAACCAATACTAAGAGCAATATAATAGTCATGTACAGGAAAAGAAGCCAGCAAAGCAAAGCCAGCACAAAAGCCAGATCAATCCCAAGACGTAGTTTCATGCTTTGTCCCAATTGCATGGTTGATTTATTGTATTTTTCATAGTAGCTAATAAATTTCCTCTCTGAATTAGCTTACCCCAATGGATTTTCTCATATGAATAGTGAAAATCCTCTAGGAAGTGCCTATTTTTTGTGAAGAAATTGGCTTTCTCTGCAAGTGGAAGTGCTCTGAGGTTTGAAGAAGCTTAAGAATTGTCAGTTGTCCAAAAAGTTTCACATTTCATTTTGAAATGTTGTCGTAGTAGTCTTCAAAAATAATTTCTAGAATTTTGTTAAGTTGTTGCCCATGGGAAAACGGAGCTATAATTTTAAGTGAAAATAGTGTCTTTTATGTACTTAATTTTCATTCAAATAATTCAATAGAGATGCTCAACCATCTTGAAACTATAAAGATGCTAGAGCCTGGGCTGCTTTCAGAAGTTCTCTTAATGGTTATAACAAAAAATGGGTATCTTTTCTTGAGATATTTGGTGCAAAAAAAAAATCATACTTTGCCTTTTAATAGAGGTCTCAAAGTACTTATTTCTTTATCACTTCCAAATTAGATTGTTTTTATGGAATTACTTTCAGTGACCATCATCATAATTAAGGAATTTACTAAAAAACCTAAGCACAGTATTCCTGTTAGTGATTTCTGAGAGGACTGTTGTTATTGAAAGATGTCGAGTTTTACTTCTAACACCTTAATTGCTTTGGAACCATTTATCCTTCTGTTTCTAATCATGCTCTAGGAAAGGAACTTGATGATCCCCCATGATTCAGTACATTTATTTGGTAGATTTTCAGGCATCTGCCAGAGATCTTCTGTTCTGATGTCTGTTCTCTCTCACACAGAGAAGGGAGTGGAATTACTTAATAAATGTAAGTGGTCCTTCATATTGCCTTCTGAATTTTCACTTTGTAAAGAGTATATACATAACAACATTTTTTAAAGTATACCAATCCTCTTTAAGAGTAGTAGTTATCATTTTAGAAAACATTACATTTTCTAAAACCTTAGATGCATATTTGGATTGAAAGGGTATTTTTTATTCCCTTATAAATTAGAGCTTGAATATATCAAATGAAATTAATTTCTTGTATGCTGGGTCTTATATCTTTTATGATTAATTTAGCTTTTTTTCTTTACTTTATAAAAATATAATGGTAATGATTTTGCTTGTTTATATATACACATATAGGGGCTGTAGAAAGCAGGAAGGAAGTTTTTAAGGCACAAATAAGTAAAAGGGAAATCATTGACCTAAAAAAGTTAAATTAAATAGTTATGTTGTACAGTTTTCTCCAAATAAACCCACAAGAACCACCTCCCCACACAACTAATCACATCTGAATTTTTAGCAAGTTTATTTTGTTTTTCTTCACGAAGTAAAACCTTCTACCTAATTGTTCTTTAGAAGCAATTATCATTTGTTGTCCGGATGTAATAAGTGGCTAGAAGATTAGCCTAGAAATACAATTGTAAGTATCTTACTTTTTTTCACTTGTTTTGTTTAGCAGTTGATCAGAGTCCTCTAACTTTGTGTGCAGTGAAAATCCTTCAGCTGAACATATACATATGTAGTCATCCTTTGCACGCTGCTGTTTGACCACATTTGCTCCAGGATAAGGGTCAGTGTGTAAAAACAATATGCAGAGATTATAAATTGCTTGTTCTTTCTGAAGGGGAAAAGCAACCTGGTATGCCTAGCCACTTCTCAACAGAAAACCACACTGCTGCATTTATTTACACTTTCATCTGCAAGGGGAGGTGTTATGCATGCTTATTTGGAATTTTCTAAACATCTACATTTTAGAAAACCAGAAAAAATAAAAGCTGTTGTGTTTGTAGGGTTTTTTCTTTAAAAAAACAACCCCAAAACCTTAGGCTGACAAAGAAGATAACCTGATTTGGGTGCCAAAAAGTTAGGTGGTTTTGTTGCATGAGAGATTAGGTATTCTTTTAAAGCAAGGAGGACTGTTTAAGGTTTAATTGTTCTTTACCACCAGGATAAGAATGTAGTGTCAGCGCCATGTCCTAGCCTTTGTACAGCGGGTACAGGTTTGGTTTAGTCTGTAAGTATCAACTGAATGTGCAAAAATAGCCTAGGGCCGTTGGCTGATATTCGTGCAAATGCAGCTAAAACCTAATAGCTTAGACCACAAGGGATTTCATTGAATGTGCATAAATACAGATCAGTGAGCTTGCAATCACACTTTCGAAACTACTAAAATGATTCTAACTGAGCATATGTTCAAAGCCATGATACAGCAAAATTCTTTGGGACTATCAGTTAAAAAGAAGTACTGGCCATCTCTTACTCTGTGCTACCTTCAGTTTAAAATGCATTGTAGATAGAAATGCAATATTGTGAAAAGAATTCACTAGATTACCTGCTTTTAATATCTCAAAACAGGCATAGTTCATCTTCTTCTCCAATGATCGACTGAAACCTGGCTGTCACAAGTGTAAACTGAATGTGTTCCTCTTATTTTTGTACTTTATCTTTCACACAAGTCTGAACAAAACCACTCCAGACAGGCTCACTTCTGAATCCATTATCAGTCTGTATCAGAGCACACCACCACCTGGCTGGATTTAATGAACTGATCCATTCTTCCAGTGTGTGTTTATTATGTTTTATTCTTTAGGATATAGGTGACATGCAGCAAAAAAACCTTGACTGATATTGCTACAATATATTCAAGGGAAGACAGGATTGGAAGGAGGAAGGCTTCTACATGATGGAAGATAGAAGCAAGACATAAACACTGGCAAAAATGCTTTTAATGCATAAAAAGGCTCATAATATTTGAAAAAGCCACAACACCTACTAAGCACATATTTTCAGCCCCTTGCAAAATGTGACCAAAAAAGGCACGCTCCCGCTCGCAAGCTGTTCACTTTGTGAGAGGCAAATTTGCTGTCGATGGGTTGTATGCAAAGATCAGGTTGGATTAAGCACTTCTGCAGAAGTTGCTGGTTTCAGTTGATATTTTCTTTCTTTTTTCTTTGCTCTCCCGTCATAACTGAGACTGCATATCTTCTTTTGTATCCCCAGTCCTCACCAACTATGGTGTTCCTATTTATAGCATTATTGCTCTCTTATTATTAAATACTTGAATCACAAGAGCACAAAAAGGCTTTAAGGCACTCTCACCCACAAATATGCTCAGCCTGTGTGAGTTACAGACATGAGAGACAGCTTTTAATAGACTATAAGGCCTATGTCCAAGGACAGCATCAGAGCTCTCCTGAGCTTCTTGAGGTTGGTCTTTCCTCCAAGCTTCTTAAACCCTGTGCTCAGCTTGGGCTTCTCTGCCTTTGGGAAGACACTTTCTTTTCCACCCAACAATTGCTTATTTGTGGCACCAAAGCAAAACTTCATTCACAATCAATGGTGTAAGAAAGTACAATGACATCTAATTTGTGTGAGGATTTCAAAACCATCAAGGTGGTTGACAGTCAACTCATCATTACCAATGTTGTTGGCAGCATTAATACTCCTAGGAGTTTACAAATTCTTTGCCAAATTATACATGCACAGATCTGAAGTGCAGATCACTGATGGCACTACTCCATGTTACCATCAAGTCGATTTAAACAGTGAACATTTACCAGATGCCATTCCACTCCTTGCCTTGGCTGTGCTAACCTGATCCTCCATGGCACACCACTTGTGCCTCTGAGCCTGAGCGACTCCACTCCAGAACTACAGGTAAAATGCAGCAGAAAGTTAATTAAATTTCCACAGGGCAAATCTGCTGCTTTACCTCCATGAGCCATCCTACTATGTAGTGCAGCTGGCAGGGTGAAAGGGAAAGGGGAGGCAGTGGGAATACACAACTCAGAGCAGGGCTGAAAAATTCCTTCCTGGCAGCACACCAACCCTTAAAGCAGCTTAGCTATAAACATCAAACTGCAAGCAGGGTGGGTTTTGAGAACATTGCTGCAGAATAACATTGATTTGGTTTCAGAAAAGTAATTTTTGGTAAGTACTTTGAGTTTTTGCAGCAAACAGAGAGCAAGGGAAGACAAGTCTTCAAACTTTAGTTTGTTCCTTCTTTTTCTCCCTTATTGCTAAGCCTTTTTTACTCAACTGTCCCCCAATCTTTACCAAAATTGAAGTCCTCATTTTGTAAGAAAACTATTTTCAATAAAACACCCTTCAAGTTTTGTCAGAATGTGTATAAAAATTTTTGAGGGAAGCCTTTGTCCCCATTAAACACAAGATGGTGCACAAGACTGTGCTGCCCTAAATTTATTGAGATAACTGTACTTGAAATTTCCTTCAAAACCAAAAGAACCACATTTTTACTGAGATAATAATTTTCTGTTGTAACATTGCAATGATATCCTGTATGACTTCTCAAAAAAAAAATCCCCAAAGACGGATAGCAACATTTTGATCCCAATCACATGCAAAGAAAGAAAGAATGGCAGGTATCACTAAGATTTACACTCCATTTTGAAACTACGTATTTAAAACACACTCTCGAGTACTTCCTAAGACATGTTTCTCAAATCTGTATCATTTCGTTATATCATTAGATGCTAAGAAAATTAATTTTTCTTCAAATTTAACCTATTTTGTAGGAGGAAAAGATTGAAACAGACATAATAGCTTTTTTCTTTTTGTTTGTTCTTTTGTTTGTTTGTTTCCTTCATGATGTAATTACACTGATAAAAATTATAGGAAAGGGTCAACTTTTAAAATTAGTATCTATTAAAAGAAAAAGCTAATGTATTGGTGTCTAAGCCTGTGCCACCCAGGACACTAAAAATCAAATCATGCTATACTACTCTGGAGGGCAGTGAAGGAGCTGCTGCTCCTGGTGAAGCCATGGTGAAATACACCCATGTTCATTCTTGGGTTACTTTCCTGAATGGCTATCTCTGAAAAGGCAACAAAGAACAAAATAAATCAAGCATTGCTGTTGCAAAAAGGGCATTTCAGGCCATCAGTGATCTCACAAAACATCCATAAAAAACTGAATCTTTGTGTTATTTAAAACAATCCCTTAATAGGAAATCTGATCGAGACCTGCTTTTCCTTATGGCATTTGTGAAATTCTGTGGTCACTGAAGACACATGTTAGTGACAAGCTGCATCACCTCTGGTGTGCCATCTGAAGTTTGCCCAGGTGAATTCAATAGGCAGAGGCAGCTCCATGGCAACAAATACTAAAGAAACAGCCTGTTAGCCAGAGACCTAATTCTACAAAGATACATGAAGCATATTCTAGCACAACAGGAAAAAAATACATTTCAGAGAGTGATAATGAGCAAAGCCTTAAAACATTTCCTCCCCAAGAGAAGAAGCAAATCATGGTCTTTGGTAATTAGCCATAAAGGATTTTTCCTGAGAGCAAAACATATTCAGGATGTGATTTTACAGCATTTGCTTGGACAACATTCAAATAAATTTCACACAGGTGTTTTTAGTTTTTTCCCCCCGGTATAATCAGTGTGTATTTGTTAATACACTCAAAGCTCATAAATTCCTGCAATTTTTTCATGCCCACCTGAAGAATTGAAAAACAGAACCATTCATGTTCAGCTATTACGTAAACCCTAGTCTTCCAAAAAATGTGAAGGAGCTTTCATGAGGGCACCAAAAGAAGTCCTGAAAATCATTCATGGAAGTGTCTGCATTAGCTTCATAGAACCTTTCATGAGTTACACAGTACTCTACATTAGTTTTCAACTGGATACCACAATCCCAAGCCTGTTTTCTCATGCACGGGAGATATCTCAGTGTGGCTTATAAACATCAACACAATTCTTACTTCATGCAAATATTCCCTAGCACTTTATACACACTAATTCAACATTTACTGTAGTAAATATGTTCATATCTTCCAAATGCTTACCTACTATTCAATACATAGCAAAACCCCATGTTGCAATTCCTACAGGCTGACACAAAACATTTAAAATAGGTCAAATACATGAAAAAAGACAGCACTGTGTATTAAAGTAAGTCTCTTAACAACAGAATAATACATTAGTGAATGGCTGCTTGTATAAGTAATATGGCCAATGTCGTAAGAATTACTTATCAATGTGAATCTCAGGCATTTTCAGTTGGTTCACTGTGAGGTTGTTTCTTTGAGAAAAATATCTATTGCATGCTTTTACAAAAAAAATACTATTTTATTCAGTTTTCTATATATGTCACTCAGCATAAAGGAAACAATGACAGTAAACACAGTCAGATAGTCAGAACAGAAATTTTAGCTGTTTGTAGCCAAACTATTGTTCATAAGTCAACTCCTGAACTCTTGCTGTTTCAAATTCAGTATGCTAATTTGGAGCAAGATTAATTCTTGGTTCTCACTTATATGGTGAGTGTAATAGTCCTCCAAACAGCAGTTGTTCAGCCATCCTTTTTTGCTGAAGGAGCAAAGTCCTTACGCAGCAAAGTGGACAGCTGAGCGTGGTCACCCACTCAATGATTCCAACTTGATTTGCTGTGTATTTCCTTCTGGGAGTAACATTAGTTTGTCTGCAGTGTTTGTTCAGCCACCAGTGTAAACAAAAACGGCTTTTACTAGAAACTTTTGCCAGAGTAAATGTACTAAATAAACTTTCTTTCTTTTTTTCCTTTCCCTAATTAAAAAATGTTAAAGTTGTAATAACAGCTTTGACGTCATTTTTACTAATTAGCAATGAAAACAGAGTGCACACCAAAGTATCTACGTGAAGATCATGTAGAAGAAAGAAATTTCTTATATTCTTCTTGCTCTGAAACAGGGGATTAGGTGGTGCTTTTAAGTGCTCCTCCACACTGCAGCCTTAGATCACTACGTAGCTGAATTTCTACTCTGTTTTTCTTGGACTGCACATATGCTGTTGTGCAACAAGCCTATAAATGCTTCTTAATTAGCATTCATGTCGCTGTTTGCCACTGCAGTAAAAGTTTATTTACCACAATGTACTATACTGTTTATATATATCTTCATATGCATGGCTACATTCTGTGTGTTGTAAAAAATTCACCACTCTTCTGCATTTGCTACTGTGCTTCAACTAAAAAGGGAAAAAACAACCTTAAGGTAGAGGCCTTTCACGGACAAATATGTGTTCCAGTACATTTAATACTTTCATTATTCAGAATGTCTTACAGAATTAGTAATTTTGCCAAATGTCTGGCACTGTGTATATATATATATACATATATAAAAATACATATATATATATATGAAATTATTTTTTTACATTTTTATAATGTTGACTAGATATAATACTATAATCACACCATAAAATTATATCTTACAGATCAGAAAAAAGAAGTACAGAACAGTTCAGTGTTTCCAAGATGAGAGTATTCTGGCTAAGCATTGAATAAATTAAAATGTCCTTTAAGAAAATCATATCTCAGGATATTCAAATCTCAGAAAAAAGCATGACAAAAAGTATTGAAAACACAAGCAGTAAAGAAAGCTGATATGACATGAATAAAAATGTTCTTTTTGGGCTTTGGGGTAATAAATCAGGTATCAGATTTCAAACCAAAATATCCTTAAAAACAGAAACAAGAACTCTTTCAGTGCAGTTACTTTGTTCAGTTGATATATGCACCTACTTTTTTTTTTTAAGGATGAGCAATATAAATTTTAAAAAGATAGATTGGCTGGAAATGTGACATAGAAGTACAAAAACTATAAATGCAAAATGTTTCAAAAATAATTCCTTTAACAAAATAATCTTGGGGGAAAATAATCTCCATGAGGTAAAATGATTTATTGCAACCTACCAGTCAGTGCAAAGGAACATTCAGCATTCACTAACACTTTCACATCTCCCTTACTAAACATGTATTTCAGTAAAGAAAGCACTGAAGAATAACCTTAGGTACAATATTATGCAAATGTAGTTTGGTTCTATTTTCAGAGCTCAGAGAGTTAGGAGTAGCAATGTGTTACATTCAAAGTTAACCATCAGACTGGGAGCCATTTGCAACAAGTTTATAGCATTGGTTTATTATAAAACCAAACACCACAACCCTCCAAACCAAAATGAAGCCTTTCAAGGTTTAGTATCTTAAAATAGTTTGCTGCTACCACTGTCACCGCCCAGACAAATGGAATCAAACTTCTTAAGAATAATTCAATGCAATTACTTCTAACTGGGTTTAGCATTTGTACAAAAAAAAGGACTGGATTTGACTGGCTAACTTTCTTGGCAAAAACATATAGCAAACCCCACTTGTAACCCTTAGCCCAGGTTCATCTGTCTGTGATCCAAGATCAAGTTTGGTGAAAAAAAAAAAGGAAAAGAAAGACAGAAGGAAGAAAAATAGTAAAATAAAATTGCTGGTAAAATAAAAACAATAAATTCCTTAAAGACTTGAAAAGTGAAAGCACGGACAGAAATGTATTTGATGAAAAGCAATTGTATTTTATAGAATATAACATATTTTTAAAGCTGTTTTAATCTTCATTAGCCATTCAGGCTAGCAATAGGAAAATCATGTTGTTAACATGGACAGGCCATGGACTTTACTAAATTGTCTCATTTCACTGGTATCAGAGCAGTACTGTGAGTGCTCAGAAAGGGTGAAGCCTTCAGGTTGTACAGTACAGAAGTATCCCTGCTGCAGAAGTAAAATCAACACCCTTCATTGTTAGGTAACAGGGACCACATGACCTTTGAATCAGATCTTTGTCAGTAGGAAATTACAGTTCTTTGTGGAACCTTTGATTATGAAGAACCAGCCTTGTCAAGAGGCATTTTCATAATCTCTACTTCAACTTACCTTGCTCTCTGAAAAAACATCCTAATGCATTAATACTCTGAATAATTACATCTGCAGATAGATTGCATTTTTTCCATTTCTAGAACAAAAGATACAAATTGTTAAATATTTGTCAGTCAGTGGCTTTGCCAAGAGCAAAATGCTGCAGATTGGAAATCCAAATTAATTATTTCATCACCTTCTCCCCTGCTTCAAAATTTTTTTGAAACACTACTGCTGTTCCACAAAAATTTATGAAGCCAAGGGCACATGATATCTTGCTCTGGAACAACGACTCTGTGACAACGTGGTTTAGCACTGTGTAAAAGTGTCTCATGGCATGTCCCCAGCAGCCAGAAGTCTGTACTACAAACAGCTGAGGTGAGCTGGCGTGAGAAACAGAAAGGCATCGAGGTTCAGCCAGGGCTGCACATTCTGCCTTGAGCTAGCTGGTAGTACTCAGGTGGCTGGCACATACTGCCCTCTGTCCTGCTGCAAGCATACTTCTTCTGTGCTGGGCAGCTCTCATAAATCTGGCTTTGATTTATGGCTTCAGCCTCTGTGATCCTTGGTTACAGCGGGATATGAGCTGAAACTCACAGGTAAGCTAAGTGTAGGGCTGTCGGATCATCTCTAACCCTTCTGGTGTTCATTTTCCTTATTGTTTTAGAGGGATGATGATTTAACTGAATATTACTCCATGTGGATATGACTTCATATATGGAAACTCTGAGCCAAAATGTCCTAAGATAAACACAGCAGAATGTCATGAAAGAGAAGTGATGCTTGGCTATTCTCTGGATACTGAGTCTCATACACAACTTCTATTAGCCCTAATGCCCATGCATTTAGGGCACAGACAGATTAGATCCTGTGGTGGCACTTCCTGATTGCGCTATCTAATCAAAAGAAACCATACAAAATTCTGATATTTCCTCCAGCCTAAAAATGTCTGTAGTAAAATCAGTTTGTGCAAAGAGCCTTGTAACTGCAGCCCTTGAAGCCCTACAGGAAATTATAATATACAGTGCCAAAAGGCAATAACCACATATACCACAAAGCAAGGACATCAGGACTGACTGGCCTGATAATACAGCTTTTTGAACATCTGGTAATTAATCTTATTTTGGAAGGATTTTAAAATGTTTACTTATATGATTAATTTCCTTTCAATTTCGTAAGCATGTATATGCCAAGACACCTTTGTTTCCACAGCTCCTCAGTTCTTTCCAGTGAACTTTAAGAGAAAAACATTTTTAGAATTGTACATGCTGCTTAGAAAAAGATCAAAATGACAAAAAACTACACTGTGCTGACAGGTATCACAGAAAAATTTTTAGCTGTAAGCAGAGCAGAATCAAAAAATAAGATTCATTGACACATATTTAGTATGACTCTGCATTTCAGAGCTTGGAATTAATCTGATGACTGTTTACACATACCTACCAGGTTGGCATATTGTGTACCAATCTGTGGTTTTGAAATACTGTTTGATTCAATACAATTGAAGCCACCATACAGAATGAAAATAATTTGTTGCCTAATAAATCTTATGACTTTCTTGAGGCTAAAATTCCACAATCTGCTCTCTGGTGTCTTCTTATCTTCTCATCACAGCAGCAGTTTCTCTATTGCTCAGTGTTGTTCCATATTATTCAAATTATTCCATGCCCTTCTACTTTGGTATTTATTCTGATTGTAATTTGTGTTATCAATGTATTTCTATCATGTGATTTTATTACTAGAGTCTTACAGCTCTTGTATTCTGGTTATTTTAAACATATATTGTTTGTAGCACTTGTAGAAGCTTCTCAGAGGAACAACACCATCTAAAAGCACCAGTCTCATGCACAAGAATGCTGCTGGTAAAAACATTACATACAATAACACTTCCAAAATAACATTTCACCAGTATGACTTGTGAGCAACAAAACTTTCCTGAGAGACTTGTAAACATCATAGCCACGTTAGTAGTTGTGTCACAGATAATCATATCACACTGCACTACATTCAGGCATATCTTTTTTTAAAAAAATTTGGTATTTTATTTAAGCTCCATAATTATAAATCTATTCTAGTAAAGGCTATCTTAGCAAGCAAGTTAGTAAAAAAGTAAAGATAATTTTTAAAAAACACACCTTTTTGTGACATCAGGTGTCCTAAAGTGACTACAACCAAGTAACAGCCAGTTGGGAGGACTTATTTGTTATTTTGATTGATGATAGAAGAGCTCTGAATTGAGGAACACCAGGAAAGCTCTAGTTATTTTAATAATAATTTTAAAAAATCAATTATTCCCAACAAAATTATTCTGATTTATTTTTTAAGGATGAACTATTTTTTAATTATTATCATAAACTTTTAAGAGAAAATGAAAACATTAACAGTATCAATATGAACTCTTATTTATAAAGTCATCTCATTTACAGGCCAAAGGGAGTGTTTCAAGCTACTATAGAATATACGCTTTAGATCATAATTGTCTTTAAAATGATGAGTCATTTGGGTTCCAGCTAAGACAGCTCTGTTTGTAGAGTTGCCTGCTGGGGTAATGGCCCCTGAGGTTTTATCAGGAATAGTTTTTAAGTGCTCTTGTCACATTTCATATTAGTATGAGTGCAAGAAGAGTAGCTCGAATTAGGTCAGGTTCTCTGAGCATTGCCAGATAAGTCACTCCAGAGAAGAGATCAAATTTTTCTAGTTTGATTGTTTCAGCACTCTGGTCTTCTATCAAGTATTAAAACTGCCAAAAGATGAAGCTAGTTTATTGCAGTTCTTTAAAATTGCTAAAACTACTTTTCTTCAGAGAATCTATGATGCTGGCAGCTATGAGACAACCCTTTTCCACTGTAGCCTGAAACCCAGGTTGGAATATTGACTGTATATCTCTTCCTGTATGGATACAATAATGTCATACTGTAATACCAAAGAATCAAATTTGAGTCCTAATCAACAAACTTGAATGACACACTTATCCAATTCTCATTCTGATACAACTCTCCTGTGCAGTTGTAGCTGGTGGAAATTTGAAACCTGAGGAAGTAACGTAGCAGCCCATTACTGAGTCCTAAGCTGGACACTCCAGACAAAGCCACTGCTCTAGCGCTAATACTGGCTTCCCCTACAGACTGATGAAAACATCAGGGAATGCTGTAACTACATTTACTCCCATCTTTTCCATTTCTCAGTGGCAACTTCACATGAATGCAACTTAGCTTACTTTGGTAATAAACAATTGGATGCAAATCTCACTTCAAGATTTTGTACTAGCCACTGTTTTAAATACACAAACCTTTAAAATGGGATCTATTCTGAATTATCCACCTAAGCTTCTAGACCTCTTCACAATCTTGAGTTTGCAGGATAATAAACTGCATCCTACAGTGATTCTTTTAGTTTACTTTTAGGGGTGTATAATCAAACAACCTATTATTTTGTTGCTGCTTACTCTCTCAACTAAATTTGCAAACTTAGGGATAACTAAGTTGCAACATGCCTTATCAAAGACTAAACGGAGCAGCACTACCCCCATGATGGCTCTCCTAGAGAACATCCTGCTAGTGCAGATGAATTTCAATGACTTAAAGCAGGAGTCAGTCCTGAAATTGCTAAAGAAATGAACCAGGGGCCCTGAAAACTGCTCTAATTAAAGGGCCTGTGATTTATAAAATTTGTATTCAATTAAGTTATACAACCGAAATGCATTGAGATGACCTTTGAGATATATTCAGTTCATTATTTTAATTCTCTCATGTTTAATTTCTTCCTCATTTCTCTTAAGGCAACCTCTTTAATGTAAGGGTCTATTGCTTTAACTGGGGACATAGTCACTCAGATAAAGAGACATCTTACTAACTTGGTATTTTAAAGCTTGTGTTCCAGAGTTATGAACAACTTTGGAAAGACAAGAAGTGCTATCCAAATAGAGATTTTATCTGATGGGCACGTTTGAGGATTAACAAAAGCATGGAAAGCTCATCGTATAGTCAAATCTGTGCAGTGCAGGAAACTGAAGAAGTTTATTGCTAACAAGTAAACTGTTAACCTATGGAGAAAAAATGTTATTCCTTGAATTTTTGATTTTCAAACAAACTTATTAATGAGACAGTGTTTGGGTACTCATATATTGACATAGCTTTTGCAGAAATGAATATAGTAGTAAGGAGAGTTTGAAAATTGTTTTTCGAAAATGCTGACTTGTTTAAACTTTTAAACATAAAAATCTGTAGCTGTAATGTTTCTTGTACAGCAGAAGGAATGGGGACTAGCTGGGAGTATTAAACAGCATGAAATAGCTGTGCAATACCTGTCTCATCTCATTCTCCTCCCTTCTCTGGAGTCTGTAGCTTGACAGAGAATACTGTACACTATGGGGGTCTATAAGGCTGGATGGAAAGGACAAAGTCAGGGTAGTATTGCAATATGTGCATAATTTCTGGAGTTACATGAACTTGTTAAATAACTCCATTTGATTTGTAAACTCCCTAAAATTCAGCTTGTGTCACAGTCTGACCAATTCAGATTGTACCTTTCAAGGACTCAAGACATAGAAATTAAGCATTTTATAAGGCCTAGTTAAGACATGTTTTAAAATTGCCTAATGTGTGAACTGTCTTCTGATAAAAAGTATGATCGCTGCCTTTTCAGAGATGGCTGAGAGAGAAAAACAGGTCCCTATATTTAGGCAAGATGTCTAATGTATGAAGAACTTTGCAGGAGATACTTGCTCACTGCTTTTATCAAGGGGAGATTGAAATCCCTGTCTCCTACACCTATGTTTACACCACACAGTGAAAATTCTGAGGAGTGATGCTCCTCTGTTCTCATTGGAACTCTGTAAGAATTAATTCAAAGTTGTAAGTCAAAGAGTAAGAAAAGAGGTAATGTGACTTGCAGTTGATACTGAACTGGGAGACGGACAGCACAGCCTAGGGGTTGTGCTACCATTCAGAAGGACCTTGACAGGCTGGAGAAATGGGCAAACAGGAATTTCATTAAATTCAACAAGTGGAACTGTCAAGTCCTGCTCCTGGGGAGGAATAACCTCATGCACCAGTACAGGCTGGGAAAAAGCTGGAAAGTAGCTTTGCAAAGGAGGCATTTGCCCTTATTTGTTCTAAGGACATGTTGCTGGTTCATGTCCAGCTTGTCCATCAGCATTGCCAGGAGGCTGAGGGAGGTGACCCTTTCTCTCAACTCAGCCTTGATGAGACCTATCTGGAGTTCTGGTCCTAGTGCTGAACTTCCCAGGACAAGAGACACATGGACATACATGGTCATCACAGATCTTACATGGATGGTTAAGTGCTTGTAGCATTAGCCCCATGAGGAGAAGCTGAGAGAGCTGGGACTGTTGAGACTGTAGAAGAGGAGACTTGAGGGTATCATAGTCATGACTGTGCATACTTGAATTTAAACAGTTGTTGTGAAGGTGGAGCTAGACTCTTCTCATTGGTATCCAGTGATAGCACAAGAGGAGCTGTACACAAATTGAAACAGAGTGACAGCACTGGCACGGGTTGCCCAAAGAGGTTGCATGGTTTCCGTCCTTGGAGATTCTCAAAACCTAGCTAGGTATGACCATGGGCAACCTTCTCTATCTGAGCCTGATCTAAGCAAGGATGGTTGGACTAGAGAATCTCCAGAGGTGCCTTCTCACCTCAGGTCTTCTCTGAATCTGTTACTCTTCAGCCTGATGACCTGTTTAGCACTTGTGGATCCAAGACACAGTAGGTCCTGGAGAAAATGCACAAGCAGTCTCTGGAATTGGTACTAGCTAGTCGTGGGCTAGCTTTTGAATATTCTAATCTGCCATTATGTCTTATACTTTGGCAGAACAGCTTTCTTCAGCCAATATCTAAAAGAGAAGAGTGACCAGATTCAGATCTTTGATAGAAAAGGTATGTGCTCTCAAGTTATCCCTGCAATCTCAAAGGCCTCTGAACTGTAGAGAGAAAGGTGGGATTAAGATATTTTGCTATCATTTGCATTAGCCATAACTAGAAACAGATGGTTTCTGTACTGGATATTTGGGGATTTTCACTGGCAGTTCTTTTCTGTTCTACTGCTCTTGTGCTCCTTTGCAATGTCTATTGCAGAGGTAGGACCATACACCTAAGGGAGTTTCTTTTTTACATCTAACCACTGATAGACAAACTGACAAATTTACCAAGATCTTGAAGCACCCACTGATGCTGCTTAAGACTGTTTGGAAGTCTCTGTATTTAATTTTCTCTTGAACTCTCATAGAAGTCTTTTCATTTTCTTACCATTCTGCAGAACTCAGCTGATGGAATAATGTGATAGATAAGGCATGGCAAAATCTCTTATGGGAAGGAACTCTCTTCTTCATTAGATTTTCTCTGAGACACCTTGATTGATTATTTTCTTATTTAAGTAATATGAATCACCTTATAATTAGAGTGAAAATATCAGATATAGACAATGGGCAGAGTTAAAGACAAGCAGCCTAGTGCCAAAACTGTTAAGTTATCATTGATGATTATTATCTAGCATACAGAGATATCAAACACTGCTTCTTCCCTGTCCCTACATTTTGTCTTATATGTCTTATCTTCATAGACCTAAAACCCACAAAGACCCATCCACACTGTAAGGTGCAGTACCATGTAATTTAGAAGTTTACTTTCAAATACTTTTTCTTTTTTCCCCCTTGGAGCAGATTAATTATGGTAGAAGTATTTGCAGCAGCGTATCTGTCACCAGAAAACAATAACATAAGGCAGCTAGAACTGTAGGGACAGACTTACTGGAAGGGTATTACATGATCTGGTTAAACCTAACAAATTGGATTTGCTTCTATTTTGCTAAAAATCACTTCCACAATGGATTAGCTAATGAAATGTCGTTGTAGTGACTGAAGGATGTAAACAGAAATAGGTTTGTTAGTTGGTCTGTAGAAGAGATGTTTATATCTTACATTTTAAATAGACATAGGGGATAAATGAACATGCAATGTGTTTTTCATCAAACATACTGCCTAGGAACTTTCAGTACTTGAGAAACAGCGCTGGTTGCCAGCTGTATTTCAGATGATCTCCTTATCATGTACATCTCAGTAACAGAGGCACTGTGCAGCTGTGGGGGTTTTGTTATGAAGAATGCAAAAGCCCATGTTGTCTTTTGTTTAAAATAATATGAAGCATAAATTATTGCTTTTAGTAAAATTATGCCAATTTAAAACTAACCTGAGAATTCAGAAGTGATTTATGCATTTACATGCTACAAAATAAGCACTGATTTTAAGTGTAGTAGAGAGCAAAGTCTGAATCTGACATCTGATGTTGTTTTGTAACCATGAGTATAGTGAACGTGAATGCCTCTTCTGCTAGGACTGGGTATGTCTTACCATGTGAACCACCAACTTTGCTAGGGAACATACTTGGCAATTCTTTCTAAAAGGTGTTGTTTCTGAAATATATAGGACAAGAGTGCAGAAGAGAGGAAAGGGCCTTTTTACCCTTCAAATAGCCATTTTGAACATACAAAAATTTAACTCTTGAGAAAGGCAGGGACCTGAAGGTTTTTTCTTACTGTCTGAGATACCTTTTTGGTGGGAATTCTGATGCTGCGATTTACATTCATACTAAAACTAAAAACTGCAGGAGCATATTGCATGCTCTTATCTACTTCATGTAATCAGAATTTTTCAGTTTATATTGCCTAAAACAAATAATTATCCATAATTAGAAACTGATTTTCTGTGTCTTTGTCTGTAATACTAGTAGGCTGTAAAAGTGAAATTGGTTAGCAATTGTTTTACTGCATAATTGCAAAAGATTAGGCACATGCCCAGTGTCAGCTACTATGTCTCAGCTGGGAAGCAATAACTTTAAAAAAGAGTGATTAAAGATGTGCAGGAGACCTGATAACTTGCAGTCTGGTGTAAACTGACTGGTGAATACCAGTGTTAGTATTTGTGCCATGACATTTAAATCATTTGTTGGGGTTTTTTTGGTGTTGTTTCTTTTTTTTGTTTTAAATCTGGAATATAGTTTCTGGTAACTAAAAACAAACAAATGAACAAAAAGAGAACAGGAACCTCTTGCTCTATTTATGCTTCCTTAGAATTCAGATCATCCTTTCCAAAGACCCCCTTGCCCATGATCCAACACACACTCACACATTATAATTATGAAATGTGTGGACAAAGATCTTCTGAAAAATTAGAGTTTCTCCACCAAGACTGAAACTTAACACATATCAGGAATTATATTGGAGGAAGAAATGAAATTAAATTAGAGGAAGCGAAGGAGACAAAAAGCCCCGCTTCAAGCAAATGAACTACATTAGAATTACTACTAGAAATGACTGTTTCATGAAGGAGAATCATGGTCAGGAATGAAGGGTTAATTATGTGCAATCCAACTTAAGAATTTTGATGGTGTACTAAAATATTAAATGATAGAAAGGAATTTACAACAAATAGTCTTGTGCTTTCTTAATCCACCCTAATAATGCCAGAAACGCCAGATACTCTGCTACTCTGTTGTCTAGAGTGACAAGAAATGGCATACTTCTGCTAACTGCAAGTACAAAAAGCCAAAATGAAAACTAGGTTTTATGGTAGTAGGAAATGATAGAAAATGGACTATGCTCTTATAAGCTTTTTTTGCATCTCATTACTTGAGATGAAATTGAAATCCTACGCACAGAATTATACCAATTTCATCAACTATGAATATGTATTTTCCAAACTGAATGGCTATGAACATATGGGTCATATTTTTTTCAGTGCCTCTTTCAAGTTTAAGAGTTATTAAAAGTCATCTGTTTTGTAATATGTGAACTACTTCCATTGTTGAAGCTTGACTTCTTAGCCACAATATTTCCCAGCATTTGATAGAATTTTGTGGGGTTTCCGTTTGCCAATGAGAATGAATTCTTTATGTATTTGTTTGTTTTGCGGTTTATATTTTCATCTATAAGAACTTCTCCTGGCCACTGCCTAGTTCTGGCTTCCCTGTTAGGTATCTGTTTTGCCCTGTTTGTCTCAAAATGAACAGGGAGATGCTTTGCATTTGTGCAGGATGATGAATCACTGTGCAGTTTAGAGTGTGTTACCACTCGTGTTCATTTCTTTTCCATATTAAAGAGGCCTTATACTCCATTGCATCTTTTCCTCTGAAGCTTTGTGTAAAGTGCATAAAAAATTATAATCAGTGAAGTTCTGGAGTATAACAGAATGATTCTAACATGCTTGGGACTCCTCATGTGGATTGTAACTGGGAAAAGAATTGCATTCATGGCTCTAACTCATTTTCTGAATGTTACTATGCTGTCCTGAGCATACCGAACCACCAGATGTATATAGTCCACTTACAGCTTTCTAAACTTTCTGATAATTATAACTACTTGCTACTGAGTCACTGTACCACGTATATAGGTGACATTAGGTTGTATTCTTAAGTGCAATACTCACCCACTTCTGAACTGGGATGGCAGCCATAAAGTAGGTGTACTCTTGCTCCAGAGCTCATAATACACCTTTGCACAGGAATATGTAGATGGCCTTTGAAGTCCTGAAATTAGGACACACTATCAGTTGTTAATGATAAAACCACCCAAGACCACCAAGACAACACCAACACACTTCAGCGTGGAATCAAAAGAGTGATTTACTTGTGTTCAGTATAAACTACAGTGTCTCTCCAATAGGAATTGCATTGCTGGTACCACTGTGTAGATAGTATCTTCTGTGTGAATCTCAGTGAAATTTCCAACATTCTCTTTCCCTTTAAGAGCATCAGAAGTCACGAACGGTTGCAGCACAGTGGTATAAAACTACCAGAAGGGGTGATGGAGGAGAATGGGTAAAAGGCCATTTCATACAGGTTATGGTATTTGCATAGCAGGTAGCAGGACAAATGCTAGAATTTTCTTGCTTAAAAAGAGTTTTCCTGCAAGGTCGTGTGTTGGGAAATACAATGACAGGGACTCCTGGGATACTCTGAAACAACTGTGAGGCCTGAGCTATGGCTTCTGTTCACCTACCAGGTACTGTGGTGAGGACAGCCTGGACAGCTACCCAACAGGCCAGTGCAGGCATTGTCCTGGTGCCTTTCCTGAAGCATTAGAGTCCATGGAGACAAATTGGATGTCATCTTAAATTGAGACTGGAATATGTCATAATAATTGACTACTATATTTCCCTATGCATATCTCTTGTAATCTCTCTGGTATAGGTCAAATTAGGTCCTGCTAACCCCTGGGAAAAGCATGAGGGAGGGTTCCCCATTCAGCTGCACTGGGACAAAATGATGTCACATATAGACACATCTATAACACTGCATTAGTGGTTGGTCAGCATTATCTTGGGCCAATATGTAAATGGTTGCTAGGCAGATTAACGTTGGCAGGTAATCCTGTTTTTAATGCTCTCTGGCAGTGTCAGAACTGAGACCCTGGGGAGCGAGACTGCCTAGTCCAGCTCCATCTGCGTGCCCTGCAGCTGTACTGTGGAGTTGCACCACCCTGGAATCCCTTGGGTCACCCTGGCTGCTGGGGTCCGATTGATTATTGCACTGTGGGAGCCTGCACTCAACAGGAGTATCAGCCAGACGGCTTTCATGGTATCTTTTACATCCAAAGCCAAGACAACATGAACCGTCTGAGAATTTGCCCTGAAGTGAGCTGTTGAGGGTCATACAGAGACAGCTATAAAACCTTTGATCCTTCTGCTGCAAGTGCTGAAGTGCCACCCTGAGATACCCCCCTCTGGATTCCCCCTGCCTGCTCTGTCTCCTGTCACCTCTGCAAGAAGAAGCAGCAGCAGCCCTTTGTATTCCTGCACGCCCTGCACCAGGATGCTGTTCTCCACTGCCGCTGACAGGAGCTTGGCAGTCACTTACATGCATCCAGACGTCTAGGCAGGGTCTCCCATGGTGTTTGGTCTGTTATCAGGGACATAAAAGGAAGGAGGCACTTCTTGCATTCCCCTCCATGACCCAAAGCAACAGCTCCATGTGTGGATTTTTTTGTTCTTTTGGGGAGAAAGGAATGTAGGTGGGTCTAGTAAAATAAATTGCAGGACTTTTTGTTTTGGCTAAAGCCATTGTGAAACTACTGCTTGTATTTTCTGTAGTCACATTCCTACTGCTACACTCACAATAGAAGGCAGCTTATTTTTAAAATGAGAGGAAGACTCGACAAAAGGTTACAATTAAGAACAAAAAGCTAACAACATTGACAAAGTATGCCCTTGTTATAAAATTATCAGCTGTAATCCATACTTCAAATAGATATAAACCTGCTTTGGTTTTCTAGTTGCTGGCTAAAAATTGTTACAATGATAATTTGCTTTTCTCAAATGGAATGGCAAGGTAATAGAAAATTAATCCAAATATAAATATCAAAACTACCTTTTCTTATACGAAAGAAGTTTGTTTTTTTTTCCTCTGAAGAAATGCCACATTCATATTTAAAGCATAAAATACAGTAAAGGAATAAACAGCAGTATTTGAAACATGCAGATGAGCTCCAGAAACTTCTGAGGGCATTAGCATAGCTGGCTGCAAAGAAGGTACTATTTATCTTAGGAGTCACTGGGTAATGTGTAATATATACAGAAAGAGAGGTACAAGGTCAGCTCTCATGCATAGGAGTGCTGGTAGTTTGGAATTGGAAATATTTTTTATGAGGCCCTCTGCCATGTAACTTCCAGGAAAAAATAGTGTAGCAAACAAATTCTTTCAATCTTCCTTTTCTCTTTAATTTTCTCTGTAGGAAAGCAAGATATTTTCTATATTTCTCATCTCGAGAGTGCCTGAAAACCAAGAATAGACGAAAGGGAGAAATCCTAACCAGCTTCTTCCAGAAAAATTCCTGTATCTATAGATTCATGTATTTCAGTGTTTCAAAGGAAAATTATGAATATCTAGTCAGAACTTCCTGACAGGCTGTAAACCCACACCAAGTAATCTCTCCATCAAGCACATAACATCTGTTTTAGTAATTGCATACCTCTTAGATACCTCGTCATGATTTAAGGGCTGCAAGTGATGAAGTTGTGCAGTCCTTAATCAGGATTTGACTCAGTGAAAACACTGGCGTATTATGCTCTCTGTCTGTTAGCTTTGAAGGAACAGAAAAAAAATGCCTGGCTTTAAAACAGTTCTGTTTCAAATCGGTATGAACAAACTCTACAGAATTTAAAACTAACTAAAAAAAATGCATCATAAGAATACTTGTGCACAGTCTTCCTTTTTGTAAGGACAAAAAAAGCATATTCTGTTATTTTTCTTGGAATGTTTAGAGAACATTTACTGAAAAGATGAATTCTTCAGGTGGATCTCTTTTGTTTCAAACTTATTTACTTTTATATTTTAGTGATCTATAGGAACAGTTCCCAGCCCTCTCTATGACATATTGTTCCTAATATACATTTTAGGCTCTTTTTACCTTCAGTATCTTTTTAGAGTAAAGGCACTAACTGTTAGCAGTGAGATAAGTTTTCTCACAAGTGCCACAGGAATTCAAACTTCCATGAACTAATGAGACTTCAGGTGTTTAGGTTTGACACCAGGGCAAAATGATGACTGAACTGCTCACTTAATGACAAACACCACAAAAATAGGGAGTAACTGGCATTCTGATCAACACATCTGTGCCTGTGGTGGAAGCTGTATAAATATATTTTGTTGTCAATGTGATCAAGACATCTGATAAATATATATATCCAAAAGATGGCATTTTCTGAACAGATGTGGATACTGTATGTTCACAGATAATATCAGGATGTGAACCCAAGCTTATAAGCAACTTTAAAGCATACACTGCCAGAAATTAGTTGCACTCTTTCAAGACACATTAATAAATAGTAGAAAAATATTTCAGAATACAATATTATCCAAATATGATCATATTGTTAATCTTGTTTTCTGTGGTAGGGAACATTAGGCATACATAAACATTCAAACTATGGCAGCTCTTCTCTTTGATATAACGAATGTTTCCAATATTCATTCGCACCATCTGATACAAGAATAGATTTTGCTTACGTCCAGCAATGCCCTGCTATTGCTTGAATTGACTTATGGATGAAGGTCATGGAGGGACTCAGTGCCAATACAAACAGATGAAACACTGGGAAACCACTTTTTTAAAAAAAAAACTTACCTACTAAAAGCAAGAAAAATTGCCTAAAAAATGGACACTTTGAAAACAGAAGCATCAGTTATGGCTTCTCAGCTTACCTTTCCAAGTTACATCAACAGAAAAAGCAGCCAAAACATTTGCATGCCTAAATAAAAAAAGCTAGGATCTTACTTTGTGGCTTAAAAGAGCTCAGCTCATTACCCTAGTCAGACAGAGACTTCCTGTGTGACCTTGGATAAATTATTTGGGACAAGGTTTCTGAAGGTACATAAATGTCTACATTCACATTTAGATGTGCATTGGGATATTTGCTACAGATTCTCATAACTAACAGGCACTTAAAATGAGTGCATATCTACCCTTAAAATGATCTTTAAGAGTTTTTTCCCAAGCATTATTCTGTGGATTACTAAAGCTTCACAAGCCCATGAATCTGGGCCATCATACAATCATAGAATGATAGAATCATGGAATACGCTGAGTTGGAAGGAACTCAACAATCACACCATGTGCCTGAGAGTGGTGTCCAAACACTTCTTGAACTCAGACAGCCTTGGATCTGTGTTTCAACTTTATATTTTTTTGATAAGTTAGTATGATGCCCATGGAGCTTTTGACAACTGACAGGCCTGACAGCCTATTCTAGGAGAGTAGACTCTGTTCCCATCTGTAATATGAGAAAAATTGTACCTTCAGGAGCTATCAAATAAACACAGGACACATTGCGAGAAAGTCATATTGTGTCATAATGTAGCCATATTTCAAGCTTGAGTCAAAACAAGTTACTGTATAAAGTATTGTTATGGGTTTAGCTAGGTATGTTTTTTTGTGTAACTTGCTCTCCCTATTTACACAGCTCAACAAAGGAGGAAGAAAGAACACAACATACAAAAGTATAAATTAGATAGGGGGGAAGTCCTTACATCAGAATTTGATAGTGTATAAATAGCCAAAATCACAGAGCTGAGTGTTGCTCAGTACATCTGGAAGTTTCTCAGAACCTCAGAATCAGGGCAGAATTTATATATTTGCTTCAGACTTGATTCTGCTAAACAAATATTAAAATAAAGGAATCATCTCAACTTATGCAGAATTCCCTTGATATCAAGAGGACTAATAACACAAAAATCACTCAGGATGAAATGAGTTGCAGTGAGGCCACATGCACTTTAGACAATTGAAAAAGCTCTTTCCACAGTGCACTTCACATATATATGAATAAGCTAATTGCTGACAGAAAGACACTATTGGTGTTTATTAAATGTGATATCTCAGAAGCAACATTTGGTTCAAGGAATCCCTTCATTTGAGGAGACTGGAAGGGGTATTGGTAAAAAACAATTTAAACATATTTTTTATAATCCTTCCTGAGCATTTGCTATGAGCAACCACCAGAGGTGAGATAATGCAAAAAGCAGTTAGTCCAGTGCTTGACTGTCACAGATTTCACCACATGTACAAGAAACTCTACTGCAGGCAGAAAAGGGTATTCTCAGATTTCTAGATCATAAACTTCAACATTTACGCTTGCTATTTTTAATCCTGCCACAGTGGACCTGTAAGAGACAACAGCTGAGGATCTTTATGTTGACAAAGTAGATAGTGCAGACATTATGAGATTGGTACATGCCATTTAACAGTTTTGTTTCACTACGCTTTTTAGATTTACACAAATATTTTAATTATTTGTACTAAGAGGCAAAATACCATTTCTTATTCAAGTTATTCAACTATGGTTAGTCCACTTTAATTACTGCATATAAAAGTGTTTTATTCTTTTCTTCGATTGGACTGGCAGAGATCACTTAGTGCATTCAACTAGAACAGTCTCAATAAAAACTAATTAAAAGCTCCTGTGAGTCTGAGCATGGGATCTGGTAAGCTCAGTAACAAATAAAACATAACTCTAAGCATTCATGTTTACAAAAAAACCCAAAACACAACAATTACAAAATCTGAACAATAGGTTAATAAAGTAAAATAGTTATCTACTGTTCAGATATAAAATCTCAGAAACTTAATTTACATATCACTATAGCAGATGATAAAATTGTGAACAATGCTATCCACTGTCATAAGTGGTACTTCAAGATTTCCAACAGAAAACTTATATTTTAATCTTCTGTTCATATATAGCCAAAAGTAAGAGGCAAAGCCAGCCTAATAGTAATCCAAGGTTCTGTAGAAGAAACATCAACCAGGGTCGCCGTGTCTGAATATGAGTCATTTCAGGAAGCTAAAAAAAGAATAAGACACCAGAATGAGAGCCAGATACATTCAACTATGGAGGAAAAAAAAAAGCTATGGGAAAACAAGGCAAACTTCATTAAAAAAACACCCAAATAACTTTCAAGATGCTGAGCTTCTGAACACAGTTATTAATGTGTAGCATTTTCAGTAAATTGTAACAAAACTGATCTTTACAGTGAAATATTTAAATTAATCAAATTCTACCCATTTTGATTCTTTTACTAGTGTTGACAAGAATTATAAATGAGATTCCAAAATTTGTAAACTTCTCAATAGTTTGTATTGAATGTATACAGCTGTCTGCAATGAAGTGCTTATTTAGTAAAATTAGTGATTTCCTTTTGTGGGAATAAACTAGATGGAGTATTTTTTTGTTTCAGTTCTATATATAGGGTTGATCATGCTCCTTCTGAAATAACTGGCAACACTCCTATTTACTTGGGCTTTAGTAAATGTATAAGAGGAAAATGGGATTTTTAAAATATGCTTGAAAAAATATTGTGTCTAATATTTTTCTCTGTGAGTTTTAAGTTAAGCGAAGCATCAACACCTGTTCATAGTCATATTAAAACCTACTTACATTGACCTTCCACTTTACATAGTCTCTTTTATCAAAGTTTTAAACTAAATTTATGTCTAAACAGAGCCTGTAAAAATGATACATCAGGTTCAAATTCTCTTAATATTTTTGCTTTATGTCTTATAGATACCAGGGAAAACATTAATGGTTGCTAATACTTTCACATCAATTCAGGAAATAAATATAAAGCAATGGCCTGGTGCTGACCTCTGGTTTTGGTTGGGTTGGTTTTGTCTGCTCTACTCACAGCCTGCACTTGATAAAAGTTCCTGAGTTCCTCTGCTCTTTGGAGCCCTTTACAGAAGCTGTAACAGCAGCAGCCACTGGGAGACACTGGAGTGGTGCTGACCAAGGAGGCTAACAGGAGTGTTTGCTATGCTTGTCCTTCCCTCTGTCAGAGAGGAGTCTCGACTCTGGAGCTGCTTGTTCTGTCATCCTTCTCTAGAAGCTAGCATGGGCCCCAAAGAAAACTGTAGTTAAAAGTCTGCCTCCACTTTAAGGTTTTGCCTAAAATCAACAGGCAAATCCAAATGCCTGGAACTTTGTTACAACTAGGCAACAGTTTAAATTATGGTACAGAAAATCACTTGATCTGCATTTAACGATTATCAGAAAGTTTTTATTCCAAAGCAAGTGTAAACACCTCAAAGTTCTAATGTAAATCAAAATTTGAACTGACAATTTATAAGTGCTCAGTGCACCTGGTTTTGGTTGTGTATATAAGCAAAAACTGTTAGTTAGGACCTAAGCCTGAATCCAGAGTTCTAGTCTAGACATTTGGTCTTTCTTATTTGTTCTTATAATCAGTCTATTTTGTCCTCTTCCTCGTGCCTGAGTGAACAAGGTCTCCAAAACTAGAAACTTTTTCTCCTCAATTATTTTCTCTTATTGCTGTCAGTGCCAATTTTTGAGTTACACACATGCACAGTAGGTTTCTAAGAAAGTTTTCAAAAGAATTCTCAGCAGGTAGCACCCTTTCCATGTCCAGTGTTGATGTCTGCTCTCTCCATCTAAACTATGTGCATATTCTCAACATAGACCATTTCTGTAACCATGCCTAGTGTGACATCCCTGCTTATCTGTAAAAATAAAAGCTGATTGATGTCACCGTATCATGGCATGGCTATTGCACTGCAACAGCCCAGGAAATAACTTAAAAAACTACTCCTCTATCTTCAAAATTGAACATATTTGTAAGGTTAGACAGAGCAAACATCAGGTTTGCATAATTTCTCAGTAAAAAATTATGAAGGATATAAATGGTTTTGTCTTTTGTCCTTTTTTCAGTTCCTAAAATGATTATTGTACCCTGCTTGCTCATGGAGCTAAAATGCCATTTGACAAAGTTAAAGACCTTTAACCAACCACAGAAGTAGTTTTACACAAACATCAGTGTGGTGGCAATCTCACAGTGCTGTGCTGTCAACAAACCTCTACTCATACCCCTCAGTGTTCCTCAACACAGAAACCAGTGAGGCTGTTCAGTTCTGCTTAACTGCTGCTCTGACAAGCATGGGAACATGTGAAAGCCCATAAAACAGGTGCTGAAAATTACAGCCAAGTTTTGTATGCTATTAAATATTTGTACACCATTGGCAGCAACCCTGATGATTTATGTTTGTAGATGAGAATGCAGCAAAGAATAGAAGCTATTTCTCTCAGAAAGTTGAAAAATAAATAAAGAATGGGTCCTTTTTTCGCAGTGTACTATACAAACATACAAAATTTTCAGAGCTATAGATTTTTGCAGTGCTACATGAATAATTTTTAAAACAAAATAAATAATATTTTTAAAATAAAATATTTCACATTTCTGACAAATGTAGGTGAGCAACCCAAAGGCTGCGGTTTTTTGAGAAAATACAAAGACCAATTAATAAAGAGTATTGAAAGAAATAAGATCCTCCCCTCTTTCTCCCTTCTTTGTCATCTCCATATCAACACCGAGATTATAGTGACAAGCTGAGAACAAGGGAAAACATGTTGTTGTCTCTGCCTGGAACAGTATTATCTTTTGGGATTTACAGCTGGCACATTGAAGACTCAAGGGAAAACATGGTATTATTCTAGGAGCTTGTGGTTCCCTGATGAGTGCTAATTCTACACTGAAGGAAAAATATATCTTTGCCCCATTAGTAAATCCATGCCTGCTCAGTAGGTAGGCAGCCTTATTTCCAGATTTCTCAGTGTCAGAACAAGCTGCAGCTCAGTACACAGTGTTCTTGTCTGTTCTTTACCACCTCAATCAGGACTGTTGACACATCCACAATCCTTAGGCAGTTCCCTCTTAAGCTCTTAGAAGCACTTCACTTTAGTTACAATAGCAAAAACAGACTAAATATGACCAAGGTCTAAGGCCAATTATTACAATTAGGATTTTAAATAGATTATAATACTGGAATGTCATATCAGGTTTAAAGTATTATGCTTGAACCTGGTAAATAATATCTCAGGCATGAAGTAAGAGGGTGATAGGGAACACAATTGAGAGACCGTAATAATTTATGAAGATACAGTTTTTTCTCCCTTTTTATCTAATCACTCTTTGTTCAGGAGCTTGCAAGCAACTTTACATCAACACATGATGGTGAAAGATCCATGTGACAAAGCTGGAAAGGCAATTAAGTTCTGTGTTGCTACAAGTTAGACATCTCTTCATGAGCTTTGAACAGTCCTTAGACCTTTCTCTCACTGCATACCTTCACCCTTTATTTTTCTATAGACAGAGCATTGCTAGTGAACTGGGACTATGAAAAATGTTACAAATATGAAAAAGCTGAAGAAATCTGATGACTTTTGAATTACTTCAGAGCTCATCCAAACCTCTCTAAAACAGAAAGGAGAAGTTCATGATAAGCATCTTGCATTTTAGTTCATAAACAGCAAATTCATGTTGAAACAATGGATGAAAAATTATAAATAAAAGGGCAGTTAAAAGAAAAAAGTAATCAGTTTGTTAAAGATTTTAAAAAACCCTGCAGGCTCAAATGTTTAAGTTTTACTAAGTAACTAAAAATATATTGTTTACCTTTCTCCCTCTAAATGTCCTTTATGCCTTTTTCCTATATTAACCTCTTAATAGTCTTTATTTTACCTTTTCTTTACTAATGACACCCAGCATGAGAATGATATGGAACAACATCAGATAATTTTTTCTAAGTACTGTACACACACGGGCCAGATGACTTGTTCTTCCTAACAAGCCTATGAACTCTTTTTCTCTCCAAGTTCATCTATCTGCTTTTGTTTGACACTCATCTAAGATGTGGCTATTCTAAAAGGAATATATAACCATAGACTGAAGCTCTCACCATTTCTGCTAAAGATAAATACAAGAACATTCCAGCTGTAATAGTAAAAATCCAGTTTTGAATGGATGGATCAGTTGATAAAGAAAGGCCAATATAAAGTCCTAAGAATGCTGTTAGAGCACTTATAAAATTCATCATAATTGCAATCTTCGTTGGGAGCCCTGTACTTAGGAGCACAGCAAAATCTCCTGCATAGAGAAAGAGACAGAAAATTTATTATTTAACTGATAAATGTATTTGGAAGACTCTTGGTAATAAAACACGAAGGAAAATATTTATGATATATTCAAACATAGTGAATGATAGAGGGCTGCCTTTAGATTTCTGCAGAATTAGTTATAAACCCATCCTGTGTGAAAAAAACCCATACATCTCAAAACGACAAAAAAGTCTTATTTACTTGTATTTGTTTAGCTGTTCCTAAAGATAGCACACAGTATACAGGAGTAGCTTGCTGGTAGTTCTCGGTGTTCTGTGACATTTCCAACTTGGATACATGCAAAACTGAAGTCACATGTTTTCCCAGAGTTTTTAAATTTTTTTCCACTGGGAACTTGCCAGTTCAAAAAATGTGGGTATATTTGCAGCACAGTCTTTGAGTGTTTTACAGGTGCTGCAGAATAACCTATGCCAGTCTGATTCCAGTTTGAGTTTAATTCCATTTATTTCAGACTTAATCCACTGTAATAAGTCATAAATGAGAATCCCATCAGAGATTTTTCTTCTAAAATAAAAGATTTCCTAACACGTTCACAGTAGAAGATTTTAAAAATTCCACTCTGTGAGTATAAAAATGTCACTTCAACACTGGGGCACCACTGCCCCAGAATTAAGAAGGTCTGTCTTTGGAAGTAACTGTTGAGTATTTCAATTTGCTTTGCTATGCAAAAAAAGCTGCCAGTTTTACAGCAATCCCCCATTTCATCTTTTTGTTTGGGGAATTTGTTTCAGTCATTTAAGGATAGAAATGAGAATCTGCAGTTCTCATCTCAACTTTCCAGTTTATACATGGTCCTAAACACAATGTAAGGAGCAGCTTCAGCCACGCTGAAAGTGTTACCACAATTGAGAAAAATATTCAATAGAACAATCTTCCTGTCCTGTCCATTAGTAAAATAAGTCAAATACTTTCTTTTTTTACCTCATTATTCTTGACTAGCAGCAGGAATGAGGATAGCGTAAGGAATACTTTATTAAATAGCTCTGCTGCATATTGAAACTTTCGGATTGCCCTTTTTGTCAGGGAAGTCCATTATGCACATATGGCTCTTGCTCACCATTTATTAATTTTTGTGTCTGTACACAGAATAACAGGTCACTCTTGACGTGCTGTTCTTTACATTTGGAGAAGGTGAGATGGGATGGCATCCCATAATGAGTACAGAAGCAATGAGTTTTGTTAACGGGAAAAAAAGTAGGAATCTCACACATTAATGTTATAGTTCATGATGCTATAATCAAGAAGAATTCCCACAAATATCATACAAGAAAGAACTCTGGAAAACCTGGACATACAAAGCCAATCAGGGAAAAAACACATATATATTACTTACCCATCTCGTGAGGAATTTCATGGCATAAAATAGCAACAGTCGTTGTCACACCTGTTTCTGTTGAGGATGAGAATGCTGCTCCTATTACCAAGCCATCAGCAAAATTGTGAAGACTGTCACCCACCAGGACCATTATTGCTAACAAGCTGATTTTCTTACCTCAGAAAACACAAAAAAAAACCAAATAAAAAGTCCGGAAGTTTTAACACAAATAGATATTGCAATTTTTGTTATTTACTAATTATTTGGGGGTTTTGGTGACTTTGCATATAACATTATGAAGCCATAATAATCAGAGGAAAATAGTTTTTAACCTATTTCCCCATCAATATTTGAAACAAAAAGGTAGATTGCAGTACCATTCAGAGATGCAAATACCAGGAAGTAACTTCCTTAGTCTTACTAGGTCAGCTATTGGACAAAAAGTTAGGTTTGAGTCTAGTCTCATGATACATCCTAAGGGTTTATATTAATCTTTCTTATTGGCTAAAATTCCCACAAAGTTTTCCTGGATGTTTTTTGGAGTTTTTCCGCTGTCACTCACAGAATTGCACAGCTATAGTGAAGATGAATATTTGGTTCCAGGCATCTGATTGTTTTGATCCTGTAAAGCTTGCTAATACTAAATATAAGCAGGGTCTGTTTTTTTATGAGATTGTATTAGAGATGAAAGACAACAAAGCCTCACAGTATCACTATTACTACAGGGTTACAGCATGCTCCTTTCCAAACTTTGTTCCAATCAATTAATGGCTGTTATGCTCATAGTACTCCTATTTGGAGTACAACTCGTAGGTGCAGAGGGCTATTTGTCTTTCTCATACTGTTCTGTGACCTCATTTTACTGTGGAAGATCATACTGCATGTTCATGATCAGTCATCTGACATGAGTGGAAAGGTGCTACTAGTGATGGCAGCACTGAAACCAAGCTAAGGAATTAGGGACAGTCTCTCTGTCCAGTCTGTAACACAGACAGCTGGGTGGCATGCTGAATGGATGCACAGGGAGGGAGTTATCTCTTTTAAGTAGCAACAAGGCTCCATATAGGTTCAATGTCTAAACTTAGCAACACATAATTGGCTCCCATATCCTGTACTTTGTTTCATTCATTTTATCCACAATCTTCCAAGCAGGACTGCCTAATGTCTCAGGAAACTCATCCAGCTTCCCTCTACAAAGAATGGACAGAACACTTTGAAAAGGGTTGGTTTCATGCCTGAAGAAGCAAGGTCGTGATTTGGGCCCTAAGTATGTATTTTTCTAACTTTCAATGACCCACATAGACATAATATGACAAACTAAGGAGATAAAGTGGAGCTGCACAGAACAGCCTGAATATAGTTATGAAAAAGTTTCACAGTAATGTTTCTCAGAGATGACTATTTTATAGTGACAGGGGAGATGTTTTTCTTACAGAAACTGGCTAGAAGTGAAGACTTCAGACTATTATAAAAAAACGCACAGCACATAAAAGCCTAACAACCGTATTCAGAAAATCCTCCCTAGTTGCCTGGGAGCTCTGCGGGTTCAGAAGAGTTGGCAGGTTTGTTAGATTTTCCTGCCAGCTTACAGAGCTGGATGTGGATGTCCACAGTCTGCGTAGTTCTTTCTAAACACTATGGGCAGTTTATAATCAATAGTGCAGAGCATGAATTACATAGAAATAATAGATTGCTGCATCATGTTAAGTTTGTGAATTATAATAAGCACTAGCAAGGACAAAATTGTGGCCTGCTCTGAGATCTTATTAGTCTATGTTGTTCCAGTATCTTATTGTTGAAGAAAATATACCATGATTACTGGAGCTCACTCCAGCATGTTGTGTGTAATGTAACATGGGGATCAGGTTAACATTATGGTGCAATTGCCAATGTAAGCTTTGTGAACTTACTTGACAGAAAGTTAAGAACATGCATGTATAAATAAATGTGAATGTTTATCTTAATTTACTTTCAGACTATTTTAAAGCAGCTTTGTTACTGGCAATTATATCACTGCACCATATTCCAACAGAAACTATTAACTTATTACCTTAACTGTTTCTACAGAGCCTCTTCTTCAGCGAACCTACTTTTTTTTTTCTGCTTAAATAGGGGATCAGAACTCACAGAAATACTATTCTATAATTTTTATAAAACCCAAAAACTAATGGATGCAGGACTTCGATCATAGGTTAAACTTCTTAAATTTTGAATCAGAGATTAAAGCAAACATTTATCCAAATACAGATATTTTTTTCAATGCTTCCATCACTCACACTGGAAAAAACATTTCTAGTAAATGTAAAGTGTCACTGAGTATACAAAATATAAAATCCTACTGTTTGGTCGTTTCAGATACTGATAGAATAAGTGTGGATAAATAGGGAGAGGGACAGCGAGACTCGTTTTCTTCAGAAAGCTTCTTGTTTTCGTAGTCACTCACTGGCTATCTGAGGTGACTGACTCCTTTTGCTGTCCTGCTTGACATGCATTTACAGAGAAGCCTCACAGTTCTGGAGGTGTCAAGCTTCTGTCTTAAAGCTGCAGATTCTATCTGGTTTTGGGGGAAAAGCACCTAAAAGTTTATCTCAGTACCAAGGTACCCAGGTATGTTTATGCATTTAGCTATTTAAAAGAACTGTAACAATGCAAACATTTCACAGAATCACAGAACATGCTCAGTTGGAAGAGACATGCAAGGATCTTTGAATACAATTCCTGGCCGTGCACAGGACCAGCCCCAAGAGTCATATCCTGTGCCCAAGAGTATTGTCCAATACTACCTCAACTCTGTCAGGCTTGGTGCTGTGACCACTTCCCTGGGGATCCTGTTCCAGTGCCCAACCACCCTTTTTGTGGAGAAGCTTTTTTAATATCCAACCTAACCCTCCTCTGATACAACTTCAGGCCATTCCCTCAGATCCTGTCACTGGTCACCACAGAGAGAGACCAGTGTCTGCTGAAATTATGTATTCACAAAAAACCCTCAAACCCAATCCCAAGCAAACAAAAACCAAATCAAAACAACCACGAAACCCTAAAATAACCCCCTCTTCCCTATGAAGATTTCACTTAGTGGTTTCTAATATGGAGGTAAGACTGAGGTATGAGGGGGAAAAATGAAACCAAAGGTAACTGAGAAACTATCCCAGATTTAGTTACTTGGAATAATTGACACTGAGATCACTAGAAATTTGTTTGTGCTTAGCGTGTAATGATGATTGAGTTGAACAGAAATATCTAGAGATGAACTATATAGTCACACTCAAACTGGCACTGGATTGTGTACTACTGGAGAGCTGAGAGTGAAGAAACTAAAATCCAGATTTCTAATGCCTCAGAAACAGAAATGAAGTCCACAAGAACACAGAAGAACATTAAAAATCTAAAAGAATATAATGACATAAAACCCGAGATTTGAAATCACAAAATTAAAGGAAGTTGATTATAATAAATAAACTGATTAAATTAAAATATTATTCCCTTCAGTTGAATGACTGCAACTTGAATTTACCAAGGTTACAAGGTACAGTCAAAGGCAGAATTTGGTTTATGCTCTATTTTCCAATTTTTTTCACTAAGCAGCAACAAAGACAGAAGACAGGAATTATCTGAAGTTCTCTGAAGAAAACAGATAATACTAAATCTGAGAGCCACCATGAGCCTTTAATTCCATACCTGTAATAAATCATTACTGGTTTAAAGAGGCTATTACTTTAATGTGTAAGAAAAGAAGAAAGCAGAATTATATTAGTATAGTGAGCCAACAAAACAGTCATTTCACCACCTTCAGAAATAAAAGCCTGAGCTAAGTTTACAATTATAAAAATCTGGTTTGTATTAATTTTTGAGCATTTTCCTTTAAACAAAAGCTTTAGAAAAATAGATTGCAACAGTGAGACAACAAACAGTAAAGAAAGGACAGCATAAGATTAATGAACTTCACAATTACAGGGCTGGCAGCTGAGAAGGTCTTGGAGCAGAGATTAAATCATGTAGCCAGGCGCCATCAGATGTGGTGACGTAGCACATAGCAAACACAGAGCTAAGCCAGCTTCACACTTTCAATTCCATCTTAGGTCTGAAGGATTTCCCTGTTACTTGTCTAGTCTTTTTATTGATACTAACTTTTTTTGCTGATTGCCTTGGTCTCTGGAGGAACTTCAGCAGATTCAAATTCTTCTGGGCTTCTCTAGTTAAAAGCAAACATAATGGATCAGTGTTAAGGGGCTTTTACCAGCTGTTGCTTTACATACAGGAATATATCAACTCAGTTCAAGCTATTCGAATAAAAGATAGTCAATTGTTATTTGCACAGATATCATTAGAATAATTTATCGACCACTGGCAGTGTGATTGGTACTGCAGAAGCACATGAAAAAGAAAACTCCCTTGTTGAGAAAAGGTTGCAGTCTAATTCAGGTAGGAAGAAAGACATTCATGAGCACTGTTGTAACCCAAGAAAATTGTATTTCTGCTTGAATACATAAAAGTCTAAGCTGAAAGCAAGACTAAAAAGGACATTATAATTCAGAATGTATGTTTTGATTTTGCCATGACTAGATGACTGTAGTTTTCTGACGGAGAAAGTCTCCATAGGAATTCTAAGGAAAAATAGGTAGATTATCTTTGGCATTCATGTTCTTCACAGTTACTCAGTGAAAACACAAGACTAAGAAAGATGATTGTAGGTAGGTTACATCCCTTTTCAGATATAGGGGTTTTTCTTCTATGTGGTGCAGCCTCCAGTGCCTTGGCCCCTGACTTTTAGCTGGGGCTTTTGCTCAGCACCAGGCAACAGTTGCTGGGCATAGCAACACATGAGTACACTCCACGTATTTCAAGTGAAGAGAGAGACAGTATCTTCATCCTTGTCCCAGAGTTAATTGATGCATCAGCCCCAAACTTTAATTAACAGATATTGCAGCTGTGGGGAGAGAAGGGAGAATATGAGTAATCTCTCACTCTCCCTTCCTCCTTGGGGTTTTGCTTTCTGACTTGAGAAATTACTAGACATTCATGTTAGGGAGATATAAGTCAAATTTTTTTTTCCTTGAAACTAGAAAAACTGAATTTATGATTGGTTTGGGATTTATTTTTTACTAAAAAAAAAAAAAAAGAAAAAAAGAAGTGTCTTGAATCTATTATGGCAGCCTGTGAAGACTCAATAACAGCACAAGAGTGCTGTGTTAGAGACTGCAGCCACTGCTCGAAAAACTATAGTCGAGATGTATACTGGCTAGAAAATAGAGTATGTTAATTGGCTGGTATTAGCTTGGTTGTGATGTGGAATATGTGCTGTAGAAGTATGAGGAGAGAATAAAAAAGAATTGTTTTTTAAATTCTACATTTGAAAGAAAAAATAAATGTCTTTAATTCCCATGATTGCAGCCAGTCATATGAATTCCAGTAATTTTTCCACTTCTCTTGTAATATTTATTCACATGCCACTTCTTTGAACTCTGAGTCAAAACTGCAAGACTAATCACTGACCTGAAGGATTTATGAGTTTTTCTTACTCAACCAGTGTTTGTCTTAGTATTAATCACATGATTCTGAAAAATTGGCTGCTCTTGTACAAACCGGCTAAGCCATGATAATTCATGTGATCTATATAGAACTTTGGAGGGATCTTGCAGCTGAGTGGAATGACATGATCATTCATTATAAACAGGAAGCTATGACGTGGCTCACAAATTAGTAAATATGTTTCACTCATCTCTCTGCTCTGTTTTTAATTCAGAGTTTTCCAACTGTGTTTTATAGATTAGCAGTGACTCATGAGGCTCTTGTCCATCACAACTAAAGTAGTAAAATGGAATTCACATTATAGATCTCTGGAGACACCAATTTAAATTAGGTATGACTCTAGGTACTACATATGAACTGAGCTGATTTGTTGGAAAAAAAAAGAGAACAGGTTAAAAGTTATGCGTTAATTTAAGTTTGCAAATCTTTATATGTGTGGATACTATTTACAGACCAATATAAACAGTGTAACTTCTCAGAGGTAAGCACCATTCCCAGATATCCAGTTTGTTTATGTCACTCTGCAAATCTGTGGAAAAATGCTCAAGAACAGTCCAAGATTTAATCTTTTCACTAATTATGCACTTAACTCTCACTGCAGAAAAATCTTAAAGCCTTTCCCATGAGAGAGTCTGCCTTTACATATGATCAACTGTTTAGAAGAAAGGAGGAGGGAAAATCTTCAAGAATGTTAATAACAGAAAGTGAATTGTTACATCAATTTAATACACATTTCATTAAAGTTATTGTCAAATATACATTCTTGAAATCTCTGTTAAAGCTCATTATGAACGTCAAAATCTACAGATTCTTGATAACCATGTCATGAAATAACAAATCAATAGAGACTGAAAAAGAATACTGATTTATTGCATTAATTTGGTTCAAATTTTTTGAGGAACAGGGAAAGAAAAATATAAAATCATGGAAGTATGTCATATTGGTAACCTACCAACTGTATGGTTGAAGTAGATTTGCCTCTGCCTGAATGTTCATTTAATTCAGATTCCACTGGAAAATCATGTGAATGTCCCCAGTGCCCATTAACTAAATTAAGGCCCTGCTGAATGAAGATGCTTTGGAATTAGTTCTGAAACCCAGTGAACACAGGTGCAGTATTTCTCAGCCTTTTGTAAAAATTTAGCATTTTTAAGAATTTTTTTTTTCAAAACAAAATCTATTTAAAAGAGACTGTTGGCTGGAATCAATATTTCCTACTACTTATTTTCTTAAAAAAACCCTGAAAAGTGAACCAGATAAATCTGTGACAACCATAAGAGTTTGATAAAACTTAATTTGTTTTAAAAATCAAAATAAAATTTGAAGCTGAAATGGATATAAAATTAACTCTGAGAATTCATCTAGTTCTCAGTAGAAAAAAATAAAAATTTGTGAGATAATGATATAGCCCTTTGCTCAAACAAGTAACAAAAAGGTCTCCTTTTTACCAAAAAATGAAAATATCACCATCATCAAAATTTTTTCTGTTAACCTCACACTACGTTCTTATGGCTGACTCAAAGATAGTGCAAATAGGGACTCATTGCCATGTATCTAAATTAGGCCATTCTTTATACACTCTGTAAAACAGAACAAGCAAAGGTTTAGCCTTCTTAAGTGACATTAAGATTGTATCTCATGCTGAGAAACTTAATGAGCCACTACATTTTGTGTTACATTATATCCTTCTGCATAATCATATTTTCAGGCTCCAGCCAACTGCAACACAATAACTACAAGCATGGCAGTGAGCGAGGAGATATTATTAAGAGATTGGGTCCTACTGACTGCAACACATGTATTAGATTTTCAAATTATTGAGATCAAAAACAGTTTGGAAATTTTAAGAAATCATACTTGAAAATATCTTGTGCTTACATCTATGTCTTTCTCCTTTTCAAACAGAGCCCAGGGTAAACAACTGTCATTGCTATTTCATACGGATACGGACTTTTTGTCTCCTCCAGAGTGAATCATAACCCCTCTTATGGAACACATTCGATTAACCATTACTTTTTTGAGTTACAAATATATGGAACACATTCATGAAGCATGCACAATCCACAGAGCAAAGCAAAATAGAAATTGAAGGGCAGTCTGGTAGGAGCACTTAGGAAAGCAATTATCAATGCTTCATTTAACTCACACAAATGATAATTAGTTTCCACAATCATTTTAACATTCTGTGCACTGTAAAATCTCAAAATAGATTTTTTAAAGGATAAATTGAAGAAAGCTTTACCTGGTCATGTGGTGTTACTAAAAGAAAGAAACACTTTTCTATCAAAAAAAATCCATGAATTCCTCCAATTATTCCCAAAAGTTTCCAAATATATTCTTTTCCCTCATAGAAATGTTCTATGTCTTGTGCTTCATGTTTATGTAAACCAAGAGTCTAAAATAAAAGAGATAAAGTTACAAAACATTAAAATTGCAATGTTTTAATTTTTTCTAGAGGAAGCCACAAGTTGTTAATTCAATTTATTCTTGAAATTTTCTTTTCCAAGTCCTTTCAAATTTACATTGCGCTTTGAGCTAATAATATAAATACTAGATGATGAAATTAATTTTCAAGAGCCTCCGCTATATTTATTCATCTCTCAGTGGTGGAAGCAACATTATGTTTTATGAAATTGCCCTTTATGTATGTGTGTGTGTGTGTATATTTTTTTTTCCTCTGGAGTGTATTGGTGTTCAAGGTTATAAAAAATTACTTGCATCATCCTAATATGTAAATTCATATTGAAAATAGACAAGGAGCTAATGGAGAGGATCCAGCAGAGTGCCACAAAGATAAAAAAGTGTCAGGAGCCTGTTTAACCTAGAGAAGACTGAGAGGATGTCATCAATACATACAAATATCTCAAAGGCGAGTGCAAAGAGATGGTGCCAGACTCTTTTCAGTCATGCCCAGCAATAGGACAAGGAGCAATGGCCGTAAACTAAAACACAAGAAGCTCCACATCAGCATAAGAAAGAACTTTTTTACAATGAGGATGGCACAGCACTGGAACAGGCTGCCTGGGGAGGTTGTAGAGTCTCCTCCTTTGGAGACATTCAAAACCCATTTGGATGCATTCCTCTGTCACCTGCTCTAGGCGACCCTGACCTGGCCAGGAGTTGGACTAGATGATCTCCAGAGGTCCCTTCCAACCCTAACTATTCGGTGAAAACAAAAATTAATTAATGTACAATTAATGCCTAAATCAATTTATACTGATGGGTGTGCTTCCATTCTTTTTCCCCCAGGGGCACAGCATGGCAGCCCTCCTTTGCTATGACAGTGAGCTCTTTACAGGCTACTGGAGACATCAGTTTAAACTGGTGAAGGAGAATACTTTTACACTCAGAATGTGTTTCAGAAAGAAATGCATTTATCTGACATTCACTGAGAATTGCCCTCCTTAAACCACTCTCCCAGTTTTGCTTCCAGAGATGATGCATTGAGTACAAAGAACATTTTGACCTGAATCTCAAATGAAGCTGTGAAGTTCACTTTCTACAACCACTAGAAATCTACTCATAACTTCTGTGTCATGTCAGAGGAGACTCAGCCAAAAGTAAATGAATACACCATGGAAAATTTGGTTCTATTTTGCCTGCTATCCTGTTCTTAAAATTTATTTTATGAATTTAGGAAAAGTTCATAGCACCCATTTTATTACAGTTACGGGCAGCAGGATTAATTAGGCTGATAGTTCTTTGTACTCTGAAACAACATGTGGAGGGGACTGTGGATGCCCCGTATAACCTTTGAACAATTTCTCTTAAAACATTTTACAGAATCTTCCTAATGAAAGAAATCAATAGATATCTAGAAACTTGTGGGGTTTCTGAAAAGCTTTTTTGAAAATAGGAACCTTATTTTCTTTGAATTCATTATTTACTGAGTTCTGCTTCTTACTGCTTGTAATCTCTCTCTGAACTATGAAGTGAAAATGTAATTGGAGTGTTGGGTAGATTACATAGAAGGCTTTATTTATAAACAGATGAGCATTCTCCAGGTTTAAGTAAAACTTTTCTGTGCGTGTGTGTGCGCGTGTGTGTATGCACGTGCACATATGTGCCTACATTTTAAAAGCACCAAAGTGTCTATTACTTACCTGAGGAATAAGATGTAGCAGTGCATCTCCAGAAAGCGTTCCAACAGCCAAACCGACAAACAGCTGTAAAATGAGTGTATAGATTTCTTGACAGGAGTTAAATAAAATGAGAGTTGTACCAAACATAGATCCAATAGTAATAAGTAAAACAGCAATAGTGCTGTAACCATATTCTGTAGGGGAAAACAAATGAAACAAAACAAGGGCACCTTTAATCATCCAGTATTTATATTTTTGTTAGAGTATTTGTTTTGTATTTGTTTGGTTTTGAGGATATGTTTTGACACCTCGGTGCACAAGCACACAGGAGAAGCAATTCATTGTTCCACTGTCTGATTTTAGCTGGGATTGAGTTAATTTCCCTAGTAGCTAATACAGTGCAGTGTTTTGGATTCATTATGAGAATAATGTTGATAACACACTGATGTTTTGGTTGTTGCTAAGTAGTACTTATCCCATGTCAAGGGCTTTTCAGTGTCTCATGCTTTGCCAGTGAGTTGCTGCACAAGAAGCTGAGGGCAGGAGGAGCACAGTCAGGACAGCTGACCCAAGCTGGCAAAGGAATATTCCATACCATAGAATGTCACACCCAGTACATAAACTGGGGGAGTTGGCCAGGTGGGACTGATTGCATTTCAGGGATGGACTGGGCATCAGTCAGCAGGTGGTAAGCAATTGTAGTGTTCATCATTTCTTTCTTCTGGGTTTTATTGCTCTCTCTATATATTTTTGCAATCTTTGTTTCTATTACTAGTAGTAGTAGTGGTAGTATAAGTAGCATATTTTAGTGTATCTGAATTATTAAACTGATCATAACTCAACTCAAGGGTTTTACCATTGTCCAGCTCTCCTCCCCAGCCCGCTGTGTGGGGAAGCAGTGCGGGAGGGTGCAGGAGTGGCTGCATGGTACTTAGTTGCTCTATGGAGTTAAACCAGAACAGCCACAGACTTTGCTAGTCATGTGTGATACAGATGACAGAATTAGAAGCCTAGTAAATATTCCTTTTTTCTTTTTTCAGGCTTTACAGTTAATATAGTCTGATGCTTCCAAATTTCAGTCCCTAAGGAGCTAAAATGACTGTGATTTTGCAAATTAGTGACACACAGAGCAGCACAGTGAATACTGTTCTGCATTTGCTTCATCTCCTAACAGATTTATGCTTTTGATTTTATGTTCTCCCATGCTACACCTGAGTATCTTTTCAGCCAACACCATCTTTTTAACCAAATAATTTTCAGTAAACAAACCAAGGTGTAAAACCTCAGTTGAATGTAGGGAGCTAATTTAGGTTCTAAGCACAAATATTTTCATCCAAATTGCTTTTGCAAATCTGCCATGGACATACATCCCTTCAGTTACTACATCAGGACCACCAACCTATTGCTCTTGGGTTACTGGTATTTTTTTGAAGGTTATTCTTATAATCCTTCAGAGTTACATGCTACTCACATTTCCAACCTTTTGCATGACAAAAATCCTGATTAATTTGTATGAAATTCATATGATGTGGGTAAAACACTGAAGAGAAACACACATAAAGGAACTAATGTCAAAATATTCAAAACTGTCACTTAATATTTCACACTTTAATAGCACTGCAAGTGCTCAGCATCTCATAAAATCAGACAGTAAATTTCACAGACTGCAAATCCAAATGCAGGGTATAGAAGATATTTAAGGAAGGTCAGGCCTTGGTTACTTAGCCAAACCAGCACAGCCTGTGAGTAAAATAGAACTGAGAATAAAAGTAATGAGCCCATGCTCAGGTCACTAGGTCACGCATAGGTCAAACATGGAGTCCTTTATCTATATCCAGACACCAGGAGTGTCCCTGTGGTCATGGAAACCTTCCTTTGTCAAAAAACACAAGGAAACAGCTGAAGAAAGGGCTCTTACTATTTCCATTCTGCACCTGAATAGTGCAGTTTTTCTCATCTCTCACCTTTATGAGATCCCTAAATTGTCATTGATCGGGCTGATGGCTTTAGACTTGGAAGAATCCCACTTAACAGTGAATTTTTCATGAACCTTGTTATTTGACCTGGTTAAGTTCCTTTCTTTTCTTTCTTTGTCCCTTTATTCCTGATCTGAAAAATGATCATAATGGTGTAGCATAGAAAAGATCAAAGCAGTAAAGACTGCAAAGTGCTCAGGTAATGAGAAGAGAGATTTCATCAGAAAGGACTTCTGCCTATTGAAGACCCATAATGATTCTTCCTATTCTATATGACTTTTCTCCTACAACCATTCTTGGGATATCCAAGAGTCCTTCCATATTTTTTAATCCACATGCTATTCCATAAGGATCATTGGCCAGCAGGATGTTGGGAAAGTTTACTAGTTTTTAAAAGACCTACTCATGTGAAGCTGGCCATATAGATGTTAGGATAAAGGCATATGAAAACATTGATTTGCAGCCTAAAAAGTGCTGCTCTAGATGCAGGTTATTATGGTTAGATGCCCATTCATTTTTGTTCATTCCTGACTACCGAATGTCTCACCAAAAGTAATGTCCCCTGTAATACACCAGCACAATTTGGTTTGTAACCACTTCCCAGATATCACTGGTTTAAAGCCAGAAAACCAAGCCCAAAACCTAAAACACATTATGAAGCCTTTAGGTCAGATCAGATTCAGATATTTTGTAAAAGGTGGACTAGGGATTGATTACAGGAGAAGCAGAATCAACAGATCAGGTGGAGCAGAAATCACTGGGAGCAGAGACATGTGAGGGCTACAACTGTGACTGGAAACAATTTGATTATATTCTAACTCAGTTTTGTTCCAGCTCTACCACACAAGTCTTGTTGCCTTGTAACTGTTTTTCTGGATTTTCTTTTTTTCCCACAGAAATATCCTCAAAGCTTCTCTGCTGTAAAATCTCCCAATCTGAAAAAACAGTAACATTCATACAGAACTTAAGACATTTGTCACATCATGGTCTAAAATGTTGGCTAGTGTAACCCTGAGGCTATGTAATGGCAGTGCAAGGATTTCAATGTAGACCTGGTAAGAATTTCACAAAATAAGTTCTTACCACCCAGGAACCCATAGGTGAGGACCTGTTACAGTCCACATGCTGCCAATATCAAGCAATCCTCAAATGAAGAAAATGAAGCTTAAAACCTTACATAATTAAATAGAATTCCATTTAATATAAAATTAAGACTGTTGATTCCCCTCACTTCTCACCATAGTACTATTATTTGACGTGCATGCTATGAAATTATAGAGTGCATAAATTACAGAGTGCATAAATCTCCTCATGTTTTCTTTTAATATCATTAACGAATGAAATGCCTCCAAAAGTTAAGTCCCTGCCTGCATTTCTTTATCTGAATTTGTTAATAACAACATAACTCACTTTCTACAGTTGTTGGTGGAAGCTTTGTCTGCTTCAAGTCAGGAAGCTGGCATGAACAACTTAAAAGTTGTTGAATGATAGCTGGACTGATTTGCTTGAAGTGGTCCTTGGAAATGGAGGAAGAGCTGTTTTTCAAAAATATCTTCACAAGTTCATTGGCAGAGAAACAAACCTTTGTAGAAGAGTATTACAGTTACTGAACCTGTTGCATATACCTGCATTTAATGTTGAGGTTAAATATGGAATCTTAGAAGAAAACAGGGTTGTCCAGTCTAGAAAAAAATTAGTTTTCTATACTCTTTTTTTGTTAAAGTATTTTAATTACTTTAATTACATCCAGATTTTTTCCAATTAAACTAGACACTATTATATATTTCAGAAAGACCAGAATCTTTGGAAGGAAGCAGCACAACATGTGGAATCTGGTTAATATCATAAGGATCTGACAAAATAATATATCTCAACATTTTACTGTCATATGTACTAAGAAAACTATTTTACAGAATATCACAGAATATGGCAAGTTGGAAGGGACCAACAAGGATCATCAATTCTAACCCTTAATCCTACACAAGACCATCCTGAAGAGTCACACTATGCACCTGAGAGCATTGTCCAAACACTTTTTGAACTCTGGTAGGCTTGGTGCTCTGACTACTTCTCTGGGAAACCTGTTCCAGTGCCCAACCACTCTCTTTTTAATGTTAACACAAATAATATTGTTAGTATAAAGGTAAAACTTAGGGTTTTTTTCAATTACATAATTATATAATTATATATTATATATATGCTATAAACATAAGATACTACATCAAAAGCTTAATTCATCCTTGTGCTGGATCTTTGGTAAGACATGGAAATAAATTGGATTTTTTTAATTCTTTAAACAATGGCATGTCACTTTAAGGTCAGGAAAGTAGATGTTATATAGCCTAAATTTGGCCCAAGGATTGCTTAATAATTGTATTATTAGAGGTACTTCAGAATTCCAACTTCTTTTTGTTCTTGTTAGGAAGATTTCTTTGTCAAAAGAAACAACTCCACTTTAGAACCTTTATATTTCAAAACATTTTCATGAAGAATTGTTTTTTCATCTCCAGAAGGAAAGTTCTAGTAAAAACATGACCACTTAGCATTAGAACACTTCTAGCAGGACTTTCTGTAAACACTTTTAAAGAGAAGTCCAGATCAAATATGTTATCTTACCTAAAGGAATAATGTTCACTTCTTAATCTCATCTGATGAGTTGTGATTCAATTTTTTTAAAAAATTCTTTTTCTTTCATTTAGATTGGTCTGCATCTAAGAATCAAGGAATTTCTAAGTATTTTTTTCCTAATCACTTAAGTTTAAGCTTCTTTTGAAAGGAAATTACTATTTAAATTAAAAAGTTGTTAAGTATAGTTACTTTTAAGTAACCCAACAACCTTCCTGCCTTTGCCCATCCATTAGTGAAGCAAAATATGCCTTGAAATTCACTAAGAAACTGAATTAATTGAGCACTGGTAAATTTATTCTGAAAACCACATACAAGTCTTCAGGATAACAGAGGATCTTGTCCCTGGACCTAGTGTGTTCTGCCTTCAAGCCGAAGGAGGGCAGGAAGACAATGCAGGAACTACCATATTGGAAAAGACCTTAATTTTGCCTATTGTAGGCAGAGGTTTTGACACTAGATGTAGGGGACACCAGTGTCTGGTATCAAGTTGATGGTTATTGAGTTTGTGTCTGGTTATGAGCAGCACTGCTGACCAGTTCAGAATGGGAATTATATTATTTAACACCTTCACTAACAACTTGAATGATGGAACAGAGTGCACCAGATGGTATTCACAGGTGAAATCCAACTGGGACTAGTAACATGTTGATGGGTGTGCCTGCTATGTAGAGGGATCTTGACAAGCCAAAGAAATGGGCTGACAAGACTTTCATGAAGATCAGCCAAGACAAATTTCTTGTGCTTCAAACAGAATAACCCCACGCATCAATAAAGGCTGGGGAAAACTGACCACAAGGAAGGCAGGTTTTACAGAAAAAGCCATTGTGTGGGTTCTGACAGACAACTTGAACATGAGCCACCAGTGTGCCCTTGTGGCAATGACCACTAACTGCACACTGGGCTGCATTAGCAAGAGCGCAGCCAGCAGGAAGTGGGAAAAGAAAATATTGCGGGTCACTCATTTCATAGGAGTCCACATCTGGACTCTACCAGCTGTAAAAGACATTGGCAAATTGCAGGAAGTCCAATGGAGAGCTCCAAAGTTGTCCTGGAAACTGCAGTACATGTGCAGGGAGAGGCTGAGGGACCTGATCTTGTTGTTTGGCAAGAGAAGGGTTGGTATGTATCTTAAGTCTTCACCTTTCTAAGGGGGTTTATAGGGAAAAGATAACCAGAGATTTCTCAGGTGCATGAGAAGAAAGAATGAGAGCCAAAAGGTATTACTTGCAGCAAGGAAAAATCTAATTTACTATAATAAAGAAGTCCATCAATAAAGCACTGGTACAGGTTTCCCAGAAAAACTGCAGAATCAACATGTTTGGAGACATTCAGATTTCAGCTGAACATGGCTCTGTGAAACTTGACCTGACTTTGACGTTGGCTCTGTTTTGAGAAGTAGGCTCTGTTTGAAGGATAGAGAAGATGAGGTCCAGGATTAGTATGAACCTAAATCTTAATGTGAATTTATTTTCAGGAATTTTAAATGAAAAGCAAAATCTCAACTGAAAAATAAACTTTCCACCACGCAAAGTATAACTTTTAAGATTTTATAAGTAAGATTTTATAAGACTTAGGGCATGAGGACCTGCATCTTTCCAGTTGCAAGCCCCAGATTTTTAAGCTTTCTAACAGGGATGCAGAGCACTAAATCTCCATTAGTAAAGCAACCATACATGTACTCCTGGATGATACCTCCATGATACCAAATAAACAAGTAAATCAAATTTACATATTTTCATGTGAAAAACTGGATGGATGGATGGATGGATGGATGGATGGATGGATGGATGGATGGATGGATGGATGGATGATTTTGGTTTTTGAAATTCATGTTTGTTTAATGAGAAATAGCAAATGAATAGAGTTATTGTAACATAGTTTACTATAATTTAAGATTATTTGTCTTATTGGATCATCTGCTTCTTGCTTGCTTTATATAAGTTTTTTAAATATAGAGATAATGACTTAAAAAGAAAGCAGTGACCTTTTTTCCTGTGATAATGTTTCAGGTAATATTTCCTATCTAAAAATTAAATTACAGATCTTAATGTAGTTAGTAAACACAAGCCATAAATGAGTAAATTTCTCACATGCAGCAGAATCTGTTACTAATGGAGCACAATGGCAATCATAAGTGTGGAAAAGGGGACAAAATTAGCAACACAACAGTGAAACACAAAGTCGTCTAATAGAATATGTCAAGGAAAATAGACATAGCTAGAAAGAGGAAGAATGGAAAAAAAACCCTTGAGAAACTAGGAATTAACACAGAAGAGCAATTATCATCTCTCCAGATGTTTCTTTGTGATTTTTTTTCATGTATACAGCATATTTGGCTCCCAGTTGACTCCTCGGATTCAGATAACTCCCCTGCACCCTTATCTTTGAGTTAGCCAGTCTCAGAAGTTCAAGAAATCAAAAAAACTGAGCTTCATAAAGTCTTCTATTACTGAAGAACATTTTTACTTCTTTTACAGACAGTATCACTACCGATTTCTGTCCTTCATAATTTAGATTTTATATGAAATATATTTTAAATAATCTTAATTTAAAATTGTTTTGAGACCCCATTAAAAGCCTCATCATGATAATCAGCATGATTCCTTTTTGTGGACAGCTGGAAAGAAACCTACTGATAGAGTATGCATTTCAAATGCAATAAAATTACACAGATAAATATCTATCCAAATGACATTTAACCAGATGTAATTTGTCTCAGTTCCACATCATATAATAGCCACACAGCAAAAGGCAATTGCATGGCATTTATTCTACTAAAGGGAGAAGAAACATTGTCACTGAGTTAACATAAATTATAAAGAACTTGAAATAATAGAAATATGTCCTTTGAAGTATATATTTCAAGTGTATACATCAAAATATATACCATTTATTTGCAAATTCTTAGGATAAGGATAAATCTACCTGAAATGAGTCAGAGTCCTTCAAAGTCCTCAAAGAGTATACCGGGTAATAGCTAGGACCCCATCTTACAGACTCTATACTTTCTAAAGAAAGCTTCTAGATTCCATAGATGTATATTAAAACAGTTTGGAAATTCCCAATCTTCAGTTTACAGAAGCCTTTTAAAAGCAACTTACATAGAAACCTTAATTTACTTTGTTTTCCTTAGTACAAAGCAACGCTTCTTTCTACCAGGTCATTTAAGGGGCCCTAGAAGCTTTGTGACAAGAAGTCTCTAATAAACAGTGTGAAAACATTGAAGCTGTGTTCCTACCCTCCTCTGTGTCTTACGGAAACACCCGATTCCATGTAACTATTCTGTTAGCCCTTCCCAGCTACTTTAATCACACAGTCAACATGCATAAAGTTCTTTCCCCAATTAATATTTAAACAAATATAACTAGATAAAAATGTATTTCCATCAGTATCAACATGACTTTTTGAAATTAATATTTTACCTTAGAAATAATGTACTGTTTGCAAACCAGTTTGAACTATTGTCACTGAAATTCTGTAACCAATACTATTAGAACATAAAAATAAATTAACCTGGTCCCAGTCTGTGTTCCCTTCAGGATCTTCAAAATAGCCTTTCAGGTAGTCTTTTGTTTGGTTTCCTTTGACTGGAGTATTTTTTCTTCCAACATCTCTTATTGCCATACTGTAGCGTCTTTTTTTGTGACTGTGCAATTGTCCATTTACAGTGCAGCTCTTTTTGGCTGTAAGCACATTTAGTAGTTGTTCTAGTTCTAGCAATTCATTAGAAAACAGATATGTTACCATGGGAAAATACACATTTAAAAGAGAAAACAAACAAAAAATTATTAAAATTTTGTTAATTATAACAGTAATTCAACTTCTCATTTTAATATTCTTTCCTCAGTTTGGTTTAGGAAGTAATTTCTACTTATGAACTCTGGAAGTTCAAGACACCTAGATAGTGAGCCTTTCCTTTTTTTACATACCACAATTAGATGTTTTGCCTATGACTGTCTCAGAAGAAAACAGATATGACCAAAAGGCAATTCATCTTGCAGTGAATTATCAGTCTCTTACAAAGTTACTGGTAAATAACTTTACTGTTCTTAAAATTTTCCTCTGTAAGTGGAACTCCACACTGAGCTGTCATGGCCAGGTATTGAGATCAGAAGACAGATCTTTTATAGGGTGTCCTGAAATCAATCTTCAGGATGCTGTGCACTTAGGAAGTGGAACACAGGGCAGCAGATTTTCTCTCTCCTTTGGTTACTTGGGAAGCATCTCTCCTCATAGCACTGAAATAGGATGGAGGGAATCAGAATCCCTAATTCAAACCTCAGATAATGCAGGGGTGTACCCCATGACATAGCAATGGGGGCTTCTGCTGATGAAATGCCTGCTTATTTGAGGAGGCATACCCTATCCTGTCTAACTTATCACCTTTCTTCACCCCTGCATTTTCAAATGAAAACATAGTTTCTGTAAACCTTAATTTGTCCATTAGAAACAAAAGTGGTCCACAAACTAATTTCAAAAGAATTTAGATCAATGAGAATAAGAATGTTTCCATGTGATAATCCATAATTTTTCAATGTTGCTAATCAGATAATGGAAATGGTATAATCTTAATGATAAATCTTACAAAAATGCTTCTGATGACTACTTTATTTTAGCTACTTAGGCAAACAGATCCGAATGGAGCTGCAGCTAGGTTTATTTTCTAAATGTAATCAAATCTAATTTTCTTTTTTCCATGCTTCCAGTTCCTTAGTCTTTCCTGAAGTTACTATTAAGAATTTAAACACATTTAAAAGGACAGTTTAATTAGTTTAGGCTTAAAGTACATCTGCCTACAACAAACTGGTAGAGAATATTTTTTTTGTTTTTCTGAATGACACCCTAACTCCACCAATGATAAAGTCCTGCTATTATCTTCACTGCAGCCCAGAGTTCACCATATACAGCCACTTAGTAGCAGTGTGTGTAGAGGGCTCCATCCATCCTTGAGTCAATTATTTTAGATCTGTCTGGGCATCCTTAAAGGAAGAGTGCTTTTTTTAAATATTTATTTCTGTGATTCAACATACCTCTGTGTAACCTATGAATGGTAAAAATGTTTTTACTTATGCTCAATTCAACTTTATAACCTACTTTAACTCAATGTAACTTTTTAAAAGTGCTTTCAAAGTTTACAAATTGTTGCTGTTAGCAGTTACCACAAACAAGGAAAAGTAGATGTTTTATAAAAACCTTCTAAATCCATTCTAGGCCTGAGTTGATGGTGTAACTTCCTAAACGAAGCATGCAGAACCTTTTATGGAACTTAGTAGCAGCTGCTGAGAGCTCAACATTTTTTTGTTGTTTTGTTTGTTTCATCCCAAGGTGGGGTTTTTTTGTTATTTTTTTAACTACTCAGAACTCTTCTATACTTCTATCTATTTACGGGTAAGTTGCATTTATGATAAATCCAACAATGAAGTTCCTTAAGAAAATGACCTTTGTGTATTCCAGATTCAAGAACTGGCTACCAAGAACAGAAGGTGCGTTGGGAAGCACAAACCACAAAGATGTTTTCAGGTACAGCAAGAAAAAATTAGCGCTTGGCCAAAACAAAGCAACCCCCATCTATTTTATTTCTTCTGGAGGTACGTCTACACTGATGTGTGTGAATAAGGCACCTGATCTGGCTACCATATGAGAATTATCCCATCTACCCCTAAAAGAGTCCTGCAACGCATGAAGATCTGTGTGAAGAAGCAATGAAAGTGAAGCCCGCGTGAACTGTGCCCTCACATCTAGATTGCCACTCTCAGAGCCCTCTTGGGTAATTCAGATGTTGCTGAGCAACTCAGTAATACAATAATGTTTAAGAAAATGCAATAATCTCAGTAACAATTTGCTTTATAACTCTCAAAAAATTATCAGAGCTTATTTTCCAATATTTTTTTTTAATTTCAGAGAACAACAGCTTAAAAATGAAAAATTTAAATGAAGTGCAAAGAGTTCTTTAGGCATTTAAAGACAGTATACATTAAATATATGTTGCAAAAGGCAATTCGAGACAAATAAATAGCTTACCTGTCACTTGAAGGTCAGTGGTACTGTTTAGAGAACTGAAAATATATTTTATAAAGAATTCTGGGGAAGGCAAACTTGCCTTCCCCATACAGACTCCTTGGAGAGCCAGAGTGATGATTAAAGCAGCCAGGCGTGGAAGAGTGTTTTCATCGGCACCATCTATGTCCATTATATCAGCAATTTTCTCCAGAGTGCTCACATCAACACACTGAAATCAGGAGAAAACAGCATGAAGGCAGCCCTGGTCACCTTCATTTAAATAATCAGAGTGACAAGAGGAGAAACTGGGGAGAACACTTTCACAGACAGCCAGAGTAGGAAAAATGCTAAGACTGAAACTGTACTTGACAGCAGGACAGTGAAACAAAGAACATTTTCATGAAAACAGGCATAGAATCAAAAATCCTGAACTTTTACTCATTGTCTAATGGGGTAAAAGTATAGTCCTTCATTCAGGTTATTTGTGTTTAGGGTTATTTTTGCTTAGTGTTATTTTCATGCCATTTGTATTATTCCTGTGTCTTCTATTGCATCTCCATCTACTTCCAGAAAGAGGCAGAAAAGAGATTTTTGTTACGGTACAGAAAATTGACTTAAATAATACAGCCTTTAACTCTTCATCTCAAACTTCAGAGAGAATCCGCTAAAACCTTTTAGTTCTCTATTAAACAGAAACAATAATTTGTTATGGAGTAGTTATCTGAGGATAAAATGGAAAGACATAATTTTGCAAATAAAGAGTAACTTGTCTGCTGGGTGACCAAACAGGAAGAGTAGTCAGTGGTGTACAACCATGTGTGTGAATGTCTGCAGCTCTGAAGTGAGTGAGTAGAGTGCAGCCCTCTGTTACCTGGAAACTTATCCCTGTTTTCTTCCATTTTTGCCTTTCTTGTTTATTTTCACTTCAAGGAGTTGGGGTTTGAAAGAAACAACAACAACAACAAAAGGCAAAAATATTTTATTTCATTTATTTCTAAGTCATATTAACTAAAAGTCAACTAGATGAGCCAGTACAGTAATTTTTATTTTATATATGCTCATCTCTCTGTATGTAGGCCATAAACACTGCAGACAGATTGGTATTTCTTTTCCTGTTCTTTCATTACATATTAAAATTTCCACAACCCCAAATTTAATCTCTCATTTCATACAAGAAATTAGGTGATATAGCTGAGAAGAGGATATTTACTGTGAAACAAAAACACATAGATCCATGAAAAATGCTTTCCTTCTATTACTACCCTGCATCATTGGCCCTTTTCCATAACTCAAGTGTTGTGAGCCTAAGTATTATGCTATTACGTTTTGAGTACCTTTCATTAAAAAAAAAAAACTTTTTTTTCTTCAGGTCAGTGAGTGATGAATTCTTAGTTACTGGACAGGCTTGACAACTGAGTATACTGCCAGCATAAACAAACAGTAAAGCACTTTATGGGTTGTTATTCTGTCTTGACATTCCAAAATACACACTGATGCCTCTTTACAGTTGCTCAGATACCATTGGAGTTCTTGAAAGTCGGCACGTTCACCAAGACTCAAAAACAACAGTACTGGTCAATGAATAATTTATGATGGGAAATGATTACACAAAGAAGACAGAAAGAGGAACTGAAGGCCTTCAATATTCTGGACACAGCCAGCACTCCTTTCCATCTTCTATTTGTGCAGAAAAGTCTACAACAGTATAAGGTAAATTAAAATCTAATGAAATGAGAAAGAAAGGGAAAATGCAAGCTTCACAGTAAACCAAATTTAATTCAATACTATAAGAGGATCTAAGGGGCTACAAACAGGGGGTCAGTCTGCACTTCAGGAGTTCTCTAATCTGACAAAAAACTATTTTATTACCCATTACAAGGAAAACAGTTTTTCTTAGATTTTGAACTCTAGAATATTATTCTATTAATTACTTGAGCTAAAGAATAATAAACAGTAGTGAGAAAGCAGTATGCTTTATTTTTTTAGCAACTTTAAATTTAAGCTTATCTGTATCAATTATTCTACAAGGCATATCCATGCTGGTAGATAGTTAGTCACATATGTATGTGTTCCAGCTGAAGGAAACCATCATATCTTTGGACAGATTCCTTATTGCATCCACAGATTCCTTATTGCATCTACACAGTGATGCTCTTTTCTGTCTGGCCCAAGCAGGGCAACTGCATCTAAATTACATATTGGGAATAGTCCCTAATATGCATTATGCCCCCAACCATGTCTCAGTGGACCCTGTGGAAGTGCTAGGTAGCACATACCGAAAGAAACTCAAGGAGGAAGCCAGCATTAAAAAGCACATATAACAAAACACCAAAGTTCAGCCTCTGCTCTCACACTCTTATTTACCAGTTTTCTGGTGGACCGTGATACTGACACAATATATGCACTAGCATAAGGCATCATCTAAGTAATAAATACAAAGCTATATTTACTTATGTTTTCTTTACCTGGGTTTCAGAAGTTTTAAAATGTTGCCTTACTGCAGCTAAAATATCTTCAGTTTCATTCCGTGAAAAATGGTAACAGTCTTCATCATGTCTTAAACTAAGCATACTCTGTAGGTAAAATTTATAATTCTTATTATTCAAGCTGAGTTCTGAAGAACACATATCTCTTTGATGAAGAATGTAGTAGAGGAGAATAAGAGAAATTCTCTCAAATACTTTTTCACTGAGATGGTCTTCTAAATTTCCTCCAGCTATTAGTAACAAAGCATCTGGGTCAAGGCACTGTGAAGAAATAAAAATAAATGGAAATTTGACTAAAGTAATACACTTCCAGGCATCTGCAAATATGATTAGGAAGGACAAAGGGAGAATTCAACTTTTATATTTAGGCGATAGAACCCAAAACTACACAGATGCAGACTGACTGAATGGCAGGAGGAGGATATAAAGGTAACTCATTGCAGTTCTATGGCTGCAAGATCACACCATGTATTTTTTTTTTCCCAGAGCCACTTTTGTTTTTAAGAAAAGTCAAGTGTCTTAGAGATAAGGCTTTGAGCAATGTGGTCCAGTGGAAGGTGCCCCTACCCATGGCAGGGGGATTGGAACTAGATCTTTGAGGTCCCTTCCAACACAAACCATTCTATGATTCAATGATTTGATGATTTAAGATTCACTGCAAATTAGGAATACTTCTGATCAATCACTGTAGAGATTGAAAGACTTCTACTGGCTTCAACAGATTATACTTCTGGTTATAAATATATTAGATAAGGGCTAAGGCTATTCATATTTTCATCTGTGCATGCTATATGTGTTTACATTTTAAGACAAAAACCATATCTGGACTGTAGTTTAATTCAGGGTATGTAAACAGAAGTTATATCATATTAATGCACTGTTGAAAAACTGAATTGACCCTATAATCACCAGCCATTTTTATATTTTTCTTAATGAATTCTGTTAACTGCAACAATGCAATCCAGTGCAGACAGCTAGTACAAGGTCTCAACACCATTTACTATTTCAAACACATTTCAAGAAGGACTGGAAATACGTACTCACCCTGTGTAGGTTTTCTATCTCAGCACAGGGTTTTAATATGTGGTTTTTTGGTTTTTTTTAATACAAAGACATTTTCCAGAAACTTTTTTCCAGTTCAAACAAAAGTTAGGCTTTAAAATTAGACCAGAAGGCTAACAGAGGTCTATGTCAACTTATGAGAAATAAGATACTGAACTACAGAATAAAGAAACTTTTTTGAAGAGGTCCTGTAACTAATGTCATTCATTGTGCATCTGCTCTTCTCCAACAGACTCCTTTCCAAGCATACTATAGGTGTGTCAGCTAATCTCAACCATTATGGTTGAGCAGCCAAACTGTACATTTCAGAGAAGAAAGTATAACACATGAAGGTACTGTGGGAGGATCAACACTGTACATTAATAAATTAATGAATGCAGAAAGAGTCTAATTTGTCAGAATAAATTGTTCATGGCTACAAGCCTGATATGGTTGGTTTGTGTGGCTCACCTTACATGTTCATTTTCCTACACTGAAGCTGGGTTAATGAAACACACAGTGTTGTGTTCAGAAGCCAATGTTCTTTGGAGGGACTGAGAGACCTGCTACTTTTTAATATAAATAATTCTAATGAAAATTCTCAAAATAGTCTAAAAAAAACCCCAAACCAAAAAATCCCCCCGGGGTATTAATATCCAAATTAACTGTTTATACTCATAATAAACTAGATTACAGTATGATCCACCATGTCCTGCTTACATTGCCTATCAAGATCTGTAAGTCTAACTTTTACTAATGCATGTCTGTGAGAATTACTATTTGGGCTAGAAGAAATATAGCTATTCTGTTTTCTGTCCAAAGACATCAAGTTAGTCAGCCAGCCTTTATGAACACTCAGTAGTAATACAATAAACATACTGCATGTAGTGGAAGATTTTCAGTGATTTTTAGAAGAATTCAAAACCCAGTGAGGATAAATTGTAATTAGTGAATCCATCATTTTGTAAGGACGATGGCTGAAAATGGCTAATTGGAAGGAAGCAGGTGTCTTAAAAGATGTAGTTACTCCACAGTATAAGGGTAGCCCATGGAGAGTGACACTTGAAGAAATATTAAAAGAGTATAAATTCGTTCATCACTCATTTGCTTTTCTTTTTTTTCCCCCCGGTACTAATATTTTACAGGAATAACCATCTGCATGTCCTTGATTTAGACGAAGCAACAGAGAAGGCAGTGAACTCTAAGTTTCTTTTGCTTAAGGAGCCAGAAGTTCAGAAAAAAATGCAAGAAATATATGCCTTCTGTATGCTTAGGAGACAAAGAACTGCCAGATGCACAGTCCCTGCCCAAAGAATCTTGGGGCCAGGATGAGGGTCTTTTGGGACCAGAAGAGAGTCTAAAAAAAATGCTAAACTTCACTTCTTTTAAATGCACATTAGAGACATCATTAAAAATAATAATAAAGACATCTAAAAACAAAGTAATGGTATAGATGGAATCCTGGATTTAGCAGAGAAAGTTTAATCTGAAATCAATTAGTTATTCCCAACAAGTATGAGAAAGAAAATGCCAAGCTAAAGTGGGGCATTCTGTTTCAAATTTTGATGGTCTTGAAGGACAGTGCTTCTTGCATAGTTTTTGCTGTCTTGGATTACCAAATCTTGTTAAATCATCATGGAAGATTTCAGCACAGTGCCATGTGGGCTCCATGTGACTGAAGATGCCATATCTCTCTGATGGATTCCCTATAGACAGCTGTGTTTCTGTGGCGCTGTCACAGAAACACTGGCAGTGCAAGATGTATGCAGTGTTTCTGACTCAGCCAACACTGAGGAGTACTGGAAATGCTGGAAGTCCTCAAATTCCTCCCATGGGAAACTTCCAAGATGAAGCCTAAGCAGTAGTGAGCAAAGTAAGCTCTAGCTAAGTTTCTTTTAGATTTCTTCCATCCAAGGACACAGTGGGCAGGCTCTCCAGAAATACATCACAAACACAAGGAAAAAATTTGGCAACCAAGAGAAACAAAACAAATAGGGTGAACAAAAACCTAGACCCCTGTTTTGTGAAGTTTAGGAGGACCCATGTTTAATAAATACATTCTCCACTTTTGATCTGGGTCCATATCTGATACATATCCATTGCCCATATGTGCACAATCTCCTTAAAAAAAAATCTCTCTTTAGGGAATAACAGGAATCTACATTATCTATGTATGAAATTTCACATTTAGGCTCATATGGGAAATTGGAGCATTTATGGAAAGGGCCAATTAAGTAAGCAGCTGTCTACTGCATAGGATAAAAAGATCCCCATTTCATTGACTTGGCAGATCACCGAGAATAGTACCTTGTGGAAGTATTCACCTTTATGACCACCCTCATTACTGGGGTATAAAGTGACACTGCTGTATGTAGGTCACCAAACAGTGCCAGAGCCAGAGTAATGTTACTGAATGCCAAGACTGACCAAGTCCTTTGTTGTCCTTTTCAGCTAAGTTACCCACTTACCACTGTGTCTGTCCTTTCCTCATTGAATCATGAATCAGTTCTGAAACATTCTCAACTCAACTAGACAACCAATGCTTCAGTGAAACTTTACCCTGGACTATTTCCAGTTTCAATGTGGATTTGTAGATTTATTGTTCTGCTTTTGATTTTCCTTGACCTGAACTGCTTACCAAAAGCCTCCCCTAATTCTGAAAGTTTCAGTGAAGTGGCACATAAATCTGAAACAATCCTGTCTGGGTTTCAATTTTATGATATAATATCCAGAATAAAAGAAAATAAAAAGGAAAGAAAAGCAGAACTGGTCCTCAGTGTTTACTTATGTCCTTCCACAGTGGGAATCCCCTACCCCAAATTCAAGCTCAGGCCTTATTGTTAGATCAGGTTTAAGTAGAAAAACTTTTCTTAGGAAAGATACACTTGACAATTTTTAAAGAAAAATTATTAGTGTTATACAACTGAAGTATGGCATTTTTAAGGAATATCAGGTTTGGAATATCTCTTTATGAGCTCGAACAATAAATATTAATAATTCAAAATAAACACTTAAAGAAGAAAATTTTTTTGCGGCAACAACAAGCTTTTTACATGTTTAGGTTCTGTATTCAGGACAGTATCATTCTAATAAATAATGTTAGAACTCACTGCCGATCCTGTAAAGATATCCCTCATTAATTGAAGCACTAACCAGATTACAATCCTCTTGCATGCCATAAATCCACTCTGGGCATTCAGTTCTCTCCAGTAACATTTTGACCAGTTCTCGTGAGTGGTTCATGTGGAGCTCAGTGTTTTCAGCTGAAAGAAGGCGTAAAACTTCCATCAGAAAGCCTCGGCTGGGAGCAGAGCTGCCATCCTGCCCATGCTCTTCCCCAGGCTGTCCTTCAGCAATGAGCACGGTGAATATGAAAGCAGAACATACCACCCCAAGAGCTGGACGCTTGGTCAGAAAATACATCTCCTCTTCCTGCAGTGCGGGATCTGCACTCAACGTTGTATTGTTGTTTGCGCTTCAGAGCTTAAACTGGAAACCTGAGGAATCTGAATGGTAAAGGGGAAAAAAACCCCAACCCTTTAATTGGTGTTAATGCAATATGTTTGAAAGGATTTATTAATTGGTAGGCTAAGCTGATTTGCAGTGACAAGCTGTTTTTGAACAACAGGGAGCCTGTAAGGGCTTTACAGCACAGAACAGCAGGAAATTAAGACAACCATGGCCTTAAAACTTCTGTAGAATTACCAACAAGAGCTTGTCTCAAAGTGCCCTTCCCTCCTCTTAAAAATAAAGTGCATGTCTTTCACTTCAGTGTTACGTTACTGTATTCACTAATAATTCTTTTTGGTAAGAACATGAAAATACCATTTCTTTTACTTTCATTCCATTATGAAACAGGCTTTTAATAGCAAACCCAGCTGTAAATAAATATTACTTATGTAATACTGATATGAATGTGCAGTAATTACGTTACACAGCAATGATAGAGAACAGGTTCTATTTTCAAAACACTTAACCAACGTTACCAAACTACAGCTATACAGCACAAAATAAGAATGAACAAGATACACCTAAAAATCAGTGATATTTTATGATCAGATGAAAGAGTGACAAAGCTGAGTCTTAATTTCACTCAAAGAACAAACACACTCTAAACAATGTTTGACTTAAACAATTAAAGTTAATTCTTGTTTGACTTAAAGGTATTTCTAGGTGCAAAAACATATTTTACTATAAATCTGTCTTGTTACTATCCTTCCTAATAAATCACCACCTCTACCTTAACAATATTCTATCTCAATGTCTAAGCACAAGAAAAATGAAAGTTTCACTTCTGTTTTCCACAGAGGTTTTGATTTTACTCATGAACAGATGCTAGCAATGACATACATATCAAGATAACAATGCACATGTGCTAAATAGTTACATATACATTCAGCTTCTTCTATCTGCAATATAAGACGTTTGTCTTATTTTTAAGGAAACTGCTGACAAAGCATTTAAAATGAAAAAGAATGGCTGAATTCAAATGGGCATTCACTCAAATAAAGGTTAGTATGCTTTTAAATGTTAGGAAATCTTCTGGTGTTTAGATATATTTTACTGTTAACAGTTAAGAATACATATCATTGTTGCAAAGATATTATGAGCATTTATTTCTATATGTTATTTTCTTACCTTCTGAAGGGAAACAGAACGTGTATCTAGGTTTGTGGCCTTCTGAATCCTCAGAAGTACTTAGCTGCTGGAAGTCCAATGTTTTTAAAATTCCTTGATGGTGCTCTGGAAGCTGGAGAGGATTAGTTTATTGCTGCCCTGAAAAGTTTTCAGTTGCTATGGAGAGAGCTGCTCTTAAGGTAACAATGGAGGTGGATAGGAATTAGTACATGTTCTTCTTGGCAAGTTCTAAACATTGCGTTATTCAATGTACTTCGCATATTTATTTGTTATCATTTTATGTAAATAGTATTTTAGCAGTGCAAGATGTATAAAATTTATTAAAGAATGTATTTCATTACAATGCATAATACATGCAAGCACTAAACTTTCCTCTACATTACTAAAGTATTTGATCAAATCTAAAACAAACATGAATTTCTTTTTTTTTCATTAAAATACTACTCCTTTTTGAAAATATCAGAAAAGGATAGAAATAAAAATCTTTTCAAGCACTTCCAGACAAAAAGTGTTATTTTTCTTTGCAAAATACTGTCCATAGAGAACAGATTCTTTCATCCCCACTTATACTGTGTCACATCTGCACCAACTAAGCTGGGATAGCTCAGACTGTGGTGAAAAAAAATTTCTTCCACCCACTCAGATTTTCCAGAGGGATGCTGTTACAAAGTTGACATTTACATCATCATGCTATTACAATATCATTGCACTGGAAGTTAGTGAAAACTGTCACGACTATCAGATTTTCCCAGTGACAGGTACACCAGTCAAATCATTCTCCCATCTTGCAAACCTTCAGTGCTGCTGTGAAAGGCCTGGCATCTCAGTTGGCTCAACAAACCCTGTGAAGCAGAAAGCCTGTAGTAATAGAAACACCATAATTCTCTTTAAAGCTAGATTGACAAAAAAAATACTGAGTTCTAAAATGCCTCTAATGTCTCCTATAAGGTGGTGAGCTTAAAGGAAACATCCTTGTTTGAGTAAGGCTGAGAACTGACAACTGATACTGCCTATAAAAAAATTAAACTGACAACACCAGCTTGAGGGAAGTGCAAAATGTAAACATGTTCTGAAAAACACAAAGTACAGTTACATGGAAGTATGTACAAATTCTCACACGATCAAGGCTGAAAATTTTAAAAATCAGTCCTACTATTAAATACTCATCTATTTTACTTCATAAATTACAAACTATGTTTATGAAACTAACATTGTTAAATATGCAACTTTATGCAAACAAGAATGACAGAAATGTTTGTATAAAATTTATTTTAATATGAATGACTGAAAAGCAGAAACACATGGTAAGATGCATCTCCTCTGGCTTTTAAATAATTTGCTCTGTCAAAAAAGGCTAACTATGTCCAGATTTGTTCCACGTATAAAATAATTTCTCAGATAATGGGAGAATAGCTTCCAGCATTTAATTCTGGGAATTGCTCAATCTCCAAATAAAAATAGAATAGGTTTTTGTGTATATACTCTGGTGTTTTGTATATAATTACAAATTGCAACTAAGAATTCATTCCATCCAATTAAAGTGTACAAACAGAAGGTGTGTTGTTTCAGTTTACTGAGAGAAGCTAACATTTAAGAACACATTTGATGATTTAAAGCTATTGAAAGCTGCTGAGAGATTTACATAATAATACTGGCTACAATTTAACATTTATATTACAGAGTGATGGTAAAAAAAGGAAATATTCAGCACATTAAAAAGCAACAGATGATATTTGTTACAGGCTCCTATAGCTGATTTCAAAGGAGAATTCACTTCCCTTTTTATGACTAAGTGTTGCAAGCCTCCTCTGGCTTGGAAATTAATTTCTCAGTGGTGGCAAAATCTCTGATGGTGACTCAAGGCTCAGCCTCTGCTTTTACCCTTGACATTGTGTTTTCAGTCATGCTATTGTCATCAAAGAATTATTCTGTCTACACAGCACTTGGATTATTACCTTTGAAGCAATTGCTGGCATCAGTTGCTAAGCCCTCTTTTCAAACTGTTCTGTAACAGCATTATTCTCCTTCTATCTACCCATCCTGAAACTGTGCCAACAGACAGAATGGCACAGTGATAATAACAGAGCTGCATAGTTAGATGCCCATTAGAAATACCAGACAGAAGTAAATCACTGGTACAGTTTAATGTCTTAAAACCTCCCAGATCACCTATCACTATTAATGTTCTCTCATGTGTTATGAGACACTACCATTTGGGCTCAAATTTTATTGCATGTCTTTTGGTGAATTTTAATACAGGGAAAAGAAAGGTCCATGTACAATGCTCATAAGCTAGAGACTCTCCATTTAGTGTAGAATGATAAATGGGTAGAAGAAAGCTTTCAGAGGAACTGGAGAACTGGGGTAACTCAAATTCAAGTAGCTTACCATTCTAACATGAAAACAGACTCTGTACAGCAAAATCAGATGTATGATGAACTTCCTGATTAAATAAGCAAATTAAACATTATTTTTTAATTATTCTATTCCATTCTATTATTTAATTATTCAATTCTGCTCTTGGCATGATCAAGAAAGGATCTGAGCTCAAAACTTTGCAGAGATAATCAATATTTTTAATTAGTTTGAACAGTTACCATGGTGGGGTACTTGTAAGAGGGTAACTGATGGCTGAAAGACGTAGGTGTATGTTTCAGGAAAATATGTAACAGAAGAAATAAGATAAAATGAAGAGTGTTAAAAATGGGAATTGCTCAAAATTCATTTTTTATGATCAAGCTCATGGTCCCAGACAACTGCATATAAGATTTTCTCCACACAGAGATTCAGCCTTTTGTGATTTAGAAAGTTCCAACAGCAATATCCTAACTTCCATTCTCAGTGAAAGCACGTGAAGGCACATTTCAAATTGCATAACTAGAATTGCAGAATATGCTGCAATCCCTCGTTAGTTATAGGACTTTTATTTAGTTAGTTAATTTTAATTTTAAGTGAACCACTAAGATGTACTACAGCTTATCTCGTTTCTCCCACCCTCACACCTGCTGCAAGAACAAAAGCAAGTTGCCCCTTCACAAATGCCATGGATAACTGCACTCTGCAATTTACTGGGTTTCAAAGGACTGGTGAATAAATTATGTAGGAATAGGAAATGTCTTTAGAGAACTCACTCTGAGATGACAAGGACATTCCCATGAGCTCTACCAACATGACAAATGGCTTCATTTTATTTGTACAGCAGAACGGGAATGGATGTAGGCATAATTTTAGCAAGACCCCTGCTGAACTTCACATCATACTGAGAAATACAGCTATATAACTCTTATTCCTTCAATACTGTGTAACTTGTTTTGATGGACTAAGTAAACACATTTTTTTACTTTTTACTAATCACAGCAATTATGGTAAATAGAAGAGAATCCTCTGGTACTGCAGATTTCCTCCATGTTATTAATGTGATGTGTGCACATTGTATAATTACAGCCATAGGCAGTTTATTGACATATGAAAGAACTGCATGTAATTTGTATAAAATTTCAATATATATAAACCATCTTTGCTAATGAATTAATGCCGGAATGCTGTAATGGAAAATGTCAGTACTTTAAAATTACCACAGTCAATTAAACTTCTTTGGCATCACATGTCAATCGCATATATTAAGGTTGGCAATGAATTAAAATAAATAAATGTTATTGAAATTATCTAAGTTATATATATATTAAAATAGAGTTATATATATTACATATGTCTGTTTTAGTTCAGGATTGCAAAGATCACCTGTTATCAAAAAGTTTTATAAGATCTGGAAAATAATTTACATTAAAGTGGAACAGAAAAAACCCATAGGTTACTTCCACTCTAAGCCAGCAAAGCCCCTTATATTTTGTAAAATATACCTCCAGAAGTGTGTTCTCACATATTACAGAATTAAGGTGACATTAAGATATTACTGTAATGAAAACTGTGTTTTTAAATGAAATTAAAGTGTTCATTTATACAGATAGTGTGATCTAAAACTTAATTGCCTCCATCTTAGTACAGACTTTGCCTTCACACAATCTCTCTGTTGCTCACTATCTGGCTGTGTTTAAAACAAAGAAAAAACACCTAAAAACCACAGGCATGTAGAGGTAACCATCAAGATTATTCAATGGTAGAAAAAAATGATCATGAACTTAATGGAAGATATTTGTATCCTGGGTGAGAACAAGAGGGGTTTTCATAAGGATGGATATGATGTTGCTCATTTTTAAGGAAAAAATGCTCTTATGTTCATCCTCAGGAACTTTATCAGCCTAACTTTACTGAAGGTAACTAAACATTAAAGTACAGCTACTAGACTGTCAAGTCAGCTTCAGTTATCTCACCTCCTCTGATACTAAACAGATACAGAAATCAGCTACTAAGCTTTTCACTGCCTATTGTGTGGTTTTGTTTTGCAGTGTTATCAGAATATTAAGTATATTATTTCTTCCTGCTCCTTTAGGCTTCCAAAGAAACTGGGCTCAAAAACTGAGTTGATCTCTCTAATGGTGTCTTATCCAGTCCAAAGCATTTACAGTCCAATTACATATGTTGAACTACTAATTTAAACATCCCAAGTGAAACATTATGTAGAATTACAGTATAGAACGCCCAGTAATATTTTAATGGGGAAAAAAGGATTTAAAATTGAAAAATAATGTTTTGACAGTTATACTGTTTCCCTTGTAGGAAACTGACATGTATTGTACATCACATCTTCAGCCATTGACTTCTGACCCCAAGATATTGATTTGTTCCTTTCCTGTTTCCATCAACTTATGCTTGAAAACCACTCAAATGTTCTTTGTGTAATCTGTGTATTATTCTTTATGTAAATATTCAAAAATATTTATAAATAATTTTTACTTATAGAGAAATTGAGATAATTATTTACTCGCATTATTTTTTGTTTATCAAACTCTGACTCAGTGTTCAGTTGTTCTAGAGAAATTCTCACAGTAGGGAAAAGTCATTGCAAGCAGACACCTGTTGCCAGACAGAAGACTGATGTTTCTCAGGGTCTTGCAGTCTACCTAAAAAACAAAGGAAAAAAAATATAAGTTTCTGGGTCATGAATACAAACCAGGATGAGGAGAGGGAAGACGATTTCTTGCTGTCTGTGTTAAATTCAGGAAGTCTGCAGTAGGAACCAACACCACAAAGAGCTTACAGAATGAGTGAGTAGATGGGCTTCAAGTAACAGATGCTGAAGCAATAAAAGTGAAAATAAAGAAAAGGAAAATCCTAAAATGGAAGGATAATGAAAGATCCAGTATTGATAGAAAACAACTGAGTCAAATACAAACTTCATTGCATGACAGTGACCTTAGTTTTCACCTTCATTAACTGACCAAATACTGTCTCCCCATTGGAACCTTGTGTAGTACTCAATTGTTCAACAGTTTGGTAACAAGACTAGTAAGGCGAGAGTTTTTTATAATGCTCCTAACTTTATGAAAAAAGTTGTACTGCTAAAAAAGTTGTTTCTCTCTATGTAACCTGAATAGTTAACCTAAATACAAGTATTCACAATAAATGCATGTATGTAACATTTAGATTCTAAATTAAATGCTTACTTTTTTCTAGCCTGTAAGAAACATACAAAAAATACAGAGTCAACTACTATCTTAACTTTTCAAATACAGTTTGAGTGAAACACACCATATATTCTCGCACTATTGTTCTATCCAATTATTTTATCTTCAAGAGGACACACTGTTCATTCTGCTCAGTGTTGGTGAACAAAATTCTTTATGTCACTAGTTTCTAGAACAGAATTTCCTTATTTTAATAATACTTGAGTGAATTTAGCATCTCTTTTTCACTGGTTGTGTGATTTGTGGTTTTAGTGGTGGAAAAAAAATCCTGAGTTCAGTATGTACTATACTAAGAGGCATCACAATAACACACTATACTGAAGGTAGATATTGGTATCTTCACTGGTTTTCTGTCCTGTAAATGAATATTCAAACCAGTTTATGAAGTGTATAGAAGACCTCCTCATGATGGGCAACAATAGCATCTATCTACCTAAGCAGTTTATCATGTCTGCATGTTCTCTGTACACAAACTATAAAAGGAGTATGAAACAAATCCAAAGAATATGAAAAATAGTCAACCCCCCCTACATCTAATTCAATATGATTATTCTGTCAACACAGCAGGTTCTCCTTCACTTAGTAAATTCAGCTGATGAGTATGTGTGATTATAACCATAAACACTATTCCAAATGAAGTATTTTTAAAATAATATTTGAATTTTCATACATTTTCTTAAAATATTTGGCTATGTGTATGCAGAGATTTTCCTTTTTTATGATTGCACAGTCTATTTCACTCAAAACTCATGTGGATTAAAGATGAATGCAGGTCTTAACCCTCCATTATTTCCCATCCTAGAAACTCTTATCACCCTGTAGCATATAACTATAATGCATTATTATGTTTCACAGCATGTCTAAAGGTCCAAGTCTCTAATTCTTTTTGCATAAAAACCTGAATATCCTCTGCAATCTCTTGACCCAATGTCATCTGCTAACCTTAGGCTAAAATTTAAAAAAAAAAAAAGTATATTAAAAATCTAAAGATTTGAGTCTTGGAAGATCATGCTAATAACCTTATGTCAGGTCAATCAATGCCCTTTCAAAGCAACCTACAACATTCTAGATTTTTACCCACCTCAATTTTTTCCACTTCCTTCAGTTTAATAAGTAATTTCCCAGTTGTACCACCTAAAATAGCCACACACAGTTGTTATGGTAAAGTCCTGGCATATCTGATCCTAGCATCTGCTTTGTACAGATTGGTCACTTAAAAACAAACAAAAATTTACCTTCCTACTAGTTTATTAGTTAGTCCTGCTTTATCAGTTTTTAAATGGAAACAATGGTTTATTTTATAGCTAAAAATATTCGCTTTACTAAAAGCAAAAATTAACAAAATATAGGATTAGTAATTTCTAGTTGTGTAGATGCAATAAAAAATTACTATATTGAAAATATTCAAATACTGAGTGTGGAAAATATTAAACATATTGAAAATAAAAACAGTTTAGATGTAGATTATAAGAAAAGCTTTATTTACCATGCAATGATGCTGCATCAAAACACTTGGCAGCAGTAACAGTTTCTCAGACTTTTTCAATCTTTTTTATTATACTCAGACTATTTCTAGGTAAGTAAATATTTCTGTTCTGGCAAATTCAGCTGGAAGTTACTAAAAATATATACATAACCAGCCAAGTCTGAAACTGATGTTTGTTCCAATACAAAACAAAGGCACAGAGTAAGCAGGCTAATTATAAAGACAGTTTTACTCTCAATTCCCATTAGACAGCTGCTTCTTAAGAACTAAAAAGCTGTTAATGTCCTTCAACTATAGATGTTAACAGTACTGTCATAACTAGGGCTCTATGCCATTCTCAAATATCTTTTCTGGTTCCTTCTCCCTGTATCTATGTTAGATGAAATGCTCACTGACTGTACTTGAAAATCACATAGATGGCATCAAGTACTATCAGTGGTGACGATGTTGTAGTTTGGGATTATTATGTAAATTCTCTCCCCTGCCACTTAACTGCCCAGGCCAGCGGTTAACAAAAGAAGCAGTTAACTGTTGATCACTGGGGTGGGGGCAGGTTTGTCTCTTTTGGGTTTTTTTTGGATATTCTCCGGAGTCTTGGCTCGGTGGAACGGGGGAGTGGGGGCTCGAAGGAGGCAGGCTGCCCTGCTGGTTACTGCTGGGGTTTTTCCTGGCTGTCTTGACGCTGCCCACCTCGGACTACTTTTCGTGCCGTGCTGCTGCTGCTGCCTGCCTTGGATTTGCTGCTGGTTGCTCGTACCTTTCTGCTTCTTGGACGGGGAACACAGGGGGAAGAGACTGAGTCCATCTGAAAGCCCACTGCTCGTCTGTTTCGCTGGAGAGGGACTGAAACTCACTCTGCAGCCAGCCGGGCTGTGACAAGGACACTTAAGTATAACCTTTTCTCCCGGAGAAAAAACCTGCTGGGTTTTGTTGTTGTTTTGTTTTTTTTTTCTCTCTTGTGGTGTTGGGGAAGTGGGTTGCACTAGTCTGTTTACATATATATATATATCAGTTATCCTTCTTGTATTAAAATTCCTTTTCTTACATTTGATAAAGAGTGGTGTGATTATTGAGGAGGAGGCCCCTCCCCTGCTTGTGGGTAAAACATTTTGGTTTTTTTCCCTCAAACCCAGACAGACGACCATCACGAACTGCAAGTTGGAATGCAGATTCCAGGCATGGGACCTTGGATGACTCCTTTGTTAATCATCTCAAAAACCTCATCTCATTGCCTGAATACTTTCTGCTACTTCAGAAAATGACTGAAGCTACAGTACAGTTTTTGACATTAAGGCTATCGTATCACAAATAATAATGGGAAGCTCACTTCACTTACTGTTGAAGACACCTGTAGGGATCCTGGCCATGATGACAATGAGTAGGAATAAACAAATAAATAACAATAATGCAGACACATTTTGGAACTAATACAGAATGCTGCATTTCAGGGCTGTAGCCCATCCCTGTTGGGTACCAGAACACTCTCTAAAGCAGCTGGTAGTGGGATAGGTATTACACTAGTTGCACCTGAATTTCATCAATCAGGGAAAGCCTGATAAAACTCAGCTGCAAATGATCAAGCACAATTCTCACTCACTTTGATGTTGGCTGGTATTTTAAGCTTTAATTACTAATTTTGTACTGTTATTACCCAGACAATCTATGGCTAATCAGTACCTGTAAGCTCCCACACACTGTTCCAAGAACTGCTTGGCTGAATTTTCTATTTAGTTCTAATTATAACATCCTATATAGGAAACAGTACCAGTCTGTATTAAAGTGGTCTTTTCATCAAAACAGCAATTAAAGATTTAAAGTAAATAAATCTTCCAATTTCTAAACATTTGAACCCACAATTGTCTTGAAGTTGTTACATACTGTATAAAACTTCCACTGTTGACTTACCAAAACCAGCTCTTTGAAAACATGTTTTATGGAAAATTATATGGCTTTTAGAAAACTCAAGATAAAAGTCACTTTCATATAGTTCCACTAAGACACTACTTCCTTCTTCGTTTTGCATATGTACCTTCCATTCAGTTAAATAGATGCATTTAGACACAGATGTCTTCAAGGTCACAGTTTTTAAGGATAGAAGGGATCATTTAGGAACACTATACAGTTTTGCATTAAAGCAGGACAAAACAACTGTATCCCAGAATTTCTGAAATAAACCTTCTGTGACGTAGTTATGTACAAAATTCAAGTCTTATCAAAATCTTCATTTGAAGATGTAACTCCTCATCAGGAAATCTTTTTCAGACCTTTGTTATCCTCACCTTTAATACGCATGTGTCTTACATTCAGTGTGGATTTGTTTAGCTTCAGGTACTGTTTTATTCACTGTAGCTTCAGCATGACTAGACATTGCCATCAGCCTTTTTTTTTTCTTTGCTATTTTAAACATTATTTGAGGGCATATTTATATTTCTCTATATAGACATACAATTAGAGGACGACACACAGTACAAATTAGCTAATTGTGTTGATAAAGCAAAATACAGGATTTTTGACAAAAAATTTTATTATGATTATTATTGCAGCTTCTCTTAAATATTACTTTTATGACAAATTTTCATTTTCTAATGAGTGGAGAAATTGTGCTATTTCTGTTTAAAAGGACATTTTTAGTTATTAATAATCATTCTCATTTAATTTCTAAAAACCTCCACTCATCCAGTTTTGCCTATCATTATTATCAGCTTTAAGGAATCTTTTTAAAGTATCAGCCATATATGTTTTGATTAGAACTATTCATATACACATAAACCTATATGAAATCAAGTAAAGAACAGCTATCTCTTGGCATCAACTTTTAGTTCAGTGACTAGTCCACTTCTCTGAGTGGCCTTCAATATCAAATTAGGCTGTGTAGATCTTAATGGGTCTGTGTTGACATTAATTTTAGAAAATTCTGTAATGCTAACTTTGCAGCACTGTGCTAAAGATAATATGCTCAGCATAAAGCTAACAAACAGATTAAAAGGAAGTCAAAAGAACATGAAAAATCTGCACAAGTTAGTGTAAGTTACATCTTAAAAAGCAAAGCAGCAGCCTGCAGCATAGCAACAATTTGGTACCAGTGGTCTTATTGTAAAGATTTTTTAAGACTTTCCCTCTGCTGAACAAATTCCTCCAACAGTGCAGAAAGAACTAAACGCTCTTAGTTTCTCCTTTGCTCCTCATGTCTCATCTCTACAGATTAGGTCAAGAAAAACATCTCTTAAAAATAAAAAAGGAGGGTTAAAATTTTATTTATGAGGTAAACACTTACTAGCTCCAATATCAACAACTATTCAGGTAGTCTTGAATTGTGGTCCAATTAAGCAGGTGCTTGTACTTTGATTTAGCAGCTGAGCAAGCTCCCCTGTGCTAGGGATTTATACTGAAGGGCTCAGTGAGAGTAGCTTGTGAAAACCAAAGGCAGAAAATTCCCTGGTCCCGAGGGTCTGCTACAAGCAAGTTATCTGCTTAGTATGATGCTAACCAAGCCTCCTGCAGCTCTGCTCCTGCTCTGGTTCTTGCGCCCAGGATGCCTTCCACACACTTGGAAATAGTGTGCAAGATTTTGAGATATGCAAAAACATCATTTATTCTATTTGCCTTTTCCCAACTGCCCTTTTTAAATATACACAAAAATGCTACATGAGGATTTGAAAAAACCCACAAATATGAAGTGTAATCTTATTTTTCATATTTTATTTAGATAAATGTACAGTGTATTAACAAGTAGATATATTTTCTCATGCTTAACAACACACAATCTGCAACCCTGTGTGAGGTTCAAAGTAGCCAAGGAGAACAAGTCAATGGCTGGCACTCATAAGCTTGAAAAAGAAAGCCTAAGTGGATTAGTATGCAGAGCATTAGTGCATTGAGGTAATTTTTAAAATTAATGCTTTACAAGGAGGGTTGTGGGGTTTCTTTACCAGAATTTTATATCAAAAAGTTGGTTTTTTCCCCTGCAGAAATCCTGAAAAGAACTAAAGAGAAGGCTGAGGCAATGTTATGTAAGATGAAGAAAACTAGGATTCTTCATAAACTAGTGGCAAACTGAAAATAAATGGAGTGTGAGTCTGTATGCACCTTCAGATTGAAGTCTGGAGAATGGAAGTTCCAATATACTGGCTTTCTACCCCAACTTCTAAGTGATGATTCTCACTGCACTGTTTCTATGCCTCCTTTTGAGTCACATGGAAGTCTTCTACAAATAAATTTTGTCAATTCAAGTCAATAAATAATTCCAGTGTATTGTCTCTCTGCACACTGTTCTGCATATGTATTAACTCCTGCCTGCTCTCTTACTACAGAAAAAATCTGCCATACACCTGCCAAAGACTACCTTTACTGTCATGTTGAAAGAGGAAAATATATGTGAATGCAAGAGGGAAAAGTACACCCCACTCCATTTTGGCATTCTCCTTGATATGGTCTCTTCTTTAACATGCCTATAAAGCCAAATTAAATCTTTCAAAATTCATATTTCTAGCTCTGTGTCAACTAAACAATTCTTTTAAATCTACATTCTTTATAGTAAAACTAAGACCCTTAACCTGCCTGCAACTCTTTGGTCTCTGATCTGAGTATTTTCTGTGAAAGCATAGTTCCACAAATGTTTTTAACCTATGCACAAAGAATACCAATTCTCTTTCACCTATGTGTGGGTTGTTTGTTGGTTTGTTTTTTTTAAAAGACCACCTTGCTACCTTTATTATACATAATTCAATATAATCTTAATTATATTTTCTCTTTATTTTGGTTTTCCCCTTATTTAAATAGGGGTGGGGTTTTTGCTTTTTTTCCCAGTGTGATCTCCTGAGAAAATGAGGCCTAAGCTGACAAGACCTGTGTATGTAGTCAGGATGGATCTTATCTAAATTTGCTGTATGTAGAGGTATCTGGACAAGTCACCCCAGGCTTCCTGTACAGATATTGGAGTGAGGCATTTTAGGAGGCAGTTTGTCTGGCCTACTGCACCACAAACTTTTGGATGAGAGGAATTGCACTGTAGTCTCTGCAGTTATATTTATGATAATTTCCTTGACAGGTAAAAGAGCCTGGAGAGATTGTCTGTGTTGTACTATCAACTACATTTTGCCAGTTAAATCACTCCCAGTCTCTGTATGAATTCCCCCACTCCTTTCACCCCAGTAAGTCATTAACAATTTTACCACTTCTAAATATATTTGACAGAAGAGCAAAAATCTCAAAGATGTTTAATTCCTGCAGGTTTTGTGCAAAACAAGGGCTAGAAGGAGCATTCTACTAGTACCTACATGCAGGAAAGCTGCAGACACAGGACTCGGCTACAGACATCAAAGAAACTAAGAGAAATGTTATGCAAACCATAACCCATGCTATTCAAAATGAAGAATATGAAGAAAAGATCCAAAGCCACTGAACACAATCAGTCTTCATTACATCTGATACTTATTTAGCTCATAAAGGCTTTCCAATAATTTTTATATTCATGAAAAAGAATTCACAGATTGAGAGGCAGTACAACAGGATGTTGACCAGTAGAATGTAGTGGAGCAATCCCTAATAAAATGCATCTGTGGAAGCAGCAATTTATGATCTCAGGAAAAAAATATGTCCATTTGCTACTTCAGAACCAAATTCTGTTTCATTTTTTCTAAGAAAAATAAAAATTTTACAGGGTAGAAAGTTCAGTGATCTTTCTATGAAGTGAAAACCACAGTAATTCTAGCCCTGGATTTAGAAACTACATATGAGAAAATTTTCTCATATTAATGACAATAAATGGTGACACGAACATCATCAAGAAAACAGAAATAAAGGATTTAATCTTAGGTTTGTCTAACTGTTTTTATTTTTACGGTTTGAGCTACATTATACTAAAGACAATAAAAGTAGACATGCGGTAATCATCTCCTTGCTGCACCATTTGACCACTGCTGCCCTCTGCTGCATGGAACTGTTTCCAAGAGTCTGCTTCTTACTAATCTTGTGAAAGATTAGTTTTAGAGGTAGATGCTTAAGTGCATATGCCAGATTGCTTTTGTTTATTCCTTTAACGTGCAATGAAGTTTATTTTGCAATAGAGGATTGTGATGTCTTCAGTATGATTTAAAATTGTCAAAGTAAATAACTATCAAAGATTCTGTATGATATATAGAATAAATATATTTTCAAATTTGTTCTGTAAAGCAGAATGACTTCCTTCAAGAGATATTTTGACTCACTTAAACATGCTGCAATATCCATGACATTAATGTTAATGTCTTTTTAAATGTCATTTTTCAATGAATGTTATAAATAAGGAGGCAGTAAGAACAGAAGAAAATCCAACATGAACACTCTATGAATTCATAACTTTCTCCAGTAAAGTTTGTTTCCAACATTTCTCCCTTTACTTTTTTTTTTTTTTAATCCAACCATCCATCTGTATATCTCAGGAGAAATCTCTATTCTTATAATCCACACTCCCAACAATAATAAACATGTTATCCGGGAAGATGAAACTTCCACTGCAGGGTAGCCCAATTACATTATTGTGAGGTCATATGCCTTTGACAACACACCCTCAAATGGATACACATCAAACTACCTATGCATTTAGCTAACTCAAGGCATAGACAACTATATGATATTTGTCACAGAAACTTAACAATACTCTGAAAATGAAGCATCGTTTTATTTTTCCAGAACAAGCCTTAGCCTAGGCTCATCAGTAATTTAGCCATATTCACAAATTATGAGGCAGCTTCTTTCTTCCCATGCATTTTCTACAAGATTCATGTGGGTTTTTTTAAAAACCCTGCAAAGTCCACAGCTTTTGTCAATTTTATTCTGTTTAATAGGGATCTGTATTTTTAATAACTTTTTCCCTGGAATAAGCATAAAACTGCAAAGCAAACCTTATGAAGAGAAGGATGGAAATTGAAATGAAAGGAGTAACACAAAAGAAACCCAGAGCAGAGGACCATATGATCTAAGAAATGCTCCACTGGCTCTAAGAAATGTTTTATGCAGATTAGTTTGTATCACAACAACAGAAAATGCTACTTAGGCAGTGCATGCAAGCCGGACACTACATGTGGTCCATTCCCTTCACATCCTCTGCACATGCAGTTATTACAATTAGCTGTTAGAGGGCTCACCCATGATTGATGCCTTTAGTATATGCTTATGAACATGTTTTTCACATACTTTAGTAATCCTTGTTTGCACTGCCTTCCTAAGTTCCTGTGCTAAAATTTTTTTTAAATTCCCTACCGTAAAAAAGGATTTTCTTTGATCCTTTTCGAATCAATCTTTCATTAGTTTCTATTACTATACTGTAAAATTTGACCAGTAACAATTCTGTATCCATTTTATCCAAAAACTTCATCATTTTATAATCATTACCAGTATCTTCCATCAGCTTTAAGTCTAGTCCAGATTCAAATATTTCTATTCTCAATTCACTCCCATAAGGCTGTGAATTTTAAAGCAATTTTCCTTGCCTTTGTACCCATTCAAACTTCATGTCCTTTCCATTCTAACAATATTTAAGATGTGGGGAGTACATACCTTTATTTTCAAGAGTCCTGCCTCACAGCATGTTCATTGCAATCAGAAGTTAAAAGGAGATGCCTTTGACTGTTGACATGGGCATAAGCTTTAAATATGAATTCACATGGTGACTAGTCAAGCATTTTAAAGAAATTTTCTCAAACTACAAATAAATGTTGCTTGGATTTGCTAGAGTTGCCCATGAACTGCACTCTGTATTCCTGAAGAAAATCTTGTTTCTAAGCATTTTCTTAGTGTCTTGGGAAAGATTCTCTGTGAGCCATTATTAATTTCATGCAACACTTTGCTAGCTCAGGAATGTGAGAGTTGATATTGCTTCATTTTGAGTTGAAATTTGGGGAAAAATACCACAACGCTTCCATAAAAATAACTATTTATAATCCAGATATTTTTTATAGAACTTCATGAATTTTAATAAATTGAAATATGACCTTAGACTGAGTGTGAAGAGATTCAGTTCTATGGGATAATATTTAGAATTGATGGCTGACAGGTTTTACATGACTAGCTCCAGTTTTTCTATGGAAAGGATGCGTGATTGAAGGACTTCTCTCTCTCTGAACTACTCAATCCTACTCCTTACCTAATGTTCCTGTTTTTCAAAATGCTCCTTGTTAATATGTATCTAACATGCCAAATATGATCCTCGGTGCACTTAAGAAAATTTCTTGAAACTGAAACTTTTAAATTAAACTGCTAGGTTTCAAGCTGTTTACAAAGATGTAATTTCCTTTTCTGTTACCAGCTTTCAAGTTTCAGCTAGCTCTAAATAAACACAGGATACAGTCTACTTTCATTTCCTTCTGGCTTTTTTAGCAATATAGCCCAGTTTCATTAAAGCCACTTGGAAATACCATGAATCTAAAAGAAAAAGAAAGTAAAACAGTCTATGTAGTGATTAATGATAAACATGAGTATATTGTCTTTATTTCTGTAGTGACTGCTTCCAGCTGCCATTAACACACCAAAAACAATACTGGAGTAATGTAGTGAGAGTGTTTATATTTAAGACACTGACACAGCACACCATTCTGAGAAATACTCTGCAAATAAAAGAAGTCACTTCCCAGTGGAGTTCAAAGGTGTTACTCATTGCACCAAGAACACAGTAAAGCTTCTTTACGTATGACTAGTCTAATACTTCCCAAGATCTCTGAGTTTCTACTTAAACAGAAACTGCCTAAACTAGGAAATACTAGACATGTATATAGACACATCCCACCTTGGCAGTCCTGGCTGTTTCTCTTGGGTAGGGCTGCCAGAGTAATATATTCATTATATTACTCACACTATTAACATAGATCAGCAAAAAGCTGCTCTCGAGGGAGCCTGTGTGTGACAAGACTAGATAAATATACTAACTTTGTAGACTCAAGTTACATTTTCTTATTTGCTAGCATGAATTCAGGTGCTGTTTACCAGAGATGAGGTAGCTGAACTGACAGGCTCCAAGATTCACAGCTGTGGAAGCATTGCTGCACATGAGTGCAGCTGTGCCTCATTGCAGGGATGTGCAGAAGTGCAACAGTAAGTGTAGTACTACACACTAGAAAAGAGGACATGCTATCAGTACTAGGTAACACCTACCTGCTTGAGGGTGGTAAATTTGAGTGTATACAGCAATACAGTAAGGTTTTGTTCTGTTAGCCTGCCTAAAGCAGTCGCTGTCTGTATAAAGACATTGACCAACATTTTCCCTTACAGTATCTCTGTTCCCAACCATCTGTAAGAGAAAATACTCTGTTGTTTAACAGACAGACACTAGGATAGTCAATAATGAAATTAAGGTTCTGTTCATCCAGGAAATGGCCATTCATGCTTTTAATACTCATAGTCCTCTTACAGTGACTATAACCTAGACTGCTATGTAATAGCACACAATTCCAGCCACTCCAACAAGAATCTGGCCTTATTCAACCACAGGAAACTGAACAGAACAGTTGTACACCTGAACACATTCCATAACATTTTATTTAAATGTTCCTGTCAAATAAGTGCTTTTGAATTTCAATTTCTAGCCTTAACTTCAACTCAAACTGAGAATTCATCCAGGATATTAACCAAGGCTGAGAATCTTAAACTGATATGTAAAGCACCTTCATAAGTGATTAGTTTAATAAAGAATCCATTTCATTTGACAAGAATGGAGTTCTTAAATTGCGTATTGCAGAGGGCCATATATGAAACATTAAGGATCAAAACAGCATCAAAAAATGTGTTATCAAGACAAGGAATTCATTAGGGTTTGATTACATATTATTGTACTAATATGGAAGAAAGCTGCAACACCAGCACTAAAACCTACTGAGCTTTCATTTTTAATTTGCTAATTGAGACAATGAATATTCATTATCTCAAACTTGTAGCAATTCTGCAGTTCATTTTTCTATTATGTGATTTGTAACATTGCCATAAAAATCCAGACTAGTAGAAAATATCAAAGAAAACTAACAGATTGTGTCTTACTTCCTATGCAATAGTAAAGTCCTTTATGAGGACCCTATTCAGACTTAAATTCATGTCCTTTTGATCAGGGAAAGCAACTAACCAAAGTTTATCATTTAGAGCTCTATATTATTTGTACTTTTCTCTGATTTGTCACAGTTTAGAGAACTCATTGGTAGAGACCGACATTTGCCATGCAAAATTCACCACAACAGATGTCTCAAATTTCCTGAGGCATTTTCTCAAGGAAAGGAAGACAGAAGTACATCAGCTAGATGCTCACGAATTATTGGATGTGAATCCATCAATACACCTCATTTATCATATTTATATAAGGCTCTGGTCCTGCCAGTTACTGCAAGATGTGCAGCCTAGAGCACGTGACTAGAATAAGCAGAGCCTACACAGGAGCACAAATAAACCCAGCTTCTATTAGGCATAACAAACACAGCTTGCATTTTTAGCAGCAGTGAGTTTCAAATAAATTTCTCAGGAAGCAGCTGTATATGGCTACAGGCTTGTTTACAAGTAGCACTTTCAGTTTCGAAAGTGATATTTAAACTAATCTTGCTAAGGCTGAAAAAAATGTCAAAGTATCAGTTGTTGTTATATAAAGAAACTTCACATTTTTTATTTTCAACTGAGTAAAAGTCAAGTTACATTTTAATGAATGAGTGTCCAGAAGACACCCATCTCTGAATACGTGATAAGGTGGTTAGAAGGCTGCTGTTCTGAAAAACAGTATTAGTTTCCGTATCCTAGGTATTTATGTGTTAAATAATTGACATTTTAAGTATCCTTAGATTTGAGGGACAAAGTAGACTGTTCTGTATTTCCAGCATGGTGCACAGATAAAAACAGTGCAAAAGCAAGATTAAAGGATATTTTTAATGTGAGAAGAAATAAAAGGCCCATAAAGAAAACATCGCAGAAATAAGACAGCATATTCCTGCAACCAAGTGGACATTACAAGAACAAAGCAGGGAGACTGTTGAATGTTTATTTGCGTTGTTGATTGTAGTGGGAAAATATGTAATTTCTGTAAAATAATCAAAAGATACGGTTAAGAATAGCTTAACACAAATTTACTCAGATAAGTCTTACAGTCTTGGGTCTCTGATTAAAGCAGGTAATTACCATGCTGTTTTCTGACCTTGAATCTATTAATCATTTGTGTTATATAAATATTTACTTGAATACAAGCAAGCTGGCATAGCCATACATACTGGCTAAGAATCTCACTACATGAAAAAAAGCATCATAGAATCATCAAATGTTTTGGGCTACAAGGGACTTTAAAGACCATCTAGTTCCAACTGCCCTGTCATGAGCACTAGAACAAGTGAAACACAACATTTTCAGAATACCAAACATACAGATTTCCACTAATGTGCTGAGCTTCTATTAAAGCACTAGTATGGAGGTCCTCAAGACAATATCTGAGTAAACAGAGCTAGAAACCATTCCTGATGAAGTATATTTGTGGCTTTTAATGTTACATAAAGTGTCTGTTTGTGAGCCAGTAAATCTATCTCTATGAATGATTCCATACAAATAAATAGACCATATTTCAGATTTGTTTGCAAATTCTGGAAAGCCATTATGTAAGCAAGTATGGAACTTGAATGTAAATTTTCTGCAGTAGAATACACTTGGCAATGTCTTGTGGAAAGATACATTTTCTCTTGGTCATCCTCTGGCAATTAAAAAGCTCATGATTGTATAGGTTTCCATAACATTTACCCTTAACCACCTTGTCTTACACCTGAAACAACCTAGTTGGGTCCAGTAACCCCGTAACAATGTTCCTAATGTTAACTATCACTGCATATGCATTTTTAGGGTTAATTTTCCCAAATACATTACTTCGACTTTCACAGCACTAAATTTAGTTTCCATTTTATTATCTCACAGCTCAGCAATAGACAAATCTTTCACAGGCATCCATATTCAAACTCTGTTTTTTGACAACCATGAATACATCTGAGTAATCAATATGCTCTATCATTACCTCTTTCTTCCAGGTGACTCAGGATTTTTTGAAAAACACATAATCTATATTCTCCACATGGAACCTTTTAGTAGAGTTGTTAGGCCTGATTTTCCAATAGAAACCCTACATTTACTCTTCTATAAGCTATCATATATATTTTCTAATTCTTTACTTATTACTGTTTTTACTGGTCTACCTTGTAGAAATTTAGATTAGCTGTTTTAAAGTACTCAGGAAACAAAGCTTGTTTTAGACACCAGTGTGGTATTTGTGACTTGCTTTTCCTTTGGCACTCTAGATGTGTTCAAGAACAGGTTATGTACTGGAGCAAACAGCAATTTCTAGTTCTTTCAGAACAACTTTTAGGATTTTTTTTTTAATTTTTTTCTTAATGTATATAAAATTTGAGAACATAATTAATGTTACAGTGACCTTTATGAAGCATAACACTAACAGGGCTTTGTGTTCTTGGTATGGATAAACCTTCTGTCACCCATGTATATGTGTTGTCTCCATGATAGCCCATCCATATGATAAATATAATGCTACATGCAAATAACTGGAGTCTTCCATTATTACTTTTTTCTTTATCTGCAGTCTCTCAGTCCCTTGCAGTCAATAGCATCTTAGTGAATAATTTAAAAAACAACAAAACCAGAAGAAAATAAGTACTGTTGCTCTCTGATATGTCAAAACCATATTGCTTCTAAGTGCAATTCTATTTCACTTAAAATCTGTAAAGAAACAAATGTACCTCATTAAAGTCTGCGGGGGGAAAAAACCATGAAACCAACAAAATGGACATTTACTGAAAGACAATAAATGGACATTTACAGAAAGACTTGTGATGTAGTGAGATAACTTCATCCTACATTCAGACAAAAAAGCTGCAAATAATGAAAGTGATTATATTTATATCCCCAAGAGGGACAAGTCTGGTGTGTAAACAAGTTTCTGGAAACTGAGCCAGAAGAATTCTCATCAGTTCTGTGTCTCTAATAATGCTAATAAGCTAGTGTTCTTTGCATTTTTGTAGACTTTTCAATTTTAACATTTAAAAGCAATTACCTGATCTTGAGAATGCTTCTGCGAGATAAACACACATTATTATTCTTTTATTAACAAGGGAGATGGAGGCAGAGATTTTGATTTGCAATGTAATTAACTGATTACAGAACCAACAGTGAATCACCGACACATCCTCTCTCCATTGCTAATAATGTTCAAACTGACCCAATAGCCTGTATGAAGGCAGCGATGGTCCCACAATATTTGAGAGAAGGGGGAAAAATGGAAACAAAAGATAAATTGAAGAACATTATTGTTTTATTAACTCTGCTTTACTTACAAGTCAAACATAAGAAAAAATTGTGCATGCCACCTTTAGCTAAAAAAACCCAAGACAATTATAGCTGGAGAGAGACCAAGACATATTTGTTCCCTTCCCCTGGGCCCTGCCTCCCAGGGCCTCACTCGTCCTGCTGGGATAAACACGGGCAGCGCAGTCCTGGACACCTCCGGCTGCGGAAATTCACCCCTGCACAGCCAAAACCTCCTCCTCCTCTCCTCCTTCTCTCCCTCCCTTTCCCTCTCTCCCTCCTTCCCTTCCTCTCTCTCCCTCCCTCTCTCCTTCCCTCCCCCTCCCTCCCTCCCTCTCTCTCCCTCTCCCTCTCCCTCCCTCTCCCCCCTCCCTCTCTCTCCCTCCCTCTCTCTTCCTCCCTCCCTCCCTCTCTCCCCCTCCCTCTCTCTCCCTCCCTCTCTCTCCCTTTCTCCTTCTCTCTCTCCCTTTCTCCCTCCCTCTCTCCCTCGCTCCCTCTCTCCCTTCCTCCCTTCCTCCCTTCCCTCTCTCCCTTTCTCTCTCCCTCTTTCACCCGCCAGGTGGCGCCGCTCAGCCCCGCCTCCATGTCGGTCTCGTAGCCGCAGCAGAGCGAGCGTGGCGGCTTCGCGGACCATCCACCCTCACCTGCCCTCCGACCCCGAGCCCCGGGAGACTCCAGCCCCAGGGCGCCTGGCTGACTCCGGCAGCTCCCATGTGGGCGGCAGGAGAGTCTTTCTCCGCTCCTGGCCATTGCGTGCAGGGAGGCGGGGCGGTGGCGAGGTGCGGGCGATGCTGCCCCAGCCGGGATGAGCGCCCACATCGGGGAATCCTGCCTGACGTTCAGCCCGGACCTGCACAGGAACGGGGCAGAAGGGGGAGTTAGGCAGCCCCTCCTCTCTTTGGGGCCTCATTGCTCAGTGAGGCTTTGCTTGCTACAGTAGACTCCAGCGTTGCTGCCCTTGCAGTAGGGGAGGACCAAGTGACAGTCACCCTAGGGTCGAGGTTGGAATGGAAATTACATAGTCCAGCGCCTGGCACGGAGAGTGGATGTGACTATTTCCAAGTCTCAGGACTCCATGACCCCTCTGGCCCTCCTGAGGCACACACCAAATCTGGGCTCTTGTATTGTGCAGAAGATAATACTCTCAAGTGGTCATTCCTTAGCCCTCTAACCAGAGTCATGGGAGACATCTAGCAGTGCCCCAGGACGGGGAGCATCCTCCTTCAGTTGCTTTGCAGTTCCAGGAGGTAGAAATAAATGCTTACCTGTCAGCCATGTCTGGTCTTTGATGATGGCCTTGTCCTCAGTGCCTGGCTCATGGAATACTGGGGGGACAGCGCAGACTTACCATCTCAGTGTCTGTGGGCTCTTGTACAAAAACATTTCTCCATTTTGCAGGTTCTCTAGAAATACCCAGAACCTGACTCAGATATAGTTTAGAATTATTAAAGTTCTGTTTCTATTAAAAAAATGATCAAGTTATGAAATTGAACAATTTCCTCTGGGTATACAGCAAAATTATGAACGAGGAATTACGAACTTAAGAACAGCTGGGAATTGCTGAAACCCATTGGACAAAGCTAATGTTCAGTTAGGAAACAAAGGCTTGTTTTGTTGTGCTTGAGCACTAATGAACAGAAAACTGTATCACCTGTTTTAATTCCAAATAATCTCTCTGAACCACAGAATTTTGAAAAAAATTCTTAAGTACTTTACAAAAGTGCTGAGATTATTACATCAAGAACTTGCATTTAAATATATTTCTATAAGTCTCTTCCAAATTCGTGAATGGTAGATTGGAAATTTTGGGAAATGTAGTGAGTTTTCTCTAGAGAATCATTGAATTGTATGACCAGTAACTGCAATAACCAGGCCACTCTCCTTGACAAAATGTCTTGCTACAGCATTCACTAGAAAACTGTAATGTAATACTTTGATCTCCTTCTAACATTTAAATTTCGAACTTGATGCTAAAATTACAACATGGAAAGAAAATGAGAAGAGGTACTTCTTAGGAGAATGGTTCAAAGCTGTGCCAGGAAAGACTTCAATGAACATTAGGAAGCATTTCTTTACTGAGAGGATGGTCAAACACTGGAGCAGGTTTCATAGAGGTGTTGGATGCCCCAAGCCTGATAGTATTTGGACAATGTCCTTAACAACCCACTTTAACTTTTGGTCAGCCCTGATCTAATCCAACAGCCCTGATCAGGCTGTTGGATTAGATCGTCATTGTAGGTATCTTCCAAATGAAATAGTCTTGTTTACTCTGTTTTTAAGGAGAAAGGAAATAACTCACATATTGGTGGTTCTCACCACTGCCAGTAACTGGAAGCAGTTAAGCTGCTAAAAGTTAGTTTGGAGGTATTTTAAAGGGTGAGAAGTGAGTGAAATATTTTAAAAAAATAGTTGTTGAGTGAAATTTTATAAAAATAGCAGGTTTTGGGAGAATAAATTAAAGAATAAAGAGAATAAACCAGAGGGGGAAATAGGAGACTGTAGAAAGATCCAAAAGAAGTTAATTTCATATAATCCTAGAATGGCTTGGGTTGGAAGGGACCTTAAAGCTCATCTTGTTCCAACCCTCCTGCCATGGGCAGTGTTGCCTTCTAGAGACCAGGTTGCTCAAAGCCACATCCAGCTGGACCTTGGACACTTCCAGGCGTGGAGGCATCCAAAACTTTCTGGGCAACCTGGAACATGGTGTCATTTGAAACAACTAGGAAAACAGAACTACATAATTCAAGAATGTTTCATGCATGGCATGAGGGCAGCATTGGATGGACTGTCTGAGATATACAAGATCTTAAGGAGTAATGATGTTTAAGTGGTAGTTAAGATTTATCTACGATACTGTGAACAGAAATGGGGCTTATTTATTTATTAAAAATAAATTCTGTCCAGATTTACCTGAACTAAAAATTGAACAATTCTTAGTAAACAGAGATTATCCACCTGGTGATAAAAAAGACCAGTCTTCTATTCTAGCTTAGCATTAAGATCATGAAGACCATAGGAAATGGATAGGAAAAATATAAACAGAATGTAGCCACAGCAGGTGCAGTGGTTTTATGACAGTCTACACAAAACAGCAGAGGGAACTTTTAGCATCAGCACTTGGTATGAGACTGAACAGGACTTTCATGCTCAGTTTTATTTCCTCAGCTCTGTGTATGAGTGATGGAGACAGAAGTGTCAGAGCCCTCATTTCTGATGCTCAGCACAACTTAACCTTCTCAAGGGTTCACTGCTGCGTGGGGCACATCAGTGGCCACTCAGGGAAACAGAATTTGGCATACTTCACATACAGAGATTGTATCAGGACTAAGAGCAGACACACTTCACTGATTTCTCACCCATCCTAGCACTAGGATGAGAAGTGTTTGTGAGAGTACAAAGGCAGATGGTTGCCTTGGAAGCTGATTTGTAGTTTCATAGGAGTTTCTGTCAGTATTCTTAATAGTTGCTGAAGAAATGGTACATGTTCAGTTCACATTCTGAATCAGTATGAAAAATAAAATCAACAGAAATTTTTGAATTTGACAGATGTTTTGCTTCCAAAAGTAATGGTTTTCAAGCCAAGAGAAAAAAAAAACTATGGGAACCAGCTTTAACAGCAGTTTTTTGAAGTAGGCTGGAGTTACTGATGGGAAATGTAATCAACAAAAACCTATTAGTGCATGTTGTGCCAAATTGCATGAGATATCAATTAAGAATTGGATTCTGCAGAACTCACTTACTGTGAGATAATTGCTTTAGGCTTTCTTTGTGCCAGTGAGAGTCAAGAGGTTCTCATCAATCTCTAGACTAGATAAAGTAATTGTACCCTAATGTATCCATGTGTCTGTGCTGGCCACAGTGATAGCCTTGGGTGAGTAGCTTAGCACAATATGGCTGCATTTTAAATAGCTACATTATGTGAGATGAATTCCATCCCCTTCAGCCACCTGAGATAGCTGAGCCTGTGTATGAAAGAGATCATGTTGTCATTGCAAATAGTAATGATTAAAAATGAGGAAAATCAGCCACCATGTCTTTATGGACATGAGAGGAAAAATCCCACATTCTCACATATCAGTATAAACACATGTGTTAGACATTGGTGCTGAGGCATCTTCTCCACTCTGAAACTAATTTAAACAGTGGCATTCATAATAACCAATGTAATAACATTTTCTTAGCCTGAGCAGTGAATTGCCAGTGGTTTTAAGTATACAGGACTCTGAAAAGAAAAGAGAAACATGCAAACAACTGACCTGTGCAGAAACACTGAGATTTGGAATAAAACATTGAAGTAATAGACTTCTCTGCCCTGTGGAAGTTAACCAAGTCAACACAGCCCTCTTCTGTGTCTAAGCAATGTGTGGAGGTGTAGGTGATCTTACTCATATCCAATACCAAGTCCAATGACAGATACAGAGAAGTCAGTGTTCAGGTGCACTGGCCTCTTCCCCAGTGGCTATTCAATTGTTTGAGACACTAAATGGAAAGACGTGTCCTTGCTCTGGCTTTACTGTCCCACACTGCAAGCAGCAGGTAATGATGGCAGTACCTGCCTGGTGTGAGCAGGTCTGGTCAGGACTATGGCTCACATCCTTTTCCCAGGTATGAGCACCACTGTGCTGGCTCACTCTGCACTCACCCATTTTCTCTGCTGTTCTCACTGCAGTGCTCTCTGTTTTTCTGTAAGAGATATTTTGGATGAGCCTTTGTGGTGTCTCTATCTTGCAGGGGAATCAGCAACCTACTTTATTTGTAGCCTGTGATTCTGTCCATTTCCTGTTCAGACATGATGTTCAGTCTATCTACAAAGTAGCTGTCAATAAAAATGTATGTACGTCAATTTGTTTTCATATGATCATACAGAGAACTAGCGTGCAGGGCAACCTGAATGTGGAGCGTTCCATGCTTCCTGAATGGTGGTAATACCAGCCAGGCTTGTCCTCTGGAGATCCCTGGCTCTGCTGAATTTGGTCAATGGAATACTTCTGTTATGAACTCCCAATTTTTATAGTTAACTTAGAAATAACTTTAAAAAAAATTGGTCTCTTCTATTGTATGTTTCCTTTCCCTTTTGGGAAAGGTTACTGTAATTTATCAGATTCACTAACCTAGGCACATATACGGTATTATCCAGCAACATGTGCTGTTTGTAAGCATAGAACAGGAAAAGCGCTTCCACTATTCACTCATCCAAAGGGCAAACAGAAGTGTGTATTCCCAGGTATCTGTAGCACATACCAGGAAACAGTTTTATCTCTAGTCATCTCCATGGGAAGCAGGTGTTGTTTTTCTCATTTGCACAATTTTGTGCAGAGTTCTCTCACTATTTCCTATTTTCTCCTGAAAATAGCAGTGACTTTTCTTATTGCAAGGAGTTGGTACTGCAGGATTTATTATAGTAACTTAAGGAATTTTTATCTAAGGCCTGTTATCTCTGGGCTTTACTAAGTGTTCAAAGGACATTAACTGTAAAATTTCCTTTTGGTTTACTTAATTTTTAACTCTGTATTAAATAACCTGTAGATAGGAGTTTTGAAGTTGAGGGGTTTGGTGGTGTTTTGTTTTGTTTTGAATTGTGTTGTTGTTTTGTTATGTTTTGTTTTTAACAAGATCTTGGTTAAAAGACCTTATATATGTATGACATTACTTGGTTAAGTAATGTCATACAGACATACCAGAAAGTAAAAAGCCACACAAACTTCAGACATCTTTACGTATCTCTGATGGGTGAACCTTCTTTACCAACTTAGCCAAAGGTGTAATGTGTGTCCATTCAGCAAAGAAGGGCAGGGGGAAAAAATTAAACGCTCAGGAGGAAACATGTTCACAGGGGTGAGCCATGTTTTAAGATAACACTTGATAAAACAACTGAAGTACTTCTGAAGGAAGGAGATACTTCTGGTTTTCATAGCTATCAATAACATTTTTACTTAGGAGCAATTTATTGCTTTCTGGATATCTAGAAGAAATATAAATAATAGAGAAAAATTCAAGAGTGTTCTTAAGTTGAGAAGTCATAGACACAGATATCATGAAAAACAGAAACTTATTCTACAGAGTGTTGAGGGATAGGAGGCGGTCCTTGCAGGTCCCTCTGAGCCGGGGAGTGAGAGAGAGGTCTGCTCACTCAGAGACACTTGAAGCAAAAAGATTTTATTGAACAATCACGAGGCTTTTATAGGATTCTGAGGGGAAGGTGCTGGAACTTAGACAGGATAGGGTAAGGGCTCAGGGGGAAGGGAGTAACTTGGGTACTTGGCTAACCAATAGGGAAAATGGAAGGATCAAACCCAATAGGAACCAAGGGATTGGGGACAGACAGATGAGATAACCAGTGGGGTTAGGATAGAGCCTGGCTAGGTTGGCAGGACGAACATAGCACTGTCCAGACAAGCCACATGGCTGCCACGTGCAGGGAAGGAGAGATGGCGACAGACTGGCACACAGCTACATGGGAAGTAAACGTGAGGGGTGAGAACTGCGCAGGGGGATAACAATAAAACTCTTTAAACCAAGAACTGTACAGTAAAATGCATAACTTTCAAGTTCCCACAACCAAAGTCGTTCATATATGCTGTTGGTATGGTTTGGGCTGCTTCCCAGTGCCATCCTCCATGTGGGTCTGTTTTAGTGTTCTCCTACATTATTACACTTATTGCAGATATTTTCTTCTCTTTAAAGAGATCTTTCGTGTGGCATCATGGTTTTTTTTTGTTAGAGAACATAAGCATTAGGGAGTGGGTAAGAAATTCTGGCAATTCTCACAGAAGGACAAAAGAATCCATATTCTGAATTTAGTGAAATTTATGCATATTTGGTAGCAGCTTCTCTGCTCTAGTTCTGCTCCTTCATATGCTTCTTCACTGAGGCCTTTTAGTGCCATGTGCCCTCCTGTGACTTGGAGAAAGGTGTTTTCATGCCTCAGGAAGGATGATGCATATCTTAAAATATCCAAAATTATAAACTGCCCGCTAAACCAAACACTGCTACTGTGTACAATGTAAGAAAAGCTGGGAGAGGTCTAGGCAGCACATTATCAAATGAAATCACAGCAAAAATGGAAGAATTTGTTTTCAAAAAGTACATCAGTGATTTTATATCTCTAAACTGGAGAGTTCTGTAATTCAGTATAAGGTAGCCATTTATTATACATACTTAGATTGAAAAAGAGGCACCTCTGCCTACTGAAAAAAAAACTCTGTGGAATGATAGTGCACTGTTCTATTATCTTTATTATTAATTTGTACTGCAGAAAAATATAGGTATTTGCAGAAAAATAGAATAGTGCAAGGCTGTAGGAAATGGCATAAGTATTCAAAAAAACTCAGACTAGAGGTAAAAATGAATGAGCCTTGTTAATTTTTTTTACAACATTTTGTCTCTTTTTTTGTAAGAAACTAATACAGAGATGCAGGCATTGTAACAGGTTTTACATGAATGATAAGATAGTATCGTAAACTGTGAAGCTGAAAACCTGAAATGAGCAGTGTTTCCCATCATAGTCTAGGTACCACCAAAGTAATACACAGGGAAGAATAATTTGAAGATATGAGTAATGATTTGCCCTTTGTACTAGAAGGAGAATTTCTACACTGAGCTAAATAAAGTAATTTTTACATATTAGGTATCTGTCCAAGTTTTCCTGTAACACTTCTGGAGCCAACTTTTCAGCCATGCCCATTTATGTGAAAAATAGATATACACTCCCAAAACCAAACAACTCTGAAACACTTGGCAGGGAATTGTTGAAGATGTATATATATGCTTATATTTATATGACTCCCTGAACTTTGTATTTGAGAAGAGAGGAGACTATTGTCTGGATAGGAGAACGCAAAGCTGGAGTAAGATTTCACTGAATCATAGCCTGGTTTTTGTTATTTGGACATGAGGGCATTTGATCAGTCTACATGCTGGTATGCGCGTCTTTTTCTTGAATATCCACAGTTGCTTCTGATCCACTCATTCTGGTTGAAATATATGGCAGGTTTTGTCTTTTCCTCCTCAAGCAGATATAAATTATACTTCCTGCCCCAACTATAGAAAGGGCTAGAACAACAAACAGCCAAATGATGCTGGCAGAAAGTAGTTTCTCCATTTTCCCTTCTGTAAGGAGATACAATGGAATCAACAGCTTTAATCTTAAAACATTTCAGTATCTAGCAGTAATAGGGAATTCTTTAACCTGAAAGCAGAAAAAGGCAATGTGCCTGTAGATTTTCACTTCAACATGTGGTTTTGGGTTTTCTACTAACAAACCCAAACAAAATGTAATTAAACTTGATCAAAACCCAATATTAAAAATATAAATATAAAAAGAAAAGTCAATACTAAAAATATAAATGTAAATCAGTATTTACTTCAGGATAACCCCTATTTACTATACTGAGATACAGCTATAGCTTATGGACTTTTTATTTTTAAATACTCTCAAAACTGATAATTAGAAACTATGTAGTTATATTCTTGCTGTATTTGAGCATCTCATAATTCTACTTAAAATGAAGCATTCTTACCTGTATTTTCTGTGGACATTTCTGTGCTTTCAGGAGCTTTTGAAAAGAAATGAAAATGTTTATTCTGAATGCTTTAGAAAAAGAAAAGAGGCATTTCTAACTTCCTAAGTCCCAATGTTTCTGACAATTCCCCCTAAATCTGTGTACTGGTGACAGTTACTCTGGTAGGATGACTGGCTTTTTCATTCCAAGAGCATCTGACCTCAGTTGAGATACCCAAAAAGATATGAAATTAGAGCCACATTTCTGTTATTTTGAAAAGTATTTTCAGATGTATTCATTTCTTAGAAACTACCCATGAGATCCTTAATAATTTTAAAGTATTTCCTGAACGAAAGTCTTAAGTGTTAGAGATGCATCATAAGCACTTTATTAGAGCTGAAAAGAATCTTCCAGTGTTGTAGCCCTATCTGTCAGAAACAACCATTCTATGTTAATGTGGTTGCTATGGTAATTGCACTTCCTGAACTTGGCAGGTAATGGAAAGGTGAACAGAAATATGAAGTTTAGCCTAACAAAATGTCCGTCTTCTGGACCACTTTCATGTAATCTCAATTGGTAATTGAAATTTTCTTACAGATGATATTTTTCCAGAATCCTACCAGCATTTTATTAAACATGATTCTATCATACATAGAGTGCCGCAAGAATGTGTGTTATGATATTCCTGCAAACCATCAGATCTGAGGTCAGTAAGGAAAGGAACCACAAATTTCAGCATTTCTGCAAGACAGTTTTCATTGCACTTATCAGAACAAGATTTTTTTTCGAGAATGTATTCAGCTGAAATGAAACAAAATGCCGCTTTTGAGCTTAGTTTGCGGAAACATAGTGGTCTGAAGTATTTATGATGGCTGTGTGGTAATTTGACAGGACTTATGGGAGATGCAGCCCTCTGAGGAGGCACTCAGAAGCCACCTGGGAGTTGCAGTATTTAAGCAGCCACATCCATCTGTTACAGTCCATGTGTTTTGCTCACAAACCTGCAATATTTTGTGGGTTTTGTTATACAATGAAAATACATTATCAGATATGAACCTTAATATAAGAAATATTACTTACTTTTTGGTTTTTCACAGACATATCCTTTTTTGAAAGAACAGACATTGGTGTTCCAGTAGCCAGACAATGCACATAGTTCTCCACAGTCTTTAAGCCTTTTGTTTGAAGGTTCTCCCATTTGCCAGTTGACAAAATCCGTTGCAGATTTGTCTGTCCATACCCACTGTCCTAATATTTAAAATGAGCATATATGTTTAAAATAGAGGGGTTTAGACAAATAGAATAAGTTGTGATGGAGAAAACAATAATTTATAACATGATTAGGCAGTTAAATGTTTCAGTTACATTTCTAAGCATATGTTGGCATATTGCATAATTTTTATATATATGTACTTTCAAGTGCACAAAGTTGACTTTAATATAACATATAGTTTTGTATGATATTATAATTTACGATTCAATATTAAAGATATTACCTCCGTCATTTTTCTTTAGCCCCATCCAAAAGTTTGGTGATTTTCCGTGGAGTACCTTAATGGTGTTTGCCAGAAAGTTTGCTTCAGTATAGTCTTCTACCGATACCAAATCAGCACCTGAAAAAATATTAAGGAACACATCACAATGTCTTATTTTCCTACAGCTCAAGTCAGTAAACACATTAAAAATATGCAAAAATATATAAAACACACCAATTCTTTCATATAATATTCACTAGTCTTGTTGCAGTTATTAAACCTCTGTATTGTGTTTTGAGCATGTCTCTGTGCTGTATGGATGCAAATCAGTACAAAGATATGGGTTTTCTGAAATTTTCTGGATTTTTTTTAGTTTTTGGTATTTTAGAGAAGAAAAATTGCTCTCCTGCGGTACTTTTTGGATAGCTCTGACCACACTCCAAATTGTGGTGCAAATAGGCTGAAAGAGGTACATGTGATGTGGTCAGCACCATGCATGGTGCCACTACAGCTCTGTCACCCATCAGTGGCTGGGTAGCAGTTTTGCAAGTACCTGATCATGGCATCTGCAAGGTTAGGTAGGATGTGTCAGCAGCTGAAGGTTATAGTCCAGAAGATGTCCAGAAGTTGATTCATAATTGCCATACACGCTGGCATTGCAAATACACAAAGCTGTGCTGGGGTCATCAGGAAATGACTATTTTTCTGGCCTGGCCACTGGATAACAGGCAGGCAAAAGTGTAGGAATTCAGAAGCCGGTGCAGTGTCCCATTGTGACTTTTTATCCTGGTTATTAATGTAATGTTTATTTTGTAGTCATCCTATAATTTATCTTTCTACAGAAAACTTCAGGAATTCTGTTGTTGTACAGCTGTAGAGTAAAATGTCTTTGCAAAGCTACTTTTTCTGTTTACGTGTTCATAGGTCAGCATTTTCAGACACGTGAGGAAGTGCTTCTAGAATTCCTTGCATTCTCTTACAATTAAAATACTATGGCTCAGACATACAGTGCTAGCGTATAGAAAATTTCCTATTCTTACTCACCTGTGTGTGTTTTACTGGTTCATGACAGTTAAATGACTCCTCCACCTCATTTGTTGTCAGCCAGTGAGATCCAATTAATAAAGTATGCCTTGGAACTAACAAAGGCAACTATCCTATGACTTTGTGTCTCCTAGTTTACACTGCAGTGGATTTCCTCTTGTTTGGGGAAGAGGAAGCCACCCCTGCAGTCAGTGCCTTAGTGAGTCTGTAAAAGTGTTCATCTCCATACCCAATTATAGATTACCATAAAACTTGGAGTTTAATATTTTTGAGGCATTCATATTTCACCTGATATTTGAGATACAAAATTCTGCCATCTCTGACAAAGTTTACTTTTATTGTGGAAAAGCATGCTCAGAAAAGCGACCAAAAAAGCATTAAATGTGAAGTTTTAAAGTAATTTGAGATTTACTTAGCAATGTTATCCATTATTTTGCATGTTTAATTACATCTTCACTCTTTCTAAGAAAAAACACTCACCTAGCCGGGCACATTCCTGATGAGCTTGGGACCAGCTTCTTTTCTTGGAGGCCTCAAAGTAATAGCAGTGGCCATGGAAAGGTATCCAAGATTTGTGTTGCCTTGATTCAGGGCATTTTCCAGGAAGTTGTGGGGGCTCAGTAGGAGCCATTACTGATAAGAGATCAGGTGGTTGGAGTCCAGCTATTTTATAAAATTTATTTTTCCCAGTATACCAGTAAGACAAAACTAAACAGACTATGCTAGGTTTGTAATCATAGAAGAAATGAAATGTGTTCTAAGAAAAGCTTGAACAGAGCTCTGATTTTGTGTCTGACACAGTATTTTGCTTCCTATTTATTTATCAAGGGGATTAGAAAGATACAGTAGTCTATAAGAAGTATAGGTTCCATCTAATGGTGATTTTTAAAATTAATCTAGTCGATAAAATATGCAATTGCTTTTCTGGCATAGCATCTTCCTAATTAGTGAAAACTGCTATTTTTTAAATGTCTTCTGACACTTCAGTCTCATTTTTTGGCAGGATAAAAACTATATAGCAGAAATTGTGATTATGTATGCAGGTGTTGAAATAACTAAGCATGGCTTGAAGGATTCTTTATTAAACTGAATTCTGAATATGTTCCATAGTGATTGATGTGTAGGAAGATTTTTTCTGGATAGGTCAATGCAGATGGAATGAAAATTAAATGTTCTTACAAATTACATTTTCTTCCTGTGTGTCTTGTACAGTCTATTTCTTTCCCTATTAAGGAACATTCAGCTCTCAAATGAGATTTCCAGAATAACAAAGTGGAAAGAGACATTAGGTATCACATCTGAGGATTCTGTCAAATTAAAATGTCTTAGAATGAAATCTGGCATGTAATTTTAAATTTTCTAATGATTCAAAATCTTCCATAATGTTGACAAAATCAAGACTATAGCTAAATTGTGAAATCATATTTATACTTATTTCCATTTAAATTATAGATGTTTGTAGTTGCAATGCTTCTCAAGGGATTATTTACTTCATCCTTTTGCTCACAGGTGACATGAAGTTGATACCTATTTTTAACAGATGTTAGTCCTGTCTGTTCTTAGCAAGATGCAGTGATGGAGATTCCTTGGTCTGTACAGAGTATTGACTAAAGACTTCTATACTGATAAAATTAGAAGGTTTTTCTTGCTGTATTTAAGTCTGTTACCTCTTTCCAACTCATATCAGACATAGGGAAGAACTAAATTCCATTCCATAAGACTCATTTCTAATATTTAGACAATTCTAAAATACTATTGTTTCTCTCAGTCTTTTGTTTCTTGGTCTTTTGTCCAATACCAGCCTTTTCTTCTAATACTTGTTTCCTGGTCATCTGAGAACTCTAGATGGCTGAGAACCTTTTCAAACTTTGGTTCCTTGAACTGGATACAGAATGATGTATAATGCCTAATAAAACAGATATCATAGTAAGTGAATTACTTTTCCTATTAGAATGAATAGCTAAGAAACCAATGAATATTCAGTCCTTTGTGTTTTATGCTTTTGGTAATTACTATGAATCAATATATTTCTGAGAGGAATTAATGTTTATCTTAGAGCTAGTTAGCTATTCCTCTCTTCCTGCACATTAGAGTATATAGGAAGTATTTTTCCAGTGGCTCATTATATTCAGCACAGTTGATAAATCTGTACAACCTCTGGTCAAAACATTTGTATGGAGTTACTTACCATCTGATATTTTACAGACGGAAAAGTATTTTTCCTTGCAAGAAGCTGTCTTCCAGGTGCCATCAGTATCTAGATAGACACATGCTAATGTCTCTTTTGGTTCTCCACTGGACCACTTGCTGTAAACTAATCTCCATCTGTCAATCCACTGATACTTGCCATTGGTCTGGAAGCAAAATCTATATGGTAATTTCAAGGTTGTTTATAGTGACATAGCTACTACACAGGATCCTCAAGAGAACTCTCATGTAACTCATATGTATGAAATCATATGCTGCTCTCCTTTAGCTTGTAAATACTAACTGCATAAATTGTAGTGTCTGCCATCCACAGAGCTGAGTGCCCTCCAAAAAGTATCTAACATGAATTCAAGGCATTTTTCAAGTATTGGGAAATGGAAGGGAAAAAAGAAAGGAGACATGAGGGAAGGTATAAAACTAGGAGTCAGATAAGACACCATGTTGATATGACCACCTAAATGTCTGCATGGAAAATGAGAGTGTGGGTGGGAGTGTTCTTAAGCAACACTGTTGTAGTTACCATGACTGATTCACAATGAAGAGTGTAGCATGTCAAAACACACCTACCATCCAAATGTTTACCTTGTCCTGTCATACAACTGATTAAGATATCCCACAAACAGAAAGGATTATTTTTCCATAATATTGTAACTTCTTCATGGGAGCAATTACACTCACAAGCAGAAGATACTTTTTTTTCTGTAATATTCTAACTCCCACTGGGAGCAATTACACCAACTGCATTTTCAAATTAAGAAACGTGGTCATTGGCCAGTATGTATATTGACCATTGGTCAATATAGCCTCCAGATTGCTTTAACTAATTTCTTCCTTGTTTCAGTTCACAACTTCATTTTGCTATTGCTACCATGAATGAGAACACTCCAGTAAAACATGTGAGCATAAACAGACACAAAAAACCCCATTCCTTCTCAGGATTCACGTGTGTGACCTGGTGATACCTTGGCACTGATCACTGAGGTACATAAACACATGCAGGAGGGCAGGATGCATGTTGTTCCTGGAATATCTTTTACGTTACAATAAACTCAAAACGTAGGAGATTTTATAATTTATGTTTGGGATACTTTAAAGGACTCCAAACAAGAAATAGCATTGTTATATACTGGTTTGCAGGAGTATTTCCTTGTGCTAAAGCCTATAAGAGTTCTTAGTTAATTAAAATCTCCACTGTACAAGTCTTATTTGAAGATTTCCAGTGCTAATGGGTACTATACTGATTTAACACACTGTTTTCAGCACTACACTGGCAGAAATTCCTATGAGTAACAAGATTAAAGCATAAAGTAAGGTCTGGTCTCATCTCAGCTTGACTGCCTATATGCAATGTGTGTGTTCTTACCATGTTGCTGTTAAGACCAATCCACAGAGGCTCTCCATATTCCTGTGCAAGTAAAAACAACAGTGCTTGGCTATAAGGGTCTAAAATGCTCGCAAGTTCTGAGGCATTGTTATTGCAGGTTTTGTGTGCCTCCTCCCAATTCATTTTAAAGGGGGTGACAGAATAGCTAATGCCACCAGAATGGTCAGAAGCAAATTCCAGTACTGTTGCTGATGACTGAAAGAGTTCGGGATCTGTAGGAAGAAGGGAGAAAGACCACACCAACAGCAGCTAAATCTGGAGGCCACATATTTGAATTGAGCAACTGAATAATATCTTCACTATTTACAAACCTAGTATAAAATTGCTAATGGAATAGAACATCTTATTCTAAGCTGTTCATAAGTAAAAGATAACCTCAAAACAGCAGTGAACTTTCTGGATTAAAGTGCACTTTCAGCCTCTGCTAATTTTGAATCAATAAATGCACAGTATCTTATATTTTAGAGGTAGATTCACTCAGTCAGTCAAAAATAATACACCTGACCTGCCTGTTTTCAGAATACTCTCTGCAGTTTAGCAGCTTTGCGAATATCAGGTTTATTTGGAGAAGTGTAAAACTTACTAGTTTTGATACTATATAGATCATTATAAACATATGTAATTAAAATCTGTTATCTGTTTTATCTGTTCAATTGCACTTTTAAAAATAAAATCATGCTATGTTTTTTATCACTCCCTTCTCCAAAACATTGCTAAGAAACATTGGGAAGCAGGACGGGCCCTTAGGTTTACCGATCCTTTACCTAAAAAACAAAACAAAATGAACAAAACCAAAAGAGAACAAAACCAAACTGAAATAAAGCATGTTAAACAAGAAAAGTGATTTTAATCCTTGTGTTATAAATTTCAAGATTAGCAACACAGAACTCACCACTATTCTTCTGGCAGATATACGCTCTTGACTTATAACACTCCTCATTTTTCCATTTTCCTAGCTCATCAGTAGGACCTCTCTTCAGAGAAACACAATCAAACTGTTGGAGAAAGAGAAAGATTATGCCTACATTGATACAAGAAGTTATAAAGCAAAGTACCGTAATTCCTTGAGTAGTTTCACTCTCTTAATTTGAATTCTGATGTTGTAGTGTATGTGTTACAACTCTAGAAACACCTTTCTTTTGTCCTTTACTGTCCTTTCTGGTCTCCTTTGGGGTGGCCAGCTTCCTCTTTGTACACTCTTACAAATCTTTGTTATTTTCAGCTCAGCCTGCTTTTTCATTTGGTCCTTTTCAAGGAGGCATACTTGAAAGCTACCATTATTTTTGAGAACTTTCTGTCACACTTTCTGTCCCAGCTAATGAGTGACCATCAATAAGATTTCGAATAAAAGGAAATGGAGGTCATGCTTTGTATTTCACTTGCAAACCCAACTTTAAATAATGGTTATTCTTGACAAAGTCACTTAAATTACAGTCCTTGGCAGAGCTATCATCAGCTCTAGTTCTTAGAATTTCTCTTTCAGCTACACTGGTGTTGAGTGCTACACCAGGTGCTGAGTGCTTCAGAAGCTGGAAAGTCGTTTATTACAAACTGCACCTACTAATCTGCCATGCTGAGATTTTCAGCCCATTGCAAAGGATCCTCTAAAGGAGAGAGCTGTTAGCATCTTGAAGGTGAAGGAAAGAAGTAGGATGTACCTTTGCACATTTGTTTTTCCTACTTGCCATTTCCTAGGACTGTTACTGGAGCTACAGTGGAGCTACTTATAGAGCAGTGCCCTTTATGTCTTCCTGCATGCCTTGACCAATGGCTGCATGAGCAAGAGCAACATGAATTGACTCAGGTGCAGATTAAGCTGGTTGTCTAGAGGTATGATTTCTGAGTTCTTTGAAGGTGTTGCTACCAAACTGAAGGGAGGATGGACAGTGAGTGGAATGGCATAGTGTGAAGGGCAAGTTTTGAAAGTAAGATAAAAAAATAAATGGAAGAAAGGCAATGTGGGTGTGCAAGTCAGTCTAAATGGGTATGATTATGTAGAATGCTATTTTATTTGCAGAATTGCAAGGTTTGATTTCAGTGGAGAAGGTTTGATTGGTTTAGAAAGTAGTTGACATCTATTGGCCCTTAGCAATTCAATTAGAATTTTAAACATGGAAGAAGTTAAAAAATGTTGAGGTCTCTCCCCTTGCATTCTCTCCTCCTTCCTTCCTAGACATGAAAATAATTCTGTGTGTTAACTTCTAAAATTATAATGTTGCAATTATATTCTCAGAAAAATGAACAACAGAGTACTATGAAAAAGAAAACTTTGTTCAGTATATCCAATCTTTATTCAATCTGTCCATTCAATGCCATTTTATGCTCTGAGATAGCTAGAATACTCAAACATTGAATCTTTTTATCACTAGTCCCAGTGAAAAGACAGATGAACAACTTGGGGAGAAGGCTGGGGCAATGTCTGTAGTGAAGTGAAGTGTTTACTTGAAGTGGTATTACTCCTCAGATTTAAACTTGATGGTAAACAGTAAGTAATATTTACCTGCTGCAGATTGTGACCATCTTCTGGATGTAGACTGTCAAACAAATAGGGTTCTACAAGTTTGGGGGAATCTGGAGCCCAGTTTGTATATGAGACAGCACTCCCATCAGCCCAGACAAAGTTGAATTCACTGAGTAAATCATTCAAGCCAATCCAAGGATCATTTGAAACATCCTTCAAATGGTAAGTGAGAAAAGCTAGGAAAAAAAGCCAACAGAAGAGAAAATTAGTGTGTTGTGTCATCAGACAAAGCATTAACTCATAAAAAATACTTAAATATTTTGTTCTTTAAAGTGCTGTAGAAACATTTTAATTAGCATGTGATCAGAAATTTACCTGAGTAATTATTTCAAGGGTATGCCAAGCATTTCCTCATGAAAAGTATCAGAGTGAGCATATTTGAAACTATGAAAAAAGATTGGCAAGAGGAAAGGTACTAAAAACCTGTCTGACTACCATGATATCTAATGAGTTCACTTATTTCAACACTCAGGATGAGCCACTTGACTGATGGAAATGTGTAGCTGTATACAGTGGTAAATGGAAGCTGGGGACCACAGGCAAGCTGAAAATGTGCCTTTCCCTGACATTCTACTGAATTAAGTTGCAGAATTTAGGCAAAGGTATAGTAGTATAGCCCTTTCTATTTCTGGCAGAAACAGACCATGGCTTCTGTTTATTACTCTGTGTCTAAAGCTACAAATGACAGATATGGATTTTTTATTTTATGCTAATTGATATCTATAAATAATGTAAGGCAGTTTTGAGTTTGCATGGAAAAAAAAGAAGCAACCCTTAGCATGCCCTAAACATATTGTTCCAATTCTAGAAAGTTCTCATGCCATGGCCATGCAACCAATGGTGAGTAGATATATTATAAAATACATATATTTACACACTGATTTTTTCTTTCTTTGCAGGAAATGTCCACTGTATGCAGAGTAAAGGCTATCTACTAAAGGGCTGTTGCACTGTACCTTGTACTTGTTCATTATGTATGCTCGCCAGGTCTCCTCCAAGGTTAATACAAGTTCTTCTTGCACTAATCCAGTATTCATAGGAAGAGCCAAAAAATTTGTAACACTAGGGAAAAAAAGGTATAGACTGTTAGAGTGACACCAAAGGTAATTTATGTTTTAATTACACTAGTTTAAGTAGAAATTAGCCTAACTCAGACCCACATGATAATTTTTCAAACTTAACAGGGACTCAGCTCTGGAGCCAAGTGAAAACCATTCCGAGTTTTAAATTTGCTATCTGCCTTTCTGTGAGGGACTGAGAAAGTCACAAGAAAACTCAAATAGCTATTTACAAACTACAGTAGGAGTCTAATGAGAATCTAATATACTACCTAAGAGATTTTGAGAAGCCTTACCCCATCACAAGGAAAAGGCAAAGAAGTGCTGACTCTATAGGAAAAGCCCAGGCCAGATCTGGAAATAGCCTGAACTTTCTGAAAAACCTTTTTGACCTAGACTTAAAAAATGTTAGAGTGCTTTCATATGTGTGTTGAGCATTTTTCATTTTACAGGTCTTTCACTAATGGAAGTATAGGACTCATTTCTTAAAAAGTGTGTAGTCATCACATTACCAATATGTATTCACCTCAAAAGGTTTTGGTTATTATGAGTGTGCCTCATGTGCCCTCTCCATGTTTACAGCTCACCATATGCTCTGTGGCATGCCAGTAGCACAGTCAGAGAAATATCTTGCAAGCTTTGTGGAAAATAACGACTTTGATGACTGGAATAAAAGAGCAAAAAATGTGTACTGGCATAAACTCACCTGGTGTGAGTATCCATGTGTGCCTTCGTAATGATACTGTATATATTAGGAAATAGAACTCTGGCATAATAAGCCCATCAAGTTTGTCCCTTTGGGGAAGAGGCAAGCATTACAATGAAGCCTGTTCGGTAAATTTTTGTCTTACATCTGGTTTGTTCCATCTCAAATGACTGATTTTTTGCTATAGCTGGTGCTTTCAGGTGAATTCAGTTCTATTCTTTTGTACATATATACAATATAACAGGTATCTCAGATAAACATTTCTCAGGAAAACAAAAGTCTTTAAATCCACCATTTTGCAGTAATTTAGCAACTGGTTAATTTTTTAATGTGATCTTTAAAAGATATCTGAGAGACAAAAGGCCTCTTGTATATCTTTTAGTCCCTTCCCAAGGATTAATATCATTGTGCTTAGATGAAAGTAGCCATACCTGATTATTAAATAAAAGCCAGTCTGCAGCACATCCTCCAGGAGGTGAAGGTACTTCTGAAGGAAGTGTTCCATTTATAAAATTTCTGTGCCTCTCACAGATATAGCCATTAGGAAAACCACAGCTGACATCATTCCACAAGCCTGAAATCAATGGAGTATAATGAGTATACTTTATTATGCATATTTCTCCAAGTTGCTGGGAAAGAATGGGTGAAAATCGATGAGACATATATAACAAATAGAGGAGGAGCATCACCTATAAAATTACTTTAAAAACCCAGGGTTGTATAACTCACCATTCTTTTTATTTAAGACCACACAATTTTCTTGAGCTTGTGCAAAATTGGGCTCACCCTGTGCCCAAGCTGCATAGTGCACTGGGCTTCCATCCATCCAACTGAAAAACAGTAAAGGTTGCTCAGACAGTATCCGTGGAAAAATTGAGAAAAATCTACCTTAACACGCTAAATATATTTTTACAAAATTACAGTTGAATATGTAAATGGAGATTCCATTAGGATTAAAATACCTTAGATAATTAAATCCCTGCATGTCAAGTCAAAGACCCAAATACCTTTATTTTTGAAAGATACTAACTATGTATTCATAACATATCTATTACCTATAAAAATTCCATTTAAAACAGTGTTTGCACAATGTAGTTGAACTGAGGGAGAGCACATATTTCAGTATGCAATATAATTCCCTGAATCTGCCTTTCACTCCATTGCAGTGGTTCCTTTAGAAGAGCTTTGAAAGTACAATACTTCCGCAACCATCTGTTATGAATTTTGATGTATGATTTACCTACCTGAACTGTTGATAAGCATTCTGAATTAATCCTATGAGATATGAATTCTGTTTGCCATTTTTTAAGATCTAAACACAAAAATATATACTTTAGTCAGTGCTTTCTAGTATTTATTAGTCATCTAATAGGAAAAGTATAAATTTTATGTTGTGGAAGAAAAGAGATGAATACACATTGTTTAAATTATCACACATAGTCACCTGAGATACCACACAGCACATAGCTTTGCTTTACTATTTTTATTGATGCTTTCCAGTTTTGGCTGCACTACTGGTATGACCAAAGCTTTCAGAGTTCTGTTCTCAATTTAAAATGTCATAGAAGACTAGAGAACAAAAGGTTTTGGTACTTTCCTGTTCTTAAGCAGCTGTGTAATTCTTCTGTCTCAAGCTATCTGTCCTCTCCCCCTTTCACATCTGTTCTCACATATTAAAAGCAAGCTGTGAAATAGAAAGGAGTTTGTGTGGCTACTTTGGTATTAGGAAACCAAACGGGATTATGGCAGAGGTTTGAAGCAGAATCCAGCCTATTAAGCTATTAGCGTGCCCCTACAATGCTTTAGCCATGGTGTGGGAAAACTAGTTCACAAAGGTCTAGTTCACAGGTCTAACCTGGACCATGTTAACCTTTCTTTGAAAAATTGTTTTGGAGAGTTATATGATCATCAAAGCTAGACTGGCAGTTGCCTCACAACTACATGTAATAATGTGTTCTAGAAGATGATGATCAGATCAGAGGTAACCACCCTGTCAAAAGGAGTTTTCGGAGTATACACTTAATCTACCTGTTCATTGCTCCATATATATCTGGTGATGGGCAGGACTCCATTCACATTGGAACATAGAAGAATATACCAACCCTAGTAAATTGTAAATTCTTTTGTATGGTTTTTTCGGAAAGTGAATATCCATTTAACAGAATAAGTATTTTTTATGAAATATTTAAATCTAATACTAATAAAATTTAGTAATATGCAACAAGCACATTCCTCCGTACTTCACAAGCAGAGGGTATATTCAGAGGGTATATAGGCCTTATAGTATATAATATAGACAAATTTTCTCTTACATATTTCCACAAAAATTTTCTTTCACTGTTATTTCCAACAGTAGCAAGATCTCCATGATTGTTTTTGCAGAATGTTCTGGCTTTCTCCATATAACTCTTTTCTGGACTGAAAAAGTATTGTTTGTCTCCTTTTATAATCCAGCCATCGTCTGTGATTTCATATGCTGCAAACAGAAGAGGAATGTCTGTATTCTTCACAGTTCTTGTGCAAAACTGGTGGTATTACATGATACCACCCTTTAGCTAAGTGAAAATAAACAAAGCTTACTGGCAGAAGGGTGCAGAGGTTCTGGTTTCAAGGTTGTCCCTGTAATGAAATGGGGGGAGGGGGGAATGAAGATGTAGAACAGAAGTATAAACAGAGAAGATTTCGCTACTAATATGAGAAGATGTGAACCTGCCTATTGTCTTAAAGTATATGAATTTTTAAACTTTCATTGCCTTCTTTTTATTACAGTAAGCCTGTTGTTACAGCAGTGTCTTCACATGTCATCTCACAAAAAGATTCTGTGGTGCTGTAGTCTTGTTTAAATTAGAGTAGGTGACTAATGTGTTATTGTGACATCTGAGCATAGGAATGAAGTTTCACTTCACAAAGGATATGGAAATTTAAAATATTTTTCTTTTTTTTTCAGATTGTCATCTTTTTTTTCTCCCTTTTTGCCCCCTTACTCCCACAACCTGGAAATTCTGTAAAAGTTCAAGGAAACTGTAGTTTCATGTTAGTCAGACAAAAATCTTCTTTTGTAGAGAGCAGTAGATTTAACATGGTAAACTCTGCTTTCATCTTATTTCTTCTGTTTACATAATTATACAAAGATGTATAATTTCAATAATGTGTATGATGGAATTTTTTTAATAAAAAAATTATCATTAACAGATGAAATGTTGTACTCTGAAATATATCTTGATCTATTTTTCTGTATTTTACCAGTATGTAACTAGCAGAACTTCCTGTTTTGATTCAGCTTAAATTTCTTCCTAAAATGAATTTAGAATAAAAAGTAACCTACCTTTCTTTATTTCACAAATCCAGTTATGACTGTATTCGCAGTGCTCCATAATCCATGATGGGTCTTCACTGATTGCTCCACAATCTTCAAATGCAGTATCGTAAAAATAGTTATTTGCTTTATAATTCACCTACAGAGGACACACACCTTTAGCTTTTATTCTTATCATGCAGGAAAAGAAGTTGGACTCTGTAAGGAATGAGAAGTAGAGCCAAAGTTTCAAATATTCCTTTCTTTCCTCTTCTGGCTGTGCAGCCATAGTGGACTATTAAAGCAATTGCAGACACTATGCAAGAAAAAAAAAGGCTCTGAGTTTATGCAGCATTTAACAGACTTCGACATTCCCATGAAAACTGGAACCGAATGAGATTATAAATAAAAAGCAGGGTAAAGGGACATGGGGATATATCACCAGAGATTAATAAAAGTCAGGATAGTCCTTTCTCCTATATTTGTGACATGGAGAATCATCTCTAGCTGAATGTAGTCTGCTGTGTTACCACTGCTGTGATGGTATAACCTCAGGAGTTATGGGCTTTGTTTATTTTTTTTCCAATCTGGGATGAAGGATTTAGAGTTATCCAGTTGCAAGGTAGACATTTTTTGAAATTCTTATACAACTTTCATACACACCAGTCATGGAACCAGCTCCAGCAGCAAAAAAGTCAGAATAGAAAGAAACTGGTAAGGTGAAACACTCACTGGGGATCCATCACTCCAGGAAAGCCCTCCATCAGGATCCAGACACTGCAAACCTATCCAGAAAGGCCGAGATGATTGGGATTTTTTTCTAGAGTGTCAAAAAAACGTACAGTGGAAGAAGAGGATATATATGGTTAACATTCTCGATTTTACAAGTTACATTGGATGGTAACTCGACACTTATAGAAGATTTCAAATACAACAGAAATTTTAAAAATAAAAAGTAATGTTGGTTAGCCAACTCCTGTTGGCAAGTAAGTGAAGTTCACAACTTTAAGTTTCCTACTTTGCAAATGGTTGTATTGAAAACACAGCACATTGTTTTCTGTCACTGATGTTGTGACTGTAGTGTTTTTTGAGAAATAAAATGTTCAGGACAGGGCTGCTGGAAGACACAATTTAGTTTCAAAATCATTCAGTACACAAACTTACAAAAGGGTCCAAAAGAGAAGCATTCAATAACTTTTGTTACTGGAGTTTTTTTTCCCTGACTTTAAAATGTTTGCAGATTATGACAAACTTCAGGAACTCCAGAAATTTCTTTGAAAACATTACTCATCTGTGACATTTTCTGTCACAATTTTCATACCATTATAATGAAAACCAGATAGACTTTCTAACTAATTATCTCAGGAGCAACACAAGACTATTATAATTTATTACTATATAATGTGTTTTTGCAACAAATTATTGATTATTAGTTTGTTTGCTTACTTTATTAAGTTTTCTATCACTGTTTGCTCTTTTTCACTTCTAATGGCAGCCAAGTCTCCTCCTATTTCTCTGCAGAAATCTCGGGCTTCAAACCATGTTTTCTTTTGGTTTTCTTCTCTCACAAAATCCTGTAGATGTAGTTAGAACACTGTGTTTACCATGTGTTAAGCATAAATCTTCCAGCTGCCTTGTGTAAGCAAGATAGGAAAACATTCCATTACAATTATCATGTATAATATGGATTAAAAAGTATGCTAATTGGATAACCTTGGATATCACTGATAGAGTGAAAACTGCAGTGATATTTGAACAGTTGTGTAAAAGCTTACTACATTTGTGCTTTAAGTTGCCATTCTGTGAGGTTTAGATTCTCTATGTATTTGGTCCTCTTCCTCTGTTTCATGACTAGGATTATTGCAAAAACAGTACTTACTCTGAAGCATGAATTAGTGCTATTGCTTGTATCCCAACCCAAGGGACATTTGGAATCTGGAATGGTTTTGGGAACAAGAGGAACAGTGACTTTTTCAGCTAATTTTTTGCAGAGAAATTTTGCCTTTACTTCACAGTTCTGAACATCCCATAGTCCAGCTGCATTTCCAGTCCTTAGGGTAACACAACCAGCTTCATTCCCTTTGTGAGATATAAAAGAAAGTTGAAAAGTGTTTTCGAGTGGTTCCCTTGACATTTTTACAGCTCAAGTGATTAATTAACAAAAGTCTATATCAAATATAGTGTAGTGTCCACTCAGAGAAGAAGCTTTGTACAAAGAGGGAACCAGCAAGCCAAGACCATCATCTTCCCTCCCCTTTGAGTGTATGAACAACCCCTTGCCTGCCTCTTTCCTATGCCACTCACACCAAGGATTTGGCAGCCCACCACCAAAGCTAAAAGAGATTTCACTCCTGCTCAATTTGATTTTGCTCTTGTAAACAACAAGGAATCACAAAAGAAATATTTTCATGGCATCATAGAAAATCATAGAATAATTTAGGTTGGAAAAGATCTTTAAGATCATTGAGTTGAACCATTAAGCCAGTACGGCCAGGCTCACCACTCAACCATGTCCCTCAGTGCCACACCTATACATCTTGTAAATACCTCCAGGGACGGTGACTCAACCACCTCCCTGGGGAACCTGTCCCAAGGCCTGACCACCCTTGCAGTGAAAAAATCTTTCCTTATATCCAATATAAAGCTTTTCTTGGCAAGACTTGAGGCCATTTCATCTTTCCCTATTTCTTGCTATTTGGAAGAGACTGACCCCCATCTTGCTACAACCTCCTTTCAGGTAGTTGCAGAGAGCAATAAGGTCTCCCCTCAACCTCCTTTTCTCCAGGCTAAACTACCCCAGCTCCCTCAGCTGCTCCTCATCAGACTTGTGCTCCAGACATTTCACTGGTTTCATTGTCCTTCTCTGGAAATGTTCCTGCATCACAAAGTTTTTCTTGTAGTGAGGGGCCCAAAACTGAACACAGGATTCAAACTGCAGCCTCACTAGTACCAAGTACTTGTATCAAAGACACTCCAGTTTCAAAGGCAGAATGTTCGTATGGGTTATCATGGATGTGGTTTATCAAAGTTTGAAAACAGTTTAGAATGTGAGCACAGAAAGTTCCTCAGTAGCATAGATTTACTCCAAAGGCAGAGTACCAGGCATTGCTGCATTCCAGTTTGTGTACAGAACACCTTCACCAGTCACCCACTTGAAACTCCCTCGCTCTTCCATGTCTGAGAGACCAATCCAAAAATACTTCTCAGACCTCAGACTGGTGAGGCTGGTCAGGTAGGCTTGCTCATATCTGAAATGACAGGATTCAGATGGGATTACGCCTAGCTTTCCCTTAGTTTGCCATTCCTCAGCACCCCAAACTTCACAAGACTATAAGGAGGGGAATCTTCAATAGGCTTCCTTTCATGTAGAAATATGTTGTTTAACTGGGTTCCAGATGCACTGACTTCAATAGCAGGTGAAGCTGTGCTATACTGAAAAACTGCTCCCTATGGAGCAGAAGTTGCTGTTGTCTGTTCTTTCAAAGTACTGTTAAAGATCAATGTGTAAATTATTTTTAGTTAGAAAAGTCATACTGTGTTTACTGTTATTTTTTCTTCAGAAAAAGTGTAATCTGTGGTATTTTCTTTTTTTTCCAAAAAGTTCTCAACTGTTTTATAAAATTCCAGTATCGTTGCATCAGATATACAGTTTTTTATACAATCTTTTCATACCTGTCTCCTATACTTGTTAAATAACCACTGCTCCTTTCACAGGTTTTCTTTGCTTCTGAAAATGTTATGGAGGTGTGTCCAACTAGGTAGCAGTAAAAACCATGTCTTTCCCAGCCCTGTCAAGAACACATGAAATATACTTCCAGTAAAAAAAAGCATATATTATAGTACTTGAACTTTAGGGAACACTCAACAAATTTTTAATGTAACCTAATGTAATAATGTATTCATTTGGATTCCAGTGAACTAGTGGAAATTAAACTCAGCAAACATTCAGTGCTGAAAGAAGAGATTTAATACATATGAGTCTCATGGTTTTTGACAATTAATAATGTATACATTTTTACTGTTAAAAATGTCAGAGGGACACAGAATGGAGAGTGCATTCAGATTCAGGTGAATAAAATATTTCCTTTCTCAGAACTGAAAAGAGTAATCTGTGTTGTAGTAGAGATGCTGACTCAGGTTTCCTGCTTTTCTGGGCTAAAGGAATAGTAACTAGCTTTATTAATTGCTTTAATTTGCCACCTCAACTAAAGCATCGAACCGAAGACGTAACATAAATATCACGAAAAGCAAAACCCTCAAAATTACATCTGAATTAAAGTCACTTTTCCCTTTTATGCCAGCTCACAGATTGCTTACTGCATCCAAAAAAGGTAAATAAAATCTATGTTCAGTATTTGGCTGCTGCCTAGTTCCATTTAACATAATGAGCTTGTGGGAAAGGTTACTAAATATAGAATAGTAGTAAATAGGAAAATAAGAAGACATAAAAGATGGGGGGGGGGAAGCAGTGAGATACAATAACTTGCTTAAAACCAATTCATTCAGAAGTCATTTGATTGTTTTGATTTGGTTTCAATAGTGAGATTTGTCATCATCTTGCATCATGTCACATAGTCCAGAAATGGTTACCAGTCCCTACTACATCTTCAATAACCACAGATGGCTGTAGAACAATACAAACATATGCAGAAAACCACAGTAATGGCTTTAGCCCCTTTCATAGGCAGTTCTGACTGTTCTGACAGGCCTGACTTATATTCTCTAAAAAAAATTAAAAATAACTTTATTTTAAAGATGGAATTGTAGTGAAAATTATCACTCTGAACTTGTTGTAGAATCACATGTGTTGGGGAAGAAAGAAAAAGCAAGAGTTTCAATGTCAAGGGGAACTTGTGAAAACAATGGATTTTTGCTAACCAGATCCTTGGTTATGTTTCCTTACCTTCAGGCAGGCAGGATCAGTCTTTGCTGCTTCAGAAACAATTTGTAGTGGGCCTCTTCTGCAGATGTAACCTAACTTTCTGTCACAGGCATTGTCTGCCCAGTATCCATCCTTGTTGCAATTTGGGAAGAGGAGAAAAGCAGTGAGGCAGAACCTGTTTCCTTTAGAAACATTATTATTTCTTTTTGAATATAGTTTCAATGGGAGAATGAAGATCTGTACTATTTAATGAATTCCAAGTATTTGTGCTTAATGAAGAGGTTATATTACTCTAAGTGGCACAGGCAGACTGTTACAGTTTGCTTGGTGTATAATGTGCGCTCTCAATCAGATAAGAATAGCTATATATAATTTCATTTTAAATTTCATTTCGGTGAACCATATGTCTGAATTAAGATCCTGCTCTCTGGTTCGTTGCTAAGTTGCATTAAAAAACTCCCCTAGAAATATAACCAAAACTCAAATAGTACAGTGCTACACAAATCTGGAATAATTTACCTTTCCTGCCATAGTGACACAATTTTCTTGATCATTGACTTCATGGGTTGGTTCTCCAGGCATCCATTTGGTATATGTCACGGGAGTCTTGTCACTCCACTCAAAGTACATTTGCGTTTTGAGGTCATTCAAGCCTATCCACAGCTCATCCACAGCTTCTAAGAACAGAAATTCATCTGTGTTATTACCTAAGTTCAAACAGTCTATAGGAGCAAGATTTTGTGGAGATGAGCTGAAATTGCAATGTCACAATGCAAATTCATCTATATTAAAAGACAGATGAGTTTATTTTAAACCCTAATTCACATTCTTCTTTCAAGTTAAAAAATGAGATACCAGCAGGAAATAAGAATCCTCAGCCTTATCAGTAAATTCCATTACTGTATCTACAGCTACAAGGTGTCTGAGGCAGATAATCAGTCTAAATGCTGCAGTAACTAGAGCTGTTATTTCCTTCAAGTAATTTCATGCAGTGGAAAACAAATGAAAATCAAAATGCAGAGAATGAAAACAAAAATGAAGAGAGCATAATGATTGCTCTTGCTTTTTTTGATGTTTGGGCTTCTTCTAACCTATATATCTTTGTCTTTCCCTAAAAATATTCATAACAAACAAGTAAGGATTACTTTTTTAAAACCCAGTAAGATTTCTAATAATATAGTTCTCCATTTTGACCAAACACTGCCCTGTAGAAACACTCACGGTAGCCAAGCTGAGACAGTATGAAGCCATGCTCCTCAGGGTTGTGGATACTGGCCAGATTGCCATTGCTCTCATTGCATGAAATTAGGGCTTCTCTCCATTCTTTGGGGGCTCTGTGAACCATGAAACAGTGACCTCCATAGGGCAACCATCCTTCTGGGCATTTAACAGGTTCTGCAACAATAGATATTTCAAGTTCTTAAACAGTGCAAACTGATGTCTAGAGTAACTGCAATTACATTTAATCAGTTAATTAAATAATTCAAATGAAAATGATTACAAATAAGCAGTACTTGTATTCATTCCTCACACTGGAGCCAGAGGTCACTGGGCTTCACCAGTGTGAAGTATTTACTGTTGGACAGAGGAAATTCTGAAATTTCATTTATATTGTTTTCACACAATATACCCTACCCAATTATGTTTTGCTTATTTCATAAAGTCATTATTCCTGCAACTCAAGTAATTCTCTGCACACATGACTTTCCATAGTAAGTCGTATTAAATAAATAAGAGAGAAGTGTACCAGAAAAGTGTTCAGACTGAATTTCTCTTTTTTGCCATCTTTCTAAGTTACAGACAAACCCACCAAGGAGTTGCTTTGATCCCACTGGTGCCATTTGCCAAGCCTTCAGCGATAAATCTCAGTGTTTTTATTAGAATGCACTGCAGGAGGGGTGAGGCATCTCTAACTTTATTTTCATGTCCATGCAGACCACGATACTTTCCTGATAGTGTATGTCTTACCCCAGTGCCTCTGGAATTGTAAAAAATGCTTGTGCGGTTACTGCACTCTAGGAACATTTTCAGTATTTAAATATATATATTTGGCTAAAGAAATGACAGTATGTTTTGTTCTGCACCCCTTCTCATAGCAGGAGAACAAATTACAATCCTTGCTTTTTGTTGTTGTTGTTGTTGTTATTTTAAATAGCCATTAAATTTAATTTTATTGATACGAATTCTGTCTTTATCAAAAGGTTTTTTTATTTGTTTGACATACCTGATGAAAGAATGAAAGGATCCATTGTGGAGTTTCCCTTTTTACAGATATAGCCAAGTTTCAGCTCACATGGCTGGTTTTCCCATTTAGCATCTCGTCTGGGATTTAGTACTGCACAGAGTTTCTCAGACTCAGGCTCAGGGCTTCCTTCACAGAATAAAAACCACATTATTTTTATGTAACACTGGTTTTATGTCAGCAGCTAAAAGAGCAATTTACTTTCAACCTATTAATATGTCAGTTATCTCCTTGTGACTTCACTTCTACAATTATTTTTCTACTGGAGATAAGGAAATGTAATTTAGGAGTATCCATCAAAACATTTCTTTATTTGCTTGTTGCATAATTCACTCTTTCTGCCACATTTGATTGCAGAATAGTGGTCTCAGAAATAAGCCAGTCCTATAAGTTTTGTGAAAATTGTTAGATTGCACAGAAAGGAGACTAAACTTTAAGCCTGCACTGATCAAAAGGCTGCATTAAATGCTTTCCTTTCCCCCCTACCTGTGCACAGAAGTGTCATGTGAAAGGGAGGAGAGACAGAAATGCAAAAACTTCTAGCCCCACTTGTATTAATATAAAGTTATTAGCTATAAGCGTCCTCGGGATAATCAAAGCTTTATGAACCCAGCACTGCCTGACAACTCTGGACAGAACACAGGTAGGAAAGATTTTTGACTGTCCTATGAGGACCACACTTAAGCCAAAGAAAACTTATTAACAAAAGCGCCTCCAGAAAATTAGAGCCCTATGTTTCCCAACACTGCCTAATGACACGGATAGCACACAGGTTGGAAGGTTTTCTAACCTTTGATATGAGACCACACTTAAGCTAGGGAGAACTTGTAGCTATATAAGTGTCTCCAGAAAATTAGAGCCTTATGAACCCAGCACTGCCTAATGACACGGATAGCACACAGGTTGGAAGGTTTTCTAACCTCTGATATGAGACCACACAATAGCTAGAAAAGAACTTTCCCCTCAACAGCTCCTGAAATAACATTTATTAATACAAGTATGTGACAGTTATTGGGGGTTTTGCATTGCTGGTGATAATGTTTAGATGCAAGATTGTATTTAATTGATAACAAAAGACTCTAAAAGAAACCAGCACAAAACACATTTTACAGAGACAAGCATATCAAACTTACATTTCAATACAGCAGTGTATCCCACTCTCACAACAGACAGAAACTAGCTCCAAAGAATTACTAACTAGAAACACAGCCACCTAAAACACTTATCTAGACACCCTTTCAATAACATAGAGCAATAAAATAGCTTGCACACCACTCTCTCTGTAACACAAAGCAAAAGGAAAGAACAGAGCTGCTTCTTATCAACACACATGTTGAAAAGAAACTGCACACTGCAAAAGAAAGCAAGTTACTGTTATTAGTATTAAAGTAGCAAAACACAGTTAGTAAAGAAGGTGCTTATAGTGTAAGAATAAAAGTAGCTGTAAGCATAAGATGTAAGATAGAATATATAACTTTGTAAGGGATTAAAGTATAAGATATAAAGTATAAAGTATACAAAGCACATGGTTTCCTCACCCCTACATTGTTCCAAGTGGTGAGAGGAGGCAGGACAAGCTGCTAGAAGTTACCCCAGCAGAGACAATGGCATTTCTGCCCCAGCATTGGTTTAAACTTCACTTCTTTTATACCTTTTTTTTCTTCAGGTGGTTTCGTGTGACTATAATCAATACATTGGGGGTGATACAGATGCCTGAGGGCGTGGGTCTTTGAGTCTGCAGGGTGCCACAGGGTGCAGCAAAGAAAGGCCATGCTAATTCAATAACATTCCATTCTTTGGTAACATCCATCACTTATCAGCATCCCTCTGGGGAGTTGAGGAGTTTCCCTCAATTCATCAAGGCCCATCACCCCACAAGAGGTCACACATAAATCCAGTATGGAACATATAGCTCACAACCAGTTACAGAACAAATTATGTTGTTGCCCAGTCAGTAGATATCGGAGGGGAGACTCCAGACATTGAAGGAGTCAATGGACTCCCTCACTGGAATGATGGGAACCTGATGGGCAGTGCCTGAGATAGTAGGCTTCTTCTTCATGGAAGGATATTAAATGGTTCCTAGATTGTAGAGCTGTGTTTAGCAGAGTACAAAAATAATAATATGGACTTCCTAGAACAGAATATAAGGCACATCTTTTGGATAAGGTATACCAAGTCTAATGTGAAAACAAATTTCCTCATTTCCACAATGGCCTTGTGGGGAAGTCTTTCCTTTCTATTTCAGCCTCTGGTCCAGCAGACTCACAATATGCTGGAACAAAGTATTCCATGCAGGTCCTTTGAAAAGGTCATTTCTGCATGTCTCTTTGGCAACTTGGATGCAGATTTGTGTCCTGCTGCAAGAAGAGTGTCCTCACATGCCCTCAAAATTGCCAAGTGTCTCTCCTCTGCCTACTTCTTCAATTAACCCTCCAGGAGTTTCTCCAAGACCACTATCCCTGCCTGGGGAATGGTCAGTGTTTCCCTCTTCTCAGAGAGGCCCACAGTATGATGAATTACTTTTTCTTTTTTTCCCCTCCCCACAAAAGATACAACTTAAAATAATTTTGTAGTGAACTGGAAATGTGTAGATTAACTCATGATCACAGCCATCATGTGGGGGACAGGAGCACTGGGGGTGTGGGCTGCTTGACCTGAGAGTCAACTCCTGTTCTCTGCAAGGCTTAAGGAATTTGACAAGCTCAGCAAAAGATAGAAAATCCTCTACGAAACTCAGCAGTTCTGGGCTTTTCCTTCATCCTCTGTGCCAGATAAAAGCGGGTGACACCTCTGAGACTTGGAAGGCAAAATATGGACTATGCTTGCATTTATTCATAATTTGCTGCAACTGACTGTTGCCATGGCAACCATGAAGCACACTTCAGAGATAAACTGCCAATGCTGTAAACTCTATTTGCAGTGTCTCTTGAATGTTAGAGAGGAGAGGAGTAGAAAAGCATAAGAAGGCTTTTCAAGAGTGATGCTCATTGACAGATGAGCCCTTGCAGGATGCAGGGTCTGATAACCCTTGTGAGTTGTAAAGACACAGAGGATTTAATGACTTGAAGGCTTTCCCAGTATGCTACAGCTCAACTAGTGCTTTTTTACTTTATCTGCTTCAGATAGGAGATGACATTATTTAGCTCTTCTGCTTGAAATTCCATAAGGTACATCTAGTGAAGGAAAGCATAATTTTCAGGTTTTCCATCTCACATGTCTCCTAAGCCTTTCAGCTCTATTTCCTCATGTTTATGGGGAATACTAGAGGACTTCAATTACTACGCTTTCATCATACAGGTGTAAGATATTAATTCCTTAAAATGTTTACAAAATTACTACCTGGTGCCCAGTTTAAGTATCTGAAGGGAATGCCACCACTCCACTGCCAGCCACTGTTGAGATTCAGGCTGTTAAGCCCAATCCAGAGAGAGGATCTCTTGCTGTCAATCAGATCTAGGTAACCAAAAGAATTGAATGCTGGTGAGATTTTTTAGGAAATGTTTTGCATTTTTAAAGGTTAGAAGTAGATAGTAAAAGTCTGCTTTGGGATTTCTAAGTTCAGTACAGAATCCATGTTTAGTGGTAATAAACTCGGAAGGGTTTTTCTGTAGGTAACGGGTAGCGAATTGCAAAAGACTATTTTACAAATTAGTTTATCTGAATTTAGTGCTATTATACAGTTATATGTAAACAAGCTTTAAAAATGGAAAGACGGAATTGTTAATACTGTTACAACTTTTCTTGATTGTGATACAATAGATATAGGACTTTCATCCTACAGAGTGTGCATAAATCCAGAAAGTCTTTAAATTTTTAGTAGTCTTTGTAAAAATTTGCATGGTATTCTAAAAATTTCATTAGATATATATGAAAAATACTGATTCATCAACACAAAAGTCATATAATGTCTGCCTCCTAAAATGTTCTTCCTTCTAAGGTCCTTTTCTAGTACCTTTTTGCTGTTTTCTGAGCTTAATCTAGCTTTTGCCTAATTATCTAGAAATTCTTAGATTCTTAGATAATAATATAAATAATTTCAAATGGCAATTCCACAACTTACATAAGTTTCACCTATAAAAAGATTAATTGGCAGTAATTTTCCTTCAACTATTCATTGTAAAGTGCTTAAAGCCCTGAAACATTTGTAATCAGTTAAAAAACCTCTTTGGCACACTTTTTACTGAGTCTTGATTATCAGTTCACCTCTTAGATACATTTGTTCATGTATCTCTGTGACACTGAATAATTCTGCGTTCTGTTGCTGACAGCTCTTCCTTGCTTGGTGCCATGTGAGAGCTGACTGGTAGTTTATCTGGTAGTAGGTTCCTGTCAAAGGGTCTGTACTCCAAAATCTGTCATTGTCTGTGTGAGAGAAAGGAGATTTAGTATTTCAGTTTGTAGTAAACATTTTACTCAAAATGTTACAGAAAAATTCATTGCAAGCAACGTGTGAAATTACATGCTGGAGCAAATAAGGCTCAGTCCCACAAGTTAGCTTGATTTTTGTTAAGTAGAAAAGCCTTTGCAATTTAAATTAGCAGAGATGGGTCTTTCTTTCTCTATTTTCACTTTCCCCTTCAAATTTTATAATTTCTGGGTGAAAAAAAAATCATAAAGATATCAGTAAAGCAAAACTGTATCCTAGTATTGTCTACTCTGAAATCCTGTTCAGCAGCTCATAGACTATGTCCAAGTTTATTCTTGGCTGAAACACAACTGAAATGCAAACATTTCCAGTAATGGAAACTTTGCTTTTGAAACTATGCCATCACTAATTACTTTTACAATGCTACAGGCTTGGGAAAGAGCAGTTGGAAAGCTGTCCAGTGAAAAAGAACTTGGGGGTGTTGGCTGATAACCAGCTGACCATGAGCCAGCAGTGTGCCCAGATGGCCAAGAAGGCCAATGGCATCCTGGCTTGTATCAGAAACATGTGGCCAGGGCAATGACCATCCCACTGTACTTGGGACTGATGTGACCACTTCTCAAATACTGGCTTCAGTTTTGGGCTCCTTACTACAAGTAAGACATTGAGGTGCAAGGGTGAGTCTAGAGAAGGGCAAGAGAGCTGGTGAAGGGTCCAGTGAGGAGCATCTGAGAGAGCTGAGATTGTATTTGTAGCCTGACATGTGTTTTAGGTAACTGGAATTTAGAAATTGTCTTCTGAGAGCTCACTGTTAGTAAAAATGTTCCCTGGGCAAGTGCTGAAACAAGCTGTGATTACAACTTGCTCTAAATTTTGCTCTTGTTGAGAAAAAAATACTAAATTTCTTGAATGATTTATTAGAAGGAATGTTTCCTACTTCTTACTGGGTTTCTTTTTTGCTTATTCCCAGATTTTTAACATTCTTTTTTAACTGTAGACTCAAGTGTTAGTGATAATGTCCCATCAATATTATAATGTCAAATACTTCATGTGTTCTAGTTCATATAGGCAGGATGGTATGGGATTCTTCACGCTACTGCTTGCAATAGTGCACCAGGGAATAATTTTCACAAAATCAGCCAAAATGATGGTGGTAGTCAGTGGCTGAGAGTGAGAAGAACCTGGTTTCCCAACACAAGACTCCCCACAAAATGACAATGCTGAGTATGGGATATAACACTGAAAGATTAGGTTTCAGGGAGCGTTTTTAATATCTTGATTAACACTGTGTTTCAAAGTTCTTCACCTTGTACTCCAATGCACATACTGTTACCTGTTCAGATAACATTATCTTGTAATGCAGTCTGAAACATTACAAAGGAAATGCTAATGATCCTACTACTTCAGTAAAATCTTAGCCAATCTTCTCATTTTCTAGCTTTCAGAAAACAAACTACATCCTCCCACGGACTGTTGACCCATCTTGTTATACAGAACAGGGCTTTTCTTGGGTAGACAAGGTTATACTACTGCTACCACAAATATCAATGAGTATTAGGCTGTGAATAACTGTAAATCTCAGTTTTCAGGTGATTCTAGGCTGAAGGTAGTCATTAAAACACAGTGGTCTTTTCCCTGGTGTTAACTACAGATGGACACACTCAGACAACTTTCAGCTTGACCACAGATTAATAGCAAACAGATTTGTTTCTTCTGTCAAGAATATTATGGCATGAAAGAGACATTTTTGAGTCAAATTAGGTCATTACAAGGTTTTTCCTTTCTCTATTATTAACAGCATCTCAGTAATGATATTTACCCAATAGTGTTTTGTTATAATATTTATGTCAGCCTGTGGGACTTACTGGCAGTCGGACAGAACCCATACAAATGGTCGATGTCGAAGTCGGGCGTTGTTGCACACCAGAGGAGGCCATCTGACCTGCCAGCAGCCGTGCACTCACTGTACCATCTACCACTCAACTGGAAGGGGAAGGCACATGGAGCTCCATTGGAATTTCCTAACAGTGTAAACAAATCTGAGGGGGCAAAGAGAAATATTACTATGTGTATGTGATTCTACATATCTGTACTCTCCATAAGGCTCTGCGGAGAAAATGTTACAAGTGTTAGACTGGTGTGACTGGGAAACTGCTGTCACCACCAGTGTCTGTTGTGGAAGTTCTTGGTAGGTCTTGCAATCTGCCATTTCCTTTTGGGGTACATCATCATGTGTAGCAGCTGGAAATAGAGCAGTTTCATATTGTAGCCAACTCTGAAAGAACTGTAGTGATTTTTGCCTCATACATTTAAATAAAATTTTCTAAAGAATAGTAATTTTTTTCATTAAGTAGCTTATTTTTCAATAATTCATTAAAAGTAAACTATAAAGGTAGCATGCATGGGATTATTTCCTTACATTTTATATTGGTGTATTAAACTTAGATATTTTTGCCTTTTATCCAACAATACTGATGGAATCTCATGAGTAAGAGTATGCAATTAATTAAAGTGCTTTGATTACAGTCATAAAATCACAAAATGGGTCACAAAATGGGAGGGACCACACTGGATCATCTGACCCAACCTCCCTGCTCAAGCAGGGCCATCCTGGAGCACATTTCAGAGAGTTGTGTCCAGGCAGTTATTGAGTATCTCCGGTGAAGGAGACTTCACAACCTCTCTGGGCAGCCTGTCCCAGTCCTTTATCATTCACACAGTAGTTTTTCCTCATATTCAGGTGGAACTTACTGTGCATCAGTTTCTGCCCATTGCCTCTTGTATTATTGGTAGGCACCACTGAGAAAAGTGGGTAAGGCTAACAATTAAAGATAACCTACATCCACCCTTGCTTTAAGAGTAAAGGAAAAAAAATGCACATTTTTGCAAATACTGCATTCAGTCTGAACCTAAGCAGTTATGTTTCTCCAAGATAGAGGAATACAGGCCTGAATATGTAAACTAATCATCCTCTAGTCCACCATTGCCGCAGGGGGAACAGCTGATGTTAGACTAAGGGGAGCAGAAATCAAAGAACCATATCTTTGATGGCAAACAAGTGCATTCAATAACCATCAAGATTAACCTTTACACTTTACCTTCATGGCCTCGAGAACACAAATCATCCACGGTTCCATAGATCTTCCATTTACTCATCGTCTCTGATCCTGTTTTCAGCACAATATTTTCTTTTCTTTTGCCAGCATTGAGAAATAAATCTTCCCCTTGGATTGCCAAGGTCGCATTTCTACATTCCCATTTCTGGAATTCATTTTTCTTGTCGCATAGGTGCAGAGAAATTTTAGCCTGGTTTTTCTTGTGGGGCACTCCCAAACATTGTGCAAATGCCACGTTCATCAGCTGATGATCAGAGACCCACCTGAATTTTTGTAAATCAGTGTTTTTCCTGCAAGTGGCTGTTGTGACTGCCTCAGTACTCTGAGCAGTTAAACAGAGCTTAGTATCCTCATTGTATATTAAAAATATTTCTTTGTCTGTAAAACAAAACATTCAGAATTACTGTATTTATGGTGAGCACATGGTAAAGGAGCTTGTGAAGAGAAAGATGTACTGTTGATTCTATGTTGATCTGACTCATGTCAGGAGACTGCAAATATGAGGACACATTTGCAAAGATCAGATGGCATTTTCAAGACTTATTTTGTTCTGGGAGAGAAAAATATATGCAGCTCATGTAACTGCATGTAAATACAATACAGAGTAATAAGAACACATGAAACATTATGTCAACTTCAAAAATGTCATCATTATAATGGAATTTAATTTTCATTCAAGATCTTCAAAGGAGATTTAACTGAAAATTTGTAAGTTTGCCATCACTTCACACATTATAGATTTGACTCCTATAGCATACATCTCTATGGGGTTGCAATTGTGCTCAATACAGCTGGTGAGTGGACATTCTGTAATCTTGCTCCTTCCGAAATTGGTATAGTCTGTTATAGTTTGGCAGGTTTTATTAGAATGAAAAACTGTAATTCATTATCTTGCCTTGTTCCAGTATCCTTTCATTGGTATATCCATCATAAGAAGTCAACATAATGCACACAATCAAATCACAAACATTGTCACAAGAACTGGGCAGCACACAGATACTACAGGTGTGGGCTTGTGTGCTAGTGCATTTTGAATGTTGAACAAGGTGGTTAACACTCCCAAAGGGTTAAAGGCAGCCTAATTTAGTAATCCATTGAGACAAGTCCTCTGCTGGGAAGGGTTGCCCAGAATGGCAGCTGTACTGTGACATGCAAAGCATGTCAATCTGAGCACACAGCTGTACACTTTTCAAAATTTCAGGTAGCATTCAGCTTACATTGGCTTTGGGCCATGAGGGACCGGATTTTGGACTGCAAGGAATATTCTATGACCTATGGAACAGGAGGACAAAGCTCTGCCCTTCATATCTCTGTGCCTCAAATTGCCACCTGGAAACAGAGATGCAGCATCTCTCCCATATCAATCTGAGAGAATAATGCATAAGGGATATCATGAGCTATGCCTCCAAACACTGAAGGAAATTTCTAGGACAAGTGTTAGGGTAAGCAGCTGTTGAGTAGTGAATAGAGGGGAAAGTGTCTGGGAAATTCTAGGAGGCTATGACAGAAAGAATAGTTGTTGAGCTCTCCCAGAAAGTCGCTGTATTACTTAGACCAGCTCAGTAAAATATGGAAGTGTCACTTCTGCAAATCTAAATTTGAAACTCAGACCTAGTTTCTTGTTTTCTTGTCCATTTAGGCAGAAGATTTTAAATATTATTAAATCTTTTCTTTCTTATTGCTAAATGAATAAGTGCTTAGTGTAATCCCCTGTGTTTCGGCTATTGTCCCTTGTAGTATTTTGGGGTCTAATGATAGGAGTTCTTGCTGGAAACTGTGAGGTTCCTGCTTGTGGGTTTGGTTCCCAGCTCACAGATCAGGCAGAGCCCCCTTTTAGCACAGGGTAGTGCTGGCACAGTGTCTGCTTTTGGAAACTCAATATGCACCCCAGAGCACAAATCTAATGAACTGAAGGATAAAGAAAAAATATCTTTGAACATTACCATCATCCTTACATCAAAAGGGAGCTGTGATCTGGTTTTGGTCAACTTCAGAGCCTTAACTATGTCTCTCATCCTTACTCTGAAAGTTGTAGTAGTTATTTCAGGGCTGTTCTTGAATCCCATGTATTTCTAATTTTTTTTCCACTGGCATCTGCTCAGCCACAGTGTTACATCTTATATCAATCCACAAGTTCTATCTCATCCCACACAATCCCATGTTAAGAAATACACTTACAACACCCTATTTAATTCCTTTCTCTTTTTAAAGTGTCAAGCACACAGACAAGGACTATGGAGCACACTGTAAAGCCAATCTACTTCAGAGAGTAGATGTAGCCAATAAGTAATTTGTACCCAAAAGTCAATCTTTATCTGCATACATGAGTCTGTCCTGACTTCTGATTCCCAGCTTTTACCCCTTTTTGACTCTTCCCCTCTCTTTAAGAGTAAGTCAATATCTCTGTGTCTGTCTTTTGCAAACTTCTGTGTACTCCTCTTAGGACAAGTATGAAATGCAGAGTAGTCAAGCTGTGTGAAAATCTTAAAGAGCCTGAAAAACCAACAAGACAACAAAGATGCCCACTTTCACATCCACTTTTTCAGGGGATAGGAAAAAATAAACTCACCGAGTGTCTGAAAAGCAGTATGAACAAATGAGAGGAAAACTAAGACTGCAGAAAAAGTCAAGTATTTCATTCTGTCTTCTTATTTGCAAAGAGATGAGCTGAAATTAATTGCTGCAGTAGAGGTCCTTAAGGAATCAGTTGGTTTTGGTTCCTTCTCAGTTTTGGAGATTTCTACGTGGAAGAGAAAACTCTGGGCTCTAAATAAGGAAATATCCTGTCACATGTAGTATTTTGAAATCTATAAATAATTACAAAATTCAAACTTTGCATCTCAAACTGAGTTTCCATCCATTCAAATGCAAGTGGCAAAGTTTTAACAGTTTAACATCATTCTGCCAATTATTTTTTACTTTCTTTGTTTGGCTCTGGAATCATAACATTCTGACCCTCAAAGACAGAGGGAGCAGGCAGGGAGTGCACTTAAATGGATGTCCTTTAAATGTCACACATACATACCTGGAAAACTCAGAGAAAAAGATATGCAAATTTCTTAGCCAGGTAGGTCTTCACTGCTACAAAAGATGTATTAGTTTAATTTGATGCAGTGAGCAATGTTAACTATTTCAGTAAAAAATTAACCCAGACTGGAGAATTCAATTTTGCTCGATGACTTGACAAGTCATTACACCTGCCTTTTATCTTCTCCAATTTATCAGCTGGGAAAGCTACTGAGTTGTTATTTCATGCAAATTTATCTTAAAAGAACCAACACGAATCAACCAAATTTTTACAAATCTTTCTGTTAGCCAGTGATTTTGGCAGCAAAATTTCTTTCTGAATTATTCAAGGCAGAAAGTACAACTGAATTTTAGTACCTACTTTTTTCTTTGTAGAAAGTGTAAATGAGATGAGGAAAGAGGAATATTTTCAATCTTTACAAGTGAGCTGCAGTTCTTTATTAAGTAGAATGAACTTCAGCTAATATGCAAAATCCCTTATTCATTTTGAAGAAAAAGAAGAAAAATATTCAGATTAAATTGCCTTTCAAATTTTTCTTGGCTTTATTATGAAGACAAATCTCACAGTATTTTCTGCAAAGGCAAAGTAGCACTTAATGTAAGAGAAGAGCAATAAGGCTGGTGAAGGGACTGGAGCATAAGTCCTCTTGGGAGAGGCTGAGGGAGCTGGGGTTGTTTAGCCTGGAGAAGAGGAGGCTCAGAGGTGACCTCATCACTGTCTATAACTCCCGGAAGGGAAGTTCTAGCCAGGTGGGGGCTGGTCTCTTCTCCCAGGCACTCAGCAATAGGACAAGGGGGCACGGGCTCAAGCTCTGCCAGGGGAAATTTAAGTTGGATATCAGAAAAAAAATTCTTTATGGAGAGAGTAATCAGGCATTGGAATGGCCTGCCCAGAGAGGTGGTGGATTCACCATCCCTGAAGGCTTTTAAACTGACTGGACATGGCACTGAGTGCCATGATCTAGTAAATGGACTGGAGTTGGACCAAGGGTTGGACTTGATGATCTCTGAGGTCTTTTCCAACCCAATCGATTCTATGATTCTATGATTAAACCCAATTACACAATGTAGGGTTTTCAGAGCTGTGTTATTAATATCAGAAATTTAAATAATTATATTATTTTGAATTTTTTTAATCTATTTACTCTTTTCATTTGCTTTGCCTTTATCATTATCCATCAAACAGCAATGAATCCAATTCAGTCTCAGTATTTACAAAACCCCTAAAATATATGTATTTGTTATAACTTACAGGTAGGACAAAAAAATATGTAAGATTCAAGAGGACTGTCAGTAAAAGTAGTTTGAATACAAAATGTTCATTATTCCTTGTCCTTTGCAACAAGTTTTGTTTAATTGCCATATCTACAAACCATCAATCCAATGCCATGTGATATCTCCTTTGCCGTTCTTGTGTACTTCCTTAAGGTTTGTTTTTCCCAGAGATCCCTGAGATGATTTTTTCTACAGCATGTCATAAACAACCGAGAATTCATAGAAATTTAAACAGCACAGTAAACCTCCAAAACACTTCACTACCAAGGCACTGTGGTGTGCCCCACTGCTTTAGTGGCCTGTAGCTGGGACACAGTGCCCAGCTGTCAGTCTGTTTATAAGAGGTGGAGGATAGTAAGCAAAGACATCTTAAAATAAATGATCAAGAGAAATTAAACCAGGAATGGATTCTTCCAGCTTTATTTGGCATCTGCTTTATTTTTTAGTTTATTTATGGCTTTTTAAGTCACGTGCCTTGTTCATGTTTCTGTGTTTCCTCTTGTTAGCTTTGCTTTTAAGGTAAATTACTCGTGTGATCACCAAACTTTGTAACATCTCCACAGGCTAAATAAACAATACTGAAGTATTATTATGTAATATATAGATAATTTATTGATGTAGTCTCATGTTCATAAATGGTAAAAACATTCAAAGTCATAAAATTGAAATCCAAATTGAAGCCATGAATAAAGGAGAAGTGTTTGCATTTCACTTATAATACTATCACAAGGAAAATATATATATTTGGGTAAAGAGGAAAGACAGGAGCAACAATGGGGACAAACAGTTCATGTAATCCTCTGTTTATTCCAAACACCACTTTACCTGAGTAACAGCGTGCATGCTTCAGTACAGTACAATGAGACATTCTCAAAGTGCAGGCATTAGGGCTGAGCGCTCTGCAAGGTGCTCATTTGTTAGTCTTGACTTTGTGCTGCTGCCACAAATCTCTAAACAAAGAGAACACTGTGGTACTAACTATAACTTTTAAATATAAATTCCCACTACTTCTGTTGTTTTTCATGCTTGCTTAATTTTATGCAGTACTAACTCAAATACCTAGGAATATTTACTGAAGAGCATGGAACAGGAGTTCTTAATCCTTACCAAAAGAATAACTGACAGTTTTAATTCATAGTAGAAGTTACATGCATGTAATAGAGACTAAAATTTTCTTTGTTTCAGCTATATTTTTTTAAACTTAACTATTTAGTTTGTCTGATTTATCCCATCAGACAACACTGTGTTCATTTTTTTCTTTGTCATTGGTAGAGTCGCTTTCGTTGTCCCTTCCAAGTAGGGCATGGCTGTGTTCTATCTGAGTGCTGCACCTCTCCTCTCTTGCAATCTCATTTCGAGTTTTGATCTTGAATGCAAAATAAATCATGAAACCCATTCCTAATAAAATGATGAGGACCAGAGTAAGTAGTATCCACATATTCAGGTGACCATTGACTTTGTCCTTTTTGGCATCTGTAAATAAATACAAAGCCAATAGAAATGGATTTACTGTAGCCATAAATCAGAATATTGAAAACTATAATTTCCCCCTTAATTATCAGGGTTAAAACCTATAATAATGTCTCTGTGTCAGTCCTCTTCATCAATCTTAGCATGCAAAAGAAGGAGCAAAGAGGGCATGATCAATTTACCAAACCATTTGCTTATTCTGGGATACCCTAGTGTCTCATAGGTAAGCTAAACTCTTGAGAAAGAGTTCAATGGCAACTAAGTAAATCAAGCTCATATAAATAAATATATATAAACTAAATAAATAATATTAAATTAATTCAAAATCCAAGTATTTATTTTCATGTATCTTTGAAACAATTCAGAAAGGGGAAAAAAATCCTACCTTCCACGTCTGCAGCTGTTTCAAGAATAGCTGTCAATGATGAAGACAAATGTTTAGTCAAAATCTAAAAAGGTCACTTTTTTTCCTGACAGTTTCATGGTAGCTAAAGGTCTGGTAACCTGCACAGCATCATTTCTCCTAGAAACACATCTGCTAAATTAACAGAGATGAAAAGGTGTGACCGATTTTTAATCCGATATTTCCTTTAAGAAAGCTGCATTGTTTTGCCTATTAAAGCCTCCTTCTTGCTTCTTTTTTAATAACCAAAGCACTGGTAGTTTCTGAATGTTTTAGAGGGACTCCCTCTTCTCCCCTAATTAATAAACCTTGCCCATTTCACCAGGTCTGACTCCTGTGGAGCCTGGGAACAACTTGATCAACTGCTGAGGATATTAGAGTTTTCTTGTACCACACACAATTGCTTTGGGACCCAGTAGGTCTTAGTTTATCATAATTATTTGCATTATAATTACATGTATAAACTCGAGCTTTGCTGTGCAGCTTTCCCCGGCTGTGCACAGAGGGCGCCATCTGCAAGGTTTTTTCCCGGTGCACTGGTGGGAGCTGGTGGGAACTGGGTGAAAGCCACGCCAAAGGTGGATCTTCCCCGTGGGCAGTGGGACCCCTGGGGAGATTGGGATGCACCAGGAGCTGGGCTGCTGCGGCAGAAGCACAGCAATGCACTGAGCTCTGCTCTGTGTGTGAGCACGAAGGAAAAGCAGCTGTTGTCCCGTGAAACGGTGCAGAGCTGCTGTAATGGAATAAGTACTTGATTGTGCTTCAAACCCGGTTCTGCAGGAGAACCCGGTGTAAGAGAATATCCTCTGGCTTGCATGTTGGGGCCAGTCACAGTCAAAGCCATCAACCAAAGTGTGTGTTGATAGTGAGTTTCTGCTTTCAGACACACCTGGTAACAAAGAATTAGTGTTCAGTAGTGTCCAGTCCCTGACTACTCAAAGGAAACTAGGAATTGTCCTAAAAGCAGAATTTTCCTTTTCAGAACATGCCCCAAACACCCCTGAACACTGCTGTAACCGCTGCAACCCGTGTCAGCTGCAGCTTGGCTTTGGAGGCGAAAGGACTGAACCTCAGAAACATCCTGAACCTTTGGGTTGTGAAACAGGGCAGGAAATCAGACTTTTTTTGCAGAATTTACAGTTAAACTCCAAAATACCACATGGCTGCTTGGCTCACAATATTCTGATATTTCCACTTCCTGACCAAAGCAGATGGTGTTCAGTTACACAGAAACACAATATTAAAGGGGGGGGGAAGGAAGCTAACCAAAACAATTCTACTCATTTCAAAGGTCACTATATGCTCTCTGGATCATGCTTCCGTTCTGTTATTATTTAAATAGAATTGCTTCATCCATCTTTTACTGGAACAGCATGTATCATACTGCAGCAAGAGGAAGAATAGCAAGTTATTGATGCAACTCTTATTCCATAGAAAGAGAATAGGAATATTCGTTGGAAAAAATGTGTTTATGGAAGAGGGGAACAAAACTACAAAGGAGTTTTAATTTTTTTTTCAGAAAATACTAATCATTTTTAGTTAATAATTGAATATTCATCACAAAATGCAAGAAAATCTGAGGTTATGAAGAAGGAGATTATGAAGAGGACAAACAAATAAGGATAACAATATATTCATATTATTTTGGTCTGAACACTGAAACAGGTGATATGCAGGACTTTAAATACTATCTTTTGTGTTGGTCTTTTGTAATGATCATATTGTGCTATTACTATGGGAATAAAACCATAAATGTCAAGAGCAAATATTAAATTTACTTACTCTTTGGTTTCTTACAAATAAAACCCTTTCGAGAGGAGCAAGGAAGGACACTCCAGTAGCCAGTGGATGCAGACAACTCCACGCAGTAATCAAGCTGGTCCTCTGATGGCTGTCCTTCACCCCAGTTGACAAAGTCTAAGGCACTGTTGTCTTGCCAAAGCAGCTGCCCTAATTTTGCAAATGTTACTATCAATACTAATAGGTCCACATGAAAGGTCTTCGCCTTAATTAATATAATATTACTTTATTCAGCTTAAAAAAGCAATACTACTTTAAAAAATTCCATCTGTAGTTTTTTCTAATTCATTTGATCAGATTCTCAAAAACAATATAATTACTTTTCCAAATTATGATTTGCAGATTTTTCAGTCATAACTTAGTTTTAATTTATATTTCTCCATATTTTTGTCTAGGATACTAAAGTTTCAAACTGAAAATAGCTAAATCTAAGCTTTGTTCTTTTAATTTCTAAATTATTACTTTAGCAGCAGTCAATGAAAATCAAGCCACTTTTACTGTAATGCTTAAGATATGCTTAGTTAAAATTAAAACTTTTTTCACAAACTCTGAAAAAAACCCTGATGTTTCAGTGAGCTGAAAATAATCTAAAATAAAATCCTTTCTGATTGCTTGTGCATTGATACCAGGTTTTTTTACCCAGATGCATGTTTTCCAGTGCACTCTTTAGCCACAAGACTTATTTTCTCCATACAGAGAGACAGAGAAGCTTAATGCTGTGTGCTCTGGCTGGCCACCCACAGCTCCCACATGTGTGCTCCCCACCATGAGAAGATGAGAGCCAGCTGGGACACGTTCCCCACCGGGAAAGGTTTTCTCACAGACCAGGAATAGGAGATGTCCTCAGGGAGGGGTGAGATCAGAACTTGTACTGTACTTCAATTAGTTACTTAAAAACAATGCATCTTATTCATATTTTTGCCCATTTAGTAAAGTCTATTTATGTTTATTCATAGTGCTTAGAATAATTACCATTTACATTTCTGTATATTCCTATCCAAAAGCCACTTGTCTTGCTTGTGAATAAGTCTGCATGTTCTACTAAAAAGTTTGATTCAGCCAGATCTTCTACAGAAGCCAACACACCACCTATTAAAAAACAACAGATGATGATTGGAGGTATCCCCAACACAGTTAATGCTTTTGAGAGGTTAATAATAAACAATAATAACAAAAAGTAAGATTAATAATAAAACCTCTGTAGGGGTCACCAAATATGGGGGTTAGCCCCTCAGTCCCAGGCAGGGGGGCGCTGTGGATGATGGTCAGAAGAGCTCAGGCACAGCAGACATCAGAAGGCTTGATCAGAAGGCTTACAAGACCTTATTCAAGATAGTTAACAGACAGTTCCTCATAGCTCGTAGTAGCAGTAGAAATAGTAGATAGTTCTAGAAGTTCCTATTAGATCATCTAATCTCACTCAGTAGCATCCACACCTTTTATACCCTCTGACATCTAACATGCTATGATATAATTGGTTAACCAATTCACCTTAAATACATCAAAGCCTCTCATTGGCTACAAGCCACCACCCACACTCCAGGTAGCTTTGTTCTCTTTAAGGGAGAACTGTAACCTGCTTTCCTTAAGGAATGCACTCACTGTCACCACCCACAAACCTCTCCTGCTGGTAGGGAGTAAACAAGAATTTTAATACAGACTGCAGAGTCATGTCCAGTTGTAAGGGAACAGCACATAGAGTGACCAGGGCCATTACAAGTGAAAGACATGAAAGCACAGTGAAGATGATGATTTTTAAATACCAGGCAAAATGCACTATATTTTCAAGTAGCTGGATTATATTTTTCATAGGAATTATGGAGGACTATATATTTGTTCTTCTTGGTTTGAAAAGATAACAAATTGATATATTCATTTTTCTGGAAATGGATGTAGAATAAAAGGGCTAAGAGGATCTAAAAAGATGTGAAACGAAAGATCCATTTCTTTTGCGCACTATAGTGCTTCCTTTTCTATTTGATGGCCCTCTGAGACAGGGGTGAGGTAGGTGATGATGCAGCAGCACAGGTGAAAGAGAGCCAAGGTGCAGCTCGTGGCCTTGACCAGGACTGGATGTCTCCAAGGAAGGGAAAGGGAAGCTTTTGCCCTCCCCTGGCTCTGCAGTCTTCCAGGGAGCCTTGCTGATAGAGCTTCCAGGCAACACATGCAACCCTTTCAAATCACACACACTGTCTTAAAAATGAGTGACTGTTATTAAGATATTTACTTCAACCATTGTGTAAATATGAAGGATATGGAAGAGATAAAGCCAGAAACAAATGTTTGTTTGGGTTTTTTTAATTACATAATTTTAAAAATCTTACTAAAAGGAGAATTTTGTGAATGAAGAAATATAGCAAGAAACAAGCACAGCCGGAAAAATAAAACAAGGAAGTCTGAGCCCCTGAAGTTCAACATAACTGAAAAGCACATTTCGGTGAAAAATAAATAAGACATTTATTTCATTTTTTTAGTATTTTTAGATTTTTCAGCATTACTTTTCAAGACTTTTAAAGTCTTTTTTATATCAAGATTGGAATCCTGTCTTCAGATAAAAATAATAATTACCTGATTGAATGCACTGAGTCACAGACTGAGCCCAGCTCATTTCATTGGCATTGAAATTGTAACAGTGACTTCGGAAAGGAATCCAAGATATGTGATCAGATTCAGGACATTTTCCAATATCCTGGGGAGTATCAGAAGGAAGTATGTCTAGAAGAAATGAGATGTTATGGATGCTTTCATTCAGTAGGGGCTGCAGTTCTTCAGATATGAAATCAAGTGTTAAAACCACCTTTTCTTAAAAGTACTTAAAATATTCTTTGGCACACAGGGCTAGAATTATCAGTGACTAAGTCAAGAGTGGCTGTGAGGAACAGAGATTCTCAGCCACAAGTGGATGACTCAGTGTGAACCTGGGCTCTTCTGTGTTAATAACTAAATCACATTTGGACTGTCTCAAGGATGTTTGAGTGTTCAGGATTTTGGTTCTAATTTATTTTGCTATAACCAACAAGTTTTTATAAATAAAAGAAACAGTAAAAAATAGAAAAAAAAAAACCAGAAAGCTCCCAAACCCTGAAGATGTCCAAATAAGTTTGATTCTAAATAAAATAAAATCTAAACAATAGTTTACTGTAGAAATTTCCCATTTAATATTTTCCTCAAGATAATAATCCTTACATAAAATTTCTTTGATCTAACAATGTATGAAATAATCTGAAGCTCACTGAATATTTATGTAGCAGCCCCTCATTTTCCTGCACACAATGATATTATGGAAAGGAATGGCAACATTGTCAGTATATGTGTTTTTAAAACAAAAGTTGCAAATTCACAATACAAAGTGCAGAGCATGGCCTGCAAAAGAAATTAAAAAAAAAAACCACACCCCAAGGAGATCAAAATAAGCACTGAATTACCATTAAGTCTGTATCACTAGAGCTAATGAGTGTCACTCTAACACAAATGAGAAAGCAAAAAAGTTCGGTCCCATCCTGAGGTTTGCTTGTAGCTTTTACTGTTTTACTTGTTTAGCTTTTCCTCAGTGGTACCCATAAAATCCCTAAGAAGTATTAACTTTTTTTTTGAACCAACAACAGACCCTTTTTTTTCAGATACAGCTCTTCCAACTTTACCCAGTTTTTAGACTCTAATAGCAATGAAGTCATAATCAGTGTATGAATGATGTGTATATGCTGAAGAAACAATATTTATTTTATACTTGGTGGACTTCATTATTACAGACCTTTCTACAAAATCCCTGTCGGCAAAACATTTTACATTCTAGACTCAATGTGAAGTGTTTAATATTCCTGCAATCTCTATGAGCTGTCTGCCTGCTCCCATGGCAGCTATCATGCCAGTCCAGTAAAATGGCAGTATCTTGGCTGGTGAAGGACAGCTCCATCAAAATAAAACACTGTTCATGCAAAACAAAGGTATTGACATTACATACTCAGGATTATTATTCCTTAATATGCACTTAGAAATTTGTATTTCAGTGAAAGCACATCAACCAAAGTTTCTGCCATAAAGCAAAAATAATCATCAGCATAGCTTACCCTCAGATTTTTTGCAGACAGGAAGATGTTTTTCATTACAAGATGCTGTTTTCCAGGTCCCAGAAAGCTCTAGATAGACACAGGCTATTTTCTGTTTTGGTTCTCCATAGTCCCACTTAGAAAAACTAATTTTCTTTTTATCAGTCCATCTATAATAGCCATAATTCTAAAATTGAAATAGATATTTTAACATAATTTTTTTACACTCTTCATCTGCTGTTTCAGGTAAATGGAATTATACACAAGTTCATTTTCAAAGTGATGTATACAGCTCAGTTTGTGTATCTGTGCTAGTACTGTTAAAATAGTGGTTGAATCAGGACTCAGCAACATAAAAATAAGACACAGCATTATGCCTCCCATGCTGAAACATCCCATGCTGAAGCAGCCCATGAAAGCATTTTGAAGGCTAAATAATGCTTCCTGGGGTCTCGCCCCTTGTTAGGCAACATTGTCAGGTAGAATCACCATCCTAGAGGAGTCAGGTCTTCATGAAGAGCTACAAGACCATAGGAACATGAAACCTCTGGAAAGCTAATGTGGAAATGGGTCTCTGAGCTGGCTGCCAAACAAGGACTCTAAGCTGCCATGGAGTTTTGAGTAGAAACATTCAGAAGTAAACTGCAGCTGCCACTATGAAAAACCTGAGAAGTTTATTACTTTGTAAGGAGCATAAGAGAAATCTTTGTTTAGTCTTCCCCCCTCCCCTTTTTGCTGATATGCCAGTCATAGCATTTAACTGCACCAACAGTGAATTTATTAATCTTACCACATTGCTGTTGAGCCCAATCCATAAGGGCTCTCCATATTGCACTGCCTGCAGCAGCAAGAATGTATTACTGTAATAATCAAAAATGCTTGCAAGCTCTGAAGATTTCTCCTTGCAGGCTTTTCTTGCTTCTTCCCAATTCATTTTAGAAAGAATGACTAAATAGCTGCTGTTACCATAATGGATGAAGTCAGAATCTGGAGCACTTGTCGAATGGAACAGTTCAGGCTCTGTAGCAAAGAGGTACAAATTTGAGAGGAAGGGGAGAAAACAGTGGAAAATTACTAGCTGTCAGATAGCAGTATTACTTTTGAGTAACAGATGAATATAATGTGGCAGCAAAAGCATCACATGAAAGCATTTCTTATTTAAAACCCAGTAAACTTATTTTAATGCTAATTTGGAATTATTTTAAACTATAGTATAAATAGTGTATTCAGGAATTAGGGAGAGGCAGAGAATGAGCTGTGTGTATCTATAATCCTACATTGACCAGATGAAATTTTGTAAATACTGGTCCCAATATGATCTTTGACCCAGGGTTCTCCATGTCCCCCTCCCTCAGTGAGGATGAAGTTCTTCCCCAGCAAAAGCAGAGGACAGGATCTCCACATCACTTCGATCTCAAAATAGGGGTGAATTTCATTCTAAGCAAATTTGTGAGCTGACTTCTACATCTTTCCCAGGAAAGTAAACTGCAGTTGCACCTTAAATTATATATGTGGAAGCAGAAGACAAAAGCCTAGAGCTAGTGATGGGGACCAAAAATAGGACAAAAACTGTGTTCAGCACTGTTGAGGATGCCCAAGCAATTGTTTCTGCTAGTGTAACTCTCATGCATCTTTCTGCACTTGCACAGGACAGAGCTTTGGAACGTCTGGCTCAGCTGTGGGTTCTTCCTGTATTTTTACTTGCTGCTCAGCAGTTCCTTGTTTTTATTCCTGCGGACTCTGCAGTGTAACTGTGCTCCGGATGTGTCTCCCGCCCTGAGGTTACATGAAGAAAACTAGAACTTTTGCCCTTCTGTGTGCTGTTGTTCATATTTCTGAAAGAGTTGCTAGAGACCAGCAAGCAAACTAACCAGTTTAACTGACCTCACTTGACCCCTCAGCTGGAGGTCACTGATGGACTTGCCTTTCTATATTGTATCTGCAAAATAACTGGATTCAGACATCTGTATCTGTGATAGTTATAACACAGATGACTAAACTTTTCTGTCAATAGAGAGAACAGGTATTTTGAAGGCACAGCTCTTCTAGGAAACTAGTTTGGGCATTTTTCTCATGATGAAGCAGGTGTATCCTGCCTTCAAAGCACCTGCTTGGCATATGAAGGCAACTAATTTAAGTGTGGATATCTACAGGGTAAGCAAAGTCAGCATTTCTGAGTGTTGGTGGATAGGCTGATAGGTGAGAGGTTGTAAAGCAAAAACTTTTCTATATTCCTTATGCCAGAGTGACTTTTGTGTCTGGGATTCCCGAGCTGGGGAAGTAACCCTGGTTCTCTCACCCCACCTACTACACCCTCAGCTGTGCAGTTAAAACTGAGAACATAAATGCTCAGATTGTTCAGTAAATGTCTTGCCAAAAATATGAAAAATAAAAAAAATTAAAACTTACTGCTGTCCATCTGGCAAATGTAGCTTTTGTTGTGCTTGCAGTCAGTATTTTCCCATAATCCTGCTTCATCTACAGATCTTTTCGTCATTGCAATACAGTCAGTCTAGGGGAAAAAAATAATAAAATTGTTGCTGATAAATTGAAAAATGCACAGAAAAATAATAGAAATAGGTGTGAGGAGAAAAATTTAATAGCTTTCTTTTCTAATTTTCTGACTCATTGCTATTGATTTCTTCTTGGAAATCAAATATATTGTTTATCTTAGGAAAATGTACTTTAATTGGCATATTATAATGCAAGAACTTTTGCCAGTTTATTAAAATTCCTGAGAGTATATTGACGTTATTTTTACTGTTCATTTATGGTAATCTCTACTGAATTTGTTGAAGCTTCATTCGGATTTGAGCCATACAAGGAAAATCACAGCTAGTAACACTGATATATTCAGTAAAATATAATCATTCTAATAAATATAATTAATTCTAGCAATACAATATAGCATTCCTTTTCTGCAGTTCTAGACTCCAAACAGGCCTTTTAATCTCTGAGTGCAGCTTTAAAAAGTTGGTCTTCAAAATATTCAGCTGTCTTTTGCTTTAAGCTATTGAAAACAAGATCTTAGCTGAGACAGAAGCCAGGCTGGTTACTTGAACCTTGAGCATGTTATCTATGTTGTGCATTTTCTGATTGCTTTCTGTTTAACTGTACTTTTTCTGTTTACCTCTATATACTTCCAGTCAGCCATTACAAATTTGTCTCTAAATGGGAATCCTTGTGCCCACTTTGAATAGTCAAATATGCTTCCATCTGTCCAGAGATATGTATCCTCTGCATTAATGTCATTCAGGCCGATCCATGTTCCACTGGCAACATCCTTTAGGTGGAAGGTGAGGAAGGCTAATAAAAAATAGGTTTAAAAAAAAGTAGTTAAGGAGTTTCCTTTCTTCAAATTCCATGTAATTCAAAGTACAAATAAAGCAACCAATCATCTTTTTAAAATATTGGAAATACCAAGTTCAGTATTGTTAGACTATGAGGTAATGGTAAAAGATAAAAATAACAATAGGTAATTGAACTGAAGCAGTTTGATTTCACAGGTGGAAAAAAAAGGAAACTTTTTTAGATAAAAGTTATTTAGGCTTCTTGGAAATATTAGAGAAATCAGGACTTCAGGTAGCATCAACTGCACATATGTAATGTCTGACAGATGTTTTTTTACTGTATAACTTAAATATCTGTGAGTATTTCATTACTGTAAACCATTGCAATTTATCCCATATTCCAAGTCCATGGGGGGCAGATTATTCTTTTCCTTCCATGTGATGCTTTTTCCAAGAGTTAGAAAGTGTCATAATATCTCACTCCAGTCTTCTCTCAAGCTGCTTCAGGTGTTCCTTTATAGGTTACACTACTTAGATCTGGAGGACACTTCAGCCTCATCATTAGATGGTGGACTGTGCTGGCTTCAAACATAGTGCCATAAGGCTCAGATGTCATACCTTGCACTTGACTATTATGTATAGAGGCCAAATTTCCCCCTAATTCTATACAAATCCTTCTTGCCGAGTGCCAAGTTTCTCTCTCATCTTCTCTGGATCCAAGTATTTTATAGCACTGTGGAGAGAGAAAGGATTAGACAGAATTTCAGGTGTCAAAGAGTATTAAAACTATTAATTTGGATTATTTCATGCTAGGTCCTGCATGCAAAGAGCAGCAGATGGGGATTTGCTGACCATGAATACTGTCAGCAAGTAAGAATGCGACCCAGCTAATCACAGTAATGTGTGTGCAGTACTTACAAACCTGTGGGGTTTCTACTGTGGAAGAGCAGACAACCTCCAAAAGCTTTTGAGGAATTAAGTAGGTATCCAAAGTGCACAAGTAATTTCCAGTCATATTACTGAAAAGTAGAAATTTTTAGCGATTCAAACTATTTCCTGATTGGGAACTTAATTTGGGGCAGGTAATGATCTCTCAAGGTGAAGTTGTTTCAATTACGTACCACTGATGGAGTGCTAAAACCTGAGCTCATGTGAGCACTCAGCATGAGTGGAACAGCATCAGGAAGAAGTATCCTTTTGTATGACATACTAATATCCATGGGGATTTTTTCTTGAATACCATTGTAAAATATTTTGTATGATTGTGTATATTCTGAGGGACAGAAGACATGGCTGCTGAGTTTTGATGCCCTTTGCCTACATAGAAACTTTTCCTATGGATTGCATTGTGGGGTTGATTTGTGGGGGTTTTTATTGTTTGGGTTTTTTTAAGTTCCAATGTCCAAGTTTTTTGCTTAACTGAGCAGAAAGCAATGCTTGTTTGCTTTCTATATTTGATTTGACATTTATTGCTGTTTCTTACTCAGCTTAAGGTGAGTTCTGTGGTAGCCAAATACATATGAAAGGTGCAGCCTTTAATTTTTTCATCTCAGTGTTAGTCAGAAAAAGGGGCTTACATTTGCAAATAAGGATAATGGAACAGGATTTCCATGCAGTAATTATGCTTGAAATAAGCAGAAAATTCTAGAAACTGGAAAAGCAACTATGGCTAAAGGCAAATGGACATCTACAAAAATTATAACTTCAAACATTCAAATCACCTTCTTTTGAGATCTAGTTACAAATTTGCCAACCTGAAAAGCTACTACACTGCTAAGTGCTAATATAATGTATCAGTATATAAAGAGAGAATTTGTGTGGTAAGATAAAAGGGATAGTTGTTTTCTTCACCCATAGCAAATCTGTTAAATAGGACTGAGATTAATTACTACACCTTATTGTTAAACAAAAGCCAAGTTTCAGGACATCCTCCCAGAGGTGAAAGTACAGTAGGAGCAAATCCTGAGTAAGTTGCATTATGCCTTTCACAGATAAAGGCATTTTTCACAGCACAGCTTATATCTTTCCAAAAGCCTGTAAAGAAATGGAATACAGAAAATTGTTGTACAGATTACAGAATAAAGGGAAACTCTGGTACCACCACTACAACAGTCAGCCTCAAATGGCATTCATAAAGCACAAATGAAACACATTTACCCAAATATACTCCTCCTTCCTTGGCAGTATGTTTGTCTCCTAATAGCGATGGCATGGTTTCAAACCTCAGCGTGTTTGTTATGCAAAACTCTCAGTATTGTTGTACTACCTTTTTGATGCTAAATTTTTACCCAAATATTTCTTGTTGCCATTTTACTCACCAAAATCTGACATTATCACACAGTTTTCATCATTATTCGCAAAATTAGGTTCATTTGGAGCCCAGGCAACATAGTTCACTGCAGTGTCATCCAGCCATCTGGAAGAAACAAGGGGACTGTGGCTGCCAAACAGAATCTCCAGCAGTCATTTAGTCACAAGGACTGCTTAGGCAGAGCGCTAATTAAGGTGTCAGCAGTGACCAGAGGGCAAAGGCTCTTCCATAGCCCAGAGAGGACACAGCCCCAGCATTACTGCTGCTTCTCATCTGTTTAGTAATATCACATTCAAAGCCCATCAGCAGTCCATGGACTTCTCTTTCATCCCAGAAAGGTGTCCTCCTGAAAGTTTTCTACAAACAGATTCTTAAAACAGGTTCCCTACCAGAAATTTCAGAAAGTTGCTGGATGAGACCTTGCTCACACTTCTTGCTTCCAGTGAACGTAAGTTGAACTACTGGGGTTAATCTGATTAAACATTTATTTATACTTTTTTATCAAAACCTCCTGGGCTTTCTCAGGCTTCCTTAACCATTGGAGATCCAGTCAAAGTAAATCTCATCCTTAGGTTGATATCTAAATTGGATCAGGTGAGTAACATCTCGAAATTAGCTGCCTCTCCTCACTACCTATGCAGGTTTGCTTGGGTGTTTAAGCCAGTTCTTTCAATGTACAACATTAAGTGAAATTCGTCTTAGCCATGAACTTCTATTAGTTTTACTCTTCCAAATTTGGAAGAAAAACACATTCCTCTGTTTAAATACAGGAGTGTAACACTTCAGATATAAGATATCTTCTGAAAACTATCCAGAGATCAGCTGCACAGCAGTTACTAAAGTGTAAAACAAAAAAACACACAAATGCTCCCTAAGAGGGAGATGAAATTACCATCATTCATTGTCCTTTAAAGTTTTCCTTTACTCACCTGAATCTCTTATCAAAGCTGACAACTAAGCCAATGAAATATGATTTCCATTTTTGTTTTGTGTAACTCTAAAACAAAAATAGTTACAGTTAAACACTAAACTCTTTCTCAACATCAAGCAAAAAACTGGAAGCCAATTAACCATGTCTGTCAATTTTTTTTCCTTCCCCCCCACCCCCCTCCCCGGCATATGAGCATCAGGTAAGAATAATGTAAATTCAGACCTAGATTTCGAATAGTCAACCGGGGTATGTGGAAATCCTAGAGTAAGGAACCCGCTGGACCAGAAAGAAATAATCATTGTGTTGAATACTACATATAGAAGAAAAGATAAGTAATCTGAACCTGAACTATCCTTTGCTGCACCTTTAACATTAGCATGCCATTTTTCTCTACCTGTTAAAAAGAATAGTTGTTTCTTTACAGGTCTTGAGCAAATCTATTGTTCTACAAATAAATAATGTGGGACAATAGTTTAGAACTCCAGCCTTGCTAAATAGTTAGGCTCTTTGCTTTATTTTATCATCTGCTCTGCTTCAAAATTCAATTATAATTAATAGGTTCAGTACTTACATATTTCCATAGAAATTGTCTTTTGCTTTCATTCTCAATGACAACAAGATCTCCAAAGTTCTTCTGACAAATTCTCCGTGCTTCTTCCATATGGACATGCTCTCTGCTGAAATAGTACTGCTTATTTTTATATATAATCCATCCATCACTGGTGGGTTGATACTCTGAAAGATAAAGATTCATATATAATACATTCATATCTGGTCTGCAAAATGTCTGAAAACTAGACAGCAATCATCATTCTGAAAGAGGAAAAAATCCTACCAAGTTTGTAGTCCAGTTCAGGTTTTAGCAGTGTACCTGTAAAATAAAAGACCATCATGAACAACATTTCAAATACAAAAAAATTCCAGAGATTTTCTTTATGTAGTTTCACATGCTTTGTATAACAGAGGGAAAAAAAAAACACCCAACCAACAATAATGAATTATGCTAATGCATTTTCAAGAATTCAAGTTACATACAACCATATTAAATTATGTGTACAATTTAGAAATATTCAGCTAGTGAAAAACATGTATTTTATACATATATGTATCTCCAAAAGCACTTAGACAATCCAGAGTGCACAGTAAACTCATGGCAGATTAAACTGACTTTACTTTGAAAAATTATTTTAGTATTTTTCTTGACATACTATGATTAATTTTTTTATTTTCTTGGGACTAGAGCCAAACAACATAGTCCAGCCAATTTCTAAAGCTTACCTACATAGTAATAAAGTCCTCACAAATAGTGAAAGCTTAATGCTGGTATATTGTTAATACCATGCGTAATTTTCAGTGTCTCAATTCATTCCTCCTTTCCTCATGGCTTGGCTTTTACTAGAAAAGCCTGGTTTTAAATGTCTTGTAGAGCCAATAGATGCCAAACTCAGGTTTCTGATTACAGTATGGATCAGGAGGAGGAAATTAAGCTGTTTTTCTAGAGCCAGCTATAGCCTCTCAAAGGTATCTCTGCTTTCATTTGGATGCCTGTTATTTTGTACTTCTGGACTACTAATTCTCTTAGTTTTCTCCGTCTCTTCTGTAGTATTATAGAAATGACAGGAACAGTTTGATAAGAAATAAGCCAAAAAATAAAAAAATCAAGTAAAATTCTTTGGGGATCCTTCAAACATTTTAGTCTTAAGTATTTAGCAAAGAACAGAACTAAAATTATTTAAATATATTAATTATTAATTTACAGAGATTTTATAATTTTAACTTTATTGTTTAATCCTAACATTACTATAACATTCATTGGTTTTCTGTAAAATGGAGTACTTTTGTAAATATCTGTCTTAAGTGAATATGAGGGAATTAACATCTGAGTATGTCTTCTCTCGTGTTGATCATCACATAATCTAGATTCACAATAAGAAGATCAATTTCTTTAATTTTTCTTGCCTTTGAAAGGTCATTTAGGATCAAGATAAACTGAAGAGATTCTTTGTGTCTTGGTTTCTGATCTCCTGAGTAATCTCACCAAGAGCAGAGAACCACATCTGCATGAAGCAGCACTTCCAGCACAGCAGAAAAGATTGCACAGGATGTGCGGCTTTGAGCTGGTATGCAGAAATCAGTGTTTGGATGGGTACATTTGTGTGACTAATCTACCCACAAGGGAACAAGTGATTCCTCCTTTCAGTTAAGCAATGTTTTAAATGTTACCATGGTGCCTTATTCACCCTTTGAGGGTAATGGTTTGTTGGCAAAGTCATCAAGTATTAGATATAGTTGGTGTTTATTATAAAACTGCTTATCCCTTCTCCTTCCTATTGTGCCTCCCACTAGTTCCCTGTGTGCATCCAACTTTCTTTTCATTTCAAGAATCTTTTAAGAATCTCCTTTTCCATAGAGATGTGTACAAATACTCAGTTTACAAGCAGAAAGCCAGGATGTAGAAGTAGGACTGGGTAAGCAAAACAGATTCTTTCATTATCAGTTGGCGCTTGGGGTCTTCTGCCTATGCAGATCCATTTCCCACTGGCAGGCACGCCAGTGCATGTCCACCAGGTCCGTTTGATGACCCTGGTGCCAGTTTTGGGACTCCTGGTGTTGGGGCCTTGCTTTGCAGGCAAAGCTGGTGGATACGGGAGTCCATCAGTTACACCATACTCTATTTTTTATCAGCTTTTCAGAGTTGCCAGTTCCTATAGCAACTGAGCCCTCCTTTAGTTCCCATTATTTGTTTCACAGTGGGAAGCAAAGCTTTTTTTCTCTTTTGTACAGAGAGCTCTGGTGTCCTGCATCTTTGGCTGTGCTGGGTATGCAGGAAGCAGATAGAAATACAGGGAGGAAATCAAAGCAGAGGGGATAAGTACCTTTGCTTTGCAAATTTATTCAATCTATGGCAGAAAGAGATAAAGCCAGAGATAAAATAACAGGGACATCTTTACCTTCCTGCGTCTGAGTACAATTGTGACATCTCAATTCATTCCTCTTGCTTTATGTGTTGCCTTTACTGCAACTGGTTTTAAAATGAGCAATTCCCAGTATTTTTCTTCCTTTCAATTTGCTTAAATCCATAAAATTTGTTTTTGAAACTTGAGTTTATTGCTTCAGTTAAATGAGGAAGTAATTTACCTTTTTTTGTTTCACAAATCCAATTAAGTAAATGTTCGCAGCGCAAGTCGTTCCAGAGCATTTTGGGTGATCTATTGAACATAACACAATGTTCAAGTTCTTCATGGTTGCTGGGTTCACCTTCATCCCAGTTCTCATAAATGACCTGTGTTGGAAATACATATCAATTACTATGTGATTCGGGCTTAGTAGAAGTAATTGAGGTTGCCATCATTACACCATTTCAGTATCTCATCATCTCACTATCTTGTTTATGGGATCAACCAGAGTTCAAATAGCTCTGAGAGGGCTGTGAAAGTCATGCTATTCAGCTTACTTTCCCAATCACTCCCTGAAGAAGGTGCAAAGATTACTTGGTATAGAAGAGTATGTGTCTGATGAAAGAAAAACTGATGGGTGGAAGGAGTCCTGTTTATCTCTCTTTATGAATATTGGCAACCTGACTGCCCTGTGCTGCCATGCAGCAACGCCTGTTATGGGATGAAAGAGGCAATTTTGTACTTCCATTAGTGTGTTAAGACAGTGCACTGCAACTATTCAGCTGCTGAATAAAGGGCTGTCCCACCTGACAAAGGTTTAAAGAGATTGCAAAAGAAGGCATAAAAAGACGAGAACCTGTGCAATATTCTAAAACACAGTAGGTTGATTAATAACCAGCACATAAATACTCACAGGTGAACCATCAATCCAAGCAAATCCTTCATCAGAGTTTAAAAGAAACAAACCAATCCAGAAAGCCTGAGTGTTCAGTCCTTTATCCCTAAAATAATAAATACATTATAGATACACAACTGTATAAGGAGAGACCATGTTATAAATCCTGGAAAGATTTATAGATTTAGAGACATTCTCCTTACTGCCACACCTGAATTGGGAGCCCATAGCCAAGCTCACCCCTGCACTCTGTTAGGGGGTTTGATATTGCTCTGTGTTGGGGCAAGCCTTGCTGTAGTGGAATATTAGTTAAAGGACAAGTGATCTGACACAGAGCCAGCTCAGGCTCCCACCCCTGTCACTGCAACAAAGCTCTTGGCTGTAGTCAAAGTTCAAAGACAGAGGCTTTAGCAAAAGTAAAACATCAATAGAGAGTTATAATATAAATTAACTAATAAAAAATAGTGAAAATTGCTTTTCAACTACTTTGATTTGCTTCTTACCACTTCCTAACTAGATTATTTAATAGTTCACACTATTTATCTTGTCATACTTATGAACCAAATAGAATACAGTCCTATTTCATTCACAGCATAACACAAAAGTTTCCCTCTGCAAAAATTTCATACTCTAAAACAAAAAGACTTAACAAAACCATGCTTAGCTTCTCACAATACTGAAATACATTATAATGAAGAAAGGTGAGATCACAAAAACTTCTCAATATGACAATTTCTAATCTGTTTGGGAAAGTAAACCTAGATTCACCACTATGTCAAAGAGTTTTGGTTAAATAGCTGTAAATTGTGTGACTTGGCCTTATGGAATACAATCATAGTAGTGTTCTAATTTGGGGGGAAAATAGTGTCATAACTTCTACATCATGAGCAAGATATGGCATCTACGGTGTTAGCAAAAATGAATTAAAATCAGTCACTGTTTGCTTTCAGAAGTCTTTGGTTTATAGTCAGAAAAATTCCTCATTAAGTCCTTGCATTTTGGTTTACATTACGCAGTAGTTCAAGGGGGGGTGTGATGCTTAAAGTATATATTGTAGCCAATTACAAAATGCCACAGAGCTGAACATTTTATTTTATCTTTTTGTAAAAGGTTGATTAGATCTGGACACCAGCCTTGATAAAAACCTGTGACAAAAATTGCAAAAATACCAAAGCCTCTTTGAAATAGACAAGCGGTTTTATTTTTTATTCTTTTAAGGAAAGCAAAGTTTCAGGATGTTATTTCCAGATGAAAATTCCCCATTGGAATTTGCTTAGTTACAGATATATTTTAAGGAATTTTTATTTAACATAACACGAACATGAAAAAATGTTTATGCAAGTACTCACGATGCTAATTGCCATAATAAAATTTGATCTTCTCTTGTATTGATTGTGACCAGATTTCCACCTATTTCTCTACAGAATTCTTCAGCCTCAAACCAAGACTTCTTTTGGTTTCCCTCTCTCACAAAAAACTGTTAAGAACAAAAAGTAAAAACAAATTATTAAACGTACAAAGCATAGAAAATATGTGTAATTAAAATCAGTACCACTTTAGCACCCCTCTGTCCTTGAGTAAGACAACATAATATCTGTTAAAACCTTTATATTAAATATTAGAAATGTGTAGTGTAAATATTTTTTTCTTAACATCATCTATTTTAAAATAAGATAAGAATAATATAGGCATCTGAGGAGAACAAAGGTGTCAGAATGTACAGAGGAGAAAAAATAATCTATAGCTTAATTGGAACTCTGACCACTGCAAGGTTCAAAATAAAATAGAAAAGTTTTAGCCTTAGGACTTCACAGTAGAAAGCAGGAGATTTTTGGGAAATGGACAGTGAAGGGAAAGTCAGTACCTTGGAATAGAAAAGATAGGATGGATGCAGAAAGGTATTTTACAAAATGTGGATGCTCTCTGAGAAAGAGGTTTTTGTAGGGTGGCGCAAGCACACAAATAGCTCCGCTTTTTTCTGTGAACTATAAACATTCTTGAACTAAGGACATGCTTAACAGGACTAAATGCTCGACATCTTATGGAAAGGATAATCACCAATTGGGCAACTGGCAGAACCAATGTGATGATACTTAGGTGTCGCAGAGAAGCTGAGACTCCTGTAAATACAAGACTAAAATCAACTCTGGCCTCCCAACAGACAGAGTCTGAAAAAAGTGAGAGGATACTTACATAAAGACCTAGAAGAGCAATGCTGCATATTTACTTTTACTTGATTTTGCCTTTTCTTTCCCTGTTTTTTTTCCTTTGCAAAAAGCAGACTTTTTAAGTCACTTTTAGTTAGATCAAGAGAATGCTCAAAAGCTTTACTTGCTGAAAAGTCACCACCTAAACCTGGATCTAAAAGTATCACTAAAAGTATAGTATGCTGTGTGGGAAAAGATTGGCAGAGGCGCATATTTTGTCTTAGAAACATTGTTTTATGCAAGTGACACGGCCAGCTCTTGAGATGCAATACTGTATTTTTGCCGAAGTTCGAAACTCCAGGAAGCAAATAAATTAGGTGAGGTTCTCACTTGACATTTAGATAAAGAAAAGTGCCCTTCTAGCATTCTGTGTTCATCGTTTTCCATTTTTGACTTTTGCTATATTTGATGGATATTTTTATGGGTTTTATTCATTTGCTTTTCATTTGTTTCATTGGTTGGTTTGTTTGGTTGGTTGGGGGTTTTTTTTGCCCTTGAATACCAAAGAGAAGACCATTCCCCAAAAATGCCCCACTGTCACGGTGACCCATGCTCAGGCTTATAGTGTAGGTAGACACACACTTACTTTGAAGCATGAATCTGTCTGATAGGCTCCATCCCAGCCTTCGGCACAGGTGGCCACAGGGACCTGTACTGGAGGAGCAGGAGATGGCACTCCCACCGACCGCTGTTTGCAAAGATAATTTGATGTCTTCTCACAGCTAACAACATCCCATAATCCAGCTGCAGTTCCCATGGCAACACAGCCTTGCTCTTTTCCTTTGTGATATGGAAAAGAAATTAGTAAAACCAAGTCTTAATTGCTTTCTAAGGAATGAGACCTATGCTTTTATTCATAGAAAGTTACAGAAAGGAAGATGCAGACTATGCAGATTAAAAAACATCCTGGATATAAAACTATTCTTAATATCTCCTGCCAGAGGCCATATATGGGCCAGTGAGTCTCAGAGACAGCTTTGCCAAAATCAGAGATTTGCATCTTTAGAAAACAAATCTTCCTTATCTTGCCACTCCAGAGAAATCACAGGGCAAATGGCTCTTGATTATATTTACATATGTAATAGATGATTTGTCAATTACTTTGGAGTTCTCAATGTCCTGGTAATTCAATTTCAAGAAAACTGGTATGAAGTACAACAGGTTTGTTTTAAGGCATAACTAGCTGGTGTGAAGGTAAGAGCTCCCATGTAGATGTTAATGTGTATTGCTGAAATGCAAAACAGCTGGATGCTTGTAGTTCATTTCTCAAATATGTACCTTGTGGTTCAAAAAACTGCCCAGAATAATTTTTCTAAATCTGAAGAGTTGTTGTTAACTGGTTGTGATAGTTTTGATCCAGGCCTTCCTCAGTAACCAGCTGTAACTAAGGAAATGCCCATTTCCCAGGTATTCCACACTGGTTTTTTACATAACAAGGGAGTATAAATAAGAGAGAGATAGGAAGTTTTTTCTTTTTCTTCTTCTTGAGAGTTTTGGGAGCAGCGAGTCTCTGCATTGGTCTTACTTATCAGAGCCTGAGGCCTGTTGCAGTGACTGCTGTTATCTGCCACGAAAAAGGTCAGAGAGTGCTGGCCTTCTCTTGAGGGAAGTTGGTAAGATTGTATTTTGCTCGTTCCATATTGTGCTAGTTCTTGGGGTTTTGACTATACTTATCTGTTCTGTTTTGTCCCTCTTTTGTCCCTGTTTCCCCCTCCCTTTTTTCTTTTCCCCTCAGGAGCTCCCTATTGTATGTACAAATTAGATATATAATTGTAAATATCTGAAAATATATATATATTCTGATATAACTCAGTTTCTTTCAGGCTTCTTTTGGGCTTTTGGTGGTTCTGGTTTTTGCTTTTGGGTTTTTTGTCCCCCACTTAAAAGAGCGAGAAGAAAGGGGGGCAGCTTGGCCTCAGCAAGGAAGCCAGGCCAAACCAATACACTGGTGTTCAAAAAAGTGGAAAAAAATGAGACTGTGAACTTTGTTAGCTCCTGAACAGTATTGCCTTTAGTCTAACCTATTAAAAATCTTCTCTACAACTTTGCAGGAGGTTGACTTACACCAACACCTGACACTCAGCTGTGAGAGTGCTTGTTGCACTGGTGTCAAACACAGGTCTGATGGTGATGGCCACCTACAGCTACAGGCACAAAACATGGCGCCCACTCTAATTTCTAACTCCAAGGGATTGAAAACAGAAACCCATGTGAGCTGCAGCTGCAGTCCTGTCACAGGAGTAGAGCCCATGCAGAGCTTACCTGGCATTGCTGTGTTCCAGTGTGTGAAGTGAGGAGTTTCACCACTGGTCCACCTGAAACTCCCATGTTCTTCTGTGTCAGAGAGACCAATCCAGAAATATTTTTCAGACCTTAGCCCTGTCAGACTAATCAGAAAGGTTTGCTCCATTCTGCAGTGGAAAACAGTGTTAATTCACAGCATGTCACCTTTTAATGTTAATCTAAGTGATACAAACAGAGGTATGCCAACAGAGGTATGCCAAAAGAGATGTGACAACAGAGGTATGCCAAGGAGATATGCCACCAGAGGTATGTCAACATGACCCCAACACAACAGCTCCTCAGCCAAGTTCAGGGAAAAACTCAGTAGGCTTTAAACTGCAGTCGCAAGATTTTCATGAGGGACAACTTTCTCCTTTCAGCTGAAGGCACCTGAAATGCCACAAATCAGTGCTCATGTGGGGTTCTAGTTGCATTCTACTATTTCCATTGTCTTGCCAAATCTTTGAGGTGCCTCAAACAGACCACCAAGACAAGACCAAGCTGTCAGCTTTGCTAGCCATCACTTCTGAAGGCAGTCATGTTCCTCAGAGACTGTGCAGCCTACAAAGCCTGACTGTGATGTGGGTAGGTTAGAGATCATAGATTCTGGCTGCAGGAGGTGGCAAGTCCTGGGGAAGACTTCCAACATTTGTTCAGAATTTGACTTAGAATGTAGTTTAGGAAAATATTTTTGTTAAAGCTTTTCTTTCATAATGACAATTAGTAGGAAGAAAAAAAAAACAAACCAAAACAAACCCCCACACACCAAACCAAGAAGTTTCTTTCATTATAAATTGAAAGGTAACAGAAAACTGTTTAACTCAAGAATCCCCCAAATTTGAAAACTGCTATAATAGATTAAGTAGAAAACCCTAAAACATTGAAGTGTTTGGCCTGTTTTTTTTTCCTGCATGGATAGTCTTTATTTGGTTTACTACTGTGAAATTTTTTTTTAAATCACTGATAATACACTTGGAAGGTTCAAAAAATGGACAAATTTTGCAAGTTTCTCCATTAAAAGCACTGATCTTTATAAAATTTATGTTCCCACCTGCTTTCCACCGTTGCTAGATAAGCTGTGCTCTGTTCACATGTCTTACTTGCTTCTGAAAATGTCAAAAGTGCAGAACCCACCAAATAACAGTGAAAGCCATATCTTTTCCAACCCTGTGACAAAAATAAGATTTTTAATGTGCAGTGGAAAGAGACTTTAATACAGAAATTGCTCTGCTCTTCTGTGTATAAATATGCAATGCTCAATTTGTTGTAGCTGAGCTTAAAACCAAGGTAAGACTGGGCCAAACTGTTAATAAAAGCTATTTTTTGCTGCTATTCACTCCTGCAGGATGCCTTCTTTTGTTTAAGGGATGACCTTAAGATCTTAGTTTTCATCTCTTTTATGTGTACATGACTTTCAAAGAAAATTGTGTCTGTGCTATTTGCTCTTGCTTTCCAGAGTTCTGTAAGGATGGCATTATGCAAACTGAGTCTGTGATTCATTCAGGGGGACCTGCAGCTCAATTCCAGAGCTGCAGGAATGAAACAGAAAATTACTGCAATATGGAAATTAATTCACATACAGGGACAGCCTCCCAAAGCTGCCCCTGCCATCCCCAAAGGCAAAGGGTGAGGAGATTTTCTAAGCCAAGAGAATCTAGACAGTGCTTGTTGGTAGGGAGGATGGAAAGGAGGATATCAGTATAACACCCCTATTCCTTCATGCTTTTAGAGTGATCTATGCTGATCAATACAGATTTAAAGGTTTTCTGAATCACGGGGTGGCTCATCTGGAAATGGAGGGAAAGGAAGGCATGTACATGTAAATGAATCTTGACCTTCTCAAGAATTTTCAAAACAAAAATGAAAAATGCATGTATTTCAGTAAGTTGCTAGCAGGAAAAGACTAGGCTTTCTCAAGAGTAGATTTTCTAGCAGATACAAACGCAGTGTCCAAAAGAAACAAGAACCAGTAAATGAACACCTGTACATTTTTCCAAATGTTATTATTTATGAGAGAGCATTTACTTTCTGGCAGCCTGGGTCTTCGATTGTCTGTTTTTCAGAGGATTGGGATGAAGGTTTCTTTTTACAGATGTAGCCATGTTGGTTATCACAAACATCAGTTGCCCAATATCCGTCCTAGAAAAGTAGGGAGAAGAAATAAATGTAAAAAAAAAAAGAGCATTCACAAACATAGCTAATGCTTTTTCTCTTTCTTCACAAGGCCAACTGGAGAGTTGTTAAAAAAAATGAACACATCTGTCAGTATTGTTTTAAGATCCATTTAATGCTGTTTTGAAGGGAAAGAAGGAAATAAATAACATTTTAAAATCTCAGCATTACTTCCTATCATGACTATTTAATGAGAGAGTTTGTAAAGATCCACCTCATCTAGAGCTAATGGATCTGCTTTTAGAGCAGGATAATTTAATTACACTTCTGGAAAAAAGTATCAGTTAAAACTGAAACAATGCACATCTCATAGGGCTCCAGTAAATCTAACTATTTTACCCATCAAAGACTCTGAATATGACTGACTACTTTAAAAAAATATTTAAAAAATAAAATTGAAATAGAATCTTTTTTGCCCCATGACATCTGATTTAGGATCAATTCCATTGATGCCTAGTCCTGGAAAACGTTAATACTATTCTATAGTATAACAGTTCTTTCAATAACCATATGTCTTTCATACCAGCATTTTCAATTTGTTTATTTCAAAACTCATGACACTTTTTGTGACTGTATGCACATGCATGTAAATGTATAAAGGAATCATGTCTTGCAAAAAAATAAAGTTTCTGAGTCAAGGAGTTAGAAATACTATAAAATTTTACATTACCTCTTTGACAAGTGGGTGGCAGCTCAAGAAACCTGCCCTAATGCCAGGTCTCCATGCCTCAATACCATGTCTCCATGACATGACACTGAGGGACATAATGGTCTATGGATTTGGAATATGAGATATGCAAATAGCATCTAAGGTACCCTCACAAGGTATTACTAGTTCATCCCCATTCCTCTACCAGAGCTTTAAATTTTTTTCTTGACTGCAGCCAAGGGTAAGACTCTAACGCAAAATTTTTGGATCAGACTTTCCACCAAATAAGGAATTTCAGAAAGCAGAACTAGGAAAATGCTGCCTCTCTCTTTCTGATCTCTCCTGATCTCTGAACCTCTTTTCTGGTTCATGCCAAATTTTGAAGGAAAACTATTTAAAGGTAAAATAAAAAAATGATACCGGAATAAGCATAAAATGTGAGTGATTTCATGCTGATGTAGTTATTAATTGTCATTACTATAAAATGACTGCATGCATGTACCTGCCCCTTCATCACAATGCAGTCCTCCAGACCACTCCTGTAGGTGGGATGCTGGCGTTGCCATTTGGTGAATGTCACAGGAGTCCCATCACTCCACTCAAAATAGAAGTGAGCCTTCAGGTCATTCAAACCCAGCCATAGCTCTTCTGTTGGCTCTGAAGCATGACAAGAAATAGGTTTGCTTACTGTCCACTGTGCAGTGAATGTTTTCACATGCAGAACAAGCAGGTACTGATAAATTTGGGATGTGATACACAACAGGTGGTCTTTGCACTTTAATAAAAATGCTGTTTCCCTCTCAGATCTGTGTAAGAGCTATTTTGTGAAACAGCTTCAGGTGCCATTCAGAAATATTGAGTTTGATAAACATAAGGTTCTTTACAGCTGGCAGAAGAGTTTTGCAAACTTTCTGTCATTCAGAACAAAATGGTTGCAAGCATGGAAACAGTGAGTGGCTGTAAGTGTTCCACCTCTCATGAGATCATACAAAGTCCAACCCATGAAGACACCTGTCAGTACATGTCCTTAATGGGGAAGCATTTTATTGACACATCAGGTGTGTTCACCAAGGTCAGCATCTGCAGCAAGTGTCAGGATTGTTTACTACAGATCCAAGAATATCAGAAGTGAACAGGTATTGTTTTTATGGAATGATATATAGCAAGAGATTAGTCTCAGAAAGAGGTTTTAATCTCAGCAAGAAGTTTGGAGCTCAGTTCTGAAGCCACTGAATGTAGAATATAGGGGCCAAAAATGCAATCTTTAGAGATCTTCATGTGTCTCTGGAAGGAATATCTTTTGTTGTTGTTGTTTTCTTCTTTTATAAAGTTTTACAGGGTAGATTATTTCTTGATAAACATAAATACGCTTCTATGTTTATGCAACAGCAACAACATAAAAGAGCATAATAAGTTAGATTCAGCCTTTCACTTGTGATAGTTGAGAAAAGTCATTAATATTTAATAAGAAGTTCAGCTTTTATGTTAAACATGGGACAATCCCACTATAGACCTACATATATACTCACGGTAACCAAGCTGGGACACTAGAAAGCTGTATTCAGCAATGTTGTGAACACTTGCCAAATCTCCATCTTGCTTCTTACATGAACTCAGAGCATCTTTCCATGTTTTGGGTTCCCTCTGAATGCTGTAGCAGTGACCTGCGTATGGCCACCAACCATCTGTGCACACAGCAGGCCTCAATTCCTCTAAAATCAGAAAACAATTTTTCAGAACAAGAGGAAAATAGAGGACACTAGAAAGAGGTCCCTTGAGTACTCTTTTCGAAATTGGGACTATATGAATAAACATAAAGCTGTAGTTGGCAATACAAAATACATTAAAATGAAAAAAACCAAATATAATTAAAGCATAGTATGCTAAATATGCAAATAGAATAATGTCGCCGTAAAAAAAGAACCATTGAAAAATGCTCACATTATGCAGGCAATGCAATGTGAAATATTACTCTGGAAAGAGAGACAAAAGCAGACATCAGCCTCTGCCTTTGTCCCTCAGAGCCCTTGGGTCCCTGTTCTGGTTTCTGTGCTGCCTGTGATGGCTGACATTGGGCTCTGCCTGCTGTTCAGTGGTTTCTTCCAAATACACATATTCATCAGATATGGAAAAGCATGAAGCAGTTTTTTGGTAACTACAGGTAAGTAAACCTTACAAATTAGTGGAGACCTGGTACTTTGCATATTAACTCAGTGCCTTTTTTATTATTTAGAGTCCTAAAAACTTACCTTATGCTTACTTTAAAAATAGAATCCTGCATTTCTTTTTAAGGCTAATACTGCAATAAAGATTCTCTGAAATAATTTTTCTACTTTATTTAATATAATTTGTTCTTTAAAAGTAGTTTTTTATAGCACTGTCAGATGACAGCCTCCAGTAGATCCCTCCTGCGTGGGGCATGTTCATAGCCATGCTGTTGTGTTGTGTTGGCTCATGGATGCAAGAAGGTCTGTGTCAATGTTGTTGCTGCTCCTGCTCTGCTTGTATGAACCCAATGTATTGCATACTGTTGACATCACGGGATGCAATTATATGAGTAACTGCAATTAGTCATTTGGAGCAAATGAGAATAACATTTCAGCTGTATTTATGCAAATTTGCCTTTTGGCATTGGTTACCATGACAGCTTCTAACTGTCTTGCAATATTGAATGATTGAACAAGATCAAAGGAACAAAACAATAATATTCTCCTATGAATGTTTAATACACAACGAAAGGACAAAGGCAGTATATAAAAGTCTGTGTGTTATGTAAAATTGTATTTTCCAAAGGTTTCTAACATCTTGATTGAAAAATATTGTTGCATATCTTTTAATTTTGCTGATCTTTACAAGTTGCTCTTTCCAGAAATAACAGAAAAACCTTTCTTTTTATTTTACTAACCTACCTTTGGAAGTAATATCAGGCTTTGAACTGAAGATATCCTTTTTACAAATGTAGCCTAGTCTCTGGTTACATGCTTGGTTTTCCCATTTAGCATTCTTTTGGGGGTTCAACACTGCACAAATTTTCCCAGGGAGTAGGAAAGGACTTCCTTTGAGTAAGAGAGAAAATGGAATCTCACAGCAAAAAAATAAATATTAACAGGAACATCATATTATCAGTAGAAACATCAGCTTTTTCTGACTTCTTATTACGATGAAGCCCTCCCCTACTGAGTAACTACTTTGTACTTTATAGGATGCTACTTTTAGTCTTTGCATTGAGAATGAAATAATGACCATCCATTGGCTTTTTGCCAGGATAGTACTGGGAAATTTCTAATTCTTTTCCTGATATACTGGTGCTCACAGGAAGAACAGCTGAAACTGGACCTTTACCCTGTGTCAAAAACTGCCAAACTTTAGAAATATTGAGTTTTATGTTATATTGTCCTTTCAGTATATCTCAAGAGTTTCACACTTCTAATTTTAATATGTAATAACTTTTCTCACTTTTGTTGCAGTGTGTCAAAACCTCTGCAAACAGTAAAGTAGGTTTCCTTATACAGAATATTTGAAAACTTAGAAGAGAGCTTAATTATACCTTTATGACCTTGTAACTTTTCCAAACCAGGAGATGGCTTGGAATATACATGGCTTAAAGAAAACACAGGACCAAAAAAACCCACAAGCAAAGAGAAGAACTCTCTCTGTATGAGGAGCATCACAAACCCAGCCCGTCTCCCTTCCTCAAGGTGGCCCAGTGCAATTTTGCCCACACTGTTTAGGAATTATGAGCTGACTCATAAGCCTCTCAATAGTATTTAGAATTTCTCCATAAAACATACTGCCATTATTTTCTAAATATTTTGCTACCTTTGGAAGATTTAATTTATATCCGTACTTTTGGGTAACATGTTATGGAAAATTCTGATCTTTGATGTGTAAGGTTATGCATCACTCCAAATGACACTCTTATTTCATAAACAAGCTCTCTGTTTAGATAAGGAAATAGAATAATATACTGTAGCTGATATCCACTGAAAACTTTGCAATTTGAAAGTGTAATTCTTTAAATAGTGTTGTTGTAAATCAGCTGTTGTAATTCAGAATGGACTTTCCTGAAATAAAGATAGCTAAGGCAATTTTTATTTGTTGATGTCTTAGCAGAATCCATTTAAAGATCACAAAATAGATACAGTTCTTACCTGGAGCCCAGTTTAAATATCTGAAAGGGCTGCCCCCGGCCCATTGCCATCCACTGTTGAAATTCAAAGTGTTCAATCCAATCCAGAACGCAAAACCAAACTTTTTAGTTAGCTCTAAATTAGAAAATGAAAATAAACCTTCATTTTATGTCCCTATTCTCATTTTGAGTAAGTTCAGAGAAAACAAATTAAATCAAAAGCAAGAAATTCATATTTCTTAGTTTAAACGAGCCCCAAACCAGCACTTTCTGCATTACTGAGATGCACAGATAACAAAAAGTAAAATATGTAAATGAATCTGTATTGAGTTAGTAGAGATCTCAATGGGTAAAAGGGCAAATTAACATTGTATTTCACTTTTTTAAATAAGAGTTTATTTCTTTCACTTTCTTTCAAAAGAGATGTAAAAAACATGTGATTTTCATTAGAGTATTGTACTAAATTGTACAATGACAATTGTACTAAAAGACAACAACAGTGTGCCAATCAATTGCTTCCAGATTTTTCTGTTTGAGTATTTTCTAAACCTCCTTTATGCTATTGATAACCAAATGAATACCATGTTACCTGTATCTGAAATCCACTGGAGGTATACGGAATTTAATTATGCAAAAGTACCTATACTAGGACCAATCTAATCATCATCATATATTCTTCTGAAAAGATTAATACTCCTTGAAACACAGGGGGAAAAGGTATATTTGAGGAGCAGTCCATAGCCCTGTTTAAGGGTGAGTGTCCTTGCACAGGGGTGAACAGAGGAAACCCTCCACTGGGGCAGATTGCAGAAACTGCAGTATCTCCCATCTAGAGAACAAAGCTGGGATGGGGCCTTTCTCCACTCCCCATCCCACCTCCCACCCCTCCATAGAGGTTTGTGATCAAACTTTCATAAAAAAACACCATTAGTTGAAGGGCAGCTCAGATCATGCCCCCTTTTGGTGACTGCTGAACCACCCATGACACCCTGTCTTCCCTAAGACAGCTGACAGGTAGTCAACTTCATCACAGCATATTTTATGGTCTTGCTCTCTGTCTTTTTACCTCTGATATACACTTGCTCTTGAGTCCCTGTGATGCTTAGTAGTTCTGCATTTTGCTGTTGACAGCTTTTTCTTGCTTGGTGCCATGTTAGAGCTGATTCTGAGTTTATCTGATAACGAATGCCAGTTGAAACATCTTCTGTCCAAAATCTCTCTGTGTCATCTGGAAGAAGAGGTGACATAGAGCACTGGTCTAGTGGATTTACATTGCACCAACTGAAAGCAAATGAAATGTGTAATGATGCAAAATGTCTAAAGACATGTACAGTTAACTGCCAGCATCAGAAAAAAATTAAATCAATCTTGGCATCAATTTTTTAAAGATGTTTAATTTTTTTGAAATTAAAACCATTATTTTAAATTTCTTGGTTTTTAGAAAGACGTTAATTGTTCTCCAATAATTGCTTTTGAATTTTCTCATATTCAAAATGCAAAACTAGGTAAACCAGACATATCTGTTGACTGGAAAAATGAGATTCCCAGGTGAAGCCAGAGTACGAAAGTGAGTGTGTAGATGAAATATGATCCTGGAGGGTCATCATCACTGATAGGTGGGAACTCCCTCTTAGCTCACCATCAAGTGAAACAGCTTGTACAAAAATGGCAGAACCTGGCCCTTGATAGCCTGAGGAGCTATAAAAGCAGTCTCTGTAGCATCAATGTGCAGTTCAGCTCCTGTATTTGCAACTCACAAAACTTGGTGAAACTGCTGTGTTACTGGGAAGGCTTTGGTGAGACCAGTGAAACAGTTTGTGTCCTGTTGTGAAGGGATCCAAATGTAAGGTCAGTGAAGAAGGTATCAAATAGGTGGAAGAGGAGGAGAGTTTTAGCAGCAGCATTTTTTTTGTAGGCAAAAGAACAAGATAGGCAAGTAAAGGGAAGAAACAGTATATAGCAATTTAAGTGAGACTTGACCTGCAGGGCATGCCTAAGGAACAAAAAAAAAAAAAAAAAAAAAAAAGGAATTTTGTGAAAGAAAGATAAATGTCTATATAATAAGATAGGTGTCTAAATTCATGGTGCTCATGCCATGCACTGAAGTCAAGTAAAATGGGTTATCAAAGAGCCTCCTCACCTCCCTGGTCCACAAAGAGAAACAGTCATCTCCACCTGATGAGTCAGAATCTGTCTGGGCTGAACCACCCTTTGGTGGCATCTCTTCCTCTCCATTCACTGTACAGAGAGTGCTTGACCACTGGGGCCAGTGTTCAATCAGATCATTTTCATTTGGGCTACTCTAATGTGGTGTATCATGCAGGTGTGCCTCTGGTAGCTCAAAAAGCACCTGGTAGCTCAAGAGCTTGTTTGCTCAGCAACATCTCGTTACAAGATAATAAATAAAATGCAGGACTTACTTATTAGTGGGCAAAATCCATAAAGTTTATCAGCATCAAAATCTGCAGTTGTTGCACACCAGAGCCAGCCGTCTGACCTACCAGCATCTGTGCATTCATTGTACTGTTTGCCTTGGTATTTGAAGGGGAATACACAGGGCTGTCCATTGGCATTTCCTCGTAATGTAAATGTATCTAGGAGGAAGAAACAGTTAAGAGGAAAAAATCATAAATCTGACTTCCTAGTAACAGATTTATCTCTCAGTATATCTGTCTATCTAATATGAAAGGTCACACAATCTTTTTTTAATAATTTTTATTATAGTCTCTCCCTAGTGTACCTAGGGATTTTAAATAAAATGTTTTAGTAAAATTAGGTGTTTAAATACTGTGTTTAGAGTTTGATATATACACCTTGTAGGCAAATTCTGTGATGATAAGTTGCTGATACATTGTGGTTCCTGAAGGCAGAAAAACTTCAAGTAGAACTGAGACGAGTTCACTGCATTGTTTTTTGCATGACTCAATAGGTTTGCTCTTTCACTCTGTTACCACTCTATTGAAACATCTTTTTCATTTCCTGTTTAAAGGAAAAGGAAGCTGATCAGAAAGAATTCAGATCAGCTAGTCATGAGCATATTTACTCCCTAAAAATGTAGGTTTCAGTTGCATATTTCTGTACTTGGAGAGCTCTTGCATTTTCACCCTGAACTTAGATTCTTTAAGGTTAGCAATGCTTCATAATTTTAAACTATAAGAGTATTATGGGAGTGGGTTTTGTCCTGAAATTTCTGATATACACTCTCAGTCTCACATTCACGCGAACTCGGTCCTCCACTCAGTTCTACATATATTACTGCTTTACCATTTCTCTCTATGGCTATACCATAAGAGTACACATGTTCAGACTAGAGCTGTAGTACCATACATATGTTCAGACTAGAGTTGTTCTTCTAATTTGGTCAGACTGGAGGGGAGGAGCCAGATCTTCCTTCTTATACCTCATGTTGTGGGGCAGAAAGAGAAACTTGCACAGCTATCATGATAATATGGCTTTAAAGCCCCTTGATTGATTGCTGCACTATGGGTGTGATGTGGACAATAAACAGAAAGAGCTCCATGCTCGCTCATCTCTTCTTGCCCTCCCACACAGTGCCATTTAATTGAATATTTCCACGCAAAGAAATTCCAGTTTAAAGATCCTGCTCTTATTACCTCAATTTTTCCCAGCATCCCTACACCTCCCATCTTTTATTCTGTGAATCAAGAACTGCCCTGGTAATACCCAAGATATTATTTAGATCATGTATCAAATCTTATAACAAGTAAAAAATTATAAATCTATGCAATAAAACTGTAAAGCCACACAAAGAAAAGTATTTTCATATTTATTTTAGTAAAAAAACAACAGGAAACTTACCTGATGACTGTAATGAGCCATGTATGAGGGAAAGAAAAACTAGAAACCTGGAGAAATTCATTGCAAATGTAGCTTGCTCCTCATTCATCTAACCAAAAGTTGGACTGCAAGATTGGTAATAAATAAAAAACCTTCTCACTGAGAATAGTAACGGGTCCTCTCTGTGCCAAAGGGTTGATGGATAAAGCCCTGTACTCTAAATAAGGAAATGTCCTGTCACATGATGTCTTGAAATAACTAGAGGACACATTGTAAACACTGCTCTCTTTGAAGAGAGGCCCTTCCAAAACTGAAGTCTCCATCCGTGTAACTGGAGGTGGTGACATTTGTCTTCTGTGACATTGCTACTGTTATATACAGGTCAGTTGTTGAGATGTTACACAGGACAGACCTGGAAAAGCAACTTGAGAATTGGTGACAAAGAACCTGCAGCGAAATATCATTGATTAGAAACCTCAGTCCCTAATTTAACCCTTCTGTCTCAGAAACAAAGGGAGACAAAACTCCAGTGGTTCAGTACATTGCATTAATGCCACAGCTCTACAAATCTAGAAGAAAGAGAACAAAGTTTACAGGATCTGCAGTATTTGATGCTTTATGAGTGATTTCTGACTTGGAGGCTAAATTTGGGAAGTCTTCTGCACTGTCACACTGATCGCTTTAATCCCAGTCTGAGGCTGGGCTGTTCATAACTGCTTGTCAAAGACCTGAAAGAAATGAAGATCTTCAAGCTGTAGGCCAGTGGAAAGCTTCCCTGTAGCAGAAGGGAAACTTTTGCCTAGAACACTTTAATAATTTTATGAAGCCAAAGAGTGTGTTCATCTATCTGAGAAATTCCTTATGAAGCTATTCCAAGAAAAAGCCCAACACAAGTGAAATTGGGAAAGCTCCTTTTAGTCTGTGAGTGAAATGCTCATGTGAAGACTCATATTGGCATGGCAATTCTTGTACAACTATTCTGCAAAGCCATGCTGGCAAAAGTTTACATGCAGATAAGTCCTGCTGTTCCTTCTGTTTATCTACGTAAGTGAAATTAAAAGAAGTTGTGATAATGAAACTAAAAAAAATCGAGAAGTGAAATAGTGAGTAGGGAGACGTATATAAAAGCTGAACAGTAGATGTCATGGGAGAAGCAACTATCTTTGCCTTTATTTTGAAGGCATTGGGGAAAATTATTGCAAGAACCAGACAAACTTGTTGACTTGGCTGTAGAAAGTAGTAAGAGAGGAAAACATTTTCTGGAAGAAAATGTGTGGGTTACATTAAAGTAGTAATTGAATAAACTGTTTAATAATAATTATTCTATTTGCAGGTGGCAGTCAGGGAGGAAGACATGCAAAATTGCACTAAGTTGTAAAGTTGAGTAGTGCTACAGACACCAGTGTGGTGGGAGACAAATAGATGCTGAGTTTCCTTAGTAAATCATTTTTCAGATACATCTGAAATAACAAAATTAAGTAGCTCTGCCAAAGGGGATCCCAAGGCAAAATACCCGGAGGGCACAATTCCTGCCCAGTTCCCTCCTGTGCCTCACAAATTGTCAGCCTCAATCTGGTCCTTGGCTTTTTCCCCCTTCTCCTGTAAATGGATGCTTGTGAGAATTCCCCCCAGGGCTACTGTGATGGGGGAGATTAGTCCAGACACTGGGATAGACTAAAAGAGAAATTTAAAGCTTCAGAGCTACTCCTTTCAAATGACCAACTAGCTGGTGACAAACCTTTTGGGATCAGTATCCTGTGTGCTGCATAACAATTGAGCAATAACCTTTTCTCACCGGTGTGCTACATTTTTGTCTGCATTTACAGCAAGAAAATTGGAGTTCAGTGTCCAGAACAGAAATTTGATAACTTTGTTTGTTTTAAACTTTCCAGCTTGCTCAGTAGATCCTGTGCAGCCTGGGGAAGGCAGGTTCTTTCTCGGGCCTATCTGCTAAGCACTCTCTCCCATAAAGTGTTTAGTGTCTGAATTGTATTTGCAGCTCACTTAAAAGCTACTTTATACTGCTTTCCACTGTTGTTCTGACATCTTAAACTTAGTCGTGTTGCAGATTTCCTAGCAGAGAATCATCTGCTTCATTCCTTAGTTTTCAGTTCCTTTTTCTCAGATTTATAAATGGCAAGCTGATGCTTATTCAAGCTGAATTCAAAGTGATGGGGAGAGAAGCCCTCCTTGCTGCTGACAGAAGAGTTACTGTGCTGACAGGAGTGCCTCCTTCTCCTTTCCCTTCACTCAATTCACAAGGAATGCTGAAGCTGAAAATTATACAAATAAAACCTTTATTTATTTATTTCAAAGCAATAACATAAAGAAGCAAGAATGCAAGGATAAGAATACTTTAATTCATATTAGTGAACATAATAAAAGCAATCCTATTATCAGATTGAAAAAAAGATTAAAACCTACACCTGAGGTTAATATTCTTTGCTAGTATGAACTGTATTTTCCAAAACAGAAAATAAAAATTATAAGGTTTCCTATCCCAAAAATTATCTGACATAAGTATATGAAGCACTGTTCTATAAGTGTAATAGGATGCAGCCCTAAAGAACAACAGAAGGGCTGGTCTGATGCAGTAAATTTTGTGGGGCGAAATGAGTTTAAGTTTGAAACAGTTAGACACGTTTTATTTTTTGAGTTCTTTTTAGTGTCCACAAAGTCACTGTAATGCAGTTTTAAATTGGACATTCAGGCTCACTAGTTGACTTCCATAGTTCTTTTTCAGTACATGTATTTGGTTTGGACAAGATTTTTTGCACTAGTGTCTTTGCAAAGTCACTTGAGAACATCGTGACTGTCAAAAATTATAACATCAATACATAATTCTGATTTCATAAAATATGCATAGTACAAAAGAATCAGCTAGTACAAAAAGAGAAAAGGGATTTAATTTAAGATTACACTAGATCTCATTTAAGAGCCTCACTAGAGACTTTTAACAGGTACATCCTTTAGTTTCAGCACATGACTCAATCCTCTGAATTGGTACATGCCACAGGATCTCTTCTCACAAATTCTTCAGCCACTGACACATGATTTTAATAGTGTTTCATTGCCAGAATCTGTTGATAGTTGGTTTTGTCGTTTTCTTTTGTAGAAATAGGCTGACATGCCAGCTCCGAGGATAGTTAACACAGCCAAGAAAATGAACAGCCAAAAGGAGACATGAACAGGTAGGTGAGTCTCTTCATTCTTTTTCTTGCCTAAAATGAATCCATATAACTGTGAGAAGCCACAGCAATTTTTATTCCACATACAACATGAAAAATATGGAGAATATGGGCTCTCCTGCCTGAACCTGAAGGATGTAAATCTGAGCCCTGAATTGCTGCTGATCAGTAGCCAGGTCTCTGTTCCTGAAGCTAACATGATTTTAGTGGATCTAGAATACAGTGACATAAAATGTATGCAGTGGATGCTTACAAAAATTTAATGAAAATGTATGCTTTCAATGGATATGGGATGCTAATTAATTAGAAATTAGTTTTACACTATTTTTATGTTACATTATTTACAATAATAGCTATGGAAGAAATTTGGATATATACCTACATAGTTTCCAACAACCTAGTTAAAGCATTTTGTAGCTGTTTTCAGTCACAAGCTGGGTCACTGCTGAGCTTGTCAGCTCAGGCTCAGCCCTGCAGCAGGGGAGTTAACCAAGAAAGTGTGAGTGCTCTTGTGAATGTAAAAGGCCCCATGGAATTACCCTGAGTGACTGATAACCACACTTCCCAGTCACTGTCAGTAGAACTTGTTCTCTAGAAGAAGGGGATTTAGAAAAACTCATTTGAAGTTCTTCTTGTACTTAGATTTTTGTTAATTTTCTTATGAAAGCTCTTACCTTTTTGCTCTATAGGACTCCCACTTGGCCCAACTTCAATGAATAATGGAGAGAAATGATACAACACTTTATTAGAATCCATAAGTTTGACTGTTTTGCTAAAATAGTTACAGGAACAAAAACTCCTAAAGTACACCATTGCATTAGTAACGTATATATCTTCTATAAAAGGTTACATAAGTGAGCCAAAAAATACATAGGTGAGGTTCTACTTTCCTATTTAACATTACCAAATTATAATATCCATTCTTTTAAAAGTTTATATTGTTTTTATATCTGCCAACATTCAAATACTGACTCTTTTCTATGTTCATTCAAAAATGCCTTCTCATTTTTTCCTGAAATAATAATGTTAATGTACTAAGAACATGGTGTGCACCACTCTTACATTGATTAATTTTACATAGCATATTTTAGGAATATTTGTATCTCCAGCAGGATTCTACACCTTATGATTTACTTGATGGATTTTAGACCTTCCTTATTATTTTAGTATTATGTGGGATGAAACAATTTGGATGTTTTTAGTAAATATTTAATAGAGATTAACCAATTTACTGCCATGAGCATGTGCAGATTTATAAACACAGAAATTAACAGTGCATGGGAGGTGACTGTTTTTTGGTTACATTTCAGTTTGTTCTTCTACTTTAGAATGACACTGAAAAATGAGTAAATGCTAACTCAAAATTTTCAATTATATTTCCAAGAACTATTGTGTTTTGAGATGTCTTTAGTATGGAAATCAGGTCCTTTCAACTTTCCATCTGAATAAAGGAATCTTAAAACCGCCTTTACACAGGAAATGAGGTTTTCAGCATAGAACAGAAATGTTCCCCATGATTTACTGGGGACAACACACAATGCAAAAGCTGGAATATTAAACCTGACGTCACAGCTACTACAAAAGAAAGTAAAAACATTTAAAGATGTCACCCGACCATAAGATAGGTGTTAAAAATCAATCTAACTTAAGGGAATGGAAGGATGGTGCTTTCCTTCAGATAATTATTTCCTTTTTATCTTCACTTGGGAATACCACATCTATTTTTTTTACATTTTTTTATATATTTTATAGTCTTGCATGAAATTTTCCAGAAATGCTCACAAGGCAGCTTCTGTAATGACTTGAAGTTTTAATTTAGAAGGGAAGTATTCCTTATATTATTATTGCAACACAGAAGACCTTTTAGTATCCCTGAGGCATTGCTACTTATTTAACCTTAATTATAGGTTGTTGAACCAGGGCCAACATGAAGCCAGTTTTTGACACTGGGCAGCCAGATAGTTTTTGAGAATAACAAGCTTGAAGAGGAAAACTGATTATTCATATTGATTTCTCCCTGCAAGGGTGTAATAACTGTTACAATACTTAGTTCTTGGAATAGTCATACCCTTGTAAAATTGTTTGAGAGATGCCATACCAATTTCTATGTTAGTTACTCAAGAATTTCTGAAAGTCTCATACTCAACCTAGGCTGCACCCTATTCCCACATGAGTTCAGACAGTGATGCGAAGAGCTTGCAGTCTGCAAAAACAGGCAACTACAAACAGTTGGAGAAGTGGGATATGCCAGAAAAAACTGACAGAAATTACTTTTTGACACGTTGTGGAGGACTGTAACAGTTACTAGTAAACAGACTGTCTCTGTCACTAAAGGGCTGACTCACTGAGGACTTACCCTTGGGTTTTTTGCAGATAAATCCTTTTTCAGAAGAGCAATCGCTGTTGTCCCAATAACCAGATGTTGTAGTTATTTCAACACACTGATGCTCCTCACTGAACTCTTTCTCCTCCCAATTAACAAAATCCAGTACAGCATTATCGAGCCACAACCACTGTCCTACAGAGCAACATACACAGGCAAAAAAAAAAATTAAAAAATTAAAATATATCTCAAATATTTTAACTCCTCAGCTCAGCGATAAATTCAAAAATCTAAAGTAAGATACTCTTCAGCAGAAGAACATTACAATTTTGTAGTACAGTAATCCTCATCTTTCTCATATTAGCAAAGCATTTTTCATTAAATATAGAAAGTTAGACATTACCATCCACATTTCGGTAAAGTCCTATCCAGAATCCTCCTACTTTATTTCCAAGTGGTTGAATTGTATGGATCAGAAAGTCAGATTCATCCATGTTTTCTACTGAAACCAAGGTAGCACCTGAAATGCAAGGAAATAAATATAACCTACCTGAGCAACTATGGGAATGACCTTATCTTTGAAGTCTGTACAAGCAATAGCTTTTGACAGTATTATGCAGACTGTTGGCCTCTCCATTGCCCAGCAGGAACTTAGTGACTGGAGGTGCTTAGTGGTTTAGTGTAGCTGTGGCTCCCCACCACTTTCCCCAGAATGGTAAACCAGAAGCCAGGAGCTGATGGAGAAGACTTCAGCTAGGGAAGCTGCAGCCCCTGAGAGGACAGGAGACTGCACAGAGTGACTTGTGTCAGTTTATTTTCATTATGCCAGATTTAGAATAGGTTAGTAGATAAAGTATTTCTAATGGGTTGTGGTGGGGTTTTTATCAATGTTTTTACATTTTCATGTGAGTTTTGTATAAACTGTTGGTAATGAAGGCTCTCACCTGACTGAGCACACTCAAGGGAGGCCAGTGCCCAGCTTCTCCCAGCTGATGCTTCAAAGTAGTAGCAGTGTCCATGGTAAGGGATCCAAGCCTGGAGCCCATCTGTTTCAGGGCAGTCTCCAGGCAGCTGAGCAGGGTCAGTAGGAGCTGTCTCTAAAGAAGGCACATGGTATGAAATTAATAGTGCATTATGAATCATCTATGATATGCGTGTAAATCGAGTGGGATATCTCTCACCCAGCTCTTTCTATCTAGACCTCTACTCCTGACTGTTCCTACATTCCCCTAGTTCAGACAATGGGGAAAACCAAACAGTCGAAAGTGTGAAATATCTTATTTCTACAATCACACTTAGGACATGGAATCAAATTGCATCCTGCAATGTCTGACTAACTGCCTTGGTAATACTGTGAGAAAAGCCAATGCTAAGGGATAATATAGATCTCAAATTTGTGTTATCACAACACTGAAAGCTGTTGTAGGCTAATGAATCATTAATGTCACACTACCATGTTGTTTGGCTGCCTGGTATCTGCCCATCACATTATACCAAAAAAAAAAAGCCATCAGTTGAGCATGTACCTGCCAAATTAGACTCTCTGATCATGGGTGCAATTCCAGCTTTCTTTTAAGGATCCCTGGTTCTTGCACTGCATAAGGAGGCCAAATGTATGGCTGGAAAGTTTAATTCAGAAGCCACTTTCAAGTGGCAAAATCTGTTGTGAATCTCAGATCAGCAACAGACTATATTATGCAGTTAAAACTTAAAAGGAGAAAAATTACACAATTATACAAAATTTACAAGCAAACATGCCTCTGCATACATCTGCAAAGAGTTAAAATATTGTTCACATTCCCAAGTCTCTTACACTTATATCAGAACTGCTTTAGCTCTAGCACTAGTGAATGGAAGTGAAACTCTCTCCTGTATTTTGGCTCAATGACATTTGCGTGTGAGCTTTCCCCATTGCTGCACTTCACACAGTCAGTGTACATTCCCAGCACTTACTTATGTTACACACAGACTTGTGTGATTTATGTTCACACCTCAGAAAGAGCAAGCAAAAGACATTAAACTGTTGGAGGGTGTCCAAAAGAGGCCCACAAGGATAGTGAAGGGTCTGAAGGGGAAAGCTTGTGAGGAGCAGCTGAGGTCACTTGGTTCCTTCAGCTTGAAGAGGAGCCTGAGGGGAGATCTAATTGCAGTCAACATCCTCATGAGACAAAGCAGAGAGGCAAGCACTGATCTCTTCACTCTTAGGACCAGTGACAGGACTCAAGGAAATGGCACGAAGCTGAGTCAGGTGATGTTTAGGTTGGATCCCAGGAGAGTTTTTCACCCAGGGGGTGTTTGAGCATTGGAACAGGCTTCCCAGGGAAGTGGTCACAGCACCAAGCCTGTCTGAGTTCAAGAAGTGTTTGACAATGCTCTCAGGCACAGTGTGATTCTTGGGGTGTCCTGCACAGGGCCAGGAGTTGGACTTGATGATCCTGATGGGTCCCTTCCAACTCAGCCTGATAAGATAGAGCTTCATCTTATGGAAACAGTTACGACTACCAGGAAAGCAATGCAGTCATATCCATTCATGCAAGAGCCTTTCCTGTTCCTTAATTCGTTCATCATCCAGTAGCAAACATCCATATTCTGCAGAGAGTTAAGTGCTACCCTGAAGCATACTCCTCTTTATGGGTAGCCCAATCTAGAGTAAAGTCTCCAGGACTAGCAAAATAATGGAATTAGGAGAGGGTTTTTTAAATTGTTACGTGCCTTTGCTTACCATCTGATATCATGCAAACTGAAGAGTAGCTTTCATTGCAAGATGCTGTTTTCCAAGTACCATCAAGATCAAGGTAGACACAAGCATTTTTCTCCTTTGGTTCCCCTGCTGCCCACCTTGTATACCTGGTTTTCCAGTTACTGGTCCATTTGTAATAGCCACTAGTCTGAGAGTAAAGAAATTCTAGCAATAGATTATTTTTTTTCATAAAAAGCTCTGACATATATAGTCTAACTATAATCCTATGCCTATTTAATTTTTTCAGAAAAAATAACCCTGCTTTTTTAAATTCCATTCACTGTTCTAAGCAATGTCACTGGTCACTCTGAGTTACATGTGAACTACATAAGAACAACAGTGTTCAACACTGCATTGCTTTTGGGAGGGTTTTTCTGCACTAACACAAACTTCTGAAACATGGCAAGAAAGTCAGATGAGGCCATCTTAGGTCATTCAATAAATCCCATATCAAGAGAAGCAATTACAGAAATTCATACCCTCTACTCTGCTTTATTTAAACTAAAATTGGGAGCTATTTGTTGAATGAAGATTATTTCACATCAGTCAGCTTTAATTTTAAAATATCTCTCTAATACTCATAATAATTTCTATTAATATAATAATAGCTGTAAGTTGCCCTCTATATAGCAGGAGGGTTGACTTTCAGAACAGCTAATGTCTCTATGACAGCTGCACATCCTGGCTTGTGACTCTCGGGCTGTACCTTGAATTCTTTTACTGTTTCTAGGACTTTCTACTTTCATATTTGTTACTCGCATAACCTTTTCTGTGATGCTTCACTCCATTTGGTGAAGGAAAGTCCTTGACTAACTCTAACTAAACCACTAGATTTTTATGCATTTGCACAGTGAAGCCATGCAGAATGCTGTTGTTTCATCACCGTTAGAAACTGGTCATTCAGAAGACTAATAAGAGGAGAGCTCACTGAGCACCTGCACCTCCTATCTATCTAGCACTTACCATATTGCTGTTAAGACCAATCCATACAGGTTTTCCATATTTCAACATCTGGATCCACACGAATGAATGGGTGTAGGCATCTGAAATCCTGGCAAGCTCTGCAGATTTGTCTTGGCAATTTTTTCTGGCCTCTTCCCATTGCATTTTAAGTGAAATGATTGAATAGCTACTGTCACCATAACGGGCAAAGCCAGAGGTTGTTTTTGTTGGTACTTCAGGCTCTGTGGGAACTATGGAGGAAAAACTAAATGCATGAATTTACAATATATGGCTCTTCTCTAGCATGGAAATTATAAAAAAATAGGTCAAAAAGTCTAGTCAGTAAGTCTGGATATCTGAGTATACACCTGTTTCAGATCACTGGTGTAGAGGACTTAGGCCAAGGCATTTAAGGCAATCACTGTTATACTCTACAGTCTGAGCCTGAGACTTTGATGCCTGATGTTAATTGATTGCCATTCACTGTTGACTCCAAGTTGTTGGCCTGTCTGTAAGGGCTGCCAGAATGCTGACTGAATGAGTCAGGCAATATGTATTTCCACCCTTGATAATGGAAATGTATTCAGAAGAGCTGTAACTGAGATTAAGCAAATTAAAAATGCCTTCATAAAACTATATGTTTGCTGTACAAGCGAGCTAGCTGTGCTGAGAGCAAATAGGCTGCAGGAGCAGATCAAAGTGAGGAGCCAGGGATTAATTTTTTTCTAATGGTGGAATAGATTTGAGGCAAAACTGTTGTGCTTTGCCTTCTCTACTCCCACTATACGGTTGGGCAGCTGGGATATGTATAATTACATTTCTACACTAGGAAAGTCAACATTCATTACTCATTTTGTTGTTAAAAAAAAACCTATTCTTCTACAATAAAGATACATCCAAGAGGCTGTACATTTTAATTGACATCATATGGCATTCAGTAGAAATATTAAGAAGGATTAAATGCTCTACTCAAGAGACACCAGAAGAATGAGATCACTGTAAGAACATGATTTTGCACTGCACTTAAACAGGATGCCTATAAACTCTCATATTTCACTGAGAAGAAATCAATTTTTGTTTATTATTCTCTAGTATTAATCAAGATTATGCGCAAAACTCCAGTTAAGATAGTGGTTCCTCTTTAGCAATTTCTGTGGAACAAGTTGTACTTTAAACATAGTACTGCCTTTAGACTAGTGGAGTTCTGAAAGCCTCAGAAACTCAGAATGAAACTCAAAGCTGGAAGAAACCCCTTTCACCTGCCAGGGTGCCCTTAAAAAACAGGTATATGGCCCTGGACTCAGACAGTCTGTTTGAGGACAGTCAGGAGGAAGATCTATCTACAAAGTCTTCTGGTTACCCCCAGTCTACCAGATGGGTTACAACTACAGGTAAGAGGAAAAAGAGAAGGGTTGTTGTAATCCGTGACTCCCTTCTGAGGGGAACTGAGGGCCCTATAGGTCGGCCAGACCCATCCCACAGGGAAGTATGCTGCCTTCCCACGGCCAGGGTGAGGGATATTGCCAAAAGACTTCCTAAGCTTATCCAACCCTCAGACTATTACCTGCTGTTGGTTGTCCAGGTTGGAAGTGATGACATTAATAAAAGGAGTACCAGAGTAATTAAAAAAGATTTCAAGGCACTGACCCAATCTCTTCAGGGGACAGGAGCACAGGTAGTAATTGCCTCAGTTCCTGTGCTACCTGGGATGAATGAGGAGAGGTTTAGGAAAGCCCAGCTTACCAATAGGTGGCTTAGGGGATGGTGCTATCGTCAAAATTTTGGGTTTTTTGATCATGGGGCAAACTCTGTGTTGCCCAGTCTCGTCAAAGCAGATGGGCTTCATTTATCTAGGAAGGGCAAAAGAACTGTAGCCCATAAGTTGGCAGGGTTGGTTAGGAGAGCTTTAAACTAGGTTTGAAGGGGGAAGGGATGGCAACTGGGCTCTCCAGAGATAAGCCTAAGGGCATAGAGCCTGAGCTGAGAATGAAATCAATGGCCCAGCTGAAGTGCATGTACACGAATGGAGAGCAGCCAGGCAGAAAGGGACCTTGGAGTACTAATTGACAGGAAGCTCAACATGAGCCAACAGTGTGCCCAGGTGGCCAAGAAGGCCAATGGGATCCTGTCCTGTATCAAAAATAGCGTGGCCAGCAGGACCAGGGAAGTGATCCTTCCCCTGTACTCTGCGTTGGTGAGGCCACACCTTGAGTACTGTGTTCAGTTCTGGGCCCCTCAGTTCAGAAAGGATATTGAGGTGCTGGAGCGAGTCCAGAGAAGAGCAACAAGGCTGGTGAAGGGACTGGAGCACAAGCCCTATGGGGAGAAGCTGAGGGAGCTGGGGTTGTTTAGCCTGGAGAAGAGGAGGCTCAGAGGTGACCTCATCACTGTCTATAACTACCTGAAGGAAGTTATAGCCAGGTGGGGGCTGGTCTCTTCTCCCAGGCACTCAGCAATAGGACAAGGGGGCACAGGCTTAAGCTCTGCCAGGGGAAATTTAAGTTGGATATCAGAAAAAAATTCTTTACAGAGAGAGTAATCAGGCATTGGAATGGGCTGCCCAGAGAGGTGGTGGATTCACCATCCCTAGAGATTTTTAAACGCAGATTGGACATGGCGCTGAGTGCCATGATCTAGTAAATGGACTAGAGTTGGACCAAGGGTTGGACTCGATGATCTTAGAGGTCTTTTCCAACGCAATCGATTCTATGATTCTATGATTCAGCTTATCCAACCAAGACACTCTTTTCTAGACTGAGCTGACCAGAACTCACGTGAATTCATCTGGCATATATAGCCTCTCTCGTTGTCACAGCTGTCATCTCTCCATTTCCCATCTGACTTCATGAGGAAGACACAATCTGTCTGAAGGAGAGGGAAAGATACACAGCCATTAAAAAAGGCAATGAGAAGTTGGTGAGCTGAAGCTCCTATACTGCCAGTGCAAGCCTGAGGGCAGAGAGAGAAGCTCATTGAACACCTACATAATTAGTTCAAATTTCTTAGGTTTCTGCCAAACAGCTTGAACTGATATTTATTACTGACCCCTTAAATTTGAGCCAGGCTTCCACTGGTGCCTTTCAGTCAAGGTCTGAAAGAAGTCAAATAAAAACAACTTTATCCTTTCCAGTTTTATTAAGTATCCTTTAATGACTATAGAAATGTCTCAGGTACCTGTAATATAACTCCTCCATTCTGATTTAAAATTTTGTAGAACTGCTTCAAATTATTTGCATCAATGACAAGACATTATAAGAACTATTATTATGTGCACTAGTTTGGATTTAACTGAAGCAGACTCTCTTGCAGAAAGCAGATGCTCCTTGCTGATTTTTTGTAGTCATTATGGAGTTGTAAGTATCAGATGTCTTTAGTAACAACCAAATTTTCCCTTTACTTCCTTATGTTTAATTAGTTCAAGATTTCCTTCATGACTTCTGTGATTTCAAGACTGGCTGTAGCAGTCTTTCAGCGTTTCATCCAAGTTTCTCCCTTGTGTGATTTAAATAAGTTTTAGTCATCAGAAAATTGACTGATGGTAGCTGTTAAAAATCTTGAGTGTCTAGCTGACAATCACTTCCTAAGAAATTCTCTCCTTTGGAAGAGATAGAATTTCAGCATAGAAATAGTAATTTTACTCAACTTGCACTGTCAGAAACTAGTAAAGCGGTGTAAGAGCACATTAGGCAGGAATGGGACATACAGGCAGACAAACTATTGTTGAATGAACAATCTTAATTTTGGTTTATCATAACTTTTCTGTGTTTGGTGTTCCAACTTTAAAATTTGTCATAATTTATGTTGAGGGGGAACAGATGTAACAAACCTCTCTCAGCTTCTTTTACAGAACTGGTGTTTTGCAATAGATCATATGGAAGACACAAGGTCCCTCTTCTTCAGAACCTTTGTCAAACATTTTGGGTGTATTTAGAATCCTTATCAGATGATCTGATAAGCCCCATTTTTCTTACAAAAATACTTGTTTCAGCATCTTGTTGTTGCTGCTGTAACTTCTTTTTAAGGAAAATCATCTAACTGACTCAGATATACAGGCTATTTAAATTTCCTATACCTCCACAGTGACATCTGTCAATCTTTCATAATCATAAAAGTCAAAGTAGCTTTGTTTCTGTTCTGGTGCACCATTAACCCAATTGGTGTAGGAAACAGTGCTTCCATCTGTCCAAAGAAATCTGGACTCCTGGTTGATATCATTCATCCCAATCCAAACATCAGTTGTGGCATCCTTCAAATGATAGAAGAGGAAAGCTGGAGGGGAAACAAAGATTTTTCATTAAGGAAAGTTCAGCGTGACTTACCTAAATCAGAAAAAATGCGCAAAAGCCCAGAACTGGGGCCATATTAAAAGGGTAACAATTTCCTCTAAAGAGCCCATACGTCTTCAATTAAATATTTAAATAAGCATCCCTTCCCCAGTGTGTATGCACACAGTGTTTCAGTAAATCATGCTGCCTATGAGAGAGACTGACAGATTTCTGCCAGTTGGAGAGATCTGTGCAACCACACTCTAAACAGACTGGAAGTTTCATGCAAACTGAGCAACTCAAAGAACTAGAAACACATTTATTTCTTATATGTAATAATTTAACTATTGCTTTGCACTTTGGAGTTAAAATAAAACATAAACTGACCTAGCTAATCAGCAATTTTTGGCTATTAATCCCATACCCCACACTGGAAAGTATAGTGGTTCCTTTACCTAGAGCTTAATATTTTTTATTTTCAATAGAGCCCATATATGTACCTTGCACTTGTTCATTTCTTATGGTAGCCAAGTTTCCTCCCAGATCGATACAAGCATCTCGTGCAGCATGCCACTGGAGCTTTCTTGTTATATTGGAAGAAAACACTTGGAAACACTGGAAAAAAAGCAAGCACTTCTTTCAAACCAGCAAAGATTACAACTGTTGTATTTGATTAATATCAATTACCTCTGAGAGGTACATTTCTCCTGCAAAAGAAATCAGGGCCAAGATTAGTGACAGTGCTCAAGAGTATAAAGTATATACGTCTACCCAGGCAGACACTCAGCTCCCCTCATCGCACAAGGTGTCTAGTATCCTCTGAATGATTGTAGTGAGATCAAGTACATAATCCCTTTTCACATTTTCATCTGCCTTCTTCCTGCAATAACAGAGGGATCATTTGAAATCAAGAAAATTTGGCTTTGGGTGACACAGCTGCAGGGAATGATCTCTACTGGGCCTTGTCCTGCTTCCAAAAGGTTATGAAATATCTTTTGGCACATTGATCTAACATTTTGAGGATGCAATAGTTGTACAGTGTACATAAAGTAGACAAAACAATGTGTGGTAGATGGAGCTTCAACTTAAATTGGTACAAATTCTTCAGTTACAGCAATGAGGACTTCCAGACCATGTTTGAATGAGAAGCTATACACAAAACAACTGTAGTTTGGCATCGCCTGTCTGAACTCAAAGCTTTGTGAACCCTGTACAAGCCAAAAGGATTGCTCAAATACATTCTCTCTAAATCCTTCCACCTTAAAGGCTCATTTTACGAGATTGACCATTACAAATTTCTATTTCTAATATAAATACATAAATAAAGAGAGGAGAATGAGATGTTTTCTTAAACAGTAACAGTGTATTTTAAGCTTGCACAAACTCTGCTCTCTGAAATATATTCAGCATACATCTTTTACTGTCTCCACAAATTTCAGTGTCTATAATCAGCTCCAAAAAAGCCCATCCATTCAGGCCACACATTCTGACCAGATAATTACTCTGCAGATTTATTTATAATCATAAAAATGTGAAGTTTTTCAAGATTTTTTTTTTCAGTTCAACTTCTTTACACAATTTATTGAAGATACTTGTTCATATACCTTATTGTTAAAGAAAACCCAACTTTCTGGACATCCTCCAACAGGCAGTGGTGAAGCAAATGTTGAATTTATAGAACTGTTATGTTTTTCACATACAAATTTATTGGAGACACCACAGTTTATGTCATTCCACAAGCCTGAAAATAAATAAATTGAATAAACAAGTAAAAATAATAAAGTATTTGTAACAATAATTTCTCACCTTTAATTTTTATTTTTTTTAGGACACAAGGTTCTCTATTTTATATTTTAGGGTGCAGCTCGATCTGAAGGCAAAGTAACCATGGCAGCTTCAAATGACTCAGCTTAAACTCTAATAATAGCACTCTGTCCTTAATTTGAACTTCTTGACCCTTCTGCTCCTCTTTCAGGGCCATCCACAGTGCTTATACCCATCTATCTATATATATTTATGGATGTACACACACACACATAAATAATTTGATTGAGCTATGGCATCATCACATTGCCGGCAGGAGACGAAATACATCAGCAAGCAAATTTGAAAAGAAAATCGACCAGAAATGGATAACATAAGAAATACCGAATCAATCTGAGGGCATAATACGGTGTTCAAACATACATTATGAAATATGTGCCATCTCCTGGGGGCCAGCATCTCAAGTTAATATAATATTAGCTAGGAATTCAGTTTGCAGGTTAAAATACTTCATTTCAAATGTCAAGATTTCTAAGCTACAGAGAGATAGGGCAGGATTCATTTGTCTCCACACAGGTGCTCAGCACTGTTTGAGAGGCTATGCAAAGTTCCTGCAGAGAGCTGACAGATACAGCACTGTTTCTGTAGGAAACATACAGTCAGATGGGGTAACTAGAACACAGCAAGAGGCTACAATTACCTACGTGCAGGCAAATGAATACTGCACTTGAGTAAACTGAACTGCTCTTCAGGCAGCACTGACAGTGCAGGTGAGATGTCCATTTAACCCCAGTGAGACTTCAGAGATCTAGCTCACACTAGCTGCACTGCCAACTCCATCTTAGTGCTTCTCTTAAGATCCAGTTCAGTTGCTCACACGTAAACTTCTAGCATCACCTGAGATAAGCTGAGGAATGTTGAGCCATCGATGCAGAACTGGTAGATATAGCAGGGAAGGTGGGATAGCTGTCCCTTTCTCAACCAACAACTAAAGAAAGAGGGATGCATCTAAAACAGACCGTATGCCTATGTATAGAAAAGTGAATCTTGTTCTTTGTGTCTTCATATAAAGGCAGAATTTCAGGTGGGATTGCTGAATGAACTCTTTTTAAAACATAAATTGAGAGACTGATACATGTATACTAAATTCCCATTAGCCTCAGCTAAATTACAGAAATAGATCCAAGAGGAAAAATAAGCCCTAGAATTTGCATGAAATTTATTTTTCAGTGTACTGGAAACATCTAAGACAGTCTTAGGCCATTAATTGCATTTGTTTCTTTCCTCATGGACTTGCACCTTCAACTCCCCTGTTTCCTGTAGCGGTTATAAATGCTTTCATAAGTTCGGAGGAGAAAGGACAGATGATTCAACTTTTTATTGAAAGAAGTAGTGAAAAGCCCTGTATAAAGGTGCAATATCAGTCTTATAAATCCAGTGAGAGAGATCTGCATTAAATTACACATGATATTGAAACCTCCTCATTTAAAGACTGGTGGTCCCACAACTGTGAACAGTTACTGCATTATGTTGGTTTGTCACTGAAAAGCAATTGCAGAAAACAGCTATCAAAGACTGTGTGACAGTTGATAGAAGTATAACAGTATCAGTTATAATCCAAGCAGAGACAAATAACATCTAACAGTTTTGCTTTGTTACTTACCATGCCCTGACAACATTACCACACAATTTTCCTCATTATTTGCAAAGTTGGGTTCATTAGGAGCCCAGGCCACATAGGTTACTGGAGTTCCATCTATCCAGCTTAAAGAAAAGATATACAAATAGTTATTAATTAACATATTTCAATTGTGAGATGATACTCCTAAATAACATCTCACAATTAAGAATGTCCCTGAGCATTAGTGGGATCTGGCTAAAACTGAAAGGACTGTTAAGAGAGGACTGTTTCTTCACTTTTCCTGATTATTATATATCTTGAGGATAATGATGATGCACTTCTCCTAAAAAAGGAGATACTCACTGCACCCAAGAAACTCCCTATCTCCTTAATTTATCTCCTAAATCAGAAGGTTAAAATCAGGTACCGACCCAGTCACTATTCGTTTGTCTCTCCCTATTCATCTTCTACATACTAACGTGTTAGTGATTTACAGATATTCAACAGTGGCATTAAAAGAGAAAGGTTAAATTCAAATCTCCTCTAACCTATTTCAGGTCAACATCAGAGCTTTTTTTTCACCTTCCAGATGTGTCCTAGCTAGCAGATAAAGAGGATGAGCAGTGTATCATGCCCTTCAATATCTTTTATTTTAGTTTTGAGTTTACATGTGTGTTGGTCTTTTCAGAATACTTGAAAATGTTTATGTACTGTAAATTTCTGCTGACTTTTCTCCTGGAACAGGGGTTTGCAGAGACTACCTTAGACATCTCTGTCAGAAGCAGCTTTTGTATTCATTGTCATAAGTCTGGAAGAACTCTTGGCAGCTATGATATATAGATAAAAAGCATAAGGGAGCTAGGCATGTCTTTAGTGTGTGTGCATGTTAAGAGGTATAAAATACAGTGTAGTGAAGTATCACTCCAATTCTTGGGGCAAATCTTTGAAAGAAACTTGATAAAGTATGTATGAAGAGTACAGATGCCAAGCCTTTCTTTAGGCAAAGATTACTCAAGAAAAAACCATTCTTTTCCTATTTATTTTTGTTGAAAACTATTCAGAATATTCTAGGACTATTCCATTTTGCTTTGTACATGGTATGTGGAACTGCCTTCAGACCTGGAAAATAACACATTCAGTTCCTCCAGGTACATAAAATATTGTATTTCTTTCTACATATTAAGAGCTGCACTGATCATCTTAACTTACCTAAACTTTTTATCAAGGCTTACTTTTAGACCAATGAAGTATGCAGTTGACTCACTCCAGTATCGATCCTAAATCAGAAAGATAATACTTTAATTAAAAAAAAAAATTCCAACCAATCTTTGAAGTAAAACAAGCAGAAATGGATAGACCATTGATTAGGCTCACAGAGCAGACACTGAAGTCAACAGCAAGTCTGGGGCATCAGAGCTGTCTTGCAGCACTGAGAGCCCTTAGGATGGGATAGGACAGAAGCAGATCTTGAGTCAGAAACTGGTATTCTGCTTTCCTTCTCCCTCCAAGACTGCAGCACTGTCTAAAATCAACCTCAGATCTCCCTGTCACACCAGCTACTTCTCAAGACAGCACAGATGGTACCTTCCAACACTGTTCTTCCCAACAGCCTGCCTCACCAACTCAACACAGATGGCACAGAGCAGGAGAGACTAAATCCCATGGGATCAGAGGGTGCATTTAGGGAGATTTCATTAGTGAAAATGGTGAAGGCTCTATTTCTGAGACAATTCAAGTCTTACAAGAAGATTGTCTTTAGCAATTCTACTTTAGGCTGTGTGTTTATAATGATTCTTACATTTTCTTTTAGCATCCTCTTTAAGAACCTTCTCTCACTGTTACTGTTAACAACAGCCAGGTCTGCAGAATTCATCCTGCAAAATTCTTGGGCTTTTTCCATGGAGAGCTCTTCTTTGCTGATATAATAGAGCTTATCTTCATACATGGCCCATCCGTCTGCAGTGGTTTTGTAAGCTGGAAGATAAACAAGGTAGTTTTAAATACTGTATCCCTAGAACATAAAAGCTTTTTTTAGGGGAAAAAAATTAATAATAAGAATAAATGTATGCAAAGACCTACCATCCATGTCAATTGGTTCAGATTTTAATGGCACTCCTGCAAAAGAAGAGAATAGAAGGTGTGATGCATCTCTGTAGTGTGTTTTGTGATGTAGCTTGTGACTGACTGCAAGGAGAAGAGTGAGGAACAGAGCAGGATTCTTCACTCCTTTACCACTGACTAGAAAGAAGGTTTAGTCACAATTTAAGCTACATATTATGCAATATGTATTTTTAACAAGAGGGAGAAAATTTCCACTGGGCTTACTCTAGCTCTATCAAGAAATTCTCCCAGTGCCAAATATTCATAAGCAAAAAGAAATATGAATATACATATGTGTGTGTGCATATATATATTTATATAGATATAGATAGATACATACACACACACACACACGCACGCACACACTGAGTTATTTCTGGTTGTGATAAAAATTACACTGTTTTGTACCATTGTATTTCCAAAAGCAATCGAGCCCTCAAGAAAACTAGGAGAGAACTTGGAGTATCACTAAATCTTGGTGTACAAAGATATTGCATTTGGTTTTTAGTTTTACCTGTGTCAGCGTAAAAACCAGTATAAGGAATGCAATATAACACTACATCTCCTTACCTCCTGCATTACATATATACAAGCAAAAGCTTCTTAATATTCAAAAACTTTGCAGTCCATTAAACTCTTGCAAACTTATGCATTACTTATACACCCTAATTTATGTTAAAAAAAGTCTATTTATTCTTAGCATCTATCATAATATGTTACTCAAACTTTTACATTTGGACAAAATAGTTCTTCAAAATTTTGTGTCTTTCTCTAGCAATTTAGTAAGCAACTACTTTTTAAAGTTTTTTAAGCTTCTTGCCCTAAAGAGAAGAAATTTACCTTGTTTTATTTGACAAAACCAGTCAAGCTGTACTTCACAAACTGAAAGAGACCATTGATTAGAATAAGTCCGACCATTAAGAGCACCACAGAACTTGCGTCCTCCTGAATTTCTTGGACTGTCATCCCAGTTTGTGTACCTAACCTATAGAAGAAATCAGCTTTGTTACTGTTTTCATCTGTTTCAGTAATTGTACTCTCCACTGGCAAACAGAAACAAACAGGTTTTTTCTGAAATCTTCTGGTTTTATCTAGAGCTGGAAATGTAGGGAAAGCAATGGGTATAAGAATTTTACAGTGGAGCAGTGATATCAGAGATGAGAAGATCAGGCTTTCTTGTCAGGAAGGGCTTTTCCTCTTGTTTGTGCCTCAAGCCCTAGAATACAGAGAAAATAGAACCAGGCAAACAGACTGTTTCTACTGAATTTCACATAGCTATGAACTTCATCCCCATGTCACTCATGCTAATCCTGTGCAGACAAGGTAGTTTTCACCTCATCAGTTGTGACTTAGTTCAAAAACACATCATCCAGCAGCCATCTGGTGACAGTGACCATATCATGCATCAATTCAGCATTCACTTCTTCCCTTCCCTGTGGTTAATGAGGATGGAAGTGTGACTTTTGGGAAGGAAGTCAGGTCCTGCAAACCTAGTGGAGTTACCTCTGGAGAAACTAATAACCAAATGGGAAAGGGGGACCAATTTGATAAAACCTACTTTGAATTTTCAAGAAGTTCATGATAAGGTTGCTTCCTGAAACTTTTATAGAAATTATTGTGAACAGGATAAAAGAGGCCCTTGCCTTTGTTTAAAAAAAAAAAAAAAGGAAATAGAGAGTAGGAATAAAGAAAGGGTAATAAAGAGTGAAGTCCGAAGGAATGTTTCCCATAGCTGTGGATATTTGCATGTGCTTGAGAGATGGCTGGATAAATTAATGGAAATTAATATATTAAGATTACAGATCAGAGCTCCAGTCCTGAAAGACCCTGAGCCATCACTTACTGGGGGATGCAGAAGTATACTGGGAAACATGCTTGCTGTTTGATCAGTTCTTAAGATGTTTATGGCCCCTACCAGAGACAGGATACAAGATCCAGTATAATGAATTTGTATGTTCTGACACCACATGTTCATATTATCTTCTTGGAAGGGAAAATATCTTGTAATGCTGCACAAAAAGGTACAGATTCTGATGAGATACAGATAATTTCTATGTATTAAAATGTTTTGCTGTGGTATTAGTCATGACAATACAGGTTAATAGCCATGTGAATGTTTGCAGGATTGGTGTTTTCTTTGATGAAGATAACAGCAAAAGCCCACAAAGTGCAGGTACAAACCCCAAAATATCTTAAGCAAACAAACAGTATGAAAAATTAAAATACTCACCGGAGAGCCATCACTCCAGGCAAATCCTTCATCTGGATTCAATGAAAATATACCAAGCCAAACTATTTCAAAGCTACAGCGAGTGGCACTACAAGAAATTACAGGGCAGAGCAGTGTATAAACATTGACACAAAAAAACCATCTAGAAATACATCACTGAACTTTCCAGAAGACACTGTAAAAGCAGTGAAGTTGCAATAAGTACCCTGTTACCTTTGGTGAAGGGCATACCTATGTTTTTCATAGAAATATGCAAATTTTCTGCAGTTCAGTGGCAATGGCTTAGTTATCAGACTTATTAATAGTACTGATCCTGTGTTTTTCTAATGTTCTGCTTACTTAGGAAAGACCTTCACAGATTCAGAAAATGGTCTCAGCATTTTGACTACTTCAAGTAGGTCAACAGTAGATATACTGGTCCTGTTTTCTACCCTACTAAAATTAACAATAATTTAATGTGTTTCTAAATTATATTGAGTAATCATGATTCTGGTGGAGGTTTTTTAAATTTTTATGGACACAAACAATGCTTTTTTTTCCATAAAAATGATAAAATCATTAATGAGTAGATAATTTCAAAGTATGATAGGTTTTGGGGCTTTTGAGGAATCTATGTGTTTCAGAAATCATTGAAAATTATTCATAATAGTTCATATGAAAAGTCTTTTAAATCCAGTAAGAGAAATATACCACAAATACTCACCGCATTGCTTTTATTAGTAATGGCATCTCCTCTTTACTGTTAATGCTGACCAGGTCTCCTCCTATTTGTCTGCAAAAATCTCGAGCTTCAAACCATGATTTCTTTTTAGTATTTGATCTGTAAAAACACTATGGAGAAATTACTTTAAAATGTATAATATGTATGTTATAATAATAAAATAATCATAGTCTTGCTCACCCATAAATAAGATTCCACACAAGCCAAGTAGAAGTCCTTAAGAGAAACAGCATTTTCTACTCTGTTCATAAAATTTTTGCACTAGAGTTGTCCACCTATTTAGAGTAGTGGTGACCAAAAAATTAAAAAAAAAAAAAAAAAAAAGGAAGGAATTGCTGGAAGGGAACACAGTTCTCTTTAATTTGTTTTATCAAGAGGAGGGCCTAGATCACCTTCCAGATGAAGAGAAAGGGTTGTGGTGGAGAGGCAAGGTGGCCTGGGAGGAGTCTGAAGATACAGGCAAAGGAATGACTTCATGTTGGTTTACAACTCTTATTTTACATTTGCAGTATGATGTCTAAATAGTTTAAGAGAGAACAAGCACAAATTTGACCACAGTTAAAATTATGATTTGGGGATAAAGGAGCACAAGTAAATAGCATTACAATTGAGTTTGGAAGAAATGGAAAAAAAATAACAAAATGAGGAGTCATTAATTCAATAAAGTGATAAGAAATATTAGCATCTCACACTAAGTTAGCACATTTCAATTCTCCATGATCCCAAATTACTATTGGCAAGTTACCCTCATTTCTTGTTCAAACTCTTTTTTTATGCCTGTTCAGACCAAAACAACTGTACTTCAAACTCAAGTTATCTATAACCTTGTATCAGAAACTCTCAAATAAATGTCCTTCATAAACAGTGGTTTAATTAACCTTTCATGTGACTTCTCATGCTTTATTTCAATGGGTAATGTGCTTATTTTAGCAAGGTCCAGCCTTAGCCATTGTGCTGCTGAAGGATACTCTTCACTGTTTCTCTGCTTCATTCCCTGAAGTCTCACACATTTCAGACAAATATTGGATCTTTGCACAACCTAGTGACCACAACAGCTATAAAGAGTAATGCCAACAGCCATGCTTTGCTGCTTCTGCTGTTTAATACAAACTTTTGACATTGTTCTTTCAATAATTTTAATCTGAAGTTGCCTCTTGTTTTTCTTTTTTTGTTCTGGTCTTTCTGTCCTTCTGGGGCCTTGATATTTATGTTCCTCTTCTTCCATTTCCTGTCCCAGTTCATTCAACCCCTGGGGCACAAAATTCCTCATTTTTTTCCTGTGCCCCTCTTCCTTCCCTAGATTCCAGTGTCTCCAACCTCATCTTTCTTCCTTAGTTTCTCCAACCTCATGGATACTTCCCTGAGAAGAATCCTTGGGGATTTTGGTTTTGATGTATTCCAATTTCAGATAATGCTAAACAAAAATGTCACGGTTTTCTTTCTTTCTTTTCTTTTTTCCTTCTTTTCTTTCTTTCTTTCTCTTTATTATTCCCCCAAACCAAGTAGTTCAAGGCCTTTCATCTCTTAACTATATAGGCACTTACTTTAAAGCAGGAACTTCTATGGCTGTTTGATATCCAGCCTTCAGGGCACGTGGGGCCCACAGCAGTAGTTGGAATAGCTGGAGTTGTTGCCCCCTTAGCCCACTGCTTACAGATATACTTTTGTTTTGTCTCACAATCAAGAACATCCCATAATCCAGCTGCAGTTCCAGTTCTCATGGCTACGCATCCTGGATTACTTCCTTCAGGAGAAAAGAAATATCAAACCAAAACAAACATGTTGGATATTTTATAAAGTGTGAATTTTAGCCACACAATAACACTTGAAAAGCGATTTTTTTTTCACACAAGCACAGTAGCATTTTCTGTTTGAGGAGGCCATGATCCATTTCGGATCCTGCTTTTTACTCTTTTATTTTGAATGTGCTTCATAATTAATCCTATGGGTAGAAAGTAAGGTGTGAGTTTGGGGTTTTTTTAACAGTAAAATCCTGTGTTTTCAACTGAGAACCTAATTTCTTCTTACATTAAGCCTGTTTGATATCAGGTAGCATAACCTCAGTCACTAGAGGTTTACATATTGATGGAAACAACTCCCCTCCGGGTGCATACATAGGGTAGACATGCAACCCTTGACACCTGTGTGATGAAATTTATCCCATAATGTTTGCTGTAATTTTAGATCACTCAGAGGGAACCAGAGGTGCCTACATCACACAAAATGCAGTCAAATCCATATAATGGTCTTATATAATCACTTATTTGTGCGCTTTCTTAATTTCCTAAGTCCTCTTAACATTTTATTTGCATTTGTTTTATTTCTGTTTGGCATAGACCCGATGTTTTAAAGGATATGTCTACCATGATGCCAAGAACTGACTCCTGAAATGAAATGGCCAGCTATAAATACATTATTTAATGTCATTTCAAGACATATGCTTTATCCTACAAGCATCACTTCACCTGCAAAGTTCACCTGCTGTTTTATTATCATGCTCAGTTAGTTATTTTCCTGATATCATCCTGAATTTTCTCACAACCACATCTTTACTCTCAGATAATTTAGTATCATCAGCAAATCTTGTCACCTCACTATTTCATTTTTCCAGATTGCAAATATATTGAACTGCATGGGCTTTGGCACAGGTCACCATGGGACTCTAGTAATGAATACTCTTCCCCAGTAAAAAAAAAAAAAAAAAAAAAAAGGAGAGAAAAAAAACCCCATTAAAAAAGTATCTAGAAAGTGCCTTTCGATTAGAATTTTTATTCATGTAAGAGCTTTTCTGTGTAAGGTCAGATTAGCTGAAAGGCTTTCGGTAATTGAGACAGACCACGTTTACTAGATTTCCCTTATTCATATGCTTTTGGCTCATGTGGGGAGTTCCAGGAGTTCTGTGAGCATGACCTCCCTTTACAAAAGTGATTTTATGTATCTTTCCCACTATATCTTCTTTATTACAGAGTCATCTAATTTACTAATGACTCATTGGTCTGTATTTTCCCATATTTCTCTGGAACCATTTTAAATGTTAGCACCAAATTTGTATTTTTTGGCATCCCTTAGCTTTAAAAAGCCAGCTTTAACAGGTAGTTACACATTAAAGACAATAGTTCACTTAATGTAACCTTAACAGCTTCTGGATGCTTTTGCTCAGGACCACAGACTTTCATGTGTTTAGACTACAAGGCTAAAACCCCCAAGGTTTCCTTTGTTCATGGTCCCTTCTCAGAGGCAGCCAGCTCCAGCTGTTATTTTGTTATTGCATCATGATTAAAGTATTTTAAGGACTGAAACATCTGAGACTGTTACGGGAAACGTGGAGGGGAGCCGGTAAAGAGACCTGGTCTGACTGTAAGTGTGGGGAGTGAGCGGTGAAAGGGCCTCGGTCTCAGCTTAGGTGGTACAAGTGTCACTGCCAGAGTGGCTGCTGGATTGTCAGACAGGGAAGATTCCTTTATATGATCTCTGAGTGCTCTCTGCATATGCTCTGCTGGCACTACAGACTGTCTGGCAAGCTTTCTTCTTGTGACATCAACTGAAGTTTTATTAGACTCTGTATTTTGTATTTTTTTGTTATTTTTAATTTATATTTTCTAACCTCACTGAAGGCTTTCAAGAAAGTTTTCAGACAAATGATCACTGAGAACAGATTCCCTTATGGCATTGTGATATCTTGTTTTCTGTGCTTCTGCACAGTGTAAATCCCTGAATGTGGTTTTCTTAGTATCACACATAAAAATAGTAATAGTACAATGATTTTTGATACTATGAGTTTGTAATTCTAGCTTAAATTCCTTATTACAGTTGCTCTTTTTCAGACTCTTCTCCCAGGCTATCTTTTCCACTGGAGGGACAAGTGTGGAATAGTCTCAGGACCTGTTTACAACTCCTATCATCTCCGTGTGAAGATGGGCCAAAAGTTTAATCTTATGGGTAAATACCTCAAATGTCTTAATATAAAACTGCTGTTCAAATTTTTCCTTTTGAAATTAAAATACAGGATTGGAGAACTGCCAGATCTTGTAAAATATACTGAAAACTTAAACCATACTATTCAAAGGACATTGCTGATGCAAATCCAAAGAGGGACCATGACCTCAGAGAGCAGTTACCATTCACCGTCAGGGCACCTACCAGGCATTCCTGCATCCCAGTGCGTGAAGGACACGGCTTCACCATTGGCCCACCTGAAAGTGCCTTGGTCCTCCACATCAGAGAGGCCAAGCCAGAAATATTTCTCAGGCCTCAGCCCGACAAGGCTGATCAAATAGGCTTGTTCATACCTGTAAAAGGTATCATAAAGACACAAGTGAAAACAGTTGTTTATTCAAATCCTACTTGTCTAATGTGATGATTAATTATTTTCTCCTTTTCCTTGCTTCAGATTGGGGAAGAAGGTCTTATGATAGGATTCTGAATACATAAAAATAACAAAGAAAAGTAAGACGTTTTTGTTGTTCAACTAGACACTTTACCTCTTACTTAGGCCTCTGCTGTTTAGCATTGTGTTAGCTTTTGTAGAAATATGGAATATGATACAGCCTTCACCTATTTAAAAGTCCAGGAAAAGTCATTAACATACCTACTTTCAACTGTGACTAAATAACCTTCTTCTCCTTCACATGTGGTGTTTGCTTCTGAAAATGTTGCTGGAACATGTCCAATAAAATAGCAGTAGATCCCATATCTTCTCCAGCCCTGTAACGTGATTTCAGGATTTCCATTTAAATTTTGAATAATTATAATATCATGTATTAAGGGAGCTATGGCATTTAAAAATTAATCAAGCACAAGAGTCATGAATATTATGACTTGGGAACATTTTGAAGTGAAAATACAGATTCCTTCCAAACAGTTTTTGTGAATGGCTATCTAAAGTAACTGAAAGGGGAAAAATTCATAATAAATAAATCCAGAAAAGTTTCTACTTAAATTATATACACAATTCAAACAATTCTATCTGATTTCCAGACAAGGTACTTACTTCATCTGAGAAACTGATGTTCCATTCTCATATACTTACTTTTTTGCAACCTGCATCAGTAATTTCCTTTTCTCTAGCTATTTGTGATAGAGCTTTTCTTTTACAAATGTAGCCAGCTTTCTTCTCACAGCCAGAGTCTGCCCAATAGCCATTCTGTGGCAGGAAAGAAGTTTGAAATAAAAAGGAGATAAAAAGGAATAATCTAAAGAGGATGAATAATGTGTTTCTTTATAATGAAAACTATTCATTTTCTTTCTCCTTTCATCTTTTAACAGAAATATTTGTTTTCCTTATCCATTGTCCCTAGGTAATGAAATCAAATCTGCTCCCATTCAGTGAAACCGTAGACTGTGCTATGCAGTACAGCCACAGCCCATGCTGATAAGAGGGGAGGAGGGTGCATAGAGTTGGTGCCCTGCTCTGCAGGGCCCTGCACAAGCAGCTGTGCTAAGGGATGGCAAATAGGCAGGCACAGAGGAGCCAGCAGGAATCACGGATCCCCACATGCCACCACTACCACCAGAGGAAAAGGAGAGAATGTATTCAAACTACCTTGAGAGACATGGTTTACAGCCCTAACAATTTAATTTGTGACTTTCAGATGTATTTAAAGAGAAAATCTCATCAATGATGCAGTAATGTTTTTGGGGATTTTTTTTTGAAAGGTCATATTTAATCTTAGCGTCTTTTTCCCACATTCCTTTTTCCAGCCTTAGCTGTTCCCTGAAATAGTAGAGCACATTCAACTTTTACTAAGAGGGTAGTTTCAATATGGAGGTAAAATATGTACTGGGTAATGTCACCTGGCCTTTGATCAGTACACAATCTTCTGGCCTGTTGTTTGTGGTGGATGGCTCTCCCAGGTGCCATTTTGTGTATGTCACCGGGGTACCATCACTCCATTCAAAATACATTTGAACCTTACGATCATTCAGCCCAATCCATAGCTTGTCTGTTGGCTCTAAAGGATGGAAACAGAGAACTAGATAAGACCTTGGAACAGAACTTGTTAAGACCTCTTTTGCCACTGCATCCTTTTCACAGCACCATCAAGCTTTGAACATATAATTCCTTTCATAAATTTATGAATCATTTAATTATTTAGTGTGGTTTATGATCATTTTATAAACTAATATTTTCACATGGATATTAATATAAAGACAGTATGGTGGTATGATAGAACTATGAATAGTAGTTACCTTTTATGTTCTGTTGCACTAGTCAGATTTTTAAATCCTGTTTTTATGTAACTTGAGGCATGAATGTTTTAAGCTTCTTTCAACCAAATGAAAAAAAGTAAAGAAAAGACCCTATGCCCAGTTTCCCAGCCCTAGATCAATTATTTAAGCAATAAGTAAAATCAGAGTTTTGACAACATCCAAAACTCAGCAGGAAATCTCAGTTCAGCTGTCTGGTGTTCCCTACATGCAGAGAAATGCAAAAGATGCCCTGGAATCACTCACTGTACCCAAGCCGAGACACCACAAAGCTGTGCTCCTCAGGGTTTCGGATGCTGGCCAGGTGACTCCCTTGTTTTTGACAAGACGTCAAAGCTGCTTCCCATCCTTTGCTCTCCCTGAAGATCTTGTAACAGTGATCTACATATGGCACCCATCCATCTGGGCAAGTAATGGGCCCAGTGTCACCTAAGAACAAAACTGGGGCTTTAGAAAAATTCAGCTGTCACGCAAGGGACACGGCACTGAAATATCCCTTAATCTGTGCAAAAGATCTAAACAAAGAATTTGCTTTTGAGATTCTCATTATAAGGAAATGATGGACACAAAACATAGTAAACATAAATATGATTCTAAACCTTACAATTTTTAGCTTAGAAAATGAAAGATTTTTAATCCAAATAGTACTTAATACAAATTCTAAGGTTAGTCAAATGTCTGTAACAAATACTCTAATATATTAATTTTAGCAGCTTCTGTATCACTTAGTACTTATTTGTCAGATAAGAGGAATCAGACTTTATCTGCACCTAAGATAAAAGGCTTATGAATTTTTAAAGGTTTATGTGTATTGATAGAGTAGAAGTCCTTGAGACAGATTTATAGCTAGGTACATACACAGGGACACACCAACAGGGAAATCTTTATGCACTTAAATTATCTTTTCTCATTTCAGTGTGCCAATCTTTGTTAGTGTCAATCTTCCATCACATCTTCAGAGACCTGTGAACTTGCTAAGCTGAATGACTTTAAGTCATGGAGAATGACGTAGAGCTAGACTGTAATTCTCCCTCTTTCTTCCTTTTGCTAATTTTTATTAGTACCTCTCTTCTGAAAAAAATTTTTAGATTGTTCTCCCTTTTGATGGTCAGCTGTGTATGTATTCAAAGGGGAGACTCGACCACCAAACTATGGACAGAAGGGACAAGTTGAACATTTTTCACTTTTTTCTGTTTCATTCTGTGTGTTGTGAGACTGGAGATCAGACCAGAAAGGGTGCAAACGTTGTAAAAAGCAAACCAGATAAACATGAAATAGTTTCCATTTCTAATAAAATTCTTCTGTTCATTTTTGTCAATATGAATACCAAACAATTGAGATAACAGCTTCTACTTTAATTTTCAACATACCTGAAGGAACCAAGGTAAAGTTCTTTTTCTTACAAATATAACCAAGTTTCTGATCACATTCCCAAATTTGCCATTTAGCTTTTATTTCAGGATTCAAAACTGCACAGAGTTTTCCAGATTCTGGAGAAGGGCTTCCTTTGGGAAAGAAACAGGAAAAATGAAAAAAAGGTGAACTTTTCTGGAAGGCAAACAGAGCTCTAAGCAGTAAAATTCATGTCTTTCCCAGCTTTTCCAAGAGCTGAAGTAGGTCTCTGGTAGTGGGAATGTCTGTATAAAGTGTTGTGTGAGTTGTGTAAGTCGATACAAACATGTAAACTCCTCATAGTTTTGTTGTTGGAGTCAAGAAATGGAAGACTAAATATTTTTGGGACATGCAGTCTTGCTTTCACAGCTGAAATATTTTTTGCAATAGTTTCTGGCTTGTATTGCTATAGAAAAAGAGATTTTTCTAAATCTAAAGCAAAAATGCTAAAATACTTATCTCATGGCATATCTATCTGAGAACAAAATTTACAGCAGTATTTGAGGTACGTATATTTTCTCTTTGGCATACAGAATCAAAGTCACATATACCTGGAGCCCAGTTTAAATACTGGAAAGGGCTACCTCCAATCCACTCCCATCCACTCCTCAAGTCCAGTCTGTTGAGTCCAATCCACAGTGCAGAGTCTATACCTTCTGTTAATTCTAATTAACAGAAAAATAATATAAATTATTTTATAAATCACTTTCATATTTGTAATAGTAATTCATAAAGTCTCTAGGAAGATTTGCAATTTAAAATACCTAACTACAAATACTTCGAGATACTGAAATACTTGATAAATTGAAATACACTGAAGCTTTGAATACCGTGAAATATAAACAAACAGAAATGCCCTCTTCTTCTATCATTAATGCAAAATAAGACCAGATGGTATGCAGAGTATATCCAAAATGAAATTATTTCTGTAAAACAGGCTAAATTCTGTATAACATTTATTAAAGTAGAAATATTGGTATTGTGTAAGTATAAACAATAATAATAAATGTCTTAGAAGTTAAATTCATTCTTAAATATAACAATAAATATTTTTTTCCATACGGTTCCTTCACCAATACATGGATAGGTAAAGCTGGAATTTAGGATCTATGAATAACTGATATTTTTCTGTTTGCCAAGTGAATGAAAAAAACAGCTGTCAAACTGCATTTTACATAAAACACATCTTTATTTTGGCATATATATGGGGGGTTTATTTCTGAATTTTTTAAGTTTCCTTTTGATGAAAAGTAAAATTTTAATTTACTTTTCAGAACTCTTTTCCCCCTTCCAAAAAGAAAGAAAAAATAGTGAAGTTTTAATATAAGATAACATTTGTAAATAAGAATTCAAACTGTTACACTTGAAAGATGCTGGAATACTTAGAATTCTGTGTAAACTTGGTAGCAATTTTGATATTACCTTGCAAATTCTAAAAGACTGTTTTCTTGCCCAGACATATTTAGTCCAAAGGCAACAGCCAAAATAATACTAAATAATCATTAGCTGTTATGATGGACTGAGTTGATCCCGAATGTAAATCAGGGTTTTCTTTACTGTCTTACCTTTAAGGTATGTTTGTTCATGAATGTCTGTGATACTCAGTAATTCTGCATTTTGCTGCTGACAGCTCTTCCTGGCTTGGTGCCATGTGAGAGCCGAGTCAGAGTTTATTTGGTAATGGACATTTGTTAACAGATCTGTAGTCCAGGTGCTGTCTTTATCTGTGGAGAAAATAATTACATTGGGGCTCACAGTAACTTGCCAACAGAAAAATGAGTTGCAGGTTCTCATTTTGCTTTAATGTCACCTTCTTCCAAGAGCACTGAAACAAAACATCATGAGCAGATCATAAAGGACAAAATTAAGGCTGGTAAGCTGACAGATAAAGCTGGCTTATACTGCCGCCTGTTCCAGAAGATCCACAATTCAGGAATTACCACAGGGGACGGGATTGAATAGGAAAATATATTGTAGGGAGTCCTGTGGCAGAAATCATATGTGAAAACTTCAAAAAATGTGCAACTTCTCTTTCTGGACAGTGGTTTCAACTGAGACCTGTAAGAATCAGCTCTAGACTTGAAGTTAGCATCAAAATTGTTCTTAGATAATATCATTCCCTTGCAAAGCACTTCTGGATGTGCCTGTCACACAGCAATGCTGCTGAGCAGCACTGTGCTCCTCCTCTGATTACCTTTGCATCTTTGATTTGTTGAATTTTTATACATGCTCCAGCAAACACAATACAAAATTGTGTCAGGTATATGATTATTCACAAAAGTCAGTAAGAAGTGGAATTTTAAAAAATGAGAGCTGGGACTCACTTTCCAAAACTGATTATTTATTCAGTGTCTAAAGTATCCTTTCAGGCACCTGAAAAGCTCATTTGGCTAGTGTTGGAGGTGGCAAGTACCTGGACAAGAAGGAATGGAGGAGGGCAAGAGACCGCCGGACAGAATTTGACATCTGGAAGGTCCAGGAGGACCATTCCTGAACTGGACTGTGCCTTTTACTACAGACTTTGCTTGTTACTACCCCCATTTCATTTTTCTTGAGGTCATGTTGCCTCTGTCTCTCCCTGTTCCAGAAGTTTCCCCCTGCAGGCAGCAGCTGTCAGCCAAGGGTGCAGCTACCATTGGCCGGCTCCCTCTAGGGGGCGGGCCTTGCCCTGCCTGTCATCAGTCCACACCCCAGTTCACTCCCCCTCAGTTCTCCTACCCAATAGCATGTTGCGGATTTGCATGCTCCGCCTTAGTTCCGCCCCTTTTCCAGAACCTTCCCTATCCCAAGTTATATTCCATTTTGAATCAATTAAAGGGGCATTCTAATAACAAAAGACATAATGGGTAACAGGAGCAATGGGGAGGAATATAAGGGAAAGATGAGATGTGTCAGGTGGAGACTTTGAGATCTTCAATGCAAATCTCCCATGCCAAGAACAAGACTATAAAAGGAGATGGAGAGGGAAGTGACCACAGAAATGGAAGAAAGTGATTGAAATTGCAGAGAAATGCCACGCAGATGTCAAAAGCAGTGGAAAGACTCCTTCCCAGGCAATATAAATAGGGCTTAACAGCACGGATAAAAGAACACATTCCACTTTAGTAAAAAAAATTCACATGAGAATCATGCAGATCAAAATGTTAACTTCATCATTAATCTTCCTATAGTGCTCATTTTTGTGCCCACATCCATCACAACGGGGGTCCACAGAGAAGGGTTGTACAACAGTGACAGCACACATCCTGGCTGGGAAACAGTGAGGGTCTCTAAATTATTGTGTTGCTCAGCAGCATTCCCACAATTAGTGGGAAGTGCATGCTGTTTTACTCTTCAACCACACTTTTCTCCACATCTTTATGCAGCATGTTATTTTCTTGCATGGAGAGCTGCAGGATGTAGCAATATATCATATATTAAAAGAAATTCTTGTTAGCTATGAATTACTGTAAGGGCAGTCATATTCTGCTAGTGCTGGTTTGTCAGCATCACACACAGGGACACTGCGTGAGAACAGGTAACTTACCTTTGGATGGGCAGAATCCGTATCGCTGGTCAGTGTCATAGTCGGCCGTGGTTGCGCACCAGAGCCAGCCGTCTGTGCGGCCGGCGGCCGTGCACTCCGCGTACCACTGCACATTGTACAGGAAAGGGAAGACACAGGGTGCCCCAAAAGCATTTCCCAGCAGTGTAAAGGTCTCTGAGAAGACAAAATGGTGGCTTCAATATGAATAATAACAAATGAATGTGAACAGTGAATAAAGTAGAGCCTGTGCTGATGGCTGAATTGCATCTCAAAGTGCTTTCTGTGATTCCTTTCCTGTAACCATAAAAAAATTCAACACTTTTTCAGACTTAGACTGCAGACACATGCTCTAGAGCAACGCTATTCTGATGTGAAGCAGTATTTCATAGATGAGGTCCACAACTAAACTTCTGTTCTTTCCAAAATGGTTTTACAATCATAATAAGGCTCCAGAGCTCTACTCTAAGATTCTATTTCAAACAGTGTTAAGATTTATGTAACATGTGTAAGAGAAGGAATAATATTTATAAGTCCTGATTCATGGAAAAAGTAAGCATAGGTTAGACTATCCTTCTTTGGTTTTATTCCAGTGACCATTTAAGTATCTCACATACAGTGAAGCAGCTCCTACGTTCAAGGTTCAGAGTTCGATATCCTTCTGAGGTGATTTTTTGAACATTCATTCTGGATGTGGGAAAGCCATTCAGAACAATCAGACATCAGCTGTTTACAAAAGGTAGTTGCACTGGTGATTATAACATGAGAATCCTCATTTGCAGTCACAAAAGCCATGCTTCCTCCACCTACATTAGTACTTCCAGACCTTTCTCAGCTCACCCATATTGCACTTCTTTCCTGACAATCTAATTTCATATCCATATGGCTGTATAAGAATCTTACAAGAGTTTATACACCCTATTAACAACATAGTGGCATGGTAGGGTGAGCAATAGTGACTTTAGAGAATACTTACAGTTAGCATAAGAGTAAGTGCGTGTACATAAACATATATACTAACACATAATATATATTTATAGAATACAGAGAGAGTATATGTAATACTTCTAATACTCATAATACTAATGTACTATAATATGCAGACTAAAGCAGTGTGTGTATATAATACATATTTGAACATAAATAGAACATTATATTCAAGGCTAAGTCCTTCAGTACACTGATTTTCTAAAACTCTGATGGTCACTGAAGGAATCAGAACAGTCAGAGCTAAAGATCCAAAACACTCTAACACTTACAAAGGAATTAATGAAAAGGATGAAAGAATTAATTTTCTGTACCTTCATATCCCTGGGAACATAAAACATCCATGGCCCCATAGATCTTCCACTTATTCTTTGCACTCAGTCCCTTCTTTAATAAAACATTATCATGCTCTTCATTGCCAGGACTGAAAAACAAATCTTCTCCCTGGATTGCAAGGAGGCTTTCATTTCTGCATTCCCACCACTGGAGCTCACTTGTTTGATTACATGGATACAGGGTGACCATAGCCTGTTCCTCCTTCAAGGGCACTCCCAGGCATAGTTTCAGTTTCACACTCATAAGCTGATGATCCGTGATCCACCTGAATTTTTGTAATTCATTGTCTTGATGGCAAGTGGCAGTTCTAACTGACTGTGCAATAGATGCCTGAAGACAGAGCCTATTGACTTTATTATATATTAGAAATGTACTGATGTCTGTAAACCAAAATAATACATAGTTAATGGTTAATACAGAACGTATATGGAGTGGATATGTGATATGATTCTGCTTTCCATTCACATGGACAAGAAGTCATTGCATTCATATCAGGTGAAAACACAATGTCTTTCAACAGAGTCCAGTGAAACATCAACACTACTATTAAAAAGCAACAAAGTAGACAATAGAATATGCACGTCATGATTACATGTCACCATACACTGTGGATCAGTGGCAGGCAGCAGCAGACCTGAGCACAGCTTGTTGGATTGATTTCTCTCAGTCATGTGAATTCCCTGAGCTACACTGCTCTTACCATCAGCCTGTTCCCACCTATCCTCAGATCCATGGCCTTGTAGACCTCTGACCTTGACAAACTTTCCTCACCCTGCCAGAACTTAAGTTCTCCTAGTGGGGACACAGCCATCTGTGCTGAGCCATTTGTCTCTCTACTTCTGAATCCACCTTTCCACTGTATAAATGTGGGTGAACCCCTCCAGACTCCTCAGCCTTGCTGATCTACAAGACCTGCTGTACATACTATGAGACACTGAATATAAAACTGGGAATGACATTAGGAGACCAAGCACAGTACAAAAAAGTACCAAGGACTGTGGAGTAGTAGCATCTGACCACTCTTTGCAGTGTGGGAAGGCTGGTGGAAGTTAGAAGCTCCACCTATACCAGAAATTAGGTCCCTAGCTCTCCAGGTAGTTTCTCTGGTCATGTCTACATTGTAAAGGTAAAATACAAGCAGCAGAGCTCATTTCAGTCCTTCAGGGAGTATCAGCAGCAGCAGTGAACCCTGCCTATGAATTTGCTCTGCTGCCTTGTGGGGTACTTTGTGACCCACCCAGCTGTATTTCCTTCCAAAGCTTGTGGGATTCTTAACCAATATTGGACCCTGATCCATTTCTTGATCACTGGACATCATATTTAAATAAAATGTATTTATAAACTTAAAGACATTTCATTAAAAAGCCTGCAAAAAAACCTGAAATCAATTTAATTCATAATACATAGCACATTGAAAATACTTATTCTGGCCTCCAGTGATGCCACATGGTATTAAAAAACTACCACATACTCTGAGACAAACTGTAACAGTTTTACTCAGGACTTAGAAAGGTGAAAGGATTTAATCTTAAACATTAAGGTCTGCAGAAGATATCTGTTTACACCTACAAGAAAAGTGCAGCTAAAAGGATAGCAGTAGTGTTACGACTGCAATTCGACCACAACTTTCCTAAATTTAGTCCAATTTTATTGCACAAAAAATTTATTCCCTCCACTTCATCAATGCCAGTAAATTCAGTGAGCCTGTTCAAAACAGTGAATGAAAATAATTCTCATGTAAGCATTAAGTCTCTCTGGATTGCACAGCCATCATCTGTGAACATCTTAATAGCCTACAAATAATTTCACATGTCACCACTCCTGAAGTTTTTCTGTCTGATTTTGCTAGCCATTACCCAGACATCAATGGCTTAAAAATCAGAACACAGAAGTAAAGAACTAAATTTAAAAAACCACATAAACCAAAACCAACAAAACCAAACCAAAACAAACAACTAAAACCAAAACCAAAACCCTGGACATTTAAATATATCTCATTATTTTCTTAGGTCTCATCTTTTGGGGTTATTGAAGTGATAGTGCCACTATATAAAGCCATTAAGAACCGAATCTGCTTCCTTCTCTAGGTCCTTCTTTTTTTTTTCTATTAGACTCTTCCCTTGCTTCCTGCCTGCCTTGCCTGCCATTAAGAGGTTCCCCATCCCCAAACTAATAATGTGCATACAGGCAGTGCCCCAGAACCACGATCACCCAGAAATGCCAGAGGCCTAGAAGCACTGTCATGGGCACCCTTACGGGAAGCAAGTGGGAGGCACTTACCCACCAGCTGCACAGCACTGTGAACAAGGGAAAGTGCAAGCAAAAACCTGCAGAACATAATTGAAAATGCTGTTTTCTTTTTCTTCCCTTCAGCAAACTCTGGATGGAGAGTTGTTGGCAATAAAGTCCTGCTGAAGAGAGGACAAGAGTCCGATCCTCCTCAGCTTTGCAGGCTGGATGGGAGAGAGCTCTGGGTGCTAAATAAGGAAACATTGTGTCACATGCCACATTTCAAAAAAACAAGACCACACAGCACAAATTTTGCCCTCGGAAAAGAAAGGCTTCTCACTGAGGGTAAACACTGCTTCCTTAGGAAAGCAGGTGGTACACAGAAGGTTGTATCTCTCTAACTTCCAGCTGTCTCTCCTGAAGAAACATCTGAGGAGTTCATGGAATCAAATCAGCAGTGAAATACTAAAGACAGAAAATCAGCCTTGGCTTTTAAATCTTACATCTTACCTACACAGACAAAAACAAACCACCAGGAAAATACACCAATCTCATATTTTCATGTGTGAGATAAGACAGGATTGAATTTTAGAGTATTTAAGTGAAATTCACTCTGTGGGACATTATGAAAGATTCTGCCCTTCTACAGGAGTTGCCATTGTCATACTGACCCTCATTTCTACATAAATGCAACTAGGAGATCAACACTCAAACCTACTTGAAAACTGGCTCCTTATAAAAACAATGCCCACTTTTTCTTGTGAGGTAGGTCAGTGTTGTTTGACAGTCATGCCGAGAGTCAGCCACAATTTCAGGAAATACCATGTACTGCTTCTTACCCAAGTCACACGGCATTTTGGTTCCCAGATGTATAGGTGGAAATCTAAGAAAACCAGCACTCCTTGCACTCCTCTCTTGACCACTACAGACTGTCCCTGTAACTGTGTAAAGGCCAACTTTAGGACAGATTTTTACCATCAAAACGTTTTGTTTAGAAAAACTTCTAAATGGAAAAATGATGTGAAAATATACAGTAACATCTTTGACCAGCACCTGTAGCAAAAAATGTGATCTTAAGAAAATTTGGCTTCGCCTTCTGTTTGTTGCCAAGATCATTGCATTTCCCAAGTACAGGATTTGATCCTGCTTTTCTGCTCAGCAGAAAGACAATGTTTCCTGAGAAAGTCTACAGGATTAAAATAAAAAGAAGAAATTGAACTGTGAAATAAGAAATTACAAGGAAATGCTTGGTACAGATGTTAGGGCAAAGTTAACGGAATATTCTTTTTCAGATGATGGCAAAATATACTAACAACAAGGATAAAGCCAACAGCTTTTTCTAGAAAATAATTTTTCATCTAAAAACATAAGTCTTTTGATCTGGTGCCAAACATCTTGCCTAGAAAGAGCAAGTTTTCTTTGATCTGAACTGATTTGCCTTAGACCGACAGCGTATCCTCATAGTACACGGCCTGTTTATATAAAAGGCACACAATCATTTATTTTGTCAGGAATTTTGACAGCCTTGTTTTATTCTGAAATTCATATGACATGAGGAATTCCTTTTCTTCTCAGTTGGACATTTTCCAATAACAAATAAAGAAAAAGAGAAGGGTCTGGTTTCTTTACCTGTCTCTGCTCCTCAAGCCACACTAGAGCCAGCTGCAGCCTGGCAGTAAAGCTAACATTTGTTTCCCTTCAGCCAGGTTTCAGATGGGTTCTAGGGCTAAGAATCTGAGCAATTGCACTCTTCTTGATACTCCAAACACACCTGATGGACTTGTACATTTCCCCCTATAGCCAGTACTGTGAATTACAAGGTGCTGTGCTGGTTCCTGCAAAGCTCAAGGCTGTTGAAATCCTTGAGGGCAACCTCCAAGGAAGAGCTAAGCTGGAAGAGTCAACCTCACTATGTCACCAGCACCTGACACCTCCTGGCGACCAAGACCCAGCATGCACATACCCCAGGAGCACCAGGCAGAAGATGGCATTGCCTTCCCGCTCCTTTGCATTTCAGAAACCTGGCAGTGTCAGACACCTTCCTCTAGCCACTGCTCACAGGAGTGCAGGCTGCATCCAGCCATGAACTGCACTTTGGCTAACCCTGACCTGAAAGGTCAGAAACTGGGCTAAAAGCAAAGTTGCACTCCCTAACATGAATTTAGACAATTCTCTATTACTTAAAATTACATTGCTATACCTACATCCTAGGCACTAGTATCTTAAAAAGATTACTGAGAGTGTAAAAGTTGACTTACCAAGGATTCTGTGGAAGTCCCACTGAGTTTATTAAACTTCTCCTACTTCAAAAGTTAAGGCAGAAAAGAGGAGCACACTATCAGCAACACTTTATACCTCAGTCTGTCTGATAGGTTGGAATGAATAGCAGGTGGGAGGTAACATGTCCTGGTGGCTTAGCAGGTGATAAGTTGCCAGTTACTGATGTCAGGTGTTCACAGTCTGTTGGAGTGACATAAAAAGACCCACACAGTGCCAGAGGATCTCTCAGAAGTATTAACGTAGTCTGCTGAAAAACCAATCCCCAGCAGAGTAAATTTCCCCATGCAAACAGCTACAGTGGCTGAGACCAGCTGAGGCACTTGGTGCGTGCAGACCAACCCCAGCCCCTGGGGTCTTGTTGCAAGGGGGTTGCTCTCGTGGTTTATAGCATTAATTAGTCTTACTGTGCTGAATTTAGTTGAATATTTTGATGCAGAGTTGAGATGAGCCTGATATTCTTCTGGTCAGGCTCTAAGCAAGAGAGATAGGTACTGTTTCTTCTCATTCAGACTGATAAATCCAGCAGTTTAGAGTAGCTCTGTTTATCAAAATTTGGGCAATAAAATCCACAGAGATCAAAATAAGAACTGACTTAAGGAAGCATACTCTGGGATTGGAAGTACAGTGGTTATTGCAGTGGCTTGCTTGATCCTGTACATACCTAGTGAAAGTAACCACAAAGCATGGAAAAACTAAGCAGAAGTTTACTTCTTTATTTTTCACTGTCCTGTTCTAATTTGACTGGTAATACATTAAACATGTTTGCCCAAGGAGAGTCTGTTTTGCCCATGGCAGTAACTGGTGAGTGATCTCTCCCTGTCTTTATCTTGACCTGTGAGCCTTTTGTTACTCTTTCTCTCTGCTGTCCAGCTAGGGAGGGAAGTGAGAGCAGCTTTGGTGGGTATCTGGTATTTAGCCAGGGTCAACCCAACATAACTACACATACAATAGCCTTTTTTGAAACTTTAATTGAAAAAAAATCTCCCTAGTATAGGATTATGAAATGCTTCTTCACTAGTTAGCAAGGGGATGCATGAAAAGCCTTTTATCCACAATAGGAAGTATTACATTAACTAAACTAAAATTTTAAAATGTCAGCAAGTTTTTTGCGGGTAGTTGTCAAAAGCTTGTAATCTTGACTTATATTTTCTACAAAAAATGGAGTGAATATTTGTGAAGGGATGAATAATTTGGTCCATATGATCTGGCCTAAGGACAATAAAATCCAATTACTAAAAAAAATGGGTCTATTGTTTTTACATCTATAATTTATTACATGTATAATTTATACATTATAATTTATTACATATTAAGAAAAGGTCACGTACTTTATAATAGAACATAAAGGAAAGAAGATGCAAAGAAAGTATGGCTCCATGAAGTACTGGAATAACATCAAGAAGACCAAAATAAATCAGGGTCTTTGTTATTTTAATCTTTACAAAATAATCTCATTGTGACAGAAACATCAATTAACTTGAAAAGAAATGTTAACTTGAGAAAGAACAGCAAAGAAAGGATGTGTATGGAAATTCAATCAGTGTTGTCTTATGGGCTTATATTTAGAATGAAGGATTGAAAAATTTAATGTAGAAATGCAAAATCATTAATGTAGTCTCCTAGAAATTAAGCAAGTTGCATGACATCTTAGAATGTTGAAGAAGAGAGTTACACATGCTTAAAAGGGATTTAACAGTAATTATAATTTCCTGTCCAATTGGAAGGTTGTGTATCACACAATTCAATAAAAAGATTAAGAGAAATCACATTGGATTTTGACTCACTTAAAGAGATGTTCCTTTACTACCTGCTTTGCTAATGATCTTATTTTTTAGCAGTTACCAGAAATTTATTACACTCATTATACAATGTATGTTTGCAGAGCAAGAACAAGATCTAGATATAATACTATTGCTCAAATAAGCATTTTGCTAAAGTACAAATCTTGACAATCTTCTTATCTTTCATCTAACTCTGAGGTGCAATAAACAAATATCAATAATCTCATCTCAAACAGGAATGGAGGAAAAATGTTTCAGAACAAAAAAATTGTCTGTATCTGGTGGGACCATCTAATTTATAATTTTCCCTTTTGAATTCTGTAAAGTGATATACTACAAAACATGCTTGAGTAACACATTGTGTTGAATAAGATGTACATTTGATATAGGAGGCAACTGGATCGTTACCAGACCCCCACTTCTTGAAGTGTTTAGTATCAGCTTAGCCTCATTACAGAAACAATATTTAGGGGCAGCTGCCCCTAAACATACTCTATATTATTTACATCCCAATTCATTAAATTGCCACTTTATTATTCCATCCATAAAGACATACATGGTATTCTGTGTTTAAGGTTCCTTTGTTATTTCTGCTATACAAATTGAAAAGTCTCTTTATTATCTCTGCCTTTCTTTTTGTAGCAAAAGTATTTTTCCATAGGGGAAAGACTTTTCAAGCACAAATAATGTCAAAGCTGCTAATTTTTCTCCTTTAAAGAAATACCATAATCCCAGAAAGATGCAGAGGAATTACATGACCTGTGAGCAGATGCTGGAAGAACTCAGTCCACAGGAGGGAAAACTGCAGCAGGACATAACAGTCTGCAAAGATGCAAAATGTTGCTGCATGAAGGAAAGTCAGAAATTATCCCACATACCTGCTCAGAAAAGGGCAAGACATACAGAAGAAAGGGAATCCATTTACCAAGGCAGAATTATGTACCCAGAAAAAAATTCTTAATGGTATAATTAAGTACTTGGGCAGATAATTTAGTGACAATAGGAAAGTAGTTGTTACAAATCAACCAATCACTTGTCTTTGCTTCACAACAGTAGTCTTCAGGGTTTTACATTTTACCTTTCTGTCTCTAGAAACTAAGAATCATTTTTCAGGTTTCCATTCTACATTCAGATATGCTCATGAAAAGAAATATAATCATGAGCTAGATTTGCAATATTTAACCTTAACTTCCAAGGTAATGCAGTTCATTGCAAACAAGTCTTGGACACCTGTGGGACACTGGCAAAGAGCACGAGAAGAGGTGAGTGACTGCTGCTGGGAAGCTGTCACAGGTGGCCCATGTACTTCTGTGGCTTCTCAGCTGCTTTATCAGCCCCATGAGGCACTACTGCTGCTCTAGTTTGAGGGTGGAGGGAAGTAGCCTGTAGTTCCTCAGTCCAGTCATATAGCCATAGGGACACAGGCTCGATTTAAAAGAAAATTTGGTGGAAAATATCACCTTTTTCAAAAAGAGTAAGAGAAAAGTGAAATTTGAGGGAAAAGTGATTTCAGGCTGAGCTTCACTGACAGCCTGAGACAGTTCCCCCCATGTTCTGTGCCCAGCTGGGCAGAGTCACTGTCACCCTGGAGCTGTCATTGGGTCTGCCACATTCTATACAGCAGAGATACAGTTCTTTTTTCCTTAATGTGCTGGAACAGCTCATAAGAAGGTTGAACTAGAGCCAGAGGGGGTGGGAGTGAGAGCTTAAAAGCTCTGGTGTGAAGGAAAAAAAAAATCTTTAAGTCCATTGTGCAACATCAGGGTTTGACTCAGAAGGGATGGTTAGGCTTAACCAAGCTTTCCTTAGAGGTAGCAGCTGTCTGCTTGAAAAAATCTCTTATTTTCCACAGTAGGGATTTAAAACAAGAATAGCATGTTAAAATCAGAGAGTAAACTGCAGAGCCAAAGCCATCACCACCCTGAGAGATACCTGAGTGAGCACCAGAAGTTCAGGAGGCCTCAGTCCTTGTTTCCTGTGATGGACACAGGTGCCAAGTTCAAGGAATGGTAGATCCTCCACCTAGGAGACTGCACCACAGGATGCAAGTCACAGATGCAGAGATTGCATAGCCCTGCCTGATGACCCAAGAGCATTTGAACCTCAATATTTTGACTGAAGTACAGCAGACAAACATATGCACCTTGACAGCTGATTTACAGATAACACTCATCAACCTTTTGTACTACCCTATAACTGTTTCTCGTTAACTGAGCCTGAGCAACCACTGGAAATAGCAACATGCATTTTTGGGGCTATTGTTTGAATAATGGATTATGTAAGAAAAAAACAGTCCAGCCATACTTCCTAGATAACAGAATATAGTTGTTAAAATAACTGGAAAAATGACCGTTCTTTGTATTATCTCTATGATGTGTCATTGTTTCCTTCCTTTGCTTTATCACTGTTTCCTTCCTTATTAAAAAGAAATACATACCACTTTCCAGAAAGAAATGCTTCAAAATTTTTCCCATGGGCAAAAACTTCAAGGAGCATTGGGGCAATGCTCTTATTGATATGGGTTAGTGTTAGGATGTCCTGTGAAGAACACAGAGTAGGCCTTGATGATCCTTATGGGTCCATTCCAACTGAAGATACTCTATGATTCTGTGCTAATTTTTTACAACTTTTAAATCTCTTTCTTTTTGCAAAATCCTCTACCATGTCTAAATGCCACATTTTACTTGAATACTTAAGAGAAACATATTCAAACAGAGAAGTCAGCAGCAAAACCTGTTTAAGACATTTTCTTACCCCACTACCTGTGGATCAGTGAGGTTTAGAACCTGATTTTAAATATGGGAAACAAGGGTGAATGAAAAATGCCTTCTCTGAAAAATGTCCTAATGACAGCTCCACAATACAATTCATGTCCTGACCCATCTTAGTCCCTGTGGAGGTAGGAGGTATGGAGTAACTGAAGTTCCTTTACATCAATTGGCAAGGAAGACACTGGAGTTCTTCCCCTCCTCCCATACATTCCAATTACAATTGTATCAAACCTATTTTCTGAAAGAGGAAGGAAATTTCATAATTAACAGCACAGAGGGAGATAGAGCACACATTCACATGGACTGTTACCAAATGAATCTCATAATTACAAAGTTAAAAAAAGATCTGTGGGACTCAGTTGTGGTTTTTTTTCTGATAAGTTGCATTCAGTAGTTCAAATAAAACCTCAAAAGGAGTTCTGTGAATATCTTAGTGCTGGATTTAATTTGAAATAGTTTTCAGATTTCTTTGTTGTAAAGGGCACCTAAATCTATCGCAGCTCTTCCAGGCATAGTCTGAGCATGATAATACCACTGCAGTACAATTTCTTCTTTTTTTTATTTCTTTTTGTGGTTTGAATTTATAACTCTATGGGAACAGAAAGTGATTTGTATAAGGTTCAGTCATGAGTTCAGTTTACGTACTTTTCAGGACTGTCTAATGCTGAAGCTATCACCTTACTTAGCCTGAACATTCCCTGGGCACACTACATTGGTCACATCGTTTGTGCCTAAAGTAATCCATGTTTAGTCAGACAATCATCTGAGCTTGAAAAGAGCTACAATGGTGATGGTCATGGTTGGGATTTATAGTTCAGATCACATTTTCAGGACAAGTTTTGTTTACTGGGTTAGTGCTTACAATGCAAACCACGTGTGCTGCAGTGAACTGAGGCGAGGGCTCCATGTCTATCGTAGCCCAGCCACCAGCCATGGGCATGCGGTGAGACAGACCAGCCTCCATCAGCTCTTCTCTCTCTGACACACCTATTCCTTGCTGTATGGGCATGAAAAGGAGAGGTGGAAATTGATCTCACCTGAGGTAAACCAGGCACCACATTCAGGAAGCTTTGATGGGTTTAGATTGAGCTTCCTTTACCCACTGCTAGTATTCCACAGGAGCTTCACTGCTGCAAACAGTAGTTACTATTCTGCAGCCACTGCTAACACCATGTAACCATCTTAAAAAAGACTTCAGTGGACCAGAGCACAAAATGCTAAAGGCTTCTGATGCTTCTTTTTGAACCCTGCCTTCTCAGGGAAGTGGTAAACACCTAGCATAGACATACCAAGATGTTTTATGGGGTTATATATCCCAAGGAAAATGTTGAGAGAGGGATAAGGACCTGATATACTAAGCTCTCTTTTAAAAAGGAATCTGAGAAAAAGTGAGAAAATTGAGAAAAAAGTGCTTAACCTGGACATTTCAGTCAGGAAGACTGGATTACATTCACAGGTGTCAGTAGCCTATGGAATTATCTAATGCAAAAAAAAATCACAGGTGTAATTTACATTATTAACTAAAACCTAGATAGTTCTTCTATAAAGCACAGAGAGAGAGAGGAAACTAAAAAACTTGCAAAGCTGGATCTTGCCATTCCTATCTCTGCAGCTAATGAATGTTAAGAGAATGGGAGAGGAAGTGGAAAATAATTAATATAGGAACAAGCTATATGCATTTGACAGACAGCTGGGAAATGAGCTGGTCACCTCCAGGCAAATTTCCACGGACAAAATTAGAAACACCGAATATTCTGAATTGGAAGGGTCTCACAGGGCTCATTGAGTGCAACTCTTAAGTGAATGGCCTGTACATGGATTGAATGCACAACCTTGGTGGTACTAACACCATGCTCTAACCAAGTGACCTCATCTGAGGGTTGAAACTAGGTGTTAAAACCCTATGGTAAGAAAATTTTGCACTGGCCGAGCCTGTCCTGATTTTGAACATATCCAGGCACAGAAAAACTTAAGGTTAGTGTACCTACCCAGCTTTGTCCTTGTGTAACCTATCAGGCCCTGCTCCCTGCCAGTCAAACCCTATATCCTTTAATTTTTGCATCTGCACAAAGTGATGATGTTGTGACATCTATATGACATCTAGAAAAATGCTTTCAGTCCTTCAGATACAAGACCTTGTGTCATGGTACACTGCATTAAAAACTGCAAGGATGATCTGAATTACCTCTAGAAAGTTGATAGTCCTCGTCAAATCTCAAATTCAAGTCAGAGCCAGCTCTCAACAAAAGGACTATCCAAGGCCACATTCTCTGCAGCCAATGTCATGCTTTTTCCAGTTTATTCTTGTCTCTAAATATTCTGGTAAGTAGGAACATCATTCATCAAAGTACATCAAAGTTTTTTGGATGCTATTCATACCACTGCATGTACAGAACACTCAATTTAGCTGGTTTTCCATATTTATGAAGCCAAAATGCATTTAAAATGAGTTTGGGCTTCTGCCCACATTTTCAGTAATCTCACTCTTTTTCTTGGCAGTGACATAATCAAACTTTATTCTGGAAAGCTTCAGTGCAGAATACATCTTTCTTCTCATTTTGTATGAGGCTGTGTTGTTACACTCATGAGCTTAATTTTTCATACCAACACATAGCAAAAACTGTTTTAAGTCTGCTTTTCATTTCCATAAAATTTTGTCAGATTTTTCATTAGGAAGTGTGTAAACAATGGAAGATAAGGAAATATTTGCAAGATCATTTCCTATACAATGAATATTGGTTAATTCCACACAAACTCTGTCCAGCTCTGTATAAAAACAGCAGCATAGATTAAAGATTAAAACCAAATGTGATGTTTTGGCTGCAGGACAACCTCATATATTATTATTTTAAGAAGATGAATTTGATTATTATTAGCACCTAGATACAAGCTGGAGTGCTTGGAGAAATTTGCAATTGTAGGTAAACACTGCAGAAAGCTAGACAAGATTTGAGCATATCAGAACACCAAGGAATAAGCCAGGCAGACTAACTTGAATTTCTGGAAAAATAGTATTAAAACCAGTACTTTTTGTTAATCATGAGAGGATGACTAAACAGTAAGTAATCATAGTCAATCCCTAAGAAAAGAACAATAATGTTCAACAGATTATGTTGAACGGGTAGGTATACTGACAGGGGGTTTTATGGAAAGATTTGGTGATATTCTGTATGCTAACAGCTCAAATAATGGAAAAGTGTGCTTAAGCAATTATTTAAACTTGGTGTCAGGGTTTAAGCCCAGCTGGCAACTAAGAACCATTAATTAATTTAAAGTAAACAGTGCTCAGAAAAAGGCAATATTGCAGAGCTGTCTATTCTGTAAATGAATGTAGGCATATGTCCTTCCCTCATGCCAGTGAGTACTTCCCTAAAAGGTATTTCTAGTCCAGTGTGGCATATCCAGCATTCCCGGGGCCATTCCCGTGAATCAGTTTGAACCCAGCAACTGCCAGCATGTTCTATAGCAACCAAGAGCTTATTGTTGGCTTGTTAGCATGTGGGCTACTCTAGCTCAGCTGTCCTGAGGAGCCAGTGACATTGCAAAGCACACCAACGTCATCCCTGTTGGAAACTTTAAAAGAGGTGGTGTATCTTTCAGCAGTTTCTTAGTTTTAGCTGACACTGTCTTTGGGCAGGACCTTTTCAGTTCCCTATTTCTATTATGTATATGATTATAGGTTCCTATTCACAGGATATATAAAATTGTAAGGTCTTTAACCATTTAATTGTGTCATGCCTTCTATTGCTTACTTTATAATTTGAAGAACAAAATTCCATTTGCAATGTTCTTTCAGTGGCATTCAGGACAATAGAGAACACTTTTATTTTAGTGTATTTGAAATCACTCCTAAATTCAAAATAAGATATTTTTGAAGCTTACAAATCTGAAGTGACACATTGTGTCACAATACAGCTAGTGGGACATGGAAGTGACATATCTGAGTAAGAAGATAGGGTGCCTGTGTATTGAAGCTTTTGTTTTTACAAGACTCTGAAGTAAAATGCAATTGTATCAGCCAAGAACATTGCCAACATGGCAACAGATTTCCACAATGCTGCATGTTAGGAATCGTAATTATTTTTGCAATTGCCTTGCTGAACTTCACATTTTGATGCTACTGTGTGCAGACTAGTCACTCCCTAATGAAGAGTAGACTGGACAGACAAATTTCCCTGAAAACAGTGAAAATCATAGGAGTATTTTAAAGCATAGGGTAAGAAACTATTTCTCTCACTACTGTCTCTGGCCGTATTTCAGCAATTGCAGAACTTTTCCTGAAGTGTAACCAGTGACACAAAACCTCTAGCTCATGTTGTCTACAGACCAAATCAAAAAATAGGCTGGCTCTTCTAGAAATGATTCCAAATTTCTTTAATTCTTGTTTTTTATCAGTATCTGTATTTATTACTCACACTAGCATGAATGTGGCTGTTTCATTTCAGGTATTTTTACATATGAAAATGTATGTGGGCTATTTTCACCAATATTTACAAGAAGTCCATTCCTGCACTTTCTGGGCATGTACATTTCCAAATGAAGTCCAAGTACTGGGGCACAGAGAGGCAGCAGAAAACATCCATAAACTAAAATATAGAATTTTCTTGGATCCAAGAGTCTATTTTGTTGTCACCTACAGCTAGAAGGTAGAGCCTATCCCTTAGTCTTTCCTAATTTGTTCTGGCTTGGTGTGCTGCTACAGGGACACGATGGCTGTGGCTGGGTAGTCCTGGAGTATGTATTTTTGCTGCTTTTGGTGCAGTACCTGCCACTGCTCTATGCAAGGCAATTTTGTCCAATTTTGGACAGGGATGAGGACAGTGGAGAGGACAAACCACAGCTCTCAAGGTGTAGCACCTGATTAGACGCCACAAAAATAACATTGATGGAGGATGCTTGTGGTAGCTGTGCTTTGATCTCCTATTAGTGGAAAGCTCAAGCCTGCCCTGGGTGCTGGCGCTGACCATGCAACCAGGAGAGCAGTGCTGCTGCCAAGGTGTTGGCCATGTATCTTCCCTGCCTTTGCCAAGTTTTCCACTTTAGCGCATCAAAAGGGCCTAATCCTGTATAGCACTACTGACCACAGAATTATAGAAAAGCTCGCACTGAAAGAGATTTCTGGAGGTCATTTGGTTGAACACCTTGCTCAAAACAGGGTCTCAAAAATACATACTCTTTCAGAGGTTGCTCAGAACCTTTTCCAGATGGGTTTTGAGTATTTCCACAACCAGGAACAACATTTCAATAGAAAAGTGTATCTATGTTGATACAGTAAGAGTGAGAACAGGTGGAAACCATTTTAAAAGTTCACTCTGAATGACACTGAGCTATCAAACACCATATGAATTAACTGAGGGGAAAAACATGTTATGAATATTTGAAGTTATGAGAAAATATTAAACCTGGAATTTAAAATATTCTGCTACTCTGTGAAATTTCATTCGAATTATAAAAGTGCACAAGAGACAATGGAAAATTTTGCAGGAAGAAAATTCACAGAATGTGCTTTTCTTTTGTGATTCTTTAGGTTAATGCAAGTGGCTTTCATGTGAAATTTAAGGATTTCCTTCCTTTTTGTCTTATATCTTCCTTCCTCATTCATTTAAAATCCCTTCCCTATTTTGTGTCACTATGCTAAGTTCCTGTATCATGGAATTTCACATTTTACATAATTATAACGTAACCAGGTTTTTTGCATAATCAATTCCCTTTCATCTGTAAACCAACTAAGAATTAACAGTTTCACTGTTATGTGCACTAAATGTAGCTGCTTTGACAAATAAATGGCTAAGAAATGGTCTCTTCTTTCCCAGACTTTTGTTATCTTTGCAACATGTGGAGATTGCATATTTCTAATTTACCATTTCCTGTTAAAATTTTGTTGTAAACGGATTTACCTCTGAATGTATCCTAAATTTTGTGTCCTTTTAAATGCATCATTAAGTCAAAGAACACAGCAAACTGTGCCTTTGAGATAAGCTTACTTTTAGAAAGCAGCGTAACAACCACCACCATCTCATGTGGTAGCTCTGAAATGAAAAGTACTATCACCAGGTGGAAAAAAAAAAGGCAGATTCTTGCAACATGAGGTGGAGGAGAAATCTTTGCACAGATGGAAGATGTGTAATCAAGCCTTACTAGTATTCCACCTACCATTTGACAGATGGTTCATTCCCCTTTGCTCCCCCCACTAATCACACTCTAATATATCTTTTCTTCTGCCTGTTTTTCTTGATTCCTACCCCCAGGTGGACCCCAAGATGAACAGATCCAGGAGGCTGATTTTCTTCAAACTGAATGGACACCAGAGGGGGTTTTGTTCTCCAACACGAATGTCTCCACTTTCCACAGTATGTTTGCAGAGAAAGTGCTTGCCTGTAAGCTTTCTTTCAGTGGCTTCTTGGGTTGCAAAACAGCCCACACAGTTCCTCTGCAGGAGAAACCTCTTCCTTTCCATTGCCCCAGAGGCTTCCCCACAGGTCCACTTTCTGTTCCTCTTAGGAAACCCCCAGGTTTCCTCCCGTCCTCTGCACTCCTTCCATCCTCTGCACTCTGAAGTATCACCCCCACCCTGTGCACAGTCGCCACTCCCAAGGAAGAAACCATGTCCTCATCTTTCTAGATGGCTCTGCCCTGTGAAAGACGTCAGGATTCAGGACAAGGTGGAGTGGCAGCTTGCCTTCTTCCCTGATCCCCAGCTGTGGCCTTTCCAAAGAACACAAGAGTACCCAAACAAATAGAAACAAATATCCAAGTGTCTTACACCTTCTAGCCCTTTGCCATCCACATACACACACCCTCTTTCCTGGCCTGAATGGTGCACCTGGGCTCCTGGGCCAACAGTTCATTTCAGCTAGCTTTTTTTCTTGATTCTCTCATATGCAAAGCACATTCAGCCCTCTCTTGCTTCCCCATAACCAGGAGTCCTATCCTCCTGCACTTTTCCCAGCAGCATCGGCATTTACTGGACCTCTGCCTTACCAAGCCCAGCCTTGCCTGGCTTCCCCAGGGATGGTCATCACTTCTGGCCCAGTTAAAACTCCATTTCCACTTTGGCCTTTCCCTTCAACCTCCTTTGTTTGGTTATCTTGCACTGTACTTTTGTGCCGTGTTCTTACTAACCTCAGTCTATGCTTCTCACTGCACAAGCCTTTATTCCACCAATTACAGAATATTATTCCCTCCTATCTCTAGAACTTCTGTGCCATCATTGTCCTCTTCTAGTGGACCATGGAACAACTGCAAGTCCTACATATATATTTCTGATTATCTACTATAAAAGAAAGTTATGTCAATCAGTTCTAAAAGTAGGTGAGATGAATTTCCTTTAGCTGTCTAGATCAAGGGTCTGGCTAAAAAGCCAATATAATAACTAGACTATGTGCGTTCACCTGAAATGAGAGCAAATATTTCCTCAAAGGAACCAGAACCACTAACCACATCCTTAAAACACTAACCAAATCCTCAGAAAATATTTTAATGGATAGTGAATACTTGTACGTAGTAAGAACTTGTGGCCTGCAGAATGTGACAGAAGAAAGCTAGATAAGTCAGATAACAGCAGAGCTGAGAAAAATAAAATTAACACTAACTTTTCCTCTGTCCGGATATGGTGATATCAGGACAACTTTATGCTTGTGGAGCAGTTCAAACCTTTCCTACTGACCCTGGAAAATCTGGCTCTTGCCCATTGGAATCTGGCCTGAAGGCACTAGTTCATTTCACAGCTATCTATCTATTCTGTTTGTATTTATAGAACTTCCTTCCATTTTGCTTCAAATTACCCTTCACCTCCTTTTTCAGTCCCCTAAATTCAGAAACTTAAATGACAGAAGTAAAGACTTGCAGTTCATAAAACTTTTTTTATATTACTGTTTTGCCAGGGGACTGAAGCTAATATTTTCTTTTCGGTTTTAAGTTACTGATATTGATATTAGCAAATACTTTGTCTGTCAGCCTTACAGAAAGTTCTGATGGTGAATTCTTCCACAGCTTTTCCTTCCCTAAAGGCAGTTACTACTTCTTACATTGCAATAAGTTCAAGGTGAGAATCAATTACTTTTTGATCCATGTTAGATGTTAGGGATATAATGAATATAGTAGGGAAAGGCAGGACATTCTCTCTAAAATACCACCCTAAGGTAGAGAAAACAAAGGCAAGCAAATGAGAAAGCAGGTCTCCACATCTTTTCTATGTGGAGAGGCATTTTATTAATACTGTTTTCTTTCATATAATACCAAATCCAGAATCTACGTGGAAGCAGGACAAATTGACAAATTGTGATCCTCCACACTTCTCGTTACAGCAGCTTAACACTGAGGGTTCCTAGGCCTGGCAAAAATCTTGCTTTTGCCACTAAATTCTAGGTGTCCAAGCACCTTGATGAGCATGTTATCTACTTCCACCCAAATAGTTACACCAAGTAACCAAGTTACACCATCCTCTGCTGATGCTTACGGGCACTAATAGCCTTGTACAATCCAAACAAGCTCTTCAGTTCTCACAGATGCAACAGGACTGCTAAAGCTTATCAGTCCTTGGAAACTTTCTCAAAGTAACTTCTCATTAGGCAACTTTTCTGTCTTTGGCCTATTGTTTTCTGGCAGCCATTTCTTTGTCCAAACTTATGCATCCTGTAGAACCAATTCAGACAATTCAGACAGAAGAGTCCATAAAGAAAAGTATTACAAGGGTGGATTAAACCTTTTTCTATTGTTCTCGGTGTTGTTAGGATGCCACCTGGAATACCTTATCTACTGCTGCACTGTACTGTCAGAAGGACCTACATACCACAGCACAGGGTAACAGCAGGAAGGATTAGAGGTTTAGAAGATGTAGCCAGTGAAATGGAAAGGGAAGAACTATTGCTGCTATCAGAAAATATTGAGAGGAGACATGATAAGAGCTATCAATATATAACAACCTGTCTCAGAAATTACAGAGCAGAACAACACATAAGCAGTCTTTAATTCCAACACTTTCATTAGACATTTACTATGGTAAACTTTCACATGTTAGGCATAAAGAAACAGTCAAACACACAGTTATACAGGACTACTTTAGAACATGCTAGCCTAGAAAAAGTGGGTGTTCATTTGTGTATAAAAATGTAAGACTTCCATTCCTCCTTCCTGTTTTTATAGTTATGATAAACTATTCTGTTTAGGAAGAGACACACGCTTTTACTTAGAATCAGCCTTTTAATTCGCATTTAGCAAACCAACATAGAATACAAACTTATTTACATGTATTTCATACACACAAAAAATATTTTAACTTAAACACAATTAAAATCTGTCAAAAGATTAAAATATCAAAATGTATCAAGTTAAATAAGGGCATCCCCTAGACTAAGGGCTTTGAGTCATTTGGTTGTTTACATTTGGCATAAAATACACTGGGAAAGTTTAAAAAAAATTACAATATCTACAAAACCCCCACAACTTCTGTGCAAGCCTATTTTTAGGGTTTGTGAAGTCAGAGAATATACCAGTAGACAAGTATGACATGTAATGTCATCAGTTCCATCATGACAGAACTCTAGATTGCAATTTAAGGCTTTAAAACAGACTTGGACATGGAGAATCTAGTTAGAAATTAGAATAGACTTTCTAATAGTAAGCTTCATTATGCTTTGAAAAAATGGCCTAAAAAGGTATGAAATCTTCACTGGTATTGGAGATATCCAGAATATATTTTATTTAGTTTTTCAGGTGTGAATTAAGTGTAACTTCTCCTGCCTATTTCCACCCTTTTGCAGCATCCTTTGAGATCCTTGTTTGACTGTTTATATGACAAAGCATTACTATTTACAACACATTCCAACCTCTTGTTATAGTTGATCTTTCAATTCATATGTTACAGCATTATAGCAGAAGAAATAAAATTTACACTTGCCTTTCTCTCAGTCATATACAGAGGAGTAAATTATGTTAATTCAGATATCATGGGCAAGACAAAGGGTTTCTGTGGTACCTCAGTAGCCAAAAGAAGATATGGATCCACAGCACCGGTGGAGGCTCCCTGGGTGAGCCAGGGAGCTGGTCCTGCTTCAAACAGGGACATGCACTGGTGAGCTTGGAGATCAGTCTAATCTGTGCAATTCTGAGAGTCTCCGCTAGAGATCAGGAGGACATTTTCAGGATACTTACACATCTGGATATACTTTTTGGTGCACGCTAAGGAGCACATTCTCACAATTGTCTGTGATGAGCATGGTCCTTGTGCTAAAGATGATGCTGGACTCATGCAGAGACTGGAGCTGCCTGACTGTTCACTTACGCAACACAGCTGCCAGTCTATGTGTAAGCTCAACAATCCTCACAGGCACTGCAGTTTGTGAGCAGATCTCTGTATCTGCCTTGCAAGATTGCTTGTTCCTGCAAGTACAGAAAGCAAGAAGCACCCTGTGCAAAATTAGCTAGAATTTCCATAGGAGAAAATTGCTTTGCCTTAAGAAGTCTCATATGCTAGAATTTTAATTCTTTTCAAAACCAGGCCCAAGATTACCCAGCCTATTAAATTGTTGCCTGCTCATTTTCTTCAATATTGGTCACAAGACAATTTGATTCTTGAGTTCCAGGGTTACCACGGTATATGATATTGTCAAAACTCGCTGTAAACATTTGTTGACCACCTCTTTTTTTATAGAAAAAATACAATGCAATGCCAGTTCCAGATAGCAGAAGGAAGACCGGTATAAAAATCATCCCACCTAAACCTTTTGCTGATGAAGCAGGAGGTTCAGTTTTTGATGCTGTGAAAGACAAAACAGAAAATAACTGCAAATTCCCAGAGACTGCTATTGCATACAAAAAATATCTCCCTGTCTAACCAACTGAGTGAAAGTAAAAGTACTGAACAATCATAACAGCAGTTAAAATTGATGCCTGTTACAGACAGATGATGCAAAATGAGATTAATCTCTTATGTTCCCTTCAAAAGGAGTGTTATATGGTACTACATATACCATTTGTCACGAAAAAAAAAATTAAGATATCCATTCTGAGGGAAGTGCTCTCCTTTTAAACAGATTTAAAATAAAATAATGTGACAGATAGGTATTTAAATGAAACATTTCTGGAGGCAATTTTACTTGTAAATAACAAATGCCTATGAACTTACTGAAATTACTGTTTAATGGTCTTATAAGAAATCAACTTACCATTATTAACAGGTGAATCATGGGTTGGCTCAACTTCAGCAACTTTAAAATTAAAATATATATGTATTATACAGACTGAAAGCAACTGTTCAAAGATTAAAAGAATACTACATACATAATTTCTCCCTTGTGTTCCTATCACATTTTAAATAATTATAGAATCATAGAATGGTTTGGGTTAGAAGGGAGTTTAGATATCATCTAATTCTAACCCACCTACCACAAACAAGGGACACCTTCCGCTAGACTAGGTTGCTCAAAGCCTCATCCAACCTGGTCTTGAACACTTCCAAGGATGGAGCATCCACAGCTTCTCTAGACAACCCATTCCAGTGCCTCACCACTCTAAGTAAATAACTTTTTCCTAATATCCAATCTAAATCTACTCAGTTTCATTTTAAAGCCATTCTCCTTTCTCTTGTCACTACATGCCCTTGAATAAAGTCCCTCTCCATCTCTCACAAGACCTCACTGGAGCCTTCTCTTCTCCAAGCTAAGTTTTCCCAACTGCCCCAGCCTGTCCTCCTAAGAGAGGTGCTCCAGCCTTCTAATCACCTTCATAGTTCTCCTCTGGACCCAGCTGAGTACATCCATGTCTTTCTTATGCTGCAGGTTTCAGTGCTGAATGCAGTACATGCATGAAAAATATATGAAAAAAATTTCCCTGACAATTGAGGCTGTAAAAAAAAAACCCCAAGCCTAACTGTTGTCTCACTATTCATTGTTTTGAAAACTTTCATTGCTTAAGAAGTATGGTTCAGGTAATTGGTTGCACGACTGACTGGCTGCACCCTAGAGAGTTCACAGATGACTCCTCTGACAACTTGCCAACATGTGGAGATTCACAAGCAGGAAACTCAATTGGTTCTACACACTGCATTGATTATATTTGTGGAATGAATCTGTTTGCCAGTGGCAAATGTGACCTATTTCATACTGTCTCCCAGCTGATGTGTGCAAACACAATTGAAACTGTGCCTGCAATGACTTATGATAGCTGCATGTGTACAGATTTACATCCTCCATATTTTACACCACACTGCTGGGCATGCAAGTGGGACTCACCCCAACCTGTGCAGATTTTGCATGGGTTGACATCCAAAGAACCACAGGATGTAAGTAACCATTATAAATGAAACATACCATGCTGTTTGGTTGTCTTAGCACATCTCCCTGTGCCTCTGTTGGCAGAGAGATTAATTGGGCACTACTGCCTATCCTCACTTGATGCTTTGTGCTTGCTCATCCAGCAGATCCCAACACACTTCTCCTTGGTGGCACTGTCTCCTCCCACAGGCACCTTGTCCTGCAGGAGCTCAGTGACTTTGCACTGCTACCCCTCAGCTTAGCTATCGGAAGAGTGTCTGCTTTTCTCCTCAGCACTCATTTGTTTGATCATCTTGTCATCTTTTACTGCTCTTTGCCCTCTAACCGTAATGACCATGAATGTTTTGTGCACTCTCGGCAGGTGATGTGCTCTTACCTACCCTAGGGAACAGTAAATGTCAAGAAATAAATGCTTTTAAACTGAGAGGAGAAACCAGTGACTCAGGTTATTCTCCAACATTATTTCTCATCATCCTTATCAGAGGTTTCTCCTGGCTTTGATTCAGATGCAAATGCATCAATCAGCATCAATGCATGAAGTGTATTTACTGCATAAGCAGTTTGGCTTGATGTATAGTAACCACTACTTTTAAAATAACCCAGTGCACAGAAATTCAGGACTTACTTTTGGGGATTTTGCAAATAAAATTCTGGTCAACATAGCAGTAATAGGTCCTCCAGGTTCCACTTGAGATATCCATGTCAACACAGTGTTCATCAAAAAGTGCTGTAGGCTCTCCTTTCTCCCAGTTGACATATTCTACTGCACTTCTGTCCATCCATATCCATTCTCCTAAAATGAAAATTATTACCTAGTGACTGAATGAAGTGGGGATAATTTGTAGTCTGCTGGGCACAATGGCATCAGTTATAGAATTTTTTAGTTGAATAAATGGGCATCACAAAGGGCTTATTTCTCAACCTCTTAACAGCCAGAACTATTCAGGTGGGAGTGTACCAAATGTAAATGTTCACAAAGTTAACTCCCTCAGCCTTCAGGGCCATGGCTGTCAGTGATGCAAGGAAAACATGCTCAGGCCACCAAGAATTTATGGAAAACCCCCTGAAATTTAGATTAACAAATTTTGCTAGACTTCTTGTAAGACCTGCTGTCCTCTGCCCTGTTTAGAACTAAATTTAAATTTAATGCTGTCTCAGTTTTGAATTGCAAGACAACATTTTCTTAAAAGACTACAGTGGTTAAATGTAAAGTAATTTGAGTTTAAAAAAGCAATAGAAAACATTTTAATCAACTACCAGAGTGCTAAGCTAGAACCTTTTAAGACTGAAATATACTCTAATTTCAAAAAGTTACAGAAAGCGTAGACCTTATGGTGGTTTATATTTTATGTATCCTAGCACAAAAGGTATTACACATTCATTAGTTCATTTTTAATCTGATTATTTATCCAATATTTAGCATATTGGCACTATTATTAAGTATGTTAGTGGTACTTAGTATTCACTCTGTTTATTTAGTATTTATTTCATGTCAGTATGTGTTGTGAAATAATTACCATCAATATTTTTGAACAATCCTATCCAAAACTTTCTGAAGTCACTTGCAAGTGGAGACAAATAAAGTAAGAGGAAGTTCATTTCAGCTGAATCTTCTATGGAAACCAGAGAAGCACCTAAAAATATCAATTATATATTACATGTAATATCAGCAAGATTTTTCATCATAAATTAATTATCTCAGTAAACAATCATGACATATTTTGTGATCAGCATTTTCATATAGTAGAAATACTCAATAATAAATTTAAATTAGGTGTAGCTTATAGCTGACATACAAACACACACACACGTCTATCAGCTGGTGCTGGATTAAATGTCAAACATTAATAAAAAAGGGCACTTACCCATTTGAATACACATCATGGAAGCATCAGGCCAGCTTTCCTCAGAAGTGGTGTGAACATAGTAGCAATGACCACGGAATGGGATCCAAGATCTACCACGCTTCGGCTCAGGACACTTCCCAGGAAGCTGTGGTGGTTCACTAGGGATTAACTCTATTAAGAAGACGCACAAGTTTCAGTGGAGTTTTAAAAGCCACAGGAAATATGTACTCCTGCACCACACATCAGCCCTGCAAATTTGACATTGATTCCGGGAAAAGGAATATTATGTAGACTTAACCAATGATAAAAAATTGAACTAAACGTGGCAAACTAGCAATAAACTTTACTGGTTGGAGCTTGTTCTCCAATCTGCTAAGGAAAACTTACACCAGTCTAACTGCAACTGTCTTCAGCACGACAATTTTTACTTAAAACCTGTGAAACAGAATGAAGAATGAGTCTTACACATGAAGAATCCAAACTCCACCACCACAAGTTAGTGGCTTGTGTCTAGCTAATTTTTTAGAAATAACAGTGAGAGAAGCTCTCTGTACCTGTCCTTATACATCATACATCCTAAGCAATGTAAAAGCAGAATTTATGACCTATTGCATCACCAGATTAAAGCCAAAGCAGAGCGTAAATGCCTATAAAATTTGCTGTAAATTATGATGCAGAGATCATAAATTTCATATAAAATTTAAAACATGTTTGAAAATTACATGCAATATTTGAGTTCCAAAGTATCTGAGGAGAAGCAACAAACATAAATTATTTGATTTGGCTGCTACAGTGACAGAAGTTTCCTCACTTACTATATTTCAAAAGACACTTTTAAATGTAAAAGTATATAATCAATATATTTATAGTTTTGCTAAAGTTGATAAATTCTTCAGTTTTTGACAAACAAGGATGTGCATGAAATATTGCCATTGTCTTTATGATGTGCACGTGTTGACTGGCCTGTGAAATAAAATGTCTGCAAATCACTGATTACAGATTGGATCTGAGAGTTCTTCCTTTAAAAAGTAATAGTTTATCACAAAGCATACATTATCCATTACAATCTTTGTGTATGTCAAAAAGCTAAATGCAAAAAAGCCATTATTCTAAATTCCAGCCTACCAAATCACATTTCTCCTATTCTGAACTTACCATCAGATTGTTTGCAGAGAGATGAAAATGTTTCATTGCAAAAAGCTGTCTTCCAAAAACCATCCAAATCTAAATACACACAGGCTCTGTTCTTACTTGGTTCTCCACTGGCCCAGTTAAGATACCTGCTCCTCCTTCTATCTGACCATACGTATTGACCACCATTCTAAAAGCAAATGACATTAAAGATTATGTCACATGTAAGAATTAGATTTGAAGAACATTAAGATTGAACTTGAATGTATGTAAAAATTCAGGAAAAATCATATTCATGGTCTCTTGCACAAAATTAATTCATCCTCTGCCATGAATACATAACAAACTAGCCCAGACTTTCCCTCTCCACAGCAGTTAGAGCAGTGGTCCTACAGGTGTTAATTTGGCATGCAACCTACATTATTCAATTTGCACCACCTGCCTCATGCCCTAAATGGGCAAAGGGCCTTCTGGTAATGCATGTGAATATACAGTTGAAAGTTTTATCAAATGAATCCACATATACACACAGATCAAATAAATATTGCAGAAAAACTATTGTCAACATTCCTCTAAAACAGGTTTCTCCATGTATTTAGAAAGCAAATAGAAAAAGAAGAAGTTTCACTGGACAGAGCAAATCTGCAGAGGCTTTCCATGGGGCTGGCACTACAGAGCCCTGCCACCCATGTTAAAAGGGCCTATAGTAGGTTTCTGGGTCTTGCAAGAACCAGCTACTACAGACAAGCCAACCGCCGGTAGATTTCACCATTATTTGCAGAGGATGACAGACATTAGTCACATCCATGGCTTCTGTCACCCCATCCTGTGCAACCTAGCCCCTTCCCCCTTGATCTTTGGAGGCCTTTTGTGCCATTTCCTTTACTGTCTGCTTTCCTTTGAAACCCCTGGCCATGTCTCATTCCAGATTCCTGTCTAATCCTGACTTCTTAGTTTCTGCTCTCAGAAACTTGCAACTCCAGTTCCTCTCCCCTCAGCACCTGTGCCCTCTCTCACAGTCCTATGTCCCACCAAGCTCTTGTTCTACCTCTCTCTACCTGATTTCCCTACAACTTCAGTTCCACAAATATCCACCTGCATCACATTCATCCATGCTCTTTTTTACATGCCTCTATTAGCTGCTTCCCATTTCATACCTTTCCCCTCTTGGCTGAGTTTGTTGGCAGTTTTGCACAAGGCTCTGGCTTTGTCTCCAAAACCCAGCCTAAGGCATTCCCAGTGCCAGAGTCCTGTTCCTGCCTGTTCTTTTCCCTCTTACCCAGCACAAGCCCTTGGTACTGCTAGGCTGTGAAACTGAAACAAAGACTTAAAATACACTCACAAAGTAAGAACTGCTTTTAACCCAATTTTTTTTGTGGTATGCTCCACAATGTGCCTTCAGAAATGGCAACACGCCCCTATATGACTGTGTGGTGGTAGACTGTGGTGTAGGAAGTGGGAACTCCACAGCCACTTTTACAACTGAAGCCACTGTCTGCTGCAACTACATCCTTGGTGACCTCTAAAGTGTGGGCTATGGCAGTTCTCACATTATGGACAAACACCTAAACGTGTAAATGGCCTGAAGTGGAGGGAAGTCAGAATCCCCCAAGTGTTTGCATTCCTGTCCCACATTTGTGGATCTGACCAGTAACTCATCTAAGATAGTGGTATGACTGTCACAAGCATTTGGTGGACTCACAGTGTTGCTGTTAAGGCCAATCCACACAGGCTCCCCGTGCTGTAATATTTGTAACCACGTGTAGGAATCAGCATAAGGATCCAAGACACTGGCCAGTTCTGCAGACCGGTCCCTGCACTCCTTCTCTGCTTTTTCCCAGCTCATTTTTGACTTGATGACTGCATAGTGATCATCACCATAATTGTGAAAGCCAGACACTGGAACTGTGGGCTGAGAGTTGTACAGTTTGGGGTCTGTAATGAGCAAAAAAAACCAAAAAGAAAAGTCAAACTTGGACCAGACCTACAACACTGAGAGAAGATTTAGTGTACTGGAGTAGTCAATTAAGAGAGACTGCACTAACAAATTAAGATATGTCCAAACTATCACTGCAGTGGTGAAAGTCACATTTTCCTGTACTGTGACAAAATTTTCTAATACTTGCCAGAATGAACTTTTAGTATAAATATCTGTATCATCTCCAGGAACACACCTTGTAAGCACCAGACCTACCCAAGGCATAATGCACTGATGTGGGGCATTAAAGGGAACAATTTCTTCATTTTTTTCCATTATATATTATCATTTGTTGTATTTCTGATAAGGAACAGTGAATGGTAAGCACACCATGAGCATGCAGAGGGATATAACTGCTGCTGCCGCTAAAACTGCCTGAGAAAGAATGTAAGGGAAATCAAACAGGGCAGTTTTATGAAACAAAGAAGTTGTAGTGCTTTGAAATATAACAGTAGAATTCCAATTTTTACAAATTCACCCATATAAAGGCAAAGCACTTGCCCACCTGATTGCCAAAAGTAGTAAAACACATGGTAATCCGTAGATCTTTCAATTTACTGGTCTAGTCCTTAAAATAGGAAAGGGTAAGAGATTTTCTCAAAAAATCATTTTTGTTACAATGGTCCACAGCGCATGTGATACTGTTATTAATTTCAGTTTAGCTAGGGTGGAATTACAGAAAAGTGACATTTACCACCAGTCTGAAATAACCACAAGAAATCAGCTGTACTAGAAAGTGGTGAAAGAAAACTCACCAGAATCTTTCTGGCATATGTAACTTTTGCTTGTTTTGCATCCTCCATCTTTCCATTTCCCTGCATGTTCAATAGGGTTCTTCATCATAAAGACACAGTCATCCTACAAGACAAATGAGATTAACAAGAAAAACATGTGGATAGGTAAGAAACATTCAAAATCCACAGACTCACCTGTCACATTCAGACACCTACAGATGAATAATAAGAGGTTGGACTTCACAGAACTCTTTTCCATTTTAGCTGAACTTTTTAGCAATTGTGTTATGAAAAAGAGAGAAACTTGGTAATGCTAGCACAGGATTACAGAAATAATACCCTTGGAAAGTATCCTACATTAGCCACTTAACAATTACCACATAACACTCAGTTTTGTCTTACAATTAAACACAAAAATGTACATCCATGCCAGAAGTTTCAAAGCATACAGACAGAATCTTTCAGAAGGAAGATTAGGAGAAGATAAAAATTAGAACGGAAGACCCAGTCTCCCTCTTTTGAGGATTTCATTCAATCCATTTATCTTAACAGGTTCATAGCCAAGAAATATTATCATAGTTCTATATTTTTGTCAAATCTAAATAGCATTCACAGGATCCCAAAATTACATAGTTTGTACTGTTATTAATTTGAATCTCCTAATGAGTCACGGTAAAGTGAGGGATATTGCTCACTTGTCAGAGTTTTGCATAATGCTTCCAAAGTTCTGTCTGTACTCATACAGAACCATGAAAAAACATCAAAATTGAAAACAATGTGTGTAGATAAATCTCCCACATGGTCACTCTTATAAAAAGTAACAAGATTACTAAAAGTCTTCATAAAGGAAAAAAACCAAACAGAAAATACCATAGTAGCTGCATACATTTTAACCATCCACCAGAGTTATAACATTCAAGTAATAAGATTGATGTTTACCATACTATAATAACTTCGGGAACCTTTTGCCCAATTTGTATAGTCTACTGGGCTTCCATCTGTCCATAAATATGTGTGTTCCTGATTTATGTCATTCAGTCCAAACCAAGCATCAGTTGTAGCTTCTTTTAAGAGGGACATGAGGGAAGCTGAAAGAAAAAAAAAAAAAGAAAAATTATATAAAGAAGGAAACTGAATGCACCCTTCCCCAACACTGCAGACTTTAGAGTGCCTGGAACCAGGATGATGAGTTTTGGGATTTTTATCATAAGACAGTAGTCTTATGATAAAAATAAAATTAGTAGATGTTTCACATCAGTCAACTGAAGTTAAAATCAGAGAAAGTATTTACAAACTCAGTGATGGAAAAATTTTTAATATAATGGGAATTTATTTGTACACCCATTGTTCATCATCTGAGGAAGCAGGGAAAATGTTTTAAGGTATTACAGAAATTAATATGAGTACACTAAACTTCAGAACATAGAAAATGAGTCTACACTTTTCATTCTCTTTTCTTCTTTGGTAACTTTGTTAACCTGGCTAAATAATTTCATCTCTAAATGACATAACACAAATAAAACTACTTAATAACCACTTACTTGATTGTGTATGAACCAGATCTCAGCTTTGTGGAATGCCAGTTTCTATTTCCCTTAGCTTCTGCCTAGACTGACGTTCCACTAAAATAATTTCCTTCCTCTGCTACAGAAAAAAAAAAAGTATAAACTCTACCACTGATGGAGTGAGCTTGGAGATGATTTATGGAAGCCCTCAGGACATGAGGCAGTACATCTCCTGAGGGAACATGAGGCCTCCTAAAAACCTGCAACATGATGAAGAACAAGACCAGCAGGCTGAGGTCCAGAAGAGCAAGGGGGACAAGGGGAATCTGAGACTCTGGCACTGGAGCATTCTGCTGCCTGAGGGTGTGTCCTTCACTTGCACCCACAGTATTTGGCTCTGCAGCTCAGTGCACAGTGATTTGGTTTTGGATATTACTCTCTTTGTGTGTTATTTTTACATAGAATGATAGAATGGTCTGAATTGGAACGGACCTTAAAATTCATCCAGTTCATTAAAATAAATTTAAAAAAAAATAAAATGTGGACATTTTATTATTCAAGCCCTGAATTTAAAATTTTAATATTTGAACAGTATATCCTATATTAACGTCAAAACTATGATTTTAAAAGTCAATTAAGACACTAAAGCCTATGCAAGCATTTTTCTAAAGGTACAATTTCTCATTTAGCATAACTTTATATTAATGTTGAATAAATAATAGCATATATTGTAGAAGTTATAACATCTTTTTTAATCTTTTTATCAGGAATTACGTGGTGTCTCATCCAGTATCAAAACATTGGTACTTTATACCTTGCACTTCCTTTTTTGATATAGTAGCCAGGTTTCCTCCAAAATCAATGCAATTGTTCCGTGCAGCATGCCATGTCAATGTATCATTTTCATTAAGGCCAAATACTTTAAAACACTGAAAAAGAAAAGTGTGCCAAATCTGTAACTGGATGGTATTTTAATTTGTGGTGAAAGCATCTCTCTGTCAGTAACAAACATAATAAGCTAGTCATTTTTAGTAAAAGGGAAGATTAGCTGATTCAACAGTACTTTCTAACTTGTTTTCATGATGGTCAGAAGCAGTGTATAACCACTTAGGGAGGAGTCATGGGAGAAGCCTTTGGAAGCTCGTCTTCTAGGAGGTGAGGAAGAGAGAGACATTTTAGCTTGAGAGAGTGCCATGAAATGGAATATGCTGAGTTTGTGACTTTTCCCCAGGACTGATAGAGGGAAGCAAAAAGGAGACAACAGCCAGCAGATCTCTAACAAAGGATTTCTATCAAACTGAAATATTTTGGCTCAACCAAATGCAAGACAGACAGACATAGACAAAGTAATGCAACTGAGAATTATCTTCATTATTAAGTATATTCTAGTACTACTATTGTAGGGTACACTGTTATTTTATGCCTTTTATAGCTTCATTGATAGAAATCTATGGATTTTATATCCATACAGTCTCTTATCCTGAAGTTTTGTCTTTTGAGAAGGCTAAGAGTGATTGCACATAATAAAGTGCAGCAAATCTTATAACTGTATTACTTAAAAACATGAATAAGTGTTTGGTTATAGAAAAAAAATTATAAGTTTGCTTAAGGGAAGTTGTCTTGGTGGCCTAAGAGCCAGTGCATAATAGGCAAGGGAGAAGTGGACATTCAGGCAACATGTCAGAGCCAGATAAGCTCAGCACAGTAAACAAGAACAGACAACAGCTCCTCACAAGGAAGGTTCCTCAGCCATCTTTGGCAACACAAAACATTAGCAGAAATGTAAGAGGAAGCTTGCTTCTTGCATGTCTCATGACTTCCTCCTTAACTTCTGTGATCCCAATAAAGGCTATAATTTCTGGTTTAGGATTTGTATTTTAAAGTCTTTAAACACACAAACAGAAGATTCTTTGAGATAACTGAAAACCCTGCTATAACTGAAAAACTGATTCAAATATGCGTTTTATTCTGCTCTTTTTAAAATACAGTATACTGACATTTCATACTTCACCTTGTTATCAATGAGATGCCAGTCTTCCGAACACCCACCCCTTGGTGGTGGTGAGGTGGGAGCAATAGTTGGACGAACAGTGTCATTAAGTCTTTCACATATGAATAACTCAGGACTACCACAGTTGAGATCATTCCATGTACCTGAAAGCAATTTAGATTTTAATCAAACAAACAAACAAGAAATACCAACAAAATGCAACTGAGACTGAGATAAAAAGTGTCCTTTTCTAGAGAAAATCTATAAAAGGAAGTAGAACTGATTACAGTATTTGTATTTCTCTCCCCCAGAAATAATATTTTTTATGTCTGCTTCTTAGAAATATTCAGGTTTCCAGTAAAATTTAGAATATGAATAATTTGTCTAAGAACAGAAATATTTCAATATTGAAAAACCATAGCATTGCCAAAGGGGAGTTTTAGTTCAAATGCTTCTCTAAGGTCTCTAGAATGACTGTCTAATCAAGACACTCAGTTCTTGTTACCTTACTACCTGAGCTTCTCACAGTCTTATAGTCGTCTGTGTATCTGATCTTGCTATTGATACTGCTACATTATGATCATCTCTGTTTTACAGATGAGGAATGAATAAGAAAATGGCATACATTTCATTAGCTGCAGACAGCAATGAAGTATCTACAGCAGAGTTATTCACACCTTATGTTTAATGGAGATATTGTCATTATAATTTAGAGAAGTTAATGAAAAAAATCATCTTATCTTCAAGTAAGTCTCCATCACAGGACACAGTATTTACTTCCTAAAATGTTTGCTTCCTTTCTTTCACCTCTACCATAGCCTAGGATGATCACCTCAGCTATAGATTTTGAGGCTAGAAATGTTTAAAAGTAGGAGATTAACTGCTTGAAAAAGGACTAAATGCTCGGCTAGCACAAGCACAGTTACTTCTAACATTTAAGGATATTTGCATTTATTTTGACTGAAATAGTATATAGCATGGTTTAATTATAATAATCAAAGCCATGCTCAAGACCTTGATTTTTAGGAACTGCACAAATGCCAACAGACAGCTGATGTCCTCGAGAGGTAGGCATAGAACAGACAGAGGTTAGAGGAAGGACAATACTGACTCTGCAAATGGCCTGGTGCTTACCTCATTTGTTCACATTGAAATTTTCTGAAAAAACTAGGAATCAAATTGCAGATGTAATCCAATGTGTTAGCTACATAGAATTCAATTTTTTAGAAGTGCATAAATGAAAGAAGAGAATACAATTTATTTTCCTTTGCTTTTTGAACACTCTATGCAACATCAGCCTGCTCAATACTATAATTCCCACAGCTTGCCCATGCAGCCCTCCCAGGCCTATGTCACACCATGCAGATTGAACATTGTTACAGCACCCACCTGTATGGGTATACATGACCACACAGTTTTCATCATTATTTGCAAAATTGGGTTCATTTGGAGCCCAGGCAACATAGTTCACTGGGGTTCCATCCATCCACCTGAAAGAAGTAATTTGAGGAAATAATAATTCTCAGTTCAATTAGTTAGTATTTCTCTGCAAAGGATGTATTTGAGCTTCTCATTTTAAGTTTCCTATATCTTAGCTTACAAACACGTGTTCTCTGCTAAAAGAAAATCAAGACCTTTCCCTGCAATTAGCAAAAAATATATCAACTGCCTGGTCCAGGTATAACTAATCATCTTAACTGGTTCCAGCCTTTCTCGGTCTCTGAACATTGACAGTGTGCAGGAAGTGCACCAGACTAGCACCGGATCTGGCTTTCTCTGAAGCACAGAATCAGTAACCTGAGCCTTTTTTAGCAATTTCCTGGATCTAAAAGCAATAATACAAGATCTTGTAGGTTAAGAAAGAGTCTTGAACCATGTAGTGAGAACCACTTAGAACTATTTTGTTAAGCACAGGAAACCTTTTATATTATACACTTACTAGTTTTTTGGGGTTTCTTTTCAGTTATGCAATGATAAGTTTATAGTTTGGTGATTCACAAATTTCTTTTCAAAAAGTAGTGAAGGAAAAAAAGTGAAAAGGCCTCAGTGTGCTGGAAGTCAAGTAGTGAATCATCCAAGACTGAGAGTCTTCAGACATCAGCTCTAGGACAATGCAGTGTTTTTCCAGTTCTGGAAACCAAGCAACTGCATGTTTTTGGAAGTAAATTACAGATTCGGAATCCATCAGGATGCCTAGTTGCTTGCAAATCTCATGAATTTGATAGGAAAAACCAGCACATAATAAACTAGGAGAAAGCATCTGAAGACAAATAGTGGCACCATCATCCATGAGGGAAGAGGATGAAACTAGTGAGGGAGCAAGGAAGGATTGGACAGACAACAGTGTTATCTGAGCAGTGAGCATGATGTAGAAAGCAGGAGCTCCAAGAGCTGTGACTATCCAGTCTCTGTGGCTTGTGACCAAGAAAAGCAACCTCAGACAACAGAAGAAAGACTGAAATAAAGAGGCTGAGACTCATCTGACCAAGTCTGAATCCCAGAAGGCAGCACTAGAAGGAAACACCGTGGAAGAATAGAGTGCCACAGGAGAAATGTGCCTGCAATGCATCTCATGCTCCACTGGATGTATGGGGTATTTCCAAGGCACTTTGTTTCCAAAGACATTTGTACAAGAGTAATGACTCCATGTCACCTGAAGTTGTCCTTCCCTGGGCTCTGAGGGGAAATTACTTTCCAGGCAAGATCATTCCAGTATTGATATTTCACCTCTAAAAACCACCTTAATGCCTCCTACAGTAAGTTTTTAGGGTTCTTTTCCTTTGGTTATTTGAATATTCAGTAATGTCTGCAAGTACCATCTGGAATATCCTGGAGACCTCAAATCAGTTTTATCTTCATCCAACATGGAAAAGAGAATGACAACTCACAGTAACTTCTGTAAGATTCTCTAACTTCTGACTGTGACTAAAGATCTCAGCCTCACAAGATAAAAGCACAGTAAAGAAGCAAACCAGGAGGAAATAGATAGTGAAAATATTATGGGAGAAGTGCTTCCCGGAGGACTATTATCCTATATTAAAACTTTATGTCAGGGCATGGCTGTAAACAGGTTGTGTCAGTCATTGTATTTCAACAGTCTCCTAGAGAAAACCATGCCAAATATTCACCTTATGAGTCTGACAAAATTAATTTGTTTTTACTTACCGGAATGTTTTGTCAAGGCTCACACTTAAGCCAATATAGAAGCTATTTCCCCAGTCTTTATAGAAAACCTAAAACAAAGCAAAAAATTACCAATTTTAATGAGCTGTACTAAAACAGATTCCAAATAAAGCAAGTAAAATCTCAAAAAACACTGTAGTTTCAGTTGTACAATTACATAGTATACAGTGTGCAGGGAGTTGCTAAATTATGTTCCTGAATTGCAAAATGCAAACTTTGCCTCCACTTTCAAGTATAGATATAGATAGATATATAGATAGAGATTTTTTTTTAAAGCGGAATGGTCTGAAAAAGAAATGGAGCGATAAGTTATTTTAGAAAGGCAAGAATAACCTCTTAAGCAGGCTCATGGCAATATTTTTAAGAGTTTTAGGAAAGCATAGTGAGAATTTGCTGAAAGGAAAAAGGAGGAAATAAAGGAATCATATCTGGTTTTAATAGTATAAAACTATTTTCAAAACTGTATCATCATCAGGGCATCCACTCCTTATTAGAAAATATTCTGGTTTATTACTGAAAATATGAAATCTGTTTGGACGTAAAGCTTTTATTGAATTCCATGAAAAGAATGTGTTAGAAAGGAAAACATAATCAGTAATTGCAGCTTTCAGCTAAACAGAGCAAGGTCTTTGAAAGATGCACCCTGAGACTGTTCTTGAAAGGAAGGAATTTGTCTACATTTAGCAATTTATCAAAATAATGCTTGTGGTAAAGATTCTAACTAGATAAGCCTGTGAAAGGATGAAAGGTGGCACTGATTTTTGTTTATGATGGGGACCACTTCTTAGTATTTCACAATCCAGCTGAAAAAGGTACATCAGTTCAAGACAAAATGGTGCATTTTTGAATAAAACATGTTTCTTACATATTTCCAGAGAAAAGTTCTTTCACTTTCACTCTCAATGACAACAAGGTCCCCACCATTCTTCATGCAAAAATCTCTGGCTTTTTGCATAGGCATTACTTCCTTGCTGAAATAGTATTCCTTGTGGTTATATATTATCCAGCCATCCTCACCAGCAACGTAGTCATTATCTGCAAATTAAAACATTAAGCAGTCTCTAGTAGGAATTAACATCAGTACATGTTAATTTATTTTTATTATTGGAAGTACAAGACTTACGGAATGTGGAATTAGGCTCTGGTTTCAGTGATGCTCCTGCAATAAAAATCAATATCTAAGTATATTCTCTGACATCTCTCAATTAAATATATTTATACAGTAATCATCATTTTAACTCCAAGTATTAATCTTTTTTGTTACAGAATTTCTCAGTGTATCTGAAGAAAAAGTGCTGCATTCAGCAAAATAGTATGTTAGAGCCGATTACAAGTTAAGCTTACAGAAACTATTCCCAAATTTAGGCTGTTGCATTACACTTCCCCAGCGTGCTCCACATACATCCCAAACTTACCTGTGTATCTCATGAATTACTTAATAGTTTTCAACAGCTTTTACTTGAATGTATAAAGTGTTTCATTGTGATTGATGGCCCAGCTCCCCCTAATAGGTGCAGATTGCATGATCTGACCTGGAAAGGATGTTCTTATCTACCTCTAAAAGTTGCTAAAGGGAGACAATTATCTTACCTTTTTTAATTTGGCAAACATAGTCCAGCAAGTGTTCACAAAATAAATCATTCCAGTTCATATTGAGGTAGCCATTAAACACGCCACATTTTTCATTCCCATCGTAATTGTTTGGTTCTCCATGTGACCATTTTTCAAAATTTACCTGTAGTGGAAATACAGCTTTGTTACTATTTTGCTTTTAAAATGCAACAATTGTCTTGTATCATCCTTTTAAAAAAGAATGTACTTTCATTTGATTTCATGGTCCACCTTATTCTTTAATGCCAGGTCTTTTAAGTGCATGACCTTTGAATAGTATAATGATTCACCTTTGTGTTTACAAGCCATGTTAGTAAGTTGAGAAGTTCTTCCCCAGTTTGTTATCAGGAGAGACAACGTTCTCCTGCTAAGCTCTAGAAAGAAGGATGTTCTCTGATGTCTGGGTTGTTTATCCTGCTCAGGTATTTAAACCTAAGACAACCCATCAGTGCTGCCATATGGACTTGGACCTTGCAGATCTTGATCTATTTAAGGCAATGAGGGCAGCAGAGCCTAGTTTGTGTAGACATACAAAATTATTTCTTACAGGAAATGACAAATGGGAATATAGAGATTAGCACAATCAAGATTTACCTAGATCTGGAGCAATATTCCATCATCTTTGGTCTTATTTCATTACTGCAATGTTGTATTGTTATCTCTGGCTATGAACTACCAAAAGATTAAAACTAATTCCTAGACAAGAATCATGTAGTAAAGACTTAAGGTCATTTGTAGCTTGTATAGGAGTTCTGAGAGACATCTGCCAACATACACATGAAAAATTACTAAAAAAAAGCTAGAATAAATCATTTACTCACTGGTGAGTCATCACTCCATATAAATCCACGGTCAGAGTCCAAGGCACTTAAACCCATCCAGTAAGAATAGTGAATATAATCTCTGTCTCTGAACAATTACAAGTACAGAGAATCAGATGCAGCATGAAAAGAGAAGGAGAATGCAGAGCATTACATTATTTTCAGTGTTTTGATACTTGAAGTATCATTTGAGACAGTTATATAAAATAATCATTCACTTGTCAAGTAGGGAAAAACACTCTGGCACTGCATGTGACAGGAAGCAGTGAAACACAGAACTTCAAGGAAAAGATAATAGATGTCATGAGTCTACAAATACTGAGTTAAATGAAAATATATTTTATGGTCCTGGTTCTATGAAGTAACTTAGACATTCAAAGTCAGACGTGCCTGCACTCAAGGACTTGATTTAAACATTTATATAAACACATTGTTAGGTCTTCCAATTTTTCTCCTTAACTAAGGCAGAAAAGCAGCCTGAAATATGTCTGTAATGAAGACTATTTTATCTACTGATCAACTATAAATGAGCTAAAAAGATCAGTTTTATTCCCTTGAATTAAAATCAGTTGAAATCAGCTTAATGATACTTCTCTCAATTTTATTTACATTCAGACTGCCTCAGTGCATGGCAACACCTTCCCACAGGCCTGGCAAGAAAACCTTTTGCTCACTTCTTTTTACCCATTTCCTTCTGCCACTTTGAAAGGATGCATACCACCTTTGTAAAGTAGAAATTGATAATCAGATAAGCAATTTTTAAAATATATTTTCTTACATTTAAATAATGGACTCTGCAGATACTTACAATCTAGTTATCAGGTTTTGTTCTTCTTCACTGTGGATACATGCCAGATCTCCTCCAATGGCTCTGCAAAAATCTTTTGCATCAAACCACGTTTTCATTTTTTCCCTTCCAGCCTGAAAAATCTATAAAAAGTGGTCAACTAAATACTTTGCTGGGTATTACAGATATCTAAAAACAGAAATTAGGGCTTCTATCTCTGTTCTAGTCTTCTGGTCTACTCATATTGCTTAATATTTAATTATGCAACCATAAGCCTGTGGTTGTCTATCAAATTTGATTGTTGTGACTTTGCTTTTCCTATCATCTTGGAGTCCCGTGGCTTCAAACAGCTTTGTCCAGCACTTCCCAGCCACACCACCTGGGGATAGCTGGAGATGTGTTACCACAGACTGCCCATCAGGTAGGCAGGGTAAAATCCACCTTCCACAGACACACAGAACATATTCTCTTTTGAATTGACAAGTGTTTGCATTCAGAAATTAAACACCTACTTTGAAGCAGAAGCTGCTCTGAGGAATGGATTGCCATCCCTCTGGGCACAACAGGAGATGGGACATTGTTGGAGGAGGTGGAGGGGGGGTCACTCCCTCCACCAGCTGCTTGCAGAGAAACATGTTTGTTTCTTCACAGTTCACAATATCCCATAATCCAGCTGAAGTTCCTGTTGTCATGGCCACGCAGCCTGCCTCCTCTCCTTCATGAAACATAAAATTGTTAAATCTTATTGATGACTGCATCTTCTCAAAGCATATGCTACTTATTTAAGAGTAACCTGTTCCCACTGTCTTTGGATATTAATAGCTGAAAATAGCTCATATGCATTTCTACTAAATTGTAAAATGAAATTTTAGCAAATTCCTTTTACATTATACTAGGAAACACTAAACAAAATCATCAAACAGCAAAGAGCAAATGATTCCAACAGACATGTGCAGTCCCAGGTGATCTTCTGGAAGGAGTCACCATAATTCTGGATTTAAAACCTTTAGCAAAAGTGCAAATTTGTATCGTCCTTTCTGCTGCTTTATGCCAGAACAGTTTCTAAACTATTTTTAGCTTTCAAATCTCCATTTTTTTGTTCTTCAGAGCAGAAACTCAGTGGCCCCCCCCATGGCACGTACCAGGCATTCCTACATTCCAGTGGGTGTAGGTGACTGGATCGCCACTGGCCCACCTGAATGTCCCTTGCTCCTCCATGTCTGAAAGACCAATCCAGAAGTATTTTGCTGGATTGAATCCAACTACGGAGGTCAAAAATGCTTGTTCATATCTGTGAAGAGTAAGTACCAAAGTGATGTATCACATTTGATCATAATTTGCTCATTTCTTCAAGTAGTGAATTGTAGCAAATCTGGTAAAATTAAGGTGTTTTGTCAGTATGTATGAAGCAAGAGTAATTATCTTGCTTTTATAGTTCTAATTATTATACAAAATAATTTTTATTGTACATTTTGTTAATGTAAATCATGTCTAGAATTTAGAGTGACTCTATTCACCTTTTGTACTGTACAATTTAGCAACACAAGCCCCACAATACTTGTGTTAATGCACATATGTGTAAATAAGAGCCACAGTGTTTTACTGAGCTTTATGATAAGCTCTAGATATTTAAATCCTTTTCACTGCAGAAAAAACTACATGCTTTCATTGTAAAAAGGTTAAGTTTCCAGATCTGCCTGTTGGGAGGAAAAAAAAAAAGAAAAAAAAGGCTAAAAAGCTAGACTCTAGAAGAAATAAATAGTTCCATGTTTATCTGTTTATTTTTAGTTTAAAAAATTTTAAAACAATCTGCCAATCAGTGCTTGCTGTGGGGGTGACCCAGTTTTTTAATTCCTGGAGGCAACAACAGTGTGAGTGTGTAGCAGCCAGCGCCTCAATGTTTTGATGACCCAGAAGCCCCTGATCTATAGTGCTATACGTTATCAGTTTTACCATAAGTTTTCCTGCAAAAGAGTGGTGTCACACTACATAGACACTACGAATAATTGCTAAGTAAGAAGACATTTCTGTTTAACCCTTCTATCCTGTTTATATGCATTAAAGGACAAGAATTATGTTTCCATACCTGTCTCTCACAGTAGCCAGGTAACCTTTGTTTTCTTCACAGATTCTTTTTGCATCTGAAAATGTTGTTGGTAACTGCCCCACAGAGTAGCAGAAAAAGCCATGCTTCATCCAGCCCTGTCAGTGTCAACAGCAGAGATGCACCGCAGGGGCTGTCAGATTGCACAGCTTTGTGCACTTCCAAAAGCCACATTATTACTCACAGTCAAAACTGCTCTCAGAAACCATAAGAAGAAACCAAGAGGATAATCAAACAAAACTTTTTAAACTATACCTCTTGAAAAAGGACACACAAGGGATCTTTGCAAACAGGGAGCTGCTGTTGTGCCTTGGGGCTGGCAACCAGTTTGCAGCTCCCTGTGCAAAACTTGCTCTGCCTTCTCATTGTTTCAGTGTAGTTGTTGCAAGACAATTGTTACAAACAATCTGCCAAACAGTAGACTTAAATATTCCTGATTCCTGTGGCAGAGTGATGGAACTGAGAAGGCTTGTGCAGCCCTTGACATGACCAGCCCAAAAAAGGACTGATGTGCTTTGCAGAGTTGTTTTTTACAGGTGCAGTAAGCAGTTCTGCAGTAGGAGAGAGCTGAGTCAAGTATTTATGTAAGGAAATAAAAAAGTCTATTGATGTTTCAGTTAAATGAAAATAAAAAAGAAATCCCCTTTAGTCTAAGAAATATCAACACATACAAAATTAACAGCTTTCAAGGCTCCACCAAAACCAGCCAAAATAATTTACTGCTGTGGTAATTATCATGGGAGTGAAAGTTGTAATGTACTACCTTTTGCTGCTTTTATTTTATACTTACTTTCTGGCAGCCTGGGTAAGAAACCTCAGTTTCACCTGACCCTTCAGCCAAGGGTTTCCTTTTACAGATGTAGCCAAATTTTGTTTCACAAGCACGGTCCGCCCATGATCCATCCTGAGTATGGTAAGAGGAAACAACAAAAAGAAGTGAAAGCTAGACAAAATTCAGATCCAACAAGAATATTCACCATTCCCAGAAAGAACCCTCTCTCTTCATATGTCTGAGACTGTTTCCTTGCCTTGCTTTTTCTCCAAAATTCCCAAATAAAGACAGTACAGGCCACATTTCCTCAGAGGTGTGAAAATGAGAGCTGAATGTATTAAAGTTTCAGTGGCTGATGAGACCAGGAAGGAAACATGTGGTTCCACTCCATTCTCATCAGCATAGCATCTATCATGTTTATATAACCAGATGACAATAGCAAGGAAATGCTGGATAAACTAAATACAAAATATAAAAAAGTCCTGTTTAAGTCTTTTTCCACTGCATTATATGTCTTTTTATGTTGAATATGAAGCAAGATAGATTTTTTAACTAATTTTAGTGCCTCCACTAATATGATCCTCCAAAGTAGCTCTAAAAACATACATGTTAGCTGTTCTAGAGGAAAAATTAGAGAGTCCCTGCTCCAAGAATCTATGTTGCTATGATCAGTCATGTTATATGTGGATGATGAATTATTTCAACCAGTTTCAGATGGGAACTGTTGCAAAGACCAAGTGTCTGTGCAATGAACTCCTTCTGGTGCTCTATCATACACCTTCCTAGATCTGGTCTCCAGTCTCCCTCCACACCAAGATATCCTGAATTCAACCAAGTTCACAAATACTTTTAAAACTATCATGCTTCTTTCTTTTTCTTTTTAATTTATTTTTATTACAGATTTTTTCCTTTTGGGGGCTCAAGGGACAGAAGAAAGCATGGGGGGGGGGGGGGGGAGAGGGGCGATTTTTACCTCTCCATTCATACAGATGCAGTCTGCCTTATTCCATGTATGGGTTGGCTCTCCATGATGCCATTTGGTATAAGTCACAGGTGTGCCATCACTCCATTCAAAATACATTTGAACCCTGAAGTCATTTAGGCCAATCCACAGCTCATCATCTGACTCTGGGAACACAAAGTTCAATGTAGGTGTGGGTACTTCTCAAACTTGAACAATTGCATCTCACCCCCATTTTTGACTGAAGGAGAATTTTTTAGAAAAAAAAAATTAAGATCATGGTTACAATGATTAAATTAATAATAGCAACAGTAAAATTCCAGATTTAGAAACAAAACAAAAGAAAACAAACCAGAAAGTAGCCTGCAGGAATACTCACTGTACCCAAGCTGGGACACTGTAAAACTGTATTCTTCAACATTGTGAATACTCGCCAGTTCCCCATCTTCTTTTCTACAGGAAGACTGGGCTTCTTTCCATATTTTTGGTGTTCTGTAAATTCTGTAGCAATGACCTGCATAGGGCACCCATTCCCTGGGACACTTAAAAGGCTTTAAGTCACCTAAAAAAATTATGTTAAACAATTAATGAGCAGTCCTGTTCAGTGCTTTATTTTCATCAAAAAGCAAATGACCTGTACTGCCATGAATTTGAAATATTGGAGCATATACTGGTGGAGAAGAGAAGGCAAAGTCTGAGGGCTACAAAGATTACAAAACATTTTTCTCTCCCAGTTTTTCTGGCAGCTACCGAAACCTTTTTTTACAGGATTGAATAAGTACTGAGTGATTTGGCATGCAAACTTGCAGGGCACAAATCTATGTTAAATGCCTCTCAATGAGGCTCTGGGTACAGCCATAATTTACAGAAAATGGCTTCTTTTCTTACTCAGGAATTCCATCTTGGTGAATTTTGTAGATTTTGTATATTTTTTCCTCTGGAAATACCAGATGCTCAGGATCCAGTGGAAGATCCTGCAGAGCCCCAATCTTATACTACAGTTCCTATGCATATATGTTGTACTATATGTGTTAGAAATCCCAGATGCACAGAAAGGCCGCACACTTTGTTCAGCATCTCTTTCTTAGAGTGAATTTAGTATGGACAGCCACCTTTCACTGCTTGGAAAGTTCACATGATCTGCATCTACATAGTAAGTTGAAGAGGAGAGGATGTCTGCCCAACATTGGTGTGTGATCAACCACTTGGTCCAAGTTTGACCTGGGCAAACTTGCATTCCACTAAAACAACATCTAGCCTTGGTTTGGAGGTTAACATGGGTCAAAAATCTTTCCAAGTGTGGCCAGAATGTACAGGATATGTATGGGCCATGCATCTCCTCAAACAGAGAAAAATTCTATACACTAACATATCTGTAGTGGAGGAAGGTACCATGGACTTAGTTGCATGCTGGGAATTCCCAAGTAAAGCCACTTGCTTCACCTAGATAAGACCTAGCCTGCCTCAAGTAGAAAGGGAACTGAAGTGGGCAAAGGTTCCAGGCACATATTCTGATTTTTTCCTTTCAGAATAGAACAAAAAGAGTTAGAGAGAGAAGGGCAGCATGAACTCTGGCTCACATCTTTTAGCAGGACATATCTTTAGAGTATTTTTCAGAGCACAAGATATTCATCAGTATTTCATGTTCTGGATAACATGACTAAACACCTAATTCCGCATTCTTTAGTACCTTGGGATCTTTTAAAAATGATGAATAACATTTAGATATCATCTTTAATATGAGCCAGAAAATTAGTCTTCTCAGTATTTGAGTCAGGTTAACAAGTGTTATCCTCTTGTTTTAACAATATATTGTCATTTCATATATGGCATCCTCCCAGTATTTCTCACTGACTGTAAAAATAGCCTTGGTTTTTAACCAGCATACCTGGGGCAATAGTGAAAGGATCCAAGGAGGTGTTTCGCTTTTGGCAGATATATCCCAGTTTCTGATCACACATCTGGTTTTCCCATTTGCCATTCCTACCTTGGAAGGTCCCACATATTTTCCCAGATTCCACAGAAGGGTTTCCTAGGCACAGAATCCCTCTGTTAATATTGAAAATTTTCATCTCTTCACAGGAGGAAATGGGCAAGACTTTTGCAGCTGCAAAGCCACTGGAGTATTATTCTTCAAAGTAATAATTCCCAAGAGAAGTGACAAGGGAGCCTCACTGGGATGGCAAAGAGGTTTGCCACTTCAAACATGAGACTTGCCCCTGTTCCCCTATGCACCGCTTTGAAGAAATTGAGTGTATTTGAAGAACAGCTGCATACGGAAAAAAAAGTTTTATGAATGTTCTCATAAGACACAATTCCTTATGGAATATGTTATGGGTTTAGCTAGGTGGGTCTAAGCAGATCTAAGATATGAGTGACGTAATATGGTATGGAATAAGGGGTGGAATATGTTATGGGTTTAGCCAGGTGGGCCTAAACTTAGGTTTTAAAGTTCAGCTAGGCCTAGGATTGTCAGCTGATTTAAGCTGGGCTGAGCTAGCTAACAGCTGACCTCTTCCAGCCAATAATATTGTATTCCATACCATACTACATCATCTCAAAGGGTGTGGGAGTGGCTTGGTCAATTCTGCCATGGCCGAGGTACAAGCCAGATGTGATCCAGCTTTTGTCTTGGAGCAGGCCTTGCTCCTGCCCCTGCTGCCTCTGCTTGCATTTTGTTTGCATTCAGGGAAATAGAAACATTTTTGTTGTTACTCTTTCTGTTTCTTGCTATGTGTCTCAGATTACTTACAGATCTAGTGTAATAGTCTTTGCTTTGTATTAATTGGACAGTGGGAAGTTATTCCTTGTTATATAAATGTAACTTGTGTAAGTGTGTGTTATATTGTAGTTTTCTCTTAATTTTCTCTTTTCTGTATAAATACATGTAGTTAGTTTCAGCATAAACCTGCTTTGAGGGTTTTATTCCCTCTCCCTTTTTCCCTTAGCTGGTTGGCGGGGAGGAGGAACCCTTTCTCCCTGTCTTGGACAGTTGGCATTTTGCCAGCTCAACCCAGGACAGAATGATAGTATTGCAAACAACTCAAGATCCTATACTGTTGAACACTGCACATGAAATGTGTATTTAATTCCACAAGAGTGTTAGCCTGTTGGATTTCTTTGCAGTCACAGCTGCTGTTATGAAAACAGGTAACATGCCAACATGCAAGATGGTGAGTTAGGTCCTAAGAAAAGAGTGGAAACTTACTAAGATAAAATACATCAAATAAATATCATGGCCATTAACTGAGAACAATTGAAAATATTTTTATGCAGTTTCTCTTTTTTTTCCCTCTCTTCTTTACATTGTCTTTATCTCATTTGTCATGAGGTGTTTTTATTTGGACTGAATAATATGCCTGATGAGAAAATTGTGGATGGAAAAAATAGAATGAGGTATAGATATTTATTTTCAACTGTTTTCTTGGATAAGCTCTCTGCTTTTTCTAGGAAGTTCAGAGTTAATGACAATCTATCTCTGGTATGACCCCTCTTACCATAATATCCTACCTTTCCCATAATTCCCTGTAACCTGTAAAAATTCTGTGAAACTAAAGAAATTAGGTAACGAGAATTTGGGGAAGGGGAAGGAAAAGAGAAACTTGGCCCAGATGCTGATCATCATTTAATAACAGTGCACTTACCTGGAGCCCAGTTTAGGTATCTGAAAGGACTGCCCCCAGTCCACTGCCAGCCACTGTCAAGAGCACTGTGAAGACCAGTCCAGAGTTTTGTGTTGATGCCCAGATCACTCGTGAGCCCTAAATGGCAAAAGAAACATTCAAGTTATTAAATGCCTCAGATTTTGTAAGCTATTCAGTAAAACTGGAAATAATATTTTAAAGCATGGAGGGGAAAGTGTCATAAAAGATACTTTCTTATTTGTTTGTAATATAGGTTAGATTATTTCCATTATTTTAATATTTTTTGTGACAAAGGGACAAGCTCTTTTAAGAATGTCACTGAGTCCTACATAAGACAAATATAAATATCCATGTTAAAGGTCTTGGAGCTGACCTATGATTTAAAAAATGCATTAATTTTTTATTTTTTTTTACTTTACCTAATAAATACATTTCTTCACGAAGGTCTATGATACTTAATAGTTCTGCATTCTGTTGCTGGCAGCTTTTTCTTGCTTGATGCCATGTCAAAAGCGACTCTGCATTTATCTGATAGCGGGTTTCTGTCACAGGATTTGTTTTCCAAAGATTATTGTGAGAGGTGTCTATAAAAAATGATACAGCAATTTGATCAGATAATCATATTTGCTAAGCCAGAAAATAAAATCTTTGTTGCAGACTAAAGCTATATAACTGTATGATTTGATAATTTTTAACATATAGCTTGCCTCACTTAAATATACTTTGTCCACACAATATTAATCAATAATATATTAAACATTTAAGGATTTATTTCTCCTTACAAACCTAAACTTTCTACATTTACCCTGTTCCTTTTTATTTATAAAACTCATCTACTTCTCTCACATTTCATTCCACATTTACCCCCTTACTGATATAGTCTATGTTTACTCAAGTATTTCTCTATTCACCATATAGAAATCTTGGTCTCCACACCCATTTCTTCTCTTCAGACCACTCTTACTCTCTCCCAGAGCTCCCAGCATGACAGAAATTATCATTTCCAAACAATGAGATGTGAAGTGAGGATGAGGGGGTAACAAATTTGTGTTGGGGTTATTGGAGAACTGTGTTGGATGATTTGCAGATGTATGGAGCACTGGAACACTGAAGACAAGTGAAAGTCATTGCCTGTAGCCTACACCCTTCTATTCACTACAGCCTTCCTGTCCTCTCCTCCATCCTATAATGCGCTACTACTGTCTCCTGCTTCCCTATGTCTCACCTTTCTTTCCCCTTTTTCTGCCTTTTGCTTGTCCTGACTTTCTTCTCACCTAGTCATAGGGGTTTCCTCTTCCTTTTTCCACCAGCCCCAGTCACCACACTCAGAATATTCCCCACATGTAACAGTCTTGGAAGCACTGTAGGACCATGAGAGTGAAGAGCAGATACTTCATTCATCATTCCATACCTCACCAGTGAACTAGGCTAGCCACAATTCAGCTCGCTGTCCAATGCTACTTCTACATCCCAAGAAAATTTTGACTATGACAGTTTACAAAACTTTTGCTTAACACCTTTCTGGAAATTTTTCTAAATTACCTTTTAGAGGACAGTTTCCAAACAAGTAGTCTTTATCAAAATCTGAAGAAGTTGCACACCAGAGGATATCTGCATTATCCCTCATAGGGATGCACTCAGCATACCATTTACCCATCACCTTAAAAGGGAACACGCAAGGTGCACCAAAAGCATTTCCTCTTAGTGTATAGATATCTATGGAGAGAAGCACAGATAAATAATAGAATGTTGCATCAAATGTTCACCACAGAGGAAGCTCTCCACTGCACAGCTGGGCAGTGCAGAGCTCAACACATCAGTACTTTGTTACCCCAAACCTTTACAAGTCTGTTATGTCTATCAGGTATAACTATGGCAAAATACTCTTAATTATGACTTTCAAACAACAATTAATTAGGGCTGAGACTAATTTCTGTTTAAGCTTTTCATGTCACTGCTTTCTGGACTACTGAGTCAGAGGTCCCTGTGATTCAGCTTCTCCCATTGCATACATACTTCTGTTCTTGGATGATGTCTGTGTTCTTTTTATTTCTTCTTTGAAAGGACTTATCATAATATTTTTATTAGTCTTCATGAGAGGGTATTTATATCTTAATTTGCAAGTGACTTCTAGGAAGTGACCCTGCCATCACTATGCAATCTAATTTGCTGCTATCTATACAAAATTATGACAAACTTCATTCCTGGTGGAACAGTTGTAGGGTACAATGTGGCAATCGACTTACAGTATCTAGAATGGAAAAAGTCCTGTCAGAAGTGGACTAGTGAAGAAAATGAAGAAGCTAATTCTAATGCCTTAAAAACTGAGGTTTTTAATGTTGTTTAAATATACAAGATGGAGTCTATTGTTCTTTTTACTAACTCACTCTTCTACCCAAAATCCCCTGAGTTACCCTTATCTCCCACGTTGGAATGTCTGCAGTGTCCTTGATGAAGGCTCAGAAAGTTTTCTAGGCCTATAGCTAACCCTTTCTATTGGCTTTCAACCCTTGAATTCTATTGGTGAAAAGTCCAAAGTCCCTTGGGATTCCTGTTGGTCATCTCCTGATCCTCCTTGAACCCATAAACACCCCTTTCTGTTATCAATAAATGGCTCTGGCTCTCTCTCTCGTCCCTCGACCGTGGTCCCTGTGCAGTCCTTGTGGGTTCCCTGGGGGCTACGTGGTTGAGGGCAGAAGGGTGAGCACGCCCTGGACCTAGAGGCCCCCACTCAAACATTGCAGTACAACAAACATGTCACCCCTTGTTATTTAACTTCCCAACACACTAGTGTCACAGCAGGAGTTTGATCACTTGAGCCTTGATGCCCACTCTATTTAGCCCAAGATCCATAAAAATGTAGGAAAAGGAAACCTGCTTCTCTAGTGGTCCTTTGTCAGACTGATAAGATTTATTGCATCCTAAACCATTAGGCACTCTTTTTCCTTTTGCTTTTTCTTCCTTTTTACTGGGTCTGGGAAACACTAGGTAAATATTCTTAATAGTGGATTGCATCTCTATTAATTAGAAATTAACTTCTTAGAGATAATGCATGGTCAAACCAAGTAATAGCAACAATAAAACCTAAATAAAACACAATCGTCTCTTCTACAAATTCATCAAACGTATTTTGAAAGTCATAGATTTTCTTTTGCTGTTGCTGTAGAAACAAAATTTCCATTCTTCCTTTTGATTACATCATAGGGCTTTGTCATTTTATTCTATCATTTGAAAGAATTGCACTTAACAAATTATGCAGAAATGTGTACAGTTGTATTTGCTGAAAAATACACAGTTATATTTGCCTTTCATTTCCACACCCTATTTCTAGCTAGCTCCTCTTCAGGTGTCACTGTAAGAAAATAGATCTGTCGAGCAGGCAGTGGAATGCTCTGTAGAAAGGAGCAGTCAAGCAACATAGAAATAGAGATGAATTTTCAGTACTTACCCTCATAATGTTGAGAGCATATGCTGTCTGCAGTTCCATAGATTTTCCACTTGCTCCCTTTGCCTGATCCTGTGGACAGCCTGATTTTCTTCCCCTTCCCCTTGCCATAGTTGAGAAATAAATCCTTGCCATAGGTTGCAACTGTCTCGTTTCTACATTCCCACCACTGAAATTCGTTTGTCCTGTTACAGGATTCCAATGTGATGGCAGCCTCGTCGCCTTGGGTGAACACTCCCAGGCACAGCTTGAGTCCCATGCTGAGCAGCTGTGTGGCAGAGACCCACCTGAACTTCTGAAACTCATCGTGCTCATCACAAGTGGTAGTTATGACTGAGCTAGAGTTCTGAGCTTGGGCACAGAGCTTGCTATCTTCATTATAGATTGAAAATGTTCCACCACCTATAAAATAAAATTTTAATGCAAATACCTGAGGAGAGGTTTTATAGGAGATAAAGTCAGTTACTAGCTGTATGACAGTCAGGTACAAAAAAAGAAAAAAAAAACCAAACCACAAACAACAAACCACAACCATACAAACCAGTCCATAGAGAAAGAAATCAAGGGCGGTTTCTCACCAGTATGAAGGATATTCATGAAAATATTCTATTCTTAAAATAAAACAACACAGAAGCTGAAAATACAGCTCTCTCAAGAGAAATTGCTCTTCTTCACATTCCTCCTTAGAGCAGAGTGGTCTCAAAATGCACATCAAAAATCAGATTTATTAAATTTCATAACTTCTTCAAAGTTTCACCACAGCGTATTGAACAGGCTTTAATTCTGCAAGTAAAAGGACTTTTTGCTTTACAGCTATTAAAAACGGTTTACATATTTAAAATTAAACTATTTTATTATTTGGCCCAGAATGACATGAATGACATGGTGGTTTTCGGCTCATTAAGAAAGTGGAATATTTTTCCTTTTGGGTTAAATATCTTGAAAATTTTTGGCAGCAGTGCAAAAATTAATTTCTTCACAAAGTTTAATTTGTAAGTTTCTCGTGAGGGAACCCAAAACTTGCAGCATCATCAGTTCTGAGCACAGTTAAGCTAAGCAAGAATCCTAAGTGCCATTAATAGCTACACTTGGAAATAGAAATGTGAGACACTGCACAGCAGGGTTTTGTTTCTTAAGACCAGCTTCAAAAAAGGGACATAACTTTAGCCTGCTCCAAATCTTGTCTAATTTTGCAGCTTACCTTGCATTCCTTTGCTTCCTTCTAAGTGACAGGCAACATCATCCAATTCATCCTGCAGTGCCATAGAGCTTTACTCAAGGTTTCTTGCTGGGGTGGAATACTTAAGTGGGGCTTCATAACCCTCCCCATCCCAAAGCTGCCTTGGTGGTATTGCTCGTAAAGGCTACAGATCAGAACAAGTTGGATGGCATTTCCACTGGCACAGCTCTCCTGACTCCCAGAGTTCTCTAGCTCTGAGCTTCTCAGGGGGAAGAGCAGGAGCAGACACAGCATCATCTGTTTTCCTCTCAGCAATAAGAGTGTGTGAAATCTGATGGACAGAAGCTTTCAAGGTCCTTCCTAAAGCTGTCAGCTTGGAAACAAGATTTCAATATGCAACTATCAGTGTACAGTGGCCTATATGAGCTGTCTAAGAAACTCAAAGCACACATCAGCCAATAGTTCTGTGAATGCTGGAAGTCCATGCTCTGTACTTCTGAGCTGTTCTATCCTCCAATGGAATAAATTGAGATCAGCTTTTGTCTGTATTCAGCTGGCTCACTTTCAAGAACCAGAACTGCCTGGGTTATACCCACATCTGTAGGGCATATTCCTTTCACTCATACACCACCTTGAAAACTGGGTTAAGGAAAGAGGATGCCTATGCAGATAACATCAAATTCCAGCATAAAAGAAAACTATTTCAAATTATATGTTCTGCCTAGATTTAAATTCACTGCCCACAAAGAGGGAGATCAAGAAGACATGACAAAGAATTTGAAAACCTCCATGCTCAGCAGAAGACCAAAGACTTACCAGATATTTGAAGAGATGCAGTAATGGGAAGAAATAAAATCAGGGGAAAGTAGACAGACATGGCCAAATATTTCACTTCGTTCTCCTCTTCAACTCTAATTGATGCTGAAGACCAAATCAGTGCCTTGCAAAAGAACCCCTCTGCACTGAAGCAGATTAACAAATCCTTTTTAAGACTCAACAGATACAAGGAAGTTCTGAGCTTCAAATAAGGAACTGTGTCATGTCACATGAGTAATTTTGAAATAATACATTGATGAATAACTTTGCTTTCTAAGCCAGTTTCTCTACTGTGTAAAAGTTTTCCATGGAAATATGAGATCTAACAGGTAACATTTTAGTGAGGATTTTTAAGACATACCTTGTAAGTCAAAATCATTATCTGTATATATATATTTTGTAATATATATCTATAATAATATAATATAGATAGATAAATATATAATACATAATCATATGTTACAAAAAGGTGACATATCCCTTTTCCAGGAATAAATGAAAAAAGTAAAATATAAAAGAAAGACTGGTCTATATCAATTAAAAAAAACAACAGAGGGCAATGCAGTACTGTGAAAAATTGGCTGGGACACCATGCCAATCAAGTAGCTATGACCTTGGAATCAGAGTGAACCGGAATTTCCCATGTGTGCAATTCCACCAAAATGAGAAAAGCTGTAGAAAATAGGATCTGTGTTCTTCAGGAGACATCTGTTCCTTCTTTTGCTCCATTCCTGACTATATGCAGGAGCAATGTACCCAACTGACAGCAATGACTGAAAAAAATTGGAAAAGAAACCATGCAATTCTAGGAAGAAGAGAACCTGTAACTGTAAAAGGCTGGATTTTCAATTATTGCTAGTGAGGAAAACTAAACTAATAAGGAATACTGCCACATTTTTCAACCTACTAGTCTGAAAGTTTGTACTTCCTAAACTGCACACCCTTCAGGCATTCTGACAAAATTCTGATGTTTACTTTGAAAAACCTCTCTCTCTGATAGGCAAAAAAGCTAGAAAACATACAGTGCAGGGAAGAGAAAAGGCAGTCCTGTAGAAGCTTTATATCTATTTTTGTTTATGGACTTGAAAAATTTCATTTCCCATATCTTCAGGAGAGGTTGGTGTGTGATACCTTCCCCAATATTGCATTTGCAGCAAAATTGCTGCTGTTGCATGCAAGGAAAACCCTGGACACCCACACGAAGATGTGGGATCTTGTTTCTATTACTCTGACTCAGACATAGATGAATGATCCACTGGGTTTAAAAAGGTGCACAGGGAATTACAGCAGAACAGAACTGTAACAGTGAGAGAGAACAGCGGGATCTGAAGGCCAGAAGGCACCGCTAGCCCAAAGGCATGTAAAGAATGGGAGCCTGAGAAAGACGCTGAGACTTGAAAAAAGTGGAAGAGAGGGCTGCTCCACAAAGCAGTAGACGGTCAATTACTCAGTAAGTTAGGATGCATATGCAAGGATGGCTGCACTGAGTCTGAAGTCAAGCATTCTGGTACTCCCCAATGTGGGATTGCTCTGCAACCTCAGTTTCACAGCTTTCTTTGCTTCTTTGTTCAGGAGCTCCAGATAAGCAGATGGAAAAAAATACTCTGATTTATTATTTAGACAGAGGAAATGTGCCTTGTGGTTCTGCTGAATGCAACATCTCAGGATCTCCCAAGCTACCAGGTGACAATAAGTAAATGGAAAAAGAAACTGAAGAAAGATCAGTGTTCAGTGAAGGACTGGTATCAACAACATGTCGAGAAAAGCTGTAAAAGACTAAAACATACTACAGCCAGCTTTATCTCAGTGTTTGTAACTTTGAGCAGATAGCATCATAGCCCACAAAGTGAGAAAGAAAACCAGAGGACTGCAAAGATGTGGTCCAGGATCTGCCCCTTGGCAAGGCACAGCCTGACATTTTAGAAGTGGCAAGGAACAAAGGCTGCTGGGTTTTGTGTTGAGTCAGCATTGTTCCTTGGGCATTCTCTGCTCCCAGGCAGGAAGTTACACTCACAGCGTGCAGATTCACCACCTTTCTTCTGAAGTCCGAATTTTTTTGGACAAAAGGGGAAACGAGAACTAAACTTAAGGGTATCAAGAAATGTGGCAATGTGCCAAGAGACAAAACCTCACTCTCTATTGAATATTGCTATAAGGTCATTCCTCAGCAGCCCACAGAAATGCACAGGGGAGTCCATCCATAATTAATTTTCAATAACACTTATATTAAAATTGTAGTTTTGTGATCTATCATCGTGCTGTAACTTGATAGAAGATTTCAATCCAGAATTCCCACTTATAGCACAGTTTCCAACAGTAAAGATTTTTAAAAAAAAACCCACCAAAACAAACATACTCTAAACCTCAGTAGAAATATTCTAGCTGAAAAAAGTGAACAACTTCTCCATTTCTCTAGACAGACTCAAACATACTGAAAGAACAATATAAAGCCCCTTGCATTTTCACACTGTATTTTCATGCTAAATAATCAACTTTTTTTGCTTTCATTTATTTAAACCACTGACCAAACATAAGAAATCTTGTCAGCATCACATCGTGGATATGAATTATTAGTGATCAGTAAAAAATTTAATTTGCCTTTCTATCAATCACTTATGCTTTATCTTATTTATCAAGAATTACCTTCCTTGTTTTTACAGCAAGAATATTTCAGAAAAGCAAGAACCCAATTACACTCTCATGCAGCCTGAAACCTCCCCTAAGTAGTGGCGTCTATTCAGGAGACAAAATATGAGATCACGAGAGCAACAGCTCAGTTCTAAGACAATGGATCGATCCCACTAGGAATAGCAGTATGTAGTAGAAAATAGTTGAAAGAGTTAGTGAAAGATCAGAGTACATGAAGTATCAAATGATATTGCATCCATAAGAATATGAATCATTTCCAGTAAGACACACTTCCTTTTTCAGTCAAATAGAGCAACATAATTTCCTCATCTCAGTTCCTAGGTAAAAGCCTTCCATTTACTCTTATGTTAATTAATATTGTTTAAAGTCATCAAACTTGTTTGTTTCTCCACCTTCCATTCAAAAATTGCTACTAGAGTTGGTGTATAAAGTATCAGTGCTCATCTCCTTCTTATTACATGAAACTGTAATGATTTCCTGTGTTGTAAATGCCATTGCTTCTTTGCTTTAGCTTTTTAATGGGAAATTTGCTTCAATTCCATTGGATTGAAATAGGAGGGACAGTAAGCCATGCAGCTTAAATTTCCTCCTCTTCTGAACATTTTTCAAGTCTTTTTCACTCATGCACTTTCTAAAATGAGTAGGCTAAGTAGCTAACTTCTTATTTGGAATTCTCTCTCTTTTTTTCTGCACCTATTTGGACAGGAAAGCAGAACTGACACGGCATTTCATAGAGGCAGCTACACCTACTGCCAGCTATTAACGAGCATGGCATTTTTAATTCACATCAACTGAAAGATGATGCCGGATTTCAGGCAGTATAAATGGGTGAATGAGCTCAGGATTATCCAGACTCCAGTAGCTGGATTCTCTCCCTGATACTTTTTTGCAATGTACCTGGTAAGTATAGCAAAGAATAAGAAATGAGACATCTCAATTTTTACCTTCTTTCCAACCACACCTTTGCATATGTATATATATGGGATGATGGGACAAAATGTTATCTGGAAGAATAGCTCAGTGTGGAGGCCCAAAACAGGACTGATCTTCTTTTGGGTAGAGACTGCACTTGTTTGTTCAACAGCCAGCACACTGAGGCTGGGATTCCAGTCAGGGTGCCTTGGCCTTTCCTTCTCCCTTTCACATACCTTCCTACCTGGCACCACTTCTCCATGTAACTGAAATGACATTATCCTTAACATCATGAACCAACCAGTCAGGAGCTTTCTAGCACATGAGACACATCAGGTGGCATAAAGAACCATTAGGGGTACTACTCCTTGAAAAGACATGCTTAAACAATCATGCATTGAAAATGAAAACAGCAGTAGGAACAGAGCTAGGAAATAACTAGGAGAAAGGGAGCAGAGCCAGAGAAAAGTAGTTCCAGGACAAATTTTCCCATCTTACCTACATATGTGTGTAACTTAAGATTTTCACTAAATCGCTCAACTCACATTTATGTTTTGACTTTAAGCAGATAATCCTGGGAAAGATGCAGGAAAAAATAGTTAATGAAATACTTGATCAAAACTTTTGATGAAGTATCTCCACAGTGGTATCATCTCCTTGTTCACTTTATCCTCTTACAGTGTCTTAATACAGACAAAACTATAAAATGAAAAACTATTTAAAAATCAAAGCTAGTTACTTTTTATTTCACAGAGGAAAATCTGAAACCACAAAATAAAAAATTGCAAACCTTTGTATGCAAGCGAGGAATCATGCATGATTAACATTTTAGAGGATTTACAAAATTAGGCATATAAACTCTATACTGGGGAATGTAAGACTTCCATAATTAGTAGTTGACCTAGCCATTTTAGAAAGTAACTGAAACGAGTAGTAACTATTACATAAGTAAAGCTAAATTGTTCTTGACTTGCTTGTTCTTGCAGCACACACTCTACAAACCTATGCTGCCATAGAAGAGCAGAACCAAGTGCAATCACCACAACAGCTACCCAGCGCTCCCAGGAACCTTCAGACCACATACAGGCAACATTCCTCCTCCTCCTCAGTAACTGTTTTCCTGATAAGAAGGAAGTTTAGCCATGACCTTCATCGCCTCACCCACAAAACCCCTTTGTGGCAAGCCAAACCTCTGCCAGTTAACTTCAACCACACTTCTCCATTCCAGAGGCCTGCCCCCAGATTTCACCTGATTAAATTCTAGAATATATAAACTACAATGACTAAATACTTTATTCTCTGTATTGTGTGAAATTGTGGGAAGTGAAACATCATAAAGGTGTTTTTTCCCCACATAATTCAAAGAGCATGTGTACAAATACAAATAAGTCATCTAGTAACTATGCCTGTAGTTAAATCCCTAGAAACACATGAAAGATGGTAGAATTAGAGAGATGTTTCCTGAATAGGTTTGACCATTTGTTTATTAGCATATTGAAATAAATCTGATGCAGAAATTTCAAATCTTACGAGCATTCCTCAAGTGTCTATCTACATTTTACTTCCTTTATTGCATCCATTTCTACTGTTCCATTTAATAATTAGTCATCTATCTCTTTTCTTAAGACACACACTCACCAGTGTGCTCATCAAATCCCGAGATCTGAAATCTGACACCTTATACAATATCTACAAAAGAAAGTAACTGCTGTATATAACATAACACACACACTGGAGCAGGCTGCTACAGCAATTGTACGTGAGAAAATACCTTTGGCTTAATTCTAGTTGCATAATTTTAATAAAACAAGGCACATCTTATTTTATTACATTACATTTTATATTACACATTACATTACATTACATTACAGTGTTGCATGTTCATTTCGTTCTATGTTGGTCACAAGATCCTTTGTGTCACTAGTTTCAGGAACTGCATCACTATTAAAATACAAATTGTTCTCAAAGCTGTCATTTGTTGGCAAGCGATTCTTTCTTCTTTTGTAGAAGAGATAGCGGGCCAGGCCACTGCCAGCTACCAGAAGGACAACAATAGCTATAATTCCTGTTTTACCATGAGTCAGGGTAAGAGCCTTCTTATCCTTTGTCATTGCTGAAGACAAATACAAACAAATGAAGAGGATGTTACATAGTCTTTATCTGATTACTGGAAAAATTTTCTTAAGAATGCATGATGTTTTAAGCAAAAGCATTTACTTTGTTTCAAAATAACAAGAGACAAAGATATCAACATAAAACACTTTGATTTTAAATCGCTTAAATTGCATGCTATATCACAAATTACTATTTTTTTTAAATCTACATTTGTACAATAAATGTATATTGCATAATAGCACATACCACTAGGAAACAGTATGCTCCTAGGAAAGAGATATGGTACTTGGGTATATTGGGAAGTGTAAGAGACATAGTACAGAGCAGGATTTGCTCTGTCGATGATCTTACATGGGACTAGTTTTTTTCTACTTGCATGGTAATAATCTTACCCGTTGCAGGTATTTCAGCTGGTGGCATTCCAGTCGTTGGCAGTGTTTCAGTTGCTGGCACTTGAAAATATTAAAAAAAGCATTATGTTTTTATATTATTGCATTATTAATTTCTACTTTATTTATTTATTTATTTTTCTGTGTTTTGAACGTACTGAAAGTTATGCTCAGGTAAATATATGGTAATACAAGGCATTAAATACCGCAAATACCTGGGGTTTGTTCATACAAAGTTATATACACCTAAGGCATAGCACAATGGTCTATTGAATTCTGGTCTCATAGACATTTATTTACACTGGCAGAAAAGTAGAAACATCAAAAACTCCAGAGACTGATCCAGTCATCAGAATAAAAATACAAGAAAATCTATACAGCACCTTCAGGATAGACATGGTCGAACATAATCCTCAATGTAATTACAAATTCTTGCAGTACTTGCCACTTGAACATAGCAAGTGCAATAAATTTAGTTTACAAAGATACTTTAATGGCTTACCTATTTAGACACTTGAAATCACTCATGAATTTCAAAGTGTCTTAGCAGATATCACATCCAAACTATCACATGCAACTAATGAGTAGCATCCAATGTCTGCAACTCATTCATTTGGACTGCAAAAATCTGGCTTGCTGGGAAAACTGGACCATTGTTAAATCAATGTATCATGTTTCACTCTGAAAAAGGTGAGCTCAGGAATTCAAATTATTTTTACTATTTACATCTTCTCTGTAGCGCTGCCCAGAACAGAGGCAGTGTGGACCAAATGAAACACAGAATGTTCCCACTGAACATCAGGAAATGTCTTTTCACTGTGAGGGTGACTGAGTGCTGGCACAGACTGCCCAGGGAGGGAGGCTGTGAATTTCTGTCCTTAGTTATATTCAAAACATATATGTGGACACAGATCAGGGTCATTGGCTCAAGGTATCCCTGCTTAGCAGGGGGTCGGACCAAATGACCTCCAGAAGTCCCTTCCAACCTCAACTGTTCTGTGGTTCTGGGGTTTTCTGAAGATACCTTATGTCCAAAAGCACAATGTAAAAAAGAGTCTCAGAAACTCAAGAAGGACTAGGAAGAAACAATTAACATTATGTAAACCTGGAAAATAATCCTTTGGTTGCATTGCTTAATTTGGACTAGTAGATGAGGTGGTGTTGGGTCAAAGGTTGGACTTGATGATCTTAGAGGTCTCTTATAACCTAGTTGATTCTGTGATTTGACTGGACAATTTTTGGAATATAATAACACAGACATTTCTTCCTTGTTCTTGCACCAAGAATGATTGATTGATAAAGTTTGGTATAGCAGTGATAATGTATAGTATGACATTGGTTTTGAGTTTGGTATGAGGGGACTGCATGCTAAACCTACCTACAAGTTAAACAGGCAGTATATTCAGGGATATGAATCTGCTATTCCTGAAAAGTGAAAGTGAGATGCCATGAACATAACAAAAAATCACAGAACCATAGAATGGTTTGAGTTGGAAGGGACCTTAAAGATCAGTTATTTCCAAGCCCCCTGCCATAGACAGGGACACCTTCCATTAGACCAGGTTTCTCAAAGCCCCACCCAACCCAGCCTTGAACGCTTCCACAGATGGGGCATCCCCAACTTCTCTGGACAACCTGTTCCAGTGCCTCACCACCCTCATGGTGAATAATTTCTTGCTAATATTTGATATAGATCTACCCTCTTTCAGTTTAAAGCCATTATTCCTTGTCCTATCAATACAGGCCTTTGTAAAAAGTTCCTCTACAACTTTCTTATGGTACCTTTAGGTACTGGAAGGTGCTCTAAGGCGTCCCTGGAGCCCTCTCTTCTCCAGGCTGAGTACCTCTTGACTTACAAATAAAGCTAGATAGTTTATGGAGTAGACTTTCTACAGAATTTTAAATTACTATGGTAAAAATTACCTCAATAAATGGAACAGAAAATAGCATCTATTCAATGTCAAGGTTTCAGTTACGATTTTGTGCTTCAGACTCTTGAGAAAACAGTGCATAACCAGCCATAGTAAAACCATGCTTCCAACACCCCATTTATTAGTCTGTATTTATTTAAAAATTTGTTTAAATTCTACAAATGGAGCATTGCCATAGTTATGCAAAACTGTGCCAGAAAAGCTACATTTCTGTGACAGTGTACTACTAGATTGTGTCCTGTTCTTGAGTGAATGACTACATAGCCCTTGCAGTGACACTGGCATACGGCTGACTCCATGGCATCCCAGTTCAGTAAGCTAGACTGGCTGAAGCCAATCCTAGAAAAAAATAACTAGCTTTCATCTGCTTCAGCTCTTTGAAATGGCTCAGCATCAAAATGGGTGAATGGCTGTACCAGCACAAACAGTTGAATTGAATGGTAAAAAAAAAGAGTGGTGGTGTTGATTTTAACACTTGTTACCTACATCAGTGAATATTCTGGATAGAGAATGAAAATAAAGTGCCCTTTTATTTCAATCACAATGCAAAGAGACAGATAAATAGGTTCTGAATGGGTGATTATATCTGACAGTTTGCAGTATTTCCTGTAGAAGATACAGTCATCATTACAAGCATTTGAGTAAGTAAAAATAATTTTGTATGAAAGCACATTTATAGTAAGGATAGCAGAATTTCTCTCATTTCCAGCAGTGTAGAGGAAGTGTGTGTATTTCAGCTACTACATGCATTTCACTCTTCTCAGAAAACCTTAGTAAGAGATTTTGATATTGCAATATATGCAGAAAGAAATTACAATGATGCCTTTTAGGAACACGTACACACTAGATGTTCCTACTCTCAAATTTGCACATTCAGTTATTTCAGGACACTTTCAGTTTAGCACATGCAAACTATGCTCACTGCTTTGCTTGTCATCCATTCATCTTTTCACAATAGGAGAACACAGAGACAAAAGATCCCAAACTGTTAATTAATTTGCAGTTTATAAATATTCAATTCACAGAAACACTGCTTCATACTCAGAAAATGCATGCATGCACATCAGACTGCCAGAGGGAAATAATGAAAATGTACTCCCTGGGGCGAGCGGAGGGAATGCCCTAAGGAATGTGTTTTCATGTAGATGAGACAAATTTCTGTATGCAAGGCATGGTACTTACACTGTGATTATTCAACTATTATCAATACAGAACATGAAAACTTGTTAAATGCATACAGTTAAGATAAAAATGCAGTCTTTTAAAAGCAGTTCTGAAGGGACTGGAGGAGCACTAGTCAGAACTTCACCTTCTGACAAGAGTTATTCTTTTTGTTGGCATGCAAATGGGCATCTCTTGGCATTTATAAAAACTCAAAACAGCCAGCCAAAATGCATTGTGTAAGCTTGTAATGGCCCTCTACTAATACTACATACATAAAACAAAATCATAAATGCAGCATTACCTTTTGGCTTTTTACAAACATAGCCTTTGTAGGAAGAGCAATAGATATTGTTCCAGTACCCAGAGTCTGCATACATTTCTACACAGTGCTCATTTTCTTGAGGAGAAGGTTCTCCTACATTCCAGTTCACAAAATTCACTGCGGTGTTGTCTAGCCACAGCCATTCTCCTAATTAAAAAACCCAGTTAATATGTTAAAAAAGAGAGTATTAATTTCCATATTGACATCTTCACATGCTCCACTTTTATTGCCTTCCTGAGAAATTTACTTGTCACTACTTTTGGAGACAGGCCACTAGACCATTTGCATTCTTACTCTGACACAACAGGTTACCCCTAAGTTTTTATGCAAATGATACAACATTGATTTTTGGAAAATGGCAGGCCAATGTGGTTTATGATGTTACAAAGGCAAGGCAGTTTAAAGAAGTATCTCTCACAATTTATGCAATGGTGTGAGGTCAATTATTTACTCAGTTAATAGAAGGAACTGATGTCAAAACATACCTTCACCAACCAGAATGCTCTTTATATCAGTAATTTGTAGGGATATTTTGTGTTACTCTTTTCAAAGCCCCACACTGAAGTCTTTCTAAGTGCAATTTTCTTCCCCTTTTTTTTCTTTTTTTTGTTTTGTTTCTGCTCCTTTCCACAAGCTTTACACACACAATTTTCCTTTTTAGAGATCTGCTTCAAAACTCTTGTGATCACTGTTGTTCAGTTATGCTGGGACGGTCTCTTTCTTCCTTTCTTTCTTCCTTCTTTTCTTCCTTCCTTTCTTCCTTTCTATAGTGCTATTTATTTAGAATAAATGTCCCCCTTGGAACTCTAAGTTGTACTCAAATTTTTAGACTCAGCATAAAAGCTGTATTTTGTTTTCTTATAAGATTATACATATTTTGTGTGTTTGTTTGTTTTTAAATTTCTGCAACGCTTTCTGTCAGGATATGGCATCTAGATACATGCATGAAGATACGAAATTTAGTAATCATTATCTAATGAAATAATGAAGAACTAAAGCAGCTCTTGTGTTCATGTGGCATTGCTCTAAGAACTATATTGCTCTGTCATGCCAGTATGGTGATTCCAAAGACTAGAGGTGATGTTACCCCCCTTATTCTGTATCTCAAAAAATGAAGTATCTCATTGAAAAGTACATGCATCCAGGGCCTCTTTAATTTTAGAACCATGGCTCAACTCCCAGTATAGTCCTGTCTGTATTCTGCTATATGCACCTTTGTGCCTTACTTTGTTATTAATTACTTCTCTTCCTCTAAGATGAAGTTTCTGTGGCTTGTCTTTCTTTTATATATTATTGGTTATTGCTTGACTACAATTTACCAGCTTCTCCTATGAGGATAATATATTACCTTCTCAAATTTCACTATTTACCTATTACAGAATTATAATATGAAATTTTCAACCCTCATGTCAAACAGCTTGTGGCCAATATTCACGAAACAAAAAAATGTCAAAAGTAAAGAAAGTACCATCCACATTTCTGTACATTCCTGTCCAAAATGTTGATGTTTTCCCTTCAAGGGGTTCAATGCTGTAGGTCAGAAAGTTGGCTTCAGCTGAATCTTCAACTGAGACCAAAGTGGCACCTGGAAGAGAGAGAGAAGGAAAAGTCTCTAAGAGATGTAAGTTTCACAGTGAAAAGCACTGTGGATGAGGCTGTCTACCTCCTATAACGGTCAAAGTACAAATTTTGCACTTTCATGATCTTCACTCAGGCCACACAGCTCCTCATGTGCCTGGTCCCATAAATGTGTCATTGGTAGACCACTATTTTCCATTACCTCCCAAATTAAGGCAGTAATTGGATGCAACTGTCTTGTCCAACATTTGGACCATGCTTGAAATCACAAAAACACACAGCACATGTTCAGCTTTCCACAGATACGAAAAACAAGTCAGAAAGATGTGCTGGTTTAAGAAGGATACTCACCTAGTCGAAGACATTCTAAAGATGCCTGAGCCCAGTTTCTTGTAGATGAAGATTCAATGTAGTAGCAATTACCTCGGAAAGGGATCCAAGATCTGTGCCCTTCTGATTCAGGGCACTTTCCTGGAAGCTGAGGGGGCTCTGTGGGAGCTTGAACTGTTCAAAAGTTTAAAAAATATGTCACTACTACCTAACATTCATTGCCCTTTGCTTTTTGAGGTTTTTAATCTGCATGCTTATTCAATAGCAGAATAATGTGAGAATAAGCTTTGAAAAATACATCTAACATTATTAATGTCAAGTGATAACTATTCACAGTCACACTAGCCCTTTCTTAGTATGTGTTTACCCTCATTTTAAAGTTGCTCCATTCAACCTATGTAAATTTTAGTGATTTTATGTATTTGACTCTTGAAATATCATCCAGCACCTCTAAAGATTTACTGATTGGAATTACAGTGGTCAAATTCAAGTTCTTACCATCAGATTTTTTGCAAACAGAGAAGTAACTTTCATTGCAGAATCCTGTCTTCCAGGCTCCAGTAATGTCTAGATAGACACAGCCTATTTTCTGCTTTGGCTCCCCTTCAGCCCATTTGGTATACTTCATCCTCCAGTTATCAATCCATTCATAACTCCCATCAGTCTAAGAACAAAACACATCAACTGGAATGACTAAACTCTAAGCATTAACCGTTCTTTCATCAGTCAAATGTCTGCCTATGTAGTACCTTGTGCTAGAAGGTTGAGGGGTTTTTAGAAATCATTAACAAATACAAATGGCTCAATCTTTGAACTTTTTGTTGTGACAAGCAGCTATTCACTAAGAAACAAAGCAGTACAACAAATGCATTTCAGCAACAGGAATTGCAGAGTAGGTGACATTGAGTTAACTTTGAACTTCATACTTTTAACTTGGAAATAATAACAGTTAAAATAATTCATAGGAATGAAATTCTGATTACTAATTTTTGCACTGTTTCACCACAAATTTTAAGACACATAGCTTATTTTAACTTTAAGGACATTTAAAACTGTCCACATTTCCCACCACAGCTGGTGAACTGAGTGATTCATCCTGTTGATTAATGTTAGGGCGATCTTTTGGTTTTTAGGAAGTGGTGTGTCACACTCATTTGGGCTTTTTTTCATGTGCTCAGACAAATGGCATCAGTGTGGGACAAGTGTCTGTGTCAAGAAGAAAAAGCATGGCATACCAAAAGTATCAAAATATCAAGGAACTGGGAGAGGGGAGACAAAAAAAATTAAACTAGGTAAACCAATTCATTATTTGGCTAACTACCCTCAAAAATGTTGAAATAGTCATAGTAACAGCACCTTATGATATTTCTGAAAATTAGCTTTTATTATTTAGAATAAATGCTTTCCTCTGTACATTTTAAAATTTGGATTTTATATCAAATAGACCATACAAAAGAGGATGGACTTTACCTATAATCTGACAGCACACAAAAGTATTTAGCACCAATATATACACAAACAAGCTAAAGTAAAGAGAGATAATAAGTCTTTTCAGTTCCTAATTTGTCCATGAGAGAAGCAGTATCATGTTCAATCAGTTTAATGTTCTTACCACATTACTGTTAAGACCAATCCACATAGGCACCCCGTATTTTAATATCTTCAGCCACAGGAATGAATGACTGTAAGGGTCTAAGATGCTGGAAAGGTCAAATTGATTATGTTTGCAGTTTTTTCGAGCATCCTCCCATGTCATTTTGGTATGGATGAACAAATAACTGCTGTTACCATAACGGACAATGCTGGATGGGGATGAACTTGCAGAAGGCAGAAGCTCAGCATCTATAAAATAAGGGATGACAAAGACCCACATACTTGTTCAAAAGGGGATTATGATTTCACGGTGGTTGCAAATAGAAGTAAACAAAGGCCTTTCTTCTTGATTTCATATTCTCTGACATAATCAGCACTATTCATTAAGGCAGTAGTAGTAGTAAAAATCATTTACAAAGTTGTAGAAAGGAAAAGAGCTGCTTAAAGCAACCACTGATAAGCAGTAAAGGAGCATTCTGTATAGTCCTCAAGAACAGGATTACTGAAAGTATTTAGGATTAGGTCATAATTTCTTTAATAAAATATTTTTTATCAAGTGAAATGATTTGCAGAAACTGGATTGTTTTCCAGGAATATTTTTTCCCCAAGAAATTAAAAACTTCACAACATACCAGTTCTTAAAAATCAATCATATACTTAAATAGAGGTTTCCAGTGCCTTTAATCTCTTTTTTTTTTTTGGAGCTGACTTTGCTCGAGTTCAGTTCAGACGAGTTACAGTCTCACTCCAAACAGTTCATGCTACTTGTATAAACTAGCATATTCCAGAACATGTTTTGAAAGCCAGTGTATTCAGAAAATGGCAAAATCACAGAACAAATGTCATATCAAGGATCACACTAAACACACAAAGATGCAGATACAAATTCCAGCTCAGGAAGATAGCAACACAAGAGTTACTGGAAAGGGTCAAGTGAGAGCAGTGACTAACTGGACTTCTGACACATGCGACCCTTATGATCTTGCCTGAAGAACAATTTATGCATTTATCTTTATTGGAAGTGAAATGATGTTCAAATCCACACATCCAAACAATTCCCTGAAAAAAATATATAAAGTTTGACTGTGTTTTAACTAAAAAGACAAGTACCTGCATTAATTTGGCATATATATCCTCTGTTGTTATCACAACTCAGATCAGCCCACTTCCCTGCTTCCTTAATAGGATTGTTTCTCATGACAACACAATCAGCCTCGAGGCAAAAAGATATAAAATCAGTTACAAATAGCTACAAAAAGCAAATACAAAACTTCTGTCTCCCTTTTACATCTTTAGACACAAGTAATGCTGTAATTTTACTTTCATGTCTTTGTAACATTTAAGAGTGTTAGTTTTATGATGTGGAAGTTCTATTCCTCTCATACTTCACAAATTGCTTAATGTTGCGCTCTCTTGCACAACATCAGGGTGATTAAGCAGACCAGAGGAATTCCAGTATTCTCAGTCTCCAGACATACAGCATAGGAGTCATAGACAAGTTAAAGAGAAATGAGATCAATTTTTGTAAAAGACTGGTTAACTTTGCCCCTGAAAAAAACCTGGACTCTCAGTGAACAATGCAACATTTCAGACATATCAGCCTCTTGAAAATTTTGTGGTTGCAAGCTTTAAAAGCACACACAACAGCTGGAACTGCTCCTGCCCAAAGGTAGCCATTTATCAGTCAGTACCACTCTCACAATGACATTTCAACTTCTCTGACATGGAGACAATACCTAGAACCAAGATTAGCACATATTAAACAAACATTGATGAATGTAAAAACCTGCATGTGTACAAACGATTTTGTGCAATGAAGCATCCATATTTGGTTTATTCTATTTACTTTTTTGCTTTTTTTCTGTACAGAAGGAGATGCACAGATAACACTTCACTTGGCAGTGGAAAACATTGAGATTTAAATCTTTCAAACTGAGCAGTTGCATAGTATTTTCTATTACCTATGATGACATTTTTAGCTAAGATCAAGGCAACTTAAAAAAAAATCTGAAATTTATATAATAGGGACTTCATAATTTTTTATGTAAGACTTCATAGAAATCTTACTACTTTACATAAAAGGAGAAAAACATGTATTTTTCCTTTCACAAGTAACATTTTATAGATGTTTGCTTTTGAACTCCAAATTCCCCCCAATTTTCTCCCTCCTTTAGAGATAAGAAGTCAAGAGGTGCTACCTTATAAAACAGGAAAAAGAGCATTATACATAAAAATAAAATTTCTATATTGAAAATGCCATCCAGGACAACTAGAGCTAGTACTACAATGTGCTGAAGTTCCACAGTACAGAACTATCTAATTATGTAAGATCAGAGAGAGGAACTTTAGATCAGTTTGTTTGACAGGGAAATAGGGGAAGTGATTTTCTAGTGGTTTTGTTTTTCCTTTTTTTTTTCTTGTAATAACTGTATGGCTGTCTTTTTATAGACTCATGTCCTTTCTGCAAAAGTGACTGACAAAATTTGCTTATTTGCTTCTATATAAGACACCCCTCTTTGAGAGGAATGTTTGTAAGTGCCTCCTTACAAACAACATGCCAACAGAGAAACCTGCAAAGTTCAGACGCAACTCCTGCCTTCATGGACACAAAGAACTGAAAACTGAAGTAAGTCGTTGTACGAGCACTTCACAGATCCTATCACCAGCTAATGCAGCAACTACACAAGGGCTTAAAACCATTCACTCTATGTGGATTTATATCTGAGAGGTATAAAAGCAAGAAAGTAGCAAGCCAAGCAGCAACATGTTTGAAATCACAAAAAATGCACAAATCTAACCTGAAGCAAACTGGGTGTTGGTCTCTTCTCCCTAGTAACAAGTGATAGGATAAGATAAATGGCCTCAAGATGTGCCAATTATTTGGCACAACTAGATGAGATATTAGGAAAAATTTCATCATTAAACCAGTTGTCAAGCATTGGAACAGGCTGCCCACGAAAAAGTGGTTGAGTCACCATCCCTGGAGGTATTTAAACAATGTGTATATGTGGTAATTAGGGACATGGTTTAGTGATGGGCTTGGCAGTGCTGGGTTAAGGAGCGAACTCATTGATCTTAGAAGTCTTTTCAAACTCAAATGATTCTATGATTCTATAAAATCAAATTTCAGTGAACAATTTGTGATTGTTATTTACCTGGCCATCATATGAGTATAAACCCCCATGGCCCGACGGGAAGCCTTTGGCCCAGTTTGTAAAGTAAACTCCTGTTCCTTCTGTCCAGAGGAACCTCTTTTCATGATTTATGTCATTTAATCCAATCCACGTATCAGTAACAAAATCTTTCATATGGAAGGTAAGGAAAGCTAGAGTTAAAAAAAGGCAAAGAGGAATTATTTTAATGAAGGACAAATGAAATATTTGGCCTCAGTGAGATTAGTGATATTAAATACTTTTTCTGCAATATGCAACATGCCATTGTTGGCAACACAAACAGGTAAAGATGAAAAGGAGGTGACTTTTGAGTTTGATGAACAGGGAACCAGATATTTAACTTTGGCTTTGGGCAAAATACTTCAGCTAAGTATCTAACCTGGTAGCGGGATGAATCCCAAAAGCAGGACAGAAGTATTTTTCATAATGTCACAAGAAACTTTTGAATCATATTCCCATAATTGACTGAGAAATATACAGCCATGGGGATCACATACATTTTTTATAATCCCACTAGAGTGTTTTTTCCGCAATGATACCGAACAGCAACACTGAGCAACTCCATTTGTGTATCTGCACAAGTTGTGCTGTCCTTGAACAATGAGGATATTTCCTCCCTCCCTGGATGCCTGGGCAATGGGCTGCACTGCCTCAGCAGGGAGCAGAATGCACAAGCAACAGGTTTCAATTGAATCTCAACAAAACCAGCAAATCAACTATCACAGCTCTGCACAGTCCAGGAAGGTGCTTGTGTGTCTTACTAACATGGCTAGCTCACAAATAGAGCAGCCTAGGTCAGCTGACATTCATCAACCCACTAATCCACAATACATCAAATATTTTGATGAAGTGAACATATCATGGTTTTTGCCAACTGCTACAGTTATTGTTATGAGGTTTTTTCCTCTAAAAATAGATCAATTTTCATCTGCTCTGTTAATCATCCACCTTCCCTTAGTATTTTTAAATGAATGCAACTTACTCTTCCAGGAATGAAACCTGTAGATTTCTTTGCCATTGTTGTTCTGCCAGAAACTGGAACAAGAACTCAAGCCTTTATTGCCTGCATTTCCAGCAATTACAATAGTTTTGTTCTGGTATCTTTATTGCTCATTTCCTTTTTACCTAGAATTCAAGTCCTGTGCATGAACTAACCACCTGAAATCTGTACTGCAGAAATTGCATTGGATAAACATTTAAGTGTGTTTGAAAAATGAAATTTTGCTTCTTCATCTCTTCACAAGTGGAAAACATAAGTAGTACTAAGTTTGTACCATTTAAATTTAAATTATTTAATTGCTCAGACTACAAAGCAGACTTGTTTTACAAGGGTTGATTTTTTTGTTATGCTCTTTTGAGTTCACAAACAGTATGTGTTCTGCAACATCCCTTTCTTGTCACTGTAACATAAACCAGTATTTAAAGAAAAAAAAAATTATTAACATCTATATCTATTAAGGTCTTCCTCAGTTTTTAGTTTGAACATGCGCCATGTTTATTCATGCATGAGGTAACTTCCCTCTGCTCATCTCCCAGAGCCATGGGTGCAGCTCCTATGTTCATTAAAATAAGGTCCCCTAATGAAAAGAGTGACACATCTATGTGCTGAGTTCTGGGTACATGTATGAGCAATCAAACCTCTTCCAAGTGCCCAGAGACAAGTCCTGATCCTAAAGATTTTCTGCTATTTAATAGGAAAGCCAATGCAGGAAGTTAATGCCACCTAGTGAAACAATATTGTTTGGAATGAAAATTGCTGGATCTAGCTGGCATCATTTGTAAGCAGAAAAAACACTACTTTGCTGCCAGGACAATTTACACACAGATATATATATATATAAGCCAACATGAAAATTTGACAGATTCAGGTGAAGACCTCATTTTAAATTCCTAAAAATGATATGTTTTGGAACAGAAATCAGATCTGCAGTCATTATTCAGACCAGTTCATATTCACACAAATAGAACAGCCAACCTGTAAAGATTAAATGTCATCTAATTTAGTTGCTACAAAACAGTACACAGTACCTTGCACTTGTTCATTAGGAATAGTGGCCAGATTTCCTCCTAAGTTCATGCAAGCTGTTCGTGCAGCATGCCAAGTGGCACGTTCCTCTTCTGTAGATCCAAATATTTTGTAACACTGAAATGTGAACAAATTCTCTATATTATCTTTACTCCAATATCCCTCACAACTGAAAACTGCTGCTTTAAATAAAGCAGGATGGAGAAAAGGCAGTAAAATAATCCATTTATCTGGAAAAAACATCTTCAATTTAAAATTAGCTTTTTGTGCTGGTCCTGGTTCTTTATAAAATTAGAGGTCTCAATAAAGTGTTTTGCCCAACAAAACACACAACAGATTTGATCTGAAATCCCTAGAAAATAAGTAAAACCTGACTTTTTATAGACAGTCAGCTAACAGTGCTATTATGCGTTACTGATACCAGTCTGCCCAATTGTTAATTTGACTGTATAAAGCATACCATGTCAAGAAGGTTAAGGAAGACAAAATACAGTCTGTAAAAAGCATTATGGTTTGGTTAAAAACCATCCAGAAATCAATACTTCAGGAATTTGGACTAAACTCTTTAAGAAATATATACCAAAATATTTGAAGAGCTGACTAAAGAATGTCTTTCATTGACTGCAACTGAATATGCTTCACTAGAAGCATCAAAAAAGCACCTTTCCTGCAAAACAGTAGACAGGCAAGGAAAGAAAAGCATGTGTTTACTAGCTCTCTGCAAAAAATAATATTTTGCTCTAATAAGAAACAATATCAATAAATAATTCCCTTGTTTTCTGTTTAATGCTTTGCCAAGCATCCAGCATGCACTGTATTTGTTATGGTACCTTATTATGAAAAGAAAGCCAGGTTGGTTGACATCCTTTTGGAGTTGAAATTGTTGTTGGAGGAACAGTTGAATTAATGGAACTGTTGTGCCTTTCACATATGTAGGGATTTGGATAACCACAGTTTATATCATTCCAATATCCTGAATGCAAGATAAATGGGGAACTGTATGACACCACACTGCTGGTTAAATGGAAATAAATTTCACTCATTCTCACACAAAGTGCTTTTAATTGAAAGATAAGATCAAATCTGAATTTCTCAGTTTATTATCCCTCGATATTAGTGTCTAGGAAAAATATGCCACTTTATACCCACTGTAATTAAAGATGTTAAAAGCTTTGTAGAATCAGGTACTAGAAATATAAATTTTATAGTGGCATATTAGGTCAATTTTAATAAAAAATATAAAACAACAATCACAACCACAGACTTCTATCAAAGCTTCTCCTTGCTAGGCTTTAGGTAAGCACAAGAGTGCAAAACTATTAAGTCCTGAAAGTAAAACTATGCTGTACCACTATAACTTTTTGCAGAAGAGCAAAAAAAAGCAGCGGGGGGAAAGGGTGCCTCTCAAAAGAAAAAGAATATTTTGACACAAACACACCAACAATGAAATTCATTAAAAACCATACAAAACTCACCTAAATTCTTATACATGACTACACAGTTTTCATCATTATTTGCAAAGTTAGGTTCATGAGGTGCCCATGCCAAATAATTCACTGGAGTGCCATCCATCCAGCTTAAGAAAAGCAGTCCAACAAAACATTTCTTTAACACACAAATAGAATTGCTTCCATGTTACAAAAAGTAATTTTGCAGTATGCTTAACATAGACACTCCCAATTTAAGGTGTACAAGGTTTTTTGACCAACTTGCCTCTTTGCTACTTGCACCAAACCCACTCTCCGTGTGTTTTGCTCACTCTGCCGTTAGATATGCTGAAACTGTTACAACTGCTAGGATAATACTCAAGATAGCTACCTAGGCCAACGTGAAAGCCAGACATCATTTCAGCATGCGAAAGCCCAGGTGCTCACCATTTCCACCAAGGCATACATTCCCTGTGCCTATTGCAGTGATTAAAGTTATTATTCGTAACTGGTAAAATGTTTGATCTTGCCCCTGCACAGGGGAAAAGGGCATGACAAACTACCTGTGGGGAAATTCCTGTGATAATGTCCTCACCTCCAAATGAAATACAAACATTGAAAAAGCTGTACATCCATGTAGATTAGACAATGAAGAACAAAATCATAACCAGGCAAATTATTAGAAGACATATTTCTGTTGGTCTACAAGTGATAGAAATGCCCATGTTCATCCTTCAGGCACATACACAAGGTACTTAAAAGAATTTTCATCTTAAGGCCCTTATAAAACCAACGAAAGGCCGCTTAGGATGGCAGAAAAGAATAGTTTTAGCTACCAAAAGTCTTATATATTTACAGTTGGGCCATCTATTTATATTTTCAATATAAGTCACAATAAAGGAAACCAGAATTCATGAATAAAAATTTAAAATACAATAACTGCAGTGTAATTTTTCTGATAGCTTTGGGTGAATTCTCTTTAGGAAACATGCAGCATTACTCCTGGATTATCTAAAGCTAAATTAATTCAGAATTAAACCTCTTGAGAATACAATCATATTTAAATTAAGACGCAAAACTTAGGTCATACCTACCTTGTACGTTGGTCAATACTCAGTTGTAAACCAATGAAATATGCATCCTTTGTGCCATTTATCAATATCTAGAATGCAAAAATTAAAATTGTATAAATGTCCTATTTCGTAAGAGAAATCTATTATGTTAATAATGAGTAATATACCTCTGACTTAAAGAGGATACGAACTGGTATATTCTCTAGCTTCAACATTTAAGTTAAAGCAGCTCACAGCTGACAGTCCACAGTCAAACTTCACCACTAGCCAAAAGGTGTAGTCATTGTATGAACACATCTAACAGTTGTACTTGAAAGTCACTGAAATCAGCACATCTTGCACAGTCTCTGCAGTGGAAATCATCTGATAAATTTCTTTCCAAGGGACAAGCCTTCCTGAATTTGGATATAAATTGGTATAGACCTATGTGTCATCTCACTGTCAATCTTCAGTGAGCTCAGGAAATATTCTGTGTAGTTCAAATATGACTTTTAGGCACTTTCCTGATTAAAAGGAAGTTGGCCTCAAGATAGCATAAAAAGGCAAGCAACTCCAGAGATATAGAAAATATGGTTTCAAAGCTTCTTTTCATGGCATTATCAAGGCCTCATTTTGTTCTTTCTGTATAATGATATTTTTCCAAGAAGAAGAAGGAGGCAAACGAGCAAACTTGAGAACCAAAAGGAGGCTGTTGGGTAGACTATATTGCAGATACACATATAAGATCTAAAGTCAATGTTCGGAGTGTTGCATGTAAGTCAGTTCCTGGTTTGATATACTATGTATGATATCTTACGTTTTTCTGCTGATAAACTTCACCTCCAGTTAACTCATTCACCTTAGAGTCATAGCTCACCAGTGTAATACTTTTTGCTAAAATGAAGGCACAGATCCCTTTAAGTAAGCATTACTATCTACCTCAGCACATTAGGAGTTACAGTAGATACAACATGGAGTAATGACAACATTGAATAGGGGAAGAAGATATGATCTATTTAATGCTTATTGTGCTCATTCTATATAAAAAAAAAACAAAATATAAACAAAAACTGTCCTCATCTATGAAAAATTTGACTTGACTTTGTTCTTCATACTAATCTGGCTTAGTGTTACTGCAATTTCACTATCAAAACTTGTAGGGAGAATACTGTGGTGAAAAGGATTTGTGCCCATGCTCACTTGTTTTGGATGGTTTATTCCATAGTATTAATGATTTTTCTTACATATCTCCAGAGGAACTTTCTTTCACTTTCACTCTCAATGACAGCAAGGTCTCCAAAGTTCTTTTTGCAGAACTCCCGACCTTTTTCCATAGGTGCAGTCTCTGTGCTGAAATAGTATTGTCTGTCTTCATGCAAAATCCAACCATCCTCAGTAGTCTGGAATTCTGTAAGATAATTGCCAAGCTGACTATATGGTTCCTGAGATACAAGACATCCTCCCAGAGTAAAATTTTTAAAGTGCTTTTGAACACATGCACACACAAATAACAACACCAGTTAACACTTACTTGGTGCAGGAGATTCTGTTGGTTCAGGCTTTACACTTGCCCCTGTAAGAAAAAAGTATTTATGATGGTTGTAAACTTTCTGCTGTAAAAGAAAATATTTACTGCAACTGATAGGCACGTCTCAATTTAAAGATGGTTACCAATGAATTTAACACCAAAAAGTAAAGGAACTAAGTAGCTTAAATCTCTTGTTTTTAGTACACTGTTCAATTTTAAAGATATAATCGTATTCCCTGAGACTATTCCTTGTGTGCAAGGTATTATAAATATCTTGAACTTTACCTGAATCAGTTTGTTTTTTTTAACTCATGCATGCAGTAAGCCTTATGTCCCAAAGCATTAACTCCGTTAAGACAGTTGTATCTCCTGACTCCTCTATCTCCCCCTTCCTCCTTTCCCCAGGTCACTAATGAATTGTGGCTTCAGCCAGAGGCAGCAGGAATGTAGGCTGGGTTATCATGCAATGTGGTGCCGTAGCTACTACAGAATGGGGTTCTTTCCATCTGTCCCTTGTTGAGAGTAACTTCTCCCTGGATCTTAAAAATTTCCCTAGATAAAATTTCACTGGAAAAGATCCCAAGAAATTAAGTGATCCTTTCTGAAAAGACAACTTCAGGCTAAAGAACTCCATTATTTGTTTTTGCTATGGCATCACAGAGATGGCTTCATTAACATCTCTGGAAAACAATTCATAATACAGAAAATCTCTGTCAGTTTAGGTTTACCAATTTATTTTGTGCTAAGATATAATCTCACAGATAATGACATGTTATAAGAAAATCTCTGCCTAAGAAATTCTTCTATCAACATAAAGCAGAGCTGATGTTTTACTGTCCATAATTTAATGTAGCATCTTTATTTTGCTGCACCCCCTTCAACATAAGAATGCAGCAAAACATTTAAACATGCACTTTCTAAAATGCTTAAATTTAGGTAGATGCACTGTTAGGGCAACTCAAGATTTTTGTAAATTATAAATTTTGTCTTAATGTCTTCAGTAAATAAAAAGCATCCAAACCAACGTCTCAAGAGAATGTAGGAAGTAAGAGACATAGAGGGAAGGAGGGAGGTAGGTGTGTAGGTAGATAGATAGATAGATAGATAGATAGATAGATAGACAGACAGACAGACAGACAGAGATGTAAATAAAGTATCTTGAAACTAGGCTCCATCCGGCAACTACACATTCTTAGATGAAAAAACAGTACTTGAGCCAAGTAAAAGAAGGAGTTTTCACACACAAAAGTATGTGAAGTGATTTGCAAATTATTTGCTAATAACTTGAAAGTCTAATGAGAAAAGAAATTCCATAATAGGATTTGTTGGAGAAGGCATAACCTTCTCTAAGTGAAATGTCAAATGTAAATGTGAATATTCAAATAACATTCCTTACTTTTCATGTATCACGTTACCCTTTCTGAAATCATAAAGTTCCCTGAGAAGCCTGAGCAGAGCATCACCAAAGGCTCTCCATAATTAAATGCTTCAAAGACATGAAAATCCTTATATCACTTTGATATTTCACATTCCACAGACGAGAATTTTTAGAAAGATAATTTGTAAGAGAATTTTATAAAAGTTTCTTTGAATTTTTTTTATTTCTTAAAGTTAGGGAGAAAAATTCAACTGAGAATCTCTTTTTATTGCAGTGATATGCAGAAGTAAGCAGCACCTTTTCTTATCTGGCAAATCCATCCATACATATAATCACAGTGCCTGTCATTCCAACGCATGCTGGAATCACCGTTGATCTCTGTACAAAGTTCAACTCCTTGATAGTTATTAGGTTCTCCAAAGCCCCAGTTTTCATATATCACCTATGACAGAAAAAGTTTTATGAAGATTCTCTTGTATGGAATTAAAATAATGGACAGAGGGAGGAGACAGCATCAAACCACAAACCTACAATTTGTTCCTACTGCCAGTTTAAAAACTTATAAAAAGAAATCAGAATCCCCTGGGTAAATGCTGAGATTTCAAACTTTTTTTTTCAGATTGCAACTGGACTGCAGCATAGATAACAGCTGCTTCTGTTCACACTTGAAAGAATACTGACATTTTTTCTGGGACCTAAATTCTGTAAAATTCGTTTAACAACAATTATGGGGCATGCTACATGTTGATATGAAATTAAGTAAATATGCAGTAAGAGTATAATAGTAGGATATTATTCAGACACAATGAAAATGTTGGCATTTTTCTCAGAAGACTATTACTGATCTTCTAATTTTCCTATGTAAAATCCAATTTCAGTTTTCTGTATTGTAAATTTCCATTAATATACCTTGACAGCCCTGCATGAAGTACACTCACATCTCCAAAGTCACTTGTTCCTACACTTTTATATCTTAAAGTGCAATAAGTCACACCGGCATTAAAAATCTGCCTTCAGCTCCATGGAATGTAGGGCATTTCAGATAATTAAGAGAGAAAAGAAAAACTAAAGATGGACTATTTCACTCAAAAAAATCCTTGCATTTATAAGGAACATCCTTTTATTCTACATGAATCTAGTTTTCTAGTTGATTCAATGCATATTTTCTTATCAAAAATCCATATTCTAGTGAAAAAAATTGAGCTGTGGAATTGCTAATCACTAGCTTTCCTAAAGAGAACCTGATTCATTAGAGGGTTATGATTAAGCATAAAATTACACAGAAACACTTATGCCACACACAATTTATAAGCATAGGGAATGCAAAATAACAGGTGTGGAAAATTAAATTACTCACTGGAGATCCATCACTCCAAGCAAAGCCATCATCAGGATTCAAGTAATATAAACCAATCCAGAAATTCTGGTGGTAATAGTTATTTTTCCTTAAAAAAAATATCAAAGTAATAAAAGTTCCATTTATTAGAAGTTTAAACATAAACACAGTACCAATCAGGGCATTACAATGTAAAATCTATCATTTACAACAGTTAAAAGAGCTTCTCTAAAAGTAGCCCTTAAGGTCTTTAGAAACACTAAAAACTAGGATGGAAATAACTTAAAATGCAACTATTTCTAGCTATTATTTTTATTTTTATACATTTACTCAGACAGATTGAAATACAGATCAAGAAAATGACCAGATCCAATCCAACTCCTCTAAATAAGGTGGCTTAATACTTTTTCATAATGGCTTGTTACCTACTGTTGCTCCATTGATCAACTCCCCATTTCCTTTGTAAAGGCACTTAACAGTTTTCAAACACAAAGTTACTCCCTGCAGCTGATTCACATTTAAAAAATAACAACAAAAGCTGATTCTTGTCTGCAAGCACACACACTTTACTGATTCATCTGAATATATTGAGTCAATTTGGAGCAATGAAGCATCTAAGACTTATTCCTTACTCTGAGTACACATCTGGGGTTGTGGTATGGTCATAGGATTTTGCAGAGCCACTGTGTTTCAGGTTTACTTTCTAGTTAGCCAGGAATGTACAGAGTCATTGAGCCTGATCCATTCAGGTCAGATTGCAAGTGTTGGCTTTTTAAGAGTATTTCACCTCATTCAGAAATCTCACACCTGCTTTCAGGGACTTATTAATGTTATTTACATTCCCTACATGTAGGAAAAATGTTAATCTGAAGTTGCTTCTGCTTTGTGACTAGTTCATAAAAATGACCAAAAAATCTAGATATTGTCCATATATATATCATGACTACTACCTTATTTGTACACTTACTTACATGACAACAACTGGCATGTGTGGTAATTTTATAACATCCTCAACTCCACAGTAAATAGTTTTACTTCAAATGATAAATGTTGCCTCAACTAGGTATCTTGCCAATCTAATTTCAGCATTAGCATTTGAGGTGATTGTTGCTGGTCATAAAAATTTTGCTATTTCATCATCTCTGCTTTTTGCTGCGTTTGATATAGATACATGTAATGAATCCAGACTGGCTTATACTGAAGTAAAAACATACACCTAAAATTAAATCTTTCAGAAAGGCTAATTAAAGTGAATGGATCACACTAGAGATACTCACGCAATAGAACGCCATATCACATACTGCTCTCCTTTACCATTAATGGAGGCCAGATCTCCTCCTATAGCTCGACAAAACTCTTGTGATTCAAGCCATGTTTTCTTTTGGTCTGCTCTTGAAAAAGGCTAAAGAGAGCATTTTGCAATCAGACAAAATAGACCATATAGATCAAAATATCAAGAAATATCAGCTACACAAAAAGAATTAATTTACAATTAGCTTGTTCTGTGCAGATTACAGAAACTTTGAATACAGAGTTTAGGAGTGTTCACCCATGTGAAACACAGGCTGAGAATGATGGTCTTTAAGACAAATTAGCAAAGTGCATTGCTGATGGGAATATCAACTGTAAGGCAACAACAGAGATCAAACCTTTAGTTTGGTCTTTAACAGAATAAACAAAAATATGGGCATTTCATTAGAAAGGAAGAAGGTTTCAATATATAATCTGTAAATAAGATTATGAAACAATAAGACATATGGATACCAATTTTTATTGCATATATGTGCAGCAAAAAGAAACTACCTTAAGAAGAAATAATCGACATACTTACTTTGTAACAGAAGTTAATACCATTGTTTGTGTCCCAACCTTCTGGACACCGGGGAATAGGAGTTGTTGTAGGAACAGGGGGAGGCGTCACTCCTTCTGCCCACACTTTACATAGGAACTTTGCCTTTTCTTCACATTTTATTACATCCCATAATCCACCTGCCATTCCAGTCCTCATGGCAACGCAGCCTGGTTTTCTTCCTGGTTGTAAACCAGAATGCACAAAACAAAAAATTAGGGGGTCATAAGAATTTAGAAAATTTTATATTGTATTATGAAAGAAGTAAAGTCTTTACACAAAGTGAAAAATATTTCTAATGTTAGAGTAGGCCCCCAGGAAGGCCACAAAAATTGGGGGACAGAACACCTCTTAAGGATTGGGGTTCTTCAGCCTGGAGAAAAGATGGGAAGATATTACCATGGCTACTCAATATCTAATGGGGGCTTATAAGAAGAAATGCTTTTTTCCAGAGCCTGTAGTGACAAAACAAGGAGCAACCATTTTAAAATGAAAGAAGGTAGGTTGATTGGGCATAAGGAAGAAATTTCTTTATTATGAAGGTGATGAAACACTGGAACAGGCTGCCCAGCGTTGTAGATGCCCCATCCCTGGAAGTGCTCAAGGTCAGGTAGAAAAAGGTTTTGAGCAACCTTGTCTACAGGAAGCCATCCATGGCAGGGACAGGGACTATGTGATCTTTAAACATTCCTTCCAATACAAACAATTCTATGTTTCTATGATTCTAATTTTTATGAAAAAAACGCAAAAAAATTTGCGATTCATCCACATCTGAAATATAGAATTGTAGCTCACATCAAGTCACCTCCAGGGGCTGACTCTAGAAGCCCTCGAGACTAGCTCAGTTGGTTAGAGCATGGTGCTTGTGGGTTTGGTCGCTGTATGAACCATTCACTTAAGAGTTGGACTAGATGATCCTGATGGGTCCCTTCCAACTCGGAATATTCTGTGAAACCTATAACCTTAGATGAAAAAAAATCTTCCCCAAAACCGAAGATGTGGTTAGAAGTAGTTTCTCACAATTGTCTAATTTGGCTTATGATTTTCAAAAATTAACTTGCTGTATATAAGCAAGACACATTCAAATTAGCAGTTAGGAACTGAAATTAAACAGAATTAGAAGATCTAAAAGGCAAATGCAACATGCCAGAACTTTAGATGCTAACAACCATCACCCTTCTGTTACGATCATGTCAGAAATTAAATTAACTCCCATCCCTGTATTTTGGTCCTCTTGTCCTTCCCTACAATCCCATTTCCTCTAGGACCAGAGATGCTTCATGCATTCTTTTGTCTCACAAACCTCAGAATATTCAGTGAGCAAATGTACTATGAGATATGGCTGAACAGGCCTAATTTGCAACCAGGATGCAATATGCATGCAGAGATTGTTCTTCCTGAGTGGTACAGACACAGATTTTCCCAGAACAGTTGCAAATCAGAAACCTGATCTCAACTGAAAATTTCTTCCCAAGCTCATATTAAAAACTCATTTCAACACTAAGCAGGAACTTAGCAACAACACTGGATGCTTGGAGAAAACAGCCAGACATATTTGAAAGCAATTAGTCATTATGCCATCAAGAGAGGCTGAGGAATGAAGTAAAAAAAAAATTCAAGCTGTGAGCAATGTATTACGGGCACTGGACTCATTAAACAGTACAGAGCCATACCTACCAGGCATTTCAGAATTCCAATGTGTAAATAAGACAGATTCACCATTAGTCCACTTGAATGTTCCCTTTTCTTCTACATCTGAAAGTCCAATCCAAAAGTATCTTTCTGTTCTCAGCCCAACCAGGCTAGTAAGATAGGCTTGTTCATATCTGTTCAAAAGAAAACAACCATTAAATTAATAAAATTAAATTTTTTTAAAAAAGTTGTAGAAGGCTTTTTTTCGCCTGAGAATTACTTCTGTACCTTTTGAAAGCATATCTTGAATAGATTTATTTGAGCAAAGAATATAAGTAAAACATTAAATAACAGACATTTTGTAAGCTTCAATACCAATATTCTGCCTTCTCTTTCGGTGTCCAGTGAAGAAGGTAGTATAATCATGGACTGACATGAAATTGGTGGGAAAGAAGAACCTGACATGATTTATGTGTTATACCAGTGCATTTTTCAAGTTTCTAGTACTCTTGTATTTGAATGACTTCTTGCTTCAGGTAAATCCAAAACTGGAAAAAGAATCTCAGCATTAATGAAGAGAGTAGAGTAGTATGATACTGAATTATGGAACTAAGGAACACTTTAATTAGATCCAATGATCATGCAAGAAAGGTGATATTTGGGAAACTAACCCATGCAGAAGTAAAGTCTGTCATCGTTCATAATGGTGTTTAAACAAGCTCTTAAGAAATCAAAGCAAATGAATGTCTCCCCTTAACAAGGTGTAGTCTGAAGACCACACTGATGTTAAACCATTTTTATGACAGCTGCAGTGTTTCCTATATTTAGAGAGCTACCATTTGTGACAGCTGAAGCTTTCACACTCCTACATACTTATTTAGACTATATAGAAACAAATAAGGGAATGCATAAAGCATCAAGTCATCTGCAAACAAAATAAGCTCTTTCTTGACTCTTTCATTTTTTCCAGCATTCTGTGCCCAATAATGTTCAGAAACTTAGCACATACTGAGCACTGGCAAAAGTGTGATCGATTTTCAACTACCAGGCACTTCTACTATCATTTGGTTTCTTATTTAATTGTTTTTAAAATTAGCTTAATTCTGAGAAGATCTGATAGTTGAAAATTATATCCTCTTGTTCATTTGAACTACCTTTTGAAAGGAATTCCGAGACATGGCTCTTCATTTAATAATCAAAATTGGATTCTGTATCCTTCATTCGAGTAAACCAATACAACTAAGGAAGTAGGAAACATAATTCTATTTTTCCCCTGACATAACCCTCTATATCAATGCTGATTTCACAGCCATGACCTACTTTTACAATAAACTGGATTTCTGGATTTGAGTATACATGCAAAAATTGTAACAAGTTCTGTATCTACAGCTGTCCTCTTAAGCTAGATTTTTGTCCAGATGATATGCAGGATGTTAGATGTTGAATCTTCATGTGATCCCCTCATAGAAGTAGTCTTTTACATACCTGTCTTCAATAGTCGCTAAAAAAGCCTGATGCCTTCCACAGGTTTGATTTGCTTGAGAAAATGATACAAATGTATTTCCAATGAAGTAACAATAAAAACCATGTCTTTTCCATCCCTGTCAAAATAAATGTGATCACATACGTTGCAGTGAAAGGAAAGGAGAAAGGAAACAAAGAAATGAAACCAACTGATTTATACCACTGTTAGCTAACCATTACACAAAGGAACAACAGAGCTGAAAAAATCATAGAGGAAACAGATAGCATCAAAGCTTTTTAAATTTTGTTTCAAATAATGCTTCCCATCAGTACATTCCACTCACAAAGGCATGAAAGGCATTTCTGTGCACCTTTTGTGCTCAGTATAGGATTGCGCATGGGCATTGTGCAATCATGAGGATCATCTTGAGAAACAAATTTTGGCTTGGGTTCTCAGAAAGGGAACGACACCTCAAATGAATTTATTGTTAACTAACATTAACACTCTCTTCTAATGTTTTGTCATTCAAATGTCATTTACTCAGGAACATGCTTTCAGAGGAGGAGTTTGCTGGTACCAGCCACAATTCACATAAGTTTTCTTCTGATGGTTTTCAATTTCTGACTCTTCAGAGACTTTTTTCTGAGACTATGCACACAGTTCTGTAGGTAAGGATAACATTCACAAATATTAGGAACATTTTATCTTCTCCAGCAGTGAATATTTGTAAGGATTACATGTCGTCTTTTATAAATACTGGTACTAATCGTCGAAGGCTTCCTCTGCGACTGTGTTAAGCAGACTTGGGATAAAAGGCAATTTTCTTCAAGGAAGAGAAAAACTCGGTAAGATTTTCCATGACATAACAAATTACAGCAGTTTTTTGGAATTAGAGTGTTATGTCACCAGAAGGCGAGCACTGCCAAGTAAACAATAGATCTGCTGGCAGGTCAGAAGGAGCACCGTGGATTCATTTTATTTGGGCACTGCTAACAAATTCTTCAGAGAGCACTGCCAGAGACCACAGCAAAGCCTTGCGAACAGTATGTAGACAAGGACATGCCTTCTGCTGTGAATAATTTTCTACAAAATTGTAGACAGAGCTGAAGAGCAACTGCTGGTACAAGCAAACTCCTCAGGCAAGCTTGAATGCCAACCAAGGAAAAATGGTCTGCTGCAAAGAGAACAGGTTTGAGATGTGATTTAAGTTCTGGAAAAAGAAAGGGAGTATCAAGACCCAAATGACAGTCATAGACTAGGTTTAATCATATGTTTCACCTCACCCATCTGCCATAAAAATGAGGAGGGAAACTCTGATGATGATGATGACACAGAACCCATTTTTCTTGTTTTATCAATCACCTAGGTGACAGTTTCTCCTCCTTATCATTCCTAGCAGCCTATTCAGATCAGACAGCTTTTTCTTCACTTACTCTCTGGCAGCCCATATCAATGGTTTCCTCTTCCAAAGGAGCATCTGACATGGGTTTCCTTTTACAGATGTAGCCAATTTTTTTTTCACAAGAATGGTCTGCCCAAAATCCATCCTGTACATAAGAAAAGCATATCACAGTCAAGTGAGATTTAATCTTCCAGAAAGGTGCTTTGTGCTTTTAAGTATTTACTATTTTTGATATTTTTAAAATAATCAGAATTTATATTTAAGTTCACTTCTTAATTTCAACCTCATTCCAATCTCACTTCTGGAGCTGATTCACCATTGATTTATACTTTATGTGATAATTACACTTCTGAAAAATGAACCCTTGGAGGTGACAGCAATACATGATCTTTACAAAGATGACTGATTTAATAATCATGCAGGAGGAAAGGGAAGTATCATTTCTCCCCACAGAAATACAACTGCAACAGAAAAAGAAAAACAAACAAACAAACAACAATAACAAAAAAACCCAAACCAAACAAATCAAACAAACCAAATAAAACAACAAAAAACCCTCAAACCACACAAAAGCCAAAACTGAAAGACTACAATCCTTTTTCCTAAAACATTGAAGATGCAAAGAGGTCCTTGTTAAAATTAAAATTAACATTGCTGTTCTTCATAGTAGAAACTCTCAGAAGAAACAATGACATTCAGTTGGTAGTTGGTGCTGTACAGAAAGACAGGAACCTCACATCATGTTACCAATATATTTTACATATATTTTGGTTGAACAGATGAACTAAGGTGTTGGAAGAGGAACCTTTGTGCAAAACACTTTCTCTCACCTGTGCCTTAAAGACTCCACTTTGCAAAAATAAAATCATAGCAGTTGCTGGGAATTTTCCCCCATCCCCCCCCCCCCCCCCCCCCCAAATGTAAAATAATCACAGTGATACAGGGAGACTTTTGTGACAACATGCTAAGTCCTCAAGAGCCTCAACAAACCCACTTCCAGTAGAAACTCTCCCAAAGCTCAACTCTACTGCCTACAACTACAAAGACTTGGATGTTGGTGCTTGTGTTTGTCCTGTGCTGACTGCAAGGCAAGTCCATTTGTGGCTGTCTCATCATCTCCTACCACATCTTTCTGTCTCATTAGGCTGGTTAGACACTTCAAATAACCTCCCAAAACTCTGATCTCAGCCTGGGAGAAATCAGCAAAACGTTGTAAACCTTTAGGCTACTTCAACAGAGAAAACCTACTCTGAAGCTTTGGGTTTCTAATTGCAGGAAAGTCCTTTGCTGCCTTTTCATAACTGTGTTTTCTTTGAGAAATTCATGCAGTAATTCCTAGGCACTTCTTACAATGTCTTACGAGTTGCTTTTTGCAAATATATATCTGTTCCCTCAATTCCTCATTAACTAAACCCAAATACTTCCTTTAAGAAGAAGAGGGTGTCATAAACAGGGCCAGGCTTTGTTCCACAAAAATAAGTGATGGTTTCAGATGGTTTCAGCCAAGGAGTGATCCATCAGAAATAAAAGGAATGAAAATATGTATGTAGGTAGGTAGACAAATGCCAATAGAAAACAGGGAAGGTCAACTAATAGGTATGTATTGTTTGGACAGCTGATGGCTGATTCCAAGAGATAATGACCTAGTACAACTTCCATGGAATTTCTTCAGACAAAACCTACATCATGTTTTCTGCATTGCTTTTGAGTGCTGACACAAGTGAAAGGATGATAGCTCTTTTAAAGCAGCAGAATGGAACAGCAGGCCATTACTTTTATTTATAGTTGTAGCCATAAATACATCTACTGCTGGTGGAATCAAAAGGGCCTCTGAGGTTTTGATACAAGTCTTAATACATATTCAGTGCTGGGGTGCCCCAAGATTCTTCTGTGGTGACTGGCACTGTGTTAGGTGAAGGAAGAGGAGGCTTGGTCTAACAGAGGATAGAGTCCTCCCTTCCCAAAGTCAAGGCCCAGCATCCCAAACCAGTATTTTCAGGCGAGTGTTGACCATAGTATTAAGCATGCCAAGCCTGCCACCAGGAACTCTGTTTCTAAGCAATGATCATGGGTTATCTGCCTGCACTGAATGCTGCACTTTTAGCACATAACTTCTTCTCATACTTCCTGCACCAATACTTTCATGTATAATACCATACACCCTAAAATTCGTACTAACAGACAAGGGTAGATAAAGGGCACAGGATGGTAAATGAGACAAAACCTGAAGTATGTGTTCCTAGCAACTTACTGCCCACATGCACCCAGGCCAGCTACCTCAAAACCTCCTGTGCCTGAGCAAGTTCTCCAGCCTTGACTAGTATAAAAGTCCTTGAAGCAACTACCATTTACAACCTCGGTTGACTGACCTTCACATTTGAGCACTCAGCTTCTTTCCACTGTGTGACCCTATAAGTCTGTTAGACAAAACATCTACTACATCCTCAACCACCTGGCATAGCACAAACAATGGAGTACAAAAATCCTCACAGCCTTAAAAGACTGTTGGTTTAATTACCATGTTCACTATGACCTGGTTGACACGGAAGAAATGTACATTTACACTCTTCTCCTCAGAGCATTCCCACTAATACAATGAAGAAGAATTGTTAATAGATTATAATTTTGTTCAAGCTTCTGACCAGCACAAATTTTTTTCACTAAAATATATATCAAATTCTAGCCTTCCAGATACATCAGAGTGCACATGAAGTTACTTCTTCCTGCTAAATTCATACAGTACATTCATTCAGTAAAAAAACTGTAGATCTGAAGTTTGACCCAGCCAGAGAACACCTCCACAAATACAGATAGTTCTGCTCAGTTTTGGGAAGTTAATATGCTACACCCTACACAGGCTTGCTTCTTCTGTGGATACTGCTGCTGTTTTGCTCTCCCAAGGATGCTGTTTGAGTCCTCTTCCTCATTCTTTCCTGGAACTGATGATGCGGCACCTTTTCTTCCTAGTCCTGCACCTGTTACCTCCTCTGTATCTCCTACAACTTCCTCCTGCTGCAGAGCTGGCTCAGCCCTCTCCTGCTGCACTCAATCTCAGCTTTCAAACTCGACTGTTTCCTGACCAGAATGATGGAGACTGATTAACCAGCTGCATGCATAGAGGCCACTGCTGCTGTTGATGACTGCATCTAAGTGAAGTGAGAAAACTAGGGCTATCAGTGCTTCATTGCAGGCTTGCCCTATGAGGCAAGCTCAGTAGAGTGCTAGGACATTGGGAAAAAAATTTAGTTCTTGTCTTCATTTATAAGTGCAATCACCAGAATTGTAGCAAGAGAATATCAGTCAAGTTTTAATCTTTCAAAATAAGAAAATACCTTTAGTATGAGTATAAACTGCTTTCCCTCCTAATAAAAAACTGAAAGACATGGTAAGTTCAATATTTTTAATTATCATAAAAAGGAAAAATACCATTTTGCAACATCAGACAGACCTCAGTTTCTGTAATGCTCCAAGGTCATTGATCATGCACAAATGCAGTCATTCAGGAAAGACTTTCACTAATGTCACTGCTAACTACTTTTCTCACAGTCCTTCATGTGCAGTGCAGATACAAGAATAACAACTAAACCACCTAGACCCAAGATTTATAACTCTGCCTAGACAAATAAAACAATAGTTTCTGTTTTCTTCTAAATATAGTATTTCTCTCTAGCATCAATAAAAATTGCTAGTGTCATTTTTAAGGTAAATCCCATATTCAGTCAAAGCAGAAAAATCCAAACATATCCAAAATGTCTTTGTAGCTCCTTGAAAAACATCCTGAAGAAATATTTTCTTTAAAAAGCCCACATGCACAAACTGAAATCCAGAAATAAGTATCTTGAGGGGAAGTTGCCACCACCTGCCTGCTTCTCAGGGAATACACTGAAATTTTCTGTCAACCTTGAACACGATCCTTCTTCAGAAAAGTAATACCTTTAACACTCTAAAATAGGTTGCTTCAAGCAGTAGTAACCCTATTTTTGTACTGCTGTATGGCAAAAACCCCAAATTATAAATTAAATTATAAGACAATTAAGTAAATAACTATATGACTTTACCTTTCCCTTCATAAGAACACAGTCTTCTTGCCTGTTGTTTGCATGAGTGGGTTCTCCACGAAGCCACTTGGTATACGTGACAGGTGTCCCATCACTCCATTCAAAATACATCTGAATCTTGAGGTCATTCAACCCAATCCACAGCTCATCAGCTGGTTCTAAAACATACAATTAACAAGGTTGAGAACAGCTCCTTTTTATGACATTAACTTTTATCTTCATGGAAGAGAAAATAATTTATTCTTAGGAAGTTTAAAAGGCATTCACAGGAAATTAAGGCTCTCAGTTTCATAAAACGGTCAAACCATTCCTCATATACTCACTCCAGTCACCAGGAAAGGCCACTCACCATAGTGGCAATACAATAAGTGTGTTTAACTTTGCACAAAATAGCCAAAATACTCTCTTTGTTGAATTATAGTGCAACTCAAAACTCTTGTAACAAGATAAGAATAAACACCCAAATAAAATTTTACCTCCCTTTTCCTCCTGCTTTTAGTGTTGTGAAGAAAGACATGTTCTATTTTCTAATGCTCAGACACCTAATGTTGTATTTTAGAACTGATGATCAGAGTACATGCAAATTTTCCCATTACATGTGTTCCTAGATTTTATTTCATTTCAGAGAAAAATGAAATTCATGTAGTTGCTGGACTTTTTTCACTTTATAGTTAAAGGATTTAGCTGGTGGGTTTTGACTGGAAGGAAAATGCACGACTGATCAAGGATGTTACTTCACAGAAACTGTTTCTTAGAGGTTTATTTGTTTGTGTTTAAAATCCTCCTTTCCAACACATTGCTACTGTACATAATGTTCATATCCAGTTTTGTTCTGAACAAAGTATTTGAATAAGTATTAAAGATTAAGCTATTTATAATCAGTCTGAACTCCATCATGTCAAAGGTTATTTTTCTCCAGAAAAGATTTTGTATTTTTTAAGGTAGCATTAAATTATTTATTTGTAGTCTGTTACCCAGCTTATAGTAAAGGCAGCAGCTGTTTCCTTTTGTCTGCCTCACTATGACTCAGATCACACTAAGCAACAACATGCAGGGTCCTTTCCTTAGATATCACTCTTTCCAAACAAATTACTTAGTTGCTAGAGCTTATTATTATAAGTATTTCTCATGAAGGATAGGGAGACTGCTTTTTAAGAATTTTATCCATTGCTTATGACCTTCCATTTCTACAACTTATCTACTGCACTCAGGGTTTTTTCCTGTTCAGATTGTTATCAGAGTTCTTGCATTCTTGCATGTCTTCCTCTAAAGCACTCTATTCAGACTGACCACAGTCAACATGACAATGAAAACACATAGAAGTTAAAAACAGGATTGTGAGCCCAATCAAAGGACATCAGTTGTAGGAGCAGGTCTCTCAATGGAACTGCAAATACTTCTTTGCTGTTGCTGATCCTAGCAACAGAAGTGGCTGTAGAAAAGCTAAAAGTAATTTTCCCCACAGCAATCCTTTCTGATTATCACATTTCAAATGAAGGGTCTCCTAGATACCCCTATAAGCTGAAACTTTCCTGTGACATTTCTCCCCTCTGGTAGTTCAGGAACATGGTGGCCTCCCATTCTGACAAACCCAGCTGCTACAAGGATCACCCTCCCAGACTGCCACTTTAAGGACAGAACCAACTGTCTCTCCTTTCTCTTCCTCTCCCTTGGCCCTCTGTCCTTATTATGTCTATGCATGATCAGCACTCATAGCTCATCCATAATGTTCTTACCATCTATCCTGCAATAAGAAACATGCAGATTCGCAGGACATCAGGCTCCATTTTCAAACAGTCATCTTTACCTCTTCTTCCAGACTGCTCTTCATGATTAAAGTCCCCCAAAATTACATTTCAGTACCCTATTTTAAACTCTCCTCTGCTAACACAATTGAAAGTTATTCCAGTTCCACTGCCTATCACACTCTCAGTCCCTCCTTGCTACTGCCATCAATGCTCTCTAGCTTATTTTGTGTTATTTCTTAAAATCTTTATGTCTGTATTTATTGAGGACTTAAGGACAGTAGAGGCCTCATGCATGGCCAGAGATCCTACTGTGGTGGGCTCACACCATGGTAATAGAAACAATCAGCAGCATTCTTTAACAAAATAACTACATCAAAGTCCTCTGAATAAGGCATGCAAATCTATGGAGTCTCTTCCTACATAATGGTTTTTTTCTCACTAGAAGAACTGCTGTTTTTTTACAATCATCACTACAGCTGGCTGACTAAATACCAAGTCTTTTTTTTTTCAAGTCATTTGTAAAGCTGCTTCCCATTCTCAGTCATGCCCTGGGCCACATTTGTGCCATATCACATGCTGGACTTCCGTATAAACATCCAGAATGCACTTCTTTACTCTTCATGTTCCTCTCTAAAGTTCTCCTTTGCGGGTGATAACAACAAAAGCTCAGCTACCATGACAATACTTATCCCATTGTATCCCCTTTTCTTTTGTTTTATCGTGGGACTGTGAATTATTTGGCATAAAGATAGACTTCTTTCTGTACAGCACTTATTTCATCAGAGTTCTGATGCAGACAAGATTTTCCAGGCAGTGCAATACATGGTGTTCTCCTCTCAGTGATGAATAAGGGTAATCTGATACAGCCATAAACTACCATAAAAGGCTTCTTTAGTTGTTCCAGTTTTACTCCTCTGAAAAGAATGCTTTCAAAATAGTCTGTTGCAGCTAGTGTACCATATGTGACAAGCCTGATTTTCTTCAGGACTTTCTGAAGAAACACTCACTTCTACAAAAACAGTGAAGGATAGTCAGTTCAGGAAAGGCCTCTGGAGAAGGTATTAAACTCTGAAATAATCTACTTCCAAGACGTAAGGTGAAAATACAGTTAGTTTCCTTTAGAATCAAACTTCTTTCAAATGCCCTAGTGTCTCATCAAGATGCCCACCTTTCCTAATAATCTCTTTTGAAAGGGTCAAAGTTTCATGTTGTTTATGAAAGAACAACCAATAGTCTTTCAGGAGTGTGAAGATAAGCACAAGTTGTCATAGAGTTGGCTAGGACACAAAGGTAAAGCATATCAGCTTTATGATTGCTACTCCAAGACTGCTGTCACACAGCAGCTCAAAGCAGATTGGTGCACCTTCAGTGAAAGGTAAACTAAGTCACCCTTAGCTGGCACTAAAAGCACATGTGGGACCAGTTACTGCGAAGAAGGATACATAGGTGTGAACTTGCTCCTCCCATCAAAACGCAGTAGCTGACCCTACATGCAAAAGTAGGTTCATGTGAAGAAATGGCAACCATAAAACTGCCTCAGCATCAGCATGATTGCATTTTCCCTAATGAACACACAGCATCTGTAGTCTTAACTTGCCTTGCAACAGCTCAAATGTGTGCTCAGAAAGCAAGCACCTAAGTAATATATATAATGTGGGGCACATCTGAAACCATGTACAGACAGCTTCCTTTTTCAGAAGAAGCACAAGCAGCGTGACTTGAAAGTAAGGACACTGCAGTGCTGGCAATAGGACCCTGATCTTCCCAAACTATCTATGACCAGCAGATTTTGCTTCCCTTCATTTATTTTTGCAGATCAGTACTAAAAATCCTTTCAGCTTGTGAAAAAGTTGTTAAATTTTTTTAATCTGTTCAAAGGGAGGCAGACACTAAGAAAGAAGCATTTAGGGATTATGCAATTCGTGTCACTGACCACAGCCTTTCTGTGATGGTATAGTCTGGCTGGGGTTTGTACTCTTATTGTGTGGGGTTTTTACAAGGATTTTTTAAATTTAAAATTTAACTCTTTCTGCACCCTCTGATCAGGACAGTTTTATTTTTTTAAACAGTCTCTTCATTTTATTAACAGGTAAGACATATTCAGAACACTTTCTTTACTTAGCGTAAATATATGTTTATATGATATTATGAATATATATATATGTTATGATGAAAAATTACTCACGGTACCCAAGCTGAGAAATAACAAAGCTGTATTCTTCAACATTATGGATACTCGCCAGATCTCCATCCTCTTTCCTGCAAGATGTTAAGGCATCTTTCCATATTTTTGGGTCCCTATGAACCATGTAACAGTGACCAGCATATGACATCCATTGATCAGGACACCTAATAGGCACATTAGTCTCTGAAAATTAAAAATGCCATGAAGAATTTCAGAGGTCTATTCTTAACTGAAGACTAAACATCATGTAAGGAAATATTTAACAAAAAAATTGAATCATATATTTTCTTCATGAACAATGGCAGAGATGAAAAATATGCACAGGGATAATAATTCGCATGAACAGTTAAAATTTGAAACCTCCAAATCGTTCTTAAAAAACACTAAGGTTGTAAACAAATGCTTGCAAATTGAAAAAAGACAAAACAGTTTTAACTTTTATATGCATGCATACATACATAATAAAATGTAAGGTCTGCAGAGCAGTGCTTTGTAGCTTTTCTATGCGCATGTCAGCATCTCTCTTCAACCTCTATGGTGAATAGCTATCTGTTAAGAATCTGGATTTACAATACATATTTGTGAGGGTAATTTTTAACTGACTCTACTAAATCACAACAGAATCCAAATAAGCATACTGCTTTTAGGAATCCTTTTCAGAAGTTTCAATCAGAAAATTATACTGTCAAAATGAATTATTTATGCTTAAAACTTGCTTTCAGAAGTTCAGCAGAACAGCACCAGAGTATTGCTGACAAACACATTGCTGTTCAGCAAACAATTCAGCCTTGGAAGGAGTGCCACCACAACATATAATAAACAGAGTATTGATGTTGTAGAAACAAATTCTGATTCTTGCATCTCTTTATTTATAATCAGCAGATGGGTTTAGCAAACACCAACAGAACAAGGACAGCAGGTTTTCAAAAATTCTGCTGCCAAGAAAACACGTCTGAAGGAAAAGCAACACCTTTGTGTATAATAGGGGGATATATTCTGTAGAAATATTTAAATAGGTATCCAAAGTCATGACAGTCTGGCCCAGGTTACATACACATATCCTGTTCCAACTGGAATAAGCTGATAGTTAAGAGATACTTAGTGTCACAACACACATATAAAGTGTCTGCCATTAAAGACCTGCCTCTAAAAAGTGCTAGCATGTTCTCACAAAGTTTAAGTAAAACCAAACTTTTTTTGTCTCCCAGAACAAGAGGGTCAGTGCTCTACTCAGAGCCCTCTCATTTCTGCTACAGGAGAGAGAGAACTGGAAGAGAGAGACAGAGAGAGAGAGAGAGAGACAGAGAGAGAGAGAGAACCCTAGAAAACAAACTGAATGTATATGGTGATACTGGCAGAAAAAAGAGAGCACAGTGGTGGCAAATGCTGTGTAGAGGTTAGTCTGATGCTTCAGACAGCTTCAAATTTGTCTTATACCTGGTCTCAGCTGTGAGCATATGCATTTTACAGTGCTTTGCTGAAAGTCAGGTAACATGCACCTCCAACACACTTAGCACATCCTTCTGCAAAGTGCAGACACTGGATAGAGCAAAAATCAGGGGTTCAGAGAAGGCTACAGAAAGAGTTACAGAACTATTTATTCCTCAGTGATTCTGAAGCATCTCTTTTTCAAACCATTGGAGACTGTGACGATATTACTGTAAACATCAAAGCAGCTATGGCAGGACAGGGAAAAGCTTTTGCTTGTAGACCCAGTAACAGCAGGGAATTTGTTGCAGGCCACTAAACAAGAGAGCAGTTGATGGTGGTCTAGTTTCTTTGGTGTAAGTCTTATTTTGAAGTACATTTCTGGTTATTTCTTAGTAAGAGAAACTCTTCAGTTCTTTATTTCCACTACTCAGCAAAAATAAACTCAGTTGTTCCCCATTCTACTTTTAAAGAAAATACATGGCTGCTCAAAGCCATACAGTCTACTTTTTCATCCTAATGGAAACAAGTATTACTCCTTGAATTTCATTTGACTTAAGCAAAAGAAAAAATGCTAATTTCAACAAAGAAGAGGTAACAAATGAAATTACATTAATGTGTCAAAAATATTATTCCACATGTCAAGTCAAGTTGATGAATTTACAGGTTCATGAATATACAATGGTTATTCCTCAAATAGATAGCAAATACTTTTGTGAAGTTTAAACTTGACCTTCTGCAGTCTGAAAATCTCACAGTGATTGACTTGGGTGTGTAAAATGGTGAAGTTTGTCTCATGATTCAGATGTTCAAATTTCTTTCTCAGACCCATCCTCTGTGGTCTAATAGGAGAGAGCTCACACAGCAGTCACATTTGGAAACAACATTTTAAGATCCCTACACATTCTTGGCTTGGAATTAAATCTATTTTGGCAGTCACTTGGTGGAGGTAGACAGACAGAAAGGCCTTCCTTAGAAAATTAAGTTAAAAAATAAGAACATTTTGCAGTTCAAATGAATATGTTCCTGTTAATCTACTTTGCTGTGTACAGGGCAAATGCTGCATAGCCCTAAAATTCTACATCACTTTGATGTATAAAATGATGTGGCCCCCTGCTGGAAAAAATACTTTTGCTACAAAAAAACCCCCAAACTAAACCAAACCAAGAAAAAAACAAACCAGAACAACAACAACAAAAGAAAAAAAAACCCTGAACCTATTGGCTTTGTGAAAATATATCTGTAATGAAAACAAATATTCTGTAAAGATTTTTCTTGGCTTTGTTTTGTACATAAGCATGATCATATTCTGTTGTAAAGTGTTCCTCTGTCCCACAATCCTCACATACCGCCCTGTTAGATTCAATTGTAACTTCTAGGGTTAAAATTTCAAAGGATTGCCTCTATGTTTAATGTCAAGTCAATAATTAAAAGCATGTATGAATTTGCAATTAATTCATTTCTTGACTCGGGAGCCCTCGTCCGGAAAACATAACCTGCCATGAGTTTTCCTTTACACCTTTAGAAGCTGAGGACACTTAACATCTTGCATGATCCCATTCTTACTCCTTTTATGACTTCTGCCCATGGGACAGAAATACATAACATTTCTGAATAACATTTTGAATAACATTTTATGAAGTGAACCACTGCCAATCTCTGCTTAATCCACACCAAGTTTACTCAGCAATGTCTGTTCAATTGAAAACTTCTGTCTCTTCCTCCAAATTACTGGTAAACTGGAGGGTGGAGACGGGGGGAAGAATCGAAAGTAATAAGAAAGCAATTGGCCATTAGATTCCCTCAAAAACTGACTTTAAATCAAGAAAATATAGCAACTAGCATTGAATTGACAGTATATTTACAGGCTTCAGTGTTTAAGAACTGATGTATGAAACCTGAAAAGACAAGCAGTAGCCAATTGAACAACCTAAGACAGCCTAAATAAATTAAACTATTTGGGTATCACCTGTATACAAATACTAACTCAACTTTACACCTTAATTTAAGAAGTAATTAAAATATGCATTGATGTCTTTCACAGCTAAGACAACAAATATGGTTGATTTCAATACTGAAGTACTAATTTAATTAAATATTAATTAATAAATGTTTCAATCAATATTTAATTAAGGAGACACTAGCTCGTTCTTCTTGTTTTTTTCTTAGCAATAAAGCAAAACTGCACAGATTGTATATTGGCAAAAGCAGGAAAAATATTTAAAAAACACAACTACTTTTTAGGCTAAATGTCAAACACTGTTTTTCCAAAACATCTGTTTTGCCAATAATGATGCATATTAATAAATGAACTGGAAATCTAGTAATGATTTAGGTTTCTTCTTCTAAAACCTATACAAAATAGTATCAGTGGATTTAAGAGATACAGGTATGTCCTGGAAAAAGAAAGAAACCTGGAAAGAGCAGAAAGGAGTGATGAAAGGTTACAAGGTGTTTATAGTACACAAAGATATAATAAGGAAATAGGTGTAAATAAACCTTATCTTTGTTTCATCTTTTCTATGTACATCGGGCATGTGCCAAAATTACATTTCTTCTGAAAAAGTGTCTGTATATGTATCATTCAAATAATTTCATAATGAATTTTAATAGTTTTACATGTATACAAACAAATATTTCTCTATAAATATTTCTCTGTATCTCTATTTATAAGATATATAGATATATTAAAAATATCTAACTCTCAAAAGAATTTTAAAAAATTTCCTCCAGTCCACTACTGACATGGACTGACAAACTTACTCACCTTCATAAGTAATACAAATTACAAGAAGAAGAAATGGATTTGTTTCATTTTGTCCACAGGGTTTCAGATAAATACACCACTTTTAAAAAGATTCAATTTTTTAATTATTATTTCATAAACAAAATCTGAAAGTTCTTGGTTTTGGAAAAAGAGAACTCCACAGTTTTTTAATTCAGAACTCAAGACTACTGAAGAATATTATTGAGGAAATAGAGAGGTCAGACCGAAAAGGAAGTACCCATTGTTCACTTTTACAGAGAATCTTGGTCAAACCACAATCCACAGTCCTTTGCTTAGTTTTAGCACATGCAATAACACCTGTTCCAATTACACTGGTCATTAATAATTTGTTGAGAGTTTATTACCAAACCTACCTGTAGGAATAATGAAAGACGTTAAAGTAGCATTTCCTCGTTTACAAATATAGCCAAGTTTCTGATCACATTCCCTGTTCTCCCACTTAGCACCTTTGCCAGGATTTAATACACCACAGATTTTTCCAGGTTCTGGAGAAGGATAGCCTTAAAAAAAAAAACCAAAAATCGACACAAATCTCAATAACAACAACAAAGCATAAGCAAAACATGGTTACCCTCTCAACTCACACATTTATTCTGGTCAGTGCTTTAAACATAAGATACATTAACATACAGACACTTGTGATTCTCCACAGTCCTTTTCAAGACCTGATCTCATGTTATTAAAAAACATGTTTTTTCTTTCATTTCTACATTCTATATTCCATTCATATATGAAATAAAAAGGATCAGAACTACTCAGCAATAAACTCACCAAAACAATATTTTTAGCATGCAAGATTGTTCACAGAAAATTTTGTTATATCATTACAATTTCATTACCATAGATTAGTTAGTCTTGTATTTGCAGTCTTGTTATACCTTCTCTCCACAGGAGAAAAAGATATGCTTATTTCCACAATGCAAATTTAAATTGTTTTCAAATTTTTTGTTGGTTAGCCCTCCCAAAAGTCTAAGCAGAATGATTTTAATTTAAACATTGAATACAGTTCCCATTTTTTTCTGCTATTTATTTATGGCTAGTGAGATGGAAATATATGAAGGTTCCACAACTGTCTTTAAAATATGCTAGTGGAAAAGCAGTCAGCTCTTGAACATCCAGTGTAACAGGATGAGACAGAGGTAGTCTATATAGACCAATATAAAGGCATGAAGGAGATAATAGAAATATAAAATAATGGACATAAGAGTAGAGTATTATCTTGAATGAAATTAAGGAACATAGAGAGTTAAAGACAAATTAAGCCCATTTTTGCTACACCAAATCCCATCTAATTCTTTACAGGACAAGCAAGAGTTGTCTGCAGTTTTCACAACCATGAACACCTCCCCTTGCTGCTTCGGCTCCACCTCACAATCAGTTTTCCCCCATTCTTCATTCCTCAGATCCTCAGTGGTGCATTTGGATGACAGACCTAAAAATACCCTCACAGCAACTTGTGGTTCAGCCCATCTGTTTGCCCTGTGTGCTCACTCCACTGGAGAGATATTTATAAAGCTCTTTTCAATTCACTCCTCAAAGCTTACCTGCTCAGGAAGTTTGTCCACCTAAAATGCGCTTTTGGCCTTACCCACACAAGGAAGCAACTGGGTGATACAATGGACTATGCATTTATAGTTACTGATATGTAAATACATCCGAAATGCTCAATGAAGATAAAGAGTATGTACGCTTCCTAACTTCAGACATCTACTTTAAATTAGTCTACAAAAGCTTCCTGAATAGCCAGTGCAAAGGAACAAGGCAAGCAAGGGTCCTCCAGAAAGACACCTTAACACAGGTACTCTGAATAGTAAACGAGGGATGCATCTCTTCTGCACCATGTGTGGAGATGGCAAAGCTTATCTGAACTCTGTAATAATGGCTCCAGGATTCAGCACGGCAGCTACAGGTATGAAGTAGCTGGGCTTCGCTCAAAGTAGACCAGCTTAATATGTTCAGTTTGATATGTGTTAGTGCTATGAGAAGGTTAATCAGAAAAGAAAATGAAAATCTAATCTTTAAGCAAATAACCAAAACAAACTGGAAAGGAATTTCAAGACAAACAAACAAAAACCACCACTGATCAGTCTAGTGTCATAAGTGATGACATCTATAGCATCAGATTTATTCTATATTCATATAGAAACAGAATAAATTAAGAAGATATACAAATGAAGTGTCAATAGATGACTTTTAAAACTTTACTCTGGATTACGAGGATGCCATTTCCTTTATGAACAATAAATTAAGCCCAGTGCATATCCCAAGCATAAGGGCCATTACTCACAGTGTTTATAATCACAGTCAGAATCTATCAACATCAAAACAAGCTCAATAACTACAGGAGAATAGAGTGCTGGAAAAGAAATATGGTACACAATAACCAAATTTTTCTTTTCAACTGAGTAAAAACATATTTAACCTTACCTGGAACCCAATTTAAGTACCGAAAAGAAGTACCACCAACCCATTGCCACCCAGTGTTGAAATTCAAACTGTTAAGACCAAACCAGAGAGCTGAACTCAGTGTGCCAGTCAAACCTAAGTAACAGAGACAGAGAGAGAGATACTGGAAGTCCACAGCAAGAGTAATCACCATCTCAAAACATGTCACCTTAATGGGTCACTTTTGTCTCAGAATTTTCATGGTTTTAGGTCTGTAGAATTTTATTACAACAGAAAACAAAATTACTCTTCTACATGCTCCTTGTAAACAAATAATCACAAACATGAAACGATTTTTTCCATAATTATAGAATATTAAATTGCTAAATTTGCACAAAAGGTCACAAAACCAAAAATTAGTTTTCTAAAATGAAACAGGTATAGTTTCCCAGCATGTATTTTCTCTTCCATAAAATTAACAATTGTTAGTCTCAAATTCCAAAAATGCTGCAAAAAACCTGTTCTCATTTTATTAAAATACATTAACATGCAATCATTGCAAACATCATCTTTTTAACAGCACATCTTGTACATTTTTCAGACTGATCTCAGTTTTATAGCCACTGATAAGTCAGGCTTCAAAAACCCAGTTCAAACTTATTGCTCTAGTTCTTAAAAGCACATAGAAATATCATGTTTATGTATGGCCCTGCTGAATTCTTTAACATTATTCATAATCATTATTAACCAGTCTATCTCTGCCTTTCATGTAAGATGTGGAAGCCCAGCTGGATGATTGCTGGTTTTTTTAAATTAAATGTTTTTCTTCATAGTTCACAGAAAATCATTATGCAATATATATTGTTTCTGTTTCTACTGATGACATCATGCCAGGATGTTGCAATTTTTAGTTGTCTTTGACATCATGATTATGGGCAGCACTTGAAGCATGGCAAACCTGAAAGGAGAGGTAGTTAAGTACTGCAAAGGACTGGAGTGTCATACCAGCGCCTGGTTTGGTCTCAACAATTTAATGTGTTATACTGCTTCTGTACAAATAAGGTGTGGTTAAGAAAATCAAGAACTGAGCATGACAGGAAACCCTAGTACTGTCAGGGCAGCTGCATACAGAAAAACTGATCTTCACATACATTTGGCAGCCATATCTATTAGCTTGCAATTCAAACATAGCTACTGTTAGTGCACTCCTATGTTAGTGTGTTTGCTCCCTTGAGCACTAATTCAACAATAATTTCATCACACTCAGATAAAAAAAAAGACTTATGTTTTCAAATCCTTAAATTGAAAACAAAAGTTTAGATAGAACAGACTGTTTATAGCACAAAGTTACATTTGTCATTCCTCCAAATTGGAGAACTATGGATTTGAATGATGGTTTTTTAGATGCATAAGGAATTGGCAGGATGTTTGCATCCAAAGAGTTACTGTCAATGGCTGAACGTCCAAACGGGAAACAGTAACAAGTGGTGTCCATCTAGGGTCTGTATTGAGACCAATATCATTAAATATCCTTGTCAGTCACATAGACAGTGGGATGGGGTGCACCCTGGGCAAGTTTGCAGATGACACTAAGTTGAGAGGTGTGTTTGACTCACTTAAGGAAGGGATGGCAACCAGAGGGTCTCTGACAGGCTTGAGAAGTGAGCACACATGAACTTCAAGTTCAACAAGGCCACATACTGGGTCCTATACCTGGGTCATCGAAATTCACAGTATCAGTATGAACTAAGGAATGAACAGATTGAGAGCAGCCCTGCAGGAAGGACTTGGGGGTTCTGGTGGATGAAAAGCCGAACATGAGCCCACAATGTGCACTCACAGCCATCAAAAGAAGCGTGAGCAGCAGTTTGAGGGAGATCGTCCTGCCCCTCTACTTTGACTTGATAAGACTACACCTGCAGTACTGCATTCAGCTCTGGGATCCCCAGTACAAGAAAGCCATGGAGGGAATCCAGAGGAGGCACGAAAAATCATCAGAGGGCTGGAACATTCCTCCTTTGAACACAAGCCAAGAGGGCTGGGGTTGTTCAGCCTGCAAACAATAAGGCTCTGGGGAGATCTCATCATGGCCTTTCAATATATAAAAATGGCTTATAAAAAAGTTGAGAAAGGACTTTTTACCAGGGCTTGTAGAGACAGGACAAGGGGCAATAGTTTAAAAATGGAAGAGGGTAGATTTAGATTTAGATTGGACTTAATGAAAAAACTTTTTTTAGTTACTATGATAAGGGACTGGAACATGTTTCCCAGGGAAATTGTTGATCCCAGTCACAGAAAGTGTTCAAGATCAGGTTAGAGGGGCCTTTGAGCAGCCTAGTCTAATGCATGATGTTCCATCCCATGGCAGATAGGTTGGCCTAGATGATCTTTAAATGTCCATTTAAACCCAAACCATTCGCTAATCCTCTGACTCTATGAATTGACAGAGATGAACATGGCATGGAATAGTTTATCTTTCAACTGATGTAAAATATTCAAAATATTTTCTAATCTATTTAATAGATTAATTAGTGGGCTATGTCATGTGTATACACAGGCTAGGAAAGTAATAAAGAGACTCATTTTAGAATGTAAATATATTCAAGTAAAAATTCAATTTTTTTTCACCGGACAAGTTTGGAAATTACTTCAAAAAACAATGAAGGAAATTGAAACTAAAAGAGGCAATTTGTGAGCCCTTTTGTTTATTACTTCTTTTTTCTTTCTTTTCATATTTTAGCACATACTGATGATACAGTGACTCTAGTGAGATAGTCCAAAATACTGACCAGTGGACATAACAAAAAGAATGCAAAAAGGATTTAATCTTGGTATCTGCATCTTTGGTTTAAGAACTATTTTGCATTTTTCTGCATTCCAACATTCATTCTTTATTGCTTGCATTACTTAAATGTAGTATTTTTACATTTCTGTAAGTTTATGGCAATATTTAATCGAGATAAAATAAATATTACCTGTTTTATATTCCTAGCTGAATCATTTAGGGTAACAATTTAAATCTACTAATAACCAGAATTGAACAAATATAAATTTTCAAGATGGAACCTGCTATATAATTGTCACTGTTGCAATAATACATTAAAAAAACCAAACAGCTGATGGATAATATTACCCTACCTGTCAGGTATGTTTGTTCATGTAATTCTGTGATGCTTAATAACTCTGCCTTCTGTTGCTGACAGCTTTTTCTTGCCTGGTGCCATTTCAGAGCCGCCTCAGCGTTTATCTGGTACTGGACATTTGTTAAAGGATCTGTGTTCCACAAACCAATACTATTAACTGTAGGGAGAAAAAGAAACACTATAACTGATCATGAAGATGAAATCAGACAAAATATAGAGAAAACTGCATAGTAAAAGTGCACAAAACATAAAGAGAGCTGTAGACAACTAGTTTGAAAGAAATCCTGAGGCTCTCTCAGGTGTCAATAGATCCAGGGCAGAGTTAAACCATGACAGCAGCATTGAGCAGTACATATGGAATTAAACAAGGTCACCATCTCCTGCTATAACAAAGGCACTGCTTAAGGTAAACAATGAGTGGCTAAAGTCATGCTAAAATCGTTGATTTGTCCATGTGAAGAAAAAGACTGAAAACTTCCAGACTGATGCTAGCTAAAGTGCATATCAAGCTGACCACTTGTCTGAGATAACAAACCCCAATTTTTTTACTGATTTGCGGCACTATGTAAAGAGGCTATGGATTTTCTTACTGTGATAGAGGTGATCAGACCAAGCACTGAATTCAAAGCTGACATCATCAGCATCAATCTCACACTTCTCTGCAATTTCTGATTTCTTATGCATGTGTCTGACATACCATGGCTTTCTTCTCTTTGACATAGCCTGACTATAAACTCCTTGAATACCTGAACTTGGCACATTGAGTCCTTACCTAGACTGCTGCAGTCCCCTCCTGGTTCATCTCAACTGAATCTCCACAACCATGCAACAGAAAACAGTGGGATCTTGCTCTGCCAAAAATGGAACCTACAGGAGGCCCCAACACTGAGCTCAATATCGCATAAAGAGAATAATGTTGCATGACAAAAGCAGAACACAGCAGAGGTCACTCTATTTCTGACAACAATGAGAAAAGAACTGAAATTCCTGCAGCCTGCATCAGTTTCTCAAGTTCCAATCTGTGAAAAATTTGAGAGAAAGAGGTCTTTCCCTTTTTTGAACTCAGAAAGTTCAGAAAACTTAAGTGTGCAAATAGAGGGGAAAAGTACAATAAACAAAATTCAAGACAAAGAATGATATATAATAAATGTCAGCAGGCCAGGAAACAGTTCCGTATTTTCCTGTATTAAACCTGATAGTCTATAGGCAATATGAAATACTTTTTTTCAAATTGTCCTTTTAAAAAAAAAAAAAATTGAATGTAATGACATTTCACTAAAAATAGAAACTTTCATCCCATTATCACTATCCACAAATCAACTTCCACCCAAAATATTTTGTGACTATCAAAATTAGAACTTCTTTGCCACACTACGTTCTACAAGACCACAAATCCCTGTCCACAGACTCAAACCTGGGACAAAATGAATATTGCAAAAATAGTAAAATCTGTAATTCAGTAAAGAAAAATGGCTCTGACATGCTAGAAAGGGGTTTATAGATCTTGTACAATTGTTAGAGAGGACGAGGTAAGTAAGTCTTGAGCATTCACCCAACCTTCCACCTCACTCCCCCAGTTTCATAGTTTATAGCTGATTTTCATACGGTGCTCTCCTGTAGAGCTTTCATCTTTCATAAAAATAAAATTTCTTTTCTGAACCTTGGAAATTTTTTTTTAAGACATTTAAGTTTTAAGAGGTCAAATGCCTTTGCAGAGCAGGATTTTGGAAAACCTATATGCTACTGTTTAAAGCTTAGTATCACCAGAAAAAAACAAAAGATGAATCATTTTTATGGAATAATATATTTTAGCATCCAAGTCAAATTAATGTTAAACCACACCTGACCTTAGTATGTAAGTGGAAAATTAATAAAAAGACTGAATTCTACCCCTACACAGATGAATTCAGCATGCATTTCGTCTCTGCATTTTTTGTTTCTGTCCTAGTCAACTGCAAGTTTTATGCATTAGGCTTTCTAAATCCTTCAATAAATACTAGCTCTTGCATCTGTCAGCAAAGAAGCCTGAACAGACTTTTGTCCACTGCAATACAGCTATGGGCACACATCGACTCACTCTCCTGATGGTCTTACCCTGTGCAACCTGTTTTCTTTCACAACACCTACTCTGAAAGGAAACATACAGCTCAAAAAACCATGGTGTAACCAATAAAGAAGCAGCACTTCCTAGGGTACTAAAATTGTTCACAGTAGCAATGCTTCTCAGTTTCTTTCTGTGGGATTTAAGTTTCTACTGTCACTGTATCAGCATCTCTTTCTAAACCACCAAATAGTGGGTCATATTTAGAATTTTGTCACTTCCACTGATCAAATTCCTACACCTCCACTGAGTATAATAACTATTATAAGTATGGTCTTATGCCCTCTTCATTTTAGAGAAAACTTGGCTGGTTTTGCTCACAATGAAAAGCGACTGGTTCAGTTACAGTGATATCTCTGTCAGTCCAAGCCCCAGTATGAGAAGCTGTAATAGTTTGCATCACATTCATATTGGCTCCTTTGCTCCCCCAGACAGTTTAAGAAACAACAAACACTTTAACCTTATTAAATAAAGTTTAACATACACAGACTTAAACATTCTACTTTTAAAGGTGCCATTGAAGTTTATTAGCTTATTACTTGTATCTCACTCATTTGTCTTTCATAGGTATAACCAAAACTTCTGCTACCATGGCCTGTCTCTCATTAAAATATATGACTCAAACTTGAATATTTTACAGCCAGTACTGAAGAATCAGGAAGGAAACATGCAGGAAATCACATAAAGCATCTTTTTTCAAAAACAATCACAGACATCTGAGTAGATTTCCTTGAATTATGCCAAAGAATTAAACAAAATTTTAATGTTGTCTCCTATTTTCTGTACTCAAAGAACATTAGATAGATAGCATTCTTAAATTGATCTTGTGTGTGATTTGTTAGTGGAATTGATATTCCTGACACATTTTTGTTATCTTGAAAGTAACACTGGCATAGGGGAGAAAATTATAATTTTTATTTATCTGAATTACTGACTGCAACATTCATGGAAATCAGGCAAGGACACTAACGCTTCAACATCAAACCACTTAAGATCAACCCAAACTGTCTTCTTCACATCAAATGAAAGATTTATTTTTTCCTTAGGTCTGACTCAGTCGACTTGAGCTTCACAGCAAAAAACAGTAAGAAAGAAGAGAGGGAGAAGTGCTACCCTTTTCAGTACAGAAGAAGCACCTTGCAGACAAAAGGTGTACTATATATTTTACAGAAGCTCAGAGAAACTCCATTGAAATTAAAAAGAATTCAAATACTTGCAGGCATAAATTACTCCAATTTACTTAAAGTATTATCAACATTTATAAATAAAGTTCTGTATATTCATAATACTGCATTTTGAACTCTAACTTTACTCAAATCAGGGAATTTAGAATATAAGTACTTCTAATTGAGTGAAAACAGAGAACTACAATATAGCACACAGATCTGGGAAAAACTGGGTTGTAATAAAAAGTTCATGTAAGCTCCCTCATATCTAGAAGGCAACTCATTCTACAAAGTAATTTTAATTTTCAATGGTGTACATACAGATTCCAGCGTATGATTCACTTTCTTACAGATGTAATTGGTCAATGATTTTATTCTGGGCCCCACATTTGCATACTTAAGTAGTTCCTAAAATGATAGCAGGCTAAATGGAGATGGAAAAATGCACCATTTCAAACTGTATTTTGTACAGTAAAACACATGTTATGGATGTATTTCCAGGCAGATGAATAACAGCTCAGCATAATCATGAACATAAGAGCTTACATTTCATTGGGCAAAATCCATACTTCTTGTCAACATCATAGTCTGAAGTGGTTCCACACCAGAACCAGCCATCTGATCTGCCAGCATCTGTGCAGTCAGCATACCATTTACCACCATACTTAAAAGGGAATACACAAGGTGCTCCATTGTCATTTCCTTTCACTGTGTAGGTATCTAAGGAGACACAACAATTTAAAATTGTATAAATATTAATAAGCATGGGATATATAAGAGTTTATCTTTATGATCCTATTCTAGAATGTTAAGGAAACCTTGCTAGCTTAGTATACAAACTGTACTAGAAATGACACTGATCATTTAACCCTCTGGGTCTAGGCTATTACTCACATCCACAACGAGACAAATTTTTGTTGCTTAAGGAGATCACTGGCCACAACTGACTGAGGCAAGACAAGTACGTTCCCATGCTAAATTTGGCACCCATAACAATCAAAAGTAGAAAATCCACACAGTTAAGCAATTTTGTTTTTAAGTGCAAAAAACTGTTGACTCTTTTGTCGATAACCCACTCAATTGTTCATGGATGATTTTAGACAGGGAAGAACACGTACATATAAACTTTAAAGATACATACCAAGGAGTGACTCCAATATACCATGTCCAAATAAAATTTTAATTTGTATCTTGAGATAATTTTTGTTTCATCAGAAACCTGTCTTGATGAAATTTAGCAAAGTATCTAAAGCAGCTTTCTTTGTGGGCACATATAATGTGCATGCATTGATGGGAGGACATACAGAGGAACAGTACTTGATAAGGACTGCGAGAGAGATAACATACCAAGGTCACTGTCTCACAGAGCTGCTAGAAAACAAGGGAGGAAGGAATAGCAGAACATCATTCCATCTCCCTCCATCTCCTTTCAAATCATTTGCTTTTCTAGTGTTCTTTATTCTGGCTCCAGGCCAAGGACTGGTACTGTAATCAGCCATGGAGTAAACCTCAGAAACTGCATCCATACCTCCCTTTGTAACCATTTCTGTTTATCAAAGAATACTAAATGGGAAGTCAAAAATAATCCCAGATACTTATCATGTATACATGCATATGTGTACTATACATAACTTTTTCAAATTTAACTATATAAAACATCTTATTTCTTTGTCTAACATTTCAGCACTAACTGTGAGACTCCCTTCAAACACCTGGGAAGAGATCTTCAATATACTGAAGCTCAAGAGATCGAGAGTCAACTAATTGCTCACAGCATAATTAATATTTGCTTCCCAAGGAAAAAAAATACAAACAGCAGAATATACACTTCCCCAACACCTTTCTAAGCATGTGCAAATACTAAAAGCTATCAACTGTTGTGTAACAGATATACACCTTTTGAATAACCATAGAATTTTTACTCCTCTCCAAATAAATCTCTACCCTGCATGGTTGATCATTTATCAGGACTTTGACAAATTTGACAAAAAAAGCAAAATTAACTCCTCCAAAACCAAAAAGCACACACTCAAGTATTGCTGATTTCACCAGAAGTAAATCTTATTGATCACTAATGAGAGGAAGGAAATTTTCCTAGACTTATAAATATTTTGTATAGCTACACACAAAAATGAGCTTGAAATACAGAAATTAATTTACAGAACTTTACCTTCATAGCCTCGAGAACACAGATCGTCTGTGGTTCCGTAGACTTTCCACCTACTCCATAAACCAGATCCCTTGTACAGCATAATATTCCTTTCCTGTCTGTTTCCATAGTTGAAAAACAGATCTTCCCCTTGGATTGCAAAGAGAGTCTCATTTCTGCATTCCCATCGCTGAAGTTCACTAGCCTTGTCGCAAGGATACAGGGTGATCGGAACCCAGTCTTTCTTCGAAGGCACTCCCAAGCACAATTTCAATGCTATGCTCATAAGCTGGTGATCTGAGACCCACCTGAATTTTTGTGACTCATTTTCTTGAACACAAGGTGCAGTAGTCACTGAATTAGAACTTTGAGCCAATACACAGCGCTTGTGATCTTCATTATATATTAAGAAGGAGCTAGTATCTGTAAGATAAATAACAACAATGGAATCATTTGGGTTGAAGTAATCTTACCTACTGCCTAACTGGAATACAAATCTGGACACAGCTCTTGAGGTTAAGATCTCATCACCTATTCAGCAAAAGAAGGTGCAGCATTCCTGTGGCCCACACCTGTTACAGTGTCAGTACAATGCAACTAGTTCAAATGCAAGGGCATTTTAATTGTTTTGTGTTAATGAAAGCATGTACATGCAAAAGCGCAGGGCAGCAAAGGAGTGAGATCTAGTGTCTTCTGTAGGTTTAAAGCATAGGTTAAACTGAAGAGAGAAAACACACTTACAGTATTAGTCCAAGCTGTACGCACAAAAGTTACTGAACGAAGAGAGCACACACACTACACTGCAGAGCCTGACACTGAACACTCCCGCAGCACTGGCTTCTTGATCTTGCCTCCCAGGCATGAGGAGATGACAAGCGTCACTAAGTTCTTTAGGCTCCATTTCCTCACAGTGGTGAGCTCTGTTCTCAAAAGCCCTGCTAAAATCCTTAAAGTATTAACTATGGGAAAGGATATGGTTTTCAAGCTTTATACACAAGCTGCTTGCAAAGCATCTTTATTTTTCACTCCAGTCATCAGTGACTTCATTCTTACATCTCTCTATTCTGAATGCAATACCAACAATAGTGGGATTTGCCATCACCAGGTATGCCTTTTCATGATTTATGAAAATGCACAAAGCTTTTTGTAGCTCCCTAGGTTATTTCTCCTTCTTCATAAATAGTGCTTCACAGCATGCGTTTTCACCTATTCAAGGTTTATTTCAAAACTGTAGCCACTTGAAAAATTCTTTGGATGTGTTACACTTGGGCGTGCTATGGAGTGTAACAATTCTGAGCTGGTCTTGTCCAACAGAGAATTTCTCCTCTCTGAGCCCCCTAAAATACATTTCAGCATGTTAACTTAATCATAAAGTCTGATACCAGATCACATAAAGGGACGGGATGCACAAGGTCTAAAAGCTACATTTTAAGTGGACTATGAGCTAGGAAAGAGAAATATTAATTTATGTAACTCTGGGGATTGAACCTAATTAAAACATTATTTATTTTAGTGCATGATTACCAAATTAAACAAATTCTATAATGGAGAAATATTTAAGTGGAAAACAGGTCAACCACCAAAATTTTTCCTCTCTCTTTGCTGAAACTTCAATGTGGAAATGATTATACTTTTCTGCAAAAGAACAACCTGTGTCAGAGAAATAATGTGTCAGAGAAAGAGCTGACGAAGAGTTATCTCAGCCATAGTTCAGCTTCCTCCTCCTGTCCTTTGGCTTCCAACTCACTGGGAAGTAATGTAAAACTGATGAGCACTGGAGACAAAAATTGTTGTCTTTTGCCAATCTGTTTCACTCACAGACAATACAAGGAAATGTACAATTATCACTACTGGTGACAACTTTTTTTTTATTCAGCTTTGCTACTAGCATTTAGCACAATGTTATTGTGAACTGATTTATGCAATGCTTGCAAATCCCATTTTCCTGAAATCATATTTTAAATTTCTGGATAAGGGAGATGTCAGACACTTTCACAGGTGTGCAAAACACTGCCTAATTTTTCAAACTGCTAATATTGTTATTTTTGGCTTACAATAACATTCTTTATTTTATGCTACTTATGGTGTTGAAGAGAGGATGTTTGGTATATGAAAGCCACCCCAAAATCAAAAGCCTGTATTGCTGCACACAAGCATGAAAGGGTGCAGAGTTTTGGTTTCATAAACAAGATCAGAAAGCTGAACAAAGAGCTCTGGCCAGTGGGGATGGAGAGGGGGACAAAATTTTGGCCCTTTGCTATTCTGACTGCACCTTTACAAAGCATTACCAGAGCGTAAATGTAACACACCTGGTTATACAAGGGCCTCAGTGAATATTCCCAGTGCAGGAAAGTGTACGTATGTGAGCAACTAAAAGGCCAACACAGCCAATCACACATTGAAAATGAGTTGACACTAAAACGGGAATACAGAACAAGAGATAGCAGGATACAAGACCAACTGTGTCTAAGCCTGTAGTTGTGGGATCTCCTTTCCCTCAGCATTGCTCCGTCTCATCCATGCCCATGCAGCAAACTTCTGATGGTCCTGCATTGCTCTAGCTTACAGCTTTATTTCTGTGTTTGTTCTGCCTGCTTGGTCATCAAAGGAGATTCCCATGCAACAGTTTCCATGTGAGTAAATAGTACAGAAAAAATAAGTCAGGTATTTGTGCAGCACACTCTATGCCCTACCAAGTCTTCTCTAAACACTTGATACCGTTACTGTCAACATGATGAGTTGTACCTGTAAAATAGACTAAGTAGAATTACACATACAACCATTCACTGTGTTTCACCTGCTGCAGCAAAATTTGTTATAGAGCTCTATAACAGGTGCCATTCTTCACTATAAATGAGCTGCAGATGGCACCACAGTGTGCTCATGAGCACCACAGTGTTGGTACTTTGAACTGATTATACCTGTTTCTAACAGTAATTAATATGCTGAAACTTACTCTTAGAAGGAAGTTCTTTAAAATGCATAAGAACATGACAGGCGTAGAAAACAATTTATTCATCATTATAAGCCATTCAGGGAGATCTAGCATCTTTTTCCTCAAATATGCAGAGTAGACCCCAGCAGAACTTTTCTCAAAGGCTTTCATTTTTCTTCACCCACCACACTGTGACTATTTGTCTATCTCTGGCCCCAGCTTGTATCTTAAGAATTGTGCCAAGTACGATAAAATTTCACCAGCCAATATTGTTTCCACATCAGAGATTTCCAGTATGCCAAACTAGTTTCACACTTTGCAGCATTTGCAAACTATCAGAGATTATGCAGGTTTAAATCGAGAAGTAACTCTTGAAGCTGGTAAAATTCTACCAGTGTTAAACAATAATGGAGAGTACTAGAAGAGCAAAACAAATGCCAGAAGCAAAAGAGGAGACAGCAAGGAAGTTGGACAACTGTCTTCTCTAAGGAGATTTCTGCTTACCAGATGGCCTACAATGATTGCTGCTTGTTACACAAATCAAGAAAGGTTACAAGGCAGTGTTATGAAGTTTTGCTTCAGTAGATCTCAATCTGAAAAGCAGAGGATGCTGACAGGTTTTCAGAATGGACAGATGCAAAATTTTCACTGAAAAATAGCTGTGCGTTGGAAATAATGATAAATCTCAGACAAAGTGGGTGCAAACACCAGGTATCACCAAGCAACACAGCTTTCCCCTGTTTTCAGACCTCTGTCCATGCCAGCACCTCAGCTACCTTAACACCTTTCCACGAAAGCCATCTGCCAAAAGTAGGTCCTCATGCCACATCAGAGACCAGAATACTGGAGGACGGGCAGAGCCTCAGCACCAGACGCTTCTGCAGACCTTGGCAGTGAGGGGATCTCTGAGGAAAAGCTGGGTGATGTTATTAAATCGATCAGGGACTGAACTAAGGCACGGCGGGTGACAGCGTTGTTCGGCACCCACAATGTCATGGGCACCCAAACGGTCTCCCTGCCAGGCAGTTTTGCACCCCGGATACCTCGGGATGCGCGGGAGGATGGGGGTGCAGTTGGGGCAGGCGGCTGAGGAGGATCCCGAGCGGAGGCTACCACCTCCATCGACCACCGCACCGAGGGGGTTAACATGGGCTACACCTGCGCGGACGCTCCCTCCCTATGCCCCCAGGTCAGGTTGGGCTTTGTGCCCTCAGCGACCCCTCATTTTTTGGCACGTCTCATCCCGCACTGTCCCTGCAGACACTTACCCAGTAGCGGGAAAACCCCGGGGAAAAGTCCGACGAGAAGCAGGAGCAGCGAGGGAGCCATCGCGGCGGCTCCGCCCTGGGCGTCCCGCCGGGCAGGTCCTCGGCACTGGTGAAGGGCTGGTGGATCGCGGGAAAGCTCTGGGCTCCAAATGATAAGGAAATATCCTGTCACATGGGACGTTCTGAAATAACAGGAATTCGCTGTTCAAACTTTGCTTTCCTAAGCTGATTTTTTTTTCCCTTAGCGGAGGGAAGAGCCTCCTTCCAGGCACATGCAGGTGATAAAGCGGTAATAGCTGAGGGCTCCTTTTTTGTTGATATCGTTGTCGGGGGGGTGATTGTTGTTTTTTTTCTTTTATCCCCTTTGCAAGTCTGTCAGCGTTGCATATGGGTCAGAGGTTTGTTTGCCAAGGAAATTAGCCAACCTCGCGTCGAGGTAGGAGGACATCCCTCCCTCTCCTTACTTTCTGAGGTGAACCCAAGTCTCAGAGAAAATCCCCGCTCAAATGACCGGGTTGCTCCCCGGAGTGAAGACGGCAGGAGTAGCAGAGACCTACTTTTGGGAGCCCGGGATCTGGGCTGCGCCCCCGTCCCCCCCTCTCCCATCCCTCCTCCTGCAGGCGCTCTCAGGTCTCTCCGCCGGGAGCAGAGCGCGGGGGGGGGGAACTGGGGCGCAGCCGGGTCTGCGTTGCCGAGGAGGAGCCGCGCGTGGCACGAGAGGCTTAAAAAACCCTAAAAGTCATGTTCTGAGCTTCAAAACCAACCGATTTGTTTGTTTGCTTATTTATTTATTCTGCCGGCTCTATCTGCTGTTAACAGGACTTAAATCTGCCTTTGAGGTTTTCCTGGCTTCTTGCTGTTCTACGTAGGAGACCTTCCCTGTCTGCTTTTTTTGTGGAAAGCAGCATGTTATTCCTTAGAGGACATTATCAATATATGGTCTGAAGGGTCCCAAACGCATTGAAAATATCAGTCTTACTGTTGGTTTACACAGAGGCTTTTGTAACATATGGGACTTGAGAATTGTGATAGAGCACACATGAGGCTGAGGGGCTTGTTGCTCTCTACAACTACTTGAAAGGAGGTTGTAGTGGGATGAGGGTCGATCTTTTTGTCCAGGTAACAAGTGATAGGACATGAGAAAATGGCCTTAAGTTGCACCAGGGAATTGGATATTGGGGAATATTTCCTCACTGAAAGGATGGTCAAGCACTGTAACAGACTGCCCAGTGAAGTTTTAAAAAATGTGTAGATGTGGTGTTTAGAGATATGGTTTAATGGTGGGCTTGGCAGTGTGGGACTCAATGATCTTAGATGTGTTTTCCAACCTTAAAGATTCTATGAATTTGCAAAGCATCAAAACTACCATGTGTATGAAGCATATTGTCAGTGGCTCTCCTTGGACATCATCCACTCGGAAATCTCTGGTAAGTATTGAAAATCTGCAAAAGTCTCCTTGCTGGATGTTCTGGGTGGTAAAGTACAACACATTCAGGGAATCACCAATATGAGATTAGTATGGAAAGAGGTGGGGTAGAGTAAAAAGGTACTTTGACACTATTATAAAAGGAGAAGAAGCAATGAAGCTGAAGACCAAACTTATTCGAAGTTGATGAAACTACTACTGTTAACATTGAAAAGGATTCCAGACAGGAACTTCAGCTATGCTGGGCCCTGCTGCACTACGTGAGGGGAGGGAAGAGGAAGTGCTTCATAAGTTCTGTGAACTTCCCATGGAAAGGACAGGAACAGACTGGTCCAGGGACAGGAGGTGGGAAGTATTTCAGCCATAATCAGCAATGTTCTGTATTGTTATGTTGATGGATAATCATCTGGGAAACTTTATTTCTTGCTGTAGTGTATGGCAGATATGTATTTTTCCTAACTATTTTCAATGGTCTTTATGCTGAACAGCGAACACATCCAAGAACTTGCATTGAGACTGCAGCTAACACAATCATAGTACAATTCAGAATGTAGAATCCCTCTATATTCTAGCAGTACCACGTTCAAAAGACTCAGGCATTCAAAGCACATATGAAAAGGTGTTTTAAAGGTAAAGGAAAAAATATTTCCCTAAGTCACCTTAACATTTGTTTATATGTTTATTTTTCTAGCAGTGAACAAACCTGGAAGTCCAGGAAAGCCTCTAGTGCTAAAAGGACCAAGTCAGAAATCTGAGAACACTGCATTGCTGCTGCCCTAATACAATACTGTTATTTGTAAGACCATCACTAAAAGTTTGGGAATTTGTGGCACTCTTTTGTCTCAAGGTAAACTAAGAAGGGAGCCACTGTGAGAAGTTAGTCTCAATGTAAGAAAGTAAAACTATCATGGAAATCTTTACATTAAACCCCTATGGCTATGTGCAGCAAAGGGGCAGCACATAACTGAAGTGCATATGTGTGCCACACAAGTAGGCAGAAAAATGGAATTATGTAGATGAATAGTTATATCTATTTGGCTATCAGTGGTTGTACTTGGAATGAACTATACTCTGAAGAGACAGAAGGAACTGTGTTAGGCCATTCTTGGAGATTCTCAAAAGTGAACTGGACAAGGAGCTGAGCAACTGATCTAAATTTCAAGTTAGCTCTGCTTTGGAGAGGAGGTCGTGCTAGATGAATTCCTGAAGACCCTTCCAACCAAAATGAGACTTCAGAACAGCAACTTCCAAGTGAAATAGTCCAACCTCCCTTCGTGATCTGAAAACGTCGTTTTCCTTATTGTTCCTTGCTCTCACTGGCAATACTAGAGGTACTGCCAGTTCAAAGACATTTTGACATAGACATATGTAATATATACATATGTCTGTCTGTGCCTGTATATATACATAATATATCTACACATACCCCCTATTTAGAACAGCACAAGTCTTGATGAGCTTATTCACATAGCCTCTGTCTCATCTGCAGCATACTCCACAATAATTATGTCTGGATCTGGCTTCCTCTTTGGGAAGCATCATGCAAATATATGAATCATATGTTCTAATTAGATATAGACAAATGGAAAGATTTTCTCTCCTTTAAGACAGAATCATTCAGCAAACTCTCAGGCTATAGTGATTTGTAGACAAATAGTTACCAGGAGCTTGATCTGCTAAATAACTAATGACAGGGAACATGTCCCAGATAGACATATGTTTTCATCTCTCCCTGTGGGTAGGAAGCCATCTGCCATTTACCCTTGGAACAGAATGGCCTAAATTCCTCTGAGGCAGGTCGGAACCTCTCTTCTCCTGGCACATTTAGCACTTGCAACTAGTGACTCTTCCTTGCAAAATACCTTGAAATTCTGAAGTCACAGTAGCCCTTGACTTTGATAGTCAACAGGAAGACAGAAAGTTCGGTCTAAATGAAGTCATATCCAGAACTAAAACATTACTATTTTGTTTGTGTTGCAGAGAAAAAAACTGGATTATTGTCCATATTTTCACTGGGGGAAGGCAGATGGAAAGAGGGGAGCAATTTGGATCTTACACCCTTCTAGGAACACCTCAGATCTTCAGTCCTACGTAACTTGAGCCTGGGCCTGCATTCCTGAACAGGATACATACATCGTTGTAAGTTGATGTTGAGGGTGGGAGTGGAAGACTTAGGCAAAATTTACTAAAAAGCCCTGCCATTGAGTCACGAGGTGCAAAAAGGACTCCCTTGCTTTCTAAACTCCCTCACAGAGAGGAGTCTTGCTGCGGTTGCATCCAGTCTTAGCTTCAGATTATGTCAACAGCTTAAATTTAAGGAATTATAGAGATGTGATTGAACCAGTTTTGTTCAAAGGTTTTAATGGTTGGCAAACTGAGAATATTTATATTATTTATTTATATTGAATATTCATATTATTTATATATTATCTATTATCTATATTATCTATTATTATATTCTATATAGAATATAGAATATTTATATTATTTATTACAAATGGTCAGTCAAAATATCTTAATCACAGTTATTTACTACACAATATAAAAGCTAAAACTACTAGTAGTATAGTATAAGATAGGATAGTGCACTATATTGAAGCAATTATTGAAGCAATTATATTAAAGCTAGCAAAAAGAAATGGTTATTAAGTAGGGATTTGATGTAACTCACCCATACCAATGCTTGTGGGAAGATCTCTTTCTCTCAGCCTCGAGGAGTATCCTCGGAGGGTGTCCCCACCCTAGGGAGGAATCTCTGCACATACACCCCACAAAGGGTTATATCAGAAGAACCTGACTGTATGAAAGGGCACTGGACTTTTATAGCATAAAGTGATTGACTGCTAGTCACAAGTTTGCAGGCCAGCTACCAGCTTATTTGTCACATCCAACCTCAAAAATAGGATGTGTGAAGTTTGGTGAACCAGGCTGGTTTTAGCATAATTCAGCACCAAAACCAGCAGCACCACAGTGTCACTGGTAAACTCATCAGACAGCTTGCACGATAGCTTGCACTGTTCGCGTTCTCTTGATCGGATTTTAGGTCTTTACCAGGCTCTCTTGCCACAGTGGAGGACTAGAATAAATATTACGTCAATTTTTTTTTCACAAGACAACGTCTCAAGACTTTATTGTGAAGCCCCAATGCCTTTCTTTTAAAAAAAAAACTCCAACCTTTTTTTTATTACATGAAATCCAGCTAAAAAATCCCCTGCAGCCAGGAGGCAGAAAGAGAAATCTGCTGTAGAAGCATTAGTTGATCATGACAGTCTGTTCTGTTTTATCTCTCATTCTGTAAAGATAAACCACTCCCAAGTGCTAACTGTGGGAATTTTGCTTTAATTACAGTACTCTACATGGCAAGGAGCTGTACACAACCAGAGCAGTGGGCTTCACAGCTCTGTTACCTTCAGGAGACAATTACACAGCTCTGGACTGCCATTTCTCATTTATCTCGGTGCCCTAAGTCTTTTGATAAGTCTACTTCTAAACTAACAAAATGAATACACATCTTTAATCCCATTCATAACTTTACAAGTACACCAGTGATCTCTAAGCTTTCTCCATGTGTAATAATTGCACAGAATCACACAGAAGCATCAAGATTGGAAGAGACCTTCAAGATCATTGAGTCCAACCATCAACCCAGAGCCAGCATAATCACCCCTAAACCATATTACCAAGTGCCACATCCACACACATCTTAAACACTTCCAGAGATGATAACTCCATCACCTTCTTTACCAATTTGTCCCAATGCCTAACAAATCCCTTCAGTGGAAAAAACCCACAAATTTCTATTATCTAATATGAACCTTCCTTGGCAAAATTTAAGGCCATTTCCTCTCATTCTTTCACTTGAGACATGGCAGAAGAGGCCGACACCCACTGTTGCTACAACGTCATTTCAGGTAGTTGTAGAGAGCAATGAGGTCCCCCCTGAGACTTCTGTTCTCTGGACTAAACAATCCCAGCTCCCTCAGCCTCTCCTCATAGGACATGTTTTCTATACCCTTCACCAGCTTCAATACCCTTCTCTGGACACACTCCAGCACCTCAATGTCCTTCCTGAAGTAAGGGGAACACAGGATTTAAGGTGTGGCCTCACCAGTGCCAAGTACAACAGGAAAATCAATTAACTGTATGGATATTACTGTAGTGTCAAAGGTCAGCAAAGTTTGAAACTCGGCGGGAGTCAAGCAGAGCACACTTGAAATTAATGTAATACCATGACATAACAGTTGAGCTATACATTCATTTCCAGTTATTTATCATGGTTAAAAAGAGATGCAGGAGAAATGTGGAAGTTCACAGATGAAACAGTGTTTAATAAAGGATGAAGAGATTTTCTTACAAGTTAATAGTTCTATTTAGAAATGAAAGGCAAAAGTTGATACATGGCAGGAAAAAGAATAAATAATACAAAGTTAATTTGTATTTTCTATTTCACGACGCAAGCACAAAAAAAATTCAGTTTAATTTGAAAGCAATTGTCTTCATACCCATTGTCATTATCAACTCAAAATATAGCCATGACTTGCCTGTAATCCTTCAAGAATTATCATCTTTTATGACAGAAATAATTCAGTAGAAGAGAGCATTTAAAAAGAAACTTCCAAGGAAGAGGTTAGGGAATCGATAGGTAACTGTCAGGTAGAGAGATGGGTTGGCTTTGTTTGCAGAGGAGAGGGTTATTTAGGGGTTTGTTTGCTAGTTTGTTATAACTTTAGTTCAAATAATGAAATTTTGGATGAAATCCTAGGCCACACTCCTTAATCACAAATTTGATCCTGTCTCACTGGAATAGGAACACTATGGCATTCCTATAAGTATTAAGAAGATACCTGAGAAGTCTTTAAATCATTAGTTTGACAACTATTCTGTTGAGCAGCAGTTGAGAAATGTTGCAATACTCTTTATTATAAATACAAGTCTGCATCAATGATCAGCATGCCAGTAAATCTATGCCATAGTGACCATTCATGATGGCTACGGTATCAAAATACCCCTTATACATGACATAAGAGTTTAATGTAACAAAAGCAAGAAGGTTTCAGTGCAATTTCCCCAAGAACTATGAAATTAAACAATAATAGGAGTTTAAAAAGCAAGTACTTTTTTTAAAAAAAAGACAATCTCTACTGTCAGTCATATTATTGTTAAAATTACTGCTAGCCTCAAATTTATGAAGTGTTGCCCACAGTATAGCATTTATCCTTGGGCATAATATTAGAATTTTGAATGGAATTATACCTCATTTCACTAAAGACACTGAGAACTGTTGTTTTGTATATGATTTAATGTTAAAAGCTTCTGTCTTATTCAAGAATTCTTTACGCCTGTGCTGTCTGCATTTTTCCATTATTTTTGCAGAATATAAAAACATTTTTTAAATATTTAAAAATATTTTTCTTCAAAAATTATCATTTTATTTCACAGAACATGTTTGCATTTCATTCTAATTTCAACAAAAGGATTTTTATTTTGGCAATATTTCCTGCAGAACAGAATATTTCCATGCCTCAATTCTGTCTGTGCCAGAGCAGACAAAGCAACCCTCTCCATGACTTCCCCTTAGACCAGCAGCAGGTGCACCACGAGATGGCCCCCTGTTCACCACAGTTCACCCTGTGTTTTGCTCGTAGACATGCTGGATTTCTCCCTCCTGGGAATGACCAAGACTGACAATGATGTTTTTTATTTGACATTGTTTAGTCACCAAATGATGTCATTTTGTTTAGTCCAAAACTGTTTATGCATTCTGGTGTGGTTCACCAAGTTTGTTTAGAAAGTGATTGTCATGCTGGATTCACAGGACGAGGTGACTCATTAGACCACAGCAGGCTGCATTAGATCTGGGCACTTGGACAGTGACAGATGTCTCCCACAGTGGATTTCAGATCTGTGTTCTGTCATCCAGGAATATCGCCAGTCCTGGAGAACATCCACAGTTGTTTATAAAGCCAGTCCTAGGTAGCTAACCCCATGATCCTACGTTTCACTTACCTTAAAATTACTTAATTACTACTTCCCTCAACTTTCTAGAGGAGCAAATAGAGTGATATGCATGTTGAGTATTGAATATAGTGGAATTTGGGAGTCAAAAAGTAGTTGAGACAGTCTGAAAAGTATTCTACCCTCCAGCCTGTTTCCAATGACATTAAAACCATGTAACAGTTTTGGAGATTGTAGCCTGAAAAGGTATTTGTGAAGGACGATGACCTGTGAGACAGGGGTAGAGGGAGAGGGACTGGTACCACCTGGTGTGTGGTAGTAGCTCTGATGGAGGGAGCAGACCTGCTGGGAGGTGAGGAGGGGCTGCAATGTTGCTGCGTGCTGCTGTGAGAAGGCACATGCTGAAATACAAAGCTGGCACTGGTGTAAAGGATACCTTGGAGCTTAATCCCATGTATCCCAGGAGCCTGCTGGAGGTACGGTAATGAGCTTTTTCACTTTTTCCTCCATCTGCTATAGCTGAACTTCAGGGCAGTGTGGCTCCAAGAGACAAACAGCTTACCATCTCCTCTCAATGCAGTGTCTCCTGCGTGAGGTCTTAGTGGGAGAAGGATAAAGAGAAGACAGAAGTTTAAATTGCACTCTTCCTCTTATGAAGTTTTGATAGCATAGTAGGGGTGAGTCTGAAGGAAGATCATACTTTCTGGGAAATTCAACAGCCTTGCCTTGAATTTTAAGCAAGAACTCCAAAGTTCATAACAAATAAAAAGCACTAGGAGCTTGCCACCTGAAAATTGCTCAGTGAACCATTGGTGAAATGGCTCAGGCCAGAAGCACCCTCCTGTAAGGGACTAAGATGAGGTTTTCCTGCATGATTGTGGTACATGGCACGGTCACCATGAGCCTCATTTCTGCAGTTTAAGGCACGTTGCTGTAGTGTACTGAACAGGTCAATCCATCCTTGTAAGATGATGACAACTCTTAGGTGAGATAGTAATGTTACTCATGATAAAACTTGTTTGCAGACCAAGGGTAAAGTACAATCACGAAACCTTTCTTCAGAACAGCAGGGAGCCAATGCCAACGTGAAAACCATGCAATAGACCAAAATAGTAGGAGCAGCACCTGGGTCCTAGTTGAAAATGTCCTGTCCTGCAAGATCATTCAGGGTACAGTACTACTTTCTGGGATGATTATTATATCCTTTCTTGCACCAGCAATGGGGATCAGCCCTCATGCCTGTGGATATTGACAGCAGTGTAGCCTCATACGCACTCCCCTTCTCTCCTATAAGATAGTCCTGTACTCCTTTCCTGTCCAAACACGAGTACCAAGACAGCTTGATCTTCTGTTTTTATGCAGATATATGTTGTTTATGGGTGACCTGGACTCAAACTTTTGTTGGTATTTTCATACATGAACATTTCTCATGTAAGTCAAAGTAATAAATAAAACTGACCAAAACCCAAACAAACAAACAAAAACCTCAAAACACACAGGGGAAAGAATGGCCAGGAAAAGATAAAGGTACCTAGAGAAAGTAAAATAACTCCAAACCAAACAGAATTTGGGATTATTTATTTGGCTTTCCTGGTGCCTTGGCTAACAGCAAGAGATCAGCCACAGTTGTGGCTGAATTATTTGGATGCCTCATTTCAGTGGGAGTTAGGCATCACAATTTTGAAACTATGAAACCTAGAAGTTAGTTTAATCCTAAATGTGAATTCTCAAAGCTGATTAAATGGCAGTTAAATCAGAAAGAAAAAAAATCAAATGGAAATAATTATTCAGATATGTTAAGATTAGTTTTGTGACTGGGGAGATTTTTGCCTTTTTTTGAGAATCTTTTTGTCAAGACCAGTATCTTTTCTACAATTTGCCATCCTCACTATTTCACAGAAGAAACTTTCAATATTTCCAAGCACTTCTGTAATTTCAAGCAGTATGAGAGTTCTTAGATAAAGCAGTCTGATTTTTCATGGATTAGTAGCTGGCTGTGCTACCTGGATTTAAAATCAAAACAGGGCACCTCCACTAGCAATACCAGAAATTAGATGTCTGCAGCATTCAATACAAGAGATCCTCCTGGTCTGTTTCTGAAGGTACAGCAGCAACTGTGCCAGTTGTTATTTCCACCAGTGCAGTGTGAGCTGCTCGGGCAGCCCCAGTGTGGTAGTCTGCCCAGCAATCCAGACAGTAACGAGACAACAACTTTGTCCTCTCTTCTTTTCATACTGACATTCTCATCTTATCTAAGCTTTCTGTAGAGTAATGGGTTTGAAATTATGAGCAACTCAAAATATCTGTATTTTCTGAGAACAGCTTCCTTCTGCAGTATCAAAACATGACATTTTGTTTTTCTTCCTAAAATAAAAATACTCACTTCAGCTCTGTGCTGCAGGGAAGATTTTAATGGTCTGTTCTTCTTAGGAGTCCTGGCAGCACTTCCTGCCTGTTATCTATGACCAGAAGTGAGCTGATCTATCAGTTTTCACAGGAAACTCAGTCAGCAAATGTCACGCAGGCAGCGAAGCAGGATATAGTAAACCATGCTCCATATATACATCCCATGCTTCCTTTACATTCTTAAAGCTGAGACCCAAGCAGCAAACATAGGTATACGGTGAAAGAAAGATGAAGTGCTTCATAAATCTTAAAACCTACAAACTAGTCAGTGCAAATGTAAGCAACTGAAGATGAACACTGAAGTGCTCAGGATATTGCGTGCTATAGGAGTCAGAACACTGACCAAAAAGGCTTGCCTGTAGATATCCCTTTTTTGTTTGTTTTAATAGTTCTCCTGGGTGAGGTATTTCATTACCGCACCCAAAGCAGAAAACTTCTGCAAATCTCTTGACATTACAGAACATGCCATAACTCTGATTTCATTCAGAGCCCTGGCTGACCTGGTGACCTACTTGCAGCCTTCCAGTACCTGAGGGGAGCCTACAAGAAAGATGGAGAGACTATTTACAAGACCATGTAGTGACAGGACAAGGGTGAATGGCTTCAAACTGAAAGAGAATAGGTGTAATTGGATCTTAGAAATTCTTTACTATGAGGCTGGTGAGGCACTGGAATGTGTTTCCAGAGAAGCTGTGGATGCCCCATCCCTGGAAATGTCCAAGGCCAGGTTGGATGGGGCTCAGAGCAAACTGGTCTAGGGAAAGGTGCCACAGCAGGGGGTTTGGAAGTAGATGATCTTTAAGGTCTCTTCCAACTCAGGCCATTCTATGATTCTATGATTTTTAAAAGCAACACAAATGTATGGCAAACACAAACGTTTATGATGGACTTGCCTCATATACTACAGTAATTGTTTCTGAATCCTGCAATGAATAAAATTAGCAAATAGGACACAACTATCAGCATGTATCATTATACCATTTGGAACCAACATCAGGTCCACAAGAGCAGAGGTGCTCCCTTTCTGAGTTCGTATCTGGCCAGTTTCCTTGGGAAACTGTACCACTGATGAACAGAAAATCAAGTGAATCAGAAAACAATGATCCAAAGTTAAGGGCAAGGTGCTATGTATAGAATGCCCTATAGGCCAAAGGGACACTGCAGAAACATGAAAAATACAAAGCCCAATTTATAGCAGTTGTGTGACTGAACCAGTGATGAGGGAGACAGTACTTCAGAGGTTACAGATCAGGACTGTCTGCATTTCAGAAAACAAGGTAAAAGACTCCATAAGACACCTGTATTATTGTGGAAGGACAATCTGCAGAGTGGAAATGTCCAAAGATAGATAGATAGATAGATAGATAGATAGATAGATAGATAGATAGATAGATAGATAGATATAAAAATAATTAGAATTATGATTAACTAATCATTAGTACTTGTGGGCAAGCTTACTATAAGGATCAAGTATGAGAAAGAGATGACTACTAGGAAATACATATACTACATGAAATTGAGTTAATATATATTCAGGAGAGCTGAGATTTGAATTCTTTGCATTGCTGCTGCAGTACAGGATCACACTCAATGCTGCTCAGGCCAGTACTGTTCACAGATATACAATGAATTGCTTGCTACCTACCATCAGTCCTGAATAAAGAAACCTCAGGAACAGATCTGGTGTCAATTTGAGCCTCAGGGATGGACAAAGTCAAAAGACTCTAGTTCTTGGAAGAGGCAGTTAAGAAATCATTTGAGCAACTAGGACAAATAGCTGCCCCCTGAAGTGATCAGAGGGACTCTGAATCCTTGGAAAGAACAGCTACCACTTACAGGAAGCCTTGATTATCCGGAAGATAAGAAGCGCTCAAGAGTAGAAAGCATGTCTGTTTTGAGAGAACAAGCTTGCTAAAATAAACTATTAGATTAAAATTACCTATTTTGCAGTTAAGTGAACAAGGAGTTTTCAAAATTACTAATGCTCTATTCTACTTGAGTGTCATTATCCACAAAATCAGATAATGTAAATCCTGATTCCACAGAAGCTGCAAGAAATATGTGGACTTCATTTAATCAAAAAATTCTCCGCTATTTGTTTTTCCTCACTGCAGCAGGAGAGCCCTCTGAACACACACCCCTAACAAGTCTTTTAGACACCACCTTTGATTTCTCTGAAACAAAACAAAACCAAACGCTACCACAAAAAAACCCCCACAAAACAAAACAACAAAACAAAACCCAAAAAGAAAACCAAACAAGCTATTTGAATGTTTCAATAGCACATTTCAGTAGGGTGCTTAGTGCCGACTCTGTTCATACACAGGTTTAGCGAACCATGACTTCTGTGTCCTCTGCTAAGCCAAGACTTGCATTTGTTCTCACATAAAACAACATATTTTTATGAAAATAATTATATTACCTCCTCTGGCCACACGATTTTTGCTGCAGGGTTTGCCTAACTTCACCACAATTCCTCAGCATCAGCTATGAGACCATGTCACCAGGGAAAGAAAAAGACTAATTTGGAGAAAATTTCACAAGTCTAAAGGCCATTAAAACCCATGGATCTCAATGTCTGCACTTTTTTGTGAAACACAGTAAATTGGGACAGTCTGACACATAGACTGCAAAATAAAACACATCTGTATAATCCACAAATACCTGAGGATGCATAGGTCAACAGGGGTGTGATTCCTGTAGCAATCAGGGCAGGCTTGTTTCCTTATTAGTAAATCAAGCTTAGAAAACTGTTATAGTATAAAATTAAGTGGTTCAAGTATGGATACATTGAAGGGTTTCATTTCTTGGTATGTGTGTTTCCTGTAGCCAAAGTGGTAGGCACTGGTTTTTGAGATCAAAGGTGCATGCATGACTCAAAACTCATATTTAACAGCATTAAGAAAAGTCAAAGCAAAATACAAGATGCTACAATCTCTACATTCCTTATATTTTATATCAAGAGATTGCACTTTAACGATGCTCTAAACCTACAACTCAAACTACGTACTTGCCTTTTTTAGCCCTACATGATTATCTGCATTATTGCTTGTTGCCCATGTATACTCCCAACCCTTAATCAGTGGAAGTTTCTCCACAGGTTCTCTCACAATGGCTTAATTCTCATTTCTCATGTAAAACATAGATCCCAATCAGTATAAATGAAAACAGCCTTGAATTAAAATTATCCAGATAATTTCAATTTACAAATACTGTGAGAGGTTAAAGTCTATCAACAGAGTAGAATAAGGTTTCAGAAAACAGTTACAGTAGTAACACAATTCATTAAGGTTCTTAATGGGATATGAAGTGAGTGTTAGGAAGAGATTATAAATTAACCAATTCTTTGAAAAGTTGAAGTGAAGACAATTGGTTTCATCCCCTTAATTACAGATTGATGCTTATTTTGTCTCTTGACCAGATTCATGGCAGCAGATTTTACAACTAACTCTACATACAATGCAACAAATTCTCAAACTGTATTTTCATCATAGGCATCTCAACAGAAATGGTTTCCATCCAAAAGAAAGGGGCAGTAAATTCCGTATGAATACTCGCTCCCTGTTCCAAACCAAAACATGTTCCATTTCTACACAATCTGTAGGATTTTTAATTATGTCAACTGAATAGATACACTCCTGAAAGACAAAAAATATCATACTGAATTAACCCACAGCCCACACAACCTCTTGTCCTAAGGTGTTCAGCTCACATTTTTAGGAAGTGACCCTAAGAACAGCCCCAACTCATATGGCTGCCCACTGCTCCCAAAGGCCATCAGTGATCTCAGATGTTTACATTGGTTTAAGCAAGAATCTACATTTAACAGTGTTTTAAGAACACAGCATACAGCTGTCAAGTTTATTAAGTTTCAGTTGTGACAGCATTTTAGTGCTCATGAAGCAGGTTTTAACCTGATCTTCATCTCATGTCACATAGATAAACCAGCAACTTCTATGCTACTTTGTGTTACTGTTATGAGACATGGAATTAACTGTCAAATGACTGCAACCACAGCATCTGCTTATTGATCTGTAACCAAATATATGCATTAGACAGTACAGAACCAAATATATGCATTAGACAGTACAGATACAGTTGTTTTCATTTGTTCTTTATGATCCCTTTAAAATATTCACGCTGCATTTACCAAAAGAGGACATGTAGCATACTTGAAATAAGATGTACAAGTACTATTTGAATTTAGCTAAAGGAAGTTAATGAGAGATTTTAAAGTAAAAAAAATGTAATCTATATGTAAGGATCATACAAACCTCACACACAACTTCCAAACCAGAATAACCAAAAACCCACCTCCACCCCACCTGAAATCAGAAAATTTGAGCAAAGCACTTCTAACAGACCTTGCTTACTGTAGCTCCAAGTCCTTCCAGCAAAGGAAGTCCTTTTCAGATTATTCTTCCATTAAATTTATAAATTGACTTTGCAACATAATGAACTAAATACTCCAACTTTAATATTTTGCATTCATACCAAAAACAATTAACAGTTTTTACAAATAGTGTTATTTACTAAAACAGTTCTTGTACAACAGTGCAGTATATCGAAATATATACATATGCCAACATCAAAGGGAGCATTAAAACAAAGCCAAACAAAAATGCACTTTGCTACTGTGCACACTTTATTAAAACCAAAGCAGACTGCAGCAGGTTTCTTTTTCATGACAAAGACAAAAATTATTTGGATTCCAGAAGGACATGCAGGATAGAACAAAAGCCCCTACCACCTTTTTGCCAAGGCAGCAGCATGAAAAGGGAACTTCAGATCTGTAATTTTACATAGTAGCAAATGGAATGTTTTTAAACACAACCATTCTAATTTAAGAAACAATGCTTCAAAAATGTACATAGTGTTTTTTACATATTGAAGCAAAAAGTTCAAATGTCAAGGCCTTCTCCATGTTTTCCTATGGTGTTAAACAGTCTATATATGAAGGTCAATATTCTTCATTGCAGCTGAAAATGAGAAAGGAGTAGCTGTAGTGTGGAGTTGGTCAGCTTTACTAAGATTGAGTAACAGAGTAAAAAATTATTCTGCCTGCTGTTAGCAATGGATAGTTTATTTAACTTTTACTCTACCTTTTTCTTTAAAAATATTTCCTGCCAGTTTTTAACTGGAAAAATTATGCTCCCTTGTTCTTCAAAATATACATGCATCTTCCCCAAAGGAAGCTGCACTTGTGTAATTCAAAGTGCCAGTGTAGCTGCTGTAGAGATGTCCTTTTTCATTCTATCTGTGAAACCCAGCAGAGAGGGAATAAGGTAAGATCTTTGTAAGCAAAGACTGCACAGTTATCTTTAACATGAGTGAAAAATCAGGTAAGTGATACTAGAGAAAACACTAAAAAAATTGGAGAATGAGGTATTAAGCAGTTCTCCAGTGTAAATCTGATGTTCCTGCCATCTAGATGAAATCAGAAAACTATAATAGCAGCCTGGAATTAATCACCAAAATATGTACATGGTATTAAAAGCAAATTTATCTCCTTTTTTTACATCTAATAATTTTCAATCTGGCAGAATTTTCTGAAGTTCAAATTCATTTCAGTCCCCCCTGCCTCAGAATTCATGAACAGTAACTGTACCATGAGGGCAGCATGCTGCCCCACACCTGTTGAGAAGTCTTTAGTAATTATATTTTGCTCCTTTTTTACTGTTGTTTTACTACTGTCTATATGTGCTTTGGCCCATGACATTAAAAACACATCTACACCAGTACCAGTTGCTAAACAGAGGTGGGCAAATATGTTGTGACTGTTCCTGCAGCTGTGCACTCTGGAACACACTGTCATGACACCAGTACAGCAAATTTTAACACACTGCCTCAGTGTTTTTCCTGGGATGTTTTACAGTTTACACCTTTGTTATGCCCAAGTAAGTTGAGATGATATACAGGGGTAAACAAGTTCTGCTTATAGAAGTGAAATGCACCGAAGGCACTTTCCAGAATTTGCTAATCCAGTTTAGGCTAACCAGGCCACTGAAATACCCCTTCTGAAGTTAATTAGCATTTTTGTATTTCTTAATGAAAGGGTTAAGTAACAAAGGGTTATATAAAATATTTTGAAAACATTTTAGCCTTACATTGACAATTTACATGTAAAGAAACAAGGCATTTAAAAATTAGGTCTTCTATTGGAACATGAATAACATTTCCAGGGATTCTTAACTTTCAAACAGTTTAACCTTCTGACGCTTTATTTAATTGATAAAAAGCTTTTCCACACAGTAGCTCTTCATGTGCTTTCCCCCATTCCCCCACATTTCCATGTTCAAAACCGCAGTAAGGTAGAACATATGTGAACTTTGTCAAAACAATGCATAAATGAGGAGTCTGAGAATAAATCATATCAGAGAAGCACAACCAATGGCAACTCCAGGTTCATGATACCAAATCCACAGAGAGGAAGTGAACTGACATATAATTTCTAAGTTATCAGGGAGGATACAAGAGGATGACTGAAGGAATTCATGCAATGACAGCATCTAGCAAGGTAGGAGAAGGCATCACTTTAGAGTATCAAGAATAAAGGACACAACAAAGCAAGACGACAAAATTATCTTTTCTGATGAGAAAAATCAACATAAAGCAATACATCTCCAAACTCAATTTAATCTGAAAACTGCATACAAAATGGAAAATGTAGGTTGCAACAGAAACTTTAAGACTCTGAACCTAAAAATACAGTGATCTACTGCATCAGCTGTAGACAATGAAATATGATTCAAAGTCAACTAAAATTCCCAGACTTTTACAGGAGATGCCTTAGAGCAGTGACTTTAATAAAGGCAGGAAAGAATACAGAAAGTGTGCATCTTATATTCACTTTCATTATACATCTATATATATATTAACTTTCACTATATTGAATTCAGAGGGGCACTGAAGTTTAACAAGCAGGTTTTTTGGTCATGATGAATGTAAATGAAAAGTGATTTTCCTTTTCGTAAACATGGATGAATGCCTAAAATAAGCAAGTTGGAAGCAGAAAAACTTTAGATACACATAAGGTTTCAGTGTTCAAACGAGAAACCAGGAACAAGTTTTTCTGTATGTCAAGGAAAGACTTCAAAAATTTTAAAAACAATTACAAATTAGTAACAAAAAGTATTTTGCCAGGTTATTTCTGTACAGAAGTTCCACAGGCCCTTGTTAGGGAACATGTGACACAACATGTAAAAACCTAAGAATATAACAGTCAATGTCAGCCAGACTATCTTGATGCCTCAAGCTTCTTGAATTAGGGACTAAGAACCATAGAATAAAAAGTAATTTTCACTTTTGTGTGTAAATGGTACATTTCTATACACATGGTATATCTGATTTTGAAATAAGGTACCCAATGCATACAGAGAACACTATCTAAATAATACTACATGTCTTTTCTAAATACACCACCCCTTCAATCCATAAAAATTATCTATGACTCAGTATCTCAGATTATTACTTTTCTTTAGTATTCTTTTCGGATTCCATAGGCTTTTGTGATGATACCAAGTACTGAAGTAATTAATGAGAGATTGTGAGAGTGCTTAAGAATTCTAGAGAAAAAAACCAAGTGAAAATACTGGTATTAGAACAACCAGCTGGCTAGAACATCCCCACCTGGAACAGATCAGCTATGGGCATGTTTTGTATGCACCCCAGTCAAAAGTTATGCAAAGCAATCATCTGAGAGCACCTGGCAAAACACCAGTGTCAATCAAAACAGTGAAACAAAGGCATGTTATGCAGCTGTGAACAGATGCAGGAGCGTGTAGATAACCAGGGTCATTTTATAGTATAATGTATAATTGCAACATTTAATTCCAGAAGCATCACACTAAAATATAGTACACAAAAGCAAACAATTTCTGACATACACACTAACAAGACTAAAAACACAGATCTGATGTTGAAGCCATCTAGTATTGCTCTAAGAGGTATTAGAGTAGCTGGAAACGACAAAACCAGGATGCATTACTAGATTGAATACAAACAACAGCCTCTGTACAAGAAATTCAGATCAAGCACACCTAAAATGCTGCCTTCCATTACCATGTTTCTTTTGCAGCACCTTAGCCACAGAAAGAAAATGTAATGCCTTAAAGAGGCAGCTGTGTAGGTTACTGAGAAACACAAGGATTTGAAATAGGCTAATGCATGTTGCTGCAGAAAAGAATTTAAAGTAACCTGAAAGTGGATTAAAAGGAGATATTCCATAAACTATTGATACTATAGAAGGGCTAATAAATTCAAATGGTACAACTGAAAATAGAAACTGACATTTAAGGCAGAAGTGTTTGTGTTAGAACAGTAAACAGAACAAATTGCTAAGCAAGGCCACTAGAGAGAAAACAAAGCCCTGAAGGTTTATTCAGCAAAGTGATTTAAATGTCCATAATTCTCCATGTTCTAATTAAGAAGACTCGAATAAAATAGTGTAATTCATGTTGTGTGTTCCAGTTTGAAACTCCATTGTTTCTCTTTCAGCTTAATTCCTCTTTCTTTGGTGTAATCTCTACCAACACACATAGAATACAGTTCTGGTTCTCATTGTAAAAAACAACTTGGAAAAAATAAATAACATGCTTGATAAAATGCAAGATCCTGATCTGTTGCATGGTCCCACGATATGTTTAGCAGCCTCTGAATAGTAGTTTGAAGTTATTAATTACATCCGAAGCAGAATCATAATTTGCTGTTAACCCCCCAAATCACTTACTAGTTAACAAGTTTACTTTGGTAGATAAGCTATCTAATAGTCATGATACACTTGTGTTCAATTCAATAAGTAGTGAAACCTAGACTCAGGTAAGTTTGTAAATTTGTATCTAGACCCTAGCTTGTAACTGTAACCATGATGCGCAGAATTACTGCTTTTCCTGCATTGGAAAAAGACATCACATCTGTCTTCAAACTAGACAAAACTATGAAATACGGTTGTCAGTTCATGATTAAAATAAAATAGTAAATTATTTTTAAACATTGTGTTAAATATATTCACACGACCACCACAGCTATACGAAATGGGCACTACTGCAATCACACACTGTATGTACATAACACATATGCCACAACAGTTTGCAGATGTTGAGTTTTCACAGACTAGCCAATTTTACCATACATAAATAATCTTGTACCAATTTTTAGGCATTTTAAAAGGAAGTAAATTTCCTAAATATATCAGTTCCTCCGCAAAATTAAAAAAAAAAATCCTAAAAAGTCAGTGCAAATTGAACTTGTTCACCAAGAGAGATTCTTATTAAGCTGAGGATAAACAAAGTTTAAGAGATTAAAGGAAGAAACTCAGAATCACCAACTGCCTTTAGCAGTGGTTAAAGAAGATTAGGAATCAGAAGTCCTGGATCCTATAGGAGAGCCTTCTGTGAGTAGCTATGCTGTGACTGTTGAGGTGGTGGCGGCTGTGGTTGTGGTGGGGGTGCTTGCTGACTGCCTGCCGACTGTGGCAGAGCTGTAGATGCTAAGTTATAGTTTGGCACCTGGGACATATTAGTTCCAGCATTCTGATAAGCAGCAACATCAACAGTAGCAGGTGGTGGACTATACACTGAAGCCTGGTTCGAGTACGTATTTCCAGCAACAGAACCAATCATTGCACTGAAAAAAAAAAGTTGAATTTACAAACAATTTACCAACAGAACAGCAAAACTTCATTGCTTCTTCAGTTGTTCTAGATATACACACAAAAATCTCTTAATTCAGGACACCTTCCATCTTTAAAACTATAGCCAATGAGTATTCCCATTAAAACTCAAACACACTCCTCAGATTTAAACATGCATGACACTTCCACGGATTTAAAATTAGACTGCAAACCTATAATTTTGCTTTATTTTAAGGTGCAACTTGGAATGCCATCTCTCTTCCATTTTGTTCATGAAAAAAACCCAAAACCTCTTTTAAAAACCCAACCAGCTCTTTTAAACAGCAAAGCAAGTCAGGTGAAGTATGCAGAAACTCACTTTGTCAATGTATGCCTTACTATCTCAAATAACTAACTTTGAGGGACAGAAACTAACAAATACATTAATGACTCAAGGTGGATGTGTCTCCAAAATTTATAGAATAAAATTACTTTTCTCAGAGAGTGAAACAAACAAACAAACCAACCAAAAACCCCAAAAAAACCCAAAATCCCCAATCTTTTTCTAAAGCCAATTCAGAACTTTTTCACAATATAGGTAGCTTATCCAAAATCTAATATCTTTGGCCATCTACCCAATGTAGAAAGCCTCTTTATATGGGCAAGCTGCATAAGCTTTAGTAAGCATTCATAGTCCATTCACTCCTTTTTCAAAATGAGCAGAATTCTCCCCCTTATTCTATGGTAAGATATTTGAAAAAAGAACAGTAGAATATAATATTCACTCTCGGAAATTATGCTAAGCCAGCCAGAGCAGCACATAATCTTCATCATTAACTGTATATTAAAAGTTACTAATACTATCACTAAGTCATGTCTATATAATTGTCTCTATTTTTTATATAAAAGAAATATAGAGCTATATAAATTACATATTTAATATATTTAAAATTGAAAACTAGAGAAAATTATAAAAACAACAGAAAACTTAGAAGTTTGACAGGTATTTTTACCAGATACATAACACCAATGAAGAGCATGCTGGAAATAATTGCACTAAAGTATCTTTCAGTTGTAATTATACTTCTGCAAGGAAAAAAAAGTCTCCTTTAAATATATCTGTAGTCCTTTATGTTTAAATTCATTTAAACTTGAATAGGAAAATAATTAAAATTACTTTGTGTAAGATGTCTGTGCAGGCTGACCAGGCAGTACTGAGCTGGCAGATGGAGTAACTGTGCCTTGGCTGAGAGAAGGGAGCTGTTCAGGGGGAAGACTGTAACCTTGAATATGGCCCATCTGTGCACTCCCTGCCACCAAGTATGCATTACTTTGAGTTTGCCCTGGATAAACCTAGGAAGTTAAAAAAAGGAATATTAGAAATAAAATACAAGAAAATTTGCTATTTAATATCCGACTTCAGAACTTTAAGACAGCCTCTCAAAACTTGCAGTTTCCTCTAATTTAAAGTACTGAAGTTAAAAATGGTCATTCTCTCATGGCAGCATTTCCATGTTGACTGTTATCTCTGAGTAGATGCGGGGGGGGCAAAATCTTAACCAGGAATTGTACCCGCTTGGTTCTTTACTTTCTCTGACCCACTATACAAAGCTCTGGCAGCTAGAATTTTTAACTTTATGTGCAACTCAAAGCCCAGGATGGGCTTTTTTCTTGATCAAAAGGAACCAAACAGACATAACCCAAAAGCATTAGAACCTGCAAAAGAAAATCCAAATTTTGTAGCTGAAAACAAACATTTTTATTTATTTAGATATTGTATTGAGAGAAAACACAGCTCAGTCAGTATGCATTTGGTAAGGTCAACGGCTGTGAAAGGTTACATACATACCTGAGAGCCAGAAACACCAGATGACTGCATGTAATACTGTTGGTTTTGTAGTTTCGCATACATGGAATACATTGGGTCTTCATTCATCAATTTGTTATACAAAGAAAGAGCCTCCATTGCTTTAACATTGAGCTCTGAAAGTTCTGAATGTTTCCTAGAAAACATGTTTTACAGTTTACTCAACAATTTAGACAACTTCAGTATAGAACACACAATACAGAGAAATTTCATGAGGAGTGATAAGAAACATATTCTTGCTGTGAATTGATGCCTGACAAGTGCCAGAGCATCAAACAGTACAATACTATAAATTATTATATGACTAGGGGAAAAAACCCTCAGACCTCTTCCCAGAGGTGAAACTACTAATGCATACACCTATTTTCTTTGCCAGTATTCACAGAAATGACTAAGATATCATTAAGTAACAACACTGGTATTTCTAAGCATGAATTTTAACTTCAGTGAAAACACCTGACTTTTTCTTTTTACCTGTCTATATCTTCCAACTTTTCATCTATGAGAGGTCCCATCTGGTGGCACATTGCTAGAATAGAAAGACATTAAAACATATTAGAATAATAAACAATTCCATACTGCAAAGTCAGAAAGTAATTGAAAAAAAATTACCAGAAATGTGTAGATGCTAGTTCAACTTTTTTTTTAGTTCATTAATATAATCTGTATGCCAAAAATTTATAGTAACAGAGATAGCATAATGAAAAGTTTAAGAATGAGATCCAGCTGAAGATGGATTGCACTGCTGCAACCACAAACCCTGAGCTCCTGAACGTGTTAGGATGAGCTCTCCCATTTAAAGGCATTTGTAACTGGACATGTAGATGGCAGGAGAAAATAAAGTGGTTTTCCTTTTGATCAGCACCTGCCACCACTGGTAGGAACCAAGGATTCAAAACACACCTATAACAAAATTCCCAGAACCTATGCCAAAAGCAGCAGCTCACCAAAGCCTACTTAAATGTAGAGCAACTAATTTTGAAATGGCACTGTAGAACTCTCTGCAGCCACATGTTTGGCAAGTGCTGTTGTACGTAGCTGGGGAATGATCATCTGACCACACTAGTGCTTTCAGACTCTAGGACCAGTCCCACAGTTCAATATACAGTACAATGCATTGTTCCAATGATCTCACAATGCATTTTGAAGGAAATCCTAATGTAAGCTATATCTGGAGATTGGTTGACAAGCATACCTTTAATTTCTTTGCCTCTGACCTGGACCAAATACAGGGAATCTGCCTCTTATACAACACCCTCTATAGCTATATTTGGGATTTGAAAGAATAACAGTGGTCATGTTGCCTTTTTTCCCCTCTTTCGCTTTCTTCAGCAGAACTAGAATATGTGCAGGCATTTCAGTGGTGTTCAGTTCCACAATGAACCAGATGGGTGTGAAAAGATGGGAAATACCCAAAAGCTTACAAACCTATGCACCTTTAATGATTAACTTCTAGATGGACGTAGAATCTGATAATTTTTTAACAATCTTAACAGTTTGGTCCTCTCTGAATTGTCAGTTTAAGCCTATGTTCTGTCTCATAATTGTTAAGTTTCTTTTTTTCCTTCTCCAAATTCCCTCCCAGAAATTTTGGTGCATCTATCAGTTCACCTAAAATGGTCTATAATGGCTCTGTGAAGAGGTAGTCTGAATAATTTGACTCTAAAAGACTAGTAAAATTTGTATGCAACTCCTACAGAAATAGACATGCAAGTGAAAAGCATGTGGGACACCCACAGGTCTATTCTAAACCTTGGTAGTATTTCTGCTTCCTCTCATGAAATCTTCCTTACACTCCTTTTGCCACTCATGTACACTACTCTGTGAAGGAAGAAAATAATGGATGAGTATGATTGAATTCAGTATTTCTAGGTCTTGAAATGGAAAAGAGTATAGAAAATAGTTTTTCTGAGAGAGGAGTTGGGCTTGTTGTAAGTTAACATTTTGCACTTTGGTCTCTTAGATGTGGGAAACAGGAAGTGAGAAAATAATTATGGCTCAGGCACTTTTCTCAGGCTTGCTTCTTGCATGCACATGAGTAGTCTCAGCTTTGTTTCAATTTATTTTGATATAGGTGATTACTAGAGAGGAAAACAAAACCAAAAAACTCGTTATATTTTCTTACCCTCAAGATGAAGCAGTTCTGGGAGGTCTGGCTGGTCATCAGATGGATCTGCACTTTGTAACATCTGCAAGAGTTGGTCCATTTTATCCTAGAACACAAACTGCATAATCAGGGCATATATGGAAGGGAGGGAATTAGCACTTTCAGGACAGTAAAATAAAGCAGCCATTTACAACAGCCATTTTGAACCCTTGACACTTGAGAATCATCTAGACTATATGAAAATACAAATCATACATGCTACTTAATAGAAATGAAAATGGTTGAAAAAGCAAAAGCCAATTGAGAAAAATTATTATTCATAACCAGTGGAATGTGCAGAACACTCCTTTATTCCTAAAAGTCCTTTTGTACAGTAGTTTCTGAGCAGCTTCTGTTTTTCCATTTCACTTATTACATATGCAATAACACCACCTAGTGGGATTAGTGGAAATGTTTTGACAGAATACATTGAAAGAGGACTTCAAATGCACTAAAAAGCTATTTCTGTTAGCCTGTATTTTTAAGTGTATGAGACCTAGTCAGTACATGAGCCATGGCATTACCAATATATAAGAAAGTGTTGTTTTAAGATGATCTTTGGAGGGGTTGCGTGGTTGACTTCAGAATAAGCCATCCTTGATTAACCAGTTTAAGTGCCAGGTTTTTTATAATAAAAATATCAAAGGCTAGAAGAGGTACAGGCATAAACTCTTTGCAAAATATGTCTTGGAGTGAACTATATTGGTCAATGAAACATTATATGTAAATGATGTAAAATAACTTTTAGCTGACCACTATCAAATAAATAGCCTTTATCAGACCAGAGTTATATAGGTTGTATCAAAGTAGAAAACAAAACCATGTTTTGTCCTCCTTAAATCCTGGAAAGGCAGGGAGAAACCACACGAAGTCCTTTCTTAAATATTACACTATGGCAAATTTAAAAACAAAAGACAACACTAAAAACCAATATGGACTCACAGAAGACAAAGCTGGAAGGGACCTCAAGGCAGGCCTGAGATAAACTATTCTGGCACATTACAAAGTAATATCTCTTGGGAGGAAGAGTTTGTGAGGTGGGACTTAAATAGGACTTTAGGAAGGCAGAAACTGATTTCTCATTTCAAAAAAAGCAATGACAGAAACTGTGTTGAGGAAAGGAAAAAAAAAAAGAAAAACAGGAAAAAGCCAGGGGAAAAATGTTCTGCTTTCAGAGGTGGAGGGAGATCTTTTAGTCTTACGATAGACAGTGGTGGTTATACTGGAAATAAATTTAAGATAGAAATCAAGACGAGTATCTCTGAGGTACCCTGAAGTAAAATTTGAAAGCAAATATATCACTGAACACCAGGCTTCTAGTTTGGAGGTAAAGAGATGTACAATCCAGAAGTAGGGCCCTAAATGGAATGCAGTTTCCAAATTCAGTTTCAGAAATTACTAATAGCTTCAAGATTCTTGAAGAAATGAGAATACTGGAGACTTTTTTGTTTTACTTAAATCAACTTTCCCTTCCCATTCTCTTTTGATTATTGTTTTTCAAGTACAGGATGAAAGGGTTAAATGTACCAGCAGGTGAAAATTAGTACTTTCAGCATGCTTACTTCATCAATATAAACTGGTTCAGGCTCGGGTTCTATTGTTTCTACTTGAATTTCATCACTGAACTGCACTGTTTTCTTCTCAGCTTTCACTGCAAGACAAACAGGCAGACTTAATTTTATAAAATAAAAATAAACAAACAACGACATAAATATTATATAGCTAGTATATTGCCTAGGTTCTTTGCATTTGAAACATCTACTGTGAAAATTTTAAAAATTAGTATTTTGTTGACATTTGAAAGCCACAAATGCAAACAATTTTCTTTAAAAAAATCTGTAAGTCACATTAAAAAAATGTGATTCACACATCAGCTTATACAAGGTCAACAGAACTATCTTTTATCAAATAAATGTTTTTATTATAGTCTCCCTGCACATAACATACTTATTAAAAAGTCATCAGGAAAAAAGACTAAGAAAGAGTTATCAGAAGAAATAGGGCTAATAAGTCAGGTTTAAGAGAAAACTGATAAAATCATCAGGACAAACTTTTCTCCAAAGCAAAATACAGAAATGAAAGTTTTCAATTTCACTGTTCCTTTTCCATCAAATCATACCTGCAAAGCACCTCATTCCTCTGTAGTGGAGGCCAAAACAAAAAAGCCAAATACCACTCTTATCATACTACTCTTACTAGATAGTCTTAACAGATCACAAACAAGTGCTACAGCATGTAATTCTGCTGACTTGCTCATACCTTCAGCACCCTCAAATTGAGATCACAGGAGATTACTCTTGCAAACCCATGAGATTTATAGAAATTGTTTCTAGGATCTTAAAGACATGTCTAACATTTAATGTTTTTATGAAATATTTGGGCTAGGTCAGACTGATATAAATAGATACAAGTAGCTAGCCAGTATACAGAAAACCCCTCTTCCCATTATGACCATATACATACCTACAGCATGTAGGTTTCTTGAACTATTTGAACACTGAACAGTCTCTGATTCACATCTGCCCAGGGGCCTTCAGTGTTACCTTGATTAGATATTTACCACTGCAACCCAGCAAAAAGGCCCTTTGAAAAACAGATGCTGTTGCCCACATTTATCCAGGTGTCAATGGAGCAATTCAATGAGTCTCAAAGAAGCTGCTGACAAAGCAGCAGACAGCATCATATTTTTCAGCAGAAGCCAGCTCAGGCAACCGTGGTCTGACTGTCCTAGTTCAGCAGGAGGGACCAGCTAACCCTGTGTGGGGGTGATCAAAGCTGTGTATTCTACCCCCTCTATCCATTCCCCAAGGACAATGGACCATTAGCAGCAGCTGCCCAGGGAGCCATTATCACCTTCACACCCAGCCTGAGGGGGGCAGAGCTGCTAATGGGCCATCAACAGTTCAGTACCCCCCCCCCTCCGCCCAGGGGGAGGGACTGGGTGCTCTCTGAGGGTACATAAGTGGTGGGTAAGAAGACCTCAGGAACTTCTCGTCGGATCCAGAGGAGCAGCAGAACCTTGATAGGAGATCACAGCTCTCACACAGACCACAGCCCTCACCTGCACCAACAGGTTTTTCATTTCCTTTTGCTCTGGACTTGGGGGAACTACAGGAGTCTCAGCACAAGGGCAAACAAACCCCCTTGGGTTTGTGCCCCAGGACACTGGGTTATACTGCTGGGGTTTTGTGCGTTGAAAGCAATTTCCCTTTTATGTCAGTGTTGTTATTGTAATATTATTATTAAATTTTAGCTCTGACTTATAATGTCTCTCATGGTGAGTTCATTTCCCCTGCTGGTTCGCCTTTAAACCAGCACACTGACACAAAGGTTTGTGAGAGCATTGCAAGGCCTCCTCAGTTTTGCTTCAATTATCACATGAACTTGCAACTGAATTCCATCGTAAGTGAAAGGAAATCACTACAGAAACATCCCTTGGGCCTTGGCAGGATTTAACATATATACATAAATGTAATCTTACTTACTCATTTCTGGCTCAGCAGAAAGATCAGCTGTTACAAAATTAGATGGAAACAATCCTATACCCTGGTGAGTTTCACCTTTCCACCAATTTGGATCACTAAAGATAAAAAAAATAAATAAAATGTCCATATATTATAAAACCCATGTTCACATGGAATTTTCCTAGGAATTGCACAGTAGAGGCTATTGTATTAATTTTACAGAAAGACAATTTGTGTATATGCAGAGAATGTATTCCTGTGTATACACAAGAATTTTTATGCAATTACAATTTTGTAAAATAATCAAGCAGATAAACTAAAGTATTTAATACATAAATATGTCTCCGTGCAATTGTATTCCAAGGTATGCTTTTTCATAGAAGATATCACTATTCCCAATTCATTTTTACAGTCTAATATACTTCTAGTAGACATTCTGTATAAATTACCTGTCATCAAGGATAGTTATAAGTTCTCCAGCTTTAAAAGTTAATTCATTGTCTTCAGCAGCCTCAAAATCGTAGATCGCCCGAACCTTTCGGCCCTCATGTTTGTGGTTTGTTAAAAGGCTTGAGGTGCTCGGATACAAACTGGAAAGTGTTGTTTGCTGCTGCCTTTGTTCTTTTAGTGACAGTTCAATAGCTACAAAAGAAGAGTTACTCAGATGAAACTTCCCTATAAAAATGGGTTGAATGATATGAAGACTTAATTCTGTGAAAACTTTTAGTATAATTCCATTCCTGTTGCACTTTTATCACCCTCTGCTTTCTCTCAGAAGTAACAGTAAAAAAACAAAAACATGTTTTACAAGTAGAAAGCACAATTCTGCCTACAGATTTATTGAGGATTTCAACGTGGACAGGATGAATAAACAGCAGTTAAGCAGAAATGGAATATAACTCAGTGAAGTCATCCATTTTTTTGTTATCATATTATTTTTATAACCTTGAACTGATGTAAAATACTTACGTACTTACTTTACCTCTTACACTATGCTGAACTTTTACAGATTGCTTGAAACATTTAAAAGATACAGCTGTGTCAGTACACGCTGTTTCTCTGCTAGACTGGAGCCTTTAGCCTGCATTCACAGAATCAGAGAATTACATGGATTGGCTGAGGTTGGAAGCACCTCTAGAAGTCATCATGTCCAATCCCCTGTTCAAGCAGGGTCACCCATAACTGACTGCCCAGGACTACATCCAGACAACTTGTGAGTATCTCCGAAGACAGAGACCATGACATCCCTGGCAAACCTGTGCCAGTGCTTGGTCACCCTCACAGTAAAGAAGTGCCTCCTTAATTCATAATTAACAAAATGATTTTTGCATAGACATGCAAAATTTTGTCCATTCCTTTTTTTTTTCCTCTCTATCATTCCTTGAATAATTTCACATGTCTGGATAATTTTCAATAAAGCTTGTCTGAGCAGAAAGGTCTCACTCCTATTAAAACCCTCCTAGTTGGAGGACAAAAAATTGATCATGTTTAAGAAAGGACAGAGCAGACACAAAACCAAAGAAAATAAACATTACAAAACATGCAGAATATTGACTTTTGAGACACAGACTTTAAATAGACTTTGGTGGACTGACTGTTGAAGAAAACATTAGTAATGTATACAGATTGGCTAATGGTGATTTTACAAAATCAACATTATAATAGATAATAGTTAAAAGAAGTCTAAGATGAGAAACTGCACACATTCACCAAAACTACTACCACAAGAACTTCCCTCATGTAGCGAACAGCCACTGTTACAACTTTAAGCCCAAAGGCATCCTCCATACGAGACAATATTTGATGCCTTTACGAAGTTTCACCCCAAACCACAGTTCTCAACCATAAATATCAAACCATCCTAAGGACAACTCTTCACATATATCTTGTATAGGGTCATTAATGACCTTTAAATATACTTTAGTACAACAGTAAATCAAAAGAAACCATCCTAGTTTTGTTTCTAGGGACTGATGTGAAACATTTTACAGTCATTTATATTTACAGCAATCAAAGCTTCACATATACTACAGAAGCAGTATTCAAAGGAACAAAAGTAGTATACCCAGAATACTTTGCATGCAACATATACCATAATATTTATTTTCTTCTTCCATCAAATGTCTAAATTGCAAAAGAATGTGCTTCACTTTCCCCATGAAGAGGGAAAATCCAAGTACAGTGCTTGCATCAAACATTTCCATAGTGGAGGTATGTCCTTTACATGAGATTTTTTTGAAGATTTGATTCACTTTGGAAAAACCCATAAAAATCAGTAATTCTTTGTACTTTTTACCCATAAATACTTTTAATCTCTAGCCCTCCAAGAAGAGTACAAAAAGAATAGAAATCCTAACCCCAATCCATAAATACGCTATTCACATTAAAGAAGGAAGCAAAATATTTGTTCCTGCTTTATTTGACATTTATTATTACATACATCATGTCAGCAAGTAAATGCACTCACCTTTAGCCAAATCCTCCTCTTCCTTTTTGTTGGCTACTGTACCAGGATCTTTGGCAACTAGAGCTGGACTTGCTTTTGCCTGTTCAGCAGCCTAGCCAAAAGTGAAAGATGTGAAAATGAATCCAACAAAAAACTGACAATGCATTAAGTTCACCCTTTGTATTTTGTATTCATCTGTAATAAAAAAATCTAAAGGAAATAAGAGCATTTCATTCCTCAAAGAAAAGTTTTAATAAGAGAGTTTTCATCTTGTTTGCCAAACACATTCTAGAATTCAAGACTACAAACTGTAAAATACAGACCTGACCATAAAAAGAATTTGTGATACTCTTTGAGAGCAACCAAAAAAATCTAATGTACCTGTGAACCAATAGCTGGGAAAGTAACTCCTTGTTCCTTAAGATTTTTTATCATAGCAGATATTAAACTAAGTTGTGGGTCATTCTTGAATTCATCAGTCCATTCCACCATAAGGGCTTTGAGCTTTTCACAAACTTTTGGATGACCCTGCATAGACAATAGAAACCAGTTAAATAATGTAGAAATATGTTCTTAATTTCAGATAATTCTTTGTTACTGTCAGTACAAACTATATAGACACTTTCTTTCATGATCAAGTTTAGCACTCAAAGATATTTTATTAGGAAGGGACAATAGTACACCAGCATCACATTTGTACTAGTACAGTATGTGCTATGCCCAAAGTAAAGTAAAACAAGGTCACACTGAAGCCCTGTATTATCTCCATTTCACGACATTCATATTTAGTGTTTCACTGCTTTTTTTTTTAACATGAAGATGAATTAGTTTATCTATAAATTAACACACCATACCTCCCCCCAGTCAGAGTATGTGTGAACAGTGTGAAGTGACATTCAGGAAGTTCTTTCTGATAGCCACAGTCTTCCCAGTAATCTTCTATCCTTCCCCCCCGGCCCTTTCTAGCCTTCCAAAAGTGGATCTCATTCCACTTTCAGATTACCCCAACTCTCTGAATTCACCTAGAAATGAAATGTATAAATCAATGCAATACATTACCTTATTCAACACATTGCTTACTTCACTGGCAAAATCTCTTGAACAGACTTCTAAATGAAAGATTTTGCCACAGTTTGATACACATGCTCCTAGAAGCTAACAAAAGAAAGATTAAAACTCAGATTTTGTGCAATGAAACTTTTCAGGAAGAAAAATCACATTAAACAGAACCCACCGTTAACGCTTGCATAGCAACATGAGGATCTTTATGGTTCACTCTCTTCATAATAGAGCGGAGACAGTCTTTAGGCCTAAAAAACACAAGACATTTTAAAAAAAGTAATGGAATGAACATTTCCTATTGTATATATGACAATGCTGATGACTTTAACAGACAGCAAGATCTCCTGATCATTTTCAGTAAATTCTTTAGTAGCTTGTAAGAGCAACATTAAAAAAAATAACACCCTTAACAACTATAGCCATTTCTATCTGTAGGATTTGCAGCTTTCTTAGTGATCAAAACCTCTCAATGATTTGTTACTTTTTGTACTTAAAATTACTGTAAATACTCCAAAAACGCATAAAATCCCTTACAATTAGAGATCTGAAATTCTCTGCAGTCCTCCTATATTTCACACACATATGTAAGAACATTTCCTTACATACTGATTTAGGAACACCCTTTTGCTACTTTAATTTTGAATTACCACCACTGTGTTCCTCAGAGTCTCTTTTAATCTACAGAATGACATTTAGAAAGATGCAATTAACCAACAAGTTCTAAAAAAACCCTGTTAGACACTCTACATCAAAGCTGCAAAACAATTAAATACAGAATTCAAGTCTTACCTATATTGTGGTAGACAGAAATAAAATAAAAAGCAACTTCAAGAAAGAATTTGAAAGGGAGTTTCAGACAGTTTAGTACATTAAAATCTTTGTGATTTTCTCTTCTGTTATACTGTCTTTAAAGTTAGTGGAAAGCTGAGCGAGGCTGGGGTAGGAATTCTCATAGGCATACAAGCATTATTTGTTGAATAGCCCTGAAAAGATAACCCTGAAAGAGGGTAGTTAGGGAAAGAGGAAAAGAGAAGGTAAATATAAACTAAGAGATTTTACATATTTACGGAGTCCACACATTTATAGCAAGTTTTTTTTTTGAAGCAAAAGTATTTTTCTATTGAGCTGGTATCCAAGAACTAAGATGAAACGTAGGTATAAGTTACACCACTGCTTGGCTATACTATATTTGGTAGTATCTACATTTTACAGAAATGTCCACCTCATATTTAGTGGTACTAATTATAGAAAATGCTGTCACGCAGCATGAGTACATATCATTCAGTGTATACTTTCATGTAACCAATTATTACAAATAAAGGCTCTAAGGTAAGTACTACTTTTATCTATTAATTATGCAAGATTTCTCATATGTTCGCTTTAATTGAGAAAAAGAATCATGCTAAAATTTTCAGTAATAACTGCTTTTTTAACTATTAATTTGTCAGTAGGATTAACAGTGTGATATGAGTGCAAGCTCAAAAAGGTCCATTTTTAAGCCAGTATTTGTACATGTAGGGTGAAGGATCAAGAGCTTAGCAGCTCAGGAACAGGACTATCAGCCTAAGATTAGTCTTACTAAAAAAAATAAAAGTAACAAAGCCTCACAGCCAAATGATTGTCCATATATATTAAATGTAACTTACTTGTCAATATATTTAACAGATACTATAAATACTTGAGTGTTTAATGTTATAAATACTTGAGCTCAAATGTTTAAAATAAGAAAGGTTTTGATTACACCCACATAAAAAAATCATCCAGGCTTAGTCATATAGAGTAAGAACACCTATTCCAGATAGAATTGTAATCCTTATTTTTACTTCTAATTCATTCATCATACAATTTAGTATGTAAATTATGAGAAGCACTATGCAGAAACCACAGGGAAGCGTGCACCCTGGGAGTACAGAATTCTATCTACTTGTTAGGCATCTCTTCAGACCATGCTATAAAAATAGTGGGCCACAGTTCTGCTCAAACAATTCTATAATCAAAATTTCAGAGGTACCACAGCAAGTAGGAATAACAAAACAGTTGGGCAAAAACATGGCAAGACACAATAGAATCTATGTATCGTATGTGATATGACAATCTATCCAGAAAATATTTACAATACATTTTAGATTTAGTTTTAGACAGTAAGAAAGAGAAATCTGATTATATTTTATTTAACAAAGTCAAGATTAGCAGCAATTTCAATCTAAAATATTACTCTGCAAAAAAACATTTCATACATTTTCAGGAATTGATTATTCATTTACAGTCTAAGGTATTGTGGGGCTCAGCACTACACAGGGGACTCAATTTTCCTCCTTGCTCCTTCAGAAACAAGGTGGTCAAAAAGCTTCCTGGTCAGCCTGTGAGACACACACTGCAATGACTACATAAAATGCTACTGAGATTGTGTATTTTGAGGGGCGGGGGAGGAAATAGAAGGCACCTCAAAAAACTAACAAGTAAGCAATTTAGCTGCTCTCTCTTGCATGAACAGGCACAAAAACAACCGAAGATGAAACAGCTAACCAGGATACTGACTCACTGAGGCAGTGATTAATCCTTAATCAATCAGGACAAAGTTAGGCAAGCAGCAATACAGATAAACCATTTCCCAATGACAATTTTCCAATACCGATCTCCAAAAGAGAGTGCTACAATGATAATTTCTATTTTCTTAACCACTGGTGTATTCCCTCAGTCATCAGTTTCATATTTTTTCAGCCATCTTTTTTTTTTTTTAATTAAGCAACTTTTCTGGAGAAAAACTGAAATTGTGATAGTTTAAAACATGTAGACTGATATATCTCATGAAATAAAGATAAATGGTACAACAACCTCAAAACCAAATGCAAACACATTAGTTAGGAACTGGCTATCACTGAGCTGACTGAGGAAGGGGAGACAGCTCATCTTAAAATACACGTGGCCTTTTATTTTTCCTTTTATTCTGTTTAATGAATCATTCAGAATTTATAATGTTATTTTATTCTGAGCTGATAAACTATAGATTTAGTTGTGTGAGCATTTTCACTGCAGAAAAGCAATACTATGCAACAATCTCTACCTTTCCTGTAGTCAAATCTAAAATGTCAGACAGATACAGAATCATAGAATATCCTGAGTTGGAAGGGACCCACAAAGATCATCAAAGTCCAATTCCTGGCTCTGAATAGCCCCAAGAATCACACCATGTGATTAGAATTTTTAAAATAAGCAAGTTTTCAATAATGCTGTAGAAACACAGGAAAAAAAAAGATTGTCTCTAATGGTAAAAGCTTTGTTTTAATCATGTTCTCATGTTGAAAAGGCAACTTGCTCACTAAGCTAATAATACTGTCAAAAAAACAGGATGTAAACAATGTGATATGGAACTGCTGAGCTGTACGAGTTCCTAAAACAAATTCAGAGATAAAACAATGCTTTGATTGCCACATAGTTAGACAAATTTTAGAACATCGTAACTGATATGGGAAACATGCAGAAGGTCTCAAGTTAATTCTACACTAGCTAAGGCAATATTCTATATACACTATTTATTGTAAACAAGACATTAAATATATTGTTGTATTTTCTGTCTTTCCTGTGTTTTCTATGAATATTCTGATATCAACTCAAACCAATTTTGAAATTCACCAAAAACAGAGAAAATAGTCAAAGAGAGGGATTCAGTAGAATTCTAACTTGCTAAAAACCTGTCTTAGTTGGTTGGATTACAGGCAGCAAGATAATATTTTCAGCTATTTACGATTTCGAGTAAGGAAAGTATTCCATAAAAATTAACAATAGCATTTCTGTTACTGAACTGTAACAAATTTATCTTAAGAGAAAATATATCCCCTTTGTAGCCTAATTGTTTCCAACAATTAATCTGAATACAAACAAGTTGGCAGACCTACATGAGACAATGTGCCACACAGCACTGTGGGACAAAAGGTGTTACCTAATGAGCAACAGTCCTTCTAGGCTACTGTGGCTTTGCCTGTAAGATATCCACATCCAGAAGGCTGCAGGCATGCAATGGAGCTTACAGACTGGTACAAAGGAAACCCATAAAAACAAGATTTTGTAATTTAAACTTCTGCCAAGAACAGTAATAGATAGCTTGTACTGGAGCAGAATTGGTTAAAAGATTAAAGCCAATCCCAGTTAAGAAGACTAGCATCCTTGTAAGAGGAACTTAAACTGCAGGAAAATTTCAAATAGCTCAGCATATCTTATTTAAACTTCTTAATGGGGAATACTGTCGTGCTTTACCTTGCTATGACATGACACAATCACAGCAAGTTTTAATAGCATCTGAATTTAGGCAACAAGTCAGCTGGCAGCCTCTTACAAGCAGGGCAAATATTACAAAGGTTAGAGTCCCACATTTATTTTAAAAACAGTTTTATTTTTAAAAAAGAAATCAAACCCAATACAAACAAACCCCACAAACAAACCCCACAAAGCATAACAGGAATTTAGCTGCAGGGATTTACCAGAAGATCTCTAGCTTTGTCTTACTGCCATCTCTTGCAGCTACACACATTCGAGCACTGTTCAGGCTATGCTGCTGTGGGGCTAAATCTCATCTGAGGAAAAGCTTTCAGCAATTACATAGAACACTCAAGCCTTCAGTTGTACAGTTACTGTTACAGGTTCAGCATCAACAGGCACAAGGAACAGAAATGCAGTTTTACATACACAGACCAACATGAAACATTATTAACAACTCACCAGCTGTTACCTTAACTATAGTTATACACAACAGCACAGAAGTCTCAATATGCCATGCTATTTATAAGATCATCTCTAATCCCAAGGAATAAGCTTATTTGCAAACCTGGCCTTTGGAACAAAAGTCTCAGGTGGGAATTTGCCATCTGGCATCTCATACTGTTTCCTGGAGTTTTACAAGGCAATCCAAGTCATTCTCAGAGAAGCCTTTCACTAAACAGCCATAATGGCAGAACTTTTTTTCAGTCTGTTCTTTACATGAATTGTTACAGGCAATGCTTTGAGAAGTTGTATTTAAAACATTTCCAAAGCCTAATACTACACTGATAAAACATACACTGAAGTAATGTCTTTAAACTGTATTTTTAGTTGCTCAAATTACACTTTAATTTTTCTTGTCCAAAAAGCAAGTTCATGTATAAATTCTATGAAAGAAGTCAGCAAAGAATCAATAATGGAAACATTAGTGGCCCATATTAGGATGTGTTTAATTTAATATCACATTTTCAAAATTTAAACTTATCAAAGCCCTAAGACAGAGAATAGCTTCTGAAAACAAGGGGAAGAAACATAAAACCTTGGTGTTTCCTGTGACAAAGACGCTGGCGGTCTGGTGGCAAGGACAATGGAAGGGCAGCAGATGGTCATAGCCTGGTTTTAGCAAAGTTTCAACATACAGATGAAGACCTTATAGTCTCCTTGTCACACAACTAGTGAAATATGGGCTGTATAATAGCCCTGTAGAAAATTGGTCCCTTAAGCTCAAAGAGTTGTCACTCATGGTGCAAATTCCAGCTAGCAGGCAGCACCCAGCAGGCAGTACCTGGCGGGATCCTTCAGGGATTTCTGCTGGGACCAACACTGCTCTCAGCAACTTACTGATCACAGTAAATCAAAGGTGAACAAGCAATATACTGGAGGGCAGGGCTAATATTCTGATGGACCTGGACAGGCTGAAGAAATGGACAGACTGGAACTTCAAGTTCAGCAAGGACAAGTGTAAGGTGTTGCATTTTGGATGGCCTGTTCCAGCAAAGGCCAGGAGCTGACCACCTGAAAAGTCGGAAAGGATCTGCAGGCCCTATTCAGTGGCAGGAGTCAGCAAGTGCAGCCTGGCAACAAAGACAACCAACCACATCCTGGGTCAAACTAGCAGTCAGCGCAGCGAACAGGACCAAGAAAGTGATCCTTTCCCTCTATTCTGTACTTTTACGATTGCATCTGGAGCATTTTGTCCAGTCTGGGGCTCCCCAGTGCAAGGGATGCACTGCCGCTAAGTCCAATGGATGGCTGTCAGGTCAGGGAGGGTAACACACAAGGAGAGATGGGAGAGCTGCATCCAGGTTTGAGAAGGACAGACAAAAAGTGGACCTTATTGCTTTCTATAACCAATTAATCAGAGAATTCACAGAAGATGCAGCCAGACTCTTTCTCAGAGCTGCACAGTCATAAGACAAGATGCAACAGGTAAATTGGAACAGGGAAAATTATAATCAGATTGCAGAATTAATTTTTTATTTACTTACTTAGTAAGTAGTAGTAGTTAAATACTGAAACATGTTCCCCATAGAAGTTGTGAAACCTCTGACCTTGAAGGCATTCAAGACTGGACACGGTCCTGAGCAACCTGATCTAATTAGACCTGTTTGAAGCTGGGGGGTTGGACTAGATGACCTCTGGAGGTCAATTCCAACCTAGATTATGATTCTATAAGAAAAATCCCTCATGAAGTCTCCTGGGTTTAGCGGTGATACTGCTGAAACATATCAGTTTATTTATTTTGTTACATCAATGAAAAGCTGCTGCACAAAAGTCCTGATTTTAACAGAAAAGTAAGTATCTCCAAAGGAAGAACTGAAAAATATTTCAGCAGAAACCACATGTATTTTCCTTTTACTTGTTATAAATTTAAATTAAATTGAGCTGTTGCAAAAGTCTATAAAAGACAATAAAAATTTCATTCCTCACCTGAGTATGCGGAAAGTTTGGGGAGGAAATTGTTAAGTCACTTACCCTGTGCGCGACTGTCCAACTTTATCACAGATGTCTAAGATGAGGCCCCAGTCTTCTGCAGTGTTCATCTCACTCGTTGCTTTCTCTGATGAATAAAGTATAAGTAAATCAGAATACAAATTAAAAAAAAAACCTTAACAAAATTGTCAACAAGTATGTTGAAATATTACCTCTTTGTATATTGCTAAATATATGAAAAATCCCTATGTTTAATAAAACTCATATATTAACTCTATTATACCTAATTCTTTTTACTTTTTTAATGTTCACTTGTGGCCCTGCATTTCAACTAATTAGCAAACATATTGTGGGGTTGTTTTCCCATATAATAAAGATGAACCCAGAATATGACACAAGTAGTATAGCCAGCAACAGATTTTTTTCCCATTTGAAACTATAAAGTTTAATAGGATACAAATACCCAAAGCATTAGTTCACTGCAGTCAGATACAACTGAGTTTATCACTTTCTCTGTCACTAAACTGCTATGTCCTTCATTCCCATTCTGTGTATTACAACTCAATAAGGAGGATTTAACAATTTGTTAATAATCACTAAACTTTATCTCCCCATTCTCATCTCTGCTTTGGATGATATATTTCACTGTTTCTTTTCAGCTGTAAGGGCTGCTAAACCAAAGCTCATCTCATAGAAGCTGCTGAAGAGTAAAGACAGAGGGAGTAGCTGGAGAAGAAATAGATCTCATGTCAGAAAAAAAAAATAGAGACTCCCTCCCTATCTCTCCACCAGAAAAGATTAGTGACACCAAGGATAACAATAAATAAATATGTTAAAGGAAACTGAGCCTTACACTGCAGCTAGAAGATTATCTAAATACTGATAGATCAGATCAGGGCAGGAGAGCAAAAGAGAATGTACAAAGATTTTCCATTTGTAATCAAATAGAAGAAGGGTGGGCACAGAATAGTACACAAACTTTGCTTCATGTACTCTTCACATCTTAATCTGCAAAGTACAAAACACACCTCAGCAATAAGTACCATCCTTCAGGGAATGTCTCAGACTACCGAGTTTTATGAAAAGAACCAAAGACTTCCTATAAAATCTCACCTGTCAGGAAAGATTCATTATCTATATTAATGCTTGCAAGATTGCAAAGAAGAGAAAGACAAAGCAAAACATCTGATCTCCAAAAATTACAAGGAATTATTCATCTCGAAGTTGATGGCTTTTCTTATGAATGAGTTTCTGTGTCCTCCAAATTGAAGTAGGTTACAGTTGATTAGTTTTTTAACACAGAACAAAAATGCAGAAAAGCAAAACTCTATGGTTATCTGCTCTCAGACTATTTCTGAGGAAAAATTAAACACTGACATCTGAAATGGTAACATATCAGTTGTAGTGCCTGATGCAAGGAAAACACTACAGTGAAATCCTAAATGGAAGGTAGTTAAAATTCTCTATGTTCTCTCAGATAAAGTAACAGAGCCCTCACTGCCTCTTCTGTCTAAACTCAAACAGAAAATTCCTTTGATTTCAAAAAGCAGTCATAATCACCAGAAATATGAAAAATTATGGGTAGACACCATACTAACATCTAGCACTAAGATATACCAGCTGATCAACCAACTACTTTATCTTTCTTTCAGTCTGCTATTGTTCCAAATCCTGCTTATGACTCGCCAAGCTAACCATCAGAGAAATTCTTGATTTTCAGGTAAGACCCCTGAACTTAATGCCTTGCATAGAGCCACACAGGCCAAGGCAGCCTCTGAAATCAGCCTAGAGCAGCTGAACTGCTATCAAAGCCAGCCGCAACTCTGAAGCACCAGAACTGCTCTTATGAAACACAGAGCCTGAGCTGGCTACACAGCACTCCCCAGACTGAAAGCAGCTGATAAGCACAGTCCAGAGACACACAGAACAGACTGCATGGAGGCAGGTTACTTTCAGGACTCTACTGTTTAGGTTCATTGCCAGTACCACTGGAGCTGGAACAGCCCCAGTCAAAGTGCCCTCGACAGCCCCAAGTTCCATCAGGCTCAGAGCTCACACGTGGAGCCTCCGAAACCCACCTTGGTTACTCGTGTCTGATGCTGCACTTGAGTTCATACATCCCTCAATGCTGGGCAGAGAGCTGGGCAATTCAGTGGAACTGAAACCTTGATCTTTTCAATTATTCGACATAACAGACAGTTGTCTGTATTTTTGACAAAATTGATCCTTCTTTCCTCACAATGTCATCAGAGAGAAATAACATGCAAATCACTCATGTCTTCTACAAACCAAGAAGTAAACTAAAGCACACAATGTTTTAAGATAACAGCAAACTGTGATTTTTATGCCAATTTTAATACTTGGGCTAAAACTACAAGATGGTGATTGATGAAATCCCTGATTCATATCAACCACATCCACTACAGCCTTTATTTTAAATCTCAATAAGAATATTTTGCAAATTTATCCATGAATACAATTAACAAGTTTTCTGCCATGGTTACATTCCTTCTTGGCAGTTGAAGTTAGTCCTATATAAAAACTGCCATTTGATTCCAGTGCCTTCCCCCTTGTTAGTCAGGGCATTTCCTTCACCAACCACTAGTTTATTACTAAATTTAAGCCTGAAACTCAATTTCATTGTATGCCTTCTGTCTCCTGTAGTAACAATCATCCATTAAATCCCTTAGATAATAAAATTTATGGTAAGACATGACAAAAAAAATTGCCTTTAGTGAAATTCTGTCACACACGAGGGCCATTAAAAGTTAAGGGCATAGTGGGAATGTTATCAGCACAGTGACACGCTGACTGTTGACAAAAAGGCCACTATCCCTGTCACAGCATTAGCAAGTGACTATTACCTTTCACCACTCTGGGAACAAGAACAAAAACGCTTTGACAAAATTCCTTTGATGCATTTTGTAGACAAAATTACGACTTTAAGCTACTTAAGTTAAATGACTTACACTGTTGTCACTTAAAATCCATGAGTACTCTCTCTCCTAATACATTAACAGCTGAAAAAAGTTTATGTGCATTCATTTTTTGCCTACCCTGCCCAACAGCTGCTACACTCCCAGCCTTCAGGTACAGCTGACATGTCACTAGCACACTCTATCTTAGTACTGAAATGGACTCTGAGAGAGAAGGAAAAACAGACATTTGTGTTTAAAGTCTTGGGACAAATTAGCACAGCACATGGAAGATAAAGAAGAAATGCTCTTCATCTTCCACCTCTGATAAAACGACCCTATCCCTCCACCTCTTCACTGCTTCAAAATTTTATTCAACTTAGTGAAATGCTATGACAGGATCAGATAATGTTTCAAACTTTACAAAAACAACTTTAAAAGACAGTACTGGCTTCTGAAATCAACATTCTTCAAAGCTACGTCAAACACAAAGGAAAACAGGACTACGTGACACAGCTCTCTTCCATGAAGCTGTACCAATTCAGGGCATTGTTTTCTGAGCACAAGCAAGGCCTACAAATTAACACAGCAATTTTAACCAGTGCATGACTGTAAACTCTTAAGTTGCATCAGATAAATCTGTAGTAAATAATAGCTATTATTAATACTAATTATTATTAAGAGTAGTTAGTAAAATGGTAGTTTAAATTTTTTTCAACTCTTTTTTCCTTATTTGTTATTTTTCCATTGCACATCTTCATTTCTCGGCTTTACTTTTGGAGGAGTTCTTTAATTTTATTTTCTTACCGGTAATTCCGCAAAGACAGACACACTAAGTGGTAAGCACTACCCACCTCAGAGGGAAACAATACTTGGATCTATGGGTTCTGTGATCAAAAACAACAACAATGATCCTCAAAATATAAGAACAATTTCAACAATTTCTTTAATCCCTAAAACAAACGCAAGACATGCAAAACAAATATATCACATTTTTCAGCCACTTTGCAAGGCTGTGTGGGATCCCCCCCCCCCAGTGAGTGGGATCAGGAGGCCTCTCCCTTTACTCTTCTGTATTCACAACAATAACTATACTGAGCCAGACCAATTCCATCTTGCCCAACATTCAGTCTCTAATATTTATATTAAACCTAGAGCAGATGTCTAGGAAAACATAAAAAGGAATAAGATGAGCATTAGTTGTACTTCCCTACCAATACATCTTTCAACTACCAACAATTTGCAGCTTCATAACTCCTGAGTCAGATTTGGTGCTCCAACCACACAAACATTGTCATAAAGCACCTATAGAACAAATAATTAAGGAAGTATTCTGAAGTAAAATGTGTCTCCTATGACAGAAATCTTAGCTGTGTTTGTATCTTTGAAGTTTCTCAGTAAGTTGTAGAAGATCACGCCCTTCAAATAAAATACTTAGATGCTGAAATCATTCTTCCAAACATATTTTCTATCTTCTTTCTTTTTACAATTAAACCTCCGAATAAAATTTATACAAAACATTATCATCTGCCTTCCAAAGAAAACACCATTCCTCGTTACAAATGCCTTATAGTCTCACTGAAATACTGTACCTAAAAACCAGAAGACAGTCACACCTATGGATGAGAAGCCATAGCCATATATGAGAAGAATTAGTTATACTTTGGTTGTGGTAAAAGTGGCCCTTGCATGGACTCTTTTGGAACACCTGAATAAACCTGCCTCTCCTTGTGTTGTAAAGTTCATGAATTTTGTTGAGGCCCCATTTCCCTAAAATGTACACAAACCTGGAGCCTGGGAGCACCAATGAAATTCTGTTTCCTCCCTTTGTTTTGTGCATTATGTATAAATTATAAGCAATGCAAAAATATTTGCACTGTGATCCTATTTGAAGTTCCATATTATACTCAAAATACAACTGCAGTTCATCACTTTAGGACAGAAAAAACCCCACCTTCCTCAGGAGGAAAAATAACAATATTCATAACTGTCCTTAAAGAACTTCTTCATCACGTTTATAAAGCACTATTACACAGAAGAAATGTAGTACATTGCTGAAAAAAATCTACTGCCAGACTTAGTGGTTGACTCTTCAGGTGCTGGTAAGACAAATGTAAGTATTGCTGCAAATTTTCCATGCAGACACGTGCCAGTCATTTGACTGCCTTAGTTCTGCATTTCAACAATAGCAAATTACTGCCTTATTTGAAATTTGCAAGAGTAAATACTTCCATCAACGTACAGACACTGTAGTGGACCCCAGGATGCATTTCTTAAAGCAGAAAACTTAGTGACTACCCATTGCTAACATCATTTTCAGAGAGAGGTCTTGGCAGATTTGAGCTCCCCAAGCTTTAGCTTTTACAGAAGTTTATTTTGGAAAAAATACCACCTTAAAAGTGAGCTATTTTTCTGCTACAAAGCCTCAAAGATGTTAAAACTAGCCAGAACTTCAAGAAATAACAAATTCATATCAAAATGCCCCCAAATCCATCACTTAAAATGTACATGATTTGACATTTGAAGCAGTCAAACACGAGTGAAAACAGGCAGAAAAATCTATTAAAGTTTTTTAACCATCCTAATTATTATTTGCTCTTACTCTATCCAGGGACATAATATTGTTTTTGCAGTAGGACATCTCTAACATGAAATACTGATGTTCTCAGTAACTGAACTTACAAAGAAGAGAATGGCTACAGAAAGTCTTCAAAAGAATTGCTAAACAAAGTCTTCAGCTCACAGACTTGTATTGCAACCAGTTTCTAGCATGATAAAAAAATCCTTAAATCCACTATAACATTCCAAACACCACAGAATTAATAAAAAATTCAACACTCCTCTCAGCCTTCTTTGCCTTCCCTTCCACTGAAAGTCTTGTTTTCTTCCCAAGGCTAAATTATAAATAATTTCTCCTTCTCTATAAATTGCAAGTACTAAAATTTCAAAGCAATACAGTTTAAAAAGAAATTAAAGAATGAAACTGGCTGCAAATTTTTCTTTTTTTTTTTGCACACACTTGCTGAGAAATTCAGATTACATACCCCTTCCACATCACTGAAGTTAAATGCCACTAAATTTTGTTCTTTTGTCTGTCAAATAAAATGAACAAATGCATTTGTTGGCCCATTCCAGCAAAGCCACCAATAGAATATTAACTACTCCACATTTCACTGACTTGCTCAGAACTGCACAAGAAGAATACATCCAACCAGATTCCATTTGGACAAGATTGAAAATAACCTTTAAAAGGTGATGCCACCATAAAGAGAAACTAGAATTCCATGAACAATTAACTTTGGCAAAGCTATTAACTAACTTTGGCAGTTTGACTGTATCCCCATTTACAGTATTCCTAAGGATTCCTTATGGGAGCAATTGCAGAAGGAGTCCCATGAAAGCACTGCCAGCTGATCCAAGGCAAAGCACGTGGTGACTGAGCTGTCATGAGGCCCCCTCAATTCATTCCTTCAGCAGACCATGTGGGATCTCACCAGGCATGGGGCAATCTACCCAAAACAAACATTGCTCAACTCAGTGAACAGAGCAGAATGAAGACAAAGGGACTCAAGATTTGGTAAGACAATGCTGAAATAGTAAGGACAGTAAGCAAAAAGAATTTGGATGTTTAAACCATTCCTGCAAACTCCAACAAATCCACAGAATTCAGACTCCCTTTCACCCAGAAATATTAGAGCAGAAAGGTGAGCACATTAGAGATACATGAGAAGGATAATCAGTCTGTTAATAAGGTGCATCACAAGCATGTTCTAGTAATAAATGGTGCCAGGATCTCTTTGCAAAGCCCCACAGACCAAGCCACAGTAGAAGCAGCATTTCAGAAAGAAGATGGGCAAAAGACTTAACTTTTCACATCGGGTATGTGGAGTTACTTTTATCAGTAGGAGGAACAGATTTTACATGTTGGAGATCTACTTCGATTCTTTTGAATTTTGATATTATAATTTACACTGTCACAGCTGAAATAAGGAGAAGCACTTAAAGTAACAGCTCTTTCCTGGGAGGAAAGAAAGAGAATTACCAGGACAGTACAGTTTTTGACTGTGGAACATACTACGTTGGCTTCAAAGTGCCCAGCTGAACTCAGCATGGCAATTGATAGGGAAAAGGATTTCTTTGTTGGTTGATATACAGAAGGGATATTCCACTCAGTTTTATCCTGTTGGCATTGCCATTTTTCACTGAGAACATACACCAAAGGTATCTTTAAGTAAAAAGTTCTCATTTTTCATAAACATTTAAAAATAACAAAAGAGAAGTGGCTGTAGCTCCTTTGCCACACACACTTTCTCCTCAGTCTCCCTGTTAGCTCACCTTTAATGTCCTTCTTAAAACAATGCTGAGAAAAGCAAAAATGTGCCAACCTCATGACAAACTGAACCAATCCTTGGAATTCATCTTCCCTTGCAGCCAGATGCTAACTCATAGTCTGCAGTCTTTATAATTATCTGGGGTCAAGAAACTCATCTGCAACAATTTTCACTCCTTTTGGCAAACGTGGCCCAACAGCTCAGAGATAAGTAATTGGATTGTTTTGAAGACATTGACTAATCAAAGGGAGAAATCTAAAGAATAATGAGCTTAAATAGCAAGAGGATTTTATTTCAAGAAATTGCATCATGGGAATCATGGTCAAACCATTTCTTACATTCTAATAACATCAAACTATAGACTGGTCATATGTACAGTCATATGGAATTCATTAAATTTCTGAAGAGTTGTAAGGACAAAAATCATCAACAATTGCTATACTTAATAAAACATGGGAAAAATGATTGCTAGTCACATCAGGGTGACAGTTCTACTACATTACTAAACTACCCACTTAATCTCCTATTACTATAAATAGAAAGCCTGAATTTCTTCTCACTCCTGCAGTGCCTCAAACCATCACCCTGAGAACGAGACTAACATCAAAAGCAAATGCATGCACTTTCATCCTTTACTGTAAGGGAGAAAAAAAATCATGCAAAAATCCATGTGTTTTTTAAACACCTCCTCTTCAGATCATGCGTGATTTTTATGACAACTCACATCAGAACCTGCATTTATTGCAGCTTATAAAACTTCAGAAATAATAAGCTTACAGCAGGGACTAAAAAGTTCCTCCAGTTCTCTTCTTAAAATGTAAATTAGGTTTACAGTGCTTGGCATCAAGTTAGATTACAGTATACACCACATTAAGTCCAGAGTTACAGATTTTATTCTTGAGATAACATCTAAATCACACTTCAGAACTACTTTAGCAGTAAATTCTTTACCAAACCTAGCTTAAGCACTGACATATTACTAATTAGGCTATCATGACAGAGTAGTAGACAATCTTTTGGTTCTTAATGCACTTTTCACCATCATTTTGCCTGCATCACTTACAGATAAATCTGCATTTCTCAGGAACAACTCTCTGGGAGTAATTTTATGATTAAGTTGTGAAATATGGCAGAAACAGATGACGCATGAACCTAATGAGAACATCATTAATTCTAACCCCTTAAAGGGAGGACTAGAGTTTCTTAATTGTATTCTCAGCAGGCCCAATGTCTTGAAGATCTTCTCTTTTATTAAATTCCAGTATTAGGTTCCCTGACTTGGCTGTGAAAACACACACCAATTGTGTCACCACTAATTCCTTTCTGTTGAAATATTCCTAAAGACAGTAAAGAGAAGTTCAGAAAATGAAAAGTACTTGGGCTTCATCCAGAGATTTGCACTCCTCGAGGATGACAATGGTTTTACCACCTCAAATATCTGGGCAGCTTAAAGCATATTATTAATTTAATAGCAGCCTTAAACAACATTATTTTGCCAACCACACCTAAAAAAAAAGAGGTGCACCCCTCAAAATCTCTGTATAAAGTTGACTCTACCTGGTAAACTACTATGGATGATCAGATTCCCCTGCAGCAGGATGCTACAAGGACTAGCCAAATGCTGCTAACTGGCCAGACAAACTAAAAAACTTCTCCTGAAATTAAGTGATACTTATGGTTCTCAAAACAAAAGAGAACAATTTAGCTCCAGACATGTTCTCTGCAATCCATCATCCTAAATGGTTCAAAGTAATTCCCAACTATTCCACAATACTGATCAGCTGTCCAGTAGACAAGAATGCTCAGCTACCACAGCAATACTATTAACTACACTGATGTCCAAATTCATATGAAATTAAGAGTAGCTTCTGACTGCCTTTCTGCTTCAGGAATCTGATTTTTAAAAGGAAACTTTCTTGCTGGACAAGAAAAAAGCAGAGTATTCAACTTTTGCTCTGAGAAAAGAATTGAAAAATAACACTAAGGCTTGACAACTTTTGGAAGTTTCCTGAGAACACGAGAGCTTACTCTACTGCTGATATTATCTTATGAAGCCTGCCAAAAAAATCATCCAGATAATTGCACATTCCCAACAGGCCTCAGAGAAGAAGTGCTCAGGGACACTTTCCGGGAGATTTCACCATTCCCATCTCCCTGGCACAAATCCAGTTAAATGATGGATAAAGGCAGCAGGCTCCTGAAACAAGGCTGTCACCAACTGAACAGCCTGCTGCTCCTTTGGTCTCCCTCGGGACACCATGAAAGGGGTCAAAATAAAGAAGTTGTGTTTACCAGTGAAAACTACCCTATTGCCCACTATTTGCTTTTCCAAGAACAATTTGGGATTGAGTGGTTATTTCCCTCTCCTCATACGGTACACAGAATAATGCTTTTGAAAACTATTTACTGGTGGTCATATCAGGCAAGCACAGTAGATAAGGTGTTGGCATCCTTCTGCATCTAGAAAACATCAAATAAAGCACTGAAGTAACTGCCAGGTACTCCTGTCCTGCATTGTGAGACTTTCAGTGCTGATGAGCACATCCATTGGACTGAGCTCAAGGGAAACCCATTCAAGCAGCCTCAGCTTCCCAGCCAACCAGCAGCCTTAGGAAGTAAAAAAGTGAACACCTGTCAGAACCTGGGCCTATCACTTTTTAATCTTATTAGTTCAAATAATTCTCAAGGCTAATATTACCAATGCTTCAATTCTCTAATGGTTCATGGAAAACTGGCAGCCAGTACCATATCTTCCTCACTTTCAGCTGCTAAATTATATTAGAAGACAGCAAAACAATTAAGAAAAAGTGTTTACTGCTTTCCAAAATAAGTCAGTCAATCTTGCCATGAGCAAAATCATTAATTGAAGTGCAGCCTTCACGCTAAAAGTGTTCTTAATAGTTCAAAACGAGGAAAGCAAGCTGTGTCCTATTAAGATGCAACAGACTAAAAATTTCTGATAATATACATACAGAATTCATGTCATGATACTTTGTTTATGAACTAATCCTTTCCCCTGAAAAGATACATACTTTTCAAACAGTGTTGTTTGGGTTTTTTTGAAGAGCTGGAAGAAGTAAATCTGACCTAGACTTCTAAAGTTGGATAAACATTAAGAAAGAAACAGTATCTGTACCTGAAAGTTACAAAGAAACTGGTTCCAAGAAACTGACAGAGTGCTGCGCTGCTGTACGAAAATAATGGAACGGAGGGGTAGGCGGGACGAACCACGATACTTGGCCACGTACAAGTAAGAGTCGCTTTATATTGTGTGATTCCCCAGACAAAACTTTAATCACTCGAAGTAAAACAGATGTCAACAGCAGGTTGAAGGCAAACCATATTACACAATCACAAATCAGACATACAAAACTAATTTTTAACTGCCTATACGTCATTTTATCTTCCGTTTGGACAAAATTTTTGTCAAGTAAAAGCCAGCCATTTCTCGTCCATCTAGTCTGGCCTTGGAAGAAGCAAGGTGAGGGCGACACCTGATCACAGCACGTCGTCGTTTCACTTCAAAGGGAAAAATAAATCTCCCACAGGAATCCACTTTAAAGCAATAAATACAAAACGCTTTGATGATTTTCTCATGCCTGTCTGTGAAGCAACTGTAGATAGTGCTTTATACTGTTCATCCTTTCAGCAACACTCCAGCGCGGACCCTTCTCACTACTTGTTTAGCTGTGCTGAGCGCTACTTGGCCCGGCCCGGCCCCGGGTTCGCCCCCAGCCCCGCGGGGCCCGCGCGGCCCCCGCGCTGTCACCGCCCAGGCCGCGGCCCCGCCGGCCCTACCGGGAGGCGGCCCCGGCCCGGCCCGGCCCGGCCCCACCGCACCTTGACCGCCGGCCCGCCCGGGCCGCGGCCGCTGTTCCCGTTCCCGGCCGGGTGCCAGCGTACCCGAGGAGCGGGCCGGCGGCCGCGGGGTCTGCGGGTCGGGGGCCGGCCCCCCACGGGGTTACCTCGGGGGGAGGCCGGGCCGGGGCGCCGCGGGAGCCACTCACCCACATCCTGGTCGAAGGGGTTGGTGGCGAAGAGCGGCATCGCGGGGCGGGGGGCGCGGGGCGGCCGCCCCTACCCGGCAGCGCGACGGTGGACAGAGAGCAGGCGGCGGCGGCAGCGGCTCCTCCTCCTGCCCTGGGCAGCTCCGCCGCCACCTCCTCCCAGGGCCCGGGCACCGCCTCCCGCATGGCACGCCGGGAGCCGCGGCTGTACCGGGAGTGCTACCTGGGCCCGACACACGGCCCCGGGCCGGACACACGGCCCCGGGCCGGACACACGGCCCCGGGCCCCGACACACGGCCCCGGGCCCCGACACACGGCCCCGGGCCCCGACACACGGCCCCGGGCCCCGACACACGGCCCCGGCCCGGACACACGGACCCGACACACGGACCCGGGCCCGGACACACGGATCCGGCCCCGACACACGGACCCGGCCCCAGGCCCAGCCTGCCCCGCCACCCCACGCCAACCCAGGCATCTTAGGGCCGGCACGGCTGCCCCAGGCGGAGATTTATATTGTTTACATCTGCGGAGCTCTTTCGTGCCTCCCAAGTTAGGAGCCGAGTCGGGTTTGTGTCCAGACACGTGTGGTTCCTATAGAAAGTTTTTGGAGCTTCCTTATGTGTTGGACTGACTTGAATAGTTCCATTGTTAATGCCACCGTGTTTGTGGGTAGCCTGACGGAAAAGGTTCGGGCTGGCAGCTTCCACAGCATTACACAGCACAGCATGGAAGCGTGGCCACTTCTCTGCAAGTACATCCCTTGGAGATCAGTAGCTGTGGGGTGGTCACAGCTGCTGGAGTATCCCATGGCCTTTGGCTGCCCAGTCCCATCTTGCTGCTCCACTTCCCAAGAGTATGTTGCTGCCTTTGATGGGGTGTGCCCCATGTTAACAATCTGACTCAGGATAAGTCACGTTCTGCCTATTCGTGCTGTCACAGAAAACTCAAAGTCATTATCCTTAAGGCCTAGTAGCATTCAATTACTCTCAACTAGTCGGATTGCAAACTAAGTAAAACTGGGCTCGTATATACACTTGAGGGAAGAGTTGGACACAGAGCAATAAGGGCACATCACAAGAGTATAAACAAGTGAAAAAGGTACTACTACTGTTTGAAGGGCAGAAACAGTAGATGCAATCAATAGCACTAACCATGCTCAATAATAAATGTGATAGTATGCAGACTTCTGACAAATCAAATGAAATCTGCTCACCAGCCTCTTCCAAAGGGATTTACAATCATTAGGCACTTTGTTATTTTACTAAAAATTTTTTCTGGGATCTCTAGTTCTGCTTTTTTACCTATCCTCAACAACTCTTTTCAACAGCTGGTGCAGGTCAGAATTGATTTACTGCTTAGAACTCACTACTTGTAAGGAATTGCGTGTTTTCTTTGGATTCTGCCTCAATTTTATGACATCTAGATAGATATTCTCAGAGGATGCTTTACCTCCTCACCATCCATTATCTACCATTATGTTTGCAAAAGACATATGATAGATGTTCACTGAGCCTGTTTTATCCCCTCCTTTTTCACCCTTCATTCTGTTGGGTTTCCAAAGGAATTATAAGAATCCTTTCAAAACAAGCCGAGCTTTTACGCAGTAGTCCTACAGGAAGAGCAAACACAAGACGTGGGGAACTGGTGTTTTATACTGCCTTCAGCCTGAAAGGATTCAACCCAGCTTTACTTCCCAACACTCTACTCAACATTTTGAAACAGGTAGTCTACATTCGGGGAGTAACTTATGACTCAGTAGTAATTGCTCATATTTTGATTCTGTAACAATTTTTATTTTTTGCTATTGAACACAGTGTGAAGTACAAGAGTCCTTTGAAAACTCCATATTATATTCTGTGTCTATCTTTCCCCTGTCTCATGACTCTAGTATTTTCCCACTGTACAGCAATGGGTGGTGGTTAGAGCACTTTTCTCTGAAGTGTGGGGCTTGCTCTCTCAGACACAAATGGCTATGGAAACTGGCTTTTCCACCTTATCTGTGAGTAGTATAATGAGTCTGCTATTAAAAAACAAGTGTGTTAATCTTCCTTCATTGGATGTAGTTCAAAATGTTTGTATTATTTCCTCCTGCTGCCTAAGTTAGCTATCTAAAAGTAAGGAGTCTAGTTCAAAGGTGCAGTCTCAAATTGCATCTCATTTCAGGAAATCTACAGCTGATAGAGAATATAGGAACACTGCACTCCCTGTGCCCATAAGTATGTGCTGCCACCACAAATCTCATATTAGATTTGGAATTTGATCCATTTCATTTGTAGCTGCACAATCAGCTGACCCAGCTAAAACTACCTCACTGCAGAAAATTCCCTGTTGGATCATGTCATGCCTCTGACTCACCTTGGAATTAAATCAGGCAAGTGAAGAGGTGGGAAGGCACAGCTGGGGACAGTATTTCAGCAGACTAGGTCAGGAAAAACAGGCATGTCCAGGGGATAATTCATCTGCTCTATTTCAGACCTCATTCCAAAAACAGTCTCTGCAACAGTGACTATTGATTTCACAGAGGAGGTTATCTACGGGACAGTTCTCTGACACAGGGCTTGTCTTTAGAAAGCCTTATAGCAAGTTTTAAGTAGGGTGTTTTTGAAAAATAAGTGCTACTTTTGTCCAAAGTAAACAGTCTCAGGTGGCTGGTATGGAGATTTCTTCTTTCTTTGCACACTTTTTTATCTAGTACTCCTGTTCAAATATGGTGAAGTGATCACGGGATCATAGAATGGTTTGGGTTGGAAGAGACTTTAGAGATCATCTAGTTCTAACTCCCCTGTCATGGGCTGGGACACCTTCCACCAGACCAGGTTGCCCAGAGCCTCATCTAACCTGGTCTTGAACACATTCAGGGATGAGGCATTCCCAGCTTCTCTGGGCAACCTGTTCCAGTGCCTCACTTCCCTCACAGTGAAGAATTTCTTCCTAATATCTAAATCTACCCTCTCAGTTTAAAGCTGTTACCCTTGTCTTTACACTATGCCTTTACAATGCTCTTGTAAAAAGTCCCTCTCCAGCTTTCTTGGATGTCCCCTTCAGATACCAGAAGGCTGAAATGAGGTCTCCCGGGATCCTTCTCTTCTCCAGGCTAAACAATCCAAACTCTTCCAGCCTGTCTCCATAGCAGAGGTGCTCCAGCCCTCTGATCATCTTTGTGGCCTCCTCTGCACTTACGCGAACAGGTCCACGTCCTTATGTTGGGGGCCCCAGAGCTGAATGCAGTACTCTGGATGGAGTCTCATAATGGCATGTATTCAGTTAATTTTCAGTGGAACTTACTTCCTGGATTTTAAAGATGTGACATACTTCTAAATTTGCTTACGTAAGTGTTTTATTGATGTTGTTTGTTTATATAATTTATGACTCATTTTTTAACTTATGACAAGAGTTCATCAAAAAGAATATGATGATATACAATGATTAATTTCCCTGTAGCCTTTTTGTAGGGAAGGATACTTAGGAACAGCAACTTGCAAATGACAATCTGCTAGGGAAGTTCTAATATTTTTTTTACAATAACTTGACTGACATATATCTGCATTAGATAAGAGTTTTCATAGAGGAAGGCAAAATCTTTGTGGCCATGGAGGTCCACTGAAATTCCAGTTTACGGGGGGAGTATTTTACTTGTCATGCCGATTTATTTTAGCACATACTTGTTTTATAGCTGCTGCATTGTAAAGATAAGGTGTATAATGCCAGGAAAAACTCAGACCAGTACACTTAGTAAAAGGGCAGATATGAAGAACGATGGTTGTCTCATAGCAACCACTGACCTTTATTTTAACTGCATTTTCATTATAGTCCACAGTGTACATTGCTTTGAGAACTGAAAGCTGAGGAGGAATTATAATTAAAGGAAAAGAGAAAGGTTGAGAATACAGAAAGTGCCAGCAGTCCATTTAATCACAGCTTTTTTCTTTGATTGGGCAAGTACAAGATGTTTTGGACAGCACACAAGATGCTGTAATGCATAACAATACAATGATATGACTAAGACAAAATTTGTCCCAGACGCAGGGCACATGTAAGTGTTCTAAATACTGGACTACAGTGATTTACTTCCCATCTGTAATCTTACTGTACATGTCCTAATATTTTGCAAGTGTCCAAGTAGCATGGCTTGTGGTCTTCTTACCTATTCCCTTATATAAAGAGAGTATGTGAAACATACCAATACAGTTAGTCTGGTGTCATCTATTATATAGGAATTCAGGCTAAAATTGTGTAATTTTCCCTTTTTACCTTAATATTTATGAAACATGCAAGTAGGATTATATGAACCATATAACTGGAGTTTCTTCAAATCCATGCAATCTTAGAACTAGGCAAGTATTCTAATAATCAGTTTTATAACACAATTCATTTTGCCCTGGCCACATTAAAAATTGTGATGTGCAACTTTCTAGTTAATATTTCTAGTTAAAATGAGGGTTTATATATTCCTCAATCTCTCTGAATTCAAAGCAGTACTTGCAAACCAACTCACATGAAGTAATAGTTCATATGTTTACACTGCAGAGTTGTTAAATGATTTTGGATAACAAGTCCACTGAAGTCAAACACAGAAACGTTTATAGTATTTGCTTTTGTAAGCTTATAGTGATGTATTGTGATATATAAGGCAGATAATTTGGAAGCTGCTGACTGCTGGGATCTCTGGGTGCCTGGACTTCCCTGGCCAGAGCATCACTCTGTGCCAGCCTCCTGGCACTGCCGTAGGGAACCACTTGTCCTCGTGCTTTTTTTGGCACAAACACCTGTTCTCAGTGTGGCTAAACTGATTACACCCAATATGGTCACTTTTTCTTGCTGATAACTCAGACCAGTTTTCAACCAATGATGAGGTTAAAATTAATCTTTTTGTTCTCCATCACTCTTTGAAGAAGGAAATAGAAGTGCTTCTACTGACCATAATGGGCATTAGATTAGAACACTGTTCCCTTGATAAAGAGCCCTTTTTAACTCAAGTCCTTGAAATAAAACTAAATAACAAGCTTAGATTGTGTGTGCTCTGAAACTAATAATGTAAGCAGTCTCCTCTGTAGAGATTGTAGTGCTCACACAAGCAAGCCTCAATGAAATATACAGAAAATTGGAAGGTATTTTTAGAATTATTGAAGTGTGTTTTGTGAAACCCTGTGAAAAATTTGCCTGATATATGTTGGAAAGGTAGCAAAGCTTCTTCATTTAAGAAAAATATTAATTTTATTGCATAATATAGGGAAGGGAGTTTAAGAATATACTTATGCTAGCAGTTAATTTGTAACATGTATTTTATTTAACTCACATGAACAGTACCATTGACATTAATGGTACTAATTTAAGTTTTGAGCATTTTATACATCTATACAATTAGAATATTAGAGTGGTGTTAAGTTCTTGATACAGCCAGTCTCCAGCATGCAAAGGTGCCAGCTGCACAGATCACAGTCTATACATGAATCTATCCAAGCCTAGGAATTGAACAAAACATCAGGATAGTTAAACAGTGCTGCAGTGTAACATATCTCATAAAGAATATAATTGTTTTACAGAGTTCAATTAATCTATTATAGCAAAAAGTACATTGAGTTTGGATAAAATGAAAACTCAGATAAACAAAACTCAACTGAGCAGGATAGTCATCTCCCTTTAACATGTGTTTGTTCTTTAAAGTTGCAGTTTGTGTTACAGTTTTGTTGCTGAAGAGGATTAAATAGAACAATACACAAGGGCATCTCAGCCTGCTGCTTTTCAAAACATTAAACATATCAGTGGTTTTCAGATACATAGAATCAATAGTTTTCATACAAAGCCTTCTAAATGTTCACACCAGAATTTTTGTATTTTTATAACAGAAATATAAATTTCCACTCTAGTCTATCTTATTGGCACTTGTTTTCCTTTGCTGACTACTGAGCTGCAGAGTCAGAGACTTAATATGAATCATTTATTTTGCAGTAGAAGTGCACAACTCCAGCTCCTTCAGATGTGCCAAATACAAGCACATCTTCTAGTTCTTCCCACAAGATTTATGCAATCCATTCTACACCAAATCTTTTGAAAGCATTTTCTGTCAAATTCCAAGAGTAGTACATAAAATAATAGATGTACACATGCAGATACCGTATTGATCAGTTTAGACATAGCTAACTCCCTTTATTTGCATTTATACTTGAATACCTCACTGATTACTACATACCATAAATCTAAAACAGTGGACTATGTGTAAGTCTGTTGTCTAAACATGTTCTTGCAGTGTTTTGCAAACATTAAGTGAAGACAGGGCAGAAGAACAAGCAGAATTTAAGTTGTTTATTTTTTAACAAAAAGTAGCATAACAAACATATTTTGAAAATGCTGCTGAAATATTATCACACAGGAACTACCAAGGATATGAAGTAGTTACAGATTAAGGAACAACGTATCTGCATGGATCAAAACACGGGAAATGGAAAAAAAGAGCAAGTTTATTATAGCAAAATTAAAGCAGTAGGGTGTTTATGAATGTTCTGTAGAAAGTTTTGTGCTTAATGCATTAATAAATGGTCAGGAAACATAAATAAATGTGGAATGGCAAAACTTTCAAATGGCAAAAAATGTTTAGTTTATACAAATCCAAAGGGATTTGGGGGATATTCAGAAAATTCTCATCAATTGAGTGAATTAATAGTGTGATAGCAGGAAAAATTGTAAACTCATAATAGCAACCACAGAGCAAAAACATTGAGATACTTATCCTAACTAATAAGTTCTTAATTTACTAAATCAACTGAAGTCTAACCTGGTCATCATTACAGATAGTATATGCATCCAAAATCCATAAATTTGAGCAAACTAATAGGGGAAGGAAAGGAATACAGAATTCAAATTGCAAAGCATCACACATTGCTTATCAAATTTCAAAAGATTCTGTGCAAAAGCGTGGAAAACATGCAAGGAGGGATTTAAAAATGTTTACTTCAGAAAGCAAATAGGATTTGTTCCCTCAAATCTGCTGTGGAAAAATCTCAAGAGAAAAATGGCAAAAGACAGCTAAAATTAGTAAAAATAAAAACTAATATTAAAAATTGGGATCAGGTCACACCTGTCTCCATGTATCATAATTCAATATGAGAAAGTCTTCAGTTTATGAAGTCATAAATTGACAAAATGAAATGAGGCAAAAACCACTTTACTCATAGTATATGGTTAATTTGTGATGCCCATTTCAACACTATGTTCTCAAAGCCAAGAATTAGAAAGATTTGAAGAGAGAAGTGAATTTGAGCAGAGAAAATGAGTAAGATAGAAGGAATATCCAGAATTAAAATAGTAAATATGGGAAATATTTTGGAAAGCTACACTTTAAACCAATTTATAACTGTTACACTGCGATTAAATGTAGGCTCAGATTGTCCCATATTGGCAAAAACTTGCAAGTTAGGTGATTCAAACCTTTGTGTAAATTCATTTGTCTCAATTTTTCAGCTACAGGATTATCAAACTGGGTTATATTTACGACTTGAGCACAAAAAGCACCTCTGTATGTATAATATTGGTACCTACTGTATTCCTACTTGCATATACGTGTTGTTTTGCCAGCTACTCATTTTGCACACACATGTATTTGCTGTTGCCAGTGGGTTTGCGTTTTGAGGCTGTTTGTGTACTTTGGTGAGGAGGGAAGACTTAGTTTTTGTATGGCACAGCTGCTTATGTTTTGTGAAGGCCCTCAAACTGAGACCATCTACGTGTTTTCAACATTGAGATGACCTACCCTCTCCTAAAGTAGAGAACTTGGACTCTTGAAATTCTTCAGGATTGTACAAGTAGAATTTCAAAGATATCCTGACCCAGTTTTGAAATTCTTCTGTCTGTACATGCATGTGTTCCAGGTGTTTGGGTTGGTCATGGTCACTGTACTTGGCTGTGGGAAGAGTTTGTGGCTACATAAATGCTGCCCAAATAGCCAACGGCATCCCCAGGCTATAGCACAGACTGCAGGTGCCAGGTTAGCAGGTGCAACCCACACCTTTGTCACATCAGCTTCGCTCAGGCTGAGGCTGTCCCCCTTCCAGAGCCAGTACATGCACCGCTTTCTGTGCTGGCTGAGCTTCCTTGTGCGTGTTTGCAGAGAGCAGAGTTACAAGACAATGTGCATATTCAAATATCATCCTTCGATCTGCCAGCAGGATGCTCTTCAGGCCCTGGGAAGAAATTTCCCCCTTGTCAGGTGTGGGCCTTAGTGTCCATCCTGTACTGAGGATGGTATTTATGAAAACCCATCAGACTGGGAGATATTCTCTCCTCGAGGTCACCCTGGCAGGTGGCTGCTTGGCCTGTGAAATGTGGCCCTGGGCATATTCCCACCACTCGGTCTCTGACCAGACTCCCAGATGTTCAACCTCAGACACACATTTCCATGTTTCCCAGAACTGGGCTATTTTCTGTCACTTTTGCTGGTGCGGGCCATGCCCGCTGCTGCAGCCTGGCGGTCAGCGCCAGGGACCACCGCAAGGACCTCCCTCCTCCCGATGGGGCTCGCCCGCCCCCGCCGGGTCCGGCTGCCCCGGGAGCCCCGCGGGGCGGAGGGAGGGGCGCGCAGAGCCATGTGAGCAGCTGGCGGCGGCCGCAGCCTCGAGGAAGACAGATGGGGTGAGAGACAGCGCGGCGCGGCTGTCAGCGGCCGCAGCCCCGCCGCGGAGGGAGCCCCTCCTCCCGCCGAGCGCTGCCGGCCGGAGCCATGGCGTCCAGCGAGGAGGACGGAGCCGGCAACGGCGCGGCGGAGGAGAAGGAGAACGGCAAGAAGCGGAAGCTGGGCGCCCTGGCCACGGCCTGGCTCATCTTCTACAACGTCGCCATGACCGCGGGGTGAGGGGGCGCGGGCGGCAGCGCGGGGCGGAGCGGAGCGGCGGGGCCGGCGTGCTGCGGGGCGAGAGCCGCGCTGCGGGGCAGCCGCCGGCGGCGGGGCTGGCCGTGCCTGCCGGGCATTGCCTAATACGGTGCAGCGCTGCCAGCCGCCGGCGCCCGCCGCCGGGGTTAAGTATAGCCGGTACCGGAATGCCGGGCGGGGGTGACGGGTCCCTGGCACTGCCGCCGCCGCCGCCGCAGGGACCAGAACGCGCCCCTCGGTGCCGCCGGAGCTTCACGCCCCGGGGTCCCCCCATGGGCAAACAGAGTCCCTCCGGGTCCCTGAGCCCTGGGCTGGGCGAGCAGAGCCCGGCCGGGTCCGGGTACCTGAGCGCTGGTCTGGGCGAGCAGGGCCACTGCGGCCCCCGGAGGGCAGAGCAGTCCGAAGCCGAGCGTGGCCTGCAGAGCCAGCGGTCATTGTGATGGTGGGGACGGGTGGAGGGTAAAGAGCTGCAGTGGTAGCCCAGGGGGTTCATTTGAGCTTGTGCTCCGTGCTGCGAGGCTTTGCTCCGAGGAAGGTGGGTATCTATTTTGAATAGCAGACCATAAGAACACTCAGGTTTATGTTATTAGTGCTTGAATCACATATTTTCACTTCTTGAAAATTTGCCCTGTTCACTAACCTGTTAATTTCCACATGGTTGAAAAAAAGCTAAGAATTAACCATTTTATAACTTCTAGGGTGATATTCATTAATGTGAAAGGTTTTACTTTGGTTACCAGTGAAATCTCTGCCCTTTGAATCCCATAAATCAAAACTGACAAGCTGTAGTTGAAGCAGGAGTTCAAGTACGGATGGAGGAAGCCAGGAAAATTATCATAATGGACTTCTCTCTAGCATGTGTGAATCTTGAACATGTATTTAAGTATTTTCATATAGTGCTGCAGCACCTTTTGAAAAGTGCTTTTACTGAACATAATGTGTTTCTAGCTGGCCGATTACTGTTACCTCATTGAACTCCCAGACTTGTGTTCCATGTGTGAATTTGCTGATGAACACTGACTCTTGCCACTGACTTTTCTTTCTAACACAGATTTAAGGGACTAAAATGGCAGATCAATGCTCAGTCTCACTGAAGACCCAACTGGAAATGCTGCCTTTATTATAGCAAATGTTTTCCATTTCCTTGTGATTTGTAATACTCAGTACAAAGCCATCTACAGAAATTCATATCCACATAAAAATTTATTTAAGCAAAACGTGTTCTTTGCTTCTCAGTGTAGTTTAAGATTACTCCTCTCTGCTAAACTCTGGTTATTGAATGAGGTACAGAAAATGCCTTGTTAGATTAGATATATTATGCCTTCTCAGTCTAGGCCCAGGACAGAGCTGTTGCTGTCACCATTCATGCTGCCAGCTGGATGTAAACTCAGCGTCACCCTCTTTTTGTCAAACACTTCACTATAAAACAGGGCAGCTTTACTGTGGAGGACTACCAGTGATATTCCAGGAATTCCTCATTTCCAGAGTGGTAGGAGACAACATGAAATAAATACACTTATATTTAAAGTCCATTACAAAATCTGAGTAATGTTTGTGGGGGAAAATTTTGGAACTCTGGCAGATCGGATTCGTGGGCTTAAAGTAGAAGGTATCAAGGAGGGCAATCATTCCTACCATGTGGTGAAGCCTGACTAACTATGTGAGTTTGAAATGCTGTCATGAAGTGCAGGAATGGGCCATGCCAAGAGCCTGCATAGCAGTAGCCACCTTGCGTAAGAGTTGTCAAGGGGCTGCCACTGAGGTGGGTGCCATCCGAGGTGAGCAGGGAGTGACACTGTCCATGCGGCTGTTACAGCACTATGGATCTGACCCAAAGATTAGTATTTCCTGGTACCCTGTTTACAGTTAGCCAATACTTTATGCTCAGGAAGGAGTATAAGAACAGGAGATGAGTTATTTATCCAAATGTTTATATAAATATTTTCTGAATGTTTGTATGCTCTGTGAATCTGCCTCTGAGTATTTCTCAGACCCCTCTGCTTTGTCAGTTGGGCCTTTTCTTAGTCAGAGCTGTTGTTACTGTACAGCATGCTTGCTGTGGCCTGTGGAGAGGGAAAGAACTGAGTAATTGTTCCAAGTATCATCAGATAAAAATCATAATAATTTTAGTTTAATTTCTTTAGTTTTATTTTTGCCCCTCAAAATAGCCATCCATAGCTTCAGTTATGCCTATGTGTATATTAAAGAATTTTTGTACTTCCTTAGTCTTTGTGGATTGAAAGCTGAACTTTTGAGTAATTTTGCTAGTATGATGTTCTAAGAATGTGGTATAGCTCTGAGGGGCTGAGAGAATTGAGGTTGTTCAGTCTGGAAAAGACAAGGCTCCGGAGTGACATTATTGTGACCTTTGGGTAGCTAAAGAGAGCCCACAATAAAGCTAGAGAAGGACTTTTCACAAGAGCCTGTAGTGATAGGACAAGGGGGCATGGCATTAAAGAGAAAGAAGGCAGGTTTTTCTATTCTATATTAGGAATAAATTCTTACTGTAGGGGTGGTGTGGCACTGGAACCTGTTCCCAAAGAATCTATGGTTTCCCCATCCCTGGAAGTGTCCAAGGCCAGATTGGATGGGGCTCTGAGCAACCTGGTCGAGGGGAAGGTGTCCCTGCCCAAGGCAGGGTGGTTGGAAGTAGATGATCTATAAAGTCCAAACCATTCTATGATTAAGGAACATACACTACACTCTTTTGAAAATCTTAATTATATACATATGTCTTTATTTTATGGAAGGAACTGTGTATGCCTTGGGTTATTGTACAGTGTGTGGGCTGATGGTGGGGATCAGCTCACCACAGTTGAGAAGTTTATTTTTCTTTAATCTCAATTTCCATTTAATGCAAGTTTTAGATCAAGTTTTATAAGTTTTATATATACTGTTACTCTCCTTCTTTTACATTAGAAGGGTTATTAGTTGCCATAATTGTTCAGTTCCCCCCCAAAAAAATTTAAAACATTTCCAACAGCCTCAAATGTGCTAGTTAAATATACCTGCCACTGGAAGCCAGGAGAATAGAACACCCATCTTTCAGCACTTTGGGAACTGATTTTTAAAGATTGATTCTCAACACTTTCAAAAATGTAATTGTAATGGTAACTTCAGTTGGACAAACAGAAGTGTTCAGATGACTAGTCAGTGTTGAAGTCAATGAGTTGAGGGACCATGAAAAATATAAAACCAGTATGCACAGATTCTGGTCCTTTACTCATTCAAACTTGCAACCCAAACAGTGGCTTCAGTGCCAAGTTCATTGTGTGTTTTCAGAAAACAGTAATTCGTGCATGAGGATTTAATAGTAAAAATATGTAGCCACTGCTAGTGAAAAGTCTCATTGACTGGTGTTTTGGGAAGGTTTCCTCAGTTCAAGTCAATCCTCTGAAGGCAGCAATTCATTCTCCATCCTTTTCCAAGTAAAGAGATAAGAGTGTAATGTTTACATAACATAACATTTCTGTCTAAAGATATTTTTGATGATCTAAGAACACTGACAAGTGAAGAAAAATACTAAATTATTTACTGTGGATGGATATTTTTAGAATTCTAATTTGAAATGTATCCATTCTCTTTCTTTTGTAGGTGGCTGGTATTAGGTATTGCCATGGTGCGGTTTTACATACAGAAAGGAACACATAGAGGCTTATTCAGAAACGTTCAAAAGACGCTAAAATTTTTCCAGACATTTGCTTTGCTTGAGGTAAATTTTAAGCATTAGTTTGGTTTACTGGATGCTGCATATCATAGGCAGACTACATTATTATCCTGAATTTAAAATCAAAACATTATATTATTATTAAAAGTCCTTGTAACTTTATTATTTATTGAAAGTTTGTTATTATTTAATGAAGAGGGGCAAGGTGATTACATGAAACAAATGGGCACATTTTTTTCACACTTAATTCTTATATTTCATTAAATCAAACAGTGCCTGGGAACTGCTTTGATTTGAGAGTCTTTAATGAAAAAGGCAAAATTTTGAAGGCATTCCAGCCAGCAGATCAACCCTCTAGCATAGGGGATACTTCACTACCATCTCCAGAGATTACAGTTTACTTATTATTCCTTATACTGGGCTCATTATCCTTTGTACCTTTCCTGCTTCTGCTTATTTCCAGACTGGAATCACATACATCTATGGAATGAAGCTGTTGGGTTTATCAAGTACTTGCAGTTCTTTCCCAGACCCAGAAAAGAGTGCCTATTTACATTTTAACTTTTTTCCTCAATCTGCCTACAACTTCTATTGTTCAAACAACTATTAAAATCATGTTACCAGCTGAATATAGTAAAATTCTGTCCTGTAAAATTCTTCTTTGAGTAAGGTAATGGAAGGGAAGCTTACTAGTTGGAAAAAAAAGCTTTATAAGTGTCTAAATGTCTAATAATGCAATTAGTTTTGAAAATAAATATCTTTCATGCATTTGGACAGCTGAGATACTGAGCCCACTGGTTGCCAGGGCTTTGCCATGTGTTTCTTTTAAAGACTATTAGTTGGAGACAAAAACCACTTCCCTTCAGAATTAAGCCTAGGTTATGTTAATATCACAAGGCTGTGTTTATAGTATAACTAGTAACATGCTGCACATCAGTAACCTCTACCTTATTCTTATTTACAGGTAGTCCACTGTGCAGTTGGTGAGTTCTTTATTTTAGTTTCTCCTAACTATTTAAAACATGAATTGTGGAAAAGAGATAACTTGTTTCTCTTTTTAAGGAATAGTTCGCACATCTGTGCTTGTGACTGGGGTCCAAGTGAGTTCAAGAATCTTCATGGTGTGGTTCATTGCACATAGTATAAAACAGGTATGTGCATGAGCAAGTTATGTTTTCATTGTTTTTAAGGTGAAGCTATGAATGCAATTCTTATTTCAAAAGGAAGACCAATTCAAAAATTGATGATATTCCTAAAGAGAACACTTACGTACCTGAGTGCAGTTTTGACAGTTGGAGTTAAAAAATGAAATTTATGTGCCTCTTCCCAGGAGAGTGAGTCTGGGTCTTAGCTGTGAATGAGCAGCGCCTTCGGCATTGTGCCAGCTGTGGTCTGCCAAAGTGAGATCTATGACTACTGCTATTATTTAGCAGCAAATCTAGAACATTGTTACTAATTCTCTTTCAAAAACTTTAGTTAGCACTTCCTGAATTAATCTGTTTCTATGAAAGGCTTGTAAGAATTAAGTGATCGATTTTATGCTCCTGAATTTCTTCAGAACTTGAAAAGCTGAGCCATTAAACTGTCTCACCAGCAGATGGCATAAAGCTTTCTGCAAATGGGTTATCCTAGCACCTGCCTCATCAAATCTCTTTGTTTCAGTTCAGAGAGGACTCATTTTCTACAGTGCATCTTTTCCTTTACTGTTGCTTTTCTTAACATGGAATAGGCTTTTCATGGCTTTTCTTTGTTTGTGGGTTGATTTTTTTGTAAGCTAAGTGTTTTTATTTTGTCCTTAAGGAAAAATGCCTCAAAGATTAACACAGTTTTCATATTGAATGTTTACACAGATGCTGGACTATAGCACTGCATTTTGCCATTTTTTATTATCCGCAGTGGAGTAAATCTTTAGCATATCCAGTAATTTATTTCCTCTGTCTACAGTACAGTAGGTCAAGCTGTGTCCAAGAAAATAACACATATAGATGTATGTCTGATTGTATTTCATGCTGTTATTGCTTAGAAGGCATGAATGTTCAGGGTCACTTTAGGTGGTGAGAGGCATGTCAGTGGTAATAGCCAGACCCAGATCTCTCCACTTGACTGATGATTTGCAAGGCAACAGATAGGAATTCTCTGCATACTTATTTAAAAGCTCTTCTGCTTGGATTTAGCACTGTGACATGAATCCAAGTTTGGGTTATCAGTGTGTGTCTCTAATTGCATGAGGCAAAGAACAGCCTAATTCTGTCTTTGCATTTGCTTATTTGTTTGGATGTCTTTGCCCTTCAATTGTTTCTATTTGTTTGTGATTCTGGTGCTATTTTTATATCTCTGATTCTTCTATGATGTTGGTAAGACACTTCCACTAAAAGTGCACCTTCTTTGACTCAGACATTGTGGGAGTGATTTTATGAGCAGTTACAATTCTTCTTGACTTTTGACACAGTCATGGATTTTCAGCATCTTGGAGATATAGTAAGCTTTGTCACCGTGTTGCATTTTAATTTAAAAAAATCACTTCCCTTTTTTTTCAATTTTAACAAAACTTGTGTTACTTTATTTTATTTCACAGACATCCCTGGAGCTTTTCAGCCTTTAGGCATGGAAGTGTATTACAAAATTCCTCCCTCTTAAAGAAAAGAAAATTACTTGCGTGTAATTCTTCTTCTCAGAAGGTAGTGTTTGTAATAGATCCCCAGGTGCCTTCTTTGTATTTGGGGACTTTTGTTTATTTGTTCACTCAGAGTGAAAAAGAACTGATGTTTTGAAACTGCAGAACTGTGCTACCTACCGATGAGGCAGTTTAATGACTCAGAACTTAAATGGGATTGTTGAGTGGGTTTATCCAAAGCTCCTGGTCTACCAACTACTCTTCATTTAGTGATCCATCTGTACTTCACTTCCCTTAACTATCTTAAAGGTCCCTGAAGTCTGCCAAACTTGATCTTCTGTGACCAAGTTCCAGTTAGTGATTCTACAAAGCAGTTCCTTTTGTCTAAAGTTTTATGGAGATGTGCATTATACTGTGAGGAAAAAGCAAGATTAAAAGTAAGAGAAAGTCTAGGAGACAGAGTAGTGAAATGTAGTGTGGTTAAAGTCTGATCATTAAAGACATCTTCTGTAGCATTGTTTTGTTCTTGCTGTTTGGAGGAGTAAGAAAATAAACAAGTCAACCACAAATAAAAGAGGAGGACAGTTAGTTTAGTGAAAATGCAGGTAGAGAATAAAGAGGAGGAATAAGCATAATTATAGGGTTTTGTATTTTGATATTTGCATAACAGATAAAGATTATTCAATTTGCAAAATGTCTGTGTGTTAGTAAATATATATGATAATGAACGGTATATGGTTTCCAGCATATCACTTTTATGACAAAATTTTCTTTCTTTACAAGATGTTGGTTCTGTTGCATGTATCTTAGAGGTCTGTTGCAGTTTGTCCAGAAAATAGGCTTAAGGATGAAGAAAATATTGGTCCTTTATACTTCTGCAGATCCAGAATGAGGAGAGCGTTATTCTTTTTCTGGTTGTATGGACTGTGACAGAGATTACTCGATATTCCTTCTACACATTCAACCTGCTCAACCATTTGCCTTACTTCATTAAATGGGCCAGGTGGAGATATCTTGCACTTCAGTTTCTCGTGGTTCTGTGCATGCTGGTTTCACGCATGCTGAGCTAACACACAGGAGAGCAGAGTTTGGAGCTTTGGTTATGTGCCAGCAAAGTGCAAGTTGGTTGCTTTCTGTACTTAGGATCATTGTTGCTTGGTTTTAAATGTTAAAAGTACTTTAGCCAAGATTTTTGGGTGTGATTTATTCTTTGCTTTCTGTGTCTCACAGTTTGAGCTATGCTTTCACTTACTCTAGTTCTTTTTTATCTTTGGAGTCATCTTTTAACTTGACTCTTTAAGATGCTTTTGAATACAGTGCCCAAAATTAAGCACCTGTGCTAGTCTTTGTGTATGTCAGTTCTTTGAAAATGTAGGTGGTGTTGTCACTCAATCTGTGGGCATATTATTACTTTATATGAAGTTCTGCTTTATCAGAGCTTTTGTAAGATTATATCCATGCAGTGAAGTTAAATATTGACTGAGTTTAGCCCACATAAAAAAGTGTATTCCATATCAAAACTATTTTGATTTTGAAGCATACTTAGGGTTGGCCACTAGATCACATATATTACAGAGACTGGATGTTTTTCAGGACACTTAACTGGAAGAATATTCTTTGTATTTATTTTTTTAAAACTACATGTAAGACAGACTTAGGGTATTAGAAGGAAAATATCTAACCTACATTCTGTGCAGGTGACTTATTTAAAAGAGGGGATTTTTATTTTTCTGCATTTTTGTATTATAAATAATGCAGTTTTGATTTTTCTAATGCACTTCTTTGATATGTCTGATATTCATGTCTATTCTTATGTTATATTTTTGCTAGTACCTGAAGTGATAGACTTGGTTTAAGCACTAAATAGCAAACGTAAAAATAATCAGGTTGACTGTTGCCTTTTTTATGTAGGCCACAGAAAGAAACATGTGTTCAGAAAGTAATACATTGATAGATATGTCTTTTGCCATCAAGGCAGTGTGTCTTGAATGACAAGATTTCGTTTCCTTAATATAGACAAGAGGGAAGATTGGCATCCTCACAGCAGAGATAGTGAAATATACTATAAACAAAACACTTGAAAATGTATCATCTTTTCATAGAATCCAAAATATCTGATCAAGATTTATAAATAAACAAACAGCACAACTTACTCCAACACAGTCCTGGTCTGATTCCTGTCAATGACGACAGGAGCAAGATCAGTACATGGGAAAAAAACATTATTGGAGACTACAAGTCTGAGGATTGTTTTATTATAAAGATATACAAACATTCTGATACTTCACTGTTTTAAATAAAACCACTGAGGAATGCATTCTCTGTAAATCTAAGGAACTCTATCCAAAGTAACTGAAACTGGTATTCTGTGCCAAGACAGGATGTGGTCCTTGATTTTGGTGCAGGAACTACTGTAATACATTGCTGTGCCACTAATAGTAACAAGAGAAAATTTAAATTCATGGGGTGTTTCTCACAAGGGTTTTTTTTACTTTTTAATGCAGATACAACTTTTTTATCATTTTGTATCCTGCTGGAGTAGCAGGTGAACTGCTAACCATATATGCTGCTTTACCCTATGTGAAGAAAACAGGAATGTTTTCACTGAGACTTCCAAACAAATACAATGTCTCCTTTGACTACTATTACTTCCTTATTATTGTCATGTTCTCCTATGTGCCATGTAAGTATTATTTAACTGTACAAACATTTTAGCATAATAAACAGTCATCAGCAATGCTGAAACACTGCCTGTAGTAAAACTATTGTTTTGTAATTCACTGCAATGTTAACGACTTGTTATTATTTACTTTTACTGACTGCAGCACTGTATGCCATAATCTTTATTCATTCTGCAAAATTGTGTTTTTCCAGTATGTGATCTGTTGAATTTTTTCATCTGATTTGCTTTCTTTTATGCTTTTATCAAGTATTTCCACAACTCTACTTCCACATGCTGCGGCAGAGAAGAAGGGTGCTTCATGGAGAAGTGATTGTGGAAAAGGACGATTGAATCAAGCTGTGTAACTATGGTGCTTTTAGTGGAAAACAAAAAAAGAGGGTAAAAACCCAATACTTCCTGTGATTTTTCTGAGTCCAAGTTTTAAAACATGGAACAAGAATAAACAACTGTGCATAAAATAGCATGGACTGTATTGTTTTTAGACCTACCTTTTCATCCTTGGTTTCACTTTGATTTTTAATTGCCTCTTTCTTCAAACAAGTTATTTTCTTATTTTCAATAGGTTGACAAATAGCTTTAAGAATTGGAATAGTTGGGTACTGTGGCTTCTGTTCTGTTATGACCTGTAGTCATCATCAAGAACAGAAGAGTTGATAATTTGTACTGACAGTGAGTCTTCTGGAAAACAGAATGTAAATTAGGTAATTATATTTTTCATAGACTAGGTGGCTTGAATGTTATTTAAGGTTTATATTAAATGATACCTTTCCAGTTACCAGTACTGTAGCACATTGTTCAGCATTCTTTGAATTACACTATCATACTGCAGAATTCCAGAAGGACTTTGGAAAGCAGCTGAGTCCTTGATTGTCAGTGCAAATTTGCATCTCCCTGTATTTTCATTTGTAACTTTAAAGATATGTAGAAGAACAGGTATTAAATTAAGAGGTTAAAAGTTTGTGCTGAAGAGTAGATTTTCATGTGCCTACCTTTCTCTGATCAGTGGCTGAAATGAGACTCGTTTGCAAAGATAGTCTGATTATCAACATGTTTCCTATTCTACACTTAAATTATGTATGTGGAAAAATCACAGTATGGCATGTGGAAACTGTAGCTATAGTGAGATATTTGACTTCTTATAAACAGCTCTGTGGGATAAAATATATTCAAAATAACCCTTTCCATTAATTGTTTATACTGTGTTGACCCAAGTCTATTTAATGTCTTCAATTATCTGCAAGAAGTATCTACAGTATATTAATGAAAGTTACAAATGATACTGCAATATATAATGCCTTAGTGGGAGAAGTCCAGCAAATTAGACACAGCCTGAGAGATTCAGAGAAAAGAAAATGCATTTGAGGAAACTTGGATACTTAGTGAGAGAGAAGAAACTGAAACGTAGGATTGTGCTAAGAAGCTTTGGTAACGTAGGCAACAAAATTGCTTCTGGCATCACTAATGTCAGAGAAGACAATATATGTGGAAGAGCTGCATTAGGCAGCTGGAATTCAGAGTACTTGTGATTGCTGAGGTACAGTCATATTTTTGAGTACTTCAAGAATTGAGACAATCTTCTGAAAAGTCAAAGAACTAAAACAAAATCAGTTGAAGTGAGAAGGAAGTCTGAAAGATTGAGTTGTTAATATGTATAATTTTTTTGTTATGTGATGAATACATGTAAAGGAAGAGGCTTTCTAAGGATGAAAGTATAACTGGAACTGATTATATAAATTTGAAACAAGGTAAACAGCCAATGAATGTCTAAAGAAAGATCCTACCAATGAGGTCATTTAGGTATAGAATGACACAGTAGTGCTTATACATGCATACAATTTCTTGGAAGGTTTTCAGTTAGATTTCTCAAGAGTTTGAACTATGTACTTGAATAGGCAGTTTCCATTTTTAGCTTCAATGATTGTATCATAATACAACTTTTTCAAAATTTGCAGCTGCACCGTTTTCTGGTGTATCAGGTAATTTGATTAAAAAGCAAGGATTACCTATATCCCTAACTTTCAAATTCCATTTTGTGCCTTAAATTTGTGGTATTTATGCATGTCTTCATTACACCTAAATGAGTTTTCTTTTAAATTACATAGTGGACTTGAGTTGGAATAGTTGTATTTTTTGCAATTTTACAAGTTGTAATCTTAGTATTCTTTAAAGCAAATTTCACACAAGGTGCTATAATTTTACTTACTACGTCTGTTTTATATGCAGCTAAAATTATTAAAAGTTTAAAATATAAACTACATTTAGATTGAATCACAAAATATTTGTGTTACACATGTTCGCACTAGTAGTTGTATTTGTCTAAAATTCTAGGAGTACTGTTTTATAAACTCCACTTGCTTTTTGATCCATGAGGAACATCATGGCATTTTTCAGAAATACATTTTAGTTAGCAAGCAGAATAGTCTGATGAAATACAAGTAAAAAAGATTAGATTAAGTTCTGTGTCTTTTTTTACTGTCAGGGCAGCTCACTGAAGACCATAGCTATCAATTTATTGAAAATGGATTGGATACTTTAAGGATGTGATTTTGAAATCTTTGGTTGGATGAGCGTGTCCCACAGATATTATTCCTGCAATAAAAGGAATACTTGCACTATAATACTGTATTATAGTTGTTTTCATTGTGGCCTAAGGATATTACCATATATCAATCAAGGAGCTATTTTTATATTCTTTTGTACATGTAATATGAAAAAAACCCCAGCACTATTTGCTAAAATCTTGGGTTACACTTTCATAAAGCAACAGTGTACAAGGTAATGATAGAATTTAAAAACTGATATACAGCTACAGAGTCGTCATGATAAACGAGTAAAAATAAAGCTAAAAATTATTTACAGTAGATTGCCACGTAGATTATTTTACATGTGGCTTACTCTTTTTGAGTACCTGCCATGTATCTTTTCTTCCTCCTCTTTTTTGACTGAAACCTTTTGCTGAAGCCTCCATGGATACCTTTTCATAGAATCATTAACGTTGGAAAAGACCTGCAAGGTCATTGAGTCAAACCTTTGACCGAACACTACCACATCAACTGGACCATAGCACTAAGTGCAATGTTGAATTGCTTCTTGAATGCTTCCAGGGATGATGACTCCACTACGTCCCTGGGCAGCCAGTTCCAATGCCTGACCACCCTTTCAGTGAAGAAATTCTTCCTGATGTCCAACCTGAACTTCACCTGGCACAGCTTGAGGCCTTTCCTCTTTTCCAGTTGCTAGTTGCTATATTGTTAAAATGTGTTCTGAAAGATAGAATTGCAGGTAAAATCCTCTTGCTATTAACTTCAGATGGGCTAGGATTTTATCCTAGGTAGCTCACTTAAATTTTCAATATAACATCATGAAACAATTAATTTACTAAATGGACATTAAAAGTTAAGTATGATTTTCATATGGTGCTCTCTTTCGAACTTCTTTACATCTGTCTTTTTTAGTCTTCCTCTCTGCAATATTTGTAGTTTTCTAAAGCGTTTAAATCCTCCTGCTTATGTAAGACTAGGAATGTTTTCATGGAGTCTTTAACAAATTGGTTTTTACTTGTGCTGTATATGCCTTCTGAAATTAACTGATCTAGAGAATGGCCTAGGAAGCTTTTTTAATGGTAATACGCAGGAATAGGCATTTGGAAGGAGATTCCTATTCATCAGGTGATATTGCCTACTGTTGCTAGTAACAGAAATGCACTATACTATGTATAAAATTCAGCTGCAAGCAGTTGGATTTCTTGAGGTTCTCCCCAGCACTGTCATGGTATTCCCACTGTGAATGGCTGTGTTAGTACAGATTGAAGTGGCTTGTGTCACAGCTCTGCCCAGAATGTCTGGAAGCCAGATCCTGGCCTCAGGATGTGGGCAGCAGAAAGGATTATGATGCTGAGATACTGCATTTTCTTTATTAGCTGCCAAGCTGAGGCCATTGTGAGCAATAGCTGACAGATGTCATTTCTGACATGGCACGGGATATGAGAAGAGAGGAAACTCAGTATGGTCTCATACTTTCTGCCTAGGGAGCCCAGGACATCAGCTGAGACAATCTCTGTGCATAAAGGGTATGTTACAGAGTGGACCTTGCTGCTCCACTCAGCTATCTTACTACAATCTATTAGCCTGTATGTCCTGAGACATACTGGTGTGCCGAGATGGGTGTGCCACACTGCTCTCCATCATGTAGTTCAAAATTAACTGCCTTGGAGAAACGGTGCAGTATGCTGCTTCTGCTTCCCATTGAGTGTCACATTTAGCCAGGTTCATGTTAATTATGAATAGAGTGCAATGGGTAGTTAACTGGGGGGTGCATGGAGACCTTTTCAGATGGAACCTACCTATTCTTATCCAGATAGAATATTTTAAGTCTAGGTCTAGCTACTTCTCTGACTGTGGTACTTGCAGTCTTTACAGTGGCTTACTTCAGTGGGTATTTCAATACTTATTTGATTACTAAATAAACTAGAGTGAAAACAAATTTCAAACATTAAAGTCATTTATAATTTAAGGTAGTTGCTACATTAACAGTTTTTGTGAATTCAGCTCTTACTTAATCTGCCTTAGAAAGAAAAAAAAGAAGGAAAGTTAATATAAGTGTTCTGAACTAGCCAGTAGGGCTTCATAAATCAAAATTTTCAGGCAAGCAAACTGGCTTGAGTTCATTAAAGATTGGTTAGATGTATTTTTGAACAAAAATGTTGAAAGTTTTTCTGGGAATTAAAATTTATTTCGTAATGTGTATTTTAAAATGTGCTAAGAAATACTGTATTATTTATTACCAGTTTACAATTTAAATTCATGCCGAACATACAATTTTTATATATTATTAACTGTACCCCATTAAGATGTTTAATTCTTGTGTTTGTTGCACTGGCTGTTTAGAAAAAACAAACACCTTGTGTTTCTGCAAAGCTTTGTGTTCTCTTGCTCAAAGGAGTTGCAGGTTTTTTATTGCCTGTAGTGCTTTGCAAGGCTGCTAAAGTGGCAGGTTTCTATTTGCCAAGAATAGCTCCTTAATGTTGCTTTCATGATGGCACACCTTCACAGGCGGTTCTCTCAGTTCAGTATCTGGTGCTGTATACCACTGGTGCCATCCTAGGTGTCCTCAGTGCCTTCACTAGGACTTCATGCTTTACACATGTCCCTAAGTGAGTCATCCTTAGGACTTCCCCAATGGAGAAGACCTGCCTGGTTAACTCTTAGGTCACAAAAGTAAGTCTGGCAAGTGAACTTCAGGCTGCACTGAGTCAAACTGTGGAGAACTTGGATGTGGGGTAACTCTAGCCCTGTCACAGGAACTTGCCCTTGTGTTCATGCCTGCAACTGGTAGTGGCTGGTAATGTACAATACTTTCTGTATTATGTTGTATCAACTGAAAAACTCTGTCTTTTTATTCATACCTCTCTTGCTTTTGTGTTTGGCCTTGAATGTATTTGAATGTCCTTTCAGTTTATGGCTTTGTAAAAGTGTAAGTACAGAAAAAATTATAAAAGTGAATCATGTATAGAATTGTACTTAAAGATTGTTAATAATGTAAATGCACTGCAGCTGTGTGTTACTGTTATTTCTTCTGAAATGTGTTATCATTAGCAGTTTACAGAGACAGGAAAACAACACAATATGATGCTTCTAATAATTTATTTATATGTAAAGATTATAAGATTTTGGGGGGATATAGATTCATATATTTGTTTTAGAGATCATTAATACTGTAGCACTGTAGAAATTAGTGATCAATTAAAATACACGTTCTAAAGTATGTTCTATTTGAATTTTTTGGTTTTTTTAGTGACTAGAAGTAAGTTCAAACAAGCATTCAGCTTAATACACCAGACTGGTATCTATTTACAAATACTATACTTTTTTATCTAGAGTTATTTCACAAATCAATCTTGGGGTTCCATGTAACATATTTGCTATTAGAACACCTTCCTTTTCATATTTCTTGAAATACATCCATAAAAAAGAGGTAGATTTGATTAGTAATGTTGGTTTATCAATAAAGAGGGGAAAATACAAGGCATTAAAGAGAATGTGAACATATATGAAGAAAATGGCATTACAGTGGTCCTGAAATAGATGTTCCAGTAGTAGGTGTTTCAGTGGTTTGGAACAGGACATTTTTGTGGTACTAGTTTTTAAGGGGGGTAGAGGCAGTGAACATCCTCTGGTTGTCCTTTGCTATGTGACTAACAATGACATTGCAGCTATGAGGATTTTGTTGCCATGACAGCATGATAAAGCAATATGTGAGCATTCACACCTACTTCTATTGAATTGGGAATCGAGTGGTGGTAACCCCTAGGAGCTTAACTGCATACAAAGCCTAAATCCTGTTAGTCAGATGTATTATAATGGAGACGTAGATCTCCTAATCTGAAAGTCACAGAAATGGTCTTCTGATCTAAATTTACAGGACAGGATTTACTTGTCCTGGCCCTCTACCAAGGTTAAACCATTCAGATTTCCTGGAAGCTAGTGGAAGAATATCCACTGATCTCAACAGGAGTATGATGCGACATAGACATTCATGTATTCTGTTCTGTGTAAATCTGGGTTTGCCAGGAAAGGGAGTAAACCGTAGCCTCCCTGTTAGCATGGTCTGGGAGAGAGCATGTGTTTGTTGTGCATTAGCTGATGAGTGGCGGCATGCTCCCTCCCAGCTTTACAGTGCTGCCTCCCAACTGCCTCCCAGCACTGCTCCCTGTGGGACACACCAGAAGCCCTGGAAATCTCCAGCATTACACCACTGTTGCATTGTACTGATCTGAATTAGCAGAGTTGTAGAAACTCCCTTCACATATCTGCAAAAGTATCTTTTATTTCTGAAATTAATCTAGGCCTAATGACACATCCCATTAAAAATAGGCAGGGTAGATCATCCCTCACAGCTGCTTGGACATTCCTAGCCTGGAATACTGCCGTCACTGAACAACTTTGATTTCTGTATGTAGTCTCTTGGCGGTTTGTGCTCATACCACTCTCATAAGATGGCACTTTGCCTGCCCTTAAGTGGCTGTTCCAGATTTAGTAAGAACAAATTGCAAATGATGAGCAAGAAGAGATTCAAATGTGTACTGCTTCACACACCAGGCACCCTCCTGTGCTTGGAAGAGAATCCTGGGTGTGCAGTTAAATTTGCATGCCGCTTGATTTGTCATGTATGAAGTTGCATAGTAGAACAGGATAGATGTTCAACTCATGAAGAAAAGAAACTAATTTCAATACTGAAGATGGCAAACTAAATTTTATTAGTGTAAATTACATCTGGGAAGACCGTAAAGATTGAGACTTAGCAACAAAACAGAGACAGAATCATGGATCTTGCAGCCAAATGAAATCAAGTATTTAACATTGCTCCTGTTTTCATTCAAAGTGAAATGGTCTTACTGAGAATAAAAAAACCTGAATTCTTGCCAGAAGATCCATAGGCTATGCCTGCTGTTGTCTATTATGTTATAAATTTCACTGTGTTCAGACTTGATACGGAAGTTTGGGGAAGTTGTTAAGTCAAAAGACATAAGTAGTTATGGTGGAAATGTGTCACTGTCATGTGATACTTGGGTCACAAAAAAATAGGAGGGCATGGTATCTCCTTTTCTCAAGTCTTTTAAATTGAAAGATTATCTTAAAAGCCATACTAGACAGTGTTGCTATGATACTTTTCCTTTTGCCATGAAACCAAAATTAAACTACTTTTTAGATTATTATTTTTCCACAACTTTTTTTGCTCTGTGGAAATAAGTCTGTGGTCTAGATGATTTTCTCATTTGTCTCAGAGCCCTGCTATTTTATGAGTCAGCAGTAGTCTACAGTCTACAGCTGGAAGAACACTTCATGATATTCCTAAATTGGTGCAATGGCTGTATTCTTTAAGAAAAACTTTATTCTCCCACAAATTGCAGATGAAGATAAAATATTCAAGGCTAATATTTTTTATGAATGTGCTTGCCTTGCAAAAAATGTCTGTTATGTGTGAACGGGACTGTGTGGTTACTTGTTTGTTTGTTTCCACCTGTGTAGTTACTTAAAAACTAATTACACCGTTGCATACTGAATAAGAAGTCAGGGGAGTTTTGTTGTTGTCAGATATGTGAGTTCCTTGAGTTTGTGGCAAGTTTGTAGTCCACTTCCTTGGCGTTAACTTCAACTCTTAGCTGTAAATATTTGTGGGAAAGGTACAGTGATTTCACTTTCTGTCTGAAGTGAGCATTATATGTCAGGATGCCTTTCTGAAGGTACTCAATGTTTACACAGAATTCCCTTTTTGTCCTGCTTCCTTCTGATCTGTGCAGGATACCGACAGAGAGGGAACAATCATGAGATCTCTCGTTTTGTTCTCATTTCACTCCCCTGACTCATTTGAACACTTGCTACAATCCTTGAGCTGTTAAACAGCACAAAGTTGGAGGTAACTCAATCACCTTCCTATGGTCTGTGAAGTATTCAGAGTTAGACTGCAGAGGGCAGAAAAGCCAGCAGAGAACAATGGAACGAAGATTGTGTGTTAGATGAAGAGTGTCTTTAGTCATGTATGGAGGGTAGTATGTAGGATACATGTTTAGGGAACAAAGGAGGCTGTGTTTCTGAGTCAGTCACTCCTGAATGGCTGCTGTGCTTGTGACTGGAACAAGCTTGCTATTTAGCCCTTGGTATTGAGAAGACATATGAGACGTGCTTCACTGATGAGAGGTACCATTTATATATCTGCTCTTGGTTTTCATCTCTGGGCACACTATGTGCCTGCAATTCGCACGGTTCTACATGTTAAAAGAATTAACACCTTCCTCTGGTGTTTTAACGTAGTTTAGTTCTGAAGAACTTGTCAAGAACTTCTTGGAAGAAATAACATCTTACACTGATCTGATTCCATCTTGAGAGCATGAATGTTTCAAGCAGCAGAAGTAAATCTATTTAGGGGTTTGGGTGCCCCCTGTACATAGTTCTGGCAGCTAACTCAGTCCAGTCTTCTGTCTTTCTGATGTTGTGTTTTCCAACACAGTCTTCTAATTCATTCTGTGCTATGAAATCTCATCACACAAAATAAAATATGTATGAAAGAGAAATATGAGGCATGCAGGTGAACCCACATATAAAAAGTTTGGAACCTCTCCTTCCTTAATGCAGTCTTTTGTGACAACTGTGGGAGGATTGTCAGACCAACAATTCTGAGGAACAGTAAAACTGTTGGTCACTGACACTGGTCTAAAAGTTTCCTGATTTAAACAGTCTGAGGGGAATCTGCTCAGGGATGTATTTTTTGTAAGTGCTTGCTGAGAAGTCAGTCACAAGCTCTTTTTCTCAAAGCGTGTTAGGGTGGTCATTTTGCTTTAAGATGGGTGCATGTACTTCACATCACAGGTGATGCTTAAACCTTCAAGATGTCTTGTGCTAGTGCTAAAATTTCTACCTTTCAAGGGGCTTTAACTTTTCTGTGATTCAGTTATACTCCTATTAGAGGCCCACAGCATCCCTCCAATGATGATCTTCAGTGTGTATTTATCATTTCTGTGAGACTGTTGTATTTAAAAATACAGCCCAAGTAAGATTACTTAATATTTCCTCTGGTTGAGAAAGGTTATTATGCTTGATTTGGTGATTGTAAGCATGGAGGTTTTTTTTATCAAGGAATGGGTAGTTTCAATGTGGTGAGATCTGCAATGAAACCTTAAATTGGAAGAAGGGGTTACATTACTTCATTATTTACTAGAACCTCTGAGACTGTAAGAGGTGCATATTGAATGAGACAATTAGATGTGTAAAGTCAGCTGCAGATAAGCTGTTATTTCAGTATGTTTCTCTGAGAAACCACAGGTAGAGAATTACTGGTCTCATCATGACAGCAACTGCCTTCAGAGCACTAACCAGTGTCACCTCCCGTTGCAGTTCCTCTTCTGTGGGAAACTGAGGAATAATTACCATGAAACTACTTTGAGCTCTAAATAGCTGTTATTCTTTAGGTGTACTATTTACCAAGAGGTTTCATCTGCAAATAATACCTCTTGAGACTGTGTGCAGGCAGGATGTGATAATTTACAAACGCCTTTAAGAGATTGCATTTTGAAATGTCACAGCTGGGTGGGTTTGCAATTCCCAGCAGGTTTGAAGACACAGATCATGGGACCAGATCCTCTGCTGCTGTGTCTTAATGCCATTGTGCTGACTTACACAAATTTGAAGACTTGGCTTTTAAAAGAGCCTTTCCAAGAATAGTTCAAAATTCTAATAGGTAGTAATGCATGTGATACTTTTCTTTCTTTAACTTAGAATTTTAATTTATTAAATTTGACAAGTTTCTTTAAGAAAGCTGGAAACAGAAGTTTTCTTCTGAACCAGTCTTAGATTAAACATTTTTCTGAATATTCTAATATTGTGAAAATGCAATTTGCTGTCAAAAATGCATTATTTTCCTAGGAGATTCTTGACTAGCGCAGTGTGCAAATCCTGAGACTGGGGATGTGGGTATAGGGAGTAGGGTGGACGAAAGCGAATGAAAAGCAGTATTGCCTCCCCAGCCGCGAGTGGCCGGCAGAGGCAGTGGCGGTGCAGGACTGCAGCCCCAGCAGAACGGGGTCAGTGAGGGGAGACACAGCCGGCTGTCAGGGACGGGCTTTAGAGATACTAGCTGAAAGAAGCTGTGGAAGGAGTGAAGTCTGTAAAGCCAAGGAAGCAGAGAGTGGCTGCAGGGGCAAAGCACAGAAAGGAACAGTCCTCAGTCACTTAACACATAGTCATAAAATCTAGAGGAAAGATTTTCCTGGGTCTTCTCCCCTGCAAAAGAAGGAGGTAATACTGCTGTAGGAGAAGAGGGTGAAGGGTTCATTAATCTCAGACATGAGAAGTCACATTCAATGAGATTTCACTGTATTAATTTACTCCACTCTGTCATCTTCAGAGCAATCTTTTGTTCTGAATTAATCTCTTTCTCTCCAGTGTAAGCACTGGGATGGAAACCTCTTCTGACTTGTCATGGCATCTATTTTCTTTCCTGGTTTGACTTGGAATTTAGAGAACAACGGCAGGAACCTGAATGGGGAACCAGCTAACTCTTCTTCTTGCGTTTGTACTGCATACCTCCAAAGGAGTGTTGGCTTGTTCAGTGCAACCGGAGGTTGATTCACCTTAGCTCTGTAATGAGAAGATTTTTTAGAGTCCATCTGAAACACCTTCACAGCCACTTCCCTGAAGCTGTTGAAAATCCCTGAAGCAGTTTTGCTAGAATCCAGCAATTTGAGTTCTGCCCCTGCCAAGGATTTGGCTTCAGACTCGGGCAGGCTCCAGCCGCCTTCTCATACAGGGACAGATCTTCAAAAGAAAGCCACTGCCATGAATGTGGACTCTTGCAGTGGTTCATTGCTTTCAGTCTGGCAGTCTAGATGGAGTTAAAATAATTCTCGTTTTAACAGTTCAACCATCTCTTTTTTTACCAATGTGACCTCTGTGAAGGAAAGGTGACTGACTGAGCGAACCATATTTTGTTCTAGGAAGCTTAGAAAGAGACTTAGTGTTGTGACAGACAAGAAACTGGCTGAGAAAACAAAGAACAGAGTGACAACAAGAACTGTTTACAGAGTAGGAACATGGGATTTAATAACAGTGCATAATAAAAACAAGCTAGTTCCAAAATATAAATGCTTATCTTGCCTATCTGAGGTAAAAGGAAGTGTCCATGTTTCCCAGATTTTTTCCTGATACTTAAAGTGGACCAGATGGTCTTCTGGTGGGAATTAGTGTAGTGCCATGACAGTTAAATTGCTGGTTTACACCAAGTGATATGTGGCCCTTTGTGTCTAAAAAACCACATCATGTGTATTTCTATGTTGCTGTAGGTTTTCTAAACTACATCTTTCTAGACCATTCTTTTGAAACCTGAAAGAGATCAGCAACTCTCTCATTTCATTGTACTTGGCCTTACTTGGTTTAAGGCTATGGCAAATACAATTTTTCCTCACCATTATATGTGAGTTCCTTTCTAACACTGAGAACGTTATATTGCCTTCTGAAAGGATTGATGCTGTTTATTGGGCATAAAACTAAAGGGAAAACTAAAGGGAACACTAAAAACAATTATAAAAATACAGTATCTGCAATAGCTTTTCTGGCACAAAACAACAAAATAATTTATTGCTGTAAGTGTCAATTAATGCTTTTAAAATGCTTTAATTGCACAGTATCTATTTCAGACTATGGAAATGCAGAGGTAATTTAGGCTAAGAGAAGATATGATTCACATTTAAGATGTAAGCTGTGACTTGACAAGGGGGTTAATAGCTGCCTCAGGCAGATCAGAATGTGTGATAATGAGGATCTACCAGAAAAACACATTGTGGAACTGAATGTCAGAGTTTTCCAGGGTAAATGGTGTCAGTGACTAGTTGGTCATGCTTCTACAAGATAAAAAGGCAGAAGTGGTCAGCTTTGACAACAGTGACTACTGAAAGTTTCAAGTTAGTTACAAAGCACTCATTTTTGAAGGAAATACATGTATTCATACATAGCCATATTCATATATATGAACATACATCCATGTAAAACTATAACTTTTTTTTAATACAGTTCAGCAAAATGCATTTTAGCATGACAGAGAAGTAGGATCATGATAAAGCCTTCATCAATTTACTATGCTCTGTTGTCTACTCATGTCCCTTGCCAAGTTCTTTCTGGGAAGCTGTAAAAAGAAAATTATTTGCTGGCTTAGGTTTGGACTTGACTCTTCATTGCTACTGTACTCTTCTCTGCAGGGGATCATCTTACATTTTCTTAATAGCAGAGCGAGCTCATGGTGTTGGCAGTGGTTGTATTGAGAAATGGATTTTGATGAAGTGCAGTCCACTTACTCCACTGAATCTTCAACATTTGCATGCTGAATGATAGCATCCTGTCAAGATAATGCTAATAACTTTGTCAATAAGGGGACATATTTATTTTGCTCCCATACATTTTATAGCAAGATTGTGCTTTAAAAATGTCTTGCTATGTTGCTTTATGTTTACCTGGATCTTTCTGTTTGAGAATATTCCTACTTGGAAGTAAAATAAAAGGAAAGTTATTGGCTGGACCTTAAGGTGAGATTCCTTCCACTTAGCCTCTAGATTTTATGCTGCCGATGTCTGCAGCCAGGGCAGGTACACAAGCTTCTCTTGAGAACTGAGAGAGAAATGGGTGGTTCATTTAACCTTTGTAGACAACTAATTTTATTTGAGGGTAATCTCACTCCAGCCTCATTGTCTATAAATATCATACTATGCCTGACTGTGCAAATGGTACTCCTAGAGGCACACTGATAAAGACCTCCACACTGTTCATAAACTGCCACATCAGGAGGAGACTGGTTGTATCCCTTGCTGCATAACAGCCTTCACTTGAGAAACTCCCCAAAACAGACCACTTTCAAAAACTGATTGCTGATTATCACAAAAGGTGGAAATCAGTCCTATGTTTTTCAAGGTCTTGCCTATGAGGAAGTTAGAAGTCCTTCATCTTTTAGAGGCTTCCTAAGGAGTGACATGTATGTGACTGTACTTAACGGTTCCTGCTTGTCCATGCCCTCTCTCCAATGGCTTTTTAACCCACTTGTGAATTTCAGCCACATGAAAAGGAGACAGTAATGTTTCAAAGATACTGTATTCCTATAAGGTTTTTTAGAAAAGCCAAATGTTACGAAAAAAAAAAGTGGCACCATCAGCTGGTCATTGACTTGTCACTGGCTAAATGGGGGTGCCCACACTGGCTGCCCTACCAGCACCCACAGGCTTTGGACAAGCCACTGCACCCTGCTATTTCTCTCTCTGTCTTGTACCTAGGGAATGCAATAGAAAGCAGGGATTTCAGGAGTATAAGGGCAGAAACTTGGGTTGCTGAGACAAAAAGGCAATAGGAAATAGCTGTGTCTGTGGCAAAATGCTGAGTAGACAAAAATCCTGGCTAAGACTGACTGTTCTGCACATGTCATGCCTAATCAGTTGTAACATTGTAAATACTGTTCACTTCTAGAGGTCAAAGAAGGACGAGGAGAATTTGCGAGAGTAAACGTACATACTGTTCAGAAACTGGAGCAAACAACTGACTTGCCTTCACCTACAGCATCATTTTTTGCAATTCCCCATATCCTGCCGTGAAATGCTCTTAGCATCCATCTGAAACACTTAAAATTGTAAAGAAACTTGCACTCTGTGTGCACTTCTGTTTAGCTAACAGAAAAGAGGTCATCTCTGCTGCCTGGGTATTGTTCAAATGTTACGCTTATTGAGTCTACTTAAACATCCTAATGAGAGAAAAAGGCATAGAAAGGGCCACCTGTCTTGTTGGTGAAAACTGAGGCAAAGTAGGTGTTAAGTACCTCAGCCTTCTCCTCCTCCCTATACTATGTTCACCCTCAAGTCCACCAAACAATGGAGGTTTTCCTTGCCCCTCCTTTTGTTATTGAGGTATTTATAGAAGAGCATTTTGTTGTTCCTAACAGAAGTAGCCAAATTGATTTCAAATTGCGCTTTTCTCTCTCTAATTTTCTTCCTACAAGACCTAAGTCCCTAAACTCTTTATGAGTAACCAGCCCTTTCTTCAACAGTCAGTAAGCTCTCCTTTTTCCCTTGATTTCCTTCAGAATCTCCCTGTTCAACCAAGCTGGTCATCTTATCTGCCGGCTGGCCTTTCGGCACACTGGGACAGCCTGTTCCCGTGCACTCAAGACTTCCTTCTTGAAGTATGTCCATCCCTCCTGTACCCCCTTGTTTTCGAGGGTTGTTTTCCAGGGTATGCTCCGAACCAGATTTCTGAATAGGCTGAAATCTGCCCTCCTTTCAAGTGTCCTTCTGGCAATGTCAGTGCTGTTTTCTAGGAAGGCTTTAGACAGTGACTTATTCTATTTTGAAAAGCATCACAAATTATCATAATCATGTGGTAGTGTATTATTTAGTATTAGCACAGCTGGCACGTGGAGGCCAATAGATAAGTATGAGATTAAATGTCTTATATTGTCACAGTGCTATTTCTAAATAGTGGGAATAACAATCCAGATGTGTTTTACATATATACATATATATACACACATATAAAAATATATATGTTTATATATAATTAGCACAGATAAGTTAGAAGGCAGTTAGATGCCTCCCTGACATCCGATCCCGTCAGATCTCGGAAGCTAAGCAGGGTCGGCCCCGGATTAGTACTTGGATGGGAGACCTCCTGGGAAATGCTGGGTGCTGTAGGTTCTAGTCCTGAGGACTTCAATGTCACTGTCCAAGCTCGCTCGGCCGTGGCAGATGGACCTCAGGACTTAAACGGTGGGGCCAGTTCTGCGCATGCTGAGCCTCACCTAAAATCCACCACGCAGGCTGGAAGGGCACACCCACGTGGGGACAGCCCTTCCCAAATCTTCGTTCGCGAAGCTGAGCCACACACACACACAGATAAGTTCATTTCATACTATGTTGAACACTGTGCATAAAACACAAGACACTTTTCTTTACATTTTTAATGGTAAAGGTATTTTTTGTTATTTTACTTTTGTCCTTTGTCTGCTTGCACAGAATTAAACTTTTTGTTTGCCCTTTCTAGACCTTATTGTGTCCATCATTCTTTTTATCTGTGCATTTCCTTTCTGTCTTTATGGACTCTTTTACTTTTTAATGATCCTGGCTATTTGACCTGTTTTCCCCCTTAGAACAGATGCAGTAGTCTGTTCCCTAAAAATGAATGTTCAAGATGTTATTGCCCTTTTGCATTGAGCTCTTGTACACCCACCATGGCAGCCATTCTGTCTGTGCACAGCATGCCTGTACTCAGCAGTATGAGATTTTCTCTTTGAGATCTGAGATCAGTTCAAAAGCCAGAATCAAGCTGATAAAAACTTTAACAGTGATGTTCTGTCCACATTGCTCCCTTTTGAGAAATTCTTTCTCACTGTAGAGACTGTGAATGGGTCCTTATTTCATAATAGGTACATTAAATCCTGCTTTGCAAGCTCTTACAAAATGTTTTCCCTACAAATATAAAAGTTCTGGCTGAAGTTTGATTGCTTAAAACACATAAATCTTGCATGATCTTTCAGAGGGCTGCAGGTGTAGATTGACTCGGACTATGATGTTCAGTCTTTGGCCTGTAGAAATCTGGGAGTTCCTTAATTTTCCTCTGTCCTTCATTGACTTAGGGTTTGGTTACTCTCTACTCTGTAATACTGTCTTCTGTTCCTTCTAACTCTTGCAATCAGATCTAGTTCTCTTTTGCTAGTGCTAAATAATCTCTGCTTTTTTTGAGGTTAAATCAGAACACTTGATTGGATTTTTTCCCTTGATTTTGTTACCTGATCCCCACTACAATTTGTTCTGACACAGCGCTTACAGTATATGATGTATTTTGAGTTGAGAAGTTACAAATCTGCTATTTATGGCTCAGAATTTTTTTGTCCTCTGATTAGTTTCTCTTGTAAAGCGGATAGCTTTCAAGAGTACTTTCTTTCTCCTAGAAGTGATATACCCCTTTGATATATCTCATGCTTCCTGATCACTGGCTCCTACATCCACACTTCCCTATGCAAACCTGGATAGTGTCTGTCTCCTAGCAATGTTTTAAAAAATAACCAGTTCAGGGATACCTTTCTTTCCTATTATCTTCCCAGAAAAAATAATAGTAACTTGAACTTTTTCTCCATGTCTGATACATTTATGGAAAATGTCATTTGTTGCAGTTTTAAGTTCATACCTTTCCATGAAATACTTTATTCACTACTTCTTTCTATTTCTAAAACCTTCTCTCTGTTTTTAAATCTACTTTTGTTTATTCTCTCTCTCCTTGCATCAAGGAGCATTCTTTGGCTTGGGAGCTTTTGTGAAATTCAGAATTACAGCTTTTAAGCACAGTGAGTCATTATAGCAACAAAAGGTAAAAAGAAAGACAATGTGAAGAAATAGTATATGAAGGAGGGAGAGGAATCCATGTAGCCCACTCTCAGCCTGCCTGCAGGCAGCTACCTCTGACAGGATTGCCCCAAGGCAGCATGTTTCAGTCTCTGTCATGGCTCCTTGTCCTCACATGCGGTCTATAATCACCTGTCCTCAAGAAAAAGTACTCACTTGGTCAGGTAAGTCAGAAACATGTTAAAGAAATATACTGGATGCTGCAGAAAAGTAATAGATTTCTCTGTGCTAGAGAAATTGTAGGTAATTATTTCAGCTATTGACAGAAGTTACATGATAGTTGTAAAATATGAAACCTTTCTCAGTTGTTTGTAAAATGCTAGTCAGATTGAAAAAAATAAAAATAAAATTGAACTGTAAGGTAACTTTGAAGAGAATCTGTGTTTCTGTAGATTGATGCTTCTTAAATTCCCATGACGGGGGTGAATACATGTGTGTGAGACACAGTTAAGCCCCATGAATCACATTAACTGAAGAAAAATTGCACTGCTACCCTAATAGCTGCTCCCAAAATGTGCCCTTCTGCATTTGCAGGATGAACCCGACTAGTGACTAGTGTGTTGTTAGCATCAATAAATAACTACTGGGAACATTGTTATTGAAAGCCTTGAGACAAAATAGATGAAACAGACAAAGGGTTATTGTCCCAGGTAAGAGTCACAGCTATTTTGAAAGATGTACTTCAGTCAGCAGCAGAGACATGGCCCTACCAAAAGCTCTGCAGGCATAACTAACAGCAGGACATGAAGCAATTTAATGATGTGAAAGGCAGCCTCTATAAGTGAAATATGGAGGATAATGGGTCTGAGAGGAGGAGTGGTTTGGGGTTTCTTTATTGCTTTTCCCAATAACTGACAACAATAACAACAGCAGCAGAAGTGCCTCAGAGTGAAAGAGAGTGAAGGAGCTGGGATGATCACCAAATGACAGTAAATAAGAAAAGTGACTTGAAAAGGCTCTGGGCCCGCAGTGGCTCTAAGAATAGTGAGCTGGGACAACAAAAGCAAGAGTGCACTTTGAAAGAAGAGTGCACACAAACGTGCTCTTCCTCCTGCCCACACCTGAACCCTTTCTCAACTGATACATCAATGCAGAAGCAAAGATGTGTTGTATCTTTCATGTGGTTGTGCTGCTCTATCATAATGTCTGATCAAACAGGTTTTGTTTACCAGTCTTCTAGTGAAAGCCACATTTTTCAGTTAGGAATCTTCTCATTTCCCATTCTCCAGCCTACTGAAGCAGAAGGTTATATCTTCCCCTGACATTGAAAAAGATGCACCAATTTCCACTGAAGAGTCTCTAACTGCTCACTTCAGAAGGGAACTCTGTAATGGAAACTATGTTTAGTTCTTGAGTATGAGGAACAAAATGTTTTTCCATCAACCCAAGAGTTTGGTAAAAACCAGGTGCCACAATTCTGTGAAGTTTGCAACAACTTTTGGGTGATGTCTGGATTTACAGACTGCAAACAGACCTGGATTTGAGTCATAGGCTTTCTCCTCTTGGGAACTTCACATCTCTATTGTCCTGCTTGTTTAGTTGGTTGATTTTTAAAACTGGATTTTGTCAAAGCAAATAATATGTTAGGTGCCTTGTAAAGCACACAGAAACAACCTTCTCAGTGAAGGATAAGTTCTTACCTTGTTTTCTGCTACTAGCAGTCTCAATAAAAGCTTGGATCAAAGTACTGTGGGTCAGAGATTTTTGTACTGACTCAATTGTACTTTTAAAATGTTTTCTGTTTAGTGAATTACTTGGTTTTTTCTTCATGTAATTGAGGTTTTTACCACCTCCTTAACTGGAGACTATTTTGTGGGGCAGCAGCTGTAGAGAAATTGGCAGCAGCATGGAGATCTGACCTGACAGCAAAACTCCCTTTTCTTTGTAGTGACCACAACTTTCTCACATCTGAAACCCTTGTCCTCATCCTTGAAAAATCTAAACCCCTTCACTAAGATGTCCTATCACTGATAGCCCTCTCTATGTAGACCCTGGTAAATACATGAATTCTCATTCTGATACTTCCCTCCTATGTCTGAATATAATTTCCTGGAAAATGAAATATGACAGTAAAATTTGCCAGTGACCATGAGGTGAATAAAAAGTCTTTCCTCTGCTCCTCAGTACGTTCAGCATTCATAACACTGAGTTTGGCAGAGATTCTGGGTTTGCTCATTTCCTTTACTCTGAGCCAACATTCCCAGTAGTGTCAAGACAATTTTAGAAGCAAGATACACTCAACTGATCTTCATCTATGAAGAGACAAACAGGTGCTTATAGCTGAGTTGTCAAGTTCATACCTTGATGGCTTTTCTCTGTCTGAAATATTTTTTTTTAATATGGACTTTTGGCTGGTCCTTAGGTCTTAGGAAGCCATCTACTCCTGAATCAGTTCATTCTGTGCGAAGTGAAAATTTAGAGAAGATGGAAACAAGATCTGCAGTATGCAAAGTAACTTAGATAGGTGAAATAATATCCAGAATGCTAACTCAATGGATTTTAACTTCTCTGTGCTTTTCTACATTGCATGATTTCAGATTATATTGCAGGAAGGAATATGGCTGTGTGAATCCACCAGGGTAAAGAAGTGATAAGGAAAGGTTATGGGGAATCATGAAGTAAGGAGCTGAAGGTTAGGGGGAGGGTATATGAGAAGGAATACATGGGCATCCTGACATACAATCTGTGAGTTTAGTCTACAGATTTTAAAGTTTACAACCTGCAAAGTTGAAGATGTGCCAGCTGACATCTCTAATTGATTCAGAAGCATCAGCGACCCCATATTGCTGTCTGGATCAGCAGAGGCATAAATCAGCATGAACCTGGCTGGAGCATCTGGATGGATACCCATACTACTGAGTATAGTACTGAGTCCTGTAATAGGAGTATATCTGTGAAGTAAAACAGTTGGCACTGGGGATCCAATGTCCACACTATTCAGGGTGGGGTGGTGGAGGGATATGGAGAAGGTTACAAATGCCATTAGGGGCTGAAGTCCATTAGCTACAAAAAGGTTTGGTAAGAGGCAAATTAGTATTCATGGGAAACAAAGCAGTATTTGTTCCAGAGTTCCACGTTTAGAATGTTGAAGTCTTTCTCACACAACTTTTAATGATTTGTAAAATACAACAGATCCACCACTCTGGCAGACACCTGTGCCTGTGTTTCTGGTCTCTGGCACCACAGACCTCCGATCCCCCTGCAAGTCCTGGGGTGATTCTGCATAGCCAGTAACATAAACCTGTTGCTATTTCCTCTGATCATTCATCACTCAGGATTTCATTGGTCCTTAATTGCAATACCTCAGGCACCTCTATAAAGACTATAAGATTTCTTGTACTTGGAGTTCTTCTGCCTTTCTAAGGCACATACATTTTCTTTTTCTAGGAATAGCCCTGGTGATAAAATAAATCACCTAACCCTCTGCCAACAGTGAACATGATGACTGACGCTTAAGCAGCACCTTTCATGCTAAGAATGTTTGAACCTATGTGTGGAATCCTGTACTGGGCTGCTGGCTGTGCTGTCAATATGATGCCAGAGCCTTTCTCATGCACAGACCAGGGGATCTTTGTGTGAGGATTCAACACCCTTCACTACTGCTTTGGAAAGGATCTGTGTGTGAGGCTATCTGACCTGGCTGGCAGGCATAAGTACTGCATAGGGAGTTATGGTGCTCATGTGCCATGCTGCAGGGAACAGCAATGGAAGGGATTGTGCAAGTCCTTGGGTCGTGGTCCTGCAGCCACATCACAGACACCTCTCCTCATCCTTCCAAAGAGCAAAGTGCCAACAGCTCCATCCTCTAGCACACCAGTGCTCTCCTGGGTACTGTGGAGATCCAGGAAGTTGAGCATGAAAAGGTAAGTGACATGAGCTTTATATTCACGCTGTTCCTCCTGGCCTAACATAAGCAAGGCTTGACTGCATGCCTTAGAAGCACAAATTACTTTCTCAGGAATGTGCTGCCATTAATGTGCATTTAATCAAGCATAGCAACCCTAAAAATAATCAGGCAAAGCAAAGAGGTTGTGTTTGATGGGAGTCGATGATGTTGAGTCTATTATTTATATAATATATTATAGTCTCCATGAGTTTCTAGTAATATCTTTAGGATATTTACTTGTCTGTATTGGCCAAGAATATCTTCACTTTATTTCTCATTTACATGCCTCACTAATGCATATCCTAATTGTATACAGGATCTGGGTGGAAAAATGTTCCCAGCTTAAATTTTCAGAATCACCTTCTGTAGCCATTGCTGAATTTATTTGTGATTTTTCTCAGCCAGCAACTATCTAGTCCCAGCTCAGTAAGATGGGATATGATGAATTTATAGAAGTCATTACTGTAGCATTGCTAAGTTTCAGAAAAATAAAGATGGCATTTTAGATCAAATCAGAAATGAGGTAGAATGTGAATATGAATGCCCTTCCTAAATTTGACATTCCAGTCATGTACTTACTGAGTGTCACTAAGGCTTTAATTACAAAGTAAAAGCTCATGGGGCAAAACCCCAGGTTCTACAAGAGCCTACAGATTGCTCCATTATGTCAAAAAGAAACATGATTCTTAGTAAGCATAAATATCACTCTTCCTACCTCTTTGTGCAAACAGCCAGGACTGATGCCATGGATGCTGGCAAGGAAGCTCTGAATCGAAGAGAGAGACTTGAGTATTTGTGAAGTACAGTTCAAAAGCAAAACTGTTTATATGTGACTGAAATAAAAGGTCTGAGCTCTGAACTTCAATCACAGGCCATTAATTAATATCTCAGTCCCACTCTAATTTGAAGACGGAGAACAATATACTCCTCTTGGCAGTTTATCAGCAATTTAAAGAAGAAAAAGCCACTAGCAATTTTTAGATGACAGACTGAAGATAGGCAAGCCAAGAGTGATGTGTAGATGTCAGAGAGAAGTAGTAGTAGTTGGTAGTTTAGGAAACACTCTTCATATGGACAGTCGCAACACAAAACCATCTGAGGGCAAACAGCTCAGCTGTTCCTTCAGGCAGCCTGCCACAGACATCTTCAGCTTCTATACCACAAAGCACTTGATTCAGAGAAACCTGTGAACTGTATAGAAAGAGAATTAGAAAAGTAAAATTGGACTTCAGTTTTTCTTTTATGAAACTTGAACTTCTACAGGGCAGAGACATAAGTTCTGGCAAGAAAATGTTTTAAGTATCAAAAATATAATTTAGTTACAAGAGAAATCAGTGTTTCTGTAGCCAGAAGAAAGCAAGGGGTTCAAGAGGGAGACTGAAGAGGTTGGTGTCATTCACTGTTGATGGGAGCCCTTGTCTTCAAAAGCCTGTGCACATCCGCCCAACTACATCAGTAGTTTTCTATTTAAAGTCAAGCACTGGTTCACTGAACCTGACTCAAAGATAACTACAGCTTGTTTCATAAAACTGGAAAATTAATCGGTGTGAAATGTATTGGAAAACAGAACAGTTATTCATGTGCCTCAGCTGCTTCCTTATTCGGTAAAACAAGCTTTTGATTGTTCTTCCAGGGCATTCAGTACCTCAATATGCTGCAAAATAGGCTGCTAGAAAATGAGCCAGCACGACTTGCATACTTCAGTGACCACTTCTGTGACAAATGCAAATGAATATTTTGAATCCAAGGTCAAAGTCTAATCACTGAAATGACAGACACTCAGTCTTTGATGTTCTTTGGTTTTTCAGATGTATGCTTCACCATATATCATCAGCTTGCCGTGGGCTCTCTGAGACCCAGTGGGGTTTGCAGAGGGCAGGGACTGCTGGCTGGCCCTGTGATGAGTTACCTAGAAAGCTGCAATGCAAATTCTTCCCAGCAGATGCAGAAGAAACCAGCATGTGATCAAAATATTCCCGTGGAAAAGGAAAGCACCACACATTAAAATAGAAAGATTAGAAGCTCCTAAAACAAAATGTTGGCTTAGGGTTCCAGATATATCATATTGCAAATGGTCTTTCACAGTTGGCTCCACTCCTTGAAACCACTGAATCATTTCCTACTTGGACACGTTTAGAAATGTCATCTTTTTCCAATTCAATTCTATCTGGTCGCATCAACTGAAAATTCAGAGAGGCTCAGTGACAAACCATGGTAAAGACAGTGGCATAGAAGAATATAAAGGAATTAATTATCCCACCAGAATTAAGCTCATTTAAATAGCACCACCTCTGACCCTGAACAATGCTTCCTTTAGCAGGAAGAAAGTGTCTCCTTTTAAATCTACATTGCTTTTCAGCAAGCAATGATGAAAACATCCATAATAATATGGATGCAGGAGATCAGGATGCTCTCTCCCTCTCTCCCTGAGGAAAGGGGTTGATAAGAAATTATGTTGACTTAACGATATGTCCAGAAGGATTCATTTTGATTCTCTAGTCTCAGTATCAGCTGCCAGCTCAGAGATGAGTGTGATAGTGATGTTTCAAGGCTGCTGATTACTTTCTATCCCTAATCTGATGAGGCCCCTGATTTTACATGCCTCCAGCCTGACTACAGACCGCTGCTAGGAGAAAGAATTATAAGAGATGGTGAGACTGCTTTATATACATCTTTACATCTGGTCTAGACACAGGAGATTTCCCAGACCGAGGTGTGATTTGATGATGTGAGTTCATTCAACTAATATCTAGGATGAGGTTAACACCACATAGTACATACCACAGCAAAATCTTCACACAAGCTGGCAGAGCCTCCATGGCCAGAAGCACCTGCACAGGCATCAGATCTTCTGAGCCCTAGGTGTTAACCTGCATGTCCATGTTATGTGGGCACTATACAAAGCAAGATATGCTTGATGATTTTAGTTTGCAGACAAGTAATTTTTCAAACCTTGTCGGTCTGCCTGTGGTTGTGCCCTCCCTGGGTGTGCCTGCTCACACCCAGCAAACCCTCCAGGTGCTCCTGAGCCATCCCCAGCAGCTGGGCAGTGGACTTCACATGTGGGCAAGCAGCTGGCCTGCCACCTCCTGCCTCACTCCCCTTCCCCACAAACACCAGCCAGAGCTACTGTACAGTGGCTTATGCTTCTGTGCCATGGACCTGGGATATGAGCTTCTTTTTGAACACTGCCCAAGCAACTGGCACTTCATGTGTCTGATTAATGCCACTAATACAGACTAATATGGGGAAACATCTCAATACAAATAAGTAGTGATAATCCCTAAGCGAATTACTTCTAGTGTTTTGTTAATATTTTCAAGTAAAAGTACTCCAACACTGTGCTTCTGAAGGATCTCTACATTGTGAGTGCACTGTTTCTTAACCCTGATGTATGTCTGCAGCAGGAATGAAAAGAAGTTGGCCACAGAGCAGCATCTACAAACACATAATTTCTAACATGACATTTACTTTCTAAACGTATTCTTTGCAGACATTCATTTGTAAAGATTTTCCTTTTCTCTTCCTGAAAAAATTGCTTTTTATGAGTAAAGCAATCAGTGAAGGTGGCCAGGGTGCCACTATCCCCTTTAAAACATCAAAATTAAAAGATAACCTGAAATTCCACAATGCACAGCTCCTTTCTGCTTGCTATCTATTATTCATATGCCTTGTCAATAGTTCATCAGTTCTGATCTGTTTTCCCATGTCAAAAAGCTAGTTTTTCAGGCATGCAGACATGCAGTAGAAAAAATAGTGTAATCAATGATCTCAATACAGTAAAAATAAACCACTTAAAATGACCTGCTTGCGTACAGTCTACAAGCTGAAAACTTCACATCCCATTTATGCAAAAAAAACCCCCAACTCAACATTTCAGGGAAATTAAATTTATTTTCAAATAGAAATGAATTCTTTCTTACTGTTTTGAGTGAGGTATTTGAATGAATTCTTGCAAATAACAAATACAGTGGCAGAAAAAAAAAGGAAAAATACAGCCTGAAAAAAAGGAAAAATTGCTCTCTTCTGATAACATATCCCTCTTTATAAAAATTGTAGCTAGTCCTACTAATCAGGAGATGATGCTGAGCATTTCTCAAAGTGATGAATGGTGTCTCAGCATTTCCTTCTCCCTTTCTAATCATCTGGCATAATGACAGCAGCTTTTATCATAACTCTATTTGTGAGGTCCCCTCGCCTTCTTCCTTCTTTGACTATAAAAGCTCTCAAAGGAAGCCTTTATGTGTCAGGAGAAGCCAAATTAACATAATATGTAGCATTTATAAATAGCTGGTTCAAATTAGACTCATCTAAAAAACCTTGAAGTGCTATTTCTTTGCTTTCTTCTTTCCTATTATTGGAAAAAAACAATCTCATAAAACATTTTTCCTTTATAAAGCTTTAATTTTGTTGTTCTGATTTGGGCTACTTTTCAAATTTTTATCCACCCGCAGGTGAAAGAAAGCAAGTTCCTTGTTACTGTATTTTGAATTTGTGCAAAAAAAACCTTGTTAAAAATGTGACATGGGGTACCAGCAAATGGGGTACTAAGGACAATGCAAAATTTTCATAAAGTCAGACATTGAAAAAAAGGGATTTTTCATAAGCTGTACCTCTGAAATTTTTCCAGATCTTTTGACAATTGCTTCCAGGTGTAAAAAAATTGAAAAGAACTTATCAGCTGAGAAGCATTAAGAGAAGGATAATTAAATCAAAGTCTGGTTGGGAGATGGTTAGAAAATATTAAGTACTATTTGCACATTGTAAGGATCATGTGGTGAAATTGTCAGATTTTCAATGCAAATGAAATAATAGAATTTTATTTTCCCATACAATTTGCAACCAAAGTGCAGAATTCAATTCCATGTGGCAAGGGAGTTCAAGAGGAATTTAGACCAAATCCTGGAAAACCCTTGATGTTTTTAAACATGACAATCCAGAGATAACCAGTACCATAGAGATTTCACAGTGCTGAGGAGTTACGCTACAGGAAAACCTCCTGGCTGCATCCCCTTCTCCTTATCCTTTTCCTCTTGGACGTGGTTGAAGAGAGGTATTGAGGCTACCCTAAGCACACACGTGGTTGTTAAAATCTTAAATGTCTCAGTCATTGCCCAGGTTTTACTCTGGAAGTGAAGACCAGGTGCCACCTGACAGGTGTTGGGACGATGTGTGCAGGCATCAGCCTTGAGGTCCCTTCCCCACATCTTGCCTTTTGCCTCCAGGACAGTCTGGCATAAACATCAGGTCCCAGAACACAGCACAGCTGTGAGATCTGTAGAAAACCATTGAAATTGCTTGTTGATTGAGGGTAGTTGCCATTGAGTTGTTAGCACTGTAAACATCAGTCACTGCCAGGAAGGAGGCAGCAGTTCGCTGCTATCTGGCACGTGTGCCACTCACCTGCCATCTGCTGCAGTGGGATGGAGGAGGCTCAGGGCTTTGCACCGGCAGAGGCTGGGGCTCCTGCCTGACCTTCATCTGTTTGGGGCTTTTCCCTTAGGACCAAGGCGTGCAAAATGGTTTAAAAATTATCCCCATGAACCATACAGTCTCTTGTCCACATTAGTTGCTTACTAATGGCTGATATTATCAAACACAGCTTTTCAGAACCCGCACAGGAGCACATCACCTCTTCCAAAACATTCAATTTTTTTCTTTTTCTTTTTGATTCCTTTAACACTAATCCCTCCGGGGATTTTGGGGGTGTTTTTTGAGGTTTTTTTGTTTGTTGGTTTGGTTTGGTTTTATTTTTCCCCTTGGCAATTTTAAGGACTAATAATTTAGTTTTTAAGGGAAAAGCTCGGCTTCTCAGAATCTTATGACTCCAGTGACTGAGCACTGGGGAAAACACTAAATAACACAAGATGGATAATTAAATCACAGGCATCCTTCAGTTTCTTGAGATTTTGTCCTGAGAGTATTTTCCTGAACTCCAAAGCAGCTAACATTTTAATCCTGGCCAGGGAAAGGCAACCATCCCTAATCTAATCTAATTTAATTTAGGGTTTACAATAAAGATAACTCATAACCAAACTGTTTGCTTTTAATTCCATGGAAGTATAATCCATTGCTGTATCCTGGGCAAATTACTGATCCCAGTTTATGTATAAAGGTTATTTACATAAAGCTTAAACTAAAGTATTGAATAGCTACACAAAGATGTCTGTTTTGTTCAAATTAAGAGGAGCATGCACATGGAAGAAATCCTATGAAAACTATTATTGCAAATTAACAGGGCTCCTTAATAAAAGCAATAGCTGGAGAATCATGAAACAAGCACTTTGTGCAGCCAAGCTCACTATGCTTCTGAGACAGAACCATCTACATTAATTACTAGTTCCTCTTCCCTGCAACAGTCACTTCTTCAGGAGGAATTTACAAAATTAAAATAGCTTTGAATGTTTTGCATGATGGAAATTTTTTTAACACTTCTGCTTCTGTAACTCAATACAGTGACTCAAATGGAACAGACAAAACTTCTACAAATAGGTTCCCAGGAGGGGTTTAAGAGCAGCTTTCTTGCCATGCTTTAATTTGACTGTCATTTTCCAGGAATCACAGAGTAAGCCTTTTAAACAAGTCTTTGCTTTTTTTTTTTTTTTAACAGCTTAGGAGGGATTTTTTATACCGTTGCCAATCCTTTCTTAAGGACTTTAACTCTTATTTGTTCAATAAGACATTCCAGCAGTAATGCCACCTTGGAAAGCCTTCTGGATGTCTGGGCTGTTGTCTATACTCACCACGCTTTGTGGATCTCAACTCTTTGTGCCTGGGTTCATCAGCCTGTCCAGGAGCTTTATCTGCTGTAATCACCTTGAACATTTATGGCTCAGTACAATAAAACCTCATAGAATCATGGAATCATAGAATTGATTGGGTTGGAAAAGACCTCGGAAATCATCGAGTCCAACCCTCTGGCAGCTTGTTTTATTGAAGGAGTATGCTCAGTCACCCTGACACCCAATCCCGTCAGATCTTGGAAGCTCAGCAGGGCCAGGCCTGGTTAGTACTTGGATGGGAGACCTCCTGGGAATACCGAGGGCTGTAGGTTCTAGTCCTGAGGACTTCACTGTCATGGTCCAAGCTCGCTCAGCTGTGCCAGATGAACCTGAGGAGTTAAAGGGTGGGGCCAGTTCTGCACATGCTGTGCCTCACCTAAAACATCCACTGCACAGGCTGGAAGGGCACACCCAAGTGGGAAGAGCCCTTCCCAAATCTTCATTTGCAAAGCCGAGCCATGATGATGCTCAGGCTGACAGAATTTGAATTTTAAATACATGTAGGTGTGGCACTGAGGGACATGGTTTAGTGATAGATGTGGTAGTACTGGGTTAACAGTTGCACTCCATGACCTTAGAGGTCTTCCAACCTAAATGATTCTATGAATCACTGATTTCAACCTAGTCATTCATTAATTATTTTCCTTTCTTATGAATGTTTATAAAAATTTAACTCAATATTCCTTCCAAGATTCTTAGAACTTTGAGGAGAATGGGCTTTTGGCAGTAGATGAATTCCCAATGCACACATGTGTCGTGACCTTCTTAATATAAACAGGGTGAGCAACAAGCATGCTGGTGCTCTGCATGTCAGTGCCATCCAGAGTCAGGGTATCAGAGACCTTCACAGATGATGGATGAATTAGTTTGGTGGATGCTGGATTTTTCTGAGTAGTTCCTCAGAGGAACTTTGGGGAAGGCTTTCTGAGGAACTGAACAGCAAAACTGCTTTGATTTCAATGGTAAGCACTTGAAAAATCACACCCCACTGTAATGCAGAGGGTGATGTGGGAGAGAGCATGGCAGATATTTTCTACACGAAAAGGGTAGGAAAGATAACAGCAAATTTTGGCTCTAAATTCAAGGGAAAGTGAAGCAGGCAGAGTGAATGTAGCAGGATATCCACTGATAGTATAACTTATTTCGGTAAGGCCATGAGAACATGCACTGTAACAAGTCTTTAAATTATTTTCCTCACATAATTAAATATGCAAGTACAACTAAACTGTACATTTATCAAGCTTAATCTGTGTCAAAATATGATTTGTTTCAACCTTGTGTCCCCGGTAGAAGTTGTGTAGCAGGCTATGTAAAAAACAGTCATTTAAAAGCCTGCCTCCATCTCATAGCACAATACGTTTGAATAAATGAAACAATCTGCATTTTCAGATGAGGACAGGAATGCTTTTAATTCTCCTCAATATTTCTCACTGTTGGGAGAAGGGCTTTACCTCACCTGTAGCTGAACCAGTCTCTCTGGTATTTTTTTATACATGTGATTATGTGTCTCAGCTTAAATATGTTCACTTTTGGGTGAGACAAATTTCTCCCAAGAAGTTAGTATCTTTCCATTAAGTGTAAATGGAAGCAGGGTGAATGGTTCAGATGTGGATGTATATATTTCATATATCTGATCTTATGAAATCCAGCCATGATGCCCCATCTGTGTCCCATAAAAGTCGACTTTTGTGTCTTTGTTTTTAAAAGATCTTTTAAATCCATGGATCTAATGAGGTCCATGGTTTTCATTGAAAAATGTATCATTTCAGCTTCCTTTTAAAACCAGAAGTCCTTACAAGGTTTTGTATCTATAACGGGCAAAACCAGCTTGTTTGGACATCATTTATTCATTTTACATCCTGTCTAGGAAAACAGAGTATCTATGGGCTAATTAAAAACTAATTGTGAATGGGAAGTTAATTTTATATTTAATAACTTACTGTTTCCTAAAAATGTGGTCTGTACTTCAATAAAACAGAAGTAACTGAAAATGGACTTGAGAATCTAACACAAACTTCTAAATGTTAGACTATTTAGGATTACAGATCAGTGCATTAAAAGGCTTAAAGGGGAGGTTCTGTCACTTTTTTTTGTTACATTTTCTTAACCTGGGAGTGCAGGTGCTATAGTCTACAGAAAATAATGCCTATTTGCTATAATCAGAAAAAAAAACAGAAGTGATCTGATCCTTGTGTGCCCACCCCAGAGCTCCTACAGTGCTTCTTCACCCAGAGCCTGGGGGAAACACAGTTCCCTTCCCTTCTGTCTCCTCCAACGGCAGCTGCAGAATGTGATTAGGACGATGCCTTCTGGGGGGGAAATGAGTGGGCAGCTCAAAGCACTACCACTCATGTCATGTCCACATTAGGACCTCAGCCAGCTGGCATCCAGAGCATGGGTTCAAACCAGAGCAATTCTCCATGCTACACTTGATCTCCCTGGCCCACTCCTCTTTCCCCAGTTTCTTGTGGGCAACATCTCATCATGCACTCACGTAGTCATGTGTTCTTGGTTTTGTTTAGCCTGAAAAATTTTTGTCTTTGTTAAAAAAATTCTGCACTCCCTTTATGAGTCTAGATAAAATACGTGCTCAATAAATGTAAAATGTCAGTAAATGGTAAAATAGTATTTATAACTGTGGCAGTCGTTAAAGTGCAAAACATTGAGTTATAGTGCTGTGCTGCAACTTTAAGAATTATATGGTGTCTGAACAAGGAAATCAATATGTCACAATTTTAAATTACTTGGCACCTTTTAATTTCCAGAGATCATCTTGCTTCAGATCTTGACACGCGTCACTGGGTCAGACAGGAAACAGGCCCCATGATGGCACTGGTTCCTGTCTTGCAGGGCTCAGGAGGCTACATGCAAATATCCCATACAGCAGATCTTTTCGGTACCTGCCACTACACATTATTCATCCTTAGCTAGATGCTAATATGCCACAGAAATGAAAACATGCAATTCAGTGCTGAAAATCTGGTTCACTGTGATTGAGAAGGGGAGCTAACTCCAACTCTTCAATGCTCCAATATGGATTCAATTTGTGAGAAGATAATTGGTTGTTGGTTTTTTTTTCCTCAGAAGTTATTGCACCACACACATTACTGAAGACTAAATCACAGAAGAAGGAAAAAAGTGCAAGGGCTGAAGCAGCATCTCTCATTGAGGCAGATCCGGGCAGCGTGGTTTGGGGCAGTTCAGGGAGCTGCTGCTGTGTCTCCTGCTCTCTGTGTTAGTCTCTGGTCAACTGTCAGCAGGGTTCATTCAGTTTTTCATGACCATACCCAAGAGTTATCAAAAAAAAAAATCACATATTGCTTACTTGTTAAATTCTCAGTTTGCTCATAAGCACAGCCAAGCTGAGCCTGAGTACATCTGGGAAGTATGAATAAATTTTCTCCAGCTGCAGGTTTCAAGTGATGATTCCTTGCTTTAGAATTGACTTTTACACACACACACACAGCTATTTGGTTAAATGCATACTCATGCAATATGCAAACAAGACATTAAAGGCCAAGAATTTGAAATGTTGGTATTTAAAAGGCACATCTCCCCAGTACAGGATAATGGTGCTTTAAGCATAAGCATTCCCCTCCCTCCCCTCTGCCCTTAGGGCTCTGTCTCCATAGCATGCTTTCCCCATGCTGAGCCCTGGTGCTCCTCGTGCACCTCCTCACAGCCCGCAGAGCCTCCATCCTCCCCTGATTGCTCCTGCTCTCCCGTTTGGTTCCTCCTGCCAAACACTGATACGTTTTTAGATTTCTTCAGATCTAATGGGGAGGACAAGGCTGTTCAGTAAGGAAGACTCAGAAATGGTGTATGCAAACCACATACTTAATAAGCTTAGTCTGTTTAGATGGATTTGTTAACTGTGGGGCATGTCCAAATAAGTAGTATGGGTGTTATAGCTCTTAAGGTTAAAAATAAGGTTGATCAATCTGTAAGAAGAAAATGACCATATGCTGCAGAAGGTCTCACCTGGGAGCTAGGTATGAAGGCCTGTTCTGGAAATAATGCTAAATATAATAGTTGTTATTGATCTCTTCTGTTCAGATGGCACTCACTCCTCCTGAGCTACATTTGGTTTTCGCCTCTGCTAGACTTTAATTCTCTCCTTCCAGGCCATCAAAAGCACTGGATATAATAAACCAAAATGTGCCTCCTCTGGAAGTACAGTAATTGAGAGGGAGACAAATAGATAAGTGACTATCTGAGGACTATAAGAGAGATTCTGGCTTACCTAGCACATAAATTTTGCGGGAGTGGCAGTATATTTGCAGAGCTTAATGAAAGTGAGCCAGGAGTGCAATATGATCAGCAAGGCCTGTCACTGAGGTGTGGGATATCAGCATATTTACTGAAGTCCGGTACCTAGCACTACATGTTTAGAGGAGAGAGACAGAGAGCCCAACTGATGATCTGCAGCGAGAAGGAAAATTTCCTAGCTCCCTCCCTTGGCCTCTGCCTGCTGCCTTCCATACCCCCTGTCCACAGCACAGGCCTTCCAAGGTTTCTCACTCACTCTCCATGTCAGAGATGGGCTGTGCTGCTCTGCAGCTGCCAGGGGTGGCCCCACTCCAACTCCCCCACTGCCAGCTTTCTCCCCAGCTCCACAATGATGTTCATGCACCGGCTGAGGTGGCTCTCATATGTTGGCATGAATCCCATCATGTATTTGCCCATTTTGCACTCTGCTCTACAACCAGTGTCACCCAGACAGAATGGAGAAAAAAAGACATTTGAGACAACTCCAGTTTACAACAAGCCTTCCCAAATGCCTGTGTGTCTTGCTGGCTCCTAAAGTACCCTGGATTTATTTCTATTTTGAGGTAAGGGCTTCCAGTTCCAATTTATAGATGGCTCAAGACATTACTAGACAAACAGAAATAAAGAACTGCATAGAGGTTTTTTTCCTCCTTGCTTTCACTGAGGATCCTGAAACAGGAAGGCCACCCTGATGCTGAGGCTTTATGCTTTTCTTGTACTGCTTACTTTCCTACACCATTTCTGTTCCCACAGGGTGCTGCAGGTTCAGTGACTGTCTTGCTTTTCCCCATCACTGTATGGCTCTTGCCCTGTGTAAACACTGTTTCATGCAGACACATTGAGTTTTCAGAGGACCTGGCAGGTGCCTCACCAGAAGCATGAGACTGGCCTCACTTTTAACAGAAATATACATGTGCTTAAAGCTGCGTCTGAGCTAAAAGCACCTTGCTGAGCTGGCTCCCTGGCTCTCAGGCACCCTCACGATTACTTTCCCACACAGCCCCATGACTTTAGGGACATGGTTTCTGTGCCAAGTGATCCCATTTTCTCTGTGAGGTGTCCCACAGTCACAAGCCCTGTCTGTCTCCACTGTGGACCCTCACATCCCTCAGCCACACCCATTTGGCACCTCTCCTGCACCGTAGCCTCATCAGCACTAATATCACAGTGCTGCAAACAGTTTAAGTACCATTGAACAAGAAAAATTTGGATTTTGCAGCCCCTATGTTTCTATGGAGTATTTGACAGTTTTTACTGCAGAACAAAGTGTGAGAATCAGTATTATGTAAGAATATGTTTAGGCAATCTGGGAAGTTATATTTTTAACTCTATTTAGTGAGGTTAGTGGCTTTTCCCTAATTTACAGAGAGAGGTCCTGTCCTTCTTTCTCCAACTCCTCAAATCAGTGAGTTCATAGTGCTCTGTATCACTTCTGTTGTTTTCTTTGATACCAAAGAAGTAGCCTATTCCCTTAAATTACCATATGATTCTTCCTTATATTGTCATTTATTGTACTCTGTGAATATCAGAAAAGAAAAAGGGCTCTAGCTTCTTTTCAGTGCACTGTGATCTGAAAAAGACGATTTGGAGCTGAACTATCAGATCATCCTCCTGAATCAAACGATCAAACTCAGTAGATAATCTTCCCTTCCCAAGATTAGGCCTTCGTACAGCCACCCCTTTTTTCCTTCTTCCACAAAATTTTGCAATTTGCTTACATCATGCAATTATTTTCCTAAATTGTTGCTCTGATTTTCCATAAACATGGACAATGCTGACTGATCACTGCAGCCCATCACTTGTATCATAAAGGATGACTCTGAACTCCACTATGGCCTCTCGTTTCTCTCACCATGTATCTAATATGCACACTTCAACAAACACGTGATCCCAAATTGGATTTTTCTACAGATAAGCAGCTAGACACACTGTGCCACACTCATAGATGGGAAAAAATGTTTAGCTTGATGTAATTACCTCAACTATTGACCACAGTGCCCAATGAGAACCCTTGCATTATGTGACATCCCTGGAGTCATATTCCCCCTTCAGCCATGCAGGCAATTTAAAAGCCTCTGGGAGCTGTACAGTCAATCTCCACACTGATCTATGACGAGTAAATGTTGCTCCAACAGTTTTTGTCAGTGCTAATTTACTTGCTTTGTTTGTTTGCTTGGCGTTTTAATAATAGTATTAAGTCTTTGCTCCTGATGTATTTGACATTGTGCCATTGGTCCATTAGGATTTGGTTGAGTGTTGTGCATTATTTTTAATTCACATTCACAGTATGCTCTGTAATAACTCCCTCTGAATTCTAACAATGGATGCTGTGAATTTGTATTAACAGCAATGCTGTTTTGTGCAACTGTAGTAAAATTCTTTGCAAAAGACTGCTTAGTGCATCATGTCCTTTAGCAAAGGAGATCAGGGTTTCCAAATAACAACAGAGACTTGTCTTAGCAAATTGTTCCTGGGCTAATCGTAATGGAGGGATTTCAGCTTGTATGAAAATCATTGACACAAGATGCTGTTGATGGTTTCAAAAAGTAATTAGACACAATTATGGAAGAAAAATCCATGAAAGGCAACAAAACACAGCTAGCTCTGGTTCAGAAATTCCCCGAGTCATTGATTGCTGGAAGGGGATGGATCACTGCACAGTTGCTCCCTAGTACTCTGCTACTGGGCACTGCCTGATGAACATGCTGTTCTAGTCTAAGCCAATATGGCCTTTCTCATGGTGTCATGTTAAGATGTCTCAAGGCTAAGAGCCTTTAGGAATAAAAGAGAATAGGGAAAAAAATAATCTCCCTTCAGGTTAACAACTTGCAGGTTTCTGGGTTTCTGCATTAAAACCCTCCTCTGTATCTAATTGTAATTAGGATCCTCTTGTCCCCATTAGCCTCCTTTGGAAAAGCGTACACACTGGACTGCACAGCAGTCACTGACACGTCAGTACCTGCACTGCCCTTAATTGAATGAAGGCTTACACAGTGGCTGGCATTACAGCACTCATTTTCAGTAATTACTGGCCTCAAGTTTGCTTATGCTACAAGATGCATCTTTGGCAATGAGTGTTTATCTGCCATGGGGCTGGATCATGATTGCTAAAGAGAAACTGGTTTCTCATTTAAACACACAATACATTACCCTGACAAATAAAAAACATAGTTTACAACACTGAAAAATAATTAATTTTGTGCAAAGAGAGGCAAGTCCTACCATTGGTTAAAGCCTGGTGCCAATAACACCAAGGTTGTGGGTTTCAGCCCCACACAGGCCATTCACTTGAGTTGGACTGGATGATCCTTGTGGTTCCCTTCCTATTCAGACTATTCTGTGATTCTGTAAGTATGACACCTTATGAGACTCTCAGAATCTTGAAGACTTCTCCATGTGCCCTTATTTTTTTTCACCCTGCCCTTCTCTGGAGAGTGAACACTGCCTGACTGGATGAATCATCACCGGTACACTTGACAAAGACCTCAAAACCAGGGTACAAATAGCTGCTTTTAAATACCTAATACTTCAGCTAGTTTTATGTGGATCTCAACAGACTGTTTGCTAGCTGAATGTAGTTATTAAATTATTATTTTAATAAAGCCTAATTTTTAAGTTATGGGACACCAAATCCTGTCCTGAAAAAGTAGTGAAAAACAACAAAACAAGAGAAAAAGCATAGCAGCAACAGCCGCACAAGGTGGTTATTTGGCTTGGACTTGACTTTTTTTGTTGTTGTTTTTGTTATAATGGGGTACAGGAATGCACTGCTTTTTGCCATTTTTCTTTTGTGAAATGATTGGGACAATTCGATATCCTGAAGTTTGTCAGATGGCACTTCAGTTCTTGCTGTTTATCTTTATGTAGAGCCATGTTGCCCAAAACCGTGGGAGGAAATAAATGAAGTTGTGAAACGCAATGAACCAATGACTTTCTCCCAGTTTGAAACACATATGTTTCAGTTTTGTGAGTTCATTGGAATTTTTTTTGCTAATAGCACTCACATTGGTGACTACACTAAAAACACCAAAATAGTCATCTCACACCAACACCTCGCTCTGACGACTCTCATGCTTTGGCACAACATGGGGCTTCAGCTGCACTGAATATAATTTCTTTCTCTTCTTAATTGTACGAGTAATCTCTCCTCCTTTTTGCAATAACTAATATCCCTATGACAGCCATTGCTTAGATGAGAAGGCAGCACTAGGAAAGCATTTAATGAACATTAATTGCTTCTTAATATGATTTAGCTGCTGGTAATAAGAAGGCTAAACTAGCTCCATGTGACCAGCAGCCCTAAAGGCACCTCCTCCAGACTCCTTTCAAGATGCAATCCTGACAACCTGGGGGGGCAGCAAGCTATTCATGGATGATACCCAAAGCTGCATTTTGCCTTTCCAAACTAGCAGCTAAGTAGGGCTATAGGAACTAAGCAACAAAGTCATGATGACACCACCTGGCTGATTAGTGATCTCTTCCTTCTGTGCAAGCCAGCAATTATCAATTCCCGCTGACTTCAGAAGCTAATGGGAATCAGAGGATGGTGGATGCTGCTAAGATGAAGCAGCTTCTAGCTGTGAGAAGGAGGACGAGACGGGACACAGGCTCTGTGCACACTGGTATGTCTCTGTCTTTTCCTGTGTGGCATCTTTGTCACCTGTGTCTTTATCATTTTGACCTCTGACATTATGTTACCTGACACCATCACTTCTCACATGGCAACACTATGTAAGAGAAACTTGGCCTTTGGAAGCCAAAATTGGAAGTTCCTAAATTTGAATGCTAATTTACCATTGATTCTCATCTCTTCCTTCAGTACAGTCACTTAACCTCCTTACTAAGCTGCTCTGACACGAAATTAAGGCTGGTAACATGGAAAGATACTGTGACAATCAATCAATACGTGTTTGTATAGTTGTTTGTAAACAACAAGCACTAAGTGCCACATCTAATCTAAACAGATATGATTTATAATCTTCTAATTTTCTTTGCAAGAACTTTAATATGACACAAAGATTAACCTTCTGATCTTGGAAAAAAAAATTTTTTACTGGTATTATAGACTAGTGTTGGCAGCAGACCTGTAACTGGAAATACGATGTCCTCACTGACATCACTAAATTCCCCATGGATTAGCTGACAGCAATACATTAGGACTCATGGGAAAATGGTGTTGCAGTGACAGAAAAAACCCAAATTGTTTTCTGGGCTGTAATTCTTACTCTTCACTCAGAACTGAAATTGAATACCACTGTACTTTCTAAATGAAAGATTTTTTGTTTTACATAAAGTATTCAATAGATATTATTAAATAGTTGATGATATCCACTAACATAAGCAGGAGCCTTCAAGTTTTACAGAGGTAATAGTGGAATTGGAATTTCTAGTATCTGCTGAGTAGTGAACATATAGGTACCTTGAAAGCTTGACCATTGGCCACTACAAGTTCATATACATGCCACCTGATTTTATAGGGTAGGCCTGAAGCAAGCCTTTGGGAAATGGTGATTAAACATCTTCATGTTCAAGACATTTACGATTCATGAAAACTGCAAACATCTTCAGGACTTACACTGGTCTTAACGCTGGCTTTGTTTCTCTATTACAACTAAGCACCTCAAAGCCAAGAAGACAACTGAGCTGTGCTCTCAGGGGAATTATGCACTGAGCCAGCCAGATACCTGCTACCCCTTGGGACACCAGCCAACTGCTTCTAGTTCCCTCCCACCAGCATCCACAGCACTGCTTACCAGCAAGCTAATGAATGCCCCCCAAAATCATCAGATATTTCCCTGCAAACCCCATCAAAGCTCATGCTATGCTGTTCCTCATGCTGCTTCTGTCATATCTAACCACTCACAATATCATCTGCATTACTTTATTAATATAGCTGCACTAGAGCTCTTACTTTGAGGCTTTCTAGCCATTACTTGAGAACACAAGAATAGCAGCTCCAAAACTTAAGCAAATGCTCACAGATACAGAAAACAGGAAGGATAGGGAAGAATCTGCAAAAACAAGGTGCAGACTGGCTCATGACTGAAAGGCTGTTGTGAATTGTAGCATCTCTACTACTCACACTTTTAATAAAGAGGACCTAGTTAAGGGCACCTTGTCACCTTGCCAATAGGTGGCTTGTGAAAGCAACATTGAGTGCACCAGGAGGTGGAAAGATATACACTTACTACAGAAGATAAAAGCTTACTACAGAAACATTTCTTTACCAAAGCCACAACAGATCACAGAATCATAGAATGTTTTGGGTTGGAAGGGACTTTAGACATCACCTACTTCCAAGCCCCCTGCCATAGGCAAGAACACCTTCCTCTAGACTAGGTTGCTCAGGGCCCCATCCAACCTAGCCTTGAGCGCTTCCAGGGATGAGGCATCCACAGCTTCTCTGGACAACCTGTTCCAGTACCTCACTGCCCTCACGGTAAAGAATGTCTTCCTAATATCCAGCCTAAACGTGACCTCTTTCTGTTTCAAGTCATTCCTCCTTGTCCTATCATTACAGGCCATTGTTAAAGGGTTCCTCTCCAACTGTCTTGTAGGTCCCCTTCACATACTAGAAGGCTGCAGTGAAGTGTCCCCAGAGCTTTCCTTTCCCCAGGCTGAACAACCCCAGCTCTCCCAGCCTGTTCTATAGCAGGGATGTTACAGCCCTCTGATCATCTTTGTGGTCTCCTCTAACTTGCTCCAACAGATACACATCCTTCTTATGTTGGGGGCCCCAGAGTTCTCCAGGAAGGGTCACCTTTAACCATGAAATATATATTTTTATAACGTGCATTTTATGAGACAAAAACACAAGACACGTTGACTATTTTTAATTAAGAGCTATTACAGCAGCAAGGACTTCGCGGTTCCAGCCACGGGCAGGGCTGCCCAGCCTTGCCGGGTGAGCCCCCGCGCCGCCCCCTCCCCGATTAAAGCTGGGGCAGCTGAACTCCCTCGCACCGCAGGGCGAGCCCCGCCGGCTCCGCCACCGAGAACGCTTCGAGCGACAGCCGCGAAAGCCGCCCGGGTCATGCCCTCCCGCCACGACAGCGCCCCGGACCCGGGCCGGGCCGGTCCCTGCGGTGGGGCTGGTGACGATGGGGCCGATGGCGGCGGTGGGGCCGATTGCAGAGGTGGGGCTGGTGGCGATGGGCTGGTGGCGATGGGGCCGATGGCGGCGGCGCAGGGCTGCGGGCGAGGGGCGGGGCGCGGGGCCCCTGTGGCTGCCATGGCCGCCTCCCCCTCCCCGCAGCCTCCCTTAAATACTATGGGGCGGCCGTAGCTGCGGTGGGCGCTGCTGCTGAGCGCACCATGCGGGCTGTCATCGCCTTGGCCGCGGCGCTGGGCAGCCTGCTGCTGGGCGGCTGCCTCCTGCGCCTGGGCGGCCAGCAGCCCCTCCGCGCCAGGTAGGGCGGCCGCGGGTTCTCGCTCGCGGCCCGGAGCCGGCTGGGGCGGGAGGGAGGGAGAGACGGACGAGCGGGACGAGCACCGCGGGGCGCGGTGCCCCCGGCTCGGGCGGTGGGGGGCTCGGGCGCTCGCGTTGTGCGAGCGGGGCGCGGGGAGCAGAGCGGCGCCGATAGCGCCGGGTGATGTTCCATCACTGGTTCTGACAACTTTGTTTTTCCATCTCGCTTGCCAGGGGCTGGGAGGAGGAGGAGGCAGGAGTGGCTGCTGTCACGCCGAAAGTGGTGCGAGCCCTCAGATCCCCTCTGACGCCCCTTCCTCAGGCCGAGAACAGGTACGGGCTGCCCGCCCGCAGGTGGGTCCGTGAGGACGGGTCTGCAGAAGCACAAATTCACCTTCACTCCAGTTCTTCCTTTTGTTTTGGCAGCTTAATCAGAGAGAGTGTTAGAAGGTTATTAGAGAACATGACAGTTCGCTTTAACTAATGAATTATTTGGTCATGGGCTCTCTTTATGACGACCGTCACTCTGCCCTGGGTTTTGAGCCAAATAAAATGTTGCACAAAGCAGTTTTGTTAAGGTACAATGCAAAAGGTGCTTGCTGAATGGCACGTTCCAGTATCTTTTATTCTTCTTTCTAGGAACATGGAGCTGGGTAATACTGTTACTGTTTTTGTAACGTGTATTTAGTTATAAATTTAGATTTCTCATTTAAAATCCATAGAATGAAGGGGAGACCTACAAAGCCTGTTTCATTTGAAATCTTACATTGGAGGAGCCCTTCTGCTTGATCCTGTGTCTTGATTTTTACATCAGTGTAGATCTTTGCTTTACAGCCTGTTATTTTATACTATGAAGTTTAATAGAAAGATAGTTGGTAAAATTAGCTGTGAAGCAAGTCATGTCATACATGCAGGCTTCGATATTAATGACTGTTGTTTTTGTGCTCTGCTGTCTTCACACACTGTGGGAAAACTAATAGTGCAGAAGAGGGTGGTGTAATCCACACTAGTGATAATACGATGTAAGAAGTAGTTTGCAGACATGTTTTGCTATTGTCTTTTACTTTATATGGCCTTTGTAAAATTGCAATTCCAATGACTGCTGTATATTAATATATATTTCGGTTAAAAGTACATGATTAAAATTAGAAGGAACTTAAGACTTGGATATTTCTTGGTAACTGTGATGTCCTGGTTGTATTGAAGTCAGTGACAATGCAGTTAAACTTACTGAAGCCATCATCTCACACAGTTTAGCCAAATTTGAGGCTGAAATGGCCTATGCTTTCCCTAAGTGAATGCAAGTGATATTAGTTGTAGTAGCCAATGCAGTGTACCCTAACAGTATATTTCTTACACATTTCCAATGAGAGACCCTTGTTCTCCCTGCCCCAGAATTTAGAGCTTTCACAAGTTGAAAGTTTATAGCATCTTCCAAAACTAGAGCAAAACAAAAGGAACAAGATCATTTGCAAATTCTATCTGCTCTTATGTGCTTCTAGCCTCCTTCTCTTTCCTGTGCTCATTTTTCCCTTCCTTTTTTCCCTTTTTTCCGTACTCTTTGCAATGTATTGGTTTTGCAGTATGGACTCAGTTTTAATTTCTTTTTGTAACTGTCACCCCATTTTTCTCTCCACTCTGGTTTGGGTTATGTGTGTGGTTTTCCCTTGGCCCTTCTTCTCACACTCTTCTCTGATAGTTTCTGAGCTGCATCTCTTTCCACTCTTCTCTGTGTGCTAAACCATGGAGTCAAATTAACTAGAAATGCTGGCTGAGAGCACTTCAGAGAACAGTCTAACGACTTCCCATCTGCTGCTAGAACTGGAGCAAAGAAACTGGAAGCAACACATACCAAAGGGGGCTGAAAATCCACAGCATGTTTTTAACCTCTGTAATAAGGCAAGTGAGCTTGAGATTTTAAATACTTGTTTTTCCTTATTCTACATGGAGGATTTTGGTACCAATTTGGAGCTAGTTTTGATCAACCTCAAATTGTATTTCTTCACAACGAAATGACTGCAAAAGTCATTTGAAAAGTAAATAATTCATCAAAGAAAGTTGCATTTTACTCTATTTGCTATAACCATAGTGTCTTTGGAGGGATGGCTTGCCAGCTGAATCCAGGAGTGGATGTGCTTTCTTACCTGAGTGACTATGTTCACTAAGCTGGCCTGACAGGAGTTTGTGGTGCATGTTTGGCATATGAGGAAGGACAGAGAGCTGCTGGACTGACCAGGAGCTGTTACTTAATCCAGAGAGCAGCTAGCCTGGGCAGGGAGCCATGCTGGAGGGGTTTGATCCAGGCAGCAGCTGGACTAGGCCTGGCTAAAGGCCATGCTGGAGAGTTTTGATCCAGAGAGCATCTGGACTTATTCAGGAGATTCAGACCAATCCCTCAGTGATGGAGATGGATGGTCTTGTCAGTAGGAATTAGATTTCAGTTTGCAGTGGGGTTTTGCTGCAGTATCCATGAGTACAGCAAAAGGACAGAAGAGTTCCTTGTTAAAGCAGGTCATACAGAGGTTAGTGAACTTTTGAATTGCATGAGTTTACATTAGTATACTGATGCATAAAACTAGGAGCAATCTACTAGTGCAGACTTTCCAAAGTATGGTTCTCCTAAACTACCCTGTCATTAGAATGACATTGCCGTGTTGTTGATAGCAATGTCCTTTCCTGCATAAGAGTTAAGAGGATGTGCATGGATGTTTCCAGGAAAGGAAAAAGAAAAAACCCAAAACCCCTGGTTACTATCCTTCTTGATCTCTAACTATAAGTAATCTAGACAATCTTGACAGTCACAAGCTAATCTTCTTCTTATCATGATTTCCTTTGCTGTAGGAGGCATATTTGTAACCAGACATCTCCTGAAGAATCTCTAAGGCCCTATTACTCTGTTGCCTTGCAGTGTTGAAAGCTAATCTGTTCTTTTACTTTGATTAATTCTTTTAAAAGGATAAAACTGAAAGATGAAAGGATGAAAAGCAGGGGATTGGATCAGGCTGTCATAGATATTTAGACAGCTATTAGGTGCAGCAGTGTTTAATTAGGTGGTGACCAGGCACCTAAAGTTCTCTGAAAATCTCTTAGTAAATAACCTCGAAGATTGGATTTGTCTCCTACAGGATATTCCTTACCACTTTTTCTTGTTAAGTGTTAGATAACTTGAGCAATGTGACTGCCTCTCGAGTGTGATTTCCAGTGTTTATTTCACAGCCTGTTAGTAGGGTTTCTTACTGACAAAGGCACTTGTTAGTAAGATTTGTCTAATAGTCCCCAGATTTATTAATGAAATCAGTATCATTTACACTGCAATACTGTGGTTCTCTGGCAAAATCTTATGTCTGTGCCTCATATTATCCTCTCAATTTTTAAGCTTTAACTGCAAGTACAGATTAAACTTTTTGAAGCCAGCAATACAACCAAAAGCAGTAGTCTTGCACTTTTCCTGCCTTTAGACACTTGGTCTTCCTCCCTCCTTCCCTCCTCAACTGTATTTGTACCGACATATTTGTTTGTGTCACAGCATTAATAGCAAAACAGAAAGCTCAGTACTGCTAGTGCTTATCAGGGAAGGGTGACACTAGTAAGAGGAGGTAGGTAGTCTTTTCTTTGTTATGAGGCCCAGGATGTGCTATGTTAAGCATAGGCAGAAATTCTAACTCCTTTTGTAATGCTGAGAATATATAGCAGATAAATAATTCCAGCTCCTGCAAGGGAACTGAAAACAGTTTTCTCAAGCACTATTTATATTACTTTATGTACATGTAACAACACGGCAGCAGTACCCTGAAGAACTGACCACCATTACTCTCTTACTCTGTGCTGCTAGTTGTGCTCACTTACTCTGTCTTTGTAGGTCTGAGGCAAGCACAGTGTAGAAATTGTTGGAGTAGTTGAACAGTGGAAGGAAGTGATTGAGGAGTTATGAGTAAACAAGTTTAGTATTAATACACTGTTCTGTAGTGTTGATTTCTCAATTTCTCTCTCAGTAGCAGATCTTTATGAAAGCCTAGGAAATAAACAGCTATACTTAATTAACTCTGCTACAGAGATCTGTACATTCTGTCTCCTGCCAAAATACTGCATTCAGGGACTCAGAAGGGTAAGAAGAGATAGGCAAATACCACAATTATGAACACAATTAATTTGCTACAGGTTAGGTTAGTCAGCAGTGGTGTCCACTTCACTAAATTTACTGCTCTCTTAGTATTTGGTCCCTTCATTCCCAAGTGATGCATGCAGACATATATTTTAGGAGCACATTCTGGACACACGCTTCATGTATTAGTTCTGTCTAAATGAATAGGTGTTCAGTTGAAAGCTGCTGCCAAGACATATTTATGTTCTGACAGTGGTGAAAGGTTTCCCAGACTGTCTGTTTACTCGGTCCAAGTGAAACTACTCTGTCATTCTGTCTGTCATGTGCTATTGTAACATGATTTTAGTGTAATACCTTATCCTTCTCACTTAACCCACCATGAGGCTCTGAATGTTGCTTATTATATTACCTACCATGTGGTGTATGGATTTTATAAATAAAATGTATATGATGTTATGTATAACTCTGGTGAATGCAATGGAGTGTCTTTCAAATAATTTAAAAATGCAACTTGTCTTAAAGACCTGATTTAGCATTTTTTGGATAAGCGTGGGAACTCGAACAAGGATAGTAGGATCAGTCTCTTTCACAGTTACTGAGATCAATGTTTCAAGACAAATTCTTACGCACATGGTTTGAGAGCCATTTTTATGGTCCATTTCACCAGGAACGTAAATTGTGTATTGCCTTATTAAACATGGTGTTGTGAACTTTAAAAACATCACTATATTCTTATCATCTGACTAATCTGAAATAATGTCAAAGCCAGAACACTTAAAAGCACCCTTCTTAGGGGAGTATGGATTACATTTTTTTTCATAGTATTCAACCAAAAAATTATGAGATTCAAATATAAATTAGTCTCTTCAAGGGAGAGATTAAGACAGAATGTATTCACAATGTGGATAATGTTTTTCAATGCCACTTTGGTAGAAAGATATGAATGTGCAGTTTTGCATGCAGAAGTTACCATTTTTAGCTGGAGATGCTCATTGGGAACATGTTCAGACTTCCTGTCCTGCTTCAGAAAGAGAAGAGCAGGAAGCTATAAAAGAAAAGAGCAACAAGTAGTTCTGCTGTGCATGGAGTGAATAAAGCCAATGAGTGGGAATTATCCCTTACTTTCAGTCTGGATTTATTAGGGAGGTGAACTTATTGTTGCTTTCACTGCTGCCAGGAAGTCCAGTTATGAGATCTTTGAAAATTTCATCCTACATTCTTTCATTTGCTTCCAGCTGATTTTGTGGGAATTCTTTGTTACGGTATAATACACAGCACTGTATTTCCTTTTTCTGTCTGCCACATTTTTTTCTTTCCTACTATTCATCCATTTTATGCCCATCCCTTTTCCTACTCTGATAACTGTTTGGGATTGAGTTTGGTTCTGTTTTTAAAGGGCTTCCCTTTTCTTTCCCTCTCTACTCACGTAGAATTCTACCTCTCTGGTGATTCCCTGCCCTAAGGCTCCCTGTTGTCTCAGGACTAAGCGTTACAGGAGCAGCAAAAGGAACCATAGTCTTTCCATATAATTTCTCTATTTCTTATTCTAAAGGTGGATGTGATCCTTGTCTTAAAGAAGTTTACAGCTTAAGGATCTGGTATTTTCCTGAGAGCAAGATATAGAATAACAACGTGCTGATAAGTATGGCACATGGTCTTAATCTACTGTGGATTTATTAAAGTACAGATGGTGTACTTTCTGAGTTCCTAGAATTACCATAGGAAGTATGTGATCCTCAAGCTGTTCATATATGATTTTAAAAAACCCTCTTTTTCAAATTTTGGCCAATAAGTTTGGCTTTGAGAACATCTAAACCCTAAGACAAATGCAGCTGAAATTTCCCTGTATTATCAGTTTTATGTGTTCCAGCCAACATAATATATGATTGTTTCTCCTTCAAATTCTCATTTAGCTTAATAGTTTGCAAAATGAGTTGAATGTAGCCTGATATCTGCATTGTTAAGCATGTCACCCAATTTCATTGAAGAAGTTTTACAGCAGTTCTAGTATCGAACAAAGCTTGTCATCCACTAGATCAGGTAAATTCATTTAGTGATAAATGTTGCCTAGCATAATTGTCCTAAGAGATCAGAAATTCAATCTGAGTCTGACGTCTACGCAACTCTGCCATGAATAATGCAGTAGAAGTCTGGACTGCCCCTTCCATACCCCTTTTTGTCTGAATGTGAATATTTCACTCATGAAGCAGAGGCCGCTCTGACAGTGAAACAGAAATTCAGAAATTTAATAGAATGAGTCATTGTTTTGCATTGTTTGCAAATAAATTGTTTTCTTTTCATACCTCTTGCACCATGTAAAGAACATTGAGTAAATTTTGGGTGGAAAGAGCCACCAAAGAAGCATTTTTGGAGACCTGTTGTATGCCTGCATTATATGAATAAACAGCTTTGATTAAAATTCCTTTCTGGTTGTCCTTGTTGTGCCATTTTCACCAATCTTTACATTTGTCAAGGAAAGGAAAGGCTTCTTGTTCCTTTTTTTTCCCCTTGATGGCTGTAAAAGTGATTGTGAGGATTTAATGACAAAATAATAGGCATTTATTTTGCTCATTCTTTTTTTATTTGACTTCTTCCTTTTTGAATTTTTCAAGTCTTGAAAATGTGTGCATAAAAAGAAATTACATATTAAAGACAAGGCAATTTGCTTGTGTTGATCTTATGTATTTAAAAAGACTAAAGGTCTGTTGAACAAAGCTTGTATTTGAGACATTTTTTACTCGTAACCACACAGATGTCAGGACATAAATTAATAGAAGTTCTAAGGACATTGTAAGGATTCTCTGTACAGAGTTGAAACCCTCTTGTGCAAGAATGTTGGCTCTCCATTGATGCCTGTAAATGCACCTCTCAGAGACCTGAGCAAACCTAACTGCCTGCTTTGTCTTGGTCATCCTGGTAGGCTTCCTGTGTTATAGAAGGTCTCCTCTGGCCAGCTGTGACTCAGAAGGGCTGGGGCCACTTCTCAAATCAGTATCCAACACTTGGGTTGTATCAATAGTTCTTTCTTTTCTTTTTTTTTTCCTGAAGATGCCGTTTAGGCAGCTAAACCTTGCCTGTAGCCATTTCTCTTACTTTGAGCTGCAGCTGCAGAATAATCATTTGGGGTTATGGAGCTAAAGAAGCAAGAGAGAGGAGGCATGATTTAGTGCTAACTAAACTTGTTTGGGAACTGGAAAAGGCCTGCCAGATTCTTCTGCATAGACAGAACCATTCAGACCAAGCTGCAAGGAACCTATGTTCATAAATAGTGTAGGCAGAGTATTTGTTGGCACTTGTGTGAGATCTGCTGAGTTGTTATTGCTGAACTGTGTGCTCTGAGAGCCTTCTGCCATTTATATGTCAGTCCTTGAGAAGGAGTTAAATAAGGAGCTGTATGCAAAGGCTGCCAAGGAACTCTCAGTAGGCAGTGTGAGCTGTTACTATAAAGTCATTGCAGAACTGAAAGGACAGAGGTCTATGTTATGTTGTCTTAGCATTGCCCTCAATAAGGGGTGTGCAGACTGGATGCTTCCTTAGGGGCACTAAGTGTATACTGGGAAAAAGTTCTTGCTGATGGGGATGGAAAGAAAGGAAGAGAGCTAATCTTTCTCCTTTTCAGCCTACATCCTATGTGAATTGCTCCTATGGAATGACTGATTCACTAGAAAATTCATGTGCGGTGGAAAGAGAAGGAAAGGTTGTTCATTTCTTTCCACCCATCAGCAATGAACATGACAGTCAGTTCAGCAGCAAAATAAACAAGCATGTGTTCTACTCTTTCTTCCTCAGTCATTCTCATTTGAAGCATTTAAGAAGAGAAGGCTCAGAGGGGACCTTATCAGTACCTGAAGGGAGGGTCCGAGGAGGATGAAGTCAAGTTCTTCTTAGTGGTGCTCAGTGACGGAATAGGGGCAATGGGCACCAATCAAAACATGAGAGGTTCCCTCTGAACATCAGGAAACACTTTTTCACTGTGAGCATGACTGAGCACTGGCACAGGCTGTCCTGGGAAGTTATGAAGTCTCCACACTTGGAGGTATCCAAAAGCCATCTGTACACAGTCCTGGGCCACTGTCTCTAAGTGGTCCTACCTGACAAGGAAGATAGGACCAGATGACCTCCAGAGATGTCTTCCAACCTCAGTCACTCTGATTCTGTGGCTTAAAATGGCATCTTTCCCAAGTAAGGTCTTCAAAATCAGCTTGTCAGAAATCCTTTTTGTAAATGGTCTCCATGTTTTAGCAGATGAAGGCAATGGAGGTTTTGTCCTTGTCAGTAAAAGTAATGATGGTTCAGAAGCAGAGTGCATAGTATACAAAGCAGGAAGGCCCTTTCGCTTTGTGTGTGAGTGCCTCTGTACCAAGATGTCTCAGTTCTCTGTTTCTAAGAACAGCATGAGTTCTGTTCGCTGCTGCAGCTCAGACCCAGGAGTGAATGACACAGCATCTCTGTCTTCTGTGTTTCTACTTCTGGTTTGAATAAACAGCTTGCAATATCCAAGTGCTTTGTAAGCAGTGAATCAGTGGAAAGAACCAAAAAGGACAGGGAGGTGGCAGGGAGGAAGATGGTGAGGGGCAAGGAGAATAAAAATGCTGGAGCAAAAATCTTCATCATAAGTGACAAACCACACAGCAGAAGACTGATGGCAGAACAAAGGGGATTGTATAACATTGAGCCTAGATATGAGGTGAACTGAGATGAATGGAATAAGACCTTGATACCTCAGTCATTTATTAATTTACATCTCAGTCTTCTACAAGGGCTTCTAGAGTAAGAGAACCCACATAGGAGTTTGGTGAAAATAAGACAGGAATTAAAGATCACTATCTGGCATTCGCCTTGGGTCCTTTTACAAATATTTACCCTCTCTGTGTAAATAAAGAACAAACAAGGCAGAAAGTGTTACACTCGGTAAGTTAAAGTCCAAGTACAAAGATCCACTTCACCTATGCTGTTTCCTGTGTATCCTTTATTGGCTCTGAATATTGCATTTCATCAACAGCTTTAGGAAATCACAACTGCTAAATACTTTTAGTGAATATTTTAAATATCTTCAAAACATAATGTTCAACATGCTTCCCATTAAATTTATTTTCTTTTAAGTTGCATTTTCTGATTACAGTGTGAAGCAGAAAATATAATTCAGACTATGAAACAGGGTTCTTTCAAAGAATTGAACATTTTATAGTCCATAGCAGCAAACTCCCCTTTTATAACAAGAGCTTCACTAAAGAAGTCAGTAAGATTTGTTTGGTATTGTTTTCAGCTAATTCTACAGTTATTAATCTTACTGTCAGCAAAGTAAATGTGACGGCATTGTTAGAGTATATTCTTACTTTTAAAGTTTATTGCTTTTTCTCCTACCCTCCCTCCCTCTTTGAACAGAACAACTGCTAACAAGAATGGATTTTACCAGTTTGAACAGGCTTCAAAATGTAAAGCAATTCAGGACAACATTTTGTCATCATCTATCAAGAAGAAAAGGTAGGTGTTTTCTGTACTTTCTGCTTTGTTTGTTTTAAGTAGAAGGGTGGAAGATTGCCCTTCTACCACAAATATTCCACCTCATCAGCAACACTATGATTAAAGTTTTTACTCTTTTGAAAGGTGGTAGGCCACTATGTTACTGATTCACTGCTTGTGAGAACTGAAACACAGACTGGCAAACAGAGGTCAAAGAATGCAGTTGACTGAAAACTTGAGTGATTAACACCAAGGACAGCCAGTCACTGTATTGCCTTCAAAATCCACTTAGCAATATGTAAGTGCTGTTGTTCATCCCCCACATTACAAAGTTGTACAGGCTGCAACAATGGAGATGAGCTCTTCATATCAAGAACATTTTGGAGCTGAGATTATAGGAGAAACTTTACAAAGTGCAAGATCTTTACTCTGTGACTAAAAAGAAAGGTACTACACCATTTATGAGGAAGAAGAGGAACTGGGCAGGTAGAGAGAGAAACAGATGCTCAGAGCAAAGGAGCAAGGAATTGTTTTTTGCCATGAATATTGCAACTATTGCCCTTCACTGAGAGCAGCTGCAAGGACCTTTGTTGCTTTTTCAAGGTGCAACCCGCAGATGTGGTATATAAATGCTTTATATTGCAGTTCTAGACTTTCGTGCACATTCTGGACACTCCTGCCTCTTAAGTTGGCAGACAGGGGAAATATTACTAGTTTAAAACTTGTCAAATGGTTTGATAGTAAAAAATGCTATGTAAGTGGGAAGTTATTATTATAGCAGGTATGTGTTGGTGGTGATAAAGGGCCTGACATAATGAGTTTGGCTGGCAGTTTTCCATTTTTATTCTGGAGGAAGCCCCGTGCACAGTCTTTTGAGGACTTTTAAAACTGTTAGTTGTTTTGGTATTATTAGAGTGTCCAAAGGCAAAATGAGTCATCCCCTGCTCTTGCATTTCCCAGCATTGTTTTTATCTGGGTTTTTTTCATGAAGATAAGCTGCCAAGTAGGAATATATCCTTTTTTCACTCCTGCTGCTCAGTCTTCCTTCTAATTCAAGTAGTTTTTTAACAAGTAGGTGTTTAGTTTTAGCAAGTAACCAGTGGGGCTGTATCTGTATTTCTGTTCTGACATTTTACCTGTTGCCTCCGTACTATCTCAACACTTCTGTCCTTACTATTGTCCTATACATATCTGCCAAAAATTAGAGGATACTTGTCAATGCTTTCACTGTACATAATAATTCCACTTTAGCCACTTCAGTTAATCTGGAAGGTCACTGTGTACCTGACAAATACTGTAGACAACAACAAAAAAAATCCTTCCTGGTGTTATTTTTCAGTAAGGCTCATTCAGTATAAGTGAGTTGCCTATGACAGTAAGTTATTATAATGGTTGTGGTGCAAGTGGCAGACGAAAACAGGACCAAACATGTTTCATTCACTATTCTCAGCACTGTAATAATTGTCTTGTCCATATATTTTTATAGTTCAATTTACCTGAGCTTTTTCATTTTAATAATAAAACTCTTTTAGTATCAGTGAATATGGGCTGTAGGCTCCCAGGTGCCAGTGGAAATATATGTATTGTCCCAGCTCTTTAAAATTAATCAGTGGAGAAGCCGATTGTCTGGGTTACAGCAGAGCCATGGAATGATTCCCTGATGACCTTCTCATCTGATTCCATTGGAGAAGTGAATCTCCAAGGCTTCTTTGAAGCAGGAAATGCTAAAATCGGCCTTCTAAGAAGAAAATTTCTGAGATGTAAACCCAGCTGCAGCAGATCCCAGAGCTTCATTTTGGGTCTTTAAAAAAATTATCTACAGGAACATTGTCTGTATTTAAGTAGAGTTCATTTCATGGTAGCCTTATATTGGTGTGAGCAGATACCTTGTAAAGCTGCCACAGTTGGGAGGTTCTGTCCCCCAGGACAGCATGCTGGAACGTGTCTGCTGCCTTCAGCACTGTGCCAGCTGGCAAAGAGGAGTTCTGACAGTCCATAATGGCTTTGTACGTCACAAGAGGAGCTAAACTGGACATGTAGGGCGAGCAGAGGTGGTGTTCTGACTTGTAAAGATCTGGAACTGGTGCTTTTCTGTGTGAACCGGTAAACTTAGGTACCTCTGAGTAAGAGTTATGCCATCCAGTAGACAGCAGTGAAAAAGCTGCAGTGTTCTTGCCTAGTAATTGGTGTTTTTACCCTATGTGCATCCTCTGTTACATGGATAAGAAGATCCTTAGTTTCTGACAGTGAGTGCCTCTTTCTGACAGTGAGTGTCCTATGAGGCCTCAGAACTGCAATTATGGATGACACACTCATTTTTCACCTTACCAAATGTTTCCCTGCAACTTGATAATAACTTCTCAGTCTGTGGAATTTCTTTCTAGGCTGATGGTAATTTTTCTTTTCATTTCTGACTCTGATCTTCATCTTATCAATATCTTTAGGCTAGACTTTGTTTTTTCTGTAATTTTTTTCATCCTGAGTAATGATAGCCCAAGTCACTTTTCATGCTCTGTTATCCTATTATTTTTTGGAAATTTTTTGTAAGTCCCAGCATTGAAGGGTTATTTATTTTTTAGCCTTAAGGAATAAAACTAGATGAGTGATTCAACATGAGAATAGGCTATTTCTGTCCTGTGCTTTTATCTCATCCTCCCCCCACACGCACTCCCTGCCTTGGCCTATGCTGGTACTGACACTTGTCTAACCTCATGGTGAGTCAATTTAGGGAGCAGCTTCAACAGGAAAATAGTTCCATTTTCTCTGGCTGCAGTTCCAAGGCTGATAATGCAACATATCACCAAGCAGCTGCCAAAATAAGAGGACCTTGTTCCCAGTTTTTCTGCTCCTGCCACTTGTTGCTTATACTGGCTGTTGTGTCTGATGGAACCTTTCTTGATCTGATTTCACACAAAGAGGAAGCAGAAAATGTATATTTTTTCCTCTTTTTTTTTTTTTTTTCCCTTGCGGTAGTAAATTATAGTGTCCTGTGGAGGCATTTGACAACTGAAAAAGCTGGCCAAAGCAAAACAGAGGTGAAGTCAAGTGAGTACTAGCAGTGACACAAGGGAGAGAACTGCTTTGAAGTTGGATTGGAAGGAGGAAGAATGTACTGCACCAGGTCAGATCAGCTACAGCTGCAGTGAAACTAATTTGCTCTTCTCCGACTTCTGTCCAGTCATTCCTCTTGAGTTGTGCAAGGGCTCATAAAAGCAGTTTAGTCACAATAATCTAGTTTCTTTAAGAGCTTCCTAACTGTGCAAGACAAAAATCATACATGTTGTCACACATGCAAACCTGTGCCAGAAACCAGTTCTATCGCAGTATTTCTCTTAAAAGTATCATTTATTTTTTCATGTGGAAATTGGACATGATTTTACTCAGGGATAGATAAACAAGTTACCTTTAGCAGCTGCAGTATTTTCATGAAGGAAACAAAAAAGAGATCTGTTTCAAATATTGAACACACAGAAAAGGAAGATTTCAGGTCATTGACCTGTGCTGCTGCAAGCCATCAGTCTTTTTTATATTCCCTTTTATAAATTCTCATGCTCCATTTAAAAACAAGCAAAGTTTCTTGCCATCACAACTCTTGTAAAACTGTTCAAAATACACACTTGTAACTTTCAGCTTAAATAAAGCAGTGATAATTTGGGTTTAAGTCAACATTAAGCTATTTTTGCTACAATAGTACAGAGCAGATCTTTTATGGAGACTTGACTACCATAGAATTCTTAGTCATGGCATCCATACCATCTGTTCTTCCCATTCCCCCAGTTGTCCTTATAAGTCAGTGATTGTTTTGTGAAAACCTGCATTATGATCCAAGAGCAAATGGGAGAATTAGTATCATTGAACCTGAAAGGAAAAAATGTATCTCATCTTTTGACTTATGTGTTATAAAGTATTTCACTTATGGACAAATTTAAAGCTCTTGAAAGATTTAAAAGGAACATAGAGCTCTTTGGTTACATGTAGCAATATAACCAAAGTGCTGGTTGATGTAAAACTGCAGATTGTTTTATTTAAGCAATAATTTAAATGAAAACTTCCACCTGTAAATATTGGTCTATGGTCTTAGATGATTGAATTGAGCTTTGGGGACTCTTATAAAGTAAGTGAAAGAAAAGGCATAAGAAGTGTGATGTTTCATCTTGGTTTGCAAGAATCACTTTTCAAAACATTGTTGAAGTTTAAACCAACAAGTGGAAAAGTTTTTTTTATTTTTCTGGGATTCTGCACTTGAGATGATTTCTAATAGCTTAAAGATATTTATGGTCAGTTATTTCAGTTTGAAACCAGTGTACTTTTGAAAGTTTCTGGGAAGAAAAGTTCATTAGGACATCACTACTAAGAAGAGATGTTTAATAGGACATGCTAATTAAATGGGGATAGTACTGTTACAAATTACAAAAATAAAATAGGTCACAGAGTTCTAAAAGCAATCCATTATATATGCATCATGCACATTATTATTAATACATGCATCATTTGAATGTTTTAGAAAATGTTTCTAAATATACATGCATATATATTCTAGTGTTTGATGTTATTTCCTTTTTTAGATACTCAGAAGATTATTATCTTCACATAGTCACAAAACTGCAGAACTGCACCTGGGTGAGGAGACCAGAAGAATCTATAAAATTCAGGTAATTTTCATTGTCTCATTTTTTACCCTATTGTAACAAGACATAAAATTAAATCTTCCTTTTTAAACAGATAATTTTGTGTTGCTTTTACTAATTTCTACGAATCCTTTGATGCTGGGATTCTTCTGTTTGTTGGAATTGAACTGGGCAAACTGAGTAGAATAAAAGAACTACATAAATGAAGTAATTTCACCTATCTCCACTATAATGAATAGTTACAAACTCAAGTAGAATGGAGTAAAATATTCCTGGCACAAAACCTGCAATGTTAAAAAAAAATTACAAATGTTACTTTGTCCATCTGAGCTGGCACTCTGGTAAAAGGCTGTGTAATGAAGCAGTGTATTTCTTACTCTGAGACTATTGCTTCTGTTACAGAAGTGCCCAAGGCACTCATTAGGTTTGGCACTGCATGTCATGGCCCCTGAGCATATCAGCACGTGGTTACATCTGTCCTTGTTTGGAGTGGCACATAAGCACATGCTCAGTAGGGACAGTAATCTCTAAAAACTCTCTTTTGGAAATGCATCATGCTGGTTTTAAAGAACACCTTCCCTGTGCCATCCCTATTTTCTCCAGGGGAAAATCTCTCTTAAATTATATTTTACATGTATCAGAATTAAAGATTCTGTCATAGTCATTAAAAATAAGTAAAGTGACCTACCTCCAACTCTTTGGAGTTAACTGGCATTCAGAACTTAATATCCACATGCTTAGAATGATACCTTTAGAAGTAGTAGTTTGGCAGGATGAGGGAGTGGGATAAAGGGGTTTGTGTGACATAAATTGCTGTGTTTGCTGCATATCATATCTGACTAATGGTGTTTCCCAAAGCTGAGGTAGGTGTATACACAGATTGAAGGTTTTAGAAACTTTGTGTTAACTCAGGCAGGCTTTAGCTGTGGACAGAGCTATGAGGGCATGATGAGGAGCTGTAAAGCAGCCCATTCTGTTTCAGAATGGACAAGTATCTTGTACAGAGTTGACAGGAGGTGAAGCTGCTTTCATTTGCTCCTCACCCTGCTACATTTTGGCGCTTTTTTCCATTTTTTTTTAACTTCCCTTCCTTCCAAACGGAGCAGCCACCATGTACCAGCAATTTGCTACTTCTTCTGTTGTGGGTGTATGAATCAATGGCAGAGTAGCCACTCCTTGGTCCAGCTTGACCTCTTCATTTATTGCTTCTGCAATCCCCCTTCCACTGGGCCAAGGAATCAAACATCCAAACCCTCATATAGACTGTTGGACTTTAAGTACAAGATGCTTACTGTTCCTCATCTGTCTTTGGCTTCCAGCAAGTAGTGTGGGTCATAAGTAGTTGAGATGGGTTATATAACCAATGATCAAACTGGAAATATTCAAAAGTGAAAACTGCGGGCTGCACCAAGCCACCTAAATAATGTGGACTGTATGTACATTGAGGTGATCTTGCTGGCTTTAACTTAGCTCAAATACCAAGCAAACCCCCCATATTTTTAAATCCATGGTTCAGCACAGACTGGAAAAACTTGTTACTGAATTTATGGACTGTGCTGTTATGGTTTCCTTGCGTTTTAACATCCAAAATAGCTAGAGTATTAGTGAGGTCATATGTACACAACCCATGCTACACTTCTGATGACAGTACTGTATATTCTTCTGTTCCTGAAATTTGATCTGATTGCATTTGTCATCTAAGATTTCCATTGATATGGCCAAGGACACGTACTTTGGTGTAGGGCATTATGAGTGATTATTTTATAAAGATTGGTGCTTTTGCACAAGTCTTATCTTTCTTTTTCCATCATCAAAACTGTTGTTTGCTCGAAATAAGATATTAAAATTTTACAGGTTTCCTTAATCCCAGGCTGTACTGGTGACTTTCAAGGCTCTTAGCAGTTGGTCAATAGAGGCTTTAAAAAAAGCTTTTAAAAAAGAGAAAAAAAATTTAATTTAAAATTTGCTGACTAAATTTGTATATGCTCCATCCTTAAATCTGTACACACTCCACGCTTACAGCACTGCCAGACTTCTTTATCAGACTTAAGCACAAAAGCCAGAAACTAGCTTTGCATGGATGCTTTAGCTGAGAAATGATGCATTAACAGAGCTCTGTGGGGGAAAAAAGTTTCTAGAATTGTGGTGAAATAAATGATTGAATAATCCCTGGGCAGTACGTCTCTTCCTTTCTCTAACTTTGCCTCATATTAGTAATAGCTGTGTAATACAAATATTATACGGTTCTAAAAATCTCATTAAATAGGTAGATAAACATACACATTTGCAGGAGAGGAAATCGGTCTCAGGGGGGCTGTGCAGCAGGGATCAGGTACTACAGCCAGTCACCTTTAGGAGGGGGACTTGAAGCTGCCTGTGTCACATTAGTCACCTGCCAGTGCTACCAGAAGTCTGCCTCCTGACTAGACTGCACAGAAGCTGCTTGACTTCTTTTCCTGTTTGTCCCTCTGTTAAATGGAGTGAATGCTTAAATGCTTCTCAGGCATGGTGTCAATTTTATGACATCTCTGTATTATCCTGATGTTTTGAGCAGGGATGCATATTTATAAGGGATTTAATGTCTTATGCTTCAGGGCATAAAGTAACCTCTAATTAATAAGGTTCAAGAGCAGCTTCTCCTGGGCTAGTTAATTTTTCAGAGAAGCTTTCCTGACAGAGTTTTCCTTTGCAGCTTTTACAGTTGGCTGCCATCATACTGCTAGTGGAGTGAAGGAATATGTCATCTAAGCCAGTAACTCTTATGTTCCTAGAAGACAGGACTGTGTGCCAATGAGGACGTCCGTTCCGTTTGTAACCCACTCTCCCAGAAGATCCAGGCCAAATAAAAGAATACGAATTAGAAGTGCAGTGCAGGAAATAAATACTTGTCTTTTTATTGGCAAAAATATTACAGCTGACAGCCATGCCTGGCACAAAGTACAATGTTTTTGCCAACTTACTGTTGGAGAGCAGAGTGCAGGATTCCAGGTTGACCCTCTACTACCTTTGCCATGCAGCTGTGCAAACTGTGTCCATTTGTTGTCAGAAAGCTGCCCTTTTTCAAATGGCTTCCTCCAATGCTGCTCTGCTGTGCAAGTGGCTAGATTGCTGTATGGCAGTGGTCAGTGGTTCTTGACTACGTAATTTTTATGAATGCATTTATCAAAATCAGGAAGAACCAGGAGGCAAGTATGAGCCATGATGTTCTCTTTAATACCTCTCATATCTACAGTCACTCTTGTCTAGTTGGTTTTTGTCCCGCCTCTGCCAGGAAACCAGTCTCCATGCCCTTCACTTTAGTGTCTGTAATGGTGACATCAGCATTGCCAGATTTGGGCTACTCTCAGAGGAGCAAGTGCAAGCACTTAGTTCATTGCTCTTGAAATGTAATTAAGATTTATTGTGCCCGACAGTAGCAGTTGTAAGTCACTGCCAAAGAGGTTTTATCTAGCTTCACAATAGAAGCTAGCAGAAGTAGTGTAAATAACATCCTACTAACAGTGATTTAGGGAAAGTCTTCTCCAACATTTACTGGTAGGGACATAGAGAGAACTATCCTTTCACTCAGACTTTTCTTTTGTGAAATTTAGCTGCCTTTTTAAACTTTTTTCATTTTTCTTTTTTTTTTTATTTCTCTTGTTCTTAATGGCTCCACAAGCATCTAGCATCTCCACATTATGCATTTGTTTCTAAGTCCACCTGAATTCTTCCTCCTTTTTCAGTTTTACATCAGCTCTAACTTGTATTAGACAGAGTAAGTCCTCGGATTTCTTGGTTATAAGAGAGAAATATGGTAAAAGTTTGGAAAGGTAGGGGAAATAAGCTCACAGCTGCCTGGAAATGTCATCCTTAAAGCTCCAGGAAAAAAAACGTGCTGGGTAGCTTTCTCTGTAAAGGCTCTTCTAGCCACAGTCAGTAGAGTCTCAGGTTCCCTAGATAACCTTAATATTATTATATTAGTATTCTTCAAAGGTTTTCCACTTAAAAGAAATGTTTAATTAGTGCAACAAATTACAGACCACAATTAGGTGCAAGATGTAATCATTTTTTGCATCTTCACATCTCTTTGCTTTACAGACTTTTAAGATTGATTTATTCTCTTTTGGGCTATACTCCCATGGTGCCAAATAATCTGCAAGTTTCCAAAATAGTTGTGACTCCAATTTTTGTGGAAAGCTACCAAATAGTTAAAACAGCTCTCAAAATGAGAGAAGGGAGGATGTGAAGAAAGACTGAGCAGATACTGTGTTTCAGAGAAGCCTCTGGGCATTGTATTTCTGGGCTGTCTCACTGAGCTTGAAGCCTGGCAAAGCAGTGCAACAGTTCTTCAGGAGTGGTATCACACTGTAATGTGTGAGCTCTGGGTACTGGGCCCTCTCTCCAGGAAAGACCATTCCAGACAAACCTTATTTGCATCTGATAATGAAGGGAAAAGGAAATTCCTCATTATAAAATGTAGTTTTAAAATTCCTGATGTTACACTGCACTTTAGCTGGCAACAAGCCCTTTCTCTACCCAAAATATTTTAAACCTCTTTTTAAAAAGAAAACATTACTACTTAAAAAAAAAAATAAAAAAAAATCCCAGAGTCTTGAAAAAGACTAGTTAAAAGATCAAGCCATTTTCTTAGTCCTATTTTTCCCCTCTTGCTTTTTATCCCACTTGACCCTTTTCCCACTTCGATATCTCTTCTTGAAAGGGTTTGTTAAACATTCCTGTAGATTAAAAACACCCGATCCTTCTTGAAGAGATTAATTTGTCATGGGCTATCCTCTAAACTATATAACAGTATTGCTTATCACATCTGTCTGCTGCCATGAGCCCCAGCTGAAATACAAATAAAATACCCTACAAGGTCAATTTATGCTTACATAAGCTCACATCACCATATAATCAATAGCTTTCCTAACACTAAACAGATCAATAATTCCACTGTAATCCCTGAAATCTTCTAGGATACAAGCAAATACAGAACTCTGAGATGGTAGTGTGGTTTAAGAGTACATTAGCCGCATAGGTTTAATAGATCATATGTAAAATAATGTATATATTCAAAGACATATTTTATTTCAGAAGAGAATAAGGCTGGGTACAGAGATAGTAACTGATGGCAGAAGAAATGGTTGAATCTTTTAATTGCTCTGCAGACTGTTATATACTTTCCTAAATGTGGAAGAATTCCTATAAGGAGAATCTAATTTTGGATAAGTCCAAGTTAATTATTTCCCCATGGCAGACTCTTTAAATAGTCTTTGATTTGAAAATTTTATTACACTTCTTAAATATTCAGCCTTGATTTCAGGTACAACTCTTTTGGCTTTCATTGTCTTAGACACTTATGATGTTACTTCATGTAAAGACACTTCAAGGGCTGTCAGTGTAGCAATTCCCCTTCAACATGTTCTTCTTCAGATATCAAATTTAGCCACTCTTCTAAAAGTTTGGAGTATGTCATAATATGCCTCACTGCACTGTGATGTTATTGGCTTGGATTGACAAGAGTCTGGAGAAACCTGTATCAGTGTCTAGAACCCCAGCGCAGTACAATAAGATAATTGCTTGCTCATTATAAAATATTACAGCAGTGGACATAGTTAAAAAGCAGTCTTGCTGTTTGTAGTTCTGAAACTTTGCTGTTATATAGTGGATTTTTTTGTGAGTTCTACTGTCATGACAGTCTCTTCAGTATGAAAACTCAAAGTCTTTGATGTCCTCACCTGTGTAGTACAATAGCTCACATGAACAGATACCCAAGCTAGGTGAATGACTAAAACAAGCTGTTAGGCAAGCACAGCCTTTTTCTGGTTCTCAGTAATCCACAGACTTTTGTCGCTTGAATGCTTTGTCCTTTATTCAAATGACATTACAAACTGTGCTGTGAAATACACTTTAGCATCAGGCTTCTGGAAGTTACAGCTTTAAATATTTGCTAATCTTACTTTTTGTTTGGTTATCTCTTTTATGTGATGTTTTTGTGTGTTGGGTAACTGAAGATCCACAAGGAGATATGTCTGTGTAAGCATTTCTGGTGTCGATAATGTGCAAGTGCTTTACAGCAGAACTGATATGATATTCTTTTTGCAAACAAACATTCACCTTATAGATGTTTGTGAAAGGTGACCTAGAATCAAATGAACTTAGACCATTACTGAAAAAGTTTGTCCACATATCTATTAAAATACTGCAGTTGTTGAAATTTTGTACCTTGCCTAGGCAACCTGTTCCAGTGTGCTTCTTAATACTGAATTTAAGCTTTCTTTAGAGGAAATTAAAATAATTTTCCTCACCTTCCCCATTATGGCCTTAGAGGACAATTGAGCATCTACAATTTTGAACAGTGTTTTGAATATTTTTATTCTTCTACAGTGATCAGTGTCTTCTGGCCCCAGATCTACAGGCACTGGTGTCACACTGAAGTGTAGTTTACACAAAAGAAATGCTATCAAGTTCATACAGTTTTATCAGATTCTGCAGACTCACGTCCCACTGGGGGTACTGCAACCCCATGAGCATCACAGTTAATTGTGTTGGTCTGGTGGTCAGCTGTAGGCTGCAATGTGAACCAGTTCCAATGGTATACTCTCTTTCCAATGTCCCAGAGTAAAAGACTGTGTAAAGCTGGATGTAAAATCAAGTGCCTTTTCACACCATATATGTATCTGACTAAAATATTTAGAAAAACACATAGAACAAAATTACTTTAGCTAAGCAATTCTAATGTAATAAGATGTTCTGAAAATCATCCTGCATACTGCAGGAGGATGAATCAAAGCCTCTTTGTTCTTTTAGTGCTAGTGTTATGGTTTAACACCAGCCAGTAGCCAAGCACCCCACAGCCACTCGCTCACTCTCCCATCAATTCAGGGAGAACATTGGAAGGTAAAAGCAAGAAAACTCATGGGCTGAGATAGTTTAATATGGAAAGCAAAATCCACATGCACAAGCAAAGCAAAACAAGAATTAATTCACTGCTTCCCAGGGGCAGGCAGGTGTTCAGCCATCCCCAGTAAAGTAGGGCCCCAACACTCTTAATGGTTACTTGGGAAGGCAAACACCATCACTCCAAATGTCTCTCCTGCTTCCCCCTTCCTCCCCCCAGGTATGTATCCTGAGCATGATGTCATAAGGTATGGAATATACCTTTGGTCAATTTGGGTCACTTGTCCCAGCTCTATCTCCTCCCAGCCTCTTGTGCACCCCCAAGTGTCTCACCAGTGTGCCAGTACAAAAAGCAGAAAATGCCTTGGCTTTGTGTAAGCCCTGCCCAGCAATAACAAAAACATCTCTGCATTATCAACCCTGTGTTCAGCACAAATCCAAACCACAGCCCCATACCAGCTACTATGAAAAAAGTTATCTCTACCCAGACAAAACCAGCACAAGTAGTGTGGAGGAGCAGGGAATTTTTAAACTCTACACAAGCTCTTTACATAAAGACAAATTCCACCCTTATTATAGATTACTCCCATTTCACTTGGAGGAAGGGCAGGTCTGGCTGAACCAGCTGTGAAAGTCTGCTAGCCCTTGACTAACTGTTGACTGCCTTAGCCCTTGTGGTTGATTCAAACTGAGTTGTTGGAAGGAAAATGTTGAGAAGTTCACAGTCTCCTCAGGATGTGTCCACCATGTGACTTGTGAGCAGTCATGTGCACCCTGTACCCAAGGGCTGAAGCAGCTGAAACACACACATTCATCTTAGCACAGAAACAAGCTAAGCTAACTTTGCTGCTAGGAGGGATACAATAGTTCAGGCTGAGCTTCTTAGCTACACAGCCACTACAGGAGCTGCAAAGAAACTGTATCAGCTTATTTAGAGCCTGCAGATACTTACTGACTTCCACTAAATAAAGTGTGCTGTCCATGTGAAGTGTTTGTATTATGCGGAAGGGTTTGGAAATACGTATGATCAGCCCTCTGTTATTGCCTATAGTTCAGTATAGACTAATTGTGTAGCAGCTGGAAATTAGCATTATTTGGCATGTCTCAGTACTTTGGTAACTTGCTTCAGAAACCAGGAGCTTCTAAAGTTCTCAGAAGCCACAAACCTGAAGAAATTACCTGGATGCCATGACAGCTCTGAATTCCATACTAGCTGACCTCAGTACAAACTTGGGTCCAGCATCCTTGGTCTACAAAGGGCAAAATTCAGAAAAAGTGTCTGCTGAGCAACAAAAAACATTCTTCAGTACAACAATGCCTCTGTGTTGTTTAATATGAACAAAACTTCCCAGACAAATGCAGCACAGCACTCCAGTTATGTTATTAACCAAGATTATTGTGACTTTACTTACTTAGATTTATGAGGTATTTATTATCAGTCAAAATGGTGTAGTCTTTTTCCAGGTACTGATTTTGTTCCTCACTGGTTACAAGTAAACATTTCAGATAATGCAATCAACTCCCTTTCTGCTTATCTTGGCATATGAAATATCTGTATTTGATCTTATGCCTCAGGATTTAAAAATAGCTCTTAGATCTCACTCAGCTTCCAGCTGCTTTCAGGAGAATGTTGGAGCGAAGGCTTCTCCAAATAAACTGTCAGTAATAGCCTTTACTCCAGAGGAGATATTTTCCAAAACCAAGACCTACAAAACTTGGGTACTTTGACTCCAGCTTTCTTCCTCTGGACTTCTGATGCTGTGACTGGATCAGAACAACACATTGTTCTAGGGCAACCCCCCAGCCTCTGTTAAAAACTGAAACTTAAACCTTCTTACTCTAAGCTACATCTATGTTCTGACATGTATCTGAGGTGGATGCTCAGCCTGTATAGCAACATCCTATCTTCCAAAAGCTGCTTCTCAGTGTTTTCTCCTTGTCAGAACAGACAATGAAGATGAGTTTCTGCTCTTCCAAAAAAATTGTAGAGTTTGGCTTTAAGGTAGTACTGTTTGGTTCTGTTAAAGTTTTGACCTGTATTTCTTATTCCACCATCTGTTTAGGAACTTCTTTATACAGTAGGTTTTAACAGTTTCCCTTTCCCCAGGTGGCATGGTACATAGAATCATAGAATCGATTGGGTTGGAAAAGACCTCCAAGATCATCGAGTCCAACCCTTGGTCCAACTCCAGTCCATTTACTAGATCATGGCACCCAGCGCCACGTCCAATCTGCGTTTAAAAATCTCTAGGGATGGTGAATCCACCACCTCTCTGGGCAGCCCATTCCAATGCCTGATTACTCTCTCTGTAAAAAATTTTTTTCTGATATCCAACTTAAATTTCCCCTGGCAGAGCTTAAGCCCGTGCCCCCTTGTTCTATTGCTGAGTGCCTGGGAGAAGAGACCAGCCCCCACCTGGCTATAACTTCCTTCAGGTAGTTATAGACAGTGATGAGGTCACCTCTGAGCCTCCTCTTCTCCAGGCTAAACAACCCCAGCTCCCTCAGCCTCTCCCCATAGGACTTGTGCTCCAGTCCCTTCACCAGCCTTGTTGCTCTTCTCTGGAGCTGCTCCAGCACCTCAATATCCTTTCTGAACTGAGGGGCCCAGAACTGAACACAGTACTCAAGGTGTGGCCTCACCAATGCAGAGTACAGGGGAAGGATCACTTCCCTGGTCCTGCTGGTCATGCTATTTTTGATACAGGACAGGATCCCATTGGCCTTCTTGGCCACCTGGGCACACTGTTGGCTCATGTTGAGCTTCCTGTCAATTAGTACTCCAAGGTCCCTTTCTGCCTGGCTGCTCTCCAGCCACTCTGTGCCCAGCCTGTAGCGCTGCAGGGGGTTGTTGTGGCCAAAGTGCAGGACCTGGCACTTGGCCTTGTTGAACTTCATCCCATTGGAATCAGCCCATCTCTCAAGTCTATCCAGATCCCTCTGCAGAGCCCTCCTGCCTTCCAGCAGGTCGACACTCCCTCCCAACTTGGTGTCATCAGCAAATTTGCTGATGATGGACTCAATCCCCTCATCTAAATCATCAATAAAGATGTTAAACAGGACTGGACCCAATACAGACCCCTGGGGAACACCACTGGTGACTGGCCGCCAGCTGGATGCAGCTCCGTTCACCAGCACTCTCTGGGCCTGACCCTCCAGCCAGCTCTTAATCCAGGAGAGGGTACACTTGTCCAGGCCATGGGCTACCAGCTTTTTCAGGAGTATATTATGGGAGACAGTATCAAAGGCCTTGCTGAAGTCCAGATAGACCACATCCACAGCCTTCCCCTCATCCACCAGGTGGGTCACCCGATTATAAAAAGAGATCAGGTTGGTCAGACAGGACCTGCCCCTCCTAAACCCACGCTGGCTGGGTCTAATCCCTTGTCCACCCTGAAGGTGCTGTGTGATTGCACTCAGGATGAACTGCTCCATAATCCTGCCAGGCATGGAGGTCAGGCTGACAGGCCTGTAGTTGCCAGGGTCCTGCTTGCAGCCCTTTTTGTGGATTGGGGTGACATTCGCCAACCTCCAATCATCTGGGACCTCCCCAGAGAGCCAGGACTGTTGGAAGATGATGGAGAGCAGTTTGGCAAGTTCTTCTGCCAGCTCCTTCATCACCCTGGGATGGATCCCATCTGGTCCCATAGACTTGTTAGGATCCAGCTGGCTCAGTAAGTCGGTCACTATTTCCTCCTGGAATACAGGAGGGGTATTCAGCTCCCTCTCCCTGTCCACCAGCTCCAGAGGCCAGTTGTCTTGAGGGCCACCTGTCTTACTGGTGAAAACTGAGGCAAAGTAGGTGTTAAGTACCTCAGCCTTCTCCTCATCTTCCTTAACTATATTTCCCTCCAAGTCCAACAGAGAATGGAGGTTTTCCTTGCCCCTCCTTTTGTTATTAATGTATTTATAAAAGGACTTTTTGTTATCCCTAACTGAAATAGCCAAATTTACTTCAAATTCCACTTTTCTTTCCCTAATTTTTTTCCTGCATGACCTAGCTCTATCTGTAAATTCTTCGTAAGTAGCCAGCCCTTTTTTCCATAGTCTGTAAACTTTCTTTTTATCCCTGATTTCTTGCAGAATCTCCCTATTTAACCAAGCTGGCCGTCTTCCCCTCCGGCTGGCCTTTCGGCACACTGGGACAGCCTGTTGCTGTGCATTCAAAATCTCCCTCTTAAAACATGTCCATCCCTCCTGGACCCCCTAACCTTTAAGGGTTGTTTCCCAGGGTATGCTCTGAATCAGTTTTTTGAATAGGCCAAAATCTGCTCTCCGAAAGTCCAAGGTAGAGGTTTTAATGGTGGCTCTCCTTACATCCCTGAGGACTGAAAATTCTATTATTTCATGGTCACTATGCCCCAGGTGGCCTCCAACCACTACATCATCTACCAGCCCCTCTCTGTTTGTAAACAGTAGGTCTAGCAGGGCCTTACCCCTGGTAGGCTCATTTACCAGTTGATGAAGGAAATTGTCCTCTATACACTCCAGGAACCTCCTTGACTGCCTCTTCTCTGCAGTATGAAGCTCCCAGCAGATATCTGGCAGGTTAAAGTCACCCACAAGAACAAGGGCTGGAGATTTTGAGACATCTGCCAGCTGCTTGTAGAATAATTCATCCCCTTCATCATCCTGGTTGGGCGGTCTGTAACAGACACCCACAAGGGTGTCAGCCTTGTTGGCCTTGCCCCTGATTCTGGCCCACAGGCACTCAACCTTGTCACTGCTGACCTCGACTTCAACAGAGTCAAGAGACTCTCTAACATATAAAGCCATCCCTCCACCTCTCCTTCCCTGCCTGTCTTTTCTGAAGAGCTTGTAGCCCCCCATAGCAGCACTCCAGTCATGTGATTCATCCCACCACGTTTCTGTGACAGCAACTATGTCATAGTTTTCCTGCTGCACTATGGCTTCCAGCTCCTTTTGTTTGTTTCCCATACTGCGTGCATTGGTGTACATGCACTTCAGCTGGGCCATTGATTTCATTCTCAACTCGGGCTCTATGCCCTTAGGCCTATCTCTGGAGAGCCCAGTTGCCGTCCCTTCCCCCTTCAAACCTAGTTTAAAGCCCTCCTAACTAACCCTGCCAACTTATGGGCTACAGTTCTTTTGCCCTTCCTAGATAAATGAAGCCCATCTGCTTTGATGAGACTGGGCAACACAGAGTTTGCGCCATGATCAAAAAACCCAAAATTTTGACGATAGCACCATCCCCTAAGCCACCTATTGGTAAGCTGGGCTTTCCTAAACCTCTCCTCATTCATCCCGGCTAGCACAGGAACTGAGGCAATTACTACCTGTGCTCCTGTCCCCTGAAGAGATCGGGTCAGTGCCTTGAAATCTTTTTTAATTACTCTGGTACTCCTTTTATTAATGTCATCACTTCCAACCTGGACAACCAACAGCAGGTAATAGTCTGAGGGTTGGATAAGCCTAGGAAGTCTTTTGGTAATATCCCTCACCCTGGCCCCAGGAAGGCAGCAAACTTCCCTGTGGGATGGGTCTGGCCGACATATAGGGCCCTCAGTTCCCCTCAGAAGGGAGTCACCGATTACAACAACCCTTCTCTTTTTTCTCTTACCTGTAGTTGTAACCCATCCAGTAGGCTGGGGGTAACCAGAAGATCTTGTAGATAGATCCTCCTCCTGACTGTCCTCCAACAGACTGCCCAAGTCCAGGGCCATATACCTGTTTTTTAAGGGCACCCTGGCAGGTGAAAGGGGTCGAGAGGGGGTGTTTTTGCCTCTACGACCAGGCACCTGTTTCCATTCATCCCCAACCCTATGGTTTGTTCCGTCTGCCTGATGGCAGGAGCGGCTGGGCTTCACCACCTCCTGCTGGGCTTCCTTAGGAGTGGAAAGGGTGTGACTCCACCAGTCAATTTCCCTTTCACTCTCCCTTATGTTTCTGAGCCTATCGACCTCTTCCTTTAGCTCTGCCACCAGACCCAGCAAATCATTCACCTGCTCACATCGTCTGCAGGCGCTTCTCATACTGTCCTCTGGTAGTAGGTCCAGGCTCAGACAGTCTATGCAGCCGGAGGCCTGAGTGGCTGCATCCTTTTTAGAGGGTTCTGTCTGTATTGACACCCCTCTACTGGTAACAGGAGCAACAGCTTTCATTTTTCTGGGAGGCATGAAAGCCTTAAGCTGTGGGGAAAGGTAGAAAGAGACAAAGAAACAAATGAACAGAGGAGGGAAAAAAAAAAAAAGAAAAAAAGGCTGCAGAAATACCTAGGCTCCTGCCCTGCCTGTGCGAACTGCCGTGTAAACTGCCGTGCCACGCCCTCACTGACGTGCCACGCCCCGTTTGCCCGCTCCTGGTCACCACGCTCCTGGTCACTTGCGCTCCCTAGAGATGTTTTTAAAGCCTTCTCACTCTCCTGCTAACGAGCAAGCCCCACCTCCAACTCCCCTCTGTGTCACCTGCTGATAGCTGAAGGAGCAGCAAACAAAGCCTGCCAGGGAATGAGCCAAGCAGCTCCCTTCCCTCCCTTTAAAGCCTTCTCACTCTCCTGCTAATGAGCAAGCCCTGCCTCCAACTCCCCTCTGAGTCACCTGCTGATAGCTGAAGGAGCAGCAAACAAAGCCTGCCAGGGAAACATGAGTTAAAATGTCTTGGCTTTGCAACACCTTGCATATAACACTTGTTAAAAGGATTGGCTTGTATGATACATGTCTTAATCTTATCAAGTACATGCTCTTTAAGAGTGTTGTCACTTCATGACAGTGACCACATATGACATTAATGCCCTGATGATGATTGCAGTAATAGATTGCTTGAACTGCCCAGTTTCTACTCCTTCCTGATTGTTTGCTGTCAGTTTTAGATTATCACATGTAACAGCTTGTACAAAATCCTGTATGAACAGATTGCTAAAGACATTGCCAGCAGGTATGGTTGTCTGCAGGTTACATGCATGCCCACTGGAGCTCTGCACAGGAATGCTTGGGCACAGTGGGATTCTGTGGCATGATTTGATCAAAGTAAAAGGTTTCTATTGTTACCACCGAATTTTTAGCACATATGCTCTAAGAATATATGCCATTAATCAATATTTCTCTTGTTCTTGCTGTGTTTCTGAACTAGCCTAGCTCTGATTTACTTCCTTAGTGGATCCATAATATTAATTTAAACTATTGTTTTCTTCTTAATTCTGTTATCTGTTTTTCTTCCAGGCTGTTTCTGCTTTTATTGAAGCTCTCATTCTTGTGGAATGAGTAATAAAAACAAAAACCGCATAATCTGTATCAATGAATGGTATCTATCATCAGTTTGCTTTTGTACAATCTATAGCCATCACACCAAAACAGCTGTTTTACTAAAGCTGTTACAAACATTCTGGCATTATTCCTTCTCTCTGAAAGTCATATGGTTCACTCAGATAATATTTCAGCCTATTCCATTTAGCTTTAAGAAAAAAACCCAAGGAAATAAAAATTATGGGTTATGGGATTCCTCATCTCCATGTGAGTGCCAGGGAGCAGTAAGGGATGGCTGCTTCTTGAGGGACAGGGTGTGGGATCCCAACTCAGCAACCTGACCAGCAGAGCAGGAACTGGCAGCTGGGCTCAACCCATCCCTAGCCAGGAGTGGGGCAGCTTAGTCTTGGGCATGGGCACATCCCTGGGGACAGGATGGACATAGGTGGAGACTGGCCCTATTGTGGTGTTGTTGGGGCAGGGAACGATGGCTCTGGAGGATTGAAATAGGGTCCTGGACTATAGATAGGATGGGGGTAGCCCCAGGGTGCTGGAAACGGGTAATGAGGTTTGGCGGTGCCCTCAGGACCTGACAGTGATGTGTGAATCCTCTTATCACTGCAGTATATATTAAGGTTAGAAAGAGTTGATTACAGGAAAAAGTGTACAAGAAACAAAATCAAGTAGGCTCCAGTCAAGAGCAGTTCAATAACATCCAGTGGTCCCAGGCTTAATCCTTGGACTATGCTGCCTCATTGCTCTCTCTTATTTTTCCACATGTTTAAAATAGGATACTGTATATACCCAGGGCAATTGTTTTCACTGTGTGGCCACCTTCTGACCCACCAAGCATAGTCTCAGTTTCATCCCCACCCTTGTACCTAGCGGTTTTCATTGACCACAGACCTTCCCTGCCGCTTAAGGCTTTCAGCAGGGCATTGAGAATCACTGAATTCATGGAGTGTTCCTGAATGTGACTTCTGGAAAGCTGAACCCTACTGGTTCCTCTCTCAGGAGTAAAATTTCCTGGTTACTCTCCTAGTATGGGTATTTCAGATTTATGCTATCCCAGCACTCAGTCATTCCATGTTCCTCACATATCTGTAAACTTTGTCTTTAAGGAGTTTCAGAGCTCAGTATTCAAAATGGGTTTATATGTACCAGTAAGTCATCAGACTATTGAAATGGTACTCTTTTTTTTCTTCCCTTCAGTATTTTATATGTGAATCAAACCAAGTCTCTCAACCTAAAGCAAAATGAATTACAGTGTTTCAGGTCTGATTTCAAAGGTCTGATGGGGCTTTGCACTGCATTTCATCAATCATCATGACTAGGCTTCGTGAACGAAGATTTGAGAAGGGCATTACCCACGCTTGCTGCAAGCATGCTGGTGGCTAAAAAGGCCAATATGGGATAGGCAGGTCCGGTCACAAAAGGCACAGCGGAACGTCTCCTTAGGTGACATTGGCAAGGAACGGTTCTTTCTGCGTTGTCTTTTCTCCTCAAGACTGACTCTCCGTGCATTCTCAAAGGAAGCAGCAGCGTTGTGAATGGTGTGTCTCCATGAATCCCGATTGGAGGCCAGAGTGGACCATTGGTGGCAGTCAATATGGCCAAGGCTGAGGTGTTGTTTCAGGGAGTCCTTGTATCTCTTCTTCGGGGCTCCTCTCTTGCGGCAGCCAGTGGCAAGTTCACCATAGAGCGCAATCTTTGGAAGGCGGTGATCCTCCATCCTGGAGACGTGCCCTGCCCAGTGCAGCTGCGTTCTCATCAGCATGGCCTCGATACTGCTGACCCCTGCCTGTTCAAGAACAGACACATTGGTCACGTAATCAGACCAGTGGATGTTTAGGATTGAACGGAGGCAGCGCTGATGGAAGCGTTCGAGAAGCCGCAGGTGGTGGCGATAGATGACCCAGGATTCAGACCCATATAAAAGAGCAGACAGTACAATGGCTCTGTAGACACTAATCTTTGTACTTTTCTTCAGGTGTTTATTGGACCAGACTCTTTTATGGAGTTTTCCGAAGGCTTTGTATGCCTTTGCTAGCCTGTTGTCTATCTCTTTGTCGATCTTACCTTCTGAGGAAATGATACTTCCCAGATAGGTGAACTGCTGGACTGACTTAAGCTCTAAATTGCCTATGGTGATGTGAGGATGATGGAAGACTTCTTGAGGTGCAGGTTGGTAGAGAACTTCCGTCTTCTTCAGGCTGACTTCCAGCTCAAAAAGCTCAGCAGCCTCTGCAAAGCAGGATGATAAGTGCTGCAGAGCTGCTTCTGTGTGAGCAACGAGGGCGGCATCATCAGCAAAAAGCAACTCACGGACAAGGTGATTCAGGGTCTTGGTGTGGGCCTTCAGTCGCCTTAGGTTGAATAGGCTTCCATTGGTACGATATCGGATGTAGATGCCGTTTTCTTCATCGAGGTCTGCTGTGGCTCTTTGGAGCATCATGCTGAAGAAGGTTGTGAATAGAGTTGGTGCAAGAACGCAACCTTGTTTCACACCATTGGTTATTGGAAAGGGCTCAGAGAGTGCATCACCATATCTGACTTGTCCACGCTAATCCTCATGTAGCAGGATGATCATTTTGAGGAACTTGGGGGGACATCCTAAACGTTCCAAGATCTGCCACAGGCCTTTTCTGCTCACAGTGTCGAAAGCTTTGGTGAGGTCATCAAAGGTTACATAGAGACCTTTGTTCTGTTCCCTACACTTCTCTTGCAGTTGTCTGAGAACAAACACCATGTCTGTGGTGCTCCTATTGGCTCTGAAACCACACTGGCTTTCAGGTAGAAGATCTTCTGCAATACTGGGTACTAATCTGTTCAGAAGTATTCTTGCAAAGATTTTACCAGCAATGGAGAGCAAAGTATTACCTCGGTAATTTGAGCAGTCTGATTTTTCTCCTTTCTTCTTGTACAGGGTGATGATGACTGCATCACGGAGATCTGGTGGTAGTTCCCCTTGTTCCCAGCAACGCACAACAAGCTCGTGAAATTTGGCATGGAGTGCTTGACCTCCATGCTTCCAGATTTCAGGTGGAATTCCATCAACACCAGCTGCCTTGCCAGTTTTCACCTGTTGTATGGCCTTGAGTATCTCTCCCATAGTAGGGGCTGCATCCAATTCATGTTTCACCGGTTGTTGTGTAATGTGCTGAATTGCTGAGCCTTGGACTACACGGTTGGCACTGAAGAGAGTCTGAAAGTGCTCAGACCATCGGTTCAGGATGGAGGTTTTATCTGTTAGAAGCAGTTGACCATCTGCACTGAGTAGGGGGCTTTGAACCTGGTGTGTGGGTCTGTACACTGCTTTCAGGGCCTCATAGAATCCTCTTTGGTCACCCAAATCTGCGCATAGTTGTGTCTTTTCTGCTAGGTCGAGCCACCATTTGTTCTGGATGTCTCGAAGTTTCCGTTGGAGCTTACTGCATGCAAGACAAAAGGCGGCTTTTTTTGTATGGCAAGATGGCTGAGTAAAGTGTGCTTGGTGAGCAGTTCTCTTCTTCTTCAGCAATTCCTGGATCTCTTGATTGTTTTCATCAAACCAGTCTTTGTTTTTCTTGGAGGAGAACCCTAGGGACTCTGCAGAGGACTGCAGGATGCAACTTTTAATATGTTGCCAAAGTTCTTCAGGAGAGGGATCTATGGGATTATCTTTAAGTCTAGTTTGAAGGTTTCCCTGAAAGCTGTCTCTCACTGTGGCTGTTTGAAGATTGCTGACTTGGAGCCTCCTCCTTGGAATGCCGCCTCTCAGGTTTGGGCTTGAAGTGGAGGTTAAGTTTGCAGCGCACAAGGCGGTGGTCTGTTTGACATTCTGCACTCGGCATCACTCGAGTATGACGGACATCACTGACGTTTCTCTGTTGTACTAAGATATAGACAATGAGGTGCCAGTGCTTGGATCGAGGATGCATCCAGGTTGTCTTCAGGCTGTCTTTCTGTTGAAAGATAGTGTTGGTGATGGTGAGCTGCCGTTCTGCGCAAAACTCTAGCAGGAGGCGTCGGTTGTCGTTGCAGTTTCCAACGCCATGCTTGCCCAGGACTCCTTTCCAGGCTTCAGAATTCTTACCTACTCTGGCATTGAAGTCACCAAGGATTATGAGCTTATCATCTGCAGGAACATTTTGGGTGAGGTGGCGCAGGTCTGTGTAGAATTTATCTTTTTCCGCTGGGTCAGCTTGGAGAGTTGGGGCATATACGCTAAAAAGAACAACATGTTGCTTGTTGTGTAGAGGGAGGTGTAAGGACATAATGCGATCGGAGTGACCTGTCGGCAGATTTTCAAGTTTGGAGGCAATGGAGTTTTTAATCATGAAGCCAACTCCTGAACGGTGTCTTTCGGTTTTGGGTTTGCCTGACCAGTAGAGTGTGTAGCCAGCACCATGTTCTTTAAGGCTGCCTTCGTCATGAAGACGAACTTCACTGAGAACAGCAATGTCAATGTTGAGCCGTGACAGTTCGTGGGCAATTAGAGCAGAACGACGCTCAGGATGTCCACTATCCCCAGTATCAAGCATGGTTCTGATGTTCCAACATGCAAGTGTTAGTTTGAGCACACCTTTGCAGGCAGGTGTATGCCTTTGAAATCTCTTTGTTTTTGTTTGACTGCATGGAAGATGCCGGTTGGCTGTGGTTATCCAACCGGGTGTGGAGATGAGCTTTGTTTAGGCCACCTTTGCTAGGCCCCTCTCCATGTGGAGCAAGCAGTGCTGTCCCTAGAAAAGGCTGCTTGGTCATTCAGGATGCTGCCGCAAGAGACTGTCATCTCCGGGGTCAAGTCTCTAATGACCCATATCCTGAACCGCCTGCATGCAGGGTTGGGTCTGCGGCTTCCAGTTGCTTCCTATCACCTGCCGTTTTCGACCCTCACCTGTCGCTACAGGGCTTTGCAATGTGGGTGAACCCTTCAAGCCTGCACAATAGATTTTTTAGGTGAGGCACAGCGTGCGCAGAACTGGCCCCACCCTTTACTCCTAAGGTTCATCTGCCACAGCCTAGCGAGCTTGGACGGTGACAGCGAATACCTCAGGACGTAGGTTTGGTTAGAGTATCCTTCTCTTAGATGGATGGCCTTACAGGGCTAAATGAGCTCCATCTGCCCGGGTTTGGGGTTGGAGTTGTCCTTCTCCTAGGATGGTTGCCAGATGGCTAGTGAGCCCATCCTGCCCGTGGACACACTTTGTCTGACCCTTCAGCTGAGACCTGTCTGTCATGGGAGACCCTACCGGCGGCACAAACCACCTCCAGCATAGCTCTCAGCCTCATGAGGGCACACAAGCTGAATTGCTGAGCCTGCGACAAGGGGGTGTCCCCGGAGAAGACTGCATTTCACTGTTAATAATATAGAATATTTACACACATAACATTTTCATAAGTTCAAAGGTAGGAGAAATTGTAAAATGAGTGATAGTCTTCACTCACACAAAAAGTTTGAATGAATCCCTTGCACTCTTAATTATTTAAGGACTTCTGCTAGAGGTTTCAGTGAGCAGCTAGGCTGGCTATCTCTATCACAAAGATATCTATCTTCTTTATGTGGAAGTTGTGATGTAATTTATTTAACATGTGTGATAGTGTGCTGAATGCTGAACAGTTGTAGAAATTAATTATTAATCAATTGGCTTGCAACCATCTAGCTGTTCACTATCTCCAGTACCTTCTGTCATAATTTCTTCCATCTCATTTTTTTCTTTCTTCAGCCATCTAGTTTCTTAAAATCACTTGTTCTATGTTGAATGAAATCCCATTATTAATTCTTTGGGGTCTGAAGTATCTCAGTGTTTCTGTAATAATCTTAGCAATTAATAATGTGGAGGAGATCAACTACAACTTTTTCTTGATGGGAAAAAAGAGACTAAGAGAGAAAAATAGTCTAAGTTCTTGGTCTGATCAGTTTCTGAACACTTGCTGTGAAAATAGACTTGGTCTGCAAACCAAGTCAAGGGAAATGACATTATACAAGGTTTATATAGCCTTTTGTTGCTTAGTTAATTTGAACTGGGTTTCATTGTTCTAGCAGCGCTTTCCTACTTATTTGCCTGTCTTTGAGCAGGTTTTGTTTGGGTTTTTTGCAGGTCAGAATTAGCTTCCTGCTGCGATGCAGTTCACAATTTCATTGCGTCTCAAAACAACAGCCCACTGGGAAGTAACATGAGTTATGAAGTGGACAGTAAAAAGACCATACTCATTACAGAGGACATTTTTAAGATGCTGCCTATGGTAAGAACTGTATCTTTACCTGTTGTTATAAATGCGGTATCATATATATTTTGGGTTAGTAATCAAGCTGCTTTGAGTCCTCTAGAAGAAACCCACCAGACCCTGTATGCACTTCTTTATTTACCTTACAAGATGGTTTTTTAGCCTTTCTCTGCAGTGGTGAAGGCATGGACAGGGTATCATAGATCAGATTGGAAACAGAGTTGCTACAGAACACAAATTACAGCCTGGCATGGCAGCCAGCTGAATTCAGGAGTGAATATTCTGAAAATGTTTGCCTTGTTTTTATCAATCCCATTTTAAAGGCATTTCAGTCTGGAAGAACATTTAATGTTCTTCATATACCCATACCATTTCCAGAGCATGCTTGGGCATTTAATTTATGAAAGTCATTTTTGTGGTATAGCATAAGAACAGAACAGAAAAGAATATAATAATTTCAGTTGGAAGGGACCTACAATGATCATCTAGTCCAACTGCCTGACCAATTCAGGGCTGACCAAGTTAAGGGAAATTAAGGATATTGTCCAAATGCCTCTTAAACATTCACAGACTGAGGGCATCCACCACAAACCTATCCCAGTGTTTGACCATCATCTTGGTAAAGACAGTCTTCCTAATGTCCAGTCTTAACCTTTCCTGGTACAGCTTTGAACCATTCTGATGTGTCCCATTACAGAACAGGGAAAAGAGATCAGCACCTCCCTCTCCACTTCCCCTCCTCAGAAAGCTGTGGAGAGCAATAAGACCCCTCAGCCTCCTTTTCTCCAAACTAGACAAGTCCAAAGTCCTCAGTTGCCTTTCATAGAAAGTTCCTTCCAGCCCTTTCGCCAGCTTTGGTGCCCACTGGGGTGAGGCATTTGCAACCAGAAACACAGACTGAGGAAAGGAATCAGACTTTGTAGCTCAGACTTAAAATAGATGTACAGGTTCTTGAGACTAGACAAAGAGGTTGCATTTGATTTGTCAAAACTAAGAGCATATGGGAGCCCTCTTGCCCATCTCTGGCATTCTTGATTTGTCAGATCCCAGCTAATACAAATCTAGTTCTTCCTAATGCTGCTGTGAATCATTAAAGACTTCATTGCAATATAGGTTACAGTGATTCCAAATTTAAAGTGAACGAAAGAGAAAAGTAGTATGTTTTATGTGCAAATATATGTGTGTTTAGCTAGCCAGAGTTGTCTGGCCTTTGTGTTCTACTGTCTTTTCAGAATTGTTGTTTTGTAATATATTGCCTGGCAACATGATGTTTGTGGCTTTCCCCAACTTTTTATCTTGTTCATAAGAGTACCCCGTCCTGCTTCTCTTTAGGCAAGCTGGTGAGAGGAGCAAGGATAATGCTTTCCCTAAGCAAGTTTTGACTCAACCTTACAACTAGGTTTAGCCTCTGCAGTCAAAGTTGCCCAGCAGTTGGTGTTTCTGTTGAATGTCAGGACTCCCACAGCAGGTGTGGCTGAACAAGATGTATTAAAAGTTTTTGAGACTGGGATAGCAGCCAACTATATTAATGTCAACAGAAGTAGCCATCAATTTACATTCATTTGCTGGGTTGTGATCTGTGCTGGTTCTCAAGTGGATGCACTTGGCTCGCTCTCAGCTTCCCCACTGCAGGTCAGCAAGCTGTAACAAGAAGAGGAGTAGAGAGGGTGAACAGCCAGAAACAGTAACCTCTTCAGTGAGGCCTCACATTCACCAGTTAAGCTGAGGCACATCATTATCCTTTAGAACATCTTCAGGTTCCCCTAAATTTGTTTTACTTCAAATGTAGTGTGTGATGACTTAAATGATGAGCACTTACAAAGTTACCTTCTATTAGCTGACAAAGTCAATGACTATGTGACAGCCCCCAGTCTGTTGCAGTGCAGAGGAAAATGGGTAAAATTTGAGTTATCTTCAGTACAAGTTAGTTCCTTAGCTTTTCAAGGATTCAATTCACTACTAGATAGTTTATGTGTTAACTGTATTTAAAAGATACCCAGTTTTAGTAATCCAGGGTTATCCCCTCAAAGTTCCGATGACAGAAGTAACAGTTCTCAGTCCATTTTTGGCTCTTGGCAGTCCAGGTCTGGCAACCAGGCCTGCCTAAATGGTGAATGCTTTGACTGTGATTTACCAGATTCAACGTGCAAAAGCAAATAGACGCAAATAATCAAAAGATTTATAAGGCATTGGCTATGTCTTTTTATTTGTTTGCAGTCCTCACCTCTTTCAGTCTATCCCTTCAAGACCTGTGCTGTGGTTGGAAATGGAGGCATTCTGAAAAATTCCAGCTGTGGAGCTGAAATCGATAGTTCTGACTTTGTGTTCAGGTAAGAGCTGCTTCATCTTATGAAGTGTGTTCAATGTTTCTAACAACTTGGCAGCCTTGGAAGTGTGCCAATGCCAGTTTGTTGCAATGAGGAAGGATCCTGACAATTCTTTCTTTCTGACTCTCTAAGGATACTCCTTCTGCTTTGTAGTTGTCAGAATGCTGCTTCCTAAATAAAGAGGGGTCCAAATGGATACCTGTATGATCTATAATTGGAAAGACACCTTGCAGTGATTTGAAATGAGCTTATCTGAGAACCTGAAATTTCCGGTTGTTTAGCATATCTTAGGAGACTTTTTTACCTCTGGTTTAATGAAGAGTTTACTTACCTTTAGTTGTCTCACTTGTGTAGTCATTTAACTGCCCTGATAGTTGTCTCACCTTCTGTTAGTCATCTAAAAAATCAAGGACCTTTTGAAGTAGTTTTTTCACCTTGCTCTATAGACTAGGAGAAAGCCAGGCACACTCAGAGTGTAATTTGGCCCATTCTATCTGTGTGATTCACACTTTGTAGTTCCTACAAGGAAACAGAGTAACAGAAGGAACGTTCTTCTCTTAGTGAAACCGAGTCACATAGTCAGGTCAATTTTGTTTCCTTTTCTTACTTCTGCCTGATATTTGGGCTTTTGAAAACTTGAAAAAAAAAAAAAAGAAAAGGTCTTTCCAGTTAGATAACTGTCTTAATGAAAGTGGGAAATCTGCATATTAAAGTGCTAAACTTGCTAAATGACCAACTTAAAAACACCTCCGGTTTTACATTTTACAGAAATCACTATTTTTGCAACAGGGCAAGTTGCACTGTTGTTAAGACATAACAGAAGACTTTCATTGGAAATGCTTTGTTTGGGCAAGAGGGGCAATATTTCCTAGCAGCTAGCATAGGGCATTCATAGACTGGCTCCTTCTGGGATTTTAACTGTGCTTCTAGTTTGTGATACGATTTATGAAAATGAGCTCTCTGTGCCCTATTTTAACCATCTGTACAGTAGATTAAATATTTTTACTAGAAGTGCTGTAAGCCTTATTTAATATTTGTAAAGTGCTTAGACATCCCTGGGAACCAACATGAAAGTCTCATTGCACAAGAGAGGAATTTGCAAATAATAGCTGTAAAGCATTTCTGGTGCACATCTGTTTAAGCAAGTGTTTCTCAATTTCAGGTGTAACCTTCCTCCAACGACAGGAAGCATTACCAAAGATGTTGGCAATAAAACAAACCTTGTGACTGTTAATCCGAGTATCATAGCTCAGAAGTGAGTACCACTGAAAATCTGTTTCTGTGCAATGCTGTATAATTGTTTGACATGATTTAGATTTTGTTGAAAATCCATTGGGATACCGGCATAGAGAGCAGTGCATGCAGATTGCCTCATTAAGTATTAGTTCCCATATTAAATATGTCTCATGTGCCATGTTAAATCTGTTAAACCTGGTCTTTTTTGTAGCAGAAAGGAGTCAGAAATACCCAGATTAGCAAGAGCCTTGGTTCACACCAGTCAGCAGTCTAATGATTGTAAGCCCGAACCTCTTCTTTTTTCCCCCCATGATCCTCATTACCCCAAGCATTTACAAAGGAATTGTAATCATAAATTGGGAAAACCTGGAAAGGTGTGTTTGATTCTATCAGGAGGACTATAAGCACATGTTCTTAGGTAATGTGCTTGGAGGCTGTTCTGATGAAGGCTGTTTCCTGAATGGAGGCCCAGTTTCTATGATCCATTTTCTCAATCCATTTGAAAGCTGTGCTTGCTCACACACTTTTTTCTCAGCAGAGGTTTGGGGGTTTTTCCCAGCTTCTTAATGAAAAGAAAATCTCATAAGGCCAGGCTGACTAATCTGACATCTTCAGCAGGCTGGAACTTCAGCTTATCTATGAAAAGAACTGCTGGGCATATTATTTACTGCTTACTGATCTTACTGTCTGTCATAACTGTATTGTCAAAAAGGCAACATCAGGCAAAGCTTCCTTTTTCTTCTCCTTGAAAGGAAAATGTACAGTGAGTAGATAGAAATTACTAGCAGACATTTTTCACTGATTCAAGTATAGAACTTCATTTCTTGCAATGAGTGCTAACTACATTAGTGCTTACCCTGACCTTTTTGATTTAAATAAAAATGAATTATTGCTTCCCCAAAAATAGATTTAACTCATTGGTGTTAGTGGGGCTGCGCAAGAACATGAGGAAGGAAAATTGTTCAATGGCTCATCATCCTTGGTGACTGGTGACCCGATCCACAATTTGTCTGGCCTTGATCAAAGTGTTCTGCCACAGTTGATCTAATTTTTTAGCCAAACTAAGCCACACCAGGGTTAATAGGAGTTACACTGAAGGAAATAGGAGCTAAACCTGTGTGAGGGTGAAATGAGATTATAAGAGGATGTTGGGATTTTAGAACATTCTTTATTTAAATATTTTGAGAAGACTGAAAATACTTTTGAAGAAAGAGCAGGAAGCAAGGTCTGTAGAAGAACTAAGTTTGTCTCATCTTTCAGAAAACCTGTTGTGACATTGTTCCCTGTAATTTCTAATTCTGTGTTTACATAACCAGGGGAGTCTGATGTTATTATTGCTAAGGTTAATCAGTGTTTGAACTCTGTCTGTCAGAGTGTACAATGTAGGTGACCTCTCTTGGAGAAAAGCACAGTTCTTACGTGACCTAATCGATCTGGCTACATTTCTTACAGCGGCAGAGCTAGAAAGGAGAACAAGACAAACCTGAGATGTCCAGGTTTCTAAATAAGGAAGAGCAGACATCTGAATTCTGTCCTAGAGGCTCTTAATGTACTTTAAATAGAGTAGTACAGAAAATTCTTGGAGTAGAGGCCAGAAATTCAGCCTTTGGCCACTTTTCCTAGATGTAGGTTCAGGCATTTCATGCTTGTTTTGGCTGTGTGACTCTTGCATGCACAGAGGCTCAGGATCAAAAGGAGGACCTGAGTTTCTCTCATTCATTTTGTTTCAGAGTCTGGTGGTAATGGCACTTTTCTGGGAAGCAGAAGCTGTAAGTTTAAAACCCTTCAGGCTGAGAAGGGGTATATCACTCCTTGCACAAAATCAGCTGTGCAAGAGGTAACTGATAACTCTTTTGTGAGGGTTTTGAATGGAAATGGCAGTAGCTGCTGTCCTCTGTCTTGAAGAGCGGCATGAAAAGAGGGTTTGAACCCACTCAGGTTGTGAGGACAAGTGAAACCAACTTACCCAGTTTCTGCTAGAGCCATTTGTGCAAATGGGCTCTGGCAGCCCATAAAAGGTGAAAATGCACTATCCAAGTAGAGAACTACCTACAAAAGAGGACTCAGTGCTTTGAATCCCAAAGGGGCTGCAAGTACAACAGGTGATTCAGAAAAGTCAGGTCTACAGAGGACATGAATTGAGTGGTCCCCTTTCTTGCATCACTTCTTGTATAACTTGGGAATTTCACTATTCAGTATTTGGAAGCACAGAATTACCCAGTAGCGAGAACTAAGTCTCTTTGCTGGTTGTTGGGGACCGAAAGCAGCTGAGGATAAATCCTCTTCATTTGTGAAGTTAGAGCTCTAAGTCTTTATAGATCTCCATATGTTCCCTTTGCAGTCAAAGGAGATAAATAGGCATGACTGTATTTTTAGCTATTTTAAAATTATATCAAATGCAAGTCAAACCCTGTAAAACTTGGGCACATGCTAATCTTTAACACTCCACGACTGCTCACATAAATCCTTGTAGTTCCACACCAAGCAGACACACAGATTCTGAAGAGAGATTATTGTCAACCTATTGATGTTAGAAACATACAGTACGTATCTTAGTGCATGTATTTTTAAATAGAGAAAGTATAAATACAAAATACTTTTTCATTCTCCTTCGGAATTTCGTGGATCAGTCAATCCTGTAAACAGGTCCTAGTCTCCTTAGCTGGGAATTTGATCTGTGTTGGTAGCTCCTGTGTTGCTAATTCAATCCTGTGTAGGGTGTTCTTATTAAACAATACAGTCAGATTTTCGTAACTGCACATATGACAACATATAATAGGGTAGTGTAAGTTTGCAGTGTAAACGGGCTGAACTGGTGCAGCAGAGGTCATAACTCATACATGCAAGTGCATTTGTGCTGTTTTGGTCTGTAATATTTATATCAATAGTACATTCTATTCCTAAAATGTACTTTGCAGATACAACAAGCTGAACGAAAAGAAGACAGAATTTCTGGAAAACATCGCAGTCTATGGAGATGCTTTTCTTTTATTGCCAGCATTTTCCTTCAGAAGCAACACAGCCACTTCTTTTAAAGTATATCACACTCTTTCAGAGTTCAAAGCAACCCAAAGGGCAATATTTTTTCACCCTACTTATCTGAAAAGTCTTGCTCAGTTCTGGAGAACTAAGGGTGTGAAAGCCTACCGGTTGTCATCTGGTTTTATGATCACTAGTGCTGCTCTTGAGCTATGTGAGAATGTGAAGCTCTATGGCTTCTGGCCTTTCTCAAAATCCACAGAGAAGATGCCAATAAGCCACCACTATTACGACAACCAGCTACCTAAACCAGGCTTCCATGCAATGCCCAAAGAATATAACCAGATCCTTCAGCTTCATGGCAAAGGCATTTTGAAGTTGCAGTTTGGTAAATGTGAATCAGACTGAAAAGGTAGGTCCTATTCTTACCACATAAAATGTCTTTATTTTGGCAACGTGCCATGGGATGACTTGTTTTACAAACAGTATGGGTCTGTTCTTCCTTAGAGAGATGTTTCTACCTTACAGTCAATGAAAGTTGTGTTCCTAAATAAGTGAAAGATCAGAGCTTTATGAATAAATATGTATCACAGACTTTAGAAATGCTTCTAATTGTGAACCTTAGATGGGGAGCATAGCTAAATACAGGTTATCCTCATAAATCATAGTCATATTCAGTCAGTACTGTCACCTTACCTTAGATACATATCCCTGCAAACCTATGTTTGGTTTAGTATCAGTTCCCAGGAACCAGCCTCCTTTGAGAATTGCTTTATTAAAGGCATTCACGTATTGTAATCTGCAACAGAAGACATTTAATCCTGGCACAGCCTTTCCAGATGTATACAGAGAGCAGAGTAAGGATGAAGATTCCTCCATGAAGGCGTAGCATGCATGTGGCCTCGTTCCCTCTTGTTAGGTAAAAATTAGAGCAGCATGCTCTCGCATCCTGGGGCTGTGGAACAGCTTGTGGACAGAAGTGAGGAATGTGTCACACACTACAGCACATCTTACTGAGGATTTTACCTTGAAGCAGCTCAGAGTCTGGGAGTTTCAAATACAGGATGAAGTGTCATTTCCTTTCCTCTTATCCTTTCTAACTGTCCCATCCCTCTTGGACCTCTGCCTTCTGTGTATTGCCTTAGAGAAATGGAGCACAGTCTGGCCTCAGACCTTGAGCCAATTTACTGTGTACAGACTACAGATGACTCTGAAAAGATTTGTCAACATGTTTTTGTTCTTTATTTGCCCTGCTGACAAAATAAGACCAATTTTTATAAACTTCATCTTTTAAGTTAATTCAGAAATTCTTGAGCTCACAATACTGTTGTCAGATTTGCCTTTCACAGAACTCCATTTTTCCAGGGGGTTCAAGTTGATATTAACAGTAAGTGAAGTGTACAGTAGAACTGCCGGTATACAATATGCTTTAATTGGACTGATGTAATCTTATGACTGCGTTACTCAAGTTAAATAAATTAAAATAGCTTCATTTTGTTCAAGCCAGAATTCTAAGTTTAAAAGCTAAGGGGTTTTCTTCTGGCTAGGTTCTGAAAGATATTGAAAATATCCTTTGTTAGTATTTAGAAAACATGCTATCAAAGATACATTCAACTTGGTTTATTGGAGGAGTTTTAAAACAGCAGATTGTTAGTACCAAGAAAGCACAATTTTATTCAGTTTCATGTTTTTTTAAGAAATAGAAAAATAAGCTGCTTTCATAGATTATTAAAATAATATAAAACCTGTGAGAAGGGACCTCAAATCCATCTAGTGAATCCATTCTCCTATTCCATGGCAGGAGAATTACCTAGGAGGATGTGCATTGTATGCAGTTTCATGTGGCAAAAGTATGCTTTTTTGCTTGTGAAAAGTTGCAGTATATTGCAAAGGTTAAGAAATACATAAAGTATTTTTCTTAGTTGCTAAACTGTTTATACCCACTGTATTTATTGTTCCTGTAATATAAATCTTTGGAGACATACTATATAATTTTAATTGTAGTAACTACATCAGCTAAGAGAATGAAAGACATCTCTTTAGAAATACTCAGAGAGAAGTAGATAGAATCCACAAAAATGTTTAAGCATCTTTATGTGTTAATTAAATGCTGTCCTTACTTGACAGACTGAAAATCACTTACGTGGCCAAATTTGCAAAATAAGCTGTAATGAAAAAAAACCCACAAGAAAAATAAATTGTCCTAATTTACACTTATATTTCCAGAGAAAACCAAAGAAATTGTTTCAGTATGAGCTGCCATTCTGCTCACATTATCAACTATTAGAGATAATTGAAATTCTATAATGAATATATTTTACTGACAATAACCTTTTCTAGAAATTGAACAATCTCCCTTCCCTTTTCAATTTCCCTTTCACATTCTCTCTGCTCCATGTTCTTCGCTGTTACTGGGTGAAGGTTCCTTACCCACCCTGGGTGCCCACAGAAGGCTCAGGCAGAACTTTTCTCACACATCACTGGGACACAAAGTTTTGCTGCTATAAACAGGAAGTCAAGGAATCTGCTCTGCTGCAAGCACCTATAGGGAGAGTATAACTGTATCCCAGTGAATAATTTTTGGCAATATTGCTCCTCAGCACCATCCTTACCATTGCAAAGGTGAACTTTTCTTATTGGATAGAGGGAATTGTCAGATGTGAGAGCCTTGTAGAGCCTCACAACCTGGGAAATTCCATCTGCCTTAATATCTGCTCCTGCACCTTTATGATTACATTCAACAGACATGTACATGCTTTCGCTAGAGTAGGTACATACCTATCAAAAAGGGTGAAATGTAAAATGCTACATCAGCAAAGTCTTGAAATGTAATTAAAATAATGGTATTTATTAGTTTGCATGAGATTATCAAATCATTTTTGCTATGGCCCTGCAGCTGAAGGAAGTCTTGTTTGTTCATTGGTTTAACCTGATAAGCCTGAAGGGCATGTCATTAGCTTCAAGTAAACATAGGTTCAAGGAGGGGAAATGACCTGATTCATATTTAAAAATAGAAAGACAAATCTGATTAGAAAAATTGTCAGATGATAAATTAATCAGACTGGCGTAAATTTGATTTCCCAGAAGTCTGGTTAAAATGCAAATTTTTTTCTGACAAAGAATCCATCAGGTTTTCTGTTTGCTCGAAAAATACAGCAGGGAAGATGAGTATGTGTTTCTTTGACATACAGAACAATAACATTAAGCAGCTGCTCAGAGGAGTCGGTGAACAGAAAAAAAAACAAAAGAAAGAAAAAGACTTCTGAACCTGGGAGGAAAATAGTGCTCAATTGTCTGAGCAGACGGACTGAGGGATGAGAGGTTGAGCAGAGGTGTGCTGGTGATTAGGAAGTAAGAAGTGCTGAACCTTTGACTGCATGCTACACTATGTGAGTGTATCTTGCCTGGAAAGCAAAAGTTAGGTATGGGGTTTTTATTCCAACCAGACAATTAAATGCCTTTTATCTATTTCTGACAGAGAGTAGCAGTGAATCCCTCTGCTTCAGGTGGAGCTGGCAGAGCAGCATCCTGTAAAGCCGGGCTGCCTGCTTACTTGCTCAGGAATTAACATCAAAGAGAATTGTTTTGTTCCAAACTCTGTCAGCATGTGATTTTTTTTTTATCTTGAAATTTGCTGCAATCCAAGTGAGTGATAAATACTGTTACACAGAGCCTATTTTTAACAGTAGGATACCAACATGAGCTTAAATTCTGCTGAAATTCTTTTATGCTTGTGGTAACTAGAGAAATATGAATTGCCCCATAGGTCACTTTTAATTACTTTGAGAAAAATGATACCACATTTTAAAGTAAGGACACCTCTAGATTCCTGTCAGGCAGATAGATTTCAGCCTACCCTTATCTGGGGCAAATATTATCCAGCTTGAAGTTATTAGATATATGTAATACTGAAAGGAAGGCCTTCTGTGTTAGTACCCATAGAGCACAGCTTTTAAGCCCTCACTTTGCTCCTGCTTTCAGTGAACTAAGTGTTAAGAATAATGTCAGTAATGAAACAAGTGATGATAGGTTGCTTCTGGTTAAGTTTAAGCCCACCAGAATAGAAAAACATGCATTAAATCAAATTAGAATTTATGTTAGATTTCAATTCAAATGAAGAAGTATCTACAGATCTATAAGGGGTTTGTTTGGTTTTCCACAGCAGAACTATCCTGTTGAAGAAACATAATAATTTTAATCTTTAGCTATTTCAAAATATGATTAAAAATTGTAATTTAGAACATATCCATATTCAGATTAGCAGTGGATGTGTCCCCATGATGATGTTGGTTAGACCCAGCCTTGGTTACCTTAGGAAGCTTGAAGAGGGTGGTGCAGATGGGGTAGGTGTGAGCAGTTCTGTGGGGTTTTAGGAAGAACAGATGCTTGAGCTAGACCAGGTGCTAGCAGTCCAGCTTACCCAGGAGAATTTTGTGAGCCTGAGATTCTGTATAATAGATCTCACAGACTCACGTCTGAAATAAGGATGAAAAAGCAGATGCAGAAGGTGCAATGTATACACAGAAGAGTAACCTATTGACTTATTTCAAGTATAGGGAGCAGTTTTTCTACTATACAAGAAATATCAGTAAAAATATCGGTAACATATTTTACTGCTTTAATTGCAGGGTGGTGATCATAAGGAAGACAATTTGTGTGTATCTCAGCAGTTCTGTGTTGGATTTGATCTGATGTGATCTTATGAGCATTAAACTGCATTATTACAATATTTCTATGTTTTACACTTGGGGAGAAAAAGAAGTGATTTTTTCACACAGTGACTGCTACATTTATGACTTTTGAGTAATCACTTTTAAAATACAAAGTAATGATTATTCAGAAAATTCTGAAACTCCTGACTATTTGTTTAATTGTAGCAAAGCACAATCTCAGGATGGTGGCAATATGTGACATTCATCATGTTTTGCTTTGTAAAAGATCATTAAATATTTTGACATAAGAGCTTGGAGTTTTTTGGTGGCTGCATGAGTTGGCAGTAGCCTGTGTATACTGGCATTTGTCTACATGAATAAAGTGATGAGAAGAGCTACAAAAGAGTAATTCAGAGCCACGTCATTCTTAGTTTGTCCAAGGCTTCACAGATGATAAAAATCCCTCGGGTTAGAGATGGACAAGAGGTTTATGGGCTTTCATTTTGTGGGCAATAGGTAATGCTGTGGATTTAATGGATTTTCCTTTTGTGAGCAATAGATGATTCTGTGGATTTAATGGGATCACTCGTATGAGTGATGTTAATTTTGAGAACACATGTATGAAGGACCAGAGCTGTATAGTTATTTATAAATCATTCTTCTTGCTTGTGTTCGTATCTGAGGTCCAGTTCAGCTCCAGACAGGGACAGTGAACTAGGTACTCCACTACAATCTCCAGAGTACTGATAGGGCATGGCTTTGCACATAATCCTGCCATCCCAGTTCCATTTCTTTGCTGATACATGAGATGAAATTTTCTTTAGAGATATGATGGGTACCAAACCTAAAAGTTCTTCTATTCACCTTGTATGGCTTCTATTGATATGCGGCAAGGTAAGGATTAGTAGGAGAATGTTCCTCTTACAATCAAGCTCAAGCTCTTCTCCTACACCAGGGCATATAAGAAAAGTGACTACATTTACCTAATTTATAACCTATGCAGTTCTTGAGCTGGAAGTTTTCCCTGTGGTCCAAGAATACATGTGGAGCAACAAGAGAAACTGAATCACATGAACATTTACAGGAACTGTGACAAGCAGTTATGCCCTAGCTATGTCTGCTTTTATGTTCTACTGCAGCAAAAAAAATCCAACCAACCAAGCAAACAAAACAAAAGAATTGTAATAACCAGATTCTGCTAAAAGAAGAGTTTCACTGACTTTTTTGGGTGTACTTTGAAGGCCCAGTTCAAAGATAGTGTACTTCTCCTCCTTTTACAGCCAGTTACTACCAGGTATTTTATTTACTAAAACTGCTTTTGCTACTGCAGCATCAAATCCCAAATCAACTGATTTAAAGAGCTTTCAGTATTCCACTCATTGAGGATTATATCTGCAAAAAATTCCCACTTAAATGAATTGAACCTTATAAAATAAGGTTGAAAAAAAACCTTTTAAATTGATACTTCATGAGAGCTTTACTTTTTTGTTGTAATATTTGAAAGCTTACCTTGCAGCAGTTTCATAATCATGTAAACGCTCCCAAAAGTATTAGAATCAATCATGATGGTTACAGGTCTGTTGGGTGAGATACATTCAGCATCTGGATGTATTTCCAAGATAATGACACTGGAATTCAGTACTACTCCTGCCCAAGCAGCAGTGTCCATAAATCCTCACTGTAAATAGCATCAGTAAAGTCAATTTTCAAAAATGTTTTTAAAAATACATAGTGGAGGACCTCTGACTGTCCGTAGGGCTTTTAACAGAAACAAGATAGCAGAACTGAATCGGTGGGTCCATATGCATTGCCAGTTGGTGACTGAAAGAAGTGAGCACGAGGGCTTGATTTACTCTGATCTGTTCTGGTTCCAGCACCACACATCCACATTTTTTATTCACCAGCAGTGAGACTTTTGTCATTTTCTGGCCAGAGGCACCTGCTGCTCATGTTCAGAGAGCTGGCTGCTGCAAGAACCTGTATCCGTTTTATGAGTGTTATGGATAGTTCCCTACTGCAACATCCTAGTTATAGATCAAAGACAAATTTGTTCCCAGAAGAGCTCCTCCTATGCCATAAATCACTCATGTGGACTGCCTCTGAGTGTTTGTAGCTGGAAGCTGTGCAAAGTGATGTAGTTGTCCTAGGCAAACAGAGATGTAGTTATCCTAAGCAAACAGCCTAAGTTGAGGAGAAATATGTCATATTTCATACAGAGAGACAAAGGCACACCTGTGTTCATGTAAGGACTGTAACTTACTCTAGTCTAGTGTAATGCAGTGAGATGATCTTGGCTGTGTAGCAGCTACATGGTTTGTCTTGGGGAAAATTCATACCTCTTTTAGAGGTTCTTGCATCTGTTGTATCCAGAACAATTGCAAGTGCTCTATGTGTACACAGAGATAATGCAAAAAGTATCATTCATTGCTCAGACTAAATTCAATTAACTACTTGGCATGAGTAAAGGAGCAAAACTTGTTTGTGTGAAGTAGAAGATGAGGAGAGAAGAAGATGAAATTTATTTGCAGCAAAGAAGCAACTGTTTTCAAAAGCATGTATTAGTTAGCACTATATTGCATTATCTCAGTGAATAAATCTAAATAGTTGTACCATGACACACCACGAAGAGCTGAAGTTACTGAGTGCCTGGGCTATTTATGTGCAGCTATGTTATTTAAAACACACATGTATTAATAACTAGAAAGATTATTGGAATACATTTTAGGACAGGTTTAGTCAAAAAGAAGAAACCTATTCTAGCTTCCTTGACAAGAGATCTTAACTGAAGGAATGTGATGTAGCACCCACGAATGAGAGCAAATGGAAAGCTCCATAACATGGACAGACACTTTGACTTTTTAGCACTGTTTTCACAAAGCTTAAACTTGCCATTGACCTGAAGGCCTGATCTTCCATGCTCTCAAAGTACTCTGTGATTTGTGTGGAGCACAGGACTGATAAGAGGAGGAATTGTTAACCTTTCTTGCCCTTTCCTACAGAATACTCTTAACTCCCTGTAGAATAAAAATATGGTCTTTTAGACTTTAGATTAAGAACCTCAGGCATGCTCCAGATATACAGTTATTATGAGATGTTAGTTGCATCCACTTCACTCTACAGGAGTGCAGAACTTGTACTTAGCTTTATTATAACTACTGGTGCTGTGTGCTCAGTGTCTGGATTGTGTTAATTTGTGCACAGGCTGGCAAGTTAATAATAGCATTTCTGCATAACAGGGTACAGTTAGATTGATCGAGACTTGCTGAAGTAACATTCACTGTGGGAAATGATGTTTTCTTGGGTAGCCAAATAAATTATTTCTCATTCATTTTACATCTGTGCCAGGTTAATGATGAATAGATGGATTTTGTACCTGACTGAGAATGTTCTTGACAGTTTTGCAAGACTGAGCCAAATGCAGTTTTTTCATTAAGGATTTTTGTCCAAAGGTTAGGAAGGACCTTTTGGTTCCCTCTATTTCACATCAGAAATATTAATTTTTAGGGATTGTGAGCCTCCAATGTTGTCACATGCTGCGGAATGAATACTGAGATTAAATGGTTTTCTAAATAGAGAGACTCTGACAACGTGCTAATAGTTCCATTGTACTTTTTCAGAGGCTGACAGTGTCCTTGCACATGACTGCATCACAGCATCATTAGATTAAAGCCTGCTTCACTGCTTTTATTCCTTCTTCTCTTCTGAATCTCTAATGTTTCATCTTCTTTTAGGATTCAGTGCTTATTTGTCTTCTCCCCATGGAGCACTATGTAGACCTGTTTAGTGTCTGTTAGGGAGTTTATATAACTATGAATCAAATGCTGCTATGCTTGCAGCTTAGTAAAACATACTCTAAGTGACTTGGTTTACACCTCAAGGAAGGCAGCTTGGTGGGATATTCATGTTGCCTAACTGGAGGTGCTAAATTTTGTCTATAGCTTCATGGAGACTTAAACTGTAATGCCTGGCTATGTGGTCCAGTCCTCATTCTTGTGCTGCACCCCTTCCTTTGTGCCATCTCTTGCTCCTGCCTGATCCTACACTGAGCTCTTTTGGCACACTAAGATGATGAAACCCTAACATGGCAACAGAGAGCAAAAATTGGTTCATGCCAACAGAGTCAGGGGAATTGAGATTCAAAAGAAAGGAGAGGGTGAGACCATGCAGGTGGGATCATAGGGACATAACAAGGGCCATTTGTTTTCTGACAGCTGTTGGAGGCCCAGTGGTCCCCTGAAAGCTTGGTAAAGTGCAGAAGTCAACATCTCTAGGGGCCTCTCCGGTCAGAAGGGAGAGATGGGCTCCTGAAAGAGGGTGGATTTCAGCACGGCAGCTGTTCTGGTGGGTAGGAGCCTGTCTCTCCCTGTGGTGCCAGAAGGTGCTTGAGGTACCTACACTAAGGACTCTAGGTGTCTACATTGCTTGATTATTGCTCCTCCTTCTATCTTTCCCATTACAGTTATTTTAACAAGCTGTTCACCACAAAAAGATTCAGAAATGATAATTAAAAATATTCTCAATTAACTGGTGGTAAACTTGCATAAACTTGCTTGTTATTCAGCATGCCTTTGCATTCAGACTCTTCTAATCCCAGCAACTCATACACCGTCTCCAGAGAACAGAGCTGCATAAGGTCTAAGGGAGTTTGAGACCAGTTATTCTCATTTTGAGTCTCTTTCCTTATACAGTAGTGAGATGACTGACATTGCCACCATGCTTGAGACAAGATGAAATTCTCTGTACTATGTGATTCCAGAAAAGAAACTAAGTTATCTGGGTGACCTAGAACCCTCTGTGGCTCCCTAAATTACTACTAAAATATTCCTGCTGTTATGTATTAGTTGATTTTGTTCAGTGCAAGTATCTGGATAGGTTAATTGGTCTGGGTTAATTGATCATGTACACCTTGCACAGACTCCATGGTGGACCTACAGCCTGACATGTCAGTCTAGGTTTAAAAGCATTTGACCTAGAGATATTGTTTTGTCCTGTTACCTGCTCTCCTGTGACAAATCTGTGGAGGGAGATCCTGAATATCCATGCAGTAGATCCTCCAGGGACCCTCAGGTCTACAAAGCACACATCTGCTTGAGTACAGGAGTCTGTGTGAGATCAAGCCTGAGGAATATTCTGTGGAGTGGTTTATTCTGAAACAGCTTTGTCTCAAATATCTGATAGGTGCTTGTTGCACACTCTGGAGCAGTAGACTTCTTACACATGAGCCCTTTAGTTAAATGTATCTTAGTTTGAAATATTCAAAGCCAGTTAATCCTTCATCTTGTGGTACTTCAGTAGCTGGTCTCTTTAATCTCTAGGTCTTCTAGCCAGCAAGAGACAAGGGGATGTGTATTTGCCATAGAAAGCCCGACTCTTTATTTTGAATTCTGTCATTTTAGGTAAGAACATCATCCTTCTCTGAGTTTCAAAGGCTGCTGATCTCTCAGGGTAGTCTGGGGAAATCTATTAGGCTTTTCAGCTACGGCATACAATAAGCAGGCTGATTTATATTTATTAAGCTTTGTTCCAGATTTTCATAAAGTATTTCTTAATTGGCTCAAAATTGTCATTATGATCAAGTAGAGCATAAAACACTCTGCAGCATGCCACTAAACAAAGGAACTATTGCTGTTATCTAGTGGTCTCCTTTCATAAAGACGTAATTCAGAATACCTTCCTATTCTGGGATTGCCAGCTCACCAGGGGAATGACCCTGGGTTACTGGGTTACCCATTCACTGGTCCAGCTGGGGCAGCAGCCTGTCAGTATACTCTTAGTGTGAAGCAAATTTCAGAAATTAATTTCAGAGCTTAATACGATGGAGTACACCAGCTTGAGTTTGCTATAGACCAAGGACTAAATGTAGTACTGTGGTGTGTGATGATTGTCCATTGCTCTGTGCACAAACAATAACTGCCCTTTGTTGGCAGGTGTTGGCAAATACTAGTTAGGATGAAAACAGTATGGCTGTGAAATACAAGGAGTGGCATCCTCATGTTGCTCCTGTTGCAATCAAATGAATAGTCAAGTCTGTCTTCTGCTAAATCCTGATGTACCTTCAGCAATACATCAGTGTTTGTTGCTACACCTAATACTGCTGTGTCTAGTCTTTTTTTTTCATCCCTCTTTTCTCCAGAAAGGGAGAAAACTCACAGGGCATGATAGAAGTATTTCATGGTCCCACCATGAGTTAATGGTATCAAGGCAAGAGCCCATCAGAATGAATCGTGCTAATGATTGTGACAGGATAGCCTAGTCTAAGATAATATTGCTGGTTTTAAATTCTTCACTGTTCATTTTAGTCCCTGACAATAGGAGATTCTTCACAGCAAGTCTGTAGTTCAACAACCTGCTAGGCTTCTCGTCTCCTGCTTAGCTGTGTTTCCCTAAAACACCTCTTCCTTGTATTTATTGTCAGTGCTTACAGTACAAACCCATTCATAAATTCTTGTGGCATTGAAGTATAACAGCTGACATTTCTGCATGTTTTATATGCAAATTTTATATAGTAGCTTCATCTGTGTTCTTTATGTTAGTATTCTTTATAGTCTTTTCTTTGAGTACCTAATTAAAATTATTTTAAATATTCGTTATATTTTATGCCACCAGAGTGAAGTGTGTGGGAAGTTACATAATGTCACCTAAAAAAACAGTAATACAAGCCGAAATAATTTTAAGTGCATCTGACTGATTGCTGGAGGAGTATTTTCATTAGTCATTTGGACACTTGCTTCTTAGATTTACCTTTCTGAGATGGGTCTTAGAGGCTACCTCTGCTGCTGATTTAGTTCAAGATCTACAAGTGAGAAGACAGGTGAATGGAGAGGTCTTACACAGGGCTGCTCCTAAGGGATGGCAAATGCATGGGCTTTCTTTTCAAAGACTGTTTCATGCGTCAAAATGTAATTCCATAAAGTTGCCATGATAGCTTTTGCCCAGAGGTTTTGCTGTCTCTTAAAATGTGTGTTGTTTGCATTCATTTTATCTCCATTATTTTCAATGCAATTGTCAAAGCAGAGCTTATTCTCCGTGGAGCTGATACAATTGTGCTCCTCCACAGCTCTGTGTGAAGCTGCTAGTGTAGGCTCTGCTACTGCTGTTCCAAAAAGGTTCCTCAAATTCTCTCAGTGCTGAACTTATTTATGTTTTCAGATGTGAACTTGATATTGTTCAAGTAGAATGTGTGCAGCATAATATAGAAATGTCTCTGCACAGGCTTTAGGAGGAGGCAGGAGCCTCTCAGCCATGTGTGTGCTTTTATTACAGAAAACTGAGACGAAGTTGTATTGTTGAATCACCTGATACAGCTCATTTGACTTGTACTTTGTTTTCATGTTTTAAGTGCCTGATGATTTTTTTGTCAAGGAGGCAATGTTATAACACATAGAATTCTGTACTTGTTACCTGTTCTGTAATAGAATATTTTTGCAATTTCTGTTTGGAAATAAAGATTTATTAGGCATAATTGTGAGGTTTTTATAATTTTGTGAATTCCTGTGACTAAAATATCATCTGAGGCAACAGCATAGAAAATGCATTCCTCTTCAGCAGTGTTATCAACTGACAGAAGAAACGCAGACAGTTCCTTAAATTGTGCAAGGCAAAAAGCAAGCTAGGCTTTAAAGCAGGTATTGGGAAGGGAGTTGGGGTACTGGTGCATGTATAAGTATCTGTTGCTTAAACAATACCTTCATGTGATTTCAGTCTTTTCTGTTCTTGAATGACAACACAGTTGTTACTTTTCAAAAATTACTTATGGTAGAAAAATCAAATGAGGAAAGGAACCAAACAAGAAATAACAAATGTTAACATTTTCCTTTAAAAATAGCTCTTAAATTTGAAAACTATCTCTAAAAATAACTGAACTCTTTGAAAACAATGATTAATGGAAAATATTAAAACCACTGAGGCAAAGTTTTTCATACAAGATACTGACCATGACTGCATGTCTGATAGATGTGTATCTAGTAGATTTCTACACATATTTTAGTGGCTTATGTGGGGCTTTTTTCTTAATATAGGTTTTGGTCACATACACATATACTTACAGTGAACGAATTTCAAACAGTTAAAGTTCAGAGAAAGAAATGTCCCTCCAAGCACTTACTTTTTACTTTTGGACAGAAGGCAACCATATAACTTCTGTGTTGCTTTCTGTGACTTCTCCAAATAGCAGCTGACTGCCTCATTAAATCAGGTCAAATATGTACATGCAACTGTTTTGTGAGGAGGACTATTATCCTTTAGGGCCCTCTAGGGACTGAACTGCAATTGCCAAATTTTATTGCCAACAGAACAGAGGGTTAGAACTAAAGCTTTTATTTGGCCTCAAAGACCAGTAAGTGGCTTCTACCCAAAGATTAAGATCTGGATCTTTGTGGTCTCCCTCCTTCCCACAGAGCATGAGGCTTTCACAGATGATCAAAACCAAAGGGTTTCTTTTATTTGTTATGCTGACAGCTGGAATGGCATATATGAGTGATGCTAATGCAAATGTGTGCTCATATTCAGAGCAGTCTCTAAAGCAGAAGTGTGATTTCTGCTGTGGAAAGTAGGTGTCTTAGATTGAGTTTAGCCATCTCAAATATTTATGAACAGCCAAATGCTCAAATAGCAGCACTGCCTGGTGACTAGGACTGCTTGGTCCAAGTACATAGTAACTGAGTGCTGCTCTAGGCAAAGCATTGCTTTTTCTACGTCCCTTGCTTAGAAGGGGTGCAGTCTGGGAAAGGCTGGCTGGGCAAGAGGAGAGTGAGAAGGAAGTAGCTGTGCATTAAGATTATGTCTATCAAGCAGTTGTGGTACCACTGAATCACACTAAGCACAAACCAACCACCTAGAGGCAGAGCATCTCCCATCAGGATGGCACTCCTGCTGTGGGAAACATGATCACTGGTGTTAGAAAGGCTTAAGAAGGAATGTTCACAGGAGCAAAGATATTGTCCAAGACCAGGTTAGGTTTTCCTCTTGCCTCACAATACTGCTAGGCAAAAAGCGCCATGTAAAGATGTTACAACATGAGGGCACTGGGTTAGTCCAGAAGAGAATGGCCAAAGTCAACAAGTTGAAAGCCATGGCAGTGAACTAGAGAAGCTGGGGTCATGGCCACAGCACAGCCAGCAGCTGGAAAAATACAGATATGGGCTGAGGAAGTCACCAGAATTCTAAAAATCTCTCAATTGCCTTTTTATCAAGGATCCCAGTATGCCCATGTGCAGGTAACAATGTGCCTGGTTATTGAAATACATGGCTAAGCTTTAGCTTGCCTCTTCCATCCTGTATCAAGTGTCTGTGTCATTCTCACTCTGCACCAGAGCAAATTAATAGTGAATAGGAGTGTTACAGTCTTATGGCCTCTGCAGACTGATAGATGAAACCCTCTGGTTAATGGAGATACCATAAAGAAAGCATTAGCTTTTAAGTATAGCAATGCTAATCTTTTATCATCTAAGTGATGAAAGAGAAAGCCCACTGAGGACTGAATTTAAGCTGCTGTCTGTTTTCTACAGCACAGGCAAGCAAAGCTGAATTATTCCAGGAGTTCACATCCTACCACTGTCATTGGAGGAACAAATGCTGGATGCTCTGAGAAAAAGATATAAGCATTAGAAATGGAATAACTTCCATCTTTGAAATTACTTTTATTATGTAATTTTGTTTAGCTTTTAATCTTCTTTGTAAGGACAAAAATTGTTCTTGTTTTACATGTGTGGATTTTTAACAGAGTGAAATAACTCAGTAAAGGTCCCGTAATTCAAACTGCCCCTGTAACACCAATACTTCCCCTTGAACAATATGCATTGTGCAAAACCTGCTGTGAGCCCAGGTAGGACCCTGGGAGTGGGCTGCAGCCCCCCCACTTTCTCTGCCGTCTGACAGTGCATGGGCACATCTCCTGCCTGTGGGCTGCTACTGACCCCCACCCAGGCCCGTCTGGTGCCTAGGACTCCTGCCCGGAAGGTAGGAATGATGGGTCTGAATCATTGTAGGAGAGGAAAGGGTTGAGGCACGTGGCAGCATGCTGCCTCAGTGAATGCCCTAAAGCTGGATTATTATATCAAAGAGAAGCAAGAGGACTCTTACCCCAGCTGGATTTAAAATAAAATGGTTCTCTTTTCAAAAACAAAACTTTTAAGCTCTCAGCAGAGATTTCAAAACTGGATCAAAAAAGACAATTATGTTCTCTGAGGCATTGGGATAGAAGAGTAAGAGACAAGATTTAAGACACTCTGGATATGCTCATATGTGATACATCCTGGAGAAATGTTATGAAGGAAGGATGACAGAGGTGTAATTATTAAGTGGCAGAGGGAGTGACTTAAAATGGGAGATTGCAATACGTAATTCTCCATCAAATGCTGTTGTAAAATAACTTCTTTTTAAAAATCCAGACATGTTGAAGCACCAGATGAGCAAGAGTGGGGTGCAGAACTAGAAGCTGCGACACAGGTCTACCAGTGTCCTTGGGCATCTCACCCTGCTGTAAAGCTGAGCAAGATGGCAGAAGGAAATAGTCTGAGATTTGTCTCACCAACCACAGTGTCCAGTTCAAGGTAGGGAGACTTGTATGCCGAGCTCTATGGTCCGTAAGTACAGGAGGCTACTTCACAGTCAGGATGACTATTTTATATATAAATTTCTACATCATAAAAGCCTACATTTATTAGATCAGTTCCATCATTCTTATTCTTTCCCAATCTACATTGAATTTTTCTTTTACAGTGCCTTAATCATAGAGCTCTGAACTCTGTTGGCCCTATTCGCTCCGTTGTAATACAGACCATAATTTCTAGGATGAGATCTCTTTTTCTGAATATATTTAACATCTTTCAGAAGAGTCTAAAATAGAAACTCTAAGAACATTATCTTAGGACACTTTTCAAGTTCATCTTACTTGCAGTCTATTAAAGTTAAGTGACAACTGAGGTATAACATGAAGTAATTATACTGATTGTGTTGTATATGCTCTGCAGGAGCTGAATGATTTGCTGAGGATATTAATTTCAAAAGTCAGACAGCAAGAGATCAGCTGAGATGAAAGATCACTGCAAAGTGACCTCATACCAGGGGAAAAGGAAGAGGGGGGAGCATGGCCCAGCTAAGGAGTTCACTGCTGTACAGTCTACCAGTGAACTGAAGTAGATGCATTTTGACACAATGCAGGTGTCATCACTGCAGTTCAAAGTCACCACTGTGGGTTCCCTTTATGGTCTTGTGCAATATAACTCATCTGGCTTGTTTTAGGTTATCTATGTTGGAATGTAATAAATCATGCCCTAGATTTCCCTGGTGTGAGTGTAAGGTGACTAGCTGGCCATCATGCTCAGCGTGCTGGCCCATAGTTCAGCATTCCACCCTGAGGAACTATGGAGTGGGTGAAATGCAGATACAACCCCAGACAGAGCTACTATCTACCTTATTCATACAAAGCCATGGCCAGGGAAATAGTAGCTATATAATTTCACTTAGAAATAGCATATAATGAGATCAGATTGATAAGGATTCTCTGGAAGAGAGTAGGTATAGTCACCTTTGTGTACAAGAAACATAGTGAATTTAGTTTCTTTGACCTCTAAAACAATTTTCACAGTCACAAAAAGTTAATCAGAATGTAAAAGCTCTTTATCAAATCTTCACAGTTGAAATCAGTATTGGATTTAGTACTTGAACTGTTGTGCAGCCCTGAATAGATACATTAAAAGTAGTTTAATCCGATTGTTCTTTGGCTTTAGCTTAGTTCAGCAATCTAGCAATGCAAGTAAAACTGCTTTCACTTAGGGATTGTCGCTGCTTCACTTGGATAAATTCATTAGCAAGGCATAAAGTAACTGTGAGTCTGCAGGGCTTCAGTTAAGCCATGGGCTAGGTCTTCCTGAGGGAACCAAAAACTGGAGGTAAGTAATAGCCAGTTCTCAGTGGAATACAACACTATGAAGAGGATGTCGTAAAGCTTGACTGGGCAGCCTATTCCTTGAATCTGGATATCCACACTCAGAGAAAAAGGTAAGCAGTAGTAAAAGCATAATTCTGTGCAGGGACCCACACACTCATTATGTTCTGCATGGCTTTCTCTGCCATTTGCCAGAAAAATTGTCAAGCTACTTTAGTTTCACCCAAGTGTTGACTTGGTCAAGAAACATTGTTCTGGGACATCCAGACCAGAACAAAAGTCTGTAATCATCATGGTTATTGCTGCTACTGGCTCATGGACTTTATGGAAAAACAGAGGCAGTCTGTGAGCTGAAGGCCCTGGCCTCAGGGCTCTGAGCACATGTCCAAGTACCCCTGGTCCCTTGTGGTTTTGGCCGCTAAGGCTCAGCCTGTACTGAAGAAAAGCCTGGCCAATACAGCCTGCCCCAGGGTAACCTGATATAGCTACCTTCTGTAGTCAGAAACAGGCCCTTTATCCCATCCATCACAGTGCTGGTAAGCCTGCACTGACAACAGAGAGCCAATCTGAACAAGAGTTTTAGGGGTTTGGCATAAAAGAAAATGATAAGATCACCTTGCTCACTGCTTAAGGTTGTACCCTTGCATGGCACCATTGACTGCATCAGTACTCCAGCCTGTGCAGCACAGGCACCATCCATAGGTGATAGTGAGAAGGGACCCAACTAATTCCTGGTCATGAAGAACCTTTTCTCTCTCTTCACACACCCAGAAATGAGTCGAGACATTGCAGTTCAGAGGGAAGGATGCCTTTGTAGGGATCTTTTCAATATTCATGTAGTGAGAGTAGACAGCAGTCTCCAGATTTCTCTATGGCCAAGCACTTAGTCCTCTATTATTCCCTCTGCAAAATGCAGACCACAGTGCTTGCTCCTCTCCCAGTTGTGCTAGGGGGGTAGATAGTATATCTTGAGATCTGTTTATGTCCTGTATGATGAAGACCATGCATTTCCTCTCCCTAAAAACTTCTGTTTATCTCTTGCTGCTGTTCCACATCTTGATCTATGCTTAGTTGGCCATGACATAAAGCACAATTGGACAGTTTAGATGTATAGTGCCATTATTTTGAAATTTAAATTACAAAGATAGAAAACAGATCAAAATAACAAGGAGAGAATTTCATGTTTTGATTGGCTTTTTTCCTGCATTTTCTTAACTTAAACTAGAGGTGTTTATTTCCTCCTGTAGTTATCACCCATCTCTAAGAAACAAAAATACACTTGCAAAGCTAATAAATGAGAATCCATTTGCAAAGATATTTATTTATGCGCTTGGCACTTCAGGGTGTTTAGAGGGTAATCTCAAACTGTGAGCTCTGCACTGTGTAAATTTAGAAGCGATTTTTCTAAATGTCAAGTATTTATTACATGAAGAAAACCATTTGGAGTGTGGAGCAGGTCCCCAGTGATATAGAGTGCATTTGGAGAAGAGTCTCTTGGATGATCAGAAATAATATTTGAGAGACAAAAAGCAAATCCTCTATTTGAAATTGCCGTGTGTCCATGGAAAGGAGCTTGAACAAAGGTAGACAGCCAGCTCAGTGTTTTGCCTTTGTCTCATGCATAAAATAGTGGTTTTCCAAACCTTTTATAACAAGCCCATACAAATCTGACTCTTCTCAGTCCTGCATCACTTATGCTTCTCCTTTTTACCCCCATAACAGCCCCAGCAGGCTTCATCCAGACTGCAGGCAAATAAACCCTCCAGAATTAAATTGTGTACGATTTTACCCACATAATACCTTAATGTCAACAAATCTCAAAGTGCAAAGCAGTAAAGTGTAAGTCTCCCACTGGAGGCTGATGATATGGAATATAAGGCACTCTGATCTATTGTGAAGTTATTCCCTGCCATCCATGTGGGGAGCATCTACAGTGCCTGTTCATCTGATGACAGTGTAAGTCAAGGTTTGAGGATAGAGGTTCTGTATTTTATTAGTCCATCTAATAAAATTGTGGGAAAATGACAAGCACTGATCTGAAAGCTTTTCTTCATCTCTGAAATAGATGCCATGAAGTTCAAAGCAATTGTTCCAAGTTCAATTAGGTGTATAGGAGCTCCACTATGTACAGGAAAAGGCAGCCAGAGAATTATGGGTTAAAGGAGAGGAAGCTAAGAACAGATCTTGCAAAGGACAGAGAGAGACAAGTAATTTACAGCCTGTGAGGAAAATTAAGAGGTTAGTGGTGAAGAAGATATAGCAGTTGCATGTACTAAAATTCAAACTAAAGCCAGGAAGGAAAAATGACCTGGAAGTCCATTTGAATAAAGTTTTCTTCAAAAGTGGGCAGCAATTAAAACCAAAACCAAAATCAAACCAACCAAAAGAAACCCCAACCAACCAAACAAAAAAACACCCTAACCCAACAAAAAACCCCAATAAACCCTAGAAGCTAAAAAATTGAAAATGCTGATTAGACACAGATATTTTTTTGAGACACTTTATGTCCTATTTTCATCTGGGATAAAATTAATTTTATTGCTAGTATCTGGAGCAGTTCTGTGTTTTGGATTCTGTATGAAAATAATGTTGATAACACATGGATGTGTTGGTCATTGCTGAGTAGTGCTTCCCCTAAATCAAGTAATTTTCTGTGTCTCATGCTCTGCCAGTGGGGAGGAGCACAGGTAGCAGGGACAGACCATAGTGAGGAGAGCTGACCTGAACTGGCCAAAGGGATATTCCCCACCTAAGAACATCATGCCCAGTTTAAATGGAGGGAGTTGGCCAGGTGGGACTGATTGCAGCTCAGGAACAGGCTTGGTATTGGTCAGCAGGTGGTGAGCAATTGTATTGTGCATCACTTGTTTCTCCTGGGTTTTATTCCTCTTCCTCTCTTTGTAATATTCCTTTTCGTTACCATTAGTAGCAGTAGTAGTAGTATTTTCTACTTCATCTAAATTATTAAACGGTTCTTATCTCAACCCATGGGCTTTACCTTTTCTGATTCTTCTCCCCATCTCAACAGGGATGAGGGGGTAGGGAGTGAGCAATGGGCTGTGTGGCATTTAGATACCAGCTGAGATTAAACCATGATGCCAGTGCAGCTTAAAGAGAGACAGTCAAGAAATAGAAGGATTAATCAGCAAAAATATGGCCAGAGGAAAAAACTTAGATGAGTGCAGCTCATTAAGAAAAAGGTGAAGAAGCCCCCTGAGACAGATGAAGAACCATCTCAAACGGAAAAGGTTTTAAAACAAATCAATACATTGACAGGTAAGGAGAAGGCAGGATGGCAACCAACAATCAGCTCTGGAGCAACTCAGCATGAAACTGCTAATTTGCAAGCTGCAATGCATCTGCTGTCAGAGGAACAGTCAATGGGCTGTATAACTTCAACTCTTATAAAAACGGCTCCAGAGTGATGCTGAAATCTAGAGAGCAATAAATCTAATGTTTTTACCTGGCAGCATCAGGAGGAACTGTGCAAGCAGCTGTGCTGGGTAGGATTCCACATGCGTTTTTTCCTGAAGAACTCATGAATTTAGTGGAAAGGTCTGTAGAATTTTACAAACATTGTGGATAAGGGTGATGCAGATGGAAGATTTTTGTCAAAAACTTTTGCATAATGATTACTGCAGATTCCTGAGAGATACCCTAAGAGGGCATGTTCTCACTGTTTTAAGCTAGAAAGCAGAAAATGAAAGAAATAATGGTGAGCTTTCACTGTGGAAGGAAGCTGTCAGTGACTGCCACAAGTATTTGCACACTGGCCTTTACTGTTCAATGTAATCCTCAGTGACCTAGCCCAGGCTGCCCAGGAGCTTGACAAAAGTTTTCAGGTGATATAAAATTATTAAGGGCAATCAGTATTAATGCCAAGCTTGAAGTTGCAGAAGGGTATTGCAGTCTTGGTTAACTGGGTGATCAAACAGGGAATGAAAATTAATGTCAGTGACAGCAAAGTAGGGGGAAAATAACTCATAGATTTTTGAGTCACTACGGATAAGCTTTTGAAAACATCGGCACAGTACTGAGCAGTGATCAAAAAAGTCGCTGGGCTATTTTTACTTTTTTTGAAGGTAACTGGGCACAAAACAGGAGTTCCCATTATGTCAGTCTGTGTTGCTCTAATGCACGTGTTTTGGAGACTGCATGTTGTCTTAGTCACCTTGTTTTAAATAGATTGTAGCAGAGCTAAAATGAGGAGTAGAGTGATGAGGATTATTAGGGTTACAGGATGACTTCTTGATGAGAAGACACTATAAATGTTGAAACATGCAGAAGCGCTGGAGGAGACCTACTAGAGAATCACAGAATGGTTTGAGTTGGAAGGGACCTCAAAGATCATCTAGTTTCAACCCTCTTGACATGGGTAGGGACACTTTTCATTAGACCAGGTTGCTCAAAGACCCATCCAATCTGTCCTTGAACAATTCCCGGGATGGGAAGTCTGTCAAATGAGAGGTGACACGGAGAAGTTGAATGCAGAATTATTTACCATGTTTCATAACACAAAAGACCTCCTGGAAAGGCAACAGAATGATCAGACAAAAAGGATAAAATAATCAAAAGAAAATGTGCCAATGTTCTTCCCTGGTATACTGTATTATGAAATACAGACTGTTAGAAGCTAAAACTAAAAAAATATTCAAAACAAGTCAGACAACTTCATCAAGGGTCTGGATAAAGCCATTGGCTCAAAAAGTTCCTGAATTTTGCTTTGCCTGAAAATAAAATCTATTCCAGAGATTGGAACCCTCTTTCTTATGCCCCTTTTCTCAGCAAGATCTGTAGGAGACTGGGTGGATCACTGATCTGATCCAATAGGGCTGTTCATATGTTGTTTTAAAGCTCTGGCCTTTACTTCCCCTCCCATCCACCAGGCCACCACTTTCAATGGATCCTTTTCATGACCATTCCGTATAACTTGATATAAAGAAGCTAAGTTCTCTGGAGTAGGTGACCCTTTCCCCTCTGGACAGCCCTGGTGAGATCCCTCTGTAGTGCCATGTCCCTTTTTGGGCTCCCTAGTACAAGAGAGAGATGGAGGTACTGGAACAAGTGGAGCCAAGAGCCACAAAGGCAATGGAGAGGTTGGAGTACCTGACAAATGAGTAGAGAAGGCTGAGAGAGCTGCAACTTTTCAGCCTGGAGAAGGCTCAGTGGGATCACATCACTGTGGATAAACATTAATGGCAGAAATACCAAAGACAGAGCCTGGCGCTCCTCAGTGGTATCTCCTAGCAGGGCTGGAGGCAGTGGGCATGAAATGAAATACAAGAAATTCTGTTTAAATACAAGACACAACTTTTTCACTTTGAGAGTAACTGAACACCAAACAGGATTTGGCCAGGGTAGATGCATATTCTTCCATTGCAAGAATTTCCCACCTCAGAGCGTTCCTAGATCACAGTCCAATATTTTTTAGCCTAAAGCAGCAGGGAAAGTGCTTTGTGCTTTTGGGCAGCAGTGGGACAGGCAGGCACTTCCACAGCCGCCCAGCCGCAGGGCACTACGAGCTGAGGGCAAAACTGGGGGCAGCAAACCTGTCACGTACTCGAGGAAGCATCATCAAAGAAGAGCAGCTGGAGCAGAAGGTATGTTTGCAAGAAAATCTCCAATTTTCAAAATGAACTTTAAAAATATGATAGTGATAGTTTACAGTAAGTGGAAGCCAAGGTATTTTTGCAGTATTTAAACATTAGCTAGGGATGAGGATGGAAACCTGGCCTGCTCATGGAATGCTTCACCCAGCAACTCCCCATATTACTCAATTTTGCCTGTATAATAAAGCTGGTTATAAAAGGTCAGAGCTTTCCTAGCCTGTACATTTCTTGGACACCCATAAATTCTATAGTGTGTCCTACACTGGGAGATCTTGGCTTAAAATGATGCCCTTAATTTGGAAAATATGGACTTTGAGTTTGGTCATTCTCAGATCTCACACACGGCCTCCACCTCACTGCTAGGTGCAGACACACATGCACCCATGGGAACTCCTGCAAGATTCTTGCACTGGGTCTGGCCCAGATGGAGTTCACTGTCTTCATAACAATCCCTGGGGCTCCGTGCTTTGGATTTGTGAATAAAACAGTATTGGTGACATAACAATGTTTTGGCTGTTGCTGAACAGGGCTTACAAGGCATCAAGGCTTTTTCTTTCCCACTGACCCATCAACAAGTTGACTGGGGGTGCAGTTGGGACAGCTGAACTGAACTGGTCAAAGGGCTATTCCCTACTGTACAAAGTCATGCTTAGTCAGCTCAATCATGAGCAATAAAGACTGAAGTAAAGGAAGAAGAAGCCTTCCAAGGTGGCCATGGATTGGACACCAGCTGGGCATTTGTCTGCCTTTGGGGCATAGAGTATGATTGCCCTTATTTTTCCTGGAGTTTCACCCCTTTTTATTCTTCACCTGTTAAACTGTTTCTAACCCTATTCACAAATTTTCTTACTTTTGGTTTTTCTGTTTTCTCCCCCATCCCACTGGGAGGGACAGAGGGAGCAAGACGCTGTGTACATGCTTGGCTGCTGGCTGGGTTTAACCCACTACTCCTCTCCATCCCAAACATCTTTTCATTTGTTGTTCGCCAAGTCTGTGACATCTTCCTGGACTTCAGAATCACAGCCAGTAGCAGCGAATAACTGAAGAGCATTTCTTGGAGAAACTGGTGTCTCTCCTTTTGTGGCCTCACCATCTCTCATGGTTCACTGCAGGCAAGGACCCATCAGCAAGTAGAAATGCTCCATGCAGGCCACCTTCCCCTTGCAGTTCATGTCACCCACCACAGGGAGACAGCTGCAATACGTCTATGGAAAAGAAATGCCAGGCTGAAGTGCTTGTAGGCAAACTACGACACAGCACTGTGCAGAGAAGTGGTGTGGGCTTGCCCTTGCCTGCATCAATGAGTTTGGTTGCTGTGGACTGAAACCCACACACAGCTTTTACCTCTGGCTGTCACAGGGGCCTGGGGAATGGCCTTAGACTGAGTGTGAGGGTGCCTGTTAGCCAGAGCATGGCTGCCCTTAGTGCAAAAGAAGGGAACAGTGGAACAAAAGATGCAATATGCTGCAGAGAGACAAAGAATCCTAGGATGAAGGTAACTCTGTCCTGTTGGATAACTGGATTTTTCCCTCTTTGTGCTGTAGCCTTCCTGGCTGAAGCTGGGAATTTCACTTGAACTGTACTTTGCAGTGGTACCCTATAGCGTATGAGATTCATTTCATGAGGACTTGATCTGAAATCCAGACTGGGAAAGTACCAGGATGCTGAAATACAGCAGACCTCTCTGGTGACATTCCACTTCTGAGCTTGGCTGCCGTGCTCCATGGCCCCTCATTTGAAACAGGGCTGACAATAACCCACCTCTCACAGGGGTGTTGCAAAGAACCACGAAGAACGGCAGAGGGTACACTAGAGAAAATCAAAAATTCAAACTCTTTAAAACAGGGAACACACATGCAGGAGGTCTTAAATGCTCTAGCAGTGAGCAATAGTGATTTCTGAAGTGCTGTTGGGTATGTGCCCTGCTTGAGACAAGGTCCATGAACTTAGAGCTGAAATCCATAGCATTATGAATTAGGAAGAAGTGACCAAATGAAGACTGAAGATGTAATTTCATTTTTGGCACTTTCTAATCCTGCATGTGTAAACTGCACTCAATTAAATGTCTTTTAGAGCAGCTTATTGTATGCAAATTACTTAAAAATTTTCAGTAATATCCAGGCTTTTCTTCCCCTGTAGAAGGATTTTAGAGTAAAAATCTCTGATTCTTGTTAGTGCACCAACAAAATTCTCTATCCAGACACTCAACTGCTCATCCTCTACAAACATGGAAATTTATACCCTATAGGTGCCTTCCCTTTCACCAGTTGGCCTAAACAAACCCTGGCCAGGAGCAGGAGCCTCCCAGCATCAGGTGTGCTCCATCAGAATGTGGTCTCCATGCAGCCTGGGACCTTGGTGACTGCCACCAACAGCCCTATGAGAGAGATATCAGCCACAAGTTTATCCATGCTCCTTGGGTTCCTAAAAATGATTGAGAGTCTACTGGATATGCTTTAATTGACTAATAGGAGAACAGACCAGTCTCAAAATGCCCAGTAACCCACTTTCATGTGGGATTTTGCACCTGCAAATAGGACTTTGAGTGTGAGCCCTGTAAGTGTTCTAACCACAGGCAGTGCTGGGCACCCTGCCTGGCATAGTGGGATTTGGCCCAGACCTCATTTGGGAGGTTTCACAATGGGCTAGGATGAGTGGTTTCCTACAAGCAGTTTTCTGAAGGTTCCTTGGGTGCTTTTGTGGCTTTGCAACCTGAGGCACTGCGATGCCATGCTCCCTCCACCAGCACTGCTGCATAGCTTTCCATCATGCTGCCATCAAGCTTCAACCAAAGTTTCATGACCATTTTAAACCTCACAGGTAAACATTCAGGACCCCTGAGCAGTCTTGTAGCTATTTCCTTCATGCACTTAAAAACATACACATGTTCCCACCAAGTACAGTAGGCCAGCAGTGAAAGTACCAGAGTGATCTACAGATGTAACAGATGAAAAGAGGTGTCACAGGGAGGGGAAGAAAGAAGGCCAGAGCCTTTGGCTGGGCCAGAACTCTGAGCACTCTGTGAGCCAAATACATGTGTTCAACTCTGAAACACTAGACAAAGAGATGAAGGAGATGAGAGAGAGAAAGAAAGAAAAAGCAAGAAAAAGGAGTGAGAGAAAGAGGGAGAGAAAAATAAATTTGCTCCATCCTAAAGCAGACCCACTGGATGGCAAAAGTGCATTTAGCTCTATGTTCCCAGGGGCTTGAAATATGGAGCCTCTGCTAACAGTTTCTGTGTTTTGCAAGATTATTAAAAAAAGGAAAAGAAGCTTCTGGCAAAATAAACTAAATGCAAGGGTTCTTAGTTACCTGGAGAAGTAATATTATTTACAGTAGGATCAGCTCACAATTTTTTAGGTAATCACTCTGTAAGCCCACAGCAACAGCAGCTTCACAGTGCTGTTGGAGGGCAGGACGAGTGCCCGGCCATCGCTGGGAGCTGCCCCACCTGGTACAGCTGCTGCCTGGAGTTATTAGGATGTCAAATACAGTTCTGAGGTCAGTTGCTGGCTCAGCACTAAGCAGCTTTCAGTAATTATACGCAAGTGTAAGACTGGTGCCCCTAGATCAAACAGTGAAAAGTGTACAGTCACCATTCGCTCTCCTTTCCACCATGAGGCTACTTTCACTCTAGCACAGCGTGCAGGTTTTGGAGGTTTCCTATCCCCTTGGCAACTAGGTTTATTTATTTTATTTTTCTGTTTATTCCCAGGACTGAAAGCTCTGCCACATACTTCTCTGTGCTTTGAGTAAACCCAAACACAGAAGTGCCAGGAATAACTCCTTTGCTACACTGTCAGTTCTTGATACAGTAACTTCTTTTATCTATTGAGTGAAACGATCAAAGGCAGCAGAAAGCAGTGAGCCAGGTAGCTGGCAACAGAGCATTTGAAAAACTATCACAATTCATGTAACCTCCAGCAGTCAGTATGCATCTCAAAAAGCACACTGTGCTGCAGGTCTCTGCCTAGACCTACTGAGGGTCCCCACTGTTTCCTGATGGAGTTGCCTCTGCCTGCCCACACACTGCCAGATGCCACTGACCAGGGTTCCCACACTGCTTCAGCTGTAACAAATGGCATTAAACATTGGCCCAACCTTTTCAATATCTCAGATCAAGAGAAATATTTCAGTAGTCTGCAATAGGCAGGACATCAGCCTCTTATCCCACTCTTGTCCTGGAAAGGCTGTAGACACCTGTGCCTATTAAGTGTTCAAAATGAGATTTTAGACATTCCCAGAGGTGTCACTTTCATCCCATGCAAGCTCATTTGTGCTTTTTTACGTGGTGCCTGTAATCACTGCAGCATGAAAGAGGTTGGTTCACTCTCTCAGTTTTTAGTGAAACTATCCTACTCACTATGCTGGGGACCAGGTTGAATCTGTTCTGCTTTGTAGCAAGCAGCAGCTGAGGCTTGGGTCCAGGCACTCTCATCAGTCACTTCTGGCTCTTTTGCATGGCAGAGTCACCAGAGAACACAGGATCCACTGGAAGACTTTTCTCTTGAGTAAGCGACATATCCCACCTATATAGATTTGTATGTTTTGCTGAACATCAGTCCAAGTGAGGTGTAACAGCAAAAACTCCCCTCTGTCCTGCTAGGAGGTGGAAGTTAGAGGCTGAAGTTCTCTGTGACATTTACTAGAGAAAAGTGGGGTAGGAACAGCACTACCATGCCTTATTTGAAAATTCAGGCACTTTTCTGCTTTGAAGAACAGCTTCAGCACTGCTCCCTGGGTGGTTCAAAGACCTAAACTGCCATCACACCCAGGCTCCTACACCTTCAAGTTGCAAGATGGACACCTGCATATCTGATCTGTAGAGGGTTTCAGCACATCCCAGGCACTGCCCATCTGTCTTTAGCATCCTAGCTGCAGGTCTCGTAACCTGGTGCTGCAGGCAAGAGACCGGAAAAGCAGACTCTACTGCCCCTCCCTCCAGTGCCTGTACTGCATCCAGTTAGACATGAGTTCGAGCCAAGGGATGAACTAAAAAGGATGGAAAGAAGCAATTTTTCACCCCTGTTAGCTGGGGCAATACTGAATTTTTCTTACAGATCTGTTCCCAAGTGCTTGGGAGAGAGTCTGTACAACACAGAATTACTACCCTTACCTTGAATGAGCACTGAATGTTATTCATATTTACTGAACAACACACAACCCATTTGCTTTTACTCATTCTAAAAAATTGTTACCTCAGTAAAAGCTTACAGGAAGCAGGTTTTACAGAAGTGATGCAGAACAGAGCCACTACCTTCGGGGGACTGTGCTGAGGTCTTGTCTAAATTTGAGAAGTACATTGCTTTGCAGAAGAAACTTTAAATGTTCATAGAGGACTTCAACCTTTCACTTCTGCCTCTCAGAAGACTATGACAAGCCAGATGGAAGCTTTCTCTTTTCCCATTCTGCTGCACCTACACTGATGTTCGACAAACACCACCAAGCATGGTGGCTCTCCTTCCTTAACAGGGGTTTAAATACTAGAATCAAGTCAGCATTAAGGCAAGTTAGTCTGTCCCAACCCCCCCTCCATATGAAACCTTCATTTAGCTTCTGTAACACAGACAAGCCTTTGGGAACTAGTCTTTCCTGGAAAATGAAGTCAATACATCAAGTCAGCTGTTAACATGTAAAGGTGCTGTCTGAGATAAGGGCTTGGCTTGGGTGAACTATTTCTCTGCTACATAACTACTATGTTTTATAGAGCCAAGTTTTAAGGTATTTTGGACCTTCTAAGCTCTTAGTAAATGGGTTAACTAGTATATGGAAGCAAGATTAACTTTTATTAGCTTGAAGTATCATATTTTATTCAATTGATAAGAAATATCATAATACATTATGTATCTGCCAGTCATAGTCCATTTTAGTTGGTTCCAAAACCTAAGCAGTAAATGAGAAAGAGTTTATCTAGTTAAACTGAAAAAACAGCATTCCACACAGCCAGTACTAGAGATGTCAACTGTATAGTAATTCCAGCATTATGTTGTTATGGCTTTCCAGAAAGTCATGAAGTTAAGAAATTAGAACACATCAAGAGCCATTTTCCAAAGATTTATTGAAGTAGCGACAGGTTGCTCATACTGTGCTGGAAAAAAGCAGTTTTATTGAATTCTGATACTTAAAAACAGTATTGCAGCACAAGATATTGCTATTTGTAAACTAGACTCCATTGTAAACTCTAATCTTTCAGGGAGAGTCAGTTTGCAAGATCTAAGACCTATTTCTTAGCATAATCATCTTGCGCTCATGGAAAAACTGCAGAAAGGCACTTGAAAGCTGTTTCTTCCTTTAAGACATGGACTTTTTCAATCTTGCTGGTAAGAATTTCTCCTGCATTAAGAAGTATGCATTCTTCACTTCAGCTTTACTCCAAGTCATCGTGATGCTGGGAAGTTTCATTAATAACCTGATGAAAACCAGAAACAATTGCATTAAGTTTCAGTAGGAAGATTGCTGGGGTTTTTTTAGAGTTAGAAGTGGAACATCCAGTACCACAAAATGTGAACAAATGGGTATCAGCTCTCACTTCTAAATGAAAAGTTCTAGTTTGTAAAGAGTGCGCAGAAACCATTTAAGCTTTATTGACTTAGACAGACAACAGTATCTGATCCCAAACAAGTAAAGTACCTGTTTGCTGCCACATTTCCTAAGGAAATCTTTTGAAAACTGCTAACTCAAGTGAACTTAAATGCTCAATACACAGGTAACTGTCAGAAACTTAAGGTTTTATTATCAGATGAATTTTATGAACTTTTCCATGGGACCCCGTTTGTTACAACTGGATGTGAAGTCACACATCTTGGACTGCCAAGTGCTGTTCTACTCATTACTACCAAATAAAGGCTGCACTAAGGTAACCAGATGTGATAGAAATACAACTACCCACCTGTCCATCTCTGGTTTCGACGGTCTTAATTAGAAGTGTCCTCTTTGAGTGAGTGTCAACCATTGGCTGAGACTCAATGTTGGTTTCTGCAGAAGAAAATGTATTATTACCAACAGTCTAGATGAAGTGCCTCCTCAAAGAAATGAGGTGTAAGATTTGAGTGTTTACTTTCAGAATTCCAATTTAGTACACAAAGAAGTACCTGGCTCTGAGTAAGTCAGTCTTCTTCATATTGTCCCTGTTTCCCTTAAAGAACCTTCAGCAGGCATCTAAACTAATCACTTGCTATGTACTGATACTTAAAAATTTCAGATTTCCAGGAACACAAGAGCTCCTGCCACCCAAGGTTAAGTAATTGCAAGTACTCTAGTTATATCCAAGAAAAACATTCACAATCAACTACACTTACACAAGTTCAAAAACCAGCATAAAAGAAACTATCCAGAACCCTCTTGGTCATGACAGAACAACTAGCTACACCAAAATAGCAGAAACAGCTTACCTCTCAGGTTCAAGGAAGCAAAGGTTGGAATAGGCATGTTAATCCTAAAGGAAAAAAGAAATGGATGAAATCAGACATGGGTATAGAGTGTCTACGAGTAATTGCCATTTAGAAAAGTGTCTGCATGTGTCTACCTGCTCTCTTCACCCTCCAGCAGTTTTCTGTAGGTGGCAATCTCAATATCAAGAGCCATCTTTACATTCAGCAGGTCCTGGTACTCGCGGAGATGGCGAGCCATTTCTTCCTTCATGTTCTGAATCTCATCCTGCAGACGGCCAATAGTGTCCTGGTAGTTAGCAGCTTCAACAGCAAAATTCTCCTCCATTTCACGCATTTGGCGCTCCAGGGACTCGTTCTGGGAGAGAATAATGACATCAATCACTGCTGCAGTTCAGCCACTCTTCCCCACCCTCAAAATCCACAGCATTTTTAAAAAACGAAAGTTATGCTACATTGGTATCCCTTCTGAAAATGCCCAGACATGTCCCAAATTTGTCAACTCTTCTTCCCCTTCCAAAGTCAAGGATGGTTATTCTGCTACACAACTTGAGGTGTGCTATGTATTGTGTTCTACCATGTGGGAAAGCAATCCCTTACAGTGAGCCAAACATATGCAGTACAAGTCAGCATGCAAGCAATCTGCAGTGAGGATATCTGCAGGTGTACTAAACACTGTTGAATCCATTTCAAGTTAGCCTTTAAGGGAGTCGGGTTCTAGCAACAGCAAGATTTGTGCCTGCTTTCCACTGCTCCTCTAGTTTTTTTTATAGCTTCAGCTGTACCTGACAGATGAGCCATAAACACTTCCAGCCAAGTGCTACACAAACACTGAATACTATAGCAAGAGAATGAACTCAGTCTTCTAGCTTAAGTAAAACTAATTCAGTATATCACTCTAACCAATGCAGTGTCATGAATGCAGGCAAACTGATCCCATAGCATCCTTTTCAAAAAGTACTAATATGCTGCCATATTGCATGGGGAATCACCTGCATTCACATCTAAAGCAACAATTAAACTGCAGTGGAGTTTTTAAAGCTGCAAAGGGAAGAATGTACCAACAACTTCTGTCTTCTACTTACGCTCCCCTTAAGAGCATCAACTTCGCAGGTGAGAGACTGGATCTGTCTGCGGTACTCATTAGCTTCTTGTTTGGCCTGGCGCAGGGCATCATTGTTCCTGTTAGCAGCTTCGGAGAGATCTGCAAACTGAAAATCCCCAGTCTGGTTAGCACAACACTTCAATAGAAATGGTAAAACAGACTTTCTGTGGACATAGCATTTGAGGGTGCCTGAAGCCATTACAAATGTTCACACCTGAAACATTTAAATACTAGTATTACTCTTAAAATGCTTCTTTATTTCTAATTGTTATATTGGAATTCCTAGCACTCTTTCATATTTGTTTCCCCACCCTGTATGTTTCCCACCTTTTCACCATTTTTTCACCCATTCATTCAGTCGTTTCTCCACTACTTCATCCAACATCTATTTCCAGGTACAAGCATGGGAAAGACTCCAAGTACGCACCTATTATTTTGGTGCTGTACTTATGGCACAGAATGTTTTCACTTGTACTCTTTCCAGACTAGAGTTTAAAAATTACTGTGTCATGGCTGTGTTCATGTCCAGTAAAGAGATAGAGGAAACAACCAAGTGCTACAGCAAAGCTGTTATGTACAAGTTTTGAGTGCCTGATGCACTTTACTTACTTTGGACTTGTACCACTCTTCAGCTTCCTGAAGATTCTTAGCAGCAACGCTTTCATACTGCTGACGAACATCACGCAGGGCAGCAGTGAGATCAGGCTTAGAAACATCCATATCAATTTGGATGTGCTGTTCCTGGAGTTGGGCCTGCAATTCTCGGATTTCCTTAGAGAGATGCAGACACTTAGTGTTATTGCACAAAAGCATACAGAACATACACAGGTGGGGACTCTGGGACAGAACTTATTTGACTGCCAGACAGTCACCATCTAAAATCAGACCTTGTTATTCAGCTTACCTCATCATGAAGCTTCTTCAAGAATACAATTTCTTCTTGCAGGGACTCAACTTTGCGCTCAAGATCAAGACGTGCCAGAGAGGCATTGTCAACATCCTGACCAGAGAGAAAAATGATTCACAGTCTTATAAAACTGAGATAGAGAAGTCTTTTGCAGCAAATCCAGCAGTCTACAGACTGATGCTACCCCTAAGCTGTTTGGCAAGACAACAAGAAATCAAAAGATATAAGAAACCTTTTTGTCATCTCCTCCTCTAGCCAGAAACCATTATATGCACCTTTATTGTGATTTTTGTGAACTATACAGCATATGCATCTTCGCCGACATATTGCTGAGCATGATCCAGAGAACACGGATAATGGTGGGTGTAAATCCTGCCTGAAATTAAAGCAGGTACTTGAATCAGAACTCAGCAGTAAGTGCTTCTAACTTGACTATACTGAAAAAGAGTTAGTCTTGCAAACTTCCATTCTTTCCAGTGGGGCTTAAAAGGGCAACCCAAATACCTACATGCCTATCAGGCAGCTTAATTTATGGGCTCCTTGGTGACCAACCACAGAGTCCTTTAGGCCCACAGATCAGTTTGAAAACACACTTGTAAAAGCTAGTGAGGTATATAGGGGAACTACAGCATTTACTTTTCCAAGCAGTTCAACAGGTCTCCCTTGAGAAAAAGAAGGTATGAATATGAACACAAATCGAGTTACTCATCATTGCCTACACCCTCACAGCTGCTGGCAAAGACTCCACCTTTTGCTGGACAGAGATAGTCTTAATCAACAGCAAAAATTCATTTAGGGCATAACAGAAGACACACCATGAGTGTCACATGGGAGCAGCTTGAATTAGTTCAAAAACATAACTTAAGGCTAAATATTGATGGGTAAATTTTTTACATTTTAAATGTGTAGGACAACTAGTTTGCAAAGGGGACGATTGTTCCTTTCCCAACGGTTACTTACACAGTCGCATGCTTGTGCTCACAGGGTATTAACATAGCAGGTTTTCACAGCTTACTCTAAAGCTATTTTGGATTGCCCAAAATTCCCAATCAGCAGTTCTTACCATTATGACACCTTTGACATAAGGAGTGTTTTCTTTAACCTTCTAGAAAGCCATTCCTTGGAGGGTAAAGTTGTTATTGTTCCAGAAGAATTCTTCTGTTCCCTCTATCCAGCAAAATACTCCTTTCACGTGTTATTCCATTACTTCTCTCAAATCCAGTTTTCTACCCCACAGTTCATACTGGCTCTTTTCAGTTCAGGGAAAGAATTTCCTAATTAATTTGTTCTCCTGCCCACAAAAAACTCTCAAGATCATTCTGGCTGAAAATTACATGGCTATGACCCAACACAATCAGTCAGATATCCAAAGAGTTTCTAGTGGATTTTATAGAAATCTGCATCCTGAAGACTACTAATTTTTTCATAAAAACTATCTACAGGATTTTTTGGACCTTATAACAAATTGAAAGAATCTTCAATTGAAGACACAATATATTGTATGTACTTTACTACATGCTATCATTTATATATTCCCATCATTAAGATTCAGTGTATCAGTATTTCCTAGATGTATGGAGAGCTACATAAATGAATAAAGTACTTGTAGCCTGAGCAAAGTAAAAGTCATAGATAAAAACCAACTGGAGTACCCACTGATTTTATCCTAGGAGATTCTTTAATGCTAGCCATATAGTTTGCAGGCTGAGAATCTCTGTTTACTTCTGACAAACCTCCTGATAGCCAGGAGTTGACCTGTTAGTCTTGTCATAGGTTCAAGACCTATTCCTTGCTGCCAGAGTAGCTGGCAAAGCTTCAATAAATAACTTTCTCACTAATTGTGATGCTTGTTTTGCTCCAAAGAACTCACCGAACCTTTACACTTACTTTATGCAGTACACCCCTCAGCACACGAGTAAAATCACATCTTTGCCCAGAAGAATGGAATTAACATTCAGTACATGAGTTGAACAGTCTCTGAAGCATGCAACTTTTGGAAATAAAAGCTCCAATATTGGTTCACTTTATTTTAAAATAATGAAGTATACAACTGCTCCATCAAGTAAAAAGTAGCTTTGATGCTACATCAGAACAGCAAAATATCTGCAGAAGTGTTCCAAATCCATGTATACAACTTTCCATTGCAAGAATATAATAGTTTAATAAAAAAAGCTGGGCCATTTTTTCAAGGGAAAGCACAACAGGATACTTCAACTTCAGAGTTCTATGAATTTAATTTCACTTTCAGGAGAACAATACTGAAATGGATTTAGTTTTCAAAAACCTGGATGTTAACCCTATCCTTCCCAGTAAGGAAAAATGAGGTATTACTGTTGTTCAATGAAACACACCAGCATGCAACAGTCGTGTCAGAAGTGGATTTAGTGTAGAGTTTCCACACACTATGACTTTAATTCTTATGCTACACATTATGAAGTTAAATGGATCCAATTCTGACTGTACCAAATGCACAGATCTGCTAGAGGTTGAGCCCCTGAATGACCCCTTTCCAAACTGCAGGGAAGAGCTGGACAATGACTGTGAGATATGCACAAAGCCAAGTTCACTTTAAAGCCTAGAGCCTTCATAAAGTTCAACTGGTCTGAAATACTGACATGCCCAAAGTACACCAATTAAGTATAAAACATTAGGTAAAAGCCAAATTTAAGTCAACTGATCCTTCAACTCAATTCAGCAATGAATCAGAGTAGATCAGGTTGTCTAAAAGTGAAGTTAAATGCTTTTGCATGGAATTTCACGCTGTGTTAAATTGGCTTACCACTCGAAAACCCCATAAGCTTAATTAAGGCAGTATCTCAAACTGTTTTGTTCCAAACTTCTGTCTCCAGAATGCCAGTGGAGACTGATTTCCCAGGCTCTGAATGGGAGTAGGTGTTTCAGTTTCCACACATTATCTCACGGAGACACCCACTATCCTTCAAGGACTATAAATATACTGCACTCAAAAGCCTTGCCCAGGGAAATGCTGGCAACCAAGTGGTGATTTTCTGAACGGTGACTTCCACCAACGCCTGTGAAGAGCTCTGGGACTAAGTCAGCCTGTACCCAGCTGCCTGGAGATAAGGGCAGTCACTTCCAGCCTGAAGGAATGCTAACAATGCTGTTTTACACCAGCAGTTTTAGGGAAGAGACCTTGTTTTGAGAAGGCACATTCCTAAATATCTCCTAGTCCAAACAAGGTTTAATCTGAGTTGAAAGCTGGTTTTGCACAAGTGAAAACCTGAGCTTAACAATTTTTGAACACTGTTTGCACAGTTGGTTCTGGTTGTCACGTAGGTGTCAGTTTATCTGGACAACAACATAGCATCCTATAGAGACTGAACTCTAGTCTAACCCGCTTCCTAAATTAACTTCTTTGTTTTACAGAGGATTAAATTCCATGTTCTTAATGGACACCAGAAGAGGCAAGCTCGACTGCTGTGACCTCATCCCAAGGAACAAATTGTCTACTTGTCAGCAGACAACACCCATGAGAAAAATTTTAAATTTGAAACTGTTGTCCAGTAATACACTGACCAAAGTGATTCATCAGAGAGGAGCTGTTTTGTATAAAAAACTGGATGATATATATGATAGACATATTTTGCTAGAAATATGCCCACACCATTACACATTTACTAAGAATGCAGCCCACTGTGCCCTCCCCTCCGACACAAAGGGGTCTATTATTTCAATCTGCTGCCACTACACTTGCCAGAATGCCTGTATCTGCATTCCACGGTGAATCCCATAGAAACCATTAATACCCTTCAGCCAAGCGAGCAGATGGCCCCCTTTCACTTTTATTGGATCGGAAAGTGATTCCACGTTGGAGCGTTTTTTGTAAAACAGGCTAGACTCGGATAAAGCAAGACAATAGTTTCCCTCCCCTTCCCTCAGACGACAGCAACCCCCTAAAGAAAACACGGAGGGTTTGCGTGAGAACTGACGGACTCTCTTTGTGCGAGGCAAGCAAACTCCTGCCGTGCCACCCTCCGTCCCAGGCACCCCCACCATCTCTTGGGCCCTCCTCTCTGACCGCTCCCCTCCCTCCAGCCCCCACTAACCTGTCTGAAAGACTGCAGGGTGTTCTCGGCCTCCTCCCTCTGAAGCATCTCCTCTTGCAACCTGGAAAGGGCAAAGCAGAGATGAAGAGGGCGCGGGAGGTCCCCCAAACCCTCGGCCAGTCTCCCGCCGGCCCGGCACCGCTCGGGATGCTCAAGAGCCGCCTCGGCGCAAGAGGACGGGGCGCGGGGGCGGCAGCGGGAGGCGCCGGCCGTCCGAACCCGAGTTCCCCCGGCACACTTACTTCTCCCGCAGCCGCATGATGTCGTCGGCGAGGTTGTCCCGCTCCACTTCCACGCGTGCCTTGTCGTTGGTGAGCTGGTCCACCTGTCGCCGCAGCTCCCGCATCTCCTCCTCGTAGAGGTCGCCAAGGCGGGACGTGCCCTTGCCCTTGAGCTGCTCCAGCTCGGCCAGCAGAATCTTGTTCTGCTGCTCCAAGAAGCGCACCTTGTCGATATAGTTGGCGAAGCGGTCATTAAGCTCCTGCAGCTCAACCTTCTCGTTGGTGCGGTTCGCCTTGAACTCCGTGTTGATGGCGTCGGCCAGGGAGAAGTCCACGGAGTCGTGGAGCCGCATGGGCGGCATGCTGCTCCGCACCCGCACCGACGTCGCCTTGGTGGCGTACATGCCGCCGGGCGAGGCGGACACGTACCGAGCGGTGCTGGGCCGCAGGGCGGTGCCCAGCGAGTACCGGCTGCTGCTGGACGTGATGTAGCGGGTGCCGGAGCTGGGGCGGCTGCCCCCGCCGAACATGCGGCGGTACGAGGAGTTCTTGGTGCTGAAGCTCATAGCGGCGGCACGGGCTTTGTAATCCGGGAGCGGAGCGGAGCAGGGAAGCCCGGGCGTGCGGCAGGCAAAGAAGGGCGGTGGCCGAGCCCCGGACCCTTCTTATGGGGCGGCACCGCCCGTGCTGGGCCCGCCCCGTCATCCCGCCCCGCCCGCCGCCGGCCCGCGGGGAGGGGGCGGTGGCCGCGCACACAAAGACGCCGAGCGGGGCGGCTAAGCTCGGCCGGCGGGGAGAGGGTGGCGGTCTGAGCCTCCCTGAGCCCCAAGGGACGGCAGATTTCCGCCGCGGCTGCGGAACGTGGCAGGGAGGGCGCGGCGGGGCGGTGGCCCCCGGAGAGAGGCGCGGGGAAACCCGGCACGGCGCGCCCAAGGAGGATGCGAGGGACAGCAGAGGCATCCTCGGCTCCGCCGAAACTGCGCCGAGCTTCCCTGGCCTCTCGCTGTCCCCTTCCTAAAGTCAGCGCTGTGACTGCAAGAAGGGGTTGGCAGGTTTAATGTGATTTCACAGGGCTGGCAAAATACTCCAAATAACCTATTAGAATTCCCTATAAGTATGATGTGTGCGTATATATACACATATATATAACTTTCTGAGAACTTTCTGATCTTTCTGAAAGAATAAGATCAGGGAAGAGTGATGCAAAAGGGCTGCCAAATGCTCAAAATAAACAGCAAGAAAAATAATGGATGTGTTTTCGTTGGCTGCCTCCCATGACAGCAATCTCAGCTCCTACTTCTATGCTAAAGAGACGTCCTTTACAGGCTAAGTATGTTTTTCCTCTAGCTGGCTGAGCAGTTACACGACTAAGGCTTAATTGTGCCATTATTCTAACTGATCCCAGAAACAACTTACTTTTTTAGTTTGAACACTACATTACTGAAATAGCTGCATCCAGGATTTTGCTCCTGGATATTCACTTGGAGAGTAGCAAGTTTGTTTTTGACAAAAGTTTGTTTCTGCACTGGTGTACCCAACAGACTTTTGCTATTAATTTCATTAGGCACATGGTCAGGGTCTTAAGAAAACACCTGACAAAATGATAATTATTCATTAGACATGATCTGCAAATATGTGTGTAACATCAAAGGCTAGAAAAAAATCCCAATGTTTCAAGGGCATTTTTACTACCAAAATGGGGCTACCAGCAGTAGAGAAGAATGAGGTAGGTAGTACAGGGCAATAGCAATGGCATAAAAGGTAACAGAAAAACTTTAACTGAATAACAGCAGATTGTTTTCAGTATGAATGCAGAGCTTGTTTAAGGGAAATGACAGAATCCCTGTCATTTAGATAAATTAAAACTTGAGTGGCCAAAGTACGATTCATACTCTCTAATTCTGCAGTGACGCATCCAGTAAAGGACATCTTTTTTCTCTTTCCTATGGAAAGGGAGCAACATTATGTAGAGATATTTTCTGTAATGTATTACTTCAGCACTTGGGGGATGCAAAACTACCATAAGTTTTTAATTCTTTTTAGCTTGTAGTCCTGCAAAAGCAAATATCTTCACTGAAATCTTTTATAACCCTGAACATGAGAGAGAAAGGTAACGTTTACATCCCAGTTCACAGTAAAGTCAGCTATTGTACTTCAAGCATTGTACCTTACAAGGAAGAATTTGAGCCATATATTTTATTAAAGATCTTGGGGTTTTTTAAAGGAAACTGTGCTTTAGTTTCATTTTGTTCATAACCAGGAGTGCAGAAATAAAGTTTGTATCTAAATGCAGGTCCTTGAAATGTTAGTTTCCTTTATTCACTCAAGCAAAGGAAGCTGACAAGGTTAAGCTACTGAAGTGCTCGCAGTATAAGTCCTGGGCTACAGCTCATTCCATTCACCCACTGAATAAGAGGCAGAGGTCACATGGCATTCCTGAGACTAAAGGTTTCCAAAGCCCAGCCTGGACGCTCTTGGGCTGCCCAGCCCTCTCATAGCTCTATTTAAGCCATCAAGTTTGAGTTGTAAGCCTTTGTGAGCTCTGGCACAAAAGTACATACTGATTCTATGAGCAGGAAAAAAAGCAAACCATCACATAATCAACAGCCTCACAGATTAACGATGTTTTACTCAGAAATACTGATAGTTTTAGGAGATTGTTGGTTTTTTAAAGGTGCACTGGTGCCCAATCTGTTTTTCCTAACCGAGTATAACTTGCTTATACTTCACAAAACCTTCAATGGCACACATATGCAAGTCATCCTCATTCAGGAAGTGCTTTGCCCCTAAAGTCCGCGGTTTGTTTCAGTAAATATAATCCCCCCCCTCATGTTTCAAGTGTAACTTCCATATGTTTATGTTACCACTGCCATATGTACTCTTGGCCACCTGCCTCCTTGCTATTTTGCACTATGAAATGATGAGATATTGCTGGTTGATGGGACTACAATCAACCTTTAGGTGCCTTTTGCTCGTTGGCCCTTAGACAGATACGTAAATGGAGGAAGCTCCAACTTTCTTATAAGGCTATAATAAATCTAACATGCGTTTTCATCCCAAACCCCAAACAGGAATAAAACATGTCTCCTTGAATCCAAAAAGATCTCCTTTTCAGGGAAGATTCTATCTCAGTGTAGCCATAAAAATTATAGAAAGTGTGCTTTGAATGGAAATGACATAACAGTAATCAGTCTAGTTTTATGGAAAATGCTATGGGACAGTGGCTGATTGAGATCTTGATCTCTTCCACCATGAAGAACAGACAGCTAATAGCATCACTCAGCACCATGCTGGGGATTATTCATAAACTACTAGTTGTCATCTGTGTCGCTTACTGCAATGCCTTCCTTTGCAATTCTAATAGGCAGTAGCTGCCTAGTCAGCCTGCAATATCACTTACCTCTACAAAGGCAGAGGTCAGACAATGGAACTCTCAAAAAAAGAAACAGGTATTTTTATTGTAATATTTTTCAGTTCAAACTGCAGAATTTTTTTTTGTTTGGTGGGTTTTTGGCTTTTTTCCAGAGAATTATGTATTCGTTCACTGCCAAGAAGGAAATATGGAATCAAACCCTAAAAGTTTAGCAAACAAGCTCTGTATTGTGTGTAACTGTCATTAACAAGCAAAATGGGTGTGCATAGAGAGAGGATGCAGATGCATGAATGGCTTTATATTGAATATCTGTTGCTCTAAAAATTAAATAGTCCTTATAATTTCTATGATTTTCATGAAAAAATATCTGTTGGTCTGAAAAGATCACTGAAAAGAGTGGCATTCACTTTTTTTTAATTTACCATTTCATTTAAATAGTAAGAAATAGAGCAGTTTAGTCCAAATACTGAATGTGCTTTCCAATGATTATAAACCTTGACTAAAGAGATGTGAATGTTTTCATTAATCGGATTTATGCACTTTTCGCAAAATTTCTACTTCCAGGAGGTGTAAAAAGACCCATAAATATTAAATAACCATGAAAAACATCCTGCTGTGCAAATACAATAATTTTCATTGTGAGTACTATACAGCAGTGTTAAGCCCTGGCATGCATGGGGCTGTAGAGACATTCTTCAAACTTTCCCTGCACCATGAATTTTGGACAAACTCTGGGCAATAGGGACCTGCTTCAACATGAGCCAATGAAAGGCTTTTAATGCCCTAAAGACAACTGAAGAGGAACTCTCTATAGTGCTCAGCGCTCAGCTCACCACAGCAAGTGCTGAGCCCGATCACTTGGGAGACTGCTGCAACTTTCAGTGCAAAAGAGCACTTCCTCCTTCAGCCATGACCTGAAAACACTAAGACTGCTATGGTTATGAAAACAGAAAGGTCCGTGCTTCCAAAAAAATGGATTCTAAATCTTCAGATGGGACCTGTCCCTCCCTTTAGCTGGGAGCCAAGTGGAAAGAGAAGCCTCCAAGAAAGGCCAGTGCACCCAGGGAAGACATGACTTTTTGAACTCAGAGGATCCATCACCCTGCATGCCAACTGGGACAAGCTGACGGGTTTGTGAATATCACCAGGCTGCAGAACATTTAAAGGTTCAGTCGTTGAAGTCTCCCCTTTTGAGTAACTTTCTTGGCTAATTAAGAAAGAACTTGGCAAACTCTTGTATGAAATGTATTTTAAAAATTCTATTGCGCATAATCATTGCCAGTGTTGCAAAATGTATCAAACTGGTGTGACTAGCTGCTGATTTTTTCAAGTAAATGCTATGGTCTATACTCAAAACTAATCAACTCTGTCTAAAATATTCTATTTTAATGTAAAATTAACATGAAACTGGCAGGGGTTTCATCATTAGGGAAGTGATTTGAACATGATTCAAGCCACCCAGTTGCATGGTTTACATTTCCAAAGAATTATTACTGTCACGTATTAAGTTCCTCTCTACTATGGTTTCTAATTGCCAGAATAGAATGTTTTGTGTCAAAATAGGACATTTCTGTACCAAACTCAGTGCTTATTTTCTAAGCCAATACGGCCCTATGCCCTGAGTTTTTCTCAAACACCATGCACACCTCTAGCAATATGAGAAGGGAAGAGAAAGGAAGGGAATAGAAGGATATGTTTTCCAGCTCTACCACAGGTATAGGAATTTGTTTAATCAATCTCTTAAACAAACAAAAAACAAAGGAAAAAGGATGACAACCTTATACTCCATCTGCCTCACTTCATTTAATAGCAATAACTGACTGCTGAATGCCAGCAACACTGTTAGAAATGACTGGGACATAAAGGACAAGGCTTTCCAGAATAAACAAAATCTCTCAGTCTTTGTGCCCCAAAATAGATAATTTGAAATTTTATCTCTCCACTGTCCTTGTTTCATGAAATTTGTCTTTTGTCAAGGACCAAGAAATTGTTCAAGGATCATGACAGGCACTTTATGAAGACCATTTAACTTAAATATCAGTTTTCAGCAGGATCTATGTAAAACATATAGTGTGTGTAGCTTCTTTATGTCCTTTGCCTCATTGCTGACTAATCCATCTTGATCCTGCTCAGAGCTCAGTTGCTATCCCTGCAGCAAACTGCTGCCACAGGTAGAAGTCAACAGCATGGATGAACATTCATGTGTACCTTTACAATGGGAAGCCATATCTGTCTGGGATCACTGTTTTAAATTTTGAGATTGTAAACTTTTTCAAAGATCAGTCATCCATCCATCCATTCTCTCTTTCAGAAAAAGCTAAAAGAAGTGATTCTAGCATGCCATTAATGAACCCTGACAGTTAAACCTTTACTACTTCTTTTTGGCCAAATTTTTTCAAAGCAAACTGCTTAAAGAGCTCCTCTAGCCAAAAAATAATTAAATCTGAGGAGTGATTTCATTTTTCTCTCTCCTCCAGTTCCATCACTTACACAAAGCATAAATAGCATAATGTTTTCATGCCATGATATACCAGGAAATGATGATCTTTCTAAGGAAGAGGCAGGACTCAGCAACAGAATCATTAATTGCATGCAGCAATTGTTCCATTCTTCCTCTGAGATGCCCAGGACAAGAAGAACAGTGCTAGTTCCCTGATGCCAAGTTTTTAGTGGATTCCCCAGTCCAAGTTCTTGTGCCAAATCCTTGGTTCCAATGAGACTCATAAACTGAGTGTACACTGTGTTAGCCATTCTGGGGTAAGTTGGCTCCTTTCAAAGGAAAGAGGCAGTGGTGCACACACCCCAAAGCTGAGAAGACTGAGTTTCTGAGAAGATGGACTGTTTTTACATGCCAGCTCAATGCCCAGTATCCAAGTATAAATATAATCTGTCCAGCTGGGATTAAGGAGGAAAGATGATCCAGATTTAAGATGTATAAAATATTGTGGCCTACAAAGAACTGAGTGGAAAATTTGTTAAACACGGAACAGATGACGCAAATGGCTGGAGGAAGAGAGCAAATATCTCTAAGAGTGGAGGCATCCATCCTTTTTCAGGTGGAAAGGTGTAATCTTTCCCATTACAAAGAAAATTCACCATCTACCTGAAATTTTCCTTAAGAATTTGGTCTTGGGTGGGAGAGAGTTTGTGTAGGATGACAGGAGGAAGGACCTAGGATGACACGAGGAAGGCACTTTGTAGATGTTTCACTTTTGCTGACTCAGACTTTTGCCAATGTTTATGGTTGTTCATTTGACATGGATCAGGCCTTTCCCATAAACTTCATGACATGGAAGTTACCAAGCCTACCATGTAAGTCCAAAGGATGAAACAACATACAGGTTGGGTGTCAGAATCTTCTAAAGAGAGAGGCATGGTTTTCCCTGAATATGGTAATGCCACTGTCCTGAAGTTGTATTTCAAAAATAAGCAAGTTCTGCAGTATCAAGAGGAATCTTGAGATATCTCCTGCAGACTAAGAACACGATACTATCATAGTACAATATACATGGTGCCTGGACTGGGTATGATAATGAGAATTATGCACAGTTTAGGTTAATTAATTACTCAAGTTTAATATTGTTAGTTTTTGAACAACAGTGTCCTGTATCATGGGAGACGAGTGCTACATCTGACTTGGCACTGAAACTGCAATGAAATCATCCTCAGGGACTTCATCTGACATGCAGGGCTCCCAATAAACAGTTCCCACAATTTCCCATTGTATTTTTCATATGAATTATGTGAAACATGTTTGCTGGACTCTTAAAACAGCCCAACTCCCAACAGCTAAATATTGACATTGCCAGTCTCTTCTGCAAGATGATTTCTCTTCTTCAAAAATAACTATTTGAGGATTTCTTGACCCCTTTAGGCTAGGCTTATTGGGGATTTATCTCCAGGCTGTCTCAACAAAAATAACATTTAAAATTTACAGCCTTTTTTCTTAAAAATGTTTGTTTCAACTTTAGAAAAATGCAAAGCTTTTTGTCCTTAGTTTAGCCAATTCTTGTTGTGCTTGACAGATATTTGTAGACACATATAAAGTGAGAGAGTATTTACAGTACAATCACTTCTGTATTTGTGGTTCATAACTGGTATCAAATAGTTTTAAATTAGCTTTAAAGTAACTAATTTGCAAATGCCAGCAATATAGCCAGAGTGGAAGACACCTTCGTGCTGCCTAGGTACCAAGTGCTCAGCTCCTTGGGCAGATTTTACAGTGCTTACTGTGTACAATTGTGGTTTATCTCATCTGAAGGTAGCTCAGCAACTCCCCAGTTATAGCTCTGCTGTGACTGATTAAAGGTTTTCTTTCTCTCTGGAGGAAATACCCTACTACTGAAATCATACCACCATGGCATAAAAGATCTCATTTCCTGCACTAACTACAATCTTAGTCAGAGATTAAACTCACCACATGGGACTGAATGAAAACAGTTTGGGCAGGGCTGAACTCCTTAAAAGACTGGTGTACAAAAGCTTTAGGTGATACTAGATGGCCTTGTGATCACAAGGTGTGACCAACACCAACACATAGCTGCAAGTCTTTTTGAGTTTGAACACTATAGGTTGTGCAAATCATATGGGGATACTGGAGGTGAAAAGTCCTGCCTCAAGTAAAACAATAAGAGACACATCTAGGCCCACTGGCTGCACTTCTTTTGTCTCCTTTGCTTCATTCTACCCTCCCTCTGACAGAGCAGCAGGCACCACACCATTTCCTTCCGCCCCTGCAAGCAAGCTGGGATCTCCCACACCGTTACCTCATTCTGAACTGATCCCCCCTTCACAGCGCCTGGCTCTGTGCCTGCTGTCACCCATTTCCTGTGACCCTTCAAGGGTCTGATTCAAAACACATTCACTGCACAAGCAATCTTTTGGCTGACTGAAGCAGGCCTTTTAGAGCTCAGAGTCTGTTTTCTTCAGTCCAGCAAAGGTTTGCTATGATTTTGTGTGTATGTGTGTGTCTGATTGTTTTTGTTACTAGCTGTTTTTATCCTTTATTTTTTGGTCAAGCACTGGAATGTGTAAGTACAAGAAAGTCAATAACATCATGTAAACATATGCCTCTCATCCAGCCAGGGTGACCATTGCAGGCCAAACATAACAAACAGGCCAGATTTACTTAGATTTAAATGTATTTAAGCCAGAAAAGTAAGGATTTAGTTAGAGAAGCAATGCCGTCTTATTCCTTATTTCCTACAGAGTATATGCATAGCACCAGAACATTAAAATAAAATCCTGAAATGGAGATATTAACATATTTGAAAAATGAAAGGTTAAAAGTGTTTGTGTCTGATCACTCTTCCAAATAATTTCAGCTACATAAACTTCTCCTATATAGTTTTTAGAAATGTGCTGGGAGAGGCTGACAAGCTTGATTTAATGTGGGTTTCATTTCTAGTGATGTGATGCATGGCAGATGCATGATGCATGGCATTACAAATGAAAATCATAGGCTTCCTTAGCCATGTGGGCACGGCCCACAAGGCTTCCTGGAAACACCACATCTGTGGCTGACAGCTGCCTGTTACTGAGCATCACTTCAGCAGAAACAGAGTCTGATAAATTCCCTCCTGAAACATTACATCCGGTACAGATTGATTTTGATAAACTGCAAAAGGTTTTCAGTTTTATTAGTAACCTACTGGTCCAATGGTTATGGAAACAATAATTCATGCTATACAGTCGCAGTGATTTTTTCCAATTCAGCAGTTGCATTGCAAGGGTATGACATGCCTCACATTCTTTTCTGGCCACAATGATTTCTGACCCAGAACATGAGCTTCCCTTCTAGATAGCTGAGATGTCTGTATATTCTTCCTGATCCTCACTTAGGTATTTAGTAAGTTATAGCAGACATTCAGACGCAGAAGCATTTTTCATTGTTCAGCCATCAACATTGGTATTTGCTTGAACTGAAGTTTTGGCTGACCACTGTGAAGATACTTTTAAACGTCTGGTGTAACAGCAGAGGGAGATTTTTCTTGCACTCTCTCCAGTTTTTTGAATATAGAGGAAATACAAACACTTCACAGTGACAGTCTACTACTTTCCGTCACCCAGCCTTACCTGGAGGGATTACATTCATGGCCTCAATAAAAGCCAGTTACACACTCTGCAGACTGGCAACCTCCTGCTCACAGCCAGGGGCAGGCAGGGGCCCTGCTGGTGTGTTCCTCTCTGCTCTGCTGCAGGAACAGCAGAGAGGAGAGTTACATGTAACTGCAGAAGGCTTGAATTGCCTATAAAAAGTTTTGTGTGTCTTGTATTTGTTGCTGATGTGAATTACAGAAACACAACAGTGAAAATCTTTTCCTCTCACTTTGGGGACAGGAGTGCACAGTCCAATCACATTTTGTAATTTTACCTTTCAGTTGACTAGTACATTGCAGAATCTTAAGGCTGTAATTTTTGCCTGTTTCTGTGATGTTCTTTGGCAGCATTGCTAATGGTAACGTTTTTAACAACTCTAAAGCATTCTAAGAAGCGAAAAGAGTGCAGCGGTTTTGTCTGTGTGTTCCTCTTACCACATGTAGCTGTTTCACTGGATGTGTTTGTTGGTTACCAGGGCAACAATTACAAATCTAGCATGATTACCTGTATCGTACCACTCATCAGAGATGTGGGCAAACTCTGGAAACTTCCATATTGAGGAAATGCTGCAAGCTGGTAGGAGGTGGGGGGGTTTCAGAAGCTGTCTCAATGAAAATGCTGATACCACATGCTTATGTCAAATCTTTAAAAATATCATTAAATGATCCATTTGCTGAAAATATATTTTACTATAAATACATTAGAGTCAAGAAAACAGCTGCTTCATCAATGCTTTATCATAGTTCTGTAGATGTGCTCATTTAGAATAAACTAACATAATTTTAGAATAGCCTATCACTTGTTATTTAAGGCCAGCTATGTTGTGGAGCCATAATTCATATATGAAACAGCCCATACTTGTGTCCTAAAAAGTGTTTAGAGCCCAAGGCTGGACATTGGACTTCAACTCTTGTGTTAATCTCCTCGGTGAACCAAATGAAATGTTCCTTGAGATTTACTATGTGCAGGGAACAACATAAGAAGGAGTTGTCACAATATCCAAATTTCAGTAAGTCAGAGAGAACCAGTTGGGAAATTTTGCAGACATGTGGCTGCTTTGGGATCACAAGACAAAGTGTGAGCAATATTTAGCCTACCCTATGGAAGAGGCAACATGTGTTAGCAAGATTTTCTGAGTGAAGTACAAACAAATGCTTTCAGAGGCCTCATCCTCTTTCTGCCATCATTCATTTTTTTGTCAGAAGAAAGATATGCATGGTCATGGATTTCAGCACTTCTCAGCCATTGCCCCAGTTTCTGAAATAAGCTGCATACCTTAAATACTATTTTGTAAGATTGGATTCAAAAGATATGGTTATTACAATGCTGACTTTACATTGTATAAAGCAAAGAGCACTGCAAGTAACTCCAGTTTTCATTTTGGTCCTTTTTGCAGCTATCAATTAAGAACGAGGTTAGGGCAGACACAGTTATACAAAATTATAAAAGTGACTACTAGCAGTGGTTTGAAAATGAGCACCAGGGAAATTTTGGTGTTTCCCATTCTTTGCAAGAGGAAGTCAATAAAATCCAAACCTAGTTTATGAATTTTTTTGTTGCCACTGTAGGTATGTTGATCAGGTTCTCCAGTTTACTACACCGGTGGAAGAAGTAGGTGGAGGATTTTCCCGGAGCAGGTAATGTTCTACTGCCACCAGCACAGCAGAGACATCTCTGCTGCTTTTTCCATCAGACTCCACTTTTCCTTTATGTGAATGGCAAGAATACCTTGGAGTCAGGGAAAAGGAAAAACAGGTCTCAGCTCTGTCCCTCTCTGATATTAATTTCTCCAAATAAATGAACTGCTTCTGGCTAACTCCAGCTCCCACTCCTCAGAGTATCTATCATTGCTGTGATCCATAGGTTATGGAAACAGCAAGGCAACAAGTTCAAAATCATTCATCAGTTTTACTAATTTCAATAGCCTAAAAGCTGCCATTTTCTTTGTTTTCACTTTGCATCTGTATTTTTGAAGGGGTTCTACAGAAGTGTCACTTCTTGGCTGATAATAACTTTACTCTTTGTAGCCATCTTCATCATCCTGAACCCTTTTCTTCAGAGCCCTCATCATCTTTGTGCCATGACTGTTTCCTCCAGCCATCACATTCCTATTTTTGTTCAGTTTTTCTCAGTTTTCTGTCAACCACCCGTGCAGAAAACCTGCCTACTGCTGGGTGCAATGTGTGCTGCTCTCCTCTGGTACCTCAGCTGCTACACTTTCACAAATCCTAGAAGTAGACCTTGGACTTCTTATTTTAGTCACCTGCTTATTGCCATGGCTGACAAATAAAGCAGCAGCCCCAACTCTGATAATGAAGATCCACAGGTGAATGACAGAATTGTTTTGAAAAAGCTGGGAAGGACCAATATTCTTACTATGAAATTTTGTTTCTAATTTCACCATTTCCCACAGTTGGTGCATCCCATATTCTGGAGCAGTGCATTGAAAGGCAGCAGATTTCTCCCTTTTTTGTCCTTCAGTTTCAGCTAAAAATTCTTCCTCCACTACAAGTCAAGGTAGGAACTATGACATGCTGTGTAAGGCAGCTTTTAAGGAAAAAATAAATATTCCTCAAATCCAATTTGCTTTTGGCAGGTTCCTAAGAGGCCCCACAAAAATATAATTAAATGAAGAAACTATTTGAGAAACATGTTGAACTTCATTTGGCACTTTTTTTTCTTTTTTTTTTTTTTAGTGTTTCATCTTCATTTTACACTCTGAATCTGCAAACTGAGGCATAGGTGAGCATCTGCTTGTCTGTGGTGGGTAACCCACCCAACAGTCTGCAAGCTTTTTACTTTGTGCTTTGGTTGAGTTATATATATATACACATATATATATATATAAGTATGCATGCATGCATATATGCACTTACATAACACTTGTTTTAAAAACAAACTACTTTTCATGGGCAACAATGTCATTGCGTAGCCTCTTCCTTTTCCATTTAGCAACACCAATTTCGTGATGTTGGGGTAAATTACGGCAGTTTCACCATTATTTCCCTCCTTCCTGTTCCACCAGCGGTGCAGGCTTTGAAATGACTGCACAAATCATTCCCTAAGGCCGAAATCACGCTCGGACTCGGACACGGACACGGAGAAGGACATGTGTATGGGCTGCCCAGCCGGAGAGCACCCACCCTCCTTGGCCTCAGCCCCTTTGCCCGCCCCACAGTCCGCTCTGCTCCCCGTGCCGGGGCCGGCCCCGCTCCCGGGATGGCCCCGCGGGGTCCCGGCCGGGACGGTCTCTCCTGCGCAGCGATCGCCGCCCGCGGGGCGCAAGTGGGGGCCGGGGGAAGCCCCCGCCCCACGCCCTCCTCAGGGACGGCTGAAACGTGGGTGGCCTCGCCCCCCCTCCTCCTCCTCCTCCTCTTTCTCCTCCTCCGGGGCCGAGCTGCGGGGCCGGCTCTGGGCGGGGGGGAACCAAAGCGCCGCGGAACGGGCGGGCGGCGCTCCGGGAGTCGCGGGGCGGGCGGGCCGGACGCGCTGGCCGGCATGACGCCGCTGCGGGTGCTGGAGCTGTACAGCGGCATCGGGGGCATGCACCAGGCCCTCAGAGGTACCGGCGACCTCCCCGAGCCGCCCGTCTGCGGGGGCTCCTGCTTAGCGAGGGGACTCCTGCCCCTGGAAGAGGGCGCTGTGCGGGGGACCATTCGTGGGGCCCGCCAAGGTGCCCCTCCGCTCCCACAGCCCCTTCCCCAGGCAGGGTGTCGGCACCGCGTGTCCAGGGGCACGCTGGGATGGAAACGAGGGATCCGTGCGCCTTCTTTGTCCCAGGCAGCTGCTTCTGGAAAGGCCATGGTTTTGTGTTTGTTGCTATGTGCTCTGCCTGGTGCAAACGCGCCCCTGCTGCAAATGTGGTCGGGGCCATTGAGACGCATGGGCTGATAACTCAGGTATCCAGGTGTCCCTTATCCAGGTGTCCCATGGGCATGCACGTGGGCTTGGTTTTCCTGGCACGTAGGTAGGTGAATACCTGATGCGTGTTCCAGTATGAGCCTGAGCATCTGAGGCTGGTATAACGTTTTATAAACATGAAACCAGAATATGGGATTTGAACTGATATCGAGAGCTCACACCAGCCCATGTGCTCAGGTGAGTGACTGGTACAAGGAACCCCAGAGCTCCATTTGTTGAATTGTTAAAAGCATAATCTGGGTGACCTTCAGAAAGCCCTGTAGACTCCATGAATTGGTTTCCTGAAATAAAAAAATGAGCCAGTACTATTGATTTCCTTCGTAAAGTACCCTGGGCCTTATTACTTGGAAATCCAGGTTTCAGCACACATTAGCATAATTTATGAGGATCACCATAATAATTGTAACTACAGTCCTTCAAAACCTTCAGCCTTCGGAAGCACTAGCAGCCCTTTTATTATACTTTACAACAGCCAGCATTGTCATAGAAATACCTGGTAGAAACTGGCCATATCTTGTTATTTTTTCATGAAGCTATGCGTTATTATAAGTTTATGCTTACAGAGTGGAATCCATTTAGCATAATTTATATACTTACAATTGTCAATTTGGCGTTTTTTCTACTATCCTATTTGTGCTTGAATGTGTATATGTGTTTTATATATAAATATATAAAATATGTATTTATAATATATAAAAATACACAAAATAGGTTTGTATGTTGTTCCTAACCACCTGTTTTAAGGGTCCATTTTCCTCATTTCTAGAGACATTCTTAGAATTAAGAAGAAAGTGTATCTTTTTGTGGAACTGCAGATTTGGGGGTTTTTGTGGAATGAAAAGATGTGTTATGCTTTGTACATAGTGTTCATAGCTGTGGTGGTGACACGCTGCTTTTCCAGGAGCTGTATGGCTGAGGTGATGGGGAGCTTATCTACGTGCTGTAGACAATTTTCATATTTTCGCAGCAAGTGGACTGCTTCCTGAACACCATGGTCCTTGACTTGTTACTGAGTTATCTAGCAATGTTTTTGCCATAATAATAAATGTCTTAGTGTGCTGCAATTGTTAATAAGTTGTCATGCTAGATGATGATGTCGTGCTGGTGAAGGGACTGGAGCACAAGCCCTATGGGGAGAGGCTGAGGGAGCTGGGCTTGTTTAGCCTGGAGAAAAGGAGGCTCAGAGGTGACCTCATCACTGTCTAGAACTACCTGAAGGGAAGTTCTAGCCAGGTGGGGGCTGGTCTCTTCTCCCAGGCACTCAGCAATAGGACAAGGGGGCACAGGCTTAAGCTCTGCCAGGGGAAATTTAAGTTGGATATCAGAAAAAAATTCTTTCCAGAGAGAGTAATCAGGCATTGGAATGGGCTGCCCAGAGAGGGTGCGGATTCACCATCCCTAGAGAGTTTTAAAGTGAGATTCGTCATGGCACTGAGTGCCATGATCTAGTAAGTGAACTGGAGTTGGACCAAGGGTTGGACTTGATGATCTCAGAGGTCTTTTTCAACCCAATCGATTCTATGATTCTATGTGATACTTCATGGATTTCCACCTAAGAAAACACCATTTGCAACTCAGTAAATACTTAAAAGGACAGGAATGTTGAGAATGTGGCATTAGATTGTCAGAATACTGTAAACTTGTATCCAAAACATAAACAGAATTGGTGAAACCCCAATGGATAATTGCTACCCAAGGTCTGAAATCATGTCACCTATATTGTGTGGTTTGGAGGCCAAAGGAATTAATCAAACCCCTTGTATTATTTCCTGAAAAGGTAAATTTATTTCCCAGTTTACTGTTTCTGAACTTGCTAAACAAAACTGCTTCAGTGTCAGTGTATGTTGTAATATCTGCTCTTCTGGGTTTGCATTTGACTGGAGAAATTGAGTATGTGTGAATAGTGAGACTGAGATTTCTCAGGAGTGGTGTCAGCCAAAGCAGATGAAAGGACTGTGTGTAAGATGACATTCAAAGTATTATTTGTGTAAGTGATCTTGACTAGTACTAAATGGTTAAGTGCCAATTAAAATCTGTAAAGTCAATGGACACAATGCTATTTGCATTACAGTTGGTATAACATTTTTCAATCTGAGTATTATTTTTCTGGGAAGCATATGAGAACTCAGCACATAAGCCTTGTGTTCTCTTAGAAAAGGGTCAACCATAAAATTCTAGATGAAAGCATTGTTTAGAGTGTTGTTAAAGGTAGTAGTCAGGCAATATGAATAAGAAGGGTCTATGGAATTTGCACTGAATTATGTATTAAATGACAGGTTATTATATAGAGCTGGGTTTGATGAAATGGATTTCATCTGTGTGGTGTAGATAGACTCGGGCTTTTTGATAATTTCTGCTGGTTTTTTGAGTCCCTTAGACATCTGGATTCAGTTTTCTTATACAGTTTATAAAGAAACCAAATACAGTCAAGGGGCATTTAAGTGTTTGCTTTTACGTGCAAATCAAACAAAAAAAATGAATATTCTTCTGTAAGGACTCTAACAATAGGGTTTCTTATGTGCTTTAGGCCTACATGTGTACATGAAACCATGCTATTTGAAAAGGTCTCTGTTCCATTTTTTGGCTGTCATTTAGCAGTGGAAGATTTTTTTGACATCTTCAATTTAAATCAAGTACAGAAATATTAGAAGAGTTGTGGCTTTTTTCTGTAAAAGTATGAAGCTTGAAAGAAATACCTCTATTTTGTCAGTGCTTTCATTAGCCACAAGAGACAAAGATTATGTATAATAATATATTTTCTTCATAAGGTTTCTAGTGAATCTATGCAGCCAAGAGAAATAATAGGAACATGTAGGAAACAGAAAGAGTGTGGAATATTTCAGTGGCAGCACACCAGGAAATTGCCTTGTTTTACAGAAGGGATTTTGCAGCTCTGACAAGCAATGGCTCAGTGCGTGTTCCTGGCCATGTTATGTGGCCAGTTATGGTTAGCAGAGCTCGTCCAGCTGTCTGCCTTCCTGTGAAATTGCCAGTGTTTTCAATTGGCAGATAGGTATTTTTCAGGAAATCTGATGCTGCCTTTCCTACCTTGATGCCCATTTTGGCTGTAATCTTCTGTAAACTTAGTTTTATGACAGCATATTCTTGAGCCTGTGGGATGAGGGTGTTCGCTGTTTTGGCAGCTGTCATTAAAATGGAATTCATGTAGCACCAAATAGTACACAATTCGTTTTGAGATTCTGCAGGTAGAAATAATTGAATTTTCACATATTCATGGAAGTTTATACTGTCTTGTAAGTGTTTCTCTGTTTAGAGTACATAGAAGTTATGAGTAAATAGTTTCATGGTTGAATCAGGTTCTTTTTGATAGTGAAGAGAAGACAGTTCCTGAATTTAGGTTTCACTCCGAAGCTGAAAAAGAAAAAATCTTGAGGATTGTCAAGCTGTAGACAATTCAGCATATGCAGAATTTCTAGGTTAAAGCTTGAATGCTTTAAACTCCACAGACCTGCAACAAGATAGAATTTAGAAAGTCGAGCTTGATTAAGGTCAGAAGTCAGTGAGTCTGTTCGTATTCACAGTCTTGAAAGACTGAAGTAACAAAGAGATGGAAGTGCATTTCGTCCTCTTCCCACTCTGTATACCAAAGCTTATGGGATTTATAAAGGTTGATGTTTAAATCATTTATGTCTAAACATATGTTAATTCTTTATGTATATGTGAGTGATTTTATTCTTTATACATGAAATGCAGAGTTTCTGCAGTGAAAAGTAATGTGTTATTTTTAGAAAATCTATGGCTACAAATTCATTTCCTTAGCAACTTTCCATCAAACAAACAGCCTGCTCCTCCTCATTCCCAAACAAAATAAACCTCAACCGGCTTAGTAATTGAGGCAGTTTTCCCATGAAAAGTGGATTCCACGTCCCTGCCACAGGTGTTTGAATTCTGCAAGTTCACTTAAAAAAAGTCTGTTTGTGTAAAACATAAAGGGACGTACTTGGTGATATTTTTCCTTTGCAATTGTTCCATTTCAATTTTACAGAGGAAGAATTTGAGTATCTTGTACTTTGTCATGGCTGTTTATTCACTTTATTTGATTGTTTGTGAATTGCACAGCATAATAAGGTGTTGTGTGTAATCACATTGAGCATAGCCATCCCACCAGGGAGCCAAAGGACACAAAACTGACAAGCAGCTTTAAGATTCAGCACAAAGCAGAACAAAAATATTGCTGGTTTGAGCAAGTTTTTACACCTAAACTCATTTTGATTTAATGCTTTTCTAAAATATAGCCCTTTGTAGCACAGGATGGTGCCCGTTGTGCTTTAATGTAAGTTTCTAAAATTTGTATGGCTGAACATGAACAAATCGTGTGCAAATAGAGCAGAGGAAAAAGTTGCTTAGTATCCTGCAGGAAGCAAGTGTTGAGTTTACTGATAGTCCTGTTGACTGTCACCATGGGCAGTTCAGTCTAATAATTTCAGGCAAGAGCTGACAACTCAGAATGAACTCTTTGCTCTCTATTTTAGAAGGAAACAGTACTGTAAAAACATGTGACTCATCTTCTCCTTCCCATCTGTGTCCATATATCTGTTAGAATAGATAATGGTTCTGCATCCGTATTTCCAATATGCTAGAATCCACCAGGCTGCCCTTGCTGCAAACACAGTGTGTTCATATGCTCTGTTGACATTGATGGCTCTTATTACAAAAGTACAGTAGTAATATAAACAGATCTATGTTAATTTTAAGGTCTGCTAGAAACGCATGACAAAGGGATCAATTCTGGAGAGAAAAAGGACAGATCTTGTAATGTCAGAAATTTTATTTTTGGCATTTGAGAATGGCACCCTTGGGTTTGATTTTTCCAAATCAGATGCTAATGCACGTATCCTGTCTTCCTTTGTTCCAGATGCCACACCTTCCAATCATTACAGCAGTGTCCTTGTCACTCAGGGGTGTCTGTTCATAGCTGTTATGGCTTGTAAACATCATGTACAGGACAAAGTAGAGAACTGGGACCCAAAGTTTGATAGCTGCCTCTTTACGCAATTTAAGTAACAATTAAAGAGCTTCTGCTGTGTGAGCCCCAGACGTTTTAAGCATTAAGTCCAAAATCAGTACTTTACTAATTGGACAATACAAATTTGATTTCACCTGCTTTCAGTGAAGAGAGAATGCTGCAATCTAGTCTGTCTAAAAATAAACTAAAACGCCTCCCTCAGTAACTTCCCCATCATGTCTGTGGCTTCCGTTTGAACTACAAATTGTTCAGAAAGGCCAAGTCTTAGTTCAAAAACTCTCATGTTGAGGAATCTTGCAAATCAAGTATTCCAGCAGGCTTTTAGTTTCACTTACGAAATGTGTGTTATTTTTGATTAGTTTGAATAAAATTTTATGGTTTCTGCATAGTTATAATTCTCTTAAATGGCTGTGTTTTGAAAATTGAATATACTTGTTTGGGAGGGAAAAAAGTCTCCAGAGCTGTATCTATTTCTGTATTGAAGCTCTGCTGTGTATTTTGGGGAGCTGATCCAACATCTCACCAAGTCAGCAATTCCTGTGTTGGTTTTGTGTCTTTAGTCAGCAGGGATAGTTAGGCACAGTCATGATTCTGTTTTTCTTAGATTCTGCTTTCAGGAGTTTTTTTATGATACATTCTTAATAGTCATTTTCAAGCAATAAATATAATTGCTATAGCAAAGCAGAATATCACAGTTTGAGAAGAAGTTATTTAAATTTCAGAAATCCTTTAGAAATGTATTCTCACATAGTTTGAAATTTACACAAGCTTTTCTTTGTTAGGTTGGATCTGTGAGATCTGCTTGTCTGCTCAAGCTCCTTCATGCGTTTCCAGGGTATTTCCACACAAATACGCTTAATCAGCTTCTAGAGGGAGCCTGTTCTGTAACAGGAGCTCCCAAATGAGCCACAGATTTTAAGTGAAAAGGAGGAGAACTTTTGGAAAAATTATCAGATCTTTCAATTGGGAAGAGAGGATGTCAGGTGGAATAGTTCAGGAAAAGTTGCTGTCCTTTCTCCTTGCTGGTTCACATCTCTGGTTTAGACTGAACATTGCATTGCAAGGGGATTCCATTCATTACTGTTAGCTCTGTGCTCCCTTTCAGTATTTCCAGGCTTTTGGGCCTGTGAAGTCCTGTGATGCAGATCCATAGTACGTCTTTTTTTCTTGTATGTGTGCAGGGAGAGATTGGATTGGTGGTAGTAATAAAGATGAGTATCTGAATCACGAGTCGCGAGAGAAAGCACAAAACTTGTCTTCCCAATTGTCCTTTTTAAACTATGTGTTGATTTAGATAATAACTGAGCTTCTTAAATTTTTTTTTATTTTTCTTCTGGTGCCTGGAAACTGCAGCAAGGGTCAGCTTGTCAGGACCATATGTTTTAAGAACTGAAAGAATAAATTGAGAAAAGCAGTCTCTTAAACAGTATTTGGAGTTTGTTCCTGTTACTTGGATGTCACAGCTTTGTTAGGTAGATGGAAGTGTTGGTTCTTGAATATGTTTGTTAAATTGAGACAGTCAAGCAGTTTCTTTTCACACTAGGTGTCAGTGTTAACATACCTGTTCTGTAATCTCAGGTGGCCTTGTGAGTACACCTGTATTGAATTCTCAGTTACAATAACTTGTGGTCAAAAGGTCAAGACAGTAATGTCAAATAATGATTTGTATGTTGACCCTTAATGGCCTGTAAATATTTATCTTGTGAAAATCCTTATCTTTTTGCCCTCTATCACACCAAGTAAACCAAGAAGAACCAGCTCTGTCCTTGTTGAAATGTTTGCTGCAAGCTTTCCACTACCCAGATTTCTCTTTCATCTTGGTTTTGACCAAGATGGCCTTGGAAACCTGAGAGATAGTAGATGGACGATAACTGCATCATTCACAGTAAGGTCCACTGGGGTCATCACAGTTTGGTTTTCATCCTCTCAAACTGTAACTAATTAGCTGACTAGCAGTAATCCATGAGCTGTCTCCTAAGGTCATTTGTTAATGTGTTACTTGAGCATATTGTGAGACTATTCAAAGGCATATAGTTATCTACCTCGTTTCTTTTGGTTTACAAATTTTTCTTTAAATTGCTTGTGTTTCATCTGGGGCTTTGTAATGCTGAGCATGATATAAATATCCCGGTGGTTGCAACTGATCTTATGTGTATGATCTGTTTGCTGCCTGCGGCTGTAACTGTGACCACAGCCCATCTTCCTGGAGAAAAAACCTCAGAGAAGGTATTGTGGTTAGTAATAATAAATGGTATGACATGATGAGCAGTGGAATTGCCACTCTTTGTATCTCTTTAGCTGCTGTAGAATCTTTTATTCTGTTACTCTACAAATTAGCCATTGCTTATCTACATTCTTTTTAGTGTATTTTTCTTTCAGTGTTTTAGTTGTCAGTAGATTTGGTACACTGTCCTCTCATCTGTTCAATAACACCTCTAAGAGTCCAGAAGCAATTCCTTTGATATCAAGAGAGGAGTTTGTTATTTTGAGGACCTTGAATTTGGAGGAGGCAGCAGTTGGGTTTGAGGCCTAAGGTTTTACTGAAATACAAACTCAAATATTTTTCAGGCAACTTAAAAGGTTTATTGGAAGAGCACATGTACCTCAAACATACTTATTGGTGCCATTTTTTTATAATGAGAAGTGGTGTACTTCTAAAATAGCAGGTTTAGTTCCTGTAAGTTGTTAGAGGGTGGAAAGGCACAGGCAGTGGCAGGGGGTGCTCAGCAGGTTCACTTGGACTGCTTTCCTGTAGCTGAGAAACCTGCTGGCCACAGAAACCAGCAGAGTGCAGGTGAGTGTTATAGAGATGCACCCTGTTTGGAGTTTATGTATCTACTAATTATCATTTTTGGATACATAAGGAAGGGAAGTATTGCCCATATGATGGGAAAAACAGTATATTTTTCACAGAGTTTTGAAGGCAGCACAGCAGAGTTTAATTGTCATTTGCCTTTTGTTTTTGAGCGTAGCTGTAGCACAACTGAGCAAACACACTCTTCCAAAAGTAGTAAAAAAAGCTACAGTTTCAATTTTTTTTTTAATTTTAGAAAGTTGCACATATGCAGAAGTTGTTGCTGCTGTTGATGTGAATACTCTTGCCAATGATGTTTATAAGCACAACTTTCCCAGCACACCGCTATGGGCAAAGACTATTGAGGTGAGTAATTAATGTGTTTTTTACTGTAGTCTGGCATTTGTAGATGTAACTTGATTTCTCTATCCTTATTAGTAACAAGAGAAACAAAAAGATTTGTGTTGTTATAAATAAAGCAGTTTTACAATAATTTTAATTTCCAGTGCTGTGATTGCTTGTTGCAGTTAGAGAGATATTCACACTGCAGTCTTTGCCTTGAAGTCTTGACTGCTGCATCAAGAAAGGTTACATAAATGTCAAGAGAAATGCTTACCACCAGTAAAGGAATGTGAAAAATCATATTTTTAGATTAAAAAATATTTTCATGTACTTTGAAAGAATTTAATTTAATTATTTGGAGGCATGCCTTTGTTTTGTAGTTATAGTTGACCTCAGATAAACATAAGAAAATACATTGGATGGAACAGTCTTGAATTTTTTTTTTAAATGGGCTCCATAGATGAAATGTTTAGGAATTCTGTCCCTTTCCAAATTATTTGAAGAAGAACTAGGTAAAATTGGAATGTGTTTAATTTAAATGAAGGGCAGTCTAGGCATGCAGTTTTGCCTGGATTTAATTAGAAATTACTGTATACTTCTTAATCTTCTTTTACAGCTTTACAACAGGACTGTAAAAGAAAGATACTGTGTCTGTTTTAAAACATGAGCTTAAGTAAGAATTAAATAGATGGCTAAAGGTTAAATGCTTATTCAGCACCCAATAATAAAAGGCTAAATGATAGTTTACAGTTATATAATGGAAAAAGAAGAAGAATGCTTACCTGTGTCTTCTTATAGTAGACAAGAACAGGTTATTACAGTCAGTAAGACCTTCTTCAAATTTATTAGGAAAAAATGGCAGTTTTTGTCTAATTTCTGAGGCTAGTTGTGGTATCTTTGGTATATAGATATCCCTCAAAATATGTAAGGCAGTGATTTCTTTGTCCAGTTAGTCGATAATTTTCCTTCTTCTCTCCTCCTAACCATTAATATGTTGTCCCTCTAGTGTTGGTTAAAATTTAGTTTAGAGAAACTTTTACCTATGTAATTAATTCATACCATTAACCTCATACTTTCTTTTCTGAACAGAAATGTTTTTGCAGAGTAGAGTTTTCAGGCATTCAGTATCTTTAAGGAATTTTTACTGGACAAAAACAAAAATGAAATTAACTCTTCTGTGGGATGCATTCTAATGAACTCCTAAAAGTTAAACCCCATAGTTTGGACCTGTGAAAATTATCATGTTAAGACTTGAGCTACTGTTCTTTGCAGATGTTTTGTCTTTCTAAAAGATCAAATATTTTTCACATATTTTGAATATATGAACACTCGGTTTGATGTACAAAGTCTTCATATCTGGATAATGTTACTTATTTGGGGAACATAACAGGTCAGTATCTACAGAAAGAGCCACTATACATCTTTTCGGAAAGAAGTAGATAAAACCTCAAGATTATGGATAGATGCTAACATTATTGGTGTTTTGTTTCATATTCAAAGCAGTGAATCCATATTTGCATTGTGTGGCTTGCCAAGGTAGAAAAGATTTTGAAATTATTGGGTCAAGAGGGAGATTACGGGGTTTTTTTCCTAGATGAAGCACATAGAAGAAATAAGCTGGGCAGTGTGATCTGAAAGATGACTTAAGAGTTTCCTCCAGTTTTCAACACTCAGTCTTCTATTTTTTTTTTCCTTTTCAGGGCATAACACTGAAAGAATTTGACAGATTATCTTTTGATATGATTTTGATGAGTCCTCCCTGTCAACCATTTACAAGGTAGATACAGCACATGTGGAGAAGAAAGTGCAGTTACTGCAATATATACTGTCAGAGGAGGTAACAAAAGAGCGTGAGATGGGACAGCTGGCAGCTGTGGGTTAAAAATACAGTTTAAATGTAGGAATTAAAATCTTAGCTTGTGAAAGGAACTTGCTAAATAACTGTTTCTGTAAGGACATGATATATGTTATAACAGGTTGACTCTGCTGATTTTATTCGGTGATCCTGTCTCCTTTAGAAAGGGTCATACTCGTTTTCAAGAGTTACACTGTGTGTGGTTCATCTGTGTATCTTTCTCTTCCGAAGCAAAAATGTTGTAGCTCTGTTCACCATGATGTTTACTAAAAGAAAGAAATGCTGCAAATTGCATCTTAATTATTGACCACATTTCTTGTAATATGTAGATATTAATTCAGTTTAAATTAAGCAAGGTTCTTACAGCACCTATTTTGTGTACTGTATTGTTCCTCTTATAGTACATTATGAAGATTTTTCTGTTTAGGAGTGCTGCCTTTCCTTTTAGATACAAATCTAATGTTTTTCTGGGGCAACTCCAGAAGGAGGATTGCAATTTTTCAGTTCTGCCTGAGACTTAAAAGTGTAATCTTTTTTTATTTGTAGTTTGAAAATTGCACATGCACACAGATACTTTATTCTGAGGAATATTTCTGTGTTAGCCAAGACAAAAGGATAATGGCTTTGAAGTGATTTTGTGGATGATACAGAGAAATAGCTTGCTGATTAAGAACTGAGTTTACTGAGATGTTGTCTGTCAGATTAGTTTGTAATTCATATCATTTGTCAGCAGTGACCAGTAGAGATAAGAATCTGGTAAATGCACTCATGCAATGTAGTAGCTACATGAAAAAGATGGTGATGAAACTGCTTATGTAAGAAAGTAAATGTCATTGAATGCTCTAAGATTAAAAAGAAATTCCTCTAAAGTGATGCTAATCTTTAAAAATTATTAGTGCAAACCTATAATGTATATAGGAATCATGTCTTCAGTTTTTTTTATAATGCAGTGAAAAGAAAAATCTCTGTATGACTGATAATTTACAGACATGCTAAAGCTCTTCTACAAAAAATTTACTATTTTTTAAGAGCTAATACAAATAAAAGCTAGGGAAAGGCAGGCCTGGAATTCTTATTATTTGTGTAACCTACATAATCTGCTCAGTTTAATGTTACTAAATTCGTTACAAAGTTATTCACATGGCACTCGATGCTGCAAAAGGGTGAGCACGAAGGCTTTAATTCATAGAAATAATTTAATATATTCAGTGCAAAATAGCAGGGTATTCCCAGAAACCCTGTGGAGTCTTTTTGTTCTTTCAGAGTCAAGTATGTTCAAAGAGTTTGCTGGACAAGACCAGAATGCTAAACACTTTGCAGGCTGGGGAGGGGATTTCATTACTGAATACTTGGATTTTAACTTTGCTGTGAGTGGATGGATTCCAGGGCAGGCTTTTGTTCCTTAGAGCATCTCGTAGGACACCTCCTTTATGAGCATGGCCTCATGTCTGCACATGATGCTTTTGCAGAATCGCCTTTTGAAACTCTAATGAGAAGGTGTCAGCATTCGGTAGAAAAATGTAACTCAAATGTCAGTCTGCTCCAAGTAATGCACAGGTGTTTCTTTATTCTTTCTTAGAACTGGTCGGCAAGGTGATGTATCAGATCCACGGACAAGGAGCTTTCTCTATATACTTGATATTCTACCAAGGTATAAATGACCTTCTGCCTCCATTCTACAGCATTTGTTTTAACTAAGTGGGTCTCCTATATTTCAGTGAGACAGATCAGCTGTAATATTTCACAAGGATACTACTAGTGCTGTGTTGTATTACTTGTTTGTTTTCACACGATCATGTGTAGCTTACAAATACTTGTGTTTTATTAATGCCATAATCATCTCATTGTTTCTGTATATATTTTCATTGTCTGGTTTCATTTTTATTGTGTTGGTTTAAACTGTTGCTATTTCATAAATGAAAAAAATGAGTTGCATTGATTTTGTGCAGAAGCAGGATTAGATGATAGGTTTGCCAACAGGTTTGCCAACTGGCCTGAAGGAAACATGAAAATTGTTTGAAATACCAAGTTAAAGAAGCTTACATTCAACACTCAGTTATCTTTTGAAGAGGCAACATTTGAAACTGTTTAAATCTCTTACTGACTACACAATATGATGCATCTTCCACCTCCTTTGATTCTTTCTTTAAGTCTCTGTTTTGTCTTTTTGGTGGTGCTTCTAGATATCTTGGGGCAGACTGTATATTTTTGGTTTGTAGTACAATTCATTAGTTTTAGTAGTAATACCAAAGAATTCAAATAACACTGCATTTTCTGAATAGTGTCCTTGTCTTTGTATTTATCTGTTATTTTTTGCCTGTTCAGATCCCAGTTCCCTGCAAAATAGCTTTAATTATCTGTATTATTTATGCCTTGAATTTTGAAACTGTAAATCCAAGCCGGGTGGATTTTGCTGATCTATTTTTATTGAGAGTGTTAAAAATCAGTTCTGAGTAATGCATGTAGTCTTTTTTAGGAAGAGATGCGTAACACACTAAAGAACTCTTCCTGGGGAAGCAGAGCAAGCGGTGGTTCAGGGAGATTATACAGCAAAAATCTGTGCTTCTGGATTGAGATGTCCAGCGGGCGTCAATTGACATGAGCCCGAGGACTGGCATCAGTTGCAGTCCAGACACTCACCATTCCTGGCAGTCCTGCTTCTGCTTGAGGCTGGACATCCATTCTCTCTGTATTGCTCCTTTAGTTAGTCTTACTCTCAGGGTTCAGGGAGGATGAAGGGATGTTTGCTTGCTCTCTTTTTTTTTTTTTTTTTAATGAATGGTTTCAGCACAGAAGAAAACCAGTACCAAACAGCCTTTCTTTCAAACTGCTGTTAACACTGAGAGAAAAGGGTCTTCAACCTTCACCCAGAATTTTTTTGCAGCCAGCAACATTAAGTGGGACTATGTCTCTGCCCTTGTCATCATCAGATAGAGAATGCAGACACAGAGGGGCTGGGTTACTTAGCAGGGATTACCTGAGAAATCTGTGGCAGAGAGCACAGAAGAGAGCACAATACAGATTCTGCAGCCCAGTAAGTTAGACAATAATAGGTAAAAAGAATGGTTATTACTACTCCCTATACTTTTGTCAGAGACACAAGAGTAGGGAGAGAACTTGTGTTTTTCAGAAGTTGCAAAGGATGTCTTTTGTGGAACAAGGAATGTAGCACAGGCCCTCAGAAATTTCAAAATTATCAACAAAACAACGTGCAAGTTTCTAATTTGTGGGAATAGTAGTACCTTCCCTTAAGGGAATCCTGACTTCAGTATTCCTTTCCTTTGAACTGAGACACAGTGAAGAGGCTGGCTGCTTTTAGGACACTGTTGTGCATTAGTACGGAAATGCTGCTTCCTGGTTGCTATGGGTTTAGCTGGATAAGGGGCAGAAGCTTTTCCTTCTCAAAACCAAAGCTTTAGACACTACAGGACATGTTTTTCGTCATGACGATGCAAAGTAGCTGGGCTTGACTGTGACTGGTTATCTCAAGACCCCATGAGACACTGCTCATGTCACTTATCTCCCTGGGGCAGGTTGTTTCTGGAGGCAGCACTTAATGTAAGCAGTCTATAATATGTTCAAAATGGTGGCTTCTGCAGAGTTGCTCAATTCCAGTTTTATGTTTCAGTGAGATAGTGGTTTGGGGTTTTTTTTGTATATGATACGTTTGCCAGACATTGAGTATGGAGTATTTCAGCCTCCAAAAGGGAAATTCTTAATACAGAAATTACCACTTTACATTCTAAATTGATATGGCATATGTGCAGTTTATCAAAACTGTAAAATAATTAATTATTCTGTGGACATTCTTACCTTTTGCTCAGCCTTTTATAATGAAATGTTCCTGAAATGAGGCTCAAAGATAGCATGGCAAAACAAATAACCTAGAGATATGGAAAGGACAATTTTAAGATATGGAAAGGACAGTTTCAAGATCTGGAAAGACCTGGGAAATTCTTGGATCACCCAGCTGGAAAATGAAGTCTGACCCAAATGGTCAAGATAATGTCTGTGTATCATGTCCAAGGCATAACCGGGGAAATCCAATGCTGAGACCTCAAAGTGCTGCTTTTACAGAGACATTTGTAATATTAATACCTGCCAAGTACTTAAACACTTACTCTTTGTGTAGTGATTACTTGTCTTGTGATCTGTTGATCCTGTATGAGCTCTTGCATTTGCTCTGGGTTCATTATTGTAAAAAGAAGTTTCATAGTAGGTGATGATGATCAGTGTGGGTAAACAAACCAGCAGATATATTCTCCATTCCTCTGCAAGGAATGCAGCTGCTACTGCTGCTTTTTTCTGTTTATTTTTTTTTCACTCTTATTTTTAGTATTTTTAAATTTGTCATAGTATCTTGCCCATTTTCCAGTTTCTTGTGAGATGCATTGGTTCTTTTATTCATGTGAATGTCAATAATTGGTGGTAGTTAAGAATGTGCTAAAACAAATTCTGCTGTGATTTGGACTGGTGGAAGTCCAAAGTAACTTACTGACTTAAATAAGCACAGAGCTGTTCCCTGGGAGGATAAATATCCTGTTTCTATATGCTGTTCTGAGATCCCAGTGTGTGACAGACATTCTGTATCTACATTAACCTTACTAGAGAATTAGCGCCACAGAATGTTCCCAGAAAGTTGAATCTGAATCATCTGTGCTTCTAAATTGTTGGAATGGTCCTGAGCACGGTTTGGGCATGTTCATTTCTCCAGAGATTTAAAATGCTGGTTTTGGAATGTGCCTATTTCCAGACCTTTGCACTGATAATGCTAAACCTCTGGTGCCTTCTTCCCTTCCCCCCATCAAAATGAAAAAGTTAAGTATAGAAAATTAAGGTTATCTGCAGTTTGAGCTTTAAACATGTTGCATTTCTTAAATCAGTTAGATGAACACTTGTTCTGATGTCTTATCACTAAAGTTGATGTGACATTTTGACATTGATTGCAGGTGTAAGCACTCGAAAGCAAAAGTTTTATGGATAAATAGGGATCTTTTTCTCCCCAACAATTATCTTTTCTATTACAAACTCAATCTACTGAATATTCTGCTTTAGGAAATGAACAGTAGTAAGCATTTTCAAAAGTATATGCATGGACTACAGGTGGGTACAGCTGTTCTTCTGAGCATAAATGGGGTTTGTTGTTTTTACCAGCAGTGCACATTTTCAATTCAGTTGGGAATGATTTGAGGGACATTTTTGAAGGATGCTAAACTTTTAACAGCTAGCATGATGTGGAAGTACTTCGATCTTTCTGGTAGCTAAACAAATCTGTGAACGTATATAATGTACTTTGCATCTTGTTACTCTGATTTGGTTTTTTTTCTTCTTAGGCTTCAGAAGCTTCCAAAATACCTACTACTAGAAAATGTTAAAGGGTTTGAATCTTCTTCTGCAAGGTAAAGTCTAATTAAATTATTCAGGGTTTAGTTTGTATTAAAGGATATTTTCTTTAGAAGGGGGAGGTGGGATTTTTATGTCCTAGAATTTGAATTAATAAGATAGAGTGGTGTGGGATAGGTAGCAGCTATAGGTTAAACATATGTTTTAAATTTAGGAATTAAAATCTTAGGTTGTGAAAGAAACTTGCTAAATAACTGTTTATTTTTCTCGGCAGATAAAATATGTTGTAACAAGTTGACTCCAGTGATTTTGATGATCCCATCTCCTTTAGAAAGGGTCATACTAGTTTTCACAGAAAAATAACAATAGGCATAGCACTTAAGAGGTTTTAGGGTTTTATTTGTGACAGGAGCCCATGGTATATTATGTTAAGACCACAGTACAGGCCGGGGGCTTTCTTGAGTACCTCTGGTGATAGTAGGTTGTCGCTGGTTCAGGGCTACCCTCAAATGGTTCAGAGATACAGTATTGAAGACTCTATATGGTCTTGGTCTGAAATGTAGAAGAGTAAAGGTGTCATTGCCTAATTACCTCCTGACAGCAGGAGCATTCTCCTCTCTTGTGGCCAAAAGAGGAGACAGAAGGTTGCAGTCTTCCTTGTCAGTTCCTGCTGGAATCGAGTAGGATCCTTCTGCAGCATTCCTTAAAGCACCAAGAGCAGCCACTCTGGATATCATACTCCTTAATGAGATTGACTGGCATCTGGGAGTCATGCTCAGCTCTCTCACTGGTTCAGTGTTTGTGGTTCTCTGCTCTAGTCCCTGTGATTCCCCAGGCTATGCCTTTCTGGCTGGTGCTTGGAACAAGCTGTAGTTCAGAAAACATCCCAGTTAGAATGCTTGCTTTCTCCTACGACACTTGGGGTGCAGTGTCATATACAGGTCACAGCTCCTGCCTGCTGTATAGTTCCAGCCTACTGCAGTCTGCATGGAATAGAAAAGACAAGTCTTTTAAAGATTATTTCCATTGCAATGTTTTTCCATTGTTTACAGTCCAATCTCACTTATTATCAAAGCCACCTGTTTTTGTCATCCCTTGAGTTAGCCTTTTCATTCGGCTTGGCTGGTGCTGTGTATCTGAGCAGAGGGAAGCAGTGAGCTATTTGTAGTGGCTTTAATCTCCTGTTTTATGATTCCAAATAGAGGGACTTTCTTACCCTCTGATTATTTTTCTCACTGACTCACTACAATTACTCTCCTAGAGACTGGATGTTTTTTGAAGGGGCATTTGCACTGTAGTAGATCCCTGTGAATGTATAATAGTCACTAACACTGAACTTTTTATGTTGTCTTGTCAAGTTCAGAAGTGGATGGCATCATATCTGTAATTTGCTGTCCCAGTTCTTTGACTGAATGCCCTGATACATATGATGTTGCATTTAATGTGTTTTTATTTGCAATAAAAAAGGGCCTAAAGGCTGTGTGAAGTGAGTAATTGCTTTTTGATTATTTTCACTGCCAGAATTGAACTTGTGCAAACACTTGCAACATGTGGATTTAAATACCAAGAATTTCTCTTGTCTCCAACCTGTGTAAGTAGTAAAATTGCTCTAATTTTATTTACCTGTTCAAACTTCACCGAGTCCAAGAACAATACAAAGTGATCTTTTGCATTAGAAGGGAGAGTCATGCCCAAAGCTGAAGGTACTCTTGAATGAGGAAACCATCTGATAGGACTTCTGATTTCTCATACTGGCATGATCCTCTTGCTGTTTATGTTCAGATTCTAGTCCCATATTGCTTTGCCGCCATTTGATATTTTTAAGAAGGCATGAAGTTACACTGGAACCAGGAAGATGGTTTTCCCTGCAGGAGCCTCATTGCTTCAGAAGTGCTCTGCCTGTGAATTTCCCAGCACAGAAACTGTGACTGTTACTTGTGGGAGGAGGAGCTTTGTTTCCATGTTTGCCTGGCAACTGAAAAAAGAGTTTGAGAGAGATTTGAGATTGTGCAAGACTAACTGGAAGCAGTAAAGTACCACAAATATTTGAGAGAAGCGAACAGAGCGTAGCTTGAAAACCAGTTGTGGTGGATTTATTGCATTGTTAGATGTCTTACAATTCCTTGTTCAGAAAAGCAAAGAGAGACCCTTTTGCTTTTAATAGAAAACAGATAGTATAGTACATGTCCCCAGAAACTGGGATGCATGTAATTTTTCTTCTTACATCACATATAATTTTGTTTGCATTCCTGTTCATTTACAGAGAAAGTCAAAACTGTGAGGTACAAAGAATAATTTCCTGCTTGATTCCTTGAAAATACCTAGGTATGGAAGTTACAAGTGCTTAGATATTGTTAGCTAATACTGATATCTCTGAAGTCACAAAATATATTAGAATGTCATAGTTCTGTTATTGTATATAATGGCAGATAACTTGTGTGATGGTCTAGACCACATTTTCTCTCTTTATTGCATGGACTAAAGGCTTGTGAATTTTGCTTACAGCTTGGCATTCCCAACTCTAGGCTGCGATATTTTTTGATTGCAAAGCTTCATCAAGAACCATTTTCCTTTCAAGCTCCTGGTCAGGTGAGTCTATTAGTGTTAATTGAATTTGCTTCATTTCATGACGATTGAGGGTTAAATTTTCAGTTTAATGGTGTGTGTTGATGAATGGAGAAGAGGGTTAAGCGTTACTAACAGAAAAGTTAAATTCTTTCCCCAACAGAAAAGTTAAGTTCTGTCTCCTTTTTTCAGCCTGGATACTGAGTTTTTAAAGGACTGATGTGCACATCTGTGGCTTTAGATGTCTTTAAGCAGCTGGGGGACTGTGGCAGATAGTGGGCTAGAAAAAAAACAGGTCATTCTGCTACATGTTTCACACCCTTGGAAAGGTCTTTTTGCAAGGGCAATTATTTGCAGTTGTTCCTTACATCATTGCCAATAGGTCAGCAAATCTTGATGCTACTGTTTTTTGAAACCTTTGTGAAAATAACATCAGAATATTACTTACTTGATTCTGAGCATCGCTGAAAGAATTCTTACTGCAGGATTGGCTGCCAAGTTCTTTATTAAATACAGTTTTGGATTTTTTGTTGCAATTTCTTCTTAGATATTGACAAGATTCCCAGATCAGTATCCAGAAGACTTACTCAAGGACAAAGTCGCTGGCAAAGTGGTTGAAACCAGTTCTTCCTTGTCTTCTGAAGAGAAGAATTTGGATACAAACAGTGGACCAGATTGCAGCAGCAAGAAGAGTTTACCAGAAAGGGCCTTTCTTTTTAAGCTTGAAACAGAAGAAGAAATAAAAAGGAAGCATGATCAGGATGATAATTCCTCTATTCAAATGTTAAAAGATTTCTTGGAAGAGGAGAATGAAGGAATGAGTCAGTATTTCTTACCCCCAAAGTCCTTATTGCGCTATGCTTTCTTATTAGACATTGTTAAACCTACCTGCCGGAGATCCACGTGCTTTACAAAAGGGTAAGGTGCAAAGAAAGCGTTTTGCTGTATCATGGTATGATATTTTAAGTGTACTTTTGCTTGAGTCCTGTAAAAGCACAGAGAGATGTTTCATCAAAAAAACTTGGGTTTCTGAAAGAAATCCCCAGATATAGTGTGCTTCCTGGTCCAGTGGAATGCCAGCAGAGAATCTGTCTGGCAGAACATCATGTGCCCATGCCAAAAAGACATTCACAAAAGACAGTTGCCATTTGTTGTTGACCTTCACAGAAGCTTAATTACCCCTGCGGAAATATGGTTCCAGTAGACTGGTATAGTGCTGATTCATTAATGAATTTCTTTATATTGCTCAATGAAGTTACAAAGTGTCAGGCATGACAGATCCATTCCTCATTAAATCTGTCTCCACTGTACATTTTATTGATTTCTTGGATTTTTCAGCTGTGTAGATCAGAATAGCTGTGGATTGGCCATATGTCATGAAACCAGTTAGATTGCTGCATTACGAATCACATTTGATGGAGCAGAACATCAGTGCTTCTCTGTCTAGTAGTTTTCTAATTTGTACTTTTAAGTTTGCTTGAAGTTGGTGAGCGTTCTGAAGCTCTGTGGACAACTGGCCAGGAGCTTTTCTGATGAATGCATTTGTATTGAAAAATGCCAATTGGAGCCTGGAAATTTGTGGGAATAGTATTTTTTGTCAATATTTTTAATACTGACAAATTTTTCTAATTAGATTGTTTGTTTTGAATTCTCAGAATGTTTCAATAAAATGGCTTAGATAATGAGTTAACACCAATTGTAATGTTTTTTCCTGTCAGTTGAAATTAACTGCCAGATTGACAGACTTCCTTCAGATTTTGTGATTTTTAACTTTTTGGCAATAAAAAAGAAAATTTCAAAAGTTCAGAATTTGTGCAATAGGAAAGCCCTTCCCCTAGCTCTCATTGACAGAATATGCCTTTTCTGCCTTCACTCTTTTGAGTTGTGGGGGAGACAGAGTCTCGTGGGATCTGTTTCTTAACTGGAATAATTAAACAAAAACCTTAGGCCAGGACAGTCTCTCATGTATCCCACATATGCCTTAAGTGTCATCAAAACTAAGTTGGCCGCTTGTGGATTCACTGGAATATGTCATGATAGTTTGTGGTCATATTTATCAAAATCACACTGGAGGAGGCTTCTGGGTAGTTAATATGAAGTTTATATACATAGTGGTGGGAAATCTGACACAGAATATGACTGTTGTCTTTCTGCTGCTGTGGAAGAAGACAGGCCAAATAGTTGTGATGGTAGTTCTTGTCTCAAAATGTAGGCATCTGGTCTTCTGTCTTTGTTTGCCAACATAGTTCTCAATTTGATCATCTCACATCTCTGCATTAAGAGAATTATTATAATTACATCTCAGGCTTCATCCAAGTCACTTTCTGAGGCTAAGAATAAGTCCTTGCTGTATCTGTTCTAGGAGTTCTTTTTTTATGTTACTCTGAAGTGTGGGATTAGGAAAGAGGCCCCTGGATGGAGTGTAATAGCACTGCAGGTAGTGCAGAGAATCCCTCTGCTGTTGTGCCTTCAGGTTATGCCTTCTCCAGGGCCCTCAAACTCTGATATTTTATCAGTGTTTTTTGCCTTTCTGCCTTTGTCATAACCAGTGTTGTCTTCTGAAAGGCTTTGGTGGTGTATAGGGCAGAATGGAATGGCTTGGGATGCATGAGAGATCATGCAGATAGTCCTGTGTTCCCTTCTGGCATTGGACTTCTAGGGACTTGGGATGGGATTGCTGAGTTCCTTGAGACTATGAGCACCTTTCTGAGGAGTATGTTTATGGTGACTGAAGTTATGAGAGGAAATTACCTGTTTTTAAGGACAGAGGAAATGAAAACTGCTTCTTTAGATACAACCATTCTGAACACACTTCAAATTCTTGATACGCTAGTGACAAGAGAAGCAATACCTTCCAAAATAGTGTAAATATCAATTACAGAAATGCTATCTCCCTTTGTGGAAATTACTTTTTGTCAACCATAACATAGGACACAATATATCCAGAAATAAAATATTATATGTATGAAATTGGAAGATTTTTTTTGAAGCTTGCAGAAATAAAGCGGGGAGGGGAATCTTGTATCAGATGAAAATTGAAAACTAATTTCTTAAGCCAACTTCTTTCATTATAGCTGGTAATGAAATGTCAGAAAATCAATACATCATTTTTTAGTGTGATAAAAATTAATTATGTTCTGGGTCTAAAGTAAGCATGCTAATTTTTTTGGAGTCAGCAGCTGGAATAGTAATTAATAACAATCCAGCTAACATTGCATTGGCCATCTGCCCACTTTTACATTAAAAAACCAACACACAGAGCCCCCAAGCCACATTGACACCAACTGGATTTTTGGGGGATGAGTTCTGTACTCTACTGCCAATTATTTAGACTGGAGTATTTATTATAACATGGATTCTATTAAAGGATTCTTTCCCCCAATAAAACTCCTAAATACCGCTTTGAAATTTACCTAATTTATTTATTTTGGCTCAGATATATTAAACTGAAATATGTTCAAATGCTATATAAGAGGAAGATCAGGATCCCTCAGTGGTGTCTGTTCCATCATTAAACTTGGTATATTAGGGAATTTTAAGAATGCAATTAACAACCTAAAGATGATATATTTACAATGCAGTTTGATTCCATGTGGTTTTAATCTGCATCAGTGTTTAGGTCTTCTGTTCTGATCCTGAGGAATATTTGTAAGCACTTTATTTTAAAATGAGTGCTACTCTGACGGTTATTGGCAGAATTGTAACTGAGGATGAAGTACTCAAGATTGAGCCATGCTGGGTCATTGTGTCTGTGCTGAAAGGAGAGTATTCCTTTATTCACTGTGGAGTTAGAATGGCTTGAAACAACTCCTTCCAGTGCCATGCTTTAGGAATGGGTCCCCAGGGGAGCAAAAGACCTTTATAACTGCCTTTATAGATGTAGACATAAAACTAGAGAATACTGTCTGTTAATGTAATAATTAATGATGATCACTTCTCTCTAATGCAGGGGATTTTCTGAAGTTCTTTCACAATGCAAAGCCATCTGTTGTCTTGATTTAACCTCTTTCTGTTCAGGATGTTCAAACACTGTCATAGTTAGGCCATCAGACTATGTTTCTGAAAGCCCACAGTTACATTTAAATGATAGCCTGGAAGAGACTACAAAGTAAATATGTTATTATGCAATCAACCACAAAGCATACAAAACAGCTATTGTATGGTTTTAGAATGTAAGTTTGCATACTCTTTAGTTGCATTTAATCTTTTTCTTCTTTCTTTCTTCGAATGCTCTGCATAGCTGCCTGGCCATCCCCCTTCCCTCAGTGGAAAGTCCACAAGGAATGAAAGTTAAACCTGACTAAACCACTTTGTTCCTAATGGTTTGACATGAAAGCTGGAGGCACGCACTAATGGTTCTCCTTTGAATAAGGAGAGCTAATTTGAACCCCTGGGACTGCTGACCTTTAAGACATTTTGCCTTAATGTAAAATTAGTTTGGGCACTGTAGATGGGTCTTTTTGGTGATGTTATGCTTGAATTCCTGGGCCTTGTGTAGTTGCCTTGTCCTAAGGCATTAGTGTGGATAAACCCTTGTGCGCTGAGTGCAGGTTCATCCCCAGAGAGCATCTTCAGAGGGTACTGCACTCCAGGGGTTAGCATTGGTTATAGCTTGGGCTTTACCTATCCAGGAGCCTGTTTGTTAATTAAGGCAAAGGAACATAAGTAAGCTACCTGCATCTTTGCAGTTGTCAGTGGTGAGATCCAGCAAAAATATTCATTTAAGATTGTTATTATTGTTGTTAAGGTATGGACACTATGTAGAAGGGACAGGCTCCGTTCTACAGACAGCAGTAGATGTGCAGGTGAGTGTGTAGCCTCGCATATTGGAATGACTTGTTTTGAAACTTGAGACTTGTTTTTTCCTGTCTTGTCTTTTGTTATCTGCATATTATAAGAAAAAGCTTTTAAAAGTACATTTTGTGGCAACTGAGTTCAAACTGGTTTACTCTGTGTTCCTAAACAGCAGTTTTAGACCAAAATTATTTCTCTGCCTCTCTATGGGGAAAACATGAGTTGTGGCTGTTTTATTATTTGTAGTTTCATACAGAGGTTTCATTTAAAGTTACTAGTTCTATGGATAAACTACAGTGTTGTGACTTGTGGGCCATTCTTTGTACATAGATGATCCAGTAAATATTGTCAAATGTTTAATACAATTGAATTTCAAAATTATAATTTCTCTGGGAAGAGTATTTTGAAAAAGTTCTACTGTTGATACTGAGTTCACCACAGAGTGGTATTTAGGTATTAGGGAAGGTAATAATAAATGTACTGATGAATCAGCATTCAAAGATGCTTTTCACAAAGCCCATTTTGTACACAAGCACTTCCTTCTGCACTTCTGTGAGGTTCAGTAATATTATAGGACATTTTTAAGCATAAAAAGAATGCAGCTCTGGAATTCAGAATAATCTCAAAGCAAGTGTATTAAAACAGCTGCAGTCATACAGCTTAATTTGTGTGAACAGTCTGCTGTTGAGTTATACTGAGTCACTGTCCTGTTTATAGTTCTTTGATTGCCTCATTAGCTATCAATGTAGCTTAAAACTGGAGGAAGAAATGATGAGTGCCCTCATGGCAACATTGATTTCTTTCTTCCGAGTGTGTATGTTTAGATATTTGCTGCAAAAATACAATGCCAGTTACACTTTCAGGCAAAACATGTTATTGTCTTAGGCACTGTGACAATTAAAGAAATATTCTCTCAAGATGTGACTGTAAATTTTACATATTTGGCGTGCCTTGATGATATCTCTTGTTTTGGGTATTCTTCATAGCTGGAATCAGTGTTTAAACACATCGAGGAGTTAGGAGAAGAAGAGAAGCTTATGAAATTGTCAACACTAAAACTGAGGTACTTTACCCCAAGAGAAATAGCAAATCTTCATGGATTCCCTTTGGAATTTGGTATGTGCTGCTAAGTACCCATTTCTACATCATTCTTCAGAAATGCCAATGTATTTTTTTTTACTGAGGACTAATACATTTCTTTTATTTTACAGGGGTTTTTTTGACCTTTCAGTTCTGATTTATTCTTCTTATTTGGCTAACTTTGAATTTCTCTGAATTTCCACTAGTTTTTTAATGTTTTGAAAGAGTCAGCTTCTGTGGTTAGGTTTGTCTTCACAAGCTAAGAAAAAAGTTTTGACATGAGAAGAGATCTGTTACTGAATCATAATGACAAAATACCTTTGTTTAACATAGAAACTATTTGCTCAGCTGCCAGTGTTACTCACAACTGTGATAAGTCAACATATCCTGCCAGTTTAGGGGGTCTGTTTGTGGTCCTGAGTTTTAGCTGCTTGCTTTCTCCCATCCACACATTTGCAGCTGCTGACAGAAAGAGTATTTCAGAAGATACAGATAGTTCTTTGTTCAGTACTAACCAATCTATTAAGTCATCTCTATTTTCTAGAAGAGGCAGCCTTAGCCCTTGGTCAGTTAATTTTCTAACTGTTTTTGTGAGGAGGAAGGAGTCGAGGAACCCTGCTGCTACCGGCAGGAACACCTTCCACTAGACCAGGCTGCTCAGAGAGTAAGACAGCACTGACCTTGAGTAATTTGTTATTTTTCTTTGACTTCCTCAGTGACTTAGAGTTCTGAGGAATGCAGCTTGTTTCTATATATTTCCTTCTTTTGCAGTTTTAGTTTGTCTTTTCATTACTTATTATATTCCAAATTGCTACATTTGAAGAACATTATCAGGGCTGCACAGTGAAATGCTAGAGTTGTCAGCACTGAGCTTACTTGTTTAAGAGTATTTGCAGGAGTGTGCTGTGTTGACTTACATGCCAACACACAGTATTTTTTCATAGCCTCTCTTCTTTAATAGATGTGTTCTTTTTGCAGACAGCCTTTCTCTTAGCACAGCTCTGTTCCCTGTTGATGTAGGCTGATGTCAAGATAATTGAGCTAAACAGAACTGCATTGGACTTTTATAGACTTATCATTCTGTTCAAGATCTCTTTGGAGCACAGAATTGCCCATTTTCTTCTTTTTTTAAAAAAAAACACCTGGTGTTTTCCATATGTTAAATCAGTCTCTGCAATATCACTGAGAGATGTGCAGTAGTGTTAATGTTGCTTGTATTTTACAAAGGAAGAATTGAGACAATGGAGAAATTTATATTTGGAAGACTCCATTAATTTAGGGTGAGCAGTTTACAAAACTCACTTTTTAGTATTTCACAGTGCTTGGGGTAATACCATGCTTTCTGTTCAGAGCTCATCTTCAGGGACAGCTATGATGTTCAATATTTTTGCAGACCAGAACTGAACTCTTAAGAGAAGTCAGGCTTCTGAATTTGAGGATCATCAGACCATCACCATCTACAATGTGCTCATTTAGCAGACTTGTCTTTTGCCAGGTGGGAACTGTGTAAGGAAGGACTGGGAGAGATTCCGCCTCTCAGAGGACAGTACCCTTATGCCATAATTATGGCATTTGTTATTATAATTGCTTTACAGTTCTTGCAGTTCTCTGCCCTCTCTATACTAGTTTTCTGACTTTCACAACACTTAAAGCAAGCCTCTCTCATCCAGTGTCTTCCTCTCACATACTCTGATTCATAGGCAGAACAAGCTTTCTGCACTGCTGAGTCACAAGTCTGACATTTCTCTGTGTATAAAACATTTCCCACTTTTTGCTTAAAAAAGTACTACTTGACTGTAGGCTGACTGAAATCTTTCATGATTTTAGGTACTATAATCTCAGTTTCTTGTGAGAATTTGCAAGCTGTGGGGTTTTTTTGACAGAGGATATATTTATGGCTGCAGCAAAGGGTGTTCCCCTCACAGTGTTTCTGCCATATTAAACTTTAAGTCATTTTTGTGAAATACGGTATTTTCAGAGAGAAATGTGCTATAATTTCTCTGCTCTTGTGTTCTGTAGTGACAGCAGCATTTTCAGCAACAGAAAGCCTGGAGATGTACCACTGCAAATATGTTGTTAGTCCAAGAAGCTAAAGAATGAGAAAACTATAGTAAGCTGAAAAGTATAGTGAACAGACTGTCAGGAGCTTTGTAACACATGCTGTTACTAGCTGAAGCTACAGTATCCTAAGGAGAAACATGACTGTGCCTAAATGGTTCTGTATTTTAACAAGTTGATGACCTTTTGCAATATGTGAGGTCCAGAGTTAAAGTCATTCTTAACATTATCAGATTTATTTGTGCTTTTAACATCTAAATGTATAAATAGTAATTGCACTATAGTTCAGTGAAATACTGCAGTCATTTTTCTTATTCCCTCGTGTGGGTCCCAAAGCAATATCATTAAAAGTGATCAGAGCATTCTTGCACCTGTGACCTGCTTTCATGAGGGTGATGTCAGGATATGCATTCCATTTTTCTTACTAGCAGTGTATGTAAGCTGTTAGGAAACAAAAGCCAGCACAGTGCAATAGTCAAGCCCACAATATCATCAAGTATTGTGCATGACCTGAACAGTTCAGTGAGGGCTGTGCTGCGAATGCCAGCGTACCATGAGTTGTTGAATCTGACCTGATGCAGGCTACTCTTGAGCCAAGAAGATAGACGGTGCAAGATAATGCTGACAGTCAGAGGTTGGGGCCCTGGGATAGAGGAAACCCTGAGCTCTGAAAATTAATTCTTGGCTTTCAGTTGCCAAGAGGTAGAAGGAGCAACTGAAATTTTCAGGTTCAGATATGCTTCTTGGGCTGTAAGTGCACATACACGTGTGTGTGCATAAATACGTATTTATTTTAATATGCTGCTTTAAGTTGCACTGATTCTGTACCTTTTCATTGATGGAATGTGAAAACTCCATCTAAGGAAGTGTGTGTGGGAGTGCAAGTGATTGTTCCAAAGAGAGAACGGTTGCCCAAATGTGAGTGCCAGGAAGCTAGGCAGAGTGGATGGATCTGGCAGAAAATGTGTTTACCAAAGCAGTCCACATTTGAGGCATTAATAATTGGCAGAGAAGGATGGAACAACTCCTCCCAGGCACCACCTCCTCCTTAGAGTGTCCCTTGGCTCAACAACTGTCCAACCACATTCTCTCCTGAGCTCTCTGGAAGAGAATTTTTTTTTCTGAAGTGCTGTGAAAATTTCAGATCATACATATCACTACTTGCACCAACAATGTGCTTATTCATCCCAGCTAATTACTGTGGTGATGACCTCAGAATCAGGTGTTTATTTTTAGGGAATGATCAAATAATTGAATGCAGTCACATTTCAGCAGCTTAGTAAATGACCCTCACAGTTAAGTCACCACTGCTGTTCATCTTTCACTCAGGTTAAAGCAAATGCACTTTACCTCACCGGTGGAGTAAAGTGTGAGTGCAAGCAAGGACAGTGAGAGCAGACCAGCTGGCAGTTCATTCTCAGAAGCTTGGTCACTTTGGCAATGCACTGAGTACACACCACAGCCCTTTCACAATACTTGGACCATTTTAATTTTTTCTGTCCCTCCCTTCTTTCTGCCAATCCATGCACTAACCATGTAAAGGACATTTCTGGTGCTGTCTTTAGTTCTGAGTGTGTTTAATAGGGTCAGCATTGAATTACATGGAAAACTGTTTGGCTGCTTCATCACTCACTGAATAAGCCTTGGTCATCATTTATCTGCTGGTGGTATATTGCACTGTGAGACTCTTGTGATTTACCTGAACTGGCTAGGGGCGCTCAGGTGGGAAGTACAATATAAAGCTTATTGTGAAGTGTAGTTGAGTCCATTTGCAGAATCGTCACATTTTCTTTCTGCTGTGACTTTGTTCTTCTGTGAATGTTCTCTAGAGCAGCAGTTGTGCAGTGGTTTAGCTGCTACTAACCCTTCCTGAGACTGCTGGAGGTTTTGAATTCTGTGAAGGGAAGGTAGATTGGCATTAGTTACACACTAGGGGAATGTTTTGAAGCTTCTTGTGAAACCTTAGAGATAGCAGTATTGCCAACAGAAGAACTGATCCCAATCCAATGAATTGGTTCAGAATTGGTTTTGTAACTTTATGAATTTTTGGGAGGGATTGGGAGGGTGAACCCCGCTGCAGTCTGTGATAATTGCATTAAGAACTGTTCACTGAAAAATGGAGTATACTGAAAACTAGGAACAAACCCAGAGTAATGATGTTGCACTTTATGTTTTTGTTTTAGGCTTTCCTGAAAAAGTAACAGTAAAGCAATGCTATCGTCTTCTGGGAAACAGCCTCAATGTACATGTGGTGGCAAAATTGATCTCCATTCTACTTGGATAATTTAGAACCTGAATCTGATGCATATAGACTGGTGACAGAAAATACTTCCATCTTTCAAAAGAAAGCTGATGGAAGCTGAACAAAAATCAGAGCTTACCAAAATAACTGTGCAGACATTTTGCTGAACAGTTCCAGTATATTTCTAAAAACTTGCTTTCATGATGGATTTGAACTGTAGGGGTGTTTTTCTTAAATGGAAGTTTCCAGGACTTGATTGCTTTATTTAAATGTCCTTTTTACTTTGCAAAATGAAAAAGGCAGCATTTACCAATACTTCAATTAAAATGGATAAGACTGTTTTATTTTATCTTAAAACCATTTTCTCAGTAGGGTATGAAAAGGCTCAGTTAGAACTGTTTTCATTAAGTGAAGAGACAAAGTTCTACATGTAAAATGTCTTTATCTGTAAATACGAGTTTTCCATTCTGAAAAGATTTACTGTATATATGTTTGGAACTTTTGATGTGCATTTTGTAGCTCATGAAACTGTTAAATTCAGTATTTTGTATACAATTCTTAAGAAAACACATCCTTACTGTATAGTCCTCTCATCCTCTCTAAATGCTTGTAATATTCTGGAACGCAACTGTATCTGTCTGAAATGATTTGTTTAGGTGCAGCTGAATAAAAATATTTCAGGATTATGACAGCCGTGACAATAAGTTGCCTGTTTCTGTTCTCATACTATTCAGGAAAAATCATTGCTCCTTACCAAAGACTACACATAAGAGACACCAAAAATGTAAAAGTCCCATGTTTAGGTTCCTATGGCATAAGAACTGGAGAAAAGCTGTATGATCTGCTTCTGAAAATCTCTGCATGAAACTCGATGGTAGTACTGGGATTATATGGAATATATGTTGCGATGAAACTGCTGCATGTGGCCATCCAAAGTGCCACTGTTGTACACCACCTGATAGAGCGCACTGAATGTTTTCTTAGTCAAGTCTTGTCAGTTTAATATCTCTTAAGTAATACAGAAAATGATGGGAAAACTGAAAACTCTAAAGAAGCATGTGTTCTGGTTGTTATTTTTCTTTACAGGTGATAATACATTGGAATCGAAAGAAAACAAAGCTTGAGGGAGAAAAAGGTGAGATGATACCTAGTATGCATCCATTATGGAGCTGATGTGGCACAAAACAAGAATTTTGTAAATTGATTGTTGTTCCTGTGCACCAAAGCATTAAAAGTTCCCAATCCTAAAAAGAATGATTTTCCTTCCCCCCTCTACCCCCAGCCTGTGGGATGACACAGGAGCAGTCATGGCACATCGCATCTGGGCTTGGTAATGCAGGAGAAACTCAAGACCATAGAGAACAGAACTGCTGTAGTAGCTGCTGCAGCTACTCACGTCTGTCAAAGGGAGTGTGTGTTGCTATTTTGTGCCATACTTTATCTTATGCTGACTCCTGTGTATTTTTTCTTCTGTGTTGGGATGTTCCAGCTGTAAAAGAGAAATGGAAATGGTTTCTCCTTCAGGAATTCTGGGCTAGGTTCTACAGCAGGGTGAGGTTGGCCTCTGTCTTTACCTGGTCGCGTGTAGTACTGTAATGGCAAAAAAGTACTAGACTAATGTCAGTCTGTGCTGGCTTCTAAATTGCAAAGAGCAGGTGTGGGCCTAACAACCATAGGGATCTGTTCACATAGTGGTTATTGTGTAGATTTATCAGCCACATCAATGACTCGTACCTACATGGTCTTGTTCTAGGGAGAAAAGTAATATGAAGATCTATTCTTATCTAACATGATCCAAACATTGATATGAAAACAAAGAATATGAATTTTATGTATAAATTGGAATTTCTGCTAAATCATGTGAATAGTCTGTTCATTTTGCCTTGCTATAATATTTGGCAAAATATTGCTATTAACAATTAGTTTTCAATTCTTTAATGTGTAAAACATATTTTAATGATTTCTATGCCACTTGTAAGCAAGCAGTATTAGAGTTAAGTTGAAACTTACCTAGCTGCTTCTAAAACTGATACAGTAGTATAGCCTGTTAAAAACTGACAATGAATTTTAGTTCAGTGTGATTGTGAGGACTGAAATCTGTTTGCTAATCCAAGCTGTTTCTGACGGAAATACTTTGAAAGAACAGGTTTCAGAGTTGTAAATATGTGTGTATTTTACCCCACTAACCCTGTAATACCGGTGCAGCTAAACTGAGAAACTGCTTCTTATCCCCTTGGTTTGTCATTAATGAACTGGTTTATTGAGATCTGTTGGGTTATAGCTGCTTGACCTCACTTGATGATCATGTTGCTTCCTTTTCCAAGCAGTGTTCTAATCCTAAGTGTTTTGCAGCCTACATCAGTGCTGTACTTTGCAACTTCAGCTTAAGCGTTTTCACAGCAATGAAATGTGATTACAAAAGCGGGAGAAAGGTGAAGGAGTGAAATCTGGAAAACAGCTTTGGGAAGGAGATTTCCAGAATCTGATTTTTGATTTTGTAGCTCACTCATTGTGCACATTTGAAATACATTTCATTACCTGGGTTAGGTGACATGGTTGTGTTCCCCCAAACTTGAGAAGTTCCACTGAGAAAAATAATGTCATATGGTCACATGGTGTTACATTTATGCAGTCATGGTTTAAGCTTGCAGATTGCCTTAGGAAACATCTGCCCTACATCAGCTAGTTTCTATCTGAGTTAATCCAGGGTTTCCCCATATCCGTGAAGAAACCTGTTTGCAGTAAAGTTACTGAAATACCGTTTGTTTAACGCAGTGAGTTTGAATATTTTTTGATACGTAGTTTTTCAGTGGAGGTGCATCCCTCCATGCAGTCAATGTAAGACTCCTGCCCAGAGACTTCTTTATCTCACTTTTTACTGACCTGCATGGCGGAAGTATAAGGATTTTCAGGAATCTGTATTACTGGCGAGGAAAACACTGGTCAGTGATAACACTATCATATGTCATAAACTTAGACAAGGATAAGCCCATTTTATTTTTGGCAGAGACATTTCAATAGAAATATAAACAGGCCCAATGCTTTGGGAACTCCACAATTGTTTTAGTGGTTGTCACACATTTCTAAAATAAATGGAAAATTTAGAAAATATTTGTTACATTTCAAGGATTCAATTCTCAGCTTACCCTTCAATAGTGCTGCTCTAATTGCTTGCTCTTTGCACAATACAAAATAGAATGAATCTGAGGGAGATTGTGCAGTCAGGTCCACTCATGGCTTCAGGGTTATTGGTGAAGAAGGGCAACTATGCAAATGGAAGTCCCTAAAAATAACTCCAGTATATGTTAAAGCAATTGGAATGTGTTAAACGGACTGGAATAATCAATAGAAAAGAACAAAGTCAATATAACTGAGTAGAAAATTTTCATTAACCTATTTCAAAAAAGAATGAAATGGAAAATAGCATCAAAATGGTTTGTGGTTTTTAGGAACAATATGTGCAGGAAGAAAAATCAGAAAGACAGAAGACCCAAAATACAAGTCTCCTAAGGAAAGTAAAAACTGTTAAAAACCTATTGCAACTACCTTCATTGTGATAAAGGAATCCAGGGAGACTTGGGACAGTAGATCAATTCCAGCTGAAAGAGCTAAATCAGAACTTTTTGTAATTTGCTATTTAAAGCTGAAAAGCTCAATTTCCTGGCCAGTTAGTTTAAATTCTTTAGCGGGTAACTTATGAACTTCATCAACTGTGTTGAGGGAGCAGAATCTTAAGAAGGTGTCAGAGGGTAAAATGCTGAGAAGAAAAGAAATCCTCGAGGAGGGGTATGGGAAATGGAGGCTTGCAGCTGCTGCAGCCCCTGGGGCCATAAAATTTTCCAGGTGCTTGTGAAAGGAAGGAAGGAGGCAATGGTAGGTGATTACAGATAAGGGACAGAAAGAGGAACATTATTTTTCAGTCATCGCTGTTTGATGTAACCCCTGTGGTCGTTGATCCTCAGCCCAGGCCCTGTGACCAGCTTGGTGCTTGGCTGTCTCAGAGCTGTAGCGACACACAAAGTGCTGAGTTCAATATGGAGCATCGTTTACACCATGAATTTGCACATTTGTGCCATGGAGGTAACAGTGCTACTTTGTATCTTTCATGTCACTTTTGAGCACTAGACATTATTAGAAAAAGAAAGATGAAATAGGATCCAGGAAGTGAAGATGGAAGTACTGGGAGATATGACCCGAGCGGAGGGAAAACAGGTAAATGTGCTCTACTTGGGATTTACGCAGCAATGGGTCTGGATTTATGATTACTTGCAAATATTTGAGTGACAACATTGAATAGCAGGGATCTTTTTTTGCATCCATAGGAAAAAAAGAAAAAAGGATTATTTGTTAGCCTTTCATTAAAAAAAATTAGTCATATTTGGATTCGTACCAATTGCTGCCTTCTTCCATTTAAAAAGGTAGCACTGTCACAGACTTATGTTGTGTCCATACATCTGAGTTGATTTCCTGGAAGTAATTAATGCATATTGAATTTTTGGCTATGATTTGAGTCAGCTCTTGTCTTCACCAGCATCTTTACATTGCACGCACATACTGTTGGAGAAGTAGAGGGATACCACCATTTCATTTCACACAGCTACAAAAGATGGTGGTAAATTGTAATCCCTGCTAGCAAAGGCTGAACTTCAACCAGAATTAGAGACAAACACACTGTTACTCTCTGCCAAATCCACACACGATCTATAGTTGTTAGAGCTGTTTCCTGAGCCATCATATTAGGGAGGGACTGAACAACCTGTCCCAGGAGGAGGGGTTCATGCCAGCTCTTGTTAGAAAGGACAGTCCCTATTCTTGTGCCAGGCATTTGCAGATTTTCCATTCTGTTCCTCCAAAAATGATGTCCCAATTCAATATATTACAGTAAAATTAGAAGGTGTGGACCTATTTTTCTCCTTAAGATGGTTTTTAGATTTCTCAATTTGGCCAGCCTAAGGAGCATTCACTAGAAATAAAGAGTAAATTAACTAAAATTGGGAAGGTCTAATGAGATGGAAAATAGTGTGTCATGCAAAGTTTAGGTGGATGTCCAGCACTCTTTTTCCATCCTATAATCAGTGCATAGTCAAAGTCAGCTGGTCTTCAGGCTAACTGTTTTCTAAGCTATAAAGCCTGCAGGAAGAGAAGGTGAATTTCTTCTTGTTCCTGCATTAGCAACCTTCTCCTCATCCTTCATGGTTTATTGCTCACTGGTTATTGGTATACTGGAGCTAATTAGTTGAAAAGGGAAGCCTGAATCAAAGGTTGACAGGGAGCAGAGAGGGGCAATGCATACTCAGTATGCAAAAGAAATGAATAGGGAAAAGGAAGGATTTTGTGGGCCACAGCTGAGAGCCGTGATGAAAATTGTCAGCATACAATGGATTTTGTAAAAGTAAGTTCCAGGAGTATGCATACACTCAGCCAGGCTGGTAAGGAGTGCGGGTGTAGTTGGCCCATAGTTCATTTGAGCTGACACCCAACTGACAGTTATACAAACTCAGTAAACTGTTAAAACAAAAATCAAATCAAAACAGAGCAAAACCCCACACCAGGTAGACTTCAGAACTGACAGGAAGAGTGTTAAGGAGCACTAGTTTAATAGACAGTAGCAGGTTACCCAGAGGCAGAAGGTGTCCAGCTGACTGAATAGAAACATTGATAATTTGTTTATGCTTTTCTATTCCTGAACAGAAGTTTCAGAGCAAAAAATGTAACAGTAAATAGAACAAGGTGGAGGGACAGATTCTCAGTTGTTGCAAAATATCATAGCTCCTTTGGACTGAACGTAGCAGTGATATCTCCGTAACTGAGGATACAATTCTGTATTTTTATACACTATCCCCTATGATGGTAAAGGACAACAAACACATGGAAATTTCTCCTTCTTTTCCTCTGTTCTGGCAGGAACAGGCGATAGTCTTCTGGAGGCTGCAGGCTGCTGCAGAGCAAGTGAACATCCAGAGGGCTGAGCTGCTGCTACCACACCAGTAGGTGCATGGGATGGACCATGCCCTTCAGATCCCTAGGCAGCAACAGTGACTGTTGGGTTACTTGCACCACAGTCTGTGCGAGCACAAGCAAAGTGGCCAGCAGGCTGATGCTGTTCAGAATTTCAAGGTAAGTTTCTGAAAACACAGATAGTAAAATATAATAAAAATCTAGTTTTTATGCAAACAGCAGGAAATAGTGGAAGTGGTTGGATACAGCTGATATAATCTTGGGCATTATTGTTATTCATAGCAAAGATAAGTTTATTATCTGCAGCAGCACCACATTAGCTGTTCTGGCTTCACATTTCTGTTTACAGTCTACATCTGTTGCTTTTGGGGGTGACATTAATATTTTTTGTCACCACATCTAATTTCTTCACAGGTTGCTTTGACCTTTTAATGCTTCCATCTGTGAAAGCTGTAGAGTTCATTCAACCCCTCAGGTTCAGGGCAGGTCCATCTGTAGCTGACAAGTGCAAAGTATAGCAGAAAGAAAGGCTGGGCAGGGTTAGGAAGTGCAGGAACTCCATGGCCTCCAGAAAGGTCTGGAGCTTAAAGTAAGTGGTGACTGCTGTTATCTTTTAGCAAGAGCAGCTACAACTGCTTCTCTTTTCTTCTCAGTAGAATTTTGAAATGTAAGCAACATGAATAAGTTATCTACTAAGTAAAAAGAAAAATCAAAAAGAATAGTGCTGGGCCTGAAGGTTCAGGAAGTTCCTGGCATGAGGAAGGAAAAGATACGCAGAGCTCCTCTAAGTATGAAGAAGAAAGCACAGCAAAGTCTTATGCAAGAGGAATATGGAGACTCTGGCAAAAGCAAAGAGGGGGTGGGACATGGACTCTGTCAGGGCTTTCAGGAGCAACAGCCTGGGCCTCAGCATTTGGGGTCTGAGTGACCCTTGAGTCAGAGCAACCATATTTGGTGAAAATTGTATTTTGCTCTTGTAATCCATGGGATGCTTTGTTGGTACTGCTTAACTTGTTTTTCATTTTTACCAATAAATTACTGACTGGAAGCTTCTCTTTCAATACAAATATTCCTTGCCAGTCACTGTAGGTTTTATATGTGGTGTTGGGTGTTTTTTTACTTTTTTGTAACAATTTAAGTCCTTTAGCGCTACCAAATAATCTTCCCTTCACGCCTGTGGTGCAGCATGTGGGAAAGTGAGCCATTTCTGCAGTAACCACCTGCGGCTTACACGGTGCTTGGGGACACTGGGGTGCTCAGCTGTACAAAGGCCAAAGGTATACTGGTAAAATACAGCCCGATTTCAATCAATGATCTCTCAAAGCTCCTGAAACCAAAAGACAAAAAGAGAAAAATGCATTTAATGTCTAGAGGATTTGCACGCTGTCAATCTTTAATTAAGATATCTGAGATAAAGTTCACCCTTGTAAGACAAGGCAACAGAATGGGCACCTTGTGAACAAGGAGGGCAAAGGGCACCTGGGCTCACAACAGCTCAGAAACTGGAGGTTTCACTTCAAACACAGGACAGCTGGAGGAGAGCAATGCTTTGGGCTGCTCCTGCTCCTGTGCTTTTAGTTGTGTTATTACTTACCGGATTGAGCTGTGAATTAAACCACCATGAAAAAAAGAGGCAAAAAAGAACCACTTCTGATGAACAGTAAGTACCGTTGCTTTTGTTCATATGGTCTCGTCTAAGTGCTGATAATGGGAACAGAATGGCTTTACTTCAGGTCTTTTTTACATACTCTGTGGCAGTTATGTGTAACTAAATGATCTCTTTCTTTTTTTTTCTCTCCATAATAAAACAGGCCTCGTTTGTCCTCAGAGCAGGGAAATTTAGTGTTCCATGCTGGCTCCAGCAAAAATATTGAATTTAGGACTGGACCTCTGGGGAAAGTGAAAATTAATGAAGAAGACCTTGCAGACTTTTTTAGTCAGGTGATATAGTTACTATTCTTTAATATATTGCAATTTTCAGGTTTGTACATAAATAGTTAAATTTTCTTTTCAAGTGTTTGATGTGTTTTGTATGATTGGTATTACCTATATCAGTAGTCTAATATGAAAGTAAGCTATTGCAGACTTGTAAAGTAATCATGTCATTACAGAAGATAATCAAAAGATTAAATTGTGTACGTAACAAAGCTCTCTGTATTTAAGTGAACTTTATAATAATGAAGTTATGCAAGGGCAAAACTTAACTAAGCTTTTGAAAAAGCAAAGTTTGCTTCACATTACCTCTGTTGTTTAACTTCAGGTGAAAGAGAGTAACATAGAGATTCAAGAACTTAAAAAAGCCCATGGTGCCTCTCAGAATGTGTCCCAGCAGGTTGCCCTGCTGACCTCCAAGGTGAGCCATACCTTCATGCAATCCTCCTCCAGCATTCCCAGATTTCTGTTCCCCACACTAACATTAAACAATCTGATTCATTTTAGTTTTTCTAGACCCCAGTTCAGGGAACTGAAGCAGAGTCCGTATTTAACATCAGCTTGGAGTCTGTGTTTAATTTTGAGATACTTATTCAAAAAATCTGGAGACAATGAAAATATTTCTGTAAATCTCCCCAGTAACTGCCAGTTACTGAGATTCTTCTTTGATTCATTGTCAACATCTCTGTAGACTATATGCTCTAATATTTATGGAAGTGTAATCCTACTAAATTCTGGAAATGGACCGTATGTATCATTATAGTTGTTGCACAGACATTCCATTCCAAAGGTGAAATGGGCTTTCAGGGTTTGCAATGGGAAAAAAAAAAAGACTTAGGCAGTAGTAGTTTTGTGTCTTCCTTGCTCCTGAAAAATTTTCTCCAACAGAAATTTTGAAACCATTGGCTGATTTCAGTTTCTTTTGGTACAGTGTTTCCATAAGTTCCTTGTAGGAAAATATTTTGTAGCCTGGGAGACCTTCCTTCAGGAAAGTTGTGCTAATACATATCTATCATGTTCCTTGATTCAGTGTCAGGTTGCTGTTTGTGTCTACAAACCACTGGGTTATGGTGATCCTTTTCCTGGCTTTTGGCTTACTCTCCCAGACCTTTGTCCTTTGTAGGCATACAAGGACCCAAACAGTCCCACAGGAATGTTCACACTCTTAGTGCTGAGCACCTAAACACATCTTTGCAAGTCTGAGTCTTGCCTTTTGGATCCAAGGTGGGACATACTTAAACTGTCATTTTCTGAACAGTCTGAGCCACCAAAATCTCAGTGAATGGGGCCTGACTTGAAGCTGTCACCTGGTTTCTCATACCAAATATTTTCTTTTCTGAAAGGAAAATATTTTGTTAGCCTACTGGCCTCCTGCACTTACTTCTGTGGTCACTTTCATAGCAAGCACAATGTAATTTGCATTTCTTTTGCAGATCATGAGTCTTGATAACAAGCTTCAAAGCTTAGAGCAGGTAAGTAAATGGGAAGCAAACTAGAGATCAGAAATGATAATCCCAGCCTCAAGTGAATCAAGTGATTAAATAGCTAAATGATTTATTTCATCTCATGCATTCCTCAGGAAAACTTATTTTGGTAACAGAAAGCTAAAAAAGAGCACCAGGATTTGTGGAGGAGGTGAAATGCCTTCTTGCAAAATATTAACTGTACAGGAGCCTGCATTTCTTAAAGGAGAAACAATTGAACACTCAAGTACATCAACTAGAATACCAAGCAGAATTAAACCTTTCTCTGATCAAGACAAAGACCAGAAAATTCAAACTGTTTTTTTTTTGTACTGAAATTAGCTAATTTTCAACTGTTGCCTGTTTCTCCAGTGAGCTTGTGACAAGCCACACCTACAGGTGCCAATAAAAGCTGTTGTCAGATGAGTCACTCGTGGAATCAAAAAGACAAGATAACCCTCCATCTAGAGTTACAGACTGGTACTGAGGAACAGTCTCTATTAATATTTACTTTTTACAGGGCTTGTCATTCTGTATATGAACAATCATAGTGCCATTATTTTGTACAGGGATAAGTAAAACAGCTCAAAACATTTACAAATCAACCCTGCTGAAAAAATGGGATGGGGGACCCCAAAAAGAATGTAACAAACAAAAAAACCACAAAAAAACAACAAACAACAACAAAAAAAGTTTGTCTTGAAAATAAATGCTAATGGAACACCAGCTAAGCAGAAAGCTCATTTTTTGCTCTTTTCATGGGTTTCAGGCTATCCAGAGGAGAGCCTGCAGTAGTAATCCCTGTAAGAACTCAGGGACCTGTGTAAACTCACTGGATGGTTTCTTTTGCCTCTGTCCCAGCAACTGGCAGGTGAGTCTTTTGCCTCCTTGAGTCTGGAGTGTGTATTTTACTGTAAGACTACATATAGCTTAGTGTAATTGTGATGAAGTGTAGCATTTTAAGGTTGCTCAGGGTAGAGTGAGATATACTGAACAGCAAAGCAGCAGAATCACTCATTCTTTGGTTAGACAGCAATACATTTGCTTCTCAACAATATCAATATGTATGAAAATAAAAAGAAACCCAAACCATTGGGCCAGACCCTGCTCTGTTAAATGCAGGCAATGGCCCCTGAAGTCAGTGATTCTTGGCAGTTCCCACAGGAGAGAATTAGTCTCTGGGATTTGCTGAGCCGTGAACTGAACTGCATGCTTTGCTGTTGACCTTACACATGGATAGGGAGAGAATGGGGGAAGGGATGGATGTTTATTCAATCTCAAACAAGTAAGATGAATGGGGGTGTAAGTAATCAATGACATTCTGACTTTTTAAAATCCAGAGCCTTTACTCGCAAGTGCTTTATTGGTGGTGTTAAATGCACTAGAGAGGAAAAGTTATATCTTCTTTTCTGAGGCCTTCAACTTGAGAGTTATCTCAACAAGATTTGGGTCAAAATGGATGTGTTTTCCTGAACAATTTGAAAGAAATTTTTCTGAGCATTTTACTAGTTGGAAAGTAGGGGCATGGCAATAATGTGCTGTTCATATGCTTTCTACATCTAAAATATTTTATCCCCATCTGACTGATAACAAGGGTCACAGAAACACAGCTGAAAAATAGTTTGTTATTATGTTTCATAAGGGAAGCTGTGTTGATAACAGCACATGGTTTGTGTATTTTTGAAAATTATATTAAACATTGGCTTCATGGTTTACCTAGTTTCTCAGTTATTTGGAAAATAAACTGGTTTTTCATTTCATCTTAGGGTCCTCTGTGCTCAGTGGATGTTGATGAATGCCAGATTTTTGCTGGAACAGCATTAGGCTGCCAGAATGGAGCCACTTGTGTGAACACACCAGGCAACTACAGGTAACTTCTCAAAACTAGACAGAAGTATCCTGAGTAGAATATTCTGCTATTTTTGTATCCCTTATCACAGTTGCAGCACAAGTTGTAGAAATAAATGTTTAGTATCTATGCACTATAATTCCTTGCAGTCTGAGAATATATAAAATATTGAATATACCATACACCAAGCCCACTGCAGATACAGAAGGCCCTCCAAAGCCATTGCCTGCTTTGACACAAAAAGAGCAGCAGGAACCAGATCAATCACACAGCTATGCCAGGAAAGAAGGCTGCAAATTGAAGACTGGCTCCAGTGACCCACCCCCCTGTTATAGGTGCAGCTGCTTTATTGGAAATTTACTGCACCGTGGGATGTAGCTGAGGTGGTGAGATGCAGCATGCAGCTGTAACCAGCACTCACCAACATCCCACCTAGCGCAGCCATGTTGCCATCCCTCTGTTATCACCTACACCTTGAGATCAAGGGGAGTGAGGAGATGAAGGAGGTGAACAGCTTTGGTCCAGAAAAGGCTTTGATTTGTTGGAAATCTCCAAATATATGGGCGTCCTTGATCACTGTCATTCCCAGCACACTCAGTTGGTTAGAGCATGGTGCTAATAACACCAAGGTCATGGTTCAATCCCCATATGGGCCATTCACTTATGAGTTGGATGTGGTGATCCTGGTGGGTTCCTTCCAACTCAGAATATTCTGTGAAATCAGAAACAGTTCTGCGAAATGCCTTCATCCCCTCCAGAAATACAGGCACTGCTGAGACAGCAGCAGAGCAAGGAATGCACAGCACTGCCAGGCATAAGGGAATGAGAAATGAGATCTGCAGCCAACTGGCCCACAGGGTGCCTGGGCTGCCTGTGTGTCAGGCCCCATAGGCATGAGGCCCCTGGAGCATCTTTCTCCAGCTGTGCCCAACTCCTTAGGAAACATACACTTGCTTACAGGGCAAGCCAGCCTGAACTTTCTGTCTTAGTTTCTAAAATGTCAAATAATCTGGTAAATAAATAACTTTCAGATATAATACAAAGCTATCCCTGTGCAATGGAAACAAGTAGACTGGAAAAATAAGCCACAGCTTTCTGGGAAGCATTTTTTCTCCTGCTTCAGCATGCAAATCTTAGCCCCCACAAATATTTGCTTGGCATAATGCTAGCTTATATTGTATTGTCAGTTCTTGGAAGAACCTCACACATGGGAAGGTCTCCTGCAGGGTCCTCAAACTTCAGCATTAACACAGAGTCTGCTAAGGTGTCTCTGGTGCATGATGCTTCCAGTAAGCTTTTGTTTGATTTTAAAGGATGTTTCTATCTTGTCTGTAGTTGTCCCCAACACGGATATTTGTCAAGGAAACAAAACACAAGACAGTCTGCCTTTGTTTGTTTCTTACTCTGCTCAGAGAAATGCTCTACAGGTGTGTGACTAAAATAAGATTTGAGAGGATAAACTGTCTGCCTTTCTTGCAAGTGTTTTCATTGTGTTAGTACAGTCACTACACCTGCAAGATTCTTCCCCAACGTAATTCCTGCCCTCTTTGATACTTGCCGAATCAGTGCTTCCTGAAATGACCTAAGATTTCTTCATAAGCCATCCAAGTCTTAATATTACTGCTTTTGCATTACATCCTCAGGATTATTATATAATTCTGCCCTAAATCCATTGTACTGCCTTCAGTCTCCCTTCACATATTGTCTTACTCATTTCTGGGTGCTCCCCAGATGCTAAATCCATCTCCATGTAGAGCGTGACTTGTCGCTTTCCAAAAACTGCAAAGACATTGCTGCTAAGCTTTCAGGGACCCAGCAACCCAAATCACCCCACTCCTGCTCTGGTAATTATACACACCAGCATAGACTGCAGGTAAAGAAGAGGGTAATAACTGACTTTCTGCAATCCCCACAGTTAACACCTGGTGATGGGCAGTACTGAATTAGGTAGGATGAAACGGAACATAATGCAGTCTTCACTCCCTATTCAGATTTTTACCCACATGCTTTTCCTGTAATTCAGAATAGCACTGAAGTGTTAGGAAAAAGAGCAGATATGCAGGAAGAACCTTCCTCAGTCATAACCTCTTAAGGGACATTACATCAGTTGGATGACAGGCTGTGGGAGTCCCCAAGTCTATCAGACTTCTGTGTCAGAACCAAAATAACAGGGCCATCATCACAACATGCCACCAGCCTTGTGATAACTCCAGGGCAGTGCTGAGCAGCAGAGCATTGCAATTTGACTGAAGTGCCTTGCAGTGTGACCTACTTCTTGAAGCTATTCTCTGAGAAACTTCAGATGGGTAGCAGATTAACCTTTGCCAGACTAGGCTGGAGGCAGTGCAGTTTCCTTTGGAGATGGTCATATTGCCTTGCACTCTTTGGACTTAAACATGAAGCTCTGAATGTACTTTGAACATAGAAAAGTCATTTGGTTCCCTGACCTGTTGCCTCTGTGCTTGCCCAGGCTGAGCTGCTGCACTGATGAGATGGTATCGGTCTGTCTGCTGTCTCTTACAGTAATGAACATGTTGTCTTGCAGTACTGCCGACTGCAGTTAAGCATTAAGCTGTTGTGAGTTTTTGAAGCCTAAATTCACAGGGGTTGCTTATCCTTTTAGTTTTTAGGTTTTAGTTACCTGCAACTGGCTTATCAAACTGCTTTTTCCACTGAGGATGTGATATGGTGGCAGGAACGGCAGCAGCTTATTGTATATAAATTGCTCCAAGGTCCATATCAGATTCACTGAAATACTCCATTCAAATTCTGCAGAGAAATGCTTTTATAGAGGATTTTCTTTAGTCAGCTTAAAAGCAATCCAAGAAGGGTGTATACATGCCATATGTCTCTTGTGAGGTGCAGACATCACAGCATACAAATTGCATCTAAATGACAGTCTCACTGCCATTTTAATAAGAAAGTAGTGATTTGATAGGTTTTCTGTAGGTTTAGATGCCTTTCAGTTATATTTCAGAGTCTCAGATTTGGTCTATGTGGAAATAAAGAGCCAGAGAAAAGGGAAACATTACCCGATACCTTAGAAGTTCCCAATTTCAGTTCCACTGCGTATGTCACCACAATGCTGTAAGTAAGGTCTTCCCTATAAATAACAATGTGATGCAACTGGCAGCTTTCAAGACAGGTCCTCCCAGCAGGAGGCCTTCCTTCAACCCACTACTTCATTTTTCCCATCTCATCAGCCCCAAATGCCACCTCTTGTCCACCACACTTACATAAAAGCTGCACTGCTGCTGACTCAGCAGCTGGCCCTTGTTGTGTGAGTGTGAAGGTACCCCACTTTCTGGAACAGGCCAGACATGGCATTTCTGCAAATTGCCGGAGGTAGGATTTTATGCACTTGACATCATGTGAGGGTCATAAAGTCCAGTGGAAAGTCTAGGTGCTCTTTGATTGAAGTGGGTTTTCCAGGCTCTTATTCTGTTTAAGTCTCATGTTAGACATTTCTTTTTTTCTGGGTTTATGCTTTTGAGTGTAACAAAAGACTGTAGATTTGCCCAAAAGCCCAGACAGTCATAGATATATACAAGATTCTCGAGTTACTGCTGAACAGAAGCCTTGTCTCTGTACATGATTATTAATGGGATTGTCAATATAGCTGAATAGATATATTTTGTAAGGAACATCCCATAGAGTGGAGAATGATCTCTGGTTATGGCAATATACAATCCTTAACAGCTCTAGAAAGACATAATTTTGATTTTTCTGTTCACTTTCACCATTAGATGCTCCTGTACTCCAGAAACCTATGGGCCTCACTGTGCCTTGAAGTTTGATGACTGCCAGAGAGGATCTGAGGTCCTCTGTGTGCATGGCCTCTGCATAGATGAAGAAAGGGATCAGCCTGACAGGGTAAGGAACAATGTATGAATCTCATTATATAGCACAGCATGAGTAAGCAATAAATAATGCTGAGCACCACAAAACTGTGTTGTGCACACATCTGCTGAAAAACAGCAAGAAATGCTACTATACAATGTAACCTAACCTCTCTGTTGTCCCAGGGACAGCAGAAAGAATCAAAAATGTCTTGTGTCTTGTTAAAAGTACTTGTCATAGTATTAAATCTACTACTACACCCAGGAACTTGGGAATATTCTTTGAATAAGTCAGAGTCTTATTTGAAATATAGTATTTTGACTGTTCATTATTTGGGGAGTTCTAAGTTGCTAGAATATTTTACTTCTTAAATGATTAAGAAGGACAAACATCATGAATCTTTTTCTTCCTGGGAAAAGGCATACCAGTGGAACATTATTGCCAGTGTCTGGAAGCTGCCAGAGCTGCATGGCGACTGGGTGGCTGCTGCTCATCTTCAGTGCTCCTCACTGTAGCTGGACGTGGTCTCTGACTCCAGGCCCAGTCCTTCCAAGTGTCTGCACTGGGTGGTTACTAGCACCCATTTGAGTGCTCTTCTGAAGCAAACCAGCTCATTCCATCTGGGCAATAATCCGGGTACAGGATGTGCACTCCAAAGGGATACATGCAATAAGCTGCCTTTGGCTCTTTCCACTCAGAGCAGCCCTCCAAAACTACCTAGCCAAGCTTGTGCTCTGTAATACTCCTGTACAACTGCACATATTTTTTGCGCTACGGTCTAAAATTATTTCTTTGCTTAATTTGCAGAAGTTTCACAACTCATCATTGATTTTCTGCCCACTTTTTATAGAGAAAGCTTTTCAAAATGTTTCAGTGTTGGCTTAACAGTGTCTGCTCCTGTGACAGTCAACAATAAAGCTCCCATTAGCTTTAATTGGACCAAAGCTAGATATATGCTGAAATCTGGTCATTAGTAAAGTTTACTAGAGAGAAAACTCTTTTCCTAAAAGAAAACATATATTTGCAATTTAATGTCAGTGCTGCACATTGCATCGATTACTGAATAGTTTGATTAAAAGTAAACAGCCAAGATGATTTCAGGTTACTTATGCTGATTAAGTTAAAAACCCTGGTTAAAAAGCAAGTTGATGACTTTCAGTTATGTTTGTGTACAGCTCATAACTGATCTTCATTTTCTCTGAGAGCTTTGGGGTAAATTACAGATTTCTTTTATGAATGTAATGAATGTGCCTGAGTTGCTTCTATATTCTAAATAGGTAAGTTCAGAGAAAGAAATAGATGGAGAAAACTACCAATGCAACTTATAAAAGAGATGTAATGCTCCGAAAGCTTTCTTGCTATAGATTGAAAATCATTTTATAAAATTAACTCCTCCTCCCTTCTTCTTGGCAATTTTAAATATCTTGAATATGTCATGTTATGTTTTCTGTGGCAGCCCAAGTATCGCTGTGTCTGTGACACTGGCTGGATGTCCCCTCCTGGCAGCCCTGCCTGCAGTGCTGATATAGATGAATGCAGCCTCCCTGATCATCCATGTTCACAGGATCCACTTGTGCAGTGCCACAACACTCCAGGCTCCTATTCCTGTGATCCCTGCCCCACAGGTATCACGTCACTCTGAGCTCTCAGGTGGGATGGGGTGGCAGTAAGTACTACTGCCCATGTGTCATAAACAAAGACACAGGACCAAGATGAGAGTAATTCCATGAAATGATCTGTATTCTAGAGAATAAAAGCCTGCAGGTTATGTCTTATCTAGCTAATGCAGGCAGTGGAGTCTAATGCATGATTTATCCCATCCTAAACTGAGCATCTAAATAGGTCTGAAGTACCTTCATGTCCATAAGTATGTTCATGTCCGTTATGTCCTTTCACCTTCATGTAGCAGGTCTGCAGTACTTTCAATATCTGTATGCTTACTGCCCTAAGGCAATATAAGAATCTGGTTGTCCCCTCAAACTGTATAGCCTATGATTCCTCTTCCTGAGTTGGGCAGGTGGTGTCTGTGGGAAACCTTTTGAAGTATTTAACCAGTTACAATAAAACCTTGCTGCAGATTGTACAAACATGCACTGGACCAGAACTGCCTCCTCTTTAGCTAAAAGTGTGTTTGATTCTGCAATATCTAGAACAGTTAAAATAAAACATTCTTGCACACACATCTCCACCCGGTTTTGTTTGTAACCTAATTTGCACACTGGTATTAATTTTCATCAGTTATGAGAGGGGCAGGTCTTCTCTTGTGTTAATGAAGTGAAGTTCAGAAATTGTATTTTTGTACTCTATGAAAAGAGTTGGCGAAAGGAAAAACCAAAAGGTCAGTCATTTTCTATTTTCATGTCCTTTCTGTGCTGCTTTTTAGGCTGGCAAGGAAATGGCTATAGTTGCCAAGACATTGATGAATGTGCAAGTAATAATGGAGGCTGCTCAACAGCACCAATGGTTCAATGTATCAACACAATTGGATCTTTCCGATGTGGGCTCTGTCCACCAGGTAAAATGAATTTTTTGTTGATATACTAGGGAAGGGCTTAAAAGATGATAAATTCAACACACTTGATTCTGTTTTGTGTTAGATTTAGGAAGATGAATATTGGTTTTATAGAAAGTATCACGTGCACATTACAATACTGTAATTTAGAATGCAGAGCCCAAGTATATTCAAACTGCTTCAGCTATTAATGAACATTGTAAAGAGTATGCCTCTAAAGATGATCCACTGAAATGCATTTCTCTTGTCCATAGTAGCCCTTTTCAGTGTTAGAGTCTTGATTTGATGAAGTACTTCCTTAACAAAATCATTAATAGGAAACAAGGATTGCATAATCATGATAGTAATTTCATTGTCTGTATTAATTGAAAGAGTATCCTGTGTGCCATAAATCAGTTGTATTGTCTGTCATAAAAGAGGCTTTGATCATTGTCATGCTCTGAATGCTGTCTAAGTAGGCAGAATTTCCATTGCAATACAGGTCAAGCAGTGGAAGTTGCAACTTATGTCTCTATAATTTATGGTTTATGATTTAAAATGCCTCCTAAAATGCATGTTATCAACACTAGAAATACTACCAGGAAAAAAGTCTTTCTAATTGACCTTTTGATTGTTACGTAAATGACAATGGTGTGCGGGTAGTGAAGACTCTCAGTTATTGAGCGCTGAAGGGCTATTACCGTGCTGGAAATGTGGCCTCAGTCAAGTCATGGTGGCATCAGCTCTGACCACACAGAGTTGTGCTGCAGTCCTTTGGTTCCTCCCAAGAGGAACTGAGTGTTGTGTTTGAGACCCAAGGACAGCTCTGGCATGTAACAGGAAGCCTGGATGTGACTGAGGCTGACTGGGTGCAGATGTGTAAGAGGGCAGCACATGGTGGCTGAGAGACATGGCCTTCTATGGTCTCACTGACTTTACATATATTTGGCAAACACTAATATATCTTTCTTTCTACGGCTATGAAAGCTCTTTGTTACAATGAGAATCCATTCCTGCAATGCAGAAACTACAATAAATATGCAGGTTTTACTTCACTGATTATCTCAACTTTTTAACTGCAAAAGACTGTTTTTACACCATAAATTAGTGTTTTGCTCACCAGTTGATTGTTTTGCTGTCAATTCTCAAAGAACACGGTTTGTTGCAGACTAACAAAGATTTACTTCTGAACAGGTTATGAGGGAGATGGACAAAGATGCACCCAAGTTGATATCTGTTCAATAAATAATGGAGGGTGCCATCCTTTGGCTACTTGTACCTCAGGTCCAGGTATGATGCCTCTTAAAAACTGTAACACCAGGGTAAATCTCAAGGAGGGTCTGGTTAAGGTGAATCCACTTTTAAGCAACATACCTAGATTGTAGCCCCTTCTCCACTGCCAGTTTGCCTCACCCAAAAGAATTTACAGGCAGGTTAGCTAAAGCAGGCATTTCCACAAACACAGACAGAAGTAGATTTAGGCTCCACCAAAGATAAGACTTTATCTAGAAGTGTGTAGACCTTCACCATTTCTCTTTGATGTGGTTTTCCAATTATACAGCTGCTTTTACTATTCTCCTTTCCATAATACCACTTCCCATGAAGGTGACCTTGTACTCTAAGGTACCCTTAGCAAAACAACACTAGAGATCTTTCTAGGATCAAACCAGGCATTGACCAGGGAAGGTGTCAAAAGATCAAATCAGTTAGAATTACATAAAATATAATGTCAAGGACATTTATGGTCATGGTATTGTCATTGTAACAAGGACTGAATTACCTTCTGTATCTTGTCTTATCTTCCAAGGGCTAATGCCATTTTGTTCCTGCCCATCTGGTTACACTGGAAGTGGATATGGGCTGAATGGGTGCTCTCCTCTCAGTAACATCTGTCAGCTACAAAACCCTTGTGCAAATGGGCAGTGTTTGGTAAGTGCTGGGCAGGTCCTCACTGTTAGTGACAACGTTGCATTGTTATAACCAGTAGCTCAGGGAGACTGGTGAGATTGAAGGCTGAGTACAGACATACTAATGGAAATGAGTCAAGGTCAGTGTGGAGTGCAAAATCAGTGGATATACGTGGGGAAAACAGAGTTTCAGGGCACACAAGCCAATTTCTTTGTGTGTAAAAGTAGGGACAGTAATCTTGGCACTAAATTGACATGAGAAATTGTGTCTGGTAGCCCAGGATAGTGATGGAATACTAATGCTGTTGGGGGAGAACTGATGAATGACTTCCCCTGGTGTGACAGGGAAGTAGTTTACCACCTTGGATCATGGAAGAATTACCTATGATAACAAAACCAGTACCTCTGCTGACCATCAGACTGTTAATATCTGGTATAGTTATGTGTTTCTAGTCTGGTCTTGTGAGAGCACCCCTGGAGTCTCAGGATATTTATATGGATATGGAAAGGGTGCTTTAAGGGAATTGGTTGCACTTCTGTCAGTAATCAAGTGTTTTGGTCCTAAACTGATCAGTGGTGTGAATTCATTCTCATGCACAGTGACTATTTAGTTTGTCCACAGGAATCCTGTGAAGGGTTTTTGGCTTCCTCAGTGAGGTGTATTGTGCTCAGGAAAAATACGTACTGTAGACCTGGGGATTTTGTTGTGGAGGATATTTATGATGATGATTTTTGCAAAATGGTCACAAATACTAAATTTGTTGTTCCAGTAGAATCTTGTCATCTCCACTGGTCTGCAGATATCCTCTTTTGATTGTCCTTGAAGGGACAGGGAGAATGGGGCATATGATAAGAATTTGGCAGTGTTAGGTTAACAATGGAGTTTGATGCTCTTAAGGATCTTTTCCAAGCTAAATGTTTCTATGGTGTGTTGCCTAACTCCTTTTGCATTTTCTGCATGAAATGTGATGATGCTCACGCCTCCACTCCACTTCTTACCAGCATTCCTTGCTCTCCATTCTACAGGTACCTATTGTATCTTCACTCAGATATTTAAAGGGTCTTTTGTGGCCATATCTAATCTATGTTTCCTGACTATTTGAAACTATTCGCTTCAGTCAATCTATTAAAAATATGACATCTTCCCCTAAGTATATCCTAACATACAGCAGTAGCAATCATTGATAAAAATGACTACCAAAAGATAATAACACAGTCAGATACTTCAATAATGGGGCTACAGAAGCATCTAATAAAATAGAGGAAAAGCAGAGCTATATTTGGCGAGCATAATGACAGAGAAAATGTAAGGTTAATTAAATATCAGGCAATGCAGATCAGAAAACAAATTTTCACCCTCTAAATCAAGATTTGGAGTCCTAAATACACATCAAAATCCTCTTCCATCATACTGAAAATCTCTGTTTGGGACACAGAAGACATGAATATAGAATACAAAAGAAAATAGAGGATGTAGTACATTGATTGTATGTCATCAAAGATGGGGTTTTAGCATATGCCTTGAAATACGGTGTTCTGTTTTACCTGTAAAGGTTATGTCTATAAAACAAGAAATATAAGGTAAGACTTGGTTATAAGGAGAAATAGTAAAGGTTGAGACAACAGAAATGGGAAAGAGACATACAGAATAAGGGATAATGCAGAAAAGGCAATGAAATTGTTCCCATTTAACACTCTTCAGGCTGAAAATGAAAGTTAACAGCTCACATAACTGCAGTGCAGACTTCTGTCAGAAATGGCTTGAGAGAACTGATTTATAAACCAGTTATCCTGACTTGCTATTTATAATGTTTAGATGATTTGATTGACTGAAATCAAGCCAACGGTTTTCTGAATGGCTAAGGTAATACAAACTTTGACTTTTTAGAAAGTGATTTGAAAGATCCTTTCAAAGAAATAATTAAATAGTAAAAACTCAAAAAGCTAGATAATCTGATTAGGCTTTAGGTTTACTTTGGTATTCATCAGTGACCATCAAAGGCCAAACACTGAGGGGACACCTCATCCCAGTCTGCAACTTCCTCATGAGGGGAAGAGGACGGGTAGACACTGATCGTTCTCTGTGGTGACCAGTGACAAGACCTGAGGGAATGGCTTGAAGTTTTCTCAGGGATGGTTTCGTTTGGATATTAGAAAGAGGTTTTCCACACAGTGGGTGATTGGGCACTGGAACAGTCTCCCCAGGGAAGTTGTCACAGCACCAAGCCTGACAGAGTTCAAATGTTTGGATGATATTGTCAGGCACATGGTGTGACTCTTGGAGATGGTCCTGTGCAGGGCCAGGAGTCAAACTCATGGTTTCTTATGGGTCTCTTCCAACTCAGCAAATTCTTTGATTCTGTGATTTCTTTCCTCCAATATCTTCTCATAAAATAAGTGTAACTATCAGTATTTCCTGTGATTATACTGATTCCTTTAGGTGATTCAGGCACAATAAGTTTATTTGATCTGCTTATACCTGTAGGCAATGATCTCTGGCTATTTCTGTGTGTGTAACGCGGGCTGGACAGGCCCTAATTGTACGGAGAACATTGATGAATGCCTGAGCAACCCATGCCAGAATGGGGGGAACTGCACCGATGGGATCAATGGCTACTCCTGCGAGTGCACCAGCGCCTGGACAGGACCTCAGTGCCAGACTGCCCAGCAAGGTACAGCTTTGTGTGTCACTGCTCTGGTCAGCAGTGGGAGTGCAACAGTGAAACTGATCTGCAGGCCACTGCCCTTGGCTAGATGCCAAGCATCTGAAAATCAGATCTCTGATCCTGAGAAAGTGGCCTGGATCCGATATAAGAAGGACAAGAGAATATATTGATGTTTCTCTTTCGTATGAACTATTTCATTTGTTGCAAAGCTGAGAGGTCCCGACATTTTTAGTCAAGAGGAAAAGCCAGAAAAGGTTTTCAAACAGAAATACACTGAAATAAATGTTAGCCATGAGAATAAGGGACTCTGAGTTTTATAGAGTGACTGCAAGGTCCTGCCTTTAACATTTCTTCTTAATATCACTTTTTCTCTTTGTTTGAGCTTTTTTTCCCCCCCATTAATTTTAATTAAGCAAGGTCAGGACAGTATTCCAGTGAGTTTCACTCTGGCAACTGTCTGTCAGATGGCTCATTTTTATTGCAGGTTGCTGTGAGGAAAGCAGATTAAATTTTCACAGAACACAGAATGTAAAACTTCCACTGATCCCCTGTGAAATCCACTCTATTTCAGAGCTACTTCAGGGTCTTTTCTGTTTTCCTTATGTATCTAACCAGTAATGTTTTATTATGAAGTTCACATGGAAACAAAATGGATTTTTAACCTTTCATAATGAAGGGATAGAAAACTAGTTTTTATCCAGTAAGAAATTGTAATGTACCAACTGTTCTCTTAGTTTCTAATCAAGGAAAAACATACATTTTTGACGAGATAGTTTTGAATCTGATTGAGAAATGGTGAGAGGTTTTAGATAGGCACTTCAAACAAAATTATATTCTCTTCATCACTTGTTGAAACAAAACATTTTGCTGAAAATTGACTGTTTCTTTAGCATCAGTTCAACTGCAACTGCTTGTTGTACACTACCTATGTGTGCATTGTATTTTGGCTTCTTTACAAAAATTTTTCTGTAGCTGTTTGGGATTCCCTGTTCACAGCACCCGTACATTGAACAGTTCAGTGTGAGAAGAGACTGTGGTATAAGAGGTATTGTCAGGCCCACAAATCTGATCAGAAGAGTAAATGGGACAATAAAAATTTGCACAGTTAGTTAACTCCTAGGATGCAACACTACTGAGAAAGATAATTTTACATCAAGTTATCTTCAAAATGTTATTTCACCACAGGGAAAAATTTAAAGACTTGATCTAATGGTAGCCTTCCAGAAGACAAGCAGTTTATGAACACTGTCCTGGGACAGAATCAAGATCTTTTGGCAGTATCCACATATTCCAGCTGAAATTCCTTGTTCTTTTTCCAGGAACTACTTTTCTCTCAGGGAATAATTTTGCTCATTTTTGAGATGTTAATGCACTTTAGAGGAAATCCCGAAGAATCTTTTATAGAATTATCTTTCACGTATGGTTTTAATGTGTAAGAAGCCAAAGCTATGCAAGAAAGTTAGGTTTTCTGTAAGTCTGCATAACGATGGTGCAAAGTAACCCCTTTAATTTTCTATCTCTTTCTGCAGTTTGTGGAGGATACCTCTCAGGCTCCAGGGGGAATTTCAGTTACCCTAATAATCCAAACAGCCATCGGTACAACAGCGGGGTCAGCTGTGCTTGGGTTATTCATACTTACCCCAACAAGGTAAAATAGGGTTCAGCTTAAAGAAACCTCATTCTGCAGGACCCTTCAGCTCATCAGAGTAAACATGACTATATTCATGCTACATGTTCCAATGTTGTGATCCAATCCCCTCAGAATAAAGAGTTTTTCAAGAAAGTGAGTTTCAGATCCTTACAAGCCTCCAGGTTCCTTAGCCTCAGAATTTTCCTGGGTTAGATTTTCCATATTTTTCCTATGCAGCTGAGAGTTAGAGTTGATTCATCTAACTCCAGCCACAGAAGAGACCCCATTGCTTTAGAATGTGATCTGTGCATAGCTGCATGAGAAAAGTTCTGCTCTGATGGGCTCCACAGCTGGTTCCTGACCTAAATGACCCCAGAATAATTTCATATTTCTAAATTCTGAAATGTAGAATGCTGAATTCATGTTGTCCATGGCTACAGCATTTGACTTTTTTTAAGGAATTAATTTTTAAATGTTGCACTCAAATGTATATTCTGATGCTGATCTGCAACTAACAATTCCACTTGTGTTATAAATAAGATATAAAATATGTTACCTCACTCTTTGGCATGGAACTTCTAAGTTGAGATCTAAATATTTCTTCTACTTTTGACATTTTGTGGAATGAATTATGTCATTTTGTAAATCAGAGCATGCTAGTAGTTTATATAGCATTATATATATGTATGGGACATATCCTCATCTGTGAGCCTGGGAGTCACTCAGGTCTTCAATATACAACATAGTAAAGCACATTAGTGGAGATTCTGAACAAAATTAAAGCTATACATGTCACAAAGTATCCAGAGTAGGCTTTTGAGACACGGATTTTATATGTGCAAAACAAGATCATTTAATCTTTTAACTCCCATTACAATACTTTCAATCACAGCAAGAATGAGAAATGCTAACAATCTGATGAGAAAACTGCCAATGGAAACCTGTAATAAAGTATTTTCTGCTGTATTTCAAGGCTTTCAAATGGCTTGAAATATACACATGTATGTTTCACACATGTAACACAGAGGCAAATGGTCTCAATTATTAGTTTATAGAAATCATGCTCTTTCCAGAAGGTCTAAATTCTTGTCTGTCTATCAGTCTATCTATCTTCTCTCTCTCCTTTTGACCCGTAAGATTCTTTAATGTCTTCTTTTCTCCAGGAACATTTCAGGAAATGGCATAATGGCTCTAAAGCTCATAGATTCTCACAGTTGCATGAACACATATGGCTCTAAACATTTTCTACATAAATACTGTCTCAGCAGAAGGAAAAAAAAGAGATTTCTTATTTTCTTCTATTAGATTCTGCATATTACTTTCCCATTCTTCCAACTGGAGGCAAGTAGTGAGTGTAACTCTGACTTCCTTCAAATCCATGATGGGCCTTCAGCATCAGCGCACATGCTGGGAAAATACTGTGGCTCCTCAGCTCCTGCAGACCTTTTCAGTTCCCACAACTCTCTGTATTTTTGGTTATACTCAAGCCACACCAGTACAGCTGGAGGTTTTACTGTTCATTGGGAATCTCAGAATCCTGGTAAGTTTGATGAAACGTCAAGTAATTTAGCATCTTCATGGTAAAGTGAATGACTTATTTCCTTGATCAGGGAACAATAGGAACAGAAGGACAATATTTTACGAGGGAGTGAGATATTTATGCCTCTTCAAAATATTTAAAGTCCAACTCTAGGCCTCTGCCTGAATAGCTTTCTGCTGGTTTTTTTAAGGCTGTTTTACACCTCCTGTGAGGAATCCCCCAAAGTGTATGTGGTCCTGGAGATGCTGCTCTTCTGATCAGTTCCCTTTTCTCACAGAAATATCTAGTACTTTGAGCAATCAAGTTAATGGTTCTTTGCCACTGACAATTTACATCAGGCTGAAGAGTTTGAAACATGCTTTCTAAGCATGACAGATTGTTGGGAATTGAATTTTAAATAATATGTGAGCTTTTTGGTATGATTTGCTGTACATTTCTGGCTGAATTCTTGGTAATGCCACTTGGGTGATTCCTCCAGGTGGCCTGGCAGTGCATTTCCAGAGATAAACTCCAAGTCATCTAATGTAAAATCAAATGCACTTCTGTGTTCTGTGTATTATCCAGAAACAAAATATTAGATTGGGCTGTGTCTTGAAAGAACCATAGAGTAAAAAAAAGTACAGAAAATTAATTTTCCTTATTTCTTGAAATATTTGCTGTAATAATTTTAACATGATTTTTGGTGGTTTTTCTTTTAATTGTCATTATTACATAGATAATTATTAATTGTCAAATTTGGGTACTGAAAAGTGAAAGTACTTCTTTCGGGGGAAAAAATAACACCCACAAAATAAGTAAGGAGGAGAGCGGTATAGATGGGATCAAACTACCTATTCCTTAGGTATAACACACAAGCTACCTCTCCCCTTCCCGACTGATGCACTGAGATGGATGTTGCGTTATTGCACATATATTAAACTCCCTTGCTGGCAATTAACTTTTCCTTTTTTTTTGTTAATGAAAACAGACTTGTACTAGGATAAAAAATTGAGACTATTTCCAAAGTGCAGAAATTCAGATTAATTTTTTAAATCCAGACCAAACAGTGCTTCTAATCATTCTCTGAAAGACATTTTCATCATAACCATGAAAGAATCTTTCTTCTACTGTACAAATCAGGAAATATTTGGAGTTTTGCTTTTAAAACTGAGTTGCAGAATTAACTTGTCTTGATCTTTGTGCTTTAATTTACCCTGGTGTCTAGTTTTGACACTACAGGACAATTCATCTTCTGACCTGGCACATGGTGTTAAAGACTGTGTTCTTCCGTGTGTCTTTCTGTTAGAATGTGGTGGTGAGCTGACAGGTACTTATGGCTCGATAAGCTCTCCAGGATATCCTGGTAACTATCCTGTAAACAGAGATTGTTTCTGGACCATCTCAACCAGTCCTGGCCTTCTCATCACATTTGCTTTTGGCACACTAAGCCTAGAACACCATGAAAACTGCAGTTATGACCATTTAGAGGTAAAGTATAATCATGAATTATAGCAACATTTTATGTTTATGTTATTGCAAAACAAGATATTTCAAAATGTTTTGTACAGAAAGGGGCAGAGATCCTGCTCCACTGAAGTCAGTGAAGTCTTGTGAGTAGAAAGGATGGGATTCAGGCCAAATACCTGATGGGAAGCTTTCACTTTCTTACAAAGTTCAGTCTCCAATCTCCTTGTCAGTCTCCAGAGAATTAATCTGCCTAATGGAAACTGTTCAAGAAAGGGATCTAAGTTTAGAGGTTCATATCATAGTACAGTCCATGACTTGATGTGTGAGCCTAGGGCTTTTTGTCAAGTTTGATGTAATGTTCACAGAATTCACTGATACCTATTCATGGAAATGAGAAGCTGTTTCAGAACAACAAGTTCTCTGCAACTCAGAGCATGATTTCAAGAAAACAGTTCAACAGTAGATACCCTGATACTTTATTTGCCTTTCACAAAACCCTTGATGACTCTCCTGGGAGCATCATCACAACTATGCTGGTGGATCTGTTCTTGGTTCCTATGTGTTTGGAGGAAACTTCATGTGAGCTTTCTCTCCAAACAACATCTACAGTTTCTCTGGGGGCCTCCAAGATCAATTAATACTGTTCACAGTTGGTACACATCTAGTAACCTGAAATGCTGATCTGTCATTGTGTCTAGATTAGGGATGGTCTTCTTCCACAAGATCCTGTCCTTGGTAAATACTGTAGCACTGAATCTCCACCCCCACTCAAAACCACTGGTCCATATGCGTGGATTCACTTTCACTCTGATGACTTCATTACTGATAAAGGCTTCCACATTGTCTATACAACATCTCCTGGTAAGTGAAATTCAGCATTGAAGATTGGTCTGTGATATTCTCAAGATAGAGCCAGTAACACATGAATGGATGTAATTAACACTTGCTCTTTAATAATGTAGTAATTCTCTTTGATCTGCAGCCATTGTACTTTGATTTGCAGTCTGAAAAACAGTTACTGTACTCCTGAATATCTCAATTGATTTTTTTTTCTTAATATAGCAGATCCAAGTTGTGGAGGAAATTACACAGAGAGTGAAGGGGTTATCACCTCCCCTTTCTGGCCTAACCCTTATATCAGCAGCCAACAATGTATCTACATTATCCGACAGCCAGAGAATGAAAAAGTATTCCTCAACTTCACCCATATGGAGCTGGAGAGTCATACTGGTTGTTCAGCAAATTATATAGAGGTGACTTCCCTTAATCCGTTGATATGAAAGGTTGATTACATGTGCGTGCAAAATCATGCATAACTTCTGTCCCAAGGGCCTTTGCAGAAATAGGTATTAATCAAAGGACTAAGTATACAAATTTGTTAGGGTCCAAAAGTCACAGGGACTAAAAGAGCAGGACTGTGCATTTGGAGTGAAGCAAAGATAAAGAAAATGAGAAATTCTGCTTAGCTTAATACTAATTATTAATCAGCTGTACATGATTAAGGTGTATGCATGTCAAATACAAGGAAAATAGACTTAATGCCATAGCCACTATGCAGCATTTTCTGGAGTCATGGTGTTATATGGAAGAGCTTGTTCTGTCACTGAAAGGAAACACACCATATAAATGATTATAAATACATACATACATATATGTATGTCCATATCCAGAGAAGTGGTTGAGTCACCATTCATGGAGGTGTAAAGATGTGTAAATGTCGCACTTAGAGACACGGTTTAGTGGTGGACTTGGTAGTGATGAGTTTATGATTGGACTTGCCAATTTCCAGGTCTTTTCCAGCCTAAATGATTATCTGATTCTATATACATATGTAAAGCCAAGAGTTTATTGTTGCCATAACTTATATCTTACAAGTTTAATTAAAGAATTCCTATTAATCTGAATCAAATTATTATTAAAAACATAATAATACACTTAGAATGTTTCTATATGAAAAATGTAATAATAATAATAACACTGTAGTAATGTCAATACTAACCAAGATCCATTTGAGGTGGCTTTTGTGTTTGCTTTTACTCCTATTTCTCTCCTCACTGGTCTGCAGTTCCATGTTACATGCAATTTTATGACCATAAGTTGCCCCGGCAGGGACAGAGCCAGGGAGCAGGGCAGCTCCAGGCCTTGGACACTTCCCTGGGATTGGGGATGGATGCCAGGCTGGGGCATGGACACATAGGGGAGGCTGGCTCAGCAGAGCCATGGCCAGACAGGGCTGTGGGAGGCCAGACTGGCCCCACTGATGGGGCAGGGACCGACAGCCCTGGGGGCTGCCATGGGGGCTGGGCCATGGGCAGGGTGCGGGACCCAGGAGAAGCAACGGTGGCCTCGGGGAGTCACAGGGGTGCCCTCCGGACCTGACAAGCTCTGTGTGTTGGTGGCCTCTGCCCCTTCTCCTGTCACCCTGTCCCTGTTCTCTGCACTGCACTGTGACTCGCCATGTCTCAAGGTGTCTGCTGTCACAGCCAGCCTGTATTTCCCCATACAGTCACGAATCCCTGATCCCACATGGACTGAGTGCTGATATTGCTGTCTGCCATGCAAAGATACACAGAAGTAGAACAAACTGGGCACAGACCCCAGTTAATGAGCAAAGGCGCTGCCGCAGCCGCAGTGGGTGGGAGCCATCCCTGCAGCCCCAGCCCAAGCAGGACCCAGCACTGCGGCAGCACAGCTTTGGGGTTGTGTTTAATCTCTTCCTGACCAGTAAGGAACAGGCCCCTGTGAGCTCCATGCTGTTAGTCTATTTTTAAAGGATGTTATTGTGCTGACATCATTCCCTTCCCTCCTCCTCTAATTCAAAGACCTTGGATGGAATGAAGTGTAATTAGTTTCTGAAATGAGAGGGGAAGTGTGTTTAATGAAAACAGACAGCTTTTGTTTGTTTGGCCTGGTACTCCTCTTGCCTAATTGCTGGCAGAACAGCAGCTAAACTCACAGCAGCCACAGAAACAAACCCATTTCTGTTGAACACCATCGGTTTGTATTAGTTCAGCAAGGCATTTGCCTCACTGTTTGCTGGTCAGTCACAAGCTGTTAATTTTCCTGTGCTTCTGCCCTCCCCTTCGTCCTGCCTTCTCACTCAGGGGCTCAGCCCAGGGCAGAGAAACAGAACGGACATTTTCTCACTGGGGCAGTCAGTACAACCAAAGTACTGTGCTGTGTTATCCAGGCCTAATTTTTCACATATGGGAGTGTCTCACTGGGGTTTATAGTGAAATTCAGCTGGGGAGATAGCTTTTGGGTGTTTAAGTTACTTATAAGTCACTGCCCAACAATTCTTTTGTCACTTTGAAAAACTACAGGTTATTCCCATCCCTGGTGAAACCAGGAAACGTGTAGAATTTTCACAGGGACCAGACACAGCTCACAGGCCCTTGCTCAGGGAGGGATGTTTAGTGTCTTACCGAGGAAGAAACAGTCTGGGATCAGACATTTGCAATAAGAAAATAGAGACAATAAAACTTATTTAAGAAAGTCTGTGACATGGTGCTGCAGAGGTAAAGTGTTAGCCAAGCCTGCTCCTTTTCCATGCTATCCTTCTAACTGGCAACATGGTTTAGAGAATATGTTATTTTTATCACTACCCACTGGGCCTTATAAACCAAAAATGTAAGGAAAATCAGCTCGAGAAAAATATGTAAACTCCTGTGAACTGTAGTTCTGGAAGCTTTCACTGCTGTCCAAAGATTTTCTAAATATTTCAGCACAAATTCTGATCTTAGCTTCTAGTTTCAGAGAAATTAGAAATAACTGTTAGCCAGAAAACAGTCTCAAGCAGGCCAGCCACTGGCTTCTCTCCCAGCCCATGGAAGAAAGGTTTCTTCCTCTCAGATGAGGAAGAAAGAATTGATGATGAGAGAGGACCTGAAAGCTGAATGACCCTGCTTTGACAGTGATTTCACTGGAATTTTTTTGAGGTTGACAGCATATACATTCATTTAAAAGCTGTTCCATCTACATGAGCTACCACCACTTTACAGGAGAACAGAGCTGGGTTTTTTTACAGGAGAATATTTGGGAGAAAAATTGCATTTGTTGCTTGGGCAAAGAGAGTACTTGTTTTTTGAACCTCAGCTTGTTGGCTGCCCTCTTGAAACAAGACGAGCACCTCACAGATATACCAGTGCTCTGCCTGGTCCCCTGTTTGTACCTATGAACTCATGGACTATGGATTTAGGACCTGAAGTTTTGAGTTACAAATACCTCTTTCCCTTCTAGTCCCCCAGATAATCAGAATTCATAATCAGCTTCAGGGGAAAAATATAAGACACGTTTCTCCTGTGATTAGCAAATTGATTGAGGTCAGTAGTGTGTCAGTGCAGAAGGTAAAAGGTGGATGCCCTGATATAGCTTGTCATTATCATGCATTGAACACTTCAGATAAAGTAATGGACAGACATCAGTGTAGCTCTTTACTGCTTTAGGGACTTACAGTTTTATCTTCAGTTCATGACCTGTCTGGCTGCATTGATGTATGCGTGTGATGAAATAGATGCTTTTTCTGGAGAAATGCCATCACAAAATCACTAGAAACATTATGGCCAGAGCAAGAAAATCATAGATACCTCTTTTATTCTCCAGCAGATTTTAGTGCTGGCAAAAATGTCATTGGTGAGCACTTTGTCTGTTTCTTTCATACCAAGGATGTCACTTTTGGAAACATAAGCCCGAATAGTTCTGAAACTGTGGTTCATAGAGAAGATCTGTTTCATCCTAATGTCCTGTGGTAGCAGCAAGTGTGTGTCTTCTGTCCTGATCATTCAATCCTTCCTTTGAGCTCTCCTAAATCCTGTGCTTGTGCCAATTACTGTGATGGCTCTTTGTCTGTCTTATAAACACATAAAATAGTTACTCCTTTTGTTTTTAGCAGCTCTTGTGAGATTATAATTTTATCTGGATATCAGATCCCAATGCTTGTATTATCTAACATTTTTCTTTTTTTCTTTTCATGACTAGGTTCGAGATGGTGACAGTGAGATGTCTCGTCTTATTAGAAAATTCTGTCATAGTACAATCACATCTCCAATCACTTCTACCAGCAACAATCTCTGGATCAAATTCAAGTCTGATGCTTCTGTGCAAAGCACTGGCTTCAGGGCCATTTATCAAGTTGGTAAGAGGAACTGGTGACTTGCATATAATAGGTTTAAGACAAACTTCAAAAGAAATAAAGTAAAAACAAATAGAGTCAATTTATTTATTTCAGATGATGTCTGCAGTAGGTCTGTTGTCAGACACTTCTAGAATGCTTGCAAGTGGGCCTCCCATTGCTTCTATTTATGATCAGTCACTTAGTGCTAACATACCAAAGATATATAGCTACAACTCTGCCTAAATCTTTCTACTTCCATTTTTCCTGTATTTTAGTTCTTAAGCCCCAACAAGCCTATCTGTGTTTGTGAAACAAGTGAGTCAAATGCATTAGTTTCCATGGGCACATTTAGTGTGGTCTTCTGTATGTGCATTTTTATGGTATACCTATAGTAATACGTTCTGTTAAATATGTTTGTAATGGTACTTAGGTAATCTGTATTAGCTGCTGTAAGAAAATGAGGTTTTAGGGCTGGTTTTCATCTAATTTCACAGTGATATTTGATAGATATCATGATACGTCCCTGAAACCATTAATCATGGGTACTGATTCTTGGTGTCTCTTGGCAGCCTGTGGAGGTTCCTTGTCTGGAACAGGCACAATCCATTCCCCTTACTACTCCAGCATATCCCCTCATCCAAAGACCTGTGAGTGGATCATCTCCCAGGCAGCTGGTCAAGTGGTGATTCTTAAATTTATCGACTTTAACATTCGAAATGCAACCACTTGTGACTCAGACTACGTTGAGGTAAAGAATAATACACATATACTATGAATAGTAGATACATAATCTGCATGTTCCTTCTCATACTCACCTCTACCAAAGCAGAACTTCTTGACAGGTAAGCACTCCTTACAACAGTCACAAAAGCTTTTCCAGGTTCAATGTGGAATCCCAGAGCTTTTCTTCGTTCTCCAAAGATGTAATGACAATTTGGATAATCAGAGACAAGTATCAGGTGTCTTTAAACAGGTAGGCCTAGTTTGGGAGATTTATGTGCCCCTTACTGTTGAGGGTGTAAGATCTCATCTTTTTTCCATCTGAAATGCTTTTGGTGGAAGAGTGCTTCTCTGATAGGCATAAGGTTGCATTGTATGTGCTGGTAGTAGAAAACACACGAAGGAAGGGGTAGGATTGACTTACGAAGGATCTCTTGTAGAGTTCTTATGAATTAATTTATGCTTAATACTTGAATATAATAGTAATTTCTAAGGGATACTTTGAATACACTTTTCTTCAGGTCAGAGATGGCAACAATGAAGACTCTCCTATTTTGGAGAAATACTGTGGTATAGCTGTACCATCTACAGTGCAATCCACAGGGAACAATCTCTATATCAAATTCAGAACTTCCTCTCTTACCAACCTTGGCTTCAGAGCTGAGTACTGGCCATTAGTCAGAGGTAAGGAAGGATTCTTTTGTTGTTTTCTGTGTAGAGTGTTGTGGCTTTCCAAGTTTTCCTGTATACTGAAAACAGTTGGCCATCAACTTTTATGATGGTGTAATGGGAGATAAATTCTGAATCAATTACTATGTAGTATGCATCAAGGAGAAAAATAATAAAAAATTTCAGAAAAAAGTAGCCAATTATGTGTCCAACTTTTTTATAAGTGTGTCATTTAATCTGATGTTTTAAATCTTTGCAGTATGTGGAGACACTTTCACTGAACCATCAGGAACCATTACAAGTCCTGGCCATCCAGATGTCTATCCACATGGTATTAACTGTACTTGGATTATCAACATTCAACCTGGCTACCTTATCCGCCTGACATTCACTTCATTTAACTTGGAGTTTGATTATAGTTGCAGAAAGGATTATCTTGAAATATATGACAACAGCACTGTGCAAAAATTGGGAAGGTGAATATGTCCATTAGCCTACAAACCTGAATTACTGTGGAGTAAGCGCTGTTCTGTAGATCTTGGCATCTCATTTGGTGCCTCAGGTTTTGTGTATAGATTATTTTCTTTTAATTACAGTAACAATAGCAGCAATTTTTCTGCTAGGATAGTAAAAACAGCTTGCTTCTTTGACCATGGAATGAGAAGAATGTTTAATAAATATTATACAGGGAGAAATTAAGTTGTGTCAAAAGGATAGTTTTCTTAAGGACAGGTTTCAATAGCTGGTATTGCCAGTTCCATTAACATTTTGATTTATAGAAAATAAATTCAAAAACATTAATATATCTGTGCCCAGAAAAGTGCTGATTTTAAACACTTGCAGAAGTGAAAGAAAGATTACTTAAAAGACTGTGCCTTTGGATCTTGGCAAAAACTAATGCAAAATCTGCATTTTATAGGGTTTAGTTTTCACTTTGTCTTGGATATGTGATTTATCTTAAGGAAGAATCTTAACCCTAACCCTAACCCTAATTCTAACCCCATCTCCAGTTGGTGAATACACAGGCTTTTCTTGCTGTCCTTGAATTCTGTAACATCTGAATTACCTGGGAACAGTATCCAGCTGCAGCTACAGACTGTACAATTGTTGGCTGACATAGCAGTATTTTGGAAAATAAGAAGCAAATTACTCTCATAATGGAGAGCATTTTGCAACCTTAGTCTTTGGCCAGCCACTCTGACTCCTACAAAAACCAGACTATGTTGTAGGTACAGCATAGTATAATTCCAATAAGAATTTGACAGCTTAATGAACAGTTTCCTCTCTGACTTTGCCTCACCTTAGATTTGTACCCTTATACATGTAGGGTGCTATTTAGTCCCATGATAGAGGGTATATGGCTGGGATCTCTGTTATCCAAAGGACAGAATTGTGTGTGTGTAGCTGTTCAAACTTCTCAGAAAAGATGAATCCCCTTACAGTACTGCAAATGCTTTATAAAGTATTGCCATTCGATTTGGTGTATCTTTTGCTGCAGATACTGTGGAAGATCAGTTCCACCATCTCTCACTAGTGGTGGCAACATGATGACGTTGTACTTCGTGACAGATCACAGGATTGCATCTGAGGGCTTCTCAGCTAATTATATCTCCCTGAATACATCAAAAGGTAATATGTCAGTCTGTTCATTATGCAAATTAAATGTTTTCAGCTGTCACTGTAAATAACCACTACAAGAAACAGAAACATTATTTTCTGTGTTAACAGAAGGCTTCCTGGTGCCTCTTCTATCCCTTCTTATTCATCCTTATTTATTCAAAAGCTTTTTTCTCCCTAGGCAAGCAGAAAGCAATTTCTTCAAGCAACACTGCTGTGTTCTTTAAAGAATCTGTAAGAACTGGTGTGCCAGAACTGCATGAATTGTTTAGGAAAAGTATTTTCTGAATCTTCTTTGTCCATTCTGAGCTGAGCATGTCTGATCTAGAAAACATGGTAATCATGGACAACTCACTTGAATGGGGGACTCTCAGGTGCCATAAGGTTCTGTATTGATGATGGGTAAAGCTCATATAGAATAAAATTTGAAAAAAGCAGAAAAATAACCTGAAAGTACAAGCATTTTTTCATTACAACAAAATGCAACCTTTCTGTCTCCACAAGGGTTCAAGTCTCCTGTTATGCCTTGAATATCTACTTTTAGTATCTTCTTCTAAGGGGCCATGAGTGAGGTATAGGAAGAATGACTGTTCATTCCCTTAGTTTTCTTCTCTTTTGAAGAACAGGAGGTATTTCTTCCCAGAATGGGTGGTTGGGCATTGGAATGCACTGCCTGGAGAGGGGTGGAGTCACCATCCCTGGTTGACTGGATGTGGCACTTAGTGCTATGGGAGGTAGAGGGACAGATTCTGCCTAGCAGAATTAAACCACAGAAGAAGCAGAATGAGACAAAGGAAAAAAAAGTAAAAATGAGAATGCATTTGTAGCTGGGATGTTCATGTATCTATCATTAACCAGTTTCATATGGTTTGTGTGTGTGAGTGTAGACAGTGAGGGATTTATTAGATGAGAACCAGAAATTCATAGTATTCATTTATGCAGTCATAAATTACTGCTCATTGTTTGCGGTACTATAATGTTTTTATATATACCAGACTGCTAAAATTCACTTTTTATTAAGAATAAAGTGTTTTGAGGCTTCTATAGCTTGAGAGATGGCAACCATATATATGTGTATGTTGACTTTACTGTGAGAAGCAACTCTCCAATTCCCTGCAGTCATATCAAGTTTAGTTTTTCCACTGTGAGATGTTTAGGCCTGATGTTCATGTCATGTATATCCAGTTGCACTAAGGTAGCAAATTGCTGAACGTAATCATATCTGAGAGATTTACCAAAGCTATGGTTTTTTTCTTTCTTTACCTCTGCTGCCAGTTTTCTTTTTTTTTTCCTGCTAAGGAAAATATGGTTCTAATAATGTTTCTTGTGCAATAAGAATCCTTCTTATTTTTAAGTTATGTTTTCTTAGCCAGCTAGAGTGTAACCAATATCAGAACTTCTCAAAGATGTTCTGTTTCATATTACTCATTTCAATAGTCTTTTGCCTAAAGTTATTTTAGAGAGAATGAGCTATTGAAAACATGGACAAGAGTATCCTACCTTCTTCCCCCCAAATAAATAGAAGTTAAAAAAAAAAAGGATAAGTAGGAGTAAAATTTCTTTTTATGTAATACAAGACGAATTTTCTTCTCCATGCATCTTGGCATGGTTTATCTTTAATATATTAATTCCTGGAAAAGTAGCCTGAAAAGAATGGCAAAGCTATATTTCCTGTCAAAATATCTGAATGCCACCAGATACAGCCATGGCCATGGACCCTAAAGTGCAAACAATTGTTTTAGTACTCTGCCAGCTAGTAGCTGTGAACAGTTCATATGGCAGCAATCCAGATGGAAATCTTTCAGTCAAACATGCCCACTCGATACTCAGTGGTTTAAAATGTGTATTGCCCACTTAAACCAAATGTACCTTGGGTGCTTAGTTCTTGACCATCTTTCTGTCTTTAAAAGGGGAAAGCCACATGGAAAGAAGGTAATATTTTGGTTTATTTCTAAGAGTCCAGGTCTCAATTACCAGATGAAGGAATGTCACAACAGCCATGTAAGTGTTATGATAGATCTTAGGGTTTTCCTCTACAAGTCTTGGCTGACCACACCACAAAGAGCCAATGTAAAATTATTGAAAAATCTTTGAAAGGGCTCAGTCTTCCCTGGAACTTTTGCTGAGGGTCTTGATAGATCCAAGCCACAATTTTCCAATAGGAATAGCACTGGAGTCAGTGTATGTATTTTTTTTGTCCTTGACTTCTTCAGAAATAAATGGGAATTCATTTTTTTTACTTTGAATTGGGGTTTTGGAAGTGATTTTTTTCTTCTTTTTTCCCTTTTTCCTAATTTTTTTATTCCTTAAAGATGCTTTATTTCATTCTTTCTCATGGTAAAAGTGAGCCTTAGCAAAGTGTTTAGCAGATTACCTTTATGATACGCCTTTTCTTCCTGGTCTTTCTCTGGCTTTGGTGAAAGATAATTTTCCTCGTTATCATCCTGAATTGTGAATATTATTTATCAGGGGGGCAAGCTCATTTTAAATAGCTTCATTGTGTAGTATATGTTAGTTACAATGACTGACAGAAGCCAGAGTTTGAGAAGGATGAGGAAAGAGAAAAACATTTGTGAACCCAAGGACTTGAAAATGTACCTGAAATTGTTGTATAGATTTGTGTGTCTTCTTCATTGATACCTGAGTACAAGTTGATATCTTCATTCCTATCTTGCTGACTGAAGCCAGTAATTATTAGGAATATGATGCCCGGCTTTGCTCTTCAGCTGAACAAGCAAAGACAAGAAGGGAAAGTGATGTCTAACAAATACGTGTGTGCAGAGATGTATAGGGCATGGTTGAATGAGGCTGAACTATGAGAGAAAACAAAGCCAAAGTTGTACTTGTGTCTTGAGCACCTGCTCAGGTCATCCTGACTCTCAGGAAAAAAGGCTCAATTAGCTGGCACCTGACAATTTGTTGGGCCACTGTAATTTGCTAATGTTTGATCAGAGTATTACTCTGTGTATGCATGCCCATAGATGTGTATACAACTCTATAATTTGTGTGTTTATGTGTAAATCAGCAAAAGACAGTTGGAGATTCTATTTTAACAGTTCTACTCAGTGTTTTGAAGGAGTTTGGGTCTGAAACCCTACAAAGGACCTTTCTGTGCCTCTTTGGTAAAAAGTAAGTCTGTCAGCATCTGCCAGCAGCAGTAACAGAAGGCCCTGAAGGGCAGATGGGCTTTTCCATTGCCTTAGAGAGGCATGCACATAATGTGATAGTTTCTTTTTTATAAATTTTTTTAAACGTGCAAAGTATTACATAAAGATCTAATTGTTAGGGATCCCAGTTTTTCTTTGGCACAGAGAAATTGAAAGAAAAATCCCATGTTACATATGATGCTCTAGCTTTATTTTTGATTAATTAAAATTGTGGCAACTGATGAATATCTCTTTATGGCAAAAAACATGGATATAATTTTCTGCATTCTGCATGATTGCATGAGTGAGTGTTACAAAAGCTGGCATTTTTCTCTTCTATTGGCTATAGCAGTGGGTTACGGACATTTATGGCTTTTTTCGGAAGAGCAAACACATTCAGTACCAAAATCAGAAAGCAGATTGAATAGCTTTCAAAACCTCACACACTGGCAAAGCAAGATGTATGATTGTCCTCAACAATGGCCTCCTTCTGTTTTTCGTGAGCAACAGTGTTTTCCAACTAAACTGAATTAATATTTTTTTCCAGAGATATAATGATCATGTATAGTATTATATTAGAATGCATTCTGAACTTTGGCAAAGGAGTCATAGCACTTCTTTCCTGCTAACTTTGCTAAGTGTTCACTGAAGGAACTGTTACTGCTAAGCATCCCCTCAAATTTTGATAGTGAGGTGAGTGCCAATTCTCCTGCTGAAAGCAGAACACTATAAATTAATCCAGTTACCAGAAGAGTCAAAAAGCTGGATTCCTTTATACTTTTCTTAATCCTCATAGCAGCCAGCATGCACTACATCTACACTTGGATTTACTTCTCTGTAGCCAGAAGTCTGACATTTCTAAGGCAATCACTGTTCTTCCTTCTGTATTTATTCCCCCTGAGCTCATAAAGAAGTGTAAAACAGTACACAGCATCCAGTTAAAAATGGCACACTTGGGATATGAGTTTCTGTATGGACTTCTTCTACAAAAGAAAACTTTGGTGAGGCAGGGAACCTGGACAATTCTGTGGAAATTGTTATTCAAAGGGCTGATAAAAAACATTTTGGCTTCTGTATAGCTAATTTTACTGTAAGGATGCTTATCTAGTATATCAGTTTCGATATTCTCCAGGCTGACAGTTAGTATTCATGGTCACAGCCCCTGAGTGAATTAGTAAGGGCAGTGTTCCAACAGGTCGAATCATTAAGTGTGCACAAGTCAGACAGTTACCCCTCCAAAATCAGGAGGAAACTATTAGTTAAAAGTAAGTAACTTTATAAATATACACATATTTTCTTTTTATTTGTATTTTTTTTCTATAATGATCTGTTAGGAATAACTTGGGTCACATTTCTAAGTCAGATTTCTAACCTCACAGGCAGCATTTTCAAGAAATCATGTGACTTCAGGATCTGGGGTTGATGATAAGCCCTACATATCATGAAACACTACAGAGTCTGGCAGCACAGGCAGGGTGTTACAAGGATTTATAAAGCAGCACTAGGTTTTTAAAGGTGTTCAGGACTAACTTGTTTGTTGTATGTGAACATTAGAGCATATCTGTGACAGACCACACAAATGACTAAAATTCTAGAAGACTTGAGTAGATTTTGGGTACACTAGGGCATGAAACATTTTTGACTTGTCAACACCAAAGTACAGCCCAATGGCAGAAAATTAACCTTTTTCTGAGTCATGTTTCTTTGTTCTCCTTGTGATGAACTAGGAACATGAGTCTGGTAGCTTCTGGTAGCTTTGGGGGTATTCGTGCCCCAGAAAATGTTGTCAACAGAGGCCTTTCAGGTGACGAAGAATTCAGAAAAAAAATCATAAAAAAAGACAGCATTAAAAGCGAAAGTGTTTTAGTATTTAGAATAGATAGAGAACAGATATGGAAATGAGAAACCTTAGACAAAAAGAGCCTGAACTGTAACTTCTCCCCTTCCCTCTAAACTCTTATGCAGTTGAAGAGTAAAGCATAAGTATTACTACATTGCAGCTGTGATGTGTTAGAAAACAGACTTCAGAGATCTGTGGCAATCAGCCTAAATGAATAGAGTTGATAATAATATTTTGCTTGCTCTTTCAGTTGTACTTATAATTAGCTTAAACTTGTCTATTTCATAGGAACTGTTGAGGAATTCTACTTTAATTTCTTATACTTGCAATCTGTAGGACCTGAAATGGGGGAATGGAGGACCAGAATGGGTCTCCAGGTTCATCAAATACAGATCACAATATTATGCACCGTGCTCTTTTTTTTTATTTCCCCTCCTCCCCAAGAGCTACATAATGTGAAACCCTTTTTAAATTACTCAAACTATATCTCAAAAACTGTGGATTTTTTTCTCCTTTCTTCATCCGTTGTGTTGGTTGGATAATTGCTCTAGAAATTCAATTCCTGATAGAAACTTTCTCCGAATTTTTGTGTATCCATATTCATAGACATTTTGTAGCTTCAGAGCTTGTACTGTCATTGAGAATGTGTTTTATTTTTCTTTTCTTCATATTTGTGGATGTTTATCTGCACTTGCGAGTTAAGCTCTTCTAGTGTTTCTTGCCTACCAACCCAGTAATCTCCACAATCGCTGTCTTGCTTGTTCTCATTTGGTTTCCAGAACATTAGTAACCATGTTTATCCACATTTTTATGAGTGAAGTGTCACCATTACTTTGTGAAGTGGCATCAAGATTTCCTGTTTTGCCTGAAAACACCTGACACAGTTCACATTTCTTCTTGCCCTTTTTGCAGCCAGATCACAAACTTTGCTCATTGACTGTGATCAGCTAATAGACAACAGTTCTTTCCAAACCAAGTCTTATGTATGATTGTATAGCAAATGCTTTTATTCCTAGTCCTTATGGCCATGCTTTCAAAAGAACTTCTTTTAAATTATTGCTTCGGTTTTGACTCAGCATTAGTCCACATTCTTTTCTTCTTTCCAGCTCAGAGTACCAAGGTGCTTCTACATTGCTCACAAAAAACATCATGTAGTTGATTTCAGTATAGGACCTTAAGTTGAACTGCTTTGTCCTCAAAGTCTAAGGATTATACTGCTTTACAACTGATTGTCACTTATGGCCCAGAAAATGGAATAAGAAATTTAGACATAGAATTCCATCTACCAGGTTTGATCGTGGGGAATGCTTGAGAACAATGTAGCTTTTCCACATAGCTAGAGACTATATTCAGTTTCCACCACCACTGCATTTCAGACATTCAGGATTCCTACATTCTGTGTTCAGCAAAAAATCGCTTTCAGCTTCCTTTCTCTGCTTACCTGGGTTTCAGAACAAATCCAACTCAGGCAGCTGCAACCGCTCTTATGTTGCCTATTTATTACAGACACAGTGTTCTGGTAGAAGCTGGACAAATCAACTCAAATGTAAGAAATTCCATGATACAGCTGGATTCTGGTTTTAGTTTATAGTGTTGATGTTCAGCAGTAAGATGAGTCTAGGAAGAATTATAATGCTCAGGATGTTTGGTTCTCTGTCTGCTAAAAATACAAAATTCCTGTTAATTTAGTATACATGTTAAATTAATTTATCCTTCTTTCTTTTCTTTTTTAAGTTTGCTCACACAACTACAGTTCTGAAACTGGAGTGGTAACATCTCCAGACTATCCCAGCAACTACCCTGTCCGGACTGAGTGCATATACACTATCACAGTGGGAATAAACAGACAGATTGTGCTGAACTTCACTGACTTCACCCTGGAAGGGAATACACGCTGTACAGAAGATTATGTAGAAATCAGGCAAGGCTAATTATTTCTCTTGTCCTTGTTACTGATAACCATGTAAGTTGTTCAAATCCATTTAGGTATGTTGACAAGCTTTAGTTTTAAGTATACATATGTGCTGTCAATGTGGGAAAAGGACTTACCAGAGAGGCTACCTTTTCCTCCTCTAATCCTGCTCCTTTGTCAGCTTTCCCACGTGATAAATTCCTGTTCTGAGAGCAAGTGGAGTATGTGAATTGTGTTTCCATGCACTACATTAGGGTGGTTTTCCTTAGTGCTGAAACAAAGAAGTTTTTTGCCTGTTTTGTGACTTATTCTCCATGATATTTGAAAAATTGTGACAGTCAAGTGAAGTCTCAGGTGACTGGAAAAGGGGAAACATTGTACCCATTTTTAAAAAGGGTAGAAAAGAGGACCCTAGGAACTATTGACCTGTCAGCCTTACCTCTGTGCCTGGGAAGATCATGGAACAGATCCTTGTAGAAGCAAATTATTCTATGTTTTTTGATTCTATATTCTGTTTTATGTTTATAGTCTTTAGACAGCAGCTACTCTGGGACATAACATGAGGAACATGGACATCATCTGCTATATTTGTCTACACTGGCATCACCATTAAACTTAGGATACTAGCCCAGTGCTTTCTAGGAAATTTTATAGGACAGAGACAAGCAGAAGAAATGCAGGAAGGTTACACGTATGCTTACAGTACAGCAGCACCAAGTGCATGTCCTTTCTGCTGTGTGGCTGTAGATGGGATTTGCACCTTGCAGGGTTGGTGAACCCATTTTTGTCCTCATGAGTTAACTCTCTGGATGAACCATGTCTGCAGAGTGTCAGTTTTACTCTAAGCATGCTATGAGTTTCCATTACCTCACTGAACACCATGATGAAGCTCATTCTGAACATGATACCAGATATTCTGTATGGGTTATTCCTTGGTAAGTAGTATCTTGTTTTTTGAAACCAAACGACAATCTGCTTGCTGAAGTTGCAGTATTAAGATTCTGAATTCCATCTGAATTAGCTGTGTTTTTTTCAGCTGTACATACAAACTGGAGAAGGTTATGAAAACCTGAAAATCTTTTTCAATATTTTCTAAGTAAAGTGTTTCATTTTTTTCATTTTAAAACAACAATCAAGGATTAAATTTAATCTAACTTTATTTTAATGATTAACACTTTTATTTGGGACAACCTGAATTGTAATGGATGACTTTTTTCACTTTTTTCACCTTGAGAACTGAAAACATTCATTTGGTCCATAAATCTAACTCTGTTTTCACTGTGAAGAGCTCAGCAGCATTAAACAGGTTTTAAAATATGGCCAGAACATTGCCAAGTGCAATTCAGCACATTGCTGCTGCCATAACTGGATTTCCAGAGTGTCTCATCAAACCTGATACCATGAAAGATAAGTCTTAGGTGGAGTGCCATTCTGGTTTCTTGTCCTGAGGTGTCCTCTGATAAATTGCATTCAGTCAACTAAGAAAATTGTTCATCTGACCACAGCTGCAGAGGCTGAGAGGGAAGGTTCTGGCACAGTTTTTCAACTGCCAGTAACATGAGACAGCAACAAGCAGTTTAAGCTGGAAAGATGACAAGAAAAGAGTGGCAAGGTCTAAGCAGAAATTTCTCTCGAAAGCAGGTAAAAATGTGTGAAAATGTAAATGGAATATTGCTGTCCACTTAAAAAGCATCATATCAAGATCACACCAATATATAAATGTATTTATTATTGTCCTAATGACCTGGAGGTTGTATGTAGTAGGAAAGTGTTTAAAGATAAGCTGAGAAAGCAATTGATAAACAAGTTATCATCATCTTTTTTACTTCCACAACAGGTGTGCAGGAGGCAAAGCAGAACATTAGCTGTGCATCTTGATTATAGTATTTAAAATTATTACTGGAACTAATACTTAATTTTAAAAATAGGAAAATAAGATTGTACAAACAATTCAGAAGACTCAGAAAATATTTAAAAATGCACATCATGTCAGTGAAATGAATTCAGAAATTAATTCCCATTTGTGTAGTGACAAATAACATGTTTTTTTTTTTAATAAGTCAACTCATCTAGTTTTGTTCCAGGCTGAGCAGTGAGATGTTTCAGTTTAGAAGATTAGCTTTGGTTGCACCTAGTAGACTATAGAGGTCCTGCCTGCTGCAGCACCTAGTCTACCTGAGACACTTTTGGAGCCTGTTACTGTGTTGACCCCCTCTGGACAGGCTGCTGAGACGAGAGCGTGACATACCCAGCAAGCAGGTGGTTTTGGCAGGGCTTCTTAATGCAAGTAGCAGTGCTTCTCCTGTATTTGGTAGTGATATTGCTGTGAAAGATGAAGAGCCAGGATTAGGCTTTCCCAGGCCTGAAAGAATCCCAATATTTTTGATTTGTTACCATTTCTCGTGGTTTCCCTATTTGACCCAAGGTTTTATTCTCTGTCATTCTAGAGATGGAGGCTATGAAACTTCTCCTTCTCTTGGAAAATACTGTGGTACAGACTTGCCTCCTGTTATAATCTCTCATGGTAACAAGCTGTGGATAAAGTTCGTAAGTGATGTATTCGGCACCAGAAAGGGATTTTCAGCAGAGTGGGATGGTACATCAGCAGGTAAAATGACTGCATTAAGTACAGAACTATTTTACACATCTCATTTTTGATCATTTGTTTGTATTTAATTTCTCACCGTTTCCCCCCCATCTTTTCTGCTTTCCATCTTCTAAAATCTGTCCTCTAATTATATAGCAACATAGATGCATGTTCTTAAGATAAAGGATCCAACTTTGATCCTTGTGCTTTCTTTTTCACTACAGGGAAGGACATACTATTCACCAGATAAAATGTGGCATCAATTATCTCATATGTTTAGGAAAGCAGTAATCCAGACTTTAATGGAGAGGTTTCTATTTGAAGGTTAACTGTCTATCAGAAGCACTTTTCAAATTAGGTAGTTGATATTTCTATGTGCTATGGGGTCTCTTCTGCTTACAACACTGATGGCTAGATGCATATTTTTGGGGCATCACTGAAGATGTTCAGAGCTTGTGAAGGAGGTCAATAGTGAGAATCTCCCACACCATGTCAAGTTCTCTAGTCCTCTAGATATTAAATGTTGCTTTGGTTTCTTTGCCATTTTCAGGTTGTGGTGGGACTTTGATGACAGCTTCTGGCATCTTCATGTCTCCCAACTACCCTATGCCATATTACCACAATTCAGAGTGCTACTGGTTCCTCAGAGGAAGCCGAGGAAGCCCATTTGAAATCCAGTTTGAGCAGTTCCATCTAGAGCATCACTCAAAGTGCGACTTTGATTACCTTGCGGTGTGTACCCAGTGATACTTTGCTCTGTAGGCGGGATGATGAGCACACAGGCAAGGGAAAACACAGAGCCTTGGTTTCAAAGGTAACTAGATGAACAGACCCAGAACAGAAAAGCTCCATGCTGATATGCTACCTTCATACCACAGAGCCATGAGGGGCAAGGCAGTGGTGTTTCTGTGTAGCAGCTGGTAAGAAAAGCATTTATGTCTAGATAGAAAGGCCATTGAAACAAGAATCTGACTATCTTTTAAATGTGCTCTGTTTTGAACCAAGACCTTAGCATGCTTTCTTAGTAAATTACATGGAAAAAAGCACAGCAGCGTCAATAACCCTACTGTTAATCTCAAATTTTATATTTGAATGGTTGCATAAATTATTTGAATATTTTTAATAAAGTTGAAATGAAGAGTAGTTTTCCCCCTCTTGATGAGCAAGCCCCTCAAAACCCACTAGTATTCAGTTACTGGCTTCCTGTTTTTCACTGATTTTCTTGTTTCTGAAATGCCTGTCAGGCTTCCTCTGTGCAGAAATACAATTTAACCTCTTGTATACCCAGTAACAATTCCCTAGCAGACATTTCTCAGGGGGAAATTACTTGGGGTTTTAATACCCTCAGATTTATTTTATTTTTTTAATTTCTTTTAGATATATGATGGCAACAGCAGTAATGCTAGACAGCTAGGTAAATTTTGTGGGAATCAGATACCACAACTCATCCGTTCCAGTGGAGACACCATGTATGTAAAACTAAGGACAGATGGCAGTCTGCAAGGCGGAGGTTTCTTAGCCAAATACAAACAGGGTAAGTAAGTAAAAGAAGATGAGAACATGTTTCTACAGTTCATGTTGTTCATAAAACTTCTTGCAGCCCATGATCTTACCTATTCATAAGCAGAATCCAATGTGTAGAGCATATTACTGACCCAGATTCTCTAGTCTGCTACAGTTACAGAACACAGAGAGCTAAAAATTGTCTGCCCAGTGATGGGGGTTATCTTCTCATCTTCTTAGAAAACAGCTGTTGAGGTGTCTCTGCTTCTGTTACCCGCACCAGTGGCACTTAGCACCCCAGATTTACTCAGAATAATGAGTGCTGGATGTCCATAACAGCGTAGATTGGACTGTTCTTGCTCTTCTGCTCATCCAGTCTCCTGCCTTTTAAAAGGAGAAGGCAGATTTAGCAAACTTCTCTGAGCTTCTAGCTGCTTGTGAGGCAGGATAGCAAAGGAGAACTGAGTTCCTGCCAGCCCTCCTGCATCTTTATAGGTGCTTGGGATAATTTCGCCTATGTGGAACACTTAAAAAAGTTTCATTTTTATATCTTGTGGTAAGGGCCATACTTTTCCTGCAAACACTTTTTTGTAAAATAGTTCTACACCAGAAATATCCAAATAATAACATCTGCAGAAAAATCCATGAAGACACATGACAAATTAAAGTTAATTTATTCTGAGTCTAATCTTGAATATAGTCCCAGCATTTACTTTTCTTCTTATACACTTCATGCTTTTTATATGGTTAAATGCCCATTGGAAGATCCATAACTTCACTGTACAAAATGATTTGCAAGCATCTTGTGCACCCTGTATATGACCTGCCCAAGTGATAAGGATTGCTGTAGATTTATAGACATTAAGTTGTCCTAGGTTTGAACAATAGTAAATGGATTACAGCAAAACCAAAGATACTCATCCACACATGACTCATACAATAATTAGACGACTGGGGAAGCTTTGGCTCCTCAATTCCTTACAGATATCACAGATTCATCTACCATGTACTTTTCAAACTGCAATGTCAAGAAGATACATTAGAAGAGGTTCCCCCTCCCTTTCATTAATTAAACAGAGCCCTTTCAAAGCACTCAGATGTAGAACCTGAGAGATCAGATAATGTGATTTACATTCATATTTAATTCCTGAAGATGCATCAGAGGAAGCTTTTAATAGCTTGCCCAAAAGCTAAAATTATGTAGGCAGTATGGTATAAAAGAAGGATGCTTAGATGCCAGATACCTTTACATGTACATGAAAGAAATGTAATGATGAATTGGAAAACATTGCAAAGAAAAACATGGTATCAAGTCAAAATTCAAAGGCACCTTTGTGTCTGATATATTCCTAATAAAATCCTGGTGGCAGGGGGTAGCAGATTTTACCCCACTTGCATTCTTCAAAAACCATGTTGTGCTCTTCAGTCTGTCCTTTCAAAGAGTTGTAGGCTTCAGTGTCACTTTGCAGGCAAGCTCCACTCTACCTGACCCTGACCTTCAGCTGTATCCTGAGCATTTTGAAGTACTAAAAACACAGACCTTGCTGCTCTTTAAATTGTTTGGAAAGAATAAAAAAATGTGCAGGAGGTATATGTGCTACACTTGGTGACAGATAATAGAATAGTTATACAAGTGAATTTCAGCTATTTCTGCTGTTCAAACACTGCAGATTTGCTGTACAAAGCAAAGAACCTGACCCGCGCCCCTCCTCCTGCCCATTTCTCTGAGCATTGCACTGCTCTGCTCCTGATACACATCATATGCTTCAAGACAAGGGATTGCCCACATTGATATTTCTGTCTTTAGGAAAAGGTGGATACAGGTAAATGAGCTCCCTGGTGCCATAATTGTAATTTAATTCTTTATCTAGTTTAGTTTATTTTTATTTTCTTTACACTTCAAGGAAAGCTTTTATTATTCCAGGTGAGGGTCCAATTATTATGCTAGCATTTTATTGTATGTTTCACAAGGAAAATCATGGCTCCTTTTTAAAAAAATTCATAATCATTTCCTGTTCCTGGAGCTAGAAAGCCTAATACTTGTAGTGTACTTTCCATTTGTTGTTTTAACCAGGGATTATAATTTTTTCCTGGTTTGCTGAAATAAACCACTTCAGTCTTTTAGTCCATCCTTGTTGAGCATCCTCCCCAAATTGTTTCAAATGACAGGGCAAATTTCTGCCATTATCTATCAAAATGTGTTTCAGGAATAACCATGTATCTATAATTAAAGAAAACTGCCAAAAAATATACGTACTTTATATACTGATGTTATACTGAAGTATATACTGAAGTTTCAAAAAAGAGGTCATAATAACGCTGACAGATTCCAGTTTGAAAAGTCTGGATTTTGTTTGAAACATATACAATATGTTCTTCAGCAGGTCAAAATTCTCTTTCTGTATGACTTCTCTAATCTGAATAAAATTATTTCTCTCCTTGTAATACTAGTAGTAACTTTAATTAGTAATTTTTTGAGTTATTGGATCACTGCACAAATATTATCTATTATCACTTCTCTTTCAGTTTGCCATGAAGTACTGACTGTTAATCGTAGCCATGGCATATTGGAAAGTTTCGATTATCCAAGTAATTACCCATTAAATGAACACTGCACCTGGACTATCCAAACTACCAAGGGGAACACTCTCAACTATAGCTTCACAGCCTTTGATTTAGAAGATGGATTGGACTGTAATCGTGACTTCTTGAAGGTAAGTACTCAGACTCTAGAAAAAAGAAAAATCAGGTCTTCACTAACAAAGAAAAATAATAAGGATGCAGAGGAACAAGGGGAAATTCATCTTATCTAAATTTAACCATTAAAACTCAAGAATAAAATCCAAATTATTTGACCCTGTTTCCTCTGTGATCAGTAGGGAGAGAAGCATTGCCACCTTTAGACAGGTGTGTGCAGCTGGGAAGATGAATCCCTTTGCAGGTGCCTTGGTTTGCTACAGGCTTTTATGGATGAAGTGAGTTCCCATGATTCCAGCTTCACGTAGAGAAGAAATCCTGGGATTAGTAACTGCAAAAAGGCAATGAGGCCAATTATTTGTCTCTTGTTTTTATCTGAGGAGTGGGGTATGTTCAAAAACTTTAATATGTATTATTTCTATATTTTTAAAGGGTTGCAGAGTCTCCTGTTTATATATTTTTCTTTTCATAATTCATCTGCCTTTCTAAAGGGACTGATAGAAGATTAAGGCATCCACAAAAGAAATGTGATATTTTTAGCCAAATTAAACCATCCAGTCAACCTAAATCCAAGTACCCTTTATTTTAATTTCCTCAAAACAAATATCTTTAGGACAAAAAAGATATTTTCTCGAAATTTTCTAAGACAACTGAAAAGATATTTTCTCTCAATTTTGTGCTTAGTACTGTGGGAAGTAGAGTGTAGTTATGATCACTGCTATACTGTGGGTTATTGTTTCCTGCCTACTATTTTGCTGTTTTGCTGGACCAATCCATCCTTCAGATCCCACCCTTGTACAGGGTGCCATCATGTAGCTGCTGTGCTCTATTTAGGTTTTTGCACAAGAGGAAGTGAAGTTTAGAGAAGTGTTAGAGAAGACTACTTACAGCTAGGAAGAGGGTTATGGAACAGTCGCTGTATTTCTGGAGATACTCACACTGAGGCCTTGCAGAAGGTTCAGCAACGGGCCTGGTGATGGACTAATCTGTTCCCTCTAGATGTCCTCCCTCACTCCATCTACCTCCTTACTATAGCAGCTTTCACAGCTCTAAATTTGTAATAAACTGGCAAAAGTGGTGTTCTCCCAGCTTTCTTCCTCTGTGCCCAGGAAGGGTAAGAAAGCACAGACATGTGAAGAAAATAAAACAAAGGAGCACTATATTGAGAACAAGTAAACTCTGGTTTGTTTTTGTGAGGAGACTGAAAAAGAAACATTGGAGCCAAGTGGAGAGGCCAGTGCTGGTCTCAAGATGCCTAAGCCCTTGATCCATAAAAAGCAGGAGCCCTGCACACAGTAGCCACTCAGTGAGGAGCAAGAAACTTGCCAGAAGACACTATTCTAGACATAAGTCAAGGCTGGAGGAATAATGCCAGAGGCAAGGACCTGATCCAAGTCACTTAAAAGAACAGAAATAAAACATATCAGAGAGAGTGAGGAGACAGGGAGAACTCTTTGTTTTAACAACTTTTCAGTGCCTTCAATCAAAGAAAATACAGACTGAAAGAGGTACAGAAAGGAAAATACAAGAGAGAAAGAGAATCATGGAAGTGTGTTAAGGAGGCTTTAATTTGTAATTCCTGTGACATTTTAAAAAATCTTTCTCCAAATGCCATTAAGCAATACCACTTGGAAAAGATGTTCTCATTTGGTTGTTGCATGCTGCACAAATATGTGCTATAGTGTAAAAAAGAGAACAAGGTTGAATCAGCCAGGGAACTGAACACTGTTTGCTCCCACCCTGTGTCTTGCAAAAAGGGAGCACGTCATCAAGGCTGGGAGTGCTCTGTGATGTAGGTGAAAGGGGGATTCATCTGGAACAAGTGTATAGTTCACTTTCTAAGCAGACTGCAGATATTTGGGACTTTTCTGTTTGAAATCCATGTGGAGTCTGACACCACTGCAAATTGGAAAAAACTTTAATTAAAAGAAATGCCATATCTATTCAGCTAAAATAAATTACTTTTCTGACATATGCTAGTTTTGAGATTTCTTTATTGCAAAGAGGCCTAAGATGGGAAAAATCTAATGGTCTGGCTGACTTTAACTGAGACATAATCCTGTTCACTGTAGTGTAAGTGCGTGATGCATGGACCATATGCCAGAGCCCTTCACCATTTTCTTGAAGAAAATGGGAAGCTGTTGCTCAGGCAGTTCCCATGTAGCAGCACTCACAAACCAGAATGGCCACTGGTGTTAAGTGCTCTTTTACTGGGGAGCTTTTCCCATCTCCTTCTTGGTTTTCTGGCAGCACCCGTCCCATCTCAGCCTCTTGCAACAGGCAGCAACACTCTATTTGTCTTTGTAGCTCTATGGCAGCTCTGACAGTAGCAGCATGGTGCTCAGTGGCAGCTAGCAGATGGCAGGCTTGGTGACAATATTTGCTGCTACTTGCTGGGAGGCTGGAAGTAGGAAGGACTAGAGTTAACTGTTAGGCTGGATTAGGCAGTGATCACAATTTTCATGATAGAAGGAGTAAGGAGAGTTATACATGATGGAAAAGAACGATTAAATGTTGCAGAGGTGTTATGGCAGAGGCATGACCTGCCATAACACCATAGCAGGTTACAGTCAAGAAATGGCAGTTCCAAAAAAAAAAATAGCAGAGACACTTTTAAAAGTTAGTGTGAGAAACAGATTTAGTACATGTGAAGTTATTTTTGTGATATTGCAAATGTCTCAAACTAAAGCTCTGATTTTTTTGAAATCTTTCTGAATTTTGAAGAAGATCATAGCATGGGGACAGGTAGACTGAGAAACTACAGTCTTGAGTACTGCTGGACCTGACATGCTGACTGTGTTTTTGGTCCCAGACTCTTTACTGGAAAAGGGCCTGTTCTTCAGCTTTGTGTTTAATTATGACTTACACTCTGATCCAAACCATATGCAGTATATAAGAACATTTTGCCTTGTGACTATTTCAGTCTGTTATACACATAATATGTTAATTTGCTATTTGCTCCCTTGCTTAGTCCATATATGAGCCAGAAATTAAATATGTAGAGTAATGACAAAACCAAAACTTTCTACACATTAGTATTCCTAGTGATGGTCAGTTACCAAAGATATTATCATCCTGTAGAGCAAATAACTGTTTCACATACAGGACAAGGGAAAATATAGTCAAATGTCCAGAGTGTTACAAAGAAGTGCAAGTACAATGCATGGCTGTTCCAGATTGAAATGCAATCACAGCTGTACAATGAGCAGTCAGCTGTGTACTGTGTTATATATTTCCTTTTCTCTTTTGATCATGGGATGCTTCTTGTCAGCCAGGCCACCACTCCTCCAGCTGGGCAGTGTTACTCATGGTAAACAGCATTCCCTCTCCACAGGGAGCATTGAGCAACTGTGATTCAATCTCGTCTGGGCAGGGCCACTTTAGCATGTTCAACTATTTATACTAGGGTCAAGTAGGAAGGAAAAAGCCCTGCTTTTCTGATTTTCTGGCAGTTTTCTGCCCCTGGGCTTAGGTGCCAGAAATTGAGAAGCAGAAGTGTGTAAGGGAGTCAAAGCAGCAGTTCTTTATAATGTCAGTCTCTAGCATGAATCTCATATGAGCACTTTCTCCACAAATGAGCAATGTGCAGTGTTTCCTGGCCTGTCAGAGGATGCTGGCTCATTGCTAGTAATGCTCATAGGAAGTGACATTTTGGAAGGAGTTTTACAGCAAAGTTTCAAGAATATGAGATAAATTGCTTCTGATAAAGACGTGTGCAGAAGTGGAAATGATAAAAGAAATACCAAATAACAGACTGGTTCTTAGTGATGCTGCACTAACTTTAATTTGATTGGATGGTCTTTAAATTATATTGCATGCTGTAGTTTGGCTCAATAACCTACCATTAGCCTTTCTAGAGGAGTCATCAGGCTGTAACCAGTGAGATATTGCAGGCAATGACATGGAAATGTCATTCTTTCCTCTACATTCACCAGGTTATTAGCTGAACAAGCATGTATTTAACTCCCCATCTTTAATGAAGAATCACCTTCTTCTTTCAGAGCTCTCTGAGCTTCACCCCTTTGGTCTCTGCAGTTTGATCTAGTGTAAAAGATGGAATTATCACTGAGCTAATCTTACGGGGGCTAACAACTGCCTGATAACAACTAATGCCTTTCTTCTGCTGCAGGGCAGGACAGAGTTCCGCTTGGGGTTAAAGCACTTGCTTGCTTACTGATAATGTACTTGAGCAGTCCAGACTCTTTCAGCAATTACACTCACAGATGTTAAAATACCATTGCACACTTATATGTGGAATATTATCAAATGAATACAGTAATTAATATGGCATCTGCTCCTGAGAACTGTTTTATTCCCTTATGGTGTTAACAGGATATGTCCTTGTTTTTTTTCTTTTTTTTTCAACAACAGTAGCATTCCAGGGATGTGCCATCATATCCTTTTTTTCCATCTGGGAATACTGCATTAGATATTTGTTGCCCACACTCATCTGTTCATCCTTTTTTTTTTTTTTGTTAGCCTAACATAAAAATATCTTATCCTGTTTCTAGTTTTACTCCTTCTTGTAATTAGTAAATATGCTTCAACCATATTAGAATATTAGCATTATTACATTTTATTTATGAGTGTGTCTTTTTTAAAGTGCTGCAGGAATTCTTCAAGCACAGAGAATGGCTTTGCTTATGGCCATGCATTGATTTACAAAATGTCACCGGTAGTACACCGCCCTGGGGAAGCAGATGATATATGAAATATGCCCATCCAGGTTCTGCACACAGACATCAAATTACAGCCTGCTGGCCAGATTGCAGTGGTATCCATTAGCATATTACCATGCAAGCTGGCAGCATGCCAGCCCATCCCTGAATTCCTCCAGGGGGTTATGGACCTCCACAAGAAGTCCTTTAGTATAAGACTGTAAGGATAAAAGTGACAATTCTCAGGTTTCTATGGCAGACCTTACAATTGGTATACAACAAAATCTTAGCCCATGCACTGATTTTCACTGAGAGATCTGGATACTCAAAAGGAGAGTATCAGGCCACAAAGCTGCCCACTCTAAAGACGACTGGCTCAGGATTGAGACTTTTGCTCCCCTAATTGCCTGTATTGCTAGAATCAAAGTATACTTCGTGGTTTGAAAGGTTATGTAGAAACAAAATTGCAAACGCACGCAACCCCTCCCCACCCCTCAAGACTGCTAAATTTGCAGTGATGAGAGGTTTGCATGGGTTTTAGGATTGCCTATAGAAACCTCAGATGACAACAAGCACGAGGGAAGCCAGAACAGACTCCACTTTTGGATTCACAAAATGAGTCAGACCTTCATGGTCTTGGTGTTTTCCACACCCTGCCAGCTCAGAGCAATGTGACTTTGCCTGTTCCTTCAGAAATAAAGCTTTGTACAATGCAGTGACTATGAAATATCTCCATATGATCATAGTGTGCATGCCCCTTGTTGGAAACAGAGCAATTAGGACTCATCTAGTTGCAGCTGGATTAGTCTCTTCCTCTCTTTTTCTTCTGTATTCCAAATTTGGCTGGAAAACCTGGTCAGCATCTCTAAGACTATCTGCTTATCCCACTCAGCACAGGCATCGCAATACAAAATTACGTATGGCTGGAGGAACCCCACCTACATCGGTCAAAGCTTCCCCTCATCAGAGGGAAGCTCCCAGACAGCTCAGAGAAAACCACACTGGACTTTGCGGAAGGTTTTATGTTTGCCTTTCATTGTTCCATGGGCCAATCTGAAAGCCTAAGTGCAAAGAATATTTCCCTTTTCTCCTTTCTTCATTTGAGACTGAGCTGCAACTCTCCTTAGTTGCTGTAGTTATGCATGATGCAATTTTTCTTAATTGGGGGGGTTGGGGGGAGGTTCCCAGAGACAATCCTGCCCTCTTTGGCCTCTGGTGGTGTCAGTGTGATGTTGCTGGTGGTGTTACAGACTGTCAGTTGAGTTCATCCGGAATGGCAAAGCACAGAAGGAGCAGCACTCAGTACTGCATAGGAGTCAGCAGTGCTGCAGATTGCTCTCTGATCACTGTGGGCTTTTCAGAGCCGTGTCCCCAGGCACAGGCCCTTACCTTTGTAAGGAGCTTTTCCCACAACAGCAGCTTTGTGCTGAATAATAACTGGAAATATTATAGACCCAACCTCAAAGGCAGTCCTGCTCTCTCCACCATCAGTGGATTCTCACTGCAGAGGAACTGCCTCAATTTCTGAGGCATTGAGAAAAGCAGGTGCTCTACCAAAATACCTGCAGTTTCATCACCAGGCCAATACGATCCCCCAGCCACAAAGGCTTGGATCCCCAGGCAGTACCTTGGTCAGCAAAGGCTGCAGAGACACTTCAGGGACCTGTTTGGGTCCTGTCCATGACAGCATGAGGATTAGGTGGAGGTGCTCTCCTGATGGAGGTTTGGGGATTTAAAATACCATGCTGAACAAATAAGATTTTGAGTGCAGGTCTAACTAGGTGGATGTCTCCTAGGCATTCCTTTCTTAAACAGCAGTTGTTTCCTACTCCTATATCTAAACCACCTTTTTTTTTTTTTTAATTAATCCAAAGATACACCCTGCATTTTTTACAGTCTTATAATTCATTCATTGCTAAAGAAAAACACTGGTTTTCTATAATTTGCAGAAATAAACCTTTCCTAGAAAGACAAGAATGAGTGGATAGAACTGTAGTTAAACATCCTTGTTTTCTTTGAGAATGAAGTGGTAAGGTAAGAGGTGAAAAATTAATTTTTAGAAAAATTACAGCAGTTTAATTTGGAATGTAACATTGTTTGAAACTTCCAAGGAGCTCTGAGTTATTCAGGCTCAGGTTATGAGATGAAACATGGATTCAGGTAAAACTCTTACTGTTAAAAAACTGGATATTTATGCATTTCCACATGTCAGATAAATCCCAGCGATATTAATTACTGTGCCTACATATCCAGTGATGCACAATGTCAAACTCCATTGTACTACAAAATAAAATGACTAATGAGTGAAAGTATGTAATGGTGTGGAGACAAGAAAATTGTCTGCAATGTCAGAGCAAGGATATTTAAAAGATCATCTAGGGCATAAACATATTTAAATAATTAATTAAAATATTAATTAGAAGGCGTTCTTAAGGAGGGTTTTTTTCCTAGTGGCAATTGCAAACACTTCTCATCATGCAAGCACAAACATAACTTTATTTGCTCTCCTGTTTGTTCAGAAGTATCAAGGCTCCATGCAGTAAGTTGCTGAAAGTCTTAAACTGCCTTTGTTTCTATGAAACAATGTTGCTGTGGTGCTCAGCTAGCACAGTGGGTCACATTCCGGAGCTTTAGTTTGTTTTTTTTTCCTCTGGCTGACAGACCTGCAGGTTCATAAGTTTGCACTCTAGCTCTTCTGGAAGTAAATATGTTGTTTAGAAAATAATTAATTTTGTTTGTGTCAATTCTTGTTTTAACAATTAGTGGTTATCTCTCTTTTGAGTCTATTCTATTACTTGGATGGCAATTATATTGAATTGTTTTGGCTTCATTTTGTTTTGGCTTCATTTTGGTTTTGCTTCATTTTGTTTTCTGGTAACATATTTGTTCCCATGCTATCAAAATTTCCTTTCCAAAATTTCCTTTCATTTCCTTTCAGGAAGAGCTACTCAGAAACTTGTAATCACTGCATCTGATATTTAGATACAAACAATCCCCTATTAGGTTTCCCACTTCTAAGAGGAAAGGGATACTTTTTTTGTGTCAGAAAAGCTCTTGGAGACTGTCCTAGAAGCTTTTGCCATGGATGTGACATTTGCAGCTCTGCTTGTCTGATCCAAGGCACAGCATCCTTTCATGAGTTCTGCAAATACAGCCCAGGACTGTCACTGCTGATCCCCATAAAAAGGCTTTCTGACTGCAAACAGTTTATTTCAAGATGCAAATTTAGACAATTATTTATATAATTTTTCATAGTCATAATGAATTCTTGACTTCTGGTAACAGTACTATTTACAATACAATAAACTGAGAGCTGTCAGTATTCATAGGATAGATTTTCACCTCATATGAAATTGAAAGTTTGGCTTTGAAGACTCCATCATCTCTCATCGAGACTATGTGCTATGACTAACTAGTATACTTAAGCAGCTTTTTTACAGAGAAGATTAGGCATGGGGTTTTCCTTTGTAACGGCTTTCCTGATGAAAAAACCCCATGCCTTTTCATGGAAATAAAGTTCTCCAAGAGAAAACTGACATTTTGCCTCAAAAAAACCTTCCAGTTTTCTTCCAGGAAAACTGAACAGATGGAGTCTCACTACCTGTCTGGAAGGCTTACTTTGCAAGAAGCCTAGCAAGGTGCTCGGGGACAAAAATGTCCCTACTTCAAGTATGTCCAAATAGAACCTGTTCAGGCTTTATTTTTCTCATTTCTTTGAGATCTTTGTTTCTTCCATGCAGCAGAACCTCAATTTTCCAGTCAGTTCAGTCCTTGAGTCCTCACTCCAGTTCTGGCAATGAGCTTTTCTGTGGCACAGGTCATGCCGCTTTGCTTTCTCCTCCAAAGAGGGGTGAAAAGATGTGGCCTCCAGAGCGTCATTCTTAATGTCAGCAGCATATTTCCAGGATAAAGTGTCAGAAAAGTCAAAATGTCATATTGCTGATCATGCTGTCTCCCCTGGGAGAGCTACTGAAGCTGAACCCTTCCTGCAGCCTTGGCTAGTCCTGCTTTCCCAGCCCCACTCTAACGTACAGCAGATGGTTTTGAGCTGCCACTTCAATGTAGGGCAGTCACACAGCTCGATCCTTCCCTTAGAAAGCTGGTACCTCCCCTTGTTACTTTTGTGTCAGCCTATAAGCTTGCTCCTAGGCAGCCTGATAAGGAGTTTCTCTTAACAGTCATTGAGCCCATGGCTAATAATTAATCTAAAAGTACCACATCCCCACCTGGTCCCAGTGCTAGGGTGCAGGCTGATAAAATGGAGTGTTCTGGGTGCTGCTGAACAATTGCTTTGGTTAAAGGAGGGAGGCCAAGGATTTCAACATGTGCACCAGCTGTTTGCATGTTTTGACTGTTCGATTGTCTGCCAAAATCATTATGAAGCATTTGGATTTTCTGGTGGAGGCTCAAAGGTCTGAACAAATAAATATATTACAAAACAAATATATGCACAGAAGGGGAGCAAGAAGTTTCTTCTCAACAGGGAACTGGAAGGGAGGCAAATCACCAGTGCCTAGAGTCAGTATGGTACAGGAGTGCCATAAAATCCAATTGCCTTGCACAATCCTGAGGAGTACCCAGCTGGAGAAGAATCTTCCCTCGATTTGCAGCAGTTTAAGATAACACTGCTGACAAAGCAGGACCTTACAAGAGAAACATTATCTCAGAGATCAGGAGAGAAATTGTAGCTCATGAGAGCTGTGTTCATCTTCAGTTTCATTTGCCTGTGTTTGTGTGAGAGCAAAAGGTAGGCTGGGAAGTTCAAAATGCCCTGTGAAAACACACAGCTGTTCCCTTCATTTAGAAATAAAAGACAGCTCAAAGAAAACCCGACTGTAATTCTAGCGTGGTTCTGCCTCTCTCAATGAGTTACAGCTGGCCAGGCACTCAAATTCCCTGCAAAAGGCTGCTCTGAACCCAGACCCACAGGGCAGCACGGCATGAAGGGATTGCCATAGTAACTGTTCTTTGTGTCTCAAAAACTCACAGACCGTTTTCAGAGGAAATTACACAGAAATGTGACATTCACTGTCTTAGATAAAAATAATACTCCCTTGATGAATCAAACTGCAGAAGACTCATGAAGCTTGGTTTTTCAGTTGCATTTGAAAGTTACTGGGTATGATTTAGTCTATAGTTTGTTAGAATGGTTTTTCATTTGTAATCACTAGAGCTAGTGGCTGATTGTGAATATATATCTTAACATGGTTTTTGCTTCTATGCAGAGCGTGGATTCATGATCTCCACAATTATTTATTCTTCACCATTCATATTTTTCTGGTGTAAGATTTCCATGGCTTGAAGCTGCAGAAATAGGAGTAGTATATATCACAAAGCTGTCAAAGGAAGTAGTACTATTAAAAAATGTAATTGGATCTAACTTGATTTCACTTTGCTGATCTTAAGCCTTAAAAGAATATGTAGATCTTTCAACCTGGCTTGGAAAAAGGTCATAACTGTAATGCTGGGCACGGGACAGCTCATCTTTCTGTCAGCTGGTCCTGATGGATATTCCACATATTAACAACTAATCTTTATGACAAGTTGATATTTATTATCAAACACATCTCATCAAGGCTTTGCAAGAGCCACAGAAATGTATCTGCAATTAGAAACATTTAATCTTTTCTTATTTCACCAACAGAAATCATACCAAATAAAGTGATAGTTCTCAAGTTGTAATACACTTAGCACACTTTGAGCCTTTCATTATACCAGTCATAAAATAGACCATGTAATATTACCTCTGAATTATTTCTGCAATTTGCGCCTCACTTCTGGCAGAAGTATCTATCTATCTATCTATCTATCTATCTATCTATCTATCTATCTATCTATCTATTTATTTATAATTTTAACTAGACTGTCTGCTTGAGGATTTGAAACCATTTGAGTAGATTTCTTGGCCTCAGCCACGTTTTAAAGGAATAACAAGATTTCTGAAAATTCTACAAGACCAACATCTTCTACAGAAAAGATGAGGCTTTAATTACTCATTCCAGTATGTGAGCCCGCCAGAAAATGTGTACGAAAATTAGTCACTTGCATGGTTAATCAACATTTGGTGTGATATACTTCCATACTATTGGTGCTGAGTGTAGGAGAATTCTTAGTGGAATCAAAGATACTTGGGAAACAGATTTGAATGGAGAGCAAAACCAAATAAACCTTGGCTGTTTTTCTAGAGATCATAGATTTGATTCTTTGCATGGAAAGAACTTTACAGTGATGGCTTCAGAACAAAGCAAAGATTTTGTTGAAATTCTGAAAGGAAGCATGCCAAAAATTCACAATGAGAATGTTCAGACATGGTTTCTGTGCCAGTAATTTGCTGGACTGCGTTAGGAAGATATGCCCTGTGAGACACTAAATTGGATGAACTGTGACAAAGTGATAATAAAGCAAAAGGGCTGCTGTTTTTTTAAACTTTAATAATCATAGTAACCAAGGTAGAAATAATAAAGCAACTCCTAACTTGACAACAACCTGCAATCTGACATTTCAAGTCAAAGATAATTGAGCTAAAATGTCTCATTTTTATCAGCTTTTCAAAAATGTACACTTCATGCCTGAAAAATGACATTGGGACATTGTGGTATTTGGTGAGGAACATGGATTCATGCTCAGTGTTATTTACTGGGTTTGAAAAAAGTTAGAAAATTGGAATTGGAAAGACAATTTTAACCTGTTTGGAGACAAGAAATATAAAGAGGCTTAAAAGCTCTCTAAACAGCTACTAGCACCCCATCAAAACATGTATTAAGTGTTTTCATTTAAATGTGAGTATGTGACTAACTTCAGATGTCAATATTTAAGTGCAGGAATATTTCCCTAGCACTTTTTTGTTTTGATTGTTTGCTTGTTTGGTTTGGTTTTGGGTTATTTTAGTTGTTTTGTGGGTTTTGTTTTGTTTTGTTTTGTTTTGAGTGGTTATGTTTTAGGAGTAGAATGGAGGATTTCTCACCTTTATTTGACAAAATTGAAAGATTTTCAGGTTGGCTACATCTGCAAGCACACTGATTGTCAAAACACTTTTACATAGAATATGACAAGGAGATCAAATTTCAGAAGCATGGCTTAGTCCAGTTTCCCTCCAAAGCAGGACACTAGCATAAGATTATGAAACTAGAAATAAACATACAAAGTTTCCTTGGTTTTTTGAAGATTTACTTTATTTTTGGTTTTCAGCTTGTCCTCACTACTTTGGGAGACCCTTGTGATGCTGACTGCTTTGTTTTCTCCATCAGAAGCCCAGTCAGTCCTGATTTTACCTGGGTGCAGCCTTAAAGAGATGAAGACATAAACAGAGCTGTCACCAAAGGGGTTTGGAGGCACTGAGCATGTTAGATGTCTGGGCAAATCAGACCCGTGACATCCTCTTTTTCTTTCTATTTCAGTTCATTGCCACTTGCCCTCTATCTTCTTCCCCAGCAACCCCCAATACACACCAAAACAGAAACAGCCAAACCTTCTACTATACACAGCGTGCAGCCAGGTTAAAGACATATTGGAGTTACATTTGCTTATTATTTAATCAAAATCTTTCCACACTCCTCGGGCTCATGTTGGTGTGCAAGGGTGTGAGACATGTCGCTGCTTTTTCCTTGAAATCCTGTACAAAACAATGAAAATTGTGAAGCTGCTTTTTACTCACAGGCATATTCTTTTGTTTTATTTCAGCTCTATGATGGGCCTGGTGTACAATCCAACCTAATAGGCTCTTTCTGTGGCCAGTCTCTTCCACTGGCAGGGAGCACTACAGGGACCAGCCTTCATGTGGAGTTTTATTCTGATGGACTGAATGCTAGAAGTGGGTTCCAGATGCTGTGGCATGTTAATGGTAAGTTAGCCAGGTTTCCTCTGGGAAAGTAGGTTTCCTTCCCTATATGTTTAATGGAGTCCCTGCTTATGCCACTCTGTCATCTAAGTAGAAATAACCCATTACAGCTCTAAAAACATTGCATTTCCTCATAATTCTTGAAATACTTTTCCATTTGATGTTCCTGCACATGTACACCTTCAAAGTCATCTGGTTGGAGACTGAGAGCTGTTAGTGAAATATGCTTTCTTTTTCAGAAGTGGGCACAGAGATGAGGGGCATGTCCAGAATTTGTGTAATGAAAAGGGGATAGCTGCTTTTACAGGGTAACCATGAGTGACTTGGGCTTTCTAATTGGAACATTCATCCCTCAGTTTTCCCCATTTCTATATCTATAGACTTGTGTTTTCTGTGCAGGCTTCTCTCTAGTTTTGTTTAGTAATACTTGTTTTCTTGGGTGGTGTCTTCTTCCAGCTGCCCCCCACCTCACTTCTCTGTGTGAAATAACATTGTCCAGGATGTGCTTTGGGTGTTTGTTCTCTTGTTTTTGCATGTCATGAAGACTGTCACGTGTCTTATTAAATAGGAAAAAAAACTATGCCAGTTATAAACAAACCTGTTAATGACTGTACAGCTGCAAAACTCTGCTTGCAGTTTCTTCATCAGCAAGGTTACAAGTGCAATTTTTTTCACTCTGCTTATTTAACAGCAATAGTGGGCTGTAACAAGATTAAATTGTGTGCCGTTGTACAGCCCTTCAAAGGAGATCCAACCTTGAAAATAATTAAATTGCTCCAGTTGCCCTGTCTGTCTAATCAGTTCACAGCATTCAGATTTGACAGCATTGTGAAGCAGCTGAAGTGGCTGCAGAGGCCTCACCGTGGGTTGCTGAGGTGTATGGCATTCTATAAGCTGTTTGAATAGGAGCTCCTTGTGCCTACCACAGACTGCTGGTGCCTGTGGGCTCGCAGAGGGCTCTCGCATGCCAGACAGTGGTGCCTGGCATTCAGTGGGGGTGAATGCAGGAGCATTTCTGGGTAAAGGAGGGACACATGCAGGAGGAGTGGGATGTGTAGCAGGAGCCAGCAGGGGAGGGGCTGTAGCACAAAGGTGCGTTCTTGTGCTTCGGGGTGATGTCATTCTGGGACTGCACAAAAGAAGAAAGATTGGAGGCTTTTATGCATAGCCAGATGACATCAGCTCCATACAGTAGCCATGGTGCTGGGTTAACTTGCTTTTCTAAAGCTCTCAAAGCTTTTCAGAATTTGCCTGCGTGGTAAACACTGTTGTGCTTTCCCTCCTTTCCCACCCCCTCTGCACTCCTTTTCTGCGCTGAACTGCTCCTCTGTTAATTCTTGGACAGTAAACTGCAGCCTAATGCTGCACAGGGCCCAGACTGCTAATGTGAGGTTGTGTCTAAGCAGCTGATCAGGATCTGTAGGGTCAGGTAGGGCTTGGCTCTTAGGGAATGTCATTGCTGGCTCCAAACATCACAGCTGCAACTTCTGATAGTTTGCAATATGAGTGCAAGTTCCTTCAGAGCTAACCACAGCTGTCATATTTTTGTTCATTGCAAGCACTTCCTTTTTTTCTCAATTTGGTGTCATGAACAAATATGGCTATTTCTCTCACTCTTGGTGGGCATATACCATTGTTCTAGACTAGATAAAATTAGATATGTCCCTGTGGTCAGAATGCTATATTTACCTCTCTCTTCTGAAAATCTTTCAAGTGCGCAAAAAAAAAAAAATCACTGGAAAAAGTCTTCTTGTCTAGGGGGATGGATCAGGAGAGGCAGTCTTTCAGTTGGATATTTCAGAGTGAAGCATTCAGGTCTCTTCTTCCCTGAGGGCCAGTCCCTCAGAGAATCTACACCCTGATCTGGTAACATCTCACCTGACAAGCAAATAACAAGGCTACAGATATTGCTGAGAGAAGAGCTTTTATTTCTGCTCAAGTGACAAATATGTGCTCTAGAGTTCAAGCTGCTGTGAACTATTTCTCAGGCTGTGCATGTGTTCCTTAACTGGCAGTTGTGAAGCTGCAGTTGTGAAGATTATCAAGGACATTCACATGTGTTGACCATAAAGAGAGCAGCACTGCTTGACATCATGTGCCTGATAGAATTTGCTTCAGACACTTTTCACAGTTATGAGGTGATGAAAAAAAGCCAAAATCTTACCTCATTGATGACTGACTTGAATAACCCCTCCTGCCACACATGACACAAATTTGAACTGTTTCAATTTAAAACATTTGCATCTGATCCCTTTGCTGAGGGAAACCCACTCTTTAGGCTTTCACAAAGACAGAAATAGTAGTCAGTCTTAGGAGAATATTGTTATTTATGCTTAAAGATGTTCTATATAATTTTAACTTGGATGGAAAGTTCTAGTGCAAATAATATAATTTAAAAATAGTTGTGGTTCTGAAATAACACTGTTCATCTAAGGGGCTTTTATTAATGAGGGTGGATTTAGAGTTGATTTGGCTAAATCACTAAGCCAAGGCCTCAAGAGGATTATTCACAGGAGGAAAGCTTGAATCTGCAAGGTGCTTTTTCCACTTTTGCTCTATTTTAGGAAGCTTAATATAGGCAAATATATTTGGGGGCATATATTGGCCCTTTGAGAAAGAGCAAACTCCTGGTAACAGTCTGGATATTGCAAAGATGGAATGCCAATCAAATTGCTTTCCTTAAAAAAAATTTAGGAAGCCAAGAGGGCAAAGGTCTCTTAGTGCAAAATTACATCAGTGACAACTGCCACTATCTGAGAAGACACATATTTCCTAGAGCTGTCACCTACCTTATTAAGCAATGGGCATGTAGGAGCTGACTGCTTTTTATATATACATCTGCATTTCATTGGAAGCTCACTCACTTGGCTGCCTGATTGTAAGTAGAGCTAATGAATGTATTTGTCTCTTCTCAGCATAGTCAAAATTTGCACCCACTAGTTTTTCTGTCCCACACTTTCAGTATATGTGTCAGGTAAAATGTTACATAGTTCGTTAGTTCTTCAGAGAAGCACAGCAGAAACAGGTGTTACATTAAGATACTGAAGCCATTCACTGCACACCTTTGTCAGGCATCCATTAGGATTTATGAAGAGAATATCACACTGCAGTCAAGGAGGGACCTGAGGCCCAGATTTTCTAAGCCCTGTTGTGTTGCCTTTGACAAGTTGCCAATTGTTCAGCCCTCAAAAATTACTATTGCTTTTCATTAACTTTCTGTCACATTAAGTCTGAGGATGCAAAAGGATGGACCTTTTGAAGTCCTGAGCAATTGTTTTGAGCTGTGGGTTCTACCAGGTTCAGAGCTGGCTTTTTACATTACAGTCTGACAATTAAAAGCATAGACATGTTCTCTATGAGAGCTAAGGATGAATTAATTTCTGTTTCTTCAGCAAACTAGACCTCCCCTCACCTCCCAAACTAATATGTAAGAATAGGGACCAGAATCTTCTTAAAATACTTGTTTCTGAACAGTTCAATCAATGTCAGAGAGTGAGAAAATGGTGGGGTTTTTGTTTATTTGTTTGGGGTTTTTTTAACATTGAACACTAGCAGCTGATATGGGAGCTGTGGCCATTCAGTATCTTGGAGGATTCACCTCCTGTTTAAATGCCTAAATTTGCCTTTATGTGTCTGCCTCTCAGCAGTCTATCTTTATTTATTTTCCATCTTACCGATTTCAGACTGGAACATATTGAAAAAATACCAAAATTCAGGAGACTGATAAAATGATAATCAACATTACAGAAGCAATTAACAAATCAGAAAGGAGAAAAAAACCCAAAGCAATATCTCACTTGAATTTTTACTCTCTTGCATAAACCCTCATCACAAAAATTATTCCACTTTATATAACTAAACCTACTCAACAGAGCAAAATTTTACAGAATCAAATCCAAATTATACTTCATGCAAGCATTAATGTAGTACAGGCAAATGTTTGTACTACATGTTCCTTGCAGTTAGAGTCACTTTATGTTTCCTGAAATGTTTCACCATGAACACCACAACTGGAAAACTCTGAATCCTTTCATTTCCCTAACTCTGATTTTACAGAAACAGTGCCAGTTCACTGTAACCTTTAAGGATGGGATTTTTCTAGCATGTGTCTAAAACATACCCATGAATAAATCTGAAAACCTTGCAAATAAAAGAGGTTTCCACAGATTACTACATTTCTATTCAGCTATAATTATTTATGAGAATAGGGATTCTTCTTTGGTTAATGAACACCATCTGTTAACCAGACAGGCAATAATATGGAAAGATCTATAAATCATCCCTTGCACAATCTTCAGTGTGAATATGTGGATTTTAGTCAGAGTAAAGCAAAATCACCAAATATATGCCTACTAAGCTTTCTGTTTGTTGTCTGATTTCCTAGCAACTAACACCAAAGTAGGTAGTTCTTTTAAGCATTTTTCAAGGGAAATCCAGGACCTTTACAGAACTAAAAGAATATCCCTCCTCTCCTCTCTGTTTAACTGCAGGGCTGAAATTTCCAAAATTATTGTGAGGAGGTCAGAACAAATTGGGCATATGCCGTATGCAGTTCAGCTGTGAGAAACTTTTCACAGTGCAGCTGTTTGCATATCTGTTCACATTCAGCAAGACCATATATTTCTGTGCTGAGAACATTTCACTAGGAACAGAATGGTTTGGGATTATTCACTATCATTTCAGTGAAAGCTGAAGTCATCAGCAATGTATAGGTTCTGCTCCTGCGTGTTTATGTACCCCTAAAGACCACATTTGTTTTTACTTTGTTGCCATAAGCAGCACAAGTTCCATTTTTTGGAATAGAAGCAAAATCTTATCTGATGTTTGCAGACAAATACAAACATTGGGATAGCTGCAAGAAGGTTTGTATTCATGTAATGAATCAAAGTTTTTTAAGCATTTCATAAAGTTATTCTACCATTATTTTTGTTTTCTTATTTTAGTGTTGTGATGCAGCAAATGAGTTTTAAAGGTGGGCACCTATTTTAATCTCTTAACTATTTCTGTAGATAATTTGTTCAATTCCACTAAGATCTGTTTTTTCAGAAAAGCACAAGGGGACTGATTCTTACCTTATCCATGTAAGAGCAGAAATTTAATATATAAACTTTCTGCCAGTTGGCCAGAGATACAGAAATTGTGCTTATGCTCTGATGTGGGGGTTTCTACTGACATGTGCACTTTAGTCAAAACAATTCAGATGTAAAGTTCACATAGTTGCAAAGATCACTGCATTCTTTTTTCAGCCATTAGTCAGTGAATACTTAGGCATAAACTAGGGCAGTTCCCATCTGTTTGCAAACAATTAATAAATGATTGGCAAAATGAGTTCAGCATATTCATTATAAGAAATGAATCACAGAAATCTAAACGTTACCACCATTTTATTGGAGCACTTAAGAAGAATCACTTCATTTTAACAAAAAGCTTTTTCTGGGAACTTTGTAGCTGGAAGAAAAGAAATAGGACTTTAAATAAAGTTTGACCTTCTTACTCATCCAGAGAATATTGATTGAGCTCAGAGAAAATATAAACCTCTCTGGAGAGGGAGCATGAGTAATCTGAATGCTACCTGCAATTCAGAAGGAAGAAAGGTCTATGTCTCAAAGCACAGCACACAAGTTTTCCACTCATCGGAGACATTTCGGGTTTAAATGAAAACCATGTCTTTTGTGGCTATCAGGAAATTGTTAGTAGGAGAAGCTGAGTCATAACTGCCTGTTTAGTTTTAAAATGTTCCCAGCTTTCTTCAGGCTGAGAGAAATAGCAATTGGCTTTGTTCTCGCCTGCTGAAACTCCCCTGCCTCCCTGTTCCCATCCCCTCAGGAGCCGAGACATCAAGTCTGTTTGTTGAGAAATCTTTCTGTTTCCAAAGCTGGCAAAGCAGCTTTTTCCTCCTGAAATCTGTTCTTAGTGTAATTCCAGCTGCTGAGGGGAAAGAAAGTGGGTAACTCACCTGCATGTTCCACTATAAGGCTCCCCCACTGCCGACACCTCTCTTTCTCCAGTTGTAAAATCTCAACTACCTGGTTTCTTTTGAGGAAAATTAGACCATCTTTTGGGGAAAAAAGGGGCAGTGGGTTACACTGAACTTTGTTCTTCTCCATGTCTCTGATAAAATGTTCATGGATATCAAAGTTTAGGGGTTTAACACTTATCATTGCTGGCAGACCTTGGGGAAGGAAGTGCACTACCTTGGTCTGTGTCTCTCCATAGGGACAGAAGGCAGGATTGGTTTGAAATACACTTTAAAGCGTCTTTAGATCGTAGACTGGGACACTCAGTAGCTTGACAATTTAACTTTGTGGCTGCAAAACAAACCACCTCAGGCTGCAGTAAGGTGAGGAAAAAGGGAGAACTAAGCCTGTGCCAATTCACCTGTAGGGTCAAAGTCAGCGGTGTAAAGATTTTCCTGGCTTATAGCTAACCATTGTTCAACTGTGGGAACTCTTGTGTTTAAAAGGTGGTTTTCCAGTGAGTACTGGGTGATGGACTGACAGAGATCAGTGTTAAGTTGCTGGCGTGGCTGGAGTCTTCCTCACATCTGTATTTAGACATCTCTTTTTTAGCTTAAAAGAGCTTCTTATAGCTCTAGAGACCACACAGGTCTTCTTATAGATCCCACAGATCTATATCTTGCAGTCCTAGAAGTCCTATGGCCAACTGTGACAAAACCAAACTCAGGTTTTTAGTGAGGATCTGAAAGACCTCATGGTAGAGATGATGGCAAATGCTTCTGAGACTTAGCAGCCACAAGTTTGTCACAGTTGTTAAGGAAAGTATGTCTACTTGATTGAAGGTCTTAATCTATAGCTTCCTGAAGAAAAAAAAATGTGTTAAGCAGAGCAATGACCAAAGATACCTTGTTCAAGCTGAAAATTATTCTTTGACTTAGTAAAGATTAGGCCAGTTTTGCATATCCATGTGGATTGGTTGAGTAGGTCAGAGAGGTAGCCAAAGAGATTGATGGAGCATAGGCATGACTTACAAACCTTGAGTTAACACTATAAAAGCTGTGTAAGCAAAAGATTAGTGCCTAAATTAAACACTTGGGGCTTGTAATGTAGAGAATAAAAAAGTGCTGCTGGAAGGCAGAGCAACACACATGTAAAATCTGCTCAAACATACAATTCCCTCATTTTCTCTGTGTGACAGATACACAGCCACCCTATTGGCTTCTCTAAAGGTGAAGTTTCCTCATGAATGTAGCTGATCAAAGATCTCCCTGACACTGGGAGGGCTGCTGTGCTTTCCCACCCTGCTGATGCCTGCACTTGGGAACTGAATCAGGGATAGCATCTTCAGGAGGCCAGTGCTACACTTACCACATCTTCATAGAGCAATGATAAAACTGTAATCTCAGATGTTCAGATGCTTTGTGCTGTCAAATCAGGGCCTGAATTTGATCTGTTGTTTTGCTGCTTTTTTTTCTCAATATAGCTTATAATCTGAAAGAAGTTAGTCACCCAAGGGGATGAGAAGTGATGGACAATAATTTCTTATCTGAAAAGAAAAATACATGGCTTTTCAAACATGGCTGGTCTTACTATTACGCAATTCCAATTGAATTAAAAAAAAAGACCATTAAACCCACCCAGTGTCAGGAGGCCAGTTTATCCACTGTGATTTGGCAGCTTGTAATCATGCTCAGAAGGCTGAGGGAAATTGTATTGTCTTTAATTTCATGATTTCTAAAGCAGTGGGAAATAGCATTTTTACAATAGGAAGCCCTCACCATGATAACTTGTGTATTAGTTGAAGTCAGTAAGAGCTGAGGATGAATCTGATTCAGCTTTGTAGAACTCATACTTAGAGGCCAGTACAAAAAAATGTCACTTTTTGTGCTCTGTGTCTTGATTTGTTCAGCTGTCAAAGCAGATGCTGAGGTGTGGTACAAAACACACCAAAACAGGAGGTGAAGTTTTTTACTTCACAGGCAGTGCAAACAGGTCCAGCTCCCCTTCTTTTCCCAGGTTCCCTGTGATAGATCAGACCCTGCAGCCCAGGACACACATTTCCCTATGGAATGGGTGCAACTAGCTGTCCTTATACCAGAGCTACCGCTGAGTCTTTCCAGAGCCCTCACTGACAGGCTGCTTTGCTGTGTTGTCAGGTTGTGGAGAAGAACTCTCTGGTCCTTCTGGTTCATTTCACAGTCCTGGCTACCCCAGCAGATACCCAGGCAACAGGGAATGCATCTGGTACATCCACACAGCGCCGGGTAGCAGCATCCAACTCACCATTCAGGAATTCGACATTGAATACCACCCGAACTGCAGCTATGATGTTTTGGAGGTAAGAGCGTTAGATTTACTCCCCTAAAATACACAAGTATTTCCCAAGATAATACACAAACTAATCTCAAGAATTGCAAGAGCAGAAAAACCAGTTCTACTGGGATTTCCAATTTCTACTGTGGTTAGTTAAGTTTCACAGGTATTTTCACAGAAGCCACAATGCTGTTATTATTTTTGCTTTTATGTCTTTAGTGTCTGTATACCTTAATAAATAATGATGCTAAGCACTGTGAACTTCCTAACAGGGGACACAACTGCTTTAAAAAACTCCATGTACCATGGAGATAATTTCCTGATGCAAAGGAATATAACAGATCACTCTGGGCATAACTAAGGTGAGACCTTGGGTAGGACCTTCCAAGAAAGTGGGGCCTTTTATAACCCTGAGTGCTGAAAACTATGAACAATCTTTATACTCAGAAAAAAAAGAGTAAAAGAAGAGTCAGCGTCCTAGTCGTGTTAGGGTGGTGGAACAAGAAGAAAAGGAGGATGTTCTGACCTCTAAGGGATCCATAAAACTGAATGACTCTGTTATACATGACATCTTTTTGCTCATATTGGGAAGCAGCCAGGTGACCAATCTCAGCTAACAGAGTTGAATAGACTTCCAGTTCAGGAAGAAGGGATAGGAAGTAATTTCAGGAAGAAATACTTTAGAATTACAGACTTTCTAGATTGTTCTCACTAGAGATGTTTTGAGATCCCTAATGCAGGTACAGTTGATAGGAGTTTCATTGATGTTAATTATGTGGGTGATATTTTAATGTTTTTGTAATGAACCCAAAAGATTGATTAAGAGATCTTGTACCATTCTATTCAGTCTTTCTTCTCTTCTTCTGGGTGGTGTGATGTGTCACTAGCATATACTTAGAGAGCTTTCTGTCCAGCACCTACACCTACTCACTGCTGCCCATTCCCACATGAGCAGCTTTGATTTCTCCAGCCTATGTTACTTAGTGCACACTAATCAGCAATATCCCCAGAAAACTTAATCCATATCCTAAAGCAGGTGCTAAATATACAGCTGCCAGATAGATAGATAGATTGTGTGAGTAGAAGAGATGTGTAACTTAACTCCAGTCTTCTGGCTCTAGAACAGGCTTCTGTAGCTTAGCAATAGAAGCCAAACTGCAGGCGCTTGGTGGAGCTTTATGTACCTTTCCACATATATATTTTCTTGCTTTTGTTGTAGAATTACATATTCACAGCATGATTGACATAGTCTGCACATAACAAATGATGACTCAGATTTAGTGGGGGAAGAAAAAACATGGTTGGCCATTTTCAGAAGCTGCGTTATCTTGTCATCTTCACTCCTGTAGTTGTCTACACATGTCCAAACTAAAAACCACACACGTATAAGTTTGCAAAGTATTAGAAAAAAGAGATTCCTTGTATGCTTTTGATACAGTGTGTTTCAGTGATCACTAAGGTTCCAAATATCTTTCACTCTCACCTTCTCTTCCCAGGAGTACCCTCTCTACCAATTCTTCAGGTTTTGAAGTCTAATTTGCTCAATTATCCTCCCGATTTCACTTTTTCCTTATCTCTGAATAGTCAGTTCTACCGCTTCCTGCTTTCTTTCAAGTCAAACCACTTTCCAGTTTTAATAGAAAGTCAATGCCAGTAATAAAGTAGCTCTGCACTATGCTGTCCCTCTGTGTCCCATTTACTCTCTCTGCTACCTGAAGTAAGCTATTTCATAATGAATATTTCCCAGTAATCACAAAACTTGCTCTCCTGGGTGCATTTAGCTTTTGCTTAGAAACACCCTCATCCCTTTGATGAGATAGAGAATTGTAGGAAAAGTCTGAGAGATCTCTCCTGTTGCACACTTATCTGAAACATACTTGTTCTTGTAAAATGCAGCATCTCCCTTCCTTTCCTCTGACAATGCCTCTTAAACAACCTATCCTTTTCATGTCAGTATCCCAGGACTGCCATATGTCTTACCAAGACTGTGCAACAATAGTTACATAATTTTTTTAATGTGAAATCCTCAAGTGTTTGAGACATTCTCCTTTAATCTTTCTCCCTGTTTCTTTTATGACACAGTATTGCACCCTGTCTTTTTTTTTTCCCCATCAAATTCCATTCCTTTTATAAATATCCAGAAGAAAATTTTAAGTTGTTCATAAAAATGTTTTTCTAGAAATGTTTCATGGTAATAGATGACACTGTTTTGGACACAATGAAAGAGTTAAAATATTTTTAAATGGCTTCTATTGAAAATACATGCATAGAGGAAAATGACCATGTCTGCTTTGTTAAATTATAACACCTTCTCCATGAACCAGATTGTTATAAATTATAACCATATTCTGCCTCAGGAAGATGTAACTCTGAGCTTAAAATGAAGGAACACAATCTGTTACACTTCCATGTCTTTATTAGATGCTCTGGTCTTCTCATTTAAATACAAAGAAACATCAAGTATTAACACAGTTCTTGATTCTCTGTCAAAGCCAGACTCTCTCTTTGCTGGAAGTTATATCTGAACAGGGATCAGTGTTATTCCCAGAAAATCTGTGTCATGAGAGTGACCAACCACATAAAAACAGCTTTCTGTTGCTCATAACTCTGGAATGCTGACTGTTAACAATAAATGGAGCTAACGGGGCAGAAGCAAATGATAAGAACAGATTAAAACCATGGGCTTTATGTCAGTGTCCTGCAGCCCTGCTATCCCACCAATACCACTTTATCTCAGGATCAGGTACTCTGGTCAGATTAGCTGTTTTTATTTTTGGTGGGTTTTTTTTCAGTTCAGACATCCTGTGACTCTTTGTGAACCACACCCTTGAATTCATTCTTTCCATCCATTCTCTTTTCCCTCTTCTTTTTCATGAGGTAACTATTGGTTTTCGTCTTTGTAGCCAAATGTAATATTTTATTGTTTTTTTGTCATGGAAACACTCTTACTTGTTTCTGTTCCAGCCCTTGTGAAAGCATCTGATTAACTGAACTGGCCTAAAGGGGAAAAGAAAATACACTTCTAACTGTAAAGAGCATGCTTCTGACTGCTTTTTATTTTGAAACTGTGCAGAAGGCTGTAGCCGAGCAGCAAACAGTGTAAAGGAGGCCCACAAACCTCAGATTTCCATCAATATTTCTTCCCCATCCTCCCAACAGGTCAATTCTAAATGTTCAGTTTAGATCAGGTTAATTTCTGAGGTGATGCTGCAGAGCAGGGCTGATGTCGGAACTGGGTTTGGTTCCCTTGCCCGTGGTGTGCAGATGGCCCCAGGGAACAACGGGATGATGTGAGAGGCTGCTCCATGAGGCTTATTAGATGCATATTAGAAACTCCTGCTGTTTCCTCTGCCGCATTGCTTCCCTAGGCTGGTTTAGATGATTAAGAGCATGTGTTCCTGCTGGATCTCCTGCTGTGGCTCTGACTCAGGGAATATACCACAAACACATTTTAAAAGTCACATTTTGAACAGATTTCTGGCAAATGCAGCTGTCACTGGGCCTCACAAGCAGCCAAGCAGTAAGATTTTTCTGAAGACACTGAGCTTCCAGTGGACAAACAGGCTTCTTCCCCAGACTGTGAAAGCTTCATTATAGATTCTGAATCTGAGCTGTTTTCATCCATATTGACTTCTCTTGAATGCCTTGAGACAATCGATGGGACAGAGGAACCATTATCTATTCAAGTCAGGCAGCCTCCCTGCAGAATGCAAAAACCGCTGTCTCAGTTAAAATAAAAATGTTTAACTTATAAAGCCTGTGTTATCAGCCACCTAAGCAAAATGCAGGCTTTTAAACCTCTAACAGACTATGGTGTTTATAAAAAAATCAATTCCTTATTTCTTCTGGGCATGCAAGCTTCAGTTTCTGAGATCTCACGTTAACCTGTAGTCACTGAATATTTTTTCCAGTTAAAAACCTAATTCTCTTGTATTTCTAACATCACAGCAGTGTCAAGCCTGTGAGCAGTTAGTGAGCACGCAATTAATCAAATTATATAACAATGCACGACACTTAGCCCTGGAGGTGGGGGAACTAGCTCAGCTCTTTTTTAGATTTGCTCAGATATTTAACTTGTACAGAACCTAAACTTCTTCTGGGGTTAACATTACTCCCGGAGCTTATTAAAATATTGAGTTTCCCCTCATCCAGAAGTGATCATAGGAAAAAGGGCCACATAGAAAACTGTTTCTTACAGTACTGTCACTTTCTGACAGAGATTCATGGATTGCTTCTTTGGATCTTTTTGATATTTAACCAGTCTAATAAAATATTGGAACAGATTTGAAATGCTGCTGATTGGAAAACTCTGATGGGCTTTATTGCCTTATCTTCCTGTTCTCTGATTTTTGGTTGTGTTTTTTTTGTTGGGTTTTTTTTTGTTGGTTTGTTTGTTTTGGTTTTGATTTTCTGTTTGTTCTTGTTTTGGTTTGTGATTTGGTTGGTTCTGTGTATTTGTTTTGGTTTTCGTTAGAACTTGCTGTTCCTGTAGTTCACCTTTAGGATTCATACATAATGTATGCTCGTACAATCAGAATCTTTCTATACCTAGTTCAATTGCTGAAAGACAGCAGCATACTCTTTATTTGGTGTATCTCTTTCATAGTTGTCACATTTGAGGTTACTGTCAACCTGACTTTTGCAGCTGCTGTCTTACCAGGGACCTACAAATGGAAGGTGGTACACTCAGTATCAGGTGGCATTTCATTAGCATGCAGGAAGCCAAGAAAATTCAATCATGTCTGAGAAAATCATATCTGGATTTGGAAATTGCACTGAGCTTGTGTGTTTTCTTCAGCTTTGAGAGGGTAGACTAGGGAAGCTGAGCCAGTTCCACCAGTTATAAATAGGCTCAGCTTGAAATCCTATATCCATTCTGGAAAAAAGAAACAGAATTAACAATGCTTCAGCACTGCCACCTAATTCACTTCACTTGGTTTAAAAAATGCATTATAAGTACACAATACTGCTGGTGATGCTTAAGAGAGAGGTGACTTTCTGGTTTATAGCTGCCTGAGGCACATTCTTTTGAGTAGTAAAACTTGTCTTCTGTGGCAAACATGTACGATATATATCCTTGCTACCAAAGAGCATTATTAAAATGTAGTTTACTTGACCAAAATACCATTGTTTGTATTTTTATGCTGCTCTTGAACTACATAAAATTGCAAATTTTTTTGTTCTATCAAAAGGAAAGATGAAATCTAACCTTGATTTTAAAATCATCTTTATTTATGCCTCTACACATCAATGGTGCAAAAGCCCAGGTTCCTGCAAAGAGAAGCAGTTTGTTTGCACAAGCATGCAAAAATAATCTGGGGTTATATGCCCACAGAAACAAGCTGCTACTCCTGAAGGGAAGGGGGAGAACATAGCCCAGTCCCCAAACAGAAAAGTCTATTTTATGCAAGGCTCTTCTGAAATCACCTAGAATTTCATACTTGGTTCAGCCAGGTGGTTCTGATACCAAGTAAACCTGCAGATAAAATAACTCTTTTAGCTGTTTTATATTTAAAAATGTCTAATCTCTTTCAATACTTATATAATAGGTTGTTGCTGTTTTCCCTTCTAGCTAAACAATTCTCATGTACTCTGTGTTGCAGACAGGCTCTTTGGAAAACTTTGACAGTATTTCTTCCATTTCTAGGTCTATGGTGGCCCCAATTTCCTCTCTCCTAGGCTGGCCCAGCTGTGTGTTTCAAGATCAGCACAGAACCCACTGAGAGTCTCTACCACTGGCAATTCAGCCATCATCCATTTCAAGACAGATGCAGCAGGGACAGGGAAAGGTTTTAATGCCTCCTGGCAAGAAAATCCTGGTGGTGAGTATACTTGTTAATTCCACAGAAATTCAGGAAGTCTGAGAATAGAGGATCAGCCATGCAAGCATTTAGTCAAACATCATAGGACTGAAAGCTGAAGGAGAATGTGGGTGTTACTAGATTTGGTAACACTAAGAAATGCTGAAAAAGACAGAGTAAAAAACTGTCTAGCTGAAAGCTAGGCATATTTATTTATTTTTGAGGGGGGGTTCTCTACATAATTAATCAAGACTTTTCTGTAATGAAAAAAATACTTTTGCATGCTAATAGTTCTTCCTACCCACTTACCCATACAGAGTCCTTTATTAGCTGAATGGTGCTTTTGGTTTTAAACAGCAAAGTGAAAAATATCTGAGAACATGGCTTAACCTGAAGAACTCAGTGGACTCCAAAAATATTTGGAGTGATCAGCACATACTTGAACTCTATAAGGTTCCTCCACACATATCATTATTTGTTCAAAGCCTTACTGGTAATCAGTAAAAGAAAAGATATGCTTAAAAAACTCGACCATGTCTCTATATGGGAGTTCTTATGAAAAGGCCAATTATCGGAAAATAATTGCAATGGAAAGTGAGGAGAGGCAGATTTTAATTCTTGAAGTTTTGCTTGATTAAGCATACTGATTCATTAATTTGGCAAGGTTTATATTTCCTCTCTCTCACAAGTTTTATGAGAAAGGCACCATTTTTTTTTTTAATAAAAGAAGTCTACAATACTCCTTTGAATTAACCCGAGATCTGGGAGCTTATATTTTTTTACTTAGGCCCCCAGAAGCTTCCCCAACCCTTTACAATGTCTTGTCTTTTGTACTCCAACCCCCCTCTAGCCTCTAAAATACCCACTCACAAGAGTGCAATAACAGTATAGATTTTCATCCTTAGAGCAGGCTGCCTCCATCTACAGCAATCCCAATATTTTTCTCTCTCCCTCTTTCATTGTTTTACAAGATATAAAAGTCCACTTGTTTGCGTTAGTCCTGTTGAAAACTCTGGTACTTCCCACACAGGATTCATCATTCCAGGGTATTTAGTTATTCACGAGCATTGGAGCTGTTCTAGTCAGACATATCTGAGGGTGGAGTTCTCAGTAAACCCTGAACTTGGGTACAGAAGTAGGAGAAGCTTGAGGCTTGCAATTGCTCTACTGCTCACGAGCAATGAGGAGCCTCCAGCTCTCTTGGTATAGAAGTAGTTTTCTCAGCTAGGAATAGTCATTACTTTCTTAGTATGCCAGGTCTGTGGTGTTCATATGAATGGTATTTTGGATTGATTTTACAGTATCTCGAATAAAGGAATATCAGCACTAATGCTTTGGCCTTTACAACATCTACTATCAGTCTAAGGCTAGAAAGAAACATTTCTCACAGCATTGTTGTTGCATATTCAGCATATTCAACTATAATGATAATGTTGTACTTTTCTGGTAGTAATTTTCATTGATTTCTGTTGCAGCCAAGACACTTCAACAGTTGTAGCACTCATCTTACAAAAGTTTATTGTAGAAAATATAAAGAAGGAGGTGTTTTTAATTTAAAAATAGAGGTGGATTCTTGCTAAGCATAAAAAAGCTTATGATTAAAACCGATTATGTCTTTTTCAGGCTGTGGTGGTGTTTTCCAAGCTACCAGTGGGGAAATCCATTCTCCAAACTATCCTCAACCTTATAATAACAACACAGATTGTTCTTGGGTTATCCAAGTTGACTATAGCCACAGAGTCCTACTGAATTTCACGGATTTTGACATTGAAAATCACCATTCATGTGACTATGACAATGTTGCAGTAAGTAACAAACGAAATTTCAAGAGGTTCCCTAATGAGTCTGACAAAATGCTTGCAAAATAACCTCATACATAGTTTACTGTTATTACAACATCCTTTCCCAAGTATAGTACAGTTTACCACAGCTTGTTCCAAGCAATAGGGTGAACTGCTGACATATATAACAAGAGTGCCCACACTCTGTTACAGATTCAGGAGAGAGGGAATTGTAGCTGGCTGCTTTTCTTTATGTATGCATTGTGTATTCAGGTGCTCCTCAGCTGTCTGTTTAATTGCTTCCTTAGAGCCACTGCTCTTTTAAAGCTTCACATTGCTGTTGGTTTGTGAATTTTTGTTGATGTCATAGAATTTCAAATTGCTGCTCAATCAGCACACAACAATGAAGAACTTTCCACATCTCCACTTGGCCTTTTGGGAGCAGAGATATGAAATTCTGACCTTTAATGTCGGATTGCACTTCACTCAGTACAAAGGCATGTGTGAATCAGTACTAGCTGAATAAAGCACTGTGGCTGTAGCACAAAATCCAGCTTTCCTCTCCTTGATAAACTGTCATTGACAGAGAACTCAATTTGGCAGGAACTGAGACTCTTTTGAAAACAGCATCAATTTTAACAGCATTGTCTCGTAAAGCTTTTTTGTATTGAACGAGAAAAAAATGAAATGTGTCCCCATTTTGCTGACCAGAACTGAAGATTTCATTTGACAACAAAGCATATTAGTACAATGATTGTTCTTTTTTTTTTCTGATTATGAAGCATAGGGAAATATGGTTAAGTCTTTTTATTTACATTATTGACTACATCAGGGGACAATTGAAAGGGAACGTTCAAGTCTTCTGTGCTATCACACAGTAACAGAAAATCAAAGTGCCTGACTGAAACACAGGTCATCTAGCGCCCTTATTAATGCATAAAAACACCTAAAACATTCACAAATTAAGGACTAACTTCTGAAAAGGTCTGATACACAAATTTCTCTTTAAAACCTGTTGTTAATGGATGTGTGTATTTATCTAAACACTTTGTGGACTACTTGGCTCCATGTGCTCCTTGTCTTTCAGTGCTACAGGAGTTTTTTGGTTTTTTAAGAGTAGTGAAGGAGGAAGTTGCCCATCAGCCCCAGCTATACAAACACAACTAAAGCAGCAATGGGAACAAGGGAAGGAGATTTAAATGTAATGCTGGCATCAATCACTGCCCACCAAGTGGAGTGTGGTTTGACAATTGAGTAGGGAGATTGCTGGTTTGAAGCCAAGAGATAATGAAGGGCTCTGAGGTTTTGGTGTACAAGGTAGAGAAGAGCTTTTCAAAGCCCCTGTGGAGGAACCAACAGTGCAAGAAAGGGTTAGATGAATTTCTTTTATTCCTGGTTTGCCAAAAAGAAGAAAATCACTTGTTACCAACACCTAGGTGTGACTGGTGTTCATCTCATTCCAAAGACTTGTTATATGCCTTACAAATAGGAGAACAGACTAAGGGGACAGAGAGAAACTGGAAATGTATGAATGGATGTCTCATTGTGAGTGATTTAGGAATTGCATTCCAAAAGCCTTGTAAATGGAAAATACAGGCAGCTAAGGAAGCAGGTGGGTTGTTTTTCTCTCTATAATATAGGAACAACTACCATGTATGAGTAACACAATGCTTCCACCCTTTTCTGTTTCTTGAATTTTGACTTATCTTTATGGATTTTATTTGCTCTGTGAGTTCTCTTGGGGCTTCCCTCCACCCTTGAGTGTACCAATGGTCTTTCCTTCATCCTTCCCCTTCTAGATCCACTCATTTTCCCCTGTGTTATGACTCAAGTTGGGTTTTTTTATGTCTCTACGATAAATTCTCTTCTCTGGGGAATACATGAAAATGTATTTCTTTCCTCTAAGGTTTTCCACTGCACATGTGTTATGTAAGCAAAATGGAGGAAGGGAAAATACTCATGTCTGTTGCTTCTTGGCTGTGCTGCCCAGTGCATTTTGCAGTTCTGCTCAGTGATTTTGCTCGTGAATTTGAGCACAGATCTATGTTCAGCCAAACAAATTCTGAGCTCCTGATAATCCATGGGGTAACTGCCCTGAGCTCCCTCTAGAGCCAATGAAGGGACTGCACAAGGCACACATTCTTCATTTGCTAACTGCCAAAATTTTGTTGATTTCTCTGTTTCTGTGCCCCAGTTGTGTACCTTATTTGTTCTCAGAAGAGAGGAGCATCTCTTCATTTGCTAAATAACAATCTCAAGTATAACTCAGTAATGTTCTGTAGAAAGCATAATATCTTTAAGAATACTCTTTTGTTGTCACTGTCACCATGCATAAGGAATAAATTAATTCCCCTCTGTCTACTAGCCCATTTCTATCCAGAGAGTGTGTCTCACAAAAAAAAAATTGCTTCTTTGAAGGAAAATAGAGGGAAAGAAATAGTGAATGCACTAATTGGTGTAATTTTGACCATGTCTATCCAGTAAGGTACCTGAAACTATGTCAGGAGTGCAGGTCAGCAAGAGTTTCAAGTATTTCGACACTTGAGGAGGATGTGGCTCAGAAGGCAGTGCTTGTAGCACAAAGTCCTGAAAAGGGGAGGGAGAAAGAGTTTGTTCTGTTCAGTGACTTTGATGAAGTAATCATTATTTTTCTTTCCTGGTGCAGTAAAACAAGTAGTACACAGGAATGTACAGATATAAGCTTCTGGCATCTAGAGGAGGTATGACTTAATTTATTCCAGGTGCTGGCAGAGAAAGTCTTCCAAGAGAGAACAGCTAAAAATATGTGGAGTCTGTATGGCTCAGAAGACAAAAGTTGTTGTCTTTTTGTCATGTGTTTTTGCAAAATTCAGGACACATTTGAAGAAGAAGACAATGATTCACTGAGTTATGTTCATTGCATAAAGGGAATAGGAGAGCAAATTGCTGCTATCCACAGTGCAATTGAAAATTTGGCTTTTAAGTAAGCAGATGCATCATTTTCCTTTACTCATGCAACCACAAAAATGCATTTCTCAAATGTTTTCAAAATAAATTCAAGAAACTGCAGAGAGACACAACTCTTTTCTGAACTAGTGTGTGAATATTGTGGTTTCTGATCTAACTTTAAGCCTGAAATTCTTGCTACAAAATAGTTTAAATTGATTAACAACCGGTGAACAGAAATTATGCAGCCATAAAATACCCATGTGTTCCTGTTCCTGCTTAACTTGTAGCTGCTGTAATCCCACTATGCTGAACTCCTTATGCTGAACTGTTGCTTGAGACAGATTTGTAGCAAGTGATAAGACTGGGAATCACTCCTAGGTTTCTCAAACAGGAGACTACTATTCTTCAAGCAAGATGCCCAGAAATAGCACATACTCTTGATGCAGGAAACATTCCTCTGACTTCATGCTCTTCTCCTAGTATTACCAAAGAAAGACTTCTTTATTCCCAAAAGTTCTTGGAATGAAATGCCTATTTAGTCTCTTATGTCACTCATTCTTAATGTCTTACTGAGTGAGAAAATTCAACCACTAGAATATGACAACAGTCCATGTGTCACTGGTCATATCCTCACCTGGGCAGAGGTGCACAGATCCATAAAAATCAGCATGTTAGGAGAACTGCAGTCAGGCCCTCTCTCTATGCTCTGTCAAATGCAGTGCTTATTATCAATTCTAGCATTCAGATACAATCCTCTCACTACTGTCTAGGGCACGACAGTGTCTTAATTCCTAAGGGTTTGTTAGTCATTACTTTTTTTTCACATTCCATGGTTTGTGGTTTTTAACTCCAGGGAGTCTGATTTATATACAGAATATACGTGCAGAGGAAGAATAAACATTACACAGTATGTATTAAGGTCTTATTGGCAGGATGCCAAGAGAGAAAGAAAAGTTGACTGGATGGATATTTTTGGGTCTCTTTACCAGGTGCTCATTTTTACAGGCATTGCATAACAGTGCTCCATCACAAGGTCTCACACAGCTAAGCAGTGTTCACAGAATCACAGGCAAATGTTTAATTCATGAGCACAGCATTGACTATGTAGGTATGTCAATGGATTAAGCAGGGGGTTTGTCCTTTGTTTCTCAGCTCTGAGGTTTATTTAAGGCTGCCCCTTTTCTCTCAGCTACTGTTTTTAATTTTTTTTCACTAACGTGCTCAAAGGCCTTTGAATACTGGAGGCAGAAAACATTGCCTTGTGCTATGCAGTCCAGTTAGAAATTTCTAATTCATTGATGCTGCCCTGCACAGACTTTCTGGAATTTGAGGCACTTTGAAGTAAAAGAGCACAACCTCAATAAGAAGTATGTATCTTCTAATCTGATGGCATTATTTTGCTCAAAGTGGGCTTTTAGGTAGCTTTTAATATCCTGGCCCCTGAGTATCTTCCAGTACTTCTATCCATGTTTTAATCCATATTTTTCTGTAGCTGAGTCATAGGTTATATTCACTGATGTGCCTGTGGCAGTGGGGGATGTTAAAGCTGAAACAGGAACTGAATTCAACTGCTATTGCTGCCCAGTAGCCCAAAGGCTCTTCCTCTGTGGGTCATGCAACTGTGCTGAGGACTCCAGCACTCATCACTTCTGAAACCAGGCACAAGAGCTCTGAGACTGGCCTGTAGCTCCAAACACAGCAGCAACACGAGTGGAAGACTTGGAGACTGTGGCCATTTTTCACTCTCTGTGGTTTCTCTTCTTGAAATTTTAATGCTGCTTAAGCTATAAAGTCATAGGCCCTAACTTCTCTGTCCTTCTCTTTCTGTTTGTGAAACAGAGAGGAAGGAAGCAAAATTATCAGCTGTATGTGGGGGAGGGTGGATGGGGGGGGAGAAGGAAGGAATTTGTGGTAAAATTTAAAGTGAAGTTTTGTAAACCCATTTTTACTTTCTTCCTCCCCTTTTTTTAGTTTTCTTTACCCTCTGCTTCTATACCACATCATGTATGTGTGTAATTCAGCACCTGAAAGGTATTATAAAACACAGATATATGGACTCTTGATGCTGAGTATATGTATCTAAAAAACATAATCCTAGTGATGTTTTATCCAATGTCATAAATCTCACTGGTGCACCAGTTCCATGTTAGGGCCAGTTTAGAAGTCTTTACAGAGACAAGATGTAAAGTTTGACTGAATAAAACTTACATGAGAATTCCTGTTAGTCATTAACAGAAGACCAATGACAAAACCCAAGGGAATGGCCTGAAGTTGTGTCAGGGCAGGTTTAGGTTGGACATTAGAAAAAGGCTCCCTATCCAGAGGGTAGTTGGGCACTGAACAGGCTCCACAGGGAACTGGTCACAGCACCAAGCCTGACAGAGTTCAAGAAGTGTCTGGTTGATACTCTCAGGCACATGGTGTGACTTTTGGGGATGGTCCTGTGCAGGGACAGGAGTTGGACTCGATGATCCTTGTGGGTCCCTTCCAACTTGGCATATTCTGTGATTTTGTGACAACAAATGTATGGGGATGTCTGGATTGTTAAGGGAGAGATGCTTCCATACCAGGTGCATGTGAAAGATATTTACTTGATGCATTTCTGTTACAAAGGCCACAGTAGCTTCAGTCTGAAATATGTGCATTTTTTGGCCACAGAGTTCAGATAGGCAATGCACAGTTTGTTTGCACTGCCCATACCAGTTCGTTTGCACTGTCCATACCCATACTGATCTGTATCATGATCAAAATGTGTGAAACATAAGTGAGGGAATGAAATAAAAGCCTTCTCAATACTCTCATTGAAACCAAATACTTGATTTTATCTTTTCATAACAGGTATTTGATGGTTCTAACAATGAAGCACCACTTCTTGGAAATCTGTGTGGAACACAGCATCCTCCTCCTATCACGTCTTCCAAGAATCTGATGTACATCCGACTGCACTCTGATACAACCATCCAGCACAGGGGCTTCAGTGCCCGCTTTACTGAAGGTAATTTAATCATTTACATTAATGCATATTTATCTAATCACCACTGTTTGTATCAGACACAGTCTTTGAGCATAACAGGTAATGAGGAGTGTTGTTTCTATATATGTAGCACACTGGTGTGTCTCTTTACCAGGACCAATTTTTTTCAAATTACAGACTAAAGAATTTAAAATCTGAAGACCACCTTAGATTTTTCAACTGAGAAAAAAAATTTGTACTTTTTATAGCAAGACATCTCGCACACATCAGCTACCTCTTATTCTTTCTCCCTAGAGGGTTAGCTATCCATAAATTTCCTGAGAAAAATGTGCAACTGGCAATTGCCACAGACCTAGTGACAAAATAACATTTTGTGTGTCCATCCATGCACATGAATCTGAAAAGCTGTAAAAGAATTCTATGTGGTGCTGTTGATGAAGTCCACGGATTCAGGCCTGCACACCCTGCCAAACAACAACTATCCAATTTGTGGAGGACTAATTGGTGTTTTACATGGTTTCCTTTTTAAGGAAAAATGACACCAACTGGGCAGAATTTTTCATGAAATTACCTACTATTTGACAACTGGTGATTTTCTTTCACTTTTTCACAATAATTTGGGAAACACTTTTCCCCCAATATACAACCATTCAATTTTTGCAGAAAAAATTAATTTCTCTCATTTTCTTCTTAGGATTCTTTTTACTATAAGTTAGTAATTTTCCCAGAAATCTTTATTTCTTTGAAGATATTGTGAAAAAATAATGAAGAAAATGAGGAACTTGCATCAATAAAAGTCTCAGAAATCCCAGTTTACTGAGGTAGTAGTTACATACCTAATTAAGCATTTCTGACTAACAGCTGTGAGAGCCTAACCTGTTAAGCTTTCTCAGAATACACTTACTGGATTTAGTCCTGCACAACCATGTCTGGTGAGTAAGTGCTCTCTGCCTAGGATGTAGGCAACCCAGCTTCCCTCTTCCTGAGAAAAACCTTTTAAGTCCCATCTCTGTTGGGTATTTTAGGCAGCACAGCAAAATAAATGAATTTAACTCTTTGGTATCTACCTCCTCACCCTGCTGTTTAAAGTAGTCACATGTTAAACTATGGGGAGTTTATGATGAGCCACTAAGCTTGGAGATGAGGCACAGCACCACTCAGCACTGTCAGCCAAATTTATGCAGTCAGCCAAGCTCTTGCACATGTGCTACACTTCACATAATTGCAGTTTTGCTGACACAGCTCACAAGAGGATCCTGCCAATGCAATACGGGCATTGGAAGGTTGTGGAGAGCTACTTAATGGTTTTTTTCTTCCTAGTGTCCAACACAGGCAAATGACCAGAGAACTGGGTGTGTATTGCACTACCCTGAAACCAAGGGGTTTTGGCCCCAAGATTGTGCTTCTGGGCTATGAAAACTATCAGGTCTATTCCCAAGTCACTCTGGCTTCTCTTAGATGGTCAGCCAGGTACAGCATAGCCTGTGGATCCAGAACAAGTACATCCAGTGCTGGGAGCTAATTCTTAAGTCTCTTTTCATAAATTACTGTTGTGAAATTTAATCTCATTTCACATTGACGTACCATGTTACAGTTTGTGCATTCATTTTCACTACTGAATCTAAGAAAGGTGATTTCTATACATAAATATTTATGTGGCTATATGTGTCTATGTGTTTCATTCTAAAGCGTGTGGAAGTTTCATAGAGTCAGATTCAGTTGGGGCAGCAATTTCCTCTCCTTTGTATCCTGCCAAATACCCAAACAATCAGAACTGCAGCTGGATTATTCAGGCTCAGGAACCATGTAAGTAAAAACATCTTTTATAGTTAGCTGGGATGACTAACATCCTCATCTTTTTTTCTGTAATAACAATGCAAAATTCCTCCTTTGTTTCTTTAGGAAGTTCTGCATCCTGGTAGTTGGAGAGAGTGGCTTTCCTAATCTGTCACAAGTTAGATTTCACTGTAAAAGATTTAGTGCTTAGTGAGGAAAACAGTTTACAACTTTGTCATCTCGGCCCATTTACTGTGACCCAAGTGTTACAATTATAAATGAGGTGTTGAATATTATGTGAAGTTGGATTTATCTGTGAGAAAAATCTAAGGGTTTATATATATTTAAAGCACTTGTATTTAGTTGACCTTATTCTGGTCTGGATTTTTCAAGCTAGAGTTGTGTTACATGAAATCCAAGCTGTTAACATTAAAAAAAATAGTAAAGGTAGAGAGGAACTTCAGCTTCAAATACAAACAAAAATATATAAATAAACTAGTCTTATGTGACCAGATACACACTCAGCTATTCCTGATTTTACACAGATTTATGACTGATCATCAAAGACCAAATATTTTCTATCAGATACCAGTGTTACCTACAATACCCACTAATACCTTTGTAAGAATCCTAAAAAAATTGTATATATGTTAAATCCTATAATAGTATCCAGGTATCCTTATTTTTAATAGTAACTACTCTACTTCAGTTGTGCATCTGATATTTAGCCAGTGTTGTTAAAATCATAGAATGTTCCCATCACATTTGTAAGTTTATTTTGCTAATGTGTAAAGTGAAAATCAATTTGCCAAAGAAAACACCAAAACACAGATGAGACAAGCAATACTTTTTTATTCAGCATAGTTTCACATACAAATACATGAAAAGGATGTCATCAGAGCTATTCCTCACCTATACAATGTTTATTTTTAAAGACAATCTTTTCCTGCATACAGGTTGAAAACTCATGTGTAACTGTTGTCTCCTGACTTACATCAATATGAGACCACAAAAATGCTGTAGAAGTAGTGACTTTCTCCACTCGCCACCAGAACAACACCATGGCACATGTTAGAGCTACATGTGGCTTCACTGTGCTGTCATGCAGCACTCCATACACAAATAGTGTGCATTGCATTGCACTGCCATATACAATAGATTTAGCCAATGGCAAGCCACAGCAGAGTTCCTGCTCTGCTTTTACTGAGAAGGCCAACAAGTCTCCTGCTCTGGCCACCCACTGTGCTTTTCCTTTTTGCTCTGTATCCTGAGGACCTGCCTTGATATCTGTAATTGATTGACCAGACAGGACACAAAAGAGCATGGAACATGTGTATGCAGCTGAATGCCAGTCAGTGGCACCCTGCTGAATGCAGTGCTGGGGTCCATGTCTGTCATTGGAGCTTATTCTTGCCAATTAAGTGTGGCCTGGTGAGAAGCAAAATATTTTGTCAAATTCAGCTTGGTCAATGTGGGAGAAAACTGAGTTATCATCTAAATTGTGAGACCCTTTCTGACCCACTCACACTACATCAGAGCTTTAAGGCCAGGAGTAACTACTTCAAAAACTGGTGTCAACAGCTTCTCTTTTGCCAGTTGTGACTTCACCTTTGATCGTATCAGGTAAGCAAGGGCCATATGGGAGTCAAAAAATACCCTGAGTCAGAAATTTTCTTTTGCAGGCTGTAGCCTGCTGTCCAAGAGTGTGGAAAATCCAATTCTGTACAAGTATAGCTGAGGGTAGTTAATGATCCTTTGACCAGTCCAATTGATGAATATGGAATGGTACAATGAAAGAACTGTCTCTTTCTAAGCCTGGAGCAGGGCAGCGACAGTTCACATTTTGTCCAGATCTATGGTATAGATTGCAAAGGGACAGAAGGTCATGGATGGGTTGAAATAAGTTTTGTTTCTGAATGTGTGTAGATTTTCCGTGTTGTATTTGCTGATGCTTTCAGTACATAGTGAAGCTGTTCAGATACAAGAAAACATACATTCATGTGTATATATTAAATCCTATGCTTCTAATGTTGATTGTACTAGAAAGTACTGAAAGGTGAAGAGGTTTGCCAGGACATTTGCAGTAAAAATGCACTGCCAACAAGTTCATTCAACACATCATGGAAAAAATACTTCAGACATTATGCTTTATGGGACTGATTGACTTCAGAGCTAAAAAAAATGAAACGTTTGTTTACATGTAATTATTTCTCTGTGAAATTACAAACTTCTTTCTGTGTTTTTACTCTTTGCTGTTGCCAGTCAACCACGTCACACTCTCATTCACTGACTTTGATATTGAAAACAGTAGACAAAACTGCACAGCAGATTTCGTGGAGATTTTGGATGGGAATAACTATGATGCTCCTCTTCAAGGTATTGTACCTTTCCCTTATGTATTTAAAACTACAATCAAGGTAAGCAGGAGAAGGATTTATCTGTGTCGCCTCCTGTCTCATGGATTTTTTATGATAACAGAAGCTGCATGGTCATTCTGGTCAGAGAAAACTGAGAATGGAGGATAAGTCTTCAGTGTGAATGGCACAGTCCTCCCAGGCTCTGGCTGTATTTCTACTAACCTTCAGTTTGCAGTTGACTCCAGCTGCCTCTTCCTTCCTCTTCATCTGAACAATATTGGGAACCAAGCAATTCAGTTTAAACTGAATTCCCAGTTAACTGCACAAAACCACAATGTAACCCACAGTCATAAGCACAGTCCATACTCAGTACCTGTGAAGAAAGCCTCAGATTTCTGGGAGCAGAAAACAGTTTTTCCTCAAGCCCTGGAAAGCATGATTTTTCCGCTCTTTCCTGATTTTTCTACAGCCTTCTTCTCACACCTCTGTTCAGAGCCATCACCTGCAAGCGGCAGGAGCAGCCTGGAGCAGCAAAATTGAATGCCTACACTGCCAGAAGCCATGAGAGACTCCCAGACACAGGGCAGTCCTGACTCTTCTTGCATTCCTCAAATTTCTTTCTGGGCAATTCAGATTATCTGTGTCGGATTATGTTCTCCCTTATCTACTTTTGTATATGCCTCTTTGGCAGGAGTGGTGCTGCACTCGAGTTAAATGGTTTGTAACTAAGAGCAGAATTCATTTTTTGGTCTCCTATTCTTGGTTTTCATTTGGCAAGTGTACTTTTCAGTACTTAAAGGAAACATCTAAGAAAGATGGGGAAAATTTTTTTAGCAGGGCCTATTGTGATTGGACAAGAGGTAGTGCTTTTAAACTAAAAGAGGGTAGATCTAAACTAGATATAAAGAAGGAATTTTTTACAGTGAGAGTGGTGAAGTTCTGGAACAGGTTTCCCAGTGAGGTGGTAGCTGTCCTATCCCTGGAAATATTCAAGATCAGTTTGGACGAGGCTCTGAGTAAGATGATCTAGTTGGAGATGTCCCTTCTCATTGCAGGTGGATTAGACTAGATGACCTTTAGAGGTCCCTTCCAACCCAAACTATTCTATGATACTAGCTGCTATCTTGCTTTTTGCTGTTGGATGCCTTTTTGCTACATCATGACTCATATTCCTAATCCACATGTTACAGTCCATTACAGGAGAACTGATCTGTTATTTTTCACTTGTTTTTTTTCATCAGAAACCAACTGAGTGGAATGAACACTGCTGTCAGATATATTTGATGAGTTTGGTTGTTTTGTTTTGTTTTTGTTTTTTTTCTTCAGTTAGGCTATAATTTCTGGCTAGAGGGAACACAAAGGAACTCAATGACAGAATACCCAGTGACCTGGGTGTCTGGAGTCCAAGAGGTCCTTCCTCTGTTAAAAAAATTGCCACTAGAGTTGAGTTCTGCGCAAATGAAATCGAGTATTTAATTTTTATGTAGATTGAATTGGCAACTGCAATTGAAAGCAAGAAATGTTTCTCCTGTTTGTTGTCAGGCTTTAACTCCAAATGTTAAATTAGCAATAGTAATTACATGCTGAACACTCCTTTTTTTTTTCTCTCTGGCTTGTTCTCTTTCAGGCCGTTACTGTGGCACTACTATCCCACATCCTATCACTTCTTTTGGTAATGCTTTAGTAGTGAACTTCATCTCCAACAATGAGATTACTGCTGGGGGCTTCCATGCCACCTATGCTGCATCATCATCATGTAAGTCCATATAACAGGTATTGCTACCTTATATGTCTCTGATTTTTAAGAAAAAAATCCAGATCCTTTACCTCTTTGTCTTTCTGACATACCATTTTTTAAACCTCTTTATTGCCCTTCTATCTTTTGGCCAAGGTCTCAGCAAGTATATCAACACACTTAAGAACAAAGAGACAAGGAGAAATGCTGTCTTGATTAGCAAATGCTTTGGCCATGTCAAGGTTTTTTGTTGGGTTTTTAATGCCATCTTTTTCAAGGCTCTGCTGTCTTTCTTTTTGCAGCCTGCGGGGGTACTTTCCACATGGACAGAGGAGCTTTCAACAGCCCTGCCTATCCCGAGCCATATCCGCTCAACAGCGAGTGTGTCTGGACGATCCTCAGCTCCCCTGGCAACCGGCTCCAGCTGTCCTTCATGTAAATGCATTGCCAGCAGTTTTTGTTCAGCCCTTTAACTGACATGAAGGAAGGATGTTCTGTGTTTATTAGGAAATGTAATTACCAGATGAGAAAGCTGAAACATGCTTTTAGAGTAACTTGGAAAGAGAACACAACAGGGGTTACTGGCAACTTGGAATCAGTGTTTCCCTGTCTTAGTAATTGCTTATATTAAGGCATATACAGCATTATATAAATAGGTGGTTTATTATTTAAGCAGCATGGGATGCTGAAGAAGCCAGTTCTCACTCATAAACAAGAAGAGGAAATTTAGCCTTGCTCTGCCTTTTCTTCACAAAGGAAATTCCTACTATTTCCTTACTACCAGATTCATTGTAATGTTTATTATATAGCTGAGTAATATAAAGAGCCTAGATGCTCCACAGATTGTAGGATTATGCCCTCCCTTGACATGCTTGAGAGGTGGACTGATGCAAACCTCATGAAATTCAACAAAGTGAAGTGCAAGGTCCTACACCTGGATTGAGGCAATCCCAGGCATACCTACATGTTGGAGAAGTGACTGAGAGCAACCCTGTAGAGAAAGAGTTGGGGGTGATGGTTGATGAAAAACTCAACATGACCCCCAGCAATGTGTGCTTGCAGCCCAGAAACTCAACCGTGTCCTGGGCTGCATCCAAACCAAGTGTGCCCAGCATGTCGAGGGAGGTAATTCCCTCTACTATGCTGTCCTGAGACCCCACCTGGAGTACTGTGTATAGTTCTGGTGCCCCCAATGTAAGAAGGACATGGAAGCCATGAAGCTGAAAAGGGGACTGGAGCACTTCCTCTACATAGACAGGCTGAGAACGTTGGGTATGTTCAGCCTGGAGAAGAGAAGGCCATGTGGAGATTTCATAGCAGCCATCCAGTATCTGAAGGGGGCCTACAGGGAAGCTGGAGAGGGGTGCTTCATTAGGAACTGTAGTGACAGAACAAGGGGCAGTGGCTTCAAACTGAGAGAGAGTAGATTTAGATTAGATGTTAGGAAGAAATTCTTTACTGTGAGTGTGGTGAGGCACTGAAACAGGTTGCCCTGGGAAGTTGTGAACACCCCAATCGTGGCAGTGCTCAAGGCCAGGTTGGATGGGGCTCTGAGTAACCTGGTCTGGTGAAAGGTGTCCCTGCCCATGGCAGGGGCTTTGGAACTAGATGGTCTTTATAGTCTCTTCCAACCCAAACCATTCTATGATTCTCTTTTATGATTTTAAAATTTATATTAAACTCTTCAAAATTTCTCCAACAGTTAAAGCAGCGGGGGTACAACAGGAGCTGAGAAAATATGTGAAGGAATTTTGTTTTCCCTTCAGCAAACTAGCTTTCCTTTGAAGATTTCTGACAGGAAAGTCATATGTGATCCACAGAACAATGTGGAGGTCTTTACTAGGGCTGTTAGGCTGTTCTTTACCCATGAGGTGGATTTCTGAGCCTCTCCGTTTCCAGGCATCAAACAGAGACTGCTGCCAAGAAAGAGAGCACTGACCTTTTACAAAGCTTACCAACAATGAGCAGGGAAAGAGAACTAACTGAAAACTGCATTTGCAGTTAATCAGGAGAAAAGGAAAATTTTCCTGGTAACACACTGCCTGCATAAGGTACAACTTTTTAGGCATGTGCTGATTCACTAATGCAATAAAAAGGACACTCTCTTCCCCCTTTACTCACTGAAGCAGACAAAAAGTATTGCAGCCTGAAAACATTTTCAAAAATGTTTTCTGAAAGCCTTAAAACATTTCTCAAAATGCTACAAAATAATGAATAACAACTTTTCAGAAACAAACTAGAAATTCTAGTGTGAAGCAGAAACCTTCAGTGGAACATAAAGTCACTTATATAAAGTGACACTGAGTGGATGTAAACTCTTTTTCTTCAGTTACACTTAGCTGAAAGGCAAGCTGAAAATACTGGAAAGCATGGAGTAATTGTGTTAGAAAGTCTTATTTATTTAACTTATTTTAATTTAATATTAGGAGTTATAAACTTTTGTTGGCATAAGGTATTCATTTTCTTCAGATAAGTCTGAACAGAAATGCCTGTGTTGCAATGCAAGGCTTAGCTTTAAATGGTTCTGAAATACATCCAGATGACCAGTTGGAACCATTTCACAGCATGTGTACACTGAACACATATGGCTATATTCAGGGCTGAAGACATTGGTTATACGAGGAACTCTCTGGAATCTCTGCTATATATTCATAACCTAGTTCTAAAAAGCATGTTGGATTAAATAAAAGCATTTAACTTAGAATAACAGATAACAATATCTTTAGCATTCAGCTTGGTGCAATGAGTAAGAATTTGTAATTTGATTACTAAATTCCATTCCTTTTCTACAGTAAAGAGTAGTTTAGCAGAGTTCATAACAATCCTTGTTATTATTTTGCACACTCAGATATGTGAAACTCAGAGAGGCCAGAGAAAGAGTATATTTTATAATTCTGGAGAAACTACTAAGGGTTTTCTCAGCTCTAAGGTGTTAACTACAAATTAATCTAGGCCTCCAGCAATTGTTTTCTCACAGAGTGTACTGAAATCAAACACATATGAAAGGATTTCAAATGGATTTGTAAGGCTAAAATATTCTCTGCACCTGATACTCAGTCTAACCTGGGCTTGTATTAAAAATCTGGTTTATATATCAGGCCTTACTGCGCTTCATGGTGGTTGTTAGAGAACCAAGAAATACTAAAAAGGTTTGCAAACACTTTAAAATTTGTAACTTTGCAAACTGAAGCTCTGTAATAAAATCAGGGACTAGGAAAGTGAGAGCCCTGTATTGGTGGTCTTGGCTGGTGATGTGGATTTTGTTGCTGCCCTCTTCTTAACTCTTCCAGTGGGATACCAGCTACAGGGGGATTATTGGCTTGGCACGGCGCGATGAAGTATCTGTCAAATGCATGCTAATGCTCTTCTCCTGCTATTGAAACAGAGCATTTCAGGTGGAATTTAGCAGTAACTGCACCAAGGATTATCTGGAAATTCGTGAAGGGAGCGAAACAGGCATGCTGGCAGGACGATTCTGTGGGAACTCCTTGCCTGCAGATTATACATCTACTATTGGACATGTCCTCTGGGTGAAATTTTTCTCAGACAGTTCAGGCACTGATGTGGGCTTCAGGGCCACGTTCTCTCATTGTAAGTAGATGTTATTTAATTGAAAACTATTGTTCTTTCATAATACTTCCAAAATAAGTAAAAAAAACCCCAATTGTTTGACTCTATAAAGGCTATTAGAAAATGTTTGCTGATGTCAACAGGTCTGTAAATTCACTTTAAAAATATTTCGTAAAATATCTGCCGAATGTAAAGGAATGCTATAAATCATACCACAACAGAACTTGTGTGTATGTAAGTATATTGAGCAACTTTCTAAATATATTAAATGCAATTTATTAGGCAATTGACAAATTAAGGAAAAAGCCTTTCTTTCCTCTTTTTCCATTTGCTGTTTGAGTATGACAGTCTCCATCTCCTTGTGTGGATCTAGATGCCATCCACCAGGGAGTGGGATTAGAAAAAAGGGGGAGCGGAAATAGAAGATAAGGAAATGATGCCAATTTATATATCCAAAATTTCAAGGGACTATTGCCAGCATCAGTCTAACTTGCTGCACGAACAGATTGCTGAAGTGAAACATCCACAGCCATTCTGATTATGCAAGCTAAATTTCCAATAATTTTCCTTATTTTGAGAGTTTAACTATTCACTTTCAAAATGAGTTATCAATATTTCAGAGCTCAATGAAATCAGAAGCATTTTTCACCAGAATACACAAAAGCATTTTTTTTAAAATTATTTAATGCTTCTTAGGTAGAAATGAACGCAAAGTAGGTAAAGTCAGGGAGGAGTTTAGATGTGCCATCTTTTCAGCTCTCCTACATGTAGACCCACAGGGCTCAAATGAGGAATTTCCTTCAGATAAGGGCATACTGCATCCCTCAAAACAAGAAAATAATTAGATGTGCATCCTAGGACTGTCTGAGACATAAGTCTATGCCTTACAGCACTATCTGAGCCCAAGTAAATTAAGTCAGATGGGCCCCAATACTTCTTTTACTCTATGTGAATTAGAATCATTAGTTGTCTCCTTCTTGTTTTTCAGTGTATGGAAATGACATTGTAGGAGAGAGAGGACAAATAGCTTCACCACAGTGGCCCAGAAGTTACCCTCACAATTCCAATTATCAGTGGCGAATAAGCGTTAATGCTTCGCAAGTTATCCATGGCCGTATCCTGCAGATGGATATTGAAAATCATGACAGATGCCAGTATGACAAGCTAAAGGTGATTTCATTGTGAGAAGTTATTTTGTTTCAATTAACTTTGATAAAAGTGATAAATGGAGAAACTTACAAAAGGAATGGGAAGAATTTCTGAGGATCTGGTGTCATTTATTTTTTTTCCTATGTTGTCTTTTCAATAATTACTAGTTACATACTCTTTGGCTCCTTAACAGATATTTCCAATCTGTAAATCTGAAAATTTCTAAAAATAAGCCCACAATGGTACAATCTTGAATATTAATATTTAAGAATTTCATGTCAGATACCAGATTGAATTTTGCTCTGTTCTGGTTCAGCTGAAGACGACAGTGATAATAACATCTCAATGCTTTAAAAAATAATATTTTTACAAAGAACAGTCCTTTACTTGCACCTTCTTTTCTCCCTGCATCAGTAATTTTGCTGCTGGCAGTAGAAAGGTGCCTCTTTCTTCCAGTCTTTCTGTACTCTCCTGTAATATAGTCTAGCCTTTTTGTTAGGCTAAAAAATAGAACCATGGAATAGTTTGAGTTGGAAGGGACCTTTTATAGGTCATCTAATCCAACCTCCTTCAATACAGCACACATGGTGGCAAGCAGAATGGAACAACAGAGGCAAAAACTTCTTTCTGAACTACCTAAACATAATAAATAAAGTAAAGCTCTTGCGTTTGGTTTCTTTTTGAGCAGTTGATTCACCAAATATTCTTTTATATTTGAGAACATTAATATTAGTTTAACATATTCATTATTAATTTACTGATATTCAAGTTTAATATTAGTTCAAAAAGGAAATACTACTTCTTCCTTCATCTCGTCATATTTTAACAGCTTTTTTTTCCTTCTAACTCAACCTGCCTTTCTTTGTGCCTCTAAAAGCAAAATGAGTTTTTAAAACCAGCTAGACATTCAGTGAGTGTAAATCAGCCTGACCCTTAACCTTACTCAAAGATCAGATCTTCAGTGTAATATTAATGTCTATTTAATATTCCCTAACTTTCTGGACTGTACATTTGTACTGGATGGGAGATTACAAGAATGCAAATAGGTTTGAAAGTTGGCAAAGGACAAGTATCTTTTAACTAGCCAAGATTTTGACTTATAAATACATAATATGAAAAAATTATTTTTGCTTCTTTATTTGTTAGAATCCAAAATATACATGTTCCTCGAGGGGGGGTATGGGGGTGGGGTAAGGAAAGAAAGTAAGAAAAGGAAAGTAATGCCTTTCTCCCCCTCCTTCATATCATGGGGGTTTTTTCCTCTTCAACCAACAAATTGTACCTGTGGACGTTTTTAATGTGATATGTCAGTCTATGTCCCCAAAAAGCAGCCCTGTGATGAGGAATGAGCAGAATTTGATGGCTTCCATTCAGATCCTTCTTCTGTGAAAGCTTCACATTTAACAGCATGTAATGCAAAGGGAGATTTTGTTCCATTTTTGTAAGAGAGGTTTATCTCTACCTGATATTTGCTGAAAGTTCTCTCACTCATTTAAAGAGGATAATTTTCTTCTTGGAGGACTTGATGACTATGAGGCAGGTGAAGATCTGGCTGTGTGAGGAACAGCCCTGTTCTCTTTCTCTCTGCAGGTGTATGATGGGCCAACTGTTCATTCTCGTTCTATTGCAACATACTGTGGTGAAGACCTTGCTTCTTTTGCATCCTCTGGCAGTTCAATGACAATCCAGTTCCAATCAGATTCATCTGTCACTGGAAAAGGCTTTCTTTTGGAGTGGTATGCAGTGGATGCTTCTGCTGTTGCACGCACCATTGCTCCAGGTGGGTTATCAGTGGGTTGCATAGTTAAAAGCGATACCAGCCAGTGACATACTCAGCTGTACTTAAAAAACTCCAAATCAATTTCCCCACAAGAGAAAACTCTAGCTATTAACAAGAGACATTTTAATTCAGCATTTTAATAGCTTTTTAAAACAGTTTCTAGAGACTCACATATACTAGTTTTCAGTGTTGCTGGAGGCTATATTTCTTTACACAGATATTTCATTAAATCTAAAAAGTTGATATGCTTTCATGAAATTATCCCTCTTGAAATACTATTCATAAATCACTGGCCATTGTGATATGAAACCTATCACTATAATGCATAGTAAATAAATAGAATATGCTCAGTATCATCATGTACCTCTGAAAAAAAGCTCCGGGAAGGAGAGAAAATATGCTTCTTGTACCATTGATTTTCTCTGAGCAAGTTCAGTAAGTGAAATTTAATGTATTCTTTCTAGATCTGAAAGCAGATTTCTGGGGACAGAGGGACTACAAGTTCCTGGGGTTCTGCAGGATAGTAGTAGTATGTAAGGGATTCAAGTGCTGGGAGAGCATTGAGCCACTAGATATCCCAGTAAGCATTCTTTATTAGATCCATCCTTATCTAAGCATATAGTTGAGAAAGAAAAATCCTTAAATATCAAGAGGGTCTAAATTGTTTGTGTATTATTGGTTATGTATGCACCATTCCTTAACACAACCCGTGTTAAGCTGTGGTAGATGCTCTTAGGTCTTTTGCTAGATATTCATGGTAAAATAGGTCACATCATTGCTGCACCAGGTAGCACAGGAACATCCTTACACATCAAAATTTTCAGGTTTTATACTCCCAATCCCAACTGAAGTTGTAGAACTCCTGCATTACTGTGACTACACACATCACCACTGTGCCTTCACTGTGCTTAATTATAGGACTATCAAATTATATGAGGGGAGTGTTCAGTTTAAAAAGAGGATGCTTTTATTTTCGTCTTCTTGTACATGACAGGTGCGTGTGGAGGGACTGTATCAACTGAAGAAACACCTTCATTCCTCTTCTCACCGGGCTGGCCCATGAATTACAGAAATTTTGCTGACTGTATGTGGCTTATCAGAGCTCCTGGGTCCACTGTGGAATTCAATATCCTGGCACTAGACATAGAATCTCACAGCTCATGCAACTATGACCAACTTATTATCAGAGATGGTGAGAAACCCATCTTGCCTTACTCTGGCAGCATGCAGCACAGATCCAAGGGCCCAATACCTGATTAAGCAATCTAGGTGGCAATGGGAACATGCTCTCAATCAGTACTCTTCTATTCTGAGACATTCTGCTAGTTAAAACAAAACTAGCAAAATATTTGGTGGTCTGTAAAAATACTTCTCAATCTGTAAAGGGTTAAAGGTCTTGAAAAGCATGTTCCTGAAAGTGTGAGCCACAGCAACAAGCAGGCAGATATGAACTGATTTAGTGTTAACACTACCATATATTCTTTTGGTCTCAGGAGACACAAGTCTTTCTCCGGTGCTCGCTACTGTCTGTGGACGAGAACCTCCTGGGACAATAAGATCAACTGGAGAGGCGATGTTCATCCACTTCATGTCAGATGCAAGTGTCACTGGAGCTGGGTTTAATGCCTCTTATCACAAAAGTAAGATCTGTTTCTCTTCTCCCCCAGGTAAATGTATGCCTTGCTGCTAATAACGGGGTAAGGAAAGAAAAGACTTTGGCATTTTTAGTAGCTGTCTACAATCTGTGTGATTCATCACACATACCAATTATTCACATCTAATGAATATGCATTATAAATGGCTGAGTCTGCAAAGGTAAAATTTGCCATTTTCCCAGCAATATAGTGCAGCAAAGCATTATTCAATCAGACCAGTCACTTTTCAGAAGGGAAAAAAGTGTATGCCTAAGCTGAAGAGTGAAAAAATGCCCAACTGAGAGGGAAATAAATGTCTCAAAGCATAGACACAAAAGAAAAAGAAACAAATATACAGAAAGTTGTGTAAGTTCTAGCAGGAATGTCAGCAATTTCCAGTGACAGTCCTCCCACAGGCATCCAGGAATGATAACAAATTCCTGAATGGGCCAAGGCACTAAAGATGTTAGAACAATAGTGAGTCATGAGAAGTTTATCTGACTGGCAGCTAGAGAAGAAGGCAGTGTTGTGGTTCACGGGTAGAAGGAATGTCCTCAGGCAGTGTAATGATATGCTCATGCCATGGGAGGTCCTTTACATAGCTGCCTGCTTATTCATCTGCTGAGTCTGAGAATTGACTCCCACTGTCAGGAGTTTTCATGTGTGTCATCTTGCAATCTACTAACTTGTATTTTGGGAGATCACTTATCATGTGCTTTGCTCTATACCGCTCAACTCTTCATATACTTATTTCAACATTTGGCTTTGCCTGTTATATCTTTTAGGAGACAGGGTTTTTCTCTAAGTGTATGGGTGAATAGTTAATGCTAATATTTTTCTCTTTGTTTCAACTTGTTTTTCTCAGGTTGTGGAGGCTATTTGCACACAAGCAGAGGGGTAATAACATCCCCCAACTACCCTCAAGACTATGCTCCTAATCTGAATTGTTCCTGGCATGTAGTGGTAACCACTGGATTTATCATTGCTGTTCATTTTGAACAACCTTTCCAGGTTAAGAGTGAGGATGCTTTCTGCAGCCTTGGAGATTACATAGAGGTGAGGTTATTGACGAGGTCACCAAATCCTGAAACCTATTCAAGCGACTGAATCTTACAGATTTCAGTGTCAGTAAGGCAGTCCAGGGTGTCACAGGGTAGAAGCACCAAAGGGATATACCACAGATAATATTTCTCTCTCTGTCTCTGTCTGTCTATCTGTCTGTCTCTCTTACTTATTGCTGTGCCTTAACTAATCACTAGTTTATTAATTTCCCCTGTGCCTGGAAACAGTAAGATGGAGTGTGCTCAAAATTTACATTCCAGGGCTCTTTGCTTGAGTGACGTTAACAATTTCTCTTCTAGCTGAAGAATGGGTTAGATAATGCTGCTCCACCTTTGGTGTCTGGAAGAGGAAATGGACGGTTTTGTGGAAGCAGCCCCATCTCAACCATGCACACCACAGACAATCAGCTGTTTGTTCGCTTCATTTCTGACAGCAGGAATGAGGGTCAAGGATTCAAACTGACATATGAGGCTAAGAGTCTAGGTAAGTCTAGGTAATAAACCTAAATTGTGTAATTCATACATAAATGACTTGGAGTTTGTCCTCTTAAAGGAAGTTCTTGCTGAAAGTCTCAACTCTGGTAAAATCAGATATCTGCAAAAATGTCCTCTAGTGCATGACTTCTGATCTGACACTCAAATTTCTCCTTTTTAAAGAGAGTCAGGTTCAGGTCAGAGATATTAAAGCTGAAAAAAAAAAGAAACCCCTTAGCAGGGAAGTAGCATCTAAAGGTCAAAAGAGATGTTAAAAATTCAAACAGGAAAGGAAAAAAACCCTACAATTAAGAACATTATTTTGAACATAGAGTACCCAGTGCAAGTGCTAAATGATGTTAGGAATGATTCAGGCTAGTGCGTCTAGAAAGGTGGCAACATTTCTCACAAGTTCTATTCCCAGCTGAGAAAATAACATTACTTGCCAGAGCTAACTTTTCTTAAAGAATAAAAAAAAAATGGAGACTCACGTCTCAGGAATAAATCAGGAACTTGGCAATTGCAATTATTCCACTGTATGCATGACACACACCACTTGGGACACCTGGAGACCTCCTGTTAAATAGTGTATCTAAACACAACTAAGGCGACCTGTCTATCTACTCAAATTTTTAAGTGCTTAGTTTCTGCCTATTTTCCCTGTTGCCTGAAATAATCATTCTTGTAGTGGATTCATGGGATTCAAGGATTCATTTCTACCTTTTCAATTTATGGTACTTGACTAAAGCCCTGTGTTAAACCAGTATTGCTACAACATAAAGGGTTGTTTTGATAGAAGAGCTCTGGTCAAAATAAAGATATTTTTTGTGGGATAAAGGACCTGAACAAATTTTCATGTTTGCTCTGACTGGCATTCCTCACACATTCATTATTTTCTCAAACAGACATTTCAGTATTTGGAAAGTAGAAACAGAAATATTCACAGAAATATTGATGGGTCTGACTTGTAGGCTTTCTAGCTCTTGGGAATTGGGAAAGAAATGTGTTTTCTGCTTGTTTTAGAAGCAATCCAAGGAAGAACTAACAGCAGTTTAATTCAGGGCCCCGAACATTTGGAAATGAGTAGGGCTAGGTAAACAGGAGCACAGGAACATAGGATTCTATTGAATTAACATGTTTTCCCATGGTAAGCAATAAAATGCGGGGGTTTTTATGAAACTGTGTGACATCAAAAGGAAACTGTTGGAATATAGTGATAACTCATATTTTTGATGACTCACCCATTTCCTTTACATGTTGTTTGTTATTGGTGATCTTTTCTTTCCCAGCTTGTGGAGGGAACATTTATATCAATGATTTCAACCCCAGTGGATATACATCTTCCCCCAACTATCCGAGCAATTACCCCCTGCATGCTGACTGTGTCTGGACCATAACTGCTCCCAATGGACGTGCAGTAGAGCTGCAATTTGAAGATCAGTTTTACATTGAACCTTCACCAAAGTATACATCCACATTATTTTGCCTGTGTTTCTTCAGAGACCTAATTCTGATTCTTCTTTCCCTGTTACTTTCTCTAATTCCTCCAAGAGGGCACTTCTAGATTACAATCAAATGTGGTTAGGAAATTTTGAAGAGATCACTGAAGCTATCAGGCCACTGCTTTACATTCCTAGGGCTTTGCAGTGTATAACAGAAATTAGTATAACAGACAAAGTGGAAACATTCATGATAGAAGGGTGCTTTCTGTAAAATCTGTGCCCTCTAGTCCTTTCATATTCAGTTTTTCAGTCATTTGGACTCTCAGGTGCTTTTAAAGCCAATGGATTGTCTCCATCCTCCATTGCCTGGCTGCTTGTCTACAATGGGTCTACACATTCTGTACTCCTGCCTGAAGCATAAAAAAGCCTAGTTTCCAGCTGATGTAACTTCATTAATTAGGGGCTGTGTTACAACCCAGTCCAACTTTATGAAGTGCACATCTTAATTTCAGGCTTCAAGAGATTTTGTTCACTCAAACCTTTGTAAAGCCATTGGTTGTTTGGTACCTTGAGTTAAAATCCAGAGAGTAACTACACATTTTTCTCTAAGAGATATCTTTTAATTTGGTGAGAATATAGGTATTTTGGCAAAAACGGTTTTACATGCAACTTCACAAAGGCGTTACAAGAAATTACCAAGACTAGCAAGCATTGCTATAGTAAGGAGCTTTTGTTACACCTGGCAAACACAAACTCCGTGCAACTTAAGTGAGGTACCCATAGCTTACAGAAATAAGTGTTTAAGTTACCCACAAGAGGAAGAAAAGAATAAAGAAAGAAAAAGAGGGGAGAAAGAACATGGTTACTACTTAGAAGGTCACATGTTGACGGCTTCAAAGAGAACAGGCCAGGACCGACAATGGAGACTTCGTGCTGCATCCTTATCTGCTCTGGTCACTGTGGCAGTTCCCTCTAGGCAGGACCTTTGGTTCACTGACCACAGCCTGTCCCTTTAGCCCATGTGAGGGGTGTTACAGCCAACTTGAGGCTCTGGGGGGTGTGGTGCGGGTGGGTTGCCAGGCTGACCTGATTGATCAACAGGTGCCCTATGCTGGCCTTCCATGCCGTGTGGCAGCGAACCTCAGTGGCCATCCTGGCTGACCATGTGGACACTGCTAAAGGCCTGGCCCCCTCCCATCACACACACACACACACACACACAGACATACCCCACAAGGTGGTTCTAACTCAATAGGAACCAATTTGGTGTGGAACAGGCTGGACCACTATAAGGCAAAGGTGAGCATCACCTGTGAAACCACGTCCAGAAAAAATGATGAAAGATAGACAATCCCAAAGGTGTCCTTTCTGGTTTCCCAGAGAACTTCACCATTCTGAATGCAAAGCTGTTTTTAAGGTATTTTTGGTCTTTCTATGCCCAGCTAAGTAAGCCCACAGATTTGAATTTTTATTCCTTTAATCTGTCTTGTTATTCCTTAATTCAACACTCATCAGTGAGACTTAATAGGGAATATCTGCTGAATCTGAATTCTGCCAATAAAAGATACTAAGGATGGGCACAACTACTTTGCCAGTGCTGTTCATATCCCTTCCCAGAACTTGCTTCTGTCAGATCTGATCTGATCATAGACTACTGAGATTTACATGAATCTTTCTCAATGTTTCTAACACTTCTTTCAATTCAATCATTACATAACTAGATTAGGATCTTGTTGATTCTGTCCTGGCCACACTGCATGGAAACTGATCTAATTCACTACAGTTTCATGGCTTTCTGCACATACTGAAATGATTTTGAAGCATTACTACCATACACTGAATAGAAAATTCTCTCTTCCAGCTGCGCTTCCAGCTACCTGGAGCTACGGGATGGTGCTGACGCCACTGCCCCCATCATTGCCAAGGTGTGCGGAGGTTCAATGCCAGGCTTGCAGAGATCCTCAGGAGCTGTCATGTACCTGAGGTTCAGGTCTGACAGCACTGCCACACACGTGGGATTCAATGCTAAATACTCCATTGGTAATGCTTGCATTTATCCTTTTCTCTGATTTTAAAGAAGATTTTGGTCTCAAGTGTTAGACCTTTGTTTGTTATAGGGCTTAAATCAGACCTGTGAGGTGGGCTGACAGATACATGTCTCTTTCAATTAGTATTAGAGCTAAAGCATCAGAACATTAGCATGTTCCACACCTAGCAAGAGGTGAAAATTAGGGAAATATCAATAGGAAAGTACTCATAGACCTGCAGCAGTGAAAGCGATGACTGGATAACCTCTTGTCAAAGACAATTATCAAAGGAGGAGTAGATAAAGTCATATAACATGATTTGACTTTCAGCATGCAAACCTAATGTCACATTCATGAGCAGGATTCTGAAGAGGAATGCAAAGATCAGCTGAAAACTGTCAGGGGAAGAACAAATTAGGAGCTTCTCTATGTAAATATAAATCAAACTATAATGACAATGCTGCTAGACAAACAGGGGTAGCAGAATAATGGACTGAAAAAGGAATTAAATGAGAGCCATTATTCGTCAGCTGGGAAAAGAAATACTTTAAAATTATTTGCTCTCAAGCTGCAAAAACAGGACTGGAAAGCATTAGAAAAATTTTAAAATTAAAGAAAAAGTAGTCCTTGGTCAGATTCAGAAATATGTTATTTTTGAGGGGTTGATAACTTTAATAATCTTAAACAATAACAGCTGTTATGTTATTATCATTCATATAGGAAAGTCAAAGACTGTTAATGTATTGTTTTACAATATATAGTTTTAAAATAGTGGAATATATAGTTGTACACAGAATTTTACTGATTGCATTAAATCTCAAGCACTTAAGCCAAAATAGTGTGCTATTATATTTCTGAATGCAAAAACTGAAGGAACTTGCATATATATACTTGTTAGTGTATGAAGCCACAACTTACATTTAACCATAATCGATTTACAGAGTCTTAGCTGGATCTTAGTAATCCTGAAACAAAGCACTGATCACTCAGAGGAGCAGACAGGAGGAACACAACTGTTATTGTCATGACAAGATTGTAACTAAGAGACCCAGAATTCACTGTTAAAAAAAAAACAACAAAACAACAACAATCAACAGTAAATTCCACCTGGCAATATTGTTTCATAGAATCACAGAACCATAGAATATCCTGTGTTGAAAGGGATCCACAAGGATCATCAAAGTCTGGCCCTGCACAGGACCACCCAAAGAATCATCCCATGTTTTTGTAAGCACATGTTGGCTCTAAGCCTTACTGTTACAAACTTATGTTTGCAGGTGCCACAGAGAAATGAGTGTTCAGAGAGAGAAAATTAAAACTGAATACCTGTTTTAAAAATTATGCAATGATCACTTACCAAGGCATCACAAGGAGTGGAATGTGAGCAGGAAGGGATAACAGGAAAAAAGACTTTGAACCATATCTGCAGGACTAAGCCAGAAGTCAAATTTGCCATTCATAAAAAATTACATCCACACTTAGAAAGCTGCATTTCTTTATAATGTGTCTGATTCAACTTTGCAAAATTTTCTGGTAAATATGGACATAGCTGGGATTCAATTGAAAACTGTGAGTTTGTTCAAGTTAGAGACATGGCAGAGAGGAAGGGATGCTTGCAATGGCAAGGTGTCGGTGTGTGTGAAAAAAACCCAACAACAAAAAACAGACTAGGACTTGTTGAATTAGATGGTGAATGTGAAAGATTTCTAACTGGAAGGCAATTCCTGCTTTGTTACCTTAGTTAGGAAACAAGTCAGTTTTGTCTTAGCTTTAACTCTTGTTTAGGAAAAAGATGATCTCTGAGATCCTTCAGTCAACCAAAGAATATTCTTCCTTTTGCAGCTCTCTGTGGTGGGACAGTGATAGGACAAACTGGCATCATCGAAAGCGTGGGGTATCCTGACCTTCCTTATCAAGACAACCTGCTGTGTGAATGGTTTCTGCAGGGTCCCAGGGGCCACTATCTTACCATCAGACTAGAAGGCCTAGATCTTCAAAACTCCTCTGAGTGCACAAATGACTTTGTGGAGATCCGAGAATACAACGCTTCTGGTCTGAGAATTATTTCAGTGTTTGACTTTCCCTCCCTAGTACTACTATGAAACCTCCCCAGATGTTCCTAAAAACATTTCCCTTTGGGAAATGTTGCCTTTTCAATGTATAGTATTTGCTTCTCTCTGCCTTGCTTGCTGATGCAAAGTAAGGCACTCAGACCTCTTCAATTTGCTAGAAATAGCTTGATTTTACTAGTTTACTCCTGCCTGTCCAGTTAAATTGAAAAATGATCCTTAAATATAAATAGAAATATACATTAAAAATATAAATAATATCTCGATATAAAGTTGTTTTTCTGTTTGTGATTTTTACAGGAAACTTGTTGGGCAGGTACTGCGGTAATACCCTCCCTGATGCTGTGGACACCTCTGATAGTTTTGCTTATGTTAAGTTTGTCACTGATGGATCAGTCAATGCCCGAGGATTCAGACTGCACTTTGACTCCAGTACTGAAGGTTGGATTTGTGGGGTTGTGAGATACTTTAACAGAGCAACATATACCACAGACTACAATTGCAGTAACAGAGGATATATTGCAGATCACTTGTTCTTGGAGGGGTGTGTTATTTGCTCTTAAATATTAACTCAGGGGGAAATATGAATAGAGCTCTCTGGCAACTACTTAGGTGAGATGAAACTTTATGAAACAAGCAGTCTCCTGCTATAATGGATGTTGCCATCAATTCAGGTCTCACACAATGAAGGACACTCTTCCATGCCTTTTCTCTTCAGCAATTAGTCCAGAGTTGTCCTAACATGTCCTCCCCACATCCCTCTTGATAAGCTGGAAGGTAGAGAAAAGCTGTGATTTTCCTTTATGTTATTCTGTCCCTCTAAGGTGACTGGTATTCTTTATCTCCCTGAAATCAATAGTTTTAAACCCATAGGTTTTAAGCAGAATCACAGAACTGCAGAAGCACTGAGGGTGGAAGGGGCCTCTGGAGATGAGACAGTCCAACCTCCCTGCTCAAGAAGTGTCAGGTAGAGGAAGTTGCCCAGGACTGTGGCCAGTCATGTTACTGTGTTGTTACTCACTCTAAGACTCTGCATGTTCTGTGTAGCTCTGCCCAGTCATCTAAAGGGCATAAATGTCTGTCTTGTGTGTGAGAGACTTGTGCCATTTGGTGTCAAAGCCTGTGGGTCCCTCCAGCTTCTGAAACCTGGGATGAGCCCTTCAGAGATGAAAATATTAATAATTGGACTAAAAAAAGCAGCTTTGGTCAGTTAATATTCAACTGCAGTTATGGCTGAGTGACAAGACTGGCAGGAACGTAGCTATTTAGGTAAACATATGGACAGGATAGGCCAATCAAATCGACCTCTCAGGATCTCTTTTTCTTGCATTACTGGGTTTTTTGTTAGTGTTTTTCTCTAAGAAGTGTCCCAATATTTGGGTATTTCAGAATGTGGTGGGGATCTTACTGCGCCTGTTGGAACATTTACTTCACCCAACTATCCCAACCTATACCCCCATAACCGAGTGTGTGAATGGAGGATCACAGTGGAAGAAGGACGACGTGTGACTCTAACCTTTAATGATATGAAAACTGAAGAACACTGGAGCTGTTCATCAGATTATGTGGCTGTGAGTATTCTCTGTAAAGGCAGAAATTGCTCTTTGCTAATCCCTTTATGGAGCATTAATGGATGTAACAAAACTGAAATGTCACATATAGGTCTATATATGGGTTTAAGACAAACGATAATTTAATCTGAGAAAACAGATAAATGGAAAAAAGTTACCTCTGTAAAGCATATAAACTCATCTGCTTGTTTTAGAGTATGAAAATTTTGAAATTGTGGCCCAGGCAGAGTGGAAGACTTGAAGAAATCGGAATTGTCTCTTTACTGATTATGGAAGAAAGTTCTGGGAATTTTGAAAGCTTTCAAAGTCTCTGTACTGTGGACACAAAGTCCATCAGTCAGTTCCAGGTCTCTTTTTACTTTGGAGGTTGCTACTGCTATTGTACTTATTGCTGTCAATTAAAAAAAATATGGAAAAAAAGAAAAAAGAAGAAAAAAAGAGAAAAATCCAGAGATTACAATGAATGGCTACTTTTGGGTTGAACCTTTTATGTTCTGAAAGAAAGATAGAGTAACCCCAAGAAACTCTACTCTTTATCACATTCCATCGCCAAAAATGATAGATACTGGTTATTTTTCTATGTTTGTTTTAGATTTTTGGTTATTTAGTGAAAAAAAAATCAAACCTTGCACCTAGAACTGGACCTCATCAGATGTACAAATGCCTCAAAAATATGATTCCTCTATGAAATTGCAGGAATGGAGATAGACTTTAGTTTCCCATTTGTTCAGATTAGCAGTGCAAACACAGGAACTAACTGTAGGATGGTCAGAAGCCAGCACATGCACAAGCATGGGGGAAGAAGTAGCTATCCCTTGGGATGATGTTTCCTTTGTTTTCCTTCTCAGATGCTTTAGACAAACCACAGGGAGCTGGTTATTTATCAATTAATGATCTCTTAAGGGAAGATTTTTCCTGCCAGCTTTTATGCATTCAACATTCTAACAAATTCTAATTCTATGGAGCAAACATTTCTGCCTTGCTTGCACTGCTGAGATAGTAGTAGAAAGAAGGAAATTAACTCCTAGCCTAAGGGCTGTATGAAAGAAACTAAGCAAAATAACTGGATCATCAAAAAGTGAACTAATCAAAAATGCCCACCAGCACTCAATATGTTGAAGATTTTGGTAAAGTTGGTGTTGGCTTTAACAAGAATACAAAGATGATTTGAAATTAAATTAACTTGATCGGTAGCTTAGGAAGTGATTGAACCTGTAAATATTGAGCTAAACAACAGTATTCTTCCCAATAAAATTATTTCAATTTCTGTTTAAAAAAAAAAAAAAGAGAGAGAAAGAGAATATGTTTGTGTTTCATCAAAATAAGCAAGTTATTTGTGAAGTTTTGTTTGAGGGCCTCATCCACTTAAGGCGATGGAAGTTTGTTCCCAGGTTTTGAGATCTGAGAACTAACCCACTATGAGGGACATCAATGAAGCTCATATTAAAGATGTGAAACATGTGAAATGATACAGGAGATGCTTATAAGACTTTATATTGATCTCATAAGAGTTTATTCTGAGCCCACAGGTTTACAATGGCCTCAGACAGAATTCTCCACGGCTGGCCAAGCTGTGTGGAGAGGTAAATCCAGGCACTGAGGTGAAATCCACTGGAAACACGATGAAGGTCATTTTGGTGACAGACATGTCACGTGCAACCAGAGGCTTCAGTGTCTCATATACATCTAGTGAAGATGCAGGTAGTGTATGTTTTTGAATTAAGAGATCATCTTTGCTGAGTTTATTCCATAGCTAAAGTACTGGCACATATATAAAAAAACCCTCAAACCTAAACAGCTACCAAATCTCTGATGTCTTTTTCCTCCTATAACTCTGGATGGGAATAGATATGTATGACAGCCCCTGTTCTCCCTACTGATTTATTGTTTTGTAGTCTTGAGTAAGAGATGTTCTGAAGCAGACTAATTCCATGAAAATTTTCAAAAAGCATAGTGCCATAGACAAATTGAATAATTCAAGTGCTTCCTTATTACTCAGGGGTGTAATTAATTTATTGTAGCTTGTGAAAGAGTGCAGCTAACCTACTTTTGCAAGTTCAGCCTCCAGAGAGGAGGCAGCTGGCAGATCCTTACTACTACAGCCTTGAGTCTTTTGAACTTGATTTTCCAACTTCCACCCCAAGCATCTTACTGTAGCATGAGTGTACTGCTCTTGAGGTTATGTTCCAGAAAAATTTTGTCTTGAGTCTAGAATTAGGTAATGAGCAGGGCTGAGCAATAGTGACCTGGAGCTGTAGATAGATTTTATCAAAATGCTAAATAATGCTTGTTGTATTAGTAGTGCATTGAAATATATTTTTTGATACTGTACATAATTTTTCTTTGTTTTACACATGTGTTTTTAAAGACTTGCCAATAAATGCCAGGACAATTGGTAAGAATTCTCTTGTACACACCAGTAAATTATGAAAAAAGTAAGAAGATGGAAACAGGTTTGATTTAATCAGAACACATGTTTTCTGACCTGAGCATATCTGAATAAAACAGGGGCAAGATTTCACCTCATACAGGAATTATTACTATTTTAAATAAACTATATTTTGTTTCTGCAGTTTGTGGTGGAACCCTGATGGGACATCTAGGTGGGAATTTCTCTTCTCCTGGTTATGATGGCATCAAAAATTACACAAGTAACCTGAACTGTGAATGGATAATTGAAAACTTCTCCCACTATAATTCATCCATTTATATATCATTTGAGGATTTCCACTTGGAACATCACCAGACCTGCCAGTATGACTACCTAGAATTACGAATAGGTTTGTATGTTCATCAGGAGGATGGATAAAGCCCATCCAGATTCTGGTGTGCAGCCGTGTTTGTGCCAATTTTTCATATTTATTTGCTGAGAGTGGCTGCTGTAGAATCTGTACATTTGAGAGTGTTCTGTTCACATCATGTCTTCCATGTTGCATTCATGAGCAGGAGTGGGATTTCACTAGCAGAGCAATGGATACGTGCTTTTGGTTACCTTTTCTTTCAGGGGAGAAAATAGAAAACTCAATAGTTATCTTGGGAAGATAAATTATTTTGGTGTTTTCAATACTCACCTGACTCTCTACAAGGGACAGTATGAACTTCATATCATCTGTCTTGAAAGATGGTAGCTGGAGTCATCAAAACAATTTATTTGGTTCACTGCTCATTTTCTCCCTTGTCCTGAAATATCTCCAAGGACAGCAGGAATGAAGTAAAGAATACTTTAATTATTCATAACCTCTGGGCTGCATACCCACTTCCTTCCATATTTTTCTACTCTATAAGATGATTTTCCAAAAAGAAATCCATATTTCCTGTGAGACTGCAACACAAAATACAGACTAAAGCATTTAAAAGGGAAAAAAAATCACAGGATTAATGCACCAATAATATCTCTGCATATTTGTGCATCTTTATCTATCCGCATTAACAAGCAACTGGAAAAGTCACTCAGCTAATGCCAAGTGTAGCATGAAAGCTGCAGCTATGTCCTTCACTGAGAGGTTGTATCTATGAATCCCAGAGAGAGAAGGTTCTAATTTACTTGGAAATCAGTTCAGAAAGATGTGAAAAAGTCAAGAGCGGGAATCCTTTACATCCTTATTTGCATTCATTGAGCAAGTGGTTTTGGTTGTGTAGCATCAGTTTGTCCTGTGTATGGCCAGAGCATGCGTAGCTGCGTAGCTTAGGAGTTCTCTCCTGTGTATGCACTGGAGCCAGGGAATAATAGAGAGAAAACTCAGAGAAAGAAATAATAAAATACATCTGCTTCATTACTTATCCATTCCCACTACTCTCACTTCATCATGAACCTCAGGCCTCCGGGCAATACAATCAAAGGAGAGAGGAGAAAGTGTAGTCTTGTTTTGCTTTACACAGTTTTATCATCTAAATAGTAATGTTCATTTCAGCCATACTAATGGCACTTCAATTTCACAACTAGTCTCGTGTTAAAAGCAGAATGTCCTAACTCATCTGTGTACGCCGACAAGTAACATTTAATGAGCCCTGAGATGCAAACAGTGCCTGTCACTAAACTCAGGCAGCTACTATTTAAGACTCCTGACGCAGCAGATATGTAGTAGGGGAAAAGTCCAATTAAAAAGTAAGTTATCTGAGAGACCCCAAATGAAGCTGAGATGTGCAAAATTCTTTTGTTATACCTATACAACACACTTCATAGAACTCAAAGAAAGAAGAAAAAAACCAGAATTGATTGTATATATTTACTGAGAATTATTTGAGCTGAACAGATAAAATAAACATTTCTTATTTCTTAGGGTAAGGGTTTGTATTGAAATATTAAATTATCACTTCTAACTTTTGGCTTTTATGGAAGACTCTTGAATTTGTCTTTCAGACCATTCCCTTCAGTTTGAATGAAATCTTACAGCACAATATTTCTGTTTTCATTTTCTGTTTATCAGCAGTCTAGATCTCTAACCATCTGGTCATTCATGAAAACAGTGATAGGTGTCACTTTTCACACTGTAGAGACTGAGTAACCTGGGTCACATCTGTGACATAGTCAATCACCTCAGAAGTCCGAAAAGGAAAATATATACTTCACATACTAATACTCAAAGTAGTTATTACTAGTTTTTTCTGAACTATAATTTATCATGACTGTCTTCTGTTTGTACCACTCAATATAATTTTTAGTTCATGTTATCAAGACAGTTTGTAGCATTTCTCTTTGTAATTTACATTAATAGACTTTTATTATTGTCACTTTTTATCCTTGTGCTTCAAGGCATTTCAAATGGTGGCTCTTCTTTTGAATGGAGTCTCTTAAGACCAGCAACCTGCTATTATTAGAGAAGTGCACTTGGGAATGACATTGCCAGGATGTCATGCTATTACACTGATTTTCTTTCTCCTGAGCATTTATCAGTAATAAACGGAAACTGGTTCTTTTACCAGTGTGATGGATATGAGCTTACACCAACACGAGCAAACATTAAGTGTCACAGAAGTACAGTGGGCTATGTTGTGCTTTCCTTTTAGGTTTCAAGGATTTGAGCTAATGCTGACATTTTTTTGCCATACAGGGAACATGTGGAGCTCCCTAGGAAAGAGATGCCCCCTGTTAACACAGCAATGACAGCTTGTTCATGGATGATGCACATCCCTATATGGTAGAAAACTCAAAATCCCTGTTCACTTCAATGAGGATGGCATAAAAACAGAGGTTTCCTAGGTTTCCATATGATGTGGTCCTTGAGCTATCTCTTCCCACTGTTCTGCCCCAAAAAGTCTGTAGTTTTGAGGAAGAACAATGAGGGATCTGATGGGACATACAAAATGAAAGTGTGCAGGGTGCCACGAAGGGGAGAGAAGCAGCCCAAGGTATTAAAAGGATCATTTATATAGCTTTGGAGAGAACTTCCTTGTTGCCAGGATTTAGATCCCAGCGAAGAACTGCAGCACTCTACTTATATCCATAACAAATAATCAGTTACTAAGTATGATATGTACTTTTCTCTGTTTTCTAGTCAAAACAAATGGGAATGCGTGTTTGCCCTGCTTCTTTATGTTATTTTGGGACTCAAGAAGTGGTGTTGATTTTTTTTTCTTTACCTAGGAGATGCTGATGGAGAGCTAATAGCCAGACTTTGTGGTGAGGCTGCACCATCTGTGCCACTAGTCATAGCTGCCCCCCAGGTCTGGGTACACTTTGTAAGTGATGAAAACACAGAAGATAAAGGATTCTTGGCCCATTACACCTATGAAGGTAAGTGACTTGATAGACTGCCGCCTTTGCTGACTGAGGCACTTCTGGGGACTGTTGCGATTCCTCTGGGGATATTGAAAATATACATGAGGCCCTCAGAAGTTACACAGTGCCTGCCACTATTTATATCGTTCTAAAGCAAGCCTGTGCTAACAGCTGAACTTTCAGATTTATTTTCTGCCTCACTGTTCCCATTCCCCAAACTGCATTTGAGCTTTTGCAATGCTGTGCAACACTCAGAACAGCTGGTTGCTCTTGGGAATAAGGATGGAACAGGTAACACCAGCCAAGTTTTACTTACTTCAAATAGGCCTCCAGAGTGCTAGCAGAGCTGAAATGCATTCTGCTGCTTGAACCTTTGCACTCATTTTGAAATCTGCTTAAAGCCATATCAGTGCAAATTACACCACTTTGCCATTTATGTGCCAGCACAGCTACTCTTTCTGTCACAGCTGAATTTAGCCTTAGGGCTTTTCTAGACACCTCAACAACTTTTTCACTTGATTATGTTGGTCCAAAAATGGCACTGGTCTGCTTAAGAGTCTGAGATAAATAAATGGAAGATAAGGTGGAAGAAGCAGCTCTAAGTGTCAGTTAGCAAAGGATTTGCAGATCTATGCAAAGTATCAGAATAAATGCAAAGTTTCAAGCTCATTGCATCTGTTTACTCACTACTAAATGATAAAGATTTTAAAACTTGGATTTTCCCATAGAAATTGTTGATCCGTACCTGTATCTGTCTAACTGAAATATATTTTAATACTACTATAAGCTGAATAATCTTCCATTCATTTGATTATAGTGTTCAGTTCCTAAAGTGTATTGAAATGTTACTTTTTTTTCTTCAGCCTGTGGTGGTATACAGTCAGGTGAAAGTGGAGTTATCTCAAGCCCCAACTACCCAGAGCCTTACAGCAACCTGAATCACTGCTCCTGGCTGTTGGAAGCCCCTGAAGGTGAAACCATCACTGTGAGTAACATAGTGTCATGATTATGTGCATAGCTGACAGTGTAAGAAGAACCTTCTGAGTCTCCAGGAACAGGTTTGAGACAATTCCGAAAATCAGAAATGCAGAGAAATGAAATCTCTCTCTTCCCATCAATCTTACCTAGGAGGCAGAATGAAGGTAACACAACAAAACTAGATTGTGCTTTTTGAAAAGCAAAAGGATCCTAGTATAACTTGACCTCAAAACATAGCATTGACTTCTCCTTTAAACAATGATTTGGTTAAAAAAACTAGTTAAGGAACCTAAAATAACTCATTTTATTAGATGTGCATGAATATTGTCAATATCATGAGAATAAACATGAGGCTGAAGGTTTTTCTTCTCAGCAGAGAAATTACAAGGCACTAGAAAATTATTTTTGTGTCTTAATGGTCTGGAAGATAATATGATTTCTGGTACAAATTATATCAAGGAGATGCTGCTCTTATTTCCCAGTTATTAGGAATAGGCTGGACAAGGTGCTGCTTTCTTGCGTCAAACTGCTGAGAGAACAATTTGAGCACCATTGTGGCCAAACAGTGTGAAACTTAACTCACTGAATTATTTGACTGATTCTTTCAAGAACAGGTCCAATCAGGGACATTTATGGTCCAGGTCAGAAAAATATCTGAAAACTACTTTTGTAAAAACACAGTGCAGGTTTTTATGTGTATTGTCTTTCACTGATTTCCCTATCATGTTTTCCCTGTATACAACTAAAAAAGTATGTCTTAGAAATGCAAACCCATAGTCCTAATTATTCTGCATGATATTATGAGAACTGGCTGGGTACTTATTTCAGGGAATAAAGGATTATTTTAAGAGAACACAAAATTTCTATTTAATCCACAAACTTGTTTAAAGCAGAACTAATCTTAACCAGATGGATGCAGATTTCTGTTTTGAAAGGACTGAGTAGCAGCCCCCTGAATGAAGGCAGACAGAATTTTCCAGTATAAGCTGCCAGTTTCAGTTGCTGGTAATGTTCCAAATTTAAACCATTATAGCTAAATTTGTATTTGGTCTTTGACTGAGGCACAGTTCTTTTGGAAATGAATACATGCAAAAGGTATAGGAAGAAATACTATGTATTAGCTAAGCTTTTCTACAAAGATTCTGCATCTGAAATTGGTTAGAAAAAAAAGACTGATTGGAACAGGGTCAGGCAGTAATTAGTAATCAATATTTCAGCATCAACAAATCCAGGAGTCTATTCGATCAGTAATCTAAATCTTTGAACTGAAAATCCCACCTGTACACATATCACTCCAAGGACAAATGGCATCAGTGTGGGAAGGAGACAGGGTCAGAAGCTGCCTACCCAGCCTGGTGTGTTTATGTGATGCTTCCAGGGCCACAGGAATGAACCATGGAACTGTTTCTATTTTAATGGAAACTGGCATTATTTTTAGCAACTGTTAGTATATTGATTCAAAATAACAGGAAGAAAAAAATCCAAGGCCTTCTGCTTATGTAACTACTTATATTTCATGACCAGAAGCCTTGAGTTCAACACCCGCGCATATTCAAGACTGTTTTGAAGCATATACTTGGCTTCAAAGTATGGTTAAGTCCCAGTAATGCCATTTTTGAACCTATGCATTTCTCTTCCATTTCTGTCTTCAGTCTAAGTAGCTGCTGTTAGTTATAGTGGCAGGATTCCAAGCAATACTCAGAGGAAAGCATCATGAAGTGAGGGTCAGATGTCTAACCATACACAGAAATCATTGTGTCAGGATGGCTACAGGATGTGGCTGGAATTGCGCTAAACCCTCCCCTGGAGTGACTGGTTTTAGCACCTGAGTGTCACTTTTTTGTGTTGCAGCTTACTTTTACAGCCTTCCATGTTGAAAATCATTCACTTTGTAAGTGGGATTCTGTCACTATCCTGAATGGTGGCTCTCCAGGTTCTCCTGTCATAGGAAAGTATTGTGGAAACACATCCCCTGGGACTATTCGGTCTGGTTCCAGCAAATTAGTTGTCATCTTTAACTCTGATCACTCAATTCAAGGAGGTGGCTTTTATGCAACATGGACAGCCGAATCTTTAGGTAAGTTTGCATTAAGTAAAAAAAGAAATACACATCAACATCTTCAGCATCTCTGAAAGAAGCCAACACTAAAAAAATCAAGTATTAAACGAGTCCCGTCTGATTTCACAGAAGGAAATAAAATTTGGACTGATTTTGTACTTTTTAAGTCTTGCACTGGCAGCTTCTTGATGACTGTAAATTGATACCATGACCATTACCCTCCCAACAGTCGTATCTATCTTCAGTGACTATGAGACATTTCATTTTATGAATAACAATTGTTCCACAGTTTGATTTGGTTTAAACACTTAAAACTATGAAGAGGTCAGTTTCAAAACAGAGAGGCAGACAGAAATTCTCAAAGAGCACATATGAGAACAGCCTCAAACTTGCACTGCAGAGCAGATGTTGGTACTCTTTTGAAGGGCATATACTTGCAGGATTGAATGCTATATTTTTCAAAGCTACCTTCATTTGGTTCAGATTATGAAGTCTTTGGATTTAAAAAAAAAAAAAGGGTAGCTCACCATTTGCACAATGTACTTCAGGAAGTCAATAAAGGACCTAAGGCAAGTGTAGAGCAAGGCAGAAATCACTGTGCCTTCCTACCTCATTGCAGAGCTGGCTAAGTGCTCCCTAGTGTCATATCCAGCTGCAAACCTTCTGACTGATGCTGCTCACCTCTCTGTCCACTAATGATGTAGCAGTATTCACACAGCCAGTTGATGGAATGTCTTTTTAAACATATAAATAGTCTGTGCTTGCATGAATATGCACAGTCACCTAAGCTGGTTTTTGACACTGTTTCCTGTTGTCACTGAGATTTCATGTGCAAGGAACCCCACACTTCAGTGATGTAGTAGACATTAGCCTACATGTGCAATGTGCATAGGCAGTATTCTCTGTGAGAGGATTTAGGGTATTTTATATACCTGGTTTCCTTTCTTTGTCTCTCTTCTCATTTGTTCACAGAGAATCTCTGAGTTTACATTCTGTATGCGTGACCAAAACTTGGCTTCACATCCTTCTAAACACAAGTATCATTTCTACCATAGAAGAATGAAAAATAAAATCTTCCCTTTAAAACTATATTTTTTTAATGATGAGGAAAAAAAAAGAATGTTATGTGGGTTTTTTTCTCTTTATTCATCCTTTTACTACATCATCTCTGAAATAATAAGGGACTGCTAGTACTGTATGCATTGCCCTAGTAAATTATTCTTGGCATGGTATTTGCAAATATGTTTCAAATTAGCTAAATGTACTATGTATATAAACATGAGCTGCCACAGAGCCATGACCAGCTATTCCCCTTTATAAATGAATCTGTTAGTAATTTTTAAAGGCATGTTTTCCATCCCTCTCCATGATCCCACTGAGATCCACAAGGCTGCCTGGATTGGAGAAGTAACCATTTTGCCCTGGGTTAGCTGATGTAGCTTGAGTAGGTTCACATGTATAACTGCAACATTTTCATGTTGCAGAGTGAGAAGAATAAAAGCATTCAACAGTAGATTGGGGTTTTTCCCTACAGTGCTTTCCTGAATGGCTGTCTGTCATGATGTGCATGCTGTGGGGTGTGGGGAGGGACCTGCACAGTCCCAGGAGAGGCTCTTCATTAATGTGTTTCTGATCCTTACACTCTTTCAAAGCAATAATCACTTCAAATTGCCAGGAGTTTATAGATGAACTGGAGCAAAAGGGTATGAACTGGAAAGGAGAATGAGCTTGTGAAGAAAATAAAGTGAAATTCAAAGAGAAACCTTCTTTAGATCGTAACTACCTCCATGCTGCAGGGGTGGGAGCAGGAAAATTACTTAAGAGAGGGATAAATGATGTTTCAGTGGGTATCAGGGCTTTCCTCTCTCACTCTTGCAGCCACAGAAGCAAGGAGCCATTCAAAGCTGACACCAACTGAAAATATTTGAGCATTTCTCCCACCTGTTATTTTTTCCAGGATGTGGTGGAATCATTCACTCAGACAATGGTATGATCAAATCCCCTCATTGGCCTCAAAACTTTCCCATGAACACCAGATGTACATGGACCATCATTGCACATGAAAGCCAACACCTGGAGATGAACTTCCACAGTAACTTCCATATTCCAGATAGTGATGGAAGCTGCCAGAGCAGTTATGTGAAGGTACTAACTGCTATGATTAGATCAGCAATGCAGTGCTTTAAGAACTCGTGATTCCAGAATCCTGTTTTGCATTTGTCATGGCTAGGACTGTCAAGTCACAAAATTCAGGAAACATAAACTAAAGTCCTTGTACCAATACCATTTTCTGTCTGTTTTGTGAACTGGCTTGTATATAGTTTTCATTTTCACCTGTTCTTTGGGGTTCATCACCCTACATGCTGCTCTAAAAATGAAAAATATGGAAAAAAATATATGATTTCAGAACTAGCAAATAATGAGAAAATACAGTGTAAAGAAAAGATATTTTCAATTATTCCAGTGAGTAAAACATCAGGAATGTGACACTGTAATTCTACAAACTTCTTTGTAAGTGTTTAAACTGTCCAAGTTGCACTAATCCCTCTTTTTTAATCTCCCAAAACAAAGATAGTATTCTTATCTTTCATATGTTGTCAATAGCCCCTTGTTTTCAAAGCAATAGAATGGAGTGAACATGCCTTGAATTTTTCAGTGTCATTTTTTTCTCAGGCATTTGGCATATGTTCTGTGGTTTTGTGCTCATTTTCTTCACAGCAGTACAACTCCCACTTGAAATAAAGGGCAAACATTATTTGACAACATGTAGGAAGACTTGAGCAGCTGTACATTTGATCTGTACTTACTAACAAACCACAGTTGCATTCATTTTTTAATGCTGTGAATAAAGCCCTACAGCTATTAATTTTTTCTTCTCATAGACAGAGATTAATTCATGTAATATGTTACAATAAATTTCACTAATGTGGAAGTCTGAATGCCACCCAGTAAAGGTGTTTAATTTAAAATTTCTAAACTGCCCTGAATGACATGAGCAAAACTATGTCCAGTCGAGATTTCCTCTATAGAGAAAATCTGAAATTTTTGATGTTCATTTCCATTTTTGAAAGTCCAGTTTGAGATTTACGAAGGTGTCTGGATATAACAAACTGGAACAGATGTAAGTTTCTTCCATTTATTCCAAACTGAGCAGCCGAAATAGAGTAATCCAAAATCAATAGTGACTTTGCAAAACCTTGGCCAGGCTAAGGACTGTTTAAATTAATCCTTTGAGCATCCATTGCCTCAAACACCTGGTCACATGAATGATGTGATTCATATGCCTACAGTTAAAGAGTAACCCTTGGCTAACCCTTTCCTTTCTAGGATGATTGCTTAGTGCAATCACAATTTCACCTGGTTGTTCTAGTTCCACTCAATTTCTTTAAAACACATTATTTTAAACATCAAATACTACTTGGTTTTAATATATTTTTGTTATAAACTACCAGTAAAGAAACTATGCAAACACATCAACAAAAATAATTTTATTATTACAGTAAATAATTTGTATTTAACTAGACTTTTAAGTCCTTGTCAATAAACATCTTGATTCAGGAAATTATTTAGACAGTTAGAAACATCAAACATTTATATTTATGTTTCATTTTATATGTGTCTTGAAATTCAGTGTTTAAACTATGAGCCTCAAGTACATATTTAAGTAATTACCTGAAGAGGCTTTCACTTAAATAAACTACTTGGGCCTTGAAAGCACTAAACAATTTCCAATCTGACCTTGTCAGGTGTGGAGAGGAAATGATGAAGAAGAAGCAGCTTTGCTAACCACAGGATGTGGAAGTTCAGCTCCTGATCCTGTTGTTGCTCCAAACAATGTGATAACTACAGTATTTCAGTCTCAGGATGCTCCTGCACCAGGTTTCTCTGCATCTTTCATAAGCAGTAAGTAATATTAAAGCCAGATGGCTGCTCTGTTAGTCCTTTGGGGATTAGTTTGCTCTGTGTGTAGCAGTTCAAACCCTGATCCAACACGGCATTGAAGCCTCTGCCCAGATTTTGAAACCAAGTGTTTCCATACTGAGAGCAATGGACCTCCGGTGCTGGACTTGCCAAAGACCCCCCCATGCAGTTATAACTTTGCAGTTATTTTTAGCCACCTTTGTCTTTTCAGTGTGCCAAAAAGCTAAGAATAGGCTTTAAATTTTAAAAATTTGTTTCTCTTTGTCAGACTCCATGGCTAATGCTATAATTTTAAAAAGGATTTGCTCCTCCTTCAGAATTTTTGTCTCCTCCTTTTGAAGGCACATGCTGAAACTGTGGCAATTTCTCCTGTGTATGGTGTAGCCCATGACCTTCACATAAACTCCTCACCACCAGCTTGGGCCTTTGCTTTGTTTTGTTGTATTTATTTTCTATGTAGGTCAAGTGGCACTTCTTGGATGGGCCCATCCATTTCTTTAACCATGGCATGTACTTTGTGATAGTTCAACCCACAGAAGTGGAGGAGGTGCTTCTCAGCCACTGTAGATTGTTTGGGGATTTTTTGTAGGATGCTGCCAAAGGAAACCACTTTCTCTTTACAGGATTCAGATTGAAACAGTGACATATTAAGTGCTTAGAGGAAGATGTTATTAAAGCATAACTGCTTTTATTTCTATAATGTTTGCACTAATATTGTCAGTAACAACTAACAACCTCTTAGTGGAGACAGTCACAGGCTTCATATGCCTGTTCCTAATCTTATACCAGCATTTCACTGTACACTGCATTCTTTCAAACCTTTGACTTAAAAAGAAAAAAGGCCATGTGAGTCATTAGGATCAGAAGCTACTCCATGAGAATGAGCAGTTCTATGCAAGTGAAAAATCCTGGATGGCAAACCTTTCCTGCCTCTGCACGTAGCAAAGCAACCCAGAGATGGCCCTACAGCAGACTGCATCCTCCTGGATGTCAGGCATGAAGCAAGATAAGCACCACTTAGGCTAATGTGGGCATTTTCAAGTGAAACTGGGCTGCTGCTTGCCCCAGTGACCCCCTTCCCTTCAGGTACTTTTGTATGTACTAAGGGATTTTGGAAAGTGCAGACTCCACACCCATAAGAACAGCAGTGTCCTTGTGGCCAGGGGCTGAGGGCCTATGGCCTCATCTTATCCAAAACACTCCAAAAGTGTGACACTGTAGGTGGGAAGGGCTCATGTTTCTCAAAAACACTGCACTGCACGTGTGCAAGACCTGTTTTTGCCATCGTTGTATATATTGCTCTCCCTGGTTATTGACTAGACTCCTATGGAGAAATGAGTTCCTTGCATACATTATTTGTATTCTTACTGTAAAACCGGAATGAGGTCACTACCTGGATTATAACTGTGCCTTATTTATTTGTTTGCAGGATGCGGAGTAAATTTCACCAGTCCTCAAGGTCGTATTGTCTCTCCCAACTACCCCAGTCAGTACGGTAACAACCTGAACTGCAACTATATCATAGATAAGGGACCACAGTCCCTGGTGATCCTGGAATTTGAGACTTTTCACTTGGAAGGTAACTGGTTCTTCGTAATTTCAGTATGTTTTGTGAATTACAGCTTCTTTAAAACATACGAATCTTCTATCATGGAAAATCATCCATTCTGGAAATCTTTTACAGACAAAACACTTACAGAGATAGTTTCAAGGATTCAGTTTTGAGTCTCCGCAAGCTTCCAGAACAGGGAAGACAGACCTCACTTTGCCAGGTTCTTGGAGTGTAAGAGTGACTGTGGCTAATCCCAGTCTGTTTCTGCCTTTTTTTGCCATTGAGTCTTACAAGGTTTTTGATCTTAGGCCAGCTGTTTGCTTGTCAGTGCTTCTGTTCCTTAACTGATTAAATAGAAATATATATACTTGGGTGTTTTACAAGGATGTAAGAACATAGAAATGTGAAACTAAATGAAAGACCAGAGCAAGAGAAAATGTATAAATGTTGTTACCCTGTATATACCCATGAACAAAAGTCCCTCTTGCAACTGGCAAACTTGGAAGCATTTAGCCAAGAAATAACAGGTTTAATATCCTAGTCCCATTGGTGACAATGGCAGAACTTTCTCAGTTTTGGTAGGATCAAAATTTTATGGGTGGAAATGCCATGATAACATGGAGGAATCAGTATGTCCAAACTACTTGGGTGGCATGTATCTTAATCTGGTTCCCTTTAAATTACATAGACAAAGAGATTCTTGAGTAACTTGTTACTAAGATGAATTGTGTGATCTGAATTTTTCTTCAGACCAAACAATGAAGTCAGAAAGTAGTCATCTTTTATTTTGTTGTTAAGTTTCCAGACTATTTTGAATTCAAAAGTATTCTGGTCCAAATTTAATTTAGATTTGAGACAAAGATTTGATTTGACTATGATTTTATCTGAAATATTTTTTCACCCCCTAATACAAATCACTGCTTTAGGAATTTCTTTTTTAAATAAAATGCAAACCACAGAAATTAGTTAATTTCTTCACATAGACTACATTATTACTTATCACACATACTAAGCATTAGGCTGCATCACATTGCACCAATTTTGACAACTCCAGAGTACATTACTGGTCTGTATTCTCTCTGTGCATTAAGTTAATTTATAAATTGATTCAAGCTTTTCTTATCAAGAAGATTAAAGCAAAAGAGGTAAGTTGATACAGACATAATAATAAATATAGACCTAAATAAATACCACAAATATTCCAATTCTTGCAGGCCAATTTGTTCCTTAGGCTAAACCAACTAGAAGTGCTTAGTCACATGAAAGAACTGTGGATATGAGCTAATGGACATCTGCTTGGCAAAGAAGAAGTATGACACTCTCCAGCAGCTGATTACTAATATTTTTCACAAACTCTTAAAATACAACCCTGTAGTAAAGAAAAACTGCCTGTGTTTAAATTGCATGGAAGATTGAAACCACCAGCTTGCAAACTATCGTTGTAGAAGTGAAAACTTACTCAGTAGTCTCACTGAATGTATTTCGCACATGTGCCTGGGGCTTCCAGTATGAATTCCCTTAGTTCTTTTTCAAAGGCAGAACTTTAGGCAGCATGTGTTTAAAAACATTTGTAGCAGTTCCATATGCAAGGAACAAATCCACCTGCTTAGATTGTTGCTGACTGTGGCCTTTAAAATTTTAAACATGTTAATACAGATGTTATGGATTAGGCTTTAAAGTTTAGCTACTTGTCCAATTAATGTAATTTACTACCTATTGGACCTCTCAAAAGAAATCTAATTAGTTTTTTTTCCATGGTTGTTTAGTAAAGAAAGGAAGCATCTGAGATAATGCCTTTAAGGCATATATATCTCGTTGACTTTAACTGGTTGAGATAACTTTTCCAGAAAATTAGAAGGCAGAGGGTAATTGTCTTTAGTGCAGTGACACATTGCAACAAAATTAATTCACTTAATGGGTTAGTCACAGATCTCTGCTGTAGAGTAGTTACATTTTCAGTTATGATGAGATGCCCATTCTGATTATAAAGAACTACTCCAAATGAGGCAGTTAACATACAGCCATGATACAATGTCAGTATCTGAAACCAAATGAACATGAGATAAATGTACTAAGTGTTAAATATGTATTAATCACTAAATCTAACAAATAGCAGAGCAATAGAGAACTGAAGGAAACTGCATTTGTTGATCTTGTGATCAAAATTATGAGAAAGATTTGTAATTCCTTGCTTTAAAAACAATATATTGTGCTATGAAGCTAGTTAACATATTGCACAGGGTATATATTTCTGTGTAATACTTTTTTCTACATTATTTAATTACTAATTTATTGCCATTTATATCAGCAGCTGAAGTTGTGAAACTTACTGTTTTAAGTTTTATTAACTTTAAACAAATAGACAAGGTTCTACCTCAAAAATAAATGAAACAGAATCTATGGCTATAGACAAAGCAATGGAAAGAAGAAATTGATATCAATGGTCAGATAGTTAGGGGCCCAAATTTGGTCAAGGTTTTTGTGCAGACAACATATCAAATAAATGATTTTATGGAGAATAATAAGACTGGACAGAAATTTCTGCTAAATGGAAAGGAGACTGCCCAAGGGCATATTTAAAAATGTAATGTAAGGACAACTGAAGCCCTTATCACATGAACTTTGGAGGCAAGAGTCAATGTATCCATGCTGAATGGTACTAAGAGATGATAACTAAGGTGCAGACAGATAACAAAAGACCTTGAGAGCAAATGCACACAGCTATTCAAAGAAACATGGATATGTCCATAATGTCAGGCGAAATAAATTACCTCTGAAGAAGTATTTAGAAGAAATATTGTCAAGGCTAAAGGAACTAATGGTACAGTATCCATGTTGGAAAAATCACTATTTCTCAGATGAGAGCCATAGCTATGTGAAAGGATAGGAGTTTATCTTAAAGATAGTAAATGGAAACTCACAGAGGCATCAGCACAGAGATAGTGGTTGCATCTGTCCTTGCAAATGAGATTATACAGAGCTAATGTAGAGATAGACAGGAGAGACATTGTCTCTTTGAATCCTCATGGATGAATCAGAAGAGAAGATACAGTAATACCAGAAGGATGAGCAAAAGCTCTTAGTAGACAAAGTTTTACGAAGAAGAACAGTGCTGGCTATGTGAAAAGTGTCTGTCAGCTCAAACATGATATGGGTCTGACACCTGGCTAAGAACACATCTCTGGAGACTCATGAAAGCTGTTCCATTGTAGTGTAAAGTGACAGAGATTGGTCTAGAAAAGATCTAAAATTATATGATTATATGAAATAAACCACAGAGAAGAATTGCTGATGATGTGCTGAATATGTGTAAAGGCTGAAACTATGATATGAGGAGAATCTGAGGCTGAGGCTTATTTACAGAATAATGAATTTAATATGGTGAGAAATTAAGGAAAGTGTAAACAAGAGAATGAGTTACAAGATCAAACAATCATCAGTCTTGCCAGGATTCATGAGTCATAACTGATATTGGCCCAAACAATGAGGATTCAAAGCTAGAAATTAAGTCTTTTTCTCACAGTCCTACATCAACCATCTTATTTTTTCCAGTGCAGCAGTTCAAATGAACTTGTGATGAGTATTAAGAACTTTGCTTTGCTGAGAAACCTGTTTTACTTCATGCCTTTCTCCGAAGTCTTTTCAGAAAGTGACCTAAATTGATTTGTCAAATATTTTCCATTCTGAAATTACACTTGTCTTGATTTCTTTTTTTAATTTGATTTTTAAAATTCCTTATGTTTTTTAATTTTATCATATTATCAAGTATTCTAGTAACAGGAGAGGACATGAAGAATATTTTTAATTAACTTTTTTATTAACAGTGTAATCAGTGATCTGATGTGGCTGGTTGTTACCAGCTTAGTTACTTTTATTAGAGTCAGAAAAGCACCATGTGATATTTCCATATTGGCATAATTGTAAAGCCTGTTGGAATACATTGTCTTCATTGAGACAGAAGGAATTTTTAAAATTAAACCTCCAGAGAGGACCTGAAATACACCTGACTATGGGGAGCACTCAGTTGTTCTCATGAAACAGAATTATCACTTCATTCCTATTTGACATCCTGTTCAATATGAGTCATCTTGTTTTCTACAATAGAAAGCAGCTTGTTTTGACTGGACAACATGAAGGAATCACTCCACTGCAACAGTAGGCTCAGCATCAGTCCTGTTAAATTTAGATGATTCCCTATCAATCCTTTGCAGTTTAAGTAACTGCTCTGTTATTGCTGAGAGGTCACTAAATATGATAACTTTATAAACATGTGACACCCCAGCTTCCATTAAGCTTGTAGATGATGAAAAAACAAAGAAAACATCAAGTTATTTTTTAAGCATAACAACTAATGAAGCTCACGGTAGGTGTGTGCTGTGCTTTTCACGGACAACATTAATCCAGCTTTCTTGCATAACCCATATGGCTCTCTTCTTGCTCCCATCATACATCCCTTTGTGGAACCAGCTTGAGTAGGGAGGTGTGACATGGCTCTGAGCTCCCAGGGTGCTGGTGGCTGGTGCTTGGTAGGTCTCTGCCTGAACTCACAGCCCTTACACTGAAAGCACAGTTTGTCCTTCTTTATGGACGTTCCTTTGGCACTCGAACTCAGCTACTGACCTTCACAAAATGTATATGCACTTAATATTTTTGAGACCTACTTAATCAGTTGAATCTGTTTCCACACAGTGAGGTGTCTAGAAAGTCCAGTAAGTAGGGCAGGGAGTCAGAGAGAATGGTTCATTCCTCCAGAAACCCAAGTGTAAATGAGAAACTTGAAACCGATGGGAAAAAAATAATAGAATGCTAAACTCCCGATTTCTGTGTTTGTTAGTGCTTTCTTCTCCTCAGCTTAATATCTGCACTGATTTTCCCCCTAAAGCAGATTGCATTTGAAAATCATTGCGAGATTAAATTTATGGGAGTATTTGTTTGTTTGCTTGTCTTGTTTATTTGTCTTCTGAGTCAAGCTGAAGAACCTGGGTTTAGGTACTTCAAAGTCTGAGGGACTTCAGGGAAAAAGAAGTGAGCTCTGAAACTTGCTAGTGCATGGACTACTTTTTCATTTTCCAAAATCTCACCCTTAAGGATTTAATATTTCCTACACTGAGTGCTGAGTTCTGCACTAGGGGAAAGAAATACCAGGTGGTTAATTGCCTGTATCAAAAGGTGCATTGCTTTTATCAGCAGACAAGATCCATGCTTTTGTTGGGTCTTCTCATCTCCTCAGAGATGGCATTCATTCAGCTATAAACTCGACAAACTCAAGGGGCCTGGAACCTATTCCAGATCATAGGATGTGTTGGATGAGACAAGTCTGATGTCAGATATACAAGATCTCTTTGCCTTTTTCTGCCTCAGTTTTACTGCAGGTTAAAAAGTGGCATTTGCTTCCTCAGCAAGGAAATGTGATCCTGAGATCCCTGGAAAGGAAAGTAATACAAAATTTAATTCCTATCCTGTGTGGGGTCTATATACTTTCAGCTCAGTAAACCACATGTAAAATATGCTACTAACATTTGTGCATTGGATGTCCATGCAGCCCCAGCACTCCTGAGCAGAACTTGCCTGTACGATGGAATAAGCATCTTCAGTGGGATAAGAGCAGCCACACATCCTCTCATCACGCTCTGTGGTAATGAGCTCCCTGCCCCCGTCAGTGTCTTTGGACCTATGCTGCTCAACTTCTACACAGACTCCCACATTGCAGGCTTTGGATTCCAGGCTAGATACAGAACAATTGGTGAGTAAACACTGTCCTGTGTTTCAGATGGTAGAAATATTCCATCTGGATAATGGTTCAGTGTAGGAAATGTTGCACCTCATTTTTTGAATAGATGGATGTAGATGGTTCATTTTCTCTCTGCACATGCCCAAAACAGCTCTCAGGACCAGGATATGGGACTGTTTGGTGCATGTTAACATGCATGTGACTGACTAATGTGTAACCTCACACACAATTCTCACTTCAATACTCTACATAGGACCAAGTCAGGAACTGAAAAACTTTTCCTTTGCTGTAGAGATGAAACACAACCATTTTTTGGCAGGTTATTTTGTTTGTTTCTTTGTTTTTTACATTGTTTAAGGAGAAATGTCACCAGTTTATTTAACTGAGTTAATTGGAAAGATTTTATCACATAGAGGAGCATGGTCTCATTCTCAGCTATACTAAAACTACATTATACCATATGTGAAGTAGAACAGGATCTTGAAGCAGACACAGCTATATGCCTGCACTTGATGACTCTCTTTCCAAGTCTCAATGTAAATAAAAATGGGGATATAGATATATTTTTAATAGCTATTTTCACAAAATTTTTTTGTCATTCACATGACATCTCCTACGTTTTAAAGAGGAAATGTGAATTCTAAAAAGAAGTTTCTAACTGAGTTTAGAATTTACATTTGGACATATATCCTGAAAGATTTATTTTATTTTCAAAACCAGTTTTAGTATTTTCAAGATTTAACTGGTAGAGACTACTTCTATGTTTGAAAACATAATTTTCTAACTGCGAAGTGTGAGTTTGTAACTTTGGTATTTCTTTTAATGCATTCCTCATGTTCAAAGCCACAACAAAAAAGCATAAGGCTAAATTCTTTATATGAAATGAGTGGCCTGATACAGACAGAGGGAATGGCACAGAGAAATGACAATGTGCAGTTAGTCATGGAAAAGACCTTCATAACTCACTCAAGTCAGTTGCTGCTATCTGACTTGTGACTTCTGACATTTGAGAAAGATGACTGCAGACTTATTAGCTTGTTGTTGTAAACAAAGAAGCTTCTGGCAATTAACATTCCTCTTCCCCCTAGCTGTATTGTTTGCTGAAAAAAATGAAAAAGGCTCCCTGCTTGTAGCATAGAATAATCCTAATTCTTTATCCCCCCAGATCCTGTCCTTTATCTGCCAGTGCTCCAGTCTGCCCAACTGAGGAGTCAGAGGCTCTGAATCCAGCACCACCCTGTATGGGTCTGCCTTTGTTAAGGTGGTGACCTGGGCAACAGCATCTTCTTTAAAACATGAAAAGCTGTGTGTGGCTTTGAGCTATTTATCAACAGGATGCAGGGAAAGTTTTTTTTGCTAAGGTTAAGATTATAAAATAAAGGCTGAAGTTAACAATGGCGATTAGAGTTGGTTTTATAATAGTTTTTGTTCCCTGAATCACTGAAGCTGGGAACAAACATTAACCACATCCTGGCCTCATTTGCATCCATGATATGAAACCCTGAGAAACCAAGCAGTGCCTCGAATTTACAGCTGCAAAGTTTAACTTGCTTCTCAGCCAGAAATCAAGTATTCTGTACTCCAGCTCTGCCAGCCCTCACTGCTGGCAAGTCCCAGCACAAGGTGAGGTGAGGAACAGGATTGGTGATACCTGGGGACCCCTCTCTGCCTTTCTGCACAGAACAAATGCCACAGTAATGCCCCAGCTCTGCCAGGATATTGGTAGACAATGAGGCTCTGCATATAGTTAATCCAGAAAAGTCAGAGGCAGGGCTGTGAGTGCAAGTCTGGCTGCTTAGAGGCTTCCCTTGGGCTAGGGCCTGGGTGAAGGAATGCCTTTGCCCATGTATCACCCAGGTTTCTCTTGGCAAGCTAGAACGGGTGCAGAGCTACTCTAGACACCCCTCACTCATGCTGCTACATGGAGCAGCCACCCCAACCCACTGCTCTCTGGCCCTACTGCAGGACACTTGAAATCAGGCTCAGTCTTTTACACAGAGCCCTTGTCATTTGGTATGGACTAGTGACAGCCCGTTACTTTGATGCTGACTAGTCTTTCACTGCAGAGCACAGACTGAATAGACATCTCCACATTTTACAGTTCTAGGCATGATACTGAAGACTGCTCCTAATTTATCAAGGGCTTTTTCCCCCTACAGGTAAACACCTTCAAGAAATATGAGAATTAGGATGAAGCTAGTATTTGGACACTAATCACTCTTTTTTTCTTTCCCCTGCAGCTTGTGGTGGCATTTTCTATGGCCCTGTTGATGTTATCAGCAGTCCAGCCCATTCAGTTCTTGATTATCACAACAACATGAACTGCTCATACAACATCACTGTTGGAAATGGCAAAGTAGTGACCCTCAAGTACGTAATCAAAGTTTAGCTTGTCATTAAGGTGAAAGGGAGGTCTCTGATTCCCATTAAAGACAGCAATTCTTGACAATTTTTTCTCTGTCTTTGCTTTTCCAAGGGCAAAGCCAAACTAAAATGAGAAATGGCCACTGAAGCCACTTTTATCAACCTTCAGCTCCCTTACATCTTTAACTTTTTATCTACAAAACATAACCACAATTTTAAGTTCCCATTTTGGTTACCAAGAGGACTAAGAAATTGCAAAAATGCAGCTCATGCTTTTTAGTTAAATTATGTCAGTCTTTGAGGAGTTACAAGACTCCTGTGAGTTTACACGAGAAAATTAGTAATTCTTTTAGAAGGCTAGTACTCACTTTAAAGCCAAAGTAATAATACCTACCAAAACAGTACACTTCTGAGTGTGTGCTGTCTTGCCTAGGAGAGGGATATGGTTGACACAAAATCTTACCACGGAGAAGTTAAAAAAATGATACATTCTTTGATCATATATATGCTGATTGTGAATTAAGAGAACATTTCCTACTGTTCTTAGCAGAAGAGCCAGCTGGTCTGCACTCTGCACCTGCATTTCATATTGCACAGGGAGACTTGCTGCTTCACAGATAACTGAGGTGTGCTGACAGCTTGCCTTGCAAGAGGCCCAGTGGACGAGGGCCCCAATTTCTTTGAGGCTGGTTGGCTGAAGTGTTTTGCCATGCAGTTAGACTTGTTTTGTCTGTATATGGCTTTGGCTATTGCTAGTATGTGGACTTTTCCTCAAGCACCAAAACACATGTAACACAAGAATAGAAATAAAAATGGGATACCTAAAGCTCCAACTGTGTTTTACAGATTCAACAGCTTCCAGCTTGAAGTATCTCCCACCTGCTACAAAGATTATGTAGCAGTATATGATGGCTCAGACACCCATGCTCCTCTCCTTGGGAAATTCTGTGGCTCAGAACTGCCTCCCCATATTAAGAGCTCCAGTAACAACTTGTTCCTGGTGTTTAGCACTGACTTCTATGGAGCAGACAGGGGATGGAAAGCAACTTTCAGGGAGACCTTAGGTAAGTATGTTATCAGACTCATAACCCCAAGAACCTTCTGGTAAGTAATTTCTTTTGGTGAGGATCAGTTGTGATCTACCTCACTAGGAGTGCTGGAAGCAGAAGAATGTTTCTGATTTTGTTAAAATTGAGTGAACTAAGCTAAATTCTAGGCTTATGTGCTCCCTGCATTCCAGTCTGATTCTGAACTGATTCCCTTTATTCTTTGCTACCCTTTTCCTGCCTCTCGGAAGGTACAGACATTTCTTGGGTGGCTGAAGGCTTAGCAGCACCCACAGGTCTCTCTTTTGGAGGAAATACTGCGGTCCCTGAGAATTCTCACTCTTCTGCAGTCAAAGGCTGGTGGTGTGCTAAAGATGCCTCCTTTTAATCTACCCTCAATTTCCATTTCCTTTCAGTTCACCTTACAACTTTTTAAGGACTGAAGTGTTGAGATGAGTTAAGACTGTGGTTCTCCCTCAAGCACCACTGTTTTGATTTCTGTGGATTTGATGGATCATTTTGATTAGCTGGCCAAAAGATAAATGGGATCATAGTACAAAGGCACTGAATGTTAAATGTTTTGATGGACACAGGAATAAGGGACAAAGTCTGATTATTACCTTAAAAAACATTTTTAACTCAGTAGTCTAATTTTAAGATAGGAGCTTTTTATCTTTTCGTAACATCTGAATTGTTTCAGGGATGGTAAGCAACAAATTATTATTACATGTAAATTGATTTCATGTCATCTCTACTAGTTTCCTGTGTAATTAACTCCATGTTTTTTGTGATCTAGAAAGAAGTAATTGTCCGGTTTGCAAAGCCGGCGCTCAGACAAATCAGAATGAAAGGCCTTTGTGGCAGAACAAACATAGTCTTCTGCTGAGTCATTGAACCCACTCCTTGTCCCTAGCCAGTGACTCTCATTTGATACAGTCCGAGAAAGTATTTAAAGATAAGGAAAATAACTGTTTCTACTTGGTTTTGCCAAGAAAAATATTCCCACAGAAGCTCATGGTTATTACTATTATTAACTCTTCCTTTGCTTCACACTGAGTAATTGATATGAGGAACTTTAAGACCCCTCTTGTGAACTGTGTTCCAGATAACATCATGTTGCTTCACATGTTGCTGTCTTTAAACCCTAAGGTATCAGTTGCTAGAGATACCCTGCAGCCTGGGTTCATGTTTCCAGGGTGAGATCATCAGGAACTCCCCAAGCTTTTGCTCTTCCTGTTGGCATTTAGTCCATTTTTAGCCACTGACTTTAGATTTATTTGTTCAACTTGCCAGATATTCTGTTTAAGCACTCAACAGAACACAAGCCGAGTACTTCAAGTCAGTATCATGCCTGATCATTTCCTAGAGTAAGGAGAAGCCTTTCATGAATAAACTTTGACATCTATTAGGCTACATTTTGGAGGGACATTTCTGGATGCTCCCAAGGGAAGAGAGGTCTTGATGTTGCAGAAGTTACTCAGGAGCAATGGAATTTCAAGTTATAAAAGATGACCAAGCAGAGATGTGGTTTGTGTGATGAAAAGCCCATGGTGGTGAGATGCTTAATGGTAGGTCTTTCTTCATTGTGGGAAGCAATTCACAGGGACTAAACCACACAGCCATTAGCAAGGATCCTGGCAGTCCCATGCTAGTACAGAATTGCTAAAAAGTAGAGAAGTGTATTATAAGAGGAAAAAATGAGTCACATCCTACAAATGTTTCCAGTTTGGCTTGCTGAAAAAATAGAGCCAGGAAAATCTGTGACACATCTTTGTACTATGAAGTCTGAGATTATGCTTCAAATGAAAGAGAATAAAACCATGAAGATCTAAAAGACTGTTATTCTACATGATGCTTTAGGGAAGCTCCCTCATGTCTTTCAAAAGATAAAGCCCATGTGGTTTTGTAAGAGTACAAATGCAATCAGATGACAATTAATAATGATAAATCTCTTAAATAAGGAAGATGGTATCTGTAGAGAAACAAAAAGGCTCATTCTCTGTTGGATGACAATGAGCACATTATTCTCTAGTTACCCCAGGGAAGCACAACTGGATAACATAATTATTGGTCTCTGTTTCATGTTGTGAGTGATCCTGATTATGTATTGGAAAGAAGCAAGCAGAAACAGTACATTATTTCTGTTTGTAGTAAACTAAACTATTTCCTTTCCCCCCACAAACTCTTCCAATTTCTTTCCTGATCAGGCCTCTCTTACGTGTACTGCCAAAATGCAGGGTTTTCCAAGCACTCAAAATGTTAAACCCTGAAAATTCTATAGAAAAATGTGCTCAGTTTTTATTAAAACAATTTGTTTGCATCACTGATCAAGCATCCCCTAGAATATTCCCCTAGAATATTCCCCCCACTAGTCAGAAAAAAGAGATTAACAGAAAGTATGAAATAGTGTTCATTTGACAATACAGCAACATCTCACCTTTTTTGTCAAATGCCTTCTCTTCCCCCATAGTACCCCATACTTTGTGCAATATAATGTGAAGTGCACATTTCACAACCAGCACTCTTTGTCATAACCCACTCTGTGGCATGGTGTGTTTGAGGTAGTGAAACATACAGTCCTTGTGGTGTGGTTCTGAGGGTCTATCATTTCACTATTTCTGCTACTAAGTTTGGACACTTATCAGCCTCATTTTTGGAATCACTTGGACACACTCTCAGTCTGAGCTGGTGAGCTGGGCTGACTGAAAAATCCTGGCCTGCTCCAAGTGTAAGATTTATGGAAAGACAGACTCCTCTTAGTTACCACTGACCTTTTTTCTGCCTCTGCTTTCATTCTGTAAAATGAGAATTATACGTCCTTTCCACAGTGAGCGTGTGCTCCTCTAGGCAATCAATAAAAGGATGAGAAGAGAGAAATCAATATCAGCTTAAGGCATTTAGTTACATGAGATGTCTCTGTGAAGAAAGGAAAGCTAAGATCTCTCCCCAAAGAATGAGGTCTGCATGTACTGAGCTTGTGACTTGGCCAAAGATTTACTGATTATCTCTCAAGCTCTAAGGGGAGATTGGAGCTTTCCAGCTCACCCTGGTTGGCAGGGATAGAGCCTGAACAAACCTCTGCCATCCCCACTGTAATAACACAAATAGTACTTTGATGATAAATGGAGCTTCTGCCTATTCCCATTCAGTAGTGAGGTGACTCTCTCACCTCAGTTTGTGATCCCTGTGAGGCTTATGACACAAAAGCTAAGAAAACATGTAAGAGTTTGGGGTTTTTTCTTATTTTTAGAGTCAGCAATGCCGGTCAGGAGATATAGCTGTGACCTTATTAACAGCAAATCATTTCTCCTTGAAAGCTCTCTGCTTGTGTACATAGCTCCACTGTCTCAGTAAGGAAAAATATATCACGTTCTAAACCATTGGAGAAGGGTCGGGGGGCTTCCTGAAATACAGCTTTGCTCATTGAGGCTGTCTAAGGAAGCCACATGAATTCACAAGAAACAAAGTGCTGTACATCGTCAGATAAGTGGGTTGAGTCAGAAAGCTCTTCCTGAGCTTAATTCACACAATACAGGTAAAACTGCAACAGATTTGGGACAGTGGAAGAGGTGGGATGGAGGAGGAGAGAAAGATTGTCTGCTTTTTCTCTACTGCCCTACTTCAAGCTGTGGCCAGTTCTTTCCTCTCCCTTTTTTTATATGATCTTTTTTGAGCATGCAGGAGAAATTCAAGTTTATGCTTTGTGAAAGATGAGTATCATGTACCAGATTAATACCAATGTCATCCCTTGTTTGCATTACCTTAGGGCTTATGAGCTCAGGGGCCACAATTTCTCTGTACCAGGCACTGCACAGGCAGAATAAAGCAACGATCTGCTGTTACAAAGAGATTATGATTTAAACACAAGATGAGGAAAAGCAGATGGATATAGACAGGCAAGAAGAATAGGGTAGCAACAATGAGAAGACTGATGTTGTCAGCTCTAGGGCAGGAGAAATGTCTCCAAAACCTTTGGCAACCATTAGGCTGTTGGAATATTAAGTCCTGAAACACCCCATCCTTTGCATTGTCCTCAGTTGGCTCAGTTTTTCCCTCAAGGATCTCTCCATTCTTTTTATTCAAATGAGTATTTCTATTGAATGAATATTAATCATTTTACATAAGGAAAATAATCATAAGCAAGTAGAGTTTAGAATAAAAATAGTTGGAAATATAAATCTTCCCTGATATACCAGAAAAATGCATTAATAGATAATTTGCATAAATAATATAGTATGCATATAATAGAAATATATTATAATCGATATGCTTTTCTTCCTGATCAGATGATCTGTAACTTACTCGATAAATCACCCAGAGGTATCTGCCTTCCCTTATTCTATTTGCTCTCTATTGAATTACTTACTTCCTGTTTGGAACACAATACACTAAGTGCCTGTCACTAACAGGCTTACTGTTATGCTCTCTCCTAATGAAATTAAAGTTTACTTTTTGAAAAATTGATCCAGTAGAATTTTCACAGCATTTTAATGCTATTTTATTTTGTCAACAACAACACAAAATTTGCTTAATTTAGTTTTAAGTCCTGTTCTGCCCTGCAGACTGAAACCATGGCTCACTCTACCTTCAGTTTTGAGGTGCAGAATTTCAGCAGTGTTCAGCATGCACAGTTGCTTTGGATTCTTTCTGGGTTGTTCAGAATTGCTGAAAAAAATCTGCACAATATAAGGTGTAAAATATTGGTTTGGTTATTTTATTGCACAGGTCAGGGTTAGCTGTCCTTTTGTGAGTCATTTCTAAATTCTCACACCACCCGCAGTAGTTCATTGCACTGATTTATGTAAATAAAGTTGGCACCTGCTGTAGGAGGCACCAGGCACTGCACTGACAACAGCAGTTACAGCCTGTTATGTGGGGAAGGACATAACACAGGACAGCACAGCTGAATCCTTCAAAGTTTTCTTCAGCAAAAAAAATCTTAGAAGAATGTGTCCTTGACTGTGGCATGTGAATGCTGTTGCATTTTCTCACACATCAGTGACTGGCAGAGATTTCACAGCCCATTAGGACTGGTTTCCAGCAGTGTATTTTAAGGTATCCAGCCTGAACTTGGAACCTGGTGCTGCAGAGGATCTAACTGAGAAGATTGTCTAAATCTCATAAGTCTCCTGGCAGAAATTTCCTCGGGCTTTTGGTTCATACAGTTTTTTCCAAATATACTACACATTTAGTTTTACACATGTCATTACATTATCATGATTATTTTATGATTAGCTTAATCTATTAATGAATAAATTGTGGCTAATAATATATTTTCTTCATTTTATTATAGTCTGTGAAAATAAAAACATCTGTGACAAGCTCAGAATATATGTTCATAAGTCACAATTTCTGGACTGTTTCTAAATGTATTTTGGGACCCAAATTTAAAAATATGCATCAGCTTGAAATCTGTCTAAATTTAGAAAGCATTTGCAATGTTGAAACAGATCTATTTGGTATCTTGGAAGAGAATAAAACTGTTGAGCTAAGGGATAGTCTACAAATGCCTCACAGAAATGTCAGTTCATTAAAATTGGGGTGCTCATTTGTTAACAAGGGAAGGGCAGCAAAATTCTTTAGTTGTGTTTTGAAGTGTCGTTGGTTTAGTTGATTCTGATAGATTTCAAACTATTCAGTAGGCTCCCTTATATTACACTCATACCTGTATAAATCAACCTTACCCCTGGCTGTGCTTCAAAGGCAGGCAGCTTCAAAGATTTATCTTCATCTTCATTTCATATCTAGAGGGTACAACTCTTAACAGAGAAACATGTGCTTGGTCTCTGCTATAATGATTTTTATTTGCCATAAGGAAACTTCAATTCCTTCTTTTCTGAGTGGTCCTTCAGCCTTTTAGTTTCATTAATGCTTCCCTCCAAAAGCAATTAGTGATGACAGTGTGTGCCCTAGTTCTTCTGGTAATTTGTGTTCTCTGGCAAGCTGTTTATGAGGAAGACAAGATTACCATCTGATTTATGATGACCTTATAATTTTTATTTTAAATAAGCAACTGGAAACTGAAACAATACAGTCAGCCATATAGTTGGTCCATCTGCTGACATACAAATTGTTCTATAAGGTACATTTCTCATTTTTTGAATCAAGGTTAGCTTTTAATATCTAAGAGTCTATTCTACGAATTAACAGACTTCTCAGTCCCACATTTTGCCTAAATTTTAGCTGCAGTTTTTTCTGGCTGTGTTAGCCAGTGATGAATATCATTCTATTAAAGATGACTAGTCTTTGGCCTTCTATTCAGAAGTGGTGCTGATTTTAAAAAACAATGTGTTGTGTCCTGGTTAAAATGTAGTGCAACGGTGTTTCTCTTAGCACAAGTTCCCTCCTGTTAAACAGTTGGTTCTTCAGTTTCTTGTGGGTGTTCTCTTGATCTACACAGCTTCACTATTGTGTAACTTTCACTGGTTGCAGTCAGATGTAACATTGATCAGTACTGAAAAGCACCAAGATGGATAGATTTTTCAGAAAGGACTGCTCTTTATTTAGCTTGATGCAGAGCTACTTGATACCTAGTCAGCTTCCAGTTTATATGTTATTTATAATGTACTGTTCTGTAAGCATCTGACTCTACTGCAGCTGAGCAGGCCAGGCATTGTGACAGTTAATGATGAAACCTCACCTTTATTAACTATAAATCACACTTTTAGTTGCTTATCTCCCCTTAGATGCTATTACTGGCTATACTGCACTAGCTAGAATTTATTTTCTGATAATGGGAATTTGGCTTGCTTCTCTCTAATTCCAATCCATTTCATGTGCTGTACACACACAATTTACTTACATCTGTATTTTTTGTCATCTGAGGTGTCTTTATAGCTGCATAGCTAGCAGTGAAGTTCATCACTGCAAAGGTCCAGACATTTGATATTCAAAGAAAGGACAATCCAGTAGCACTGAGATCCTTCCTGTTGTTTGGCTCTGTGGCAATTCCCTGACTTCTGTTGCCAAGGCCTGACTGACATCTCTGCAACTCTAACTTTAAAAAAGATGAAGGGGAGCTTTGTAAGTGTCTGACCTATACCTCACTCCAGACTCGATATTGCAGGGATGGATGGTCAGATTATGATCTATGACTGATGTTTATATGCTTAATGTTATGTTAGTAGATGGTGTCCAAATTGCTGAGCAGGAAATGGCTCCAATGAGATTGTTTCAGGGAGATTGAATAAATCATGCAGAAGGGTGAACAAAGGAAAAAAGTACAGTGAAACTGCACTCTTAGGGCCCAGGCACCCTCCTGTCTGACATTTTCCTCCTTCCTAGACTATTTGTAAGAAAGTGATTTATTGCTCACATTTCCCCTGCTGTTCTTGCCTTCTGCAGTGGACTCAGAATGAACACTAACCCTTTTCCAAGTTTCCAACTTCATTAACTGCCTTCAAGACTGACTATAATCTACTAATTTCTGGCTTTTTCACTTTGTAATAAGTCTCTTCTGTTCATTTTTAGCTATACCAAAAGCAGAAATCACGTGTTACTAAGATTTTGGGTTTAAGCAAACTTCTTTGAAGGGTGGGGATTTTCCGGCTTTGGTTAGTAGAGCAGGATGACATTTAGCCTTAGTCACTCTGGTTTAACCATTACAGCCTCACAAGACAGGGCTCTCTCGCCAGCACCAGGTTACTGATGCAATCCTGATGCATGGATGCTGATTTTTCACCAGACTGATCTTTTGTAATGCTGTAATTCAAGTAAGGCACAGTTTTTATATGCCTGGAAATGTATCAGCATGTCAAGGTTAAGTTGCTGAATGTGCCAGACAGGCATATGTTACACATGCAGATGAAATTCTGAAACTCTGCTCATGTTGCTCAGCCACAGCTGTAGCTTCCTTTATTATTGAATGCTCATAAATAATTTGCTGTGGGACACAACAGGCTCCTTGCAGTTACTGCCTTGCTCTGTGCAGTTTACAAAAACTCTTTCTCAGACCCAAAACCAAAATTATAAACCATATTTTATTTGAATTCCTGAATTAAATAAGTAGCCAGGAGACACCATAGAGACTAGAGAAGAAAGTAAATAAAGTGATCACGTTTACTAGCCCAGTCCAACCTCTGGAAATCAAACTATTAAAAAAACCCAAGGCCAAAGCAAGCCAAACCAACAACCAAAAAAACCCCCCAAATATGCCCCTTCCCATACTCTGTATTTTCACTTATTTGTAATTCAATGCATAAAAAGAGGTTCTGATCTTCTAATAACTGCTTGCCTCCAAAATTAGTTTCTTTTGATGTTACTAACATTACAGAGTTTGAATTTTCACAGCACATAAGTCCAGAACTTAGCCCTATCTGTGGGATCCAAATGACATTTCAGAGGGCTTCTAAGTTCCCACCATGCAAAATACTTCCAGAACTCCCTTTAGAAAGATTTGTGAATATGGGTCTGAGTCCCAGCGTCAGGCTGCCAAATTCAATCCCGGTAGGACAACGCTGTATTATTATGAGCTTTATTTCATACCACATTTTCAAAGCCAACAACCCAGTGCCCCCTACTGACCAAACAATCTCACCGGCCAGCAAGAAACCCATTCAAAGACCTTTGGGCCATTGCTCTTCTATTTTATTTCTGTCCCGTCTTTTTGCAGTACCTTTTAAAAGCCTTTGGTGCTACATTTTCAAAATAGATACTGTTTTTCTACTCAGTTGAAGACATGAGCCTTTCTTAATTCGCTCTAAGAAATCTAATTGTGATTCATATCTCTCTGTGTTGAAAGTCTTTTAATCACTGAGATAGTCCTTGCTAGACAGGACAGTAAAAGATTGTGGCACAGGGAAAAAAAAAGCTGCTGGCTTGACATTAAAGAGTTGAAGACTAAAGAAGTGCCAGTTGTTGCTTTTAAAAAGCTTCTCCATTTTCAACAGGACCTCAGAATGGCTGTGGTGGTTACTTGACAACTTCAACTTATACCTTTGGCGCCCCAGTCTCCAATGTGACCAGAAGATATGAGAAAAACCTGCTATGTGTATGGACCATAACTGCACCTGTAAACAAGCTGATCAATCTCACCTTCACTTCATTTGCGCTTGAAGCACCATCTGCTCAGATTTGCCAATATGATTATGTCAAAGTAAGACAGCTGTGTATTTTAACAAGAAAATATCAGTGGGATACAATCCATCATCTTCTCCATGAGGCAGGCTAAATTAACAGAAAATGGCCTTAAGAAGAAATGAAATTGCTTAATATAATTAAATTTTTTCATTGAGTTAGATTACTACTCCAGATGTCATTCTGCCTTTTTGGAAACCAATAGGAGTTTTAACATTGTTACAGGGACACACTTCTGGTCCACTTAAATGAGTATTTATTTCACAGAATAGAAACAAAACAAAATTCAAACTCTTTTAAAGTAAACTTGCAGATTTATTATCATACACAATTGCTTGGAAGGACTTGAATTAATAAAATTTTGATTAAACAAGTCTTGATGATCAGTGCTCACCTGTGGAAGCTATTTTTGTGGAGATGAGCATACAAAACATCAGACAGCAGAATGCTGCTAAACAATTTCACCAAGGAGTGTTAGAGATCCTGCTCAACATTAGAGATACTCAATGAAACTAGGAATTCATTCTATATTTTGGTGAAGAAAATCAACCTTCTCACTGAAAAGCACTTTTGAGTTTACATATAATAAAGAAATCAGAATGCCAAATTAAAATATAATAATTTTTTGATATATCTGCTGAGACAGAACCCGAATGTTCCATAAGGAGATTTACACTGTCCAACAGAATTAGTTAATATGGCAGTGAATAATTATGGTCATCAAGAACATCCTGTTAAAGGAAAAGAGCATGTGCTGCACTTTCCAGTAAAAGCAATTGTAATGTCAGGAGGGGTCATAGAATTTTATTTCTCTTTATTGTTTGTTGTGCCTAAACTATTCATGATTTACATATTTTTCTTCTTTCAGCTTTACGATGGAGATAATGAAAATGCCAATTTAGTTGGCACATTCTGTGGAGCTATAGTGCCAGCTCCTTTCCTTTCTACCCGTAATTCCTTGACTGTGAAACTTGTCACAGACAATTCTGTGGAAAGGGCAGGTTTCAATGCCACCTACACCACAGTGGATCGTAAGTATACATATATGTGTCTGCATATATATAGTTGTGACTTTTGTGGAAATTGATATTTAAATCATCAAAATTTGTTCTAGATATAGGGCTCAGGAACTGGAAAAGACAGTCCATAGCACACTATCTGTAAGCAAGCTAAAAGCAGCTCTGCTAGATCCCAAAGCAATTCTCTTTGTTCTTGGCTGATTGTGAGGTGACTGTCAGTCTGGAATGCAGTACAGGAACGCTCACAGATTGTTAACAAATAGGGAACAAACATTTATTTGAATTTTATAACATAAATTGACAACACTAGCGCATGTTTTACTTTCTTTTTCCTTCTAGAGACGTAGATGTAAATACAAAAGTATATTGCCCAGTGTAGTTTTCCTCACAAAATATCTCTTTGCACTTTAAAAACTTTTCACTCTATGATGCATTTGTTTCTGTTTTACACAGGCCTGTGTGGAGGAATATATAATGCAACTTCTACATCTCTGACTGCAACATCCCCCAACTTTCCGAATGAGTATCCACCATTTACACTCTGTACTTGGGTCATTGATGCCCCTCTGCAGCAGCAAGTCAGGGTAGTGGTAGAGGCCTTCCACCTCCATTCCAGCCAGGACTGCTCTCAGAATTACCTAGAACTCCAGGATTCACCAACAGTAAGAAATTTCTGGGGGATACCATTCCCCATTCACATTCATCTCCCTTCACTCTTTGGAAAGAGAGGAGAAAACCCAGCATTTGGCATTTGGTAATAGATTGGTTGATGATACTATGTGGGGAGCATATCCAAAGCATTATACACAATGCCCCAATTAACGTGTGTTAACTGGTACACAGACCTCATGGAAGCACATTATGCACACATTGAATTAGACCTGGTAAGTGTTATAATTTTTCCCAGTTGCACCAAGTAGCAGTTCTGACAAACTCAATATCTAGAAAATACTGCCCAACAGCAAGTTTTCATACACTAATTGTACTTCCTTCCATCCAAGAACCATAATAAAAGTGAATACTTGCGCTGGAAACCGTGGTTGTAAAAAACACCAGAAAAAACCCTCAAGTGTTTATGACCCTTATATTGTTCTAAACTTCCTTTCATTGTTTCTCATTTCGGCATGAAAATACCTGTTACATTTGATATGTTTCTCATAATAATTCATCTTAAAATGTTGAGACATTATTCAGTGATTTCCATGAGAACTTCGAAATACAATTGCATAATTTGTATAGAAGGTATTGAGAGATTTATTTACCTCAAGTCCAAGAAGTAGAAAGTTGAATTATATCATTAAGTAACTTGTGAAATGTATTCAATTCCAGCACAGCCAAGGATCAGTCCATAGATTCTGTGGCACTGAAACTTTTCCAGTCCCTGAATTTTATTCTTATGATCGGACTGCCATCGTGACTTTCAAGTCAGATGAATATAGGATTAATAATGGAGTCAGATTTTCCTATCAAGCTACAGGTAAGCTTGATGAAATGTCTCAAAAATTTATCTACTATTCCCTCTGTTTATTCCATACAGTGAAAAGCAATACAGAGATCTGCAATCCTTATATATTTCTGGTTTTCTCTCCCAAGGTTGCAGTAGAGAGTATAATCAGCCATTTGGTTACCTGAAGAGCCCTGGCTGGCCTGGCCATCACCCCAATAATATGGATTGTTCTATCATTCTACGAGCTCCCTCGAACCACACAATATCTCTCTTTTTCCATGCTTTTAGTTTGGAAGACAGCATTCAGTGTTCACATGACTTCCTAGAGGTATAAAGCAAGTATATGTATTTTGTGGGTCTGTGTCAAAATCTGCTGAATTCTAAGGATATTAATAAGCTTGGTCAAGTCTGAGCTGAACTGACATAAGGGCCTAACTTATTGCTACTGTTTTATGGTGAAAGGTACTTAGATGTTATATTAAGAGGTAAAACAATACACACTATAGTAATTCCAAAACCAATAAATAAATAGTTTTGTTATCAGCTACTTCATCTTCACCAACTCTTGTTGAGGTTACCAGTTAAAAGAGCAATCTGGAATAGTTCGCATTTGATATTAATATTTGTGAATCAACAAAAAGCCATAAATATGAGTGCTTTTGTTCCTGCAGTAGATTCCATCTGCCTGATGATTTTCTTAAAAAGATATTTTTCCTAAAAATGCATTTTTTTCTTAAAAAAAAAGAGCTCTAATAAGAAGTGTAGGGTACTTGTGAAGATTCTTTGTGTCAATAAAAAACATATCCTTCTACACAATCCTCACGCTTGAATGTTTCCCTATTCACTGGTCAGATGACAAAAATCAGATGTCTGTGGCAGAATCATTATTTAGTTCTCCTTTCATATCCTCTTTACTGTCTCAAGAAATGAATCTGAACATCAGCATTAGTGGAGCTCAGACAAAAATCAAATTAAATCTAAGCTATGTAATATGATCTGTGTTTTAATGTGACCAGGGGAAAGAGCAGTCTGCAGAATAAAGACTTAATATTTTTATCTGGAATATTAACTTTTCTTATGAAAAGTGAAACTTGGGCTTGCAAAAGCACATCTCAGCTACTATTCAAGTAATCTTCTTCAGTTGGGAGATGTACCACACCATAAAATTTAGCTGCCTGTTTCTGATGATACTTATTTTGTGCGATTTCTTACAGAAGTCAGACAGACTGGTTAATGGTCTCTTTTTCCTTCTATACAAGAATGTATAATAGTAAAAATAACAATATTAAGATGAGAATTATGGTATGCATACAAGTCACTACTTGGTTTGTGTTGTGATTGTATCATTGAATAATTGTACTTATGTGTAACTGGCATAGGAATTTAATGTTGATAATGGTTTTTGTGTCCCTTGAAGGTCAGAAATGGGAGTGATGTGCAATCACCACTGCTTGGCAGGTTCTGTGGAAACACTGTGCCCAGTCCCATCTTCCCCCAAAACCATGTTGTCTACCTTCGTTTCAAGAGTGATTTTTCAGGGGCTCATGATGGATATGAAATTACTTGGACTTCATCATCAAGTGGTAAGGCTGTAATTACAAAGTAATTCTACATAGAAGGAAAAGGCAGCAATGTGGAATTCTGCTCATTTTAGGCTCTGCCTCATCAACACTTTAGACTTTCCCTTGTGCCCACAGTCCACCCTATTATGTCACTGGAGAGACTAGGGAGGCAAGATTCATTTTATAAGATGCAAGCAATTCCCCATCTCTAATGTTGACTTTAGCAACCTCAGATGATGTAGTCCACTTAAGCTGAAAATCTACTTTGTCTCAAGAAAATAAACTAACTATAATGCTGTGTAGTGACTGTACCAAGGACATATTCAAAAATGGCTTATGAAATAGCAGTGAACAGCTGGGTGATAGTTCATAACACTGACTTACTGGAGGTAGGAAAACTCATGGCCAGATGAAAAGCACTGCAGAATAACCACATAGTACTGAGTGGCCTAGTGATGAAAAGGCAGACAAAGTTCAGTGTAGGAGTGTCAATGAAGAATGTGATCAAAAAAGGACAATCCTAACTTTATATACAAACATATGGACTTTTAGTATTTAAGAACAAGATCTTAGAGGTAAAATAATTTCATGAAAAGAAAAACTCGGTGCTCACTAAGAGTGAAGTAGGCTGGCACAATGATAGGAATTGTGAAAGGAAGAGAAAAGAAATAGACAGCTATTGTATAAACCGATAGTTCACACACAAATTGAATGATGTGCACAGTTCTGGTCTTCTCCTCTTATAAAAATTTAGGATTAACAAAGAGCTCAACATAAAAAATAGCCTCTGTATGAAGTATGCTGAGACTTTTTATACTGGTTAAGAAATTACTGAGAACTATAAAATTGAGTGATATTGGATGATGTTCAGTGATCAACTGTTCATTGACTTTTCCCATAGAAGAACGGTAAGTCACCAGATGACACCAGGAGCTAGCAGGTTCAAAACAAACTAAACAAACCAGTTCTTGACAAACTGTGGAGCTCCTTCCCACAGCATGCCAGAAATTTACATGGATTCAAAAACTACCCGTACAAAGTTCATGGAAAACATCTGATAAACATTAAATAGAAAGATGCTGTCTCTGGGAGCTGGGAGCTGAAAATTCTTGGAGACCATGAAAGTAATCTGGGGCATGACCTGCACATTCTTACTCTACAAACTTGCATTTTTCCCAGGTCATCTGCTTCTGCCCATTGTTGAAAATGGAATTTTCATATAAATAGCCTTTACTCTGTATGACCATTTTCTCTGCATTGTTCTCTGTATTTTTCTATCACATGAGGATTCACTACTTTTCGTGCCAAAGAACAGTCAAAGAGAATTCATCTCTAGTAGAGTCGCTGGAAACTGAACTGACCAAGGCACTTTGGTTCCTGTTTCAAAGAGTTTAGAGGGAGAGGGGAGAAACTGGGTTTTAGTATTCAGTGATGCCGACTGCATGTTTTTCTCAGGCTGCTGAAGCTAGAGCCTCAGTTTTCTCTCTTATTGGAAGAGTGCTGTCATCCACATTAGTTGTTCCAGGTCACAGTGTCTCTCTGTTTTTTAGTGCTACTACTAATACTGTACTAATGGACTAAATCATGTATTATCTTGTGAAACTAAGCCTTCTAGGCCAATTAACAGTGTCTGCTTCCAGGATGTGGTGGAACATTATACGGCACCACTGGCTCATTTGCCAGTCCCAGCTACCCAGCAACTTACCACAACAACACTGACTGTGAGTGGGCCATTACTGTACCCAAGGGACGAATTGTCACAGTGAACTTCGATTTCATCAGCATCGATGACCCAGGGGATTGCAGTAGCAATTATCTGATCCTCTACAATGGGCCAGATGCCAGTTACCCCTCTGCCGGACCGTACTGCGGGACGGTATGTATTGTCTTCTCTCTGTCAACCTGTAAGGGGTTAAAATGATTATTTACTGTTTCACATACAAGACTGTTTCCCTAATTCTGGTGAACATAGATGAGTGGAAGTGAAGGCACAAGGTGTTTGTGGCATTGTAGAAATCTTCCAATTTAGACCGTACAGTGACATCTAGTGGGAGGCATCAAACTAGTTTGCTCCATATTTAGTTGCATTTTTAATTCAAGTATTTGCAGTACCCTTAGGGAGAAATGCAGCAGCAGTAGCTCCCACAGACCTGACTTCTCTTTTAATCTATGATCCAATCTGTGCCTCAGTTTTAACTCTTTCACTGCATCTTCCAAAGGACCTTGACACTCTATAAAGTTTTTCATTTTTCTTGTCTTTAATTTTAGGATACAAACATTGCTCCATTTACTGCTACATCTCATCAAGTCTACATAAAATTTCATGCTGATTATGTGACTTTACCATCAGGATTCCAGTTAAGCTGGACAAGCTAGAACACTGTTTATGAGAAATACATTACCATTCATTGTTATACTGAAGCGGCTGTAGATCATAAAGAAGGTTTGAAATCCAGTGATGATAATTGCAGTTGAAGTAAGGCCTTTTAAAAGTTACTGTAAGTGTTACAGTTGTGAATTTAGAATTCTGTTAAAAAAAAAAAAGTGGTTTCCCATTGTACTGAAAATAAACTATTATCTACCCAATTGGGAAAAGGTGTTTTTGCAATGTATTTTTTATATTCTTCTACACAATTTCAAAGTTTTACAATTAATGCTATAAAAAGTGAATAAAACTTAAACATTATGTTCAATATATACAAATATCTGTAATTATACTTATTGACTTTCATGTTCAAGCTTCAAAATCTGTTTTACAACTGAATATAAAAAACTTCTGAGACTTTTAGTAACTATGTCACCTTTCTAGTCAACTTGTAGGCAACTTCCTAGACATTTATGACAGATACAATGTCAGAAAAGGGCAGACATAAAAATATCAATTAATCTTTGACTACAATTAGTTTTTCCCTTCCTCAGGCTAACACACATCATACATAAAAGATGTTGTTGTTTACAGGGAATACAGAGGACACTGATTCCCACCATGAAACATTTTTTTTGTCACAATCCAGAACAAATGACCAATTAATTTCCTGAATGTCAGCTGTGATGGACTGGCAAGAGAAATTCGCACCACAGCAAAGGAACATGGACCTCATCAGAACTCACTTCACAGCTATTACAAAGAGTCATTCACAGTGAAAGCAATTCCTTAATGTGATTATAGCAATAATTAATTATAAAATGACATTAAAGTATAAATGGCAGTTTTAACAAAATCTAGGAACACTTTGAAGATTTCCCAGTGAAGGCCAAAAAAGCCATCATTCCACAAACACAAACATTTATAGCAGCTGAGCAGCCAACCTGATTAAAATAAAATGTAGGCAAAATAAAGCAGAAAAAAGGGACAAGATACAAAATACAACTCAAAATCCTCTGGTGCTAAGTTAAAAAGAAAGAAATCTGTGAACACTCACTGGGGCCAAAAGAATGAGATGTAAGCCAGCATTTTAGAATTGCCCAAGGACTAAAACAAACTTAGCCTATGTACAGGTGATACTCTTGCTAACGTGCCTAAGTGTAACATGGAAAAAGTAGAAAAACCTGTATTTGGATCAAACTGGGAGACATCTGTCCTGCTGAGCTTCTAGCAAAACAGAAAGCTCCTCTAATAAGGGAAGACATAAAAGACCATATAGTCAAATGAAACATTTTTAGTTTAGTAGTCCAGAAAATTTTGCTCAGAGTCCACTTCCATACTGATGATTGCATCATCAAAGGATGATGCAATCTTTGTCCATATCTTTTTTTAAACCTCACTACAGGGAATAACAAGCAGTTAAGAAAGAAACATCTGAACTGCCTGGAGATGAAGCCACAAAATAAAGTCTAAAGACAGCAATGTGTAAGACATTCCAAGTGCAATCAATCATGGATTGAGTTGTTTGCCTACAGAGACAAGGAGGACTGTATTTATTCTTTGTGGATGGCTGCATCACAGGCTTTATGAAGGTCTGTTGTGGCTCTGACCTTCCTATTAATCACCATGGATTTGGTGCAGTTGGTACGGGGCAGAGAATCCCCTCAATATCTGGCTCCTGTCACTTGCTGCTGGTGGCTTGACATGGAAGCTTCAGAATTTAGGCAAGAATTGGCTTGGCCAAGAACGTTGTCATTTTCTTCATTTCACCAGCACAGATGAAAGGGAGGGATCCACCTCTCCATACAGCTCCCTGCCACTGTAGGCAGTGTTCTGTGATACGTTCATTGCTTCTGTTAAAAGTGGATCAGTCCTGTCAGAAATGAGTTCTCAGGTTAAACCTTGGGCTTGTCAGGAGTGTGACAGAACATAAACTGACAAACAGAAACCTATACATTATTTTAATGAATGAAGTACATTAGTGGCTTTTTGAGACTGGTATCAGTCACGTGTCATACAGTTTTAGGACACAAAGTTCCCCAAGGACATCCCAGTCCCCCTGTGCTTGCCATGCTGAGTCTGGCCTTCTGCTGGCTTAGGGATAGCAGGCAGACATGATCTGGTGATCTGTGATGTGCATGAGGCCATTCTGGTGACACAACCTTTGGCCTTAAGCTCTAGAGTGGAACTCCAGCTAAAATGCTGAAATCCATATATCAAAAAGACTGATTTTGCTAAGAGAAAAAGCATGTTTCACTTTAAAGCAGATTAAATGCTTTTGAACATGTTTTGATATAATAAATACTTGCTCTTGGCAAGACCTGTCACAGTATCAAATTTTATAGAATCATTAAACTTCTGCAAAAGAAAAGATTAGAGAGCACTGTGAATGGGAGGAAGAGAAATTTTGGAGAGTTTTTTTAAGTCTAACAACAACTAATGCTTGATGCATCTTTAAAAGTTAGAAATATTCAATACTTCTGCATAATTTTATTTACAAATGAGTAAAATGCATGAAGTTATTTAGAGAAAATAAAGAAAGTCCACCAGAAAATTTGTGCTCATGAAGACTGTTGAATGAAGCTCCTGGTACAAGGTTCAATTGATCCAGCCCAACTGGCTCTCGCCAAAAATAGTTAAAGTCTAAAATTAAAGTATCAAACACATTCTTTTTTAAAAAAACAGGAACAAAGTAACCCACTGCTGTCCTCTAAAATTTTATATGAGGAACCACAACAAAAATACCAACTGCAGAAGTATTAAAGTGGAGATCCTTAGAGGAGAGAGCTAGTGCTAAGCCATGTTTCTTTCTTGGAAGGTAAGGAGTAATTTAAAACACTTGCTTTAAAATGAATGCACAGCAAATACAAACAGGAAGAACTAAACAGATAATCTAAAACGAATTATGCCATGAAAAGTCTATGTGCTTTTTGCAGTGTACAATTCAAAAGACAAAAATATGTGTTTAATAAGATTTATAGCTTCATCTCACAATGCTGCCATGAATGTCTTTGCTTTTATGTCTGTGCATGTTACTGTTTTATAGATAATGTAATTGTTGTGAATGCTGCATGTCCATATTACAATACCTGCATAACTACAACCTCTCCCTGTCAATGACAAAGCACAGATAATGAATGTGCTTCCTAGAGCCTGCATGTTTTTATTTGACATGTAAATATTCTTCTGCATGTTACTATAGATACTTATACTTACATAAAGGTAATTTTATGAGGCAGTTATATATGAATGGTAAGCCCTCCAAAGACTAGGATTTGAAGAATAAGAACTAAAAGATCCATACAGTGTTTTTAATTTCCCTTCCCCTGTAATGGGGCTATTCTTTATAAACAATAAATGACAAGTAATACCACAATGCGATGTTGTTAGGGCTATAGTTATTTGAAGTAAAGAAGAGAGAATATATTCAGGTAAAATGCTAGAAATCATGGTGCTGGACAATTTAAAATGTTAGCTAATTTTGGATAAATTTACAAAGCAATTTTGACTGAAAACCAGTTTTCAATTGGTTCATAAAGCTAAGGAGGAGGTGTCTAAGTTTCCTATAATAACTTAGGATAAGTGTCCTATGCACCAGAAATTATTTTTTGTCAACTGCCAATCTAAAACTACAGAATTATTCTGCAGTCCTAATTAAAATGAAATGCAACAAAAATTCATAGGATTGACTACTGTTCAAAATACAGAACAACTGCAGCAATACAGGATTACTAAATAAATGTTCAAAATGTTTATTAAATGATAACAAAAATACAGGCCAATTTCTAAGATTTTGCTTTATAGGGAAAAGATCAACAAAATAAACACTGCATGCCAGTTATTAGACTTGCTTAGTGTAATGTTGATGGATACATTTGTAATAGCAGTGTCCATAAGTACACAACTGGTTTTGCAGGGGCATGTTGCTTTTGTATAATTTTGGGCACATGCTAACCCTGCATTAATGTTGTCTGTTCTTATACTTTTTCTTGCACCGCAAAAAAAATAAAAAATAAAAATAGAACAATAATGTAAAACCTCATTTCCTTGGTTGGAAGAACTACCTAGGACAGCAAGAGCAAGGGCAGGGGCAGAGACACTCATTCCCTTGCAGCTCCCCAGCACAGCGAGAGGAATCAATGGGAAGCACATCCAGCACTCACTGCCTGATCAGAGCAGGCTGGCAGCACTATTGTAGGGGCAACTTTTCGCTCCTCTGATCACCACAGGGCAGCTGCAGCTCTGCCACACAGTCCTGGCATTGCATCTACCTCAGAGTCACCTACCGTAGCCTGATGTCCTAAGGACAGAAGGCATATACCAGCCTCTGCAAAGAATTCAGGCATCTGCTCATCTCATTTAAGCCAAGTGACAGATTTAGAACAAATCTGACAGATAGCAAAGATATGTTATAGTTGTTTCATAAGCAAAAAATCAGTAGCTTGGTGGTACAGTGAGACCTAAATTGGAAATACCCGTACTGTGAGCTCAAGCACGGTACACGGTGGGAGGGCTCCACTGGCCAGTCCCCAGCCACAGGCTGACCAGCCTCCAGCAGGGAGTGCAGAGGGAGCTAAGGATATTTGGGGCCAATGGGGTTATGGAAGAACTGGATGTACTGGGAAGAGCTGGGGGGGGGGGGGATAAAAGAGGGAAGACAGGGTTACTGCAGTGCCACAGGCTATCTGCAGGAAATGACTCTCCGTGAATTTGACTTATGAAGGGACAACCCGAAAAATAAGTTTTCATGACCAGGGAATGTTCTGACCCTTGGACAGTGTGGCTTGGGTACCTTCTTTCCCAGTCCTTCTGAGACAACAGGTATTTAGTGCTCCACAAGGTGCTGAGAAACTTTAAAAGCAAGGCTTGACAGCAGCTCCTCTGCCAAATCAAGCATGGACCTGACTGGGCTATGGATTCGTGCACTTGCTCAGACAAAAGTTTTGCTCAAGCAGAAACCAAAGGTCTCATAGAAGGTGCAAGTGATATATGAACTCTACACAACAACAGGACAATGAAGTTAGGTGGATTGTAAAATCCACTCCATAATCCTGACAAAAGGGAATAACGATAATATGTTTATTAAGCAGGGAGTAATCAAAGATTTCTGTGGTAGGGGAAGAATGAGGATATCTAAGTCATGTGCAGTGTTTTGATCACTGCATAAATGGGGCAGAGAGAGCCAGGTGAGCTTTGCATTAGCCATGAAGACACAATTTTGTGAGTATCTTGTTACGTGTGCTGTTAGTTGGAATAAGGAAGTTAGGACCATATTTATAGACAATAAATCTGCCTGAGCCTTTGCTGCTAAATGAAGCTGCAGTCATTCTTCATGAAATAAGTACAGCAGACATCACAACTAGGTCTTTGGGCAACTGACTGGTGGCACTCAGGGCATTTTCCTAGTCAGGAAAGGGATACAGATTCATATTCCTGCAGACAGAAAGGAACTGTGCATCATTGTCTTGTACATCTGAGTGTCAGTGTCTTCTGTGCTGAGAAATTCAGATAAAATGAAGTTCTTCCAGGTCTTTTAAGAAAGACCTGAAACCAGCCTGTAACTTCAGGAAAGGCTCAAGATAGCGAACACCATTTTGGGATAAACATGCCGCAGTTCTGCAGCCCAGAATTAAATCCTTACATTCCTAAAAAGGGAGAAGTTGGAATTGCACCTCCAGAAAGATTTTATTTGCTGGCTTAGGCATGTTCCTGTTCATCATCTTGGTTTCTGGGAATCTTATTTTAGGCTACTAACTAATACCATGGAGCACATATGTAAAATTCAAAGCTGTGGTTCCCAGTGGGCAGCCTGGCCTCTGCTGATTTGATTTAGTCATTAGTTGCTCTGTTGAACTCCAGGAAGTAGGAGCTGCTTAACTCCTATGGAAGCCGTTACAGCATAAACACATTCTGGGCAGAAGGGCTGGAGCTCCATCACCGTGGCGGGACAAGGTCAATGACAAGCGCTCAGAACTGGGTGTAGCCTTGGGACTAGCCTTGCAATTATAACTGACTGCAAATCCACGAAGGCATCTGAAGAGATGGAAAGCACGGATTCAATGCACCTTTTCTTTTCTTTTTTTTTGATACTGTGTTCTATTTCGGGACCCTTTGCCAACTCCTCAGGCCCCAAGGCCGCCCCCGCTCCGCCCCTTCCCTGGGGCCCGCCCGGTCCCGCTTTCCGGGACGGGAGTCGCGGTGCGCCTGCGCGCGGGGGTGGGGCGGGGCGGGCGCGTGCACACCCCGAGAGCCGCGGGACCCGCCCGCTGTCCCGCCGAGTCCCGGCCGCTCTCCCGCCGTATCCCGTCGCGTCCCGCCGCAGCACCGCGCGGTGAGTCCCGTCGGGGCCAGCGGCGGGCCTGTCCCTCCGCCCGGAGGTGGGAGGGCGGCTGGCATCCCGGTCCATGCTCCGGTGGGCTGAGAAGGGCGGGAGGGGACGGGACCGGCGGCGGCGCGGGGCGGGCGGGCTCGCTGCTCTCGGAGCCCTCGGGGACGGGGCTGTCCCGGTGAGAGCCCCGTCCGGCGCCGCCTGGCTCACGGTGCCCGTTTGTGCCCCGCCCAGACCATGTCCAAGTCGCTGAAGAAGATCGTGGAGGAGAGCAGGGAGAAGAACCAGCTCGAGGTGGACATGTGTGACCGCGGCATCTCCAGTATGCTGGACGTGCCCGGCCTCTGTAAGTACCGGCGGCGCGGGCGGGCACAACGCGGAAACTTCCTTATTTGTCCCGAGCGAGCCGGGGCCGCCGCCCCGGGGCCGGGCCGGGCCGGGCCGCGCCACGCCACGCCGCGCCGCCCCGCCCCGCCGCCCCGCCCCGCCCCGCCCCGCCCCGCCCCGCCCGCTCCCCAGCCCCGCTGCCCCGGGAGGCCGCCAGAGCCGCTTTGGGCATCGGCGGCTTGGGGCGAGATCCATGGGCAGGGGAGACGCCCCGCTTCAGGCTCCGGGCAGCGCCGCAGGAGTCGTGCGTGTATCCGGGACAGCCCTGGGGCTCCCTCCCGGTGCCTGCAGGTGTCAGCGCTCCGGGTCGCACTGCTGGCCTTCTGGCACTTGAGTGATGGGGGGACTTTGCCTCCTCTCTGCCCTGCTACAGAAACAAAAACGCGAGCCAAGCAGCATCTCCACAATTTTTTGAAAGGGATAGAGTGACATCAGCTTGGAACTACACGTGGCTGGTCTCTGAAGGAGAGGACAGTGACACTGTATTCCAGATACAGTAGCATCATTCTTCGGATATTAAATGATTGCACATGCTTCCTGAAGCATGGCAGGGTGTTGCTGTTCGTATGTTGCATTTCCTGTAGTTAATTTACAGCAAATGCCACACACTGATAACAGCATGCTGTCACAGTTATGGAGAACACATAAATGAAGAGTCAGGTACCTTTGCTTTGCTTTTACTTTGGCCTAAAATACATATGATGTTATAACTAAGCCAATATGCAGGCGGTGAAAGTTGTGACTGGCTGTAGTGTGCCACAGGCTGACGTTTTGCTGAATGCATGATGTCATGAGGAAAAAAAGCAAAACTTAAAATTGTAACTATATCCTAGTTTAGCTCTTTACCAGGTTTGTTAAAGTCGGTAGCAGCCAATAGCAAATATACGTAACTTCTTACAAGATAGAGTTGAATTCAGGCAAATGTGTGGCTTGCTCCCAGTTTGCCATTATTTGCAGAATTGGGAGCACATCAAGGGATCTGTAGTCTTATCAGTAAAGGGTGAAGTCTGAAGTCCAATTTTGCACAACTAGGTTCTGTACTTAAGTCTTCATCTTGTACTAATTCTTTTCCTGCTTCTGGGTTGTGTGTGGGATTTTGGGAATGTGACATTGTAAAGACTGTGTGTGAACTCACATTAAATAGAAAGTTTCACTGTATTTCTATTGGACGAGCAGTTATTTGAGGCAAAGTAGTGTTTAGCTCACATTAACTGCAGATCACTTTTCAGAACTAAACTTACACCTGTCAGCTAAAGACAGACATTAAGTGTATGGGGCAGCAACAGAGTATTTATAACAGTTGCTTTAGTTAAATGGAGTTGGTGCTTTTTACCAACACTAAACACATAATTAATTAGCCAGCTTTGATCTTTCAGGTGGGGACAAAGGGTGATGTTGAAGCACATTGATAATGCTAAAGAAAAAAGCTTTTCTTGTGCAAAGACTGTTTTGGGTTTATTGTTCAGAAAGGGTCAGGGACCACAAGATGGACCACTGTGGTCCACAGATGGTCCCTGATACCAGGTTGCTAATTAGACATCTGAACCATCTTTGACAGGGACCTCTTTGATGAAGTGTAGACTTGTGGTACCCTAGTCAGGCTGCCCTGCATCAGAGAAGCCTGTGTGCAGATAGTCCTGGTGCACATCGTGTGACTTGATCTGGCGTGGAGGATCAGGGACCTTCTCCAATTTGAGATGAAAGTTAGGGAATAGGGAAACAATGACTGGTTTCTGTTAATGTATTTTTCAGTTACTTTGTTTTGGGTTTGTTTTTTTATCATCAGGGTATTTGCCTTCTGCGTAAGGCATACCTTCTGCCAGATATGCCTTTAAAGAAATAATGAAATATTACCTCTGAATTTCTGATTTGAGAAAATGTTGAACTTGTAGTTTTTTGACCTTGTCATCTGACTCCAAATGAGTGGTCTTTTCTAATATAGATTGGGTGTTTTGGTTTTCTCTGGCTCTGAGGACTGGCACAGAAGCTGAATGACTTTGACCTGGTATCTTCTTTTCTTGGTGTGCTGGATATCTTTCCAGGGCAGTGTTAAAGTTCACCTTTTCATCAACTTCTCTTTTTTCTCTTTTTTCTCCTTTTTTTTTTTTTGAATAAAGGTCTGTGTTAAGAGTAACCATCACTATTCATGCTCAGTGACTGTTCTTTCAAAGCATTTTGTCTTTAAGGAGAGCCACTAGTAGATGTTCAGAGATAAGGGTTAGTTTAGACTATGACTGGAGGGAACATTTTTTGGCTATTTGAGTTTTAAAGACTCGGTAGGTTGGAGGATATGCCTAAGCTACAGTGTTCAGTAGCCCCTGATAAGGATTTTGTCTCATGTAATTATTTAGTGATTGTAAATGCCCCTACCACTGGGTAAGCTGCTCCCTATAGTCCTTATCCTCCAAGGAAAGGAAAGGACCAAGCCTTGTCCCACTGCATATTTGAGTGTTTGCTGCAGAGTGGCTAGTGAACTTTTATTTAAGCTTTCCTAACCTAATTGACTTAATGTGGGCACAAGAATTTGGAAGCAGTGTGCCATGTAACATCTGCTCAGCGTGCCAATCCTTCTTAGGTGTAGACCTATTCTTGCCATGTGTGTTTAAGAAAAACCCCAGCAAAATGTAAGTGATGTAGAAAATTGGTGTTCTATGGAGGCAGAGAGGAGCAAAGGGGAATATATGCTGTGGTTTGGATATGATTCTCTTCTGTTTTCTTTTCAGTCTATTGAATGACTTGCTGCAGTATACAGGGCAGCTACTCCTATTTTCTTTTGCCTTAACTTCCAGGCTCTGTAACAGCTGTGGGAGAGAGAAAACAGACAAAACTTGCCTCTGTCAAATACCAGTGTCTCTTTCTAAATCAAGATGAAATACTTTTATCTGGAAGGAGATAGATATTTTGTATCTCAAACTGATGTGAGCTCATTTAGCCATGGAAGCTTGGCAACCTTTACATCTCTTCCCACTTTTGTGTTTAGCAAAGGAAAAGTAGAGTTACCATCTTATTTATAATGTGGTGTTCAGATTCACAAAGAAATTTTGGTAATCCCTGAACCACTCCTTGCTAAGGAGTTCATTAATGTCATTAGAAGTAGAGTTCTATTTTTGGAAGGTTCCTCAAATCCAGGCACTTCCATGTTTTCTCCTAATGACTTAAGTACAAACTAGACATGTGTAATAAGTCTTCAGAGCATCTGAATTTTTGCTGCTTTCTGTAATATGAGAAAACTCTTTTCAGAGAAGTTCTGAACCCAAGGGATTTAATTTGAGACCAAAAATACCCCTCCACCTAAGTATTCTGTGCTTAAGTTTATCATAGTAATGCAAAGACCATGCAAAACAGTTTCAAGCATGAAAGACTATTCTTATTATTCCAACATATGATAGAACAAATGTTATACCATTTGTGAGCACATATATATTATAGTTGTGCATCTTCCATACACAAATAGTCTTAAAAAACCGTCTTGGCCTATGGAAGTGTCTACTGTGTTGGTTTGCTTTTTAATTTCATATTGTGAAATAAATAGATGACCTTTGTTTATAAAGTGTCCACTATGGGCAGGTAATGGTAGAGAGCACCAATAGGGTGAAAAAGCATGTTCAGCCATTAAGGAATGATGTGCCCTGGCCTTTCCCTAGCCTAGCAATGGTTAGAGCATTTATTGGTAGGACTTTAAACAGCCATCAACAACTATGGAATTGTTCTTGGAGTATGAACCAGTCTGATTTAATTGTCTTTTCAGAGACTAATATGAAGAAGGTACAGATTAAGGAATTACATTGCCCAAATAAGTTGAGACATCTGCTCTGTTGTCAGGGAGATTATAAGTGTTAATTTGCTCTTGTTATCCTTCCATCTGTAAGCTATTCGTATTTTGCATAAAGTAAGTGTTTGTGTGGTCGGAATTAACATGCCTAGAATTATTTATCAGAAAGTTAGTGTTGATAGAATTGTTCATTCCTAAAATAACTAAAGCACAGAAGATAGAGAGGCAGACTACTGTTACAATTCTGAAATGCTCATTCTGCATTAACTTCCTCCAGTGGGACAGACAATGTCTTATCTTGGCTCTGCAAAGTCGCCGGGGTCTTCCTGTTTGTGATGGGTTTTTTATAATTTATTTTACTTTGGGTTTGCTTGGGTTTTTTTGGTTTCTTTTTTTTTTCCAGGGAGGGTGGAGGGTTTCTTTGTTTATATTTGCCCATTTGTTTAAAAAAAAATCAAGTATTGTCATCCAGATATTTTATATAAAGCTAACTTAGAGCACATGGTGGCAGTATACTAGCCTTGATACCAGGGCAAAAGGGAAGAGCCTAAATGTTCTTCTCTTGTTTTGCTCTGTTTTGAAGCAGTAGTAGGACTGGGACCATAATTACTCTGAAGTAAATTGGCAATAGATATTATCCTGACCCTCAAACTTCTGTGTGGCTTTTTGGTACATTCTTGAAATCACAATAACTTACTGTCTGTGTGCTAATGACTGTAATGTTACCAAGGCATTATCCAGGAGCATCTCCAGCGGCATCATAGGGAGGTTGTAATAATTCTCCATGGGAATCTCTGTGCCCTTCCATTCTCAGGAGACTGATGCTCAGGCTGAATATTGAATTACATCTTGAGCACAGAAACAGAAAATCTTAAACACTTCTAGTCTATGTGAGATGTCATTCTGATTTTTATGTTTATAATGGATATTTTACTTAGTGGAGTGTGGGAAAGGGAAGATCTTACCACTTCGTATCACTACCTTAAAGAGTTTGTTTTATTTTGTTATCTTGGACATGTCTAGCCTTAGTGTTAACAAATAATCATTCATAGAAGTCACCTCTTCCTCATGGAAGAGATATTTCATGAGCAGAAAAGAGTTAAGAAAGTCTCATCATGTTGGTGGTTATACAAACTGTATTTGAGCCTTCCTCAGGTAGCTTCTCAAGCAGTTCTAGATACTTACTAAAAGTCACTTAAAAGGGGATTGATAATCTTAATGTAATGAAGTTCATTATGGACTCAGCAAAGTAAAGAACAGATGGTCTGAATTTTGGATTCTTCTCTGATGCTGGCAGAGCTCTGCAAAACTGGAATGAACTAGTCAAGGCCACAGAGCTGTGTTGACAGCTTTGGTCCTTGTTCTGCTCTAACAAACCAAAGGAAACATCAACTTCAAAGGAAAAAAAGAAATAGTGCAGAAGTTCTTTTAGAACCCAGTTTGTGCCTGACTGCCTGATTTGACTTCCCAGTCCCTGCACCTGCAGTTCAGTGTGGGCACTGGGGACTGGGAAGCAGTGATTCAGGGTTCCACCTGCTCAGAGCCCAGTTACCATTGTGCTCGTGGCAAGGTACTGACTCTTGAGTATGGAGATGAGGTGACGCTGATCTTTTTCTGCCACTGTAGTTGCATCATGCCTTTTATATTTTAAAGCTTATAGCTCTTTGTGGAGGCTGTGCTTGTCTGCCCTTTAGTGCTGGTTTTCCTACACTATTCTAGAGACTTTCTGTGGGCTTCTTTCCTTGTCCTCCTGTTCTGTATTGTGAGGTGGTACAGGCAGTACTTAGAGAGGTCATATTTTGGGAGAAATTTAGGGTGGGTAAATGTGTCTTCCTTTCTCCTCCCTGCCTTTCTTTCCTCCACAACATGCAATTGCACAGGGAACTGTGGTGATGCTTTTTTTTGTTATGCTGAACTTTCTGATCTGATGATGCCTTTGGGTGACTGTTTTCATCCTCCTAACAGGTTATAATTGCCTGTGTTGTGTCATAAGCTTTTTCAAGGGTTAGCTGAAACAGGTTCCTGTATCGGTGAGTAAAAGCTGTTCAAGTCATGTTTGGTGCAGTAATGGAAATGGGAGGAGTAGCTGGATGTGTCCTTCAGTCTTGAGCTTGTCTTATTTATAGTGACAGTGCTCATGAATCTGAAGTTTCTGGAGCAGAGAAAGGTTCTCTCTTTTTTCAGGTGGAATAGATACAAGCTCTCCATTGTCATGTCCATAAACTAATTTCTTTCTCTTTTCATTTGCAGTTACATTGTCTCATATCACACAACTGGTTCTGAGTCACAACAAGCTTACAAGTAAGTGTATTCCTATATTTGAACTTCATTACAGGCAGTTGAGTTGAAAAGGTGACTCTGCTAGTTTGATATTTTTTTGTAGAGCACAGTGTCACTGTTAAGAGTACTTCTTGGTTAGACACTTCACTAAAAGTAAAGAGATTGAGGATGTGACTTCACAGCCTTGTTCAACATGCCTTTTCAGCTTCAATACAGATGTGCAGTGTACTGGAAGATCTGAAATTCTGTCTTATTACCAGTTCAGCCAGAAATCCATTTCCTACCATAGCTCTGAAGTCCTTATGTTTAGATGATGACGTCCTGTACCAGAAATTATACAGTGTGCATTTTAGTGGATGGATAATTAGTTTGACTGAAGCAAGAGAAATTACAACTCTACTGCATTATATCCATAACCAAACATATGTGAGCAAGGTCAACTGAATGTAAGCATCAGCCACGGGAGTCAAGCAGCATACTTCTGTCAAGAAACAAATCTTTGGAGTGTAAATTGTCTCGCTTGTACTGCACACACCGCCTTCAGTTATTACCTTGTGAATCCTGCTTCCCACAGTAAAGAAACCCTTAAATGAGGTGTTGGTAAATAGCATGTGATGAGAGCAATGTAAACATGAGTTGTAACTTGGTGGAGGCAGATGTCAGACTGACTTTTGCAAGGCTGAAGTTTTTGTGGGTTTGGGGTTTTTTTTGCTGGTAGTAGAATGCTTCAGGATTATCCATCAGTGTCTGGTGGAAACATTCCTGCATCTTGATTGTTGAAATTCAAGCAGTGAATTTTGTTTCATAATTGTTACTGTACATGTTTTAAAGAGAAGTGTTAGTTTTTCTATGTTCTTGCCCTTGTCTGCTCTCTGCATGTACCAGTGGATTTCTCTCAACCAGTCCTTCCCTTTTTGGAAGTCAGTTGAAGAGTGTATGAAGTGGGGAGGGGACTGGAACCACCAAAGTGGGTGTGTGTTGGTGAGAGGACTGGGTAGCTGCTTTAGCATGTACCAAAGGAAGTCCTTACAGATGGAAATAGGTTCAAAAAACCCCCACAAACGACTCCCCTAACAAACCAATAAACCCCAACCTGTTGAACACATCACAACTTGCTGCATGAGCTGTAAGGTAGTATACTATTTAAAACATATGAATTAACGCAAAAATTTCACTAAAGGCTCTGAGCATTTTCAGAGGATTAAGCATGAGGAAAAATGTAAATATTCTTAGATTCTTGCACTTAAACACTTCTCTGCATGCAGTTTATTGGGTACTAATGTGTAGTTTAAAAGGTTTGTAATAGTGAATAGTAAAATTGTGGAGGCTATGTGAATGGCTGTGAGAATTATGAATTAGTTATTCTGGGCCATTCTTCTGATTGTATAGTGGTATAGTGTCCTGTAGACTGGCATATTGCTATTTGTTTTTGTCCCTGTTGTAGTTTTCAAAGATTTCTCAATTTAATTATAAATGTGACCAACAGTTTTCAACCATCTAGCAGGTAAATGACTGATGGGTAAAACTGATGGGCAAATTTAGGCAGGGAAAATCATAAGCATCACTATTAAACATGCAGCTCTGTTCCTGATTTAGAAGCTCTTGATTTAGAAGTTACAAATAGCTGGGAGAATGTTTTGGGAAAAATCATGGTAAATTTTCTTTGAGCATATTGCTATCTGGCATCTGTTATAAGCCACTGATGGAGTTGGGCTATGGGGCCACCCAGCTGGTGCCTTCTGTGTTCTCTCAGGTACTGCAAGATGTCTGTCTGAACCTGAGCTGCTTGAAAGCCAGGCAGTTAAGTTGATTCAGCCACTTCGTCTTTCTCCACAGTCTTTGGAGGGTTGCAGGCACCTTGAGATAGTGGTTCATTCCGCGCACCTGTATGTAATGCTTGTGGTCACACAGCTCACCTGAGGTTGGGTACCTGGTGCTGCCAGGCAAAACTTCTCTCTGGTGCCGATTATGTGCTCTGGTATCTCTGTCTGAATGGCTGCTTACCTGGCACAAGGAGGAAATGAATTGTGAGTGTTACTGTTTGTAAACTTGACTGTTTTTTCTCTGGGATTTGTAAAATTCCTACAACTTTTGAAATCTAACAGACTGAATCATCTCTTCCACATGATGCCTTACAAATCTTAAAGCGTAGCTAAAGGATCATTTTAGCTGAACACACGACTGGCTGGGCAGGTAGCAGGAATCTGCCTTGCTCTGAGGAAGAGAAGACAGGCTGAAACTTCTGCATGGAGACCTGAATCACGGCAAACTTGGCTTGGTCAGATCTGAGCTTGAGGAGGGTTGACATTCTTTGGCATGAGCACCAGAAGGTTAGTTAAGTAACTAACCCATGTCCCAGCTATGAGTCTTAGCTGTAGACCTGACTGGGAGAGGAAAGATGTGGTAATAAGAGGTGTCCAAGAAGGATGTGTTTAGGTATGCAAGAAAAATCCAGAGTATACCATTTATTTAAAGCAGTTTTCAAAACACCTATTTAAGGACTGCCACTATTATAAATTTTTGTTATATTAAATCTCAGCCTTTAATTATTGCTTTCTTCCAAAGTAGCCATTAGATCAGCAGGCTGCAAGTTTATGTGTTCTCTCAGTCAAGGAATCCTGTGAGCCTTTCTAATGGCTGTGTTTGAGTTTCTTTTGTGGGGAAGGTAAGACCACTGCTTTTCCTGTGAAGTAACACAGAGAGTCTGAAACTTACTATTCTTTCACAAATGGATGTAGACACTTAAACAGACATCACACGTTTTTAAAAGGCTAAATTTCAAGTTCATATTCTCATATTTGACACTGTTGACCTAATCTTTTAAGCGATGTAATTAATTGCCTTAGCAGGTGATTCTTTAAATGACTAGAAAGCTGATGGCAGTGACACTTGACAGGCTACACTAAGGTCATATTAGCATCTTCTACTAGTTTTCTGCCATTTAAATGAGTGTTCTGCTTGCTTTTCTTTTTTGCTGTTTAGAGTAAATATGTCTATCTGGAAGAATAAATATATGTAAAGGCTGAATATGCATATTTTTATGTAAACATACTTCATATTTTTGCCTGAAAACTATTAAAAGTAAGTAAAGTTTCATTAGCAAGTATGAAGAGTTTGCGCTGTTAAATCAATCATACTGCTCCGAATACTTTTGTGGTATGTATTTTGTTAATGTTTCTAGTGTGCTATTTGTACTTTATTTACATGTCTAAATCATTCATTGTCAGACGTACTCAAATCCACATGGATTCTTCTGGAGTATATTAGGCTGATTTTTTTTTTCAGCTATCTAGTTCTGTGCTAATGGACAAGTCTTAAATTGGCTTCTGCTCTCAGTGACTTCTGAAACAGTTGTCTGTCCTTTCCTGCTTGGTGAGAACTTTTGTGCTTCAAAATCAGAAGCAAAACTCTAAACAAAGATAAATAGCTGTGATTCTGCAGTCTTGTTGAATGAGTTGCTGCATAAGTGACAAACCTGGGATGATTCTACTATGACAATCCAGTCAAAAGCAGGGGGAGAAAGTGAATATTTGTGCTTTTTCTTAATGTGTCACAGACATATGGGCCAGTGTCTCTGTATGTTGTACTGCGAGTTTTCTGTTACATCATTTAGTGATTTAAAGCCTTCTATCCAGTATACAGCTAAGAAGCAAAACCAAAAAAACAGTTTTAGCCTGCATAGGTTGTCTGATCCTGACCCAGTGTGGTGGCTTAGTTTGGGAGATGTGACCAAGTTGTCTTTGTTCCATGCCATTTGATGCTAGCTGAGGGACATAGAGGTGACATTCACCTCCTGTTCAGTGGGATCATTAATAGGACACGAATAATGGTAGAGTGCTAGAGTAGCTGTGCTGGAGGGCATGGAGGGAGTTGCAGCCACAAGTCATACTTTGATAGAAACCACACTTGATCAGTTTGGTCAGTCACAAATACTGCTTCTGCATTGTCTGGACAATGGTAATAGTTTTTATGGGTGTCCATTCTCCTCTTTTGTGCATTTCTGCTCAGGACTGCTTCACTCAAGTTCAAGTAGAACGTAATTGGAAGTCTGCGGCAATCTTGGCCACTTGCTCTTTCTAACATCTCTGTGCAGGATGAAAGTGAACTTCAGGTGTTGCAGATCTGCATGTTCTGCAGAGCCAGGTGCCATGATTCCTCTCACATTGCTGCTCTGTGGGGAGGCTGTGCCAGTCATGTGAGAAGGAATTTGCTGTAGAAGTTCTTGAAATCAAGCTTGGTCCTACTTTGTTCAGACTCCTTCAGCTAGAAGGGGTCTGTGTGGTTTCATGATGATTCGGGGAAACAGGTTGGGAATTGCAGAATATTGAGATTCTAGGGAGCCCAGGTCAGGGAGGGGAAGGGATATCACCAGGCTTGTCTGTCTGTTCTACTCTGGGTCCTGCCCCCATAACATCTCAAGGAGTCTATCACATTGTCATGATGGCTTAGGGTTTGTGGGTTTTTTTCTTCATAAGTTGGTTGTGCTACAACAAAGTCGCTGCCTTTGTCTGGAAAAATGTACTTTTGGAGACTTAAGTCAGCAGGGTAGATCAGGTTTCAACTTTGGTTCCCCTTGTTCCATTAGATTTGTAAGTGAGCAATATTGGAGTAGAATTAGCAATAAAGGGAACTGTTAAAATATAAAAATTGTGACTTATGCATTGTCTAATGTTTTCTTTCCTAGCAGAGCAGCTTTTGTGTACTATTTTGCCATTAAGTATGAAGTGGTACTGAACCTTGTAGACTTTAGAGAGCTAAGCGAGCTCAAGGTGTTTGCCAGCTGCTGAAAGCATATACAAAATTTCACATCCTAGTGTAGGATGTGAAATCCTTACTTGGTGTACTGATGAAGTTTTGACAATTGGAATCTTTGGGCTACATCATGACTAGGAAGTGTGCTTGAAGAGCTTTCAAAAGCTTAGATTAACTGTAGTCCCCCCCCCAGTAGGGCACAGAGGGGAAGATGTGACTGGAAAGCAGGCTGGGATGTTAAAGGTTACTTCAGCATTGGCAGCAGGTAGTGCTGGTCATCATCAATACGAGTGCAACTATGGTGCTGCCAGCTTGTGTTTTATTTTCACTTATTCTGGGATGTGCAGTAAGTTTTTGATGTATTTTAACTACTCTTAAAATGGTTTGCCTTACCTACCAGCAGTGATTAATTGACATTGTAATCATTTGGAGAAATGTATTAAGGGATTCTAGCTTTTGTGTCATTAACTGCTTGGATTTTTGAGTGTTCTGCTGCTGGTGAAGTACCAGTACTGTATGGCTTGTCCATTAGAGGTCACTGTTTGAATACCTTTAGCAGTTTGTTTCCTGGGAAGGAGCTCGTGTTCCTGGTAGCTGTTCCTCCTGCCTGGTAGGTGGTGGTGGACAGCAACTTTGTTGTTGCTCTTCTCCTCAGTCTCCTTAACCTCAAGTGATCCTGTGCTCACTGGCTTCTTGTGCTGCCGTTAAGTATTCTCAGTAGTTTCCTGCTATTCAGAGCTCACTCCTGACAACTTGTCTACACTTGTGTTCTGATTCCTTACCCACTATTATCAAATGTCTAAATGATGCGAGAGATCTAGAACAACTATTTTTTCATCAAACTTCTGCTGTGCTACCTGATGTTCTCTGTCCTCTTCTTTTCTTCTGAGCTGCTGCCCATGCTGTTATGTACCATGTAATCCTTTACTCATCCTTAGTCCCTTCCTTTTTGTGAGGTGATCCGTTAGTGTTTTGCTGCTGTTTCCCGTTTCTACACCTGAATTTTGTTTTAGTTTACTTTCTGTTTCTGTCAGAATAGCTGTGTCTCATTGATCGTGTTCCTTTGACAGCCGTGTAGTCACCCTTTATCATCCTTTTGCATTTTGCCTCCTTCCAGCAGAGCAGTTCAAAACTTTGCTCCTTTTTTATTTTCTGCTCACACAGCTTACTGCTTCTTTGCCCTGCCATCTCCTAAATTGTTTTGCTCTCTGTATGTGACCAGCACAGAAGCTAGTCCCTTTGTTGCTGTTAACCCTCTTGACTGTATCCTTGATCTTATTTAATATGCTGCTAAATTCTCTTGGTTTCATTTTTATATTAGGACATCTCCTTTCTGAGTCACCTTTTTTCTGGCTGTAGTGTATACCTGGGTGTATTGGAGCTATTCCAGAGGCAGTAAGCAACACTGCATCTGTCTGTCCTGAATTCCTTCCCAGTCTCGCTGCTTGTCTTCTCCAGTCTGCTGAAATGTGTTAGGGTGTCTCTCACTGGTATTGTCTGACACTTTGCATCTTGCCTGGTATCAGGTTATTTATATAGCAAATGTGCTGACTTCTGGCAGAAAGTAGATGACTGTATAGTCTTTACTCTTGTAATCTTCTCTACTTTGCTTGTGCCTCTGCTTCCTTCTGGTAAGTCATTCCATGCTGTTGTGGCCTGATACACCCCAAAATGGTGAAAGTAAGCTGTCTGCGTAGTGAGCCTAGGGCTGTGTCCAAAATACAGGACTTGTGCCTAACAGTATCCTCTCAGCTGTGCCTGGGAGTGATGCTTTAAATTGATAGTGAGCCTTTCATTTCTGTTACATATTTTGATTTTTTTTTTACTTCCTATTTCTGATGTAGGGATCCCTAAAGGGAAATATCTATGAATGCAGTGCACAGGGAGAAGGAGGGAATAGGAGATTCCTATACATAGGCCTTACTAAATCTGTGATATCTGAGTTCTGCACAGGTGTTTAGATTATATACCTTGTTAGCTTTATTTCTTCTGAGAAAGTACAGATGGTAGAGCATTTTATCTTTAACACAGGTTTTGGTTTTAAGAAGTTTTGGAAGAATGAAACAGAATAATTTGTGAAATAGTTTTGTGCTGTAATGCTGAAACTACCCAACTTATGCATAAATCAAATTGTCAAAAGTTGTGCTGTATGGCAACAAAATCAGTTTTCATCATAAGTAAAGCATCCATACCAAAACCAATACTAGAGACAAATCATTTGTCTTCAACATGGTTCTTTGGAAGCGGTTGTTTTCTTATTAAAAGACACCTGCAAACATATTAACTCCCTTTTTTAGAGTCTTGATGTTTTCTGACATATTAATACAAATTTCTTGTGTCTTCATTTATTTCCCAGTGGCTTTAAAATAGCTGTAAATGTTTGTAGAAGCCCCACATAAATGATCATTCTCCATGTGTATGTACAAGTTGTAATGCAAAAATACTGGAAATACCAGATACAGACTGTTCTGAAGTTGGCATTTTCTGAGCTAGTGAATGTTGCAAAAGTGAACTCACTTTATTAAAGAGCCAAATTTTGTATTACAGCATTTACTGTCTAACAAGCCAAGTGGAATTTTTTGAGAGTGATATGGAAGGACAGGGACAAGGTATATTTGGTGTAGATTGACAGGAAACTGGATTTAGTTTTGTATACTTGATTTTGTATTCTATTTTCTGTGTATTCTTTTTGTTTTTTTAGTAGTCAGGTGTGTTGAAGTGGATAATGACACAGCATTTCCTTTGAGACCACTCACCATCTGGCCTCTTAGTTTTTCCGTTGATGTCCTGTGACATAACCCTTGGAGTGCAATAATTTCCTGATCTTTATGTTATGATGGGCAATGTGGTAACTAGTTGCATTTGTCTCAAACTAAAAACTTCCATAGCTGGAAATGAAATACATAGTCTGCTGAAGCCTGGGGTAAGGTAATGTAAGGTGGAGAGAAGACTGTACCATACAGACTGAAAGATGTGCCTGTAAGTACTGGGTATAGGGAGCCCAGACTAGGAGGGAACTTAATTCATTTCTGTTTCTGAGGGCTCAACCAGAAACACGTGTGCTGACTTGGCTTTTGAGCAGTGAGCTTTTTTACTGCAGTCTCACCTGTGTGTGTTTAGAGGACAGGCTGGTGTACTCGCTCAGCAGTGTCAGCACAGCACTGGGCAGCGCTGGATGGATAGAGGGAATGAAAAATAGTCCTGTGTGAGTTCTTAAACATTTCAGTGGTATAAAAAGTGTAGACTACTAATAGTGACCAATAATGCAAACTGAAGTTGTGAACCATTTTTTAGATACCCTGAAAGCTGAATTCTGGAAGTGAACACTGCTAAGCACACAACTCCATGGATATTTCTGAGTAAGAGGCTGAAGTGACTTTTGCCTTTGAGGTTAACCTGTGGTGTCAGTTCAAGGCCTGGTGTTCAGGACAGCTTTTGTTAGTCCCGTCTGTAAACTGCAGAAAAGATGTTAAATAGACTGAATGTTGAGGAAGGGAAAGGTGAACATGCTGGATGAACTTGAGTTGGTTTGATTTATCTAAATCTGGTGACTTTGCAGTGTTGTGAAACTCTGAAAAGATCATGCTTAAACACCTGAAGGAGATTCACTGAGATTTAGTGAGAGAGACCATTTGCATTTGGTGGAAGCCTAATAATAAATCTAAATTTAACACCATCAACTCAGTTTGTTTAGTCCTGCAGAAGTTATTTCCCTTAACTATTCCCTGCTGTTGAAATACCAAAACATACAGATAATCTGACCTGTAACAAAGGTACATAGTCTGTGTTCTTCAACTTTGGACAGTATCCCACATGGGTTTTTTTCCTTCTGACTTGAAAATAAGACAGCAAAACATCTTGGCTAAACTGTGCACTCCTCACAAAATGATAAGTGAAGCTGAAGATGCTGCAGTCTATACTTTCATGTTGCATTAATTCAAATTGGTTAATGCTCTGTTTTTTTCAAAATTATTTGTAAAAACGAAAAGGCATTTTTATACGCATCTTCATTTGTAGTATTCCTTACTGCTGTAATAAAGCTAAAAACATCAGATTTTTGTGAGTTATTTTGGTGTGGTTTCAGTTCTTTGCTGTTAGATGATTTCTTTCCAACCTAGTAACCCCTTCCTAACCTTAACCCCTAGTTTCTAGTATTTCTATTCAAACTCTGAAGTTCAACTTAAGCTCTCAGAGAACAGATTTGTCCTGCGTCTTCACTAGATGTCACTTGATTCCCAGTGTCTTCTCAGCCTTTCTTGTGCTCACTGCGCTTCTCGTTAGACTCTGGTTTCTAAATTAGAACTGTTTATTGATAAATTGCTCTGTTAGCACAATAGCACATCAGTGAGCTATAGTATAATTTAAGCATGTACATAAGAACAATTTCATAACAGGTGCTTCTGTGGATAATTGCAATAAAAAAAACCCTGCTGGTTTCTGCAAAGAGCTGAAGATTAAGTAGACAAGTTTGTTTTTAATGTTTTCAGCATGAGGAAGATTAATATCCATCTTTGGAAGAGTGGAGGGAGGGCAAAAGGGGAAACTTGAACTACATAGTGTGTAAATTAAGTAGTACTGTATGCTTCAGTTGGGACCAGGATTCTCTCCAGTTAACTGCCAAGTATGATATCAGCATGCCTATGAATATTTAAAATGAAAACTGTTGTGTTCTCCCTCAGCTAATTCCTCTTTCATTTTGGTGAAACCAATTGCTTCTCTCAGTATAACAGAGCCCTTGTCAAATTAATCTAAACATGACTCCAGCTCTCTGAGTACAGTTATACTGGATGCACAGAATGCATTATATATTTAGTATTCTAAATTCTTCCTCCCCCATGAAATGTAACATTTTCATGCCTTTATGACCTTTACACTAAGGGATCCTTACTCATGAAAAGTTGCTGTTGATGCTAACTGGATTAGCAAGCCTGCAGAACTGGGTTTATTGTATTGTACAGCTCATAAGTTTTACTTTAGGCTTAAAAATGGGGTTTTGCTTTTGGCAAGAAAACCTTCCTGAGATCCTCAATGGACTGATGGGGCTCTCAGAGGTCTGTATTGAGTTCTCTTTACATTGTATGACTCTTGACCAGCTTTTAAGTGGAACAGTTTAATGAGAAACTGGCATGGTCTTATAAATCTCTCCTCTGTCATGTAGTGCTATTTTAATAGCTCTTCTGGATAAATATTCCCTTAGAACCTACAAAGGTTTGGAGTACTACTGAACATCGTGTTCCTAGGTACTGCAAAATTACTTCATTAAGTAAAAGAAACATTCTGAAAAAGTAGGGTTTCTGCAGCTTAAAGTTTTCAGCAATGTGAATGCCAAAGGGGCTAACCTTATTTTTAAAAATTCAAAATTACTTCACTTGATGTCTGATTCAAAAACCATTGATTCGATTGGAGATTTTCTGTAGCTTTGGATCCCAAGCTTACTCATGCACATTTTTATGCATAATCCGGTATTACAGATACTATTTTTCAAGCAGCAGTTGGACAGTGTTTATTTTGAACATGGAGTGTTAAGGTATAAACTCAAATGTTTAAAGCAGTTTACGTGCCATGTGTTCATCTCATGAGACTTACATTTTTACTAAATCACTTCACGTACCAAAATGGATGGTTTATTGACTCCTGTCACTTTTTTCATCTGAACTTTCTTACCTAAAATGTTTTAATTTTTAGTTTCAAATTGTAAAGGAAATTTTGAGATAGACTTTTTTTTTTTACCAAGGCCATCTTCAGAAATGATTAATTTAATGTTAGTGCTTACTAAATACAAAAAAACCCCCAGACTAGATTTCATATTTTAGGTAAAAGGAAATTGAGACTTAGTTTTGCAGACACCCAAGTAAGTTTACTTTTAAAGTAATGACAATTCCTGTTGTTTTCCAGGGCTTCAGAGATGCTTTAGGAAAAATAATCTTGGAGATTATTTTAAGAAATACAGATTTTCTGAAGCCTATGTATTTCCAGTTGCACAAAGGACTCTGCCATCACAAAGACATATCCAAATGACAAAAGAGTAGCAGAGTGGAACTGGAGGGAAAATAATGGACCTCCTTTTCTTACCTTCCATTCTCCATGCTCTTCCTCCTTTGTCAAAGTTTGGGTATACAAAAGGAACTGGATTTGGATGTCAGTTCTAGGTACTGGTATGAGAACCTCTAGACTTCCTGCTTTATGAGTAAGGGTTACATGAGACACGTAATTCCAAGTTGCAGTCACTGATCTGGATGTTGCTCTGCAGGGTCATTGTCTTGGATGAAAGGCCCTTCTAACCCAGGATCTGTTCCTCCAACAGAGGGCAACATCAGACCTCTAGGACAGATCATGTCTGGTTCCCAATATGGAAAGGGAACTAAGACCCAGATCCAGGATACTCTACATGTGCAGTTAGATAGGCATTGAATAGTAGCATTTAATCCTTTTTATCTGTATTTTGGAAATCATTTCATAACTTTTGAACACTGGTTATGTAGGAATAAAATGTAGTAACTTGCCTCGAGTGAAAGGCTGCTCCAGATGTTTTAGTGCCTAAAGAATTGCCTTCAGGGCAGAAAAAGAGCATAAATGCTTTGAAGTATAATAAGTTGCCAATTCCTGTTTCCAGAAACATGAACAAAGTCCTCATATTCCCTGTAAGCAGCCTGTAGACCCTGTCTTTCACTGTCAACCAACCTGTTGAAATCAAGGTGAAGTCTCTAGCTGTCACAGTGAATCACTGTATGCAATTTCCAATATTGAACAAGGGGATGGAAGCTGTTCCTGGTCTTGTGAAGTGAGACTTGATATGAATGGGGCTTCATGATGTGACTGAAGCTTCACAGGAGAATGCAAAGGCATGGGGCTGCCAAATTTTACTAGCATTTGCTGAGGGGGTGTTGTTAATGACACTGGGCAGCAGATGGTCTTAGAAGAGTTGTTAAGACACTGTGGATCGTACTGTAAATATGTGGGTGAATGGAACCAGGATGCTGACAGTTCACTCTCACAGCTCATCATGAGAAGGTGACTCGAGTGGAATTCAGTATTGCCAGAACACGAGTGTCTGGGGACTTGGCAGTTTGCTGTATATCGCAGATGAATTTTGCAACGTAACAGTGGGAAGGTAGTCAAGTTGTGTGAAGTTCAGAGCAGAGAACATGATATGACTAGTCAACCTTGCTTGATCACCACTGATCTTGAGACCTCAAGGTACTGAACCTGTGCAGTTTAGATACAAGACCAGTACCGGAGTTAATTTCAGTCTTCTGATTTTCATTGAATACAAGAGAGCATTTGTGAATCTGAATTGTTGAAACAGAAAATAAGCTGTTCCAAAAAAAAATCCCGTCTCCTCTACCGGCAGCCTGGTCTTGACCTACTCTCCTGTTTTTCCTCCTCACGAAACAGCTCTGTGCCCTCCATCCAAACCAAAAAGTGCAATTATGATTTGGGACTTTTCATTTTGATTTAACAGAGTGAGACACAAAGTACTTAATTCAAATCCTTTGCTAAATTGTTAGCCTTTTTCTCATCTCAGCCTGCCTACCCCTGCAGCTTTTAGTATATCTTGAAGAAAATAATGTTATAAAGTATCCCAAGTGTGATTCACAACGTGAAATACAGTATGTGGGAATTATACAGATATATCAGAAACTTGGTGGACAGTGTGCAAGGGCACAGTTCCCCTTGTTCACTAGGGACACTTATTCATACCTGTGGCCTGACAAAAGAAACCCAGATTAAAAACTCTGATAAACGAGCCAGTGGAAGCTGAGTTTTTGCCCTGTGTGTGCAAGTGGGATGACCAGGTAGAATTTCGGACTCTTCAACTGTGCAGTAAGTTGAAACTAGGGTTCTCTTTGATGCTGAGATTTTCAGTGCGAGTGTAATCTTCATGAACAGACTTCTGGAAGCCATTTCCTTCCTGTCTTGGTGTCTAGGTGTCATCTTTTTCTATGTAGTTTCATGGGGTTTTTCTGATTGTTTTGTGTGTTTTGGTTTTAATAGGGTTTCTTTTGTTTTGGGTTATTTTTTAATTGAGTGTTCACCTTCTTCCTTGAAGTGATTCTCTCTCTCTCCACAGCCCCCTAGTTTAAGGCAGAAGAGAGATACAAACTTAATTCATTTATTCTTAAGTAGGAAAACCAGCTGGATCAGACAGGTATTGAAAGGCCATATCCCCTAACTCAGCATTGCTGGTTCAGTGTAGCTCAGCACCTGGGTCACAGAATGGTTCAGGTTGGAAGGGACCACAGTGGGTCATCTTGTGATGCCAAATTGAACAGGTTTTTTTAGGAGAGTGTAATCTCTTACAGTGTCAAAAAGGCCAAAACCTTTGTAACAAAATTTTGTGGTGTAACTTCAGGAGATTTGTGTTTGGTCTCTGTACTGTTTAGGCTTTGTCTAGACTAAAACCTGTATTTACTAGTACTTCTGATTCCTAGTCTTCATGAACATGGTATTTGATAAGAGCAGAAACATGGTTTGCCCATACATGGCATCTCATCAGTGTCAAATGATAAAGTCTAATTTCTGAAAGGTAAACATTTTAATATTGGTAATTACTATTCTAGTGAAATATTGAGATGGGAAACAGCTGAATTATGTCAATTAAAAACTTCAGTTAACTTCTGCTTAGGGAGTCATTTAAAACAGCAGTAGTGGTGCGTTGCTCTTTACTTTATGAAGGCACATAATTCCTGCTGTCATTGAGTGACAGATAAGCATGGAAAATGGGGAACATACCACTAAAGGAGGTCTTTTAAATGTTCAGATTTGCCTTAATGACTTTATAAAAAAGTCTGCTAAAAACCTCCTGCAACAACTGTCACCCTCAACAGTAATATTTACGTAGTGTATTTAGAGTCTTTGTTAGGGATCCCATTATTGTTCACAATGTAATCAGACTTACAATCTAGTAAATGTGACATACTGTAGTGTTCTGCTTTGTAAACATTATTGACTCCATTTTAAGACTGAAATTGCCTCATACCAACAAATAAAAGAAAATCATAGCCTCATAAAACCTTCTAATTATTTAGTTGTGCACTCTACAGGTTCCTGATGTAGTCAGAGTTGAGGCTGAACCAAGGTGAATATTGAAGGCAGGTGCAGGCTTCAGTGCAGGTGACTTGCCAACCACCTTTAAAACACCACTGGCTATTTAAAGCTCAGTAAGTTTAAGGGGGTAAAAGGTGCAATTCTGAATAGCTCTTTATCCTCATTAGCACAGGCATATTCATACTGTGCTTCTACCTTATATTTTGTGTTTATAGATAATGACAACAATTGATCTGTTGGTAATCCACTGTAGCCATGTGCATGTATTGATCAGTTACCGCTGAAGGAAGGTAACTGAAAATGGGCTTGATTAAACAGTTCTTTCAGGGCTGAACTTAATTTTTTGTAAATTTTGTTCTATCTTAAATGACCAAGAACTTGAAGACCAGATTATTTAAGCAGTAAGCAGAATGGGCCATTGCTAAAAATGAGGTTTTATTTTATGTTTCTTGCTAAAGATCTTGAGTACAACTGCTGTCTCAATGTAACTGCTTTCTGTATCATTCATGTTTTTTCCACTCAAATAATGAAATGATCAGGTCTCTGAGGCTCTGCTCTGTTGACACCTGTGTGTGCTACATGAACTGAGAGCACAGCCTGTGCCTATTTGTTATTCTATAAGAGTTTTTGATGTCCTTGTCTCTCTCTGCAGTGATTTTTGTTAGTCAAAATATCTTACAGATCTGGTAGTAATTTTTGAAGAGTATAGAATGACTAATGAAAACAGATTCCAGGTAGGAGACTTTCTGGATATAAACTTTGCTATTATTGCAGGAACAATTAGATGCCCCTTGTACTGCAGCCACTGCAAATGCCAGGTCCTAACAGAGTCCTATAGACTAAGTAGCTTGCTCTAATTGCAGTCTCTCACTGTGAAAACTTTCCCACAGCTGTGCCAGCAAACATTGCAGACCTGAGAAACATAGAAGTGCTCAACTTTTTCAACAACCAGATTGAGGAACTGCCTACACAGATTAGCAGCCTTCAGAAGCTCAAACACCTGAACCTTGGGTGCGTATTTTAATGCAAAAATTTGCCGTAGTAGAGGTGCTATTAAATGTTACTGCAACCGAACCTGGAACTTCTTATTTTTTGCTATTGAAGTTTCTTATTGCAAATGTTTGTGAGGATAACTTGGCAATTACACCTTCGGAGAGTTCAGCTAATGTCCTGGATAGACAGATGCGTAAAAGTGATCAAGCACTTACTCAATATTCTGATAGTTATTTAAAGGCAAAGAAACTCATATTAATGGAATACAGAGGTCAAACCAAACAATTATTTAATTTTGCTTCCCTAGCAACTATGTCTTGCTTCTGTGGTTGCTGCAGAAGAATCAGGCTCTATTTCCTGTTCTGCTTTGAAAAAAAAAATCTGTGTTAATTTAGAACTTTCATTCTAAAGTTCCATATTTGGCATAATAGACATCCCAATTTATATTAAACCTGCAAAAGAAGCAGCAAATTTTTAGAAGGGGTATGCACTTAATTCAAAGAACTAGTGTTGACTGAATTTGAGCCAGGTGCGTTTCTGTTAAGTGTTCAGACTATATTCTAGAAGAATTGGTGATTCTTTGTAATAACTACAGTTGCAGAGGGCTTTCTTGAATAATTAAATGGGCATATTTAAGTGTAGCTATTTAGGAAAGCACTGATAAGCATAAGCTTTAGCACAATAGACTTCTCATAGAAAGAATGTTGCTATTTTATTAATTCAAACTTCTGAAAACCTTAAACAGAGTGTTCTTTACTCTTCTGAATACCAACCGATTTTGACTAGGCTCTATTTGTCCTGCTTTTGGATACTTTTGTAAAGTGCTGGTAGTTGAATTACATCAGGAACTGTTGGAATGGTAATAAATGTTTAATGATGATCTGTCTTCCCTGGTCTTTATTTGGTCACAGTAGATCTCTAGATTGCCTTGATATCTGTTTGAACCTTTAATTGCTTTTCAGAGCAAATATTAATAAGATTTCTATATATTTTGGGGGCTAAATCCATATTTTTAAAATGGTATGTAGAGGTGCTGCAGTACATGAAGGAAGAAGTTGGGCACTTTCCATGGATTAAAGCTGTGACAATTGTTAGTATAGTTCAAATACTAGTCTTCATTAATGGAAAAAAACATGTTGCGCAAAAGACCACTTGGTGTTAAGACCATCAGACACTCAGGTCTGGAACCACAATTTCCACCTTCATGTGTCATGTGGCCTAAGACCTCACATATAAATGCTTTTCCTTCTTAATCCCCTCCTTAGCCATAATCTTCCAGGTACAGGATATACTGCCCAGCCTTAGCTCTGCAAAATGGGTTCTGCTTTGCAGGTTCTTTGAGTCAGTGAAGAGGAACCTCTTCTCCCCTACTAGTTTTTCAGGAGGCAGCCCAGAAACCCTTTTTGTCATGGGCAGTGCATGTATTAGAGGGCTTCAGAACAGCTCTCTGGGGAGAGGGGAAGCTTGAATGAGCAGAGATTATTTTTGGGAGAGTTTTGTTGCAGAAGGGTCAAGTGGTGGAGTGGAAAGAAGAAAGGTGTACTGCTGCCCTGAAAGCTTAAAAGTGTAAAATTTGAGGGAGGTGAGGCATGGTTTCTGCAGCACAAGCTCAGTGTTTGAACTTCTGCGGGGTTGAGTCGTGCTGGGCAGGGACTTTGAGCTGGTTGTCTTTGTATGCCACAGAGAAAGATACGGTGTGTGTGCTTCTGCTTTCTCTCACATGGGTGTATAGTCTTTCTTAATCTTTCTTATTTTGGGTACACAACTTTGTCAGTACTTTGGCTTGAGTTTTTATAGTTTTAAGTGTTACATCATGCTTCATACATTCAAACACTTCCTCTTGATTTCAGTTTGTGACTGTTGTCACTTTTGCATCAAAAAGAGAAAATTCGGAAGATATTTAAAGATAACATCTGAAAGGTCATGTTTGTTTCCAGTTATCATGTCAGAATCAAAACCTCTTCTTGACAATAGCTACCTGTATAGATTCTCCCTGAAGAGGTCTATCTTTGTTCTACTTTCACACTCGGTGGCAACTAAAGCAAGATCCATACATACAAGGTACATATTTGGTGTACATGCAATAGTAACAGTATGAATAAGAAGCTGGCAGGTAATTCTTTTCTGTTCACATGATAAACAGCCAGAGCTCTAGTTCATGCACAAATAGTAAGGTGCTATAAAGAGGTCTCCAGTTCTGTGCTTGCCTTCATTGTTGCAGCAGCTCTAGTGATTATCTGGTTCACCTTGTTCAAGCACTTAGAGATCAGAGGGAAGTTACTGTTTTCTGTACCTTGTCTGCTCCAGGTTATCAGAGAAATCTCTTGCTTTTGTTAGTTTTTCCCTCATGTTGTTCTGGGTGTTGCCAGTGGGAACTGCTGTCCTAAGCTCTCTTAAGACTGACTAATTGAGCTGTATTTAGATTAAGCCTCATCAGTCACAGACTGACATTTTATTTACTTCATGTTCCACGTGCATCAATAGTTATCTAGTGACACGGGTTTGCTGTTCTTAAGAAGGGATTGGAGCAGCAGTTACCAATTAACATAAATACTGTGCAGTTTAGGTATTCTGCTTTGTATTTGGTGCCATGGTGAAGAACTGTGGTATATGGCAGAATGACACATGGTCAAGATGATGTGCAAAAGGGTAATTTGTAGTTTAGGTAGAAGTCATCTACCAAGGATCAGCTTTCTCTGTGGAACACTTGAGGCTGAGCATGGCACTGGGACACCTCTCTCCCATGTGCGTTATGTTTCAGATGTGACTGCTGATTGACATAACAAACAGAATATCTTGTCAGTGCTTAGGTTTGGGTATATTTACGGTAGTGAAAGATTATAAAAAGATCTGCATTGCAAGAGGCTTGCTCAGTATCTTGGAGCATCATCCCGTTTTCAAAACAAAATCTTGGCCTAGATTACATTTATTTTATGGAAAAAAAAAACCCAAAAGTTTTGTGGTGGCCTGTATTATTTCTACTAGATAAATGAATAGTAATGTCATGTTCTTTTTTTGTTCTCTTTACCTACAGTATGAACAGGTTAAACACCTTGCCAAGGGGATTTGGATCTTTACCAGCTCTAGAAGTTCTTGACTTGACTTACAACAACTTAAATGAGAATTCTCTACCAGGAAACTTCTTCTATCTGAGTAAGAAACTTTTCTAAAAACCTTGCAAATCTTTGTGATATGGTGCTTTGCTTTCTGCAGTTGAAGTTTATTTGTTGGAGACCAAAATCCAACAGGATATTTTTAGATGTTTATGTCTTTCTTTTAGTATATCTTAAATACTTCTGCATAGCACAGCAAATATACTGTCACCTGACACCTTTGGACATGAGAAGACTTGCTTAGTAAAGGTATATTAGTTTTCTTCTGAGTAATAGTTTGTTGGGTCCCATACTCGGTTAATAACTTCATGAAAGGTTTCAGATGTCAGGGGAAGATAAACTGGTTTGCAACACAGCTGTTGTATGTTGGGTCTGAAAACAAATGTGTTTCCTGATGGTTCACTACTGACATAGTTTTAACAGCATGTGGTTGTTGAAGTGTCCAGTGTGTTAAAACATGCAGTGGGGTTACAAAGCTTGGCGCAGCAATGGCAGAGCTAAGCTGACCTTTGTATATTTAAAATACACACTCAGAGAGTTAAAAGAAAGGTATTGTGGTGTTTATGTGCAAAACAGTTGCCTAAGCAACTTGAATTCTGGACCTTTCTGGATTTCAGTGATTCTGCTACCTTACTGGTCTTTTCCATGTAGTCTGTTGAAGTGGCTTCAGGATCAGTGCATTCAGCATCAAAGTGACAGGCAAGGGGAGAGAAAGGAGTGCTGCTGTCTGAGGAATGTTGTGATTTTAACCTGACAGGAGAATTTTTAAGTCAGCATTATTAAAAATGGTTGTATTACTGACATGAAGGGAGGAGGAGGAAACTGTGTAAGACAAATGGGATGTCTTCTGGTGGACAGGAGAGGTTTTGCTGATCTGACCACCTTCTTTCCTGCTGCACCTGGCAGTTCTTTGTGAGTCTACATTTTAATTTTTTTCGAACTGTCATGTATGTACATTCAAAAATAGCAAGCTGCGTGGTTGTGTTGGGTCATCTTTTCTTTTTTTATGAATTTCTTAGAGATTTTGCGTGGAAATTACAAGTATACAGTTTGAGTCTGCTGTATTGCTCTAATTTCAGATCTCTTTCCCAGTGTTAGGTTGTGCTTTCTGTAAAGCTTAACATAGATGTGTGTTTCATAGAATCATAGAATTGATTGGGTTGGAAAAGACCTCTGAGATCATCGAGTCCAACCCTTGGTCCAACTCTAGTCCATTTACTAGATCATGGCACTCAGTGCCACGTCCAATCTCAGTTTAAAAATCTCTAGGGATGGTGAATCCACTACCTGTCTGGGCAGCCCATTCCAATGCCTGATTACTCTCTCTGTAAAGAATTTTTTTCTCATCTCCAACTTAAATTTCCCCTGGCAGAGCTTGAGCCCATTCCCCCTTGTCCTATTGCTGAGTGCCTGAGAGAAGAGACCAACCCCCACCTGGCTAGAACTTCCCTTCAGGTAGTTCTAGACAGTGATGAGGTTACCTCTGAGCCTCCTCTTCTCCAGGCTAAACAACCCCAGCTCCCTCAGCCTCTCCCCATAGGACTTGTGCTCCAGTCCCTTCATCAGCCTTGTTGCTCTTCTCTGGACTCGCTCCCGCACCTCAATATCCTTTCGGAACTGAGGGGCCCAGAACTGAACACAGTACTCAAGGTGTGACCTCACCAACGCAGAGTACAGGGGAAGGATCACTTCCCTGGTCCTGCTGGCCACGCTATTTTTGATACAGGACAGAATCCCTTTGGCCTTCTTGGCCACCTGGGCACACTGTTGGCTCATGTTGAGCTTCCTGTCAAGTAGTACCCCAAGGTCCTGCTGGCCACGCTATTTTTGATACAGGACAGAATCCCTTTGGCCTTCTTGGCCACCTGGGCACACTGTTGGCTCATGTTGAGCTTCCTGTCAAGTAGTACCCCAAGGTCCCCTTCTGCCTGGCTTCTCTCCAGCCACTCTGTGCCCAGCCTGTAGCACTGCAGGGGGTTGTTGTGGCCAAAGTGCAGGACCCGGCACTTGGCCTTATTGAACTTCATCCCATTGGAATCAGCCCATCTCTCAAGTCTATCCAGATCCCTCTGCAGAGCCATCCTGCCTTCCAGCAGGTCGACACTCCCTCCCAACTTGGTGTCATCAGCAAATTTGCTGATGATGGATTCAATCCCCTCATCTAAATCATCAATAAAGATGTTAAACAGGACTGGACCCAACACAGACCCCTGGGGAACACCACTGGTGACTGGCCGCCAGCTGGATGCAGCTCCGTTCACCAGCACTCTCTGGGCCTGACCCTCCAGCCAGCTCTTAATCCAGGAGAGGGTACACTTGTCCAGGCCATGGGCTACCAGCTTTTCCAGGAGTATATTATGGGAGACAGTGTCAAAGGCCTTGCTGAAGTCCAGATAGACCACATCCACAGCCTTCCCCTCATCCACCAGGTGGGTCACCTGATTGTAAAAAGAGATCAGGTTGGTCAGACAGGACCTGCCCCTCCTAAACCCACGCTGGCTGGGTCTAATCCCTTGTCCACCCTGAAGGTGCTGTGTGATTGCACTCAGGATGATCTGCTCCATAATCCTGCCAGGCACAGAGGTCAGGCTGACAGGCCTGTAGTTGCCAGGGTCCTGCTTGCAGCCCTTTTTGTGGATTGGGGTGACATTCGCCAACCTCCAATCATCTGGGACCTCCCCAGAGAGCCAGGACTGTTGGAAGATGATGGAGAGCAGTTTGGCAAGCTCTTCTGCCAGCTCCCTCATCACCCTGGGATGGATCCCATCTGGTCCCATAGACTTGTTAGGATCCAGCTGGCTCAGTAAGTCAGTAACTATATCCTCGTGGAATACAGGAGGGCTATTCAGCTCCCTCTCCCTGTCTACCAGCTCCAGAGGCCAGTTGTCTTGAGGGCCACCTGTCTTACTGGTGAAAACTGAGGCAAAGTAGGTGTTAAGTACCTCAGCCTTCTCCTCATCTTCCTTAACTATATTTCCCTCCAAGTCCAACAGAGAATGGAGGTTTTCCTTGCCCCTCCTTTTGTTATTAATGTATTTATAAAAGGACTTTTTGTTATCCCTAACTGAAATAGCCAAATTTACTTCAAATTCCACTTTTTTTCCCTAATTTTTTTCCTGCATGACCTAGCTCTATCTGTAAATTCTTCGTAAGTAGCCAGCCCTTTTTTCCATAGTCTGTAAACTTTCTTTTTATCCCTGATTTCTTTCAGAATCTCCCTATTTAACCAAGCTGGCCGTCTTCCCCTCCGGCTGGCCTTTCGGCACACTGGGACAGCCTGTTGCTGTGCACTCAAAATTTCCTTCTTAAAACGTGTCCAATCCTCCTGGACCTCTTGCCTTTAAGGGTTGTTTCCCAGGGTATGCTCTGAATCAGTTCTTTGAATAGGCCAAAATCTGCCCTCTGGAAGTCCAAAGTAGAGGTTTTAATGGTGGCTCTCCTTACATCCCTGAGGACTGAAAATTCTATTACTTCATGGTCACTGTGCCCCAGGTTTGTCAAAAAACCTCAGATTTCTTTTTAATGTTTGCTTAGGATGCAAATTGATGTAAGAAATAAGACTTGGGGGTAATAAAGAGTAATGACTGTATTCTGACATCTGAGCATTCATACTATATGCCAGAATCTGCCAGAGCCTACTATTGCAGAAATTGTTAATTGTGCCCGTCCCTTTGAATATAGATGTTTTCCTGAACTCACCAACAATACAATAAACCAGTAAATCTTAAGTTTGACCTGCTTGTTATTATTGTGAGCCCTGGGTATGTCAAAGGCTTTTCACCAAGTCAGGGTTATTAATCAAACCTGACTCCTTTTTATTGATTAGACCTCAAATGGTTGGGTTATATGCCACCCTGTTTATATATTGCTATTTAATTTGCAGCCACCCTGCGTGCACTCTATCTAAGTGACAACGATTTTGAAATCCTGCCGCCAGATATTGGGAAGCTCACAAAGTTGCAGATAGTAAGTAATTTATCTAAATTCTTGGAAAATCAATTCACTTTTGCAACACTTGTAGGAATAGAATCCAGTCAATTTGAGGAGTAGTAGGCTATGTTCGCAGGAATGGACCACTGCACCTGGAACTGTTTCTTTTTTACCAGAAGACACTTGTAATTAAATTGGAAGAATTGAGCATTTAGGAGAAAGGTGGGGGCAGAGGGAGTAGATTTCTCTTTTGGGCTGCTTTATAGTAACCAAAAATTGTTCTGATTGAATTTATTTTTGTTCTTAGCTTAGTCTTAGAGACAATGACCTGATATCACTGCCTAAAGAAATTGGTGAGCTCACACAGCTTAAGGAACTGCATATCCAGGGAAATCGACTTACTGTGCTGCCCCCAGAACTGGGTAAGGTTGTGAATGATTGTTTATTTTTTTGACTAATAACGATGATGATGCTCTGTATTTCCTCTGAAATGATTATGCTTAAGTCATCATATAAGCTAATATTTACTTTATCTTGAGAAACTTTGACTTTTTTGGTCCTACTGGGTGTACAGGAGGAGCCAGAAGATGCTGAGTGTTTCGTTTTATTACTTTTTTACATCATACATTTTCCTTGTGTATTAGTACACATGACTGCCAATTTGTATATAGCATCTTGCTTTATGTAATGTATTATAAATATTGGGTCTGCAGAGCTATTCTTGCCTCTGACTGGGTTTTGAAGACACTATTTAGCTTAGCCAAAATTATATTAAGCAAAAATGCCAGTAGTGTAAGTGACTTTTTAGTGACTATTCCTGTAAAAATGGAATTTTGACCAGCTAGAGTGAAACATAGATAAATTGGAGGAATTTTTTGTTTCTGCGTTTCAGTGACCTACCTTTTTTAGCAAGTTGATAGCTCTTTCACTTAAAGCAGTGGAGCTGGTTGATGTATTTTGAATTTGTGATGTTGGCCATTTAAATACAGTTATAGGTGGCTTCTTTTAAGCTGCAGTTTTAATTTGAAACTTAAGTATTGATTTTGCTGAATTTACATTGCAGTATTCCATTTTATGCGAGGGGCACTGTCCCTGTTTACCCCAAGTTGCAGATCTTTAAGTCTAAAAATATTTTTGTTGGGAATAATGTAGCTCCATTACCTGCTTTTGAAACACATTACCCAGCGTCTATTCCTTGTTTTTTGTTACTGTGGACTGTTACATGGAAAGGTTTCTTTGTTTCTACTGGCACTTTTGAAGTAGTAGTTCTCAAAACGCAGAAGGATAGTGACTGAATTAGGGTAATAAAGTAAAATTATTTGTTGTCATAAAAACTTGCTTTGACCCATTAGAGAGAGTGTGGCAGCTGTGTGCTTAAATGTGACAGTCTGCACCGTATGCTTTTTGTTTTATACAGCCAAGTGTCTGCTTTTCTTCTGTGAGGTGGGTAAAGATGTTTGTTTTGACGCTTATTTGTTTACCTAATACGAGTTTTTTGCCTTTCCCCATCACCGCTGGTGGATGAAAGTTGTTCACTTTAATTTCAGATGTTTATTTCTTGACACAGGTATACTTTCTTTAGCTTTTTGTCAAAGTATTATTTATTTATAAAGTCTCTTTGAACAGCAGTAACACTTCAGTAACAGTAGTGTGTCTAAATGTATTTTTCTGTAGCTTCCTAAATTACAGCCTTTGGGTTTTTTTTCAGAAAGTGGAAGTTAAATGCTGCCATGAGTCTAACCACCTTCTTTGACTAATCAAATGTTCTAAACATGCTCAAAACCAAATCCCTCCCAAATGGTTTTGCCATCAAAATGCAACCCAAATGGAAACATGTGAAGCAAAATTCTCAGTGTTTATTTCGCACCGACCTGTAAAACTCAGGATGGCCAAATGAAGGGTTTTTCCACTGAGTTAGCATCTGTTTGCATTATAGAACAGTATCACTGTATGGTAGAAAAAAGACGTGTCATTTTGTCTCTGTCAGTCAAGATGAGGTACATTGAGACAGCTAAGTCCTTGTTCTGTCCTCTATTCTTTATTACTCAAAAGGTATTCTATAATTTTTTCTTTTCATTTATTAATTTATCAGTGCTTCATTTAATGGCCTTGCACATGATCTTCATTCTTGATCAGTTGGTGTAATTTGTATTATGGTCAGTGCAATGCATAATGCAAGAAATTATCTCCAATGTTTAAAATAGATTTTGGGGTATATTTTCCAGAGAGCATTGCACTGAAGTCTGTATTTGTAACTTGTGCAACTTGCAGGCATATTTACTGTGAAAAACAATATTCTTGCTCATTCATTAAAGATCTAGGCTCTCACTTAGGGAATGGAACACCAGACTAGCTTGGGAAGGCTTGTTGGAGATCTGGTAGGACCAGGCCACAGGCAAGCCTGAATCTCTGAATGGTTAGAAAAAGTCACTTCATCTCTGCAGCACTATTTTTCGTTCTGCAAATGAGAGCAGACCTTTGCAGCCAGTTTAAAACTCTGGCAATGAAAGGTGGTGTGAGAGGGTTACAACTGGCTGTGTGGACTGCTAATGCCATAGTCACCCTGCAAGAGAAAACAGTCTTTGTCTGCTGTCTGAGTTCTCCCTCCTAAATTTTTAAAATTGAATTATAATGTACTCAGAACTATCCAAATAGTTTTTCCTGTGCATGTTGGATAAATAACTTTGCAGTGAGCAGGTCCTATTTCCATTAATTGGTGCTACTGCTGTTCCATTTAAAGTAAACAATCTTTTCTCTCTCATTATCACTTCCATAATTAAAGGTGCTGAAGACTTTTGACTGGCTTAGTTCGGGCACTGGAAAGCAGAGAGTCATTACATGTTCGTTTATCATGGAGATGGGCACAATATAAAACATCTGAATAAAAGAGCGTATTTGAATGAGAATGGTGCGTGTTACATTAAACTGTTCTTTGAAGGTAATGGCAGAGAGTGCAGAAGGGGACATGGAGAACAGGGTATGAAAAAGGCCACAGGCAGGCCTTGGGATCACAACTTTGGAATGCAGAGAGATACCAATAAATAAAACTGTACGGTCTGCCTGTAATGTCATCTGATGTGATTGAATGTGGCACCAGTGAAAGGGCTATGGGAAATCAGTATTATCCTCCTTTGTGTTTAGCAGAGAATACCTATCATTAATTTAAGAAAAATACTTCTGCCCAGGAGGAAACAAGGGGACTAAAAGAGTGCACTAGTGGTCTGCTTGTCTGTAAATACAGTACATGTGAGTGATGAGCACAGGAAATGGCCAGGAATAGGTGGGTGGAATTTGCAGCTTGTTTTTATCATTTGTTTCTCAAAACCCCGTTCATGAGGAATGGTGGTGGGCAGTCATATATAAACTTTAAAGAGGCACTGGCATTTTTTTCCCTAGCATTTAAAAGGTTATGTGCTGCATTGTGAGACAGATAAATCATGATTCACTGCAACAACAGAGTTGCAGTCAGTTATATAAATTGCCAAGGAGGCATTAAATCTGTCACTTTGTGTATTCTGACCATTTAATAATGGGAATGGTGTTTGGAAAGAAAGCCAAATAGAAACAGGCGCCACATAAAGTGGTAGATGTAATTAGTAACATCAGCGGTGGTGTTTTAAGTTCATTGTATGGTATGATTTTTAAACCCCAGACTCTAATGTTGTCTGTGTGCATTACCCTGCTGCCAATTCACGTGTGTGCACAAGTACACGGAGTTCGCTCATGTTTATTCATATGGAAGAACAGAGATTTCTAAGAATACATCAGTGATTACCAGCCTCCTTTTTCATAACTGAATATTGGCATCAATGGCTTATAAGTTGCTCTTCAATGCTGTTTCAGTTTATCAAATAATTTCATCAGGTGAAGGGAAACCCCATCAAAATTGTGAAGTTATATACATATTTGAAAAGTGGAAAATTGAAGCTTTTTCGAAAAGCTCTTGATGCAGTAAGTAGCCATCTTCCTTTTTAAGGGGCATGAAATATTTTGTGAATTAAATCTGTATGTCAGATTGGCTAAGTAATTCTTTCATAATTTTTTTGTTTTGAACAGCTAAATTGCCTTCTGTTGATAAAGGATTGGCTTTAAATACAAAGTTCAAGGAATCCTGCCAGAAGTGTCAGTATTTCCATCACAGGAAGACCTTTTAAAATTTAGGCTTTTGAAATACCTCTAGAATTTGTGAATTAATATTATATTACACAAAGTAGTTGGTGTAGTTGTTTGTTCAAATTAATATTCATCGAAATAGCAGTTTACTTAGGTAATTATAATAGGCATGTGCAAACATAGGAATCACTTATTTCACAAAAGATATTTCTTTTCTAAATACACTTGACATAAATGCCAAACTTCGTATTTCAGTATGAAGTGTCACTGCACTCTGCCTGTGTCACAACACAGCACTCCTCACACCTGCAGTACAGGTGTTGGAAGCCTGAATACCCTGGGGCTCTTTGGGCAACATTACTGACCGCTGGAACAACTAATTGATACTTAAAATTTTTAAAAATCACATGTTTCTTCTTTTGGATCTAAGGCAAAGTTGAAAAAACAAAATAACTTGTTTTCTAGGACTGCTGATGTAGCAGTTATTAGTGAAGGAGCAATAATAAAAATGTATGTAAAAAGATAGGCTGTGGAGAGATTATTTATGTAGAAAAGCTTCTTTGAAAATGTGTGAATATTCTAATTGTGGTTCTTATTTTAGGTTTAAGTTAAAAAACGGAAAGAAAAAGAAAAGCCAAAACCACTAAACCCCACCACTTGTTACGTAGTTAGAAACCAGGCTGTGATAGCACAGGGTACTTGATGAGGGCCAAGGTGTATGGCAAGAGATGACAACTCTGCAGTTTCATTATACACAGAAAGATAGTTCTATAACCCATTTTTTAGATTTACACCACAGGCATTCTTTTCCTTATCCTGCTGTAATTCTTGCCAAACATTCCAAGATTCAGATTTGATCTTGCTTTAGTTTTTAAAATATACCAGTCTTAGAGTCACTTCCCAGATGACTGCAGTGTGTGTGTGGACTCTCCTAATGTTAACTGTACTCTGATTGTAAGTACCATCAATACAATAATGATGTTTCTGTCAGCAAATATTTCATCTGTTTTGTTAGAGCTGTAGTAGGTAAGGGTACCATAATTAGAGCCAATATGAGCAAATGTTGCATTTGTGGTTATATTTGGTTCATTTTATGTGTTTCACAGTACTTAAAAGTGGTTTTCCTCTTCGAAATTCTTGGCAACCTGTGTTTGAATGGAAGTTTCAAGGGTGCGGAGCAAAAGCAATACAGTGAATCCTCCTTGAAGTAATTTTTTAAAATTAACTAGAGTTTGGTCTGATAGGGACCCTTCAAAGAGAGAATGCTTTGTTGAATTCCTGTGTAATTGAGAATCCCAGGGGAGTTTCTGATGCTGGAAAAAATGTGCAATATATTTCAAAATAAATTGGGATGCTGATCCTCTAAGCCTGTAATACTTCCTGTACCATTAAAGTGCCTTTGATTTTAAACTACTTTGACATCACGTTAAATTCCTTTGTTCCAAAAGCCGTCTGCTGTGTAGTGTGTTCCTTGGGGTTTTGCACCGGGAACACTTAGCAGTGACTGTTGGTTTGTCCCTTGAGATCCAAGTCAGTGCTGGACATTTGTTACACAGAGCAGTGAAGGAACAGGTATTTCCAGCACAACATGTCACCTTTCAAAGAGAGAAATTGAGGAAACTTAGCAGTACCTGTGAAGTCTTCTAGTAAATGGTCTTTCTTGCACTCACGTGAGGAATGTGGGAGAAAATAATTTAATCAAGTCATTAGTAATTTGAAATAATTTCAGAAAGCATATAGTTTAGAAAATACATTTTCAAAGTACTTGTGGAAGTAATTTCTTGGATTTCTGTCAAAATACTCTTTCTTCTGCCTTTCCTCTTAGCTACCAACAGAACGGCACCAGCTGGGCCGGTTGCCCTGATGCCTGAAGGCTGCGTGTGGTGGAGTTTGGCTGTTGAAACAGCGTGATTTGTCACGTGGCAGTACAAGCCATTAGCAGAGTGTTCTTAGGCAAGGAATGCCTTGTGTGCTGCATTGAATAAGTTGCTGTTTTATGGCTTTTATCTGTGAACAGTATTATTATTTATTCTTTCTACTGGTTGTCATGCTAAGGTCAGGTTTGTTGTGTTTTGTGATGGGAGAAATTTCCAGGGCTCTCCCCTTGTTCCCAGAGAGTTAATCACTCCTCCTGTCACCTGAATATGGAAATATACGTTTGCCCAGCCGGGTTAGGTCTGTAATCTCCCTGTACTTAATACCTGAATTGTGGTTTAAGGGAGTAGTTCAGCATTTCATGCATTCTCTTGTCTTTCCCAGGCTTCATCTTCAGTCCTGACACATTCTGAAGTGTCAGACTTCCCATCATAATGATTCTGGTTGACCTTTGCTATGATGCTGGAATTTTGTATAATAATCTCAGGGCTACATTCGCTTTGTTTTAAATTCTCTTCTATGAAATGTGCGAGAGAAAAATTCCCTTTCCATAGAATAGTAGTAGCTGTAGCTGAGGCAATACCAGTTTGCCCTGTATCATTTCACATTTAAATCAAGGGTAAAGAATTTAAAATTTTCTTAGTCTGCTTTTACCTAATTTCAGCTTTGTTCCTTTACTAAGAGTTGAAGCAAATGAAGTGGCTATTATGGGATCACTGAATAATCACACTCTTTATTTAACCTATCACAGTGAAGTGTGAGAGACCTAGCTGCTGATTCTCACTAACTAGAAAGCACAGTTGGTCTTCCTCCCTTGTAGATGGGCAGAGGGAGTAGCAGTATTGTAGAACTAAGTCAGCTTAGTTCAGCACTGAAATAAAGAATGTATTTTGACAGTGATGAACCGTTGGAACAAGACACCACTGGCAGAGTCTCCATCTCCTGATGATCAGTTTTTCAGACCAGATGTTTTTCTGTTTGAAATGTCTCTGTAAGCTCTCTAATTAGTGAACTGACACAAAGATACACTATTAGATGTATTCAAGTGAATGCTTGAGTTGGGGGTGTCATCTCTGAATTCATTATTGGAAATTCTCATACACATTTCATGTTATTTGAGACGTGAACCTTTTCCCCTATTATATAGAACCACCACAAATGCTATTTCAGAGTACTCTGAAGTGCTAGTGACTTGAAGTGATACTGTTAGACCTTCTCCAGCCAAAGAATGTAGGGGTGAGAGCACAAAAGTGTTGCTGGGATCCATCTTTTGGAGGCATTTCAGTCTAGGTTTAGATTTACTTGTTATTCTCTTGTACTGCATAGAAGCTCATCAACAAGCAAATTTATAGTTTCTACATATGCTATGGAGTTATAGATTTGTTTACCATACTGAATATTTATGTGAATATTTCTACTGGTTCCAAAGAGATTGAGTCACACGTCACTTATGTACAGGAAGACTTTCTTTTTGTTGTCTTTCTGTGCCTTTATTAAATACTGTTTAAATCTACTCTCCTCTTGCTAATCCTTCAAAAGTGATGAAGGTCTTCAAAACAGAGATCATCTTACTTGTTGATATGAGTTACTGATGCACAGTCTACAAGTGCTTAAGGTAAGGGTAAAAACCATTTGCTTTTTATATAATTTTGCAGCACAGAAAGCCGTATATATTTTCAATTTTTGACATAGGTTTTAAGACATCATTCACAATTAATTCCTTTGGTATCTTTTTTATGACATAATAGTCATGATATTTCTTCCACCCTCATGCTTAAACCAGTCTCTCTCTCTATTGAGACAAAGCAAATGCCACAAAAGTAATAAAAATTATAAGCCCTATAGTGTAAAGCAAATCTAAAACAAGCCAGGACAGACATATTTTTACATATAACCTAAGTTTAAATTTAGTGTAGTGGATTGATCTCTTACTTAGCATTTAATAAAACAAGATTCAAAGGTATTTATATCTAAATAAATTAATAAAAATATTTTTGTTCCTCCTGTCATATGTACAACAGTAAGACCTTTGTGTTGTGAAGGGAAAGAAATTGCAGTCTTAGGAGGAATCACTAAAAGGGTTGTATTACAGCTTGAGGACTCTCCTTAAGGTCAGTGAAGCAGAATGTAGACTGCGATGTGAGTCAGAGTATCAATGGGCCACAGATGTGAAACTCAACAGTTTCATACAGACTAAAAACTATTTCCAGTGATTTTAATGAAGCTCCACTGGGGATGAATTTAAACCATTACAAAGAAGCGTTGATCTGGCATTTTACAGCTAGGATCATGTTTCTTATGCTGAATGCCAATGTTCAGTTCTCAAATGTCAGAGTTGTTTAATTATCTAATTTCACCTTTTAATTTTTGGAAGCATTTAAAGTGTTGCCAAGGTGTGTTTGAGTGGAAAGGACAAACTAGGTTTGTGTTCATTCTGTTTTGTTTTGTTTGTAATGCCCGTGTACCCTAGTCATACCTTACTGTACCTCAAGTATACATACATTGGGTAAACATTGCACACTTCATGTATCTTACAACACAAGAGGATAAGGGGCTTATCATTGTATATATGTAAGAGGTGCTTGCAGGCTGGGTCTAAGGGATGGGAGGAGCTTGGGAAGTCTGAAGACACCCTTAGTCAAGGTGAAAGGTAATGTTATTACTGACTCTGTCACTGCAAACACAACTGTGGGAGGCATCATTTTATTTTCTGTTATGAGCTCTTTTTTGACCTTTGCGCAAGCAGTTGAGCCAAATATGAATGTTCACACAAATCACTCTTTATTTCAACAGCACTGAAGGAAAATAACAAGAAATCTTGATGATCATGGATCAAATGCAGGATAGATTTAGTGAGACAGGTGCAGGGAGACTGTAGTTGACCTTGTTTTCGTTTTAATGTCACTCTGGATGGGATGTGCAAACTGTCATATGAGATGTCCCTTCTGTCCACCCATGGCTGTGGAAGCTCTGAATGTAATAAGTGGTATTTTTAGTCAATGGATGGTGTAAGTTAGAATACATTAAAATTAAAAATAGGCATGCTTTGATTTTTATCCTAGAATTTTCAAGAGTTTTGGTGTAGATTTATATACTGTAGCTCCCGGGGGTAGCTAATAAGAGATTTGGGCAACAGACAGTTTTTAGGTGTGCACAGCTTAGTAATTGGGCATTAGAAGCCATTTGGTTTTAAGGTGGGCTCAACACAGAAGTTAAATCACACTGATCCAATCAAACTTAAGGGTTCATGGTCATTTTTAATATGAGTGGTGAGAAGTAAAAATGCCGAGATCAAGCATTTCTAAGACCACGCAGCTGGCTTCTTTTAGAAGGTTCTTGGTCATTCTGTGTGGGTCATGCGCAGCAGTCACCTGTTAGATCTCTGCTCGTCTCTTTCCAGACTGTTCCCTTTTCTGTGTCAGTTTGCTGGTAGCAGCATACATCCACTTTGCATTCTTCCTACTTGAAAATCTATGTTTAGTCAAGATAGAAAGTGTAAAAAAAATACCCTTCTGCCTTGGGACTGGAATGTTCTTTAGGCATGTTAGACCTAGGTTCTGGAATGTGTAGTTTTGATCATTTATTAGAACAGTTTTAGAAGCACTCAAAAATAATTTGAAGAACATTTCTGTGATCTAGGAAAGGGAGTTTGCTGACTAGTCTTGAAGATAAGCTGCTCCTCCTCTCTTACCAGAGGCATATTTCAGTGGAGCTGATCTCCTTCAGTAATGCAGAATAGCAAGAATCTTAAGTCCGTAATGAAGAAATGCAATTTAAGTCTACCAGTTACGCAGAATTTTAGAGATGCTAAATATTTTTAATAGGCAGATGTGCATAAAAAGAACAAAACAGCAATGACCAATGCAATCTCCAACTCGTAATAAGTTTTGTGATTGAATTTTCAGTGCTGGATTGCTGGACTTTTACTGGAGGCAATTTTTTATTTTGCTTACTAAAAATATCTGAGGGATTTGATGTGATCTGTGTAGCAGAACAGCATATAAATTTCCTAAAGCCCTGGGAGTGGTATTCTGCTGATGCTGCTGTTAGACAATATGCATGAAAGGTGCATCTGCCATGGCTTTTTCCCTGGTGCATGGCTCTAGTGCTGTAGGGATGGAATAATAGCTTTTCCTAACATGATGCTGCCATAGAAAATCATCTAGGCAAGGAGACTGTTGTGATTGTGGGGGGACAGAGGACACATCTGTAAGGTGTCCAGTTGCACTGATGTTCTGTGGTGAGCCTGGTACCAGAGACATTGCTTCAGGCAGGCGTGATCATCTCTTCAACACGGCTGGATTTGTCTTGGTGCACAGCAGCAGAAGAGTCCATGCAGTGCTTTCATGTTTGGTTCCCCCAGTGTGTACTGTTCCTGAGATGTTAGTGAGACTTTGGCCTTGTACTTGGGACTCAGGGCAGAATTAGGTACAGCCTTGCTTCCCAGACTTTTTAGCCAAAAGCAGAGAAAGGACACCAGGATATGGCCCCAAGCACTCTATGGTGATACAGGAGTCACACGTTTCCCTTCTGTTTCAGTTTTAATTGTTTGCTCAAATGGCTTTCCTTGTGTTAGGAGTATTAGACTCCATTTCCTCCCTAGTGTTGATGAGGTGAGACAGTCTCTCTGTAATTTCTTATCCTGTTTACTTTTCTGCCCATTTCTGTCCCTCGTTTCCAGATGGAAATTTTGTTGTTGAGCAGGGAGGATTTTAAAGCATTAGTTGCCCTGTCCTTCCTGCCTTCTGAGGGGCAGCCCACTCACCTGTGCTCACCTGTGGAGGAGCACCCGTTTTCTGCCTTGTGCTTGACAGGAGGACAGACAAGTTTTTCCTCTTCTCTCTACCACACTTGATTAAATTCTTCACTTAAAATCCCTGGGCTCTCGCTCCAGCTCTAGGTGGCCAGTGGGATGGGCTGCCAAGCCAGCTGCTGCTGGCAGCGTTCCCAGAAGGACGTCCTGGGCAAGGAGGGGTAGATTTCAGTGTGGATACTGAACTTCTGTGTGTCCCAGTTTTCTCTATAATTAGATTAATTAGGGTCTCTGCCTCCCTCTTTCCTCTGAAAGTAAAAAGTAATATTTGTTTCTGCCTTCGGTGTGTTTTGGGGAAAAACAGGAGACGAGGAAAATAAAGCTATTACATAGGCATGGGGACCTGTAGGTCATTTTGTTTGAGCAGTCCTAGTTTTTCTGTATGATTTCTTTGGCTGTAGTAGAGTCGTGCTTACAATTAATTACGTTTAAATGGGCCATGTTGGTATTAAATGGTGTTTGAAATCAGGGTGAGCACACTGCACTGTGGGAAGGGAAATGTACAGCAACCTTTCCTGGATGGTAAACTTCTGACACAGCTCAGGTGGAGAGGATTCAGCCAAGACCTATCGGGATTTTGAGAACATGTGGCTTAGTCCTGTAAGCAGCACTGAACTTGACTGATGATGTAGTCAAGCTTGCCTGCCCAGATTGGCTGGTTTTAGTAGTTCTACATAGACTGATCATTTTACCTCGATGCACTACCTGCAGAGTGCTTACAGCATTGGTAGTTTTGGAGGGCAATGCATGAGACTTTTTGCAGGTAATAAAACAGGCAATCTAATTTCCAGTTGCAAAGCAAGCCCCTGAGTGATACATGATGTTCACAGCAGCCTGGGTCAGGGGTTATGGCTAGTTGCTGCGCTGGCCGGTTTCCCCAGCAGCCTCTGCCTGAGAGCTGGGGAGCGAGCAGCACCAGCCTGCACCTCCAGCCAGCACAGATTTAGACACACTGCTTTCTAGCTTATTAGGTTCTCTTTGTCACAGTACTTAATCCTTTTTCCTGATCCTTGTTAGAAGAGGGCTGCCGAGTGCCTTCATAAAGGATTCAGGCGTGAGTCTCCTAACGAGGCGCACTGGAGCGTGCAGCGGCGCGGGCGGCTGCCGCCTGACTGACGGGTTGTGGGGGATGCTGCTGCCGCTGCTAGCTCACACCAACCTGCCACAGGCAGCTGGCAGATGAGCTTGTTAAGGTAATGGTGACTCAGTCATAGGCCAGTATGAGATGCCTGGTATCTTTTCACACAGTATAATAGCTTGTCTTTAATTGTGCTAACCCCTTTTACAGAAGGAAACGCGCCAAGGATTAGCTGTCATGTAGAACGTGCAGCCCAAGTAGGCAAGCGAGCACAAGGCTCGCAGCACTTACGCAGACATTTCATTTTGCAAAGCTGGCATGTCAGATTGATTTCAGATTTCTCCAACAGCTTGGCTCAGTCTTGTAATTTTTTTGTTTTGTTTTGTTCCCTGTAGTTAAAGATTATTTTAATTTTTTTAAATTATTTTAGATTTCTGGGGGAAGAGGAGGTCTCTTTTCATCATAAAATTCGCAAAAATAAATTGCAAATGTGCCAGATTTCTTATTTCAATTTAAAGTACACAAGAAAATGTTCCGAAGGCTAGACTATTCTGGAATTCAGCCCCTTGTATCCATAGTCATGAGGAGTTTCAGTGGAGCATGGACTGTTTTGGGGCTGGGTGGTAAACTTCTACAAAACGAACAAACAAACAAAAAACTCTGAGCAAACCCCTAATAGGTCTCTTAAGTCTTCCTGTCAACCGAATAGGTAAAACTGGCACCTTAGGAGAATGATGCTGTTTGTTTGCATTGCTGAGTGTATGGCCACAGATTGGGGTGGGATCACAGTGCAGACAACATGCTGGGCACTAAGAGGGCAAAAAGCCTGTTGGGCATCGCTTGTTGTCATTGTGCTTGGAGTGGGAATTGACGAATGTTTTGCAATGCCAAGCTTCAGCAGAGCAGACTCCTACCAAAGCATCATTCTCTTTCCATTCCTGCTTATCATGGTGGAGAGGGCCCAACACCTATGCACTATCAAGTGCTGCTTAAAACTAATTTAATTGATAAACATCATACGCAGAGGGCAGAGTTCAACCCTGGTGTGCAGTGTGTAGCAGCACTGAAATGTATAGAGTGGAACTGCATTCATTGTGGTGGGAACTACTGTGTTCTATTCCTCTGTTAAGACTCAAATACTTGCTTTTATTATGGTTTTGCTCTTTGAAATGAATGAAAGGTTTTTATATTAACAGTGTGGTATTTCTTTCAAATTTTCCATGTTTCAAGTATTTTTCATAGGCTGTTTTGTTTGATCTGTTTCAGGTAATTTGGATTTGACTGGTCAAAAGCAAGTCTTCAAAGCAGAGAACAATCCGTGGGTTACCCCTATTGCTGATCAGTTCCAGCTGGGAGTATCTCATGTTTTTGAATACATTCGTTCAGAAACATATAAATAGTAAGTATTACATTATATACCATAGCTGTGGTGTTTGATTTTTCCCCCCTGTAGTGTATTTGGCAAAGTGTAATGAGCTACACACTTCTTTAATGATCCATGCACTAACCTGGTATTCAGGGCAAATATGCAAGCCTGTATGTTTATATTAAGGAATTTTGCCATGAAGAAGGTAAATAAGCATCACATAGACGTGTTAGGCAGTTAAATGCGTCCCTGACATCCGATCCCGTCAGATCTCGGAAGCTAAGCAGGGTCAGCCCCGGATTAGTACTTGGATGGGAGACCTCCTGGGAAATGCCGGGTGCTGTAGGTTCTAGTCCTGAGGAACTTCACTGTCACTGTCCAAGCTTGCTCGGCCGTGGCAGATGAACCTCAGCACTTAAACGGTGGGGCCAGTTCTGCTCACGCTGAGCCTCACCTAAAATCCACTGCGCAGGCTGGAAGGGCACACCCACATGGGGACAGCCCTTCCCAAATCTTCGTTCGCGAAGCCGAGTCACACACACAGATGTGTTAGGAAAGCACAAAAACTGTTTGATACTGTCCTGCATTTGTTGTTTATTTCTAAGAGCTATTATGTAACATGAGAGGTGTAAAAGAATGAGCATTACATGTCTTCTGAGAAGTATTAATTTTAAGTATGCACAGTAAGGTTTTAGAGATGGAAATAGATAATTGTTAAGTTTTTGGATGCTGATTGTGATGTTGTGACAGATGTCCAGAATTCGAACCTGTTTTGATTTGGACTGGTTTGCAAAAGTCTACAACCCTAGTCATTCAAATTCGGATACTAGTGCTTTCTTCCACAGTGTAAATGCACAAAAATAAGCTGTGTGCTGGGGCTTCTCCATTTTAATGCAAAATTCCATGCACAAATGCCAAGCATTTGTTTATGAAATAATGTCTGTAATCATTCATTGAATTAAAATATTTATTTTAAGTAAAAATCTCCATTTATGAATCCACATTAAAACTTTAGATGGAAAGTTATTTTTGGTGTCTTAACAGCAGTCTTAAATACTGTCTTCTTAGGAGCAGTAGGTAGTATGACAACAGGACAACCCCTGTATTGGAAAGTTAGTTTCTGCATCTCTCCTTTATTTAAAAAATATATTTTAATAATTTAGAAGCAATTTCTACAATCTTTTATGTGGTAGCTGTCTGAACAGAATTACCAGAGGAGAGTATTCACAAGTGACGGTTGGGAGATTCCAATTAAGTAACTGAGATGTAAATTTCCATATGAAACCAAATGATTCAGCAATGGCTTTTGTAGACTGTTCTTCATATAAAGAATTTAAGTGAAAAGAATCACAGTGGAGAGTGATTGCAAAAATTGTGTGTCTCAGAAGTGTCCTGATACTTATGCTGTAATACGTGTTCTCAAGACAGATTTATTCATAGATTTAAGTAGGCTGCAATAGCCACCTTCCAGTAGTACTCTACTACAGACATGGTGTAGGGAAACAGCTGCCTACCTCCTTGGACCATCCCTTCCACACAGTCCATTGTGCACCTGCATCCAGGTTTCGTGATAATGTTGCTAATTTTGTTTTATATTGTCAATTTTATGTTTCTGCTTGTTGAGCAATGTAGATTAGGGACCCTCGTGCCCTTCTCTCTGGGCATCGTGAAGGCAGCAAAGTTTGAAGGTTTTGAAGTGCAGTTTTGAGAATTTGACCCATATTCAGTTTAGGGGGAGGCGGTAACTGTTATGTATCTCCAATTAAAAAAAAAATTAAAAATTTAGAACTACAGGTATGTTAAACTACTCTGGCAGCTTTCCTTGTGCAATCGAAATTGACAAAAAGGTTCTGTAATTCATCAGTTACCTCAGCTGTTGGTGTTTGTTCTAAATAAGCTGTATTATGTTTGTTGTCTTGTTCTTTGCTGAGGCATAACAGAGTCTTGTTGGTTAAGAGGCTGATTTTTGTGATGAAGTTTTGATCTTTTCCTGCTAACACCTATACATCTTCTTCAACTGCCTTTTTCTTTCACAGCATATGTCCAAGTAATGTGTCTTTTTTGTCATTAAGTAAATCACAAGGTTGACATGTGAATGTAATATTTTTCCCTATGGGTATCTAACTAAGGAAAATCAAACTCTTGTCTTTTTGGTTGATTTTGTTTTTTAATGATTCTGCCAAAAAAAAAAATCTTGCTACATTTGATAGATCTAGGCAGCTTAACTTTTACTCTGAGGCAAAGCAGTACAGTTAAATGGATGATTGGATAGAGTGTTGCTTAGATATCCTCACTTGCAACACTGAGAAGATAGAATATACACTAGCAGATGATCATCAGATCAGTAAGTGTACTTTTAGGTACTGGGAGGTGTGGACATTCATAAACCATATGTATGGTAGATGAATTTTTAGCTCCAGAGAGTGTATTTGTCTCCCTAAGCCCATTCCTTTTGCTAGCTGACTGGTAATATTGATTTTATTTTGTTTACATGTTTAACATTGTCTGTACTAGCTGAGACAGTGAGAGTAGGCTCATACAGTCAAAAGTGCCAAGTTTCAGAGGCTTATCAAGTGACATTTCACTAAGTGGTTTATGCTTATACATTTTATTTCTTGTTTGCAATGCCTGGAACTTCATATTTACTCCGTCGCTGTTAACTTAGCAAGGCTGTGGTAACTCACTGAGTCTTGACAATGCATTCACTTGCAGTCATGTTACTAAACCTTGAGGTTTCTACTGATGGCTGGCGAAGTGATCACAGCAGTCAGTGTCAGGGATTTCCATTCAGATTCTGTGAGGTTGCACTTGTGAAGCAACTACCAAATAGATCAAAACTCTCTTATTTCATTTGTGAAATGTACTGGCTGTTTGAAGCATATTTAGTGAAAAATTACACCCCATTTTTAGCCTTGTCTTAGGATATTCATGCTCTAGTGATTAATTGATAAGTAGGCATGACACCCATGAGGGATGATTATGTCTAAAGATAAAATGTCATTTGTCTCACATACTTTTACATTTTCACACTCCTGTTTTACATGGTAGTCACGTACCAAGTATAAAACTGGAATTGAACTTTACTTCAGAAGCATGTTAACCAGTAGGACCCTCAGATAAGGTCTTCTTACTTGGTAGCTTCTTTCATTTCCTTTAATTTCCTTACCTTTCATGACAAATGGTGGCTGGTAATTTTTTTCAACCTTAATTTTTCAAGGAAGACTCATGCTGACAAAAAGATGGGCCATATATTGTGGTGGAAAATGTGTGTGGAGGGGCTCTTAATTCTTAACAGGAAATTCAGCAGCTCTTGGCACTTTGCAAGCTTTTGTTGGCTAAAATACGCCCACTGCACATATCATCCTGTGACAGCATCATTTGGAAATAGGTCAGTTTGCCAAGTATATAATGATTCTTAATCTTTCACTGCTGTGTAACTTTCCAAAACTTTAGTAAGCTGAATTTTGGCTTTGATTCTGTATAAACTCAGGAGTTGCCATTAAACTCGGTGTGATATCATGATAGTGTTGAAAAGCAGTTGAAGAACTTGCTTAAACAGTAAAGGGTAATGGCAACTTAATCTCCTCAAAGGGCTTAACTATATGTTTTATTTTTTATTCATGCCTTTAGTCAACTTTCAGAGTGACCTTTATATTGTAAGCATATTCTCAGAGGATCTTCTCTGTCTAGGATACTGACAAAGAGATGATGGATTGTGTGATTTAGTGGTTACAGTGGACTTGGATAAGTGCAGACAGACATAAATGTTTCAAACAAAACAGTGAATTAAGCTCCCATGAAGAAGGAAAATCCTGTGATGCTCCTCAGGATGTGTAAGGCAATTAGTGATTTGATTAAGATGAATTAAAGCTGAGATGTGCAGTTGGTATCAGTGGGTGGGTTTGGTTGCTGGCATTTACAGCAAAGTTAATCCAGAAAGCTGATCTTTGGGTACATTTTTGGAATTATTCATGTGTTCTTGATCAGTCTTCATGTGAAACTTGGTCTTTGCATGCTTATTTCTGTAACAGAAGGATAGTGGTTTTGTGTTTATGACTGCAGAGTCTATTGCAGTCATCATCTCCTGGTAGTGTAATCAAAGCTAAAACAAAAGAATTTGCTGGGTCCTGAGTGCTTAGAATAGCATTCAGAGTAAAGGTGTTTTTAAGCTGGCCTTAAACCAGGCAATCATCTTTGAACAATTTATTTAATGATTGTTGTTTCCTTGTTTGACCTCCTTATTCCAGTGAGGCAGAATTATGATGGAAGAGTCAGCATTTTAAGTTCCTAGAAAGCAGGTTTTCCCCACAAGGCAGTCAATTTGGAGTCAAGAGTCTCAACAAGACGTTTTGTGAAAGGAAGTAAGTTGCACTTTTCAGATTTCCATCAGGAAAGGTGATAGAAGAACAGGCCATTTTCAAGACTGACACATTAACTCTTAGCAGAGGAAATGGTTTGACAAATGCAGTGCTGAGCATATATCGCTTGGCAGCATGGGAACACAGGTTTCCCTGGGCAGGCTGCTCTGTGCTAAGCATTGTAATTGAAAACCTCATTTTATCGGCAGTAACAGTCTGGAAAAATCCACTCTTGATTCAGCCCTCTATTTAGAGACAATTGCCCCCAGCTTCTGGAGAATGAGTAGTACTGGACCTCCACTGTTAGATTGCAGCTGCTTCCAGGGCAACAGACACAGGTCATGAATTAAGATATTCTTCTTCTGAGTTATATTATTGAAGAATATTTCACCATTTATTTTTAACTAAGGGAGACTGGCAGGATACTCAAAGTACTGCACTAGAATCTGAGTAGTACCTTGAGAAGCTCATGTTCTTATTCCACACACTTCTTAAGCCTGTTTAGTAAAACCACCTATCAGGAAGTGAAAAAGAGGTCAAACGAGTAAAAAATCCATGTGTTGGTGCTTAGGAAGCATGCTGGAGAGTCAGGATTGCCAGCAGTTGAGATTCAGGCAACAGCTGGTTCAGCTGATAGGAAAAGAGATTGTCCTGAAAAGGTGTTACTTGTGCAGCGTGGTCGTAGACCTGCAAGAATTTGGGGGTTTTATGTTTGCACAAAAAGCATAAGTATTTAAATGACATTTATTGATGGTGCAAAGCTAGCAGTGCAGAAAAGAATCAGCACACCACCCAGTAAGAATTAGAAAACACAGAGGAGGGTGTAGTTGTATTAATTACAGGTGTTCTCTGAGCCACCTGTTCAGTGTGATATGCTGGAGTTGAGGGGGAGAGAAAGATAAGCACAGTCCCCAGAGCTTGGTTAAAAGAGTGGAAATTTTCCAATACAGAAATGGAAATACTGTGCAATTGTTGGTCATTATGTTCATGAAAGATGAATTCAGGTAGTAACAGGCAAAGTGTGGAAATGCAATGGAATAGTGAAATGAATGAAGAAAGAAGAGATTTAGAAGGTATTTGGTTTATTTAGTAAAGCGAAGTCTGATAACAGAGGTCCTGGCTGTCAGTGGAAGGGAGATGGGGAGGAAGAAACCTGATTTAAGGCATAAAAAATATAAATAAGCTAATCAGGTGTATATTTGAAGGAAGGTTACCAATTATTAAGGGAACAAGGTAATAACCTTCTGATAGAAGAAACAAAGGCCAAAAAGTTTGAAAATGAGCAGCAATCAGTTTGGGCATGAGTATATGACATAACTGCTTGTGGCAGAGGATGGCATGTCTGATGTAGGCAGACCTTGTATTCGTATCTCCTGATTTTTGAGTGAAAACTCAGATGTCAGCTCTCTATATATTTAAAGATAAATGCACAGCGCCACTGACATTAAACTAAAGGAGGCAAAGCTCTGTTGTCTGTTAATATAGATAAGCTTAATTCTGCATATTCCTACATTTAATAACCTGTTTAAATAAACATATATGGCAGTTTTGTGCAACTACTGAAAATTTTTAATAACCTAATAATTACTTATTATATAAATTATATATTCATTAGGAAAAATCCTTTGGGGTTCTGAAAGTCTTTTAATACTCCTTTTTCTACTTTGACTAAAGACATATATGGAAAGAATGCTTTTCTTTGGCTATCTGCTAAGTAAAATTAATTATCCAGTCATTATCTAATCTTGTAATGGTACCAAAAAGAACTGGGCACAGCTGATCTCAGGAGTGATTTCTAATAGTTAATATTCTATATTCCCTGAGGGAAATAAAGATCACAGAGACCAATTGTTTTAAATGTCTATAGAATCAGTTCAAAGGAGTTCAGTCAGACACCTCTGCTGTTTGTATGATGCACGGAGGTCAAGCAAGATTTAAAGAACTTGGACTGCATGAGACCACCCTGCCTTGCTAAGAAAAAAAGGCTGTAATAAATGCCATTTACCTTCTTTATTTTTCTTTTCTTTTGTCTCAAGTATTCTTTGGTAGTTTAAGGATGTTGTAGTTTAACCCAGCCAGCAATTAAGCAATACACAACTCTACAATTACTTATACTTCTAGAACCGATATTCCCATTGTTCCTAGAGGGATTGATTGTTCTTAGAGGATTTGCCCATGTTCATATGCTCCTAGGATGTACCATTAGTGGGTAGTTCTTTTCCCTTCTTACTTGCACTGTGTGGTTGTCCTGGGTCCTGTATAAGAAATGAGATGAAGTTGTGTGTCCAACAATCCATTTCTGGAGTTCACGTCTGTATTTCAGGGAGTTTTTAGCCTGGCGTCTTTAGCACTTGGCCCCTGACATGGATGCACTATCTGTGCCAGTGGTAGCTGTGACCTCATTTATTTTAGGGTGATTTCAAAGACTAGATAAATGTAGTGGAAAAAAGATGACCTCAGTGATCTACCTTAGGTGACAGTCTTTGAGGTGCCACATCTCCTGTAAAGATGAACTCATGACAAATTAAGCTTCTCTCAGAGGATGTCAGGAATCAAGATCTGTCAAAGCTGAGAAGTCAGTAAGTGTTAACAGTCCTGATTCACAAATTTTGATCATGTACCAGTAAAAAACCCCTCAATTCATCAATAAAAATCTTTTTATCAAGCTGATGTGAGAAAATATAAAAATGTCATTTACATTTGCTTCTGTTGTATTGAAGGCACGGTACTGTATATTTTATATGAAAATGCTGATTTGTATTCCAACCAAATGTTGTATTTATTGGCTGTATTTTAAAAATTGATAAATATATTAGTACATTATTTCCAACTGAGGAAATAGATGACTAGGAGTCCTGACATCTTTAGACAACATTTACATGCAAATCTGTAACTCTTCCCTAAAGAAGAGAAAACTGGAACCTATGTTGAAAGATAAACAATAAAAACAGTATGTCTGTATATTTTTGTTTATACATTGCTAAGATGGATATGTAATAAAAACAAAGCTATCACTGATATATCTGACAGATATAGATACTACACATATAAATATTGATGTAACTCCTGATATTGCCATTCCTTTTGATGTGAACTTGCCTATAAAGTTTAGAATATTATGTAGTAATCCATTTACCGTGTCAAGGATTATAACCCAGGGCTTAAGTCACTGGGACAGATGTCTAGGGCTGTGTTAGAAGTGAAACTGGAATGAAGAAGTGAGTTAAGTGCAGAAGCTGAGGACGTGGTAAAACCAAAGCTAGGGAAACAGTTATGACAGGATACATGATTTGTGTAGGGAAACAGTACAAAGTTGCACCAAAAGTACAGCAAGGCAAGATTAGTGTCTGAGTTAAGTATCAGTGGTAATTATGGTAAAATCCAAAATGAGCAACAGGTAAGGGTGTACCAAAGAAACTAGTAAGCAATAGGATCAAGGACCTGGTGTGGAGAACAAGTTGGGATCTAAGCAGGCAAACAAAGGGTGAGATGTGCAGTTCCAGGCAAATGGTACCTTGGGCAGGAAAATTGATAGAGGGGATTGAATAAAGTTTGTGAAGTGGGAAAGGGGGCCAGTCCACAGTGGAATCTGTCCTTTTAGGCTCTTAGTAATTGAATAGACTGCTTATGGCAATCTGATTATGATAAATCCTAGAAATTAAATGGGCTCTTTTCTCGACTATGATAGATTAGTAGTAGTGACAAGGGAAGGAAAGTCATGTTCTGTTTTGCTTCTGCTCTGTGTTCAGTGCAAGCTCGATGATCTTTTAGGGAAAGTGAGTTACTTCTCAGTCGCCTGAGTAGGAGCGGAGCTTGACCAACACTTTGTTGTGAGAAGTGGTTTTAAACCTCCAGACCTCTGAACATGCACTCAGAATGTTTGGGAGACATGACTGACAGAGTCTGAAGTCACCAAAGTTCAGTCTTAATTAAATTGCTATGTCAGGGAAACACCATAAAGTGACAGAAAGCATGACTGTGATTTTGAGAACTATTTCATGAAGAAATACTATAAATTTAGTTGGTTAAGACAACTCTTAAACCATAGAGTTTTGTGAGGCATTGAACTTGTACAGCTGCTTCTCATTAGAATAAGAACACTGTTTAGTTTCAATAAAACATTTAAGAATCATTAACAACTATCTCATGGGTCTTGGGAGACAATTACCAAAAAAGGGTATTTCTGGTGAGCTTCACAGAGATCTGACCTGAATCCTTGAATGTTCTCCTCAGATATTTGGAAGCAAATATATAGTTGTTTCTGATGACCTGGAAGTTGGTGAAAGACAGCAGTGAATGTATGGGCTGTTTTAATCTGGACCTGTACATAGTGTATTTTAAAGCAGCTCAAAGAAGAGTTACATATCTGTGAATAAGATGTGCAAGATACACCATGTGGTGTGGTTATGATTACAGGAGGAGGTGAAAATGAGCATATACTTCTTTCCAGAAAGCAATTGGAGTTGAAAAAATGTTTTGAGACATCATAAAATCAAAGTGCACTGTGAGCACACAGTTCAGTGCTGTACACGAAAGGTCCAACTGAATGCAGTATCAGCCCCAGGTGATGTAGTAAGTTCCTGTTCTTGTATTCACTTATCTGACATCACCTGGTGCTGATAGTGAGTTCAGTTCTGGTGTCAGTAGTTTTAAAGGGATGTTAAAAATGTCTTTAAATACAGACACCTCAATTATTTGAGAGCAGAAGTCAAGCAGGTAAAAAAAGCAAGGTACAACTTACTAGGGCAAGCTGCCAGGATAAGTAGCATATTCATTTTGCTCTTATTGTCCTGTGATTGCCTAAGGATACTTTCTGGGCAGATGTGTTTTAGAGCATGTTATGGGTTTAGGCAGACCTAAATTTAGGCTTTAGATTTCAGAGTAGACCTCAGATTATCAGCTGGCTTGAGCTGGGTCAGGCCAGCTGACAGCTGACTCTACTGGCTAATGGTATCCATACCATATTCCGATGTCATCTCAAATGTAAAGGCAGGTGTAGGAGGGGCTTAGTTCAGCTCCTGATGGCTGCTCATGTAGGAAAAACCTATTGTGTTGTTTTCCTAGGCCAGGCCCTACCACCTCACAGCTGTGGTATCTTAGGAGAGTAAAATGTTCTTAGTCTTTCTCTCTGCTTGAGTCTGTCGCTCGGGCGATTGAGTTCTCTTGAGTGATTTGCAGCTAGAACAGTGGGGTTTGCATTCAGTGGGGAGTGGGGAGTTACTGTTCGTTATTTCCAACTTGGGTAGGTGTGTGTTATATTGTAGTCTTCTTTTAATTTTCCCTTTTCTGTATAAATATATATAATTAAGTTTAAATCTTTGAGGTTTTTTTTTTCTTTCTCCCTTTTCTCAGTGAGGGGAAGGGAGACTGACTCTGTATTGGGCATTTGGCATTTTGCAGCTCAACCCTAGATAGAGCAACACCTCAGTATGAAAGTTACTGTATATGAATCGTAATGGATTTTAATACACTATGTGTAGTATTACCCAAAGATGATGATGTGTTGCCTGATTTTAGACTTTCCCAGAACTGCTACAGTTGTAAGGCTTTGTATCCAATAGTATGCTCTGCTGCTCCCACTGCTGTGGGCATCGTGGGTCCAGCTCCTCATCTCCAGTGGGTTCAAGGGTTTTCTCACATTTCGGGGTGGTGGTGTTGCTAACCAAAGACAGTGTGTCCAAAATGCGTGCAGTTCAGAAAGATACTCTCTGAAGGGAACTCATTTAATCGTTGTTTTGTCTTTTGGTGAGGTTATTGGAGGGAACAGGATTTGGACTTGACAGGAGGTAACAAAAAGCATAGAGCATTTTAAAGAAAATCCTCAAGACTGCAAGAGAAGAAATGAAATAGCACACAGAGCAGTACTAATTGAGGACTTATGTGGAAAATGTTGGTAGCTATAAAGGTTTTCCGGTAAACTTGTGTAGCTAACACTATATAGTGGTAAGTCTGTTAACCCTTTGTAATCTTTAAAATTCAGTTGATTTGCTTTCTTGTTTTCTTCTTCAGATTGGTTCTTTACAACCAAACAAGAAGAGTTACTGCACACATTTGCTGGTTTTATTTGAGAGATAAATTAAAAAATGGCACTTTTATAATGAAGCAGATCTGTCTGCAATTTCTATTCTCTATGCAGTCATATCTGTTTTATTGCATGCTGGTTCGTATTGAACTCCAGTTTCTTCTTTCAGTCTCGTATTATTGGACAGTTTTGTGTGATCTTTAGCAATTTTTTTACCCTCCTGGTGAGGGCTATCAGTTAGATAGAGAATTGTCCTTAATTTTATGATTGCCTCTCAATTATTTATCCAGTGTAAGTCTGAGATGGGAATGATTCTGGTATAGTATGCTAGAGCAACTTGTAATGCAAGCTCTGATAAACTTTTTAAAATCTGTGATTTTATTTTAGCAGGTATTACTGTCATTCCATTTATGTGCACTTTTACAGCCCCCTATACCTAAGGCAGAGTGTTGAAAATGGTTATGATCAGATTTCAGTTTAAATTCTTGTCAAGAATATTAACTTTTTCTTGAAAAGTAAAACCTGAAAAGCAAGAGCTTCCACTTTGTATGACACGGGATATCTCAGTCCTGCATTTCAAAGCTTTTCTTCATCCAAACAAGAAATACCCTTCTGTTAAAGTTGAGGATAGTCAGATTTAGATCAAATTAGATGTGTGGGCAAGTCCTTTTGACTACAGCTTTGCAATGGCTTTTTTTTCCCCTGTTTTGTACCCAACCACATTAATAATTTAACCCTAAAAATCTGTTACAGTGAAAATCAGTATCAAATATCCCAGAAAAAAGAATACCCTGTAGTTTATCTTCTTTATTACACTTGATTGGGAAATTGGAGAAAGATGTTTTAGTTTTAAGTGACGTATACAGGAGCATAAACAGTAAATAGAATTACATAGTATGCTCACCATTTCACTTGCTCCAGCTTCACCAAAGCAATAATCATATATGCAGGAATATTAGCCCTCTTCATAGTTTTGCCACGTGTTTTAAGAAACTGGAACCAGTGCAATTATTTCACTGAATGGGGAGCAGCGATTCCCTGAATCCTTTTTGCTGTCTATATAAATTTATGATCAAATAGATTTTCAGTCCTACAGTGTTACGTCTTGCACCAAAATGCTGTCAGATAATGGTAAATATATGCAGAAGTAAATGGAGCAAATCTTAAACCCAGTGCTGTAATTATGGTTCCTCTTGATAGGAAAAGGATAAATTTCATCTGTATTCACACGTATACCCAGATTGCTACCTCTGACCTGCTTCAGTGTCTATTTTTGTGGGGTTTTCTGCACATTAAATGATTTGAGGAGTTCGCCAAGGAAAGAGAGTGGGACCACAGAGTCCAGGACTCTTCAAGGCCTTCATACAAAGGCCACAGTAAGGAGAGATTGCAGTATTAGAAGCATAGGATGTGTCAGTTTTGAAGCATAGGCATGTGTCAGTTTTGATTCCTAACATACAAGGAATATTGCTTTAAAAAGCTGCAACTCTTTGAAGGTGGTTTTTAGTCACCTTTCAACTGGATATAATTTTCAAGCTAAATTCTGAATGGTGGTTTTGGATATTGCATTTGATGTTGTTTCCTGTTTATTTCTCTCAAATTTAGATTTACTCTACTGTTGACTTTAAAAAAAGAAAAGGTATGCAAGGACTGACAGTGATGATCCCGAATATAAATTATATCAAGTAAATTGATGCAAGATAAAATTACCAAATCAACCTTTTTTATTCTATATTTTATGGAATATCTAATGTATGTTTGGTAGTAATTTACTCTTGCCTATGAATTTCTGACAGTTTCGATTCTTTGGGCTTATTAATCAACATAGTCAGCTCCGGAGCAATTTTTATGAGACTCACTAGTCATCAAAAATTTATTATCAGATAAATCAAAGAAACAACTAGCATCTTAATATAGGGTGAACAAAGTGGCATGTAAAAGATCATTCATGACTACATGCTTTTGACATGTGTGCATTGCATTTACTGCTAGGATCAGAGGTTTTGTTTGCACTTTCATTAAAATAGTCATGCCCGTGACACAATTTACTTTCTTTTGTGCTAGACACTTCTTCCTTCAAAAATGTAAATTATATCTAATCTTAGCACCATTCTGGTAATGCATGAAACTTCTGTGTTAAATGTAATATAGAACTTCAATAAAATCTGAAACTTTTATAGTTAGTTGCAGTAGATCATTTATGCTTCAGGAGTAGGGTGGGCTGGAAGTACATTGCAACATACTTCAGTCTCTGACTTGGTTACCTAAGGAGCTCTGATATTCATTCCAATTAAGCCTCATGTGTTACTGGATACAGCAATCTTACATGATTCTTGTTTGGTATTTTAAGAAGAATTTCTTGGTCACAATTCTTGTGGCTTTCATTTTAAGTCAGAGCTGAATAGCTCCCAAACCTACCTTTCTGTTAAAGCAAAATGCTTATCTTATCCAAACACTTTTGCAAATAACATTTGTTGAGTCTCCTCCCCAGCCAGTGCACAAGCACTGGGCTTCTCTGGTCCAAGCGTGTTTGGCTGCAGGGGGATGTAGCCACAGGAGTGTGATGCAAACATGCAAGTGGCGGCACAGGCAGCAGGGCTGGGGGCTCCACCTTCTTTTGATAACTGCTGTTGGCTTCCTGGCATGAATGTGTCAGTGGGGAAAATCCATATGCAACCCTGTCCTCAGAGGAGGGTGAGCATTTGGAGAATGACGAAAACAAAAAATTATGTTGTTCTATGGAGCCTGGCTTTATCTCAAATGCAGGCAAACAGAGCAGTTGGGAAAGGACAAAGAGCAACCTTAAGTTGTCCCTGTAATCAAGTGGGCACCTCAGGGACCAAGACATTTCATCAAAAAGCTAAGCCATGGTGTTGATGCACAGAGGGAAAGACTGGGCCCTTGGGCACCATTCTGACGCCAGCTCTGTGTGTTCCCATTCGTGCACCCAGGGCAGCACTGGCTCTCATGTGACCATGTAGGGGATTCAGGGAGCTGATACAGCTGGAAACTAGCAACTTACTCTGACAGTTTTAGTCCAAATTACCTCCTCAAACTCAGTGCCTGACGGTGAGCACTAGGCTAGAGGGCAGTGATACAGCCACAGAAGAGGTGGCACAGCTGAAGTAGGGTTAAGTTCTAGGGGCTTGTTGTTGTCAGCCCCTCAGCCTTGTGCCCTAAGACACAAGGAAGAGAACCTGTCTTCTTCATGCCACCAAATGAAGCCAACCTCCTATGAAGAAAACATGATTGCTTTCAAGAACTAAAAAATTTAAAACTCTCCAATGTTGGTGAACTAATGGGAAGTCTTGATTTTTCTATGTTCAAAAAATACAGAGAGGGAGAAAATCCTGCAACCTGTGTGTTTCATGTGAATCTGGGGGTGCTGAAAATATACAAGTCTCATTAGTGGAGTTCTTGTAGCTAGCTTTCATATGTTTTGTGTACTACAAAAATAACTGAAGGGAGATTGAATTTATTCTATGTTAATAACCAGAAAGGATGTTTCTAGTTGGCTACCAAGTGGTGCAGAACTGCGAACAATACAAAAGAAGCCCTGCTGTTCCCTTTCCACCTTATGCATGCTTTTACATGAGAAACATATGTAACTTTAGCATTGTCTTTTTCTGTGGTTTTGATCCTAAGTATGACTGAAAATATGGCTGTCTGTGGCATGAGCAGCTTAGGCAATGCTGTTGTCTTGTAGCTCTAAATGTTCATCTCCCTGGTCCGATTCCAATTCAAGTAAGTTATGGCTGAAAATGGTTGCTCTGGGTTGCTCACTTAGTGACGTATTTAAAGTGTAAAAAAATTAGGTACAGTTCTCTTATTTCTCTTGTAGACATAGTTTCAAATATGTAGTGGTTTTAAAAGTAGTGATAACATCCAGTAGTCAGTGCTAACATCTGACTGCAGCTGCACATTTTCTTTGAGCTTCCTTACCAACCTACTTACAGTTTAATTTGTATGAATCTTACTTGAAGAGTAGATTTTTATCTTCTTTTTAGTTTTGAGAGAAATGTATAATGAGATATAAAGGTCTAAGCTGCTGTATTCGCGATTAACCTATCACAATAAATAACCATCTCTCTGTGGTACATTTTACCTGGCAGCTGCTCAGTAGTAGCATTTGCATTCCGAAAAGAGACGAATATTCTCTGGTCTTGATTTTAAGACAGACTAGGGTTTGGCGTGGTCCAGGTTCAAGACAGCTTTGTGTTAGAATATATACAACTGCAGTTAGTAGAACTGTTTAATACTGTGGATTAGAGACTGGGATTTGGACAGTGGCTAAGGATGCTTGCTTGAAATACATATGTATGTCACAGTGCTCCAGAATAAATTTGGATGCATCTGCTGGAAGAAGAGTGAAGTGTAAGTCTGAGTTCCAAGTCCTTCTGTAAATTGGAGAAGTATCGGGAAGCTGACAAGGTGTAAGAGAGAATCCCAGTTCCGTGTCTGTTAGAGGTTTCATGTATAGCTTTAGTAACTTCTCAAAGTTCTCAACACAAAGTACTACCTTCAGTTTAGGGCCATAAGTGCCCAAAGACCATACCAGCAGACAAAAACATATATGGATTTCTTAGTGAAGAATCAGCACTTCAGTGACCTTAGAGCCCACAGTTCCTGTTTGCTCCCTTCACTGGGAAATCAGTTCACTTCCAGTGTAAAATATACCTGGCCAGGCCTTTGTTTTCCTTAACTTCACTAAGGTTTTCTTGAGTACCATAGATAGGACAAAGGCATAAAAATCTACTTTTTCTTCAGCACACAGAGGTCAAGTGGAGTTTAGGTCCAAGATCCCGCAACCCCTTCTGTAGGACCTACCACTAATGGAAAAGGTGATTAAGAGCTGTTCTTGAAGTACAGATGATGCTTTTGTTTTCTTGAGGTTGTCCCTTGTACCCTGCATTTTTATGAGAAGCTGGTGAGGATTCTGGTTCAGTGTGGTTTTGGATACTTCCTGTACCTGACCTGATGCATCTGAGGTGGTCTTTGGTGTGATATTTTTGATATTACTAGGAGAGATGGTTCAAAAACAGTTTTGCACATGGGTACATCAAATCATGTTTTATTGCCTATAAATATCTCCACCAGGTCATTTTGCATGTTTTTTTAATTAGTAATATTGACTCCTTTTTCTTTGTTTGTTGGTTGCTGTTTTACTCTGGGATTTCAAACAAAATACTTTCTGAAATTGGGCAAAATTCTTGGACATTCATTCTAGCATTTCTGGGATTTCACAGTTTAGATTTTGATTAATTTTTTTACTCTTTGCCTCAGTTTTTGAGACTATTCTGTAGGTGCATGCCATAAAGGAGATTTTGTTCTCTTCCAGATAAGTTGATTTTTCCTGCTTTCTTCTTAAGTCCAGATCTGTTTGCGTGGTGAGGTACTACCAGCTAGATTGTCCTAGAGATTCAGGTGTGCTTACAATCAAAATCTGGCTGGTAATAGTGTATCAGTTCCAAGTGATGCACTGCATAGATTCATGGCTTTGGATGTGGCAAATACGTATCTGAGAGTTGCAATAATCTGTCCATCCCATGCTGTTTTATGGAGGAGCGTTTGCAGGTAAGGGTTCTTATGAATCATCTTGAAACCCACAGATATATTTTATTAGACTGGTGACAGTGACGTGAGCACTCACAAATAAATACATGGCATTTCGGTTTGCAAAGATAAACAAGTTCCTTTTACATACTGGTGTTGTGTTTGGATTCCCATTGGCAATACTTATGGTTGCTCCTTTTTCTGAACACTTAGATTTTTAAATATTGCACTACTTGTTTATTTTTCTTTTCAGTAATACTTATGAGCATATAAATGCCAGGTCTTCTGTGGCTTACAGTGTTATGAATGGTAACTAAAAATTCATATTCCCCCTGCTTGGCAACTCATATATCCACTAATCTATATAATTATTCATAAACTTAGTTTCATTGTTTCATTAGTTTAATGTTTAGTTTTAATCCTCTGAAACTAAATTTACTTGAGTCAGGTTTACCAGTGTTCACAAAGTAAGTAGTGTGAGTTGCTTTCATTACTTCCTTGCTGAAGAAGGTACTAACATTTATGTGTAATAAAATTGAGACCCTTGTAACAAGGGTGAAGGTTAGTCAGTGTTCTTTCCCTATAAAGGATTGATTTGTGATATTAGATAATACTAAGATGCATTTCACCCCAAATCTTCCTTTCCATATATTTCACAGACAGTGGAGTTGGGAATCAGAAAGGCTGCTTTCACTTTAATATTTCTACCTTGGAATATATGCATGAACACTAATGAGTGTGCATATTGGAGACGTAAGTGTGCATTAAGATAAGCTGAAACACCCCTTGTGTTTCTGCTAGAACGATAGAGGTGGACTTCTAAAAAGTTGTGCATTTATATTTTTGTGATGTATGTGTCTCTCCACACATCTGTCCATAAATATTCTCCCACATTCCTGTGTGTGTTTGCTTTAGTGCTGAAATTATATATTGTTCAGTAGATGCATCCATTAACTCAGTTCCAATTCATTCTTTTCCAGGAGAAGGATAGATTTGGAAAACAATGGGCATTGAAGTGCAGAATTGTGTTGACACAAAATAGAAATATGACTGCTGTTAAAAATAAATTTGTAAAAATAATATTCATAGATAAAATACTGAGATTATCAAAATGAATCATGGTAGGAACTGATGTAAAATGTAGATATTGCAGAATCCAAATTATTACATTCATGGGTATTGTAATTAATTGTGTAATTCTAGATATACACATACTGTATCCTAAAAATGTGTTGTAGGTTTACAACTGACTAGCTGTTTTATGTGTCAGAATGTAAGTCTTTGCATATTTATTAAAATTATTCATAACTGGTTGTAGTCTCGATGAACTGCTCAATTTTTGTGTCTTGCTTCAATACATTTTCTGAATCATTTTATCATGACATTATGATGGAAATTTTTCTAAATTTTAGAGTGATCCATGGGGCATTTTCCAAAATCTGTATCAGCATCTCTTAAAAACATGTATTTGCAGTTTACATTTAAAAATACTTTTAAAGGGTTTAGTAACAATGCATATTTTCTATATATATATTTGTTTGCTGCACTTTTTTAAAGTTTTATTTAGATGGAAAAGGGATATACATTGAAAAGAGCAGGACTATGCATTTACTTAAATTTTATGTGCTTATCCATTCTCCAGCTTACAACTATGAATTGGTTATTTAAAAAATATCATGGGATGGTGAAACATGTTCATAATGCATTTGAATGACCTTACCCACAAATGTTCCAGCAAAGTTAAAAAAATCAATTATATACATATGGAGCATGTGGTGCCTCACAGCTGTTCCTCAGGTCTGTCTGGATAACAAGACTTTTACTGAAAAAACATGCAGGATGGGAGGCTTTCTAGCAATGTGGCGTTCAGTTAGAGTGGCTATAAGATAGTCACAGTTACCTGATCTGGTAGCTGTTCTATAAATATTGGCTAACTTGTGTATAGACATCTTTATTTCCAATAGAATTCAAACAAAAAAGTCTTCATGTACCAATATCCAGAAGTAACCTAACATGGTACATCCTGTGTATCTTCTTTTATCAACCATACATACGTTTTTCTTAATGTAATTTGCAAGAGCACAAGAAGAAAAAGTTTGCCTTTCAGAAAGCAAAATTTAATTTAAAACATTTGCATATCAGGAGTGTAGAACAATTAGAAGTCCATTGGGTCTTGTTGCGTGAAGCTGGATGATTCTGATACTGTAGTTGGAATCTTTTGCTTTATGGTGAATCTGTTAGGAGTGAGTTACTGTGCTGCCATTTGTGAACCAGGTGATGCAGCATTATTTTCACTTGTTGTCAAAAGCAATTAGAGGCTAATGAAACTGTGTGCAAATGATGCAACAGATACTCTCCATTTGATAAGTATATCTTGGTGTCAAATAAAAGAACAGTCCCTTTTTACACATTATTTCATGTCTTGCTGGGATATACCTATATTCCCACTTATAAATAAACAAAAAGCAGTTTAAGAAAAAAACCCCACATTAGTTAAAAAATGAATGATGACAGATCTGCATAACAAATTGCATTGTGATCACTGCTGCCATGGCCATGGTTTGCCTGTAGAAGACCCAATGTAGAGCAGTTGTTTTACATTCAAACAAAAGACACAGTCCCAGCCGTGCACTCCTTGTGCACAAAGAAATGCAGGATCTATATGTTTATCAGAGATTTTGCAAAGCATCAGAACTGTTTGGACTCCAAGTTATGCAGGAAATCTGATGAAAGAGTAAGGTCTTCCACATAGGCATAATGCAGCAAATTAAATTGGGAGGGGGGGGGGCAGGGGGGAGAAAGCGAAATAAGAAGAGAGAAGATGGTTCTATGCATGTGGTTTACCTTATCTCTGTGGGGAGGTGTCTGACTGAATTTGCTGGTCAAGTGTAAGTATCCATAAGCAGAAATCCAAGAAATTTCTCTTTGTAGCCAGCCTATTTGTCCACTTCTGTCTGAGCTCTCCCATACATAAACTAAGTAAAATATTTTTTCTACAGTAATGTTTATTCAATTCCTGTGCTAAAATGTCTTAAACTGATTCAAATGTTTGGGGCTGAGGTGCCAGATTGTGGGTGCTGCCTTCTGTTTTAGCTTTTCAGTAGAATACTGTGTGAAAGGTCTTTTTGCTCTACAGAAAGTGTGACAAAGTGGTTCAGGACAGTAGGATCACAGTGAAAATGCACTGTTCAACTTTATTGTTTCTTAGGCAGAACAAAAGCTCCTCTCATGAATTACCCCCTGTGCCTCTTCCCAACCTGTCATAATGGTCTGTACATCCAGGTGTTCCTCTCTGAAGTGATAACAGAAGTGAGTGTCCAGGTGGTGGTTACTAGAAGTTTTTGCTATAGGAAGTGGAGAAATCGCAAAACTGAAGGGAGTGGATTCTGAAACGTTAGAGTGTGGTAGCAGCAAACATAAAACTGACTTGACCTCTGTGTAACAGTATTTGTCTATGGTTAGTAAAGGGATTTTCTCTGTATCCCATCCAATATTTTACACCTTTAGCTGGGCAGCAGTTTGAGAGAAGCACATGGTTATCCAAACAGCCTCACCCATTTGTTCTGCCAGCACAAATGGTGTAGATAAAAGATATTTGATGGACTTTCTGGGAGTTTTGTAATTAGAAGGTGTTTCTTGCTGGATATCCAGCACAAATAGAGGCAGACTGGCTGGAAGCTACTGAGAGACCACAACAGGTTTGCACTCGCAGGCTAATAGCAAGCCGGTGATATTAATTTCTTTGTTAAGTCTCCGCCAAGCAGCAACACTTGTTACTACCTGTGGGTCTCAGGGCGGTAGCAGGCTCATGGCTTACTGTCAGCACGATTGTTCTGGGGATGAAAGATGGACCACTTGGATAGCTTAACCTTTACATTCTCCTTCAGAGGGCAGACAGCCCTTTTCCTTCTCTGAACAACATGACATCAATTTTACCAGGAAGGCTGAAAGTTTTTCAGCCTTGTTTTTTAACCAACATAATGGACAATTTGGGCCAATAACTACCCTTGATCAGTCCTTCTGTAACAGCAGCCAAGGAGATACTGTCATCAATTTTATTATACCCTTTGCTTTCCTGTGAACCTACCCCACTGAGGGGAAATGTTTAATGCTCTTACTGTTACAATCTCAGAAACTTTTAGAGGCAGGAAAGAGTAACACTATCTCAAACTTTGGACCTTGTTCCTGAACTCGGATTTAATGTAATTTTTATTTACAGCATTACAGAGTGGTAAACAGCTGCTTGTGCCTGCTGGTTTTTTTTTTCTGTTTGTTTGTTGGGTGTTGTGAGGTTTTTTCCACCTAATGATGCCAACAAAAGTGACCTGGCGTTCTTCCTTTAATTAAAAGGGGCCTTTGTGAATTACTGTGTGAAAATCACAGGATACAGCCTTAATTGGAGTTTAGACAACTGTTTCCCTAACCTTTCACAGTGAAACTTCCAAATGTTTCGGTTTTAATTTAGAAGCTTGAGAGTTTTTCATAGCTAGATATTAAATAATGATTCTTGACCTTTTAGGAAAAATATATTGGTGGGCTTTTTTCTTCATAAAACCATTCATTTGTGGCTAGTATTATCTGTGGTTTGACTGCTTCAGCTTCCATTCAACAATGGACATCCTAAGGAGGTAAAAAAAGACTTTCTGGATTAGACCTGAGACCCATCAGGCCCAGCAGCCTCCCCCTGAGGGGGGCGGTAGGAGATGCTGTTCAGGGAGAGTCCTGTCCAACAAGACCTTGAACATTTCCAGGAATGGAGCATCTACCACTTCGCTGGGTAACCTGTTCATTGTTTTGCGATCCTCATTATAAAATAATCCTTCCTTGTATCTAACCTGAATCTACTCTTTTGGTTTAAAACCATTACCCCCTATCCTATTGCAAGAGACTTTCCTAACAGGTCCAATGTCATCTCTCTCACCGGCCACCTCCAAGTACTGAAAGGCTGCAGTAGGGACTTCCTGGAGGCTTCTCTTCTCCAGGCTGAACAACCCCAACTCTCTTAGCCTTTTCTCAGAGGGTTGGTGTTCCAGCTCTGTAATCACTTGATGGCCCTCCACTGAACTCATTCCAACAAGTCCATGTTGTTCCGAGGCCCAGGACCCCAGAGCTGGACACAGTATTCCCAGTGGAGTCTCATGAGAGCAGAGTAGAGAGGCAGAATCATCTCCCTCAACCTGCTGGCTGCATAGTTGCTTCACTGAAAAAAAAAACAGATGAAGGGCAAAGTCACTGATAACATTTACCGTTTTCTTACATCTTTAGGACTTGGTTGTGTATATACTGAAAGTTTGCAAGTCAGATGTTTGTAAAGGATGTACAGAAATAGCAGAGGCTTTTGGCAGTGTTAATGGCTTTTAAGTATAAAATTCTGGATGTCCTAATTGAACTAAGAAAAGTGCTGAAAGTTGCTGGTTTTGAGGAGAGCACTCAGCATAGATTTTGAACACCAATTAGCAATCTATGCTGCAGTAGACTAGGTCAAAATCAATATTTCTGCCTGGAATTCACGCAGCCTCTTTGAGAGACGAGATTAATATGGTTACTGTTCAACTCTATGTTCTCAATCAGCTAAGTATGTGCACTTGTCATTCATATTTTGTTTTTAGCTTGTTATTCTGACAGAAGAGTCTCTGAGGAATGAAAGGAGAGCCAGTTTGAAGAGTAAAGCAATGTAGCATTTGCATATTTTCACACTGTTTGGGAAGCCGGCTGTTGGGCTTTGAACATTATTTATTCATTTGGTGCTGCTATTTGTTGCAGACCTCTGAAATATGTTACTGACAGTAACTAAACCATTTGTCTCACTTCAGGATTTCTACTGATTGCTGATTTTGTTGACTAAGTGGTGGAAGAAGCTCAAAATGTTTTATAACTAAAAGACATAGTTCTATTAGGGCTTTTTTTTTCCTAATATCCTGCTTCCATTCTGAGTTGCAAGCAAATGTTTTTTTTAATGTTGGCACATGTACTGACAAAAACATCATATTGTGGGCCTTGCAGATCATACAGATCACTTCAGTTTGGGCTGGTGTGTTCTAAAAATCATGCAAATAAGCTTTCCATCATGGTTGTTTACCCAGCGGGTGGAAATACAACCATCATATTCAAAAGAGTTGAACCAACTGACTTTAAAAGCAATTACTGACAACATTGATTTTTCCATTAATTGGCTGAACCCTGTGAAACATGAAATCTCTAAGGACACTGTCTGAAACATGTTAACTGCTTTTATCATTGTTATGATTATTAGATTTTGGATGCTACCACAATGTCCTGTATAATATTCAAAATACAAGACAGTTCCTGATCATGAGAACTGAGACGTCTGAAAGACAAAACAATGTCAAAGGGAATAAACATTTCCAAAGCATTGTATCATTTCATGATTAGTTTTGATAACTGTTCCGATGCCTCACAACATAAATGGCATCTTATTGAAACTGTTGAGTTATAAGGGGGTAAATCCTTGCCATAGCACGTCGGAAGAGATTTGCCCATACATGGGTAGCTGGAAGCACATCAGAAATTTGTTTTTTATCCTCAGTTAGCAATTAAGTACCTTGCAGCCACTTGCTTATTCTCCAGGTGGAGTGGAGGGGAAAGTCAGGAAAAATGTAAACACTCATAGATGGGACAGAAGTAGAGGGAAATTATGCTGTTTGCTCTCTGGACAGGGGATAATGGCCATATTTTCAGAGTGTTGTGAAGGAAACAGCATCAGGATTCAAGTCCTGATTGCTCCAAAATTTATTTGATTTCTCCTGAAAGAATTTTCAAGGCTTTACAAGAAACTTAATTAACCCAAAACCTTATTCTCATTGTCCAACCTGTGTTCTATTTAGAGTTCATCAGCTCTGACTCTGTCTTGGTCATTGCTGTGCTTATTGTATGGGGCACATGAATAAAGGTGTTACGTAATTCATTTAGTAGCTGTAGATTCCCTTATAGATTTCTATACTAGCCAGGCCTACACCTGTTGGGCATTAATTTTAGTGTTGTTCTGGATTAGAGTCTAAGTGTTTGCATTGGAAAATTACTTCAGAACAACTGTGAATGTTCAAGGACATTTTCAAGTTTTCACCTTTGAGCCAAATCTGAGTAAACAAAACTAAGGAAGGCAGTGGCTGATTTCTTAGACTAGCCAGTATTGCTGTGGGAAAAATCAGATGTCTCAGAAGCAGAGATTTCCCGGATGCAGTTTTTAACCCCATCTCATAGTCCAGGTCAGATTGTCTGTCTTTCACTCCTGCTTGTTTGGGAAAAGTTCTCACTCTGCTGCATAGAAGGTAAAGCACATTCCCTTTGGCAGCTTAGACCCAAGACTGCAATATAAGCAGTTGCTAACTAAAAATACAGGGAAAAAATTGAGAGAGAGAGAGTGCTGATATCAAGAATAACAAAGACCAGGTAAACTAGTATTTATATCAGATATTGTTTTTCTTTCTTTTCTACTTCCTGTATTGCTTGCCTAATGACTTTAGTCATACGGTTCATTTGTATATGAAATTATTCCTCTGAAATTGGGAACTTAGGTATTTTGAGAAATAGTTTTTCTGTAGATGTTAGACATGAAAGCATGATAAAGTGATTAGCAGAGTTAAGATAACATTTCAACTATAAATATTACTGTGTCCCAAAAAGAACAGCCTGCAGTTCAGCAGGGCTGAGTGCAAAGTACTGATTGAAGGAATATTTAGTTGGGAATTACTGCAGAGCCCTGGATCGGCAGGCTGAGCTCTGGAACCCTATTTTAAGGTATGTATCCCAGCTGCAAAAAGGTGGGAACCAAACAGAAAAAGTCTGAAGCAGAGGAACAAGGAAAATCAAAGGCTAGAAAAGTTTGCCTTCAAAGAAAGATGAAGGAGTATATGCTGAAATGTTTTCTAACAAGTCTTTGTTGAAGAGGAAGGGGGAAAAAAGTGTGGTCTTAAATAAGACAAAAAAATTGGACTCAAACTGACTCCTGTCATGCAGTGCAGTAAAAGGAAAATATGCAAAAATGTTTAGTGACAGTTGTGCAAACTACAGACTTACTAATGCAGGTTTTCAAGCACAGGGAGGCCTTATTTAGGCTTGAATTCCTGTGGGAAAAAAAAATCTTGGTGAAAAAAAAGTAAAAAGTAAGAGGGGATCTCTTAATTAGTTAAAGGTACAATCAGACTTTTTAGAGTGGCCATGTCATGGTTGTAAGACACTGCAGTCACAGAATAGTTACTCAATGTGTTAATTTATGATCTCAGCTTGGGTAAGATGATTTTATATTTCATTTCTGCCACTCAGTAAGTCACCTTTTCCTGTGCCAGTACTCTTTGCTAGTGAGGAGATTAAATGCCTGAAGCTCCATCATGCAGGGGATGCTGCCCATCCACAGACCTGTTGTAGATCGTCCTTGGTGAGGTGAGGTCTGGCATGAAATTTCCAGTTTCCTCAGCATTCATGTAGGTCTGGAAGTTGGCCAGAGCATGGGAACTGGGAAAAACAGTGATGCCAGAACATCATAAACATCTAAGTATTTCAGCTGTCTGCAACACAGTTGAGTATTACCAGTCTTTACTATGAAGTTGCAGCTATGATTTCCTTCCTTATCCTTCATAGTCTCCCTTTAATATTACTAATTTAGAGAATATGCAGCCAGCAATATACAGAAGGTATGGATCCTCAGCCTTCAAACAATAACCTCACTGTTGCACTAAAGGACTTAAAATTAATCTGATTCAGAGACCTGTGTGCCGAAATAAATTATGTGATATGGTCATTGAAAAGCAGTGATATTGCACAGCACAGCACATCCCAGCAGTTCAAAAGGTATACTTAAACATACTGTGCACTTTATCGTTTTGTTCACTTAGGCATATGGCACCTGAGGGGTTTTTTTATAGGCAGATCTAAAAGGGCTGTTTCAAGATTTCTATACCTGATGATGTCAGATGTACACAATGAAAGCAAGCAAATATGTTACTCTGTATCACCATTAGTTGTAGAATTATTTAAAGATATAAAAGTGTTTTGTTGTCACCTTTCTACTATTTACAACTCATAGATTTTTGGTTTGTGAGCAGCAAAAGCAAACTGTCACTATTTGCTGTAAATTGAAGCTTTTAATAACTATGTTCTACAACATTTGTCAGCTTTGAATATTCTGTCAGTAGAAAATAAAAATAGCAGGAAATCTCAGCAATAGTGGCACTGAAATTTTATCTGCTTATGCTCAAAAGGTGTAAAATACAGGCTTCAGGAGTAAGCAATTGTAGTTTTCCTTTCAGAAAAAAAAATTACTTGCTGTGGCTAAGAGTAAAGTCTCTATACATCATGGCTATGCTTCGCAAACAGAGATTTGGGAAGGACTCTATCCATGCTTGCTGCAAGTGTGCGGGTGGCTAAAAAAGATGATCGGGATGGGCAAACCTGGTTGCAAAAGGCACTGTGGAAAGTCTCCTTAGGCGATATTGGCAAGGAACGGTTCTTTCTGTATTATCTTTTCTCCTCGAGACTGACTCTGTGTGCGTTCTCAAAGGAAGCAGCAGCATTAGTGCCATGATCTAGCAATCAAAGTGGGGTTGGATTAAGGGTTGGACTTGATGATCTCAGAGGTCTCTTCCAACCCAACTGATTCTATGATTATCAACGGTGTGTCTCCATGAATCCTGATTGGAGGCCAGAGTGGACCATTGGTGGTAGTCCGTATGGCCAAGGCTGAGTTAATGTTTCAGGGAGTCCTTGTATCTCCTCTTCAGGGCTCCTCTCTTGTAGCAGCCATTGGTGAGTTCACCATAGAGCACAATCTTCGGGAGGCGGTGATCCTCCATCCTGGAGGTGTGTCCTGCCCAGCACAGCTGTACCCACTATCACAGAAGAACTTCTATCTGAAAGCCAATATGGTTTCAGAGCCAATAGGAGTACCACAGGCATGGTATTTGTTCTCAGACAACTGCAAAAGAAGTGTAGGGAACAGAACAAAGGACTATGTATACATCACCACCAAAATAAATGACAAAGAATTTTTATGTAATGTAGCTATCTACACAAAATACTATTAAGTCCTTTAAATAGTAAGAGATGACAAAATAGGTATTGTTTGTCAGATTCCAGTGTTGGGTGCATTGTTGGACACAAAAATGAAATTGTAGAGATGCTCTGAAGAGTAGGTCAGCTCAATAACAGATGTGTTGTATCATCTTGTAAGACTTGACTGTCACATCAGAGTGTTTTAAAGTACAGACATTTCAAATGTTAACTTTTTCAAATGACAATATTCTATTTTATTTAGCTTAGTAGAATTAGTATGTATAAAAGACAAAATGAAAAGTTTACATACATGGCCATATTTTGTGCTTGTATTTTTCAGTGCTTGTGCAGGAGATGTTCTTTTAGTAATTTTCTTAAGAGTTTTATTTGTTTCAGGTTTCCTTTATTGCTCAGTTGTCTTCCTCCTTTCTTAACTAAATAAAGCTAATTTATCCGCTTTAGTGTTTTTATTCACTACTGAAGCAAGCTTAGAGTAACAGTATGAACTGTGAAGTACAAATGTATTATATTGTGGTGGATCTCTTGTCATAGAAGAATAATATTTTGGGACAGACCTGCCAGAATTTCTACTTGTTCTTAACTGAAGTGTTTTGCTTGCAATGGGACTAGTTCAATTCTACCATCAGAAGTGTGTTAAAACCAGCCTGAAACACTGATTTCCACCTAAAGCAATTTCCCCTTCAGTCTCACTTTTCTCTCACTTTATTTTTAAAACTTCTAACAAAGCAGAGTTATGGTAGTAGGTTAGAAGATATTCTGGCAAATACCTGTCTCCTCCAGTCTTTCTGTTCGGTAGTGGATGGCTGTTTTAGTTGTGTTCTCTGTTTCTGACATTCAGAAAGCCAGTAGCTATCATTTTCCTTTCCAATAAACCATCTCATTCACAATGTTCATTTGAAATTATGAGGCTCGTTTTGCCAGGATGAATCTGATTAAAAAAACCACTTTCCATTTTAGGAGAGGGTCTACAAAAATTTTATCTGATCAAAAGAAGTGCTATAAGATTGAATTCCTGTCCACTGCAGAAGTAATTTTTGTCTGACAGTGCCTTCAGTCTGCTGTCAGTGTCTTTCAAGAGTAATACGGGAATGTAAAGGCAGAGGGGGGAAACTCAGCTAGAAAGGGATAAAATTATTCCTCTGGGAAATGTTTTTTATTTGTTTATTTCACAGCAAAGGTTTGACTCTGTTCCTAAATGAAAGAGCAACACAACCTAGAAGGGTCTAGCAGGGAGAATATGACATACATAGGATTTGCTTAATTATAAAAAGAAAAAAATTCTTAATTCTCTCCTTTTTCTGTTGGATTTCATTGGTCAGAATTGTATATAGGTGCACAATCATGATAAAAATAATGTTTTTGTCTAAGAAGTCATTGTACAGTGGAAGCCTGTAAAGCAATTTTTCTTACTCTGTAACTTTCAAAATATTTATTAGGTTAAGTTTATGTATACCAGTATCTAAAAGGGATTTGCGAAGTACACGTTTGAAAAACTATAACAAAATCTCTTCAGCCTGGAATCATATCAACACTGAAAAATGAATCTGGTTACAAAACAAAAATTAGAATTTTACATTAGATTTATAGCAGAAATAGTTGAAGAGTTGCAGAGTTTATAGGTTTTCAATGGCATTACCTAATTAGGAAGGGAAGGTGTTTAAAGTAATTAAAAAACAATATTGGAAAACTGTGTTTGCTATTAGAAATACAAATCTGCAGAAATAGGCCTGAACTCTCCATCCTGAAAAAGAAATTATCAACCATGATGTGTAAGAGATTTGTAAAATAGTAAATGGCATGATACAGAGGAAAAAGGAACTTTATCAAGTGCTTCTCATAATCCAAGAATTATGAGAAATAATCTGGGATAGAAGTAAAACAGACATAAGGAAGGAGGGAGGTGGTTTGCTTTTTAGCACGTCATTCATTCCCAGCCTCATTCTGCTGCTGTCTGAAGGCAAGATCACTCTTCTTTATATCCCCTTCACCATTATTCCCACAGAAAAGAAATTGGGGGGTGTGGATAAGACAAAAATCTGCTGTCTACTAGTGATACACTTGCCATCACCTAACCCAGGCACTGCATCTGGCCACACCATTACCCTACTGGTGCAACTTTTGCCTTTGGAAGGAGCTGTATTTCAGTCTCCTGGATGTTCCTTGCATGCAGCCAGAGTACTCATGTTCGGGGGTAAATGTTTAAAATTCAGATTATTGGAGATGGATCCACCTAAAGCTCTGTGAGCAGAAGAACTTACTATTCAGTGATATGGAGATGGGAGTTTGAAGAAGGTTGTGCGGAAGTCACTTGTGGTTGACAAGAGAAGTGACACACACCAAAGAGAGATGCATTGAGACTTGGATGGGTTTTTCTTCCTCTTGGCTGTGCACCTTCCTGTTATGTTAGCAATCTGTTTGACTTGGTCTCTGTGTTGTGAAGAGGCTCACGTACTTCAAGTGCGTTTAGCAGAAGAGGAGATGGCGGTTGTGCTGTGCCAGAAGGTGTCCCAGAGAAGGAACGTCCATGGCACCTGCTCCCAAACAGGTTGCCATCTTGGAAGAGCTGTTTCCTCTGCAAAGATAGTGTGAGATGTTGGGTTTGTGCTGCTTTGGGCTGGATACGTGCAGTCTGACATGCCAGGTGGGCAAGATTGATGGACCGTGGTCTGCAAAGAGTCACTCTGTAACTGCTGCATTGCCTGAGAGGCTACGATTATTCAGGGTCAGTTCAGCTTTTGGGGCTGGAAGCTGTTTTTAAGACCTCAGCTGCTACATGTGTGCTTCCCAGCCCTTTCTTCAGTGCTGAGGCTCAGGGCAAGGGTGAGATGCCTGATCACAGGGTCACAGCACCTTCCAGCATGCCAGCTGCTGCCTTAGACCTGCCAGTATATACACCCTCATGTCCTGAGACAAAGGTGCTGTGGCCTTCCAGTAAAGTCACCTGCCATTTACTGGGTGCTGGCATATATGTGTGGACAGCTTCTGCAGGAGCAGCTCCTGAGCTGTAAATCCTCAGCATACTGGTGGTGACTTGCCCATCAAATTGTACCATTGCTGGAACTGTAGCCTGCGCATTAGGTAATATGGGGGATCTCTGTCCATCTCATTTTCATGTATAGTCAGCATGCACATGGTGTAGGCAAGTTTTAAAACACATAGAACTTAAGAAATATTTTTCTTGTACCCATAAAATATTTCACCTGCATTTTGACAGAGTTATAGAAGTTTCAAAGCAACCATATAACAGTGTGAAATAGATTTTTTTCAACAACATCTAGTGGCACCAGTTCTTATTCACATTTCCTGGATTTGTAACACCAACAACAGTATTTTTAAAAGTCAGATAAAGTGGTTTCATCCATTGGTTATATTTTTTGATGCTTTGGGAGATGTGTTTAGTTTTTATGTTGGAAGCCACCAGGCTATTTTAGAACCTGATGAAAAATATCGAGAGGAGAAGTAATCATAAAGCAAAGCTTGGGAAAATCACATGTTTTCAAGCAGAGTTCCTCAGAAATATATTAGATCTGTAGTAGGGTTTAAGTGAAGTGCTTTGAAGGAGGATGTGTTTTGCAGAAATAATGTTTGTCATTAAGTCATTCTTCCTAGGTAAGGACCCTTCCTTGGGTGCCTTGCAAGAATTCCTGAACATATGAATAGCAATACACAGGAATGCCCATGGGAGCAGGGCTTAATGTGGGACAAGTGCTTCACTGGTGCTTCTGCTCCCAGAGAGCTTTCCCGTTGTGCTTGGCATAGCAGTCCTAGCTGATTGCTCTGATATTTATAAGAAAGCTTTTTTTGCAATCTTCTGTCCCCATATCTTTATATACTTCAAATTTTGAGAAAATATTCTTTCTTTCAGTCTAAGTGTTTTGTAGATACTGCCAGTTGAAATGGTTTTCCCATGCTCATTGGTTCAGTAGCTTTGGTGAAACAGTTTAGTGAAAAATGCCTTTCAAATTGTCCTGCAGACTCACAGAACAGTGCTCTGGTGTGACAGGTAATTCCGGTACCTTTAAAACAGGCACTCTCAAAATAATTACTTGTTCTTTTTATTCACACTTGGGTGATGGTGATCTTCTTTTACTTTCTTGACAGTCTGTGTGCAAAAGAATATGTATGTGGGTGTGGTTTAATGAATGAGCCTGTTGTCCTTTTCACCTTGCTACTCTGTCCCAACCCTAAAGACAAAAAGAAAAAAGAAACAACTTACTTCTCAGGAGCATTTTTGATTAATGCATTGCTTTAAAATTCTGGCATTAGGAAATAGAAGAAACATATTTTGGATAACTGGATTTTTCTGGAAGACCTGCCTTTAAAAGTGATTTTATATCTTTGCCTGGGTTAAGCGATACAGCAAATGCTCTTGGTATAGTATTTGTGTTTCATCTGAGGGCTGTAAATATTTTTTTCAGATCTTCCAGTGATATCTCTGTGTCTAGCAGAAGTTCTCCTTCTAACTGAAGCATATCTATCATTCTTTAGGGTATCCATCATTGTGCATCCTGATTCAATAAGAGATTATATCTTATTATCCTTCCAGTGAGTCACCGTATTTATGGGTTTAACTGGTATTGTCCAAATGTATCATCTTTGATTCAATGTGTTCGGTACTGTGAGACTTACACCCTGTACACCACATACTGTAGGTTGGTGTTATGTGGTGCTGAGCCATCCCAGGGACCGTTTTTATCTGTGAGTGGTACCAAGAGATAACAATTGAGTTTTTGTTAGTGCAGAATTTATATATTCAGTTTAGTTAAAATGAAATGTTAAGGAAAGCTTCAGTTTATCTTCGAACACTGAAAAGTCTAATCTGATTAGGTAGTTAGGGATTTTCACATACTTTCTTTTTTCACAGTCTTCATAGAGGATTACACGTACCTATTTACCTTTATTTGCTTATTTGGTGTTATGCTAACTCAATAAATATTCACCCATTTCAACTCTTTTGAGAACTAAAAGGCAAGAGGCACATTCAGATTGAAACTTCAAGAAGTGTTAATTGTGATGGAGTATGTGACTTGGTAAGTTTTGGGCATCTTAAAAGGTGATTTGTCACATACCTTTGCATGCCATTTTAACTCTCTGTGAATAATTAGCTGAAAATTGTTTTGTTTTTCTGCTTGTTGTAATTGCAGTAAGATATCTTCTGACCTAAAAAAAGAACCCAACAAACCAAAATATAGAAAGAATGCAGAACAAGATGTCCTTTTTTAATGATGACAAGTACAGTACAGACTTCAAAATGTTAGAGATCAGTCAAGACATCTTTAGTTATTTGTGCATTTTCAGAAAGTAAATTGGGGTGATAGGCTTGCAAATAAAGCAGAAGACACAAGGAGCTCTGCTTCCATGGCACTAGTAGTTGCCAGTAAGGCTGTAGGACGAGGAAGTTAATTACAGGATTATAACAGTCTACAGATGTGTAAAAGACAAAACCACTAGTCAGAGCAGTATGTTTTATTGCTTATTACATGTGGGATATTGTCAGTTTTAACCTGAATGCCAAGGAAGACCTACAAGTGAATAAACTCCTTGGATCATACTTTTTCCTGAAGTACTTAAAACACATTGTTAGCAATATTTAATAAGAGGAAACTCTTCATTGCTCAGAGCATGGGCTGAGCTCTGTAGCAGCTCTGGTGCTTAAAGCACTTTCCTTGGGGCCATCCAATTACAGCAATCTGTTAACCTCTTTGGAGGAAAAATCTGAAACCTATGTCCAGAGAGATGAATGAGATGGACCTGAGGGCAGACAGCTCACTGAATAGGCTTTTGATTAAAAAATTACCTCGTTCATAAGTACTGATTGGGGAATTTCAGAGAAACAGATGAGAACCCAATATAGAAAAATTCTTGCATTTCCTGCTGGAGAAGAGTGTTTCTGCAGGCTGGAAGCTGCCTAAATAACTAGCTTTTAGAAAATCCTTTTTGCAGGAGAGAGATAATTTCATTGCAATTTTTGAGAGGCAGTTGCTAGTTTTCCCAAAAACTGTTCCTGATGGTTGCTGCATGCAGTTAGCAACCAAGCAAAGAACAATAATCATTCTCAAGGAAGAAAAAAATGCTTATTTTCAAGGAGCAAAGGCATTATCCAGATAATTTATTAATTTTTTTTTAACTATTTGAAGTCCCTTCATGTAATGCCAGAGACTTGCCAAATGAAAGGAGGTAAGAACTTAAGTGATGTAAAGAATCAGACAGAAATTCTCCAAGTCAATTCTAAGAGAACATTATGTGCATCCAGAGGAGGGAGGATATCCTTCACTGGAGTTTCTGGGGTGTTTTGGGGAGGGGACTGGTCAAGCAGGCAGAGGAGAGATGTTTTAAAGCCCAGCAGTTCAGTAAGCAGATGCAATGCAGAAGAGGACATCTCTCCACACTCTTTAGCACTCACAGACCACTTAAATGGTAGATGTATTGGTGCTCCAGCGTCTCCTGCATACTACATAGTTCCAGTCTCAAAGGGATCTTTCCAGTGCCAAATCCTCTGGCCCAGTGTGGCCTTTTCTGACCAATTTTTTTCCCAACTTATGGTTGGTGCGTTCCTATATTCTAGGCATGTATGGCTAATTAAAAAAAGGTTGCCTAGTGGCATCACCATGTGTTAGTGATAGGTCTGATACTCTAGGTCAGACATGTTCTCTGAGATCCGATCTTGTTTAATCTGTGTCTTGCAAAGTTGCTAATTCTTCATGAATAGAGATTGGTAAAGCTGAGTTCTCCATTTTTTATTGTTTTATCCATGCCTCTCCGTGATTTCCTTTCCTTAAAGCTGAATGGGTTTTAAACTTTGAAAAACTAGTTTCTTCTGTTTGGTGGGGTTTGTTTAGATCCCATCAAGTTAAAAATTAGTCATTCCTGGGGAAGAGTGAAAGCAGGTATGGGGAAGAGTTTTTACCTATGTGGCATTTCTCTTGCTGATCCCCCAGAGGTAGTCCTGTCCATTCAGCTGCTGATGTTTGCTGTGCTGCTCAGCATGACTTGTCTGCTGTGTCACTCTTCTGATTTGGAAACTTGTGTCTGTCTGGCTTGACAGAATTCTTTGTACTGGCTTTGAACTTCTGGATAAAATTTCTTGCAAACATAATGGCTCCTTCTCATCTGTCTGGCTGATTTCCAGTAGTGTGAGGCTGTGGTGCTTGTCAAGATTTTGACAAGGGTTTTCAGGTTTCACACTCCCCAAACTAAGTGGTAGTCATCGGTGTTTGAGCCTTCCTAAGAGGCAGTTTAAGTTGGTGCCTTACGGAGTTAGAGTATTCTTGAATGTCAGAGAAGTTGTCACTGTCAGAACAGGAAATGTTCCCTTGCAGGGAAGTAAAAGGAATATAGTAATCCTTTTAACACTTATACCTGTAAAATATCCATGACTTTTTTTTTTCAGTTCTTTTCTGCTGTGTGAAGGAGGAACCTTCAGAGTTGTGTCTCTTTTTGTTTCTTTATTCTCTCTTTTTGTTCTGTGTCCATCTGAATCTTGTATCCTGTTAATTAAATATAAACCTCCTTGCAGTCATTTCAGTGGATTTTAATCTAAACTACTGGTGTCTTTGTGCACTATATGTGTTCGCAGTGTGGCTTGCTTATGTTGGTACCATTTCTGAGTCATTTGTGGACTTGTTTACTTATCACCATAGGCAGTCCACCCAATAAATTCTTGAGTATACCTTGACAGTTGTATCAAAGGCTAGGTCTTCTACCCTGAAATTTAAGAATAGGGTAAAACTTACATACTGTAGTCTCCTAACTTCTAAAAGTAAAGTAGAAAGTGTCCACTGATGTAAGAGATCCATCATGCTGTTCCAGCTTACACCTAACCTAGCAAGGATCAGTCCCGTGGTGCCTTGCTTTTTTCTGTTCTTAAGAGGAAAGTCTGATACCCAGCATGCCAGAAGGGATTTGAGCTGACTTTAATGAGTACGAATAACAGTAAAGATACAACAACATAAGGCTCAGCAGTCTTGTGCAGCTGAAACTCGTAGCTCTGCTTCTTCACTGCTTCTGTTGTCTGTGCTGCCTTGGCTGGGAAATCACTTCTTCCCTTTCAACAGACCTGCAGTTAAGGAATGACTCATCCCTTTCTTGCACTGATACTGACCTCGGCACAGTTACTCCTTTTCTGTGTGCGAGCAAATGAGAGAAGAATTAAGCCTGCAATCTGAAAAGAAGAATTGCTTAAATTTGATCTCATGAATAAGTACTGAGGCCTAATTCCATACTATTTCTGGTGTTCAGATGGAGACAGCAATATATTAGGAATTAAATAATAGTTTTGAAGCAGATTGAACATGCAGCGTCTGCAGTTGCTCCATTATGACCTTAACTATGTAACTGCTCCCTGTGATAGGACCCTGGCAAGGAGATCACACCAGCTTTGTTCAGTTTCTCCTGATGTTGGCTGCTCTTGCATCCAGCATTCTGGTTTTTGCTTTTTTTCTAAAACAGAGCAGTAAGATAAATTCTTATTAAGAAATTATGTGCACTGAATGGCAACATACATTCCTCTTTAGTCACTGTAATGCTGCCATGTTTTACAACTAAACTTTTTGGGTGAAACCAGCATTTGTGCCCTAAAGCTTGTTGTTAGATGTGTAATAGCAATATTCTGACATCCCTGAGATGCTGGGGTCCAGCCTCCTGAGCTGGAGCAATGTTAGCATGCTTTGGTCAGGTGTTTATGTCTTTTGTCTTAGAGAAGGCAGGTTTGAAGTAGTCAGTGTCCTTCAGTGAAGCCACATTCGAGACAGACACATGCAGTGTTAGTGCCTGGTGATTGAGGTTCTGAAAGAATCTATTTTCATGTTAGTAGTTCTGAGTAGGGAAAATGGCGATCCTTGAGAAACAGCTTCCAAATTGTGGGGTTGACTTTCCACTGTCCAAAAAATAATACTTTCAAAATGAGAAACTATTTTTTATTTATACATCGTGCATCTTTGATTAAGGTAACTATGAATAATTACTGTCTGAACTCCCTTTGGACTAATAACAATGCTGTTCACAGCTATTGGTCTTGAATAGAGCAAGAGGATTAGAACTTACTGTCTTAAATAGAAACAAAATTGAAATTTAGTTTCACCAGCTTAGATTGTAACAGTGAAACATTTTTTTAAAAGAGGATCTTTATCAAACCTCTCTTGCATGCCCCCTCCATTCAAACACCTTTTTGTCTCTGAGGCGGAAGTTGCTGTAGGGCCTCTATGAGAAGTGTCTTGTTGCCCAACACTAACAGCTAAGCTGTCGTTTCTTGAGTGTTTTGTTTTGTTTCTGTTTTATAACAGGTCTTCACGATCAAACTATGTGTAGCTACACCTATATTTAGGAGACAGTGAAAAACAGCATGTTTTTATGGTAATGAGGTGTTGCATGTTGTCCTTAAATTTGCAGTTTGTCAAAGTATGTTCAGGACAATACCTCAGCTGCCTCCCACTGCCTCCTATTTACCAGGGACAAAGACCAGATGGGATGAGGCATTTGCCAAAAATTACAGCCCAGTGGTGGAAAGGGCCTTGAAACAAAACTAAATCATGAGGTCAAAATCCTCAGTGCTTGTGGGTAACACAGGAAAGGCTGTGCTGCAGCGTGGTCAGTGAAGGGTCATGGATGCATCCCTCCAGCATCCTGAATCAAAGGGCTTTGCAAACAGCCCCACGTCTCTCACTTCAGCAGCTCCTGGTAGAGCCTTGTGGTTTGAACACAATTTTGCAATGTTACATTCCCTCCTGAGCAGTGTTCCAGTAAGCAGGTCCTGAGGAAAGTTGTGCATTGATCTGACAGGGATGTTGAAAGATCATTAATGCTGAGCAAGCCAGGGCCTTGTAAACCTGTCATGTTAACACAGCAGTGCCTGTAACAAGCTGTGCTCATGCGCTTTGGTAGAAAGGGAGAAGCACTTCCTCTTCTACGTGTGAGGCAAGGTGTTCGGCCAACCTGTCCTTGTGCTTTCTGGAGTATCAGAACTTCTACATTGTTGTCTCGTTTATATTTATGTGTGCCATTTCCATTGCAAGCTGTGGCAACCAACCAGGGATGAACAAGCAAAAGATCACAAACTAGAAACAAAGGAGGCGATTTGTCTGAGGTGGGACTTGATCTGAGGTTTAAGATAAGAGTGGAGGACCTAGAGAAAGAGGTAACTATTAAAGTGTATTCATAGCTTTTTAAAAGGGTAATGAAGTTGGTGGTAACCTGCTAAAAGCATATTTCAGCCTGTTTTCCTTAGTATATGTGTGGCATGGTGTGAGGTTTTTTTAAGCATAATTCTGTCTATGTTTCCAAAGGCCAGCATCGGGAAGATGGGCAGCAGCAGGGGATTGAGTGGGTCCTGTGGTGATAGGCGTGGTGGAAACAGATAGTGCTTCATGAAAGCCTTTTTATTTGCAAGCTGACTGGGAGCAAGAATTAAACACTTGATCCCACATCCTTTGTTTTAGTCAGGGGAACAATACCATAGGCAGATAGATGGCTCAAGTAAAATGGCATTGCAGTACCTAAGGAAACTTCTCTGAGAAAAATTGTAATTATTCAGCTTAACCCCTCATTTTCAGATACAGAATTATCAGTTAGGCTTAGAGGGTTTAACTTTAGAATCCCAAGCTGAAGCTAACCCTGTTTAGTGCCAGGAACTAGAGTCCCATTAGCTTGATTTGAAGGTGGGAGTTCCTTGCTGTTTACCCGCTGGGATGAAAGTGTGTCCTGCCTGCAGGGACACAGTAATGCTCTTGGCTTCCCCACTCCATCGCATGGCAGGTAGTTTTAACCATTTTGTTTGGCCATTCATTTGGGGGTTTATGCTCATCTCTGAACAAAGGAATTGTACATACAATTTTATACATAAATCCACCTACCTGTTTCTGGATTTATCAGGTTTAGCCCATAGTGGGCAGCACAGCTGGGCCACTGAGAGCAGCTAATGACTGTTACTTAGCCGGGAAAATTTCATAGCAGGTCACTCTTGCTGCCACCTCAGTAAAAAATTGTGAAACCTGGGAATTTTATTCAACACAGAAAATAATTAGAAGCTTCAAGACAATCAACAGGACTCAGATTCCTTTTTCAGGAGCAGCAAGTGTGAATATATTAACATATAGTGCCACACTGAAAGCCCAGTATCTTGCCTAACTTGATGATGTAAAAGCAGCATTTTGTTAGATTCAGTGATGCCTTGGTTGCAAAAAAAAACAAAAAAAAACACAAAATAAAACCAAACAAAAAAGGGGTAAAAGAGGTATTTGGGCTCTTTCATATGAAAACAAGTATCAATTCATAGCCCTGCAGATGCTCAATATAAGATCAGTTATTATGAAAGTGCAGGGGTTTGGTGTGAAACTTTTCCAAAAATATATTAGATCATTTATATATAAAGAGGTAAATATTTTTTTTAAAAAATAGAGCTTGTGAGCATCTACTTTTTACATATTGTTGCAATGAAATGTGAAACACTTGTTCCCAGATTTTAATCTGGACATCTGGATGAATTGCAGTGCTGCTGTAAATATTTCTCAACATAAAAAGGTAGATGCTATTGGAGAAACCAGAACAAATTCTTAAGTTGCCAATATTGTCACAAAGTCTCCCTGCAGAATGAAGTTGTTTGACAAAGTGTTTCCCTGGTGATTTGGCTGCAGATGAAAATGTCTTCAGCAATAAAATTCTGTGCTCAGGTCTCAGCTCTCTGTGCTCATCAATCAGCAAATGACATATCAAGGATTTTTTTTTTGCTGGATTAGTTAATATGGTGGGGGAAATATGTGAGACATTGGTACTCTTTTGAATTTCTATACATAGGGATTTTCTTCTACTCTTTAATATACATTATTTTTAAATATATATATTTTGTTGCCTAGAGCTTCCTTTAGTAATTAATAGTGCTGCAGTAGAACTAATGTAAAGCTGTTTCTTATGTACACAGATTTTCTTGCATGAAGATAATGCCTGCTCTCTGAAAATGATTGTCAATCATAGGGAAGAGAGAGCTGCAGGAGGGATGGACAGATGTACGTTTAGTGACAGTGCCCTGTCCTTTGTGGTTTAATATATTAATGTTTTGCCAATACATGGCATTTTGTAGGATTTTTGTGGCTCTGTGTGTTGTAAACACAGTTTTGCTGGGGATGATAATCATGTTCCACATCTGCTGATACTTTCATAAGCTATCATTAATGGCTTTAGGAAGTTCAGTTACATGACTGTAAAGAAATAAATCACCTTATACTTTAATTACCTCTAATATAACAGCAGCAGATATCTTCTGGGAAGCTGCCTCCTGTGTTACTATATGACTGTCAGTGATGAAGCTTCTTTTCTTAAAGGATGCTCTATTAGGGAGATTGTTTCACAGTGTTTTATGCTACATCTGTTGCTGCCATTACTAAATTTTATAAAGGAATTTGAAATATGGCAGATGTCAGTAATAACTTCTATTTCAGCCTGCTTTTTAAGGAAAAAAATGGAACTTATTGCAATTCCCATAAAGATTTATATGAAATGTTTCATAGGAAATCCTTTTAAAATACTTTTAAAATATTTTTTGAATGTTGATATGGGATCCAGAGAAATATCTTAATTTAAGCAGATCCCCTCTGTGCTGTGTGTGACCATTTATTTTCCTACTTAAATGTCTCAAAACAGAGTTGCTCCTCTTCAGATCCAACTACATGAGAGACATAAAGGGAGCACAGATGTAAAGATGAGTTTCCTGTAATAAAAAAAGAGTGATAAAAGGATGAGAAACAAAGAATGGAAAGAAGAAAGCATCAAAGTTGTACAGGAGGAAGACCAGTAAGGAGATGAAGGCTGAAGAGCTGGAAAGGGAAGAGAAATGGGAAGAGCCGAGATTCTGGACAGGGGAGATAAATGAGAAGGATCAGCTGATTAGGCAAAGGAAAGAGATAGGAGGAAGTGCAGCAGTAGCAGAAAAATGGAACATTTAGTAAAAGCAGAAATGAGGGACACAAACAATGAAAGGACAGGAATAAAAGAATATTTGGCAGCCTTTTCCTTCCATTACCAATCAGTAGGTGGGACAGAGAGGTGATGGACAAATGTCAAAAGCACAACCAACTTGCACATTCTTGCTTGTCATCTTCTTAGGACTCCAGTTTTCTTCTGTGTGATTTTGGTTTACCATGTTTACTTTGAATCAGCTGCACTTCCTTTAATACCATTATATTGCTTAACTCAATGTCTGCTTTGAATCACTTGAATCATATTATTTTAGGATCATAGCTTGAACTAACAGGCTTTAAAATTATTCTGAGCGATTTTGAATCATCTCTTCCTCGTGCTTCTAGAAAAGTGCAAGTTTTAGTACATTCCCTCCCCTATTTTAATGCAGTAAATAGCAAACACTTTGACTGATAGCTCAAGTGTGTAAGGGGTGTGCAGCCTTCAGTGTCGTGAATATGGTGGTGGTGCATAATCGCAAGCATCTCTCTGTGCCTAGGGTGGTGAGGTGGCTCCAGAAGAGGTACGGAGCTCCCAGGATTTAGATGCTGATCAAGATGCATGAGTGTGTGCAGGGGTGTGAAACCCTTGGCTATGCTGTGGCCCACCCTTTCATTTGCTGGCTGACAAAGGTTATCCAGCACAGTAGGATGAAAGAGCAAGGCTTTTTGAATGATAAAGCCATGGTACATTTTTGCTCTTCAGACCAAACTGGACCAGGGAGTGTGCCCTGCCCTTTCCTTTGGGCAATTTCCTTGCAGCAGGAAAGGAACACACGTTGTTACACTTTACAGGGTAATAGGTAGGTTGTTAACTAATGGCTGTTTTCAGCCTCTAAGTTGTAGGCCATAACAATAAGAATGCATTCTATTTTAAAAAGTGGAGTTTTTAAAGGAATTATTTTTCTGAATTCAGGAGGTGGGAGTCAGGCAGCACTTAATGTATTGAATGCAGTGAGAGAAGAGTTGAGCATAAGGTACAGAGATGTGTAGGTTGGGTTTGGATGAACATGTTTGTGTGTGAAAAATTATATACTGTCTCAAGAAAAATTACTTTTTCCTTCTGAAAGAAATTGTTATGTTCTGCCATGTACTGAGAGAAGTTAAGATCTGCCATTGTAGCATGTATAGTTTTTTCCCCCATACACATAAACAGAAATACTATTAAACTAATTGTGGAAGATAATTCCTTCAAGGAAGTTTCTTTATTCCTTCAAGGAAGTTTCTTTCTTCCTTCAAACTTTTTATGTTATGTGCTAGTTGTTTTATCTTGCAGCTGTGAAACCCTGGCCTCTTCTTCATTGTTCTTGCAGAAATAAAAAACAGACAGCCAGTGTATCCCCCTCCTTACTAAAAATAATTTCCAAATTAAAAGAAATGTTCAGAAAGGCTTAGAGAGTATCTGATCTAAAGTTGCTGGTACTGAACAGATATTTCAAGAATACAGTAAAAAAAGTCAGTAAGAACAGAATCAAGTTAAATGAAATCTTATTTCTCTCAGGCCAGAATTAACCTAAGTACTGAATGGGTGTAATGTGAAGAATAATAACATATAGTCACAGCCCAACTAAACAGAATACCGAGTAAGGAAGATGTATTCTGGAAAAAAGTGTAAATCAAAAGAAAGTCCTGCCATTTTGTCCTTGCCTCTCTGTTTTTATTTTTGGCTCTCTACAGCTGATCTTCAATGCATTTGCTGAGCAGAGACAGATTGTAAAAGGGAAAGCTGCTCAAAAGAACCTCTATTTTAAAGAGAAGGTCCTCAGTCTGCCTCCAGTGATACTTTAGACACTGTGTTTGATTTTGATTTTGGCCCTTTTATCTAGTCTGGAGTGGGACCTCACTTGGGGCAACCACGATGGGTTTGTGACATGGAGCAGTGGTACTGTGTCAAAGATGTGGGGACATCAGCAGGGAGTAAAACTCTGTTTTTAGAAACATTGTACAGGGAAAAGAGGTGATTCTTCAAACATTTGAGATCAATGAGTGCAGAGCAAGCCCTGAGCTGGCTGATGCTGTTTGCAGGATCCTGGGCGTTGCCATAGAGACCAGAAAGGGGGAACAGAGGAGTTTTGAAGAGAGTATCAGCTGGGGCTTCAGTAAAGCTAACTTAGCATGTGATGTCTGCCAAAGAGCCCCACTGGGGAGATGGGCAGTAATGTGATGTGAGAGCGGAAGAGCATCAAGGTCACCTGGAGTCTGCTAAGAATGACTGAAGTCATGTCTTGGACGGATGGGAAGGTCATGGAAATAAACTCACCTTGTGTTCACATATGCAGGTTATTTCCAGGTCATCTATTGGCACATTTCCTGACAAGGTAATTGCTTCTGCTTCCTCTCCCATTCCTGAAAATAATGGGTTTAATTCTTAACAGTGCCCACTATGGAGATAATTGCAAGGTCCTCTGTGTCTTGAGAGCACCACCCTTACATCCCAGAGGCTACACAGGCTCTTCTGCCCTGACTGCCTGGTTCTCTAGGCAAATAATAAAAAAAAAAAAAAGTGGACTGACTTTTTCCTTTTGGTTCAGCAATAGTTTTGTTCTCTGTAGTATTTTCTCTTGATTCATAGAAAATGCAGAGTTGACATCCGTGGTTAGTTTGTGTTAGTGGAACGGATTTAGGAAGGTGGGTTACTTATATGAGTGTCTTTACTAGGGCCCTGCATCTGAGCTGTTGGATCTTCAAAGACAGATTCTGAGTGATACTCACAGGCAGCTCACTGGACCTACCACTCATCCCTTGGGATTTGGAACCCACCCACTCTCTCCACAGATCTGCAAATTTCTGCATCAGGCCAACTATTGTGTTTGGAGAAGCAGGTGCCTTCTCTCTTCAAGCAGATAGTTTGAGCTCTATTTAGTCTGTACTTCACAGTAAGTCACTCTCCAGGATTTGCACTAAAAAACTCATTTTTACTTAAATAAGAATTATTGACTTTTACTAAATACATGAAGCCAATCGAGTGGGTACAGTACTAAAGATGTCAAGTGAATGACTCATGTGCAGGAAGGAGAGTCAGGACAGAGTTTGTTGCTATAGCATGGAATGAGAATCTGGGCAAGGCTAAAAACTGCTCAAGATCAAGATATATGACTGCTCCGGTACAAAGTAAATAGCATTTTTAAAATTAATGTCCTTGGCATTGGCTCTGTTAATACTTCCCTTTTGCAACATTTATTTTTTCATTAATGGAGCTAATGTGACTGAGAGATGGATGTGAAGAAGTGACAGGCACCATGTATGTTTAAACGGGGAAAGGTCTGCTACAGTCTGTGCTCATGCTGACAGTGCCTGGTCTTGAACTAATGGTACTGAAGATTATATACTAAGGAGAACAGCATTCGAGGGCTATGCTCCTTGCTTCAAGTCAAGAGCCTCCCATGTTTTTCTATTCTGTACTGTAAGAGCTTCATGAATTTAGATGGTCTGCATGTTCATCTGTTTCGTACTTTCCTTCATGCTCCCATTCTTCACTGAAGTGAGAGTTGCCTGCATGTTCCTTGCAAAATACCAGCTTTGTCCTCTTTCCCTTGCCAGGGTCAGTTGCTTTTACATATATGAAGCTGTATGTGTCTGTTATCCTCCTTTTGCCCTCACAGCTCTTCTTTGCTCACTTCCATCCTTGCATTGCCTTGGTCTTTCTTCCTTTTCCTGATGCAATTTGTTCTGGGTGTCAGTGTTCCTAAACTGTCCTGGTAGCAAGTCTTGCAAGGATATGAAGGAAGTGGGAGTGGTGGGGGCATCATTAACTCTGGCAAAGAGGGGGCAGCCATTCACTGGCTCTTCAGTCTACAGGTTCTCCCAGACCTGGATGCCTGAAACACCTGCATTTGCTAACTAGTGAAAGAGGTCACAAACTCTGTGTAATGTTTTTGTTTTCACCAAAAGGAATATGACATTGCCCGTTGCCCAGAACATTCCCTGAAATGCTGGAATTCATCAAAAGATCCAGCATGCTGAAATTATTGTGTAATAGGCAAACACATGGAGAAATGCCACTCAGACAGGATTCAGGGGTGTTACATGCAGCTATACCTACTGTACTTGTAAGTCATCAGTCCCTGAGCACAGTTGTTTTTCAAGGATACATCTGACAGTTTCTTTATGAAGCTGTTCTACAGACCTGCCTAATGACCTGGGCAAGAAATCGGGCTGCCCATTATTCTGTGGGTCTCCAGACATTCTATTCTCATTCCTCACCACTCTTTGTGCCAGCTTTGCATGGGCTTGTGGGCTTTGAGTGACAGTGAAGTTTTCTCCACAGCACGTATGCATGTCCCCTGTGCAGTTGCACCTTCCAGTTCCTACTGTCTGATTTATGGGGGTGGGGTTGAGTTACAAAAAAGGATGCATCTATTTTCTTTCTTACTCCTTTTTTTTCCTCTAGCTAAGTTTTCTCATGCCTCCATCAAGTTAAATCTGGTAACCAAACTGCTGCATAGACACATTAGCTTGATGATCTGACAGAAAGCATGCACTCCAAACCAGAAGCAATTTCTCGAGCAGGAGTGGTTGAGCAAACTATATAATGAGGACTAGACTAGGCAAAAAAGAGAAATTGGCATACCTTTGGCTTTAGTTGCTGGGGTTTAGTTATGTTTATTTGGAATTTGCAGTGTGGTTTTGGATTAGTGATTTTTGTTTTGCTTTGACTTGGTTTTTTATGAAGGGATGTATTTGCTTTCTGTTAGGCAGGAAACTAGTCAGAGAAGGAAAAGTGTCTTGAGCATAAGGAAATATGAGAAGTTCTGGAATTTGTTTGAGTTTCAGTGTAAAGTATGTCAAGAAGACTCTTAGTTGTGAGTTGACATGAAGTATAAAAAAACACTGGAGTGTAGTAGTATGTAACTTTTGAATTAAGTATTTTTCATTAATACAAAAGTATGTTATATATATTTCAGTTTGGAGTTCAATCTTGATGCAGTTTACTTGCCGTGATAAAACCTGCAGTCCATTGAAGCGCAAAGAGATTCATAGAGAGCAGTTGTTCACCAAAGTACCATTTCTCAAAAATAAATTATGCAGCAGTAAAGACAAGTTCATAAACTTTATTGTATTGCTTTAGTAGCAGTGCTTTAGGTGCTACTGGGAAGGCAAATCAACACTAAGGCCTTCCCCAAGGTTTATTAAACTCTCTCTGGAGCTGCCAGTGTAATTTTTTTTGCTTTTTAGGACATTTTTCCAAGCTTAGTAGTGGGAGAGGGGAAGAAGAGAATGGTCTTTTTTTCTTGATCTTTGGTTAATCTTTCTGACTTCTTGCTTCCACTAGCATGTAGGATAATCATACTTTAAGAAAAAAATTAAACTTTCTTTACTTGATTGACTCAAACACATGTAGCTTTTTATAGGCTCTCCATTTTTCTTCAATAGCATTCATTTTTGTCATAGTTTAAACATTATCTAGAAATAGTACAGTTACAGTTCTTAAAATTATGTGCAGCTATGAGCAATATGTACCATCCACATTTTCCATATGTTGAGACAATGTTCTAGTTTTATGTGTATAGTAAAAAATTACAAGGGATAGACAGTCAGTTGAGAGAAACTGAATTGAATACTGAAAAAAATCAGTATCAAAGTACTTTACATTTGTGTTCTAAAGAATTTTAGGACAAAAATGTTTTTTGGGCCCTTATGTGATAACCCTGTAATATTAGGTCTCTGTGGCCTTCGCAAGCTGTACAAATGGAATGTTGGCACCAGAGGATTTATATCTGTTTGCCTTTAATTGATTGGTTTTTTCTTAAGAATTTCAGTAGATCTTTAAGCAACTATCCTTTTTGCTATTCATCTCTGTTTCATTTTAAGAAGAATGTAGGAATGCTGAACTGTTGCTCTTCTAGTTGATGTTGCTGTCTCTCAGAGACACAGCTCAAACTGCACGTTACAGGACTGAAAGACTTAAAGAAAGATAAGAGGTAGAGTTTATGTCTTCACTGCCCATGTAGGTATATCTTTACAGCATAAGAGCTGTCTTCCTGTAAAATCCAAGGCACAGATTTTTTTGTTTGCCACAGGAGCTCTGGGTGAGTTGAGATGTAGGGAACTGCCTGGCTATATCATGGTAAATGCAGCTTTGTCACTGTGAAGGTGTTACAGAAAGGGAATAAACAAAAGCTACTTCTCCTGCAGTAAAAGACTTGTTTTGGCAGTCAAGCACAGCCAGGCAGAGAACTGATACCTATTCTTTGACTCATATTTTATCTCGTGCATCTTTTAGCTAAATCCTGGTACGTGAGCATCAGGAATTCAAGTGCTGTCTCAGGCATCCAAGCACAGTTGTGGCTAAAGGGACCAGATCTTCCCTTTACAAGGGAACATCTGTGTGGATCTCGAACCTCAACAGTCTTTTTTTGAGTCCTGTTTTCTAGGGCATGTGCTAATCAAGGGGGTAAGCTGTCTGAAAATGCCACTAGAAAGCAACTGGTCCACAGTGCAATTGTTCAACAGAGGATGCATCTATTTTCTGTCTGAAAACATCTGTTGGTCAGCTTAGAACACCAAGCAGTAAGCTGATGGTAGCGGGATGCTTCAGTGAAAATACAGCACTGTCTCACTGATGAGTGCTGGAAAATACATTACCTAAGATGAGATTGAGGGAAGCAAGCCATCTTCTGTGTATGCCCTTGCTTTGGCACCAAGCAGCTTTCTGACTCATAGGAACTCAAGTGTTTAATCTGCATGAGCCCATCTCTACTGATGCTGCTCATTTTGATTGTCAATGAATAGAAGAATGCAGGTGAAAACACAGTGCCACATTCTCCAGGGCCTGACTATCTGCATACAACTGTTGTGTCTAGGCAAAGTTAGTATTTATAAAGGCACTGGAGTGGCGAAGAAATGAGGCATGCTATGAGGGATAAGATGTTTTAGCCCTTAAAGAGGGATTGATTTGTGGTTATTATTTCTGCCTTTGATCTGCCAACAGGGATCTGAAACTAATCCACCAGAGCAGCACAAGTCTGATATATAAAGCCAGATGGAGATGCCAGAATAGGTTATGCCTGCTGTCTTTGACGCTGCCTTATCATGAAGTGATAAAAGGGGTAGCACAAAGCAAAGCAAGCAAGGGTTAGGAGCGTGTGCGCTGCAGGAATGCTGCCAGCTGTGTGAAGTGACTGCCAGTTGTTAAAGCCACTGCAGGATCAATTAAGCATTCACAGCATTACCCTGGCGAGAGACTGAGGGGCCGCACCGCACAGGGCGGTTGTTGGTGTGGAGCATCGAACATCTCTGGGTGCTTCCATGCTGAACTGAGCGAGTAGAAAATTAGTGTCGCTGCATTTCAGAATTAATCCCACAAGCACATATGGCCACAGAAGTGAAAAACGTTGTGTATGTAGGGACTTTTACTCACTGTGAGTTTATACCCCAGCTAAGTGTATCAAAATGAATCTGATCCTAAAACACTGGGCTATAAGCAGTGAATAAGGTCTAGCTGCTGTGATGTTAGTGGGATTTTACCACTTCTGGTTTCATTTTGTTTAGAAATTAGAGCAGTTTGGGGCTTAGTATAGCTATTAGTTCTCTATAGATCTCATCATCATCTGAGTCAGCAAGCTTGTTGCATAAGAACAGCTTTATATAGATGTTGGATCAATTCACAGTGAGTTGTCAATAATGTGTCTCTTAAACACGGCAATTGACAGGCTAATGAAGTGCTTTCTTGGTGACAGAGAGCTGTTGGCAAATCTTTTGCCGCTTTGCCTTCCCACTCCTGCATTTCTCATAGACCTGGTCCACAACGCAAGCTTTGGACATACTGGGATGGTTTAGTCATGAAATCACGAAGATTGAGAAAGATGTTTAAGATCACTGAGTCCAACCATTAGCACAGCACTGCCAAGTCCACCACTAAACCATGCCTCTAAGCATCCCATCTGCACATATTTTGAACGCTTTCAGGGGTGGTGATTCCACCACTTCCATGGGCAGCTTGTTACAATGCTGGACCAGCCTTTCAGTGAAGAAATTTTTCCTGATACGCAATCTGTCTTTAACAAGCAAGAGGGTGCCTGTTTGTTACCTTGTGTACATATTCTGGGATTTAGCAAACATACTAGTAGCCTGTGAGTTAAGGAACCAGAAAGAAAGGACCAAGGACCATGTTTGCTCTCCCTTCCGACACATTTTTAAGAAGATGTAGAGCAGGTGATCTGCAGTCTGTCCTTAAAGACTGCAGGCTTGAGTTTGGCTCCCTGTTGTTGCATTCTTTCTGCCTTCATTGCTGCCATGGTGCAAGTGGTTTCAATTCCATGTTCCTTTTCCTTTTGCCCAGACACGGATGGAACCACTGGTTTATTTTACATCACTCTTGAAAGCTCCCATGGGTGTCCTTTGCAAATATCCGATGAGTAAACTAGTTGTGTCCTTTTTAGTAAAAGTTTCATATTTGTTCCTCTAACTCATGAGCATTTGTAAACACCAACAATTTAGGATAAGGGCTGCCTACCTACAGCAAAAGGATGTTCAGCAAAACCAGATTGTGATGCATAATCCCACCTTTCTTGCAAGAGAAACTGTTTTATAGGTCAATGCATGCATTAAAAAGTCACAGAGTGACTCATTGGCCCTTGCTATTACTAGCACTTGATGAGAAAGCATAATTTTCACTTCGCTGTTCATAGCCAGCCTAGATGTTGTCCATATGTTGTTGTATAGTTTGGGGCTTGTGAGCCGCTCTGCAAGTACACTTTGCCTTTTTCTTGCATGGGTAACTGATATTAAAGGCTAAATCTTGAATCCACTGAAATCAGAAGAAAAACTTGTATTGATTTTGGTGAAATCAAAATGAAGCTGACACTAAATTGCCATTTCATCTTGATAGACATTGGGGGAGAAGAAAGCCTTTCAAAAGGCTCTGTGTTCTTCACACTGTGGGCCTTGAAAGACACTGCAAGCAACTTGGGAAGCCGTGCAGGTTGGATGACATCAGACCTTACTGATGTCAGTGTTACTGCTGTTTTCCAGTGGGGTGGTCAGCTTCTTGCTTTGCAAGAGGAACGAGAGCCAGTGTAAAAATCTGTAATGCATTAGATATTCTGCAAGAGATAAGGATTCACACAGTAGCTGAGACTTCTTATCTCACCCACCTCATCTAGCATGATGGAACACAAATCTAGGAAAAACACTGCTGTCAAGAAAACATGAGGACATCATGGTTTGTTTCTGGTAGATGAAAGGAAGCCCAACCCTTTGCTCAAGGTGTTAATGGCAGAAAAAATATATTTTGTGATTTTCCTGTTGTTTTAGAACTGCCTGCAACTGTAAGCAAGTTTGTTTTACACAACAGAGCTTTAAGAAAGAGGACAAACTAAAAAAGAAATGGTAAACACTCAAACAAGTGTTAGTCTTGTGTTACCGCAGGAGCTGGTTCAATTTGCTGATTGCTCAGTTTCAGTGTGGTCTGAGTAATGAAAAGCTGACTAGTGAGCCTAATTTGGGGTAATTCCCTGAGTACGCTTGAAGCATAACAAAGCCAGAAAAACTCTAATGAAAAATAATGGAAAGGTAGCTGGGGGCTTAACTTATGATCTCTGCTCATTACAGTAAGCGGCATTTTCATTGCAGTGTTGCCATAAAGATTATTGGCTGCCACATAACATAGGTCCCTCCTGAAAAGGTCCTGGAACTGCTTTGTTGGCACAGTAAAAGCCATGGAAAAACACCAAAGATTTGCTTAAAACTCAGTAATTGTTTGCCAGATATTAAAGATGTGATGCTTTGTTCAAAACTGGCAGGAAAACAAGATGATACCTAGCTCCCAGATCTTGGTGTTTCTACTCTCAGGCCCCCAGCCTCAGTCTTACCAGCCTACAGCCCCTCAGCCTTTTAGGAGCCTGATCCTATAGTCCCTTGGTCTATCAGGTAACTGGAATTCAGTTCATCCTAGTGACCAGCTCGTCTGTATTGAACCGTGCATGATGGGTCATGCATGCATGCATGCTGTCAGAACAGAGGGCACACTCACACAGGAAACAGAAACAGTTCAAGGACGAAGTGAAGGTGATTTGGGACAGAGCTCAGCTGAACAAGTGTGCCAGCCTCTTCCTGGCCTCTTGCACACTACAGACCTCCTTTATTTCCTCCCTGATCATCTTCGCTTTTCCCTGCACTTGTTCTGTGCCATTCTCCTTGGTCCCACACTTCCATTCTCTTGATCTGTCCCCTTAAGAACTCATAAGTCTTGTATAATCTTTAAACATTCTTTTTCAATCCCAAGACTTCCTCTAAGCATCCTGCAGTAAGTCCTCAGCCCCCTGACACAGTGGTTCTGAGAGCTCACACAGCCTTCTTGATTTGGGTCATGCAGTTGAGTTATGTGACAGGACTAGGATTTTGTCCTTCCCCTTCAAGGGTCTCAGAAGTGGCAATTCAGGGGGCTTAGTTTGGTTGAACTCCCCACCATGTCACCATGTCCCTTGTCACTGTTGAGTCTTTGTGTCTGTTTTAAGGAGCCATTGGAGAGCTGGACCTGCAGCCAGTTGGGATGGCAGAAGCAGACACCCTGGGAGAGGTATGTGAGCCAGCCCAGCAGAGCAGGACAACTGTATAAACCCAGTGTGGAGGGAATTGCAGTCCCCTGAATGTTCTTCATGCTACTGCCAATGAAATCAGTCATCCTCAGTGTGCAGCAGAGCAGGCTAAGATTAACTCAGACACTTCAATTTTGCTTAAAAAAAAAAAAAAAGGAAAGAAGAGTCTCTCCGTATCAGTATTTCCCCAGAGTCCCTTCTATACATTTTATTGGTACACTTTTGTATAGTTACTGGGAAAGAAATACATACCTGCCAGACACAGAACAACTTAAAGAAAGTTCCTTAGCTTGCACTTTGTTATTTATACACTCTGTTTTCCTTTTTTTAAATGTTAATTAGGTGCACAGCAAAATGCATGTAGTAAATTAATAATAAAGATTATGTAAGGGGATTTATCTGAGCAGCAAGCCCTGTAGTGTAGCATTCAGAAAGGAAAATGAGAGCTGTTCTGCTGAAGCCCAAAGGACGCCATGTGGACAACAGCATTAAAATGACATAAGAATGAAGAATACTGTATTCATTTGGCTCCAGGAGGGTGTCTGTGCTGCATGCCAGTATGTTCTCTGCCTGTCCAGGGTTAGTTTGAGATCAGGCAGAGGGCCTTGAATGTGGTCCCAACAACATGGTTTGGAAATGGAGCAACTGTTGATTTTTTTACTGCGTGCTCATGAATTACAAATACATAAATACAGGGGCTGTGATGATAGAGAGGACTTCAATGAGCAGAACAGACTTCTTTCTCACTTGTGTAGTCTTTTTCCTACTTGGAGGTGCATTTTTCTCTACAGTTACCTCTGCTGGCTTCTGCCAGAGAAGCTGACCTGCTTATGCAGATTCTGCCGCTCCTCACTACTTTTGATTAATTAGATGGAGGATGTCATATTTTGTTGTGGATACCTTGGCCCTCAGGGTTTACATCTGGTGTCTCTGTCTGACACTAAATTGTTTCTTCTGGTCATAATATAAGTGGGAAAGCACCATTTGATCTTTGAAAACAAGGGGGTAAATATTCCACTGCAGTCTGTGGGAATTCTCATTCTTAAGTACTTCAGGTTCTGACCAATGTAGTTTTTCTGTGCCTGGAGTGGATTCAGGGACTGGTTTGCACATGTAGACTGAAAAAGTTCATCGATCCATTTGAAATGGAGTATGAGAAGGTAGATCAGCCCTCACAGATGTGCTTGAAAGTGCAAGTCCCAGGTGAGAAATTCTTGATAATTGAGATAGTCTGATAGAAATATCCACGTGCAGAAACAAATTGTTTTCTCTCTGAGTTTAGGCTGCTGTTTCATTATACTGGGCTAGCTGGGGATTGTTTTATCAGCATAATAGATTATCTAGATGAGATCTTAATTCCTGCCTGTCTCTGTTTTGAAAGAAATAAGCATAATCATGCCTTCTTCTTTCTATCTTTGTGACAGTTTCATGGAAGGGCCCTTTGTGTGTCTCTTTGGCTTTATAGAATGGCTGAGATTTTCAGTGCTGGGCTCCCTGGGTATTACATAGGTCTGACTTGCAGAAATCAGATGCTTGGGTTCCATATGCTTTCAAAACCCTCTCTGTCAAAAGCCCCAGATGTTGTAAGGTCTTTCAAGTCAGATATGCAAAGTCATTAGCCAGCTTTGCAAATCTTGGCCTGTATATTTTTCTTTTTAAAGAAATCTTTTTGTGGTTTTTTTTGCTAGTCTTCTATGAGCTTCCAGCTGTGCTCCCCTAACAAGCCTCACATTTAAAGTACTTGCTTCAAAAGGCTGCTAGCCTCAGAGAATATAAGGAGAAGGCTTTCCTTTATTACTGTGTATTAATTAAAGAAATAGCTAACACCTACTTGTAATTCCTTTATGGAAAAAGAAAATAGTTCTCCTTAATATTTAAGATGGTGAGTTCAAAGAAGTAGGGCTTAAATTAACCATTTTAATAGCAGATATGTCTGTCAGAATTAAAATCATCCTGCAATTGCCATCCCTATAGGAAAGTGAGTGTTTGTAAATAATAGTTAGCTTAAATCTACCCCCACAGACACATCTCCTCTGAGGTGTCTCCTTATAGAACCAACTGGACTGTATTCCCTTTAAAACTACTATGTTTGGACTGAACTGATGACAGGAAGCTCCTGAGCTGAGGCCAGAGGTTCCTCTGGTCAGGGTCTGTCTCTGACAGTAACCTGCAGGGAGGGAAACATGGCATCTAGAGATGGAGTCTTTCTTTCCTTCAGGTATATAGAGCAGCAAATGTAAAGGGGTTAGATTTGGGTGGAGGGACCCAGCAGAAGGGAGCCCTGAGGGAAACTGAATGATGAAGTGGCCAGTAGAGGGATGCATGGGGCTGGGTAGGGTTATTTTGGAGGGTGCACAGTCAGTGAGACAGTGAGCTCCAGAACAGTTTTGGCAGAATACTTTCTTCGTTTATTGAGATTTGGAGTGTTCTTAGGCAGAAATTCACAGTAAGTCAACTTTGGACTGTGTGACTCAGCAGAGTCTATAACATAAGGTAGCTAACAGCTTGTGAGAGCATGCAAAGTGAGAACACAGAGGGAATGGTTGCTTTGGGTAGACTTCATCTAGCATTTTAAAATAGCTAAACATGAGTGTCTGCATGTCAGGTAGCTACTCACTGTCCATTACAGTTGGTGAAAATCTTTAACAGAGTAATGCAACTAAGCATCTTGCATTAGACACTTGTAGTTGATAACCCAAAAACTTCTGTACTCCGCTGGCTCCATTAACCAGATCTCCACTGGCTGGGAAACCTGGGCTTGGATACTTAGCTCTCCACCTCTACTGAATCCAATCCTTCTTGTCTAACTTGGGCTCCAAAAAATGAAAGTATTTACAAAAAAAGAGCTAAACCAACATGGGAAGAGGTGATCAGTTCCTCTACTGAGTGCCTGTGGGGCTGAAGACTCCAGAAAGTGCTTGAGAGATTAGGGATTTTTGGTGATGCAGAAAATCTCTTTGAAAGCTGAAATGCAGGTGTTAGGGGGTATTAGGGAGGGTGATGACAGGCAAAGTCTGCAGGAACTTTGGGTTGTGAAGGTTATTGGCACAGGTTGTTACACTTCAGAGTGTGCTAGGGCTGGCCTCTCTCTGTGGAGATTGAGGCAATCTAAAGCTTTAGGTGTACCAGAGCCAGTGGGCTATAGATGAAGGCAAATTGTTACAGACTTAGACAGAGTGGAGCAGTTTCACAGCACATGAAGATCTGCAGGTTTAGTAGCCCAGAGGTGGTTGCAGTGTAGCAGGCACATGGCACTGCCAGCACCTGCCCCCTTTGTGCAGCCAGGGCTGCCTCCATTGCGTAGCGCAAGGAGAGAGCTGGTACAGAGACACTGACAGGCAAGAGATGAAGGTTTTTGAAGAAACATGGGAGAGTTTGTTCAGATGATGAATATCTCTGACACTGCTGCCATCTGCTCTCAGATCACTTGCAAACAAGGGGCAAAAAATTAGCTGAATAAAATGAGTCACTCTTGTCTGTTCTTCCTTATTAAAAATCCTAAAACTGCAGTTTGCCATCCAAGTGCAAGGAAAACATACTGGTTTCATTTACCCATGCAGTGGTCCTCTTCATTGAAATAGTCTGACTTATGTCACACAGAATGAAAACATTATTGGTAAAGTACCAAAATAATATGATACTTGTAAAGTAATTTTAACCTCACTGTTTTCTCTCACTAGTACATTACTGACAAATTAAACCCCAGTGTCTGTCCCTTTCCTGGGAGAATATGTGGCTGGAGAAGGTGAAATTTTAGAAGCTCGCACGTGAGAAAAGGCCAGTCCCAATCACTCAGAGGGGATACCAGAGCAGCAATTAGCTGTGCAAGAACTGCTAAGGCAAAAGCACCTCTCTTTAAGTGCATGTGAATTGTAACTAGTGGCAGGTAGCCAGCATGTGTCAGTCATGTGAGCACTTCTTTCAGCTTTGGGCTTCTAGTGATACCACCGGTAACTTAGCCTTTCCCTTCTCCTGCTTCAGCAGCCAGGGCTTGGGACCATCCTGTTGAGGTCACTGTAAATACCCACATTTGAAGCTTAATCTGAGCACTAAATATCTGCCTGATCTTGAGCTCTAGCTTTTGAAAAAACGAACTGGAATTTTCACCTTTGTTTCCCGGATTACAATACAAAGCTGCAGATAGCATCTCTCCAGGATCCTGTTTAACTGTGCAGCCCTTTCCATGCTGCATATTCACCCTGTAGGTCTGTTACAGACATAAGTGAAAGCAGTGTATTTCTTACGGCTCAGTCTTGAAATCCTCTTTCAAAATGTTTGGACTCAAGAAAATCAATGTGCGCATCAAACACTTTGCACTGGTTCCCTAGCTTACACAAGTTTCCTCTTCATCTCTGGGAGCATGTAGCCCTTGGATACTGAGTGCTCTGTTGTACCAGAGAGAACAGCTTGGAGGCAGTTGTGCTGAAGGTGGATTTTGAAACTGACTCTTTTGAACTTCATGAATTTTTAACTGGTTCAGTTTTTAAATTCAGAGATTTTGGTAGCAAGGTGACTGTATGCTTTCAAGTTAACAAGGATTCATGCCTGATCTTATGCTGTAAGTTGCAGTATTTTGCAATCTTTAATTTAGAAGGGTCACCTACTTTCCTAAATGCTTAAGTAATGTGTCAGGCTGTGGTTATTGATTCTCTCAGAATTTACTACAAAAAAGCTGTATTCACTCTTGCCTCTTGGGAAAGCCCTTTCTGAACTGCATTCTTGCTAGTGACAGCTTAGACCCTTGATGCATAACCAGAGACCTTACCTAATATCCTTTCAAGTACTTAGGGAATTTTTATTAAGTAAAAACATCATTAAAGTAGACAGAATGATGAAGTTTAATGAGCATCTTTCTCACTTGATATTGTTAGTTTTGCTGCTGCAGCAGCCATAGTGCTCTCATTTGCTACTTCCAGTGGGGCAGGTGGAGAATGCAGGGAGATTTTGTTTATGTTTATATCTACAGACAAGGGAACATTTATGTTCATGAGAGGTATTTGCTTCGAAAAATATATACAAGGGAAAAAAGCAACTGGAAATCTCTATCTGAGGGCTTTCTGCACTTTCAGTCTTGCATGTAATCTCCCCTTTCACTTCAACGTAATGAGAAGGCTGCATGCAATACTGTAGCTGCTAAGTCTACAAAGGCTCTGCAGTGTGTGAGCTATTGTTATAATAACTATCCTCTGACTGTTGCTGCAAACTGCAAATATTTATTTGCACTCCAGATTTTATTCTTCAGCAGAGGTTTTGGCCTGTGAGCTGTGTGTAGTGTCCTACTGTGAGTTGTACCAGCCCCGTAAATAGTTGACGTTTCAAAATACCAAATGGGAAGGTGCGGCCACAAGTGTGCTATCAGGACCCTGAGGTTAGCTCAGTTGGTTAAAACTTGGTTGTAATAATGCCAAGGTCATGGGTTCAATCCCCTGTGTGGGCCATTGACTTAAGAGTTGGACTCGATGATCCTTGTGGGTACCTTCCAGCTCAGAATAGTCTGTGATTCTGTGACTTACCTTACAAATCTGCCTTGAAACTGTAGCCACAGTCTGCTTCAATATTCCTTTGTGTGTTTATGGAGACAATCTGCCTTGGCTAAGGGTCTAGTCATGCAAACAACAATGTTAAGGTGCCGTCTCCTGGCACATTACTGTCTGTCAACTGAGCAGCAAACTGTCTGTGTGCATGCCTTAAGGTGACCTGTGCTGCTGAGGACAAGGTGCAAGTGCCTCTGCCTTCTGACTTTTGCATTGATGCAGAGCAAGAGCATGTACACAGTTTGTACAGCTTTGCTGTGGCTACTTCTGTGACTGTATCCTTCCAGTACGTTAAAGGCTGTGTATGCAAACTTCACATTTATTATAACCAAAGGCTTAGAAGTTCTTTTGGAATTCAGATAGTTAATTCTCTGTGCAGATAAGTTCCATTAGTGTTTTTCTTTTGCTTTTTTTTTTCTGTATTTTTTTCCCTTGGGAGCTATGGAAATAGTGCCTGTTGTCGTACCAGAAATTCATTGAGAAGTTTAAATTCTCTTTTCCCTAGTGTAACAGAAGGCAAATTCTGTCCCAGAGGCATTATCACAGTCATTATTGTATTTAAATGTTGTTGTGACACCATATGTCTCCTGATATTTGATGTATGCAAACACAAGAGAGAGACCCTGTGTGTGAAGGCTTGTATAATCTAAATATGTCTGATCCTTGCTCTTTGCATAGCAGACTGCTGTGATAGACTGTAAAGTGCTCATCTTCAGTTGAGATGCCAATGGGCGGTGAAACTTCCTTGACATTTTGCCAGGAAAACCTAAGTAGATGTATTTGATTTGCTTATTTCAAACCCAGTAATTATTTTTCTGGATGAAACTTAGGTGCACGTGATGATAGAAGTGATTGAACATGAGAATAAATAAAAGGAATATGAAATTTGCTGTAGATGCCTTTAACTCATATACGTCTGTTACTACTGGTAGAGTATTTGCATGGGGCAAAAGGAATCACTGAAGCACCAACACTGAAATTGTAAGGAGCAAATATCAAAGAAATACCAAAAATATTTTCAGGTCATTTGGGATTTTTACTGCTTAATGTATGCAGTGGCTGCTGGACCTCATGTCACAGTCAAGAGGCGTTGCCCGAATTGACTTCAGCAGAACTCTGAAGTTCATTCAAAATTGTCAGTGTTCAGTTTCTGCACTTGGAAAGCATCTGTGTAGTCAGTAGAATCCCCACCACACAGTTTTGCTTCAGGAAAAGTTCACTCACCAGAGTTCTGTTAGTCTACAAACTTGAACATTTGCACTGAGAAAGGAATAAATGAGGGGCAAAATGAGTGCCAAAAGGGTCATCTGAGAGGGAAACGTACATAAAGTTTCCTAACTAAAAAAAAAAAGGGGAGCCTTAACCAACCTGAGCAAAAAGAGGGTATGTAATACCTGAGAACGACTAAAGCTGTTCTAGTCCCCTCTGGGGTGGCTCTAACAGGGCAAAGATGCTGTGGAGCAGCAGGATGTGAAGACAGAACAGTGACAGGGGATTTCTGTTCCCATCTGTGAAGGGTTTTTGTGTTCAGATACAGTGGATCAGTGAACTCTCTGTTAATTCAGTGCTTAAAATCCCAAATGGGGACTTTTTTTATTCTATGAAAAAGAGTTAAAAACCAGCTTGAATGTTAATTTAGTATTTAGCTAACTATTGGTGTTCGCAAGTTCGAGTATACATTTCCACTTCTCTGTTGCTAACTTCTTGGAGTTACAAAATTATTGTTGACAGTGGTTCCAGTGTTGCACTGCATATCCTTGAGACCAAGATACTGATTGTTCCCTGACTTTTTCTACCCTGGATCAGTTTCTAATGGGACAACCTCCTTTAATGTCACTTCTGTGTTATTCTACAGTGATTGTATTCGCTCATACCAAACCATCTCCTCCTATATACTCCCTCTCTCAACTCAACACCTCCCAAAACAGGACAGTTATTTAGGATGGATGTTTGATTAGTATGCATACTGTGTGCTTGGATAAAATACAGCCTTGTGCTGTTTGGGCTTTGTCTCTTTTGAAATGGAAATAAAAATGTGTATTGTAGCTAATACGAAGCATGTAGTTATCACAGAGGGTCAGGGCTCTCTGCATTCATAAGGAAATGGCTTGTGCTCCCTTGTTGACAGTAGGTGATGACACATATAAAATTTCAGTAAGGTGAAGTAATGTCGTAGTTTACAGTTTTATTTTCCTTGAACAAGGCTGTTTTGGCTACAGTATACCTTGACAGCAGCCTGCTTAGCAGCGTGATGTAAAACTTCAGCTGCTGAAAAGGTGAAAGCAAGCATTGCTTCTCCACCCCACCCTTCAAGAAGCTCTAATCTCACTCTGTGGTCCAGGAACCCCAGGGTTGAAGTACCTTCCAGGTACATCAAAATATAGCTCAGAGCAGGTGGTAGCTTTTAACGTCCTTACATAGAATAGTAAAGAATAGAATGGAGTCACAGAATCATGAAGTTTGGAAAAGACATCCAAGATCACATATAACACTGACTTGGGAAGACAAAGACCATCATTCCAAACATTCCCCCTTTTTTCTTCCCCCAGCTTTATATGATGAGGACACCATATGGTTCATATGGAGCAGAACACCATATGACCATTGGGTCAGTTGGGGTCAGCTGTCCAGGCTGTGTCTCCTCCCAGAAATTTGTGCACACAACCCCAGCTCACTCACTGCTGGAGAGGGGTGAGAATCAGCAAAGACCTTGTCTCTGTGCAAGCACTGCTTAGCAAAAACAAAAACATCTCTGTTACCAACAGTTTTCAGTGCAACTCCAAACCACAGCCCAATACCAGCTCCTATGAAGAAAATTACCCCAGCCAAAACCCGGAAAGTACATCTTCAAAAAGCACATTATGTCAATAAGGGAAGTGAAGTTTGAGCTGTGTTTATTTGGGGTAGGTTTTTAATTTAGTTTAATGGGGCTTACTCATAAATTATCTATTAATTACTATGTGATATTTAGCAAGATCCTCTCAGCCATGTAGTCTATTTAGTTTCACAGTGAATGCTAGCATCTTAATTGTAGGATACTTTGTCAACATTTAATCAGTGGTACTTACTAATGTGGCATTGATGCGTTGGTAGCTGTCCCAGTGCTATCAATCATGTGTGAGCAGTAAAGGCGGCTGTGACACCATTGCTCTCTGTCACATTATCAAGCCCTTGGGTTTTCTGGTTAGGGATGTTGCTCACTCTGCTCTAAGCGGGCACTCTATCTCTCCAGTTCAACCCAATTTTTATCATTGTCTGCTTGAATATACATCCTTGCAGCCTTCCAAGCCTTAATCCCATAACTGCAGAATAAAGGTTGCTAGTTTCTGAAGGCAAAACTGATTGCTCCTTCACTGCTTCAAAGGCCCTGCTCTTCCTGATGTTACTACTGTGAAAACTCACGAAAAACTGAAGCTTGCAGAATGAGATCTAAGAGAAAACTCAGTGTGTTGAGACAAAATGAAGATCTTCCTTTTTTATTTCTAGTAACTAACTACACTGTTAAACGTGCTGCAGAGTAAAAGTCTGTATCACATTTTTTTGTCTCATTTCCTTACAGTCTTTATGGCAGACACATGCAGGCGAATCCTGAACCTCCAAAGAAGAACAATGACAAGTCAAAGAAGATCAGCCGTAAACCTCTGGCAGCCAAGAACAAATAAGTGCCTGGCTTCTGCCTCTGTTTTTATATCTTTTACATTGCTTTTGCATGTGCTTATAATATTTCTATGCATCTCCTGTTACTTTTAAGAAAGCAGGGACTAAAAGTAAATGCAATTTACTATGTATACTGCTTTAGAAGGTATTGCTATAGGGATACAAAATTGCATATTCTCCTAATTATGGTCACATTTACGTAGCTATGGAATACATCACTGTCACACATGTTTTAACTTTTCTATTTATATGTATATTAATGTCCTCTCTTCACATGTGTCACATCCCATTAATATCAGGGGGTTTGCACCCATAATTATATGATATTAAATTTCATATGATATTCCAATTGATTTTAATAAAGTTTTTCATTTGTATTGTTGTTTTGGTTTTTTAGTAGGACTTCTGAATAG